>NC_141484.1:1310000-3710000 GCF_009769465.1 Tauraco erythrolophus
ACGGGCTGTGTGCCCCACACTGCTGGTGGGTGTCATGGGCATGGCTCACACCAGCGCACTGTGCCAGAGACCCTTGCACCATGCCAGGTAGCCATGCACCACGTCAGGTAGCCATGCACTGTGCCAGGTAGCCACGCACTATGCCAGAGACCCACGCGCTGTGCTGGCAGCCCACACACCCAGTGCCCAGTGTGGCTCCTGCACCCCCAGCCCCTCCACACCAGTCAAGCGCGCGGAGGTGGCAGCTGCTGGCCTTGCCATTGCCGGCGCCTGTGCCAGGAGTGACCAGTGGCGGAAGCTCACTGGCTTCCAAGGGATTCCCAGCACCAAGTGCCGCACGCTCAGGCCTTCCCTGGCAGGGCCCGGTGCAGTGGGCATGGGCCGTGCAGCAGCAGTAGACCAGGGTGCCTGGCAGGGCAGTGCCAGTGCTGGGTGGGTGGCAGAGGGATGGGGGGTCCTGCTCGACTGGGGGTCCTGCTCGAGGGGTCTCAGGTCTCCGTGCCAGCACCGAGCAGCTGGCCTGGCCCAGCGGAGGGCTCGGGCTGGTGGCCGGGTGGGCACTGGCACCCCGGGCCGGGGGTCTGGCTTCGGGGGGGGGGCTGCGCAGGTGACAGTCGCTGCAGCCCGCGGGGGTGGGCACCGGCTGGACCCCCGGCGCGGGTGTGCAGCGGAGGGGGCTCCCTGGCACCGGCAGCCCCTGCCCGTGACTCGGGACCCCCCTGGGGCCACCGATACTGGGGGGGGGGCTGTCCCGGGCGGGGGCCACCGGGGGACGAATGCCACGCTGCGGGGACGGATCCGGGGGGGTGAGGGGATGCCAGGGGAGCCCGGGGCGGTGCCGGGTCCGTGCCCCGGCGCTTCCTCCTGCCCAAACAAGGCAGCCCCGGCACCCGGTGAGTAAGGGCCGGGCAGGGCCGGGCAGGGCCGGGGCGGCCCCGGGGGTGCCCCCGCCGTGCGGGGCGGGCGCAGGCAGCGCGTCCCGGCCGTATTAGGAGCGATCGCGCCGGTGGCAGCGGGACGCCCGGCCCCGACACCGCCCCGCACCGCCGCGGGGACCTTCGGCCGGGACGGGGCGGGGGGGAGGAGGAGGAGGAGGAGGAGGAAGGCGCCGCGCCCCGCCCCGCTGCCCGTCGCGGCGGTGATGCGGGTGTGCCCCCCCGGCCCCCCCCGCCTCCCGTGCGCAGCCTCCGTCGCCGCGGTGACACAGTCACCGTCCCCTCCCGTCGCCGCGGTGACGGCCGGGTGTTGGCGCGGGGAGGGGTGATGATGGGGTGATGGGGTGGGGTCCCCAGGGGACACGGCCGGGAACCGGCACCCACCGCCCCGATACCCCTCCTGCCCCCCGACCCCCCCGTTCCCCACCCCAAACCCCTGCCCTGCCCCCCGTGGGCTGTGGGGGCACGGCTGAGCCCCCCCACCCCGCCTCGGGAAGGGTGCTGGATGGAAACCGGGGTGGGACCACCCACCCCGGCCCCCTGCGATGCCCGGGCAGGAGGGGCTGTCGCGAGTGTGTCGGGTCTCAGCGGCCGCCCCCACCGGGGAGCGGAGCTGGGAGTGGTGCGGGGGGGGTCCGGCTGCCCCCGGCCCAGGGGGATGCAGGGACAGGCTGTGGGGCAGGGCCCAGGGGGGTGTCCCCCGCCCCCGATGGGAACCTGACCCCCACCGGGGGGGCTGGGGGGGCCGGCACGAATAAATACAGCTCCCGGCTGCTCCGCCAGGCAGGTGCCAGCGTGCACCCGCCGAGAGCTGGCACTGCTGCCCTGCCAGTCCCCGGGGAGCCCACGTCCCCCCCAGCCCTCTGGAGCCCCCCAGCCCTTGCAGGACCCTGACCCACTTATCCCCCCCTCTGCCCGAAAGCCGACCCGTATCCGTTTCGGAGGGGGTCAGTTACACCGCGCCGGGCAGCGCGGCTGCGGCTCGGGTAACGCAGCGGCTGGGGGGCCGCAGCACCCCCTCAGCGCCATGAAAAAGTCATGAGGCAACCAAACCCTGGGACCTATTTTCGGGAACAATAACTGGGCGCCACGCTGACACCGGAGCCGTGGGGCTGGGGGGACGGCGGCAGCGGGAGCCATCGCGGCCAGGCCCTCGCTGCGGCACAGTGGCATCACCGCTGCACGGCCAGGCCCTGGTGCAGGGGCTGGCATCGGGTGTCCGAGCACTTTGGGGTGCAGGTGGTGGCAGGGCCCGGTGCCAGAGCAGGCAGAGCCTGTCCCCTGCCCGTCTCCAGGTCCCTGCGGTGGAGCGTGGCTGAGGCTGGGGGTCCCTGCGGCTGCGCCTGCCCGGCTGGGGGGTCCCGGCTGGGCTGGGGGGAAGATGCCCACAGGGCAGGACTGTCCCTCGCACCCCTGTCCTCTCTTATCCCCTGCCAAGGCAGCACATCCATACTGCTGTCACGAGCTTCAGGCGGTCTCAGCCCCATGGAACCGAGGACCCCGCACCCCAGCGATGAGGGGTCCCGGCCATCGCCCCACCGGAGTTGGGGGGTTGGCCGTGACCCCGATCCACAGCTGCAGGAGGGATTTGGGGCCACAGGACAGATGGAGGCCAAGGGCCCCAAAGCAGGATAAAAGGTTTAAACTAATCAAAATGCCTGGCTAATTGGTAAGGCGCTTAGGGGCTGGCCGGGAGGCGGCGCGGCTGGAGGTGACCCGCTGCTGAATCAGAGGGGCCGGTAACCTTAGCCCGCCGGGAACGGATACGCCGGCCCGTGCCCAGATCGGGTTCCCACCCAAGTTTTCCACCCACGGCTCCGCGGCGCAACGGGCGAGAGCCAGGGTGGCGGCGACGGACCGCGGCGGTGTGGCCGTGCACCTCAAGGAGCTGGCAGGGGGGCTGCCACAGCATCCCCTCGCCCAGGGTCTCGGCGAAAGCCCCCGCTGCGGGTTACGGCCACCCCAGTGCCCGCCGCAATCTGGCCGGACTTCGTAATCCTACCTGCGGCTAATTAAAGGGGCCGTGGCCCCCAGCCCACCCCCGGTGCCCCCCCGCCGTGCCGCACCGTGCCCAGCCGTGCCGAGCCACCCCGTGGGGCCAGTTGGGCAGCGGCGCCGGGGCAGCGCGGACGTCCTCGCGGGTGCAGCCGGCCGGCCCCGCCGCAACGCCCGGGCTCGGCAGGGCCGGGGAGCCCCCGCCGGCCCCCCAGGGGCCACCCCGCGCCGGCGGAAGATGCCAACGAATGGGATCCACCAGGTCCTGAAGATCCAGTTCGGGCTGATCAACTGCGAGAGCCGGTACCTGACGGCGGAGAGCTTCGGCTACAAGGTGAACGCCTCGGCGCCCAGCCTGAAGCGCAAGCAGATCTGGACGCTGGAGCAGGATGAAGCCGACAGCTCCGTCGTCTTCCTCAAGAGCCACCTGGGCCGGTACCTGGGTGCCGACAAGGACGGGAAGGTGCGGTGCGAGGCGGAGCAGCCGGGCCGCGACGAACGCTTCAGCATCATCACCCAGTCGGACGGGCGCTGGGCGCTGCAGTCGGCCCCGCACCGGCGTTTCTTCGGCGGCCGGGAGGACCAGCTGTCCTGCTTCGCCCCCAGCGTGACGGAGGGCGAGCTCTGGACCGTGCACTTGGCCATGCACCCCCAGGCCAACCTGCTGAGCGTCAGCCGCCGCCGCTATGCCCACCTCAGCGCCCACGAGGACGAGATCGCCACCGACAGCAACCTGCCCTGGGGGGTGGACGCCCTCATCACCCTCTGCTTCCAGGACAAGAAGTACAGCCTGCGCACGGCCGACGAGCGCTACCTGCGCTGCGACGGCACGCTGGTGCCCGAGCCTGGCACCCACACCGGCTACACCCTCGAGTTCAAGGCGGGCAAGCTGGCTTTCAAAGACTGCGACGGCAAATACCTGGCACCCACCGGGCCCACCGGCACCCTCAAATCCGGCCGCAGCTCCAAGCCGGGCAAAGACGAACTCTTCGACCTGGAGGAGAGCCACCCCCAGGTGGTCTTCACGGCAGCCAACGGCAGATATGTCTCCATCCGGCAGGGTAAGGGCTGCCCGCGCCACGCTGCCCGCTCCCTGCCCACCTCGGGAGCCCCAGCTGCTCCGAGGGGATCCCCAGGGATCGGCTCAGCCAAAATCCCATGTAGGGCTCCGTGGGAGCACCCCACCGCGGGAGGAGACCCTACAATAACAACAGGGGGGAGGCGGAGGGTGGTGGGGCTGTGCAGGGCTCGGTGGGTGTGTATGGGGGCTGCGTGTGCATAGACACGCGTGTGCGTATACACACGTGTGTGTGAGCAGGGCTGCACGCAGTGCCTGCAGGTACGTGCATGTGTGTGTACAGCCCATACATGTTTGTGCACAGACGATGCTGTGTGCACACGCGTGTGCACAGCTCCGTGCAGCCTATGTGCATGTGTGCAGGGCTCTTCCCAGCGCGGCGTGTCCACGCGTGTCGGTGCGTGCGCGGCTCTGCAGTGCTGCATGCGTGCACAGATGAGTACGGCTCTGCTCAGTGCCGTGGGCACACGTGGGGGGCTCTGCGGTGCCATGTGTGAGGGGCTCTGCGCAGCTGGGGGGGATCTGGTGTTTGCACACACAGCTCTGTGTGTGTCATCCCCTGGCATGGGGCTGAGCTTGGCGGCAGGAGGGGCTGGGCAGAGCCGTGCCCGCGGCCGGACCCCGCAGCAAGGAGCTGGGCATGGGCCGTTGGGCCACGACCTCCAGCGCCCAAGGGGGTCCTCAAGGGGTGGCTGTGCCATGCCCCCGGCTGCCCTGCTGTCCCTGTGGGCACTGGGAATGTGCCTGCCCCTGTGCCAAGCAGCTTAGGGCTGGGTGACGGTGGTGGGCAGGCTATAAATAGGGAGTTTGTGCACCGCGGTGCCAACCAGATGGACACGGCCACAATCAGATTAACCAGCCCAATTAGCACGATTGTTCGCAGAAGGATTTACCTCCGCCGGGAGGGGCCGGGGGGAGGGAGGGCGCAGCCGCGGCTCGTGGGCGCACGTGGCCGGAGCGGGACCAGCACCGATGGCCGCTCCTGCCCGCAGGTGTCAACGTCTCGGCGAACCAGGACGAGGAGCTGAACCATGAGACCTTCCAGCTCCAGATTGACCGCGACACCAACAAGTGCAGCCTGCACACCAACACCGGCAGCTACTGGACCCTCGTGGCCCATGGGGGCATTCAGGCTGTGGCCACTGAAGTGTGAGTGGTACCGTGCCACGGCGTGGGGCTCCAGGGGGGCTGGGGAAGGGGGGTCTGGAGGGGGACAGGCTGCCCTGGCTCATGCTCTCCCTCCGCCGCCAGTGCTGCCAACACCATGTTCGACATTGAGTGGCGCGGGCGGCGGGTGGCCCTGCGTGCCAGCAACGGCCGGTACGTGTGCACCAAGAGGAATGGGCAGCTGGCAGCCGTCAGCGACACTGTGGGTAAGTCCTGGGCGTGGGTGGGGGGGTCCCAGTGTCGGCCCCTCCCACCCTAGGGTGCTCAGGGCTGGGCTACCACACAGGGGAGGATGAGGAGTTCACTCTGAAGCTGATCAACCGCCCGATACTGGTGCTGCGGGGCGAGCACGGCTTCGTCTGCTACCACCGTGGCTCCAACCTGCTCGACTCCAACCGCTCCGTCTACGACGTCTTCCACATCAGCTTCAGCGACGGTGCCTACCAGATCCGAGGTGAGTGGCGGGGTGGGGGGCTACCAGGGCGGGGAGCTGCTGGGGGGTCCAGCCAGACCCCACTGACGGCCCCTGGGGACTCTCTGCAGGCCAGGGGGGCAAATTCTGGTACGTGGCGAGCAGCGGGTCGGTGTGCAGTGACGGGGACCTCTCCGAGGATTTCTTCTTCGAGTTCCGGGAGCGGGGACGCGTCGCCATCAAAGGGAAGAACGGCCGGTACCTACGCGGGGACCCGGCTGGCACCCTGCGCGCCGACAGCGAGTCTGTGCTGCGGGCCACGCTCTGGGAGTACTGAGTCGCCTGGCACCGGGCCCCCGCCGTGGCGTCCCCCAGCCCACCCCGAGCTTGACCCCAGGCAAAGGACCGCGGTGGAGCCGGCACTGGCACCATCCATGGCAGCTGTGTCCCCAACCCCTTGACTCACAGCATTAAAGTCAGTCTGGATCACACTGGGGCAGCGCCTCGTCCTCCTCCCCCCCCGACAGCACCCTGAGGGCTGCTCGGGTGAAGCCCTGGGATCTAACCCCCCCGTCCCCCTCCCCCTGCCCAGCCCAGGGCCTGGAACCCCGGACGGAGAGTGCCGCCCCCTGGGAGCCCCCACACCCTGGGGAAAGGGCTGATTCTGCCCTGCCACTGCTCTGGGAGATCGGGACCCCCGGGCTGCTGCAGGCAGAGGTGCCAGGCGGTGGTCACACGGTGCTGTACTGGCAGCCGGGGATGGGGGCTCGGCAAATCCACTGCAGGCAGGACCCCGAGGGGCTGGGACACCCACGGCCCCTCCGCCAGGCTGGGGGAGAAGGAGGGGGCTGCAGCCTGGTAGAGGGCTGGCCAGGGGGCAGTGGTGGTAGCCCCCAGGGAGCTGGCAGGGCCCTGCTGGGAGATGGAAAGGAAAAGACGGGCACTGGCTGAGTGGCACGATTGTTTTCATGGCAGACGACAGATTTACAGACACTGGAGCGGCGCGGGGACGGACTGGGCCAAACCACGCTGCACCGCCACAGAAATACGAGATCATTTATAGAAACAACGGGGGAGCGGAAAACCCCCTCCCCTGCCCAGCAGAAAACGGGGCTCCCCCGGGCGGGCACCCGCTGGGCACCCTGGCACAGCACCCTGTTTGTCCTGATCCTGAAAAGTCAAGGCGGCACGGGGGCACAGCCCACAGCCAGCACGGCATGGCATGGCACGGCATGGCGGCTGCCGGGAGAGAGCTAAACTACCACGGCTAGAACAATCCACAAGACAGCACGACGCCGGGGGGCTGCCCGCCAGCGTGGCTGGGCTGGGGGGGGGAGGAAGGGGGGGGGGGCGGCAGGGCCAGGCTGGGCCAGCCCAGAAGCCCCCGCTCTGCCGCCGGGCACCTCTTGGGGAGACACCGCCAGAGCCCCGCGACCCTCCGGTGCTGCCAACAACACAACCACAAAACCACACACACATCCCCCCCCCCAACCCGGACCACCGCCGCAGCCTCCCCGCACTCCTCCTCTGTTGGGGGTCTCTCCCCACCGCTGGCCCAGTGGGCACCCACCCCGGCCGGCGGGGCTCGGGGCCCCAGGGGCACGCTGGCCGCCCCGCTGCTCACAGGAGAACCAGGCTGGGGTTGCGCAGCTGCCTGTAGACGTGCAGGAGCTTCTCCGCCGCGGCGGCGGCCCCCTCCTCACCGAGGGGCGGCCGGTCGCGCAGGGTCTGCGCCTCCTTCAGCAGCATCTGCGCGAGGGAGACGGAGCTGGAGGCGCGTGTCGGCTCAGGGCTGCGGCGGGGGGGTCCCCACAGCGTGCAGCCCATGGGGAGGGGGTGCCCGCCGCCGCCCTGGCACAAGCTCGCGGCTCACCTCGTGGTTGGCCTGGATCTGGCGCAGGTACTGCATGCGGAGGTCGGGGGGTCCCGAGCCCTGCGCCGCCTGCTCCAGCACCAGCGCCTGCGGGGAGCGGAGAGGTCTGCCAGGGCAGGTGCCGGGAGAGCCGGCGGTGGCATCACTCAGCCCCGGGGAGCCCCGACCACGGCTGCGGGCAGGAGGCAGGTCTCCCTCCACCTGGCAGCCGCGTTGCCCGGCTTTCCCCGGGCCTTGCGCCGTGCTTGCCAGTGCCGAAGCACCTCTGGGAAGGCTGCCAGCCCCCACGTGCTGCAGGAGCCCCGCTGCATTTAGTGGCCAAACTGACCGGGGCCCGTGCCCGGGGCAGATGGCGGGCACCTCCTGGGGCTCCATGGCCCGAACGCCCAGAGCCAAGGCTGGGGCTTGGGAAGGGATCGGGATCTATGCTGGCCCCCCTCGCCAGCCCTGCCAGAAGCCAGGCCAGGCCATGTCTGCCACACGGTGGTGCCAGAGAAACCCTCCCAGAGCGCCAGACTGTGCCCCCAGGCTTCAGCCCCGGGGTGTCTGCGTGGTTCGGGTCCCCGCTGCCCCCCCAGGGCCCCGCGGCAGCGGCCGAGCGTACCTGGATGCGCCGGATGACGGCGTGGTGCATCCTGCACATGGCGGCCAGCGACGGGCTCTCCATCAGGATCTCCACCGCCTGGATGGCACCGGCCGGGCTGAGGTCGTTCATGGCCACCTGCGACAGCAAGAACATCCTCACTGTGGGGAGGGGGCGAGGGTGGCGCCAGGACCCCTCCCGTGGGCTCACGGCTCCCTGAGAGGCTCTCCTCCCCCATCTCTCCTCGCCTGGCACAGGCAAACGCAGCAGAGATGCTGCCAGCGCCCAGCTGGGCACATCAGACCCCTTGCCCAGCCCCTCCAAGGGGCATTCGCCCCCGGCCCCATGGCCATCAGGCCCCAGGAGAGCCCTCACCCAACCCACAGCAGCACCAAAGGCGGGTACCGCAGCCGGGGCAGCAGCTGCCTGTCTTGCCCAGCACCGTGAGAGTGAGTGGATGCCCGTTCCGACGGGACGCGGGCTGCCATGCCAGCGGATTTCAGTCGGCGGGCTGAGCCCAAGGAGAATTAACGCTGTCACTAATCACGCTGGCGACATTAGTGGTCTCGAGCGTGAACCAGGCCTTTGCCAGCACGCAGGCACCGCGCCCCTTGGCACGGGGTCGCCCAGCCGCAGCGAAAGCCGGGCACCAATCAGCGTTTCTCCTTTGTACTGGGAGGGGGTTTTGGCCCGAATCCAGCCGCATTTTCCCCTCGCTTTGCCGAGACAGCAAAGCCCAGCTGGCCAAACCAGCCAGGAAAGCTCAGCCTTCCCGCAGCCGATGCCGATGCCAGGGGCATCATGCCCCATGCTCATCATCGGTTACGGCATGGTAAGGTTACTGCATCTCAGTGGTGGTGGGCAAGAGATGGGCAGGAGCAGGAGCCACATCGCTCCAGTGGAAAGGCAGCGGCAAAGAGCGTCCGCAAGGATCCCACGGATCAGCGAAGGGATGCTGGGAGCAGGGGGGCACCTGTCTTTGCCCTCACAAGGCTGGTTTACCACGCAGGGACACAGCGGCAGCCCACCGCCCTTCCTGGCAGGGAAACGAGAACATCTGCGGGACACAAGCCCCCAGAGAGGGAGGGAAGCAGCCACGGCTTTTGGGAAATCCCAAACTGGGAGAAGGGGGGAGCGGCAACGCAGCCTGGCCAGCCCAGCACACAGTCCCCAGCCCCTCAGCGCAGCACCCAGGCGTCCGGCCCCACAAACCACAGCCTGGGCTTGGCACAGCAAGGCCATATATCACCCGGCTGCCCGGCACGAGTGAAGGGCTGTGGGACAGAGCTGGCTCCATGGGACAGGGGCGCAGGGAGTTTCTCCGCAGGGCTAACCCATTCCTTGCCTCTCGGACAAGCAGGTGCACCTCGCCTCCGTCCGGCGCCGTGCCACGGACTGATGCCACCTCCCTGCTGCTCAGCGCCTCGGCCCCGGCGTTCTCAGCCAGCAGCCAGCGCAGCGTGGCACAGCTCAGCGGGACATCTGAGGACGAAAGGAGAGAAAGCAGAGCTTGTTACGCTGGCGAACGCCAACCAACACCATCCCTGCGGCTCCGCAGCCCTGCTCGGGTCAGAGCGATGCCGGAGGGAGCGGTGTGTGCCCGGGGCAGCCACAGCGAGGCCAGGACTGGCCCTGGGGCTGGTCCCCTCCCTGTTGAAACACGCTGAGCTCGGTCGTGCAACTGCCATCGCGTCCACGTGCCAGCCCATGAGCAGACATGTGCTGGGGTGGTGACCACAGGGGGTCATGCAGTGCTCCTTGCCCAAGGAAGGGGCCAGAGCCACCCCAGCCTGCACACACGGGCTGTGGCAGTGCCACCCCAGCCTCTCCTGGGATGGCCACGAGGCCGGAGGCAAGCCCCTCTGCCCAAGGAGATACCCCAGGAGCTCCCGGGACACTCCCCTTCAGGGACCCACCTGAGCCGGAGGTTTTCAGTGCGGTTTTCAGCAGCTCCGAGGACACCCTGATGGACGCTGCCGAGGGGGGCAGGTTTTCCTCTCCCGGGGCGTGTGGCAGCTCGCTGGCTGTCACCCCCTCGGGTTCAGTCTGCTCCCGGGATACTTTGAGGAAGGTCTCCACAGGGTCTGGGGGGGCAGCTGCTGGCGGGGGCACATCTGGCCCGTGCGGGCTGCTCTCAAAACGGAGGCACTGGAGCATGTCAATGGTGCATTCGCTGAGGGGCAGGCAGATCCCCTCTCTGTCCGGGGAAAGGATGGGCGAGTCGTCTGGCAGGAGGTCGTCCAGGGCCTCGGAGGAGTCGGAGCCGCTGCCCAAAATATCCCGTAAACTGTAGTAGAGGGCACAGGAGATGGTCAGAGGCAGGTCCAGCTTGGTGTCCGCCGCGGAGCCGAGGGGCAGCGTCAGTTCCCTCTTGTTGCCAGGAAGGAGCTGATCGATGGGGAAGGTGAAGGTGGTGGCCGAGTCCACAGACTCCTCCTCTAAGGCACAGGGGCTGGCCAGGAGCTGGACGCAGAGGGTCCAGCCCTCCTCCAGGCTGTACTCGCTGCAGTTCTCCAGCAGACAGGAGATGGTGACGGTATCTTGGAGCAGGAGGCAGCTCCAGTTGGCAGTGACAGTGCAAGCGATGGGCTTCTGGCCTTCCTGGCCGGACAGCAAAGCTGCGCTCACGTTCATCACCTGGTTCAGGCTGGCCAGGGCTCGGTTCTTCTGGTCCACTGCCTTCTTCAGGAAGGAAACTCTGCAAGGACAAAGTGTTGGCACTGAGACAGCAGGAGGGGCAGCAGCCAGGACACTGGGTCGGCAACGGGAGCATGGCAGAGACTGGCACCAAAGGCTGCTGCACGAAGGGTGCCGTGCTGCCATGCTGAGCAGCCCTGGCAGGAGCCTGGTGCCCTGAGCCACGCCAGGGACTCCCTGGCTCCCTCTCCAAGGCAGCCAGGATTGAAACTGCCTGCAGGGCCACTCTGCCCGCGAGCCTCTGTCAGCTCCGGAGCGGCTGACGGAGCAGCTCCGGCCAGCCAGACCCCGGGAACCCCACCGTGAAGAGAGGGGGGCTCGTCGGCGTCCTCTCCCCACGCGCAGACAGCCGTGGAGGCCGGAGGCACGTGCCCGCCCTGCCTGTTACCGCTGACTTGGCATGCGTGGCGGGGTGTCTGGGAGCGCCTGGCACCCTGCCTCTCCCACCTTCTGCCGCCGAGGCTGGAAACACCAGCCCGCCCACAGTGCCGCAGCCGGCTGCGCCCAGGGGAGGGGGGCAGCAGGCAGGGCTGCCCTTAAACGCTATTTTTAGCCTATTGAGGTTGGGGAGAGCTTCCCAGCCAGGCTCCTGCGCTCCGGAAAGGGAAAGGAGCAGTTGGAGGTTGAAAGGTTGGAGCAGTTGGTGCCAGAGACCTCACGGCCGACGCATAAAACCCCAGCTCGGTGCCCACAATGGCTCACAGGAGCCTGTGGTGCCACGCAGCCCTGCCCCTCACCTCTCGGAGGTGTTGCCTATCCCGGAGAGCAGCTCCTTAATCCTCCGGCCGGCCTCGGCAGGCGTCAGCCCCACATCGGCGTCCTCGGGGCTGCACAAGCCGCAGCTCATGAGGCGGCCTTTGGCAGACAGGGCCAGCAGCTCCGACTCACCTGCGGGCAGAGATGGGGGCAGGTCAGGCAGCGAGGGGCGGCCGGGGGGGCAGCCCCGATGGCTGGGGGGGGGGGTGGATGCCAAGGGATGGGGGAGCACAGGATGGCACCACCCACCCCAAGACAGCGGGAGGTGGAGGTGTCGCCTCCGTCTGCAGAGGGGTAGGACGGAGACAGGACATGGACCATGACAGCATGCCCACCTCGCCCCCGAGAGGGGAAACATCCCCCCTCCTCTCCGTCCTGGCCTCGCGGCTCCTGCTCGCCCACAGCCCCGCCGCCCCAGCCACGCTTCCCGGAGCTGGCCACCCCCAAGCCAAGGCCAGCAGCAGCTGGGCGAGATGCCAGGGCGGGCTGCAGAGCCCTGGGAGCCAGCACTGCCATGCAGGGTGCCCGGCGGTGAGACGCATGCAGCTCCACGGGCAGCAAGGAGGGCTGGGAGTGGGCAGGGCTGCCCGCCTTGCCATCGCCTGGGTGCCCCAGGAGCCCGTCCTCGCTCGCCTGCCCGTTCTGGCCCTGCTTAGCTCCTCGTGCTGCCCTGTGCAACAGGCTCAGCTACGGCTGCGGGATGCTTTCCCCTCGCCTAGGCCCTCTGCTCCCTTCCTCTGCTCCCGAGGGCGAGCGCCGCACCTCCCTCGGTGCCCAGGCTGTGGCCAGGCACCGCATGCTACCCTCGCCGGGGCGGGCAGGTGGGCACTCAAGCTGTGGGGCTGGAGAGCGCAGCGCGTGCAGGAGCCCCTGGTCCAGACAGTGACACCCCCGAACCCCCTTTCCAGAGCGAGCTTCAACCCAGCTTGCCCAGGGCGCCGCACGGGGAGCCCGCCGGCAGCATCCCGCGGGCACCTGCGATGCCGAGCGGGCGGGGAAGAGCCGGAGCTGCCAGCACGCCTCGCGTTCGGCCCGAGTCGGCATGCTCGACAGAAACGACTTACAAACACGAGGGGAGTCAACAAGAACAGACGGAGGACGGAGCCCAGCCTGGACCGTACGGAGGGGCGGAGACGGCCGGGCCGGAATAGGCAGCCATCCTGCCCCGCTCCACCCCAACACCCAGCGCACGCCCCGCTGCTGGCAGTACCTTCTGACGCCCGAGAAGACAAGGAAAGAGCCACAACGCTACAGATACTTAAACTGGCCGGAGACAGGACGGGGGGCAGGACGCCGGCGCAGCTCTCCGCGTCCTCGGGGTCGGAGGAGTCGCCGACCCAGTCGAGGTCGACGGCGGAGATGTCCGAGTGCGTGCTGTAATACATGCGGCTGCCGCTGCTGCAGGCGGCGCAGAGCACCGGCCCACGCAAGTAGTACTCCCGGAGCTCCGGCACCGTCGCCTCCTCCCTCTGATCCGCTTTGACAGCCACCATCTTCCCGTAGTGGCCCACGGCCACCACGCAGTCACAACCAACGTCGCCGAAGAGCTGCTCGTCCTCGGCGTCCTCTGCCGCCCGCCGCTCCGTTCGCAAGGCCCCGATGAAGACGATGGGCTCTTCCAGGTGATGGAGGATCTTCACGGGGGGGTCCTGGCTCGAGACGTCGTGGCAGCCGTCGACGGCGGGTGAAGAGCTGAGAGCCTTCAGCGGCACGGCGCAGAGCTGTCCATCCGGGAAGCCGCAGAGGATCATGGGAGACTCCAGCATGGCCACGTCGATGCCGAAGAGCAGGCTGAAGAGGGGCTCTTCCAGCACAAAGCCCCCTGAGCACCACAGCCCCTCCCCGGACCCCACGGTGCCCGGGGAGGACGCGCAGCACAGGACGGGCAGGAAGCGGGACGGCGGGTCATCCCCGTCCTCGCCAGGCTGGGCACCGGGGCAGAAGCCCACCTCGCTGACCTGCCGGTACGGGGCACTGTCCTGCTCCGGGCGCGGGAGCTCGTGCAGCTTCATCCACCACTTGCCGTGAGCCTGGGACAAGGTGATGACGAAGTCGTTGAGCAGGGTGAACATGCACAGGCTGGAGTCCGGGAAGATGCAGGCGTCCGAGTCCACAGGGAAGACGCCGGAAGGGCGATTGCTTTCTTGGCCGTCGCCATCCGCCTGCTCCATTAACCTTCGAGCAACAGGGAAGAGCTCTCAGCCAAGCCGCGGGGCGAAGCCAGCGCTTCCCTTGGCCGCCGCTTCCCTGGCCCTTGGAAACCAGCTCCTGCAGCGCAGCTTTTAGCATCTGCTGCACGAGCGGCGATCCAGAGAGAGCCAGAGCTTCAAACCACGGAACGCTTCCCGTGCCCGCGGGCGGATGGGCACGGACAGGGCAGCAGCGAAGCCCAAGGTATCACCCCTGCTGCAAGAAGCGGTGCTGGGAGTCCAGGGCTAACGGCACGGGGCTGGCTCGTGTCCCCAGGGTGGCTGACAGCCGGCTCACCTGCTCTGCTGGTCCAGGGAGACGCAGTAAATGCCGCTGTGGGCACAGAGGATGTAGAGCTGCCGGGGCTGGGGCAGCAGCTCCACGTGCCACACCTGGTCGGGGCATCGGTACACAGCCTGGGCGGAAAAGCAGAAATAAAAGTCACCTTCCTACGGCACCCAGCGGAGCGGCAGGGACAGGGCTGCTCACCGCGGTGCCCACGCTGCCAGGCTGGGCAGAGCTCTGCTCACCCGTGCCAGGTAAAGCAAGAGACCGCTCGCTGGGCAGCACTCCCTCCCCAGCAACCCCAACACAGCTGCGAATTAAGGCCGTTATTTCCTGCAAACGCAGATTCCAAGCAATTTTCGGGAATAAATCTATCCCTGGGCAGCGCTGCAGCTCAGGGACCCAGCTGTGCTTTCCTGGGCGAGCGGCAGCCGCCCCCGGGGCGGGCAGGGGGCTGCAGGTGAGGAGGCAGCCTGTGGCTCGGGCTCCCTGAGGAGAAGGAAAACAGCGATCCGGTGCACGATCCGCTTTCCTGCGAGGGAGCACAGTGTAGGAGGCAGATCCCGCTATTACAGCGATGATTTCTTCGCAAGGATAATTAGAGGGAATTAAAAGAGCCGCCGGGATAACTCCGCACGCCGGCTGTTAGTCACAGCAGAGACAAAGCCCTTCGCAGGGGAGGGATGGGAGAGACGTCACTTGGCGACGGGGGGAGGAAAAACAACCACGTTTCTGCACCAGTTTAGGGAAGGGGCTGGCCGGCAGCACCCCCCACCCCTCGAAGGGGCCTCGGAGCCGGGTGGGGGGCCTGGCGCTGCTCCTGAAGTCTGTCTGTGGGTGGGGGACCCCGACAGAGGGACCCCAGGAAGGACTCTGGCCCCAGACCGGGTGACCAGGGACACGAGTGGCACCTCTGCCCTGTCCTGGGACAGCGGCCCCAGAGCACCCTCTGGCACGGGGGACGCAGGACAACCCCCCCCCGCTCACCTTCAGCACTTTCCCCTCCTGGTCGTAGACGTAGACGAACTCGCTGCCGTTGGAGAGGTAGATCTCGTTCTCGTGGCACAGTACCCGGGGCTTGCCCGCCACCAGCCCCCCCACCGGGCAGCAGAAGCCGGCCAGGTAGTCCACCCTGTGGCCCACGTGCGCCATGGTGCCAGCCTGGGGGCGCGGTGCCAGCCTGGGGGCGCGGGGGCGGGGGTCAGCGCTGCGGGCCGGGGGCTGCCCGCGCTCCAGGGGGCACCGAGGGGGCAGGGGATGGGGCCCCTCCGTGAGCACCGCGGGTGCGGGCTGAGCCCGGCCCCCCCCCCAGGCCACCGACAGCCTCGGGCGGCGGTGAACCGGCCCCACAGTCCCCCCCCCCCCCCGGCCCGACCCCCCCCCTCACACCGCAGGCTCAGACCCCCCAGCCCCTCCCCAGCCCAGTCCCACCCCCCCCCCAGCACCGACCCCAGCCCCCCAACACCCCCCCCCATTCCCGACCCCCCCCCCCCCACCTCAGCCCCCCATCCCGCCCCACGCTTCGGCCCCCGCTGCCAGCTCCCCCCCCGCCCCACACCTCGGCGACCCCCCCCCCTACTCCCACTCCCCCCGCCCCCCCCCCCGTCGCCTCCCGGTGGGGCTGCGGGTACCGGGCGGGGGGCGCGGGCGGCTCCGCTTTACGGCTGCGCGGCGGCCGCCGCAATGGGCGGGGAGTTTGCGACAGGCCGTAAAGCCGCGCTGGGCGGGCCCGGGCCGCGGGGGGTGGCACCCCCGGGATCGGTACCGGGGGGTGAAGCCCCTCCGGGGCAGAGGGGGCGGGCAGGGAGGAGCGAGGCGAGGCGGTGCGGGCGGACAGCGGCTTTATTAACGGCGAGGGGGTGCGGAGAGCTGACCCGCGTCCCCCCCCGCCCCGCCGGGACCGCCCCCCGCCCCGGGCTCGGCCGAGGCCCCGCCGTGCCGTACCCCCCCCCCCCCAGCCCGGGTGCCAGGGGTGATGGCGGGGCGGCTATTGCGGGGCGGCGGGGGACCGGCGGGGGGGCTGCGGCAGCCCCCGGCGGCGCGGGGGGGCTCCGGGGCCGCGGGACCGGCTCAGCTGGTCCACGAAGGCCTCCATGTCGGCGAAGCGTGCGGACAGCCGCGCCAGCTGCTCCTTCAGCGCGCTGAACTCCCGGTACAGACCGTCCAGCGCCCCCGACAGCGAGCGGATCCTGCGCGGGGCAGCGGGGTGAGGAGGGGGGGGGGGGACAGACCCCGCCGACCCCCCCCTCCCCGCCCCTCACCGGAGGGGCACGGCGGCCCCTCACCTCCCGTAGTCGGGCAGCACGGTGTGGTGGTCGAAGAGCAGCAGGTTCCTCATCTGGGAGGTGATGGCGAACTTCCAGTTGTCCAGAACCAGTGTCAGGTTGGCGCAGCCCTTCGCCGGTGCCCTCTGGGCTGCGGGGAGCAGGGGGCACAGGCTGGCGGGGGCAGGACCCCGAGCGGCCCCGGGAGCCCGGCTGCAGGCAGGACCCCCACCCCAGCACCCAGGGGCAGGCGGGGAAGCTCCAGCGGGCACCAGGAGCCCCTGCCCGGTGGGGAGGGGGTGCCCAGCAGCAGGGGGTTACCGTCCGCTCCGCCATCCCGCGCCGCTGGCTGCCGCTTCAGCTTGGCTGCGCAGCCCAGAGCCGCGAGGAGCAGGAGGGGCAGAAGTCGTGCCATGGCGCTGCCAAGGAAGAGCACGGTGAGGAGGGTCCCAGTGCAGCCAGTTCCTGGCCGCAGCTGGGAGCCAGGACACTGCGTCCCCAGTGGGCGCGGGATGGCGACCCCGAGGCTGGGTGGGCACGGGGCATCGCGCCCTCGAGGGTCGGGCTGGCCACGTGTTAACAGACGCCGTCGGAGCCCTTTGTGCCGCCTACCTGTGCCGAGGTCCCGTCCGGCACGGGCGCAGCGGCCGCTCGCCGAGCTCGGCTCCCCCAGCTCTGGCCCGGTGCCGTTCCCGCCGTCCCATTTTACTGCGCTGCTCTGGCACCGGGCCCGGCCGCACGCGGCTCCGGCGCTGATTGCAAACAGACCGCCTGGCCGCGGCGTGGCCGCAGGCAGGGCTGGGGCGCAGCGTCCCCCTGGCACGGGAGGCATGGCACTGGCTCTCGTTTCAGGTGCTTTTATTCAACGTTACTCGCAGACCCTGCGCCCGGGGCACCTGTCCGGGCACCGCACGCCACCGCAACCCCAAACACCACCAAACCAAGGGGAGAAGCAAACCGCAGCCCCCGCGCCCCGCCGGGGCCGGGCAGCCGCTCCGGGAACGCCGCCGGGACGAAGCCTTCAGCAGAGCCCGGGCAGGCGCTCGCTGGCAGCGTGCCGTCAGGCACACGGGTGCCAGGGGTCCCTGCCACGCTGCCCACCCTGTGATGCACGCAGAAGGTCCCTGCCCAGCTGGAGAAGGCAGGGGCAATGCTGTCCTGGCACAGGACAGGGCCTCACAGCTCCCTCCTACCAGGAGGGCACAGGGCAGTGCTGGCACCAGTGCCCCAGGGATTTAACCAAGGCCTGAACCCACAGCACCAGGGCAGGGGGCTTCCAGGCTGGGGCAGCGGGTCCGAGGCCCTGCAAGAGGGCTGACCCCCTGGGGCACTGCAAGCATCTACCTGACCCCTCCCCAGCCCCAACAGTGTCCGGCCCCTGGCAGCCTGGCACCAGGCAGCCCCCAGCCAGGCTCTAAAGAGGGGAGAGAGCAGCAAGAGCATGGCCCGACCCCCAGCAGCTCCAGCCCCGCACCAGGGAGGATGTGGTCAGAAGGGATGTGGGCACGGGGGAAGGTGCCAGCTGCAGGGGCCAGCTCCCTCGCAGTGCCAGGGCACAAGGGAGGCGAGGTGGGTGCCCGAGTTACATGGCTCCCGCCACACAGCCTCGCTCCACAGGAGGGGACGAGCTGCTGCCCAAGGTGCCTCGCACCTTTCCCGGCAGCCAAACCGCTCTCTGCGGGGTGACATGGCACACGGGGAAGGGGGCACCCCTCCCACAGCCCCCACGGTGAGCAGGAAGGACGTGGGGGGCACCCAGCTGGCATTTGTGCACGTGCCAGCCCCAGCACATACTGCTGGGTGCTGAAACGTCTCTGCCACATGAAAGGGAGCGAGCGCGGCTCAGCCCCGTGCACGCCGCGGGAGCGGTGCCAAGCCCAGAGCTGGCACACACCCACCCCTTACCCGGTGCCAAGGGGAGGGCCATCCTGCTCCGGGAACGCTGCCAGCGCGCGGGGCCCAGCCTGGCAGAGCTGCCGTCTGGCCCAGCGCCGTTAACAGCCGTCTGCTCGCCCTGCCTGGGCCGTTTAGCGCGAAAGCTGTCGGTACCCGGGCACCCAGGGCTGGCGGCAGCGACCCACGCGGGCAGGGAAAGGGGAGCAAAGCTGCGGGCAGGGAGATGCTGAAGCCTCCCCGTCACCTCTGCTATGCTAGGAAGCTGCTTTGGGCGGGCAAGCGGGCAGGGAGAGAGGGACTCTGGCTAGCCACAGGCCCCCAGTGCCCACCCAGGAGCAGGCTGGCACAGCAGCTGAGGGTGGCAAGGGGACAGCCCAGCCCCACAGGGCGAAGGCTGAGCTTAAGCATTGGTTGCCCAGGCTGGGGGTTGGCATCGAGATAAAGCCAGGGTGCCCGGCTCCTGCTGCCACTACGGGGCTGCCCCTGAAAGGGAGTGAGGAGTAACTGGAGGGGAGGGCTGGGGCCCCCCTGCCCAGCCCTGCGCCCCGGGGTGGGCATGATGGGGGGAAGCGGGAGGGAAGCGGGGAGGGGACAAGCACCACTCCTGCTGCGCGGGGGTTTGCTCTGTATTGGCGCCTGCCGCCGTGCCAGCGCGGCTAGGTGCGCGGCAGGCTGCACATCTCGCAGTGGTCCGTGCCCGGCTGGTTCATGAAGGTGCAGTGCTGGCAGGCCCACATGGCTGCCGCTGCGGCGTGCGCCGAGCCGCCCATGGCACCGTACTCCTGCAGCCCGGAGATCTGGACCCCGACGGTGCCTGCAAGAGAAAGAGCCCAGTCAGAGCAGTGGCAGAGTTCAGGTCCCTCTGCCTGAACCCAGAGCCAATTTCCTATCTCAACCCAGGCTGAGATGCTGCCCGCCTCCCCAAGGCTGGCACCCTGGGGGTGGCAGATCTCAGCACCTCCCAGCCCAGCCCAGCCCTGCTCCATGCAGCAGGGACTGCTTGGGACCCAGGAAGAGCTTTCCTCCCACCGCCACCCACCCGCTCAGCCCGGCCCCAGCCGAGGGCACGGGACCCGCTTCCCCCCAGGACCCTCCTCTCTTACTGCAGAGCTGCTCGATGGTGGCCCACTGCTCTGATTTCTTCCAGGTCTGTGCCAGCTCCTCGTTCTTGGTCCTCACAGCTTCCAGCAACAAGCTGATGCTGTCCTGGAAGCCAGAAGAGGGAAGTCAGTGCTGGATGCTCCTCCGGCACCCAGGCTGGAGCCATGCCCAGGAAAGTGCCTCCCTGCCCTTCTCCACCGGCCATGGCACAGCAGAGCCGCGAGGCTGAGCCGCTGCCCCTTTGGCTTTCACTGGCAGGGAACACGGTGCAGTGTGCCCCTTCTGCTCCCCCTGGCATTCAGCGACCCCTCCCAAAACCCAAACGCCCCTTTTCCTCTGCGCGGAGGCGTTACCACCTCACCGGGCTGCGGCCGACCGCCGCGCTGCCCGTGCAGGATGCCGCGGGCTCTGCCCGGCTCTCGGTGGTGCAAACCCGCTGTGCCGGAGGCTCCGGCCACGCAGGCGGCCCCGGCCTGATCTCCAGCTGCCCAGGATCAGCCCGGCCGCCCCGCACAGGCGCAGTTGCTCGGCGCCTCTGGCAAACACGTGGCCCCTTCTGCTGGCGGTGCCGCTCACGCCGCCGAGGCCCGGCGGATGCTCCCGGCGCCCGGCCAAGCGAGGCAGAGCTGCGCAGCCAGGAAGCCGTTGGCCTCAGCGAGATCTGGGGGGCTCTGATCTCGTTATCGTTAACGACAGGAATTTCAGATTCCGAGATGTTTTTAAAAACGTTTCCAGCTCTCGGAGCTGCAGACAAGTTGGCTCTGTCCGGTCTGCGACCGTGCGAACAACCGCCACCCCCTCGCTGTGCCAAGCCGCGCCGAGAGCTCTCGGTCTGATCCAGGACTTGGGTTTCACTTTTTAAACCTTCTCCCAACAGCTCAGGCTGGAAGAGGCGGCGCTGGGGCAGCGGCGGGTGCCCCTGCCGGGGGACGTGCCCGGGGGCAGGCTGGGTTGCTGCCCTCCACGCACAGAAGTGGCACATGCGAGGAGCTGAGGGCCCTGGGGACGGCGGCGCCGACATGACCCTTTCCTCCTCGTTACGTACCCGCAGAGGCATGACCTCGTTCGTGACCAGGAAGAGGAGCAGATGGAAGTCGGAAATGATGTCTAGGAAAACGGAGGAAGTATTTTGGGACAGGTACGTGGCCAAGCTGTGGAAGTCCTACAGAGAGGGGAAAGCAATAAAGAGAAGTCACATCCCCCACGTGGTAACTTGATTTTCCTATTCGGATCCGTAACGGACACCGTAACATTCCTGTCTCTTGGGGCATCGGCAGCCATGTGCAGAGACCTTCCCAAAAATCAGAGAACAAGAGCCTCGGGCCCACAGCAGCTCCCTTCCCCGAGCACCTGAACACCCCTGCACACACCAAACGGATCCCAGACCCAGGAGGTGCTGAGCAGAGGCCGCTCAGCTCCGCTCAACGCCGCAGCCCTCGGGAAAAGAGGCAGATGAGGACAACGCAGCCCCTTCTTCCCCAACTCCCTCTTTTTCTCTGCTCTTGAACTCAGAGCATCCTGAAACAAGGACAGAAGCTGGTGTTGCACAGCCAACCTCTCCCGCTCTGCCGACAGAGCCCCGACAGGCAGCGACCCTCCATCTCGTGATGGCTTTTGGGAGAAGCCTTCGGCATCTTTGGCTTGGCCTCCTTAGAGGAACGAGCTGCTGCTGCTTTAAAGCAACTTGAGCTTTCTGTGCGCTGGCACGACCCAGCGAGCGCCTCGAGCTGCGCGGCAGCTGCCTCTGCTCAACGCTACCGCCCTCCTCCGTGTCTTAAAAATCCATCCGGGAAGAGGAGTCGGTGCTCCAGGAGCCGGAGCAACAGACCCCTGTCCCGCTCTGCAGGTCCCGTGCTGCCACCAGAGCCCCCCACCCTCTTTGGTGCCACCTGGGAGGCGCCAGCCCCGGCACGGGGCGAGGAGCCCTGTCCCCAAGCAGGTGGGGAACGCGGTGTCCCGCCGGCCGCTTGGCACGCGGGTGCATTTGGCAAGTGCCAGACTGACCCGTGCCGGGGCGATGTCAGGGCACGGGTGCAGCGATGAGACGGGTCGTCTGCCCCTCCTGCACGTTCCGCACTAACGGCAGCTTTGGGACACATCACTCCTTACCTGCGTTTCTCCCAGCACATCCCGGTTCTCGATGGGGAACGGGTTTTGAGAAATAGAAAAAGTGTAGACTGGATCCTTGGGGAAAGTTGTCGTAATCTAAAAATCGAAGAAAGGAGGATGAGAGCGCTGACGGCAGGAGAGGCACGCGGGACGGGAGGCTCCGAGAGCCGACGGCCACCGCGGCAGGGAGGCACCTGCAGCAGGGATCTGCTGACGGCTTTTAAAATCAACGTGGTAATTCCAGCCAGCACCCCCCGAGCTTCTGGCAACGGTTTCTAGCGGAGCTGGAGGGAGAAGTGCCCAGCTCGGTCCTGACGATGCCCTGGAGAACATCCCTCTCTGCAAACGCCACCGGGACTCTGCCCCACGCCAGGTGGCGGCTGCTGCTGGGGGTGTTGTCCCGGGGGCCACCATAACCCCAGGGGACGATGGGCAAAGCACAGCCCCTGTGCCCGGCCACGGCGCAGCCAGGGGACCGTGCTGCTCCGGCCGGGGCTGGAATGGCTGCCAATGAAACACCTTTGCACTCCATTGAGCAGAGCCAGCCCGTGCTCAGCGTGCACCAACCCTGCCTCCTCCCTGCCCCCTGTGCCAACGGGATGGGGAACGGGGTCATACAGCACTTGTGAGCGTTACTGAGCTCACAAGCCAGCGTTTGGGCTACCTACTGAGCTCACAAGCCCCAGTTTGGGCTACCAGTCCTGATTCTGGGGGCTTTAAAGCTTTGGTGTCAGTTACCACCCAGTCGGCGAGGCCCTTTGTAACCAGAAACACCTGCCAGGATGGTACCAACTGGAATAATGCCCTTTTTTTTTTTTCCTCTTCCCCTTCCTTTTAAGAGACAAAACAAAACAGCTTCCCAGACTGCTCCTAAATGCACATTCCATCAATCTGTTTTCATCTTAATTACACTCCAGGTAGCCTGGGAACAGATGCCTTTACTACTTGAGTAATAAATATGCTCTGGTGCTGCCGACTGGCACAGGGCGTCCGAGGGCTCCGCACAATGGGCCCGTTGTTCCGGACACGACATTTCTCTGCGTGAGTCACACGTCGCAGCGTCAGCCCGAGCGCCGCTCTGATAAGCGATACACCCGGCAGATAGTACACGGGGAAGAAGGACGAGCCTCCTGGCTGCCAGCTTCCCTGTGCCCGCAGGACACCACCTGTGCCAGGGGCAGCTGGACCAGACCAGTTGCTCCGGGTGGACTTAATCGTTATTGGCACCACCTCTAACTCCAGCAATATCATCTGTCATCTGAATTATTTGCCTTCCTGCCTTCCACACCGTAAGTTTGTTTTCAAGCCAAAGGGCAGAGCCGTGCCCCAGCGCCTGGCAGCGCTTGCTCGCGGGCAGGCAGCAGCCAAGCTGTGCTGTGGCGTCAACTCCCTCCCCCAAGAAAAGGCATTTCTGTACAACGAACCTGGTCTGCTGAGTCACTAAAAGGAGCTGGATTCTTAATTGCTGCTAAGAGACAGACAACTGGAGCTCCCTAATTAGCTCCCCGTGAGGTAGTGCCCAGCACACGTGTCCGTGGGGCTGGCTGCTTCCCCTGCCGCGTGGCTACGTGCCAGTCCGGAGCCGTGATGAGACACCAG
The DNA here is from genome assembly GCF_009769465.1 of Tauraco erythrolophus. NCBI lineage: Eukaryota > Metazoa > Chordata > Aves > Musophagiformes > Musophagidae > Tauraco > Tauraco erythrolophus. Next base: position 1,332,941 of record NC_141484.1, read on the forward strand.
GCAATGCCTTCCTGGGGGTTGGAACTAGATGACCTTTAAGGTCCCTTCCAACCCAAACCATTCTGTGATTCCCAGGAAGCAAGGGTGTTCCCTGGCACCACGCAGATCCCAAGGAGCGCTGCGGTTACCCCAGAGCGCACCAACCTCTGTGCTAGAAACGCCTGGCAGCAGAGGGAAAAGGAGAAGGAAAGAAAATCTGTCCTATGAATCACCTGCAACGCGAATTTTAGAGGTGGGTTAAGAACTTTGCTCCACCCTGACCATCTCCTGCTGCAAGCAAACAAGTGCAACAAATACTTACATCTATGATGAGGTACTCAACCGGGAGCGGGCGAGCCAGCTGCGTGATCTCGTTGCCAAACTTGTCTATGTCCTGAAAGAAGAAGAGTCTTATTATTCCTCAGCACGGAAGTGTGATGCCTAAGAGATCCTGCCCTGGAGGTGCCCATGCAGGAGCCCAGGGATCTGGCAGATGGCTAAGGGTGTAGAGAAGGACCTGCTCTTATGTGGCTGGGTGCTGCAGAGCTGCCTGAATCTCTGCAGCTCCTGGAGATCCCGGTAGCTCCGTAAGCCGGGCCCGCGGTCTCCTCGTGAGCCAAGGGAGTGCATGGTCACAAACCACCTTGGTCTTCCCTGCCTCAGCCATCACCACCGGAGCGGTGCCCGGCAGCACCTAAGGAATGTAAATGCCACCTAAGGAGCAGTACTGTCCTAAAAGGGAGGGACTGTGCCACGTCTGCCTCCCCCGCCACCGCAAACCTGACTTCCTGCAGAACCGGCCGCGAGTCTCTCATCTGGCTCTCGCCTGGGAATTGAAAATCCAGGCACTTTCTCAGGCACAGACCTGAAGAGCCAGCACATCACAACGCATAAACTTGTTTTGCTTTGCCAGGCGAATTGAATGTAAAGTTTAATTATGGAGAGAAACGGCCAGCATATGTTCATTAATCATGAAATGACAATTAGACGTGATTTATGTCAAACACGCCGAGTTCAAACACAGCTTCAGAAATAAATCCATGAGAACTGACGCTTTTCATTACAGATTCTGTAAGAGGGGGTTGTACTTCCCTGCCTAAATCATCCCTGAACATGTTATTAATCATTCATTGAGCCCCATATAAATCATACACCCATAATTTCCAATCAGGGACCCTACATTAAAGTTTACACTGAGTCCCAGTGGCTGGAGGTAGACCCGGAGCCGCCGCACGCCGGCACAGCCATCACCCCAACACCTCTCGGCAAGCGGCCGTGACCCCCGCGACGTTCCGAGCGGCGTTCCTCGGGCTGAGCCAGCCAGCACCGTGCATTGGGATGAGTGGCCCACGGCTGACACCCTCCTCTCCCGAGCAGTGGCTCCTCCTGGGGCACACCACTCCCGGCTATCGGCGCTGCTCTCGGTGACGCTCCTATTTGCCCAGCACAGGTATGCGGTGCGGCAGCCAGCGCCCCGCTCTCACGCTCTGCACTCCCAGTATCGCCCCAGCAGGCTCCGGCACGCTGCTCCCCTCCAGGCAACAGCCCCCCTTCCCCAGCCCCCTCCCCAAGCATCCTCTGTCCCTAAGAATGGTTCCCTTTGTAAAAAAATCTAAAAAAAAAAAAAAGAAAATCTACCTTCCAGTCTTTGAAGCTCCTTTTAAAAGCAATCCCGATAAGGATCTTTTCTCCTGGAACATGACAGGTTGTTGGCCCTGTGGTTATTTCAGCAACAAGCCTGGTGGCTCGTGGCCTCAGATCTCTCTGGCTCTGACAGGAGCAGGAGGAGACACGGAGCCTTTTTGGGGAGATCACAGGACCCGAGAGCTAACCTGCCGCTAGATCGCGGCGATACCGCAGGAGTCGGGAATCAAATCCAATCAGACCGAATCAGCTTCCCAAACACAACCCTGCCCCTGCAAGAAAGAACCTGCAACAACTCACACGTAATTAGCCCATCTGGAATTCATTTTCAAATCTAATTAAGTTCTAATATGCAGAAACATTTTTCCAGCACCTGTTCGCTTTAATCTCCGCCTCTGGGGATTTCCATGTTAAATGCCTTCTTTTTAACGTCACGCTGCTGAGGCCTCCGAGACAGGCACTGGACTGCTCCTACCGAAGGGGAACCTCGCTCCCCTCCGCCGAGGACGTGTCCCGACGCTGCCCCTCCCCAGCCAGAGAAGCCCCCCCGCCAATGCCGGCGCTCTCCTCCAACCCCCACGCACTGTTTTATTAGGCAATTACATTTTAAAGGCCTTAACAAACGTCAAGCTGGGAGAATTGCTGGAAGAAAGACATCTTCATCCTGAACTCGGAAGTCACCAGGGCCCCAGCAGCGCCTCTCAGCTGCAGCCCCAGAGCCCGAGACCCCCAAAACCATCAATGCCCAGTGGCAACCACCCCCAAGGGAGGTCAGGAAGGGGTTAACGGAGGTGCAAGTATTTGGCTCCTGGACGAAAATCAAGCAGCAAGGCCTGGAGGATTTGGACAAGGAATCATCCCGAAGACAGGAGCAAACTGGAGATTGCATCAGGCGTTTGGATTAGAGCCTTTCGAACCCCTGTTCGGGGCAGGAGCTGCAAACGGATGAGGTCGAACAGGGAGAAGGATGGATGCGCCCGCAGGGAGCATGGTTGGCGGCGTCGCACACCTCTGCGACACCGCGGCAGCGGGAAAGGCTTTTGGGTGGCTTCGGGATTTTCCATCGAGGGTGAAGGGAGCAGCTGAGCGAGGAGCCCGGGTGGCTGCTGGCCAGGAGGGAGCTCCGGCTCCGTGCCCCAGGGGTGGTCGGCCGCCGGCATCCCGCACCGTCACTCTTCCCCACGGGTCCCCTCTGGTGAAGGTACCGTGGAGCCGAGCAGCTGCCTGTCCTATCCATGTGTTAATAAATCCTGGCCTCACTCTTCCCTCTGCCGATTTCCAGGAGCTCCACCAGGCACTCCTGCCCCCTCGCACGGACAGGGCGGCTGACGCGCAGAAACGAAGCGACTTTTCTCCGAGTGAGTGATAGGTCGGCGAGAGTTGAAGCCCTTCTCAGGAGACTCCTCCGGAGCTAACGGAGCATCCTCCTCCCCAGAGCAGCTGGGATGTTTAAGGCTAAGTAGGCTTTTCCATCCAACATGAGCCCTCGGTAGGAGGCCAGCCAGGGGAAGCCCTTCACCGTGAGCAGTCCCCCGCAGCCGGGCTATCGTGTTTTCCCTGGGAAGGGGGTTTCAAAGCAAACAGGTGGAAGCACCACTGGAGACAGGCTGGCTCAGAGGTCCCTTCCGGCTCTAATAAAAGCAGTGCCGTGGCTCAGGTCTCTCCTGACAAACGACAAGCCAAAGCCCAGACACCATCTTGGTTGTTGTAAATGCACAATGTGCACACAGGGCTCTGCGAGGACAAAGGGCTCTGCCTTCACACCACCACTGCCGTTGTAAAGGGCTTTCGTCCTACACCATCCCAAAAGAAACTCTGGGGGAACATTAGGGCAGCTGTAAAACGCAATTCATTGCAAGGATGACACCTTCGTGTCTGCTCTGAGCTGACACAAATACCTGTGGTAAGAGACAAAGCCAGCCAGCCCCAAAATCCAATTTTTCGGGTGTTCCGAAGGGTCTGTAAAACACAGCAAGCTCTTTCCTCCATGTGGTGGGAGGTTGAGATGCCCACGAAGCCAGTCGTGGAGCAGAGCATGGCAGCTCTGCGTGGAGCAGGCGGACAGCAGCTCGGAGCGCAGGGAGCCCAGCGAGACGGATCGCACCCGGCGCGGGTGCTGGGCACCGCTCACGAGCAACTTCAGCTCTGAACACCAGCCCATGGAAGGTATATTCTTAGTGAAATCAAAATCGATGTGGGCATTTTCTAGAACCAGATGGCCAAAGGAGGCTTCTCGAGGGCAGAAGACAGGGAATGGAGAATGTCTGTGAGCAATAATCATCCGGGCTCTCCCTCACCCCGCTGAAGTGAAGCGGCCACTGCACCATCGTCGTCTGTACTCGCACAGAGAGCGGTTACCCCGGTCTGCGTGCCTCTTCTCGACAAGAGCGACTCCTCCATGACTTGCACCGCACTGAACTCGCCAAGAAGCACGTGCCGGTTGTGCAACGTTCGACTTGGAAAGAGCACGGCACCGTGACGCTCCGCAGACAAGCCGGGAGGCCGAGGGGGATGTTTTCTTCCTTCTGGCTGATCTTACCTGGAGAGGCATCTCGGAGCAAAGCAACTTGGAGTCACGGTCCCCAAAGCCCTGGACTTTCACGCTAGAGCAGAACTCGAGCTTTCACAAGCCAGGAAAGCGCATATTGCCAATTCCACCGGGGTGGCTCCTCTGAGCAGCAGGGCTAGTGGCCAACACAAAGAGAGTGGTAAAGAAATACAGAAATCACAAGGCTAGAGGCTCAGGAAAGACGCCTCAGGACTGAGGCAGGACAATGCTGGTGCCATTGTTTTTCCAGTTTCCATGGACGAAAAGCCCACCTCCGCTAACACGCCATGGAGGCGAGTCACGTTCAGGCAGGAACAGCTGCGGCCCCAGGGGACATGGTAGCCCCTGCTCCCACCCCACAAACTGAAAACCTGGTGCAAACGGTGGAAAAACTGCTCTCTGACCAAAGACAGCCGTTCCTCTCTTCCCAGGCACCTCTTTGCCTGCGCAGCGAAGTCCCAGAAGCTGCTGCTCCCCTCCCTGCAGCGCAGGTCCCTGCACCAGTGCCCATCCAGATGCATTTTTTTAACAGTTATGCCCAAAGTAACCCCACCTCCTGCGAGCAGAGGTACAAGACATCTCCTCTGAGCATCTCCTCCGAAGCACAGTCGTTGGCTTACACTTCGCTAGAGATGTCTCAACGCCGGAGGTGATCCTACTGCCTTGCGCTGCCGTAGACAGCTACGAGAGTTCCACAGGTTTTGCCTTGTGCCTGTTCTATAAACACACCCACACTACACCAGCATCAGCCTTCTGCTTCCCATCCAACCAGAATAACTTTGCATAGCTCCTTTCATCCTAAAGGGCTTTTCAAAGGAAAGCTGGCATATTACACAGGTTGCCCAGAGAAGCTGTGGCTGCCCCATCCCTGGAAGTGTTCAAGGCCAGGTTGGATGGGGCTTTGGGCAACCTGGTGTAGTGGAGGGTGTCCCTGCCCATGGCAGGGGCGTTGGAACTGGATGATCTTTGAGGTCCCTTCCAGCCCAAACCATTCTGTGATTCTATGGTTCTATGATTCTATGACTTTTCTCTACCAGTGATAGCTTCTCAGTCTGAGAAAGATGCAGCAACTACTCAAAAGTGCAGCTTTCTGCCCAAAGCTAGCTTGGGGTGGGGTGGGCAGCACAGAGAGGAACCCCCACATCGAGGGCTGGGGACGGAGCTGCTCGGCTCCCGCGGTTTCAGCGGAGAAAGGGGGAGCAGGGTGCTGCGTCCTCCACGGCCGAGCGCCGGACTCCTGCTCCTCACGCTGCGTTTAACCAGCGCTTTGACACCATCGCTGTCACCAACCCAGTAACTATGAGGTAGTGTCTCTGACCTCAAGCCTCACGCCTTTAATGAGACCCCAAAGGTTTTCAGAGCCAGGAGTGACTAAGCTTTCCGTTGATTTAAGAACATTTAAAAAAAATTAAGAGATGCTACAGCCAAACACGTTCAAGGCTGAAGGACAATCACACCCGCCAGAGCAGTCCTCGAGCCCTCCTTGAGCACATCATGAGAAAGGCAATTAGGGATGGAAGTTATAAAACATACGAGACACGCTGCGGCCCGACCCAGTGAATCAGTGGTTCATGGAAATTTCCACAGAAAGCTGGAGCCATCAGTTAGCGTTTTGTTTATCTCCCTGCTTCAGATTACGGGTGGGAGCGAAGCCCTTCTGGGAACACCCACCGGCTTCCTGCTGCTCCCAACGCCCAGGGTGGCCCACATGTGGGACACAGACCTGCGGGACCTCCTGCGAGGCTGCACCCTGACTGTGGCACAGCACGGGCTTCTCCGGAGCGGGACCGCAGCGCGCCAGGAGGTGATCTCATCTTTGCACTCAGGGCCAGCCCTTGCACAATCAAGCTCCGCTGTATCTAAAATTGGACCTGGCTTATCAGCTCCGAAGAGAAGCTGTCTGCGTGCTATGGAGAAGGGCACGGACTCCATCTACCTTTCCTCTTCGGCGCTGAACTTAGCCATGAGGTGCTCCTCCTTTTCAGGTGGTGTCAAAACAAGTCAGTGGTTCAGCATCGAGGGGTGGAGGGGGAAGAGAGTTTCATTCACCAGACCCAGCATTTCCCAGTTCAGGGCACACGAGAGCGTTCTGACCAGCTCCATTTCCGTCACCGGTGCACAACGCGCTCCTGTCAGTTGTCCCGAAGGAAGGTATTTGCTTTTCCTACGCTCCGGACAGCTTTGACACAGGCGGCAGGACGCTGCAGGCTGAGCGGGCTGTGAATAGCAGCCACGGACAAGAATGAGATAACTAACTTGGGTGATGGATGGCTAATTAGCTGGCAAGCAGTGCCATTAATTAATCCCTCTGTCCTTGCTCGTGGGGCACCAACATACGCACGTTTGGGAATCGGTGCTATTAGTCACCGCAGAGATCTTGTCCCCAAGTTTCTAACAGATACAGGGGGGCTGAGGACCTCCAAAAGCAAGTGCCAAGGGAGTAACGACGGTCCATTCATCACTAACGAGCTGGACCGAAAACCGCAGCAGACAGGTTACCAGCAGCGCCCTTGCACAGTGCTTCACCTCAAAGTATCTTGGATCTGCTCTGGATTCACGTATCCCCCGCTGCTCCTCAGGACCAGTTTTTGGAGCTTACTGTGACTTGAGAAGAGGAGCTGGGTGCAGGCAGTAATCCCAGTCGTAGAGAGGAAAGCTGGGCTGCACCCCGGTCCTGCCCTTGCTCCGAAAGCCTTGGCACCTTCCTTTTGTTGCGCAGCAGCACGCACAGGACTGTCTCTCCTCTTGCTGCAGGAACTACGCTCTCTTTTGCTGCATCTGCTGCCCAGCTGGTGCCCGTAAGCACATGCCATACCCGAGCAAATCCCTGGCATCCCATGAGGAACCCACCGCTTTCACCGCGCCGTCTGCGCGAGCGCCCACCGTACGGCTGTGCGGCGCAGGGAGCTGAACTCAGCCGGGGACCAAAACCAACGGAGAAGCACGGCAAACTCTGCCAACAAATACGGCGGAGGAGGCGAATCCAGAGCACTTGCTACGGGCTCTCGGCGGATCACCGCAGGCCCCGTTCAGAAGCCGGATAGCCAACGGCTACTGCTGCTCTGGAAACGGCAACAGCACGTTCAGGAGGGGGAAACGGAGCTTATGCAATTACTTTGCAGACATGTGGCGAACGGTTACTACCGAAAATAGTTCAGACCTCAAAGGCATCCCTTCCTGAGCTGGCCATACTGGTTTCCAGACACGTGGCAGAGCCGTTTTTGCAGCTCCCCCCTCGCACGGGCACGCGGCCCTTACCTTATAGAACACATCGGGCACGTACTGCTCGCTGCTGGACTCCTTGGCGTAGCCCAGCTCCGGCGCGTCCCGGCAGGGCAGCAGACACTCGTCTCGAACCAGCGCCATGCACTGATTCGACACCTGGTACCCCTCGAAGTGGACCTGGTTGTCGGGACCACCTGGAAGAGAAGAGGCTGGTTAAAAACCCCGCAGGAGAGCGCTGATGGCGAAGTACTCCCAGGCGAGAACCCCCTCCAAATTCTACATTTATTCAGTAACACACGTTTTCACGGCTAGCCTAACAGGACAGACCCCCGGAGCGACAGCCAGAGTGCTTTGCCAGGAGCTTAAAGGAGGTGAAGCTGCTCTTTCGGAAGGCTCCTGATAGCATCAGCCCCCCACCACCCTGCAGGTATCTTCTCTTTTTCAAAACAAAGACCAGGCACGCAGCTCCTGGGAGCCTGTTTCATTTCCAAGGAACCACGAGCTGCAGATGGAGGGCTGGTCACCTCGTAATGTCAGGCACGAGAAGAAAAAGCGTTTTCTCAGCCTGTAATGGATGGCCTGGTGGAAATCTGACATGGAAAGTGGAAATTAAGGCCCTGGCTCACTGATAGATCACATGCTTGGCGCTTTAATTTGGATAATGTAAGCAACATCAGGTCATATTAGAATACAACTGGAAAGAGAAGATACAGACAGATGGTAGGAAAACGTTACTATTTCCAAACCTAGGAATTCAGGAGGGGATAGGAATTAATCCATGTAGGGGATTTAAAGGCAAAGTTGATGCAAACTATCCAAATATATTTATACAGCACAAAAGGAAGGAATCAAGTGTTTAAATAGAAACCTGATGGGCTGATTTAACAGAAGAGAATAAAATTATCTGGAACAGAAAAGAGGAAACATTCGTTTTCTACGCTTTGATCTCTAACCTCAATCACTCACTGCTCCAGAACAAACACTCCTAGAAATTAAACATAGACCAAGACACGGGAAGGCCTGAACAAAGCTAGCCATCATTTTCTCAGTGAAACACCTTGTTTAAAAAAAAAAAAACAAAACCCAAACAGAAATAAATTAAAAAAAAAAAAGCAAGTGAGATACACATCTATCTTTAATGAAAGATGGATGCGTTTAGCAGTCTGGAATGTGCGGGCAGCTGCCTGATTGCACAGGCCTGTTAACTGGAAGAGTGTTTTCACTGAAAAAGGCTCCGGGAAGACTTACAAAACCTGGGCTCGGAGGAGGCAACACAATATCACACTTTCAGTTTTCGCACTGGACGCTCTTTGGAAGTCAGGCGTTTTTATCGTTGTGTTAAACGGACCCAGGGCTCAGCGTTTCTGCTCCAGGGAGATTTTAAATGGCTACACGTGTCATCCCGTGGAGAACAGCAGATCGAACTTCTAACACTACGACTCTCCCAGCACATGCCAACGTCTCCCCTCGCCGCCCGGGCAGCGCAGACCGTTCCACGGTGCCTCCGGAGAGCCGCTGCGGAAACGGCTAAAACCAGAGGTGACAAAGCAAAGCGTGTTGCAGGCTTCTCTGCTTTATTCAGGCAAACAAACGAAAAAAATGGTTTCCATGCAGGGAAGAGCACAGCATCCTACGTAAGGGTTTCCCTGACAGCGACACAAGGGAGATAAAGGTCCCTCCTTTAAGCTGAACCAGCCAGAATAACTTTCCGGATCCGGATTGCCGCGGTTCTGCACTGCCGCTTTCAGGCAACAGGATTTGGAGCTTCGAGATTTGAAACAGAAAAGTGAGCAAGAGGCATTCCCCTGGCTGCAGGCAAAAAACGCTTTCTGGATCAGAGGTGGATGCTCCAGGTCTGAGCCTCAATTAAGTTCCCCACAGGGGACAGGGTAAATAATTGTGGAGAAGATAGCACAAAGAACGAGAAAGTATTTTACTCGACAGAGCAAGGCAGAACCCCTGTTAAATAGGACAGATGGGGACTGGGATGTCTGTCTCCTTCTGGCAGAGCTGCATATTCTTCTTCTATTAACAAGAGATAACTCATGTGTAACCAAGAGAGCTGGGGCAAGCCGAGGCCAGTTTATACCTGTAGCCACAACCGTGACAAACTTGGATCCGAAATGACCATCTGGAGAAAGGCGACAGATGTTGGGCTGCTGGTTCTGAAAGTTTCCAGCTGTGATGCACTCTTCTGCACTGAGATAATACGTGTCCTGAGGGAAGAGCAGAAACGTCAATGAAAAGGACAACGTGATGGAGCCTAGACCTATTTCCCTGGTCTGCAGCCAAAGAAAACTACCAACACCCGACTAAAACATGCTTTCGTAGAACGTTGCTGCAGAGACCAGGGAAAGAATGTGACATGTCAGCTCTCCAGCCCTCAGCCTGGCTCTTGCCAGAAGGACTGTCCCATTTCTAGTTCCACCCACCTTTACACACCTTTTTTAAAAAAAAAAACAAACGAGGTTTCGTTTTCCAAATAGGGATACCATTGATTTTAGAATTACAGGAAGCTGAGAAGGTCAAAGCCTGAGCCACGTCTACCTCAAAGCCCAGCCCACAGCAACGTCCTCTGAGTCATTTTTGCTCCCTGAGTTTGCACCTCACACCACCCTGTTCCCTCCTCGCTCAACTGCACTTTCTTAAGCCACGAGCAGTGTTTTCGTCGAGCAGAGTGGGCCAAGGACCGTGCAGGTCTGCACATCATCTGAGCACCTTCACACCCCTAGCAGTGCTCTTTGACCTCAAGCTCCTTCCCCTTCAGAAGCTTCTGAAAACCCACTTTTCCCCACAAATTCCAGTCCCGGCGTCACTCAGGCTCGGTGTTCTGTGTGGCACAGCCAGCGTTCATGCGACTACACAACCCTTTGGCTGTGATCATAGAATCATGGAACGGTTTGGGTTGGAAAGGACCTTAAAGATCATTCAGTTCCAACCCCCCTGCCATGGGCAGGGACACCCTCCACTACACCAGGTTGCCCAAAGCCCCATCCAATCTGGCCTTGAACACTTTCAGGGATGGGGCATCCACAGCTTCTCTGGGCAACCCTGATCAGCTGCACGCTCCAGGCTCACCTTGTTTCTGCTGTATCGAACGGTCCCTTTCCGTGTGTCTTCAGAGACCAGATCAGTAAATATCCAGCCAACCTATAAGGAAGTGTTATGGGAGAAAGTTGCTTTAAAAAAAAAGAAAAAAAAACCCACAACACAAACCAGAAGAGAGCTTATCCATTTTCTCCTAGCGGGACAAGATGTTCTTGGCTCCGCGCAGCCCTGCTGTACGCTGCCTGAAGGAAATGGCTCTCCCAGCTGTGCCGGGCTCATTTGAATCCCATTTCCAGGAGCAGCGTGCCAGCTGGCCGGCCGGGGGCACCTGCAGCTTTATGTTTCACTACGGAATATTTTTTCATGGAAAGATCCGGAGGCTGCGAGAGGCCTCTCAGCCGCTACCTCCTCCCACCCACGGCAGAAAGCATTTCCTATGGAGCGTTCGGAGCAGAGCAGCGCCGGGAGCGCCAGCGGATGACAGAGCAGCTCACATGAGCTCATTTTGAAGCTCGCAGTCACTAGTTAAGATAAAGCTCGTATGTTCCCACTGGAGAATGATTCATTCCAAACCGGAGCCTGCTCCGATCCAAAACCCACATTCCTCCTTTCTGTGTTGTTTGCACATAGGAGCAGGGATGTGTACACACACACACCGCTGGGTGAACCCGTCCACACACGTGCTAAAACCAGCTCTGATCAGCCCTCTCCGACCAACTCCCACAGCATTAACCCTTCCGAGGGAGAACTCCCGATCCAGATTGCCGGCAGAGCCCAGACAGACGAAAACCTGCAGCCAGCAGTACGTTACGCGTTAAGTCATACCGATTAAAAAAATCTCTGATGTGAGAAGCGGAGGAAAAGCATGGAAATAAATAACACACACACAGAAGCTTTGCTTCAGACGCTGGCAGGAAGCTGCAGATCTTATCTTCAGAGAACAAAAGACCTCACCGCAGATGTTCACGGTCTGCCCCACTCAGCCTCTTCTGATTTGCCTTTTCTTTAGCAAGTCAAATCTTGTTTGTGTACATCTCACTCCTGGCATTCACATGATACCAAAAAGATTTCCCAAACCGGAAAACATCAGTAGAGGTTTGAGAGATGTCAGCAAACCATCGGATCCCAACACCCCTACGTCCCAATCGGATGACTGGCAGGCTGTGGGCAGGAGGGGAACCAGAGGGCTGAGGTTCAGCTGCTGGGGAACCTGCACCTCTAACCCAACATATGGATTAACTCGCCGCAGCCTGCCTGAGCAGCGCCACGAGACAGGACTCTGCAGAGGAGGATGAAAAACAAGCAGGAGCCTCTGCTCCTGGAAGCGGAGCACCGATTCTGTCAAAAGGAAGAGCAAACTCAGAAGGCAACTCCAGCTACATCTGCACCAAATTAGCACTCACTGGGGACACGCTACCAGAAACAGGTCCTATCGGAGGAGAAATACAGGGAAAATCGTGTTTCTGCTTCTTTGCTACTCCCTTTGATGTCATTCATGTCAGAGAACTGCTGACTTCAGCTGCACAGCCCTGCTAGATGCTTGTGCTCAGGAAAACGCTCCCATGTTGTTTTTCATACCTAAAAGCATAAGAGCTACCGACACCTAGGCTGGATTTCAGGGATGCCCACACAGTCCTGAACAACCCCGTGGAGCTGAAGAGAACCGCCAATGACTTCCTCCGTCGCCGTACAAAGACGCACGAGATCCCTCAACATCCTAACCTTTCTCAGTCCGAGCTTTGCAGCGATCTCGTCCACCACCTCGGCTTTTGGATCTTCCAGGATCTCCAGGCTGTTCTGCGTACCGATCTGCAGCAAAGAAAAACTCGCTAGTAAGGCAGAACAGGAAAAAACAGAGCGCACTCAGTCATTGTCAGGAGCGAGGCAGAGGATGGAAGCAGAGGTCTGGGTTTCCCCTCTGGCACCACCACTGACTGGTTTCACCCCAGAGACCTCCTCCATTCCCAGAGCCATCCTGTCGGAGCCCTTCAGCTACGTCGACAAACTATGTCGGGGTTTATGAATGAAACACTCGGCATTTACAAACAGGCTGTTGCCATTTCCGAGTACTTCGGAAAAGGCGAGAGATTACACAGTTTTTTCCAAAGCCCTGTGCTCACCCTGCCAGTTTTGTACCATTTCGTTTGTTTGAATCTTGGAGCAGCAGGGAGGCAGAAATCCAGCAGATCCAAGAGCCCGCGGCCAGGCCTTCCCCCCGCGCTCTGGAAAACGCGGCTCCATCTGGGAGCGTTTCTGGTGCAGGGAGATGCCGTGTCGAGAAGCACAGCAGAGACTGCTTGCCAGGAGAGCAAAACTTTCCCTGCTTTTGCCGTGCACAACTAGAAGCACATGAACTTCCAAAGCAGAGGCTTAACAGCAATACAGAAAAAACAGAGGGCACGGCGCTGCTCGTATCGGAAAGAAAGGGAAGAACAAGGCTTGCAATTCTGCTCTCACACTCCCAAAGATCCATTTGTTCTTCTTCTACTGACAAATCTGTGGCGTTTTTCTCTAGCAAGCAAGCTAGAGAAAGCTTGATTGCAGAAAGCATCAAGAGGAAGCAAACACACAACCCGCAGCGTGTGCGCTGAGAAAAGTGACTGTGCTCGGCGGCGAAGTGGCCAGAAGGCAAACTCAGCCTCGAGCCGAGCCTGGTGCTGTGGGCAGAGCGGCTTTTCCATTTCTATTTTCAGCTCTCTGACACAGAACTCAGCCTTCGGGTTCCCCGGGAGGCCGCGCTCCGGCCGGAGGCTCCCGGGAGGCCGCGGCGCTGCGCGGTGCCGTGCACCATCTAGCGGGAGCTGCCGGCTGCTCCCAGGCACCGAGTCTCATCCTCGGCCTCTCGACCGAGGCAGCAGATTTCATTTTTGTCTAATTAAGCTGCTTAAATTTTCCCAGAGAGCTGATAATAAATCGAAGCGAGGGCTGCAACTTTTTTTTTTCCCCAGTATAGAATTCCTTTTCAGGCTGTTCCGCACTATAACCTTGGAAATCCAGTAATCAAGGAAACATGAGAAGTGAAATCCACCGTTACAAAGTCTCCCTAGCTTTAGACCATCTGAGCACAGAGTAATGTAAAAGAAAGCACAAAAGCAACAAAAAGCAAATTCTTCCAGTGGCACTAACACAGAGACGTAAACCACGTCGCCTTTTTCCCGGGACAGCTGTAGTCAGAAATACTGCCTGAGGTTTCTCAAACAAAGAAGCGTTTCCATGTTCCCCGATCACCGTTACGAGCCGGCACTGACACCCCAGCGCCCGGATTTACCTGGGGGGGCTCATAGATGGCAGCGACCTCCGCCCGGATCCCCAGCGGGATGTCTTTGTGCTCCGTGTACCGGCCGTACAGGTACCCGAGGTGCTGGTTCCCTGTCTTCCGCCAGAAGTCGAGGAAGCGATCTGCAATTGTGTGGTTCTCAAACATGATGTTGTCAACATGCCTGTATTTCTGTTCGACAAAGTCCAAGCGTCAGGCCGTCCTCGACCAGCTCCGTCCAGTTTGCCTATCGCCAACACCTTCCCCAGAGACCCCCGGCTGCCCACCACGCACGCCCCCCTTACAGCTGAATCCTGCCAAAGCCAGGACAGGGAAAGCCAGATGGATCCCTCCCTCTCCCCTCCGCTGCCACCAGCACCGCTCTCCTGCCCAGCAAGCAGAACTCCCCACGGGCTGGAGCGTGGGGAAGCGCTGAGCACCCCCAGCACCCCATTAGCTTGGCTTCTTTGCTGGGGCCCTCGCCCCAAAAGCCTCTGCAACAAAAAAAGGCACTGAAATCTAGAGGAAAGAAGAAACAGCAGGTGGCCTTTTGGATGCCATGAGGAAAAAGGGAGTGGGGATTCATCGGTAGCGATGCCGGCTCAGATGTCCTCCACGTTAAGAAACTGCTGAACCAGATACACTCTGGAGTCCTTTTCTGCAAGGACTGAAGACCTAAACAGCCACTTCCCCAGCGACTGCCAATACGCAACGGCTTCTTGCTCCAAGTTGGCCGTTCTTGAAGCCATCTCACCAAAAATAAAAGCCAAGTCCCTTCGCAGCTTTAAGCACAAGGGCTCCTGCGAGCTCCGTCTCACCTGTCTGTTGAGAGTGATGGCACTTGGCTGACACTTTGTACAAATGCCTTCTGGCCAAGGAGGGTGCCCTTCACAGCCCGATTTGATCTTACAGCTGATGTTTTCCAGGGCGACAAATTTTCCCCTGCAAGAAGGAAAAGAGAAGGCTGCTGTTACCACAACTTTTGGGTCTCAAAAAAAGGAAGTGGATAGATATATCAGAGAGGAAGCAGGGCAGAGGAGACATGGTGGCACCAAGACTCTGCATCTTCAGGGGATCTCCAAGCACCCCGCAGACTCCCACGGGCGATGCTCGGCTCCTGTGGTCCCCACGTAACCTCTGCTGCCTGTTTAGCAAGGCAGGTCAAGGGGCCAACGTGTGGCCCCTGACTCAGCTCCTAAACTGATACTCAAGCAAGAGCAGAGACAGAAAACTCATGGGACCCCACTTAAATAATTTATGCAGCACACGGGAAGCAATAGATTATGCTGCCAGGGCAAATTAGAGCTCCTTTCATGTGCACAAGGCTTCCTGCAAAGGGAAGTTCCCTTCAAACAAAAGTATTAGGGACTTGAGCTGCATCTCCCAAAGACTTTTTTTTTTTTTTTAAATATTTATTTTTTTAAAAAAATCCCAATGGCATTTAGAAACAGGAGGCAGAAGGTTACACCTCTGCATAACTTATTTAAAGGAGCTGCATTTCAGAACACGGTGGGCTCCCCAACATCACCGAAGGAGACTTTAGATCCTTCGCTGAACACACGTGCCACAGCAAGGCAGAAAGAAATAAATGCTTCTTTCAGTGCCTCCTCTCTGCTCAGCACTTATCCAGCCTGTGCCACCACAGCATCCCTCACCCCGTCGCAGGGCAGGACGCCTTGTTTTCCAGTTACCGGGCGGGGAACCACGGCACCGTGACAAGAAAGGGTCTCACTGAGGACACATGGAGCACGGGACAGAGCAGAATCAGGCCCTGAGGAACGTCTGACTCCTCTTTCTGGCTTATTCACAGCGGTAGGCAAGGAAAGCTGGTGGTGAATAAAAGCTCCCCAGGTCCACCACAGCCTCAGTGCCTCTCCACGAGGTTTGAGACCCAGGCCTGGAGCTTGGTATGATTAGGGAGCCTCCTTCCTTCCATATGGCCTTCTGCCCCACCAGTAGTGTTTCCTGGAAGCAATTACACTGCCACAGGAAAAAAAAAAAAAAAAAAAAAAAGAAGAAGAGACAGACTCACTTTCTCCCCTCTTTTTTTTTCCTTTTTTTCTTCTTTTTTTTTTTTAGGGTGTTTTCTCCTCAGTTTGCCATTCAACAGTTGTATCCAACACCACACTCTGGTGAGATCTGTCTGTACCTTCATTTGTATTTTAAAAAAAGAAGCTACAACCAGATTCCCTTAAACACAGAGATTTTCTTACTTGTCAGCCCCTCCGGTCAGCTTCCTGATGTAGGCATGGAAGGACATATGCTTCACAGGAGGTTCCAGATGGTTTAGATAATCCTCATCGAAAGGCTGCCAAAAGCACCACACAAAGAAAAGCCAGGTCAGACACCTGTCTGATAACACACTGATCACTAAACAAATG
Organism: Tauraco erythrolophus; assembly: GCF_009769465.1. Taxonomy (NCBI): domain Eukaryota; kingdom Metazoa; phylum Chordata; class Aves; order Musophagiformes; family Musophagidae; genus Tauraco; species Tauraco erythrolophus. Next base: position 1,349,022 of record NC_141484.1, read on the forward strand.
GATGTTCTAGAGTCAACCCCACCGGCTTTCAATGTGGAAACGATCAGGAAAATCGAGGCTCATTTTCAAGGCAGCTACTACCGCGATAGAAACAGCGGGGCTTTACGACAACCAGCTTTATTATCGCCTCCTACTTTTACAACAGATTGGCCCCACAAATCAGAACGAGTCTCAAAGGCAAAACGCTTTTTCCTTTCAGTGTCTAACAGCAAACAAAAAGCCCAGCTGCTCAAACAAGGCCAAAGAACTTCCAGCGCAGGCGGCAGGGAAGCAGGGGAACAGCCATCCTGGCTCGCAGCGACTTTGGAGGGACGGCTGCTCCGTGCCGTAGATCATACAGCTCAGCACATTCGTGGGCGTTACTAAAGCTGCCTTCAACTTGAATAATAGGTGGTTAAACTGGGAAGTGCTGGGATCCGAGAGAGAGGGGATAAAACAAGAAGATCCAGGGAAGAGCGAAGAGGGAGGAAAGCTGGAGCTTTTCTCACGCACTTTCTGTTAAACCCATCACTACAGAAAACCAGAGCATTAAGCAGAATGAACCCAGGGTCACGAGGGCCAAGAGCTTTAGCGGCCCCGGATGCGAGCCGGCACCTTTGACAGCACACGGCAGGATTCCGACCCGGAGCTGCCTCCGCAACGTGGGCAGCGCTCCGAGGAAAAGCGTTCACACTGGAAGAAACCGAATCCAAGAGGACACGCTTTTGTGTGAGTTTCTAGGGCACCTTTTTGGGGCTCTTACCTCCAGCGGTACACAATGCACACATTTACCCAGGGGGCCGTGGCGACACCTACGCAAAGAGAAAGAGAAAGAGCCTTAAATCTTACTCAATAATGGAAAAGTCAGACTAAAAGTCGCTCTGGACTCACGGTTTTGGTGTGTAAGATCTGCAGAATCATACAGCTCTGAGCACCTCACCACCCACTAGGGAGTGTTACAGAGGGGTCAACCACAAGATAATTTCACAAAAAGAGACAACAGCTTCAGGTTAAACCTGAGAGCCCCAGGTCAAGATCAAACCCTCCCAACATCTGTGTCACGGGCAGCGGCTCCGCTCTCCCCGAACAGCCACGTGAACCGATGTCGGATCACAGCTTCTCGAGTTTTACAGCCCTGCGCTGAGGCTGTGTTTCAATTCAAAGAGTTTTAAATCTGTGTCACACGGGTGGCCTGCGTGGTTTCAACAAAAAGACACCCAAAACATCCATCCTTTATCAGGCACTGGAGGATGGTCTGGAACAAACAGGGAAGCATGTGTTTATCGGACTGATAGAGACCTGCTGGGTAAAGTTACAAAACAGAGAGGAAAACATCTCCTTTTGAGGCGATGCTTTAAAAAAAAAACCCAAACAAAACAACAAAAAAGTCTCCCCACACCTCTGCCCCAGCACAAGGTCAGTGCTTGTTTTCAAAGGAAGGCCTCCAGAGAGGAGCATGGATGCTGGCTCTGGTGAAGGCAAAATGGATGGCATCCAGTTGCAGCGTTGCTTTTAACAAAGTATTGTGGAGGACAATGTACGTGAAGGACCGCTAAAGGCTGCTAATGCACCCAGCCGAGCGCCAGCACCCCTTCGTGTTAGGATTGATACGCTCTCACAAACACAGGAACAAGCCCAGACACACTCTTTTTACCATAAATATCCACCGCTGTGCTCTGGCTCCCTGCTGAGGACAATACCTTCATTTATTCTTTTGAAAAATGTGGTCAAGTTAAAGACAATGTTTTTGCCATGGAGTGGTGGGGTTCGCCTTCATTGTTTCAATAACGTGACATTTCCCTCATTTATCACCAGCCTGAAAAGGTTAGATAGGATTTTCCACGTAAAGGCTGTGGCTCTCCAAACTTCCTTGCTGCTGCAGCACTAAAGATAAACCATATGGAAGACAACACAATGGGGAAGGGTGAGCTATTCTGCTCTAGAAAGAATTCCTGGTCGCCTGTAAAAATTTAACGCAAGCCCTTTCCCAAGTTACTCTGCAGAGAGGTCCAGCCCCAACCAACCACCAGTACAGACACTGGGCCAGGAGCCAACTGGGACGTCAGTGATGAGCCATAAAAAACAACCATCCAGACAGAGGATATTTTAGCAGCATCAACCTAGATTTACGGTGGTACCAACTCACCATTGTATTATTACTGCCACAAAGAATACCAGCCGCTTTGTGCACCTGAGCCTCTTGCAGCTCAGAGTTTGTTGCATTTCCGTGGGCAAAACAGACCCCCTGGTTTCACAGAAAGGTTAGAAAGGCACATGATGGAAAGGAAGCCAAAAACCAAGCAGGCAGAGACCCAAGTCCCACTTCCACATCTCTGCCATTGGACACTTCTACTCACTTCTTTGGTTTTCCCTTCAATTCCTGGTTTTTCCTTTACAAAGAGTGGCCTGGATCTGAAGACCCAGAAGTGCTCCTGCTGGGGACATCCTGGGTGAGGTGCCACAGGCACCCATCGCGGCGCCAAAGACAGCGATGCAGCGTTGTGTGGGCTCTGCCCAAGCAGGGAGAGGGCATGGCAGCCAGAAAAGGCAGGAGCTCCGGTCTCCGCTCCGACACAGAAGCCACTGGAGATTGAGAAAACGAATCCGACCCTGATGCTCACTCTGCCGCCCCGTGCGCCCGCCACCTCGGGACCCAAACAATGGGGAACTACACAGTGAGACCACACAGAACAGAAGCTCCTGCAGACAGCAGGCCCTGCTTATTGAGCACCATGCCACACACAGAGCATAACCTACATGGCACCGGCTGCCAGGGCATCCCAGGGAAGAATTCAAAGCATTCATTTTAATCTAGAGAGCTGCAAATGTTTTGGGAGCATAAAATATAGGATGACAAGTTCCCATAGCAGGGGCCACCTTGATCAGAACAATAGATGCCCTGAATGAGTCCTTCCTGGCAAAGACCCTGGGATTTGGTATCTGCTTCCTTCCTCGGCTCGCCAGAGCTTGATTTAACCTTCCCGGACAATGGCAAGGCCCTTTTCCCTTGTGAACGTTTCAAAGGCAGCGAGGGACAGCGCAGTGGCTCGGAGGGCCGTTCCCACAGCGTGCTTCCTGGCTGCTGGTTTCAGACAAGACGTTACGAGCTCTGGTGAGGCACAGATGCATCGTCAGGAACAAAGTCCACCCGTACTTACAGCTGCTGGTCTCGATTCCGGTAAATCTTCCCATCCTGTTTGATCAGATACTGGTCGATCTCATCTTCCACCACCTGGGGGGCTCCCACGGGCCGCAAGCCCTGAGTGGCAGAGGTGTCCATGGTCTCCGAGGAGGAGCCAGCCGGGCTCGAGGGGTAGAGAAACAGCATATCGCCATGCCTACGGGGGCGGAAAACCAACACATGGCCATCAGGAGTTGGGTCTGGGTAACAAACCTCCCAGACGCCGGAGGAACGCGTAATTTATCACAAACTACACACGGAGTAGCAAAACGTGGCAGTCCCAAGCCATTCCATCAGCCACCTCTTTCTACTGCTTTGGTCGTTGGCACAACAAATGCAAACCTTCTCATCGGGAGGCAAGACCGAGGGAAAAAGATGAAGAAAAAAGTGAAAGGAGCCTTTGGAGAAAAGCAACAGCTCCAGCAGGGAAAAGAACTGGCATGGATCCCTCAGGCCACAGCCGGAAGGCAGCTGCCAGCACCGACACGTCCCAGCGACAAGTTGCACACGGTGGTAACAGCTCCTGTACAGTCAGCTTAACGTTATTCCTGACACGAACAGAGCGAAGACATTCCCAACCCAACCCGAAGCGATGGCACCATTTGGCACCTCGATCTCCCAGGGCACCTGGCTACAGATGGCAGACCGTAGGGACTGTCAGACGCTGGCGTTGGCACAGAAACAAAAGGGCAGCGCGAGCAAAAGCTGGGAGGAGGGAGCTGCTGCCCCACCGCAACACTGTCTGCTGCTGCCCCACTGCGGGGAGGCGTTTGGGGAAGCTCGGAGAAGAGGTGCCCCGCTGTACGGAGCCCCCCTCCACCCACAGCGCGCCCCGTCAGGACTCACTTGATTTTCAGTAAGTTGAGGGATTTGTTTTGCGACGCCGTGATCTCGCCTGTCCTGTTTCTGTTGGTGTACACAGAAAAGCCATTGTTCCTGAAACCAAATTCTTTTGCAACCTGAAAGAGAGAGAAGAATGACAAGGTTTGAGACACCCCACAACCCCAGCCAGACACTGAAAGCTGCTCGGAGCAAGCGCTAAGTCCAGGGAACTTCTATTGCAAAACTTTGGCTGAATTCACCCACGTTTCTGCAGAGCACAAGAAAAACAGAAATGCTGAGTAACACAAGCAATTTATTTAAAAAGCAACTTAAAAAGAACGCGTGTCTCACACAACACAAGTGCAGCATTTTATCTAAATCCAGGCAAGCGCTGTCATGACTAGAGGAGGGAAACTATCCTCTCCATTATCCCACTTTCCCCCCTCCAGCCTGGCCAGCACGCACCAGCCAAGCCATTCACCTTCCTGTGACCAGAATTCCTCAGCCCAGATCTTCACCTCTGAGGACCTTTTGCCCTCAGCTCTGCTCTCGCGCACCAGCTGACACCCCAGTTTCACATGAGCTCTTCCTGCTGTTCTCCTTTCCCTTTCTCTCCATTTTCCTCTTTTTCTCCTTACCCTCACAACAACCACCTCTCAGTCCCCAGGCAGGTTTTTCCCCCGCTCATCCTCTCAGCAGTCCAGCAATAACAATTTTCACATTTGACCACTTCAAAACACGGTTGGTTTCAAAGTGGTGTTAATAGTTTCTCTAGATGACAGGTTCCTTCCTAAATTCTTAAGTTAACAGCCTCGTTTTTATTAAGAACTTCTCTCTGTGGCTTTGGCAGGGCTCAGAGACAGTGAGTGCACACAGGACAAACCTAAGGAGCCACAAACACAGCTGTCACACGAGCAAAGTCACGGAAAGCAGTTTCTCTGTTGTCACCTTGGCTGCCACGCGCAGCAGTAAGCGATCCGTCGTGCAAACGGAAGCACAACTCACAGGGTTCACCTCCCGCATTACCTCTTCGGGCCAAAGACTTCACCCATTTTTTTGGGGGGAGACAAATGCCACAATACACTAACAAAAAGCTCGAGTTAGCCCCTAACTCGATTCTAACCCAAACGTGCCTGAGAGTTCACTTTTTCAGTACTCTCACCTAGGACGTGCTACAAAAGACAGAGAAACACTCCGAAATGTGCTTTTTTTTTTGCATGCTTCTCTTGCAGCTTCTATGGAGGCATCAGGAGGAGATCTAAGCTAATTGCAAAGACCGAAGCAGCAACCTGATGCCTATTTAATTACAGCTATCTAGCTAAACACGAAACCCACTGCATGGATTAACATCTCAGCGCTGAAACGCACAGCTATAAATACACGCAGATCTTTGGCGGTAAAATTTGCAACTTCTCTGTTCCCAGTAAGCCCTATATTAGGGAAGAAACCCAAACATTTCTTGTATGTATCCTCAGCAAGAGGATACAGTTTTCCTCAGATCGACGGGCGATTCCAGTGAGTGCCGATGCTTTTGTTCCGACAGTACGTGGCTGCGGGCACGATTGTTCCACTCCGCCTCGGGTAACACGAGCCCTTGAAAGCCAGCAGCTTGTTTTGCACAGCTTCCAGAGATTTTGAAAGCAACACGTTTTTTTTTTTTCCCTCGGGTAAGACTGTGCGGAGACTGGGGAGGGTGTCTCTGACCCAGCCCTGAAATCCATCAGGGTTTTCGTTTGGTCAGGTGGGGATTGCTGTTGTGGTCAGGGCCCAAGCTCCAAACAAAGCAAGTGACTCACAGGCAGAAGGTCTCAGTCTGCTCCCCTTCCCCCTCGCAGGGGGAAAGGAAATCTAGCTGACTAAAAGAATGGCACAGGAACACAAAGTACTTCTCTTACCAAGCAAAGAAATCCTAATCTGAGGGTTCCAGGTTACAGAGGAGCTCCAGGAGGGAAGGACACTGAGAACTGCTCGCTCTTAAATAGCAAACATTAAACGCTGAGTAGTCGCATCAGAGCAATGAACACACTACTGACAACCCCAACACCCGCCGTGTTCTCCTGATCCCAGGGTGGATATCTTTCCCAGGAGATCCTGGAGGCTCTCGCGTACTTTAATCCCTTCCTTGCTCTCCCCAAAGCTATTCTGGAAAACCAGTGGCACAGAAAGCACACCCAAATGATCCTCGAAGCCCAAACAAGCAGCTGAGCTTCAGCCGGATCGTCTGAGGAGGCCAGTCCCTTGCAGCAGGCTTTGACTATCAAAGAGCTTTCCCGTGCCATTGCCAGCCTCTGCTTCCCCTGCTGCCATTCCTCTGGGAGAACACCAAAAACGCGCCCTCCCCCAGGAAAGCTCCCACCCCAGGAAACTCCAGCTGAAAAGCTGAATGAGTCTTCTTCTTTAAGTTTGTTATTTATCCCTCCAGAACAGCAACGAGGAAACTTGTTCTGGCTACGCCGTTTTTAAGCGCCATTTCCCACAAGGCTCACGGATCCTGGCTGCCGTCGGCACACTGACCCAGTCAGGGAGGTTAAGTGTGTATCACCCGTGAGAGCGAGCCGCGGCACAGGCTGAGCCACCGGAGCCCTGCCGTGGCCCGCCGGAGCCCACCAGAGCCCTGCCGTGGCCCGCCGGAGCGCAGCTGTGGCCCGCTGGCAAGCAGGGAAGGTGCAGACAGGCTCGGGGTACCTTCTTGAGGAACGTCGCCACCGTTTCTCGCTTCGTGGCCGTGATGCGCTTCACTCCCTCCGGCGACTGCACGCGGATTATCTGTGGGGTTAAGAGGACAGCCCGGGTTAGTTGGAGCCACGTTGGAGTTTCACGCGCGGGACAGACCGTCCCTACCGCTCCTCCCTGCTGCTCTTCATGCTGCTCTTCAGAAGGGCATGCAAACGCACGGGGAAGTAATTTGCTCTCGGTAGGGCAGCACCGGACGGATGCCCACGTGCTGCGGGAAGAATTACCCTCATGCACGAGGCACAGTAAGCAGTTGGCACCGAGAAAGACGCTGTGACCTCAGAGGTGGAATTAAGCTTTCAGGAGGAGGGTGAATCAGAGCCTCCACGGGAGCGATTTACTCGGTGCTGACACACAAACACCGGCCCAACTGGTGCCAACGGGCACCTGCGCTGTGGTTATGTTCCAACCCACGTTACCGACGCGCAGCTTCCACCACGAACGAAAAGACAGGAAGAGCCGCCAGGCTCGGGCTGCTCCTGAGCAGCACTGAACGGCGGGTTTGCTGCGGACGGAGTCAGAGATGGGAAAACCGGCAACTTTGGGGGGAAAACGCCGGGGACGATTCTTCCTGTACTGCCAGGGAAGTGGCACACGCAAACGTCGGAGCTGCCAGAGCAGGGGCCCAAGCTGCCCTAAAGGGCACGGCTACCTGCAGATGCAGCTCGCAGAGCCACTTTCGGGATGGCAGCACGGGAAAGAGGGACACGGGGGCTCGGAGGACACGGGGGGGCTGCCGGTGCCGCGGCGTCACCCCGCGGGAGCCCTTTGCACCCCCCCAGCTCCCAGCAGGGAGCGAGCCCGGCCTGGCGGGAGCGGGAGCGCTCCACGGTCCCGCCGAGCCCCTTCTCCGGCGGTTTCGGCACCGCAGCCGAGATCGGGCACCGGGGGCTCGGCGGGACCCCCGGGGCACGGTCCCAAACCCCACGCGCTGTGAGGGGACATCTCCCCGGGGCAGAAGCACGGGAAGCCCGTCCGGGGCACCGCTCCCGGGGGCACTGCCCGGCTCGGACACCGCCCGCCCGGCCGGTGCCGGCCCCCGGCGGGATGCCCCGTCCCTACAGGGCGGCCCGGTGCGCTGCCGCCCGGCGGGGTGAGCGCGGCCCGGCCCCGCCGCCCCACAGGAATCTGCTGCCTCATCGCCCCTCCCCCCGGCCGCCGCTGCCCGGCCCCACTCACGATCGTCTCCGCCATGGCGCTGCCCGCCGGGGCCCGGGGCCCGTCACGCCGCCCAGCTACCGGCCCGGCGCAGCGCTCCAGCCCGCTCCGCTCCGCTCCGTGCCGCCTGTGCCCGGCCCGCTCCGGCCCGCCGCTTCCCGGGCCCGGCCCGCCGCCCGCGCCGGCACCGCCCGGGCCCCGCACCCGCGAACGCGCGTTCCGCCGCGCCAAGGTTCCGGGGCGGGGCGGGGCTCCCGCCGCTCGCCCCCCCCCCGCTGCCACGGTGCCACCGCCGCCGCCGTCCGCCTCTGTGCCTCGGTGCCACCGTCGCAATCGTCCCCCCACCCCCCCCGGCACTGCGCCCCCCCCCCCCCCCCAGCCTCCCGCTGCGGCGCCCGGCTCCGTCGTGGGGCCCCTCGGTGCCCCCTCGCCCCCTGCACAAGGCTCGGGTGGGCTGCCAGCCGCCGGGCACCGGGATGTGGGCTCTGCCGGGCACTGTGTGTGTGTGTCGCCCCCTCCGCTTGCCCCACGCTGTGCCCTCGTTACCGACCCCGCTAACGGGGCGGCAGCTGCGGGCCGGGAGCCGCGGCCCTATGGAAGTGGCGCCCGCAGCCCCTCACATGACGGGGGTGTGACTGCCGGGCACGGGCACCAGGCTGCGGGCGGCATGGCGCTGAGCAGAGTCCGGCTTTCCTGGCCCCGTGGGGAGGCCGGTGGCGGGGAGAGGACCCGGCTGCTGCCCCAGGTAACACCTGCGGGACCCCCGGTTCCCCACCTCGAGACCCTCAGCCCACGCTCCTGCCCCAAGTCCCCTGACCGCTGGGTCCCGGGGTGCTGGAGCCCACAGCACCCCCATCCCTGAGGGTGTCCATAGGGATGGATCTGGGGGTCCTTGTTAGGGGCAGGGTCTCTGGGGGAGCACCCACATGCTCCCCGTCTTCTCAGCCCCTGGGGTCTCCATGGTGGGCAGGGTTACACCGTGGGGGGGGATATGGGGCACCCTGTGCAGGGGGCTCTTGCAAAGGGGGTGCTTGCTGTGGGGTGGGGGGGTACATGGGCTGAGAGGGGCATTTCTGAGGGTCTGCTGGGGCTGCCCCACCAGCTGCAAGCGGCTCATCCGTCCATGCAGGCATCCAGGCTGGTGGAGCTGCCCTACTCCTCCTCCGATGACGATGAAGGCTCGCTGGCTTGGGACACGGACCTTCCCACAGCCGAGCGGGACCCCATGGTGTGGTGCGCCATCCCCTCCAAGCTGAGCACCTTCAGCCAGTGTGTGCGATACCTGGCCTTCTTCTGGAACCTCCTCTTCCTCCTGCTGGGCCTGCTGGCCCTGGCCGTGGGGGTGTGGGGGCTGCTGGCCAAGAGCTCGCTGCGGGAGGAGCGCGGGGCTCCACTGGGCTCCGACCCCATGCTGCTCTTCGTGCTGGTGGGGCTGGGGGCCAGCACCGTCTCCCTGGCCGGCTGCCTGGGTGCCCTCCGCTCCAGCCCCTGCCTGCTGCGCTTCTTCGTGGGGGCCGTGCTCGCCTTCGCGGGGCTGGAGGTGCTGGGGGGGCTGCTGCTGGTGGCGGTGCGGCACCGGCTACGGGACGCCCTGCGGGATGCCCTCCTCCTCTGCCTCCTTCGCTACCAGGAGGAGCCCGACCTGCAGTTCCTGGTGGACGAGGTGCAGCGGAGCCTGCGGTGCTGCGGCCTCGGCTCCTACCGCGACTGGGAGACCAACCTGTGAGTCAGGGCACCGCGGTAGGGGGGTGTAGCGAGGGTGGGGGGGTCCTGTCCCCACACCGGGAAGGTGCGTGGACCCGGCGACTCTCCTTATCCATTCCCACAGGTACTTCAACTGCAGTGCCCCGGGAGTGCAGGCGTGCAGTGTGCCAGCCTCCTGCTGCCTGGACCCCTGGGAGAACGGCACCGTCGCCAACGCCCAGTGTGCCTTCGGGGTCCTGCGCCTGGGGGACGTGGCGGCCAGCAGCGTCGTGCACCTGGGAGGCTGCGTGGCCCAGCTTGGCGCCTGGCTGCGTGGCCAGGCGGGCGGCATCGCCATCGGCGCGGCCGTGCTGGTGCTGGTTGAGGCCGCCGGCGTGCTCATGGCGCTGAAGATGCTCGGAGACATCGCGCGCGGTGGGATGCAGGATTGAGGGTGTGCTGACTGCCACCCAGTGTGGGGGACACCATGAGGTCGGGGATGTGGGGGGTGGGGGGGCTGATCCAGCCTCAAATAAACCTTGGCAGAAGGCTGAACCTCATCCGTGTCCTGTCTATCCCGCCCCACACCTCGGGGAGACGCTCTCCATCCCTATCCCTGCCAACCCCAGACCACGACACCGGGCTCCCGCATTCGTTCTGGGATTTAATGAGCATTTCTCCAGGCTAAGCCCCACGCACGGACGGGGTGGCTTCTACCTACGCGGCGCTACGGTGCGGGCGGGTGGCGGCGGTGGCTGCGGCCCGCCTAGATGATGCCGTACTGAGCCAGCTCGTGCAGCTCCAGGTGGCTGAAGGCTTCCCAGGGACAGATGACGGTGATGTCTGCGGAGAGCAGAGAGGCTGTGTCAGCATGACCCCCCCAGCCCGGCTGTGGGCAGCTGTGCCCACAGTGAGCCCCGCTCTCCACCCGCAGCAAAGGGGGGACGGGACCCCCGTACCTGTTCCCAGCCCCTCCATGCCTGGGATGTCGTCACCGAACCTGTAAGAAGAGAGAGGGTCTGCCCTGACCCCCAGCCAGCACACACCCCCCTGGCCCCCCAGGCTGGCACGTATGGCTGCATCCCCCTGTCAAGGGGGCTCTGCCATGAGTCCCAGGGCTCTGTCCCACTCACCCCTGCACCCCCTTTTTGGGGGGCTTGCTTTTGAACTGCCTCGTCTGCCTCTGCTTGAATTTGGGTGGTCCCTTCCGGGGGGTGGCGGGTCCCCCAGTCACCCTCGTGGCTGATTTGATCTCCGGCTTGGGGGGCTCCAGGCTCATGGCTGTGCCGGGGCCAGCAGCCTGCCCTGGGTCGCGGTTATCCCTGTGGGTCCGGTGCTGGCACGGGATGGCTCCTCACACCTGGTGGAGAAGAGACATGGTGGGGGGGGAGTCACCAGCTTCTCCTACCACCCACGGGCACCCTGTGCCTCTGCTACCACCCCTGTCCCTCTGCTCCCACCCTGTCCTGCCCCGGGGCCCCTTGCCTGTCGCTGATGCTGATCGGCTTTCCGGAGCCCCCTCCCCTCAACCTTGCCTTAGCCCAGCTCAGACCCTGCTAATCCCCTTACCCCAAAGGCAGGGAAGGGCGTCCTCGGGGCAGCGGAGCTGCTGCCTCCCCCTGGGGCCGTTCCTCCAGCCCTCGCCCCCCACCCCAGCATGGATGTGACACTCGGGGAGCCCCTCGCCGTGTCTCGCCCAGGGTCTGTGCTGAGCTGCGTGTTGCGGGCATCGTGGTGGGCTGGCACCGGTGCGGCCGCAGGCATGGGAGCGAGGTGTCCCTCAGTTTGCAGCGGGATGGGTTTTGGGGACGGTGTGCACCCTGGGCTGCGGATCCCCTGGGAGCCATGCTGGGGTGTGGGTGGCCATGGTGGGGGGGCAGGGGGAGGTGGAGGGCGGCAGCCGAGGCGGCCATCGTAGCGCAGCGCATGGGCTCTGTCCCGCTGCCGTCATGCCTTCTCCGGGCACGGCAGCCCCGCCACGGGCTGGGTGCGGGAGTTTTGCAGCACAAGAGACAGCTTTGGCATCGGTGCGAGGGGGTTTGGCCCCGCAGCAGAGCCCAGCGGCTGAGCACTCGGCCTGCGGAGATGCCACAGCCACCGCGCCCGGCTGCGGGTTGCAGGAGTGGGAAGCAACAGCACGGTCCTGCCTGGAGCAAAGCAACACCCTGCCCCGGGAGTCCCGGTGCCATCGGGACTGGGTCCCATCCCGCCCGCGGAGCAAAGCCCCGGACTTACGCAGCCGCTGTGGTCGCCGAGGCCAGCGCTGCTCCGCAGGAGACCCTCCGTCCTGCTCCTGCTCCCGCCGGCGCGCGTCCTATAGACAATGTGGGTGGCTTTTAGGGGAGAGCAGCTTTATCCTGCTCTGCGGTAATAGGATTATTTATGTCCCTTCTTTTCAAAGGGGTAATCTGGCGTCCTTCGCCCGGGTGGGAGTGGGGGTGGGTGGGGAAGGGGTGTCTGGATACGTACCTCTGGGACGGATGGCGTCAAGACAGGCAGCAAATCACCTGCAGGGAGATCCTGCCTCCTCTCCCCAAACCACCAAGGTGTCTCTCTCAGGGGACCCCTCCTCTCCCCAAGAGATCACCGCCGTGCCCCAGGGGCAGGGACGGGACCCCCAGCCTGCCCCGGACACAAGGATCTGTGAGCCAGGAACCAAAGGCCCTTTGTGGGTTGGCCCCAAGAGGGCAAGGCAGTACTGGAGGCAGCCATGGGCAAATACCGGAGGTAGCCATGGGCAAACACTGGCAGCAGAGCCCATGTGGCAGCTGAAACCACTGGGATGTGCCGGGCTTCCAGCCTGAGCTTGGTGCCAAGCATGGTCTAGCCCTGAAAGCGAGGGCTGCGGGGTGCTGCTGCTGGGGTTCCTGCCTGGAGATGCTCCCAGACCATGCCCTGGCTCCGGTGGAGGTCCTGGCACAAGAGCTGCCTGCCGAGCCTTGTCCCTGCCAGTGTCACCGTGGATGCCCGTGCCCAGGGGACAGCCCGAGCCCTGCCTGGCTGAGGGGGTCTCGGGCCAAAATCTGGCCGACGAGGGGCTGAGCAGCCGCGCTGTCCGTGGGACGGTATCGCTCCAAAGCTTCCCCTAATCCCAGCACTAAAGCAATTACAAAAAGGAATAATCTCAGCACACTTTAATTGATCTTCAGCCCCTGCCACTAATTGCAATTAGTTGGACTCCAGCAAATAGGATTACAGGGATGTGGGAGCGTTTTCTGGGAAGCTGGCAGAACCGGCTGCTTCTCTGGCAAAGGGCAGGGCCTTGGTGTTAATTGCTGCTTCCAGCTTGGGCTTCGTTAGCGAGCGCTGCTCTGGGGCTTTGCGGCTCCTTGTGGAGCTCGTCCTGGGAGGACGGGGGGTCTAGGGGGGTCCCGATGGCCGGGAGCCTGCGAGTCCCCCAGCCCAGCCAGGCAGGACGGAGGGGAGGATGTGCTGGGCCAAATTTACGAGGTTTTAGGACAGAGGGAAAGGCAACTGAGGAAGAAGAGGCACCAGCAGGCTGCGACCTCTGCGCCGGAGCCGGGGACGGTGCCCTCGCTGGGAGGCTGCCAGGCCCCACGTGCTTGGGGCCGCACGCTGCCCGTATCTCCTGCCCGGGGTGCCTCCCCGCGAGCCCTTCCCGTGGAGAAGCCCCTAAGAGGCTTACGGCACCGGAGGGTGGGGGTCCGGCGTGGTGCCCCGGCCCTCCCCGATCACCAGGGCACGGCCAAGCTGCTGAAGGTGCTTAAACCCGTGCTGGGGAGCGCAAGGACGAGGCAAGAGCAGCGGCACGGGGAGGGCTGGGGGGGGTGCACCAGCCTGCCCTTGGGGGGGATTTTCTGTCTCGGGGGAGCGCAGTGTCCGGCCGCAGGGAAATCCGGAGCTCAGGACACGCGTGAGCCGCTGCCGCTCCCCAGGGGTGCGTTCCCCCCCCCAGACGAGAGGCGAGACATGATCTTGGCACTGCTTGTATTGGAACACGCGTGGGATTCCGTGCTCCCTGGGAGGCTCGGACCATCCCCAGCCCATCGCCCCCAGAACTCAACACACAAATAAATAACTGAAATGAGCAGAGTCCAGATCCCACCACCCAGCTAGGAGTAGAGGCTCCTGGGGGGGGGGTCACCCACCACATTTTGGGGGCTGAGGGAGGATCAGTCCTTCTCCATGCGCAGCCTGATCTCCATCTTGAGGATTGTTTTAATGTTCTCGTCCTTCACGTGCTCCTCGACGGCCGCCAGGGCCCGTGTGCCACCGTCCCGGTACCGCTCCAGCAGCATCTCAACGTACCCGACCCAGACGCAGTTGGGGCAGCCGGTCCCGCAGCAATGCGTGGGCGGTGGGGGGAGCCCCCCCTCACCCTGGGGGGTGCCCGTCCCGCTGTCACTCCCCGGGCTGTCCGAGGTTTCACCAGCTTTTGCCGGGGTGTCCGAAAGTTCCCGAAGGCCGGAGACATTGGTGGGGTGGGGGCGTGGGGTCCCTTCCCTGGGCACCGCCGTGTGGGTGCTGGTGCCATCCTGAGGACCGTGACCCGGTGGTGACACCAGACCAGGGAGGAACACGGGGGCAGCCCTGCCTGCTGCACCTGCCCCCACCCCACCAGAGCACCCCTCCTGCCCCACAGCACCCTGCTCCCAGTGCACCCCCACCCCACCACCATCCCAGCGGCACCTCCTGCCCCCCATCCCCAGCTCCCCCACCCCATCCCCAGCAATCCCTTACCCCCCAGCACCCCCCTGCTCCCCTTTAGGCCGCCACCCCACCCCCATCACCCCCTGCCCCCCGTCCCCAGCTCCCCCACCCCATTCCCAGCCCCCATTAACCCTCCAGGTCCCCCCACCCCATCCCAGCACCCTCTGCCACCCGTCCCCAGCTCCCCCACCCCATTCCCAGCCCCCATTAACCCTCCAGGTCCCCCCACCCCATCCCAGCACCCTCTGCCACCCGTCCCCAGCTCCCCTACCCCATCCCCATCCCTCATTACCCCTCCAGCTCCCCCATCTCATCCCCAGCACCCCCCATCCCCCCCTCAGCCCCCATCCCCAGCACCCATTACTCCTTCAGCTCCCCCCACCGCATCCCAGCACCCCCTGCCCCCTGTACCCAGCTCCCCCACCCCCTCCCCAGCACCCATTACCCCCCCACACTCCCCCACCCCATCCCCAGCACCCCACACCCCCCCCAGCACTTCACCCCCTCCTCCCTGGGGCCCCTCCGGCCCCCCCAAACCAGCCCGTCCCCTCCCCTCCCTTCCCCGCTCACCCCCCGGCGCGCCCCCGCCAGCCCGCGCGCCACCCGCAGCAACATCCGGCCTCCCGCCCCCGCCTAAGCGGCAGCTCTGCCGACCAATGGTAACGCCGCGCCGCCAGCTCCAAGGGGGTGTGGCGGACGGCTGGAGCCAATAGGAAACAGGGGGCGGTTCCCGGGCGACGAGGTCGGGGGGGAACCGGAAGTGGCGGCGGCGTGGGGAGCGGCGGAGCCATGGCGCGGGGGCCCGGACCGGGCCGGGGATCAGGACCGGGAAAGGGACCGGGACAGAGATCGGGAAAGGGACCGGGAAAGGGACCGGGAAAGGGATCGGCATCGGCGCCGGGGCGGGGCCCGGCCGCCCCGCATCGCGGCAGGTCGGTGCCCAGGGATCCGGTGGGGACCGGGCCCGGCCGGCTCCCGGTTCGGGGCCCCGTTTTCCGGGGCTGGGGCGGGTCCCGGTGCCCCGCCGTGCCCGGTTCCTCACGGCCCGTCACGCCCGGATCTCGGTGCTGGGCCGCTGTGTCCCACTGGCACCGTGTGGTGCCATGCGCAGGTCCGGGTGTGCCGTGGTGCCCGGGTCCCGGTGCTCCGGGGCAGGCCTCATGCCGTGTCCGTTCTCCCCCAGGAAGGAGAAGAAAGTGGACAACATGAAGCCCAAGCACCCTGACGAGCAGGAGATCCCCTTCCGCCTGCGGGAGCTCATCAAGAGCCGCGAGGCCATGAAGCGCCCCAGGCCCGGGAAGAGGCCGGTGGCAGGTGGGCTGTGGAGCTGCCCGGTGCCCAGTGCCTGGCCGAGGTGCCCGCAGCGCTGCCGTGCAGCTGGAGGCAGCCACGTCCTGCGATGGGGCATCCTGCCCCCCGCAGCGAGGTCCTGTCCCTGCTTTGCCAGGGGCAGGGAGCCCCCCAGGTTGCTGCTGCTGCAGTGATGCCACCCGTCTTTCCTAGAGAAGAAGCAGCAGCCCAAGTCGAAGGGCCCTGGTGCCCAGAGAGATGCCCCCGTGCCCAAGTTCAAGAGGGGGAAGGGCGAGTCGGAGCGCTCCTACATCTGCCGCATGGAGCAGGAGGTGCAGCGCATCCTCTTCCTCACCAAGAACCAGCTGCAGCGAGAGCCTGAGAAGGAGGCGGCGGCACCGGAGAAGTCCAAGAGAAAGAAAGAGTGAGAGCAGGGCACCGCAGCTGCCAGGGCTGCACCGGGGCAGCCAGGCCTGTGCCTCTGCCCGGTTCTGGGCGCGTGGCGGCTGCAGTGCAGGTCCAGTGCCTGGTGGGCATCCAGCAGTGACTGGGGGTGCAGGTGGGGGGCTGTAGGCCTCATCTCTGTGGGGCCAAATCTCTGGGACCAGAGCCACAGACCTGCTTCACCCTCCTGCTGCGTGGTGGGAGCTGGGGGAGGCTGGTGCCAGAGCAGGGGGCACGCTGAGGAGCCCCAGGTTTCTTGGGGAGCCCGTGGGGCGGGAACTCACTTGCTCCCTGTCCGTTCAGAAGCCCTGGCCATAACGCAGCTCTTCAGGTTTCAGAACAAGAAGCTGGAAAAAGCTCGGAAGAAGAAGGAAGAGAAGAAAGAGGCCATGCTGGAGAAGAGCCTGTTCCAAGGTGGGTCTGGCACAGCAGGGTGGCACGCGGAGAGGTGGGGGAAGGCTGGAGCAGCGCGTGCTGCGGAGCTCCTGTCCGACGCCGGTGCCTGCTTCTCTCTCGTAGACACGGTGGCATTCGGTGACGTGGTTACGCAGCCGCCCACCATCACCGCGCGGCCCAGGGGCCGGGGTCCCGCGCAGCAGGTGAGCTGCAGGGGGTGCTGCCTCCTGCCCCTCGGGGCTGCACCCGGGTTGTGTCACCTCCCTGGGGCTGGAAATCCCGCCTGGAAGGGCAGCGGTGGCCTCAGCCTCCCGGTGACGGTTCCGCAGAGCCCAGTCCTGACTTTTCCATCCTTCGTCCTCCCTGACCTGCCCCGTCTCTGCCCGCAGGCTGGACGGAAGCGGCTCCTCCTGACATCCCGCCTGGGCCGGAGCCAGGTGTCCGCGGCGTCTCTGGCAGCGCCGGTGTCGATGGCTCGCCGGCGCATCGTGGAGGAGGAGCGAGCGCGTGTTATCCAGGCCTACCGGGACATCCAGAGGCGCAAGCAGCAGCAGCGAGAGGCGGCACGGGGTGGCACCCAGGCCCGACGCGGGGTCCCTTGCTGAGCCCAGCCTGGAGAAGCCAGGCCTCCTGGTCCCAACGAGGGTGTGCAGGCTGCACAGGACTCGAGGGGGACAGTTCTCCTGGCCCTGCTGCCGTCACCAAGCCCTGGGGCTGCCCGCAGCCCCGCTCCTTGGCACAGGGCACCAGGCTTGGTGCCAGAGCTGGGACTCCTGTGGTGCCATGGACTGGCTCGTAGTAAAAGTCCTGTTGAGAGCTGACGGCGTGAGTGCGTCTGTGCCTCCCCGAGCTGCCCGGCTTCCTTCCTGCGCGGCGGCCGGGAAGGGGTACCGCTGTGCCGGTGTATTCCGGGTGGTGTGCTGGAATGCGTGCCGGCAGATGGCAGCCCTGGCCCACAGTGGGCATGTCGTCACTGCCACTCGTGGCAGGCTGGGCTCTTGGGGGGCAGCACCCTTGTTGCTCAGCCTCGAGGGAGCCCCCAATGCCTGGCCATGATCCCTCCACTCCCACCCCAGCTCCTGGTCGGAGGAGAGCGAGCCGAGCCCCAGGGACACGGAGCACCTCACAGACCTGCACAGTGTCACCTTCATCATCACCACTTGGAGATGCTGCCTGAGCCCTCAGTCTGCAGCCGCGCTCACCCCTTGGCACGATGCCCTCAGCATCTCTACCCAGCCCAGCACTGCCCACGTCTCTGCCCATCCCCAGCAGACACCCCAGGTCACGGTGACTGCGGTGCCCTCCCTGCTGCCACGGCCCCATCACCGTCCCCACACCCATCCCGCGCTGTCTGGCACAGCCGCAAACCCCAACGGATCCAACCCTGGCACACGCCCTGCCAGGGGCTGATGGACCCCCAGCTCCCAGCCCTTGGTAGGGGGGTCGGGGGGCTCCTCCCGGCACAGCATGGCCCGTGTTTGCCCACGGGGCCGGTGCAGCAGCTTCACCTGCGTGGCACAAAGGCAGTGCTGTTCGGCAGCCCCGTGCCACGGTGCCTGCACAAAGCAGCGCCTGTCGGAGCGGGGCCGGCCCCAGCTCTGCGGCCGGCGCTGGCGGCAGCCGGTGGGATCCCAGGCTTCCGGAGGGGCTGGGCACGGGGAGCGGAGCCACCAGCAGCTCCGGTGTCCTGTGCCAGAGCTGAATGGGGGCAATCTTTGCACCTTGTTTTTTTGGGTGACTCTGCTGTTCCTGGGGCTGCCACCTCCTTCCGTGCCCCCAAGGAAGGCAGCGCTGTGCCGTACTGCAGCTGGGGACCACCGTGTCCCACCGGTGGGCTGGGGGCAGCCACTGCCCACGCCAGCCTGGCCCAGGGACTGCTGCAGGTGGACGTGCCTGGTGGGGGGCACACGCTGGGGCTCTACCGTGCCGTGCCGAGTGGTGCCAGCGGCTGGGAGGAGGGTGTGCTGTGGTTGCAGTGGCCCTGGGGACCTCGAGTGCCTGGTGCTGCTTGGAGACGTCCCCGCTGCGGGCTGGTGCCAGGTAAACACGGGTGACGTACTGCAGCCCCAGGGGGCACGGCCGCATCCTGCTGCCAACAGCCGGCTCCCACAGCCGTCCCCGGCCTTCGGAGCTGTGCCTGCCTTGCCACGTCCCCGCAGTTGGAAGCGTGGGCACGTGCCGGCTGGAAAGGGCACAGCCGGGACACCACGTGTGCCAAACTCTTGCTCGTGCGTCCCTCGTGCGGGCATCACGGCCGTGCGTGGTGCTCGTGCCTGCAGCCGCGGGCAGCCCCACTGCTGCCAGCCCGGCTCCGGCTCAAGGAGACCAGGTCACCCAGCTGCCCCCACGGAGCCATTTCAGCTCCTAAATAATTCACGGCACTGCCGGCCGCGGGCTTCCTGCCCGGCAGAAGAAATCGCTGCGGAGGGGGATGGCAATCTGAGCAGGAGAAACCGCTCCCGACCTTGGCATGTCCTCCGTGCTGTGCCACTTCCTGCCAGGCAGCCCATCTGCCCATGGGCTGCCAGTCCCATGCCGCCTGCCCTGCCGAGGCCGCCGGCTCCCGGCCCAGCGGCCCCATCTGTGCGCCTGGCCCTGGCACACGCTGTCACGGCGGGGGACAGGGAGCCAGGAGTGGGGCTGGGGGATGCCAAGGGCCCTGCTCCGAGCCGCCCCTTGGTACCTGCCTCCCCCCAAGAGTGGGATGTGGGGCTGAGCCCGGCGGCATCATGGCAGAAGCCCTTGGTCATGGCAGGGACAGGGATGGAGGAGCAGCCGGCGGCACGGCTGGGTACCCCCTCCGCATCCCTCCAGCACCGCATAGGAAAAATCACCTTTATTGGGTCTGACCTGAAAAAAAGGGGGAAGAGGAAAAACGAGAGAGAAAGCCATGAGGAGGGCGAGGGCCCCAGCTCCCTCCCTGCTCCCCGGGAGGGATCCCTGAGCCCCACGGGGCAAAGGCACCAAGAAGGCAGCCGGAGCCGCGGGGGACCGGGTCCCCAGCCCCAGCAAGGCACTCATCCCCTTTCCCCGAGCAGCCCCCCCTTCCCCGGCAAGAGGGAAACTGAGGCACAGCAGGAGAGAGGGCTGGGGAGAGCTCCGTGTCACCTTGCACTCTGCAGTGGGACGGTGCCAACTTGGCTCAGGGCCTGGCAAGGGTCAGCGTGGAGCTGGGGGCTCGGTGCCAGGGTCCCACCAGCTCCCCAGCGACGGATGGTCCCTGGCCTGGAGGGGACGGAGTGTCTGTGTGTCATGAAGGCAGCAAGGGGACGAGCCGGGGTGGCCCCGTGGGTGCCAGTCCTTGTGGCAGGGACAGCGACAGGGACGCAGGGGTCCGGGCAGAGCTGGCAGCTTGCGGTGCCATGGCCAGGCAGGATGGGCAGGCAGGAGTGCTGGCTCCGGGAGTGTATCCGGGCATCCCCAGCACAGGAACTGACTCCGGCCGCTGGATGGGGTGGGATGTACACGGCGGGGTGGGATGAGGCTTGGTGGGGTTGCGGCTGCGCCAGCACTGTGGGACCTGTGCCGCGGGGGCTTCACCACCGGTTCCTGCTGTATGGGGACTGCACCTGTGGGCAGAGTGGGACAGCACTGGGGTGGCACGGTGATGGCGGGACCATGGCATGGGCTGGCAGACCTGGCTCTGGCACTGGCATGGAGGTGCAGCCACGCTTGCCCCTGCACTGGCTCCTCCTAGGGCTCCAGGGTGCCGGGCAGAGCCATCGCTGCCCCATCCCTGCCCACCCATGGGAGATGCTGCGCTGGGGACAGACTTTGCCCTCAGCCACAGGCTGGACCTCCGTGCCCGCTCCCCCACCCGCCGCATTGCACATTAACTCACCTGGCAGCTCCTGCCGTCCCGCTGGGCGCTGGCGTGCCGGGCCTGTGCCGCGAAGGCATCCTCAGCTCGCAGCGTGGAGCTGGCGCTGCCAGCTGCCGGGCTGGCGGTGGAGGCGCGGGGCAGGATCACGTCGTAGGGACCTTCGGTCTGAGGGGCAGAGGCAGGGGGGCTGTAGCGGCACCGGGAGCACCCCCAGCCCCGCGGGGTCCCAGGGGAGGTTACAGCAGCCTTTGGGGCATGGGGGCCAGGGGACCCCCCCCACACCCTGCTCCCCATCCCGCCCGCTCCGGTTGAAAGCCCGTCCATCAGGCACAATGCGGCCATTCCTGGAGTGCCCGGCTGGCTGGCAGTGCCGCGTGGTGCCACACTTACCGGCCCCTTGTGCATCAGAGCCATCTCGGTGGGCTGGTAGACGCTGGTCAGCAGCTGCCCATTGTAGCCGCTGTACGGGGACACCGGCTTCTTGGCTGCAAAGAGACGGGGACAGTGAAGGGGCAGGGGGGGGCCCACACAGCCACCCCCACCCCACTGGGGAGCCGCTCCTCGTTAGCAGGTTTAATGAGCTGACTCAGCCACCGGCTGCTCTTCGCCTTTCCCGGGCGACAGGAGGGATGTCCCAAGGGTTTGCATCACCGCGCTCCCGGCACAGCCCATGCCCGGCCGGGGTTTGTTATTGTAGGGTCGCTGGGGAGGCGGGGGGGCGTGGGTGCTGCTGGGGAGCACCCACCCTGCCCCGGGGGCTGCAGACACCTTTGCTGGGGCAGGGCTGGCGCTTGCCCCGTGTTATTGTAGGGTCTTGCAAGCAGAGCGGGTGCCTGCGGCGGCGAGCCAGGAGCCACGGGCACCCCGCGCCAGGGAGGGAGCACCCCTGCCGCCGCTGAGCTCAGCCCAAACTGGTAGACCCAGCCCGGCGGGTTTTCGGCAGCGTCAATCCCAGGTGGGTCATGGCCAGACGTCTCGCCGCCTGCCTGCCGCTGCCAGCCCTGGTGCCCGCCGTGGGGCACGAGGGTCCCCCTGCCAGCCGTGGTGCCTACCGAAGGAGGGCTCGTCCATGGAGAAGGCTTTGTTCTCCACAAACATGCTCTGCGACTTCTGCTCCTTGAGGATGGTCTCATAGCCCACCCCACGTGTGGGGTAGACGTCGTCCTCGAAGGGCGGCTCAGGGCCCTGCCGCGTCACGTGCGTCACCTCGGGGATGACGTAGAGGAGGAGGAAGGTGCAGGCGTTGGAGACCAGCGCGATGGCCAGAGTGGGGTCGTCCCAGCCGGGCTTCTTGCCCGCGCGCTGGTTCCCGTAGAGGTACATGACCGTCCACGCCACCCAGATGGCCATGGAGAGGCCGGTGGTGGCCAGGATGAAGGCGCCGTGCTTGCGCCAGCGGCCATAGTGGCCACAGAGGGCTGGCCAGGCGGTGCCAAAGGCGGCCACCAGCAGGAACATGACGTAGATGAGCGCCATGACGAAGTCAGCGTCTGCCAGCTGGCAAGGGTTCGAGGAGCCGCCCTCCTGCCGAACCACCGTGATGATGAGCCACTCGGCGTTGATGATG
Organism: Tauraco erythrolophus; assembly: GCF_009769465.1. NCBI lineage: Eukaryota > Metazoa > Chordata > Aves > Musophagiformes > Musophagidae > Tauraco > Tauraco erythrolophus. The sequence goes on from NC_141484.1 coordinate 1,370,769, forward strand.
ACCTCCACCAAGGCGAGGAGCAGGGCCACCACCAGCGTCACCCAGCCCCGCGGGCCCCGGTTCCTCCGTGCCAAGAAGTTGAGGGCCACGGCGTGCGCCAGCAGGCAGGAGAAGCAGATGCCGAAGAGGACTCCGAAGAGGAAGCGGCGGGAGGTGCAGGTGGAGAAATCCGACCCCACGATGAAGTCGAACGTCAGGCAGAAGAGCCCAAAGGTGCCCAGAAGAAAGAAGACCTGCGTGGCCACCAGGCTCTTCTTCTGGGGGTCTTGCACGAAAGGCAGGCTGGCCACCAGGACGATGGTGAGCACGAAGCTGGTCACCACGCCGAGGCTGGCCACGGCCTCCAGCACGATGCCCCAGGCCGCCGAGAGGTCGCAGAGGTTGTAGTAGAGGGAGGAGAGGTCCTTGCCGCAGCCGGAGGGAGGGCTGGTCTGCCCGCCGGCCGCGGGCAGCAGGGCCAGCAGCATGCAGGCGGCTGCCGGCAGCACTGCCGCAGCGCCCATCCTGCACGGCGGTGCGGGCGCTGAGCGGGGCGTCCAGGGACCCTGTGGGACACAGAGGGCATTAGGGAGTGGGGACTGGGGCTGCGGCTCAGCATCCTGGTGCTGCCTGTGCTGAGCATCCCTGCCCGCAGGCCCTGCTGGGCATCCCTCTTACCAGGCCATGGCGAGCGATCGGGTCCTGGTGAGCTGGCACAGCCCAGCCCACCCCACTGCGGCCCGAAGCAGCCCCAGACTGACCGGGCAGACACGTGTCCCCCATCAGCTCCTCGCCGGAGTGGGGCTCAGCCTCCGCTGGGCCCCCCATGCTCCCTCCTGACGGGATTTCCCAGAGCGCAGCTGGCACTGGGGCCATGCTGATCCCTTTCTCCGGTGCCGGGAGCAGGCAGCGCCGTGCCCGCTGGCTTCCCTGGCAACACCGAACACAGGCCTGGGCTGGACGGCGGAGGTAACGCTCGGGGACAAGGCTGTCCCCTTGGCTTGGCGCTGCGTGCCAGCGTGTTCCCCTTTCCACTTCTCCTTTCCCACTTCCCTCCTCTGGCACCAACCCAGCGCAGGTCCCGTGTCCGGCACTGCTGGCCGCTGGCACACAGGCAGCCGCAGGCTGGCACGGCACGGCACGGCATGGCACGGCACGGGCAGGGCACGACATGGGGGTCCCTGTCCCCAGCCCTGCGGCCCCGGGCTGGGCACGGAGAAGAGGAGGCAGCGAGGAAGCTGCAGCCCCACTGCTTGGGGGTGGGGGGAACCCGGCGGGAGACCTCGGGCAAGGTGACCCCGGGCGGGAGTGGGAGCAGTGCCCGGGGCCGGGACCCCTCCGCTCCCCCGAGCGGCACCCGGAGCCCGGGCAGCCCCCGCCCCGCCCCCGGGGCTGCCGGTCCGGGGTAGGGACCGAGCCCCCGCGCCCGCGGGTCGTACCGGCTCCACCGCACCCGGCCCGGCCGGTCACCCCGCCCCTCCCTGGCGGCTCCGACCCGGTCCCCCGCACCTCCGGCCCGGTTCCCACGCACCTCCCGGCCAGCACCGGCGCGCTTCCCCGGTGCTCCCGACCGGTACCAGCCCCCAAACTTGGCCAAAGCCGCCTCCAACTCTCCGGTCAGGCGAGCCCGCGAGGGCGGACGGCTCGCGGCTCCCGACACGTTCCTGTTACGGTTCCCTCTCGCCCCCCCCGGTCCCGCTCACCGGCTCCGGCGCCCGGTGCCCTGCCGCTCCGCTCGCGCCGCCGCGCCGCGCCGTGCCGTGCCGGCGGGCGAGCCCCGGTCCCGCGGCACCGTGCGCGCCTGCCCGGCCCGGCCCCTCCCCGAGGTGCGGCTCAGCCCCGGGAGCGCGCTCGGGGCCGGCCGGGACCTGCCCCGCCACCGCGGGCGGGGGGACCGAGCCGGGCCGGGGTCCCGCAGCGGGCGGGGGTACCTGCCCCGGCGGCACGGAGGGGGCTGGCGGCGCGGGGTGGCCGGGAGCGAGGGCAGAGCCCGGGCAGAGCCCGGGCTGGGGGCGGGGGGGGGAGAGGGGGTTGGACCGGGGGACGGATCGGCGCGGGAGCCCCCTGGCCATCAGTGCAATGAGTCTGGGGGGTCTCAGCCCAGAGGAGCTGGATCAGCCTGGCCCTGCTGAGCTCGGGCCACCGGGAGAAACTCTCGGGGACAAGGGATGGAGCGGGGGGGCTGTGCCAGGGCAGCATCACCCACACGGGGCCTCGCACCGACCTCCTTTTAGTGCTGGGACGGTGGCACCCAGCTGGTGGGTGGGCTCCCGGGTGGAGGCCGGGAGCGGAGCCCCGCGGGCGCCCCCGCCGTGCAAGGATACACCGGTTCCCGCGGGAAGCCCCGAGGCGAAGGCCCGGAGGGGCCTCCCGGAGGAATGTCAGCTGACGGCTAAAGCCGGAGCCCTTGGCAGGGTGGCTGGGCCCCAGAAAAGCCCTTTCTGCGAGGGGCCGGGGGGCCAGGGCAGCCCCAGGCTGGGGGCAGCGGACAGGGCTCGGTGGTCCCTGTGCCAGCGAGGGTGGTCATGCAGCCCGGGGCCAGGCAGGGGCACCCCACTGTCACCCCATCCCTGGGGCCTGGGGATGGGGAAAAGCCCCGGGAGAATCGGGGTGCCCTGGGGGACCCGGGGCCCTGCCAGCCCCGGGGGGAGGTTTGCAGGCGGGCGCTGCTATTTTGGGAGGGTGAAGCAAGAGGGTGAAGGATGCAGCCGAAAGTTCAACACGCCTCTGGCGGGTCCTCCCCCAGCCCGGGCCGGGATGAGAACAATCCCAGGAGAAAGGGAGGCAGAGCCGGAGCTGGCAGCACCCTCGGCACGAGGACTGGCACCCTTCAGAGCCCACAGGGAGCAGATGGCGTGTCTGGGCTGGGTGCTGCACCCGCTGCCGCCATCCCTCCGGTGCTGGGGCCGCCCATTCTCCTGCCCTTCTTCTTCCTAAGGAGCGTCTGGCTTCAGGATGGTGTTTGGGGCAGGATCATCCCTCCCTGCTGGGCACGTGCAAGCGTGTGTGCCCTCACATGGGAGCTGGAGCAGGGCGGTGCGGATGGAGGGGCTCTGCAGTGGCCACTTGTGCCTCAGTTTCCCCAGCGGGTCAGAATGCAGCCTTGCAGGGCCCAGCGGCAGCTCTCGCTCTCTTCGAAAGGCTCAGCCTTGGATAACCCGTGCCAGGAGTGCAGGCCGGCTGCCCAGCCGCCCCCGCGCCGGCGCCGACCCGGGCCTGGGCCATGGAGAGGCCTCGCTGCATGCAGCTTCCTGCCGGCTGCTTCCTTCCGCCACACTGGGCCAGCGGGTTTCCCAGCTGCTGACTCAGCATGAGCCCCCCACACCCCCCGTGGGGCCGCCGGCAGGCATCCAACCCACCAAGGATGCCCCATGGCCGCACGGCTTTCGCCCTTGTGTCCCCCCCAACGGTGGGTGATTTCCTCCCCGCTTCCTGCGGGGACCCTCTCGGCTTTCCAGCCCTCGCTGCACACCCCTGGAGTTTTTGTAGGTCCTACAGAAACACCCTGCAAGGGAGGTGGCTGTGGGGTAGGTCGAGTGTGATGCCACCATGTGCCGGCTGCCTTGCAGGGACCAACCATGGGCTGCGAGGGACGGGCTGCTCTTGGTCTTCTCCTGCAGCCGTGTGCCGGGGCGGTTGGCTCCTGGCACAGCCCTTTTGGCGAGGGCAGAGCCAGGTCCCGCTGTCCAGGTGGCCCAGGGACCACGGCTCCCATGGCAGGACAGGGCACAGCCGGTCCCTCCAGCATGGCAGGCACGGTGAGGGGCTGGGACGCATCTCAGCACAGCACCGGGACCTGGGCCAGGCTTCCCCGCCGGCTCACTCCGAAAACATCGGCACGCCGGGCGCATTTTTTCCAGGCTTACCTTTCCTACGGAGCCGCAGGACCGGGCGGCTGGCGTGGCTGGCACGGCTGGCACGGCGGCACGACGGACTGGGCCTCGGCTCCGCGGCGGCTCCCGCTCGCCCAGCCGCGGCGGCTCACCTCGGGAAGGCGAGAGCCGTACCTGGGGCCGGGGGAGCCCCGCTCGCCCTCCCAGCTGCCTCCCCACCGCCGCCACGGCTCGGGCCGGGGCTGGGGAGCTGTTTTCCACCCGAGCCGGTTCTGTCCAGACCGGAGCCCCTCGCCGCCGGCGGACGCGGTCAGCACATTTCCACCTCCCTCTCCAAGTAAATAAGCACCGGTTGGCGAGGGGGGGCCGGCGGTGATCCCAGCCTGCCGCAAGCGAGGCCATAGCTCCTGCCAAACGCTGCCCTCGCTGGCAGAGCCCCCCTGCCCCGTGGCCCCTCCAGCCCTGGCGAAGGGCCCCAGGGTGGGATCCGGCCCTGGAAACCCCCAGGGACGGGTGCCCGCGGGGCGGGAGGCACTGGCCGGGTTAATATCTAATCTCTTCCCGGTCCTGCTCTCCTCACATGCCAGAATTAATGGAGCGAGCACCTCCCAGGTACCACCCGCGCCACCAGGTCCAGGTTTAACCCTGTCACCAGGAGTACGGGCAGAGCCATATCCTGCCCGGTGTAAAGCAGCACAGCTGGTGGGGTCTGCCCGTGCAAGGGCCTCATCTGGTGCATCGTGGGCAGGTGGGTGCCGGTGCCAGTGAGCCCCATGTCCTGGGAGGTCAGGGCTCGTCCCACCGGGGGCAAACGCAGCACCCCATATCACCCCATCCCACTCCGGCACCGGGCACGGCTCAGTGGGGTGGGCAGGGGGGAAGCCCAGTGGGCACGAGGGTCTCCGTGCCCCACCATGGGCACCCTAAATCCCCCGAGGCTCACGAGCTGAGCCCCTGCCCCCCAGGGTGCTGGGGTGATGTCCTGCCCGGTCCCTCGGGAATTAGAGCGGAAAGGCTGGTCCGTTTGGGGGGATTACGCTAAGGACCTTACGGGGGAATTAGGGCAGGGAGCGGGGTGGGCAGGGCTGGTGCGGGGGGCTGAGGGGGTGCCAGCTCCACCCGGCGTCCCGTCCCTGCCCTCTGGTGGCAGCTGGGGACAGGCGGGCTGGCCCAGCCCGGCTCGGCACGGCATGGCCCCGGTCTAACTGGGAGGGCGGCGCTGGTGCTGGGTGCGCTCCATGCAGAGGGGCGTCACGGGCCCCCTCCCGTGCCGCCCGTGGGAAATGCTTCGCCCTTGCACCGGGTACACCCGGGACAGCTCTCCTGGGTGTCCGTGGGGGGCTAACGGGTGGGGGCCGGCTCCTGCAGAGCCCGGGGCTGGGGTCTTACCGTGTGCCCAGGCGCCGCAGCTGGTGGGCTCTGTGGACGGTGCCCAGGCACTAGAGAAGGAGTACTGGGGTGGGCAGGACTGAGAGCCCGGGGCCGGGCAGAGGGACCCCGTGCCTGGGGATGCTGGTGCAGGGTGCCTCCGTCCCAGCTTCTCACAGGGAGCTGGATCCAGGCAGAGTTTTGGTCTCAGCAAAGCAGTTTATGGAGGAAGGACGGTCCCACCGGCACCCGGAGGACACTGTGTCCTGGCCAGGGCAGCAGGAGCTCACCTGCATCCAGCTCCTCACCGCAGGGCAGCCGTGCCCACCGGCTTCCCTGGGACCTTCGGTGCTTCGGTTCAGCACGGGCTGGAGCTGATGCAGGAGAGCAGCTGAGAGCACGGCCACGCTCCCTGGCCAGCCAGGGAAGCCCCACGAGCCCCATGGCCACAGGGGTGGAGAGGAGCCCAGCCTGGGGGGGCACACACAGAGCAGGCAGTGGGTCCTGCTGCCCAGCTCGGGCATGTCCTTGCTGCCCCATGGCTGAGTTTCCCAGGGAGCTGAACGCTGTGCATCCTGAGGGGCTGAGCACCGCGGCAGCAGCGTCCCCAGGGCAGGGTCTTGCCAGGTCCCCGGGTGATGCATGGGGCTGGGTGAGCACCAGGACTCCCAGCTGAGTGCCGCCCCGGCTGGCAGCAGCCCCAGCTCAGAGGGCCGAGCCAGCCAGCAGCTCCAGTGGTTTGAGGGCTGGGGATGGGAAGCGGGTGCTGCCAGGCCGAGGGCTGTGCCAGAGGTGGGTCCGGAGCACCTCGGCCACCGTGCGCCGGAAGGTTTGGCTGACAAAGCAGTAGAGGAAGAAGTTCAGGGTGGTGTTGAGCATGGCCACCATGTTGGCAATGTCCAAGGCCAGGTGCATGCGCCAGTCCCTCTTGACCGAGGCCACGTAGAGGTGGCAGATCATGACAACGGTCCGGGGAGCCCAGAGCACGATGAAGACGGTGGTGACGGCCAGGAGGAGGGCCGTGGTCTTGCTCAGGCGTGACCGGCCACTCGCCCAGCGCCTCCGCTGCTTCAGCTTGCAGATGATGATGGAGTTGGTGGCTAGGAAGATGCTGCAGGGCAAGAAGTAGACAGTGATGCAGTGCACCCACTTGAGCACCATGTCCAGGGCGGTGGGGGGGTCGGCATCATGCCACAGGTCCAGCCACCAGTAGAAGGGGATGCCCGTGGCCAAAGCCACGGCAAAGACTGCTGCGATGATCTTGCGGGTGCGCTGGGGGTAGGAGACGGTGCGGTACCGCAGTGGGTGGCAGAGGGCCACGTAGCGGTCCACGGTGAGCAGGACGGTGACCCAGATGGAGGCATGGTTGGCTGTGAACTCCAGCACGTTGACAGTGTGGATGAAGGCGCTGGGCACTGCCCGGGACAGGATGGCCGTCTGCAGGATGAAGCCCACAAAGATGATGAAGACCTGCGTGAGGATGTCGGAGGTGGTCAGGGCCAGCAGGTACCAGTACGATGACTTCTTGGTCCTCGTGGCCAGGCGGGACAGGGCCACAGCGGTCAGGATGTTCACTGGAGGGAGGGGAGCGATGCGTGGTGGTGAGACCCTGAGGCTCACAGCCCTGCCCCCCGCAGCATCCAGGACCCCAGGAGTGCCCAGGCTCTCCCAGGGCTGCAGGGCGAGCGGCCCCAGGCCCCGGCTGGGGTGGGGAGCTATAAATATCATGGTATGGTGGGGATTTGCTGAGCTGATTAATCTCTTCTATGTGTCAGCCCAAGCAACGCAAATACCATCTGTCCGTGCTGCTGCGGCACCTGCCACGTGGGGCTGGGCTTTACAGCCGGGCACTGCAGCTGGGGCTGGCTCTGAGGCCGTGGGGAGCAGGCTGGTTTCCCCCACCCCTGAGGACTCTCCTCCCCATCCCCAAAAGCCCTGGGGCTGGGGCAGGAGCTGAGACTCTTCGGGCAGCAGAGGGCACAGGCTGAGCTAACGGTGCACAGCTCAGATAAGGAAGGATGGGTGCCACCCCTCACACTCCTGGGCAGCACCCCCCTTGCCCCAGAACCCTCACCTGGCAGCCCCAGCCCCAGCAGGATGCTGTAATACACGATGGGGAAGACACCGACCATGCAGGGTGACCGCTCCGGCAGCGCCGCCTCGCTGGCCCACACCACCGCCGTGCTGTTGGGCACTGGGACCATCGCCTTCTGCCACAGACTGGCTGCAAGGGGAGACAGGGAGCGTCAGGGTGCCAAGGGCCCCAGTGGCATCCGGGTGAAAGGCTCAGCCAGGACACGGCACTGGGACTCAGGGTGAGTTGGCTCCCTCAGGTGCAGTTGCCCCAGGTCTGCTGCTGTGTCTGCCTGCGATGGCATGTTCTGGAGCCGCTGCAGGACAAGGGACCCAGGATCCAGCCCCCTCGGGGACACCAGGGTGATGGTCCCCATCCCTGCAGCAGAGGGTGGCCCCATTACTGGAGATGCTCCTTGTTTATCCCCTTGGCCCCATTTATCACCTTGAAGAAAACCAGATCCAAACACCATATTATTGGGTGGCTTCCAGGGGGGTGAGGCCCTGGCTCCCGGCCCGGGCTGGTTGTCACCCACTGGGATCCAGCAGTGGCAAGGAGGACCCAGAAGTGCTGGAGGGGGGTCCCAGCGGTGCCAAGGTGGGAGGTTGGCCATCTCCATGCTGGCAGCCAGCTCCTTTGCCAGCTCCTCAGGCAGGACCGCATGAGGCATGAGGCAGCGGCAGCGGTCGCGGTTCCGGTCGCGGTTCCGGTCGCGGTCCCGGTCGCGGTCCCGGTCGCGGTCCCGGTCCCGGTCCCGGTCCCGGTCCCGGTCGTGCCCCGCGCCCGGATCGAGCCCACGCTGCGCCCGACCATTCATAAAAGCGGGTGGCACCGCCCCTATCCCGAGCCTTGCGCTTCTATTGGCTAGAGGGGACAAGGCTTCACCCAATGAGAGAGGCGCTCTCCAGGAACGGGGACCCCAAACCCGAGCGCTGCGTTCTGATTGGTCAGCATCTCCCGCGGAGGACCGCGACCCCCCGGGCCCTAGCGCCGGAGGAGGGTGCGGGGTGCGGGAGGGGGGTCCTGAGCCCGGACTGGGGGGTACAGGGCACCGTTCTGGTCCCAGCCCGACCCTGGCCCCACGGGGACCCCAAACTGGCCCAGTCCCAGTCGCCGCAGCGCTCCGACGGCTCCGGGGCCGGCGGGGGGTACCCGTCGGGTCCCCCAGCGATGGATCTGCTCCCAGCAGCAGTGCCCGCGGGGGGGGGGCGGCGGGGTGCCACCTCCCGGCTCCTGGGAGCCCGAGGGGGTCTTGGGCCGCTGCGGAAGGCGGGATCCTGAGCGGAGCCCCGGGCCGGGCGGGAGCGGGGGGTGGGGACATGCCCAGGGGGATGCCAATTAACTGCAAATCCGATCCGGCTAATCAGCAGGGGCAAGTCCGGGCCCTCCACTTCCCCGAGGGAACTGGGGCACCGATCGGCTGCAGCCGCAGCGGGAACGCGTTAACCCTTTCCCAGCCCTGATCCCGTTTGCTCTGGGGGGGAAGGGGCGGATGTCTGGGTCCGGTCTGGTCCCCTCTTGCCCTCCGCCCCCGCCCGGGGTCCTGCTCCCCAAGCCCTGCGGGAGGTGGGCTCTCACCTCGGTGGCCCCCGTGTCACTCGCCGGGCGTGCGGTGCCACCTTCCCTGGGCCCGGAGAGCCGCCGGTGGCCGTGTCCCCGTCGGTGTTCGTGTCCCCGCCGGCACCGGCAGCGGGAGGGGCGCGGGGCGGAGGGAGAGCGGCATGGGCAGAGCCGCGGGCTGGGCTAGCGGGGCAGGAGGACGCCCCCGGGCCTCGCCGCTCCCACCGGGGCCAGGGATGGGGTCACCAGGGACGCTGTGCCAGCCCCAAGTGACCGGGGCAAAGCTCGTCCCCACCACAGAGCGACAGGGGTGGTGGTCCCGGTGCTCGGGGACAGCTCGGGCCCCCCGTTGTACCCGAAGATCTGTGTCATCAAGCTGGGGTGCATCGTTTTGGCACCCAGACCCCCAGCTTTGGGTGCTGGAGCCCCCAAATTCTTCTGGGTTTGCTGCACACCCCGAGGTGAGCTGGGGTGGGGGCCAGGGCTGGGCAGAGGTGGGTGCAGGCGAGTGGAGCTGCCCAAGGCTGGTTAGGTGGTGGGGGCTGGCAGAGGTTGCCCAGCCTCTGCTCTCTGCCAGTGGGCAGTCAGGGTCTGCGGCCATTGCCAGGGACTCGGGGGAGTGGGTCTGCATGTGTGAGTGTGCCCGTGCGCATCTCTGTGTGCCCGCCTGCGTGTCCCTGCTGGGCTTTGCTCTGGGTGCCCCCTGGCATAGCCCCTGATGGCCCAAGCCAGAGGGGAAGCCTGCCCATGCCTCAGTTTCCCCAGCAGCACAGGGAGGGGTCAGAAGACTGATATCCCCTGCCTTTCCCTGGGGGCCACCTAGCCCCCTGACTCCCACCTCCCCCAGTGCCCCCAGCCTGTGGGGGTGATGCCCTGCACACACCCACAGGGCCGACAAGAGCTGCCTGGCATGGGTCGCTATGGTGAGCCAACCCTCTGCCACCTCAGCCACAATTACCGGGGCCAGCACAGCTGCTCTCTCCGTCTCACCAGAGGCTGGGGGATGGATGCCCTGTCCCCTGGTGACCCCCAGCACCAGTGCCATGGTCCTGCATGACTCCCCACGGCCCACTGCCCTGTGCCACCCTGCTCCGTGGCCAGCCGATGTCCTCATGGGGGACACGAGGGTGCGTGGGCTGCGGGGTGCAGCCTGGCTGGCACCACGCCGGCGGCTCACCGGGCGCACGCTCCCGGCAAGCTGTTGTTTTGCAGACAGGTGGTTAAATGAGGCATCGGTGGATGCGGTGAGCCATTAACCGGCTGTGCCACGGTGGGGGCCCCTCATCCCCCAGCCAGCCTGCGCCTCGCCGCCATGCCCACGCTGTGCACTCCATTTGCACTGCGCTCTTGGGGCTGCCATGACCCATGGGGACCACTGAGCTCGAGCCCCGGCCCCACGCCGGGCATGGCACCGACCTGCCCACCTGCCTGTCCCCACGAGGGTTTGGGGAGCCCCAGGCACAGAGATGGGCAGGTGGCTTGTCCCCAGCCTCTCTGCCCACAGGGCAGCGCCAGATGGGTGATCCTTCCCTCAAGAGCTGCAGCAACATCTGCCCACGCTCAACATCTGGAGACCCCATCTAAGCCCGGGCCTCTTGCTCACCCCCCCAAGCCCAGGATGGGGCTCCTCGGCGCCGTGTCTCCCCTCCTCGAGGCTGCAGGCACTCTGGCTCCGGCTCCCACGCGAGCCCCGGGCAAACCTGTCCTCAGAAGCCCTCACCGACACAAAAGCAGCCCCGGCCACGGTGACAGCACCGACTGGCACCGTGCCAGGCCCAGGCAAGCTGACGCAAAGGGGCAGATGGGCTGAGCACCCCCTGCTCAGCTGGAGCCCCCCTGCCTGGCACGAAGCCCCAGCCACCACTATCCTACCCCCACCGCACACACCGCCGGCTGCCTTCGCCCCACGAGCCGTGTGCTCCCCGTCTTGCCAGCTGTGGCAGGGCGTTCCTCCCGCTGCGGGGTGCTGGTGCTGGCAGTGCCGGCCGTGGCACAGCATCCCTCCACGAGTCCCAGGGATGAAGCCGGGTGTGAAATGGGTGCCAGCCGTGCTGCGATGTCACCTCGCTCGGCAGCTGAACACAAAGCTGTGATACCGCGGGCACTGGCACTAATCCCATCAGCCCGGACAGATACTCGATAGCTGGGAACCGGCTAATATCCCGCTGCACGGCTCTGGCACTGCCACCCGCTGAAGGTCACAGCATCTCCCCGGTGGTGTCCCCAGGAGGGGGGGTTCAGGCGCTGCCCCTGCGGCAGGCGGGGTCCTGCTGCACCCCGAGGTGACCTTGTGCAGCGGTCCTGGGGCTGAGCGCAGCTCCTGCCCAGGGAGCACCAAGCTGCGGGGTAGAGGGGACACCTGCCCGGCATGGCAGCCCCCCACCACCCGGGTGGTGAGTAAGGGGCTGCCGTGCCTGTGCGAGCCAGGCTGTGGCTGTCTGTAGGGTCACTGGTCACCCAGTGCCACCCCCAGCCCCATGGCGGAGCCACACCGACTCCAGCATGTGGCACTGGGGGGGCAAATACCACCCCGGTCCCATTGTGAAGCCCCCCAAGAGCCATCAGGGCGGGCGAGGTGCCAGCGGAGGCCGGCACAGGGCACTCGCACCGTGCAGGCAGCCTCTTGGCTGCAAAGGCTGGGAAAAGGGCAGGCAGTTCCTGCCGGCAGCCCGGATGCCATGGTGATGGGCTGCTGCCGGCATGAATACCCATGAGCCGGGGGGAGCAGGGAGGCCACGCCGAGCTGTGCCCTGAATGCAAAGACCCCGCTGCTGCGTCCTGGCGGCCCCGCGACACAAAGGACTGTGGCCATGCATGGGGCTCCAGCACGGTGTAGGGCTGTGGCACGGCACAGCACTGCCTGGCAGGACCAGGCAACAAATGGATGTGCCCTCATGCCATGCCAGGGCTCTCCGGGGCACCCTGTCACGCCACCCTGGGGTGCAGGGCTGGGGTCCGGGGTCAGGGTGGGATGGACGGGGGCTGGAAGTGGTTCCCTTGGTAACGGCTGGTCCCAGTTTCCACCAATCGATGTGGCGGCGCGGGCGCGTGGGCTGGGAGGGCTCGTGGCCTACATAAGCCCCAGGCGGGCACCGTGCGCCCGTGCCGCGCCGAGACCCGGCAGATGCGCTTGCGAAGCCATGACCAGGCTGACGGGCACCCGGCCCGTGGCCATCCGCCGCTGGGGCTGCGCCGCTGCTGCCTTCCTCCTCCTCCTCCTCACCGCACAAGCCGGTAAGGGTGGCTGTGGTGGGGGGAGGCATGGAGGGGTCTATGTGCCGTGGGTCCCGCTGCCCTCGCCGGGTGCTGGGGTGGGGCTCAGCCGTGGCACGGGTGTCTGGTGATGCCCACGGGAGGCTGAGCACGGCTCTCCAGCAGCCGTCGGGGCTCCTGGGGAGGGATGGATGCGGCTCCTGGGTGTGCCGTGCCCCACGGTTGTGCCTCACGGCACTCGGGAGGGCTGTGCCCAGGGAAGGCTCGGTGCTGTGGGCAGCGATGTCTGGCACCATGGGGCGAGGGGCTCCTGATCCCCTTTCCCATCCCCGCTCAGCCGGGCTTAAGCTGCCGCTGGGAAGGGTAATCCGCTGGATCACCGGCAAGATGGGATTTGAGAGAGACGGAGCCAAGTTCACCCTGGGGGAAGGATGCTCTGGGGATGGGGTGGGAGTTGTGCCAGGCATGAGGGAGAGGAGAGGGAAGAAGGCTTCTTACATCTGCAGGAGCATGGAGACCTCTGTCTCATGTTCCTGGGTCTCTCTCCGGTCCCCTCTGGGAGCCCAGCACTGCAGGGACACGGACACAGGGGGACGGTTGCCCTGGTGGGTGCCCACGCCGGGGCCAGGCTGGGCTGCTGGCATGCACAGCCTGAGGGGAGTGAAAGTTGGCCGGGCAGGAGGTGCTGGTTCGTGGTGTTGGCGAGGAGGCGAGGATCGCACTGGTACAGGCATGGCACGGCATGGCAGCTGCCTGCATGGCAGCACCGGTCCCACCGACAAGCACCGACCTCATCCCTGGGTGCGGGGGCAGAGCGTGCCTGGCCCCACACCCACCAGCTCTTGTGTGCCCCATGTGTCGGTGCAGGACCAGGGCAATGCCAGCGCTTGCTCTGCCCGCAGCGGGGATGGGACCGGGGCTGGCAGACCGGGCTGCAAGCCAGCACTGCCCGGCACAGGGCCATTTCCCAGCACGTCCCAGCCCGGGACATGGTGGTCTCACCCCTTGTGCTGCAGAAAAGCATTTTTTTCGCTCCCAAGGACATGAACGTCCCCATGTCCCCTCGTCCTCCCCACACCCCCTTGGCACCAGCCAGCCCTTGGGCACTGGGGGGAGCAGAGTGAGGCTGTGCACAGAGCCAACTCCTCCAGCCCCACATTAGCCACGCATGGTCCCACAGCTGGGCCCCACTCTGCTGTGCCCCAGCACCTTGTCCCTGGTTCTTGGGGTGCAGCACCGGGACGGTCCCATCTCCCCACAGCCCAGAAAGCCGACCTTAGCGGCGATACCACGGCTGCCACCATCAACCACTCGCTGACGCTGCTGCAGCGGCTGCAGGAGCTGCTGCAGAACGGCAACGGCAGCGACTCGGTGCTGCGGGTGCGCACGGCCACCTCCGACGAGGCCAAGGTCTTCCACACCCACCAGCTGCTGCTCAGCCTCCAGAGCGAGGTCTTTGAGAGCCTCCTGCGCAACCAGAGCGTGGTCACCCTGCACGAGCCGCCCGAGACCGCCGCGCTCTTCGAGAAGTTTATCAGGTATGTGGGGACCCCATGGGATGGGGACATCGGGAGGGATGCAGCCCCCCTGGGACCACGGGAACCTCATGGGATGGGGATGCCCAAAGGGATGCAGCCAAGGACGGGAGATGTTCCGTTAGGGACCACAGGGACCCCGTGGGATGGGTGTGTTGGGAGGGATGTGGCCAAGGAGGGAAGATGATCCTCTGTGGACCACGGGGACTCCGCAGGATGGGGATACCCGGAGGGATGCAGCCAAAGAAAGAAGATGCTTCCTTGGGGATCATGGAGACCTCACGGGATGGGGATACCCGGAGGGATGCAGCCCAGGAGGGAGGATGCTTCCCTGGGGACCATGGGGACCCATGGGATGGGGATACCCGGAGGGATGCAGCCCAGGAGGGAGGATGCTCCCCTGGGGACCATGGGGACCCATGGGATGGGGATACCCAGAGGGATGCAGCCCAGGAGGGAGGATGCTCCCCTGGGGACTGTGCTGCCAGAGCCCGCAGCTGGGAAGGGGATGGGGGGACAGCAGCATCACCGCCCCGTGCTCTGCCCCAGGTACCTGTACTGCGGGGGCATCTCCATCCTGCTGCACCAAGCCATCCCCATGCACCAGCTGGCCAGCAAGTACCGGGTGTGGGGGCTGCAGCGCGGCGTGGCTGACTACATGAAGACCCACCTGGCCAGCGAGTCGAGCCAGGGCCACGTGGTGGGCTGGTACCACTACGCCGTGCGCATCGGGGACGCGGCGCTGCAGGAGAGCTGCCTCCAGTTCCTGGCCTGGAACCTCTCGGCTGTTCTGGGCAGCGCCGAGTGGGGCTCGGTGAGCGTGGAGCTGCTGCTGCTGCTGCTGGAGCGCTCCGACCTGGTGCTGCACAGCGAGCTGGAGCTCTACACCGCCGTGGAGGGCTGGCTGAGCCGCCGGCAGCCCGAGGGTCCCGTGGCCAAGCGGGTGCTGCGTGCCATCCGCTACCCCATGATCGCACCCAGCCAGCTGTTCCGGCTGCAGGCGCAGTCGGCGGTGCTGGCGCGGCACTACGGCGCGGTGCAGGACCTGCTCTTCCAGGCTTTCCAGTTCCACGCCGCCTCCCCCCTCCATTTCGCCAAGTATTTCGACGTCAACTGCAGCATGTTCCTGCCCCGCAACTACCTCGCGCCCAGCTGGGGCTCCCAGTGGGTCATCAACAACCCGGCGCGGGACGACCGCAGCACCAGCTTCCAGACCCAGCTGGGTCCCAGCAGCCACGACGCCGGCAAGCGGGTGACCTGGAACGTCCTCTTCTCGCCGCGCTGGCTGCCCGTCAGCCTGCGCCCCGTCTACTCGGACTCGGTCTCGGGCGCCGTCCAGCCGGTGCGCATCGAGGACGGCCGCCCCCGGCTCGTCATCACCCCGGCCATGAGCAGCCCCGACTTTGCTGGTGTCAGCTTCCAGAAGACGGTGCTGGTGGGCGTGCGGCAGCAGGGCCGCGTGCTGGTGAAACACGCCTACAGCTTCCACCAGAGCTCGGACGAGGCGGCCGACTTCCTCGCCCACGCCGACCTGCAGAGGCGAACCTCCGAGTACCTCATCGACAACTCCCTGCACCTCCACATCATCATCAAGCCCGTCTACCACTCCCTCATCAAGGCGAAGAAGTAACGAGGCGGAGCTGGGTCCCGCAGCCAGACTGGTCCCAGCCCTGTGGTGGGGCTGGGGGGGCTCACTCTTGACCCTCCTGCTCATAGGTAGACGGACGTCTCTGTGCCGGGGGGTCTTGGGGCTGTTCTCCGCCACCCACCCCTCTCCGATTGCTCCCCTGCCACGTCCCATCCCCATTGCCATCACTGGGTGCCTGCGGCGCACTGGGATGGTGGGCGCTGGGACGGGGGAACACTGGGACGGGGACACTGGGACCCCCCCAGCCCCGTGCGGGTGGTGCAGGAGGCGAAACGTGCAGCCCATGGCCACGGCACATCCCGGGCTCGCGCACCCCAGCGGTGAGAGGATGGGGACAGGGACAGCCCGACCCTCCTGCGCTGCCACCCCTGTGGCACCGGGGTCCCTCTGTGCCGGGCAGCCAGGCTGCGGCACTGGGTCCAGCTACTGGCATGGGTACCCTGGCAGCAGCACCCCTGGCTGGTGGTGAGCTGGGTGTGTGCCCAGGCTGGACGGGTGGCCCGGCTGCCTTCCCCAGTGGAGGAGGCTTGGGGGGCACTGTCCCCACTCCCAGCCAGCAGCTGCCCCATCCCTGCCCGGGCACCCACCACCCCGCTTCCAAATAAAAGCAGAAAACGAGCGTGGGGCATGCAGGGGCGTCTTTGGGGGGTTCCCCGGGCACGGGCAGGGGCACAGCAGTCACATCATGTCTCCTTTTAATGTACCCCTGGGGAGGACAAACACCCGTCCGGATGCCCTGTGCCCGAGTGGCCCCAGCGGTGCCCAGTGGTGCTGGGTGGTGACAGTGTCCCCAGGTGCTGAGCAACCACAAGGGCCCTTCCCAGCGCAGCCACACGGCTTTGGCGGGGGTCACTGTGTCACTCCCCAGGGACTTGGGTCTTTGCCTCGGGGTGGGTTTGGCACAGGCATGCTGACCGCCCACCCGGCTCCCTGCCCCTCGCCCCCAGCCATGCCCTCAGCAGGGTTGGCACCAGGGGGCTGCATGGGCACGGGGTGCCGTGGGCAGCCCTTGGCACAGGGTGTGCCGCACAGTGCTGGGGCTGGCAGGATGGGCGCTCTGCCCGCTGGCTTGGCACAGTGTTCAGCCCCTCTCTGGTGGGGCACTCAGCTCAGTACCAGTGAATCCATCCATCCTTGCCGGAGGCTGTGGCACCGTTCCCGGTGATGCAGCTGAGCCGCAGGCGCTGCCTCTTCCCAGGGGTGGTGGGGAGCTGCACGGGGAGAGGCAGGGACAGGACCCTGGCACCTGGGGAAGGGGCACTTCAGCAGCAGCTCCAGTGCTGGGATGGGACATGAGTGGGGAGAGATGGCCTCTGCGCCCCATCCCCGGCTGGGTGCTCACCTGGCAGCTGGCTGGGCAGGGACTTTGCTCCAGGCAGGGTTTTGAGGGGTCTCTGTGTGCTGGCTGCCCTCACCCCCACTGGCACGGCATGCGTGCGGGTGTTCTCTGGGATGCGGCACTGGCTCACCCCCCACTGCAGCACTCGGGATGCCATCTGTGTGATGATACCGGCTGGGCCGTGCCTACTGGTGCCGACAACCCCAGCCCTGGCACCGCAGAGACAGGAGCAGGTTGAGGGTGAGGGGCTTTGTTCAGCACCACCCTCCCAGCCAGGAAGGGGCACAGGGTGCTGCACCGGGACCCCGCTGCCACCACCAGCTGCTCCTGGGCTAGGGACATGCCATGGGACACCCTGCTGCCACGGGCACTCTGGTGCAGTTGGCAGCTGGCTCCGACCTGTGGGCTGGCCCGAGGAGGGGAGATGGAGAGCGGGAGGACGGGACTTTCCCCCCCTCTGCTCGACCCTGCTGTGACAAACCAGGAAACGTGCTGTGGAAAGCTCGGAAAGCCTTTATTCACCCAGAGGAAAAAAAAAAAACAAATCAGGAGGGCAAAGGGCCGGGCAGCATCTGTGACCAAGGCGAGGGTTTCTGTGGGACCGGTCTACGGCTCCTGCAGAGGGAGTGGGCACAGGGTCAGGGAGCCATGCAGGGCCCCCACTTGCCCCCCCACCAGGGCACAGACCCAGAGAGCAGCCTCGCCACCACAGGAGCCATGGAGCAGCAAGCTGGTGAGGGGGGAAGGTGACACGAAGCTGGAGCGTGCTCACCTTGGCATCCTCCTCCTCCTCTGTGTCCTCGGGCTGCCAGCTTGCTTCCCCTGGCGCAGCCACCTCCTGTTCCCCACCATCTTTAACCTGAAAGGCAGAGGCTGATCCCTGTCCCATGCCCCGTGGCATGCAGTCCCTGCCGTCCCCGCTACCTTGGCACGCAGTTCCTGCCACTCCCAGTACTTGGCACGCAGTCCCTGCCGTCCCTGGTACCTTGGCATGCAGTCCCTGTCATCCCTGGTACCTGGGCACGCAGGTGCTGGGTCTCTGCCTGCACCCTCCTCTGCAGCTCTGCTTTGATGACCTCGAAGAACTCCCTGCGGGCACGCTCAAACACCTCCTGCGGACTCTCTGCCGGCCGCTCCTCCGCCTCTGTGCCCTGGCCCGCCGACCTGGCCCGCTCCTTCAGCCGCATCTCCCGGTGCCGGGCCTCCAGGATCTTCTCCCGCTTCGTCTCCCGCTCGAACATCTAGAGCAGGGGGGTGTGAGGGGTGCAGGGTGGAGCAGGGACCCCGTGGGACAGTGTGCTCTGCACTGCGACAGCAGCTGCGGCGGACGATGCCAGCGACGTGCCAGCAGTGCCCAGGGCTCCGCCGTGAGCTGGCCCAGTGGCTCGTGGCTCAAAGTGCACGTACAGCGGTGGCCAGGGTCTTCTCGTTCCTCTGGAGGGTGCAGAGCCCCGAGGAGATCTCCAGCAGGGTGACGGTGCCCAGCTTCGAGCCGCAGCCCACGACGCAGCCGTTGTCCTGCAGCCGCAGGCTGGAGAGGGGCTCGTCGCAGACCTGGGCAGGGAGGACAGGTGGGCAGCAGCGGTTAGCCCCGACGTGATGCCCCATGGGGATGCCCAGGCAGGACAAGCTGGCAGAGGCAAATCCAATAACAGGAGCCCATGTGCAAAGTTTGGGGCACGTGGCACAGCTCAGGGCTGAGGGGAGAGCGGCTGCTTGGTGGGGCTCATCCCAAGCTCTGCGCAGGCAGGATGGCACTCCGTACCCCTCGCAGGGAAAGGCAGCAGATCTGCCAGGTGTCCCGCTGCTGGCACTGCCCAGAGGCAGCCCCTGCTCCCCACCCAAGGTGAGGGACCCGGAGCCACTGGGGACCCAACCTTCAGGCTGAGGGACGGGTCGTTCTGCTTGAAGAGAAAGTCCCAGACATCCAGGGTCCCGTCCGACCTGGTGGTGAAGAAGACAGCCGGCCTCACGGTGCTCCAGCACCCATCCGTCAGGTAGGAGAGGTGGTACCTGCCGGCAGACCGGTGGTCTCATGCCCTCCATCCCCCTGACCCCATGGCCACTGCCTGCACAGCACCTTCAGCCGAGAGCCCAGGCCTGGGCACTCTGTTCCAGCCCTCGGCCAAGCTGGCACAGCTCTGCCTTCGTGACCGTCCCATCTGCCTGACCTGAGCAGACCAGACCCCGCTGGCTGCCTGCCCCGAACACGCTCTTCCACCAACAGGAAGAATTTTTCCAGGGTGAACTTCACGCACACTGACACCTACTTGGTCCACATAATTGATGATTCCTTGATCTCCTCCGACCAGATCCGAGCAGTCCAGTCGCCGACTGTCAGGAAGATTTGGGGTAGAAAGGGTTCCTGGCCAGCGCGTAGACAGGTCCATAGTGGCCACTGTAGGTGCTGGTGATCTTTTCGGGGGGTGTCTTGGCCTTGCGGTTGCAGGCGATGACGATGCCCTGCTCTGTGCCCACCATGAACTTGGTGGGCTAAGGGTGGGAGCAGCAGAAGCAGCCGTCAGCAGGCTGGGGACCCCGCGGTGCAGGGGGCAGTGAAGGGCTTTGCTGCCCGAGCAGGGGGCAGCCTGGTGCAGGCAGCCCTGGGGAAAACGGAGCCCTGGCACCCACTGCGGTCCGGGGGATTTAGAGACCGAAATGCCAGCAAGACCCTGTGTTTTGGGAGCACAACAACTCCTGGTTCTTAAAGATGGGTGAGAACATGCTGCAAGCTGCAGCATGGTGCTCTGGGTCACTCTGGGCATCAGATGCTTGTGCTGTGCCCTGGAGCCCTGCCCGCGGTGGGGACCGGGCACTGCCCACTCGGTTTGGTGTGGCTCTCGCTCCTGCCCGGGTCAGGGTACTGCTTGGGAGCACACGGAGGCTCACCATGGTGGGCTCGAACTCCAGTGTGACAGCACCCAGTGCGTTCTCCAGTAGCCCTTTCCTGGTGATGTCCAAGACCAGCGTCTCAGTGGGCTCGGACAGCTTGCGGATGTCCCACCACAGGACCTGCAAGGGGATGGGCAGCAGGAGGGGGCTGCAGGGCAGGGGCTGCTCCCGGCTCATCCGTGGGCACTGGGGAGCCGAGTGTCCCGGAGCCAGGCAGCTGCCTTGTGCCAGCCCGTGCTGCCAGCCCGGGAGCCTGGTTCCCATGCTGATGTGGCTGGCGAGGGGAAGCTCTTCTGGGCTGTTGGTGCCTGCCAGCGTGGCCCCCCCGTGAGTGCCCAGCACCCTTCCCTGCCCCTGCCCTTTACCTGCCCATCAGTGGAGGCCGAGAAGCACTCGGTGCCCGTTTTGGACTGCAGCCAGACGGCTCCGTACACGGGGTCCCTGTGGCTGACCTCCACGGTGGACACCTCCACGGGCAATCCCCCTTTCCTGGTGTCCCAGTAAGCTGGGAAGGTAAAGTTGCTGTCAAGATCTGCACCCTCTCCCTTGCCCGGCTCCTTTCCTTGCCGCGCGTTTCCCGAGGAGATGCTGCCCAAGCTGGAATGGGGAGCAAACCTCAGTGGGTGCTCCCCCCCACACACTTCCCAGCCCCAGGAGAACCACGCGAGCGCCCCACGGCTGGGAGCTGGCTGGTGCGGTTGTCCGCGGGGATGCCCACCCTGGCGATTTGCACCTTCCTCAAACATGGAGCTGGAGGGTGGGAACACACAAAATAGCTGCAGCATTTCGTCAACGACCATCTGTGGCAGATGCACGACAATCCCTGGAGGCAACAGATGCCCCCAGCTGCCCCTTGGTCTGCACGAGGGGTTGCAGCAGGACCAGACACTCGACTCCACTAAAAACCAGTCTGTGTGACCTGACCCTGCTGCGCTCCCCTCCTGCGTGCCCGCAGGGCGCTGGCTAACGAAGGCAAGGTATCCGCAGGCAGCCGCTGCCATCCTTCCCTGTCTCTGCCCCTGCCAGGTGGCAGCGCCGGACCGGCCGCGGTTCCGCAGAGGTCGGGCAGCGGGGCCGCCGTGGCACGGAGGGAGCCGCACGCATTCCCTCTCGCTCACTTCTGATGAGGCGATGGGATGTGACGGAGCGAGCGTGCTCCGCTGGGCCCGCGCCACGCGCCCCGGGGGGCGATGCGAAGGACGGGGCGACAGCCCTCCTCTTCGTCACCTGCGGGACACGCGGTAGCAGCCCCGTAACGCGTGCCCTGTCAGATCCGATCGCTGCTGCAAGCGGCCAGGAAGACATCGGAATGAGAGCAATTACATCCCAGGGCTCGCGGGGCCGAGCAAATAGCAGAGCCATAAACGAGGCTGGCAAAGCGAGGCCCTTTGCCAAGCACCTGAAACAACAGCTCAAGAACAATTCAGTTCATGAAACAACAGCAGCTCTCCTGGGCTCTTGCCACGCAAAGCTCCAGTGGCACAGGCGAGGCGGGCGCATGGCACGCGCGCTGCTCCGCCGTCTGATCCCGCAATCCCCACCGGGCTCCGACTGCGGCTGCAGCCTCCTCACCGCCCCGAGAGCCTGCCAAGGGCTCCCTGGCACCACGTCCTCCCCTCCCTGGGTACCTGCCCAGGTGAGCATGTGCCTGCCCTCCCCACGCCAAGCCCCAGGGCTTCAGGCCATGCTCAGGATATTCCCAGCCACGGCACTGATGTCCTTTGCGACTGAAGCTGGGCTGGAACCAGCTCCCGCTGAATTAAAATGAGGCCTCGTTAGTACGGCCGCGTGCCCAATCCATCTTGGAACAGGTTGTCCAGAGAAGCTGTGGCTGCCCCATCCCTGGAAGTGTTCAAGGCCAGGTTGGATGGGGCTTTGGGCAACCTGGTGCAGTGGAGGGTGTCCCTGCCCATGGCAGGGGGGGTGGAACTGGATGATCTCTGAGGTCCCTTCCAACCCAAACCGTTCCGTGATTCTATGATCTTCCTTACCCATCTGCCCATTGTAGCATCCTCCCACCAGGACGTGCGAGTCTTTGGGGTTGTACTCCAGGCAAACGAGAGGGGATGACGGCTTGAGAACGAGCTCTGGCTTGTTGGGGTTTTCTGCCAAGAAGGGATGAGTGAAGAGCGAAACACGAAAGCAGCTGGAGGGCGAGCACCCCTGCTCTGAACCAGCCTCCCAATACCGCACCCCGCTCCTCCCCGCTGCGCCGGAGCTCGCCCAGCCATGCCGGATCAGCTGGCCATGTCACCGGGATGCCTCACCTTAGCCAGGCAAGAAAGCTGACCTGTCCTCACCTGCCAGCCTGGGGACAGACCCCTGGCACCCCGACTCCCAGTACCTCGACCCCTCTTCTTTGTGTTTTTTGCTCAAAAATACAACAGGTCTGAGAGTCTTTGACGGAATAGGGCGATTCTCAGCCCGGGCTTGTGCTGCCTCTTTCGGAATCGAGCACAAGTGAACCACACACAGACACGAACCGCACAGGAGGCGTGTGGCTCAGCTGCCCGTTGCGGTCACAGGTGCTCAGGCTCATGGAGTAGGGTTTTAGTGGTTATTTTCCACCTGTTAGCCAGCTTTCAGGCCCCATTTCTCCCCTCTTCCGCATTGATCTGTGGGCAAAGCAGACACCGAGCCCCCCTCCAGCCCTCCCCGGAGCACCGCGAGGCTTCATTACGCTCTTTGAAGACACAAAGTGCTTCCGCAGCAGCAGCATTACTGAGTGGTGAGTCCTCCCTTCCCTTACCAAGATCCCAGATGTAGGAGTCAAAGCTCATGTCTTTCATGTTTTGCTGGAACTCCAGGCTGGAATAAGCCACTGCCAGTTTCTTGCACATGTCGGGATGCCAGGAGAGACGCGTGGCCGTCCTCTTGGTTACATTTGGATCCCTTTTTGATAAGAAGACATCAAAGAAAGACGTTAGTTTGCTAACAGCTTTGTCATCCCCTGGGATGACTGTCTCCCAAAGGAAACTGTGGGAATCGCAATTAAAACGAGCTGCAGCCCTTGAGCATCGAGTGCAGGAAATGATTCTCTTGGGGGTTGGGTGGGGGGAGAAGAGTTGATGATTTAATAAAGTCTTTCCAGTTATACGTTTCTAAGAATCCAATTATCTTACCGGATCTGACTTCTAGAAATGACCTAACAGCCCCTGACATTTGAAAATAATCTTTGATGCACCAAAAAAAAAAAAAAATCCTGTCTAAAGCACTGTTAGAAGATGCTCAGAGCTGCATCTGTCCCTGGACCATGGTACTTATCTCCAAAGTGCCGGGGCAGGGTGGAGGGCAGGGAGGGGAGGAACAGATGGAGTTATGGAGCAGTGGGGGCTGCAGCAGGTCTCTCCGTCCAGAAACTGATCCAGCACTATCCTAAAACCACTGGATTGTCTCCAAACAATACCCAGTAACCAGCCCCGCATGGGGAGAGCCTGGCGAGCCCAGCCAGTTGCGCTACCTGAAGACATTGATGGTTTTTGCCGAGGGGGGCTCATCTTCCATCTCTGCCTCCTCCTCCTCTCCAAAGTACTCCTCGTAGATGTTGATGGCATTGTTCTGCTTGACACAGTGCTCCATCAGCTGCAGGGAAAGCACAGGAGGAGGCCATGCCTCTGGGGAGCTGCCTCGGCGCGGGAACCGGCAGCGGGTGGGCAAGGGGGGGCTCTGGGAACGGGTGGTCAGGGGTGGGGGACGGGCAGGGCCTTACGGCGCCGAGATGCACGATGGTGTTGATGTAGTTTTCATCTTTCTCCACTTTCTTCCGGAAGCGGATGGTTTGTTCCACCTCCTGCGGGTTGACTTCTTTGGGCCAGCCGCCCTCCACGTGGTTGAGGCCGCGGGATTCCACCTCCACCCGCTCGGTGTTGACCTGGGGGGGTGGCGAGGAGAAAGCGGAGCGAGAGGCTGAGCCAGCTGGGTGCAAATCACACCTTCTTCCCTTGGCTCAGCGCTGCCCTGCACCTCGTGCTCCGACATGTCGCTGCTGTGCTGGACGCAGCTGTCCACGGGGTTCCTGAGAACGAAGCCGCCGGCCGCGGCGGGGTCCGGGGGGATGTCCACGGTGACCCGGGCCGGCCGGTCGGAGAAGGCGCAGGGGCGGCCGAACTCGCTGCGCCTCCGCGTGTACACGTAGACGATCTCCATGGCGGCCCCGCCGCCTCGGCCCCGGCCCGGGGGGGCCCAAAGGGATCGGGGGCCTCAGGGGGGACCCCCGCGACCGGAGACGCCCCCGCGCTCCTCCCGAGGCCCCGGTGTGCGGGTCAGGCCCGGCCTCCCCCAGCGCGGCCGTACTGGGAGCCGCCGGCGGGGCCGCGTCTGGCGTTGCCTGGCAACGCCGCAGGGAGACCACGTGACTGTCACCGCCGTGTTGGGGAGGGCGGGGGGGGGGGCTGCGGGCATCGCCCCGGGCCGGGGGCTGCGGGGTCCGGCTCGGCCATCGCTCCGGGCCGGGGGCTGCGGGGTCCGGCTCAGCCATCGCCCCGGGCCGGGGGCTGCGGGGTCCGGCTCAGCCATCGCCCCGGGCCGGGGGATGCGGGGTCCGGCTCGGCCATCGCTCCGGGCCGGGGGCTGCGGGGTCCGGCTCGGCCATCGCTCCGGGCCGGGGGATGCGGGGTCCAGCTCAGCCATCGCCCCGGGCCGGGGGATGCGGGGTCCAGCTCAGCCATTGCTCTGGACCGGGGGCTGCGGGGTCCGGCTCGGCCATCGCCCCGGGCCGGGGGATGCAGGGTCCGGCTCGGCCATCGCTCCGGGCGGGGGGATGCGGGGTCCGGCTCGGCCATCGCTCCAGGCTGGGTGCTGTGGGGTCCGGCGCCTCGCCCAGCACCGCCAGCAGCCCAGGGACTGGCACCCAGGGACAGCGCGGCTCCCCGCACACCCGTGCTCACTCCCAGCGCGTGCTCGAGCTCGCTCCGGCATGAGAAGGGCTGGGAAAGGAGCGTGAGACGCAGCCCTCGACACCCTTCCCGGGGCGCAGCGCACCCCATGGGCTCTGCGGTCGCCTCCCAGCAGCCCCCAGCCCTCCCTTCGCACCGAGGATGCACGTCCTCACGCGCTGCACCCCCAAAGCTCACGTGCCCCCAGCTCCCCAGCACCAACACACCTGAAATGGTTCCAGCCGACCCCACTGCTGCCAAAACCAGTCCAAGCTGCAGCCACGGGATTTGAACCCAATTTAAAACCGCTTCGACTGCAAAGAAATGCTGGGAGCAGTGCTTGCAGCGAGGTGTTTGCACTGGCCATGACGAGTCCTGGCCTGGCAGAGCTGGCACACCGGGACGGGCAGAACGACCTGAGCAGGGCGGCAGATGCAGGACAACCTGGAGAAACCCGCCAGGAGGAGATAAGTTTAGTACAAGTCTTTATTGTCTTTTCCCCAGAGGGCACATACAAATCAGGCCGGACTCCAGCTTCTAGAGGGAGTCCTAATGAGGTTAGTTCACATGCGTTTAAAAACAGCTCTTCTACCAGTACCGTTACATCAAAACATTAAAAGCTGAAAAAATAAAATAAAATAAAAAAATCCCCTGGAAGTTTCCAACAGCAAGGGATGCTAGTCACATGTACCACGGACAGACGGTGTTAGGGGACCGAAGGGTATGTACAAGTTATCTTTAAAAGACACAGTGAGTCACTGCTATCAAGTAAGGCCCCCCCAGCTCATCCAAGGGGGACAGCCTGGCCACCCCAGGGGTCTGCCTGGCTGCAGCACTGTTAGCCGAAGCAGGGAGGAAGGGCTGGATAACCACCAGCAGCAGCACAGGGGGCAGCTGCTAATTGCAATCAGACAGGGAAAGCCTTTGCCCTCCCATGGCATGGGTACAGCCTTCGCAGTGAGGAAGAGCCTTGGAGAGAAGCCAGCCCCGGCTAAGCCATCGCCACGGTGCCAAACGTGGTTACGAGCGCTGAACTCGCCCTGGGTGAGGGGAGACGGACCAGAAGGGTGAGTGGGCAGGAAGACATCATCACCCCGTCGGCACCCTTTGGGCTGGGAGATGCGGGTCCATCCTCAGTCAGTGGGATGGAGCAGGGGCTCTCCCTGCCCACGGTGAGCGAGGGGCTGCCGCAGGGAAGGGGCCTTTGCTTGCATCCTCCTGAGGTTCCCAGGGCAGCCTGTGCCAAAACGGGCAGACGTAAAGGATCTGGTTCAGCTCCTGCTGGTTCCCCCTGGCTCCTTGGTCCCCAGACCTGCTGAGCCTGAAGCCCTGGCAGGCTTGGCCATGCCCTCCCCTTCCTGGGACCACATCCTGTGCCCCAGGGATGCCTGAATAGTCCCTAACTCTCTCCCAGGGGATCCCTGAATAGTCACTAACCCTCTCCCAGGGGATGCCAGGGCTGTCCTGCAGAAGGAGGGGAGCCTGCCCTAGCCCACGCTGCCAGCCTATCTGCCCCGGGGAGCCGAATCACCAAAAGAGCTTACAAACCAGCTAAAATCCTGCTGCCAACATGCACTGCCGTAGAACCATGCTGGGACAGAGGCAGCGAGTCAAACCGCGCTTCTGCCCTGCAGAGAACTCGGAAAACCCAGGAGCAAAGCAAAGGAAAACCAGCAAGGGCAAACCACCCCTAATACTACAGCCTCTGAACCCAGGGTGGGGGCAGCTCTGGCTGAGCGGGGGCACGGGGAGCCGGCTCTGCCCGTGCGGAGCGGGAGCGTGGCAGAGGGGAGCAGCCAGTGTCACCGTTGGGAGGTGGCAAAGCCGCCTGTGGGCATGGGGAAGGGGCTGGGATCACTAGTGGTTGGTACTGCATTGCTATGGGAGCGAAGGAGCCGCTGCCCCGGACCCCTCCCCGAGGTGGGGTGCTGGGGGGCAGCCCGTGGTGCCAGGCTTGGCGCTCCAGGCAGAGGGAGCTGGAGAAGGCTCCTCTCCGTGGTGTAAAACGTCCCAAGCTGGTGCAGACAGGAAGGGAAAGGAGAAGCCAACGCGGGGATGTGAAGCATCCCCGCTCTTCCCAGCGCTCCAGGAGCCCGGCTGCGCCGCTGCCGGCTGGTGTTCGGCCCCGGAGCTGCTGTCGGCCGTAAGGCAGGAAGACTCGAGCCCGAGTAGAAGCTGCCAAGGGGGAGAGGGGGTGTGCAGAGCACGCGGGGGCACGGGGCTCCCCACCGCGTCTTTTCCAGGTGTCTTTGGTTTCCCGTTACAGAAACGCCGGTGGCATTTTCTCCTCCCGCGAGCCGCTCGGGGCGAGCGCGTTAGGCAGGGAACTCGGTGCTGTGGTGCCCGACGTGCTCATCGGTGACGGCCAGGTAGGTGGCTCGCATGCTCGGGGAGTACTGCGGGGAGAGCACACGGGGGTCAGCGCACCCCCCAACCCACGGCGTGCCCCCCCGAGCCCCCACCAGCCACGTCCAGCCCAACCCTGCACTGCCACGTGCCGCTGAGCCGCCAGAGAAAGCCCAAGGATGGAGAGGGAAGAGTGCTTCCCAGTGGTACCAAACCCCAAACGGGGAAGGGGACCAGATCCTGGTCACGGCCCCTCCGAGGCCTGGAAGACAAGAGACCCCCCAGCCAAGACACTCTAAGGGCCTCACGCTCTGCTTTGCCCCTTCCCACACTGCTGGGATGTCGGCCAAGTTCATCCTCCACCTCCCCATCTCCAGCCTGGCAGCAGATTCAGCCCCGATCACGGAGCCTGGATGTGCCCGATCCCAGGGGGCTGGCACTGGGATGCCAGTCATGGGCTCGGGCTCTCCTCCCTGTGCCAGCACGGGGACAGTGGCACTGCAGGCTCCGGCTGGGCTGGCACAGCAGTGGAGCAGGATGGAGTTTAGTGCCCTACATGTGCCAGGGCTCACCGGGTGCCTGCGCCGGCAACTGCTGCAGCCTGAACCCCCCAGGGCTCCCCAGCCCCCCCCGCCTCCACCAACAGTGGCAGAATTAAATTTCTCCAGCGTTTTGCGAGAGGGAGGGACACCCCGGCTGGGCATTAGGGAAGATTATTCCGAGTCTGTTATTTTGGACCGTGAAAGTCCTTCCTCAGGGATCTGAATCCCGGTTAAATTAGACCATTCAGGGCGGGGAGAAGTGCTCAAATTAATCCCCCCCCCCAGGAAGAGGCTTGCCAGCTGCCAGGTCTGCGCAATCGGATTACGGCCTCCCGCGCTGGCATGGCTCCACGCTTTCACTTGATGGCAAAAATCTTCCCTGGAAGAGGCGAGCGTGGTGTCCCCGGCCCCACCGCGGTGCCACCGTGGTGCCCGCGAGGAGCGAGCTGGGGCGAGGAGGGGGTTACTGCTTCCGATGGAGGCATTGGAGCAGATTAAATACTGTCAGAAAGGGAAGGGGAAAAACTGCACCGAGAAGGGGATGGAGGTGGGGACCATTTCCAGCTGTCCCGACACACGGGGGCTGCAAATCAACCCCCTCTCGTGCCTGTGCTGGGGACAAACCACAGCCCTGTCCCTCCCCAAAATCACACCAGCTCCACGGGAAAGGGGATGGAGGGAGGCACCAAGGAGGGGAAGGAGGATGGGAACCCAGCTGCTGCCCCAGGACAAGGAGGGAGAAGGAAGTGGCTGAACTTACTCTTGATGGGCAACTTAGCTCCAAAATAATTGATGCAAAGAAAAAAAAAAAAGAAAAAAAAAAAAGAAGAAGAAATAAAAAAAAAATAAAGCAGGCATTAACAGACAGGGTGGGTTTAAATGAACAGTGGGGAAACGTGAACGTGCACGGGTGACTGACAAGCGTCCCTTGAAAGTCAGAATAAATAAGAAATAAAGCAGAGAAAAGCAGCCGAGGGGAAGGCTACCTGGGTCTCCCGCGAGCACGTGGCTACTGACCTCTCCCCGCAGCCTCCGCGGGCCGGCCGGGAACTGGGTCAGCACGACGGGCAGCAGGGACGCGCTCGCACATCGGGCACGTCCTTGGCAAGGGCAGGAGGAGGGGGCCAAGTGCACCACCCCCATCCCCACCCCGGCGTCCCGGGCAAGTGGCTTCCCAGTGAAGCAGAGGGGCTCGTTGCCACCCGGCTAACACCCCCCCCCCACCCCAGCCCGTGGAGTGTCACAAGAAGGATTTGGCCTCAGCCGTCCAGCGTACCGTGGGAGGAGGAGAGCCTCTGCCGATCAGGGGGACGTTCTCGTAGCGAGGGTTTCCACCGAAGAGCACGGCTTGGTTCCTGGAGGGGGAGGGCTCGTCAGAGTGGGGGGGGACACACAGCAAGACCCCCACTGTTCTCCCATGCCCCTGGCGTGGGGTGACTCTCTGTCCCCGAGGAGGGGGGACCCCAGGGTCGGTGCTCCGAGGAAGGGGGTCTCACATGTACTCGGAGACGGGGGCGTTGGAGATGGTCTGTGCCGGGGGGTGCAGGCTGCTCTGGCTGCCCAGGCTGCTGCTGTAGCTGCAGAAGCTGCGGAGCTGCCCCCGGGCCGGGTTGTGGGTGGCGATGCGACGTGCCTGCGGGTTGAAGGGGTCTTCCTCATCCATGTCATCATAGTCCCGGTCCCTGCGGGGACAAGGTGCAGGTGCTCACCCCACCCCGGCCCCAAAGGCATTTCCCCCCCGCCGTGCCCAGCTCGTGCCACGCACACAGCCCCGTGCTGCTGGTGAGGGCAGGGTGGGCGCGCGGGCAGTCCCACCTGCCAGCCAAGTGCTTCCAGGCACGCGGCGTGGCGCAGATGATGGTGGAGAAGGAGGCGGCCACCAGCAGGGAGAAGAGGACCAGGTAGAGCAAACCCTCCACCCCATCGTAGCAGATGCCGATAAGGGCGTCCAGGTAGTCCTGCAGCGGGAGATGGGATGGGGCAGGGCTGGTGGTGGGGTGGGGGGTGACCCCAGGAGCTGCACACCCCTGTCCTGGCCCCCCCCTCACCTTGTGCAGCCCCCGACAGTCCAGCATGGCCGTGAGCTGGTGCAGGCTGGTCTCTGAGGAGTTGAGGAGCTGCTGGACCCCCAGCAGGTCTTTCTGCAGGAGATGAGGGGGTCAGAGCAGCACTGGGCAGGACGGGGAGCAGAGGGTGGGCATGGGGCCCCGGCTCCCCCCACCCCGTACCTCGGCCGTGGGGAAGAGGGGCAGCGCAAACTGGATCAGGCCCTGGATCTGGATCTGCATGGTGGTGAGTGAGCGCTGGAAGACGGTGAGAGCCTGCGAGGGGGGAGCAGGGAGCGGTCACTGAGCAGCCCAGCACCCGGGGACAGCCCCCGCCCCGAAGTGGGGTGCCCAGCTCCCCCGTACCTGCTGGAAGGGGTTGCTCAGGCTCTGGTCGCAGTACAGGTAATAGTGAACCACCTCTGCAAAGCGAAGGGGAGACGTTGGTACGAGCGTCTCAGGGGGCACAGAGCAGCGTGGGGGTGGCAGAATGGCAATGGGGGGCACCGGACCCCCAGGCAGGTTTTGGGGGAGCACTGGGGTCCTGCCCCGAGCATGCCTCCGCCCTGCGGCCGCTCTCACCCGCACTGATGTCACTCTCTGTCTGGTTCATGATGAACTTGTCCGGGGCCACGCAGAAGTCGCTGGTGCCCTGCAGGGACGGACGGGAGGGACATTGTCCGGGCAGGGAAGGACGGGACGGGTGTCCTCAGCCCTCGGCTCTGCCCTGGCACAGCTGGTACCACCCCTCCCCTCCCGGCCCCACTCACCACTGCCGCCGCTGTGTCCACTGCCATGGAGGCCCAGCTGAGGATGAGGGTGAGCAGCCCACAGCACAGCATCCTGCGGGGAGAGGGGTGAGAAGGGGGGTCCGGCTCTGCCCCCCTTGGCAGCACCGCCACTGCCGAGCCCAGCCGTGGGGTACTCACGTGGTGAGGAGGCAGCGGGAGCGCTTGGCCAGCCCCAGGCAGGCCAGGAGGCAAACGGTGAGGACGAGGATGAAGAAGAGGAGATAAGCCAACCACCTGGGTGCAGAGGAAGGCTCTGTCACGCACGCCCACCTCCCCAGCCCCGCCGGGAGCTGCTCCAGCAGCCCAGCGCCGTGACCCCCCTGCCGCTCACCGGTAATACTCGACGTAGGCGACGTCGCTGGCCAGCGCGGTGAGGTTGGCACTGGCGTCCTGCCAGACGGGCAGCGCCGAGAGCTGCAGGACGATGCTGCCGGACAACTGCTGCATGAATTTGAGGGTCTGCAGGTAGTCCCCCCGCGCGGCCAGGAGCTCGTTCAGCCGTGCCAGGTGCTGCTCCAAGCCCACCCGCATCTGCAGCGTGGTGCCCGCCACCTGGGGACAGCGGCACCATCAACTCTGCCGGGACGGCACCGGGGGCTTCCCCGCCGTCAGCCCTGCACCCCGTGGAGCCGTTGGTCCCATCCATGGGATGATCTCCCTCCGGGAGGGCAGCCCCACATCAAACCCCCGCGCCCAACCTGGATCCATTCTCCAGGACAGTCCTGTCACGGCCCCCCCAGCCCTTCCCGGCCACAAAGGCCCCATTCTGTGCCGTGACGCCACTGTCCTGCGCTCGGCGTGGCACGGCCGCCCCGGGGGCTCGGCTGGCAGCGCAGGATGCTGGGGTCCCTCTGGCTGGTGCCTCCCTCCCCAGCACTTTAACCAAACCCAGCGGGGAGGATCGATGTGACCCTGGGGGACATGGAGGGGGGCGGATGGGGAGACCTCGCCCGCGGCCCTACCAGCGAGTCGATGCCAGTCAGGGTGTGGTTGGCGTGGTCCAGGGCGTAGAGCAGCTGGTACACCCCGTCGTTGGTCTCGCTGTTCCCGTAGAAGCCGATGCCGATGGCCGCACTGCGGGCAGAGACGGGACCCCCAATTAGAGGGGACCCCCAATTAGAGGGGAGGGGAATGCTCACCCCAACATGGGCGCTTCGCTTCGGGGCCAGGGAGGATGTGGGGACACCGCTGGACAGGGGACACTCCCCGGAGCATCCTGGTTTCGGGGGACCCCCACGCCCAGCAGGGCAGAGCCAAAGCAGACGGGACAGGGACAGCGCTGTGACAGGGATGCGTTCCCCGCCGGTGCCCGCAGTGCCCGGGTACACCCGAGCCCGGAGCTGCTCCACGGGACGGACACGGCGGGTTTGAAGCTCCTCCTGCCAAATCCCGAGAGATTGAGGGCGGAGGGGCCGGGCAAAGCAGATTAGGGGAATCCGCTGGAAGTGACGCCGCTCCTGATTAAACCCACTCCGGCTCAGCCCCAGGAGGGGAGGTGGGCGGGCAGCTGCGGGCCGTGCCGTGGCCCCTCCAGGCCCCGTGGTGGGCTCACCACGGCTGCTTTGGTGCTCTGTGGCACTGGTGTGCCGTCAGGCGAAGCTGGGCTGGAGGTCGGAGCTGGCTCTGAGGATGGACGTGCCCCTGCCCTGGCCATGCACGTGCCCGCACGCAGCTGGTGCACGCGGTGCTCCCTTCCTCCCCGCGGCAGATGCCAATAAAACCAACAGACACCAGCCCGTTCGCCGTGGTGAGGTCTTTAACCGCAAACAGGCTTGGTGTGGCTGCCGGGGGGGGCTTCAAAGCCCCCAGGGAGCCGCAGAAGGATCCTCTGCCATCTGCCAGCGGGCACCCCAGCCCTCCTGCTGCACTTTGTGGGGTGCCCTGAGGCTGGCGGAGCCGAAGGACCCAGGGGGGATCCCGGGGGGAGCACGGTGAGCTCATTAGTGCCGTTTCCCTGCTCCGTACAACGCTCCCAGGCAGCCATCTCGCTCCGCCCAGGCAAAACCAGCCCCTTTGTCTGGCGAGCGGGTCGCGGACGGGCAGTGAAAGGTCCCCGTGTCCCATCCCATGTCCCCCCAGGGCCAGGCCTGGGGGGGGGCACATGGGCCGACTGGTGAGGGGTCCTCCCAGCCATGGGTTGCCAAAACCCGAGGTGGGCTTGGAGAGCCACCAGGGCGCTGCTGGGTGAAGAAGCCTCCCCTCACCTAATTGCTCCGGTCATAATTAAGGCCGGATGCGCACAGGACCTGCCAGCTGGGTTATGCTGCCACCCGTCATCTGCTCCGGGCTGGGATTAGCGACCCGGCCCTGCTCCCACCCAGGATTAGCTGGGAAAGCGGCATGGCCGCAGTGGGCACAGGGCTGCCCCGTGGCTGGCCTGGCACTGCTCGGGAGGAAAGCGGGGATGGACCATATTTAATTGCATGGATCTAATTAAAGCGACTCATGGCTGGAGCACAGAGCCCCCTCGGCGATGAGGGGAGGCACCGGGTGCCCGTCCCCATCCTCACCAGCAGATGAGCCCGGCGGTGACGGCCATCCAGGTGACACAGCAGGAGTGGGGCCGCTTGGTCTCAGGTTCCTGGTCCCTCTTGCAGCAGCACAGGCAGATCAGGTAGACGGTGAGGAAGAGGAGGTTGAGGCCGAGGCAGACGGCAGCCACCAAGCCCAGGAAAAGCAGCGACTGGGACAGAGAGAGGGAACAGTCAGTGCCCGGTGGCTGGCAGGATGCGGCTGCATCCAGCGCCCCACGGGACGGTCACACGGGGAAAGAGGAAGCATCCCCGTCCCCGTCCCCGCCCCTGTCCCCGTGCGGGGCCGTCCGGCTGCGGGTCGCAGAGGCCGGGGTGCAGCAGCCCCTTCGAGGGGTGCTGGGGCACCCGCGCTGCCCCCTCCCTCGTTTAGGCGTCACGGCGGTCCGTGCCCTGCGATGCCAGGGGGCTGCAGTGGGTGCCGGGAACCAGGTGCTTGGCACCGCCGAGGCGAGAGGTGACCCCCGCACCCCCCTTCGCACCCCCCGAGGGGGCGGGAGGGGGGCGGCTCCGACAGAGTGGGCGCTGCCCCGCGGCAGCGGGAGCCCGGGGGTGCCGGTGCCGGCCGGCCCGGCGTGGGGGGGGCCCGGGGAAGAAGGGCGCTTTGTGCGGCGGTGAGATCAGAGCTGGCACCGGACAAAGCCGGATGAAAGGAGCCATCGCGCCGCGGGCAAGGCGGGGGGAGCCCGGCCGGCAAACGGGACCCCCGCCCGGGGAGGGCTGCGGGGGTCCCGCCCGGGGTGGGGGGGGGGGCTGGGGGCGACGCGGAGCCACGGTGCCGGGTCGGTACCTGCTGGTAGTCGGGGTCCCGCGGTCGGAAGGCGGCGGGCACGGGCTGCAGGCGCAGGCCGCGGTGCGGCAGCCCGTGCAGCCAGGCTGCCCACCAGGGTGCCAGGTAGTCGGCGCGGGCGGGCGGCATGGCGGGGCCGCGCCGGGCCGGGCTGAGGGCGGCGATGGCGGGGGGCGCCGCGCCGCCACGGGGCTGTGCCCGCCCCGCCCCGCCCCCGGGCCCGCCCCCCCGGCCCGCCCCCGGCAGCGGGCACCGTGTCCGGGGTGCCCCGCACCCTGGCACAGCTCAGTGCGCCCCTCTAGGGGCACCGCACCCCGGCACCCCCTTGCTACATGGGCACCGCACCCCATCACCCCCCTGCTATAGGGGCACCGCACCCCCATAAGGGGATCACACTGCTGTCACCCCTACAAGGGCACCATGCCATGCTGTCCGCTGCTGTAGGGCCACTGCACCCCTTCACCACCTGCTATAGGGGACGTACTTGCGGCCACGCAAGGTGGACAAGGCTGTTCCAGACCCAGCTCCATCAGGTGTGGCACTGCCGGGGTCCCCGAGCGCCTGGCATCACCCCACCAGGGCTGCCCACAGGCGAGGAGCCAGGGCCTGGCAGCCGGAGCTGGCGCTGCCCGCACGGTGCTTTAAAACTCGGCCCCACCACGCGGCACCCCGGGACACTGACACATCGCCCCGTGGCATTCCGCTGGTGAACACACCTACCGTCCCACCGGTTCGTACGGGCACCATAAATCCCTGGCAAAGCACCATCCCCTGCCAGGCAGTGACTCCTCGCAGCTCCCTGCTCCAGTGGTGGGCACCCCCATTGCTCCAGGAGCCGGGACCCTGCTCACAAACTTGGGGGTGGCAGTGACTTTAGGCAAGGACTCATGTTTCCACAGCAAAAATCTTTCAGCCAAAGGAAGTTGAGACCCCTTCATCCTCCTCCTCCTCCTCCTCCGCCTGGCACAGAGAACCGGGCGCTGGTTCAGACACAGCACAGACCCCAGCTCTGAGTCGAGGTGCACATGGGTGTCCCTGGCACCTCTCGCTGTCATTCCTGGTGCCTGTGGGTGCTCTGGCAGCACCCCGTGGGCCTGAGGGACACAGCTGAGATGTTCTCCGGTGCTGAGGATCACCAACTGCGGGCAACACCTCACCCTGCCCTCGGGGACACTGCCCCACCTCCACCCAGTGCCCCGGGAGCCTCATCCCAGTGCACCCCAGTCCCAACGGAACTCTGCCCACTCAGGAGCAGATCCTGTCATGCCCTCAAGCCCACTGGTACCACCACCAAGGACCACCACTCAGGGCTGAGCCCTGAGGAAAGGACCACTGGTGGCTTCTGGGACACCCAGAGCCAGGAGCTGGGCCCAGGGGGTGCCCCTTAGGGCTGGTGCCAGCAGGAGCCACCCTCCCGGGTGGAACACCCCTCAGGGCTGGTGCCAGCAGGAGCCACCCTCCCAGGTGGAACACCAACGGTTTTAGCCAGGTGCTGTCGGGAAAGGACAAACGTGACACTGGGAACGGTTCGGGTTTTTATTTATCGTAACAAACATGGAGGAACCCCCACACCAACGGCTCATTTCAGCTCCTTCACCGCCAGACCTGGGGAGAGAAGGAGACTTTACGGTTGGCAAGGCTCTGCCCGCTGCTGCCCACCCCGCCAGAGTGGCTCCTCCCAGAGATGGGCAGCCAAGGCCGGGCCTACAAGGGGCCCGGGCAGCTCTCCCTGCCTGCCAGGGGGGCACAGCCATGGAAGGGGTGGGCACAGCCCCCCAGCTCCCCACGAACTCCGACGCTGGGGAACCAGAGGGGCAACAGCAGTGTTCATGTGGGCACGGAACCGACTGCGGCATTGGTTCCACGCACAGGGACAGCGAAACAGGGGCCCCCTTGGCGGGGAGGGGGCTCTGGCTGCCCACCTCAGCCCAGTCCACCCGCTGCCCCCGCCCAGCCGTGCCCCAGCACGGGACGTTTCCCTCCTGATGCCAGGGCATACCTGGGGGCAGGGACTGCTTCAGCTTCTCGGCCTTCTCCTTGTCCGTGATGACCAGGGTGTACAGGTACCGGCTGCAGCGCACCTTGAACTTCACATTGTCCTTGTTCTTCTTGATCTTGACCGCTGCGGGGCGGAGGAACAGGTCAGCGGCCACCCCATGCCAACCTCTGCCCTCCACCCAGCCCTGCCTGGCCCACCCGCACGCAAGAAAATCCAAACTGAATATTTTTCCTACACCGTTGTCACCAACAGCTCCTGCCCCGGGCAGGGACTCAGCCCACCATCACGCAGAGACGCTGCGCACGTTTCTCGTGGCCAACGGCTCCATTTCGGCCAACAGGGGCCAACAGCTCCTCTGTTTTGGCCAACATGGCTCCATTTTGGAGGCCGTTTTGCTCCGCAGCAGCAGTTCACGACAAGCAACATGAAAAATTTCTTGCAAATTTCCAAGGAAGCGTCACAGCTCACACCGGGCTCGTTATTCCCCCGTGCCACGGCTGAACGGTGGCACTGGAGCTCGGAATGTGGCCTCTCAACTCCGCAGCCGACACTTCCAGCCTCCTCCACACCCTCTAAGGCCATTTTATCCGTGGAGCTCACTCGGAACGCGGACGGTCCCTCTCCCTCCCTGCCGCAGAGCCCTTGGAGCTCAGCGCCACGAGAGCTGGGTGAAATGGGAGCGATTTGAAAGGCACAGAGATGCTTTGTCAGGGGCTGTCACCAGCCACAGCAGTATTCCAGTGCTGAACTGGCCCTCCTCGCCCACACCAGTGAGCTCACAGAATGTTTCCAGGCTTAAAGCATGTCTTCTGCATGACAGCTAGATCCAAACAAGCAAGAGGAGAGGGAAAACCCTTCAGGTGTCGTTAAAAAGTCAAACAAGGCGTTTCCAATTATCATGGAATTTGTATTTGCAACAAAAGAAAAGTCAAGTTTGAGTGTGATTCACTTGTCATTCTGACAGGGCTCCCCGGCGCCTGACATCCTGCAGCTTTCCAAAGAGGGTGATACTTGTGAACAGCTTCCAGTGAGCTGCAGCCAGGGCTTGGCCAGAACACTTCACGGTGAACCCCAGTCCCGGACCTGAGCCCCCAGAGTACCCCAGCCCTGGACCTGAGCCCCCAGTAACAGACCCCGTCTGCAGAGACCATCCCAGTGTCCGTCTGCCCACCGGGGCTTTGCTCAGAGGCAGCGACACGAGCCAACCCTCAGCAAAAGCTGCTCTAAGTATCACTGACGCTGCCCCAGACAAGGACTCAGCGCTGTGTGTCCCTCAGTGCTCCCAAGCCGAGGGACTCCTCAGCCCCTCTGAGACACGCAGCCCCACAGCCCCGCTCCGGCAGGGAAGAGCAGCTCCTGCAAGACCATCCTGCCCCCCTTGTCCCCCAGGTCGCAGCAGCAGCCTCATCACTCACACTTGGCGTCCTTCCTCCTGGCTGTCAGCAGAAAATCTTTAATCTCCTCAATCTTGCGAGGCTGAAAAGCAAAGCAGAGACTCAGCATAGAGAGAACAGCCCAGCTCACTGCCCAGCTCACACACTGGCGCCTGTGAGCGCCTTGGCATTACTGGGAGCCCCCACGCCCACAGCCAGACCACCTCCCCGCAGCAGCTGCCCCAGGGCATATGGCATCTGTTCCCTGCACCCAGGTCAGGCAGAGCCTCTCCTCTGACGGCAGGACCCAAGAAGGACATGGAGCTGCTGGAGCAGGTCCAGAGGAGACCACGGAGATGATCCGAGGCTTGGAGCACCTCTGCTATGGAGATAGGCTGAGAAACTTGGGGCTGTTCAGCCTGGAGAAGAGAAGGCTCCGGGGAGATCTTCCAGCAGCCTTCCAGTACCTGAAGAGGCTACAAGAAAGCTGGAGAGGGGCTTTGGACAAGGGTGTGTAGTGACAGGACATGGGGCAATGGCTTTAAACTGAAACAGGGGAGATTTCGACGGGATCTACGGGAGAAATTCTTCCCTCTGAGGGTAGTGAGGCACTGGCACAGGTTGCCCAGAGAAGCTGTGGCTGCCCCATCCCTGGAAGTGTTCAAGGCCAGGTTGGATGGGGCTTTGGGCAACCTGGTGTAGTGGAGGGTGTCCCTGCCCATGGCAGCGGGTTGGAACTGGATGATCCCGGAGATCCCATCCAACCCAAACCGTTCTGTGATTCCATGATCGCGCTCCGGCCACAAGCCACCGCCCGCACCCCCACCGCGCCCCCCGCCCGCGCCCCCCTCTCACCATGGCTCCCGGCCGGGCTCGGAGCGCTCCAACCTGCGGCAGAAACAACCCAAGATGGCGTCAGCGCAGGCCCACCGCCCAACAACGGCCGCCCATCGTCGGCCTCCCCGCGCTCGCCCGGTGCCCACCGCCCGCCATCGAGTCGCCCCGCGTCTCCTCTGCCCCCTCAGCCCACCCGGGCGCCGCTCGGCCCCGTACGGCCGCGGATGGCGGCGGATCCCGCACAGCCCCCCCCCGCCATCACCCCGTACTCACCACCACAGCGTTCAAACCGGAAGTAAACTCTGACTTCCGCGCCCTTAACCCCGCCCCCTCCGAGCGCCGCTACGGCTCGGGCGGAGGGACAAAAAGAGCGAAATCGCGATCGCGGTGGCGGGCGCGGCTGTTGCGATGAGTTTGGCGGGGTCTCAGCCCCCGCTGCGCGGGGTACGCGGAGAGCAGCGGGTACCCCCGGTCGCTCCGGGTACCGCCGCGGAGGAGAGACGCTGAGAACGCGGCTGTCGGCAGCTTCCCGAGCCCCAGCGGCTGGGCAGGGCTGTAATGGAGCAGCTTTGCCACAAGAGAGAGCTTCAGCCACGCTCAAAACCCCCAAACCACCCCAAACCCCCTGCAAGAATCGTTGGGATGCTGGGCTAGTTTTGGCGGTGTTTCAGTGGGGGGCAGTGGGGTCAGCTGGTGCGATGGGGGCAGTGAGGGCGGTGGGGTAGGGGGCTGCATGCCCCCCCCCCCCCCTTGGCCACAGTTTCCAGCTCTGCCCCGAAGTCTCGTGCTGGAGGGGCTTTTGGGGGGTCACCCACCCTGTGCCAGCTCCTGGGATGTGACACTGTGTGCCATGCGCTGGCTGTGAGTGCTGGAGCCCCTCGGTCCGTGCCAGGGACCCCTTTTCCATACAGGGGTCCCCCAGCTGGGCAGTCACCCGGCAGGGCTGGACCCCCTGGATGAGGGGTGAGGGGGCACCGGGGTGGTTTGTTGGGGTCCGGTGGTCCTGGGGCAGAGAGAGGGAATTGATGGAGCTAGTGGCTCCTGTGTGGCACCCCGACCTGGCACCTTGACCCGGCACCCTGACCCGGCACCCTGGTCCGGCGCGGGCACTGCCTGATGGATGGTTCAAATTAAAAGGGAATAAACTGTCGGGGAAGGCGAACGCTTGATGCAGCTGCGGGGATGGAAATGAGAATTGGGGGAAATTCACGCCTGTAAATCACACATTCCCATGCCAGGGAGGAGGGTCCCTGCCCTGGCCAGGGCTGTCCAGAGGGGTCCCTGGCACGACATGGCCAGGGGTCTATTAAACCACAATATTTAACGGAAGGTGAGGAGTTACGGCCCCATGGAGGCTCCTCCGCTCCGCAGCCGGAAGATGAGCTCCCACCCCTCGTCCATGGCCCCATCCGTTGGACTAGGGGCACCCACAGCCACGGGGGCTGCGATGTTGGGGGGCTGTGGCTGGGCATGTGCGTCACGTCTGCCTCGCAAAGCAGACCCTTCCCCAGGGCCGTGCCCTGATGGGTCCCCCCTCCGTGTGGGGCCAACCCCCGTGGGCACCCACTCTGGGGTGGCCCGAGCCGGGTGCCGAAGCTGCTGGAGATTAATTACCTGCCGCTTCCTGATCTTGCAGCCATGGTGGGTTTGGAGATGGATAATTAATTACCTCCTGCTTTTGATTGCTGCTGGTGGGGGGATGCTGTTGGCAGCGCTCGTGTGCCCTCGAGGGGACTGGCAGGTTGTGGGGCCGTGTCTCTTGTTGGTAGTGTGGATACATCCCAGCTCGTCCTGAAGACTCCAGACCCCTGGGATGGGAGTCCATTGGCGCCAGCAGCTCCCCTGAACGATGGAATCAAGTTATAAGGAAGAAGAAGGAGGAAGAAGGGTAGTGGTAGGTGCCACCAGGGAAGGGACAGCTCTCCCCATGTCCTGCACCCAGGCTCGCCCCTCTCCAGCCCTGCTGCTCCCACTGAAGGGGTGCTCGGGGTGTCTCACTGCACTGGGAAGTGGATTTCGCAGAGGTTCCTGGGCTCTGGCGGTGTCCCCACCACGGCTCCTATGTGCCCATCCTGTGCCCACCACCCTGTGCCTATCACCCCATGCCCATCACCCTGCACCCATCACCCTGCATCCCACCACCCTCCCACCAGTCCCACCAATTTCTCCCAGGATGACACTAAGACAAGTTGCTGGGACAAAGCCCACAGCCGGGTCCGGAGCTGGGGGGTTCCCACCGAGGGGAGGCTTGTTGGGTGGGACAACCCCACCCCCCCTCCACCAAACGAGTTTTTTAATTGTTTGATTTACTGATCTCGTCCCTGATCGGCTGATCTACTCTGCTGCCTTTTAATTGCTTCAAAAGTTGAGCAGTTTTTCATGTTTTAAGGAGTGCTGAATTGTATAATTAAAACACTAACGGCGTAAATCAGCAGCGCAGAAGAAAGACAGCAGAGAATTAAGGAAGCTCCTTGGCATAATAATAAAACCAAACTGGCATGAAAAGTGCCCGTTATGGCACTGACGCTGAATGCTAATGCTGGGCTGAGGGGAGCGTGGCACCGTCCGGCTCCGGCGAGGGGCTGCCAACGCCGGCGTGCCACCGTGGCCTCCCAAATCGCCAAATTTTGGCCCAAAGTGCAGCGTGGCTTCGCCGCCGGAGCCTGAGTCGGGGGACACGTGGGTCAGGTGGTGGCCGTCCCCCCCCTCCCCGTCCCCTGCACCCCCCCAGCAGCATCGCTCCCGCTCCTGCCTGGGAACGGATTCACTTTTACTTTATTAATATGATTTAAAAGCCGAGTGGGTGTCTAAATCAACAAAAATAATTCATGAGAGTCATTAGCTCCTCAAAGACGGGATCTTTTTACGACCGGCTTTAAATTAAAAAAGGAAAAAAAAAAAAAAAAAAAGGAAACCCCACCGCATTCTGAAACTGCAGCTTTTAAAACACATCAAATACATTTCCTGCCTGCCTCCCACCGGCCCGGCTCCTCTGCCTAATGAAATCCAATTAGCATCCCTAATTCGCCCGCTGGCTACCAGTTCCATATTAAAAAATCTTCCTGGTTCTGCTTGGGAAGTGCCGTGCTGGGATCATGGTTGTGTTTAACCCCTCGGCTCGGGGGCACCGTGCACCCCTCCCCGTACAGGGTTTGGTGAGCAGCTTGACGAGGAGCCTTCCTCCTCCTTATCCTCCTCCTGCTCATCCTCCTCCGGCAGCTCCGGGAGACTCCGGCAAGGTGGCTGTCGATGGAGCCACATGGGTGAAACCCAGGATGCCGGATTTGGCCCCCAGCACCTTGCCAACATCCAACACACCCCGTGCCCCCCTCCCCAAACAATCCCCTCGCCGAGCCTGGCAGGGCGATGTCCCCCATGCCCTCGGGGACAGAGGGGACCCGGCCGGCGCGGGTGGCAACCAGCGAGGATTTTATTTGCCGCAGCGTTTTTCGGCGGCGCGTTGGCAGCCGGCGAGCTGCCGCTGTCACCCCGCGATTAGATGGTATCACCTTATCAGCGGCAGCAGCGCCGGGGGCTGCGGGGAGGGGGGGCCACAGCGAGAAATAAGGGAAAAAAGAGGAAAAAGCCAACAGGATTTTCCTCTCTCAAAGGTCTGATTCAACGTTAAACAGCCGCTGGAGATTGTCGACCGCGGGCTCCGGCGCTCAGCACCACTCGCCTCCACCTCGGGGGCTTGGGCTGGTGGCTCTCTCTGGCTTTGGCCGCTTGCCCACCAGCCGTGCCAGCTGGGAGGGCCGGGTGCAGAAGGGTGCTCTGGCACAGCGGTGTTTGCACATCGAACTGCGCAGCGGTTTCCTTCTCCTCTTGCTCTTCCCAGGGATGCGACTGCTCGTGGGCACCACGCGACACCCCCAGACCTTTGCCCCCATCTTCACGCAGCGGCGCTGCCGACGTGCCCCCTGCCCAGCGAGGACACTGGGAAACCCAGCAGTGTCTGGGTCCCACGGGTGGGTAGAGCGTGGGAGGCGTCGCTTGTGCTGCGTGCCAGGAGCCGTGCAGGGGATGTGTCCGCAGAGGTGTGTGGTCCCACCTCGGGCACCCCGGGGAGCTGCCAGTGGGAGCCCTGCTTCGCCGCTGCACCCCGCGGCTGCCCCCCAGGGCAGCCAAGACGTGGGCACCCAGGATGTGCAAGGGTGAGACGAGCGTGGCGGAGGTGTGCAAGCTTGAGACGTGCACGGCTGAAACGTGCGAGACGGAGCCACGCACGCAGCTCGAGTGCTGCCCGCTCGAGCGCTGCCCGCCTGAGACACGCCTGCCCGAGCTGTGCCCACCGGTGCCCGCCACGTGTGCTCCAGACGTGCACGCCGAGCAGCGTGTCCCCGAGCCACGTGGTCTCCAGTGCCCCTGCACAGCCTGGCTCCGCGGTGCCCATCCTGGCATGGAGGCACCGCGCTGGCGCAGACGTCCGTGATCCAGCCCGTGTTTTGTTCTCCCAAATCTTGGGTCCTTCTTCACCGCGCGAAGGCTCTGTGCGGGAAGGCGCCGCGCGGCGGAGGCGGGGAGCTGGCGGAGTTAACAGGAGACATGAAAGGACACGCTCGCCGGGAGATTCCCCTGTTCAGGGAACAAACCGCAGCAGAAATTGATTTTTTCCCCGTTTACTCGAGTTTCTCCCCCCCGGCGCAGAGAAGAAAGGCCTCGCGTCGCGATTACCTGCTCGGGAGCGCGAGTGCCGTGTGCCGGATGCGTTTATTATTAACAAGGACAGAAAACTCTTTCCAATCACTCGGCATTTTCTTCCTTTTTTCCCCCTTCGCTCTCGTTCTTTCTTCCTGTCTCGGCTTTTAAGGCGAAGGGCCCTGGCAGCGCTGCCGGGAGCCGATCAATTCCCTGCCGATGGCAGCTCCCGTGCCCTCGCATCCATCAGCCGGGCTCTAAAAGAGCATCCCAGGCTTCATGGACGACCTGGGGGGGAAAAAAAAAAGCCCATTTGGAGGCGAGATCATATTTTCTCCGTCTCTTCCCCTTTTGTTCTTTATTTGCGGAGGACAAAGGCAGGCCAGGGCTCGAGGTGGGGAACAGGCAGCGGAGGCAGATGAAATCTGGAGAACAAAAGAGTCTGTTTTCATGGAAATGCCCTGAAAAGGGGGGAGCAAATTTGGGGAGCGAGGGGGGACACAGAGCTGGGGAAAAAGCCGGAGCGGGGGGATCACATTCTGCAGCAGCATCGTGGTGTGGCTGGAGCAGGGAAAAGGAGAATTAACGTGGCTGGAAGTTTTCCCTCAGGCATCAGGAGCCGTTTGAAGCTCTTAAATATTTTTTTTTAATTAGGGCTGGGCTGGGCCGGATCCTGCGCAGTGGAGGAGCCACACGGCAGCCGGGATCAGCATCCAGCTCCTGCTTTGCCGCCGTCAGCCGTATCTGAGCCGGGGGGGGTTAATGGGTTGTGGTGTTGCCAAAGAAAAGCCATTTCGTACCTGGGTCCCTCGTCACCGGCCACGCTCAGCACCCCTCCCCGGGTGTACCGGGGTAGGGGGGAGGAAAACCGAGGGGATAAAAAGAAGCCAAGTGCTGCAGAGTGGAAGGAGCTGGGGGTCCCCATCCGCATCCCGCTCTGCCTCTGGCCACCCGTGTCACAGATTGCTCCGGTCTCAGCGGGGCTGTGGGAGCAAGTGGTTGTGCGGGGCAGAGGGGGGGCTGTGGGGTGAGGTCCCTGGATGGGGATGGGGTTGGGGGCAAGGAGGTGTCTCCAACCCCGGTGAGCTTTGGCTGGGATGATGACGCGGGGAGCGGTCCCTGTGCAAGCCCACGGGAAGGCAGCACGATGGGGGAGAGTGGGCGATGCCCGGAGGGAGGGACCTTGGAGACGTTGGCTCCAAGGGCTTGGCATTTCGGAGATGCTGGAGTCTGCCCCCCTCCTTCCTCCTCACTCCCCAGTGCCCACGCGAGTACTGGGAGAAGCTGGTGGTGCTGGTGTTGTCCCCACTGCCGGATCCCCATGAGACAGCACCAAGTACCATTTACCGGGCAGAGGGGGCACCAATGTGCTCCATGGCACGGCGTGGCACAAGGTTGTGGCTGGGGATACTGGCACAGGTGGAACCAGGTTCTCTGCTGCTTCTCCAAAGGGGCTTTTCTGCCACTCGGGAGATGTGTGGAGAAGAGGGAGGTTGGAGAACTCCGTCTGAATTGCGTTTCACCACAACACGCTCTACTCGCCCCCCCTGGGCACCCTCTCCCAGCCCGGCTCCGGGATCCCCCTCTGAGGCTGGAGAGATGAAAAGGAGCCGGGTCCCCCCACCCAGCCCCACCGCTCCCACGGGCATCCGCTCCAGGGTGCGATGGACTGGGCACAGCGCAGGGTATGGGGCAGGATTTGGGGTGGTGGGCTGTGCCCTGTAGCCTGTGCCCCCCCTCCCTGTCAGTGGGCAACCCCCTGGCTCCCCGGGGACCCACTGGCTGCAGGACAGGCCACAGCAGGTAGTCGGGGAGCCCCAGCCGTGGACCCCAGTTCCTCATCCTGTGCGGTCCCTGAGCAGGGGGAGCTGAGAGTGATGCCCTGATGCCCCCCGCTGCCTGCCCCCCTCCTCCTGCAAAGGGGGTTTGCCCGGGGCAGGGGCACAGGGCAGCGTGTGAGGTGCTGCATCATGTCCCTCCCCGTCCCCTGCACCTGCCTTGGTGGGGAGTCACGGCTGGTGGCCCAGCAGTGCAAATACCAACCTGACACGTCTGGGGCTGATAGGGGTGCAGGCAGGACCACCCCCATGGGTGCTGCAAGGATGGAGTGAGCAATGGGTGGGCAGCTCCAAAGCTCCCAAGCTGGGATCCCAAAGGGTGC
This sequence comes from Tauraco erythrolophus, assembly GCF_009769465.1. NCBI lineage: Eukaryota > Metazoa > Chordata > Aves > Musophagiformes > Musophagidae > Tauraco > Tauraco erythrolophus. Next base: position 1,415,137 of record NC_141484.1, read on the forward strand.
TGGTGGCCACGGGGCACAGACTGGGCAGGTGAATGGCACTGAGGAGTGGCATTAGGTAGTGGCACCGTCAGGGCGAGGGCAGAGCAGCCGCGGTGCCCGCCTGGCTCCCCACCACCCCGCGCAGCTCCAGCCGAATTTGGTGTCATCCTGCAGAGGAAGATTATGGTAATTTTCCTCCCCCTTACGCATAATTTTCCGACTCGGCTGCAGCAGAGGCTGTGCGGAGCGGCTGGGTGATGGGAATGTCATCTGCGATTCGATTATCTCCTCCTGCCTGCCGCCTGGTTTTTTTTTTTTCCTTCTGAAACCTTCATCAAAATATGTAGATCTAATTAGGACAATTACCGCGCGAGGACAGCTGAAACCCACCCAAAGCCGCGCCGCAGCCAGCCGCCTCGGCTGAGCCGCCGGCAAGAGTGGGGGACCGGGGCTTTTGGGGGGTTTGGGTTTTTTTTTTTGGCTCTGCAGGGGGGATGGATGGGGTTGGTGGGTCCCAGCCCCCCACGCTGGCCCAGGGGTTCTTTGTGGTGCTGCTTGTGCCAGGGGGACACTGGTTTTGGGGTGCCCAGCCCCGAGGGGGTGGAAGTGGCCTCGGGTATGTCCCCAACGGGCACGTCACTGGGGGTTCAGCTGGGGGACGCAGAGGCTGCGTGCACCAGTGACAGGGCTGCCCCCCCTGCGCTGGCTGTAGTGAGCTGGAGGGGTCTCAGCACCCTGCCGCCACAGTGCAGGGGACAGCTGCCACCCCTGCTCCTGGCACACCTTGTCCCCCGTCCCTGCAGGTGCCCGCCATGGCACCGTGCGAGGAGGGGGCCACCCGTGAGCCTGCAGCTCTGGGAGCCTCATTGGTATTCCGTCCCCCGCGCCGCGGCAGCTGGCTGGATGGGAGCGGAGTGACAGCGGTGACAGGTAACGCCTGCCACGGGGCCGATGGCAGCCGGCGGGTCGGTGGCGAGGGCACAGCTCCACCTGCGTCCCCACACTGGGACACCCCACGGGAGGACGGGGAGAGCCCCCGGGGGCTGGATGCTCCAGGCCCCTGTGCTCTGCAAGGGGGACGCCGCGATGCTCAGCCCGGGATGCTGGGGATGCTCCCACACGGCTGGCCCCGTGCCCACCTCCAGCCAAGCCATGGCAAGCGTTGCACCGGGAAGAAAAAGTCGATGAGGGACGTGCTGGGACCCGTCCCCCATCCCCAAGGGCGGCGGGACGTGGGGTGGTGGCCGGGCAGAGCCGGCTGCACGGGCAATTAAGGGAAGTGCAAATTGTCAGACCCTGTGATTAACGCTGCCTCCGAAGCCGCATGAATATTAAAGCCGACGTCGCCCAGGCTCCCCGCGCGATGAATTCTGTATGAATCTTAAGATAAATCGTTTGGATAACTTAGCGGCAGCTGTACTCCCTCGCCCCCAACTGCCTCCAAAAATCATCTCACGTCAGGCGAGAGGAGCCGGAACAGAGACTGCCCGATGCTGGGAACGGCCATTCGGGGCTCGGTGGTGCCAGGATGAGGCAGGGGGGCACAGGGTGGCCGGGGCTCCCCGGGAGGCAAAGGCAAAGGCTCCTCGGCTCTGGCTCGCTCCCAGGAACTGGTGACAAATCCTCTTATGGCCACGGTTGTCTTTGGCTGGGAGGACATTTGCTTTGCCTTGGGGGGCACCTTCCCAGAGGGATGGCATTTGTCACCACCCCGGCACGGTCACGCGCGGCTCCGTGCATCCCCTGACGTTCTCCTGACACCACGTTCCCATTAGCAGAACAACATCCTGCTCCTCCAGCCCCGCCGTGAGCATCCCTGGGCACCGGTGCCAAGATCCGTCTTCTTGGGGAGGCGACTCGCCGTGTCGCCGAGCGCTGTCGGCACTGGTTCCCATTGGCATGCAGCCGCTGCGCCCGCCGCGTGCTCCTGGTCGGAATGCAGCGCAGGAGCTGCCGCGGTGGCCTCGGGGACCGGGGCCTTGATTGCCTCCTCGCGCCGCCATAAATCAGCCCCGGAGGTCTGGCAGTGCGTGGTGAGGAATGGCAATGTCACAGCAGGGCGCAGGCAGCAGACGGGCACGGGACGGGCATCACCGTGCCACCGCATGCCAGTGGGCAGGAGCTGCCCCTTCCCTGGGGGTCTCGGCTCTGCGGCAAGAGGGCTTTCCGTGCACCAAGGACATGGCACTGGCTGCCGGTGCCCACATCGCAGTGGGTCCCCAGCCCCTCTCTCCTCCGCCGCTGGCACGGGGGAAGGCGTCTGTCCCCTCCCCGAGATGTCGGGGGAATTGAAAACACCAAAAATATTCCCTCGGATTGAACAACACCGCTGCCAGCTGCGCCCCACCGAACCCTGGTTGGGAATTTTAAATCAGACACGATGCAACCGCCTCTGCCCAGGGGTGGGGAGCTGCAGTGCCAGGCCCTCTGTCCCACGGCATGGCCCCATCCAGCACCCAGGTGCACCTCTGGGTCCCGCAGTGCCCAGGGCTGGGGCTGGAGCTGGGACCTGCCCAGCGCTCCCTGCACCCCAGCCCCGCTCTGGGTCCCCAGGATCGGGCAGCCCCAAGGGTTTTCCCTGGGGAGGACCCCACTGCGCGCTGCCTCCTCCTCCTCCTCCTCCTCCTCCTCACTCATGGCAGCTGCGGCGTGCCGGCGCGCTGCCATCGCCCGTCGGTGCCCCGCCGCGGCGGTGTGCCGGGAGCCGCGAACCTGACCCCGAGCTGCCAAAAGGCCGTCAGATAAATCAGCAAATCAGTTGCAAATGGCGAAGGGAGATTAAAGCGGAGAGGAGCAGGTTGAATCCGGGGCCATTAACAGATTAAATCGTTACACAGAATCAGATCAACCCACAAATAATAAACATGGCTCGGGGGCACCAGCTCCTGCTTCCCATTTATTTCGGCCAGAGGACGAGGGCTGGTGGCTGCCACCACCCACGTGGCCCGAGGACGCGGTGGCAGCGCCCGGCTCAGCTCCCTGCAGAGCAGAGGACACGTGGAGGAGCTCCATGGTTTGGGACAGCGGCACCGCTCGGGGTGTCCCCGTGGGTCACCAGCCTGCAGGGACCTGCCCCGTCCCCGGGGAGACGTGCCAGTGTGACCCAGCCGCTTAATTTGGGGCTCAGGCCAGGCTCACCCTGCGAGCATCCTGCTCACCCCTCCGCAGCACTGGCACCGTCGCCGGGATGCCCCCGCGCAGCCCTCGAGGTGTCCCTGAGCCACAGCGCCTCATCCAGCCTTTCCTAATTGGGAATTGTAACGTGGCAGCACCTGAGCGTTGGCCCCTGGTGCTCCGTGCCACGGCCACTGGCCCCGGCTCTGCCCCAGTGAGGGTCTTTGTGGAGCACAGCCGTGCACCCCATGCTCCCTCCCCGCCTCTCCCGGTGTTGTTCCACCGGGTGTCCCCAGGACGTGGGACCCCAGCCCGGCAGCGGGGCTGGCTGGGACGAGGCACCCGCTTTCCTCCTGTGATCGCTGCCAGCTCCGTGGCATTCCCTTCTCATCCGAATTCTCCTTTCCCGTTGTATTTTCTCCCCTCCAGAGAAGGGAAGCAGCCGCCGTGTCCCCGCTCTGCCGGCTCCTGCTCCGAAGGGCTCCCGGGGCCACGCGAGGCAGCGAAGATGCGACAATGGAAGCTGCAAACAAAGGGAAAATGTCTTTTCTCCCCAACTTATTTTCACCACCCCTCACGCAAAATCCCAAGGAACGGGAAACAAAGCCCAAGCAGTCCCGCGCGTGGTCGCGGTGGGGGGGTCGAATCGTCCCTCGGCCGCAGGAGGGTTAATTTGTACCCTGGCCACCGTCACGAAGCCACAAAGCCTTTCTTCCCTAAATTCCTGCTTGCCCAGGAAGGCAGGACAAAGCCTGAGCTGCCGCCACAACACCCGGGAACAAGTATTATTATGTGGTGTGACAATGTTTGATGAGTTCGTGTGTGCCTGAGGGGAAGGGACTAAGTAGGTGAATAAAGTGAGAATATTCTCTGTGACAATCAATACCCCTTCAATTGAACCGTCTCCACAGATGTGACATTTTGATTTTTTCTCCTTTGGACATACTAACTGGATTTATGTCCTCTTAAAGCGGGAAACAGCAGGCAGCAAAGTGCTGGCAGCAGGCTGGCACGGCGTGGGCATGGCTGTGGGGTGGGGAGGGCAGGGCGGGCGATGGGCTGTGGTGATGGAGCTGAGTGATGGGTTGAGGTGATGGGTTGTGGTGATGGAGCCGAGTGATGGGTTGGGGTGATGGGTTGAGGTGATGGAGCCAAGTGATGAGTTGTGGTGATGGAGCAGAGTGATAGATTGGGAGATGGAGCTGGGTAATGGGTTGGGATGATGGAGCTGGGTAATGGGTTGGGTTGATGAGTTGGGGTGATGGAACCAGGGCAATGGGTTGGGGTGATGCATCAAGTTGATGAAGTGATGGGGCCAGAGCGATGGGTTGGCTGCACTGGGATGATGGAGCCAGGGCAATGGATTGGGATGACAGGCTGGCATGATGGAGTCATGGTAATGGGCTGGGGCCAGGGAATCAAGTTGGAGTGATGACTTGGGTTAATGGGTTGGAGTGATGGGGGCCCAGGTGATGGTTTATATGGAGCCAGGGCAATGGCTTGGAGTGATGGAGATGGGCATGGGGCTGTGGTGATGGGTTGAGGTGGCGGAGCAGGTGCAACGGTACATGCAGGCAGGTCTGTGCCGGGGCGAGGCGATGCCTGAGCCACATTCTGGAGTTGCAGCTGGTGAAATGCCAAGACAGAGCAGGGCCAGCTGAGAGCAGGGCAGGGGGATGCCCACGTCTGGGACCTGCGAGGACAGCAATTATTTGCAGGTGCCTCCTTCACCCACCCTACGACCGCCCTGCCCACGGGTCCTTCCAGCCACCAGCCCAGGACCCAAACACCCCGGCACTCCATCTGTCAGCTTCCATCCTTCCAATGTTTGCAGCACCCCCATTCCCAAGGTGCCACCGCGGCAGCCACCGGTTGCACCCACCGTGTCTCCGGGATTCCTGTCACATCCCCTGGCCCCGGAGCTAATGATCATCCCCAGCACGGCCATTTGTTGTTGCTGGTTTCAGACAGACTAATGTTTTTAATGGCACATAATCATTTTCAGGAGTCGTTGATGCTACTAATCATCGCTGTGATATGCCACGACGGGATGTGTAATGACCATGCTGAACAGGAAAATGGCACTTGGATACTTGGTTCTTCCTGGTGTAATCTATATTTACCACATCTCTCTGCCTAATGATACTTAGAGCTGTTAATAAATGACTCCTTAGGCACTTTCGGTTTTTTTCTTTAGTGGGCATAAAATAATTTTGGATTAAAACACAGGAATGGGAAGGGAAGCGGTGGCTCAAGCGTTTCCCGGACGCTGGAGGGAGCGTGTGGAGCGAGCGGCACCGAGGCTCACGTGGTGGGAAGTTGGTAGAAGACGACTTTCCCCACTCATAACTTTTTAGCCTCCGGTTAAATTAACAAAGTGTTTAAAAGAAAAGTTAAAATCAAACATTTTAAATGAAATTTTATCGCGGCAAGTAAGAGGATCCTCCTGGCCCGGTGCCCAAAGTCTTCAGGATGAATTAACGTGCAGCTCCTCACGCTCTAACTCATTTTTATCGCTTAATTAAAGGGATGCTGGCAAATTTTTTTTTAAATATGCTTTTTCTTAAAAGCACTTTTCCTTCCCTGAGCTGCTAAAAGCCAGTGATCATGGAAAGGAGATGAACTCGGAGCATCGAAGCGCACCCTCTGCACCAGGAGCTCACTCCCGTAGCTGCTCCTTGAAGCCTCTCGGATGCCTCCGTGGAGGGAAGAGCCCGGGTTCAAGGAGGGTCCAGCAGCTCTGAGGTGTGGAGGAAGAGGAGGAGGAGGAGGATGGAGGAGTGTGGCCCACCGGGACCCTCGGTGGGCCCTGGGGTGCCAGCTGTGGGGTGCAGCACCACGCTTTTCTGCCGGGGCACCGGCTGCGGCGGAGCGAGCTCGGCTCCTTCCTCCCCGTCAGCACCAGGTCGCACGTCTCTGCCTAGACTTGTGAGGAAGAAAAATTGCTTTTGCTTACGTTTTTAATCTGTGTGTAATTACCTGCTGGGCTCCTCGGGAGAATGCTAACCAGCAGCGCAGCCTCCTCGCCGGGCAGCCTGGCCCAGCACCCTCCAGCACAGCTCGCGGGCACGGCATGCCGCACTGGCGCTGCTGGGCAGGGACAAACTGCCCATCACCTCCCAACAGAGGTGAGTTCCCAGGCGTGGATCAGGTGACATCCAAAATCTTGGCACTTCTCCATCCCATCCCATCCCATCCCATCCATCCCATCCATATCCCATCCCATCCCATCCCTCCCATCCCATCCCATCCTAATCCCATCCCATCTATCCCAATCCCATCATCCCATCCATCCCATCCATCTCTCTCCATCTCATCCCATCTATCCCATCCCATCTCTTCCCATTCATCCCATTCAACCCCATCCATCCCATCCATCTCATCCCATTCACCCCATCCATCCCATCCCTCCATCCCATCCCTCCTCTCCCATTCTCTCCTCTTCCATCTCATCCCGTCCCGTCCCATCCATCCCATCCCATCCCGTCCCGTCCCGTCCTGTCCCGTCCCATCCCATCCATTCCCATCCCATCCCATCCCATCCCATCCCATCCCATTCCCATCCCATCCCATCTATCCCATCCCATCCCACCCCTCACCTCTCTGCCTGGTTCCTCCGCAGCAGAGCAGCTGCTGCTCTCCCCTCTCCGGTTGCTCCACGTGCCTGCCGGGGATTTGGGGGCCCCTCTCCCATGGCCACCCAAGGGTCCATCCCTGACCCCCGGCAGCCCCGTGGTCCAGCCGGTGAGTTTTTCCCTTCCCGGAGAATAACCCTGCCAGCACCGCAGCTCCTTCCGCTTGTCCCTCACTCGTTACCGGCTGCTTTTCCGCACGATCCCACTTAACGTGGGAACGGGGATTTGCGAAGCGGTTGTGCACGCCCAATCCTAACGCCCCGTGAAAGCAAACGGAGGGCGAGACCTGGCGAAAGCTGCCGATTCCGGAAAGAACACGGACACGGCACGCCGTTAACGTAACGGCGGGGAACGGCTCCAGGGCCGCCCGCGCCGCCGCTCGATACCGCAATTACCGTCACGGAGCTGACTCCAGCTCCGCCGCGCACGGGCGGGCACGAGCCCGTTAACCTTCCCCGGTCACCGTGTCCCGCTCTCACCGGCACCCTAATTAGTCTCCAAGGTAATGAATGCAGCAACCGCCGCTTGCCGAGGACGATGCGCCGGCGCTGCCAGCACTGCCACGGCGACGGAGCTGCTCGAAAGCAGGTGTGTGTGCGTGTGCATGCGTGTGCATGCGTGTGCATGCGTGTGCAGAGCTGCAGAGCGATGTGCAAAGCTCAAAACGAGGAGGGTCGAGGCTGCCGACCCCGAGAGGTGACGCCGGTGCTCTGGCCTGGCACTGCTGCGGTGACGGCGCGGCTGCGGCAATGGCACGGCGTTGGTGGCAGCTCCAGCGCTTGCACGGGGCGCAGCGGGGGGGACCCCACCAGCACACGGACCTCCGTGCAGGCGCTTTGCGATTGGCATTGGTGTCATTGACCGGGGAGCAGCGCCGCGTTTGCGTTGCGCAGGGCTGAGTAGATAAAGGCGCTAATGAGACAGGGCATAATTAATTGCAGCACGGGCTGACAGAAGAGCCCTCGGCCCAGCGCGGCTGTCGCCGAACGCCGCGGCGGCACTGCCAGGTCGTTAGGAGTTTGTGTGCGAGCTCGCACATGGAGCCGGGGGCTGAGGTTTGCAAAGCCAAATCCCTCTGCCCCGAAGTTGTCCCGGCTCCGTGGCTGCCCAGCTCTGTGCCACGCACCTCTCTCACGTCGTCTCTGCCGTGGCACGGGGACACGCCAGCCCAGGTGCTGGCCCAGCCTGGATGCCCGGCTTGGGCAGGCAGCCAGGGAGCCGCGGTGCAGTGGTACCTCCGGGGCTGTAAATGTTATAATTGTGAAGCTCTTTTTCTTTCTTTTTCTTTTTTTTTCTCCCCTCCTCCGAACCAGCAAATCACTTTGATGGTGGCAGGAGTGAGGCTCTTTACAGTTTGTGCGATCTCCGTGGAGTCACCGAGTTCCCTCTATCCATCATCCTTAATTAATTAGAATGTAATTACTTATAGGTTCCTCTTCCATTACTCATAGCTCCCGCCCCCCCGCCATGCCCAGGATAAGGCTCCCGGTCCCTCCGGTGCTCTCCTGCCTGGAGCAGGATGCTCAGGAGACCCCCAGGCACAGCCCGGCCGCAGGGCACAGCCCGACTCTGCCCGCGTGACCAACAGTGAAGGCTGTGGGTTGGCAATGGGGCAACAAATTCACCGCTCTGGCGTGATCGCTGCCGCCGCCCTGCAATGGGCACGGAATCAGCTGGGACCTCAAAGCACTGTGAAACTGGGGGGGTGCAGGAGGGCAGGGTGCAGGATGGGGGTGTTGGAGGGCTGGGACTGCAGACTGCACATCCCGGGTGCCTCTGCCCGGCATTGCCCATCTTGCTCCATCAGCAGAGACAGTGGTGGGGCGAGGGGACGACCTGTGGAACCCTGGCACCTGGCACCGAGCCGGCAGGCAGAGCTCGCCCTCCCGCCCCGGCGCTTCGCCCCGGCTCCCCTCCCCGGCGCTGCCCTTACAGCTCCCTTGGAGGTTTTTTTCCCTGTACATAAAAGAAAAAGGACAACGTGCTCGTGTTTCTCTCTCCGGTCATTCGGGCTTGAATTATTTCATCAATCACATGGCAGCATGGAGTTGGCAGGTGCTGGCAGGAGCCGGGTGGGCTGCAAGGAGGGGGGTGAGGAAACCTGCCTTGTAGTGGGGGGACGCATCCAGCCCCAGCATCCTGCTGGTACGGTGCTGTGCTGGGCAAACCTCCCGAAAACCTCTCAAGGGCCCGAGCATCCCAGCCCCAACTCGGACAGCCCTGAGAGGGGCTTTGGTGCTGCATCCCAACAGCGTTGCCACGTCCTCTCCCAAAATGCCAGGCTGTCACCCAGGGTGGCACCTGCTGCCCGTCACCCAGCCGCCGCGTCACGTAGGAAACGTCCTCGCCGTTTGGTAAATGCCTCCTTTCAACCAGCTTGTTTTTCCCTCCGTTAGAGGCAATTTGGCAAAGCAAATGTTGTCGCTGGCAATTACCTGCGCATCCCCTAAGCCCCCAAACGGAGCCGACTCCAGCTGAAGCGCGGGCAGCGCGGGAGCGTGCCAGATGGTTTCCCGGAGCCCGGGCGCTGGCAGCTGGCAGAGCCCCGCTGCCTCTCGGCTGCGAGCTAACGAATATCCCGGCGGATCGAGGGAAAATATGCTCTTCTGTTGTCGCGGCGCCTGGCTCGGCGAAACGCCGTGGAGCGTGCCGAATCGCGTCCGCGGCCTCGCCATCTGCTCCGCGCCGGGAACACGTGGGTACAAAGCGAGTGTCACTTGTGCTAATTCAGCAAGACGGTGGCGACTGGTTTAATGTCCTTTGACATTAACGCCCTGCCTCCCCCTTCCCGCACAAAAATCGGGTGCTGCTGCCCTGGCGCATCGCTGCGACCCCGTGCCAGGGCGACCCCCTCCTTCCCCTGCGCCCCGTGGCGATGTGCTGCCAGTGGGGTTCAAAACTTCCCCTGGTTTAGATGCGGGATCTTTTCAGCTGTGCGGGGTTTTTTGTGTTATTTTTGAAAAAAACTCTGGTTGTGGTGATGTGATGAGTGCCCCGCAGGTTCCCCCTCCTCGGGAAGGGGAGGGAGGCAGCAGGAGGGGGTCCTGAAACCACTGTGGGATGGGTGGGATGGGATGGGATGGGATGGGATGGGATGGGATGGGATGGGATGGGATGGGATGAGATGGATGGGATGGGATGGGATGGGATGGGATGGGATGGAGATGGGGATGGGATGGGATGGGAATGGGATGGGACGGGGACAGGGACACACTGGCTCCCCGCTGTCCTCCTGTAGGACTCTGCGACGGAGACGCAAAGGTTGGAGGGTGGTGGTGACTCCAGCAAAGAGCCCTAATAAATCACGGTGACACAGTACACGGGGCCACGCCACGTCTCAGCAGCCACCTAATTAAAGGCTGGCCTGAAACGAGGCAATACAATAACTTAATTTGGGTGTCATTCCCCTTGCTCACGCCGTGGCAGTTTTCTGCGGCGGCGGGTGTTTACGAAATCTTAATTAGGTTCCCCGTTTGGAACGGGGACAGGGATGGGGACGAGGCTCTGCCCTCGCAGCCCCGTGGTCACACGGGTCGGGCTGCAGCCGCAGAGGACGGCTGACAGCTTCTCCAGCCAAGGAGTTTTCCCTCTTCTTGTTTTTTTTTCTTCTTTTCTTTTTAATCAAAACTTCAATTGGACCCAACGCAGCTATTTCTAAAGCTGTCGGGGAGCCTGTGTTTCACTATCGGATTTCTAGTGGGTGGGTGGAGGCAGGTGGAGCTGGCGCAGGGCTTGGGGACGATACGGCACAGGGTTTGGGGACATCGAGGTGCAGGTCTCAGGGATGTCATGACACAGGTCTCAGGGACATCACGGTGCAGGGTTTGGGGATGTCACAGCACAGAGCTTTAGGAGGTTGTGGTGCAGAGCTTGGGGACATCACAGTGCAGGTCTCGGGGATGTCATGGCACAGGGCTTGGGGACACCGCAGAGCAGGTCTCAGGGACATCATGGCACAGGGCTTGGGATATGATGGTGCAGGACTTGGGCACACCATGGCACAGGGCTTGGGGTCATCGTGGCACAGGGCTCTCTGGGACTTCACATCCCAGTAAAGACTTTGGCAACCAGCTGTGCCGTTGCAGGTGAAGGGCTTCTCTTCCCACCAGCCTCGTGGCAGCTGGTGGCCCGTGGCGTGGCCCTCGCCATGCGTGCAGTGGGTCAGTGGACCCCTGCCAGGGCCAGGAGGGGGGTCTCGACCCTCACCCCACCCTGGACGCCCCATGCAACAGAAAGGGCAGAAGTGCCCTGTCCGGCCCTACGTGGAGAAATGATTCAGGCAGTTGTATTAAAATGCAAATTTCTGCCTGGCTTGCTAGTTTATCATCTGACTTGTTATACAATTTGCCAGTTATAGAAGAAAAATTACCATAATGGGCCCCAGGGGAATGGTTGTAAAAAGGATACCAAACATTACTTATCAGCCCATTCCGCTACAATTATCTGGTGCTTTTCTTCTCCCCCCAACCCCAAGGAAAATTAAACCATCAATAGGAGGCAGGGAGCCGGAGGGAGCGATGGTGGCAGTGGCAGAGCCGTCGGCGTGCCAGGGTGCGTGCCCCAGTGCCTTCCCCCTGCAGCTCGCCACGTCCCCCAGTAAAGCTTCTTAATTGTCCGGGGAAGTGGAGATTAAACACACCCAGCCCGTCTCAGTGGGAAAGAAGAGGGAGTTGGTCTTGGGAGAAGCAGAGAAGGGAGACAGGAGAGGAACGAGGGATGAGGGACGCGGATGAGGGATGAGGGACAGCCTTTCTCCAGCAAGGAGAACACGAAATCCTTTACTGTGTCTCTGCAGAAAGGGAATTAAAGTCTTCCCATTTATTCCGGGGAGAGATTTAGCCCTGGGCATCTCCTGGCATGTCCCTCTTGTCCCAGCATCTCCCAGCATCTCTCAGTATCTCCCAGCATCTCTCAGCATCTCCTGGCATGCCCCATCATGTCCGGGGTGCCCAGGTGACTCCCCGCAGCCCAGCAATGCTGGGAAGGGCCCCAGGGCTCCTCCAGACCTGAAGCAGTTTAGATCCAGGGGGCAGGGGAGGTGGATTTTTTCGGATGGCTGGTGGCCTCCCCAGGCATCGGCAGCTCTCCGAGTGGTCGGTGCCATCCTCGGCCCTGTGCCACGTGCGTGCGGCACCACGCGGTCGCCGGCTGCTGATCCCAACCGGCGGCTCCAGAAAGTCTCCAGGAATTGTCCTCAAACTTGGGTGATTTTGGAGCCGAGCCACGAGCGTGAGATTCAGTCGCTGGAACGCGCGATTTTCCATGCAGATCGTTTCCTAATTAAACCGCATCCCAAGCGGCTACGAGAGAGCGGCGAGTGCCGGCGAAGGCGCCGGCTCCGGGGGGTGGGAAGTGGCAGGGGCTCCCTGCCAGCCCCCCGCTGCCCCCCGCCAAGCCTGGAGCCGGGCCAGGCTCCGTGTTGGAAAACTGGGATGCGGCAGCTGTGCCCAAGCAAGGAGCAGGCAGGCGGCTGGATGGAGCCGAGCCGACCCCGAGCCCTCCTGGAGCTGGAAAATCCCCTCCGCTCGCCCATCACTGCTGGGAGCATCATTGGCTGCTCCGGGATGGCAACACGGAGCCGCTGTGGAAATTAAACCAGGATGTGCAGAAAGATGGATGAGCCCACGCATGCACCCGGAGGAGCTTTATGGACCCTTTCCATGCACGGGGCAGCTGAGCTGGTGTCCCCCTGCCCCATGGCATGGGGGGAGCGGAGGGTGGGGGGCTCTGCTGGGCTGTGTCCCCACGGTGGGGGCTCCGTGCCCACTGGTGTCCCTCGGGAGCTGCAGCGGGTTCAAAAGGCAGCAGAGGAGGGGGGTGTCGGGGGGTGATGAGCCCCCCATGGCAGCTCGGGGTTCCCCAGGGTGTTTTCAGGGCAGATCACAGTTTGTCCCTGCCAAGGTGCCAGGGCCGTGCCGGAACCGGCCGCACAACATTAACTTCCCATCGCAGAGTGATGTACCGGAAAACAACGTGTTCCCTCGGCAGCGGCGCGTTCCAGACGATGGGAAGGCAGCGAGGGGCCGGCGCGATGCAGGCTGACATTTCCTGGGTGCCCTGGTCCCCCCAGCCCCTTTTTGGGGGGTGATGGTGTGGGGGTGCCCCAGCTGTGCCCATCCCCTGTCCCACATGTGGTCAGCCCAAGGTCCTCGGAGCCGCAGCCCCTCCACAGGTGCCCCCTGCCCCCCCCATCCCTGCCCGCACCACCCGGGGCCATGGCATGACCCCAGCTGTAGCTGGGACATGTCCCTGCTGGGGACACCACCAAGCTGCCATGTCCTGCCCCCAGAGAGAGGGTGGGGACCGGGTGCAGGTGAGGGGCACGAGGTTGCAAGAAGCATGGTCTGCAGCTGGTGCCACCGAGACGGGCGCTGCGGAGGAAGGGTCTGCACGGGAGGAGTATTTTTAGCTTTCTCATTAACGGAGTGCTTTCAAATTAGCCTTCTATTAACCTCAAAGTAAAATGAAAGCAGTAGAAAGAAAGCGTGGTGGTTTTTTTTTTTTTTTCCCTCGCAGGGCTGAAGTCTCCTGCAGAAATCAAGATTTGGGCGATTAACGTCACATTTGCCTTGAAGCTCTAATCAAGGGGAGTTGTGCAATATTTGACTTCTGGGGAATAGCCGGGCTCGTGGCAGCCGGGACGGAGCAGCCGCTCCCGTGGTGAGCCCTGCCAAGCTCCTGCCACGTGGGCAGGATGGCAGCAGAGGAGCTGGGTGGGAGCCGATGGTGCTGCCCTGGTCACTGGCACATCAGCCTGGTGGTGCCAGCAGCCAGGGAGACTCATATTTAATGAACTCCTTGATAAAAACACCAGAAAGGTGACTTCCTCCCTGCCAGGCAGCTCCTTTGCAGGGACGACAGACAGACGGACGGACGGACGGCAGACCCAGGCTGCCTCTTTCCTAGTCCCCAGGCTCTGCTGGCTCAGAGAAGTGTTTCCCTCCCAGCTCTGCTCACTCGAAGCCACCCAGATGTGTCCCACCAGGACGTTCTCCAGTGTGTCCCTGTGGGGGACGGGATGGAGACAGAGGGATGGAGAGGAGAGGGGATGGAGATTGAGGGAGGATTGAGAAGGAGGGAGGATGGTGACAGAGGAGGGATGGGGATGGAGGAGGCATGGGGATGGAGGGGGAATGGAGATGGAGGAGGGATGGAGCAGAGCCCATGGCAGGACCAGCATCATGTACAGCCTCTCCCGGTCCTCTTTGTGTCCTGCCACGTGTGGGGCTGCTCCGAGCCCAGGGGACTGTCCCCAGCCCTGAGACCACCTACGGAGCCAGACCAGGCACAGGCAGGATGGGAGGTGGGAGACTGGAGACCCATGGCACCACGGTGCTACAGCTCCTTCCCAGCCCCACGGGGTCCCCAAAATCATCCCTGTCCCTGTCCCACTGGACCAGCTGTGTCCCTGAGCCACCTCCGATGAAAGGAGACAGGAACGTGTGCGCAGAGACTCCCTAAACACCCCCACCCAGGGCTGGTTTCCATTAAATGGAAGCAGAAATAACAGGAACATCAAAGGGAAATTGGAAAGAGAGAAGAAAAATTCGGGGCGGAGAAGTGGGGCTGGGGGAGACGGAGGAGAAGAAAGGGAAGGAGCTGCCTGGAGCCGGTGTCCATCCTGCGAATTGGAAGCGCTGCTCGGAGGTGTCCACGGGCGACCTGCCAAAGCAATTGATTTCATCTGTGGGCAGAGATGCCTTTTTTTATTTCACACCAATTTTCACGGCCAGCGTCAGATAAAAACGGCAGAGAGGCGGGAAGGGAGCGCGGCGGCGGGGGAGCGGGGGAGCGGCAGACGACAGCGAGAGATGGAGGGGAGGAAAGCGCTGGGAATTCGCATCCCCCCCTCCCCACCTGGGACACAGGAATGGGGAGGAACCCCCAAATCCCAGCAGTTTTGCAGAGGTGTGGTGGGAGCCATGCCCGTGCCATACCTGCCTGCTCCGGCACACCGCGGCTCCGTCCCGGTGCTGGCGAGCCAGAGAGCTCAGGCAGAGAAAAATACCCGCTGACATCAAGGTTATGTAGTCCCGGGCTGACAAGATGGATTATCTCCTGCAATCCATCATTTCCCTGGCTCCTATTGCATTTTTCCTTTTTCTTCTCCCCTTTCTTTCTTTCCTCTCCTTTTTCTTTTTTTTTTTTTGGGAACAGAAAACCTTTTTAGCAACTGTATTAGCCACCCAGAGCTGCTGCAAAGCAGGTGTGGGAATCTATCATTTTTATTTGGCTGGGTCTGATAATAAGTAAGCTCAGACCGTAAATCCTACGACCTTGAGAATTAAATAATAACAATAATAATCCTAATGAAATCCCACGTAACTTCCCACTCCGAGCAGCCCCTCTCCTGCTTCAGCCGGTGGAAAAGGGCTGCGATTTTTTCCGGTAATTAGGGCCGTGACGAGCTCCCATGGAAACGCTGCAGATGAGGGGGTGGCCGGGGGGTTTGCCCTCCCCCTGCCCTCCCCCTGCCCTCCCCTGGCCCCCACAGATGCTCCCACTGGCGACCCCAACAGCTCGGTGCCAAATCGCTGCCGGCAGCAATGATGCCCGGGGCTGTGGTGCCAGTGCCAGCTTTGGCAGGGGGGATTTGCCACCAGCCTATTGCTGGTGAGACATTTCACTCTGGAAATGTTTCATTTTGACATTTCCCAAAGAAAATTTCCTGACTTTTTGTCACACGGTGGCATTTTTCTTTTCAAACCAATATATCAAACCTCTAACACAAGCCCGGCGACCCGGAGTCAAAACATTTTCTCTGCGCTGAGCGAAGCGTCTTGGGTTTGTGCCGAGACGCTCCTCGCTCCTGCTGCTGTGTCCCCCAAAACCCCCTTCTCCTCCCTTCTCCCCATGGCTTGTGGACCTCGTGGCTCGTGGTCATGGGACGATGCTGGCCACGCTGCCTGGCACAGGCACGCTGGGCTCGGCGCTGTTGGGGCAGATCCCCAACAGTTGAACTTGGACTTGATGCTTCTTAGGAGTCCTTTCCAACTTGGGATATTATACATGGAGAGAGAATATATGCTTGGGATATTTTTTATATATATATATATATATAGATGTGGGCATACATATATTTTATATATAGGTGTGGGCATGGGCCAGCGAGGCAGCCCCCAGCACCAGGACATGTCGGAGGGGCTGGGATGAGTGGCACGAGGGTGGCATGACAGTGGCACAGGGGTGGCACGGAGGCAACGGCTCAGTGCAAGCTCTGGGACCGTGCCCTGATGAGACTGAAACAAGTTTCAGGGAACTTTTACAGAGGAAAATGCAAAATTTTGGGAACGCGGGAGTTTTTCTTTTTACCCATGGCTGCTGCTGCGGAGGCACAGCTTCTGCCAAGGGGGTTTGTTCCACTGCAAAGCACTGGGCTGGCAGAAGGACAGTGCATGGGATTCGTGATGCCACGTCGGCCCCGTGTTCCCTTGGGCCTGGCTGGGGTGCCCTGGCAGCCCAGGCACCAGCAGCTGCCGCCCGTGATGGCTGGGCACGCTCTCCGGTCCCTGCTGCTCCTCTGCCACTGGAGCTATTAAAAATCCCCCAAAAGCACTAAATTAAACAGTGGTTTTGCACATATTAAATGTGCTTCCCCGCAGCGGGCCGGGAGGCTGCCGAAGCCCCGTTGATGAATGTGCCTGGGCTGCAGCGATGAATGTGCCTGGGCTGCAGTGACGGAGCTTTCGGGGCCGCGGGGAGGATGCTGAGCCACCGTTTTGGGGCTGAGCACCCACTCCTGCCTGGCACCGGCTGGGCTCGGGGTGCAGAGCCCTGCCCGCTGCACGGGCACCCCACGAGACCCCCGAGGGCTGTGCTGGGACTGGCAGGGTTGGGACTCCCCCAGCTCCTGGTGCCTCGCTCCCTGGCACGGGGGGAATGTGGACTTGTGGCCGTGCGGGGAGCAGAGGGCTTTGTGGTGGGTTTTGGGGTGCCGGTGTGTTGCCCCCCAAGGGAGCCGTTTCAGCCTGGCCCCCACCGGGACCGTGGCTTTGTCCATCTCCAAAGCCACCGCAGCCCGTGGGGTACCCAGCAGAGCCGTGAGCGCTCCCCATTAATTATTTACAACTTCTAATGAGTTATCAGGCAGTCGGCGGGATGCAATGATGGTGGAACCCTCGGGCTGGAGACGTCGCCCCGCTCGGCTGCGCCGGCGGCGCCCCGAAGCCCGAGCTGCGCCCCAGTGTCGCCCGGTTCACCGAGCGGGGACGGGAGCACGCGTGCCCGTCCTCTGCTGGGACCTGGGCTTAATTAATCTTCTGTCGAGCAGAGAAGTGGTAATGGTCCCGGAGGAAGCCGGCGAGATGATTGTGCTGGAGTGAGACAAAAGAGAACAGTTAGACTGTGACAGCTGATATTAAAATGACTACAACTCACTTCATCCCCCCAGTCAATGCATTATATTCCTTATAAATACTGGGTTACTCCAGGTTAACTGTCTGTTACTGCATTCCAATTGTTGATATTTAATTAGCTCCAAAATTAAAGTGTTCCTTTATTGCCCTGCTGTTAGAATTGCTTTATTTCTAATTGATTGAGATTAAAGTGTCGCCTCTCCATCCCGGTTCTCCGGTGCAAGAGGAAGGCGTGGGGCTGGGGACAGGTTTGGTGGCAGCGTGTGACACCGGGAGGTGTGACAGAGGAGCAGAGCTGCGGCGCGGTGCCAGCGAGGGGCTGCATCCCTGGAGCACCGGGTCTTGGTCCCCAGGGAGGGCTGGGGGCTGCTGTTCCCCTTCCCCATCGCCTCCGCAGAGACCTGGAGAGGTTCCCAGTGCCGGATCCTGCCTCTACACCTGCCCTCACTACACCAGCAGATTAATGAGCATCTCCTTTCCGCGGCATCGGTATGAGCGCATCCTGATGGGCAGGCAGCGGGCAGGGCTCGGGGTCCCACTGCTTCCACCATACCTCACCCCCATTGCCCTCAATGAAAATCACCCAAAAAGCTAATCCCAGAGCGAGCTGAGCAGGGAGCCACCGGAGCCAGAGAGCCTGTGCCAATGGGCACCACAGTGCCCGTGTGCCAGGGCAGGCTGGTTGTGCCAGCTGACACCCATCGGATGGGAAGGAGCTGCTGGAATCAGGGCTGCTGGGGTGGGCGAGGAGTCCCCGCAGCTCCGGGGGTCTGGGCAGCACTTCCCACCACCCCAAAATGCCATGGCTCCTCCGCCAGCTCGGCGAAGCGGGGACCCGTCTCTTTGCCGAGCAGCCGGGTGTGACATTTAGGGAATGCCAGAGCCATGTGTAAGTGTTTGTTTCGGCGGGTGCCCCATCCCTTCCACCACGGCCGTTGTGCCGAGGCGCCCGGCACGCTCCTTCCCCTCCCGATCAGATCTTTGCCAGCAGCAGGATCGGGGCGGAGGGAGCTGGCGGCGTTCGGCCGTGGAAAAACTCATCAGCAAAAGCGTCGCCGATGCGAAGAATGAGAGGGGCCGCTGTGCTGTGGGGGGTCCCACGGAGGCTCAGACCCTTCGCTGAGGTCTGACCACGGAGCGGGGGATTTGCAGGACCGAGGATGTGGAACCCACAGCTCCCTCCGGCAGCCCCAGTGCTGCCCGCGCAGAGGTAAATGCCGGGAGCGTGGAGCTTGCCGGGGCGGTGGGCACAACCACCCCTGCCCTGGCACTGCCCATGGGTTGAAAGGAACCCCACGCAGCCCAGCTCAGGACGTTTCTCTGGCAAATTGCAACTTTTGAAAGGAAAACAAGATTCTTGGCTCTTTTTACACATCTCCCCAAGTCTGCACTAGCAGCCGTGCCGCAGTGTTTTGGCTCTTGCTGGAGAGAGGAGAGGAAAGAGCTGGCTGTGACCAGCCCCAACGGGGGCAAAACCCCCAGGACCCCCCAAGGGAGGCGGCTGGATGCGAATCCCCGGGATGGAAGGTGGCAGCGGCATCGTCATCACACAGAGCTGCGCTTTAATTCGGCGGAAAAGCTGCTGCCCCACCACAGCTTTAGGGGACACTTGGGTCCAGTTTGCTTGTGGCACATGGGGAGAGGGACCCTGGCCACCGACGGGGCACGGCTGGAGCCGAGCCAGGGGCCACCAGCCCAGCGCCCGGTACGTAAGCGAAATTTCACGGTGCCTCTTCCACGTCAGAGCATCGCCAAAGCACTGGGGAGAGTTAATAATAGAACAGCGGCGGATTAAACGATGAATAATGGAGCAGGGTAATAGAAATAATAAATAATGTATTTACAGACTTGCAGTCCTGCCACCAGCCGGCTCCCCAGGATGGGGCTGGTGGGTCCCTGCGGTTGTGAGCTCAGCCGGTACCTCGCCGTGGCTCGGTGCAGCTTGGCAAAGCCAACCTTTACCTGAGGGTGCCAGGTTGGGGGGGCACCGGTGAATGGCACGGGTGGGTCTAATCGGACATCACCTCCAAACGCCATGAATCGATGCTCCTGTACGGAGCTCGCATGGCAAGAACCCTCCTGCTGAGCCATCTTTTTGTGCTCCCCGGCTCCTAAACAACTCGATCTCACTTGACCATTGGCCAAAATCCCAAATCGATGTCGGGACAGGCATGTTGGGTTGCCGGAGAGGTGGGTTACGGCTCTTGCCGCCAGCATGGGGCTCGTATGAACATCCAGGGCTGGCAATGCCAGGGGTCCCTGTGGCTATTCTTGCTGCCACCATAGGTGCAGGGGCCACCATCCCCGAGTGGGGCATGCAGGTGGCAGCCAGTGGTGAGGACGGTGGGGTCAGACCAGTGATGGATGGGGCTTGGCTGGTGACGGCACGGGCAAGTGTCTCCGTTGGGCTCCTGCATTCCACGGGTTGATTTATGGCTCGTTGCCACTGGTCTGTAGGCTCAAAGTCCGGATGAAAGCCAGACAGAGAGTTTTCCAGCGTCGCTGGTGTTTTGGCAACGGCCACGCAGATCTGGCACAGACAGAACACGCGAACATACTGGGCGCTCTGAAATATCGGGGGTCTGCCATGGAGAGGGGTTCTTGGCTCCCAGGGGCACTAGGGATGGAAACACCCCGAGTCCTCAGGATCTGATGAAGGGATTTGACCATCTAAATGTCCCCTTGGCACCCCCGGCGTGGGCTCTGCCAGGCACCTGCCCACACCGGCCCCCATGTCCTTCCCTGGCGCTCTGCGGGCTCTGCACCGTGTCATTAATACACCTGTCACAGGGCAGCTCGCTGGCGAGATGATATTGATGCAGCCATCAGAGCGCGGGGGACAACAGGGCACGCTGCCGGTGCCGCCGCGCCGGGGCCTTGCTCGTACGCGGCGAACATCGGTGACACCTGGACCGGGATCATCCATCCCTCTGTCCCTCCTCTGGGACGTGGCTTCCCTGCGTCACACCCCTCCGGGACCGACGTGCAGTGCCGGTGTCACCACCTTCAACCCCAAAATGAGGGGGGTACCGCCTTCGCCGCCGGATCCTGCGCTACCTGGGAGAGGAGGGAAAAACACCGGGAGCCCTTAAAATACCACCCGCCTGTTTAAGGATGTGAGATCCGTACTAAATCTCGGGGAAAAGGAGCAATTATCCTGTCAGAGAAGGTGATATAATTTTGGAAGCTGGTTCCGCAGCTGTAATTTTTTCCCCACCGTTTCTCCCCCGGAGGGATTTAGTGGCCAATTATCCGCCGGGTAGCGGGAAGATGCTCGCCGTGGGCTCCGGGAGTGCCAGCTGCTGCCTGCAAACCTCTGCGCTGGCACCGGTGGCATCGCTGGCTGTGGTGGCAGCGACACAGAGCTGGCATTCCTTGGGGACACTTGCCCACGGCCAGCTTTGCCTCTGGGCAGGGGTGTTTTCGCTGCCTTCCATAAGCTCCCTGCAGATGCTGGGGGCACGGGCTGGTTTCTCCCTGCTCGTGGCTCCCTTTTCCCATGGTGAGCATGGCCCGGTGCCATGGGAGAGGGCTCAGCCAGCCCAGGGCACCCAATTGCTGCGGGGTGTGAGCGTCCAGGGAGATGTTGGGGCTCAGCGATCCTCTGCAGAGGACGGAGGGGAGCATCGAGTGCCCTCGTGCCCTGGGAGATGCTGGTCTGGGTGCTGGCACTGATGTGGTTGCTGGTGTTGGTGCTGTCACTGGTGTGGGTGCTGGCACTAGTGCGAGTACTGGTATTGACACAGGTGCTGGTACGAGTGCTGGTGCTGATGCTGGTGTGGACGCTGGCACTGCCACAGGTGCTGGTGCCAGTGCTGGCACTGGTGTGGGAGCTGGCACCGGCGTGAGTGTTGGCACTGAGGCAGGTGCTGGTGTGGGTGCTGGCACTGGTGCAGGTACCGGTACTGGCACGGGTACTGGCAATTGTGTGGATGCTGGTATGGGTGCTGGCACTGGTATGGGTGCTGGCACTGGTGCTGGTGCGGGCACTGGTGCTGGCATGGGTGCTTACGTGGGTGCTGACGGGCAGCAGGGTGGGGAGGGTAACGCTTCCACCCATCAGGCTACTGGGGAACATAATTAAGTGCTAACTTGTCATTTTTTTTAATGAAGTACCGGAGCTGGAGATTTATAATTGCTAATGAGCCAGAATAATAATTAGTTGTTTTTTAATGAGGGCGATGATCACTCGGAGGGAGAGAGAGAGCCGGGTCCTGCTTTGGCCTAATTTTTTCTTCCGTGCTTGCGCGGTGTGTCCAACAGCCCGGTGTGTCCAAGAGCCCCGGCTGTCCCTGTGCCCTAGCGGTGGCAGTGGCCCTGCCAGCTCGGTGCCCTCCGTTGAAGCGGGATGGCGATGCCGTGCTGAGTGCCACGGTACCTGCGCAGATACGGGCTTTTGCCAGCGGGAATATTCGGATGCCAAGGACATCTCCGCGCGGTCCCCTCTTGCCAGAGTGTTTGTGTCACTCAGAAGCACGGTGGCCCCGGGGATCCCAGGGATGAGCCCACGCACGCCGGGGTGTCCGTGTGTCCCTGCTGCCTCCCTGGGTGCCTTCTGTCCATCCCACCCGCTCCTGGCCAAACTCCCCAAATCCCTCAGGGCATCGCTCCGCTCCCCGGCGGGGTGTCCTTATCCCAGATCCCTGGTGCACCCGTGTCACCGCAGCCGGCCTCGTGCCGGTGCAGCCCCGGCACGTGTCCCCGTGCCCCGTCAGAGGGTGACACGGGGAGCCGAGGGGCCGGGCAGCTGCAGCAGCATCCCGTCCCGAGGGAGTGCGATGCACGGGATCAGGGGGCAAAAATCAAACAACTAATTAGGTGATTGCAGGTGATTACCTTTAATTAGAGAAGGGGAGGGGTGTGAACCAGGGGGATGGGGGAGATGGAGGCTGCCAGGCTCAGGGAGGTGTGGAGCTCCCGGTTAGCCCCGCGGCCGCCTTGGCTCCCGCCGCACACCTGCCGGCTCGCTCTCCAAAACCTCCCTAATTGCGGCAGAAAACCTTGAGAGCCGCCGGTGATTGCGTCTGAAGGAGCCATAAATCAGGCGGCAAAGAACGGAAGGTCTCTGCAATATTGTTTCAAAGAAAATTTCCAAAAAAAAAAAAAAAAAAAAAAAGCAAAAAGAGCAGAGATGGAAACGGCTAAAGCCAGCGGGATGTCTCCGTGCCGTGTCTTTTCTACGGAGATAAAGAACTAAACCGTCCTGGGGGATCTTGGCTTTCTGCAATCGTCCCCCGGCGCGGGGCTCGAAGCAGGCTGATGGCATCACCTCCTCTGGATGCTGCCAGATGCCCCCTGGGTGATGCAGCCGGGATGTGCCACGGGCTGTGCCCGCTGCTGGCAATGGAGCCTGTCCCCGTGCCGAGGCCGATGCTGAGGTTGTGGCGTCCCTGGAACCGCTGCTCAGCACCATCGCGCTGGCACGGAGAGCAGCAAATGCACTGCCAGGGACCGCGCTGGCACCGCCTGGCACCCCAATCCCAACAGTGTCACCGTGTCACCCCGTGATCCGCCGTATTGAGCAGAAGGCACAGGGGAAATCCTGCCCGGCTCCAGACAGGCCCATTAAACCACCGTACGCTATTATTTCTCAAAGGTGTAATTAAATTTAATTGCCAATTACTAAGTGGTGATGTGGAATAGGCACAAACGGCGGTGGCCGCCCCCAGCACCCCGTGGCAGAGCTCAGAAGGTCTCAGCACTGGGGACCCCCACCCCCCCCCCGCTCCGGCTTCCCGATCCCCCAAGAAACGCGGCTGCGGCCGTTCACGCTGCTCTGTTTTTTTGCTACTTCACAAGAGCTGAAATTTGACCTTTTTTAATATACAAGGCTGCGATTTTGGAGCCAGGAGCAGCTCTGGGAGGGAAAGGTGGGAACCAGTGAGATGGAGGGGGGAGAAAAACCACTGCAGGCTCCGAGCGGGGTCGGCTGGGCGGTGTTCTGGTACCCACAGCGAGGATGCTCGGTGGAGCATCGGTGGGATGCCGGTGCCCATCCAGTGGGGCCGAGAGGAAGGGCTGGGATGAAGGACGGGAAGCAGAGACGGGCAGCTGCCCGTTTCCAAATAAATGCGAGCTGTCACGCGCTCGAGGAGCGGGAGCGAAGCGAGGCCGGACAGCGCCAGCCGGCTTGGAAATTGCAGCCCTGTGCTGTGCCGCAGATGAGGGCCCGATAATTGAGCTTTCTTTTCTTCCTTTCTCTCCCTTTTCCCCCTGCTGAGCTGCCGTAATTGGGTGCTGTCGCCCGAGCTCATCCACCGCCGGCTCCCTGAAAGCAGCTCTGCAATTAGCGAGCGGCACCCTGTAATAAAGCCTTAATATCCGCGTTCACAGCTCACGCGGCGCTGGCTCAGCCCTGTCCCCAGCCCTGCTCCTGTCCCCATCCCCATCCCACCGCTGCTCCCATCCCCAGCCCTGCTCCCTTCCCCATTCACTTCCCATTGCTGCTTCCATCCCCATTCTCAACCCTGCTCCCATCCCCATCCCAGCCCATCCCCATCTCCATCCCTTCTCTCATTCCCATCCCTGTTCTCCTCCCTGCTGTCATCCCCATCCCCGTCCCTGCTCCCATTTCTATCCCCATTCCCATTCCTGCTCCCATCCCCATCCCAGCAAGTACCGGGATGGCAAGATGCCTGCTTGTGGCACCTGTACCTGCTGCTGCCTCTCCAGGCAGCTGCCCAAGCCACCAGCTGTGGGCAGAAGCAGCCGATGCTCATTCTCCCTGCTCCACCCGGGAGATGCCACACCGGCTCGAGCAGAGCGCGGCACTGGGCCGTGCACAGCACCATGGTGCAGAGGCCTCGGGTCCCATCCTGATCAGTTTTCTGGAGCAAAAAGAGTCTCTGCCAGCTTTTCAAAGCTGGTTCCCGCCTGGGAGCCCGGCACGGACACACCCATGGTGCCCCCAGCCCAGGGTGCTGCGGGTCCTGTGCGGCACCAGGACTGTTCCATCCCTGGGAGACACAGGATAGGGGATGGGATGGGAGGGGAGGGGAGGGGAGGGGAGGGGAGGGGAGGGGAGGGGATGGGATGGGATGGGATGGGATGGGATGGATGGGATGGGATGGGATGGGATGGGATGGGATGGGATGGGATGGGATGGGAGAGGAGGGGATGGGAGGGAATGGAATGAGATAGGCATGGAATGGGGTGGGATGAGATGGGATGGGATGGGATGGGATGGGATGGGATAGAATGGTATGGGAATGGAACGGGATGGGATGAGATGGAATGGGATGGGATGAGATGGAATGGGATGGGATGGCAACTGCAGCCTGGGACTTTCCCTCCCCTTCATCCCACAGGGCCACCAACGGTGACACCACGGCCCTGTTCCCCAGTGAGCTCTGGCACAGTCAGGCCCAGCCCCGGCTCTCGCTCTCCGGGCAGCTGGCAGCCTGGGAGCCCGCGGCAGGGACGTGGAGCTGGACTCCACTTTATAAATCACTGTCTCCCTTTATAGGTGCAGTTTTAACCTTCCCGGCTTCTGCCTGGGGATTTATTGGCAGTTTCATTTCTCAAGCCATAACTCACCGCACTGCCCGGGGCGGGTGGTGGGGCTCCTCCGCACCCTCCAGTGGGTGCTTGGCACCCTGACGGGGAGAGGCACCTCCTCACCCCCACACCCGGGTGCCCATAGGCAGGGATGCCCCCGGGACCTCGACCTGCAGCGTTGCGTTTCCCCCACACAATGCCGAGAAGTAGCCAGACAGGGAGAGGGCTGGGATCCCCGTCTGCATCACTGACTGGATGGGGATGGGGATGGGGATGGGGATGGGGATGGAGATGGGAGTGGGGATGGGGATGGGGATGGGGACATGGACAGGGATGGGGACAGGGACAGGTATGGGGATGGGGATGGGAATGGGGATGGGGATGGGAATGGGGATGGGGATGGGGATGGGGACAGGGACAGGTATGGGGATGGGGATGGGAATGGAGACGGGGATGGGGAATGGGGATGGGGATGGGAATGGGGACAGGGGTTACTTTGCTGGGGCTGCTGGTGCTGGCGGCGAAACCACCGTGGCCGTGGTCCCTGGCTGGGCCTGCTCGCGTTCCCTGACAGCGGAGGGATTTTAATTCCCCAAAGGATTTTCTTAATTAGGAGACTCCGTTACTCGCCGCTGCGCGCACGCCCGTGCAGCTCCAGCCCTTCAAAGGCTCTGCCCGCTCACTCACCCACCATCATGCTGCTGGCGGGCACCGAGGCTGGACCGGCACAGGGCCATGGGGTTGGCATCGTGGCAAGGAGGGGCTGCAGACCCCCTCCCAGCCCGCGGTGCGGGGCGAAGGAATGCCAGGGCACATCCCTGCCCCCTGAAGTTCGCTTCCCTAATGAGGTCTGTGCTAAAACGATAAAGAAGAACTTTAGTGAGGGGTTTATAATGCTGCCTGAAAGGGAAATGTGCCACCTTCCTTCCTCCCCCTGTCCCTCCTGTCCCCAGTGGGCCTGGTGACCCCATGCCGACATCCTTCCTGGCACCGCTGGTGGGTTTTGCCCATCCATCTGTTGGGTTTGATCCCGGTGCTGCCCATGGGCCAGGGCAGGGCAGCCGTGGGCGATGCTGGCAATGTCTGGATGTGCCGGGGAGCCAAGACATGGTTCAGCTGCTGCCTGATGTGGCTCAGAGCCCACGTGCATCCTGCTCCAGATGGGTTTCAGAGCAGCCAGGGTGCCAGGAGCCAGCTGTGGCAAGGCTGAGTGGTGCAGGGAGGGTCAGTGAAGGTGTCTGCTGGCGTGGGGTGAGCACTGTGTGTACCCCATGTACCTGTGCCATACCTGTGCCATACTCACCATACCTGCACCATAGCACCATACCTACCATACCCACCGTACCTGCACCTGATCCACCGCACCTCCACCGTACCCACTGTACCTGCACCCTACCCCCCCATACCTGCACCGTACCCACTGTATCTGCACCGTACCCACTTTATCTGCACCATATCCACCATACCTGCACCATACGCACCATACCTGCACCATACCCACCATACCTGCACTGTACCTGCACCATACCCACCGTACCTGTGCCATACCCCACCCTCCCCGGGCTCCCGTGGCACACAGGCCCCGGGGGCTGTTTCCTGCAGCCTGTTGAGTACGTTGCATGGCAGGAATCGATCCCCGCCGTTCCGTTTATTAGATGGTGTAATACCACCAAAACCTTTTCCACAATATCCCAAACTAAATCATTTATTCTTGACAAAAATCCAATAAAGAGCTCAGTCCTTCTCCATAGGCAGATAAAGCCCAGATTAACGGGGCTGCCTAGATCAAAAGAAAAAAAAAGGAGGAAAGGCTGGGAAAATGAGCGTGGGATGTAGAGGAGACTTCTGCCACCTTCTCGCTTTCCCAAGGCTGCTTCAGCTCAGGGTTTTATTACAAAAAGCCACCTAAGTATTACAGGCTAATCCGTAAATCCCAGCCTAGTAAAATATGTGATGGATTTTGTAAATTGTGCCCTTTACAAAGCTGATTGAACTTTTTTTCCCTGCCAGTTCCCTTTTCCTCTCCTTCTCCCTCCTCCCCTGGGGGACTTTTTTCTCCTTGGGGACCACGATGCCTTTTGGTGTCTGTGTCCCGGCCCTGCTCCTGCTCCAGCCCAACCCCCCGGTCCCTCTTTGCAGCCACTCTCCGGTGGGAGAGACACAGCAGCAGGACTGGACCATGGTGGGGAGGATAGATAGGGATAGGAATGGGATGGGATGAGGATGGAAATGGGATGGGATGAGATGAGGATGGGGATAGGATGGGAGGGGAGGGGAGGGGAGGGGATGGGATGGGGATGGGGATGGGATGGGATGGGATGGGATGGGATGGGATGGGGATGGGGATGGGATGGGATGGGATGGGATGAGGATGGGGATGGGATGGGGATGGGATGGAATGGGGATGGGAATGGGAAAGGGGATGGGGATGCAGAGCCAGCCCATGGCCACGTGGCTGGAGCTGGCCACCTGCATTATTAGCTCCTGCTTTCCCCATCCTGTCCCGGCAGCCTGCCGGCAGCCGGCTGTGCGGAGGCGGGAAGGCGGCCGTTAATGCTGGGCCTCCTGGGTGACCCCCCCCTCCTCACCTTGGCCTGATTTTAGGGCTTTCTGCCTTCCCCTGGAGTGGGTACCGGGTGGTCCTGGGTGCTGGCCCGGGCAGGGGCACCTGCTCTCCCCTCGCAGCGGTGGGACCACCCCGAGCCGGCATAGCCGGGAGCTGGGGCCCAGGGGGGGCTGCTGGCGGGTCAGACAGGAATCGTGTTGTCTTTGGCTCCTGCTTGGAGGCTGTGGAGGGACTTGGCTGTCGGGCCAGGCTATAAATCCCGGATGTCAGATGTGGCGCGGGTCAGTCTGAAACCCCAGCGTGGCTGGGGACCGCAGAACATCGGCAGCCCATGGAGCACCGCCAGCCCACGGAGCATCACCAGCCCATGGAGCATCACCAGCCCACGGAGCACCGCCAGCCCACGGAGCATCACCAGCCCACGGAGCATCACCAGCCCATGAAGCGTCACCAGCCCATGGAGCATCACCAGCCCACGGAGCATTGCCAGCCCACGGAGCATCGCCAGCCCACGGAGCATCGCCAGCCCATGGAGCATCACCAGCCCATGCAACACCTGCCCAAACACCCTTGGGATCCCCGGAGTGCCGGGATGGTCCTCGGGGCTGGAACAGACTGCAAAGCCTGGAAATGGGATTCCATCCAGCCACCCCTGTGGGGTGAGGAGTGCAGCCCAGCACCGCGGACCCTTTCCGATCGGAGCACATTTCTGCGCAGGAGGGGGATAAACTTGGGCACGTCTTTCCTTCCTCCAACATTATTTCCTGTTTTTTTTTATTAAAGCAAGATGTTGCTGGCGAAACTCGTGCTCCCTTCCCTGTTTTTCCATCAAATTATTCTGCAGAGGAACATCTGGCAGCAGCTAACAAACAGGCTCTTCCTGCCTGTCGCGGCAGCGACGCTGTTTTCCCTGCAGGGGCTGGGGCAAATGCCACCTGCCACCGTGGTGCCTGTCATCCCGTGCTGCTGGGTGACACGGGTGGCAGTGAGCACGGGGACCCGCCAGCGTCATGCCCTGGGTAGCAAACCGGGAGCTGGGAAGAGGAGGAACGTGTGCCACATCGTTTGTTCGACTTCATTCTGCCCTGAGCTGCTTTTTCTTTTGGTTTAAGGGTAACGCCGAGGCTGACGGAGACTGAGGATCAAATCCTGGCTCCGAGCTGGGCTCCAGCCCTTCGCAGCCGGAGCAAGTCCAGATCTCTGCCGGGGGCTCAGATCCCCCCGAGAGGGCCGAGCAGCGGCGCTGGGGGTGTAACGTGCACCGAAGCCCCCACCAGCCTGGCCCGGGCTGAGCTGGATGCTGTCACCCCCAAATCGTGCCTTGCAAAAACCCCAACAGGATGAGGTCACTGTGCAGATCCGGGGTATCTTAATTGCCCTCGAGGGAACGAGGGCCGGGTTAGCGCCCAAACGCACTAGTCTGAGCTCCTGCCAGTGCTGACTGAGAGGACAGCAGGGCAGGGCTGTGCCTCAGTTTCCCCAATACCAAACAGCACTGCAACCAGGGCAGCTGGAAGCCATCAGCTCTTCCTTTCCTCCTACAACCCACCCCGGGCGATTAAAGACGGGCGTTACATGTGCTCGGAGCCAGCGCCGGTAGATGCTAGGCGGTAACCATGGCAACTGCCAGGTTTCTGTTTCCTTGCCCTTGCCAGTCACCTTGAGATGCCACCACGTCCTGGTCACCAGCCGGGCACCCTGCATCCCCCCCATGCAGCTCCCACCAGCTGCCCTGGCACGCGTGGCCGAGGGATGCGGTGACAGCAGGGCTGTGCCAGGGATTGCCATCCCCACGCTGGCACGAGGGCTGAATCCAACACCGCCCAGGCTGTGCTGGGGCTCCCGGGGCTCCTCTCATCCTCGGGGACAGGACTCAGCGCCATGGGGCAGAGGATGGAGCCCCGGCACCATCCTGCCACCACATCCCTGGCGCTGGCAGCATCCCTGCCCGGCAGCGCCGGCGGAAGGAGCCCCGCGAGGCTCACAAAGCAACATCTGCAAGCGCTTAACCACGCAGCCGGCCCGGCCCTTCCCGAAATAGCTCGTGGCGTGGGCTCCCATGCCAGCGCTGATGTCATCTGCTTTTATTTCCCTCCCGTCCGCTCCTTCCCTGCTGGAGCCACGATTTACTTGTCAGCCGCGCTCCGTGCCGGGGGCTTTGCCGCCGCCAGCCCGACCTGTGCCAACACAGCCGGGGTGCCGCTGAGTGATGGTTGGGGCTGGCTCTGCCAGGAGGGGCTGGCTGGGTCCCGGCGCTCCGGCAGTTGCGATGCCATTGGAGGCTCCTCACGTCCCCAGCTGGAGGTGGGGTGAGCCCTTCTTCCTCTGGCAGCTCGGGCACTGTGGGGATGTTGGGGAAACCCTGGCTGCAGGCTGCCAGCTGCTCTGGAGGGGTTGGCATAAATGGGGAGGGGTTGGGGGGCAGCACCCCCCAAGGGGGATCTGGGGACCACACACCTCCAGCTGCGCCTCCGCCACTCCGGGAGCCCTCAGGAGAGGGGATGCCTTGGCTGTGCCACCGGGATGGGCACCCATGGCCCTGGGCTGCTTGCCAGGGCTGCCGACGTCTTTGCACCACAGGCTGCAGCCAGCGCCAGCCTTTCTCCACGGACAGGGAGTGACTTGGCCACCGCAGCGCAGGCAGGAGCCGGCCAGCTGGCTGCAGCCCCTCGCCTGGCTCTGGTACCAGCACATGCCTCCGGAGCGACGTGTCCGCGCGGCGCCCGCCTGCGCAGCCGCCTCGGGCTGCTCGGAGCTCGGCTCCGTCCCTCCCGCCCCCTCCCCACCAGCACCGCAGGATCCCACCGTGGGGGTCCGCATCTCCCTTGGGTGGAGGGTCCATGGAGGTGCAGGAATCCTGGTGCAAAAGCTCGTGGAGAAACGCAGCCTGGCCCTGGGGACACCAGGGCACGGCACAGGGACTCGGCTGGGGTCTGGCACAAGGGGTCAACGGCACGGCGGCTGGGCATTGCATCCGTTTGGGTTTGCCAAGCGGCTTGCAGGAGGAGCGAGCTCCGCCGGGCACAGCCTGTGACGCTGCTGGTGCCCACCAGCTGCTCCCGCTCGGCTCTGGGGCTCATTCCGAGATTTACTGTCGTCTCTGGAAAATGGGTGGAGAAGGAGGATGCATCCTCGCCCCGCCGGGGAGCGGCTGGGGGGGCACCGGCCCTGGCTGCCTCTGGTTCTCTCCAGTCTCCATTCCTCTGCCCTGCAGTGGCACCCCACATCCCCTTGGCCACCTTGGGGGACGCACAGGCTGGGCTGATGTCCCTGTCCCCTCTGTCATCCCAGTTCGGCAGGCTGCCCGTGCCCGCTGCCCACCGTGTCGCTCCAAGATGTGCCAGTTGTGTGCCCTCCTCCCCGTCCTCCTCCCCTGCAGGAACACATGGCACCACGTCCTCAAATAATTGCTTCATTACGGGTTAATTACTGCAATTAGCTGAGTAGTGCTCCTGCGAGTGCCTTCTGGCCTGTGCGCGGTGAGCCCCGTCCCCTCCAGCCCTGCACCCGCTGCGGTGGCACCAAGCACGGTCCGGATGGACCTGAGGATGCTCTGCCTGGCTCGGGGGGTCCACGAGGCCACGGTGATGGGCGCGTTCACCCTTTACCTTTGGGCTGGTCTTACAAAGCTGCTCTGCTCAGTCTGGGCAGAGACAGGATGGGTCCCACGGGGCTGGGCAGCACGTGGGACCCTGCGGGGGGTGGGGGGGGCACACACCACAGAGCAGCTGCCTTTGTGCTGTCACGACAGAGCGTGTAACTGGGACACACTGCAGCGGCGCAGTGGTACGCGTCCCTCCGGCTTGGCTCGCCCAGTGCGTGCCGCTGCACTGGTGGGGAGCCTGGTACAGGAATGGCTTACAGTGACACGAGCCACAGGTGGGTGCTGCCAAATGGGGCTCCCCCTCCCCACCAGCACCCGCCGTGGGGAGACTGGGGTGAAGCGGGCACAGAGCCAATGTGTCCCCATCTGTCCCCCAACACGGGGAGAGCGTGACGAGCCAGGGTGACGGGGATGCGCAGAGGACCCATCCTCCGCCGTCACCCCCGTGTTGGCACCATCCCAGTGTCACCGCAAGAGCCGTGTCTGGTGCCAGCGGCCGGGCTCAGCCCCGCTGCCATCGCTGCTGCCTGAGCCGCGGCCGCGCTTATGAATAAATGAAGGGCGAGCAAAGCGTCTGCCTAATGGCACGATGACAAACGTGTACCGAAACCGGAGGGAAAAGGGAACGATTTGAGGAATTCAATTATTTAACAGAAGCTTGTTACTGGGATGCACCAGGGAGCCCGTGCCAGCGCTGCCCCAGGCTCCAGCGCGGGGAGGCGGGGGGTGTCCTGGGGTGCCCCGTGGGACGTTGGGGACCGCTACACAGCCAAGCTGTCCCCATGAGGGATGGGGACATGCAGGGTGGGGGTCTGCTGGAGCTGGTGGCCGGGTGAGGGTGGGCAACATGGGCAGCATGCGGGCAGCGCTGGCGTGTGGCTGGAGAGCAGGTCAGGGAGCGGAAGGGGATTCATTTGCACCTGGCCTGGGCTGGCAGCCCCCTGCCAGGGAGGTGCAAATGGACTCGGCAGGAGCTGGCTGCCCTCAGCCCCCCCTGTGGGGCTGGATTGCTGGTGGCTGAACACAGCACGGGGCCTGATCCTGCTCGGCGGGGAGCCATGGTGCAGGACGGCTGATCCAGCCCTGGGGATGCCGGAGGTTAATGTCACACGAGCCAGGACCAGACCTCACGGAGAGGGACAGGCATTTAAAATTGATTTGTCAGTCCCACTGTCCCCAGTGCCCAGGGATGTGTGTCCCCGTGGCCTGGCTGCGATCACGCCTGCGTGGCGCAGGAGACAAGGGGCACCGGCTGCCTGTTCTTGCTGCCTCTGCTGGGTTCCCCTCCAAGCTCGGCAGCAAGCTGAGGGCTCGAGTGGGACCATTCCTCCCCTTACGAGTCACGGTGGCCGTGGGCACCTCCAGGTCCATCCTGCACCATGGCCGGTGCCACCTTCCCCCCACTGGCCTCCCCCTGGGGCCGTGCCATGTCCTTGGCCGCAGATGCCAATAGCCAAGACCAGCGTGGTGGATCAGTGCGCATCATCCCCCTACACACACAGTCGGCAGTGATGAAACCTGGCAGGGGACAAGAGCGTGTGAGCGCGGGCAGGCGCTGGCAGGGACGCGGGCTCCGGCAGCCAGCTCTCCGCTCCGCACATGCCCGGCTGCTCGCCGCGCTGCCCGGAGACCGCTCGCTCGGAGCTCGCATATGCTGCGAGGTGATGCGCTTTATTCCCTGCCAGCCTCCTTTGGCTGCCAGCCGGCGAGCGCCCGGGCTTGGGCAGACACTTGGGTGGCCATGCCGAGCACCATCCACCACCAAAGCCAGGTGGGGCAGAGCATCCTGCGCCACCGGCTCCGCTGCGAGAGCTGCTCGCCCAGGGGACCCTGATGTGGGTTTAATAAGTGCCCCGGTGCCAAAGCAACCCCAGCAGCGCTGCTGCCCCAGCCCTGCCCGCAGCCTGGGTGCTCTCAGCAATTCCAAGCACTCAGCCCTGATGGCAGCCAGAAGGAAGCAGCCGTTTGCCAGAGGCAGAGCCTGGCAGCGGGCAGACGTGCCATAGCCCGTGCCAAGCCAAGCCGCGGCGGTGATCAAGCTCCTGCTAATCCGTCAGGCCGTTCTCCACGGGAACGGCCAGGCTTGCGGATGCCGACGTCTGCGGAGCGTGAAGACGGTGTTTTCTGGCGCTTGCCCTGAACAAGCAGGATTAGCTCTGGGGTGCAGGTTTCTGGGGATCCCTTTGCTGATCCAGAGCGCCCCATGGATTAGGTGCCACCTAAGAGCCCCTTGGACCCATCCTCCCCCTCCCAGATCCCCGCAGAGCCGCAGCCGGCGAGCGGCTGTTTGGAAAGGAACAAAATCGCAGCATCCATCAGCGTGGGAGCGAGAGCAAAGGCAGTGATTTAGGTGACTGGTCACCAGTGTCACCGCCGAGGAGCTGAGAGCGGAGCAGGGAGGGATGAGATGGTGACACAGGCTGGTGGCCGTTTGCACAAACCAATCCGCAGAGGGGATCCGGCACCCGGGGAAGTGGTCGATCCCTCTCGGCACGGCCGTGCGCTCGGGTGAGATGGCTTTGGAAGGAAGGCAGTGGCTTGGCTGACAGTTACTGGCTGGGGATGGCTCATGTCAGCTGGTGTGGGACCCCAGGGATGCTGGGTGTCCAGCGTGGGACCCCAGGGATGCCAGGTCTCCAGTGTGGGATCCAAGGGATACCCTGGCTCCAGTGTGGGACCTCAGGTTTGCTGGGTATCCGGCACGGACCGTGATGGGGAGGATGGCTGCAACCAAGATTCCTGGTTCCGCCCTGTCCCATGCTGGTGCCATGCTGTGACACCTCACAGCTACGCCATGCTGCACCACGCGACCCCTCCCTTTCCCCCCACCCAGTCCTTCCATCTTCTTTAACTCTCATTTACAGCTGCAGCCCAAGACGGGGAAGGAGGAGGAAGAGGAGGATCCAGAGCCAAGTGTTTCATTCCTGCATACCTCTTCCCATGGAGGGCTGGGGATGGAGGGGGGCCCGGGAGCGGGTACCCCCACTCCCGGGCCCCCCCTCCATCCCCAGCCCCTCATCCGGGGACCACTGGGCAGTAATTCCCCTCCAGCTCCTTTCCCCTCTCTCCCATTCCTGCTGCTGCCGATACTGCTCCTCATCCTCCCAACAGGTCCTTGGCCACGGCATAATGGAGAGGCCGTGCGGCTTTCAGGAATAATTAATTTCTGGCAAAATTAAAGCAATACGAAGTCTACGGGCAGGCTGGGAGCCATGTGCCACGGCCAGAGCATCGCTTTTCCCCCCGTCGCTTCGGGTTTACGTTCCCCTCTCGCCTTCAGCCGTGCAAATTTCCCAGCGTTTTATTCAAGCTCCATCCCCGGGCCCCGACGCTCACGGCCCCGAGCCCGGCGAACGATTCGTGTCGAGCTGATGGACGACCTGCTCGCGCGTCCACGTTTGCAGCTCATCCTGGAGCCGAGGTGTCTCCGCAGAGAGCGGGGCTGGCTGGGAGGGAGGGGGGCTCCTCGCCGGATCGTGCCGTGGCTGGGACACGGCAGTGACGCTTGGGTGCTGGAGGGGTCTTTTATTTTATTTTCTTTAAATAAGGTGGTTTTTTTCAAACAGCCTCAGAAATCCATCCCCCGTCACCCATCCCCTGCGGTGGCTAACGACAGGTAAATGGATCCCCGGGTCCTCGGCGGGAGCGGGGGGTCTGCCGTGCGCAACACGTGTGTGTCCAGAGCCCTTCTGTGTCCGTGCACACGTATGTTGGGCTCTGCTGCACACATATGTTGGGCTTTGCTGCACACGTGTTTTGGGCTCTGCTGCACACGTGTGTCGGGCTCTGCTGCACATGTATGTTGGGCTCTGCTGCACACATATGTTGGGCTTTGCTGCACACGTGTGTTGGGCTCTGCTGCACACGTGTGTCGGGCTCTGCTGCACACGTATGTTGGGCTCTGCTGCACACATATGTTGGGCTTTGCTGCACACGTGTGTTGGGCTCTGCTGCACACGTGTGTCGGGCTCTGCTGCACACGTATGTTGGGCTTTGCTGCACACGTGTGTTGGGCTCTGCTGCACACGTGTGTCGGGCTCTGCTGCACATGTATGTTGGGCTCTGCTGCACACATATGTTGGGCTTTGCTGCACACGTGTGTTGGGCTCTGCTGCACACGTGTGTCGGGCTCTGCTGCACACGTATGTTGGGCTCTGCTGCACACATATGTTGGGCTTTGCTGCACACGTGTGTTGGGCTCTGCTGCACACGTGTGTCGGGCTCTGCTGCACATGTATGTTGGGCTCTGCTGCACACGTATCGGGCTCTGCTGCACACGTGTGTCGGGCTCTGCTGCACACGTATGTTGGGCTCTGCTGCACAGGTGTGTTGGGCTCTGCTGCACATGTATGTTGGGCTCTGCTGCACACATGTATCGGGCTCTGCTGCACACGTGTGTCGGGCTTTGCTGCACACGTGTGTCGGGCTCTGCTGCACACGTGTGTCGGGTTCTGCTGCACATGTGGCCGCGCATCAGTATTTCTGAGCGCGTGCACTCGCTCTCGCTGAGGATCCGGGTGTGCGGAGCTTTATGACAACTGAAATGGAAAAGACAATTGGATGTCAAAACCCATCCAAGGAGCCCATTTATACCCACCGACTTTTATGGGATTCCCACTGATTGATTCAGGCCCCATAAAACTTCCTGCAGCAGCTCCCGCCCCTCCGGGCCAGCTCTGCCTCCATTCCCCAGGGACGTGATCGGCTCCTCCGCCTGCACCGGGATTTCACCCACGTCCCTGGATGCTCAACTCCTTTCCAGCTGCCTGGAGCTGCTCCACATAAGGGATGCAGCGCATGTGCCACCGTGCCATCCATCCCACTGTCAGCACATCCGTTGGGCCAGGGACTGGTGGCTGCGGCCGGATCCTGCGCTCGGCCCCTTCCGAGTCACCTTTTTTCGCCTCGCAGAGGTGAACTTCACGCTCCGCTGCCAGTCTCTATGTGCCAGCCCTTGGTGCCACCGCTGTGTTCAAGGCAGCAGCCGCGCCGCTTCGCACAATGGATCTTGGTGCTGGCCCGCTTCCTGCGCCCATGCCACCGCTGAGCGGTGAGGATGCTGCCACTCTGGAGGGTCCAGGTGGAGAGGGTGGCACTGGGCTGCGGTGAGGCTGGCGATGTGTGCCGGCCAGGCTGGGAAGGTCTCACCTGTGGCTCATCAGCGATAATCACTGCAGCTGCCCTCGTGTGCCACAGGCAGCCGATGCTTGGCAAAGGCATCAATCTGTGTGTCAGCACAGTTCATTGTCACCAAACCTGAGCGGTGTTGCGGGTGCTGGGAAGGTGGCCTCGGATGGGGACACGAGGCTCTGCTCCCCCCCTGCCTGCAGCACGGCTGGTCCTGCTTTTGGAAAGTCCCAGGGGCTGTTGGCCCCACCAAGGGCAGGACATGGACGTGCCACCGAGTCTGGCAGCACCCGGGGCGAGCCCACCCGCTGCACCGATCGGTGTGTGCAGCTGCCGAGATCCCCATTAGCACCAGCACGGAGCAGGCGAGATCGGTGTCCATCCCCAGGGAGGGCACGGCCAGGGGCTGGTGCAGGTCACTGTGTGTCACCAGGGATTGTGATGCCAGTGCAAACCACGTGCAGATGGGTGCAGGGGCTTGTTCAGTGGGTGCTGGCCCAGCACCCGCTGCACCACGCTGGCCCCGTGTCTGTGGCTGGGGGTGGTGGGGAGCCTGTCCTGGAGGAAGGTGATGGGAAAACCTTCCCCAGCATCCGCAGAGCCGCTGGCACTTGTCGGAGCGACTCAGGCAGCAGCTGCCCGTCAGCGCTCTCCTTTCCACGGCTGAGCACACTGACCTTTCCCAGTGCTCCCCGGCTCAGCCCCAGCCACTGCTCCTGCCGGCTGCCGGTTTCGGCGCGGGTGGGAGGTGGGGGGAGCTGCTGCAGACGAGCAGCCCCGGCCCCTTCCCCCCACTCCGTTCCCCTCCCACCCCACTCCTTCCCAGTGCTCATCCAGCACCCAGTAATGTTTATTCCTCCCTGTGTGCGCTGAGAACTTGGACACCATCAGGACACTGGAATTACCACACGGGGACAGGCAGTGGGCTGCTGGCAGAGGGTGTCCAGCGTGGTGGTACCTGTGACGCCTGGGAGTGATGGTGGCAGATGAGGGTGACAGGCAGAGTCCGGTCCTCCCAGTCTCTGGAAAGGATAGAGAGCACTCCCAGGATTTCCAAGATTTGGGCTGAAAAGGCACAGTGCAGCCTTCCTACCATGCTCACGGCTTTCAAGAGCAAGAGAGGGGGTCACCCACCGCCCTGCATGGGAGTGCAGCTGTTGCATTGCCGTTGCATTGCCATTGTTTTGCCATTGTGTTGCCATTGTGTCATTGTTGTGCTGCTGTTTTGCTCCAGTTGCATTGCTGTTGCATTGCCATTGCATTGCTGTTGTGTTTCCGTTGCATTGCCATTGCATTACCATTGCTTTACCATTGCATTGCTATTGTGTTGCCATTGTGCTGCCGTTGCATTGCCGTTGTGTTGCCGTTGCATTGCCATTGCTTTACCATTGCATTGCCGTTGCTTTACCATTGCATTGCCATAGCTTTACCACTGCATTGCTGTTGTGTTGCCGTTGCATTGCCATTGCATTGCCATTCCGCTGCCATTCCATTGTCACCGTGTTGCTGTTGCATTGCCGTTGCATTGCCGTTGCATCACTGTTGCGTTGCCGTTGTGTTGCCGTTGCATTGCCTCGTGTTTCTGTTGCATTGCCATTGCATTGCTGTTGTGTTTCCATTGCATTGCCATTGTCACTGTGTTGCTGTTGCATTGTCGTTGCATTGTCATTTCATTGTCATTGCATTGTCGTCGCATTGTCGTTGTGTTGCCATTGCGTTGCTATTGCATCACTGTTGCGTTGCCGTTGTGTTGCTGTTGCATTGCCTTGTGTTTCTGTTGCATTGCCATTGCATTGCTGTTGTGTTTCCATTGCATTGCCATTGTGTTGCCGTTGCATCACTGTTGCATCGCCGTTGCATTGCTGTTCCGTTACCGTTGCATCGCTGTAACGTTGCCGGAGCACTTCTATCGCATTACCCTGTCACTGTCACACAGGGTTGGTGTTGCCGTTGGTGTTGCACAGCCCAGCATCCAGCACGGCCCTGGAAGCCCCCTGGTTTGATTGAGGGTGTCCCCCCCAGCCTTTCTCCGAAGGCGGAAGGCCACAGAGGTCCCTTATCCTGGTGGCTTTTCCTTGCTGCAGCAACGCCGGCTCATGGAGGGGGGCCCGTGGGACGGAGCGCAGGGGCCGGGGCTGGGCCACTCCACATCAGTCCATGCACTGAGCTGGGAAAGCCGAGGGCTGAGCAAGACACTGCTCTGCTCCCAGTACAGCGTGTCCCCGGCGCGACAGCAAGGGCAGGCGACACCGGCTCCATCGCGGAGCGCACCTCGCGGGGCGACGCGTTCCCACCCCCTTTTATAAAAAGCATCGCTCCTGTAATAAAGAATTTAATAACCCGCTGTGCCTGTGTGGATAGAAAACTCATTTGTTTAATAGGCAGCAGTTTGGCTTTGTCATGTTCATTTAGTTTTTAATGACGCACAGTTGTGCCAATATTGATTTTAGCTTATAGGGACTCAAAAAATTTACTATCTGGAATTATCTGAAATGTAGCCGTTTTATCTGGCAGGCAGGAAGATGGATCTCTCCCCGCCTCGCTCCCGGCCGGCGTGATGGCACAAGCCGCTTGTGAAGGGCTCCATGTGATCCCACACTGGTTTCCATCTCACCCATGGCACGCAGTGGCAGCCGGTGCTGCCGTGCCAGATCCCACCCGGCTGAGCTCTCCCACCTGCGAGCATGGGGAAACTGAGGCACAGGGGGGGGTGGTTTCCCCTAAGCCAACCTTTGCATGTGAGGTCAGGCTGGGAATTGGACCCAGCAGTTGGGTCTCTCCGGCCGTTTTCCATGAGGGAAGGCATGTGCTGGTGGAGCCTTGCTGCACAGACCTGCCCCCATCGCCCCTCCGCCCAACAGCCTCCACTTCCTTCGCTAATTTTTAATGAGTCAGCAGCTCTCGCGCCGCCGTCCCCCCGTGCACGGGGTGACAATTGGCAGCAAATCCCATCGACGGCCCCTTATTGAGTGTAATGACACGGCAGGAACCAGCTGGAATCCACTTCCCGAGCGGCTGCACGCTCCTCGGCCCTCCGCTCTCTCCGGGCTGACGCGGGGTGATGCTCGGGGTGCAGCGACCCCCGGCACTGCCCCCATCCCGCCAGCCCCGGGGGGAGCAGAGCAGAGCCGAGCTGGCTGGAGTAGCGAACCCAGCAGGTCCAGTGGGCTCGGGGTGGGGAGGGGGCTGGGCAGGGACCCTCCTGCCAGGTTCCCCCCATTCCCAACCCCAATCCGATATTTTGCCACTCCGAGGTTTCGCTGCTGCTAACGGGATTGATTGGGGAGCTGCTAATTCCATCTCCCCAAAATGCCCCTGGGGCTCTGTGGGAACCCAAACTGGGGAGCGAAGGGCTGATGTCTGGGGGGGGGGTCAGGCTCTGGGAGCCCCGCAGAGCCCCACAGCCCCCTCCCTGAGTCCCTGCTCGTGCCCACTCCCCTTGGCCGGTTCAGCGGCGCTGTGGCAGCCGGCTGTGCCAGGCACCGGCGACCGCCGGCACAGCCTGTGCTCACCGTTACTCATTATGCACGTCTGTAAATATATTATTTACTGTTTCTGCCATGATTGTCCATTATTTATCACCTAATCCTGTAGTGCTGGAAATCAGTGCGGCACCTGAAGCACCTTGTGCTGGAAAAGTGCCCGCCGGATGACGGAGAGCCCCAGCCGCGTGCCAGGCTGGAGCAGCGAGGCCAGGGCTGAGCCGAGCGAGCACGGTGGGGCTGGGGGGCATGGGGTGAGGATGGGGGGGGTCAGCCTCCTGCAACCCTCCTGATGGGCCAGGGGAGCCACCAGCCGCTTTGGGGGCATCTCTGTGGCTTCCTAATTATATCACACAGGGGACCAACACGTGCTGCAGCTCGCTGGGAAAGGGGCCCGATCCTGCAGACAGGGATGAGGGACCCCAACGAGGATCTTGTCCCGGTGCCAGGGATGGGGCTTCCCTGTTCCCTGGGTATCAGGGCAGCAGGTGGGGAGGACGAGGGCTGGGGGCTGCAGTTGCTCCCTGCACACACCTGGAGGGGTTTAAACTGCAGGTGGGTTCAATCCGCTGGTTTGATGCAGAAAAGATAAATGAGCCTGACCCAGCAGAGCTGGGCTGGTGGCTTTGGGCTGGACTGATGATGGATCTTGTCCTTTCCACGAGGAATGAGCCATGTGTGATGCCCGTTGGGGACAGGTAAGAGGGGCTTTGGGCTCTGCTGCTTTGTGGCTTCTGCTGCTTTTGTGAGTTTCTCCTTGCAGGTGCCCTGAGCTGGGGGGTGTGAGCAGCACCCAGGGCTGCAGTGGGGACTCGTGTGCTCTTAAAAAGTGAGCTGGTGTCTGCCCAAGCCCTTTGCTTTTGGGTCTGGGGTGCCCAGCAAAAAAAAAAAATCACCCCCTTCTCTGAGCATCAGGTGCTGGGGCATGCAGGGAGCTGGTGATCAGAAATGTGTTTATTGCAAGTGCTCTGCTGGGGGGGGTGTCCTGGTACCCCTAGCCTGGCCCTGGCTGGTGTGTGGGGTTCAGCAGTGAGCCCCTTCAAACCTCAGCTCCTGGAAGTGTGTGATTAAATGAGAGTCTTGGACCTGGCCCCTGGTAAACCTGGCTGGTCCCCAGCTGCTGTTCTTGAGCAATGCTCAGGAAGGTGGCCTTTAAATGTTAAGAAATCATGTTAAAATGAGCCAGAGCCTTAGTTTAAATTTTTAATCTCCTGATTTAAAAATCAGCCTTGAGGTCTGGAGTGTTGGTGGGGGCTGGTGCTGCTGAGTGGGTGTTTCTGTGCTGGTGGTTTTGGGGTGCAGGGCCAGCACTGAGCTTGCTGCCACAGAGCTGGTGGTTGCACCTTTACTCTCCCAGCACGCAGAGGAGCCAGGATTTCCCATGGCCCATCCTGGGGGCTCCTCTTGGCTCTTTCCAACTGGCAGAAAAAGCAAAACTCAGCTTTGCAGGGTGGTGGAGGAGCAGTTGGTGTGTCTGAGAGCTGAGGGGCTCCTGGTCCCACTGCTGTGGCTTTGGGTTGTTTTATGTTTAGAAATGCTTCTGCTCCCCAGTACCTGTGGGCTTGAAGATGCTCCAGAGGAGGATCTGCCAGTGCGAGCCCCCAGCTGTGGAAGGGCTGTGGGTCTGGAGCAGTGGGAACAACATTTCCCACCCACCACAGGGCTCACGGACCCCCTCACCTGGAGCAGCACGTGGGGATCCAGCCGGGATCCCCAACCTCCTGCTTTTTGCACGGGGTGATGCTTCCCCCAGCCAGCACGAGCAGTTCTTGCTGTGCTGCCCTGAGCTCTGCCACGGGAAGGCTGATGGAAGCTCCGTGCTGGAGCAAAGGCTCCTTTTGGTATCAGCTTCCCCAGTGGAGGACGGCTGCGGGGATGAACGCCTCTCCTCCTCCTGCTCGGCGCTGGGAAGGTGCGCAGCCGGTCTCGGGGTGCGCAATTAGAGGCAGCTTAGAGCAGGAGAAAGAGCTTTAACGCTGGCACTGCCTCTGCGCCGCGATGGGTTTGGGAGTCCCCAGCCTGGGGGTGCCGTGTGTGCCAAACCCTCGTGTTTGAGGGGGGAGTGAGGGGTGGTTGGGCTCAGTGGAGGGGGGTGCTGAGCCCCCCCAGGGCCCCACATCCCCCTGTGGAGAGGCGGGAGCACTGGGCAGGGCTGCTGTTGGCAGAGCTGGGGAAGCCCCTCAGGCTGGTGCGTGTTGCTCCCGGGGAGATGCTCATGATGCTGCTGATGGGGTCAGCAGCACGATGGGTCCCACTGAGGGGGTCTGGGGAGGGTCAGGGCTGCCTGTGACCCCCCCCCGCTCCAATGGTTCATCGAGTGCACGGACCCGTCCGATGGTGGGGACTGGTGGGTGCGGAGGTGGAGCAGAGCGGTGTCAGCTGTGGGCAGGTCTCCCTGGGAAATTTCTGGTCCATCTTGGCTTGTCCCCAAAAGGCTGCTCTCCAAGGAGAGGAGCCAGATCCTGCTCTGCAATGGGACTCCTGGAACCGCTGCTGGGGAGACGCTACTGCTCTGCCAGCTTGGAACCCCCAACCCTGACCCAGCATGGTCTCGCTCTGGGCTTGAAGGAAAATCTTAATTGGGCTGAGATTCCCTGAGCAGCTGATGCTGGGAGAGAGCTCCGGGCTGGGAAGAGGAGTAGTGTTATCAGGAAGGAGAGGGTTTGCTCCTGTTGCTATTCCTTCTCTTGATATGATTTCTTTTGAAGACATCGAATATTTAAGATGTTTCTGCTCAGAGCTTGTTTGGAGGCTCCTTGCACAGCACCCGAGGGCAGCGTGGAGCCCTGTTCGATGCCCTCCAAGGGGAGGCAGCTTCAGTCCTGCTGCAAATGGAGTGCCTGCCCATGTGTGGCCCTGCCCTGGGGTTGGGAATTGTCCCCACGGCCCCGGGGGGTGCCATGGCTGTGTCTTGCCCCACATCACAGTCCTCCTGGGGAGAAGGGACCTGTCCTAAGCCCAGGTTTGGAGAAAGGAGTTAACAGATCACAGAGACTGTTTGTGACCTCCAGCACTACCCTGAATTAACTATTCCAGGAGAGCAGATGTTTCTGGAGAAATTAAAAAGCCACTTCCAATCTTAATTACAAAAAACAAGTATTGGGGGGGCCATGCTGCAGCCAGTCAGCTCTGCTCACTGTTACAAACGTGCACCTTATTGCTCATCTGGATGAGTCTGGCTCCAGCTTCTGCTGGTGGGAGCTTGTTATACCTCTGTCTGGGAGGCTGCAGAGCCTCTGTGATCCAATTTCTCTTCCTCGTGCCGGTGCTGACAGCCTGTGGTTACGTCTATCTCCTCTCCCATTTGATAGCAGAAAAGGACCAAGCTCCTGGAGTCTCTCACTCATGGGCAGCTCTTTCGACCTTGCCTCTCCTTGCACTTCCCAGCTCCTTCCCGAAGCAAGGAGCTCGGAGGGAGCACGATGCGCTCGTGCTCAAGGGACAGTGGTGCTGCACCAGAGTTGGTGCCTTGTCGAAGTCGAGGGATGCTGAGGACAGCTGAAGGAAGTTCTTGGCTGTTGTCCTGCAGCCTTTGGATACTGCTGACAGTCCCCAAAGCGCCTGACATCCCAGCAAAGACTTTTACATTTCAAACAAAGCCTTGATCTTTTTTTGGAACTTGCCTTGGTTTCAGACAAGAGTTTTTAATTCAAACCCCGCGACGTATTTTGGGTTTGACTTTGATGCGCCCTCTTCAAGCAGGAGGCAAAATAACAGCTTTCAAATCTACAAATAGGCCCGAGGCGGCTTTCTGCTGCCCACGGGGCTGGTGCGGCGGCTGCGTGAGGCGAACCCCTCATTAGCTGAGGTCTCCAAGCAGCAGCCAGTGGACGTGCTGCTGTGGTTGGGGGCCTGGGACCCCTGCACCTGGGGTGAGGGGTTTTTAGAGAGGAGCTCAAAAGCCCCAACCCTGACGTGCATGTGGGGACCTGGGCATCTTCACCCTGTCCAGAAGAGTCTCGGAGGGGCAAGAGTCATGCCATGTGGCTCACAGCTGGTCTGTGTGTGTGTTGTCATAATTACAAGTGATGCTGCCCCAAATTGTGGCTCAGAAGCTGGGATTCTCAATGTGCCATGTGATGTTGCTGGAGGATCGGGCTAACACTCATGGGAGATGGAGAGATGCTCTGTGTGGGGCAGGGGTGACCCAGCAGCACAGGGAGGCCACAGCCTGCCACCCGGGCATCACCTGGCACATCCTCAGGGTCCCTGGGTAGGTGACAATGTGGGTGCTACCAGACACTGCTGCCCTCTCTGGTCCCTGAGATGTGCCAGCATTGTACAGGGTAGCTCTTGACTTTTCCACCCGCTCCTGGAGCTGGCTGTGGTGGTGTGTGCTGGAACTTGCTCCCACTTGGATAAATTTGGGCAGAGGAGAGCTGTGATGGAGCTGCCAGGGCTGGAAGGGAGGACGGACAGGCTCTGGTGGGAGCGTTGCTGTGAGATCAGCGCTCAGCCAGTCTGCCCGGGTGACTGTGGGGAAGCAGGTACCTGTGCAAGTGGGTAATAAACGGCTCGCACCTCGGCAAGATTAATTGTAATAACCATAAATCAGCGCAGGCACCAGGGGCAGGCGCTGAATTTATGGCCCTGGAGACAGGAATTCCTGTTCTTTATGGAACAAAGCCCTGATCCCGCAGGGGCTTGGGAGCGTGCTGAGCATTATCACAGCTACTCCTCGCTGCAGCATGTGTGTTGGTGCCTGGGGAGCAGGGTCCAAGCCCAGTGCGGGGGGCTGAGCTCACCCCCAGCATGGCAGCGGCTTGCCCTGTGCTTGTTCCAGCCCGCACTGGGGGCCACGTCCTCGAGGGGTGAGCCGGCATTGCAGCCTCCCACAGCACATCGATCCCCATCGTCTCGGTTGAGAATGCCAACCACGGAGCTGATTAATGCTGGGGTGGGCAAGTGCTGGGTTATTGTTCAGCCTCTCTTCGAGAGGTCGATGGGAAATTTGGCAGTAGTTCTCCAAATACATAACGCGCACGCAGGCATTGTCCCCTCGAGGACTGCGCATGATTTACACGTGAGTGCGTATAATGTAGTGGAAATGCACACCGGTGCCTGGGCACGAACGCACACGGTTGTATCGACGCCGGCGGGGGAGTGCTCCCTCTGTCCCTGCCCTGATTTGACCTGCCGGTGCTGAGCCTGGCTTCAGGCTAATCTGCTCATGCTTTCATTTCACTCTGATCCTCGTAGGTCCCTTGGCTCAGAGGTGTGCTGTGTGCGCTCAGGAGGCTGATCCAGCATTCAGGGTGGGTATTTCCTTCTGTGCAGATGGTGTAGGTCCCTGGGTGTTAATGCTCGGTAGAAGCCGTGGTGGAGCTGCTCCCCCCCCACCAAATGCAAGGCGCTGTACTGGCATAAAGCACAGACATCTTGGAAGGATCTTTCAAGGCCTGATCCTGTTGGGAGTTCTGGGCTTGAGGAATTGCAGGATCAGGCCTGAAGAGGTGGTATGTTATCTGGGAGGTGCTGTTGGCTCATCTCCAGGGTTAGAGATTTGGTTTTTTGAAAACCCTAAAATGTTTGCTTTGATAAGCCTGTGGCAGTGACTGCAATTCTGCTTGTGAGCTA
Organism: Tauraco erythrolophus; assembly: GCF_009769465.1. Lineage (NCBI taxonomy): Eukaryota > Metazoa > Chordata > Aves > Musophagiformes > Musophagidae > Tauraco > Tauraco erythrolophus. The sequence continues at coordinate 1,460,073 of NC_141484.1, forward strand.
CCTCGGGGACATGCTGTGTCCCCTGCCCAGGGACCGGGTGCTGATGCTTTGAAGGCTATCGGAGGGGCCGGGGGCAGCGCGGGGTGGGGGTCGGCTCCAGGCACTTGGAGAAGCGACAGCTGCAGAGGGGAGCTGCTGCTTCCACAGCTGGGGGCACCGGGGAGGGACCCGCACGCACCGGGGGCGCGCCGGCCCCCGCTCCCCCCGCGGCTCCGTGCGCGCCCGGCCGCGGCCGCTGGGTAGCGCTCGGAGCCGCGCCGTCTCCCCGCCTCCCCGGCTCGGGCTGCCCCCGGCTCCGCCGAGCCCCGCCGCCACGGCTCACTCCGCCGCCGCGTCGCGCAGGAGAAGCAGGCAGCCGGCCGGAGCGCCGAGAGGGGACGGCGCGGCGCCGCCAGCCCGCCCGCCGCGCACGGCCGGCGGCTCCGAGCGGAACCCTGCGCCGCTGAGCGCCGCCACCGCACTTTCGCCGGTTCCTGGCGGGTGCCGGGGCGCAGCGGGAGGCAACGGGGGGAGAGGCCCCCCCCCGCGTCGCCCGGAGCCACCGAGGCGGGGATGTCCCCAGACAGGAGCTGAGCGTTGGGAGGGGCCGCCTGTCGCCCCCTGCCCCTGGACCCCAAACTTTTCAGCGCCTGCGGTGCGCTCGGCTCCGGGAGCGGCGGGGGCCCGGCCCCCGTGGTGCCCGGGCGGGCAGGAGGGGCCGGGGGCGCACAGCCCAGCCCTTCCTGTCCCCTTCCCTGACGCGGGGCGCGACGCTTGGGGAGGAGCTCGGCTGCCGGCCCCGCTCCGGATTTGGGGGTCCTGGCTCCGCGTGTCCCCGGGGAAGTTGCACATGGTGAGGGGCTGGCTGCGGACCCCCCTCGCCCCGTGAGGAGCCTTTCACCCCATCGTCTTCGCCTTCCTCCGAGCAGCGCTGCTGCGGAGGTCCCTGCGCCGAAGCCTGGAGGACGCCCCGGTGCCCGGGCAGCAGCGGGGACCGGCGCCGCACCCGCCCGGATTATAAAGTCGGGGAAGTTCTCCCTCCCCAACCCCCCCACCTCCCCGTCTCGGCGGAGCCATGGGCCGGCTCGGGAGCTGGGGGCTGCTGTTCTTCGCGGTGCTCGCCCTGTCTAGCCCCCCGGGAGCCGGCGCCCAAGGTAAGAGGATGGGGGGTTGGGGCGGGGGGGTGCCCTTCAGCTCCGACTTTGATGCTGGAGATGGATTGCAGAGGGTTGAGGGGGTCCCCGTGCTCCCATCCTTCCGGGCTAGGGAAGCTTTGTGCCAGCCGGGGGGGCGGGAACCGAGGCGGCCCCGGAGCTGCTTCTGTAGGGGGGCCCAGCATCGATGGTGTTCAAGAAGCAACCCCGGAGCTGGGGCCCGGGGCCCGCCGGTGCTGAGCGCGGCCCGGTGTCCGGGAGGGCTCGGCGGGGGCGAGCAGCCCGACTCTGCTCTGCCTCCTCCGTCCCTCTGCCCCATAACTGCCCCCAGGCTGGGAATGGGGGAAACGTTGTTCAGAGCATGGGTTAGAGACTGCCCTGGACTGCCCTCGGGGGACTGAGCATCCCCCCAGGGATGGCAGGGGGTGAAGGCACCCATTTCACCCCCACCCGAGGGACCCCTGCTGCAGCACAAGACCTGGGTGCAAGTTTGGGGAGCTCCCTGGGAGCAGCTCTTGCTCAGGTGTTGGTCTCATCGACCTCCAGCTGGCTGGTCAGACTGGTCAGGGAGCTGGGGCTGGAGGGGGTTCTGGAGCCCTGATTCCCGGGGGTGCCCGGTTCTCCTTGTGCACCCAGCCGGCCCTTGGGGTGAGGCAGTACCGCCGGGCAGGGCGAGCTCCTCTCTGCTCCTCATCTCTGGGGCTCTGACAGTCTGGTTTTAGCTGCTTCGCTGCTGGAGAGGAATGTAGAAATAGTTTGTGGCCCTGTGGGGTGCAGCTGGGGTTCAGAGATGCCAGGGGGCTTTGGGGTCCCATCCCTTGCCCAGGAGCGAGGCTCCCTGCAGGGCTGCGGAGGAGGCTCCTGGCTGGCAGGACCATCGCATGGCCACCTCCATCCCCGCCGCTCAGACCGAGCAGATCCAGGCTGCGAAACATGGGGGGCACAGTGGGGCGCAGTGCCGGGGGTCCTTGCCCGCAGTGTTTCTTGCCCTTGTTTGCAGCAGCGAGTGGAGCCAGGAGTCCCTTTGCACTCCCGTCCTCCCGCTCCCCCTGAGCCTCCCCCAGCACTGCTATAATTTCTCAGTAATTAAGTTCAGAACATAACATCTAAAGCGGCAGTATATTATCCGGGCAGGCCCTGTGCGGGGAGCTCGGAAGGTCTTTGATTGATTCACTCCCTTGCTGAGTTTCTCTTCTCCCGGCTGCCGGGTCCCCCGTGGTCCGTTTCTTCCCCGCCTGCGAGACGGGCTCCTGGCATGACCGAATCCCCTTCCTTTTGTCCGTGGGGCTCCGGGGTCTCGCCGTGGGGTGGGAGCCAGGGAGCTGCCTGCACTTCAGCCCACCCAGGGCTGGGGAAGGGGCTTTGCTCCCCTTTCCCGCTGCAGGATCCCAGTTTTGCGGCTTCGGCTCCCTGCGGTGCGTGTCACGTCCTCGCGGTCGGCGTGACATTGCTCGGTGCCCGGCGTGGCGTGGCAGGCAGCGGCCACGGGCGAGCGCGAGCGGTGGCTGCCCGCCACAGAGTCGCGGTGGAGGGAACGTTGCCAAAGCCTGGCACGTGCCCGTCTCCCCAGCCGCGGATGGCACTGAGGACGCACCGGCAGGGTCACCTCTCTGGCTGTGGTGCCAGGCGTGCCTGGGCTGCCGACGCTTGCTGTTGCAGCCTGTTGGGGTTGACTGGGTGCTGGGGTGAGGGAGCTGGAAAAGGAGCAGGCGTGCGGGCAGGATGCCCGGCTTCGGTCTCCAGCTCAGCCCTGCTGTGGTGGGCCGGGCAGGGCGGCCCCGCGCTGGCATCCCTGCAGGGCTGGCAGCGAGGGGCAGCGGGAGCGGAGGCGGGCAGCGCTTTGTGCTGGTGCTATTGATTCAGGCAGCCAAAGAAAATGGGATCAATAGAGACGGGGAGGAGGAGGGGGGAACGGGGTGAGACCTCCCCAGCTGGGGTGCGGGGGCTCCCTGGGTGCAGGATGAAACACTTTAATACCTGCGGTTGGTAAAACAAAGGCCCCTCACTGCTGGGGAGAGGGGATGGAAGTTTAATTACAGCCCGTCTGTGCTGTGTAATTATTAATTACCCATGGCAAAAAATAACTTATTGATTAGGGGCCTCGCACTAATTACCCGGAGCCCAGTGCGGTGCTGGGTGGAAGGCTAATCAGTCAGCGCCGCCCGGGCGGGAGCCGTGTCGCAGTGCGACCTGTGCCAGGGCTGAGCGCCGGTGCCATGGCTGGGGGGCTGTGCCATGGCTGAGGGGGCACCGACAGCCCGCTGCTGCCAGCTTGGCCCTGGCCAGCCCACACCTGCAGCAAAGGCGCCTTCAACTGATGACGCAAGACAATAAATGGCCCTCCAAGAGTGGGGGGCTGGATGTCTGGGGAGGTCCAAGCCCTCTCCTCCCCACTTTTTGTTGATTTTGTGACCCCCAGGGATGCGGTTTTCCCCCCACCCAAGGCTGGGGGTGCAGCCCAGGACCCCCTGTGCTGGTACAGCACCTCTAATGGGATTGAGGAGGCTGCGGCCAGTCCCAGGAGGGATTTGGGAGGCTTAAGGTTCCAGATGGGATTTGGGGCAGGGGCCTGAGACGGGCAGCTTCCACCAAAGAGGCTTATTAGAGGCTGGAGCGGGGGAGCGCCGGCATCTTCTGGCACCCACGCGTGGTGCCTGGGCACGTCCGCATGTGTGGAGCCCCACGGGGCAAAGCAGGAGGAGGACGAGCCCCTGCTCCTTCCCGGGGATGTGACACTGGTGACAGGCTGGTGGCTTCTGTGGAGGGTGCTGCCGGTGCCCTCTGTGCCGGTGGCAACAGGGATGGCTGTATCTCCTGCCTTGGCTCCCCCTTCTCCGTGTGTGTGGCTGGCACGTTTGCTGGTGGCCTCGTGCAAAGCTCCGACGGGAAAGTGGCTTTTAGGGGAGAGGAAGGGAAGATTAAAATTTGATGCTGCTTTGGAAGCCATTAGTGACCCGGCGCGGCAATAAAATTTTGATGACCTGATAACCGTAACAGGGAGGGGGATCCGGTCCGATCCCCGCAGCCTGTGTCGCTGTGCTCAGTCCCCCGCCGGTCCCCAAAGGTTTGGGGTGCCAGTGGTCCTGGCCACAGCACTGCAGGGTTATGCCATCACGCAGGGCGAGGGCTGCCAGCGGGAAGGAGGGCAGCTGGGGGTTCATACCCACCTCCGATGCCTGGTGGTGCCGGAGCTGCCGGCATAGTTGGGCACACATCGATGGGCTGGGGGCAGCTGAGTGGCTCCCGCCCTGGTGCCAGCCAGGGGCCAGGGTGGCCGTGTCGGGTGCTGCTCATCCCTTAGTGATGGGAATTAGGCTGCGGTGGCATTTCTGCTCAGCGGGAGCGAATGAAGGAGCTGGAGGAGAGAGGGAAGGAGGGAGGCAGGCGGATGCAGGTTGCTTGCGAACATGGGAAAACGCTGATAATTAAAAATGGGAGGAGGGAGGCTGGCTCGCGGGGTGCCGGTGTGATGAGGAGTGACCCTGCGTCTAACTGCGTGGGTCTTTACAACCCGTGTCCTTGTCCCCAGCCCATGCCTGGAGCTGCTCCCTGATGTGGCTGGTTCCTGCCTGGGGATGAGCTCCAGCCACAGCACGTGATACTGTAGGCCCTACACAAACCGACTGGGAGCGCGTTGATGTTTTGCAGCAGCAGCGCAGGCTGGTACCTGGGATGAGTAGGGCCCTGCTCAGACTGGGGTGCAGAGCTGTGTGTGAGCAAAACCCTCCGGGTGCTGGGTCCCAGCTGGGATGGGTGAGTGCCAGGTCCCCGCACCTCTGAGCCCTCGTTACCTCCCCGAGCTTGTTAGTAAGTCATGTCACTGGGTGAAAAATGGCCAGTGCCAGACTGGTCATAAATGCACTGCTGTCAGTGGTGATGTGATCGCGCTAACGAAGGGCGATCCGAGCCCCTGTGGTCACGCCGGGGCTGGTGCGTGGGCGCAGGGTGGTGCGGAGGGGCCAGTGGCTGCGGTGCTCTGCTGGTGCGTGGCACCAGCCCTTGGCTTTCTGCAGCACCCGTGGGCGTCCAGCAGCCCTGTGGGGCCGTGGTGGCAGTGAGTGCTGGGGACAAAGGGATGTCCCAGGAGGTCCCAGGGACGAGAGGAGATGCTGCCCTCCTGCGCAGGGTAGCGTTGCATGGAGCTGCTGGAGAGGGCATGACGCCAGGTTGACTTGGAGCGGCATGGTGGCAATGCCAGGGACCTCCCCCATCACCTGGGCTGTTGCTCTGTTTTGGGGTTCCCTCCCTCTGCATCCCCAGGGCTGTCCCTGGGGTCAGTCTGGACTCAGGGTGTGTTCCTGCTGCCCTTTTTCCTGCCAGCAGGCAGGAACGTGCCGGTCCTGCCCGGCATCCCTCACACCCCGGGCACGCTGGCAATGCCGCTGGCATGACCACTGCTCTGAGCACCCACTCCGTGGGGCTGGGGACCAGCTGTCGGGGTGCATCCTGCCCCCCACTCCCAGCGATGCTTTGGGGGTGCATCCTGCCCCCCACTCCCAGTGATGCTTTGGGGGTACATCCCGCTCCCAGCGATGATGCTTCACCTTTCTTCCCTTCTCCCCCGCCTGACGCCGACCACCTCCGTGCGGCCGGGCCGGCCCCGGCCCCCTCGGCGGCCTCTGCCCTCGCCCCCAGCCCCGCGGGGTGCGGGAATCCTGCGCCGGGAGCGCCGGGCCGGGCTCGGGTTGCCTGGGAACTGGGTAACCTGATCCCTGGGAACGGGGCCGAGGGCAGGGGACATTCCCGGGCTGCAGCTGGTCCCCGGCCCCTTTGTCTCCTCGCTCTGATGGGGGGTGGCTGCACCCCTGCCCTCGTCCCCCCCTCTCCGAGAAGGGAGACTTGGAGTGCGGGGGGCTCTTGGGGCTCGTGCAGGGGATGCTGTGACTGGCAGCACCGGCTGCTCCGAGTTGTCACCTCCCTGCATGGATCGGTGTCACCTCCTGGCCAGCAGCCACCGTGGGCTGGGGAAGGCCCTGGGTGCTGGGACCAGCTGTCGCCGTGTGCCAGCAGCTGGGCATCCCGGCCGGCGGCGGGGACGGCGTGATGGCGATTCCAGGAATGCCGAAGCCGCCCTCCTTGCCAGCAGGCATTGTCCCCGTCATCCACTTCAGAGCGTGGCAGCTCCAGGGAGCTCTCCCGCTGCCCCTGGACAGCTGGAGGGAAACTGAGGCACCGGGCAGAGGTGGCATTGGGCACGGTGGGCAGAGGACCGGGACGCTGTGCTGTGAGCGGCTCCGTCAGCTCTCATCAATCACTGCCCGCCCGCGCGGAGATGCCGAGGCCCCCGGTGTAGGGAAACCATGATGAGTTTGACCATTAGCAGAAAGAAACCGCTGAGCTAATTTTAGCTGTGATAACTAATTGCTTCTTGCGCTGCTGGGCGAGACGACAACCTGCAAGTCCTCGGCTGTAACCTTGAGCCCTCCTGGCTCTGTGCAGCAGCGATGCCCGGGGCCTGCCGGGCGAGGAGTGGGACGTGGGTGCCTTGGTGGGAGCTGGTCCCTGGAGGGGTGTCTCCAGGGCGCTCGGGTCGGTGTGCGAAGCTGGCAGGGTCAGAGTGCCCGGCAGGGTCCTGCTGCCCCTGACTTCCAAGGGCGAGTGTCCCTTGTGTCACTCTTGGAGAGTGGGAACATGTGTGGCACAGGGTGGGACTCTGTGGCCAGCAGGTCACCTCGGCCAGTGGGAGACCCAGGCTGTGGGGTGGAGCCCCCTGGCACTCAGCAGCATGGCTGCGTTCGTGGCTCTCAGCAAGTTGGTGAAGGTAAATGCTATTTTTAGAGCCCCTTCATGGATCAGGGCACGTGTGCCCACTCCTGGGCATGCGAATCGTGAGCTAGAGGGCATTTCCCTGGGTGAGAGCAGGGGCTGGGGACCCACCTGCTCCCCTGTCACACGTCTGCAGGGCTGGGGTGCGTTCACCAGGATGGTTGGAGGAGCTTGTCCCTCTGTCCTCATCCTGCCGGGCCAGCCCCCCAGCGCATCCCGGTTCACTGGGTGAGGAAACTGGGCTGAATCCAGGGCAGGGGCTGGGCATTAACTGGGGTTTATAGGGTCGTGTATGTTCCTTATTCATCCCTTCCAGGAGCCTGTGTCTCCCTGGTGAGGAGCAACCAAGCACTGGGCTGTGCAGGTGGCTGTGCCCAATGCTCAGCCTGTGCCCGTGGATCTTGGCATGGTGGGATGCTCAGTGCTTCCCCTCCTCCTCCTCTTCCTCCTTGTCTGGGCTCGGACCATGGGTCATACTGGGAGCTTGGGGAAGGCGAAGGGGAGCGGATCCTGCACGGGTCCAGTGTCCCCATCTCCTGGCAGTCCCCGAAGGTCTGGCTGGGGCCATTGCCGGGGCGGGAGCTGGGTGCGGACATGCTGCCGGATCCTGGCGCAGCGTGTGGCCAGGATGGATGGATGGACGGACAGAGGGGGCTGGGGCGCGGTGGACACAATAGCTCTGGTTTCAGCAACCCGCCTCCTGAATGCCTGAAAAACAGCTGATGGCCGTGAAAGGGGATGAAATGGGATTAGCTGCTGTTTCCAAAGGGAGCGCGTCCTGCCGAGCCGGACAATGCGCCCGCTGTGCCCCTGCTTCCCGCCTCGGCGCTGGCTCCTGGGGCTCGGGCGATGCCTCCTGCCCCACTGTCCCTGGGGGGCCTTGGGGTCTGCTGAGCCCCTGGAGCTCCAGTGCTGGGTGCAGTGCTGGCACCCGGGGGTGCTTGTGGGGGGCTAGAGACCCTGGGGCGGGGTGGGGGGCTTCAGCCTGCCCTGCAGCAGCCCAGAGGGGCTGTGACTTGGCTTCTTGCGCTGCAGCAGCAGCAAGCAGGTTCCAGGGGACCTTGCACAACTGGTGATGGGGGCTTGGGGGTCTCCCACCCCAGCAAGCAGCAATGCTGGGTGCCCAGCCTGGAGCCTCGCAGCTGAAACAGAGGAGCAGACCTCGTGGTGCGAGGGGCTTTGCAGGGTGGGTGCCTGCTGCCCCTGCACCCCCTCGGGGCCAGCCCGTGGTGGATGCTGGAGATGGGGCGCGGAGGGGACCAGTGGCATGTCTTGGGGGTGGGAGCCGCCCGCGGCCCCAGCTGCAGCGCTGCCGGGGCGTGCGCGCGTGCGGCCCCGCGCTCGGCGGAGTGAATTGATGTTTATTTTGATAATGAGTTCTCAATGCACTCGCAAACTAATAGAATCAACTCATTAGGGTGGTGTGTTTAATTCAGAGCTGTGCCGTTGGGAGAAGCCCTCCCCGCCAGCTGCTGGGAAGCGCTGGGCACCCGGTCTCTGCCCGCACGCATGGGGCAAGGGGAGGGGGGTGATGGGTGCCTTCATCGCTCCGATTTCTCCATTTTCCTCGCTCGCACGGTGGAAAGGAGGGCCAGGGCAGGAGCCGAGCTGTGCAGTGGAGGGTGGAAATGAGGCACGTGCGGCGAGCAGGGGCGATGTGCTGCCAGTGAACTTCACCTGGGGCGGTGGCGGAGTCTCGCTCGCTTGGCTTCTCCCCATAAGCTTCACGTCAGCTGGGCAGCGGCGCTGGCTTTGCCGCTGGAATCACTGGCCCGGCATCACGGCGTTGGCTGGAAAAGCCCCTCTGGCTGGGAGAGCCACAAGTGTGTAAATAAGTGCAATGCTCAGAGTTCGCTTCTCTGCCCTGGAAATTCAGGGCTGCGGTGGATGGCTGGGGAGGGGTTGCCAGGCTGCGGGTTGTTCCCATCCCCCATCTGCAAACAGGGGTGTCTGGGAAGGAAAAGCTCTGGAAAAGGCTTTTTCCAAGGAAAACTCGTGTTCGCTGTCATGCTACAGCTATTTATGTTTCAAGTGAGCAATGCAATGACTAATTAATAGTTTGGAAAAAGGATGTCTAGGCAACACCCCAGCAAATGGGCGAGTGCCCGGTGCCCGCTGGCTTGGGGCTGTGCTGCGGGGAGGGGGACCGCGGCCGCCGGCACCCTCGTCCCGCTCGGCACGGCAGGGTGGGGAGCTGGCGAAGAGTTTTCCATCCCGCGGGGCTGGCGGCTTCGTTGCGTCAGCGCCATGGGAAAGGCTGAGTGGGGTTTTTCTTGTGGTTTCTGCCTTCTGTTTTTCTTTCCCGCTGTATCTTTTTTCGGTTGGGAAATGCTGCCTTGTTGAGATTCTCGCGGCGAGCCTGGAGAGTGGCTGCTTGTCTGGCTGCGAGGGCGGCTGCAGGGCGAGGGCTGCGCGGAGCATCCTGCGTGGCCGGGGGATGCAGGGGGGATGGTGAGGAGGGGGCACGGATGTCCCTTGCAGAAGTGACACCCTGTCGGGTCTCTGGTGATGGCTTTCCTTTCACACCTCTCCTTGGCCACGGTGGCCCCGGGAGCCACCGCAGCCCAGGGCTGTGGTCGCTCTCCAGGAATACTTGGAGGATGCACTCGACATACTCTGTGGGGTCAAATCCAGCTCGGAGCTGGACCAGGCTTGTGTGCCATCCATTGCACACGGTGCTGGGACCACGCTGGGGTTGGGGTCCAGAGCTGCCAAGACCCCCTGCCTCGCTTGGTGGCTGGACATGGAGCCTGTTCCCCCAAACCCTCGTGGGAAAGCTCCAGTCCTGGCTGTGAAGCCTTTTGGGATGGGGCTGGGAAGGGCCCCTCCAAGGCTGCGGTTGTGGGGGGATGCATGTTCACCCCCCTCTCCTGCCCAGAGAGTGTCTGGCTGGTGGCTGAGGGGGTCTGGAGGTGACGTCTGTCTGTCCGTCCTTCTCCTCCTCGCTGTTTTGGAGTCTCTCCTGGGGAAATCAGCGGCAGGATCTGGCCCCTCTCATAGTGTTGAGTCACTCTCCGGGTGTCCGTGACTCACAGCAGTGACCCAGATATGGCGGAGCTGCGTAATCGCGGGGTCGGGAGGATTTGTGGCATTGGAAGGAGTTTCAGCCGGAGCTCGTTAAAGATTCCCGGCTGAGGACAGGGCTGTGTCCTGCTTGGGGACAGGGGTCATTGCAGCCCATGGTGATGTCTGTCCCCGCAGCCAGGCAGTCCTGGGGACATGCCCGTGGGCTGGGGGTCTCCTGTCCCCCCAGGAGCATCCACGCGTGGTCCCTTTGCTGGGGTTTCCCTGCAGCTCCCCATGTTTGGGGTTGGGTTTGGAGCCCCGTGCTGGGGTGCATGTGCTTGGGACCAGGTTTGGGGTCAGGCTCCCAGGGTCCGTGCACTCATGGCCAGGCGTGGGGGTCCACCGGGGCCGCTTCAGAGCACAAAGCTCTGCTTTTCGTCCTCCTTGGGCTGGGAACACGCGCCGGTGCTGTGTGAGCATCTGTTGGGGGTTTCCCCCAAGGGAAAATGTTGTTTTTTCCAGGTGGGACGGGCAGAGGGGCTGGGTGTGCGGGGGCAGGCAGGGACGGGCAGGCACACAGCCCCGCTCTGTTCCCGGCCTCGCCGCGGGGCTCAATGAAACGCTGTTCCCTGGCCAAGGCTGACGCCTCTCCCTTGGCTCCGGCAGCATCTCCAGCCTTACCTGGCCCACCTTGGCACCGCAGGGCACCCGGGCTGGGACCCTGGTGCCACAGGGGCTGGGTGCCTCGGGCTGCCGTCCTTGGGCAGAAGTGTGGGAGCTGCTGCCGTGGACAGAGGGGGAGTCGATCACCAGGTTTGGGACCCTCGGACAGCCAGGGATGTGTGCTGGGGGTCACGCCGTGTTTGAGGAAGGGATTGCAGGATCAGACCGCAAAGGGAGGTGGCTTCATCTCCAGCATCGCTGTTGGGAGAAGGGAGGTCTGGAGCAGGCACCGTGGTGCTGCCCAGCTCCATGTCTCTTCTGCCAACACCCCTTGTCCCGGGGGAGCTGTGCCCACCCCTCTCGTGCGCCCTGTCCCCAGGGGGTTCGGCCAGGCATGGCACGGCTGCCAGCTCAGCCTGTGGCCACTGAGCCCTCTGAGAGCCCGGCTGCAGAAGAGGAGCTTGTTATGGAGCCATCCTGCTTTTAATTAACAAATTAAAATCCTAGTTAACAATCCAGCCCCAGGGCTGTTGGAGGCTGGGAGAAGCTGGAGCGTTTGTTGTGGAAACAGCAGTTAATTAACAAATAAATAAATAAGGATGGGCCTGGAGACAGATGCTGGCCGAGGAAGGGAGATGGCAGGGGTGTCCCACCGGCTTGGCGGGAGGCAGTGTGGGAGGAGGGCGCCCGTCCGTCCATCTGTCCGTCCTGGGGGATGCCATGGCCCCGGCGGGCAGCGCCAGCCCTGCTCAGAACCCCTGGGTGCGAGGAGCTGGATGTGGCCTCGTGCTGGCTGTGCCATGGCAGGTCTGGCCGCGTTCCATGCCGGGGCCACCTTGGCTGGGTTTGGGGCTCCTGGGCTTTGCCGAGTGCCGCTGGCCCCAGAAATGGCACCCGCTGCCTCTCCCCCCGCCCGAGGCCGGGAAGCGCTGCTGCAGAGCTCCGGCGGAGATGGATGGAGTGTGACACCAGCAAAACCGCTGTGTGGTTCGCAGGTGACACCAGTGCCATGCTGGGAACTGCACAAGGAGGTGGGGGACATCGTGGGTGGGCTGCTCCGTGCGTCCCTGGGGGCAGGGATTGCTGTGACCCCGTCCGTGTGCCCTCTGCCCCAGGCTGGGGCTGTGCAGGGGCATTGGGGCAGGTCCCCTGCGCTGGGTGCAGCCAGGAAGGGGGGTGCTCAGGCTGTGGACCCCCCGGCTGTGCCCTGCAGCGGTCAGCTTGCATTAACCGCAGGGTTGTCACTGGGAGCCCCGAGCCGGTGCCTGCTGCCAGCGGGGATTATCGCCACGGGTGGGTGCTGACGGGGACGTGCCGGGACTCGAGGTCACCGTGCTGCTCCCTGCGGCGCTGCGGGTGCCCAGCCAGGTCGGTGCTGCCCAAGGTGGTGCGGTGTCACCCTGCCCATCTTGGTGCCCGCGCTGAGGGCAGGGGTGGCTGTGGGGATGGATGTGGGGACGTGACCCTGCTGCCACGGGGCCCTGCAGGATGTTTGCATGGGGTGAGGAGGTGGCAGAGCCCCCATCCCTCCCACAGCTTCACCTTTCCCAAGGCTTAAGGGAAGAAAAATCAGTTTAAAAGGCAGCTCTGCAAATCCTGCCAGTGTGACACGGGCAGGAGCCGTGCTCTGCTGAGCAGCTTCTCCAGGTCTGCGTCTCAGCCTCCCACCTAATCCAGTTAACGCACCTCTGCAATCGGCTTACGGCATGTAAGAAACCCCAAATCTCCTCCAAGGGGGAGGGGGGCAGCGGTGCTGGAGCTGTGTGTGCTGCCCAGTCCAGCCTGGCTCCTGGCTGGGCAGCAGTGCCGAGTCCGGCTCCTCTCCTTCACCCAACCCCTCTTGCCGTGAGGCTGATGTGCACACACTTGCCAGGATTGGGCCCATCTCTGAGGGCTCCCCCACCACCAAGAAGACCTTTTCCTCTGCGAGGAAATGGCTAAAGCAATTGCACAAACACGCGGAGGGTTGGATGGAGATGAAGATGTGCCTGGCTCCACCCGCGTCTCTCCGGGTGGGCAGGAGCCGTGGCCCGAGCCCGAGGGGCAGCGTGCCCTTGGCTGCCAGCCGGGCTCAGCATGAGGCATCGGAGCAAAGACAGATGCGTTTCGGCAGCGAGGTTGTTGCAGGGTGCGTGCCGGCGGCAAAAGGCTGGAGGGCACCGGGTGCCCGTGCAGCTTGGGAGCACCTCGGCTTCACCATCCTGCTCCAGCTCTTTCCCCGAGGGCTGCTCCGGTGCCCGGTCGTGGCAGGACAGGCATGGTACGTGGCACGGCTCCGGGGTTCGCTGCTGGAGGGATGCAGCTGCTGCGAGATGCTCCTGTGTGTGCCGGATGACGAACTGCTCCGCTCCCACCCGCGGCCCCCCTTTTGGTGCAAAAACCCGCCGGTTTTATTGGGCGATCTGGGTGGGACGGGGCTGAGCTGGGGCTCTCCGGGCTCTCCGCCAAAAGCCCTCGGAGCTCCGCTGTGCCGTCCCCGCACGAGCCGCAGCTCCTCTTCATCGTGGCTCCTGGCCGCAGCCTCCACCATCTCTCTGCTGCACAGGGCTTGGCTCAGGCCGTCGTGCTCTGGGGGGCCCCAAGCCCCAGCCCCCCCCATACCTGTCTCAGCCTGTGCAGGATTTTCCGACGGCGAAGGAGAGGGCTGTAATTAGCAGCCGTAGGGCACTGTTTTTGGGTTTCCCACTCATGTTTGCTGCCTGGGATCCCCTGGGACTGGGGATCTGCTGCAGCATGGATGGGGCTGGAGGAGTGGGATGGGGTCAGGGTCTGCTGCACCCCCATCCCAGGGAGGGATGGTGATGTCCATGGGGCAGGGGCTGCCCTGGCGTGGTGGCATCGCCCGGGCCGTGTGTCTGGGTCCCCATCATCATCATCCTGGGGTTGCACTCGCCCTTGGGAAAGGGCAGCACTGGGGGTGTGCTGGGAAGGTGCTGTGTGAAGGGGGAGAAGGGAAACCTGGTGGGACAAGGGCAGGGATGGGGGACCGTGCTGCGGGGAGCAGGGGGACGGTGCTCTCCAGTGTGCCGCGGCGAGTGAAGCACCATGAGCTTGCAGGTCCAAGAGCATTGGTCTTGGCTGACCCCGTGAGATGCTGTGCCGCGTCTGTGCCACCATGCCATGTCCGTGCCACCTTCCCGTGTCCACAGCCCCAGCAGGAGGATTTCCCGCGATTACCTTTGCGCCGCCAGCAAGCACCGAACCCCCCGGCTCGCGCTGTGCCCTCTCAATAATGCAAGAAGGCGAGTGCCATCCGCGGGGGCTGCGGATAAACGTGGTAAATGGCTGAGAAATGGAGTGTGTCTTTTGGGAGCCACCTCCGCCGTCGGTGTGCCAGGCCCCTCTCCCTCCCTCCCGGCCGAGGCGGTGCTGCCGGGCTGGCACAGGTACAGGCGCAGGCAGGAGGAGGAGATGGAGCAGAGCTGCCGAGCCCACCGGAGCATTGGAAATTGCATTTCACGGCCGGGCAGACTGGGATACCAACCCCGGCACCGCACGCCGGGTGCTCGGAGAGGAGATAAGATTTGATTAAGAAGGCCGCTATTAATTTATGGGAAGTACACTCATGATAGCGGAGAGGTTGCTTTTAATTAATAGCCAGAAGGAGAGTTTTCAAGCTCTTGGTCTCAGTAGGGGGAGAAGGGGAGGGAGGGGAAAAGCAGGGAAGGAAGGGAGCAAAGTTAGTTGTGAGAATTAATGGACACATCTGCAATTGTAAGTCTTTTTCTTAGTAAAAATAATAAAAAAAAGCCACATTTAAAGACACACCATGGGTAGGGGTGTGCGGGGAAGCCTGACTGATCCATGGGGCTGAGCTGGGTAGGATTGTGCCCGGTGCCTTTGGCACTGTTCTTTGTGCCATTGGGAACCGGGGCTGCCCCATGGCCACCAGCCCAGCCTGGGGTGTCCCCTGTGGCTGACCCTGCGCTCCTGGGCCAGCCCTTTCCGCTGGGATCAGGGCCGAGGGCTGATTCTGGCATGGATATTGGCTTTGGTGGGTGATGGGCTGGGGACGATGGAGCCATCCTGCCCCGCTGTGCGAGCCCCAGGGAGGCTGTGGTGCGTGGCTGGGGCTGGAGCCCCCTGGCTGCCCCCTTCCCCGTGGCACTGGGGGACGTGGGGATGCTCATGGCCTCGGGGCCACCCAGTCCTGATGCAAGCAGGAAGGGGAGTCCCTTGGCTCCCAGCTGGGTCCCTGCTCTGCAGCACGCCGTGCTGCTTCAGGGGGTGCAGAGGGACCCTCCGCCTTGGGCGTGGGGCCGGGGGTCCTGGCAGAGCAGGGCTGATGCCCCGTAAAGGGCATCTTCCCCCACTGCATCCAGTGCGGCTGTGCCGCCTTTCATCCCTGGTTTCAGCGAGCTGTAGTGAAGACTGCCATGCCATGCCATGCTGTGCCTCCCTCCTGCCATGCATGGCTCCTCCTGTGGGACCATGCTGCTGCCACGCTTCGCCGGCGGCATTCGTGTGAGCCAAGCAGATTAGAGAGAAGCGAAGGTGCTTTGGCACAGTGCCGTGGCACGCTGCTGTGGGGCACCAAAACCCTTTGCTGGTGGGTTTTGCTGACGAGCCTGTGTTTGCTGGGTGAGGAGGTGAAACCTGGGCTCTGCCGAGAGCCCCGTGCTGGGGAGGTGTCACGGAAAGAGGATGAACCAAAGGGGCTGCATTGTGCCGGAACATGGCACGGCACCGCGGCATGGCTCCAGTGAGGCGGGTGCAGCCAGGGGCTGCTGTCTGCCAGTGGAGCAGCCGGGCACTGGCAAGCAGGGACTGCATGTGCAATGAGTTTGGGGGGCTGTGCTCGGTTGCTTTGTGCCTGCTCAGGTGGGACGAGGGCGAGCGGGGCTCAGCCAGGAGGATGCCCATGTCATCTCGACCCCATGCTCGGCTTTGTCCTTGGCACCCCCCGGACACCTGGGTGCCCCCCAGGATGCCTGGGTCCCCGCTCAGCAGCACGTCATGCTCCGTGGCTCTCCTGGTGCTGGGAGCATTTGGCATTTCCATTCTGTGTTTGCTTTTTATGAAGAGGCTGAAGCCTTGTCCCAGGAATACTAATGGCTCCGGCGACAGCTAATCCCCCAGCACCTGCTGGCCACCCGCCCCGCGTGGCCCCTGCCACCGGCACCGCCCCAGGAGGGGACCATGGTGGGGACCCCAGGAGCTGTGTCAGTCGCTGCCATCCCTGCAGCAGGGCTGTACCCCCAGTGCCCACCGGGCCACGCCCCCGGTGCCCGCCGGGCTGTGCGCCGTTGAACCAGCCTGATGAATTTACCGGTGGCCACTGAGAAATTGGTGCCCCCCAACCGCACGCTGGTGGCCAACAGGTGGAAAATGTCATTTAGCCAAGGGATGGCTCCCCAGGGCTTCACCTGCGCCCGGCCAGGTCCCTGGGCATGGGGCCACCTGGCTGAGGTGGCCACAGAGGGCACATAGTTTGTCCCAGGGACAGGGTGCCTTGGCCAGGGTGGGTGCCCCAGGGCCCGTCTCTCCTTGCACCCAACCAGGGCTGTGACGCTCACCTGGGCGTGCAGGAATGCCATGGTCCCCCGTGGGCGCTGTGTCCAGGGGCCATGGGGTGCCCTGGGGATGTTAACCCCTTCCCTGCCGTGCTGGCGCAGGGCCCCCCCAGCTTCCCCCCATCCCCAGATGCGGAGCGGCTGCCGCGGCGCTGGGGAACTGCGCCGCGAATCTGTTACACAAATGAATAATAAAACAAAGGAAAATTACCCTCTTTATTGAAACTCGTTTTATGAATAAAACAATTATTCTGGTAATTGAAAAAATGTGTCGTTAAATTAAATGCAGTGGTTCCTATTAAAATTTTAGTGGATTTCTTCTTCTCTGTTTCTTTTTCCCCCTTTTTCCTTCCCTCCCTCCCTCCCTCCCTGCCTCCGCTGGCGGCTAAAGGCTGGTAATTATAGCGGAGGGTTTCGCTTTCTCTTTATTGTTTTTTAATCTCTTCGTGCTGCGGAGCGCCAGCGATAGTCTGATGCAGAAGAGATTTAGCTCCATCTCCCCGTGCTGGGGGGGCACCGGGGGCCGGAGTGGGAGCCGGGGGTGCTGCTCAGTGGCAGTGCCAGGCGGCTGTGCCAGCGCTCCCGGCAGGCTGCTTTCCTGCTATCTGGGCAGGGATGCCCCAGGAGGGATGCGAGGGGGCCCTGTGAAGCCTGGGGGACAGGGGACACTGCTCTGCCCCCCCTGCCATGGTCGAGGTGCGGTGCAGACAGCACAGCGATCCCTGCCCAGGGCTGCCCCGTTGGACCAAAGAGGGTCTGGTGGGAAGGGAGGAGGTGATCGGGTTATTTTCTCCGAGGCAGATGTCAGTGCTGGGTAGCCAAGGCAGTGGGCGTGGTGGTGGGCACTGTGCTGGGGACTGGTACTTGGTGTTGGTTGGGCTGGATTCAGGGCATCCCACCAGCACTGGCGGGTGATGGTGTGGTTGGGCTGCCCAGTGCATCCCACTGTTCCTCGCCCTGGTTGATGTCAGTTTTCAGGAACGGGCGCTGGGCTGAGGAGCTTTTAATTAGCGAGCTGGGGGGGGGAGCGGCTGGTTGTCACCCCCTGTCTGATGTGCAGCGGGGTGGTGACCCTGTGCGGAACAAAGGCTGAGCCCAAGCGTGGGGGGACACCATGTTGTCCCTGGGGTCACCGTGCCAGGAGGAGGGCGACCCTCCTTGCCACGGCAAAGGTGGGAGAAGGACCCGGCAGTCCTGCGAGCCGCTGCTCCTTCGTGGGGGTTGGGGGGGGACCCGTGGAGTCAGGCCTGGAGCCCCCATCCCCATCTCCTCTCCGCTTGCCGGGGTTCGCTGAGCACAGTGAGGGGGTCGCACCCTCCTGCCCCTGTCAGCAGCTGCCTGGCAGAGCCCTGCCCTTGGCAGGCATTCCGGGATTCCTCCTGGCTTAAAACTCCCCAGCCCTTCCCATCAAGAGGGATTTGAAGCTGGAGGGGCGGGGAGGGGGGCTTAGTTCCCATTACGCCCAGGAATTAGGATCCATTACTGCTCTTTCGGTGAGCCCTGGGCCCCCTGCCCTACATCTGCACCCCCTCCCTGGCACTAATGCGCCAGCTCCTGGCAGCCCTTATGTAAATAAAGTGCAGGGGCAAAGATTCTGATCCCATTAGGCAGGATTAGTGCCTTGCGAGGCCCTGGCATTAAAATGTCAGCGGCAGTGGAGGGACAGAGCCAGGGTCGTCCCCATTCCTGTCCCCCTTCCCTGTTGCCAGCGCTTGGCATCCTATTTTTCCTGTCTGTCGTCACTGGCAGCTTGGTGGGGCTCAGCGCTGGGGTCACCGGTGCTGCGGCAACCGATGTGGGCAGGATGGGGATGGCATGGTTTGGTGGCACCTCTCTGTGCGGAGGGGACTGTGCTGGGCTGGCAGAGCTGGCACGGCATGGCATGGCGTGGCATGGCATGGCACGGCACCGGGCCGGTGGCCCCGGGAGCTCAGCGCCAGCCCGTGCCGCTGGCACATGTGCAGATGTTCCCAGGGACGCTGCTCCCTGCCGCCTGTGTTTGGAAAGTGATGAATTTCTGCACCAACTAATTAGTCTCTAATTAGCAAGTGGAGTGTAAACAGTCACAACAGATGGGGGAGAGGCGGAATTAGCAGTAATGACCCTTCGTTTCGGGGGGACGTGGCTGTCATGCACCAGGAATCCTCCCGCCGGGTCTGGGGGATGGCAGCCCTCATCTGCGCTGGTGCTGCGGTGAGGTGGTGGGCACCCCTGTGCACCCTGGACTTGGTGGTGCCATGGCCTGTCCTGCTGCTGGGGTGGTGGGAGTGGAGCTGAGATGCCAGGAAGCGGAGGGAAACTGAGGCAGGGAGGGCTGCCGGAGGGGCTGGGATGTGAGGGGGTGCAGCGCTGCTCAGCAGCAGAGCTCCCACCCTTCTCCCATCCGAGCCGTGGCACGTCGTGCTGGTGGTGAGAGCTGGCACAGGCGGCTGTCAGGGAGCTGGTGGGCCAGTGAACACCGGGAACAGCCTCACTTGTTCCTGGATATGTTGGCACTAAAGCAGCCACGTTCCCCTCCTTGGGCTCCTCCGCTCCTCCTGCCACGCCGATCCCCCCGCTGGGCTGGGGTCCAGAGCTCGGTGCCACCTTCACCCCGTGCATGGGATGCCCGGTGTGCCTGGGACCCCCGGCCCCACTGTCCCCTGCCCATGGCTGGAGTGATTTTGGTTTCCCAGAGGAGTGGAGGAGCCAGTTTGGGGCAGGGGCTCAGAGGAGCCGCTTGGTCCAAGGCTGTTGCTGTGACCTTCGTGGGCGGGCAGCGATGGCACGATCGATAGTGGCATTAGGAGCCGCCTCCCCTCCTCTGCGCCGTTTTTCACCCCTTAATGCAGAACAGATGGCTCAGGCGCTTCAGAGCGAGATGAGCCTTAGCTGCTTAAAATCAAATTAGGATGTATGCAAGCGGCGCGCGGGCCCGGGGGAAGGTGTGCCAGGAGCACCCTGCCTCCCACCCAAACGCCGCCCAAACGCTGGGCTCAGTGCTGGGCATGCACCGAATACGCCAGGTCTCAGCCCCAGTGCGCTCAGCCGGGCCCCGGCGGCACAGCCCTGCGATCCGGCTCTCCGGTGCTGCCCGTGCGTGCGTGACCACCGCCGGTGCCCGGGGATCAGCCCGTTCTGCTGTGGGTCCTCGCGGCGGCGATGCGTTGGCTGTGTCTATCCCAGCCGGACCCCGGGGCTGCTCCATGGCTCGTTTACTGGTTCTCACGCACGAGGTGTTTGGTGCTGGAGCCCGTGCTTGGCTGTGCCACGGCCCCAGCCGGGCGCTGCGGTAATCCCATGTCTCCAGCCTGCCGTGGGCGAAGCCCCAGCGATGCAGGTCGACCTCCTGCCACGCCGTGGTGGGGCCACGTGTGCACGCACACGCATGCAGAGGTGGCACATGCTGTGCACAGGCACTGATCCTGCACCTGGACGTTCCTGCGTGCCTGGCTCAGTCAGCCCCGGCAGCACTGTGTGCCCGGCTCCTTGGGCATCCCGAAAGCCGCGGCTCAGCCACCGCAGGGCTGCCACGAGCTCTGTGGACCAGCAAATCGCACGGCCATAGACTGGACTCACAGCCAGCCAGCCTCGGTGCCAGCCCCCCCAGCTGGGGCACAGAGCTGCCGTGGTGCCTGTGGGCACCCCTCTGCCCCTGCAGCGTCTGGGGCTCCCTGGGGAGCTGGGCTGCTGCGGCGTTTGGCCCCGCTGCCCTGTGTCTGCATTTGGAGGTGCCCTGATGCCCGGATCCAGCCCGGACCTGGGGCAGGGGCACTGGGATAAGGACTGCCCATGCCAGTCAGAGCTGCTGAAGGTCAGAGAGGAGAATTAAATTAAGGAGCTGTGAGCTGCTCCATCTCTGCCCAACAGCTCTCCGGGCATTTAGCACCACCGTGCCCACCCTGGGGACAGGTGGGACAAGGCAGCTGGGATGTTTCCATGTGGGTGCAGCGTGTGGGCACCCCAGGGTGTGCAGGGACTGGGCACTGCCAGCCAGGAGGGGAGAGGGACCCCCAGTGTGTGTCTGGCAGTGTCTGAGTGCCTCTGAGCTCCTGCAAACTCATCACACCCCTCCCCAGCGCAGCGGGGCACAGGAGCAGGCTGAGCCCATGGGCATGGGCACAGCTTTGGTGCCGACTCACGGTGCGGAGAGCCGTGGCAGGAATTCAGCTCGCGCACACAAGACGGCAAAGCCTTACCCCAAAGAAAAAACCCAAAGCCGTGATTGAAAGCGCACTTGAAAGCTGCTGGGGAATACGAATGTGTCTTTGAAGTAAAAGGGCTTCCATTTGTTAAGCAGAAAATGGAGCTGTGTGTTTCGATTTATGGTTTTACTTAGCAAATAAACCAGGAGAGGAGTAAGTGTTCATGTCTCGTTCCGCTCCCAGCCCCTCCGCCCCCTTCGCCCCCCGAGTTAAAAGCTCTGTGCTTCTGCAACGCTGCAAGGGCAGCCAGGAATAAAGCAAAGCAAGCAGCTTAGAGGAGCCCTCGATGGGCTAAGCTCCGCTCGATGGGCTTGTGAAATGGCTCGGTGGGGAGGGGGGAAACACCCAGTGGAGGGGGCCAGGGACCCTGGCTGCACAGGGGGATGGGGAGGTGGCCACTGGCATCCCCCTGCCCACGCGCTGCTGAGTTACGGGTCTGTGTGATGGAGCGGTCCTGATGCTGTGGGGCTGGCAGGCCATGGGGCTGGTGGGCTATGGGGCCAGCAGGCCATGGGGGTGGCAAGCTATGGGGCTGGGCATGTCTCTCACCCCCTCTCCCTCCTCTCTCCGCAGACGATGTCTCCCCATACTTTAAGACGGAGCCAGTGCGGAGCCAGGTCCACCTGGAAGGGAACCGGCTGGTGCTGACGTGCATGGCAGAGGGCAGCTGGCCCCTGGAGTTCAAGTGGCTGCACAACAGCCGGGAGCTCACCAAGTTCTCCCTGGAGTACCGGTGAGTCCCCGCCACCACCGCCACCGCCAAGCGGCCGGGGTGAATCCCGCCAGTCCGCGCCGGCAGCCGCTGCGGCACAGCGGGCATCGCTGGTCCCCCTGCCCGGGGATGCCGTGGCGGGGAAGCGGGCGGCGCGGCGGCAGCGGTGAGCGCGCCGGGAGCTGCCGGCTCTGTTTGGAGAGCAAACGGTGGGTTTAAGCAGGTCAACACCGGGGAGGAGGCGTTTGCCCAGAGCGGGATTAACACTGCGCTGCGGATCACGGCGGCTCGTGGCTCCTCGAGAACGGCTCGACCGGGGGAAGGAGCAAGAAGGGGCAGGCGGAGAGATTGCCCAGGTTTGGGCATCCGGCCTCGTGTGCCAGCCTGCCTGGAGCTCGCCTTTAAATCGAGCCGGGCACCTCTCGCCATCGCTGCTGTCTGCGTGTGTCACCCTCTCTGTTGTGATCAATAATTCAGCCCGAGACAAGCCGTTCCCGTTTAAAGGCATCAAATCCAAAGGCTTCGTGTTGCTGTAGCAACGCGGGGCTGCTCCGGGATGCCGGGAACGTAGACAATGTGGCTGGGTGACATCCCCTCCCTGGCACCGTGTGCCATGCTGGATGCCCTCCCTGCACCATGTGCCATGCTGGGTCCCCTCCCTGGCACCATGTGCCATGCTGGGTGCCCTCCCTGGCACTGTGTGCCGTGCTGAGTCCCCCCCCCGGCACCGTGTGCCGTGCTGGGTGCCCTCCCTGGCACCGTGTGCCATGCTGGGTCCCCTCCCTGGTACCATGTGCCATGCTGGGTCCCCTCCCTGGCACCATGTGCCATGCTGGGTGCCCTCCTCGGCACCATGTGCCATGCTGGGTCCCCTCCCTGGCACCATGTGCCATGCTGAGTCCCCTCCCCGGCACTGTGTGCCGTGCTGGGTCCCCCTCCCCAGCACGGTGCCATGCTGGGTGCTGGCGCAGTGGCCATCCGTGGGGACCCTGGGGGCTGTCCCCCACCAAGCCGTGGTGGCTGCAGCACTGCGATGTCCCAGGCTCGATGCTGGGTGTTTGCACTGGTACCAGGTGCCCTGTGGGATGGGTCCCTTGTCCCTCGCCCGCATGTCGATGCTGTTTGGCCCTGCAGCTCCCGCAGCTCCCACCCGTCAGGAGGCACCTTGGCTGTGGCGGGAACAATGCAAAATGTCACCCCTTAAGTGGGATTTTGAGGACGGTGGTGACAGCAAGGTGGGGGGACACAGAGCTCGTGCAGGGGCTCATCCAGGACAGCCACACAGCACTGGGCAGGAGAAAGATGTGAGGACCGTGAGCCCGGGCACTGCCCCCATCCTCGGAGCGGGTTGGCGTGCCTGGAGGGCACCTCCAAACCCAGAACAGGGACTCCTGGCTTCCTTTTCTGGGTCTCCCCCGGGTTTGCTCTGTGCCTCAGTTTACCCTTCTGTAGGAAAGGTGCCAGTGCTCGTATCTCTGCTCCGGGATGCCCAGCAGCCCCGCGTCCCCGCGCCAAGGTGACTCCCTTTCACCAGAGCCCCCAGCCCCCACCTCCAGCTCCAGCTTCCAGCCAGAAAGGATTAGGGAAGGAAGCGAGAAAACAAACAAACGCATGGGGAAAACCCGGACAAACCCAGGCGCAGCTAATGAAGCAAACAGCCTCTCTGCAAACCGCTGCCTGGCATGAACCCGCCCGTGCCACGGCGAGGACGCAACCTGCTGGCATCAGCCTCGTCCTGCCCGGCGCAGGCTGCCTGTCCCCGGGTCTCCGCGGGGATTTAATGTGCTGTGATGAGAGTTTGGACGTCTTGCCTGGAATTGAAGGCTGCTGGGGAGGAAGGCGACGTACCAAAATTAGTTATGATGGGCAGAAATTGAATTTTAATAGAGATGTCGGTGGCACGGAGCCAGCCTGCTCAGGCAGTGGGAAGGTAGTAATTAAAAGTTAACGAGTTTAGAAACAGAGTAATCCTTGGAGAGAGGAGGGCTGGTGCTGATGGTCAGGGAGGCTCAGGGATGCTCCTGTCTGTGCCAGGACCAGGGATGGCTCTGGGTGCATCGGCAGCGTAGGTGAGAGATGCGGGGTGCAGCCAGATCCCCCCAGCTCAGGGCTGGCACATGCCCCCCCAGCATGTCCCCACTCTGGGGGCAGCAGGGACCTTCCCCGGGGCTTGGCCGTGCCTGTGACAGGGTGCACTGTGCTTTGCAGCAGGGCTGGGTGCTGCAGGGTGCCTGTGCCCGCGGAGCTGGCCGGAGGTGGCATCACCTTGAGGTTCCTGGCCAGGATGGCGTGTCACTGAGTGTTTTGGCCTCAGCATCCCCTCCCGCAGCCAGGCACCCCGCTGGCACCACCGGCTGCTGTCACCCTTGCACACTGACCTGTTTTTTGGGGGGCTGCAGGCTGGGGCTCGCACCCCCTCGGCCCTGTGCTCCCCACAAGCTGCCCTGGTTCATCCTCGTCTGTTGGTCGGAGGAGCTCCTGCCGTGTTTGAAGGGAAGGAGCTGCTCTCCCAGTTTGGCAGCGTGTTTCCATGGCGACCGCCCTTTCCTTCCCGCAGCGATTCAGCCGCCAGCTTGCCACCCGAGCGACTTGTTGGCGTGTGGTGAAGGGCAAGTGGGCAATGGGCTCGGCAGGTCCCTGGCCATGGGCCAGCGAGGGCCAGGGCAGTCCTGCTGCATGCAGGTGGAGCCGACCCCTTGGGAGCATCCCTGGGGACCACAGTGAGAATCAGGGACCAGCTTGGCTCCATGCACATGCAGAGCCATCCTCCCTCCGGAGCATCCCTGGGGATCGAGTGTGATCAAGGACCAGGGAGGGATCAGGGATCAGCCTGGCTCCGTGCACACATGGAGCCATCCCCCCTTGGGAGCATCCCTGGGGGCCGTGTGGGATCAGGGACCAGCCTGGCTCTGTGCATGCATGGAGCCATCCCCCCTTGGGAGCATCCCTGGGGACGGCAGGGAATCAGGGACCAGCCTGGGAGCATCCCTGGGGACCACCCTGCCTTCACCCACTTGCTGCCTCCATTGCCTGCCGCTGGCATGGGTGTGGGAGAACCTCTCCGTGGGACCTCAGCTGCCCCCTGCTCCTGGGGACCCTGCAGCAGAGCCCCGGCCCCGCCGATGCCCAGTGTGACCTCCGTCACGGTGGCAGCAGGGTGGGCAGGCGGTGGAGGCTCGCCGGCATGCTCCGCTCCCATGCCCTGGCACGCCGGCACACTCTGCTCCCATGCCCTGGCATGCCGGCACCGCGCTCTCCAGGGCCAGCTCTGTTTTTCCATGCATAATCTCTCCGATGCCGGGCTCTCCTGCGAGCTCTCCGGAGCCTGACTTCTTCTCGTACGAGGAATCACAACATGCAAATCAGGCAGCTTGATGTCTTTAATGAAATCCTCGGAAGGAAAGCGCTTCTCTGGTGAATTGAGGATATTTATTTCTCATACAAGAAATTTAACATGCAGATTAGTTGGGGCTGGTAATTTATCACCCGAGATTGTCCTATTAAGGGGTGCATCGAGTCCTGCTGCCTTCAGAAATTACCTTACACATAGATTACCTCTGGACAGACTCCCATCTGTAGAGATGCATCTTCTACCTACTAAATCAGCCCTCTTTCCTCTCCCCACGGCCCTCCGCAGCTGGTGCCGGAGCCCAGCAGCTACTAAAGGATCCCCCGCCCCTTCCCGAGAGCCCAGATCCCCTTTGCCAGGAGCTCGGAGCTCGGGAAGGTGGAATTACATCTCCAACACTTGCTGGCTTTGCCGCCGCGGTGCTCCCCATGCCATCCCCCAGCAGGGCAGGGTTTGTGTGCCTGAGCCTCCCGGCGCTCCCCGGGGTTTCTGGGGCACCGTGCAGCCCACGGCTCCTCGCCAGGCCCCTGCCAGCCCTGCGGCACCATTACCCATCCCCGGCTGCTTCCGTGCGTGGGGCGGTGGGCAGGAGCCGCCCTCCGTGGGCTCACCAAGGAGGGGCAGATCTGGGGCTGTTGGGATGTTTCGGGGTGTGTTCCCCAGGGATGCGGGAAACACGGGATGCTGCACGCGGGACCCCACCAAGCCTTGATGGCCTTTTGAGGACCCCAGGTGTTTGATGGCTGTACTTTGTCCCCAATTATGTAAAATATGATGGCAGGACCCTCTGAAAACACGGATCTGGGGGCAGATGGGGTGGCTGACCCCCAGCTCCCTGCTGGGACCCCGACCTGTGCCGCTGCTTGCCGGGAGCACGTCCCTGCTCAGGCTGGACCGGCACTTTGCCAGCCCAGGTGTGGAGCACAGCCCTCATCCCTGGGGAGCTAATTGCCATCCAATACTATAATTAACCGGGGCTGATGAGCATCAGAGGGGTTGCAGCCAGGCTGTGTAGGAGCCCAGCAGTGAGCTCCTGGGAGCTGTGCCTCCAGCCTGGCTGGCTGCCTGTTTGGCATTGCCGTGCATGGCAAAGCCCCCTGGAGTGCTGGTGAGACAGTGCCAAGCGGGTGGTGGGCAGCACTGGGTGGGCTTCGCTGGTTGCGCTTGTGCTGCCTCCTGCCTCTCCCTGTGCCTGGTTTGGCTTTGAGGGGGACACGGTGGGATTGGCATGAGTGAGTGGTGGTGATTGCCGGGCACAGCGTGGTGTTGCTCAGCAGGCACGCGGGCATCGGTGCTGGTGGGGGAAGGCAATGGGGGAGGATTTCCTTGCTGGGACCTTACGTGGGCTCAGGCAGCTGTGGGAAGGGGGCCCTGAAGGTGCCACCTGAGCTGGGCGGTAGCAGTGGCCAAGCTCCTGGTGAGGGACGTGCTGGGACCCTCCGGATGCTGTGAGATGGATTGAGGCTTGTGTGCTCCCTCCCCTCCCCGCTCCGCAGGAAGGTGGCAGATTAATACGTGGGTATTAATTATTAAATGGCTCATTGTTCTGGCAGGGCCAATTGAGGTGACGATTTACAGGGCCACCGGCGCCCGTGAAGTTCCCCTGACCGAAGGAAAACACTTCTGGCAAGTGGTGAGGCAACAGCTTCAGCCTCGTGGGTCAAAACGGAGCCCTTTCCAATCAGGAGCTAATTGAGATCCGATAATACAGTTAACAGGGGCTGATGAAATACTGGGGGGGGTTATTTAAAACCCTATTGAGCGGCAGCCCGGCGCGGCGGCTGGGCGCGGGCGGAGGCGCCGGGCCGCGCGGCTCAGTGCTGGGAGTCGTTAAACCTTGGCTAAGTGTGTTTTAATGCTCACTTGACATTTCATTATCGCACGGGAACTATTCAAATCCACGTCCCCTCTAGAATTAATTAGTCGTTATACAGGATATTAATCAAAGGGGACTGCGCCGATGCGCTTATATCCAAAAGCCGATCCAGCTGTTGCTGTTACTGGGCGGCGTTGGAAGGGCCGTCCAGATTTCTGCGCTCTTTTGGCTTTTCAATTTGATGGATCAAATCCTTTGGCTGGTGCTTTTCCCGGCCCCTCTCCACCCCCTCCATCTAATAATAATTCGGCAGCGTCAGCCCCACGCTTCTCCGCAACCCTACAATAACAGAGCCAGGAGCATCAGGCAAGGCTGGGGCACGGCTGTGCCGGAGCGCGCGGCCCCCGTGGCACCGCCAGAGACCCTACAATAACAAGGCGGTGCGTGCAGCCTGTGTGCCAAGCGTACTGGTGCTGCCGGTGCCTTGCTGGGGTTGCATGGCAAGGGGGGGGGTTCCGGCTGATCTCAATGCCCTGCCCGGCCTCGCCACGGCGGAGCTGCCGCTGGGAACCGGGCCGGGTGGGTGGGTGGATGGATGGATGGATGGGGAGGATGCGGTTCCTGACCTGCAGCCCATCCATCTGTCAGATCGATCCGGTGCCAAAGCCTTCCGCCGGCTGCTTCTGCAAACCCGTCAGTCCCCGGCACCGGGCTCCTGGCTCCAGAGCCCCGTCCTGACCCCGGGGCCAAGCGTGGCACAGCCGCTTCCTGACTGAGCCTGGACACCGCCGCTGTTTTCCATCAGCACGTTTTTTTTTGAAGCGTGGGTCAGCCCTTGCTTCGGAAGTGCTTTTCCCCACAGACGATGCTCTGTCAGCCCATCTTTAAAAACAAACCCCTGAAACAGCAGCGTTAGCAGCGCGGGCTGCACTGGGAGCGCGGCCAGACCTCCGCCCCGGCTCCAGCGGTGCCAAACACGCCAGCAGGCTGGTGGATGGGCAGAGCCACCCGGTTTGGGGCAGTGCCCACGGGCACCGGGCGGCAGCATCAGCCCCGGGTGCAGGAGCCGCTTGGCTCGGATGGCACGGTGGAGCCAGGAGCTCCTGGCCACGGAGGAGCAGCCGTGACCATGGCTCGTGGCCGTGGCTTGTGGCCGCTCCTGCTTGCTCAAAGTGGGGGGGCTGCGTGGGGCGCTGGGGCTGCGCTCTGCGCCCCTCCTCCTGCCCGCAGCACGGGAAATCGGTCAGCACTGTGCCCGTACAGCCGGGTTTGATGGGGGGGGGGAAACCAGACCGGAGGGATCTTGGCTAAAAGCCTGCCTGGGTGGGAGCCGCGCGGCGGCGGCGAAGGACGTCTCTGCTCGTGTTTGGTTAATGACTGCGGGCCAGGCTGCGCCCGTCATCGATTCCTGTCTCCCAGCTGCTTTCAGCGGCTTAGGTGTGTGCGGGAGCTCGGCTCCCCAGTAGCTCCTTCAGCTCCGGGGGGCTTCAGTGGGAGCTCCGTTAATTGGGGCTGCAGGGGTGTCCCTGCCTGGGCGGGGGGGAAGGCTCCCCGTGCCCCCAGAGGTGTCCCAGGCCCTGGGTCCCAGCACGCAGGGACAAGGCGCTGCGGTGGGGCTGAGCGCCCGTGGGTGCTGTGTGCGCGGGTGCACGTGAGCCCCAAGGGTGGGGGCGGTTTGGGTCCCGTGGGGCGGCTTGTGGGCTGCGCCGGGGGCTTTGTGCCAGCCCCTTCCCGGGATGGGGGTTCAGAGGGGACGTGGCAGTGAGGATGGGGCAGGGGGGTGTGGGGGGGGTCCACGTGTGCCCCCCCTGCCGCTGCTGAGTGGGTGGGTGAGCGTCAGCGAGTGTCCGTCTGTCCGTCCCTCTGCCTGCACGTGTGTTCAGGAGTCACGGTGCGTGTGATTTATTAACGAGGACACCGTAAGGAGAGCGGGGCCATCATTCCTGGTGTCCGCATCCGTTCCTGACAGCTCCGGGGAATTGAAATATCTTATTTAAAGCCTCTGGGGATCATTTTTAAATATCAGCCACAACGCTCACGGACTCGTTCCCAAAGGGCATCCTCCCTTCTCCCGCAGGGACAGGTGCCCCCTGGCACAGCACAGCCTGGGCGGGTGTTGGCAGCGGGTTTGATGCCAGCTACGCCGTGCCCACCGTGGCTCAGCAGTGCCGGTGGGTGAGGTGGGAGCCCCACACCCCCGGCGCCATCTCCAGCACCAGGGGGGTGGGCACAGGGACCCACCGCGCTTCCCGGCAGAGAGAATGTGCTCCTCGTGTCTTAGGAAAGTTTAATTTACGCTCAGTTATCGAAAGAACAAACAAAGCTCTGCCGAAACAGCCCGCGGCGCGTTTTAACGCAAGATTAGATTTTGGGCGAGGGGGGCTGTGCTTGGTTATTTATTCCCTCTCTGCTTTCTCCGGGAGCATTCCCCACCGGGGGAAGAGCGATGCTGCTGCACCTGCCCAGCCCCCCGAGGGTCCCCCGTCTGCCAGGCCAGTGGGAGGTTCAGCCTGTTTTGGGGGTGATGGAGCAGCGGTGCCTGCATCCCTCCTGGGGCGGGGGCTGCTCAGGGGGGTCTGGGGGCTGGGGTGATGCTGGAGATGGTGGACGAGTCCAGACATGGTTATTTCCTTTATCTGCTTATCAGCTGCTGGCGCTGGCGGCCGATAAGAGCAGCCGCTGGGGATGATAAGGCGGCTCAGCCGCGGCTAATCGGAGCGGTGCTGGGCTCGGGGCTCCAGGGCTGAGTGACACCGGTGTGCCTCTGCCGCGCACCGCCGGAGCTCGGTGCCAGGGTCAGGACCGCGGGTGCCACGTCCCCGGCAGCTGCCTCTGCTTTTGGCAGCTCGAAGGCACTCGTCCCGCATCTCCTGCTCGCGGCGCTGAGTCACCGTCCCCCCAGCACCGGGCGGGCGATGGCCACCGGCTCGTGCCGCGTGCGTGGTGCGGTGGAAGCCGCTCCTGTGTGCATGGCCACGAGTCCCTCTGCGGCAGCGAGGGATGCTGTGTTGTCTCCTCAGCGTGCACACGCGTGTGTGTTTGCACACACACGTGCGTGCATGGACACGCACACCCGTGCACACACACCCCTCCAGCAGCTGCTCCTTGGCGAAGGAGCTGGCACCCGGCGCGGGCGTCGCGGCGCAGCAGTAAGTGGGGGGCTCGTGTAGGACCTGCAGCCTCTCCCGGGGGCTGTGATGGTCACTTGGACGTTGCCCCCCACCTCGGGGGTGGATGGCGGGGGGTCACGGCGTGTGCTGAGGTGGCTGGTCTCTCCCGCAGGTACATGATCACGTCGCTGGACCGCACGCACGCCGGCTTCTACCGCTGCATCGTCCGCAACCGGATGGGCGCCCTGCTGCAGCGGCAGACCGAGGTGCAGGTGGCCTGTAAGTGCCAGCCCTGCGCGGCGAGGGTCCAGCCGGGGGCACCAGCCCCGCGGCGCTGCGGCACGACCCAGGCGTTGGTGCAGCCCACGGCTGGCACACGCGAGGCCGGAGCATCCGTGGGGTGACGGTGGCAGGGATGGGGCTGTCGGTGCCTCTGGTCAGGCCGTGGTGGTTGGGGGTGCAGGAGGGCAGAGTGGGGGGTGCGGGCAGAGAGATCCGGGTCTGGGCAGACGGCTCCAGCTCCCTGGAGGGGTGAAGCACTTTGCGGTGTGGAAGTGTGGGAGCGGTCCCGCTCCCCCTGGCTGCAAACACCGTTTATAATCGTTGCTGAAAGCAAACAGGAGCGTGCGGGGCCGGGTGGCTGCATCCATCAGTGCGGGAGCAGCGGGGCTGGCAGCTCAGTGCCCATCTGGACCTGGTGGGTCAGACCTGGGGGGTGATGCTGGGGTGTCGCAGGGCAGGAGAGTGCTGGGACGCGGGCTCTGTGCCCCCGGGGACTCACCCCTTGCCTTTCCCTCTGGGACCGCCCCAGCCCCGTCCCCTTAAACCCCTTCCTGAGGAGCACTGACAAATCAGGGAGCTAATGAGAAATTAATAAGGCAGCTGTGCTAACAACTAATGATAATGGCAAGGTCGTTAAAAAAAGATTCTTTACATGTTTTTAATTACAGCAATTAAGGGAAGTCAATAAAAATCCCCTGCCCCCCCTGCTCCGTGCACCCTGCTTCCTTCCGCTTCCCTCCACCGCTCTGCACTTCCAGCCTGCCAACGGCCGGGCAGGATGGAGGCAGCAGGTGCCCAGCCTTGCCCATGGAGCCAAGGTTGTGCCGGGATGCTCCCAGTGCTGGGCTGTGGGTCGGGGCAGAAAGAGATGCTGGGGAATGCTGGGACTGAGCCCTCCTTGCTGCGGCTGCACCCCGTGCTCGGCAGGGCACGCACAGGGGTCCCCAGTCCAGCAGGCAGGCGCGGGGGCTGCGGGGACGGATCCTGGTGTAAGTGTAGCTCTGAGCACGCGGAAGCAGCCCGTGAGGTCTGAGTTACCCCACCACCATCCGCACCCAGGGCAGAGAGCAGCCCCTGGGGCAGCCCCTCTGCATCTGCTGGGGGAGCCCATCCCCGTGGCCTCCAGCCTGCTCCCCAACTGGACACTGCTGGGTGCCCGGAGGGGTTGCTGGCCCCTGCCCAGCCCCTGACACCGCTCTCCCGCTCATTTCACAGACATGGGAAGCTTCGAGGACAGCGAGACGCAGCAGAGCGTGTCCCACGGGGAGGCGGCCGTCATCCGTGCGCCCCGCATCGCCAGCTTCCCCCAGCCCCAGGTCACCTGGTTCCGGGATGGCCGGAAGATCTCGCCCAGCAGCCGCATGTGAGTACCCCCAGCATCCCCCCGGCACCCTCCCAGCACCCCCCAGCACCCCCCGCCATCCGGAGGGGCTGCGTTTCCCTCGGCTGCCGTTGTCCTTGCGATAAGGATGTTTAACAAGCGTCTCGAGCGCATCGTGGTAAAACCTGGGGAGAGGCTGTGCGACTCATGGCTCTGTTTGTCCCTGGGGAAATGAATTTTTTTAAAAAAAATGAAAATAAGAGGGAGGAAGATGGGTAAAAGAGGTACAGCACATGCCGGGGTGACGGAGCCGGGCACGGCACAGGCGTGTGTGCCAGGTGTCCCCTGGCGCTGGGGAGATGCAGTGAGCCTGGCGCTGGCAGACGCAGCGTGCGGGAATTGAATTTGTAACCCACATTATGCGGGAATTGAACTGGTCTCCTTTCTATTTGCAAAGCAGGATTGAGGAGATAAAACTCCTTTATCTCATATTTAATGGTAAAAAATATATTCCCCAAACCATTTTATGTTTCCAGCAGATTAAATCGTTCCATAAAAAATAAAATAAAATAAAAAAAAAAAAAGTCCTATTAATCTGCACTGTCCAACGTGCTCCTCCGCGGGGGAGTGTGGGGCTCCATCCTGGCACGGTCCCAGCTTCTGCCTGGGGCCAGGGCTGAGCCCAGCCTCTGTCCTGGGGCTGGTGCCAGGGGCAGGCGGGAGGAAGGCTGGGGGTCCTCCCCATCCTATGTGGGTGCCCTGGGGCCACTGTGGGTGCTGGGTGGGAGAACAAGGGTCCCTGCATTGGTGTCCCTGTTGGGTTCACATCCCCATCCCTGCTTGTCCCCGCAGAGCCATCACGCTGGAGAACACCCTCGTCATCCTCTCCACGGTGGCCCCGGACGCGGGACGTTACTACGTGCAGGCGGTGAACGACAAGAACGGGGACAACAAGACGAGCCAGCCCATCACGCTGACCGTGGCCAGTGAGTGGGGGGGGTTCTCCCCCCCAGCCCCGCTCCCCCTGCACCGCCTGCCTCCCCCCGCGTTTAATTTGCAGTAAATCTCTTCAGAGGCTCCGGCTTCTGCTGACTTGACAGTTCAGCTGCCTCAAAATTTATTTAGGCGCTTTGGGCTGTGCCGCTGGTGCCAATTGTATGACGGGCAGAGCCTCCCCCTGTCCCCACTGCTGGTGCTGGATCTGGCCGTGCGCTGGGACTGGGCATGGGATGGGATGGTGCTGCCAGACACCCTGCCCCGCTCCTGCCTGTGATCCCCTCTGAGCCCACGTCGCTCCGGATCAGCCCCTGCCTGAGGAACACCCCTGTGGCCGCATCCCTCCGGTCCCCTTGGACCCTGCAGGACCCAGCCGAGGGTCCCCCGGCTCCGACTCGGCTGATGATAGCCCATCCCAGGGAAGATGCCCCAAAGTGGCATCAATCCTCCTGGTACTCTCATCCCATCTCCCCTCCCGCTTCTCCTTGGGGAGGTTTATCCCTTTCCAGGAGGGCTCTGCCCATTCCCCTTCCCCTCCTGCCCCCTTAATCTGTTTTCCCGTGTCTCGGCATCCCGGTGTGCAATAAACCACCTGGAGCCCATGTTTATGGATTCAGCTATATCAGCAGCTTTCGAGCCGATCGCGTTTTTACAGCACCTACACGAGGGTTTTTTATTGTTGCAATCATTTTGCTTTATATACTCCCCTGCTCCCTCCTCCCTGCCAGCCGGCACTGCCACACAGGCCAGGGGCCGGGCCGGTGCCACGGCGTGCCATGGGCTCCCTTGGGGCGAGAGGGCTTAGGGATGGCTGTGGAGGCACCCTGATGCCGAGGTGATGGGCTGGACCTGCCTGTCCTTCCCGCGGGAGCGCGGAGCCTGTGGCCCTTTGGTCCCTGCCACCTTTGTCTCCTCCATGGCAGCAGGGGAGGGCAGAGGGCTTTGGGTGCCCCGTCAGCCTCGCTGGGGGCTGGGGCATCGCCGGGGCGAGCAGGGGGCAGGGTGTGCTGATGGCTGTCCCTCTGGCCTCCTTCTCCCCAGATGTGGGTGGTCCGGCTGATCCCATCGCACCCACCATCATTGTCCCACCCAGGAACACCAGCGTGGTGGCCGGGACCTCAGAGGTGACCATGGAGTGCGTGGCCAACGCCAGGCAAGTAGCGTTGGGGCTGATGGGATGGGGCATCTCCCCCTTGGCATCGCCCGGCCCCAGGGCTGGGTGCCCCTGGCTCCCCCCAGCTCCCTTCCCACCAGGCTCCCAGGAGATGGAGTGAGGTGGGATTCGGTGGGGTCCAGGGGGCTGGCGCTGGCTCTCAACATACTCCTGGCCCCCCCAGGCCGCTGATCAAGCTGCACATCATCTGGAAGAAGGACGGGGTGCCCCTCTCCAGCGGCATCAGCGACTACAGCCGCCGGCTCACCATCCTCAACCCTGCGCTGAGTGACAGTGGCTACTACGAGTGCGAGGCCGTGCTCCGCAGCAGCAGCGTGCCCGCCGTGGCCGAGGGCGCCTACCTCTCCGTCCTGGGTGAGGCCCTGGCCGCGGGCAGCCCAGAGCACACATGCAATGAGTTGGGGCGGTCTCAGCCCCAGGGCTGAGGTGGGAAGCAACAGGCGGGAGTCACCGGGGGTGGTTTGATGGGGGGTCTGGAGGACCCCAGCTCTGACGCCCATCACCGGGCTTCCCCTTGCAGAGCCGCCGCAGTTCGTCAAGGAGCCGGAGAGGCACATCACAGCCGAGATGGAGAAGGTGGTGGCCATCCCCTGCCAAGCCAAAGGTGAGTTGCTCCCCAGCCACCCTCCCCGTGCCACCATGGCCCCGTGCCTGACGTGGCCATGGCCCTTGCAGGTGTGCCCCCACCCGAGATGGCCTGGTACAAGGATGCTGCCCTCATCCGCCTGGAGAAACTGTCCCGCTTCCAGCTGCTGGCAGACGGCAGCCTGCAGATCAGCGGGCTGCTCCCCGACGACACCGGCATGTTCCAGTGCTTTGCCCGCAACGCGGCTGGCGAGGTGCAGACCACCACGTACCTGGCCGTGACTAGTAGGTGCCAGCCCCCTCCCCTGCACCAGAGCCCAGGGTGCCCTGTCCGGGCAGTGGGTGGGATGTGCCAAGGACCCCCTGGCTGAGCTCCACAGGGGGTTAGGGACCCCAGGAAGTCCTCCCGTGGAGATGGGACACCCCCCCCCATGCCCTGGGAGCATTTCAGCTCCAGGCTGGGCACCAGAAAAAGGGCGTCAGGGGTGGCTGTGTGTCTGTCTGCCTCGCAGGCATCGCCCCCAACATCACCAGGGGTCCCCAGGACAGCACGGTGATTGATGGCATGTCCGTAATCCTCAACTGCGAGACCTCGGGGGCTCCGCGCCCGGCCATCACATGGCAGAAAGGTAAAGGGGCTGAGGGCACCAGGGTGCCAGCGAGGCTGCCCTCCCAGCCCTGCCTCTGCCCTGCTCATCCCTATCTGCCCGCACGGCCCCACGGCATCCTCTGCCAGCTACGTGGCCACTGGGCTCTGTAGCCACCAGGCTCGGCCAGTAGCCAAGGCGCTGGGAGCTGATGGGGCTCCTCGTGTGCCCCAGGGGAGCGGGTCCTGGCCAGCGGCTCGGTGCAGCTCCCGCGCTTCACGCTGCTGGAGTCGGGCAGCCTGCTCGTCAGCCCCGCGCACCTCGCCGACGCTGGCACCTACGCCTGCCTGGCCACCAACTCCCGCGGCGTGGATGAGGCGTCTGCTGACCTGGTCGTCTGGGGTGAGTAAGGCACCTGCCAGTGTGCCCAAGGCACCCGCCAGCATGCCTGTGTCACCCGGCTCTGCCCGCACCCCTGCTTGGCTCCACGGGCAGCGGATGCTGCCGCTCCCGCCACACGTGGCATGGGATGGAGCTCTGCGGGGATGCTGAGGATGGCCTCTGGCACGTGGCTGGTCGGTTCGGATGGGTGCAAATCTGGGCTGTCCCCTGCTGATGCCACCCCCCGCAGCCCTCTGGGCAGTGCCAGTGCCTCACCCTGTCCCCCTGCAGCGAGGACCCGCATCACCGACCCACCGCAGGACCAGAGCGTCATCAAGGGGACCAAGGCTGTCATGAGCTGTGGGGTCACCCACGACCCCAGTGTGGACGTCAGGTGCGTGCGATGGGGCTGGGAGGATTGGGGGGTCTGGGCACCCCCAGGCTGCCTGCATGCCTGGGGAGGGAGGGGGCACATGGTAGGTGCCGCCATCCTGAGCACTGGCCTGGTGGTCCTGCAGTGCCACCTGGTGCCCTGCGCACGGGGAGCCTGGCACACTGGTGGGACCCCTGGTCCCCTCTCCTTGGTGGGGGGCTGCAGGGTGCCAGGACTCCTGGGTCCTCCTCCCCGGCACAGGTACATCTGGGAGAAGGACGGGGCACCGCTGAGCCCTGAGAGCGGCCCGCGGGTGCGCCTGGACGAGATGGGCACCCTCCACATCTCCCAGACCTGGTCGGGTGACATCGGCACCTACACCTGCAAGGTGGTCTCGGCTGGGGGCAACGACTCACGCAGTGCCCACCTCCGTGTCCGGTGAGACCCCCCTCACCCCCGCTGGCACCCCGGGCTGCGCCCCCTCCCTAACCGCCCCCTCCCTGCCTCCCTGTCCAGGCAGCTCCCCCATGCCCCCGAGAGCCCCACAGCTGCCCTCAGCCCCCTGGAGAAACGGGCCATCAACCTCACCTGGGCCAAGCCCTTCGATGGCAACAGCCCCCTGCTCCGCTACATCGTGGAGGTCTCCGAGAACAGTAAGGGGGTGCTCCCCCCTCCCTGGCACCACCAGCCCCGGCAACTGGCACCGGGCAAAGTCTGGTCCCTGTCATCACCTGAGGATGGTGGGCAGGGGAGGATGAGGAGGAGGGAAAGGGGATGCTGCAGGGAGCTTGGGGACCATGGGACTCATTGGCCGGTGTGCCACCGGGCAGAGGACCCCGGTGTCCTGCAGGTCGGATCCTCCACCCCACTCCTCCCCCTCTCCCGCCCCGCAGACGCGCCCTGGACCGTGCTGCTGCCCAGCGTGGACCCCGAGTCGACGTCGGTGGCGGTGCGGGGCTTGGTCCCCGCTCGCTCCTACCAGTTCCGCCTCTGTGCCGTGAACGACGTGGGCAGGGGGCAGTTCAGCAAGGACACGGAGAGGTGAGCCACGGCCGGGGGTCCTGGGGGGCCAGTGGCCCTTGGTGCTCACCCCTGCCTCGTCCCCCTCAGGGTGTCCCTGCCCGAGGAGCCCCCTTCTGCGCCCCCCCAGAACGTTATCGCCAGCGGCCGCACCAACCAGTCCATCATGATCCAGTGGCAGCCTCCTCCTGAGAGCCACCAGAACGGTGTCCTCAAGGGCTACATCATCCGGTAGGCGCCGGCGGGGGTGCGTGGGTGCCCTGGCATCCTGCGGTGCTGGTGGGGACACCAGCAGCTCTGACTGCCCCTGGTCCGCAGGTACTGCCTGGCTGGGTTGCCCGTGGGCTACCAGTTTAAGAACATCACCAATGCCGACGTCAACAACCTGCTCCTGGAGGACCTCATCATCTGGACCAACTACGAGATCGAGGTGGCAGCGTACAACAGCGCCGGCCTGGGGGTCTACAGCGTGAAGGTGACCGAGTGGACGCTGCAGGGAGGTAGGCAGGGACGGGCAGGGGTTTGGCATCTGTCACAGCAGTGACAGGCTGTGCCACGGGATGATGGGGACAGATGGCAGGAGGACGGGTGTGGGGGTCCCAGGGGAACTGGGATGTGCTGGGGAGGGGTGGGCAGGGGCTGCAGGGCTGGCCCAGCTGGGGGCATCTTGGGACACCACCCTGGGTGCCTCCCTGCTGCGGGTGATGGAGGGGACCTCGTGGAGCCGGAGCCGCTGCGAGCTGTCCCTTTGTCCTGGCAGTGCCCACGGTGCCCCCGGGGAACGTGCAGGCTGAGGCCACCAACTCCACCACCATTCGCTTCACCTGGAACCCCCCCAGCCCCCAGTTCATCAACGGCATCAACCAGGGCTACAAGGTGAGGGGCGATTCCTGCGGGTCTCCCCAAAAACGGGGCAGCCAGGTGGGGGGAAACTCCTGGGCTGCCCTTCACCCACCGCCTGGGCTCCTCCTGGCAGAAACGCCGGCGTGTAACCGGTCCTGGCCTGACTGGTGAAGTCATATTTACTGAGATTTAACACTTGCATGGGCTCGGAGTCTCCCATGCTCTGTAATTAATTCCAAATGGCAATTAATTCAAATTTACGTTAATTAAATTGAATTAAAACATTAAACTTGTTTCTTAATCCACTCAAAAGCAGTTCAGGAATCTAATTGCCGCTGAATGAGATAACTGGAGCAAGTAGGATATTTAACTTTCTTATTAAATGCCACTTAGTAGTTTTGATTAGTATTTTTAGGGCCTAATTAGTGTTTAATTAAGTTGCTGTGGGCTATCTTGCACAATACCGATTAAATGCCCAAACATCCATCCCTCCTAAACGCGGGCGAGTGGGCGCTTCCGCGCCGCTATTGATGGCAGTTCGTCACAAAACATCAGGAAACACGTGCTGGTAGAGGCATGGAGCGTTCCCTGCTCCATTAATTGATATTTTACCAGCTCCAAATAAATAAGGGGAAGCTGGAGGTGCCCGGGAATGGTGTTTGTGGTACCACGTGTGCCACGGGGATGCCAGTACCCGGCATCGTTGTCCCAGCTCCTTCTTCCCGCAGCTCATCGCCTGGGAGCCGGAGCACGAGGAGGAGGCGACGGTGGTGACGGTGCGGCCCAACTTCCAGGACAGCGTCCACGTGGGCTACGTGGCGGGGCTGCGGAAATTCGCCGAGTACTTCACCTCGGTGCTGTGCTTCACCACGCCGGGGGACGGCCCGCGCAGCCCCCCCCAGCTGGTGCGCACCCACGAGGACGGTACGGGGAGGCTCTGCGTTCCCGCGGGACGGACCCTGCCCGCCCGCGGCTCCCGGGGAGGGTGGGAGCAGCCCCGAGATGGGGCACTTGGTCCCACTGGTGCTGCTGGTGGGGATGTGGAACGGGGGTGCCATCGAGCCCCAGAGAGACCCGTCCAAGGGGAGCCCCATCCATGCTCTCTCCTTACGGGGGTCCCGTGGGTGCCAAAGGCTCCTGCCCTTGGGTGCGTGGCTGCGTGCTGAGCCTGGGCATCTTTGGGCAGTGCCCGGCCCCGTGGGACATCTCAGCTTCAGCGACATCCTGGACACGTCCCTGAAGGTCAGCTGGCAGGAGCCGCTGGAGAAGAACGGCATCCTGACGGGTGAGGGAGCACCGGCGGGTGCCCAGCTCCTGCGTCCGTCCCCTCCCCACCCCGCCCCGCAGCATCTCCCACCGGTCCTTCCCCACCCCGCAGCATCTCCCACCGGTCCTTCCCCACCCCGCAGCATCTCCCACCGGTCCTTCCCCACCCCGCAGCATCTCCCACCGGTCCTTCCCCACCCCGCAGCATCTCTCACCGGTCCTTCCCCACCCTGCAGCATCTCTCACCGGTCCTTCCCCACCCCGCAGCATCTCTCACCGGTCCTTCCCCACCCCGCAGCATCTCTCACCGGTCCTTCCCTACCCCGCAGCATCTCCCACCGGTTCCTCCCCACCCCGCAGCATCTCCCACCGGTTCCTCCCCACCCCGCAGCATCTCCCACCGGTTCCTCCCCACCCCGCAGCATCTCCCACCGGTTCCTCCCCACCCCGCAGCATCTCCCACCGGTTCCTCCCCACCCCGCAGCATCTCCCACCGGTTCCTCCCCACCCCGCAGCATCTCCCACCGGTTCCTCCCCACCCCGCAGCATCTCCCACCGGTTCCTCCCCACCCTGCAGCATCTCCCACCGGTTCCTCCCCACCCCGCAGCATCTCCCCCTGGCCCCACTCGGCTCCTCGGGGTGGGCAGCGAGGGGGCTGACGGCACAGGGAACGTTTCAGGCTACCGGATCTCCTGGGAGGAGTACAACCGCACCAACACGCGGGTGACCCATTACCTGCCCAACGTCACCCTGGAGTACCGCGTCACCGGCCTCACCGCCCTCACCACCTACACCATCGAGGTGGCTGCCATGACCTCCAAGGGCCAGGGCCAGGTCTCCTCCTCCACCATCTCCTCAGGGGTGCCACCAGGTGAGCGCGGCGGCACGGGGACTGTGGCCAGTGCTGGGGCCGAGCAGCCGGTGCCACCCACCTTGCCCTCTCCCCACAGAGCTCCCCGGTGCCCCCACCAACCTGGGCATCTCCAACATTGGACCCCGCTCCGTCACCCTCCAGTTTCGCCCGGGCTACGATGGCAAAACCTCCATCTCCCGCTGGCAGGTGGAGGCACAGGTATGGGGTGCTGCGGGGGGTTGGGAGGATGAGGAGGTTCTGGGGGGCAGCTCACCCCACTCCCATCCCGCAGGTGGGGCAGAGTGGTGAGGCTGAAGAGTGGGGGCTCGTCCACCAGCTGGCTAACGAGCCCGATGCCCGCTCCATGGAGGTGCCCAACCTGAAGCCCTACACCTACTACAGGCGAGTGCTGGGATGGTGCCGTGGTGTCCTCCC
Organism: Tauraco erythrolophus; assembly: GCF_009769465.1. Taxonomy (NCBI): domain Eukaryota; kingdom Metazoa; phylum Chordata; class Aves; order Musophagiformes; family Musophagidae; genus Tauraco; species Tauraco erythrolophus. Next base: position 1,499,442 of record NC_141484.1, read on the forward strand.
CCAGGGGACCAGAGCCCTCTTGCCCCTGCCATGACCCCCACCCTCTCCTCTCTCAGTTTCCGCATGCGGCAGGTGAACATTGTGGGCACCAGCCCCCCCAGCGTGCCCTCCCGGAGGATCCAGACCCTGCAGGCACCCCCGGACGTGGCACCTGCCAACGTCACCCTGAGGACAGCCAGCGAGACCAGCCTGTGGCTGCGCTGGATGGTGAGGGGGGGACCGTGGCCCTGGGGGGTCTGTGCCCACGGGCACGGGGCTCATGCAAGCAGACGGGAGGGTGAGAAGCCGAGCGGGGATGGAGCTGGGGTGGCTGTGGGAGATCAGGAGTGACGGTGCCCGTCTCTCCCGGCTGGGGCCAGCCCCTCCTGGAGCAGGAGTACAACGGGAACCCCGACTCGGTGGGCTACAAGATCCGGTACGCGCGCTCGGACGGGCGAGGGCAGCCGGCGGTGCACGTCATCCACGACCGCGTGGAGCGGGGGTACACCATCGAGGACCTGGAGGAGTGGACCGAGTACCGGGTGCAGGTCCAAGCCTTTAACGCCATCGGCTCGGGGCCCTGGAGCCACTCAGTGGTGGGACGCACGCGGGAGTCAGGTACTGCTGCCCACCCCGTAGCACTGGGCACCCACCCCGGCTGGATCCGGGCACTGACCCCTACTCTCATCCCTCCATCAGTGCCCTCCTCTGGTCCTGGCAACGTGTCGGCGCTGGCCACCTCCTCCAGCAGCATGCTGGTCCGATGGAGTGACATCCCTGAGGCAGACTGCAACGGCCTCGTCCTGGGCTACAAGGTGAGCACCGATCCCAGCCACGGGGCTGTGGCTCTGCCAGCCTGCAGCCCTGCCCGTGCCCTGCCCATCTGCCCTGCCCGCCTCACCCACAGACCCAGGAAACATAACTTTCCCTGGGGGAATCATGCTGCAGACTGCCAGATCCCTGGTTGTGCCACCTTCAAGAGCTGGTGCCCATCTGTGCCATTCTTTACCACACTGCTCCATCCCGGGGGGTGTCCCAGGGGCTGCGGCGCTGCCCAGCTGTGTCACACGGGGTCTTTTGCAGGTGATGTACAAGGACAAGGACTCGGACGCACGTGTCCAGTTCTGGCTGGCGGAGGGCAATGCCTCCCGCAGTGCCCAGCTGACTGGGCTGGGCAAGTACACGCTGTACGAGATCCGCGTGCTGGCCTTCACCAGGATCGGCGACGGCGTGCCCAGCCGGCCCCCGGTTCTCGAGCGGACGCTGGACGATGGTGGGTGTCAGCGCCTGGGCGGGCAGAGAGCGCTGAATGTGCCAGGGGGGTCCCCTGGGTGCCCAAGGTGTCCCCATCCCATCCCTGTACCCTGGGCAATACCTCTCCCCGCTGCCTGGGACACCCAGTGCTCCTGTTCCCAGGGAACAGGAACTGGCAGTTTGCACCCCGCAGCGAACCTCATCTCTCCCCCTCCAGTGCCCGGGCCCCCCGTGGGGATCCTCTTCCCCGAAGTGAGGACGACCTCAGTGCGGCTCGTCTGGCAGCCGCCCGCGGCACCCAATGGCATCATCCTGGGTAGGTGGGGAGCTGTCCCGGTTGTGCCATGCTGGGATGCTGTGCAGAGGGGTGCAGGGGTCCCATGGGAGCAGGGATCAACACGGCGGGGGGCAGAGACCAGCTTCCTGAGATCCTTTGAGCATCTGGGAGCCCGCTGCCCCCGGGGCTGGGCTTCCCCCTCAGCGGGCTGTGCCAGATCCCTGGCTGTGGGTGAGCTCCCCAGTGCCGGGAGCCAAAATCCCCTCGTTGCTGGCCCCGTGCGTGGGCAGGGATGGAGTCATACACCAGGGGAGCCCGGAATGGCATCCCCTTCGCCAGCCCCACCGTGCCGCTCCCTTCCCCGCAGCGTACCAGGTCACCCACAGCCTCAACACCACCACGGCCACCGCGGCGGCCACGGAGGTGCTGGAGCCCAGCGCCCGGCAGTACACGGCCACTGGCCTCCAGCCGGAGGCCACTTACCTCTTCCGCATCGCGGCGCAGACCCGCAAGGGCTGGGGCGAGGTGGCCGAAGCCCTCGTGGTGACCACGGAGAAGAGAGGTAACGAGGAGGGGTCGCGGGGGGCTGTGTGTGCCCGCGGTGTGCCCACGGTGCTCCCGGCCCCTTGCCTCTCCCAGACCGCCCGCAGCCCCCCGGGAAGCCGCTGGCACAGCAGGAGGAGGTGCGAGCCCGCAGCGTGCTGCTCTCCTGGGAGCCGGGCAGCGACGGGCTCTCCCCCGTCCGCTACTACACGGTGCAGACCCGCGAGCTGCCCGACGGCGAGTGGGCGCTGCATTCCGCCTCCGTCAGCCGCAACGCCACCGCCTTCGTCGTGGACAGGTGAGGCACGGGGCCAGCCCTGAGCGGTGCTGTGGGGTGATGGGGAGCTCTGGAGATGATGGGATCTGCTTTGGGCCGTTGCCCCGTGCCTCAGTTTCCCCATCCAATGAGAGGTGCTGGCACCGAGGTTGGGAAGCACTGGCCAACGTGCCCTGTGGGAAGGAGGGAGGGTGGCTTGTGGGGTCACCCGCTGGCTTCGCCATCCCCATCCTGCTCCGCTCCTGCACAGGCTGAAGCCCTTCACCTCCTACAAGTTCCGCGTGAAGGCGACGAACGACATCGGGGACAGCGAGTACAGCGAGGAGTCGGAGTCGCTCACCACCCTGCAGGCGGGTCAGCGCAGGCTGCGGCACCGGTGGCAGGGAGAGGGGGGTGCCCTCTGCTTGGGCATCCCCCCGTGCCTGGGGCATCTCCAGAGCCTCACTGCCCACTTCTCCCCCCCAGCCCCCGAGGAAGCCCCCACCATCCTCTCCGTCACCCCGCACACCACCACGTCGGTGCTCATCCGCTGGCAGGTACCGTCACCTCCACTTGGGAGGTGGCACCGAGGCGTACTGGGGACAGCCATCTCGGGGTGCCAGGGAGCCCCGGGCAGAGCAGCCCCTCACTGTCCTCCCCACGCAGCCCCCGGCCGAGGACAAGATCAACGGGATCCTGCTGGGTTTCCGCCTCCGCTATCGCGAGCTGGTGTACGACAGCCTGCGCGGCTTCACCCTGCGTGGCATCGGCAACCCTGGTGCCACGTGGGCCGAGCTCACCCGTGAGTGCTCGTGGCCCCACCGAGCCTGGGGACATGTGGCTGGGGGGTGGCCCAGTGGTGGCGGGTGAGGGCAGGGCAGGGCAGTATCCTGCACTCCTCAGCCTCTCCTGGGTACCAGCCCCGAGCTGTCGGGGTCAGGCTGCGCCCCGTGGAGCTGTCACTGGCCATCTTGTGCCACCAAGCCTGGTGGTCCCTAACGCGCTTATCTGCGATGTCGCGGGCTCAGTACTGCTGTGCTCAGCCCCCGTGTCCCTGTGGTGCAGGTGTTCACGTGTCTGCACCTGCCATGGGTGCTGGTGCCTGCCCGACATCCCACTGTGTGTGTCTGGGTGTGCTGCTCTCCTCGGACCCCAAAGGGAATGGGGTCACATCCACTCTGGGGACAGCAGGGACATGAGTGACAAGGGCAGAGCCCTAGGCCAGACCCTGCCTCTGCCACAGTCAGACCCCCGTAGAGATCCCGATGCCCAGACCTGGTTTGTGCCACTCAGGGGCTGGGACTGGAGGATGGAAAGACCCCTTGGTGCTGTGACAGCCCCCTTGGCACTTGGGGGTGACAGGGCCCTTGCAATGGGCCCGTGGCCCGCCCTGGGGTGGGCAGTGGTGCTGGGGTGGGTGCTCAGAGGCGGGAGCCCCCCATGCTGCGTGCGGGACTAACAGGCTGCCTGCTCTCCCTGCCCGGTGCCGTGCAGCCATCTATGCCGTGCACAACCTCAGCGAGGTCTCCCTCACCCAGTACGAGCTGGACAGTAAGTCACCACTCTCCTGCCCTTCCCCGCCTCCCCGTTCGTGTCCTCCCCACTGCTACCCCCCCCTTCACCTCCCTCTGCCATGGGGTGAACCGAATGCCCTGTGCCAGGGGAACAACCTCTGCCTGTCCGCTCCTGTTGCTCCTGGGGGACACCCCTCTCTTCCCCAGCATGGGGGGCTCTGCTGGGTCCCCCGCAGGTAGCAGGGCCCCACAGGGAGAGCCCCCTCACCCCTTCTCCCCGTTGTCCCCCAAGACCTGAGCAAGCACCGGCGCTACGAGATCCGCATGAGTGTGTACAACGCCGTGGGCGAGGGCCCCCCCAGCCCCCCCCAGGAGGTCTTCGTGGGTGAAGCGGGTGAGTCTGCTGGCACAGCCCTGCCTTGCCAGGGGCTGCCACGGCTGGGAGCTGCGGGGAGGGGGCTCCACTGCCCTGGTGCCTCGTGCTCCTACATCCCCGTGGCCCCCATCCCCTCTAAACATCCGTGATGTGCCAAGACAAGGCAGTGCATCCCCCCATATCGGGGTGGGGGGCTTTCCCCTGCTCCGGTCCTAGCAGGGCTGTCACACTGTCCCCTCCTTTGGCACAGTGCCCACCGGAGCGCCACGGAACGTGGCAGTGCAGGCAGCCACGGCCACCCAGCTGGATGTCACCTGGGACCCGCCACCCGCCGAGAGCCAGAACGGGGACATCCAGGGCTACAAGGTACCGCACCGTCACCCGGGAGCTGGCACCGACCCGGGGCACAGGGACACTGGGTGCTCTGGGAGGGTGCTGGGTTCCTGGAGGGGCACAGGGTGATGCTGGGTGCCATTGAGGGGGTGCTGAGCTCCCCTGGGAGACGCTACGTGCGTTGTTGGATCTGGGGAGATGTTGGGTGCCTTGGAGATGCTGTGGGTGCCGTTGGGGAAGGGATTCTGGGCAGATGACGCCGGGTGTCCCCGGGAAGTGTCGCGTGTCGCATCCCGGTGCCGAGCGGCTGCGGGGCGGCAGGTGGCGCCGTCGGTCCGTGGATGGGCCCGGGAAGGAGCCGGGAGGGGGCCGAGGTGGAGCCAGGATGGAGCCGGGGATGGGGCTGGGCTGGAGCCCGGGATGGAGCCGGGGCGCAGCCGGGATGGGGCTGGCGTGGAGCCGGGCTGCCCAGCCCCATGCTCTGGGCACCTCCTTGCCCACATCCGTGGAGGTTCTCCCTGCTCGGCCCCATCCTTTGAGATATAGACACAGCTCAGGGGTGAGCTCAGCGTGCCTGATCTGCGATGCTGGACCCTGAGCCACCTGTGAGCTGGGGGCCGTGTCTGATGCCCAGCACAGCTGGAGCTGTCCTGGAGAAGAGGCCAGTCCCCATCTCCAGCATGCTCAGAGCCCCCAGCTGCTGTGGGACAGGGGCTCAGGAGCCCAGGCAGGGCTGCGTGGGGTGTCTGGGCACAGCAGAGAGCTGGGGCGGGGGGTGAGATGGGCCGGATCCGTGCATCACCCGGGTCTCCATGTCCTGTCTTCCTTATGCAGATCCACTTCTGGGAGGCTCAGCGCCAGAACGAGAGTGCGCGGGTGAAGACGCTCTTCCTGCCCGAGAACGGGGTGAAGCTGAAGAACCTGACGGGGTACACCTCGTACTGGGTCAGCGTCGCCGCCTTTAACGCAGCAGGAGACGGGCCCCGCAGCCCCCCTGTCAAGGGGCGGACGCAGCAGGCAGGTGGGGCCCGTGGCATGGTTGCCCCCAGCCCTTAGCTCGGCACAGTCGCATCCAGAGGCTCCTGGCTCTGCGCTCTGCTGGGAGGTGTCTCCATGGGTCCAGCTGCACTGAAGTCCATCTGATGCCCCTTCATCCCAGCTCTATGCTGGCTCCTGCAGTCCCAAGCAGAGACAAGCCCTGGGCTCCTCCCAGAGGGTTTGTGGGTTGGGGGGAAATGGAGGTGAAGGTCTTGGCTGAAACTTGAGAAGAATCATGCAATAATAGATGGTTTAGGTTGGAAATGACCAAGAATGAAGGTGCTGGGAGGAGAGATGGGGAAGAGACTTCTTCCCCCAGTCACACATGAAGCCCTGGCAAGGTGTTTGCTGCAGTGGGGGCGGGGGCACAGGGGGGTGGCACCAGGGTGGGGTGAGATGGTGATGATGAGTGCCCCAGCCCAGTTAGGGTGGAGGCAGGGGTAGGGGCTGGCTTGGTGCTGGCGGTGTCTCCCAGAGCCCTGAGCTGGCCCCGGCCACCCTGCTCCCTCGCAGCTCCCAGCGCCCCTGGCTCCATCCGGTTCAGCGAGCTGACCACCACATCGGTGAACGTGTCCTGGGAGCCGCCACCACTGCCCAATGGCATCCTCGAGGGCTACAGGCTGGTCTACGAGCCCTGCATGCCCGTGGACGGTGAGGGCACGGCAGGGGGAGGCTGGGGGCAGTGGGGGGAGCTGGGAGGACCTGGCTCAGCCTCCGTCCCTGCAGGCGTCAGTAAGATTGTGACCGTGGACGTGAAGGGGAACAGCCCGCTGTGGATGAAGGTGAAGGACCTGGCTGAGGGTGTGACGTACCGGTTCCGAATCCGGGCCAAAACCTTCGCCTACGGGCCGGACGTTGAGGCGAACATCACCACAGGGCCCGGGGAAGGTAGGGGGGGACGTGCGGGATGCTGGGCCAGGGCGAGGGAGGAGATGTGGTGGGGACAGTTCCCCCAGTGTCACCAAAGCTGGCATGGCCCTGTGCCAGTTGGTACCCTTGTGCCTCCAGCTCTGCTCTGGGTCCCCAGGTGCCCCTGGTCCCCCCGGCGAGCCCTTCATCTCCCGCTATGGCTCAGCTATCACGATCCACTGGTCAAGTGGGGACCCCGGCCAAGGGCCCATCACCAGATACGTTATTGAAGCCCGTCCTTCAGGTACTGCAGCTCCTCTGCTTTCCATCCCCACCTTGATACCAGTGGTGCTTTGGGTTCAGGAGCACGGGAAACTGAGCAGGGGGTGCTGACCTCTCCCAGGCCACCCAACAGGCTGGGTTGGGGATCAGGACCTGGCTGTCTGTTGTGTCAGCCACATACTGGTCCACGAGGACCGCGCTGCCGAGTGGGTGCTGATCAGGGCTGATGGAAAGAGGCTGGTGAGCCGTGGAGGAGCACCCATCAGTTCTGCTGCTTTTGTGGGCACGGAGGTCCTGACGCTCCCTCAGGCAGGCAAGGGGGACTGAGGGACAGCAAGGTTATCCCAAATCAGGAGGGCCCTGCTCCTGGGCAGGCAGGGCTGGCAACTGGGACTCCCCGTCCCCGCGGCAGGGAGCCCCAGGTTAATGATTTCTCGCTGCCGCAGAGCCCGCAGCTCAGCTGACCCAATCGATCAGTAACGGGGGTCGGTTACGCTCCCCACGTCGAGGGGCAGCACCTGGGAGGGGAGCCCCTCGCTCAGCCCATGGGGTGCTCTGGGGCTGCGGTGGGAGCAGGTCCCCAGGGAGCTGCCTTGCCCTCGGCCACGAGCAGGGCAGGAGATCGATCACCGCGTGCGTCACTACAGTTTTTTAATGATGCTGCAGTGAGCCAGCTCAGGGCCCGGTGGAACTGGGAGGGCTGGGCAGATGGCGGAGGGGACATGCTCCTGGATGGAGGGACATCAGCCTCTCACCCTGGGGAGTCCCACAGAGCCGGTCCTCTCCTCCCAGGCCTTTTCTCTCTTCCAGACGAGGGGCTCTGGGACATCCTCATCAAAGACATCCCCAAGGAGGTGACCTCCTACACCTTCAGCATGGACATCCTCAAGCAGGGGGTCAGCTACGACTTCCGCGTCATCGCTGTGAACGACTACGGCTACGGGACCCCCAGCACGCCTTCCCCCTCTGTGTCAGGTAGCTGGGGGGGGCAGGATGCGGGTGTCCCCAGGGGAGCATCCCACTCCCCAGCGTTGCACTGTTCCCATGGCCATCACTCATACATGTCTCCCTGACCCTGCCTGGCTCCCACAGAGCCCCAAATCCCGCTGCCAGTGCTCCCCTTGCAAAGCCTCCTGTTATCCCCCTTTAACCCCCTCCCTCACGTGGATCCAGGTCTCACAAAGTTCCCCAGGGTGACCTCATGCCCTGCAGTGAGGTGTCCCCGTCCATACCACGTTGCCCCGCTATGCCCGTCCCCCTCTGATCCTCCCTGCTGTGCCCCAGCCCAGAAAGCCAACCCGTTCTACGAGGAGTGGTGGTTCCTGGTGGTCATCGCCCTGGTGGGGCTCATCTTCATCCTCCTGCTCGTCTTCGTGCTCATCATCCGCGGGCAGAGCAAGAAGTACGCCAAGAAGTCAGACTCGGGTGAGCGCCAGGGATTTGGTGGGTGGTGACGGGACCCTTTGGGGTGCCATCCAAGGGGTGCAGATCCCTGACCCCTTAGGACTCTCTCTGGGACCTCTTTGCCTGCCTTTGGGGTCTGAGCGGGGTGGTGGGAGCTTGTCTCAGGGCACAGCTCCTCCGGAGACCCAGTGACATCCGATAAAGATGCTGTGGGCTTCCTGGAGAGCACTGGGAGCTAAAGATTAAATAAGCGACTTGTCCCGCTGCCGGCTGCGGAGGCCGGGCAGCCCCGGGGCTCGGCGGAGGTCACTGGGATTAGTCAAACGCAGCTCTGTTTGCTTAGCTGTATCAAGGGCTCAAATTGTGGGGAAAATCCAGACCCCCTCGTTAAGCAAACAGAGCCGGGAGCCGGGGCAGGTCAGGGGTGAGCCGAGGCGGGCAGGCTCGGCACAGCCGGTGGCACTGGGCATGAGGCTGGCGCATGGCCGCTGCCCCGGGGCCGGCACCTCGTGGGCATCCCCAGGCTTTGATGTCTCCAACACTGGAACCGGCACAACCCTCCTGGGCTATTCTCAGCCCCCCTGGGCAGGGTCCGGGCACCCCCACGCTGTGCTGCCTGGGGAGGGTCTGGGGGAGGCTGAGCATCCCGTCCCGCAGGGAACGGCTCCAAGGCGACCGCCCTGAGCCACGGCGAGATGGTGAGCCTGGATGAGGGCAGCTTCCCCGCCCTGGAGCTCAACAACCGGCGCCTCTCCGTCAAGAATTCCTTCTGCCGGAAAAACGGCATCTACACCCGGTACAGACCCCCCACCGCAGCCCCCTCCCTGGGCAGGGGGGTGGTTTCTCGGATGTCATGCCCGTCCCTCCATCGTGTGCTCGCTGTGGGACGGGTGCGGGGCTGGGGAGGGCTGGCACCCCAGGGGGGTGACCCGTGAGTTGCAGCCGCTGCACCGGCCCTGATGTGCCGGGATGCTGAACAGCCTGAAAAGCTGGGAATCTCTGAGAGCACATGGACCACGGGCAGGGTCTTGGGGGGCGCTTGGGACCGTTTGGGGGTGATCCCTGTGCATGCCCCGGGGCTCAGCTGGGCTCATCCCCACATGGCATGGCCCCGAGGGGGGACTCATGCTGAGCACCCACCTCTCCCCGAGGTCCCCACCGCGACCCAGCCCCGGCAGCCTCCACTACTCGGACGAGGACGTGACCAAATACAACGACCTGATCCCCGCCGAGAGCAGCAGCCTGACAGAGAAGCCCTCCGAGGTCTCCGACTCTCAGGTGAGCACCCGGGACTGCACCGGGGACTGGGGCAGGGGGACGCAGGGGCAGGAGGGGCAGTGCTGGGAGCCCTCCCTGAGCATCAGCCCCGCTCTGCCCACCACAGTGCAGGTCCTGGTGAGCGTTTGGGAAAAGCGATGCCAGTCCCGCTCCCCTGCCCCATCCTGTTTTTTAGGCAGTGGCATCCCCTGTGGCTTATACGGCACAGAGCCAGAGCGAAGCTGGCACAGCCCCTGGCCCGTGTGCTGAGGATGTGGCACCGCAGGGGTTCCCCAAGGGCTGCTGGGGACAGGGGATGGGAGGGCAGTGGGGTTGGGGACTGTCCCGCTGCCCGGTTGCTGGTGACAACGGCAGCGGCTCTGCCAACCCCGCAAAATGGCACCTTTGTCTCCTCCCAAAGAAACGGGCAGCTGTGGCCGGGCAGGAGCACGGCCACGGGCAGCTCCCTGGGGAGGCCATGGAGCATCATCCTGGGGACAGATGCTGGATGACATCTGAAAAGATGAGGCTGAAGCCCAGGAGAAGGTCCCGGGGGTCCCCACGGCTGTCCCCGAGCAGGAGGGGGACTGTCTGCAGGGCCCCCCATCGCTGCCTGCACCGGCTGGTTCTTTTGCCATCGTGCAGTGGATGCCAGCTCTGCTCCCTCTTGCCCGAGCGGGGCTCGAGTGGCTTTTGAGGAGCTGTGAAGAGCGGCAGGAGCCGGAGCTGGCGCGGAGCAGCTTCCCCACCGCCCTCAATGGGCCCTTTGTGCGCCGCGAGGAGAAGCTGAATCCAATTACCGGCAGTGGGGAGCCAGGACCGCCAGCACCAGCCTCCCAAAAACACCCTCCCCGCCAGCCCAGGGCTATCACGGCTTCGGGGACCCCCACCAAGGGGCCCCAGGACCTTGCAACCCTGTATGAGGCTTTATTTGGCTTTAGCAAGAGGCAGAAACACTCCAGCAACGCTGCAGCCATCCCAGCCCCTAAAGTCTTGTGGGATGTGCTCACCAGCATCCCCAAAAGATCCACAGCTGGGATTTAGGATTGGTGGGTGACACCCCCCCCATACTAACCCCCCACTATCCTGTTCTTTAGGGCAGCGACAGCGAATACGAGGTGGACCCCGGCCACCAGAAAGCCCACTCCTTCGTCAACCACTACATCAGCGACCCCACCTACTACAACTCGTGGCGGCGGCAGCAGAAGGGCATCTCGCGGGCACAGGCATACAGCTACACCGAGAGCGATTCGGGGGAGCCCGACCACGCGCCCCTCTCCAACAGCACCTCCACGCAGCAGGGCAGCCTCTTCCGCCCCAAAGCCAGCAGGACTCCCACTCCTCAGACCCCCGGCAACCCCCCCAGCCAGCCTGGTACCCTCTACCGCCCGCCCAGCAGCCTGGCTCCTGGCTCCAGAGCCCCCATCGCTGGATTTTCTTCTTTCGTTTGATATTTCAACAGAAGTGAAAACACAGGAGGAAAAAAAAAAAGATTAAAAAAAAAAAAAAGGAAAAAAAAGAGCCCCAAGAAATTAAGAAAAAAGAAAAAAGCAGCGAGGGGGAGAAGAGAGGCCGAAGGGCCCCGGGGCTGGCAGCGGTGCCATGGAGGCAGCAGTCCCAGGCTCAGGCTTGGCACCGCAGCGGGTGTTTTGCTCTCTCAGCAGCGCCGGAGCAGAACGCCGGGTGCTTTCCGTGGGACTGGGGAGCAAATCCCAGCTCCTCTGCTTGGCCAAAGCCTTCTGCGTTACGGACTCCTCGGCCGCCGTGAGCTGGGGGGGGCTCGAGGTGCCAGCAGGATTGCACCGGACTTTGCCCTCAGTACCTGCTGCAGCCGCCCTTGGACTGCTGCCAGTCTCACTGGGGTCCCGTGGGTGCTGCCAGGCTGGGTGCCACGTGCCAAGTCCTGGCCCCTCTGCTTGTGGCTCCCATGGGACACAGGGACACGTGGTGACACGGAGACTGACACCTGCGGGGGAAGAGGGGCTTTGCTGATTTAAACCCTCTGGACATGAAACCCCAAAGCTGGACCCCCCCTATTCCTTGGGAGAAGAGGGCAGCCACTGCGCCAGGAACGCCAGGGGCAATTAATTCCTCCCCTTGTTTGTGCCTGGCCCAGCACAGCCCCCCCCAGAATCCAGGACTTTAAACCCCAGGAGAGCCCCCCTGGGGTGCACGCGGTGCTGATGTCCCCCCTGATTTTGCACCCCAGGACCGTGCAGGGGCTCTGGCGAGGGCTCAGCCAGGGCGATGCGGTGACCGCAGCCCCACCTCTGCATTTCTGGGGGTTTGTTTTTTTTTTTTAACAGGGTTTTGTGCAGAGGCCTGGGAGCATTAAGGGGCAGGCAGGGGCGGCGATGCCCGGAGGGGGCCGTTTTGGTGGTCTCTGCATAGCAAAACCCCCGCAGTGCCTATGGGGCTGAGCCAAGGGAGATGCCAATAAACAGCCTGAGGATCAGCCCGTCTCGCTTCTCTGTCACCCGCTGCAGCGGTGAAGGGGCTGGTGGGATGTGTCCGTCTGTCCCGCTGCCCCTGGCTGGGCTTGTGTCAGCCCTACGACACTGGGCAAGGAGCCGGGCAGAGGGTGCTGGAGGCTGCGGTGCCAGGATAGGGCCCAGAGTGGTGCGGGGAGCCGTGATGGCCGTATCCCTGTGTGTTGCCATCCCAGTGGGGTCTGTAGCTGGAGGAAAAGGGGACCCGGTGGTGGGACAGGGGAGGAGGGAGGTGACCCCCACTGCACCGAGCGCTTCCGGCATCGCCAGCAGCAGCCCCGCATTGCGGCACTGGGGATTTCTCCTGGGGCGGTTCTGCTGCTCTGCCCGTCAGGCCTGGCAGGAAAATCTGGGTGATTTGCTCGGGTGTCATCACTGTCACCCCTCCGGCTGCAAACGGTGTGGGCTGGGGCCGACTCAGCAAAGCACCAGCACCCCCTTCCTTGGCTGGGGGCTGGCCCCTGCTGCTGGCAGGGCAGGGGCTGGGAGCCCCTTGCAGGCACATGGCTGGACCCTCACCCTGGCACGGGCAAGGGGCTGGGGCAGTTGGAGGGAGTGTTTTGTAGGTGCTGAGTTTGGAGACTGCTTGGAGCTGGGGGTGCATGACGCAGTGCTGCAGCCCCCCCCCTTTGCCCATCCCCTGGGCTGGGCAGAAACCAGGGACGCTGCAGTGGCATCGCTTCCAAGCCGCGGCCACTGGCAGAAGCACTGTGCCCACTTTGGCACGTTGCCATGGCCTCAGAACTGGCAGAGCAGAGGGCATTTCTGGCAGGTGACTCATCCGACCTACTTGGGAGCTGGCACCAAAGGGAGCACGGCACCCAGGGGTGCCCGTCCCCTCCCTGGGCAGCAAAGGCAGCCCCGACACCCCGCTTGGGCAGAGACATTTGCACAGGGGCAGAGGGGGGAGTCTGTGTTTGGCCGGACAAATCCTGCCCCTCGTTTGCAGCCCGGCTCCAGCCCCGGGCAGCCCGGCTTGCGCGAGGAAGACCTTCCTCGCAGTGGGGCTGGGGCACCGAGCCAGCAGCGGCGCAGGGCAGAGCAGGGCTGGGGAGTCGAGTAGCACAGGCAAGCTCCCCGTGTGAGGGACGCTGCTTGTGCGAGGGATGCTCCTCGTGCAAGGGATGCTCCTTGTGCAAGGGACACTTTTCATGCAAGGGATGCTCCTTGTGCAATGGACGCTCCTCGTGTGAGGGATGCTCCTCGTGCGAGGGATGCTCCTTGTGCAAGGGACGCTCCTCGTGCGAGGGTCGCTCCCCTCCCATGCAGGGCATGTGCCAGCCCCTGTGAGCAGCAACGACCCAGCGAGCACCGACACGGTCCCTGGGCACGTCCCCCGTTGCAGGGACGGCGGGACGCAGGGCCCGGGAGGTGCTCGCGCGGGGTCTGCGTGTGCTCCCCGGCATGGCAGCGTGCCGCAGCCCCCACAGCCGGGGCAGAGCAGAGCCCCAGCCCCCCTCGCCCACCCGGGCCTGGCTCGTCCCTGGAGGGTGCAGCAGGCAGAGGAGAAGCCGGAGGGCGCAGCAACATCCGCTGCAGGTTTGAGGTTGGCACCGTGCCGGGAGGCGAAGCTGCTGGTGAGGCTGTGGCCAGAGTGCCCGGGGCCCTGTGGCAGCAGCGGTGGTGAAGCCAGGACGAGCCCTTTCCATTGGCGGTTTCCCAGGGCTGAAGGATGCAGCACCCGAGGAAGTGGCAGATCCCACATCCCACCACCGTGGCGGGTTCGCCCACTGCTCCTCGGGGAACCTCCTTGGGACAGTCTGGGAGCCATACAGAGCCCAGCGTGGGCACAGCAGAGATAGGCTGAGCGCCAGCAGCACTGGCAGGAGCTTTCACTTGCCTGTGCTGCCTCAGTTTCCCCACGACACAAATGCGACTGGACCGGCTGGGCCAGTGAGGGAAGGTGTACAACCCAGCACAGCCACCTCTCTCCCACCTCAGCTTTCACCACGCTGCTGCCACAACCAGCTCTTTCCGAAAGTCCCTCCTGCCACTCCAGCCCCTCTGGGCAGGTCTGGGCTGTCCGTGCCCAGCCCCACTGCTGCCTGTGCTGCCCGGTTTCCAGGCTGCTCCATGTGGCAGACGGGCAGGGCGAGCTGTCGGCAGCAATCAGCCCACAGGGACCGAATCGACCTTGGCATATCTCCCCACCCCTGCTCGGCGGTGGCCAGCGGTTGTGCCAAGGGCAGAGCACCGCTCGCTTATCAGGGCTGGCGAGTCGAAGAGGGGCAGAGGGGAGAAGCTGCACCCCCAGACCTCGCCGTGCGGATGGGGCAGCAGCGGAGCGGTGCCCGCTCACTGCTCTGGATGTGGTGGGGAGATGTTCGTGTGCCAGAAACGGGGGTTGTGACCTGTAAAGCTGGGCTGAATTCTGTGATTTATTTTTTGTTTTATTTATTTTTGCCGAAGCAGCGTCAGTGTTGGAGGAGTCAGGTAGTAACAGTTTGTTCTTCAGGTTGAGATTAGACCAAGCGAGGAGCAACCAGAGCAAAGAGAAATGCCCGGCGTGCGGTGGAAAAGCAGCCCTGCACCCCGGGCTCCCCCTTTCCTCCAGATTTCCCCCATTCCCTGCCAGCTCCCGGAGCACAGCCGAGCGTCCCCACCTTTCCCTTGCCTTGGGCCGCGGGGACAGGGACAGCCTCTCCTGCCATGCCGGGGGCTAGATGGGACTCGGCGCATCCTCAGAGCCCCACATGCCCCGGGCACTGCTGCCTCCTGTGCCGTGCCAGGCTGCGAAGCTCACAGCACGGGCAGAGCTGCTGGCCGTGGGGAGATGAGAGCGGTGGAGCAGATGGACCCAGATCTGTGCACCCTGTCCCACAGGTGTGGGAGCCTGGCATCACCGCGGTGCCCTGGCCGAAGGAGTCCCAGTGCCGAAGCTGTGCCAGGGCAGAGGGTTTCCACTGGCGCTGCCAGCTGCGGTGGGTACCCGGAGCAGCCACGCTCCAGGTGGGATCCCCCGGGGGAAGCCGGGGTGGCTGTGCTGTGGCTGGGTGATGGGTTCCCGGGCGGGCGGCGGGTTGTGTGAGCCTGTTCCCCGGCACTGCCAGCCAGGGGAGTGTGCCAGGTGGGAAAGGCAGGCAGCTGTGGGGATAATCCACCCGCAGCAGGCTCCGACCTGTGCACGGCTTGTCCTGGCGCTCACCCGGGCACCCAAGGGTGCCGGCAGCCAGCGGGCAGCCTGGTCCTGCCAAGGTGTGCCAGTTAGCCGAAGAACTGCTCACTGCTGGGCCAACAGTGTGGGAAAGGGGTGAAACCCCATGTCTGTGGGTGCACGCTGGTGTCCGTGGGGGTTAGTGGGGCTGTCGGGGAGGTTTCTGGCAGCAGCCAGCACTGAGCCCTGGGGCTGGAGGAATTTGGGGGGGACTGTAGGGGCATTGCCCCATTGCCGGCACCCTGGGATGTCTGGATGGTGATCCCCACACCTCGCTGCAGTGCTGGGGCTCAGGGAAAGCACCCGCCTCGCTCAGCAGCATCTCCCAAGTGGCCAAGGCAGCGTCGGCAGACAAAGCTGGCAGGCACTGGCAGCAGGAGGAGGGGACGGGGCTGCCGGGAAACTCAGGCGCTTCTCCTTGCCCTGCTTTTCAAAGTGCTTTTCAAGCCTTTTCTTTTTTTCTTCTCTGCTTTCAAAAGCTGCTGAGAAGCAGTAAAAGGAACCAGCGACAGGTTCAGGAAGGGTAGGAGCGATGCAGCCACCCGCTCCGTGCTCCCGAGCCTCCCAGCACCCCGACCTCGCTGCCATCTCCCCAGGGCCGCATCCAGCCCCGAGGCTCTGCCTGGCCCGAGCTGCCGTGGGGGAGAGCGGAGGGGGCCCGTCTCTCCCAGGCAGTTTTTCAAGTTGAGTGGGTGCCTGCTCTTCCCAGCCCGAGTCAGGCCAGCACGTGGGAGCCTTCCCCAGCAGCTCCCACCAGCCAGCTGATGTTAATCCCTCCTGACTGTGCTGTCTCAGCCAGCGCCGTGCTCCCGTGACAGCGTCAGGTGAGGCGAGCAGCGCTGTGCCGGTGCCGCGCCGGCCTTCGATTAACATGTGCTGGCCCCATGTGAGTGGGTAGAGCTGCCAGTGGGGGGGCTCTGGGAAATCCTCCTCCTCCTCCTCCTCACCCATCGACAAACCACCATTGCATCCAGTGATGGCTCCCAGCGGACCCCCTGCTCAACTATGGGCATGGGGCTTTGCCTCTTGCCTCAGTTTCCCCATATGGAAAGCAAGGAAAGTAAAATTTGCCGAACAAATCGGCTACGAAAATAGCACTGGTGTGAGGCGAGGAAGCAGCACGGCCTGGGAAGCAGGCTGCTGGCATCGATGGAAGCGGGGTGGTGCTGGACACCCGGGCAGTGGGCAAAGGCCATGCCCTGGGTGGTTTGGCCGTGGTGCTCAGTCTGACAGAGGCTCTCTGCCATGCCAGCCCCAGCATTTCCGCAGTGCCACGCTCGCCTCTGCTGCCCGCAGGAGCGCTGGCTCTGTGGTTATGCCCCGAACGGAGGCGTCACCGAGGTTATCCCATGGAGGGAAGCGTCTGCACCAGATGAGCCATCAAAGTGCCTGGTGCTGCCCAGCCCCGGCTGCGGCCGCAACCACGGCCACCACGTTGGTGCTGCCAAACCCGGGGAACGGAGCTCCTTGCACCGGCGACGTGAGAAATCTTCATCTCCCTGCAGCGGCGTGTCCCAGCGCCCAAGGCCCCCGGTTCTCACGGGCAGGGCACCCTGGGACCCCACTCGCCCCTCCCTTACGCCCCAGCCTGGCTCCCTGCACAGAGACGCCAGACGCTCCGGAATATGCAAGAAACGCTGCATTAGGCAGATTCGGGATAATCTTGTCTCTCCCGCCCCTTTTCTCCCACAAAGGTCTCGCCTTAATCCCCGGGAGCGGCTATGCAGCGCTGCACTCTCCCTTTCAGCGCAGCGCGGGGGCCGGGGGGCCCCCACCATCGCGTCCCGCCCGGGGACCACCGAGCCGCCCCCCGTGGGGGATGCAGCAGCGGAGCCGGCTGGGGACGAGGAGCTGGGGGGCGGTGGGGGGCGCGGGAGGGTGCTGCAGCCTCGTGGGTGTCACGGTCACGAGTGGAACGGGCACATCGCTGCTGCCCCGGGGCTGAACCCGCCTCCTCCCGGCGGCTCAGTTCGGCTCGTAAATCCCATTAATTAATTAGAGTCGGTCACCCCCCACCCCCTCACCCCCGGCCGGTCTGCCAGGGGTGCAGCCAGCCCCTGCTCTGCCCCCGGGACCCCACTCGAGACCCCACCGAGGGAAGGGATCCGGGTCCCCCCACCTTCGCGAATCCCTGCACCCCGCCCATGGAGGGGCCGGGGACCCCACTCGTGACCCCACTCGGGGACAAGCCTCCCCCGGCGGGATGCGCCCGGGACCCCCCACGGCCGGGACCGCGCCCGGGCCACGGGCCGCCCCCCCCCCCGCCCCACTCGGGTTTGAATGGCGGGTGTGGGGCTGCCCCGTGACGTCCCGCCTCGCCATTGGCCCGGGCGGGGCGATGACATCATGCCCGCGGCGGCGGTAGTGGGGGGGGCCGCTTCGCTCCGGCTCGGCTCGGCTCGGCTCGGCACGGCCATGGGCCGCCAGCGGCTCCCGGGCGCGCAGGTACGGGGGGTCCGGGGCGCGCTCGGGCTCGGCCCGGCTCGGTCCGGCTCGGCACGGCGGGAGGCAGCCGGGCCGCGGCTCGGCTATTGTCCGGCGGCGGGCGAGCGGGCGGGGTCCCCGGGGCTGCCCCGAGCCCCGCTCCGGTAGCGGGCTGGGAGCGGCGGTGATCTCCCCCCCGCCCCCTCGAACCTCACCGCCGGACCGTGGGGCGGGTCCGCGGCGCGAGTGGGCGAAGGGGTTAACAGGATGCGGAGCCGTGTTTGCCCAGCGCGGGGCACCGGCCCGGCTCACCCCGCCCCGGCGGCGATCGGCGGCCGCTCGCCCGCGGCTCCCCGAGCCCGACGGGGAGAAAGGGGGGGGCGGTTCGCGGTGCCCGGAGCCGGCGGTGGCCGCAGCCGGGGCGGTGGCTGCCCGCGGCCCTTCTCGGAAAGGTTGATCCTCCCCGCGCTGGAGCGGGTCCAGCAGCACCCCTGGGCTGGCCGGGGCTGGGCGCAGGCGGGTGCTGAGTCAGAGCCGCCCGAAATCCCCCTCCAGCCCTTCCTGCTGCAGCCCGGGGCAGGGATGAGGGCTCCCGGGCCGGCCCCCAGCCCGCCCTCCCGCACCGCTGGCCGTCCCTGGGCAGCACACGCCGGCTCCCATGGGTGCCCTGGAGAGCGGGGACCTGCCCGGCTCTGCAAGCCTGGGCACGGGGCTGGCTCCCAAACCCGCTCCGGCGCCCGGAGAGCTGGGGCTGGTGGGCAACGACCGCTCGTGGGGAGCGGGATACAGCCCGCGCCGCCCTGATTTGACCCCGGCGGTAGCGGCGTTAAGTATAGATGTTTCCAAGTGCCGAATGTATAGATCAGGAAGGCTGTTGTAAAGGGAGCTGGGATCGTTAGTGGTCTGGGGGGGAAACTGAGGCACGGGGCAAGGGAGCATGGGTCTCTGCACCCCGGGACGGGGCTTTCTCCCTAGCAGGGCACGCAGTAAACAAGTCTGTTTTGGACACCGCTCCCTCGGAGATGGTGGAGCGAATCCAGCTGAGGTTTAGCACCCAGGAGGTTCGGTGGGTTTGGGTCCTGGCGGGGGAAGAAGAGCAGGGCTGGGCTGAATCGCCATCACCAGGGCCAGCCGCCTGCCTGTGCCATGGGCTGACCCGGCAGTGGGGCTCCCTCCGTGGTGCCGACGGGCAGCCCCGCTGCCGGCAGCGTTGTGCTGACCGTGGCGGTCTCTCCCTTTGTTCCCTGGGTTTTGTCGCGAGCGCAAACAGCCGCTGCAGTCATGGGCCCCCCGAGCCGGCCAGCCGCAGGGTGCCGGGCCCGTCGGCAGGTAGGGTGCCACGGCCAAGCCGTGGGAAGCCTGTTTACTTCCCGTCCACCCCAGCGAAACCACAGGAATTTGGAGCCCGGTGGAGGTCGCGAGGTCTGTTTAGCCCCAGTATCCTGTCGGACCCTGGCCAGCCCCTGTTGTTGGGAGAGATGGAGCAGGGGCCAGCAAGGAGATAACCTTTCCCCCCGGAAACGTCCCCTCCTCGCCCTGGAGAGCCGTGGGCTGGTTCGTGGCCCCGTAGCAGGATTTATGGTCCTGTGCGTGTTCTGGCGTGTCCTGCCAATAGTTCCTCGCTGAACTCTGGCTCGCTCCCGGTCGTCGGCAGTCCCTCGGGGAGCGCTGCTCTGCTTTTGGCACTGGTGTGCCGGCGCTGGGGCGCTGAGCTCCCCAGCTTGTTGCTGCTCGGCGTGCTGATAGCCCTGGCGAGAGCTGAGCTTCGCCTCCCGCCCTGGCGAGCTGTCTCACTGGTCCCAGCTCTGACACTCACTGCCGGCTGCCTTTCCGCTTCCAGAAGCGCTGCTCCACGCATCCCACGGCTGAACTGCAGTGGCATCCCAGTGCCAGCGACAGGACCAGACCTGTCACCCACGCTGGGGAGGAAGCAGTCACCGGGGTGCCTGGGCTGCCCGCACTAACAGGACTGTCTTCCCCCAGGCCCTGGGAAGACTCTGGGGTGCCCGATGCGAGGGTGTGACAGTGGGCTGGTCCCCTCCCGGGGCTGGCGGTGGCAGGGTGTGATCCGTGCCCTGTCTCCGACAGCTGTCTGCCAGGCACCAACATCAAAGGGCCGCCCGAGCCGGATCCCTGGGGGTGCAGCACACCAGAAAGTGGGGCTGAGCAGCCGGTGTGTCCTCCCTGCCCGGCGCACGGGTTCTCCCTGGCCCCGGGCAGCACGAGGGGGGCCCAACCGGTCCAGCACAGCCCCTGCCCCAGCGCCTGGCAGGGTGGGGAGAGCATCCTCTGATCTCTGGGCCGGAGGGTGCTGCCTGGGGTGCTCTGCACAGCAAAGCCAGGGAGGCTCGTTTGGAGCCGGCCGGGCTGGCCGGGATGCTTTCCCCCTCTGTGGGTTTGGCTCTCCCAGCCCACGAGCAGGACAAGATGGGGGCAGGACGCATAGAAGCGCGGCTGGACTCGGCGTTTCCCCTGTGTGCACCCATGCACTGGCCTCTTTCCTTAAGCCACTGGTGCCCTCTGGACCCGGTGGGTGACTGGTGCTGAGCAGGATAAGATGGGGAGGATGCGAGGGGTCTTGTGGGAAGCTTACACCATCGGGGCATGTGGTCCCCGCTGCCTGTCCTGCGCCCAGCCAGGGCTGTCCCACCCTCCATGCTGGCTGCAGGACCTCACTGTCCTGCAAACAGCCACCCATTCGCAGGGGAAATCACATCCCTGGCGACTTGAGGCACCCGCTCCTTGGAGCTCGTGGTCCCAAAGGGCTGAGAGCACGATCTGCTGGTTCGCTCTATCCCTCTTGTCCTTCACCCCCTGCTTGCAGGTCCCGTCCCCTCCCCTTTGCCAAAACCCTGCTGGGACTTGGCCATGCTCTGGGCTCGCTGCCCCGGGATGGGCAGAGCTGCCAGCCTGCCTGCAAAGTCTCTCGGGTTACAGAGCAGCTTTCCCTGGTACGTAGCTGGAGAGGCGGCATCGAAGCTGCCCTGGCCTGATTTCCTTTGTGAAAGTGCCGGCAGCGGGAATGTCACAGGATCCGCTCTCCTCTCCCCGAGGAAGAGGAGGAGAAAAGGGCTCTGTGTCCTGCTTCCCCGCGGGCAGGATGGGGCCAGCAGCGGGCTGTGCGGGCAGCAGCGTCCTGCCACGCTGCCGTCACCTCTCGGGGCAAGCTGGGAGCCACGCGTCGAGGGACGGGGAGGTTTTGGCCGCTATGGAAAGCCTTTGTGGGCAGGAGCGTCCGGGGGGCACACGGCGGCTTGTTTGGAGGCTGTGACGGTGACGGAGAGCTGCTGGCCGGGGCGGCTGCCGCGGCGCGCCGGTAACGCTCCAACCTCCCGGTGGCCCCTTCGCCGCGGCTTGCGAAGTATCTCACAAATGCTGAACTTGGCCCCGAAATCTAAATACAAGGGAGGGACAGTCCCCAGATGGCCTAAATCAGCAGCACGCTTGCCTGGCGCAGCTGGGGAGCTCGCCGGGAGTGTTTGTTTTATGTAAAACCAAAGGCTGGAGGAATGCCGGCCGGAGAGGAGACCTGGCGAGGGGAAAACGTCTGTGCCACGCGCACGGTACCCACGCTCGGCTGGGCGAGCGTGAGACCCTGGCGAGGGGAGCGGGCTCCAGCAAGCTGCTTGTCTGCGTTCGATCGGGACGTGGAGGGGAAGAAGTCGAGTCGCCTCCGCGTTTGAGGGTGCGGAGAAGGCGGCGCGGCTGCTCTGCCTCTTCCCGCAGCTGCTGGGGATAAACTGGGGGGTCCCCCAGCCCGACCCCCCAAGCGCTGTCACATCCCCGTCGGGTGGTCACTCTGCTGAGAAAGGCTCACGCTGCCGCTTCCGAGGGGTGGTAGGATCCTGCGTGGGGCTGGATGGGGAGCGTGGCCGTGTGCCACGGGGCACGCCTGCTGTAGCCGGCCCCGTACGGAAGCTGCGCAGGGGAGTGCCGGGCACCGGGACTTTGCACCCATGTAGGGTCAGAGTCCATCGATGCTGTACGGGACCGGCCCGGCCGCTGCCTGGGGCCCCGCTGCTGCGGCAGGGGACGGATGGGCACTGCAGGGCAGGTTTGGGAAGGGATGGGGGGTGGGAGCCCTCCCCCAGCTGTGCCGGGAGCTGCGGGGCAGATGCTGTGGCCTTTTGTGGTGTCCGGCTGAGCGGGTACAGCACTGGGTTGTGCCAGGACTGTGCTGCCGTTGCTGCCCGTGGGCTGTGGGGCCGGGACTTGCTTCCAGCCGACCCTGCGGAGCCGTTCAGCTGCACCCTGGGACTGGGTGGGTGACGGGGGGACGTGGCCCCTATGCTGAGGCTCACTCAGAGGAGAGACATCAGTCCCTTTCCTGTGAGTGTCACGGGGCCGCGGTGTCGCCGGCAGTGCCCGAAGGGAGGAAATGGGTGGCCACGAGCTCTTCCTCCCCAGCAGCCTCTCCCGGGACCACCTGGGGCTGCCTGGCGCCAGGGGAAGCGCGGGATGCAGTGACGTGGTCGCTGTCCTTGTCCGCTCCTGCGTGGACACAGGTGCTGGGCTGGACGAGTCAGCTGGTGGCACCCAAGGTGGCCACGGGAAGGAGGAACATCCCGGTCAGCCAGGACCCTCGTCATCCCTGCCGCCAGCTGCCACCCCTGAGTCACAGTGGTGACGGTGAGGTGGCCGGGGAGGGTGGGCACAGCATGGGCTCGGCGCCGGGGTCAACGAGGAGCAGTGTGGAGAGCTTTGGGGTGCTCGAGGGCAGCAGCAAGGCTGCGTCCCCACATCCCCATCCTGCCAAACGTGAGCGTGGAGGGGTCCCCGTGGGGTGCCTGCCTGTCCCCGTCCGGCTCCCCTCAGCACGCTGCTTGGCTGGCGGTGCCTCTCGGGGCTCTACGCCCTCCTCGCACGCTTCCTGCCGTCTGTTTCCAATTCCTCCTGGCGTCTGCTCCTCCCCACTTTCTTCCAATTAAAAAAAAAATCCCAGGCATCTTCTCAACGTGCAGCTCCCAGAGGCTCGAGCGCTGCCGTGCCCCGCTCCGGCGGGCTGGGGCAGAATGGGAGGGGGCAGCGGGTGCCCGCGGTGCCCCACATCCCTTTTGGTGCCCGTTCACGTGGGGTTGAGGATCGTCCTGCAACATCCCTGTGCCCAGGTCTTTCTCCTGCTGCCCTTTCTGTGCGTCTGCTCCATGGACGGAGTCTGGGACCCGCTTGTTTAGGGGGCATAGGGAGCTTAGGGGTGTCTGGGGACCCGTCCCCCTGGGAGCGATGCCCTGCATGGAGGCTATTCCCGGGGGAGCGGAGCTGCTGGTGGGCATGGGGTTGAGTTTTGCAGCCTGCTGGGGTGAGGGCTGGTGTTGGCAGGGCCATGCCCATCCATGTCCTCGAAGACTGACCATGTCCTTCTCTCCTGTCCCCTAGGAGTGACCCATCCGTGACACCAGTGGGAGTCCGGCTGCAGAGCACGAGGTGTGAGCACCGGCCGGGTCCGTGGGACGCACGGCTCCATCTTAGCCGCCCCGGCGCAGCGCGGCGCAGTCCCTGCCCACCGCGGCGATGCCCATCCTCAAGCAACTCGTCTCCAACTCTGCCCACTCCAAGCGGCGCTCGCGGGCCGACCTGACGGCCGAGATGATCAGCGCGCCGCTGGGCGACTTCCGCCACACCATGCACGTGGGGCGGGCGGGGGACGCTTTCGGGGACACCTCCTTCCTCACCAGCAAGGCGGGGGAGCCGGGGCCGGAGGCGGGCGAGGAGCCGGGTGCCTCCAAACCCAGCCTGCTCTCCCGCCGCTTCCGCAGCAGCAAGCGCTCGCAGTCGGTGACGCGAGGCGACCGGCGGGACATGCTGGGTTCGCTGCGGGACTCGGCTCTCTTCGTGAAGAACGCCGTCTCCTTGCCCCAGCTCAACGAGAAGGAGGTGGACAGGAGCGCGGCGCAGCTGCCCAAGAGCCTCTCCTCCAGCCCGGTGAAGAAGCTGCCCGAGGAGGTGAGCCCCGAAGAGCAGCAGCGCCCAAACGGGGCGGCCGCCGGGCCGCTGAGCCCCGGCTTGGACGAGCGTGACTTCGGGGACATCACGGAGCTGCCCGTCGTGGTGGCCAAGAGCGGGGCGGGCATGAAGCACGCCGAGTCCATCATGTCCTTCCACATCGACCTGGGGCCCTCCATGCTCGGGGACGTCCTGAGCATCATGGATAAGGAGCAGTGGGAGCAGGACGAAGACCCTGAGGCAGAGGAGAGCTGCGAGGAGGAGGCGGACGCTGCCCTGCCCGGCTCCCGTGCGGCAGCAGCCCCGCCGAGCCAGAGCCCGTCCCGCGGCGCCGGCGGCCGCGGCCCCAGGGACAGCAGTTCGGCGTCCAGCTGCACCTCGGGGCCGGAGGAGCGCAGCCCTGTCCCCGGGCCACCGAGCCACCGGGCCCCCCCGAAACGCCCCGATAAGGAGTTCTCGTTTGCCGACGAAGACGACGACGAGATCAGAGTATAAAAGGCGGCCGAGCCCAGGGGTCTGGTTCTCGTTTACCGTTGCTTGGACACGGGGCCGAACACCCCGGTGCTGCAACGAGTGGCACCGGGGGAGACTCAACTCCTCACTCCTTCCTCTCCCGTGCGGCGGTGGACGCGCCGCGGCAGGACAACACTCCGCTCCCGGTGCCGGGGCATCCCTGATGCCTCTCGGCCCCTGGAGAGCTCCAGCACATCCCGGGAGGGGGAAGCAGACTTGATTTTGGTTCTTTCTGTTGGACTTTGGATATTAGCTCTTTTCTTTCCTCCCCCCCCATGTAAAGCATTATAGGATCAAACGGGACGAGGCTTTGAAGTTTTAGCCCCTTTAGTAATATATGTATTTTTTTTTCCCGCTGTACGGTTTTTACTGCTCTCTGATTTGTACTTAACTTTCTTTACTATTGCTTTTGGTTTTAACGGAGGGGAGATTCCCCATGAGGAAGGACTTGGCTCCGGTGCTCAGAGGGGACCGTGGGCAGCTCCAGCTCCCCAGATTTCTTGGGGTCTTTCTGCCTCTGGCCTCGTGCCGTGGTGGGGGCTTGCTCCCCGTCCCTCAGGATGGATCCATCCCAGATGCCTGACCCTCCAAACAGCTGAGGGTCGCAGGGATGCTCCCTGGCCAGCCCTGCCACTGGCTGCTCCCAGGGATGCTGGTGGGACCGTGGGTCTGTCCCCCGTGGGAGGAACGCCTGTGACCCTCCATGAGCCAGGGTGAGCTCCAGTGTGCCAGTCGCACAGCCAGTGTGGCAGGGCTGTGCCAACGCTGGCCTGGTGCAGGCGGGTGGAAGAGGAGGGTTTTATACCATATATGTACAAAAGCAAAGAATAAAAGGAAACGGTAGTGACAGCATGGCCTGAGTTACTAGGGGATGAGACGCGGGGGAACGTGTGTGTTTGCACCCTGCTGCATGGGGGGGACTGGCTTTCTGCGTGCTGCCACCGTCCCCAGCCCCTGACTTCCTGCCCGGCGGCCGGTCCCCTGGCTGGCATTTTGGCACCTGCGGCGGCCGTGCTTTATCTGCCCATCGCGCGGGGCTGCCTGCGGCGGGAGGAAGCAGGCGAGCTCCCGCTGGCCGGATCTGGCTCCGGGCTGGGACCCTCCGGCCAGACCAGTTCCTGCCAAGGGACAGCTCTGCCAAGATGCCGCTCTGCTCCCTGCAGCCCTGCTCCCTGCCAGCCAGGGAGGAGGGGATGGTGATGGCGAGGTGGGACGGACTGTCCCCACTCCCACGGGCTGGGGGCTATGGCTGGGGTTGCCCTGGGTGCTCCCGGCCCCGTGGGGCTGCTGTGGCCCTTGCCCACCCCAGAGGGGGTGGATGGAGGGGCCACATCTGGCGCAGTGAACAGGGTGGGTCGCTCCCATCCCATGGCTGGCTTCCCAGAGCTCAGCCCCCGGTGCGAGCGGGGCTCTGCCAGCATGGAGGGTGCCTTGCGTCCCCGTCCCCACTGATGGAGCTGGGCTGTGATGGGGCAGAGCACTGGGAGCAGCCCTGGCGCCCTTCCCCGAGCGGGTGGGGAGCCTGGCTGTGCCGGGAGGACCAGCCAGGTTCTCTCCTCGCCAGTGCTGGATGGAGAGGAAAGGATTTGGCCCTTCCAATATCTCCTGGTCCTAGGAGATGCCGCTGTCCTCCAGGAGGGATCTCCCCTGGTAAAGCCGGTGGGAGCGGGTGAGCGCTGTGCCACGGCGGGGACACAATGGGGTCCTGTGCGAGCGCCAGGCCCGACACAACGCCCTGCGGTGTGGGACATTGGGCTATTGTCCGGGACGGGGAGAACAACAGCAGCTGCAGCTGGTGGCTCTGAGCTCACCGGGCTGCCTCTGCCCTGGTTACTGCAGCACAGCCCCCTGCCGTGCCAGGGTCCCGGGGCTGCTGCCCCCTGCCCCTGCTCTGGGCATCCCTCCCCTGAGCCGATGGTCTTGGTCCCTGGGAGGTCACTAGGGTCCCGGGGGGACCTGGCTCCTTGTCCCTTACTGATGCCATGACACAAAGCAGCGGGGCTGGGCAGGTCACTGGGGTTTGCACCCCTTTCCTGGGACCCCCGCACTCTCCACGGCCTCGCTGGTGCCGTGGGGATGGGAGAGGCCCTGGAGCGACCCAGCACCGGCCGCCTGCGACCGTCACTTGGCAATCACGATCTTTGTGACGCCTGTCGGCTCCAGCCTCCCGCTCGGCAGCACCGCGCTGCCGCGAGCCGACGGGGCAGAAAGCGCGCGCTGGCTTGCTGAGAACATGGGCGACACGGCCCTGTTTGATGGGATGGGATGGTGGCTCTGGCACACCATGGGCGAGCGAGCACAGGGCCAGCGCAACGGGTCCTGGGCTAGTGGGGAGTAACGCCAGCACCGCTGCAGTGCCAGCACTGTCCAGCCAGTGCCCACTGCATAGGAGGGCAGGTCGGCTGGGCTGCACCCACAGCCTCCCAAAAACCCCTCCATCTGCACGGCACGGGGTGGGCATCCGGTGTGGGACCCGGCGTGTGCGCGGGATGCAGTTGGCACAACCGCTCGGTGCCGGGTTGGTGCACAGCACCCAGTGCAGGGCTGCGGCCACAGCACCCGCAGGCAGCGTTCCGGCAGGCGGGCAGCGCTGGTCCAGTGCATTTATAGCTAGTGACAGAATGGGAGCAGGTCTCCATCCCCGATGTGTCAGGCCACGTCGCTCCAGGCGCGTGCCAGGGACACGCGTGGCTGCGGGAGCTGCGTGATGGAGGAGGGACGGAGTGTTAGGCTAAACCCGAGGGCTATGTGGTCTTTTCTAGGTGGGCTCCCGGCAGCCGTGGGAAGCAGCGTGGCACCGTGGTCATGCCTGGCACATGCTGTAGCAGCCTGGCATGCGTGCCAGCCCCTGGCCCAGCAGCAGGGACCTTCTCACCGGGGTGCAAGATGTGACCTGGCTGTTGTCACCAGGAGCCCGGGGACGTGAGTCTGTCCTGCCGGGCACCAGGCACTGGTCAGCGGGGCTGGGGACGGTGCTGCTGTGCACCCAGCAGTGCCCAAAGCCCTCGGAGAGCAAGGAAGCCCAGGCAGGATCAGTCCCTTGTGATCCAAGCGTTTAGTTACAGCACGCAGGCACATCAAGGCTGAGCAGCAGCCCGGGTGCGAGGGGGTTAAGGCAGCTCCCAGCCAGCCCTGGGCAGCCCCCGGTGCCCCCGGGGAGCCGTGGCCCAGCGGCTCTGCCCCAGGACCAGGGCTGGAGGAAAAGCAGCTGCCGGTGCAGAGCAGCGATTGTGGGGGATGCGATGGGGGCCGGGGGCTGAGCTCCCTGCAGCTGGGCGGCCGCACCAGGCAATCACGACTGCAAATTGACATCAGATGTGGGCAGCTTCTCCCGCCCTAAATGGAGGGCTGGGGGCTGCTGCCTGTGTTGGGTTTGCTCTGGCTTGGGAAGGAGGAGGAGGAGGGTTTTTGAGTGCTGCTGGGGCCCCGGGGTGGTTGTGGTGACCTGCAGAGTGCGGTGCTCCTGTGGGAGACCTGTGTTTTCCTTGGGCAGCCCCTTTGCAGCCGTCCTCCCTGCCTGGGCCAGGCTGGAGGTGCCTCTTGCCAGAGCAGGGGCCATGCAGGAGCTGGTGGCTGGTGTGGAGAAGATCAGGTTTGACTTGGAGGCTGATGTGGAGGAGCAGCGAGGAGCTCAGCCTCTGCCCTTCCCGGGTATGGACAGTAAGTTGGGGGCAGGGTGCTGTGGAGGGTGACAGGGGTGCAGGAGGTGTTGGGGTTCTCTTCCTCGCTGGTGCTCCTCGCTCTTGCTG
Source organism: Tauraco erythrolophus (assembly GCF_009769465.1). NCBI lineage: Eukaryota > Metazoa > Chordata > Aves > Musophagiformes > Musophagidae > Tauraco > Tauraco erythrolophus. The sequence goes on from NC_141484.1 coordinate 1,527,076, forward strand.
CACCCACCATGTGCTTGGATGCTTCTTGTCCTGCCTCCTCCCTGGGCTCCTGCCTGAGGCCAGGCTGGCTCTGGGCATTGCTCCCTCGGTGATGTGCCTGGCACAGTTTCGTAGGGGGTTGCCAACAAAGAGGGCTGAGATGCTCTTGCCCTCGATGGCACACGGTGGTCCTGGCACTGGCAGGTGAAGCTCTCCCTGCCCTGCTTTCACCTGCAGAGCTGGGGGCGGCTGTCTGCAAGTTCTTCCACCGAGGGCTGTGCACCAAGGGTGAGTGCCAGGAAGGGACGGGGATGGGACTGACAACAGCCTGTGAGATCCTGGGGACATCAGGGAGCTGGATGGGGCCCCCCTCTCTGTTCTGTGACCAGCCCATGTCTGTGGCAGATTGTTCCATGGCCCCATGGCCAGTGGGTTGGCAGGTTTTGGCCCAAAATGCTAATGCTGCTGAGTCCATCGTTCCCCCTGGCCCTGCGGACGAGCAATCCTACCCCTCCTGCATCGGGTAACCAGACCGTGGCGGTTCCTGGGGGCCCAAGCCCCGTGCACCCAGTGGGTGCTGCGAATCTCATCCGTGTCCAGGAAGGCTCTCGATGGCACGTCCCGAGCTGGATGCTGGGGTGGAGAGTTCCTGGGTGCAGGCAGGGCTGGAGGGGCTGCACGGGGCACGTCCTGGCTGCTGGGGGGCTGCGATAGCAGGGGCTGCGGGGCACAGGCGGGCTCCGACAGTGGGTGTGTGCCGGGGCCAGGTGCCCGGTGTCCCTTCCGGCACGTTGACGGGGACAAGACAGTGGTGTGCAAGCACTGGCTGCGCGGGCTCTGCAAGAAGGGCGATGGGTGTGACTTCCTGCACGAGTACGACGTGACCAAGATGCCCGAGTGCTATTTCTACTCCAAGTTCGGTAGGTGTGGGACCACGCCCGGGACCCCAGCGAGCCTCTCCCACCCCAGCACCCATGTCCCTCGGGTCTGGCCTTGAGCAAGTGCTTGATGCCACCTCCTGTCTGTGGGAAGAAATGCCGCTGGCACCCACGCAGGGCCACTGTTCCCCGGGGCCATGCCTGGGTGGTCCCAGGGCACCTCTGTTCCTCCCACCCAGCCCATCCTCGAGCGTTTTCCACCGTGTTTGGCTTGAGCGAGCGTTGTCCCACCTGTCCCACCTCTTGCTCCCGCAGGCGAGTGCAGCAACAAGGACTGTCCCTTCCTGCACGTTGATGCCACCACCAGCACCGTGGGCTGTCCCTGGTATGACCGTGGTTTCTGCAGGCACGGTGAGCTCCTGGGATGGGTGCTGGGGTGAGCAGGGGCTGCCCATGTCCCCTCTCCACCAGTGATGGGGGGGTTCGGATCCCACTGCTGGCCACCCTCCTGCCATCTCCGAGGTGACCAAACCAGAGTGGGGTGAACCACAGTGGATGTCTGGGGACTGCCGGGGAGTGGGACCAGGTGCCTGGTGGGGATTTGGGCTTGGGGCAGCAAAGACCCTACAGAGCTGGAGGAGAACGGGGCTGCTGGGGAAAGCTGGGCTTCCAAAATCCCTGTGGGGTGGGGGGTGCAGTGCTGTGTCCCTATGAATGGGAACCTCTCCTCTGCGTGGCAGGTCCCCTGTGCAAGTACAAACACACGCGGAGGGTGATGTGTGCCAACTACCTCGTCGGCTTCTGCCCAGAAGGACCCAAGTGCAAATTCATGCAGTACGTACGGGGTAGGCTGGGGGGAGCTCGGCACGCAGCTGGGGGACAGCCCCCTCTCTGAGGCTGCAGAGGTGGCCGGGGCACTTGCAGCATCTGCGTGGAGGACCAAAGCGCTTTGGGTCCCTGTCTGAACTGACTGGACCCCTCTGGTCTCTGCTGGTGTCCAGCCTGAGCTGGTGACCGCAGGGTTTGCAGCAGGTGGGCAGGGGACAGCCCCAGTTCCCATGGGGGCGCCTGTACCAGCTGCCTGAGCCCCAGGACAGCCCTGGGAGGCTGTGGGAGCCTTGGGGGGATCTGGGGGTACCACTTGTCATGTCCCAGGAGTGACAGCCTGTCCTCTGTGTCCCTCTCCAGCCTCAAGGCCGGGCTGATGACAAACAGCACGGATCCATCCAAGGTAATGCAGGGAAGGTCCTCTGTCTTTGTCTCGAGCTGAAGCCCTTTTGCTCTGTGCCTCTGCTCATCAGGGTGACCCACCACCTGCTTCTGCCCCACAGCTCATTTCCTTTGCTTTTGCCCCAGCTCTTGTGGGAGCATATGGGGGATCAGTTGCCAACTGCCTCTCCTGCCCCATTTCCCCCCCTCCAGGGAGCTGGCTGTCCTTGGGGGATGGTACAGCTGGATCTGGCTGCTGGTGGGGAGAGTGGATGCAAGGATGTGCCAGCCATGGAGCCCCCTCTACCAGTCACCGGCACTACCCAGCACCTGGCAGCGCAGTCGTGGGACACCAACAGCTGCCCCCCGGGCCCACAGAGGCTGTTTGAAGGAGGCACCTCCTTCAAGGTGAGTGTGTTTGGGACTGGGAGGACTGGGAGCAACTGTCTTGCCTTGGAGGGGAGGGTAAAGTGTTACGGTGAGGGGCAGCATGTGGCACGGGGATGGCCACAGCACTTGTGAAACAGCTTCCTTGACTGGAGATGCTCGTTTTCTCCCTGGGCTGTTTCTTGGCCCTGGAGCCTGCCCTGCCCAGGCATCCGGGCTGTGAACCGGTGGGAAGGGGGCTGTACCTGGGTTAAATATAATCTAACTGCAGGCGTAGGAATGTCTGGGGTAATAAAGGCTTGGCATGCAGTGGAACAGCCCTGGAGAGCAGCGAGCCCCTCACGTCCCTCTGGGTCGGAGGCTTGTTGCAGTTGGAGGTCTAGGGATGCTGCTCACAGGTGAGACCTGCGCTGGAACAAAGCAGTTAGCCCAGTCGCTGGGAAACGATGTGAAAATAAACACGAGGTAACATGGCCCTGGGTTGATCCAGCACAAAACTGACACCTGCCTCTCCCTGTCCCCTCAGCACGGACACAAAGGTCACTACATCAGTAAGCGTGGGGAGACTCAGCTGGAAATCCTGCTGGGGAAGTGATCGGAGTGCTCCGGCAAGGACCTTGGGAAGAGGACACTGTAAAGCGTGATGGAGACAGCGAGACGGCTACCAGGGCAGTTACTGGACTAGAAAAGCCAGTTGGTTTTGCTCAGCACTGGCTCTCACAGCTCTTTTGCACAGCAGCAGAGAAACCACAGTTTCCCTAATGCAGCTAAAACTGGACCCTTCCCAGCTCCTGGGGGTCACTGCCTGTTCCCTCCTGGGCATGGACTGGGGCAGTGGGAGCAGTCATTGCACAGTCACAGCTTTGAGGGGTGTGGGACCAGTTTGTGCTGGGGTCCTGGGCAGATGAGGGTGTGATAAGCATTGCTGATCCCCTGCAGAGGGGAGCAAGAAGCACTGTTTTTTGAGAACACGCAGTACCAAGCAGGAAAAGAAAATTCACAAAAGGTTTTTATTGCTGGTGAGAGGGAGTTTTTGGTGAGACACCTCTGACACAGTACTACTGCACCGCTTTGAATAAACAGTTCAGATTTTTTTCCTTGGCTTTTTTTTTTACCCTTCATGCCTGTACCATGACCAACCCTTTTCCAGACATGTTTGGTGATGGCAGGCTACAACTAGCACCCCTGTAAGTGTCCTCATTTGCCTGATGCAGACATGGGTTTGCCCTCCGGGCACAACAGCTAATCCAATGGATTTTTCTTCTCCCAGAAATAGGGCGCTGCGGTCTGAGCGCTGCTGCTTTAGTGCCTTCACAAAGGTCCCTCCAGCACCGTGCTGACAGTGAAGCAGGGCCTGGGGGCCCTTTGTGGACCACCCTCCTCCTGCCAGTTGGTAGCAAACTCCATCGTGCTTGCTGTGGAGGGGTAAGTAAAGGATGGGCATTGTGCCAGGCACAACACTGCTGACTTAAAGGGAATGGTTATTCTGGCCTAAGCCCACCCTGCCACAACCCATCGCAAACCTCACTGCCAAACACTGACCACAACACACACGATGAATCTATAGTAACAGCCCAGGTCAAGGAGTTGTCCTGTAGCTGGTGTCCCAAAGGGAGAGATGTGGGTTTCTGCAGACTACAGGAGCTCTGCTGCGTGCAGACCTTTGAGGGGCAGCTCTAACTCCTTCTTTCAGTACTAAATACTGCCTGAACCACGGAGCAGTGAGCACAGGCTGTCAGTGTCACCCCGCAGTTTGCAGGAGGGTAACTGAAAAGCAGCACCCTGAATGATTAAAGAACTTGTCTCTGACTGTAAACAGGCCTCTGCTGATTTGAATCCCGGTTGGAACACTGGTCCTGAGCACTTCTGCTGACTCCGGTCAAGTACTTGTGACACTTCCTCAGGTGCTGTTCCAGCTTCTTCAGTGGTATTTACGCCAGCGATGACACTCTAGAAAAAAACATAACAGTGTCAGACTGTGCTATGCTTGGGGACTACCTTGTCAGTTAGGAGTAAATCCAGGGAATGGTTGCTCAGTGTTGGAACATCTCCTCCCTTTGCTTTGTGCAGGGTTTAAAAGAGCTCCTGACAGTTCCTGGTGCTCTCCAGAGAGAAGCTGTGAAGCAGCAACTGTTATGGCCACCTTTATTAGCTAAATTCCTCTGCCAACCTAAGCCAGGTCACAATGTTGTTCTCTGAGTTCTGGTATCAGTCTTAACTGCAATGTATTTAAACTATTTCAGAGTCTGAATTAACATGAATGGCAAATAGGCTTTCCACCTGCTGCAAAAGTGACAATTCCTGGAACAAGACAGGCACCAAGAAGGAAATCTTACTGATGTGCTGATAGTTCCAGCCATAGCTGAGGAGGCAGTATCCAGCCAGCAGCATGGAGATCCCAGCTGGTCCACCCCTCTTCACGTTGATGTATTTGTTGTAATAGCTGCTCCAGGCTGTTGGAACAGAAACGCAAGGGTCAAACATGAGCAGGTCTTAGGGAGTTCGCTAGTTTCCATGTAACTTTCCAAAGCCAAATGTTTGGGTCTATTTATTTACTTCTTTATAAAGACCCAGACTGGCCACTTGGACCAGGCTGAAGCAAGTAAACCAGGTAAGTGGGACAATTCTGCCCCAAGAGCCAGGAACTGAGCCTCACCTTTCTGTACTCCTCCACGCAGCCCCTGGAGAGACAGATCGCAGGTGGCCAGCCAGGCAGGCAGCTCCCCCAGCCTCACATCCATCAGGCGCCTTTCGGAGAGGGGACCTGTGCCGTGAGAAGTCAGAGTGGTCAAAGGCAGGAAAGTGGGAGCAAGGTCAGTGGTGTTTGTGCTCCCTGTGCCGGGTGGTGAGTGTGGAGCTGGTGTCTGGGACAGCTGCAAGTGGCCTGGGCTTGCGACTGACTGCTCAGAGAGGAAAAGCAAATCATGTCTCCTGCAAAGTGAGCTGGCTCTGCCAGCCCAAACATGCAAGAGCCTGTCTTAAACCTAAATAGAAACGTAAACCACTGGTTTTGCAGGCTGGAGGGTTGGACAGTTAACTTCCTTGGATCCTTCCTGGATCCCTTTCTGGGCAAGCCCAGCAGCTTAGTGTTTCCAACCCCTCCTCTCCTATTCACAGCAGACAGTTCAGCCTGACAGTGCAGTGAATCTCAGCAACAGAGACTTTTGTTTCTCACGTTACCTTGCTGTCCCTCTGAGAAATTGCCCTTTGGTGTCTTCATTGTGATCCCCATGTCTTGTTGGAAAGGCTTCCCTGGAAAAATACTCAGCCCATCATAACCAGGATATAAGTCTGGAAACCACTCCAAGCCCATGGCACCTGCGGGCGTGCTCCTGCCAGAGACCTGGGATAGACAGATGGGTTGGCTCTTGGAGGTGTGGAGCAAGAACTGGTCCAGTGCCAGCTTGGTGCCCCTCCTGGCATTCAGGATGGGCTCGTAAACCACCGCCATCTGCTTCTTGCTCTCTCCAAGCTTTTGTGTGCCGGTTAGGTAATTCTTGGGTGCCCCTTCGTTGTGACCCCTGAAATGATCCGTCACTGGCAGATGGAGGTTCTTGGTGTGCAAAGCAGAGAGAGAGGTTTTACATTCCACACCCACTTCTGGGTACATCCGCTTCTCTCCTGCCGCAGTTTTGGCCGTTCCCTCCTGCTGGCCGAGGTCACCGGGGCTATTTCTGCAGGCAGGGCCGGGGGGATCTCGGTTTTGATTTTTGATTTTCGTTGCCTTTGAGCTGTTTCCTTTTCCTCCCTTTGAGCTCCCGGCCGCCTTCTCCGCAGCTCCAAGGCCGCACGTCTCTGCCTGTGCGGATCCCGGGATGGCTGCCCGCTCCCGCGGCTCGGGCTGGGCTGTGTCAGCGCCGCCGCCTCCATCCGGCCGTTCCACCGCCGGCCCGTCGGTGCGGCGGCTCCTCGGGGGAGCGTCCCCGCTCCGGGCGCCGCTCCTCTCCCGCACCACCCGCGCGCGGTGCTTCTCGATCACTATTTCCACTCCACGACTCAGCGTTTCGGGAATATCCGTCACCTCCTCGGGGAGCAGATCGAGGGACTCGGCGACATCCCGGACCGCCGGCTCCGCCTGCCGCTCCGCGCGGCGTCCGTCGGGCCGGGGCCGCGGGCGGGGGCCCGGCTCGGCCGCCTCCTCCCCGGGCAGCCATGTGCTGCTCTTACCGGCCTCTCCCTCCCGCGGCCCGGCGGCGGGAGCCGCTCCGTCCGGGCCAGAGCCGTTCCGGGGCGCGGCGGCGCGGCCGGGGCTTTGGCTTGCACCGGGGGCGCTCCGGGGGACCGGGCTGGGCGCGGCTTTGCAGTGCGGGAGGTGGGAGCGGAGCCGCTTGAAGGGCCGGCCGCAGTGCGGGCACAGCTCCCGCCCCGGCGGCGCCGCGGCCATGACGGCGGCGCCGCTTCCCCCCGCCCCCCTCCCCCGGGGCCGCCCCCGCGCGCCATACGCATGCGCGCCCCGCCCGCGCCGGCGCGCGCCGTGACGCCACAGAGGGGCGTGGCCGGGCCGGCGCAGCGCGCTGCGCATGCGCAGGAGGCGGAGGCGCCGGAAGCGGCGGTGGGAGCGGAGCGGAGCGGAGCGGGGGCCGTCTGTCCGCAGCGGGGGGGGGGGGGGTCGCGCCGCGCCGGTGTTTTGCGCCTCGTTCCTTTCCGCCTCACGGAGCTCAGCCCGGCCCGCCATGAGCTGCCGGCAGCCGCTGCCGAGCGAGCGGGGAGCGAGACAGAGGTGAGAGGCGGACCGGGGTGGGGGAGGGGAGCGCGGCCTGGGCGCCCGCGGCGGTCGGGGAGGGGGCGCGGGGCGAGGGGCCGGGAGGACAGCCCCTCGGGCACCGGAGGGGGAGATTTCCGAGTGGTGACCGAGGGAGCGCGGCCGGGAGGAGGGGGTGAGGGTGAGGGATGGCTCACGCTGCCCTGGAGGGGATGGCGGAGTAAGGGGGGGCGGCAGGGGGGAGCTGCGGAGGTGGGGGGTGAGGGGAACGGCGGAGCAGCGGCCCCCGGATCCCTGGAAGCGATAAACTGGGGCTGGGGGCGGTGAACGTTACCGGTGTAGCCGGTTGGCCGCGTTCGCCAGATCAAACGGGCGGAGAGATGCGGAGGCGGGGGGGGGGGGGGCGTTTGTCGGCGTGGTGGGGAAGGACGAACAGGGAGGGCCCGGAGCTGGGGGGTCGGGGTGTGGGGTTCGCCTGTGGGCTGCAGGCGTTAAGAAAAGGAGGGATCTAGGAGGGAACGTCTGTTCTGAGAGTGGTCCCAGGAGAAGGAGGACCGGTGGGCTGTGGTGGGCAGCGGTTGTGAGAGCTGTGGGCATCCCAGGGGTGGGAGAACTGGGAGGCAGCTCCTGCTCTGGACAGCCGAGTCCGCTGCAGAAGCGTGTCTGTAAGAAAGGATTCGGTGAGAAACACGTCACTCGACTCTGGTTTGACTCATTTGAGTGCTTGTGAATTTTTAGCTACCAAAACAGCTCCATCCTGTGTTTTGGGTGGTGCTCAGCACGCTGAGGTCCTGGTTGACCGATGACGTTTGCGTGGGGGAAGAAACTGTATTAGTGTTGAAATTCTGCAGACAGTGGGAGACGTCGGTTCGCAGGGATTCGAGGTGGTGGTGGTTGCTCAGCAGCACTGATGTCATAAGAGGGTGGCAAATACATCAGAAACAGGGAAGGACTGCTCTTCCGCCAGGTGTTTTCTGACAAAACTCTGTTTCTGCGTGGAAAGTGACGTTGCTCAGGAATGTGACGTGACTTCAGACGCTGTCAGAGTGGAGAGACTAAAGAAAGGCGCTGTAGGTGCTAACTGGAGGCTCGTGTGAGCAAAGTGAACGTAACTGGGTGTTCATTGAAAGGGTGGTCACTGCCACCAGTGCTTTTTTCAGCCTGTCAGGTGTCACTCAAACTCCCAGGCTCGTTTTTAGACCTGCCTGAGTCCTGAGAGCAGTTGCAAGGCTGAGAACTGTCTGATGAGTTTATTTAGAGAGCTGCTCAGTGCTGGTTTTCATGTCAGTAGGTGTGAGTCCACGTCCCTTAAACTGACATGAAAACATCAGCCTGGCTGGTTCATGAGAAATGTGATTGTTTTCCCCCAGTTCTGTGGGGAACAGCTACAAAGAGACTATGAAAGTTCGCAGCACTTCAGAGGTTTAGGTGCATCCTTCGTTAATCTGTCAGGTTTTCCTGCTTTTTTTGCAGAGTTCCCTTTAGAGAACAGAACAGAAGGTGTGTCAGTAAGCTGATGTGTTTTTTTTTTTTCTCCTTTCCCCCCGAACTTTCTTCAGGAAGAGGAGACGGAATGGTGGTGAAGATGATGGTTGTGTTCCACAGACCAAGCGTAGCACCCGGAACACTGTCCTTCAGGACACTTGGGACACTGAGGTGAGAGCCTTCTCAGGCAAATTCAGTCTCCTTTACTGCTGGGTCTAAATAACGGCTGGAATGTTCTGTGACGTTTTATTTGTGGAGAGTAGCTATTGAAAACACTTTTTTTTGCTTTGTTTATGAGGCCGTGAGGCTCGACTCTGTTGCGTGCTTCAGAGATCAAAATCTGTAAGCTGTGGTTTGGAAATCAGCGTGTTTTCCAGGGAACCTGGTTATCTTTGGACTGAATGTTTCTGTTAATAGACCTCAGATACTGATGTGCAGCACCCAAGTGAAGACACAAAACCAGCATTTGCTGCCATTTCTAGTTTTTCTGTCTGAAATGAGATGTTGAAGTGTTCAAGGCCAGGTTGGATGGGGCTTTGAGCGACATGGTGTAGTGGGGGGTGTCCCTGCCCATGGCAGGGGGGTTGGAACTGGATGGTCTTTGAGGTCCCTTCCAACCCAAACCATTCTATGTAGCGTATCCAGAACTGAGGAGGTGACTGGGGTGGATTACAGGTGTGTGTGGTCGCTTTGCCTGACCATCCATCTACTCTTCCAACATTTCCTTATAACAACGTGGTTATTTGGGGTCGGGAGTTGGAACGCATTCCAACTAGTGCCATACACAAAGTGCCCGTTGCAGGCAGTAGTACTTGTCTGGTGTTCAAAAAATGCTCTGATAGAGCTTGATACTTCCAGCAAGACTCGCTCCTTCACAGCTGGAACACTTGAGCTCAAACTATTGGGTTTCTGCTCATGTTTGCCATGATCTTTTGCTGGACGTGGGATAAACTGTCCCTTATTCTCTCGTCGCTCACACAACAGGTGTTCCACGATGGTGCAATTTGCTAGCTATGAGATTCCTTTTTCTAAAAACCGCTGGTTTCCAGGCTGCTGCCAGATTTCCTGAGTCGTTGCCTGTATTAATCATCTGAAAATTCACTGTGTGCGTTTCTAATTAGCAATGTAGTCCTGTTACAAAACGTTCGTGGAGAAGAGCGTGCAGAGCAGAGGCTCTCCGCTGGGTTTTGTGTCTCTAGAAGTTAATGAAATGGGTTTCTTTTAAAGTTTTTGAAATATCTTTCTTTGTTGTACAGCCCCCTCACTCCAAAGATTGATTGCAGTGAGTAATTACAAACTATTGCAGTTTATTGAACTGTTAACTACACTGTGCTTGCAGAAAACGTTTTGTGCTATGTAACTTTGAGCAACGTATCTTTTCTCGTATGCTAAAGGCTTCAAATGTGTGTTTACATTTAAAATGATCCATGGCTCTCTACCCAACCATTTTTTTTGTGAGGGAGACTTTCTTTTAACCAGTACACCTTTACATGTAGCTGGTGTGATAGTGATATTGTATGGAAAACGCTCTTAACAGCCAAGATGATCCTCACGAAGGAATTTGCCGTGATGGAAAACGTTCCTGGTTCCTGTATTGCTGTTTTGCCAGAAGGGAGGCTCGCTGAGATGGAGTCAGCTTTGCTGCTTGGGTATAACGGGGAGAACCATAAATATTTGCTCATTGTCTGACCCTGCATCACTTGTCCAACAGGTTAAACACCTCTTCGTGTGTAGAGTAGTTAATGGCTGAACTCCCGTGTGGCGGGAGGAGGAAGACTTGAGTGTGGAACGAGGGATGGAAGTAGGAGTAAGGAAATTAAGCAAATCAGGAAAAACCTTCCTGGTGAGTGGCAGAAGCACCTTTGCTTGGCATTTGATGGGGCAAAGCCACTAAAATGCAGAGATAGAACCAGCCTTGTTGTAGCCACACAAGAGTGGGTTAACTCAGTCCGTGATGGCGGGTTTGTTCGGAGTGCCCACGGGGGGATGGCATGGGCACGGGCACCAGCCAGACCAGCGCAGAGCTTGGCTGCTGAGGCTGTTCCATGCATGCACTCGTGTTGTAAAAAAGTGTGTTTTAACACATTAAACCACGACTGTGGGCGAGGAGAATCTCTTGCTGTTGATGCCAAGTGGAGGAATGTGCCCACGGGACGCAGAGTTACAAAAATCAGTGTTCCCTTCTCAAGGGAAGAAAGTTCCCAACGTCAGCTACTGATGAATAAAGCTTGCTTTTTTTTTTCCTTTTTGCTTGTTTTCTTGCAATGTTGGATCGCTGGATTGAGCATGCCCAGAAATTCGAGCCAGGAGTTGAAATCAGTATTAGTTGAATGTTTCATTAAGGACTTCCTGCGCCAAATGGAGAAGCTGTTGTGCTTATCCTGCACAAGTGCTTCCGATTGATGTCACTTGGACATTTTTGGCCGTTTGTAAAACTTTTGTTCAGTTTCCTGACACTTTGCCATTTGCACAGGCAGCTCTTGCTGATGAAGAGTCCTCACTAGGTGTGAGATATTGAACTAGGAGAGAAGGGGGGTGTGTAGGTGCAATTTCTAACTTGAAAGAGTACAGGAGGAGAGAATTGCTTTTCGTCTGAGGGCGTGCACACACCTCCTTTTCGTGAGATATTAGCTGGAGTACTGAGTCCTTTTGCCTTCCTCAGTCGAAGTTGACTGTTTTCTCTTCCTGAGCGTGGTTTGCTTGAGAACACAACCTCGGTGTGCAAATCAGGCAGCCGTGTTACTCAACCTGAACCTGGATTTTGTCAGGATCTCTTTCCAATTATTTTTGTCTTCCTCTTCATAGCTGGCAGCAATATGTGTAAGATGAAGAGAGTGGTTTGGTTTGTCCTTAGTGGCGGGTCAAACGGGGGCTGTTCTGTGATGTTATCCCTCAGTCCTTCAGTTTGAATCCTACATGAGCTAGATGGGATGTAAGGGGGGGTGGAACTGGATGATCTTTGAGGTCCCTCCCAACCCTGACCATTCTGTGATTCTATGATAAAAGGTTTTTGCTGTTTTTTCCCGCTGGATTGTCCTTTCATTCAGGGTAAACATCATACTTGATGCTGACGGACTTTTACAGGAGGGAGACAGGTTCTCTTTGATCTGGCAGCGCTGCTTTTTGGCAGATTTCTGTAATGGTGTGCAATTTCTGCTCCCCTTGGAACAAACCACTCCCAGGCGACAGCTTCCCTGGGGATCACAGTGAACTTCTGCTTTGCAGTTCAGTCCGTGAGCAGCACGGGATGAAGAGGCTGCACTAGAGCTACGCTAAACATTAGCCAGGCAGAGCATTTCCCGCTGCATTTCGCTTCCTGGTGGGCCTGTCCTGCGTTTACCCAGAGGTTAGCTGTGGTGTTTTCCTTGCCACCTGCCTATAAATTCAGGAAAAGCCCTTTCTGCTCTCCTGCTGTTGCAGCTGGAGCTGCAGTGCATCCTCGGAGGGGCTGGCTGCAAGCAGCCGCTCCAGGAATTCCAGGAATCTGCAGTTGTGCTCTGCCACCTGGGGAATCACCGACGAAAAGCCTTTTGCTCCGATTTTCCCTGGGAAGGAAGGGAGTCTGCAGTGTTCTGACCAGCTCTTTTCCTTCCTGAAGAACTTTCTTTGGTAAAACATCGTTTCTGGTGGTTCCTCACTGTTGTGGCTGATGACAGGGTTCCCCAGAGCTCAGAAACACTGCTGTTTTATCCGGGGGGGATTGCTGGGGCACAGCAGCACTTGCTTCCCTCAAATCGAAGTTTTTTCTCCTTTTGCACCTGTGCCACTCTGCAGTAATACACTACTGAGGAAGGGCTGGTCTGAAATTCTGGTTAAAACCACGTTACACCTCTGTTAAACTCATCTTGAAAGATTTTTCAGAGCAGAGGGTCTGAATCCTAAGTCCCTGTCGTGAATGATCAAGATGCTACATCACACATCACAGACTAATACGTTTAACAGGACATTTGTTTGGAAATTATTTAAAGCTTCTCCGTAGCTCCTCAGCGTGATGTTAAGGGGGACAAAAGAGGTGAAGATATCCTGTTGATACTTGAAGTACTCCGAGACTTTCGCTGGGCTGCTCTCCTTTGCCCTTTTGCTGAGAACTTTGTTTCGTTGTGTAGATGCCTGTCGTTGCTGACATGATGACTTTAAGGATTCTTTTTTTGTCTGATTGTAGTCCAAATGCGTAACAGAATGTGCACCACAGCCTGGGGAAATGGTAGGTCTTCGACGTGCTTTGGGCAACAAACGGGCTTCACGTGCTAGTGAGTTTTTGCTGTAGAGAAATGGAAATAAAGAAGAGTGTGACAAACCAGGTCTGCCAACAGCCTTAGATGTAGGAAGCACGTCCCAGGACACTATCTCGGTGTTAAAAAAAAGTCAGACATGCACAAAATAATCACTACTAACAGCTCTAAAATGTTCGTTAAGATGTGAAACTTCAGCAGTAAGTGACGCTAGGTTCTCATTTTGATTTTTACCTTGATTTTCAGAAGGTGGCTGTAACGAAAACCAGTAAGGAACACAGACTAAAAGGAAACAAAGTGTCCTGTGCGGTGGGTTTCTCTCCAAGGCTGCTTTGGCTTGTTGAGCGTGACTTGTGCTTCTGTGCAAAATGGGGTGGGCTAGCAAGCACCATTTCGTGGCTCCTCTCCGTCCTTCTGGTGTTCCCCCCCTCTCTGATGTCCGCAGCATTAGGAAGAGGAGCTGGTTGCTTGTGTAGTTACGTCTGCTGCTTCCTCCAGAGCGACCTCCCCGTGTGTTCCGTGTTTTCTCTGCGCTAGCTGAAGCCAACGCCAGCGCGGGTGCCCCCCGGCGCCCCGGTCCTGCCCGCTGTACTGCGGCACAACCGGGGCGTTGTTGGTGCTTAGCAAAACAAGGCAGTTTGTGTGGCTGAATTGTCACGATCGGTTGTGGAATCAGTGCTGGGGGGTTTTCCAGTCGGCACTGGGATGTCATCCACCTCCGGGATTCCTGCAGTGCTTCCCGGGCCCTTCTGGCTGCTCGTTGATAGACGTGTCAGGCGCAGTTTGCGCCGGTCTTCACGTTCGCTCCAAAGTGGGGCCTTTCTGGATGTGGTGCTGACTGTTAAATTACTGTGGACTTCTTAAAATTTGTCTTCCTCTGCTGTGCCCACTGAGCTTTGACTTCTGTGGTTTTAGTTTATTACTTACAAAAATGTGGGGGAAGGTTTGACTGCTGTCACTTAACGCAGGCTGCTTTTGTGAATTTTCTTCCTATGGGATGGCAAAGTAGCCATTCTCTGATTCTTAAGCACCCAAATATTTGCAGTGTTGTCCTGAGCAGCATATCACACAGTAATGAAATATTCCAGCTGTAACTCATGGAACCTTTCATTAGCAGCCCTTAAAATGATGTAAACCAAACAGTTTTATGTCTTTGAAACACTGAAAATGATGGCTAATGCTTTTCCAGTCGTTACTGGGAAATGAGCCCTGTCCTCTCTGCGAGCTAAATCATGAATTCTCTTTTCTGCATGTGGAATCTTCGATGCCTGTCACTCTTTTGCTGTTGTGTGAAGTAAATTGTTATGGAAAACTACCAGTTACCATTGCAATCCCAGTGCTTAACTGGGAGGAGAGTAGTCGTACGTATGTCAAGGTGTTCAAAGACTTAAAACGGGTATTGTGTTGCATTTGATTTTAGCAGCCTGTTGCTTTAGATGCTTCAGGTATCATTTTAGAAAGATTGACTTGTAGGAAAATGCTTTGCATGGTGCTTACCTGCAACCTCTGCTGGAGCAGCAGCGATGAAGCGTTCCTCCTGCCCTGCCCGCCTTTCCTGACACATGCAGTCAGCAGGAACGCTCTTTATTTCCCAATTCTCTGATGAATCCAGCAACTTCACTAGTGCCAATGTGGGTCATGGGGGCAGAGCCGGTGGGCCTCAACCCGAAAGATTGAAATCCGAGGAACTGGAGGTCAGTGAGCCTCCGGGTGAAGGATGGCTCATCCCTTCAGCTCTGTTGTCGTGCGTTGGCAGGAACGGGGGTGACGAATGCCAAGAAAGCACTTGGTGGATTTACGTTAGTCCATCAGGCTGGATGTGAGCCCGAAAATCGGGGAGGGAGGGACTTACTGTAAAGATGGTTTGCTTAACTGAGGGGTTCATTATGGACAGGAGAGAAAACCGTGTGATTTTGCTCTTCGTCTTCTCTTCGTTTCAGTCCTCCTGCAGCGACAGCGGCAGCAGCAGCAGCTGCAGCAGCAGCAGCAGCAGCAGCAGCATCCACAGTCCCGACAGAGCATGTGGTGCGGACAGCAGCCTCCACCCGAGCGCAGCGGGCTCCAGCCCCGTCTCCTGCCAGTCGTTCCACGAGCAGTCCGCGCTCAGCCAGGGCCCCTACTTCCGAATTAACCAGATCCTGAAGGAAGCACATTTCCACAGCCTACAGAGCCGGGGGCGCCTGCCGACATGAGGGACCAGAGTTCCCTCCCTTCTGTGAAGGGACAGCACTGTGGGATTTGATATTTCAACTTCAAAGTTTGTTAAAATGAAATTGCACAAAACGCCTGTTGCCTTTTCAGTCTATATTTGAAATAACAGGTTAACAGGGAATTGTTTACTTGTGGTCTGCTGCACTATTGCAATGCAAAAGGGGCTTTGAAGCAATTTTTACAGGAGTCTTTTTTGGGGTGGTTCTAACAATACCTGTCAGGAGGAGACTGAGGAGTCCACATCTGTGTTATAGGGTTGCAAAACGTCCAGTTTCCATCAACTGCCTAATCTGTTAGCGATTTGTTGCTTTATGTAAAGTTCTCTCAAACGTTCATCTTAAGTTTTATAAGTCTTTTTTTTTTTTTTAATTTCAATAAACTAGTAAAAAATTTATTCAGTAACAATTTTTTTGAGCATTTAGAGTTAGTAAGACAGTAAGAGAAGGTGCTGTCACTGGAATCCCTTAGGACTGCCCCAGCTGTGAGCTTCCCACCAGCTTGGTGTGTGATGAGCCTTATCTTGCATGATCTGTACTGCTGCAGTACTGAAAAAAAATGTGAAAGTAGAACCAGGAAAGCTTAGGCAGCTGTAGCCAAAATGTCAGGTGCCTGCTGGGCTCACTGAGAGAGCAGATTCGTGGTGCCTATGGGGAAGAGTATAGAGTAGCCTGGGGAGGGGCTTTTGAAGGAGGAGAGGAGTCTTACATAGCTCCACTACCCCCTTCTAGCTGTAAAATGTTTTGGTTTCTGTTACAGTGTATAGTTGGTGTTTTTTTTTTATTTAATTTTACTTTAAGGTTAACAACTTCTAAGAAAGAGGAGGTATAAGTGTAGCTACAACTCTGTTTCAGCAGCCAGAGGACAAGGACAATCCTGACCTGTGCCTGGTTCAAGGGGTGTACTATGGTCTGGACAAGTACTTCTCTTCTGACGATACCCACAGAGGTGCCACCGGTCTCTGCCAAGGGGAAGAGAGCGATTTCAGTGAAGACAGATACACAGGCAAACTTCTTATTTTTTATTGCCTCACTTGGTCATGCCAGAAAGCCACCCCAGCTTGAAGAGAGAAGGTGCAGCTGTGTCTTCCTCTTCAGTTACAAGCTGCCTGAACAAAGAGCCAGGGCGTGATGCCTCGTCGTCTGCTCTTGTGAGTGCCGGAGCTGGAACCTGTCAGTTTTTAAAAACAGAAGCGTCAGTAACTATTACAGCGTACCTTTGACTTACTCTGTACCCTCATCTCTAGCAGCTGCAACAAGACGTAGACTACAGCAGAACAGCTCTTCCTAGGCAACTTGAGCTTGAACCACAACCTCAGCAGTGTCACTCTGGGGTTAGTGCCAGGCAGACAGAGGCAGCTGAGTGGCACAAGCACAGCGTCTGGCTGCTGTTAGCAACAGGTAACTTCCCAGATGTCGTTCAATGCTCAAAAAAAAAAAAAAAAAAATCATTCTGAACTGCAGGAGAGAGGCTGTTGTGCTCAGAGCAAGGGGATAATGGCACAGCAGAAGTACAGCTGCTGCCCTTGCAGAGAGTAACTACGTTCCTGAGTAACTATGGACTTTAACCTCTCCTCAACTGTTTGCATAAAAGAAGGAGCAAGCACCTGTCAGGGATTCTGAGGAGCGTGGCTAGTGCAGATCATACCTGTGCCACCACAGCAGGCGAGGGGAGTGGCAGGAGCGAGCCAAACATCACTGCACACTTCTACACTCTACTACAGCTGAGGTGTAAGAGGTAAAGAATACCTTTATGGGGAAGCTTTGGGCTTCTGAACAACCCTCATCCTATGTCTGGTCCTTAGTGCTTCTGAGTAATAGAGAAAAAGAGGTGCAGAGAAACTGCACTCCACTCTGATAAAACCAGACCTTCACTCTTCTGTCCCAGTTGAAAAGACATCACCACAAATGGATTATTGGGTTAATAATAGCTCAAGGAAACAGACTACTCATGACTGCTCCCTGTAGTGGTGAGGTATTCCTTAGCTCTCAAGCCTCAGCACAGAGAACTCCATCTAAGCAGATGTTTTAAACGGGGAAAAGCAGCAACATAGTGGTTGTCTACTGATAAAACTCGGAAACAGGACAGCACGGAGCCCTTGCAAGAGGAGCAAGCCACTCTGGTCACCCAGGCTTCAGTACCCAGCCAGGCTTCGGCAGGAGTTAAAGGTCAGCATCGCACTGGAAAGGAGTTCAAACAATTAGCCAGCATCCTTCAGTGTTTCTTGCAGCCATCTTAAATTAATTGTCTTTTATTGACCTCCAAACGCCTCATCTGCACGAGTCTTCCCTGCGTTTCCACAGTGGTTATTGCCTATGTTTTGCCACACAGCAGCGGGCCCCAAAAATGCAGGGGCCAGCAGAGTTTTTCTGAGGGTCAAGGGGAAATCCAAACCATCTCATGCTGTAATGATTCTCTTTTTACCGAAAATAAAAATCGGGTTAAATATTAACTGTTTGGCTACTTTCTTCTTTCCCCGCAAGCTCTACTGTTGGTGGGAGAACAAGTACTGGCAAAAAGTTAGTGCAGCTCAGTTTTACCAACCTGAACTCCTTCTGTGCTCCTGGCAGCAGACTTGCTCTTTCGTGAGCTCGACATACTCAGCGGCAGAAGGCCAAATCTTAAAAGGTGGAAGAAAGAAACGCAGCCGGTCACAGGGAAGCAACAATTCCAGACCCGCTTCCCAAAGAGACACAAAAATGCGCGGAAGAGCTGAGGACCTTACCTGATCTGGCTGGATGCTAACGGCAGGATGTTGTGGAGCTCCTGGGAGCTCAGTGTGCCACTCCTGCTCGTGTACTGGTTCTCCGTCCCGGTCAGCAAGCCGAAGAGAACCTGGAAGGCACGGAGGAGCCGTTTGTGTTGGGGGCAGCTGCAGAGGCACCCACATGGTACATTGCTGGCACATCTGCTGGCACGCCGCTTGGCTTTCAGGTTGAACACCAAGTGTCTCTCTTCCCCCTCTAACTCTTGCTTTTAATTGGTGCTGTTCATTATTACTGTAGCTGAGTTCTAGGCCTGTTTCAGCACTGCTTAACCCAACTGGAACCGCACAGGCTCCAGTGAATCCTCTTAGCTAAAGTTCAGCCAACTTCATGCACGATTATGTGTCATGCAGCTGGCTCAGCAAGCTCCTCTTATCTTCAGCTGGCGTTAAATACTCTTCCCGTTGCTGAGTAAGTGCCAGCAGTTATCTTTAGGCACTAAGCAGCTTATAAAGCCACCCCAGCTGCCCTGTAACAAGTGTTTGGCAGCCCTGCTTCCTCATCCATCCCTTCCTTTTCCTTGAGCTTACGGAGGTTCGCTGAACCAGCCGATTAAGGTTGCTGTTCAAGTGCGGAGTGAAAACGTCCAAGTCAAAAGGATCAATGTGTCCCTCCAGGAAGTCGGTCACCTTCTCGATCCTGCAAGGAGAGCAGAGTCCTGTCAGGGGTCACCTCCGAGGGACGGCTGCTGATGCCAACAGGGCAGTTTCACTGTTCCCTCTGAAACAGCGAGGGACTTGCTCCTAAGAAGTGACTGAGCAAAACAGGAATTACTCAGAAGAACAGCAGCTGCCCAGAGGGTTTCCAGCTATTACACAACCTACGACATCTGCTCCTGCAGAGGAGCCTCCTCCCTGTGGTGCACCTCAGAGGGAGATGCCTCAGGTCTCTCCAGGGGCATCCCCTAACAGTATCCCTGCCACCGTAGGGACACGCTGTATACGCAAGCAGAGGGGGCCACCCTGCTGCCTGCGAGCTCTCAGCCACAGAATCCCACCTCTCCTGTGTTTTGAGGATGAGCTTAGCGTCGGTGAAGACATCAGGGCTTAGAGTCTGCATTGCCTTCCTCCCGCAAGGCCCAAGGGCACCGCTCCTGCGGGCGTCCTCCTGGCAGCCGCTAAGGCTGTTGGTTTAAACCGTTTTAGGGCCCCACAAACTACTGCTGGTACCTGAACCCCAGAACTGCACCACACCTGGAGTCATGCTTGATCCTGCTGGTTTTGCTTCCTCGCTCTTCGCCGTCAAGATGATGCTCAGGTACCGCAGATCGTAGAGTAACTGCAGCGCCCTGTTCTGGGTCACGGGGAAGCCGCCGGCTTTCTGCAAACAGGACAGTCAGGAACAGGGCTCCTCGCTCACACAGAGGGCTGTCAAAGAACTGCCTCCGGGGAAATATTTAAACACACCAGCACTGAGAAACAACCACCCTACTCGAACCATTCTGAGCATGCAATCTGGTGTCTGATCCCCTTTTTTTTGCCTCGTTTTTGGAGTAGGGCAGGGGAAGAACGTACGCGGCCTTCCTGCACAGGCACACGTTTTCTGTTCCAAGGGATGGAAGCGTACGCATTGCCGTGTGCCCAGTGACCCTCCTGCCCCGCTGATCCTACTCACGGACCTTCTCCTGTTTCTCTTCCATGAGTTTTTCATAGGCAGCAAGCACCTCTGCCATGCAGCTCCTCAGCAGCTCCTGCAAGGTGACTTTCGGAAGAGTGTGGCCACCGACCCGGTTCACCTCTTGGCAGAGGCTGAAGAGGAGGCATTGGACGTACCAGGACGGCTGTTTAGGAAAACAGTGTTATTTTCACGTGGTCTGTAAGCCACGTTAGCTTTATCAGCAGCACAACATCGCTTCGGTTCTTGTGATGTGAGCTTCGAGCTTCCTACTTCCTCAGCGACCACAAAGCCCTGCCACCGAGACCGACCTGCCCCCATAGTATGGCTCAAGTATTTCATGGGTTTTTATTTACTGGCACACCACCCTTGTGGTTACAGCAGTCCTCAGAGTCCCACGAGTACTCTTACCAGAGGTATTCACCTGAGTGTAGTCAGAATAGAATTGCTCGTTGTGCCTTTTCTGTCACCACTGACTCTGCTCTGACCACCCACTACCTGGGCTCGTTATTTGCCCTCTTGCTCTTCTCCTGGGCCTCCCAGCTGTCCTGAGCACTCATCTGGCTGTTTTGTCCTTCAGAATCAACAAAATTCACCTTATGAGGTTCACTGCAGGAGGCTGTTGCCTTGTCCAGCCTCTCCCATACAGTGCAAACACAGAACTCGCTCTTGCCCTGACCCTCCTTCCCCTCCACGCGATCACCACCTGCTTTGTCACTGCGAGAGTCGTCCCTGCACCACCACCACGCCTACGGAACGCTGCCAGCCTCGGTTCTCTCAGGCTTTGCACTGCTGTTGCAGCCCTGTCCTCCAGTGCATCCAGCTTCCAGGAAATCTCTCTCCTGGGGACCTCTGTCTATACGCCAGGCACAAGTCCTTCTTTGGCTCAGTTTTACAGGATCTGGGCCAATCTTATTCATTCAAATATACAGCAGCAACTATCTAATTTCCTTCCTCTGACCTCTGTCCTTAGGAGGTGAGTATCTCAAAGAGCAAATATGAGCACCCGAGAGCGTTTCCCTGTGTTCCTGACACCAAGCAGACTCCACAGCAAGTCAGCACCATTTGACAAAGTGGTGATTTTGGAAACCAGCACTTGTCTCCTCCCAGCAGATCATTTCTCTGTGTTTACCCAGAGGACATTTCTCATACCTGTACGGGCAGCCGGATCTTTGACGTTACGCTGTTTCCAGACTCTGTCTCCTCCTGAATTTCAATCTCATCCCAGTTGGTGGCTGTGGCCAAGACAGAGCCAGCTGTGTCGAGCAGCAACGTGCGGGTAAAGCACTGGACCAGACCCTGGAGCACAGAACACGGGAGCACCCGGTCACAGCCAGCCAGCCCTAACGGAGCACCAAAAGACCAGCCGCCTGCTCCCACCAGCAGAGACCAACCTCCCGCATCCCCCTGCATCCCCCCCAGGTGAATTTATGGAGACCATCCCACTGGATGCCACCTCCCAAGCTACTGCCACCTCCTCTCCCTGCAGGCTGACTGAGCAGCATGGCAGCAGCACAGCGACCTCTCCGCAGCCAGCTAAGGAGCAGCAGCGCTGACCGCAGGGAGCCGAGCAAGCAAAACCCACGCAGGAAGCAGCTGTGATGAGAGCAGCAGCTCCTTACTTTGGTGACAGCTGAGCTCCAGATCTGGTAAGCGAACAGGCTCTGCTGCAGGAGCTCTGCCTTCACCTCCTGCCACTTGGCCTGCACGGGTGTCACTTCCTGGGCCTTCCCCTTCCCCAGCTTCTTGGCCGAGCGGGTTTCCTTCAGCGCCGTCTCCGTGCTGCCCGACTGGCCCAGGATACACTGCTTCAGGTGAGGGCAGAGCTCGGTCAGGGACTGGCAGAGCCTCGCCATGAAGAGGACGGCATTGAGCCTGGCATCACTGGGAGCGTCCACCTGCCCCAGCAGGCTCTGGGCACTCTGGAGCTCTTCCCGCACACAGCCCAGCACGTGGTGGATGCAGGCGACGCAGCGGTCGCGGAGCAGCCCCTCCACCGTGCCGGCGTCGGCGTAGCGGTCGAAGGCAGAGCGCGGCTGCGCTGTGGGAGCCGCCTCCTTGGCGGCCGAGGAGTCTGCGGGAAGGTAGGACAGGAGATCATCCAACTTGGCCTTCAGCTTCGAGTCCAGAGCCGAGCAGAAGCTCTGCACGCACGGCGTGAGCGCCTGCGCCTTCATGGACAGGCCGCTCTTGGTGAACGGGCCGCGGTTGGCCACGCTGACCCAAGCGGCGTCGGAAGGCAGGTCGCTGGAGCTCTCCGACCACAGGAACAGGGCCACGTTGTGTTCAAACTGGATGTGCTTGCTCAGCGCAGAGGTGCTGGGTTTGACTTCTAGTTCCTGCAGAGCTAAGGTGAGAAGCTGTTTGGAGCTGCTTGAGATGGAGTCAAACCCTTCTTTGGTCAGCGTCTGGAAAATAAATGAGGAAGGAGAAAAGAACCTTTTACACGTGCCTCCTGCCACCCAGCACCTAAAATACACACTTAGTGGTGCTAACAGGCACCACAGTCTGAGAGGGTGAGACGGGGCACGGAGCAAGGCTGCCCATGAGGTACCACGGCAGCGCACTCACCTCCAGCCTGTCCAGGAACAGCTGCTGCAGGAGGTCTTCCCAGAAGGAAACAGGCTTGTCCAAAAGGCGCCGGCACACTGCCTCCCAGTTCTGGCTAACGGACTCGCTCGTGAGCAGCTCCCACACCGCGTCGCGAATCCCCGCGAGGCCCTTCATGCTCTTCACGTAGACGAGCAGGTTGCTGACCCCGGCCCTGATGTCCTCGCTGCACCTGAGGGCAACGTTTCATTTCGGTCTGACTTGCTCAGGCACAGCCCCGGGGAAGGCCGGGAAGAACATCGGCTACATCGAGGTGGGAGAATTCTTAACCTGTCGGTAAGAGACTCTGCCTGCAGAATCACCTGCGGGGCTGAGGGTACCTCTGCCTCTCGGAGAGGCAGCTGCACCCTGGATCCCACACCAGGGCCCCACGGGAAAGCCATGTGCCCACCGGCAGCAACCCTGGGCTGTGGTGGGTGTCGAAGCCAGGAGCGTGGCACCCCAGGAATGCCAGCAGGCAGGGAGGGGAGCTGGGGGATCTAGGAAGGGTTGCTGGGAAAACATCCCATGGCCAGCGAGCACATCCTGGGGGGCTGCAGCTGACAGCAGGGACCAGCTGGCTCCAAAGGGTAAGGACACAGGACTGACAAGGGGCAGGCAGGGCTGCCAGGCTGTTTCCATCCGCAGGACAAGGCATGGTGGGAAGGGGTGGAGCTGGCAACGACACAAAGCAGGGTCTGGCTGCCCCACACAGTCCAGGGAAGAGCAGCGAGGAGGAAGGAGGTGCTGGACCAGGAGCCAAATAAGGGTTTTTCTTCTTATTTAATCTGGGCTTGTTTGCTGGTGGCTACGGCAGCATAAAGCAGCTCTGAACAAATATCTTTGTGCAGACCAGGCGGTCCGTTACATCGGAGCGTTACAGCCTGGCTGTTAGGACGGTGCTGGGGAGAGGGCATGCTGGGCAAGCAGCCAGCAGAAGGTCCAGCCGGGCTGGAGTGAGTGAGGAATTAGGTGAGTCTGGGTTTGCTCTGTGTGGCTGCCTTGGCACAGAGACTGTGCAGTGTCTGGGAGCACGCTGCAGAGGGGGAGGCTGTCACACTCACATGGCGATCCACTTCTGCAGCGTGTCTCTGAGGTAGTCCTGGCTGATGGGGTGTGCCAGGGTCCGCAGGGCTGGCTGGAACTCCACCACGGACTCCGGGAGGTACCTGAACCAGCTGCTCAGCTTCACCTCGTCCTCCAGAACTCCACCTTTCCCTAGAAGCACATAGGGTTGGGGGGGAACCAGCCTGGCACAGGAGCAGCCTCCTGCCTGCGCACCTGGGCCTAATGCAATGCCTGGGCACTCACCTGTTGGGTGCTGCCCTGTGGAGCTCTCCAGGGTCGAGAAGAGCAAGCCGCAGGGCAGGGCTGGATCTGGCAGCATCCCTTCAGGCACGGTGTAGAAGAGAGCATGAGCCTGGTACAGGGTGGTGGTTAGCAGCTCCATCAGCGAACAGACCTGAGCTTTTATCCCTGCACCTGCAGAGAAATGCCTTTCAGCCAGGGCAGCCCCTTCAACAGAGGCGCGAGCAGCCCTGCGTTTCAAGCTTCTAAGGAAACCTTCTGGGGAAAGGCTGGAGGACAAAGGACTCAGCCCCAGGCACCACCTGCTTCCCCATTACAGACGAGCTTGGCTCAAGACCTTCAGCACTGTTAATTTTCGTGTTGTTTTGCTGCTGTGGCAAAACGCTGCCAGCAGTGGTGCAGTGTGGCTGCATCCCCACCATCGTGAGCTTTATGGGACTCACTTATCTGCTCTTTTGTGGGGCAGGAGGGAGATGAGGTGAAGGGGGCTACCCTGACTTTAAAAAAAGAGGCAGCCCCTCGTACTGACCGTGGTGTGGCTGGTTGAGAAGCTGCTGAACGGCCAGCTTCCTGGCCAGAAGGAAGTCAGCAAGGGCCTGGCGCGGAGAGCTGTCCTCCAGGAGCATGATGGCACACAGGGCTTCCGCCACCGCCTGGTCTGCCACGGTCTGGCTCTTCAGCAGGGACTTGCTCTCCTGCAGGATGGTGGATCTGGCACGGGAATGAGGCGGACAGTCACTATTCCCGCTGCTGGACTGATACATTCAGGTGTGGTTATGTGACAACCCACCAAGTGAGGATGTTATTTTCCCCGGGCAGAAACGGGGCTCTCTGGGTGTTACGGGTGAGGTCCTTGTCCTGCGGCTGGCATGGGGCATGGCAGCTGGCAGCCAGAGCCCCAGGGTCTGGGGTCACAGAATGATCAAATGGTTTGGGTCGGAAGGGACCTCAAAGATCATCCAGTTCCACCCCCCTGCCATGGGCAGGGACACCCTCCACTACACCAGGTTGTCCAAAGCCCCATCCAACCTGGCCTTGGACACTTCCAGGGATGGGGCAGCCACAGCTTCCCTGGGAAAGTCTCCCACCGCCCGCCCCGTACAGCATCTCTTCCCGGTGCCCGCCGAGGAGCCCACGGGCCCACCTGAGGTGGCTGTCGGCGGCCACCTGCCGCAGCAGGATGGGGAAGCGGAGCAGGACGGGGCCGCCGCGGGCGCGGGGCGCGTCGAGCCGCAGCTGGCGGCGGAGGTGACGGCCGAGCAGGTGCAGCCGGGCGGCGGGCAGGTACCGGCCGGCCTCCACGGCGCCCCACACCCGCTCGGGGACGTCCAGCAGCAGCTTCAGCTGCGCCGCCGCCCGGTAGAAGCCCTCCCGCGGCGGCGGCCGGGCCTGCAGGAGGGAGAAGACGGGAAAAGAGGGGGTCAGCGCGGCCCCGCGGCCGCCCCCCCGCCCCGCCGCAGCCCCTCGCCCCTCTCACCGGCGCCGCGGGGCCGGGCCGCGCCGCGCCGCCCCGCTGCAGGCCCCGCACGGCGCCCAGGAGGCGCTCGGCGCTGAGGCGCATCTCGGCGATGGTGTCGGCCGCCTCGATGAGGTCGCGGTACCGCTCGCCCACCATCTGCCGCAGCTCCTCCCGCTTCTGCTCGATGCCGGCCCGCAGCCGCCGCTCCACCGCCCGCAGCTCGGCCGCCGTGTGCGCCTCGAACAGGGCCTCGGCCTCGGCCTCCGCGCCCCGCGCCGCCATGGCCCGCACCGGGGCCGGCGCCGACGTGGGCGCCGTCGCCATCTTTGCGACGGGAAGGGGAGGGCGCTTCCGGCTTGGCCGCCATCTTTGTGCGGGGCAGAGCCGCGCCCAGGCGTCGTTGCCATGGCGACGCGGCCCGGGGCAAGCGGGAGGCGGAGAAAACACCGATTTATTTTTTATTTATTTAGATTTTTTTTTTTTTTTTTGGTCCGTTTCCCGGGGAAATGGGGCCGGCCACCGCTTCCTGCGGGTGCCGCTCTCGCTCCGCACACCCCGCTCTCGCTCCGCTTCCCCTAACGGAGCGGGCGGCGGCCGTGCCTCAGCCCCGGGGAGCGGGGCCGGGGCCCCTGGGGGGCTCTCGCTGAGTCCCCGCGACCCCCGGTCTGCCCTGGAGGGGAACGTCCGCCGCGCCCCCACGCCCGCGACCCGCCGCCGCCGCCCGGCAGCGCTGGAGGGAGACAGCGGGATGGCGGAGGGCGGCGCGGGGCTGCGGGTGGGCCCGGCCGAGCCCCGCGGAGCCCCCGCTCGTCCTGGCGGTGCTTTTCGGTTTAAGAGGGCTCCGATCAAACACGGCGAGGGGTTTAGGCAGGGTCCGCTCAAACAGCTGCCTGGGAGCGCCCTCCGATAGCCCTGCTCTGCCCACCGAGGTTTCCCCCCCAAAAAAAAATGCCGCTGACCCCATCTGATGTGGTTTTAATAAAAAAAAAAAATTAAAAAGTGCTCCTTTGGCTCGGGTTTGGCAAAATCACGCTGAGTGAAAGCGTGCCTGCGGGGGGCACAGCTGGAATGTGCCCACTGGAAACAGAAAGGCCCCTCTGAATCGCGATTTATTTCTCCCTCGCTCTCTTTTTTCATGTCGCTCCACCTTGCAATACCTACACCTTCCATCATCTGGCATGTTTTCAGCCTATGGAGGCAGAAGGAAATCAGCATGCCCTGGTTTTTGTTTGCAAAAATCTTCCCTGGGCAGTTACTGACTTTCTCCTGTCAGCCTTCGTGTAAAGACTTAATATTTTCTGACTGGAAACGTACTGGTGCGTCCATATAGTTATTTATAAATCCGACCAGGAGAACTCCCCGGAGCCAACGTACCTCTTTGGGACTTCATGCTGACTTAGCCAGCTCCAACGCGGTGTAGCAACAAGCGTGGTAATGGTTTTCTTACAACCACTGGTTCCCAGAGGAGAGTCCTGCCCCAGCTCCCTGCTGCTCCCCCCGAGAGGCAGCTCCAGGGGCAGGGCTGGAGCATCCAGCTCCACGGGAGATGCTGGTGGGACCAGAGCGCGTGGTCTTGGGGGGAGAGGCTGTGCTGGGGCTTTGCTGGTAGAGGCTGTATTCAAATCCCATAATATGCTGTTTGTGCTGCAAATTGGCGGGGGGGGGGATGTGGAGAAAAAAATCATAGATGTTTTGGAGTGAAGGAAGGGGTGTATTTGCATGAAAGCAGCTGAGGGCAAAGCTGGCCTGTGCAGCTGGTCAGAGCTGAACTTTCAGTTTAGAGCAGAGCCAATTTCTTTACATCAGTGTGTTTCCCTGGAAATGTACTTCTGTAAGCACACACACCCCCCTCCCACCGCCTGTTTCTCCAGCAGATTAAACCTCCAGCACTTTACATGCCCTTGATCTCATCAAAACCAGCCTGGAGGTGCCATCTTGGGAAGAGATGCTTCTCCCGTCCAACTGTTCTGACTGTTTCTGCGACCCCTTGCACTCAAAGAGCTATTTGTGGTCGTGCTTCATCCGTGACCCACCTAGTTTAGGGGTTGACGCTGGCACAGACATGCCTGTACCTCAGTGCCGCGAGTCTGTGCTGACCAGGGAGTCATCTTGTGGGGTTTTTTTGGGCGAAAGCAGCCCTCCTGCTGCACGGACCCTCCAAAGCTGAGACAACCCTGCGGGTGGAGAACCGCACGTGTTGCTCACCAAAGGGGAGATGGATGCAGAGAAGAACTGGTTTTGTGAGAGGGACTGAGTGCCAGTCATCCAGTATTGGTGCTGCTTCTCCTCCCAGGGAAGAATCCAGTGCTGGGTTACACCCCGCTGCTCCCGCCCTGCTCCGACACACACACACACAGAGTCAGAAACTGTAGGAAAACTCTTTTATTTCCCTCCCACCCCATCTGCGGCTCCCTCCCCGTGGCACAGACCGTGGCAGTCGGGCGCCTTCGCCACGGGAAGGCTTAGTTCCACACCGAGACGCTGCGAAACAACTGCTACGGAGGAAAGCAAGACCTAAAGAAGAGAAATGCTCTCCGACGTGTTCCAGTGCCAGTGTGTCGCGCAGCAGACCCACGCACTATACAGAGCACAGCTATAGATACAGAGTGTATGTACAGGAGGTGGGCAGCACGGCGCAGTGCTGCTGGGGAGGGGGACAACTCCCGGATCGCTACAGCCCCGGCTTGGCAGGGAAGGCTCTTGCTTTTAAAAGCTCACCCTCCCTTGCCCTGCGAGATGCCTGTCAATGTGGGAGCAGCCTCCTCGGTCCCTTTTGGCTTGTGCACGGTGCCACCAGCCCCATGGCACACGGGAAGCCAAGGGACCCTCACGGGGCTGGGTCTGACTCGCTCCTGTGTGCACGAGGAGGGGCTGATCCAGCAGCCGCAGCAAAACACAGGTTGCAGAGCGTCTCTGCAGTGCCAGTGTAATGAACCCCTTCGCTGGCATGTCCAGTATATACATTTATGTACAATCACCCACCCCTTCCCTCCTGGCCGTGCCGTGTGGGGTGGGATGGCTGGGGCACCCAGGCTTTGCACCCCTTGTCTCCTTCTGGTCAGGACACAGCTTGAGGCTGAGCTCCCTGAAACTCACCGGAAGTCTGGCTGTCCTGCCCAGGCTTTTTGCAGTCCAGGTCCTGGAGCGAGCAGGGAATGGGGCTGAAAAGCAGCAGGAGACAGGAGCGCAAGGCTGGGGGGGGTCGGAGACTGGCAGGGAACAGCAGAGATGTCCTTGTGCCAGGAAGCAGCAGCTCTCGTTTCAGATCCAGTAGTGGGAAGGCTGGTTTGGGGTCTGCTGTGCCCTTTGCTCATGCCTTGCTGGCGATTCCCCCTTTGAGCAGCCCTGGGCAGGGTGTGCAGCCGGTGCAGCCCTGGCAGAGGGGACGGACACTCTCCCCGAGCGGTTTGAAATCAGCTCGTTCACAGCAAGAGCTGAAATAACCCCGAGATGTGAGAGTGGAGCTCTGCTCCGAAGCAACGGCACGGATCTGGAGCCTGGGAGCTCTCAGTGCACGGGACGGAGCTGGCTGGGAACCGCTGGCTGCACAACAGCCCACGAGGCCACCTGCATCCGTGTAGGTCTGGGAGCGAAGGGACCCCTCCATGGAGTCTCCATCAAAGAGAAGGCTCCTCCCGTGGAGATGGAGAGTCAGGGAAGCCCTCCAGAGACAGGACAGTGCAGTTCATCGGGAGATTGTTATTTTAAAGAAGTCCAAGGCAGCTTTGGTGCTGGTATGAGGAGCTGTAGAGATGCAACAGGAAGGCTCCAGGTCCAAACTCAGCCTTTCCCAGCCCATCGGAGTGGGGTTTGGCTGTCGAGCACCGGGAGGGCACTGGCCATCACAGTGCCAGGAGCCAGGCTCGGTCCGAAGTGGGCACACTCAGAAGCGCACCCGGGGCGATACTCAGCCCAGCCACAGAACCAGGTTTCACGGCCCCGGCCCTCGAGGGCTGAGGAAGTGGGGACAGCAAGGATGCTTCCACGCAGGTCAATCCCACGGGGGCTCGGGAGAGCTGCGGAGCTGCCCTCAGCTTTGCTGGGGTTCCTTGTCTGCACAGGGCGGGCACTAGCGGCAAGGAGGGCAAGGGGAGTTGGTTTCTCACGGGCTTTGGGGGGGCCACACGGGTGCTGGGACTGGCAATGTCTTGCAAGAGTGACCCGCTGCAAAGACCCCTGGTGACAGCCCCACCAGCGACGGCAGCCCCAGCCGAGGCAGCACCATCGCAGCAAAGCGACCAGCCCCAGCCCTGCTCCGGGGAACGCGGGGCCGGATCCGTGCTGCCGGCGTACAGGGCAGCTCTACGGGACACGCAGGTCTCTGCTTCCCATCACCTTCCATTTGTGATAGAGCTGTTCCTGCTGCTCCGGGTGGGCGGGCGGGAGCTGTAATTAATCTGCCAGCCCGGGGCCAGCCTGCGTGTGAAGTGGCAGCGGAGCCGCTCCAGCACTTGCACGATCAGCTTATTCACTCTGCAATAACGGGAGAGATTTCTCATTACGCAGCCAGCAGCCTTGCGAGGCTTTTCAGAGCAGATCCAATATAAGGTCAAGTTCCCACTAAAATCAAGTGGCTGGGAAGGAAAACTTTGTTACTCACAAGCAGCAACGATGCTGCTGTTTATTAGTCAGCAATGAACCAGCAGAAGGTTTTATTTTGCTGGTTTTACTGCCAGCGTTGGGCTGCGGCTGCGGCTCCCTCCCTGCCCGCTCCACCATGGCATGTTTGGCTCTCCTGCCCTTTCCCCTGGGGTGAGCTCTAGCAGGGTGGCCGTGGGGTGCCCTGGGAGCCACCTCGTGCTCCTGCCCAGCAGCATCCCACCTCAGTGGCCTTTGGCATGCCGGTGGCAGCCCTCCACAGCCCTCGCTCCTACCTGCAGCCCCATTATCCCCAGCCCTAGAGACCCCCTGGGTGCAAAGGGGAGAGGGGGTATTTCAGATCACAGCCCCTTCTACGCTCGGAGCTCTCAGAAATGTCACTGCCAGGGGGGTTTGCCAGCACAAAGCCAACCTGGGCACACATGGTGCTGGGCACAGGTCCTTCCCAGGGCTAGGAAGCCGAGCTTTCCATATTTTCCACATTAAACCAGCACAGAGAGGAGATGCTCTCCAGGTGAGTGCTGGGGGCTGTGAACTTCAGCTCCCATGATGGGCAAGGGGCTCCACACCCCACCACCACCACCACCTCCCCTGCTTTCCGCACAAATAACTCCTTCACTGCCCACCAAAGATGAACTACCCAAAGCCCCGCTGACGCAGCGCTGCGGCTACGACACTGGAGCCTTCTCCTACCGAGGGGCTCCGCTGGCACCAGGCTGGTATTTCACCGGAGTGTGACACGCTGCTCTTGGTTTAATTCCTGCAGCACCAGCAGGGCAGCCTGCGCTGCTCAGAGCCCGTGTTCGGCTCCACTTAACGAAGCCGGTTCAGGGATGCGCTCGGCGAGCAGCTGCCTGCACAGCCTGGCGCGGGCAGCGAGGGCACAGGCAGGTGCCCGCTCAGCACTGAGCCCACATGGTGCCTTTGTGCATTCCTTGGAGGAGCAGTAAATGGTTAAAAGCAAATAAATGCTGACAGTGCTCTGCTGTGCCCCTCAGAAAGCCTCTGAGCCCTGCGCTGTGTTCCCAGTGCCGGTGCCACTGTGCCGGAGCTGGTGTCTGACAGAGCTGTGCTGGGGAGCAGGCATGGAGCCTGGCACTGAGCCCTTTTTGGGGGCTGGTGGGGGGTGCTGGGGTGGCACAGCAGGACGTGTGGTGCCCTGGGCAGAGACTTGCTGCAAGGGCTGGGCAGAGCCATGGGAAAATTCCTCCCAGAGCCGGTGGTCCCGGAGCATCACGTCGGGGGATGCAGTTGAGCAAGACGGCACCCCAAAGCGGGCGGCACCCCAAAGCGGATGGCACCTCCTGGGCAACGCTCATCCTCGCCTCCTGCATTGCTGGTAGCATGAGGTGAAGGCTCCGCGTCTGCTGGTGACGGGGCCGATGTGGAGATGCCAGGGTGGGATGGGAAGGGGAGGGTGAGCAAGACCAGGCTGTTTTCCCCACCTAAACCACTGTATTCCCACGGCTCGGCTCTGGAGCAAGACCCTGTGAACAGAGTCTGGCCTCTGGCACAGAAACTGCTCCGGGTGCTCTGGCAGGAAGACGGCACTTCTCTTTCTCCCCCTCCCCTGGGCTTTGCTCCGTGCTCCCACCGTGCCGGCTCCCGAGCCCCGGGATTCTGCGCTGAGCTGGAGGGGCAGGGACAGAGCCGATCGCTCCCGGGTGGTCTGGAGCAGCTACACGCAACGGGTGCCAGGCCAGACCTGCCACCCCCCTCCCCGCACTGGACTGTACCCTGTGTCACCCCCTACCCACGCTGGGTACAGGAGAGGGACAAGGGGGACACGTGCTGCCCTGCTCTTCCTCCCGGACTGGTGCTGGAAGCCCTGTCATCTGCTCTGCCCAGTCCCTTCCACTCAGACAAGGTTCGGGGCTGTGTCCCCAGCACCCCCCACCTCCCGTCCCCCATCCTCTCCATCACCCCTTCCTCCGGTGTGACTTGCCTGGACGGAGCAGGGCAGGTGTCACCGACGGGCGGTCGATGCTCGCTCCCCGTGCGCCGTGGGGCTGGCAGCCCCAGAGATCCTTGGAGCTGGGGCACAACCAGCCCGTCTCACCCAGATGCAGGCGCCATCGGCAGCGGGATGTGCCGCAGCCTGTGCCAGGGCGCTCCAAAGCCCTGGTGTTTCTCTGCTGTTTAAATGCTGACGAGGATTTCCCACCAGGGACTGGTGCCGGGCGATCGTGCCGTGGCTGCTCAGCCAGCCGGGGAGAGCAGCGGTCTTGGCCGCCGGCGCAGCCTGGGACTAACCACGAGCGGATGTGAGTGGCTACTGGGGAGGGAAAAGGGCTACTGGGGAGGGAAAAGGAGGAAATCCTCCATCCGAAGAGAAAACCTGTGGGCAGGCGACGTCATGGTGGGAGGAGGGAAGGGGCTCTCCTGCAGCTGCAGACGGAGGAGGCAGGATAGGAGCGTGGTGGGACCAGAGGGGCTGCAGGCT
The DNA here is from genome assembly GCF_009769465.1 of Tauraco erythrolophus. Taxonomy (NCBI): domain Eukaryota; kingdom Metazoa; phylum Chordata; class Aves; order Musophagiformes; family Musophagidae; genus Tauraco; species Tauraco erythrolophus. The sequence goes on from NC_141484.1 coordinate 1,558,933, forward strand.
GCCGGGGTGGCAGAGCTGCTTCCCATGGGTGGCTGCCTCCGTCCTGGCGTGCCACGTCCGGGCAGGGCGGCCTTCGCAATCCATGCAGTCAAACAGCAGCCGGGAGGCTTCAGGGGAGGCCACGGAGTAACTTATAAGCCGGGCAAAATGCAACCCCAAATATCCTTGTCTCCTCGGGGAGGGTGACTGCAGGAGCACGCGTGGACTCTCCGGGGAGCTCCCGCGGGGTTTTGGCCATAAGACGGAGCATCTCTGCGGTGGCACACGTGTTGGCACACACCCATGGCCTCGGCCCCTCTGGAGGTCACCCTGTCACATGTGTGTGCCCGCGTGCGAGCGCTTGTTCTGGGACAGAGCACCCAAAGCCAGCCAGCCCCGCGGGCAGGACCGGGGAAGCCAGCGGAGCCGCCCCAGCGATGGCTGTGGCCGTGGTGGCACTTTGGTGTTGAAACGCGCTGCATTGCTACAAGTTGTCTTTGTTTTCCTGGCGAGGCAGCTCCTCTTGAACCGTATCCTTCCCAGCACTTGAAAGCCAACCCACCAGCAGCTCAGGAGGAGCCCCGCCGAGGACTCCCATGCCCATCGGTGTGCGCACCGCCGTCCCCTACGCTGGCTCTCGTGCCCTGACTCCGTACATGCCACTGCCGGTTGGGAGCAAGTGGGGAGAGGAGAGCGAAGGAAGGACAACCCCGCTGTCCTCTCAGATGCTGGTCTGCAGGTCACCATTGAGCAGGGTCCTTTGGGTTTCTGTGGTCTCATTGAGCCTGGATTTGTCCTGCTTGCTGTCGCTCCGGTCTGCCTCATCCATGCCACTGACCTTCACCAGGCAGAGGACGTTCTGAAAGCTCTTCTTGAAGTTGTCGGACAAGAAGGCATAAAGGATGGGGTTGGCACAGCTGTTGGCATAACTGAGGACCACCACAAAGTCGAACATGCCCTTGAGGACAGGCGTGGGCACGATCAGGACGGAGACCGAGGAGACGTTAAAGATATAGAAGGGAAGCCAGCAGAAGATGAAGACAGCGACCACGATGGAGACCATCCTGGTGACTTTCTTTTCGGACTTTTTCCTCTTGGAGGAGCCCACTCTGATGCCCGAGGACTTGACTTTGATAATAATGAACAAGTAGCAAAGGCAGATAATGGTGAGAGGCACCAGAAAGCCCAGGATGAAGGCGTAGATGATGAAGCCCGTGTACCAGGCACCCGACTCTCCCGGCCAGATGATGGTGCAGCTACTCCTGCCGTGATTGTGCTGCACCCCAGCATAAATCATGATGGGCATGATCACCAACAGGGAGACACCCCAAACGGCCACATTGATCATTTTGGCTGTCCTGGGCCGCCTCCACTTGGCAGATTTAATAGGATGGACGACAGCCAGGTACCGGTCAACGCTCATAACCGTCAAGCAGAAGATACTAGTGAACTGGTTGATCCCATCCACTGTCATGACAATTCTGCAGATGGCTTTGCCAAAGGGCCAGTGTACCAGGGCGACCTGCATGGCCAGGAAGGGCAAGCCAAGCATGAACAGCTCGTCTGCAATGGCCAGGTTGAGGATGTAGATGTTGGTGATGGTCTTCATCTTGGCATAACGAAGGATGACGTATATCACCAGCGTGTTGCCGCACAGCCCGATGATGCAGACCACGAAGTAGATGAAGGTGAGGATGGCATTGCTGGTCAGGTCGAAGTGCTGTCCCGTGGCATTCTGTGATGCATTGGTGGGTGCCTCCACAGAGAAGTTGTCGAAGGGAGAAGCTGGAGAGAACCAGAACGCGGTGGCGTTGGGCAGCTCGTATTCCAGCTCCATGGTTGTGCTGGTCCCCGGGCACTGCCAGTTCAGAGGAGCCGAGATGTCATCTTCCCTTGCTCTGGGGAGGGAGGAGAAGATTCTAGAAATCAAAGAATAAATAGAAATGAAGAGATTCCTGGGGAAGGTTTGCCCATCCTGCTGCCAGGCTCCGTGGGAGAGATGGTCCGTGGAGGGGCTTTCCCCAACCGACCTCCCCCATCTCCCCTTCGGAGCCTGCGGTGCCGAGCAGCCTCCCCCGGACACACCGCAGCTCCTCCTGACTCCGGCGATACCGGAGTCCCTGCGACTCCCCAAATCCAACCGGTGGGTGCGACTGACACCCGGAGCACCGAGCGCTGGGGGGATAAACCTTTCCCCTTGCCTCGCCTTTCGGCGGGGCGCCAGCCCTTCCTCCCCAGCCGGGACGCGCACCCTGAGCCGGGACGGCCCCCGTGGACCGTGAGCTCGGGACCGGGGAGCAGCCCCCCCATCCCCCGCCGGGTCCCATCCCGCCGCTGCAGCCGCCGACGGGCACCGGGGCGGTGGTGCCCCCGCCGCTCACCTGCTCCCTCCGCCGCGCCCCGGCCCGGCGGCAGCGGGGACGTGCCGGCAGCGCCCGCCGCTCCGCTCCGCTCCGCTCGGCTCCGCGCACCCGCCGGCCCCGGTGCGGCTCCGCTGCCGGACCCACCGCACCGGCTGCGCCCCGCCCCGCGCGGGGCGGCTCTGCGGGGCCGGGGCGGGGACAGCCCTGCCCGCGCTGCCCACCCTGCTCTGCCTTCCCCTGCCCGCCCTGCCCACCCTGCTCTGCCTTCCCCTGCCCGTGCTGCCTGCTCCCCTCCCTGCCTGCGCTGCCCACCCTGCCGTGCCCCCCGTGCAGTGCCCACCCTGCCCTCTGCCCTGCCAGCACCCGGCCAGCTCGGCTGCCTGCGGCTCTGGGTGCTGCTCCTCGAGGTGCATCCAGCCGTGCGGTCCCCGGCTTTGCATCTGGGAGCGGAGCCTCTCGGGCTCGCAGAGGCTGTTGGTGCACGGCGAAGGGTGCCCAAAACCAGGGGGCCAGAGGAGGGGCCCAGGGGCATGTGCTGGAGGTGCTGTGCAGCACGCAGCGTGGGTGCAGGGACCCCGGTGGGACCTGCCCGGCTACTGCGGGGCTTCCAGCAGAAGAGACCCCACAGGGCCGCTCACCCCTCGGCTCCTTCCCCTTCCACGCACGACCTTGGCCCCCTGCTGCAGAAGCAACATTTTGGTTCCAGCGATGGTGCAAAGGGCTCAGGTTTTCCTGATGTCTCCAGAGCCACCAGAGGGGAGGGACAGGGCAGGGCAATGACAGCGTGGTGGCCACGCTGTGACCCTGCTGGAGACCCCCAAAAGGTGTCTGAGAGTCCCAAAGTCTCCTGGGAATCTTGGCTCCAGGATTTAAAGGCAAGGCAGGTCCTTGCTGGCCTGGCACAGCCTGGGAGAGGTGGGAAGGTGATGCAGCTTTGGGATCTCTGGGGACGTGCACAGTACGGGTGGCTACTGCTGCAGCCTCTCCTTCTGTTACCCAGTAACAATGACAGGAGGAGGAAGACCAAAAAAGAGAGGTTTGGGAGAGATAACCTCTGCTCTGGTTTGTTTGAGATCTTGAAAGCAATTAAATAATAGCTATTCCTGTGTGATCCCCCCCCTTCCATCACTTATCGAAGAGACAATAGAAAGCAGGAAATTACGAGTGACTTGGAACAAAGAGCCTGGATGGAGGCTGCTGATTGCGGCAAGAAGGGCTGGGAGGGTCTCGTTTGCACTTAGCCATCCACTTCCCAAGGTGGATCTGAAGTCACAGGGTCCTGGAGCATGAGCGAGAGTCATTGTCAGCCTCATAAATCTTTAGGAGGCTGGAAAAAGCTTCTTCTGGTATAGATGAGGTGGAAATGAACATCCCAGTAAAAGCGCATGAGGAGGGAGGACAGGGAAGAAGATGGTTTAGCAGATGCAGAAGGGGGATCAGGTCTCTGCCAGGTGCTGCCCGTTGGGGTTGGGGTGTCCCGTTGTGTTACCTGTGCAAGCCCCGAGGGCAGCTCCCTGGCATGCTGCTCTGGGCAGGGGGCCTGCACGTGGCCCCAGGACCACCACCGTGCTCTGCCTGCCGTTCCCCAACACCGGGGATGGGGAGCGCAGCACACCGGTGTGGCACAGGAGAGGGTTCTGATGCCTCGTGACCTTTTCACAGCCGTTTTATCCTCCCTCGGCTGGTTCCTGTGCCCAGGAGGGATGTCCTGACTGTGCCCTTCCTTCAAAGCTGCGTCGGCAGCTGTCACCGGCAGCGGGAAGGGCAGCATAAAACCTTACTGGGAGTGTTTCCAGCGCTGCCTCCTTGAATTTCTCCCCTGAATAGGTGACACTGCCACATCCCTCCCTTGGGTCCCTCGGTGCCTGGTCCCTGCGGTCGGCAAGCCCTGCTCATGGCAGGTCATCCTGCTGTGGTCCTCCCTCACCCCAACCCTCAGCCTGGTTGCGCCCAGCGCCCAGCGTGGTGCTGAGCATCATCTTCCCACTGTGCTGCGGGGCTGGAGTGGAGGGCAACTGGGGCAGGGCGAGTGCGGGGATCCTGGGGTGCCTCCCACCCGCTGCAGGGCTGCTCGGGGCTGCTCAGGGCTGCCTGCGGAGCGTCAGGGCTTCAGCCACCCTCTGCCCTTTGCTTCCACCTCCGTGGGCAGCGGGTGTTGGATGCAGAGGCCAGGGAGCTGTGTGAATTCAGCCAGCAAACTTGCTTGGCTAAAACCAGAGCTGATCTTCAGAAAAAAAAACCAAACTAATGAAATGATGGGCTGGTGCGTATTAAGAGGATGATTTGAGGAGCGCAGCAGCAGCTAGCTGAATCAGGAAGCCATGCTTGAGCTGTTTGAAGATATTTTCTTTATTCTGCTTAGATTTAGGGTTGAATTAAAGCCTAGTGTAGAGTCTGATCTGTATCTCTGCGTGGTCACTGGTTCAGAGAGATGTTGTACCTCAGCAGCTGGTTTGGTGCTGGCAGATCAACCCCTCTTTGTCCTTTAGCCTGGGAAGCATCCACTCTGCTGCAAAGCAATTTACTGGCAGGGCTGGATATAGGAGAAGTGCACGGCCTCTTCCCACACGGCTCCGACGGCCGATATAACCCCTAGGAGAGGGGCATGGGGATTATGTGGTAACAAAGTGGTTTTTAAAGTCCTTCCAAGTTTCCTGCCATCCAGTCTCAGCTGTTCTGCAAGACTCCCTGTGGAAAACAGCGCTGCCGACCCCTGTCCTGGAAACAAGTGTTGTAAGGAGCTGGGGGTTTGGCTGCCAAAAGAGGGGCAGGGTGAGCCGGCCTTTCTCCCCGATACGTGGAGGGGAGGCAGCGAGATCTCCGGCATCCTGCAGGAATGAAGGAGGCTGCGTTGGGCTGCTGGGGCGCTCTGGTCTCCCCAGCAGTTGGGAGGGGAAGGATTTGCAGCTTGCCCTGTGCTTGCTCCTCCTGTGCTCCACTCACCCGCAGCCACCCCGAGGTGCTGGGGGAGACTTGGGGGTGCACGGGGCCAGTCACCCACTTTTGGGTCCCTAATGGGTGCCACAGGGTCCCTGCACATGCCCTGCCTGTCTCAGTCCTGCCCATTGGTGTCTTCAGCAGTACCCCCACCCACGTCCCTTCTGCTGGTCTCTCCTGTTACATCTGTTAACGACTGATGGCAAAAATGCCGGGTCATCGCTCTGGACCTTGTTTGTGCTGCGGGACAGGTTGCTGCAGGTTAAAGCTGCCTCTCACCCCCTTTCCACTGGGTGCCCGGCTGCGGTGCCCTGTGGCGGGGTTGAAGGACCTTCACAGGGAGCAAAGTGACACCGTGCAGCCTCACTGGCCCCGTCACTGTCCTCGCTCCCAGTGTGTAGGGCATGATGCCAGCCCGGGGAGCCCCACAGCTCATCGTCACCTTTGCAGAGTGATGAGCTGCCCCGAGCAGCTCTGCCTTGTGCATGGGGCAGCCATGCCCGAGCCCTCTCCTTCTCAGCACGCTGCCCTCGGGGGGACCCTGCTGTCCCCTAGGGCCGCAGGGACAAGGCCAGCGCTGGCAGAGATGACTGCAGTGCTTCCTCTCCCACGGGCACTTGGGGTGGCACTGCTGTTTCCCTGGCTGTCTCCAGCCAACAGCCACGAGCAGCTTTGGTGGCTCTGCTGACGCCTGGCTGGAGGCTGCCTGGCTCCATTACAGGGATGCCTGGGCTGGGGGAGGCTTTGCTGTCTGCTAATTAGCCAGACAAACAGGCCTGGACCCCCGAGGCAGGGCCAAAACAGGCTGGTTGCTGCCGGACGACGTGATCTAATCGGGGAGCGTCTGCGGCGGTGATTGATGGGGATGGAGAGGCGCTGGTGCCTTCACCTGCAGCCAGGACGGGCGGCAGCATCCCCACACACCCCGCAGCATCCAGACCCCGTGGGATGCAGGTTTCTCTGCAGCCCCGGCGGATCGGAGGCTCTCCCCGGGGACCCCCGCACCCTCCCTGAGGCTGCTTCCCACTCCCACCAGACCCCCCTGCAGCCGCTCCTTCCTCTTGCTCCCGCCTCTCCCATTCTCTCCCTGCCGTTATTTGCCTCCGTAATTAGTTTATTGATCTCTGCCAAGGGTGCCGGGGCTGGGCTGCGGTGAAAGCTGCCGCGCACGTTCCCCGTGAATCATATCGCTAAACCCCTGACGCTAATGAGCCTTTGGCAACCACGGACTGAAATCTCTGCTCCTGCCTGCGCCTCTCCCCGCTGTGCCCGCCTTGTTGGAGGGTCGTGCGCATTAAATCGGGAATAAACAGTTTGGCAGTCGGGTTCCCTGCACCAGGTGGAGATGTCAGGGTTGGTTACAGCACGTGCCGATCCGCTGGTACTCGCATCCCCTCCCGTTCAAAGCAGCCGCGGGTCGTAGCCCGGTGCTGGTGGCACTCTGCCCTCCCTCGGCCTTGCCCTGCGTCCATCGTGTCTCTCACGGAGAGCCTAAAGCCAGTGGAGAAGCGTAAAGCTGCCACTTTGTGCCCTGTGGCTAACGAGGTGCCATCAGCTCGTGGGATGGAGATGGCGTGCCCCTTCCCGGTGCTGCCTGCTGGCTGCTCCAATGCCCAGTCCCTGTGACATCTCCGGATGTCCTCGTTCCCTCGACTTGGCAGCCGCCTTGGTGTGGGTTCAGGCTGGCTCCATCCACCGCCCCAGCTTGACATGGATGAATTTGCACTGGGAAAGAGCCCGGCCACAAGCCCAGCCTGCGCAAAGGGGACACGGGGCAGGAGCAGAGGGACCCCCCTTGCTGTGCCTGGCGAGAGGCACGTCTGGGGCATCTCCAAGCCTGCGCCAGCCTGTGGTGCCCTGGGCCCATCACTGTGCTGGGATGTGTCTCTCTGCACCTTCTGCCTGCCGCAGCTACCCCAGACATCGCTAAGGAGTTTTATTGCAAAAACCCAAAGGAATTTGGATCCTGGCTGCCCAGCAGCCCCAGGGCTCTCCGGAGCCAGGACCGTGATGCTGTCCCTTGCAGCATCTCACACACCTTAATGAGAGAGATTGCACAAGAATTTGTGTGCCTTTTCTTGTTTTAAAATGCGTTTTGGGGACTCTGGGTATATGGTTGCGACTGCAGGTCTCATCCTTCCTGGTGCTGTGACAGGCAGGGCCCCCGCAGGAGCTGCCACCCCTCCCTGCTGCTGCCTTCACCTGATTGCACTGGGGCATGGAATGTGGGGTAACTGCCCGTCTGCCTGGCATGGAACTGACCCTGTCCCCATCCCTCGCCAGGGCTGAGCTGTAAAGGATAGACAGGACAGCGCAGGCAGGAGGATGAGCGGCTGGTGCGAGGGCAGCCCTGTTCTCCTGGGAAAGATGACATGGAGATGTCCTCGCATGCAGAAATGACCCCGGGGAAGAGGGGGTGTGAGCTGATTATGCTGATGCTTCTGCACAGAGTCTCACTGCCATCACGACTGTCCCCGTTACCCGGGGCTGTCCACACGTCCCCAGGCAGGGACGTCCCACCAGCTGTCCCCAGCCCTGTGTCCCCAGGCTCTGTGTCAGCAGTGTCCCCGCAGCCAGCCCCGCCGGCTCTCCAGCTGTCCCCAGCCCTGCCAGCACCTCCATCACGGCTGGCCGGGGTGCCCCGGGGTGGCAGGGGGAAGCTCTGTTTGCTTTGTCCCCACGTCCTTCCCAGCTGGCACCTCACGCTGCATCTGCCTTGTTACGGGAGCTAATGAAGGATGCTGGCAATTACAGGGGGAGATTGATTAAATCCTAAATCAGGGAGGTTTCAAATGGCCTTGACCTTTCCCAGCTGTGGCAGGGGAGGCTGATCAAAGGCTATTAAAAGATAAACACTCTAATAAAGAAGGGTTGTGTTGCAGACAAACTGGATATGTCCTTCTGCCACCCCCTGCACCTTCTGGCATGGCACACGCAGGAGGCACCGGCAAGAACGGAGGCTGGCCCAGACCCTCTCCCTCCTGCCAACACTGCTGAGCTGCCGGGCAGGAATCACTGCTGGAGCTGCTTCTGCGATCAGCCCATCCGGGGGTGGTGGCTTGGCCACCGTGTGCCCCGTGATGATGCTTTGAGGGGACATCAAAGGGTGGGAGAGGACACGGGGATGCCCTGTGCCCTCGCCAAAGGTTGTGCTGGGATGGATGCCAGCTGTGACGGGTTGGGGGTTGTTTCCGGCAGACTGCCACGTGCTGATCATTAAGGTGCAGCCCCCGGTTGTTTATGAGCACGGCTAATTGCACAGCACAGCTCAGCACACCAATGCCAGGGCCACGCTCAGGAGTGGCAGGAAGGGGCACTCCCAGGGCACCCCACTTCAAAGACCAGGAACTGCCTTTCTGAAGCCCTGCCCGGGGGTCACCTTGCAGCTGGGGGGTGGGGGGGTTGCGGCACCCCCGGGAGTAGCAGCGGCAGTGACCGATTCCCCCGCACCTTGCCGCGCCCGCCCGCACCGCCCGCCCGCGCCGCTCTCCCGCCGCCGCGCCCGCGCGAAACGCAGAGCCGCGGGCGTCCCGCCCCCGCCGCGCTCCCATTGGCGGAGGCCGCAGCAGTGGGCGGGGCGGCGGCGGCGACACGTGTGCCGGTACCAGGAAGTGGCGGCGGGGCGGCCGCGGCGGGGAGCGCCGGGCGGTGAGCGGGGGGCTCCGGGGGCTCCCGGTTCGCGTGGTGCAGGAGCTCTGGGCCCGGCTGGGCGGCGGTAGGGCCCGGAGGTGCAGGGTGGCGGTGCTAGAGCCGGGGTGCCCGCGGTGGGGTTGGGGGGGGCTCGGTCGGGTGTTGGGGTCCATCCCTTTGGGGCCCGGGGTGGGCGCGGGAGCGGAGGGGTCTCCCTTTCCCCGGGGCTGGACAGTCGGGGAGCCGGGGGGGGGGTGGTCTCAGCCAGGCACCTACCCCGCAGGGTTTGGGAGCGGTCGTGGGGCAAGGCTGGTGGCCCAGGAGGGTCTTCGAGGGGTGAAGAAGGCAGTAGTGTGTGTATTTCTTATCTTTTTCTATCTAAGTGTCTAAATACATGTGTGTTTATATATTTGCATATAAATATATGTGAATTTATATGTCTATATTTATACACATGTGTGTATTTTCTCAGCAGGGCAGCTCCCTGGGCCGTTCTCCGGTGCACGGAGCACGGGGCGCGCAGAGAACCCTCCCCTGATCCTCGGCAGCCCCTCAGGTGCAGCCCTGAGCCATGTTCGGGTGCCCCATCCTGGGATTCGTTCCCTGTTTTCCTTGGTCCTGGGGCACCTCGAGCTGGGCGCCGCGAGGGCGTTTGCCTGTGGCGTGAATGAAATTGGTTTTCGGCACAAACAAGTGCCACCGAGAAGTGGGACGTGATGCACGTGCCAGGGAGCTGCCTGAGGATGTGGGACAAAGCGTCCCCTCGCTCCGGGAGGTTTAAGTGCTGTTTCTTTGTGTTTCTCTGGAGCTGCTCTGCCCTGGTGCTGGCTCGGGGCGCTGAGCCCAAAACCGGCATGGGGTAGTGCACTGGGATGGGATGCACCACATCCCATCCATCTGTCCTCTGAGCTCGGATTAAATTGCAAAGCCTTACTCAGAAGGAAAAGAGAACCTTGGAGAGGTGATGCAGAGAGGATGCTTGAGCTAACCCTGCCCGCTTTGGTGAGGAGGGGTTTGGGGTCCCCCCCATTAACCAGGAGGAATTTGGGGGTTATTCTTTGTCTTTAAACACCAGGTGCTTTCCTGACGCACCCCGTCTCTCCTAGGTCAGCATGATCCCGGGGCACGGGCCGGTGATCCAGTCGGTGCTGGGGACCTTCCTGACCTGGGGGCTGACAGCAGCTGGCTCGGCGCTGGTGTTCGTGTTTTCCAGCGGGCAGGTGAGTGCCAGGATCGTGCCCTCTGTCCCCAGGAGGTGACTGGGTTCCGAGGAGCGCCATGATGTGCTCGCAGGTGGGTTTGGCTGAGTGGTCCCAAGTGTGAGGAAATTGAGGTTGGCCCTGGGAGGTCCTGGGGCAGGAGGAGGAAAAATCCAGCTCATTTCTCTCCCGTGTGTCAACACAGAAGAGGAGAAGGAAATCAGATTCCTGTCCCCGGGCTGTGGTATGTGCTGTAGCACAGCTCATGGTGTTCAGGAGATGGGGCACAGCCGCAGGCAGGGCTCTGCGTTTGGAACAGCAGGTTCTCCTGTAACCTGGTTTGGCTGCCGTGTCTCCAGTGCAAGATTTGGGTCAGCCTATGCTCAGAACAAGCAAAGTGCAGGTTGTTAAGTCATCTTGTATTCCAAAATTAGAGGCTCCCCTTGATGCTGTGTGCAGAATTGCCCGGATGAATGTATTATTTATGCCTCTCTCTTCTGATGATTTATTCAGGAGTTTGTTGCAAAGTGAGATTCCCTTTGCAGTTGCACGTTAGTTTTTCTTTCTGGGGGAGGGTGACGTGCTACAGAAGAACGACTGCCCTGGAAGTGAAATGGGCAGGATATGTGCTGGGTGACTGGAAGATGAGTGACTGACTTTGTAGCAGCCTGTTTAGAAGGATCACAATCTTCGAGGGGAGGAAATGCAGGGCAGCGTGCCCTGGTGATGGGGGGTGCCATCACCCCAGGGTGGTGGGCTTCCCTGCGTGGGGAGCGCGGCTCTTGCCTCGAAGCACGGAAACCACTTGGGCTGCAGAGTTGGGAAGAAGGAAGTCGCATCCGTGTGGCAGCGGGGCAGCTTCCCCTGTGCACGGTTTGTGGTGGGGCAGCACTTTGCTGCTTCTGCCAGGAGTAAATGGTGTGTTTTGTGTGTGTCTTTGTTTTGTTTGTTTGTTTTTTTGCAGAGGCGGATCCTAGATGGGAGCTTAGGCTTTGCTGCGGGGGTAAGTACAGCATCCTTCTACTCCACGTCTCTGCCTGCGTTCTCCTGCTGACACCTCTGAAGCCCTGCCACGCTTCGTTTGGTTGCCTGCTCATGTTAATGTTTCTTGGATAATTGCCTGAGGTGCAGGTGGGGCAGAGAAGAGCACGGTGTGGCGCTGGTCATGCCTTGCCATGTCTCCGTGCCTCTTGGGTGAGGGTGGAGGTGGCACGAGGCAGGACACGAGGATGTCGAGCTGCCCATGCTGGATTTGGCTCTTGAGTTAAACTCTTCTCGCTTCCTTGGGCTTCTGAATCATTCCTCCTGGAGCGCTGGTGCGATGAAGATGAGCGAGAGAGCCCTTGTCTTGGAGGCTGATATGTGTAGCTTGCTTCGTGCTTCTTGCTCTCCTCTCAAGGGCTTAAAGCACCCACGCTCTGCAGAAGGGGGAACAAAGACAGCGCAGCTCTACGTCAAGGGTGTACAGTAAACGTGGGGCTTATTGCATCCTTCTTGAAGGAAGACATGAAACTGTGTGGCTTGAAATTGTGTTGGGGCTTGTGGATGTAGACCTTCTCCTGCTGCCCGGACTCTGGGCTGATGCGGAGCAGGTGGAGGCTCGTTGGGACCCGATGAATCACACTTGTTTTCCTTCAGGTGCTGTTGTGTGCCTGGAAGGTGACCCAGGGGATGTGTTCTGGGTGGGAAGTGCACCTGCCCAGGGCATGTGATGGGTGTGCTGGGGCACAGGGCTCTTCCAGGTCCCGCTCGCTGTGTCCCAGCTGGGTAGCTGGTACCTGGGGTGTGGGCAATGCTGCCAGATTTTGGGGTGAACCACGAGCCCAGCAGCATGGGTGATCTGTCCTGCAGCGTGCAGTAAAGCTGCTTGTGCCGAAGCTGTGCGTGGAGTGAGACTCCTTCTTCCCTGTGCACCCCCAGACGCAGCAACGCGGCTGATTGAGGTGAATTTTGACTGTTTGCAGCTCTGGAGATCACAGATCTTCTGTGCCTGAAGCAAACCCAGCTGCACCGAGCAAGAGCCTGCCATGGTGGGTGACGTGAAACGCTGCAGAGCTCGGTTTGCTCCCTAGCAAGCTTTCCTGGAACGTGTCTGCGACCTGTTAATGATGTGAATAATTCAAGTCATCTGTCGTAGCGGGTTCTCGGGCCATCATTTATAAATGAATCGCTTGCGTTAGGAATTGCTCATTCTGGAGCTTTCCTCTGTGGTTGGATTTCTGAGCTGTTTTTCTCTGGAAGACACACTCTTGTCCCTGCAAGCCGAGTCAGAGCCGCTTGTGTGGTGTTGGGGAGATGCTGCTGGGGACAGCACGGGCTGGGCTGTCCCTGTGCTGTGGCATTGCTGCCTCCCAAAGCAGCCAGTGTGACCATCCCATCGCTGGGGAGGTACTGGGGCATGGTGGGGTGTTTGCCCTGGCACGGTGCAGTGCCATCCTTGCCACAGCCACTGCGTCACCTTGCCAGGAGCACTGAGTTATCCCTGTGTGCAGAGGTGTGGCTCAGCGGGCGAAGCAGAAGTCCTGTGAACGCTTACTTGTCCCCCAGCTTCTTCCAGTTTGCTGTGCTCGGGGTGGGAAAGGGGAGTTTTTTTCTGCCTTGGTTGCTGCAGTGTCTGGAGGGGAATGTCAGCGAGGAAACCGGCGGTGCCAAGGTCCTGCTGGCAGAAGGTGCTGCCACATAAACCGCCCGCGAGCTGCGATTCCTGAAGGTTTCTAGGCTGCGTTTTTGAGCCTGAGCTGCCGAAGCAGATGCTGGGGTGAGCTGCCTGTGTCACCTGCAGCCCTGCCCTGGCACTGCATGGCCAGGACCGGCTCTTTCGGAGGAAGATGGCAGAGATCCACGGGTGATGATGCCATGGTTGCTTCTAGGGCTGCTGGGCTCGCTGGGAGCGGGTCCTTGCTCAGTGGTCGAGTCTTTGGGTGGCAGCGATGTGGCAAAAGCACCAGGGGTTGGAGCTTTTATTGTCCTTTTTGCTTGGTGTGCTCCAGATGTGCCTGTAGCATCTGCCAAGGGGCTGGTGTATCCCCTTCCGAGGGCTGCGTTCGACTCCACATCCTGGCGTGTCCCCTGGGCAGCATCCCAGGGCTGGGAAGGGATTTGCTCGATGTTACTCCCAGGCAACAGGATCCCCCTGAGTTTTTAGGAGAGTTTTTCTTTTCCCAGCTGGCCAATGTTGTAATGGCCTGACTGGCAGTGTGACCAGCTATGTCTCTGTCTTATCCTTACCTGAAAGGGTTTAATAATGGGAGAAGTGTTTTCCTCCCTCTCTAGACAGGGAAAGTGCTAGTGCTTGGTGGCTTTGCGAAGAGTCCATGGAGAAGCTGGAGGAGAAACCACCTCCTGACCCAGCCCGGGAGCAAGAGGGACCGTGGCCGACTCGCAGCTCCTGCACGCGGGTGGAAGTGGGACGGTGGAGACGGGACGTGATGCTGGGGCTGAGCAGGTGACAAGCCTGAGCCTGGCTCTGCTGGGAGAGGGGACCCAAATGGGCTGTGAAGTCCTGGCTGGCTGGGACCGGGGGCTGTTCCTGCCTCATCCAGCTCGTGCTGCAAAGCCAGAGTCAGCGGAAGCTCAGGAGCAGGGCAGGCTCTCTCTGCTTTGGCAGGCTGGCTGCGTGTAGGGGAAAAGGCAGGATGTGGAGCAGATGGTTTTAAAACCTATTTCTACTGTTTTCTCCCTCTTCCTCCCTGTAAGACGTGTTTCTTCAGACAGCGACGTTGCTCTGATCGTGGACTACTTGCTCCAAGGGATTTCTGTTTAAAACACTGTCTTTGATGTAGATCTCTTGCAGATCTGTATGGTCTGTTTCTCTGGGCGCTGGGGTGGAGAAAGGCAGAACTGAACTTCCTCTTTATCTCTGCTCTGTGATCTGGGCTGGTGGGTTTCTTTAAACTTCCCTTGTGCTCTGTCAGACCCAGCAAACCTCCTTCTGTGCTTTTGGAGGCAGGTATTTCTTCTAACTTTGCTGTTTTAGTGCTTGGCTTGTGATCCCTGGTAGTCATCTGGATACCAGGGAGCGTGTATGGTGCTCTCTGAGACCAGGATCGTGGGTGAAACAGGGTATAATGGATGGTTTTCTCTCCTGGTGGTAAGGGTTTACCTGCTCGTCTTCTGAGAGCTTGCAAAGTGAAATAAAACCAGGATTAATTAAAGTTTCTCTACTGCTGACAAGCCAGAAGGAGGACATGGAACAGGGATCTCTAGGCGGCCTCGAGGAGGATGGTCTGGGACATTGAGTGTTAGTTTGGGATCCAGAAAGCTGCAGCTCGGTGCTGCCTTCACTGCAGATACGCCATCTGATCCAGGAGGAGCTGGTGTAAGCCTGGGCACATGGTCAAATTGCTGTGCCCTGAGCTGGGACATGCTGGGAGAGCTGCCTGTGTGTGCTGGGAGCATCCTGACAGCAAAGCAACGTGCCTTTTGGTACTGCTCAAGCTGGCCACGTCTGATGGCACAAGTGTCATCTCGGTTGAAGGGCACCCATGTGACTGGTCGCTGTGGCACTGGAGAGCTCAACTTCTTCCAGCCTGGTACCTCCGCTCCGGTGTCTGAGTGTTTAGCTTCTCTCTGCCTCAGTTCCCTTTCTGGAAATTGTGGATAATAGAGGGTTTTGTATGTGAAAGCCTCCGAGGTGATGTGTTTCTATGGAGACAAGGCTTTGCTTGCTTGGGCATCTGATGTGGAATTCTGGCTTTTCTCTTAATCTTGATATTCTTAAATAAGACCTTTTTTTTAAGATTGTTCTCTGTTATCTCGGTGTTGTCTGGGAGGTGCTCTCAGACATCATAAACACTCGCAGTCTCCCTTCCCTGCAGCCTCCTGTGGCTATTCCTCCTACTGGGTTGCAGTTTGATTCCTTCTTCTGTCCCAGGTGAAGCAGAAAATCATAAAGACACGCTCTTTAAACTGCACCAGGCACGTCTGCATTGAATATTCCCCTTCAGTGCTGCTTAAAACAGCATTGGTAATTTACACAGCTCTACTGAGGCTGCTGCTTGTTCTTGGAGCCTTAATGAAGTCAAGCGAAAAAGTTTGGCAGGGAAAGCGCCCTGCCAGTCTCTCACCTTCCACTTTTCTTTCCCGTCCTGCCAAGGGGATCTTCTTCGCTCCGAAGTGGCTTTGGTTTTCGATTAAAGCAGCCGTTTCCCTCGAAGCCGCCGTTCCCATCTCATCCCGCAGGATTGCGGTGAGAGGCTGCCAGCTTGCACTGGATGAGACGAGAGGGCTTTAATTTTCATTTTAATGCGATGGTGTGGTACCAGACTCGGATGTGCAGGGACCCTCCTCCTCGCCCTGGGGTCCAGCAAGGCCAGCTGTGTTTGGGGACAGTTTATTGCCCTGTTTGCTCTGTATTTGCAGGAAAAAAGCTCCTGCGTGGGCTGGGCTGGTGCTGGCTCCATGGTCTGCGTGGGGAGGAGTGGTGGGTACCGCAGCATTTGGGAGAGCCCGGACTGGGCACCCACATCGAGTCCCTGCCTGGAAGGAGATGCTGGTGCCCAGGGGTCAGCGATGGAGACCAGTCAAGCCCTGGGAGAGGTGTTGGGGCACAGTGTGGTTGTAAATCCTGCTGCCTGGCGTGTTTCAAATGCTTCCCATCAGCCTGAGGACACAGACCTGGGTTGTCGTTTTCTGTGGTTTGAAGCAGTTGGGTTTTGAGCCTGGGTTTTGTCTCTGGTTATGCTGATGTATCCCAAGGAAACGTTTGAGCTCCCCTCAACCCAGGGATGCTTTAGATATGCAGCTGCCTTCTGCGTGCTTTCTCCTCCCCCATCAACTGCAGCTTGTTTTCCCAAGAGCTGGTGGATTTATGACGTTGTTGCACCTTGGCTCTGGAGCACGAAGTCTCTTTGCAAAGATGTCCAAACCTGGTTTGGCAGGAGGTGTGTGTCCTGGTGCCAGCGAGCTGGTGTGCTGTGGGTCCCCTGCTCCCCGTCCTGGCTGGGCTGATGCGATGGGAAGGCTTCGTGCAGAAAGTCGTACCCTCTGCCGAAGTGGCTTCATGTTTTATTGATGTGAGGAGAGCCCAGGCAGGCTTTTTCTCTTTTATTCCTGCCTTTGACACCAGCTTGGTGACATTGGTGGAGTTTGGATTCCTGTCCCTGGCTGGACAATTACAAAGATTTGAAACGGTGTAAATTTTGTTACTTAGATCAGATCGCTGGCAGAAATCCTCCCCCTTTTGTTAGCTCATGAGCATCACCTGATAAGGGACGGATGCTGCACCAGAGGGGTAAGTGCCAGCTCTGATGCAGAACAGGGTGGGCAGGAGCTGCTGGGCAGGAGCCCTTGAGCAGGACCTTGGCTGCTCCCAGGCAAACCCATGTCCCTAACCCCACACCTGAGCTTGGTGCTGGGCTGCGGGGAGGCACAGGGACCTTGTCCCTCCTGCTGGCTGCTGCAGGGCAGTGACTTCCAGCTCCCCCATCAAGTGGGGTCAGAGAGGGGGTTCCTTTGTGTAAAAGGGTGTGGGAATAAATCGCTTTTCCTTCCCAAGCAAGTGAGGTTGGATGGTGCAGCCCTGCAGTTTGCTCCGTCAGCTGATGAGGCTGGGGTGGCTTTAAGCTCCGTCATCTTCTTCCCCCGGAGCCCCTTTATGGCAAAGCTGGTGGGAGCTTCGTTGCTGACTTCGGTGGTGACGGGGATCTGGAGGCTGAGCTGTGTCAGGCCTCTGTTTTCCATGGGGAAATGATATCTTAACATAAGATGACAATATAATTCTGCAAAGCCTTTCCCTGTTGCTTGTATTTCCATGTTGGGGTGTGTGGTTGTTTTTTAAAGGAGGTGGCATTTGAAATATGAAGTTTGACAGCCGTGGTTAAGCCTGACATGACAGCCTGCTTTCTTCTTACTCATAGTGAGCTGAGGTTTACACAATCCCTCAGGGACTGGTGTCTACAGCAATAGGCATCTCATTCCTTTGTTAAAAATGATTTAAAATGTAGTAGTTTGTTACGCACTTCTCTTTCATGGGTGAGTGCTCGTGCTGTGAGAGTGAGCTGAGCCGCATCTCTGCTGAGCATCCTGCCAATGGGACCTTGGGGGGCACGGGGGGTTGCTGAACGGAGAGATGGGGGTCACCTTTCCTGACAGCATCCCTCCCGCTGCTGTCTCTGGGATCAGTTCCTGCTGGATCCTGATCCCACACCCCTTTCTCAGTTGAAAGCTCCCCTTTGATGTGCTTCCCTTCGGACTCGGAGAGAGCTTGGAGCATCGCCTTGTCCACCCTGAGGCGATGCAGACCCTGCCCACCCATGGCAGGGCAGCGGGTGCCACTGCTTCCCTGCCCCTGCTGGTCCAGGGTGGTTCCCAAAGCCTATTACAGATCCCAGGGTGATTTTTAAGCCCAACCATGCTTCTCTCGCTGACTCGCTTCCTCCCAGCGTGTGATGGGACCCGTCCTCCAAGCTGGTCGCAGCTGAGCTCCCATGGAGCTGAACGGCTGCAGGGAGAGAAACCAGGGCCAAGGCTGCTGCTGAGGGTGTTGTGCTGGGCTGATGGCTTTTTAATTAAGCCAGCCCAGTACGTCTGGCAGCAGAGGGGAGGAAGAGATAAGGTGATAAAATGCACAGTAATATAATATTCTTTAGTATAAGCTTGTGAAACCGGTGCCTTGCTTGGCTTTCTGTTCTCTACACCGAGTAACACCCTGAGCAACCAACTCTGAACAGGGCTGGAGATCCCCGTAAGTCCCAAATTCTGTTTTTCTGCGGTCTTTTTTTTGGGTAGCTGTTCCTTCTCCTTCCCTGCTAAGCAGCAAGCAAGGAAAAAAGCACTCTGCTACTTGAAAGGCTTATTTTCCTGGTGCAAACTGTGTTGGTGAAACACTTTGGTAGCGCTGGTCTGTGCTGGGAGCTGGCATATTGCTGTTTGGGATGAGAACTTGTTCTCCTCCCAGCCTGGGCGCTCTGGCTTGCATGTTGGGACAGGAGTGATCTGAGTGTTGGTCCGTGCAGAAGCAGAGGAGTTGCAAAGCCTTCGTGCCGTGGTCGCCTTGGTCCGGGGCGGCGAGGTGGGAACCTTGGCAGCTAAACCACAGCGTGGCAAAGCCGAGGTGTGCCCTCAGCTGGCCTGGAAATGGTGCTTTGGCTCCAGGCGTTATCCAATATTTATTCTTTTCCTGCATGAGATCCCAGCTGTGTTTTCCTTCCTCCCCTGCCCGCTCTGCGGAGAAGCCCAGAGCTGGGTGCAGGTAGGATTTGGTTCACGGTGGCTTTGGCTGGGGCGAGGTGGCCGGTGGGGACATGGACCCACTTGTGTTGCTGCAAAACACCCGAGGGGAGGGCGGTTTTTCTGCTCCTGTGCTGCTGCCATTCCCATTTGAAGGGCTGTTGTGGCTCTGCTATTCCCACAGAAAATCACCCCAATGAGCTCGTGTGGTTCACGTGCTACCTTGGACTTTTGAGCCCAGAAAAGCACCTTTGGTGAAAACAGGGGGGAAAAAAACCTCACTTCTCCATCCTTCAGTGATTTGTGCTGTCGGGAGGTGGGTTTGGTGGCTCTGCTGGGTTACAGCAGCCACGCAGCCCATGGTGGTGGGCGTAGGGGTTTCCTTGGCCAGAGGGTGGGCTGGTGCTGGTGGTGCTGGTGTCAGGTCCTCGCGGCATCGGTGCCTACGTGGTTCTCACCGCTCCCCTTCTGTCTCCCAGGTCATGCTGGCAGCTTCCTACTGGTCCCTCCTGGCCCCAGCTATCGACATGGCTGAGGAGTCCGGCAGCTTTGGAGCCTTCGCTTTCTTCCCAGTGGCCGTGGGCTTTGCACTGGGAGCAGCATTCGTGTACTTCGCCGACCTGCTCATCCCGGCGCTGGTAAGTAGGTGCTCCTGGGCTGGGGGGCTTCTGCTCTTCCTTCAACTCTGCCATGACAGAAGCTGGATACAGATTGGTTTCTATCCCGGATTTAATGAAACCCTGTTTTCTCCGAGACCCCGGGTGGCTTTACCAGTGCTGAATGCAGCTTCAGGCTGTCTGAGCTCTTTTTTTCTTCCTTTTCTCTCTCTTTTTTTTTACCTTTCATGCTTCTGCGTTTGTTCTTTTCACTGGCAACACTTTGCAAACAGTTCAGGTGTGACCTTCTGTTTCAGCCTGAAGGTTTAATTTTGCAGAGCTGCCAACCCTCTAAGCATTTCAAAATTGAATGAGCCATCCTACTGTCTAAGAGTATTATTAAAAAAAATAAATAAATCAGAAGCTGTTGTATTTTTACAGCTGAAAACAGAAGAATGGCTAGGTTGGTAAATATCTTCAAAAACTTCTGAAGAGCTTTTTAAATCTATTTATTTGAGTGGGAGGAGGGGGTTATCTGTGGTTATGAGTAAGGAGTGTGAGGTTTTCCATTCGAAGAGCGGTACAGCTGGTACCGCTCCCCAGTGGTACACACTCCCTGGTGTCCAGGGGAGCCCGTGGCATCAGCCCCCCCGGCTCCTGTGCTTCTGGAGCCTCTCATACCAGGTACAGCCACACGTATCCTCAGCTGGGAAGGAAATCGCTTGATGTTGCGGCGTGTGGCTTCCAGTGCAAATGGGTGCATTAGAGTCAAGAACAAATAAATGAGACGACAGCGGTGTCGGATGGCTGACACCTGTCCCCCTGGTGCACTCTGCCTGCCCGTGTCCTGCCTCTTCTCGGGGCTCCCAAACTCTTCACCGGACCTGGTGGGGGGGCTGGGGACTGCCATCGGGTTGCTGGATCTCTTGGAAGCTGGTTGCCATCAAATCTGGCTTTTTTTTTTTTTTCCCTTCTGCTCTCAGTAACCCGAAGTCCAAACACCCTCGTGACGGTGCCGGATGGGGCCCGGGATGTGTTTGATCAGCTGCCCAAAGCTGCTGTTTCCCAACAGGGGAGATAAACAGTTGCACCACAGAACTGGCTTCTTCCTGATGGCCGGTGTTCTTCTCCGCGGCGTTTCGAAACGGGAGCGTGTGGAGGGGGAAGAGCTTCAGGGAAATGAAATTTTTGCGTTGCGGAGAGCAGGGTGGAACGGTGACGAGGGTGACTGGTGTGTGTGGTGGTGAGGACGACGGTCTGGAGGGGAGCAGAGCAATATATATGTGAGAAAATAAATATACAATTATATATTGTTTTAAATCCAGGTTGGGTGAGGCTTTGAGCAACCTGGGGTAGTGGAGGGTGTCCCTGCCCATGGCAGGGGGGTTGGAACTAGGTGATCTTTGAGGTCCCTTCAACCCAAACCATTCCATGATTCTATGAAATCCGGTATAAATACCACTGGGAGAGGAGCTGTTGCCTCCTCTGGCTTGGCACAGCTGTTTGCACCGTGCGGGAGAGCATGTGCCACCACATTCTGGTCCTGTGGGACTTCTGGTAGCTGGTCCGTGTGCTAAAACGGAGCTCAGAGAGGGTTTACACCCCATGGCTAATGCTGCTGCTTGTGTGTTTTGCTTCCTGCAAAATCAGGTGAGTCTTGAGCCATCCCTGGAGCTGTACTGGCTGGGGAATTTGGCTCAGGATGCATCTTCGTTTACTTGGAGCCCAGACAAGGTTTAAGCCATTGCACTTCGCTTCCAACAAGCCTTGCTTCTTTCTAAATCGGTTAAAATCTCAGAGTTGTTGTTTTGTTGGTGTGGTTTTTTTTCCACCCCCACTTAAAGTCGGGCGGGAAGGGATGTTGGCGAGACCGTGGGGCACACTGTCCCTGGGAGGGCAGGACGAGGGACCCATTTTTAGGCTGCTCTTCATGCAGAGAGCTCTCTCTCCCTGCCTGGCACTCCTGCATAATTGGTTTGCTGGATAACAGCAGGTAGTAAAAGCTTTTAATGACTCCTTATCACCCCAGCCCCACTCTCTGGGGAGGGAGTAAGGCTTCACCGTGGCACCACCGGAGCTGGGCAGCTCTGGTGGTGCCCAAATGTTTGCTCAGTGGCAGAGCTGGGCCAGCAGGAGGGTTAAACCTCCAAGACAATCTGGTTAATGATGCTGAACAGCCATAGCCATTAAATTCCTTACGAAAGGGAGATCTAATCTATGACATCTTTATCTTTGCGGAGCCTTTAACATGTTTGTTCATCCTTCAGCTGAGTTTTACGGAGGAGGAGATGCCGGCCTGGGAACACTCAGTTGGGCTGGTGCAGGACAGCAAACGGCAACAGGGCCTTTGGGTGTGCTTGGAGAGTGGGATTGTTGCAGAACCAGACCTCAGGAGTTTTAAAAAAGGGATTCTCCCTTTTTTTGGCAACCGTCTCCTCGCAGAGTGTGTCTTTCCTGGCTCACTGGAGTGACTGGGGAGGTGGTGGCAGAGCTGGTTTCGCCGCTGGATGTTGCTTTAGTTTCTGGAATCTCCTAAAGCACTAATGAACACCCTGCCTGTCTCCTGGTGATGTTCCAACAGGTTGCTCTCCTTTCTTCCCTCTAGTTTAACCTGATGGCTACTTTTTAAATAATTTTTAAATATGGCTTTCAGCTGGTGTTTGGGGTGGCTTCTGGGTGGGAGGGGGCAGGTGATGGGTGGGTGTACGAGATGCTGTTGCCCTTACTGAAAAGGGTTGAGGCTGAGGGTCTTTGATGCCAAGACCCAAAGCCTTTGTGGGAGAGTTTACTTAAAAATACCGCTCAGCGCAGTAGGTCCCCGATCGCTGAGTAGCTATTTTGGGTCTACTGTAACGCATGAAAGTGCTGGAATTAAGTGTTGTTATTATTCTCATCCTTCAAATCTATCTCGCAGCTCTGCTGACTTGGCTGGGTTTTGTTCAGTGTGATGTTTTATTGGGTTTCCGTGATGAGTTTCTTGCTCCAGCCTCCCTCTTCCTGGAGGAATCCCACAAGAGTCCAGAGGACGCATCCAGCCCTGGCTCTGGTTTTCAGACAGTCCTTGGCTGCTTTTGCTCCTGAATTTTCACGTGCTGGATCCCCCAAGACCTCTCCTGGCGGTGGTGCAGGCTGTCGGAGTTCTCAACGAGCGTTCTTGTGTCCATGTGGGTAGATTTTGGGTGGGATGCTGGGTGTGGGCGAAGTGGAGCTCCCTCGCTCCGGCCTTTTCCAGATCACTGCCCTTAAACGCTTCTCTGAGGAAGCAGGAATTCACAGCCATGGTGCTGGTGGGATTGGGAAGGTGGCATGGGCAGGGAAGAGGGGAAAGCCATCTGGAGATGATGAACCCCTCGGGGGCTGCGCGGCAGCTCGGCCGTACACGTGCCTACGTACGTCTATTAACCGCCTTATTCTTTCCGCTCCCCGGCTGCGTGACGTCCTCTCGACTCCGCCATCATTACGCTAAATAGGATAATGAGGCTTAATCAGCTTCATCTCCTCTACCTCTAGGCTTCGTTTTGCTCAGAAACATCTGTTGGTGTACAGAGAGCAGCTCCCACGGCGGTGGGTGCGGGTCTGCGGCTGGAGCTGAGCTCCGTCCAGGACCCGGATGGGTGCTGCGGCATGCGGGGGTCTGGGACAACCCCGGGGTCTCCACTGGGAGAGCTGATCCATGTCGAAGGTGGCTCTAGGGGAGGGAGAGGAGGGCAGATGTTGCAGGAGAACCAGGAGTTAATATATAATCCAGGGAGAGCGCTGATGGGCCGTTACTCAGTGAGAACGAGGAGCTTGCCAATACTTCTCGTGTAAAGAAGATTGGGGACGGGGAGCCAGGGCTGTAATTCTGTCCTGGAAATACCATCTCAATTGGATTTTAATTTTTTTTCTTGTCAGCTAGATACAGGGTTTGGTGGGGTTTTTTTGTGTGTGTGTGGTTTTTTTTTTTCTGAGAACTGAGTAAATCAATAAAGCAGCATGTTACAGGTGGACCGTTCCTTAGATTTAAAACAAATAGTAACTAAAGTGCCTTTTAAAAGCCTTTTTCCTGGGTTGGTGTGTGCTCCTCATGCTGCAGGAAGGACCAGCACAGCCAAAACTCCTGCCTGGGGTCCAGGGCTTGTGTTTCATAACTGTTTTGAAATGTTTTGGGCTGTGGTTTGCAGCGACATAATGGTTTTCATGAGCAGGCTGAGGGTCCGCACGTGGATGGATGAGCGTGGAGTGGGTGCGTGTGTGTGGATGTTGGTAGGAGGAGGCTGGATCCCATTAACCCCCTCAAAACGTAATTGTGTTGTACTCCTGCCCTCTTCTATTTTTGCAAATCGAGGCTCGAAAGCTTTTTTTTGGAATATAGTCTGGGACTGGGCATTTTGCACAGTGAATTTTAGGCTATTTTTGGCGTGCACCCTTGGGAACGATTAGAGAACTTGATAAACAGATATCCAAGGGATACTCTCCCCTTTAATAACAGTGGTGTCTGTCATTTGGCTCAGAATGTGCCTCGAGGATGTGTATTTCTTCCTTTCTAAATCTGTGCAAGTCACGTATCGGGAAAGCTGAGAATAGTGAGTGGATGGTGAAGCTGCAGGAGGGGGAGGAGGGACCATCACACCCACTCCAGGCGTAGTTGCATGTTACTTAAAATTGGAATTTCTTTCTTGGGGTTAAACTGCAGCTGGATTAGACCATGGGAAACATCTTTTTTTTGGGGGAAAGTGATTCCTAGCACACACCTGGTGTACTGGGGTAACGAGGCAGGGCAGTCATTGGTGCCATGGGTCCAGTTGGAGGATGTTGGTGATCCTCCCGGCTCAGCGCCGGCAGCATACGTGCTTCCACCCAGCGAAGATGGAAAGCTTTTAATACTGCTTTCCCTTCTGATTTGCATGGAGCTGGATTTGATGGGTTCATTATTTCATGAGGCTGGAAAAATGTGCTGGGTCTTGTCGCTGGTGTTAATTTATAATCGGAATAAAGGTTCCTCTTATGCAATTTGCTAATTCCTCCGAGACGTGCCCGTCACAAGTTCCCGTTCTTAATGTGCTTTTTCCTGTTCATCTGTGACTCCTAGGAAGTTAATTAGCTGCACATCCTCGTTGCTGGAGTAGGTAGAGGCTTTTTCGATGGGAGCAGTAACCGAGGGACATGCCTGTGTGGGGTGTGTGTATTTCCTGGCTTGTTGAATCGTTGAGCATGGGACTGAGACACTGTCCGGAGCAGCACGGGGACCTGGGCACGGTGGCATGGGTGGCATCTTGCTGAGCTCAGCCTGGCAGCTGTCTGTCTTGGGCCACATAATCTGGGGAAAACGATCAAATAAAAGGGTTCCAGTGAGGTGGTTTTGGTGGTCTGGGCCATGCAAAGTGACCCTACCCTTTTTTTACATCCAGACTGTGTTTGATCCCTCCTGGTCCATGCTCCAGCAGCCCTGCCTGCTGCCTGCAAAGCCTTCCCACACCTCGGCGTTGCCCTCCGGCGGGAGCTGAGCTGGCATGGGGATACCTCAATGCCAAGAGTGGGAATGGGCAGACGCACGAACGCACCGTTGCCAAGCTGTGTGGGTGCCAAGCTCGTGCTGCCCCGAGCCAAGGGCTTGTCCCCCCTCCAAGTGGGGCCAATGCAGCCCCTCCGGAGCTGGGCAGCCCCGCTGCCATCACTTTCACACCCCCTGGCAGATCTACACTGCACCAAATCCAGCGTGAATCGGTGTTTTTGTGCAGGGGCTGCCTTTGCCCCGCGGTGGGGTGAGGAGGGACAGGGAGGACTCGGTTGACATGGGCTTACGTGAGCCGCAGCTTGACTCGTGCATTCCTGGTTTGCTCTGATTTCCTTTGCTTAGGGGAAAATAAATAGCAGCCCTTCTGTTTGTTTTGGTTTGTGGCATTCTGGCCCCTTTTCCACTGGCTTGGGAAGAAGGGAAGGATCTGGCTCTGATTGAGGAAGGGAAATCTTTTTTGGGAGCCTAATCTGGGAACGCAACAAAACCTTCTGTTGGGAAAGCTCCTTCCCCTTCCAGCTCTAAATAAACAGGAGTACCTGGGCATGAGTTTTATTAACTTACCAAATAAACCCAACCCAACTCTCTCCCAAGGCCAGCTGTGGAAGGTTATGGATCTGTGTGGGACTGATGCCTGGGACCAGCTCCCCCATGTCCTGTCCCAGGCAGGTGGCAAGGGCAGGATTTCAAACGTGGTCCCTGGTGCTGACCACGAAGCACACCCATGGGATCCTCTGAAAGTCTCTTGTTAGTCCCAGCTCTCAAGGATGGCACCTGGAAACTCCTAGAAGTTTGTTTAAAATCTGTTTGCCCGTATGATCCGTGGAAAGCCTGCCTGCCTCCCACCCCTTCCCTGCCCGTCTGCAGTGGTTTTAGTGATTCAAAACCAGTTGTTGCTAGATAGGGTGAAATTATTTGCAGAAAAAGCACAAAGCTGTAATTATACTAATTTTTAGAAAAGCATTTTGTTTTATTAATGGAGGTAAAGAGTTATTTACTTCCAGAGTGCAATTTGTCAGCTGCTCTTAATTATAATTCTCTGTCTTGTTATGCATTAAGCATTTCAAAAAAGCATTGCGTTTGAAGCCCCAAAGCTAAAGAGCAGAGATGCTTTGAAGCCAAGTCAGGGCTGAATCCCCCTCCCACTCTTTTTAGGTTTATGGGGACAACCACCAACTTTGCTGACAGTGGATGAAATCTGGAGCAGTTTGCTGGCACTGGCAGCACCATGGGGATAGAGGAGGTGAAAAAAATCCTGCTATGAAAAATCCTGCTGTAAAAAAAGCAGGGACTGAGAAAACCTGCCTGAATTCTTCGTTCAATGAGCTCCTGCACTAGATAGACATTTCTCCACCTCTCCCTTCTCCGTAGGTACCTGTGCCCATGATAAAGCACCTCTTTCCCTGCCAGTTACCTCGAGCGGGTATTACCGGCTGATCAGGCTGGCGATGTAACATGGGCTTCTCTCTCCTCCGTGGCTCAGCCTTTGCTGATTGAATTTCAATTGCTGCTTGGGGCCTGGCTCAGAATCGTAAAAGAGGATAAATTTTCCTGATTGAGCTTCAGCACGTTTTTTTCTTTAAGTTTTAGCTGTGGAATGAGCAGCAAGAGAGCAGAGTGTGGGTGCTGACCCGCTGCTGCGCAGACCGGAGGGGATGTGGGTGCTCGGAGTGCCCCAGGGTTGCACCTGTGTTGCAGGTTGGATGGTCTATGTTGGTGGGAGCCTTCTGGGATCTAAAAGCTGGTGGTGATGCCAGAGAAACTTCGAGCCTGTTTCCTTGTTGCAGTGATGCTCTGCACCCTGCTTGAGTCCAGGCGGGCTCGGGGAAGGAGTGGGGAGTCCTCTGCCTCCCTTTCCTGCAACCACGGTGCCAGTTCATAGGGAAGAGCCAGCTGCCCTGAGATGGCATCACCTGTAAGACTCACTCCCATAGCATCCATGCTTTATACTCTGAACAAGATCCCGTTTCTCCGTGGGCATGCTAAGTGTTATGGATGGCTCCTCAGCTGTTCTTTGATCTTAAAATCTGCCTTTGAATTCACTCATAGCATAACCCCAAATTAATGCCTCCGCTGTGAAAAGTAAACCTGCCATTAAAATGACAGGCGGAGCAGCGAGTGAGGCTGCAGTTGGTTGGGTGGTGAATGTCAGGGAGAGGAAGGCTGCTTTCACGGAGATCACGGAAGATGTGTATGCACAGGTCTGTAACTGCAGCACGGTGCCAGCTCGCTCTTGGGATCAACTCTGACTCACCCAGACTGACTTGATGCTGCTGTCTGCTTTGAAGACGAGCTGTGAAGAGGCAGTTTTGTGCCTCGTGCCTGTGTGTCCCCAGGAAGGACGGTGCCCTCTGTGCCAGGGGGTGCAGGCAGAGGGGGAAGTCGCTGCTGTGGGTTGCTCAGTGGGCGCCGGCAAGCAAGCGGTGCCATCCGGCTCGTAGGAGTCGTGGCTGCTGCTGGTGAGTGGTGTAAAACAGATGTTTGCTCTTCGTCCAGTGGAGCTCGTGCCTTGTTAATGGGCTGATGACCCTGCTGGAGAGGGGCTTGCTGATGGAGAACTGGGGGGGGAAAAACGGCTTGTTTGTTCGTCCTGGGGGCGTGTGTTGGGATGTGTTACACTCAGGGTGTGAAAATCTTCGTGGTGTGTTTTCCTGTCTCCCCCCATCATGCTCTAATTATCAACGAGGCCGTGGAAGTGATGTGACTTTAATCTGTTGTCCACAGGCTTCGGAGCTGATGCAAACTGAAAAAGTGACTGGGTGAGTCTCCTTTTTGGGTTTCGGGCTGTTTGCAGGCTTGGGGAGGCGTCTTGCTGTTGGTTTGCATTTCATGTGTGGTTTTTAAGGCTTCTCAAGGCTTTATAGGGGAGGTACATACTGCACGTATAAATAAATGCTATGGGGCCGGTTTCAGAGCTCGATTTCTGGGCTGTAGGTTGTTTTGGTTGGAGTCCAGTGCCCAAACGAGTTCCCCATGAAAGCTTAGGATGAGCCCTGCCCGTGGGGCTGGTTGGAGGGGAACCAGCCTGTTCCCCAGCTCGGAATTCAGCTGTGCCCCAGGGACCAGTCCTGGATTTACTGTCCTGAGCTTCCAAAGGAAGAGAAATTGGTTAGCTTCTCGGTGGTGGTAATCAGGAAGTGCCTTGTCCCTTATTACGCCTCTTTTCTGTAATGAAGTAACGAATTAATTGCACCAGCTGAACAGAACGAAGGGCCTCCCATGGATTCATCATGCCAGGCTGCAGGAAGGGGTTTGGGGCTCCCCTGGCTCTGCTGTGGCTCCTGCAGAGGAGTCGGTGTCTCTCTTGGGCTTTGGTGCTATTTCGGTAATTATGGGATGTGCCAGACGTGGTGAGGAGGAGAAGAGGAGAAATCTGTGGCCTTGGGGATGAGCGGGGTCCCGGGGGGATGCAGGAGAAGGGGCTGTGCCCCAGCAGTGCTGCTCCTCCATCCATCTGCATCGCTAACTGCGGGTCTAAAGGAGGTTGTGTTTTACCATAACGTAATCAGGCAACGCTGGTGTGGCTCGTCCTCGGAGGGGTGACGGGGTGCTGAGCCCCACCGTGTCCCACCAGCCCTCCCCGGGCTCCCCACATCCCACCCCGCAGCAGCAGCCGCCCGCTTTGTTCTCCCGCTCCCATTAATTCAATCCTCGCTGATAGCAAATCGTTACTGAGGGGTATATTGTGTAAAAATGAGCTGTTAATTGAAGTTTTGTTTGCTTTTTCTCTTACCCTTGCAAAAAGCCTTGCATAAGAAAGGACTGTAAAAATACATGTTGCCATGCTACAAATATACAAGGTGGGAAGGGGGCAGGGAGAGATAAAAGAGGCGAAGCTGGTCTCCATTAGACTTTAATAAACATGTGGAAGAAAAAGCTCTTGTTAATCCCATCTGAGGCTTAAAGGTTTATTGCTGACAATTAAAACCTCATATCGTAGTGCTGACTCGATGCCACAAACCTCTCTGCCGTGTCCTGCTGCGGGCATCGGGGTGGTGCCGAGGTGTGGGGCAGTCCTTAGGAAAACATCCCGTAGGAAAATAGCCCGTAGGATCTGGCTGCGAGCTTGGCTCTAACAGGCAAGTTTCCTCCCAGCAAACAACTGGAAGTATATATGTCTCCTGACTGGTTTTGGTGGGCAGCACATGTGTGCTCAAATCTGCTTGGAGCAACTGGTCCTTTGAAAAATAAATGTATAGGTTGTGTGTTGAGGTTTCTCAGAGCTTCCTGGTGGACAGGAGGTTGGTGACATGAAACTCGTCTCCTGCTGTTGCCGAGGTGGGTTTTGTTTGTTTAATAAGTTGTTTGATTATTTTTTGGTTTTTTTTTTGTTTGTGTGGGGTTTTTTTTGCGAGGTTGCGTGGCAAAAGCAGCGCCAACACTCCTGTGCTTTTGTTTTTGCCATGGCAAAGGTTACAAAAACGGCCCCCTTTCTGCCCCGGGCAGCACTGCTATTGCAAAACATCACGTTTCGTAACAAAGCTCCGGGGTTTCCGAGGAGCCTGGGAATTGCGTGTGCCTTCCCTGCTCCCGGGCAGCTCTCGGCCAGCCCCACGCCGCAGGGGTCACTGGTGCCAGCAACATTCCTGCTGGTTGTTTTTTCCCCTTCCCTCCTGGAAAGCCCCAAACATGCCAACGAGGCAAAAATCCGTACGTTTCTTTTTAATATGAACGTTGCTTTGGCCAAAAAGATGGATTTGCCTGTCTCTTGCTCCCCTCGGAGTGTGGCTCGTTGTGGGTCTGGGGCAGCTGCTGCTTTCCTGGGCTGGTGGCCTGTGCCCAGGGGGTCCACAGCAGCGATGCCCTCGGACACGCAGCTTGTGCTGTTACACCAGCTGGGAGCGGGTACCCCAGCAGCCTCTGATGGGAAGGGCTGTGTTTGCCGGGGGCTGCGTTCCTCTTCTTCCTTTTGGAGGATGGACATGGTTTATTTGAGGGTTTGGGGTGGGGTTTGATAAATTCACCTTCCTCCCTTCCTGGGGTCACCAGATTTAGTGTTTCTGGGTGTTCTTGGTGCTGCCAGCTCATGAGCACTGTGGGTTTTGGCACTGCCACGGATCTCACGTTGCTGCTGTGGGACGAGGCGGCTCCCAGGGGACACCCCGTAGCTGAGGCTGCTCTGGGGTCACCCCGCAGGACACCCCGGCTGTCCCCATGCTCCTGGTGACACAGGAGACAGGTGATTTATTCCTGCTGCCCTCGCAGCTTGTCAGCAGAGGCCGGTGATTAAAGCTGCTGTTTGCAATTTTCGAGAATTATGAGTTATCAAAGTGGCTGATAATTAGCAGTGAATAAAACGGACTTGGGATAATATTACATTAGTTACAGATAAACTGATACCAGCCTTCCTTAATATTCACTTAAGCTTTCCTGTTTGCAGTTATTAGGGAAGGCTCTGGTGGTGTGTCACTGCCAGCTGCACTGTCAGGACCAGAAAAGCCTCCCAGCCTGATGTGACCTGCTCGTGAGACGCTGCCGGAGCAGATCCACCGCCAAAACATGGCAATCTTTGTCTATGGATGAACCTTTCCTTCCCAATTCCCGCGGCAGCGCTGCCATAGCTACGAGCCTGCCGCAGGCAGGGCTGCGTGCGGGGCCGGGGGAGGATCAGGGCTGGAGGAGCCAGATGGAAGATGCTCCACGTGGGAAGCGGGGAGCTCCCGGGCCTCTCCCCATGCCTCCTGCCACGGCTCCGGGAAAAACATCCATGGTCCTGGTGCAGGCAGTGGGGCTGGCATGGGGAGGGCTGTGGTGGTTGGCGTGTTGCAGGATTGGGCCCTCGGGGGCGGTTCCTCCTTGGGAAGTTGGGTTTCATGAGGATGGTATCGTGGTTGCCAGGTTGGTCATTTGGCTCTTAGGCTGAACCGTGCCCCTGCTCAGGGTCACCCCGCTCCTGCCAGGCGCTGAGCGAGCCACTGCCGGTGCATTTCCATAGGGGCTCCGGCCGTCATCGAGGAGCGATTCCCTTCCAGCCCCATCACTGGTGCGGGAAGCGATGCCAATGTGCCGGTGCCACAGCTCACTGCTCTGGAGCTGCTTCTGCCACTGGCGTTGTTGGGGGACAAGGACGCATTTGGGACCTGCCTGTTGGGCGAGGGCTTGGCTTGGATTTGCAGCTGATGTCCACCAGCAGCACCAGTGCTCATGCGATGCTTCCCGCATGCAAATCTTTTCCGTTTGTCGGAATTTGTCACTGAGGGTTTGGGGTTTCTGGCTGTCACTGGCAGCCGGAGCCGCAGCGGTGCTCCGGGACGTGCTGGGTGTCCCCGGGTGTGTTCCCAATTTACGAGGGTGCAGCCTGTGTGATCAAAGGGGTTTGGGTGCTGCTGGTGGGACCCTGTTGCGACCCCGAGCAGCTGGACTGGGCTGTGCTGGGGCACGGGGCTGCAGGGTACCACAGGAATTGAAACGAGCAACTTGCTCGCGTCCCTGAGCTGTGTGTTGGATGCTGTTAATCATAACTGTGGCTGCACCCACTTCAGGGTTGAGAAGGGCCTTTTTTATCACATGGAGTATTTAAAGTTGCACTTGAGTTGTTGATTTTAATATTTCGAGTGGGGGATTGCCAGTGATCCCTGGCTTTGAGGGAAACCATAATGCAAGTCCCCTTCCCTGAACCCATCCCTTCATCCAAGGTCGGTATTGACCAAACCCATGCTTTTTATCCCAGAAGAGGTATGAAGGCACATCGCTTTTGGGGATGCTGTGCTGGGGGAACATGGAGCTGGCTGATGGTTTTTTTTGGTGGGATGCCTGGTTGCATCCAGGTTTTTGGCAGCACAACTCACCACCACGTCCTTACTGCCCGGCTGCTTGTCCTCTTCTGGCGAGCGCTGGCTTCTGGTCCCCATGGAACACCACGGAACCTCGGTAAGGAGCCCTAGCCCGGTGTCTGCTCCGGCACGGTGCTGGGATGGGAAGCGATGTGGCCGAGTGGTGTTTTAGCTTTTTTTTTTTTTTTAAAAAAAATTATTATAAAATAAATGTAGTTTGAAGTGAGGAGGGCTTTCGAGAAGCATGGGTGTGAGCTGGAGGACCTGCCTCCTGCACCCTCGGCTGGTGGGGTGCTGGTGCAGGGTGCTGCTTCCTGGGGAGTGGGGCTGTGGGGGGGCTTGGCGCATCCCGTGGGGCACCGGCTTCCCTGGGGATTGCTGGTGCTGTCCTCGGACCCCCCTCCGAGGGGCTTCAGGAGCAGCGTGACCGGCTGAGGTCTCGACAGGTGAAACCAGAGGATGGGACAGCGCGGGGCAGCTCGCCGTCGCTCGCGCCTTCGTCGGCTCTCGGTGGGTTACGGACCGGGATTCGCATCCGGCGGAGGTTCGCTTGGGACCGTCGAGCCCTCAATACGTTATTTCAGATAACAAAATTTTGTTGTTTTACATGCAGATGGGCGCTCTCGGATAACAAAGTGCTTTCTAAGGGAGCTCTCTTCCCATCCCATCCGATTTCATGTGTTTAACATAAATCTGTTTATCCGCCTCAGAAAAGCCGGGGACTCGCTGCGTCGTTGCTGCACAAGCTCCGTGTCCGTCCCCAGCGGAGCTGTGCTCTGTGCAGCCGTGCAGGAGCGGCGAAGCCGAGCGAGCGGCCGATGCACGGAGCTGGCCGGGGGCACGGGGGGGCTGCAGAGATGGGCTGGGGACGTGCAACATCTCCCCTTCCTCTCCTCGCTGCCCACCCCTCTTTTCTTTCTGTTATCGCTTTCCAGCCTCCAAGCTGTTATCACTTTCTCTCTTTTAATAAGTGTGAAATGGGAGCCTCTGGGCACCATGAAACCATGACTCCTTATTGTCTCTGTGTTAGCTCCTGGACAGTTAGAAATGTTTTTAATGTCATTTTTTTTAATAAGATGGTAAAATTGATTCTGTTTCTCTTTCCCATTGAGGTGCTTTCTGCCGTTAGTTGATGTGTTATGGTCTTTGTTTCCTGTGGCTTTGCTGAGCCTGTTCCAGGGCGTTTGCTGGGTTAAAACCAGTAAGATATTGCATGGGAAGAGCAGCGTCACCAACCTTCCCAGACAAGCAGCACCTCCAGATTTGATACCAAGTGATCTACCCAAGGCCAGGCCATCAGGTTTTGTCATCATGATTTCTTTATTAATTTTTTCTCCTTCATTGGTCAGGTGGGGAAGAGCAGATTGTTTCTTAAAAACATCACTCGCTCTTCATTTCTTTTTAAAATTGGATTTGGTTCAATCAGCGATTTGTGCAAGAGGTCGGCCGGGCAGCAGGATGCAATCCAAAATCCTTGCTTTGTCTAAAAGCAAGCAGCTGCTGCCTCCTCCCTGTTTCACCCCTTTACCCTGTGATGCCAGGGCGATACCCTGATACCAGGGTGATGGCCGCACTGCCAAGATGCTCGCAGGAGAGGGGCACATTTCCATGTGGATTAATCTGGGATTGCTGCAGCTTTTGGGTAACAAAAGCAGGATCTGCCTGTTTAGGCGGGTGCTGTGTGGAGTGGGGTGCTTCTCTGCTGTCTGCAGATACCAATTTTTTCACACGCGGGGCCGTGACGATCTAACGACCTTTGTTTTAACTCTGCGAGCAGAGACGAGTGCGGCAGGGACTCCCGCATCCCAGAATAGTTTTCCTCCAAGCTCCACAGGTCTTGCTGTCCAAGTCTCTTGTTGCATCGGGCTTTTTGAAATAATCAGCCCCCGTGGTTATTTCAGTTAACGCTAATTAGTGGCATGAACTAATTAACGTGGGTTGACTTTCCTCTTCTCTTTCTAATGCTTTTTTAACCCACCGACACGTTCCAATTAAGGGACTCATGCAGGGACCGGGCTGAAATGACTCAGAGCAATCACAGTTGGAATAAATTGTGTGCTTTACTGAAGGTCACTCATATTTTTTCAAATTGCTGGTGCTGCGTATTTGTGCCTCCCAACAGGGAGGTGCCCTGACCTTACAATAAGCATCTGAAATATCTTCAAGTTTGCCTCCGTTCCGGCGCGAGCAGATGTGCGGGTACCACGTTTGATGTGTCGAGAACGGTGGCACAGAAAACAGCCGTGGGAGGGTCCTCATCAGGACTGCAGACCTTGAGACAAGTGGGCTTGACCTTGCACGGGCCTTGCTTGTTCATCCATGCAGCTGTGCGGTGGTGAAAGAGCATTTGCTGAACGGTACCCGCCTGCTCGTGCTCGTACGGGTGACTTCTTTTCCCCTTGGTTGGGTGGTTGTGACTCGCAGAGCCCCGCGGGCTCTGGCCGTGCCCTGGGCTCGCTGCCCTGCCTCTGCTGACAAGACCCCGTGGAGAGGCAGCTGCCTCTGGGCTGGGGGAAAGCCACGAATCCGCTGGTGATAAAGCTGCAAAGCTGCTGTTGCAGTGTTGGTAGCTCGTTGAATAATCTGCTGGTAGGAGCTGCGTGGAAGGAGAGGCTTCTGCTCTGTAAAACCCAGCGTTCCCCAGGTCCGAGGTGAGAGCAGTGGCAGGGGGGAGGCAGCTGGCAGCTGGAGCGGGGCTGGAGAGCCCTGTGCAGCACTTGCAAATCCTTCCTGTGTCCTTAAAGTTGAGACTTTACTTCTGCAGCTTCAAATTTCCATCCTTGCCTCATCTTGGGTTGGTGTTTTCCAGAAAGCGATGCTACTCGCTTTCCAGAGATGAAACCCTTTTAGCTTCAGCAGAGCTGGACTCTCCTGGATAACAGGAGACCACGCTGCAGAAGAACCAGCAGCAGAGTGAGCCTGTGAGTTTCCATCCTTGGTCTCTTCCTGCCTTATCTGAGTCGGGGCATGATGCTGAAGTTCCCATCTTTCCTCGCTATGTCATGTCATCCAGGTTTTGCTGGAAAACGCTTGTGTTTCTACCTGCTCTTCCAGCTACTGCTGGTGAGATGAGGTGCAGAGCTGCCGGTGTCTCCCGTGGGCAGGGACGGTGGGGTGGGTCTCCCTTGTCTCGGGGGGGATTTAAACCTGAGCACCTCATCCGTGCATCCTGTAATTGCTGGGTTAACGGAGGTGAAAGCACTCTGATTCAACTGCAGTAGAGAGCAGATAGCAAATATGTCATTAGTATTAATAGCCCTGGTCAGACTAGATTATGTAAATGATGGGAGACTAGACGATTTGGTTATTCATCTTTAACCTTTATTTTTGTTGAATGTGACCTTACCCATCGCATCTCTCGTTACCGTCTCTGACTGTTCAGCGTATGGTCGTTTATTCTGCTGCCATCAATCCAACAGCTACACCCATGTTCCCAGCTGATGATGCTGGGTGCAGCCTGGACACCCTCCTTCCAGGTGCTCCCGGGGGCCGGTTCCCTGCCCTGCGAGGAGACGGGTGCTCGGGGTCCCGCTCCCCGTGTTTTGGGTAGAGCTGGTTACACCAGGGCGTACAGCTGCTGCTGTGGGACACGTTCCCTTCTCTCAGCTGTGCTGTTATGCCTCTAACCCCGTGTTTCCTATTGGTTTTGTAGCTATCTCCAGTGAGTTTGAGCAGCCTGTGGACATCCGGAGATGTGCACCTTTCTACCGCGTGTCTGGCACCGCGGGGGAAAGGCAGAAACAGTGTTTGCCAGGTTTTGGTGTTTGTTTGTTTCTTTTTTTTGGCTGATGCAGATGAAGTGTCTGGTGCATCCTTGAGTCACGGCTGGTTTTCACAAGCCGTGTCCAGGGTGGCAGGGAATTACTGGTGGGAGCAGCGTGGTCCCTCTTGCCGTGGGCTGTCTGCTCCTGTTCCTTGTGGACTTCACACATCGCTGGACAGCATTGGTTTTGGCTGTCCCTCTCTGCTTTCTGGAGGTTACAAGTGGTGTAGGAATATATTCCAAGTGAGTCTGAGTTGCATCGGGCCATCTGGATGAGTCCCACTGGAATAACACTGGGTGGTTGTGAACGTTGTGTTCCCTTTGATGCTCGAACGGGTTCAATTTTGAAGGAACTATTTCCCTTGCAAACTCAATCCGTATGAAAGATACGGTACCCTGCTGCAAACTAAACTTCTGCAGAGGTCAGCCCAGCAGCCCGACCCTCTGCCAGCAGCTCAGCAGTGCTGATGGCAGTGAATGTCCCTCCTTGTCTGCTGGTCTCCTCCAGGTTGACTTTGGAGGGAGCTGCCTTTATGGAATTGCATTTCCTGCTGTTAATGCACCTGAATTTTGGCTTTCCCTTTTTAGCCCCGTGCTTCTTGGCCCACAGCTCCTCCTAACTCTGTTCTTGATGTTTCTGCTGGAAATGCACGTTTAAATCTAAACGTCTAGACAGTGTGGAGAGAGAGGGGGGGTACCCAAAAGACACGTGTCCCTGCAGCCCTGAGAAGCTGCTGTGGCACGTGCCCCGATCGGCTCCGCAACCGCACAGATGCCAGAGCAGTCCCCGAGGATGGGGCTGGGAGAAGGCTGATGGGGAGGGGTGGGAAAAGCCTTAAATTTGTCTCTTGCCTTGCAGGGTTTCAGCGGACCCCCCCACGCTGCCTTTGCCTTGAGCTGCGACCAACGAGCGGCGAAAGAAAAATATGAGCATGAATCTGCCCATCAGCTGGACTACGAGAGCGAGTTGTCCATCCGGATAGGTAGAGCTGGGCTCCATCCAGGCAAGCATCCTGTCATATACCAGCCACAGAGTGCACGGGGAAAATACCCCTGTTAAACTGTCACGTATGTGATTGAAATTAGATTGGTTTTGACATGTGCATGCAAAGTGCACCTTCTCTTCCTTCTCTGGATCTGTCTCCCTGCTGGCTCTTATTCCAAGAATCATTACTTCTGTTTCTACTTCAGTTCTCAAAACCACTTGCACATCTGCCTGTGCCTGTGAATTATTGATAATTAGATATCTCATTCACCAGGGAAATGAAATCATCAGCTTAGCCTGAGATAAGTTTATTTTCAGCGTGGGCACAGCGAGCGCTAACCCTGCCCTTGCCAAGTTATGCCACGGTGAAGGTGTCCCACCACGCTGACCCTCGGTGGCCCTCCCTAATTACAGCCTAGGACTGGCAGTCCTGCTGTCACTCCTTGTTTTGGAGGTCAATAGGATTGTAGCTGCCAAAGCCTGGAATAAAACGTCTTGTTGGCAGCTATTTCCTCCTTAAATAGACATTGAAGAAAGAACTTCTGAGTCAAGGTGGTGGAACCTCATCAGGCTTCCCCAGGCCCAGGGTGTGGACATGGGACGGGTGGTGGCCACCCCTGTGCCTGGCTGCAGTTTTCTATTCCTCTACTTAACAGCAGCTTTTCAATAGACAAAGAAAATGTAATTTAGTCAATTAATCTTATTGCTCCTCTGCTTTTTCTTAGTTGGAGAGAAACTGAAATAGCAGTTTATGATATCTTGAGTACAATTGGGAGCAGACTGAGATGAAGGAAGGATCCTTCTTTTCACAAAGAATAGTGCTTAGCTGCCTAAATCAGGCTCCGTTATTTAACTGCACTGCTTAATTGCATGTTTCATAAAATGTTTCAAATCCACAGGATTTTTCAGGACTTGAAATACCCGCTTGGGTTTTTCCAGAGAGATGGAAGGAAGTTTTCTGCCAGACTCAATGGGCTTTGAGTCCTGAATGTCTTTTAGCTCCTGGGGCAAGTGCAACCTTA
Organism: Tauraco erythrolophus; assembly: GCF_009769465.1. Taxonomy (NCBI): domain Eukaryota; kingdom Metazoa; phylum Chordata; class Aves; order Musophagiformes; family Musophagidae; genus Tauraco; species Tauraco erythrolophus. Next base: position 1,595,846 of record NC_141484.1, read on the forward strand.
AAGCCTGCTCCAGCTGTGCAGGCTGGAAGGCTGTTGCAAGGTTTTAGATATTTTTGTAAGGTGGAAACTTTACATCCCAGGTGCAATTTAATTTTATTCTTCAAGAAAAAAAAAGTGGGCAGCCCTGCGATTTTCAGAAACTTAAGCTGCTGAGTTTTATGTTTTCATCTTCTCTTAGTTGCAAACAATAACAGTGCAAATGGTTTTGAGAATAGAAGATTTCCGTTAGACTTTGTTGGTTTTTCTCTCTCTGGGGAAATGATATTAAGAATCTACAATACATTAATTCTTTTGTTGTCTCTTGCTATTTTTTTTTTATTTTATTTTTTCCTTACGGAAATGAACTCAGTATTTTCACAAGATACTTCAAGCCTTCCAAGAAGGCAGCTTTCCCCAGCTCTGGGTACTGCTTGGCTGCACTCTGGGGAACGCTCTGGAAACATAATGGGTATTTTCGAAGTCTAATGGGTAGTAAGTGGAATATTTCAGACTTAATCACTGTTGAATCATTGACCCTTCCTTCATATTTACATGTTTGAAAATCGCTAAAGCTGTGAAAACAACAAGAAAAAAAAAAAAAATCCCAAAGCGCACCGCTGCCTTGTTTTGCAGTTGTCTTTGCTGCCTGGGGATGGTGGTGAGGAGCAGGGGAGCTGGGACAGGGGTGGCTGGAGAACGTGTGAACACGCAGCTCTCCAGGGCCCTGCGTGGCTGAGGTCTTTGCTGTTGGAGATTTAAACATGTATTTAACGTGGCTGCGTGAGAGGTCGGGAGCAGAAGCGACTGTGCGGACACGCCGGGGCGGTGGGATCCTTGTAGCTAAGTAAGTGAGAAGGTTTGTTTTAAACCTGTGGGAATGGAGATGGAGGAAATGTAATAGTTCAACCTATCCTTTATCTACTCTGTTGGGAGGAAAAAAATTCTCATTCCGCTTTTCCCCCTAGTCAGCAGCGTGCTTGGGTGCCTCTGTTCTTCCCCATCATCCCAAATCCCTCGGTTTCCCATCGCTTGTGAGTTGTTTGTAGGGAGCGAGGGAACACAGTACCATCTGGACGGGGCTGGGAGCCCCCTCTCTCCCTCCTCTGCTCCCCTTGTCCTCCAGCTCCTCTCCAGCCTGCTGCCACCGTGCCAGCGTGGGCATCGATGCTGAATTGAAACGAGGTGTTTTTTGGGTTTTTTTGGGAGTTACTAACAGCTGGCTGCCTCGTGGATGCGGGAAGTAAGGCACACGTATCCATGTGGAATGGAGTACGGGTGGGTTTGGTATGAATTGCAGTGAAGAGTCTGTCTAGACTCGGTATTTGACGAGTAGGATAATCACTCGGCTTTAATTACTGCAAATGAGAGAGAACCCAGACGTGTCTTTAATATATCTGGGTAGGCAAGGGACGTAATCCGTGTTTCTCTGCCTCCCTTGGAACAGGTTGGGATAAGGCTGAGGAGGGTTTGCTCGTTCCTCTGGGTGCAGGTGGAGCCCTCGCCGGAGCCGTGGAGGGACCTGCGGGCTGTGCCCTCCCTGCTGTGGGGGCTGCGGGCTGCCCTGGTCCCTAAATCTCCTCCTGTGGCCCCAAGGATTGAGTCCGTAGACATTAAAACCCGTGGAAATAGTTTCAGCAGGGTCACCGCGGGCTGCGGGGCCGGGAGGCCAGGTTTGACCCCCGGAATCGTAGCTACGTGCGCGGTGTTCTTGGGTAGTTCTCCGAAAGGATTTACATACAGCATCGCGCCTCGAAACCTGAGCCGTGACTCACGCTCCTACAAACTGTCTATTCAACAGCGAGGCATGTTGGTTCTTCGTCGTGTCCTGGTGCCAACTGATTCACGTCGCTCCAAATCAGATCACGGAGTGGGAACGCAATGATGCTCCCCAGCAGCCTCCTCCCCTCTTGCTTCGACATCCTCACCACCCTATTGCGGGTGGGAGATCTCGTGTCCAAGGAGATGCTTCCCAGGTGTGCTGGGGCATGGGATTTCTCAGCGATGTCTGTGCCAGGGGCACGTGCAGCGCTGCCAGCGCTGTGAAGTCACTGACACTATTAAGGGGAATCTGGGTTCGTTTTGATGTCTGGATTGACTTTTGGCAGGGTGTGGTGTAGGAAATGGTGCTGCAGCGTTCCTGCATAGATGTTCGGTACGTAAATCCGGATGGGCTTAGTAATTGGAAAGAGATACTGGTGTTTGAAATAGCGTACTCAAGAAATGAAATTTCATTCAACTTCTTATTTAAATGAGCCATGAGGTTTGGGGGAATCTTAGAGAAACCTCGTTGCATAGAATTTGTGGTTTTTTCCTAAAATTTGAATGGCTGCATCAAGCCAGCTGCAATGTCACAGAGGCTTGGGCGGCATTTCAGCCGGGGAAGCCCCTGGCACAGGGGAGGTGGGTGGGCTCGGGGCACCACTGGCACCAGACCCAGTGTGGGTTTGTCCTGCCGCGCTGCCTGAGACCCTCTGGACCCATTTCAGCAGCATCACTCAGCCTCTGCTCTAATTTTCTACCTCCTTCCTGAGGCTGTCATTCTTTCTCCATTTGTGCTTTATTTTTCCCCTTCAAAGGAAGTTACCGTGTACTGGGGCTGCTGGAGCGGATGGCACGGGGAGGGAGCAGACCCGGCTCACGCAGCATCTCTTTCATCAGTGCCCAGGCGGTTCAAGTCCTGTAATGATGTAGTAAACTGATGAAAGGGAGGAAGGGAGCTGGGGAGATAAAAGAAGAGGCAAAACCCCTTAGGGTGTGTGAGCTGAGCTGTGGAATTGGTACCGGCGCATCAGGCAGAGTATGGGTATGGTTTGCCTCTGTCTCTGGTTGTGTCCCTGCAGCCAGAAAATTCACTTTTTGCTCTGTTATTGCTACGGTACCGGCTGGTTTCAGAAAGTCCAGCCTGATTCCAGCTTTTCAGGCTCCTCTGATCCACAGCCTTGCCCTGGTGCCAAGGGGAAAACTCCTCCATAGAAATGGCCAGTTGCCATCATAAGAGCATGAGTGGTTTGCTGACACTTACCCTGTAAATTTTCTCCTTGTTCCCTCCTTCCCTGAGCAGAAGCAGAGGCCATGAAGGAGGGATGATGTATAAAGCCTCTCCAGCCATGAAACCCGTCGTGATTCATTGGGGTAATATTCAGCCGGAGCCCCGCGCGCGCATCCGAAAGGTTCATTAACTCATTGCAACGTATATAACGCGAGGCTCCTCCTGCAAAATGGGCTCTTCACCAGTTCTGGATGGTTTCAACTTTATTTGTAATAATGTTGACACATTCGCGCTGTGCTTGGTCCAGAAAACTGCTGCTTTCAAAAGGCATCAATTCATTTTGAGTTTTAATAGCCAGCCTCGATGGCGAACGCCTCTGGCAACGTCTGTATTGATTTAAAAACATCCTAATGCCCCTTTCTGGGATGTTTCAAATGGTTATTGACCATCCTTGTCAGGCTGGGTTCCATGGTTGGTTTTTTATAGTTATGACTAAATGTGAATTCATGTACACAGAGCTTCAGATAAATAAGTGAAATCAGGGCATGTAATCCCTCATAAACTGATGAAATGTCTTCTTCACACCTAGGTCTGTACCCCCGTTATCCTGGTCGCAGCCTGACTCCGTGGATTAGGAGTTTTGACCTTACAGGGTTAAATGCAGCCTGGTGGTTCGTTCGCCTTTACTCTTGGTTGTTGTCGTCACCGGGCGTAAACGTCTTTTTTTTTTTATTATTATTTCGCTTTCCAAAATGTGTGTAAAAATGTTTTGGATATATTTGCAGAGGACCCAGTTCTGCACACCTACACTTATCACAGCCTGCAGTAAACAAACCACCCAGTTCAGGCGGTTGCTCTGGGTGGAAGTCATTCGGATTTCCAACTCCAGACAGCCTGACCCTAAGGAAATGTCACCCCGTGACCTGCTGGGACAGAGCCCTGGCTCTGGGTGACAGGTGCTGTGTCAGGACTGCCCTTCTCCATCCCGAGGGCTCTCAAGATGGGATCTTTGTGTCGCATATCCCATCTGTTTGCTGTTGCTCATTTCCACCTTGCCGGGGAGCAGAGCCTGTTTTCACACATTGCGGTGCTTATGTTATTCCTAATAGGGAGGAGGAGGAGGAGAACCAGGCTGCAGCAGCACTGCCAAAATGACTTCCAAATTCCTTGGGTGGACTTTGGTTTTGGTTTTGTGTTGTTTTTTTTTTTCCCTGAGATACTCTTGAGTTAGTGGTTAGTGGTAGGTCTTTGAAGAGTTCAGCTGCCTTTTGAAGAGGAGGAGAAATCTTGAGTTGGAAGGTTGTCAGACCCTTCGATGAGAAGAAGGCTTGAGTTGGAAGGCTGTTGGAGGTTGGGGGCACTTGAGGAACAGCTCCTCGGGATAAGCATGGCATAACATTTGGTTGCTTTGTCCTTTGCTTCATTCCCAGTTGAACAGTGCTGTAATGAGTGTGAGAGCTGCTGGGAGGTGCAGACAGCTGCTTCATCTGCCCGTAGAGGCATGAGCTGTCTCCACACTTGCTGCTTTCACGACCGCTTGGACAGGGAGAAGTGCTGTGCCGAGAGGAAAAGACATCCCTCTCTGCAGATGACATCTGCTCCTGTGAAATGTGCTCTTGGCATCGTGTACTGCTTCCTGCTGTTCTTTGCAAGTGTTATCTTTCATGGCTTCTCGTTAATGTGTTCTTCTTCCCTGGGCTTCATCCAGTGTCCTCCTAAATGAAACGTGGCCAGAAGGGCTTAGCCTAGCTGCAGGCTTCTCTCTTTAATTCTGTTCTACTACTAGAGTTGCAGGAGAGCTACAGCCTTGTTTCCATCACCTCCCTTTGAAGACGAAGACCCTTCAGTGGGACCTGCGGGTGGCATTTCAGCTTTCCGAGGTGGAAGAGGCCGACACAAAATTAGCTTGTTAGGGATTCGGTGTACACCAGTGCTGGTGGCATCGGTGGGGGATTGAGTTGTGCCCTGCAGGTATTGCCGTGGAGGATGCGCAGTGCAGCGATGCCCCGTGCTGTGCACGGGGCATGGAAGGGTTCAGACGCTACCCAAGAGCTGGAAGGGCTTTTGTCTGTGAAGTGGCTTTTCCCATAAGCCTCTCACCCTGCTGTTGTCAACACAGGCACAGATTTAACAGCACGAGGACGTGGCTTTCCTGCTCTGCCGTTTGCTGTAGGGTCTATCCATGCCTAGAAACATGAAGTTAGTGAGCAGAGAGGGCTGGCCAGGTCCATGAACGCAGCAGGGTTCCTCGTCTGAAGTCCCTGGTGGCAGATGAGCAAGTGTCTTCGTGATGGTGCAGGAGGGGCAGCTCCTTGGGACGCCTTCCCAGCCGGCACTGGGACCAGCCCACGGGACTGGGGGTGTCGGGGATGCAGGTAGCATCATGCTACGTCTGCTCGCTGCTCTGCGCTCGTCTCCTTTCGGGGTGATTTGTTAATCTATGAGGCTTATTAAAGTCTGGTGAGTGACATGCTGGTTAGGACCCACGCTCTGAAATCAGGTTTATCGGCAAGCGTGGAAGCTGCAGAGAGGATTTCTGTGGTGCTTTATGGCCATTAATCACAGGAGTCATTTCCCAAATTGAGCCTCGTTAACTTTGTGCAATATTGTCAAGGAGCTTTAATTTCCTGGCTACACCTGACAATCTGTTAAGTCTCTTTAATCCTGCAGCTGTATGAAATAGGTTACTCAGAAACTCATTTCCATCCTCAGCCTGTCGATGCCGACAGCTCTGGCTGCTGCGCGGTGCTGAAGAAGGGGTGATGGTGCAGGGGTCGCACCAGTGTGTGCACACACGTGTGCAGGGGTGGGCACTGGTGCTGTAATTAGTCCTTTTTTAATAACTCTCCTGACTTAGCAAGGTAATAGGGCATTTAAACGTCCCCTGAGGAACATCTCCAGAGATGTGTTGTATCAAATCCGTGTCTTCCTGGAGTGGCTGTCCTGCGGCTCCGGAGCTGGCTGGAGGGCTGAAATCCTGTCTCAGCCCACTTCCAGGCTGGAAGGGGATTAGCACAAGTGAAGCTTGGGAGAAACACCATTCCAGTGCAGCTGCGTGCGGGAAACCCTTACATTTCAAGGTTTATTAAATGGAACTAACAATCAGAATGATTGCCTCTGGAGTGGATGTTGTTTTGGCTTCATTCAATAAGCACAGTAATTCATTTATTTTCCAGCTATGGTTCTTCAGTTGAATGGGGATGGGAATAATTTTTAGTCACCCTAAGGATGCTTTGGAAGAGCGAAATGAAAATCAGGAGCTCTAGCAGTCACTCTGCGTTACGGCAGCGATATTAGCCGAGGAGCGATGCCAAGGCATGTACCATGAAGTGTAGGAAGGCCATCATCATTACTTCAAAGGAAAGGGAATAAACAGCATCAAAAAAAACCACCAAAAGGGCTATTCCCCACGCTCAAACTAAACAAACATTTTAAGGATAACGAAGTGTGTAAAAGCCGTAGCCCAGCTGTGTCATCCGGGATTGACCGTGGCTTCCAGAGCGTCAGGGGGTTTGCAACGATGGGCTGGGATCGGAGCAATCCCAGCCTGGAGTTGGGGGGCACTGAAGGGGTCCCCAGCACATCTGTGCAGAGCGAGTTGACCACATTATGGAGACAGAGAGATATCTATATGTGTATATATGAGTGTGTGTATATATCTCCATATATACAGTAATTTGCTGTGTGGGTCTGGTCACGGTTTCTGGTGACCTGTTCTCTGCAACGTGGCCACCAGGGGATTTGTTTAGGTAAAAGCTTGTGCTGCTTTGGGATTTTTTTTTTTTTTTAAATTGTTGCCTTGTGCCTAGTGTGCTGGGAGCATCCTGGCTCTGCTTCTGCTTCGAGTCAGCTCTGGGCAAGCGCAAACCTCCTCAGCAAAGCTGCAGCTCTTCTCTGGGTGCGGAGAGGGGCCCGGGGGGATGCCACAAACCATGGGTTTATTGCCTAAAGCATGAAGGGGGTCCTTGTGCGGGGCTTTCTGTCTCTGCAAGGCTGCGGGAATGGTTCCTGAGCTGCTGAGAGATGGCAAGAGGTTTGGCAGCACCCACCGGAACGGGCAGGCACCCCGTGTCCCGGCTGAGATGGTGGGTGCTTGAGTGCTTGAATGCCTTTGTGGAGCTGAGCCTGCACCCCGAAAAGCTGAATAAATTAAATGTTTGATCTTGTTTCTGATTTGGAGCCGGCGAGCGGTGGTTGGCAGCTCTCATTGGGTCTCCCATGCCACTGCTGCTGGAGGGGGCTGAGCCCGGTGGGTTTTGCTCTTGCAGACCAGTTCAGCTCCAGTTTAGATCACAGCTGAGCAGTCAGGGAAGCTGCTGGGACAGAGCTCGTCCTCCTCCGGAGCAGGGGCAGGAACCTTTTTTCCTTCTGAAGGCAGTGGGTTCATTTTCCCTGATCACTGGTTCTGGTGTGATTCGTACTGGTGATTTCTTTCCCATCTGATTTCAATTTCAACACATTTTCCTTTCAGTTCACTGTGTCCTGAGACAGTTGTTCATGTCCAGGCCTCTCTTTTATCCTTTTCCATGTGGTATATGGCACAGGATGATGGAATATGCCTCTTCACTAAAAATCAATGTTTTATTTCCTCCCTCCTCCCACCAGGATGCTTTCCCAGTTGCAAATATTGATTGTTCAGATAAAAGCCACGTTTACACTGTAATTGCTCTTTAAATCAGTGGGGCTGGTGGGTTTACACTATAATTGCTCTTTAAACCAGCGTGGAGCTGGTGGGTGCTGGGTGGGTGCTGCGGGACGGAGCTGCTCCTTGGGGAAAGATGTCTGGAGACGTGCCAAGCGTGGTCATCGGAAGCCCTTGGATAATATTTTAAATCTGCTGCTGTTCTTGGCCAGGTCACGCACAACAGGGAGGTGCCGCGGCGCAGCCGTCACCTCCTGCGTGCCAGGTTCCGGTGCCATCGGGGTGACTTCTGCAGTACTGCTGTTTTCGGTGTTATTTTCAGGGCAGGCACATCCCGACAGGCTCCCGAGAGGACGGCTGGGCAGGAGGGAGATGCTGCTACGGGATGGGGCAAAGAGCCAGCGGTGCTCCGTGGTGGAGGAGGTCCCTGTGCCCAGAGGTGGCACCCAGCCATGGGGAGCCCACGGGTGCCCCGATCCCTGTGGGATGTGGGAGGATGGCTCCTGCCCCTGGCCACGCAGGGTGGTGGTGTGGAGCCACGGAGGGTGTCTGATGCAGGAAGGAAACATTCAGGCCTTTCCAAATCGTGATTTTTTAATTTATTTTTTTTTACCATAAAAGTCCCACGGTGCTTGTCAGCAGCTGGTTTCTCTCCATCTCCAGGAACAGCGATGCCCGGTGGGGTCAGCAATGTGTGTGCACCCACCTTCAGCTGTGCAGGGGTTAGTGGCGTCTTCCTGAACCAACCCAGGCTGTGTTTCCCCAAAATGTACCCTGATTCCGGCTCTGTGCCACCACCTGCAACCCAGGGGCACCAGGAGACCAGAAGCACTGGGATCTGGTCCATCACTCCCATGGGGTGACCATGGGTTCAAACTGCTCCCTGGGGCTGGAGAGACGGTGCCTGGGGTTGGAGCAGGAGATGCCACGTGGTTACAGGGGGATTTTTTTACATATTGGAAGGCAAAAAAGCTCTGCGAGGGGCAGAGGTAACGAGGGCTGTGCTCCTGCCTCGCCTGGAGTCCCTGCAGCCGGATAAGACAGAGGCTGATTGCAGCTTTGTGGGTGCCTGGGCCTTTGCAATGGCTCTATTTAATTTGAATTTTTCAGCATCTGAAGAGGGTGAGCTCCTGCTGGTGCCGTTCCAGAGGAGGGAACCCTAAGAGCAGAGCATCCCCCTCCTCGTCTGCCTGTTTCCTTGAAAGGGAAAATAGCTTTGAAGCAGCTGCCCTCCCTTCCCTGCCTGCGACCTGCCTGCTGCTGCCTGCTGCATCCCAAAGCCATTCCGTGATGCCCAGGGGACCTGGTTGAAAAGGTTCTTTGTGGCTGGGGCACGAGGAGGGGGATGCGGGGCTGGGTGGGAGATCCTCGCCCGGGCTGGGGCAGGTCCACGCACCAGTGATCCCCGTCTGCGCAGCCGCCGGGAGAGATGCTGGATAAATAATCCCAATTAGAGAGTGTCTTTCTGCTTCTCACGTAGGCACCGCTGGGCCGAAACGACTTTGGGTTTCCAGCTGAGCCCGTGTAATGAGTTAGCTGCTTAAACATCACATAACGTCCCTCTCGGTGGGCTGTTGAAGTGAGGGCTTTATTTCAGCCCCAGACGGAGGCAAACAGCGTTCAGCCTGGCTGGCTGGGTTATTGTTGGGCTCGTGGTTGGTTTTTTCCTTGGCTCGCTGCTCGGCGCAGAGATAGGCTGTTCCTGGCTCGAGCAGGGTCTGGAGAAGTGGTGCTGTCCTCCCCTTCGGAGGCTGCTCCGGGGGTTACTTCATCCGGGTTTGGATGCGGCATTGCTGCAGCATCTGAGCAGAGATCTCAAATTGGGCTTTTTCTCCCTTATTTTCTAGTAGGCTGTGGGAGCAGGAGGGCTGGGGGTGCTGGAACAGCCCCAGCACCCGGGGCAGGAGCCAAGCCTGGCAGCTGCCTGCGTGGGCGGCGTGATGAGAACGTGCCCACCGGAACATCCCTATCCCAGTGCTGGGGCTGCAGTGGGAGGGACTGGTGGCAGTGGGGCCGGACCCACTGCTGCCTGCGAAGGCAGCGCAGCCGCTGCGGGGATGGAGGTGCCAGCGGGGCTTGGCACTCAGCTTCTGGGGAGCTCTGCAGAAAAAGGGCTTTTATTTTTCCTTTTTCAAGACTTGGTGGTTTCTCATCTGTATTTGTTGTAAGCTCGAATTAAGTCTCTCTGTTTTTTTTAAACTGTTACCTGCAAGTCCTAAAGCTCGAGCATACTCAGTGCCATCTGTGTAACAGCAGAGCGCTCGCCCCGGGCCCCAGTTTTGCCCTCCCAGGTGGGTGATGCCCTCCCCAGCACGTGCGACGATAACCCCATCCTCGGGGGCATCCGCGGAGAGGTGGCAAAGCTGGGATTGATTCTCTTCAAAGCCCTGGGATGTGTCTGTGGCAGCAGATGGTGCGAACCGCCTGGAAGTCGGTATGAAACAGCGCTGAATTCGCAACGACGTGGCATGAAAACGGTGCTTGTTTGTTTATTTTGCTGCTAATGGGTGGCTCCCCCCTGTGCGAGGGGCTCCGGCCGCGGGCTGCGCCGTGGCGCGTTCCCTGCAAGTGGTCAGTGGGAGTTTACGGCATCCGCAAGCGACACTCTGATTTAAAAATAATTGGTGAAAGATTTTTTTTTAGGCTCTTTCCATCTGGGAGTGTCCCTCCAGTGTGCAAAGGGGGACTGTCCCCTACTGTCCCATCTCAAGAAGATGTGATTTGTAGAATAACTACTTTTTTTTTTTCTTTTTTTGAAGTTGCACATCCTTTTCCAGGTGGACTTCAGCAGCTTTCCCAGAGCACAGCACAGAGGATGATGCACTTGACTCTTAACATTTCATTAGCTTCAGAGGAGACCTCAGCCTTCTGCAAGTCGCAGCCGTGCCAGGCTCGGGGGTATCAGCTGCCCCTGGGAAGGTGCATCGCTGCCGGGTGCGAGGGCTCTGCGGAACATCAGGCATTTCACACACTGCATCAGTTCTTTGCTGGTTGGGTTCTGGGGTCGGTCTTTGGGGAAAGCAGGACCAGCCCCAGCACCACATCTCTGCATGTCGTAGGCATTGGGGTCCCACTCGTGTAGGGCTCAGGAATACCTTCATCTGGGAGCAGGAGTTGTCTGGGAGGCTTAGGGCTGAGGGCCTTTCCATGAAAAGGCAGATACAGGCTGTTTGAAATAATCCTTTACTGAAATACTAGAGGAAAATTTAAGAAATGGATTTTTTTCATGTATGTGTATGTGCTTCCCAACTGAATTCCCGTGCCGCAGTGGAGGAAGCAGAGCTTAGCACCGTTCTGCTGGCTGAGTCATCCCCCTCTTCCCACCCTGGGCTGAGAGAGATCAATTTGCTTTGGATTCAAGGGAGAAAAAAAGAACCCAGCTCCTTCCTGTCATAAACACCAGTTGTGCTTCAGATCCCTTTTTTTTAAAAATTGGTTGTCGAGAGGTATTTTGAGACCCAGCTCCAGGTCTCCGTGCGAGCAGAGAGCAGCCCCCGGGACATGGGCTCCTTGGATCTTCTAGACATTGAGTGTCAGACACCCGCCGGAGCATCCCCTCTGCCCCGTCCCCACCGACTGCAGTGAGCTCGAGCCTGCTTGATGGTGAGGATGATGATGGGCACAGCCTCATGCTCTGCGTGGCCAGGGCTGTGTGATAACCCTCTGCAGGGGCAGATGTGGTTAAAGCCCTGGAAAACTGGCTTGTCCTTGCTGCAGGGCTTGGGGTGAGTGCAGGAGAATCCCAGTGTGGGTTGGGCTGTCCAGACCCCCCCGAGACATCCCGGACGCTTGGGCTGGAGCCGAAGGCTTTAGCCACGCAGCCTGTTTCTACTTAAACTCTGCTAGAGACAGGAGTTTTCATTTGAGATATTCATCCCAGATCCATAAATCAGAATTTATTGAAGGAAAGAAGCCCAGACCCTGAGCTAAGTCTCGTCTTGCAGCTGAGGCTGTTGCTGGATCCTCGGCTTCACAACACAATGCTGCCCGTCAAGTCCTGGTTTTGCCCTAAGGACTACCTAAAATAGGAAAATTAAAAATTTAGTAGTAGGCTGGAGAGTGCTGTCACGCAGAAGAAAGACTGGGATTCTTTCATTAACGTGGGAAGGCGTCTCCTGCTCCTCTGGCAGGGCTCAGTTCAGATCCGTTTTCTTCCCCTTGGGTGTTGCCGTGCTGCGATGGATGGTGGGGAGAAGTGAGATCTGCTCTCCTTCCCAGTGCTCGTTACACACCGGCTAACGAGCATCCCTCGGTCATGGAGCGGCTGTTGGGGTGGGAGCAACTCCTCTCCAGGCTGCCAGCCAGGTTCCTTTCCATCCCGCGATCTGTTTGAAATCTGCTTTATTTGCGAAAAATACTGTTGTGCTGGAATTTGTTTCTGTGGATCAAAGAGGTGACTCGTGTCTGCGATGCCGTTGCGATGTCACGCTCTGAAACCCGGCTCCGTGGCACGAGCGAGCGGGGAATGACGGATCACGCTCTTGGAAGCAGCCCGATGGTTTGGTTTTGCCAGGAGAGAGGGCAAAAATCCAATCCGCTTGTCCCTTTGGAGAGAGACAGGATTGATTTTTTTAAGTCCGAGGGCTGAGCTGCTGAGAACAAAGGAGCACTTTATTTATTTTCCCGGGAAATTGATTATTTATTCTTTTTATTTTTCAGACTCTGAGAACAGCCCCTTTTCCCAACGTGCATTCGGTCTGGTCTGGCCTGGCCATGACAGTGGCAGCCCCGGAGGGGTCGGTGCCTTTCCCTCACGCCGGGCTGTGGCTGGAGGGGGACGAGGGTGGGAACCCCAGCTGTGTCCCTCCAGATGTGGCTTTATTGCAGAGCACGCGTGAAGCCACCGAACAGCCGATGCAACCTGCGACTGGGGAAACTCTCCAGGAGCTGCTTTGTGAGGAGCTGGCGCACACCGGGGACGTGTCACCATCTGCGGCTCGCTGGTGTGAAGTGCCATCTCCGGTGCCACCCGTTAAGCGTGAGGGCAGCCTGAGGTTGCCCAGAGACGCTGTGGCTGCCCCATCCCTGGAAGTGTTCAAGGCCAGGTTGGATGGGGCTTTGAGCAACCTGGTGTAGTGGAGGGTGTCCCTGCCCATGGCAGGGGGGTTGGAACTGGATGGTCTTGAAGGTCCCTTCCAACCCAAACCATTCCATGATTCTATGGTGTGTGGCTCCGCAGCTCAAGGGAATGGGACTGAGAGGAGGCTGGATCCTGCCTGCCTTTCCGGGTGTGTAAATCCCAGAAAAAAGCAGCTGGTGGAGGATGGTACTCTGAGCACCAGAGCCCACCAAAGCTGCTCCGCAGGGGCTGCCAGTGGAGTCCCCCGAGACGTGTGCATGGCTGAGGAGGGGTCTGTGGGTACCGGACCCCATGGAGCGGCACGGGTGAGGGAGGGCGAGGGGAAGGAGCCCTCTTCCCTTCTGGGGGGTTCTCGCTCAGACCGTTAGAGAGGATGCAAGGGGTCTCTGCACCCCTGGATTTGATAAGTTGTTGCTTTATAATTTCTCCTAACTGTCCCCTGCCCCTCATCTGCAAAAGCAAGGCGATAATTTGGGAAAGATGCTGCTTGGAGAAGCACTGGGTTTGGAGCGAGGCAGTTCCTGCCTGTAACTCGGTGCCAACAGCATCGCTTGGCTGTCGTTACGGGCACTGCTCCGTGGTGCTGCTTCCATCTCTAAACCTCTGGGCTCTAATGCATTTATTCATTGATTTTTTTGTTTTCAAACGAATTTAATTAATTGGCAAAGAGAATTTCTCTAGCCGAAGCCACCGTGTGCTTTCTGAATAAATAAGAGGAGCAGGCAACTTTGAATAATGGGTGTGCTGGAGTGAAAGAACAGGAGAAATAACGGAGGGGAAGAAGTGAGCTGAGCAACTCAGCGTGCTTGTCTCTGGTTTGGTGTCTGGAAGTGCTGGAAAAGGGATATCATGATAAAAAGCAAGCGGTTCTGCTCTTTGGGATGCCAACTTTGTGTTCACATTTGTGCCAATAGCTGCTCCTGGAGCCTGTGCCAGCCTTAGTTTCTGCTCCGTGGATTTCCATACGTTCATTCAGTTCTAATTAAAAAAAAAAGATAGGCAGGAGAAGTGCATGGGAAGAAGCTCCTGATAACAATTCGGTTTTAAGCAGGTAACGAGATTATATTTATTTTCTTCCTTTGGAGATTTGCAGCGTCTGATCTCGCTCAGATCAGAAGCTCTTCCCTGCCAAGGATCAGGGATCCGAACGTCGCTCAGCCCTCTGAAATGAAGTTATTAAATGAACTCAAACGTGTAAAATTTCAGTATAAAGTGATTCAGCGATGCACTTTATCTACTGGGAACTCTTTAAAGAGCTTTTGGAAGTTAGCGTGGATTAGTTTGCTTAAAAGGACCTGGTGCATGTAATTACGTTTAAATTGTGCTGTCGCTCTCGCCCGAGAAATTAACCTTTAAACCCCGCAACGGTGGAGCGGGGAGGCGTTGGCATTCCTCCTGCCCCGACATCGGGCAATCTGTGTCGCCCGAGGGGCGAGCAGCGCCTTGGCCGTGTCGTTGCTGCGGGTTGCCACCACGTGCTCGGCCGATGCCATGTCACTTCTGTCACTTGCGTTTTGGCTCTTCACCGGGAAGCAGCCTTGGTGGCACAGCTCACCATCAGGTCCCATGCCTCACCGGGGAGATTTCCCAACAATTTCTGGGGCAGGAGCGTGTGGTGACGGGGTTCTGGTGGTTCCCAGTGCCGGGATCTCCCTGCTGAGCATCCTCCTCCGACAGATCCAGCTTCAGAGCCTGTGCCACGGCCGTCATCCTCCACGTCCTTGTGGCAGAGGCTGCCGTGGCATCGACGTTGCTGTGAACGGGGGGTTTGGTGTTGGTGACAGTGAGTCCCTGTGGCTCTGGAGGAATAAGGTGCTGGTTTAATGCAGCTGGTGGAGATTCCAGGGGGTTGGTTTGTCTGGGCCAACTTTGGCCAACCTGTGCTGTTCCTTCCCTTTATTGCATCTCTCCAGCGCCTTTCCCTCTGAACGAAGAGCTGCGTTACGGGTTCCTTTTCCCCTACAGAAGTGCATCCCAATGCACGCTGGGCGCTCTCTGGGGTGATGGGAGCTTTCCCAGGTGCAAGAATTTCCCAGCGGTGGGAGATCAAGTGGGACAGCAGGAAAGACCTGTGCATTGCCGGCCCGCCTGTACGTCTCTGCTCGGAGTGCCGTGGGTAAGCGATGGCACACAGAGGGCTGGAGCAGCGATTTCACAGGAGGCTCCGTGATGGATCGCTGGAGAAGTTTGTGCGTTAGGATCAAGATTTGGGGGACAAAGGTGGCACTTGTAAAGCAGGGGGAGGCTGGGAAGGGAGATGAAGTGCTGCAGCCCCAGCAAGGATGCTGTGGAGCACTAGCTGGGGATGTTGCAAGGAGGTGCCCTGGGTCCCTAGGGGGCAGTGGGGCAGCACTGAAAGCGTGCCAGGTCCCTTTTCAGGTCAGATTGTTACTGGTGTGATGTTTGAGCTGCAGGTTTTGGGTATCAGGCTCCCCTTTGCTCAGTAGTGGATGCTCTCTTTGAAAATGGGGTGGAGGAGGGACCCGTCGGGGCTGGTGCTGGCGCAGGGCAGGCTGGCACGCTCCAGCATCCGCCTGACTCCAAACTTCAGACGGATCCTGGCAATAATCGTGTGTCTGAGAGCAAGTGGTAGTCAGTCATGCTGAATTAAACAACCTTTTATGAAAGCTCCTGTGCACGCTTGGGTAAATGAAGGCGCCTAATAGACAGTGAGTCATGACACTCTATTTATCTTCCTTGCTGAAAGCCTGAGCAGATGCAGGGACCTCTTTTATCTGCCAGAAACATTGGAAAATGAATTTGTTACGTACGGGGGGCTGGAGGGGTGAGATCATGCCAGCAGGCTGGGGTTGCAGTGACCACAATGTGCAGATGGGCGTCACGGGTGTCCTGCTCCCGTCCCTGCCGCAGCACCCGGCGCGGTGGCGGGGTCGATGGCACTGGGCTCTGCTTGGGCACCTGGAGCCTGGGCAGCCTGTGCTCTCTGCTCTAGCTGAGCTTTTGCTAGCAGTAAATAAATATTCTTTTTTTAAAGTACATCCTTATTTTGACCATAGTTGGGCATCTCCAAGGAGCTGCTTGTTCAGTAGCTTTGTTCTCTGCGTGCAGGCTTTCCAGGAGCTGGATCTTCCCTGCTTTGGGGACTCATTCCTTAAAAGAGAACCTTTTTCCTTGGCATTTCCAGCTCCTCTGGCGCTGCCAGACCCGGTGGGAGCAGACGTGCGACCCAGGGCTGCCGCCTGCTCCCCTCCGCCCGCCTCGGAGCCCGCGGCACTCGCTGCTCTCCCCGTACCTGCCTGCGAAGGGGATGGCAGTTATCCCATAAGGGGTGCTGTGCTTAATTACTCGCAGTAATTAAAGCCTCTTATGGAGGTGTTAGATAAGAGCAGCGTGCCTGCGCGGCGGCAGGGAGCAGATGCTCACTAACACCCATCTGCTCCTTAGCACCGAGGCCCTTCTGTGCTCCCTGAAATTCCTGCTGCAGCGGCACAAGGAGGACGAGGAAAACGAGGATGTGGAGAAGTTTAGGAGGGGGGATGAGCTCCCATTGCTCGAAGGAATAGCTTCGATTACTTTGTACGTACTATGGGATGGGCACTCGGTGCCAGGGAGAGCAGCTGGACTGATGGCTTCAGACCCAGGTGCTGCCAGTGACCCTTGAAAAGTCTTTAAAAATGGGAAAAGATGGTGGAGAAAGATAAGGGTGGTGTCCTGGGAAAGCAGAGTGAGCTGTTGCTGTAACGCGGACGATGCGTGGGCGCTGCTGAGAGCGTGCGCGTGTCTGGCTCCGCTTCCCCGAGGGCTGTGCCTGGTGATTGTGATGCAGTTTCTTTTCTGGGACTTCCTCATGGTCAAAAAATGGAGGAAAACGAGAGGCTGGGGAGAAGGGGATGGCGCACACCAGTCTGTGTGTTCAGGGCTGTGCTGGGGAGCGGTGCTCCCTGCCTCCTGCGGGCAGCACCGGCTGCCTTCTGTAGCCTTTGGACCACGGAGGGATGCTCCGTGCCGGGGTGGTCCGTCTGTGCCCCCCTGCCCAGGGTCTCTGCAGACCCATGGACATGTTCCGCTGTCCGGCTGCGGCTGTTGGCACTGCACAGGAGCAGCGAGCCAGCACAAAGGTGTTGCAGCAAGAGGTGGAGTCCAGGGTGGATTTTGCAGAGTGGAAGCACAGATGGGACCTGTGTGCCGCAGGGATGAAGCTCAACTGCCACGAAGCTTTTGTTGCTTCCAGCTAACGGAGCATCGAGGGTTTATGGAGACGAGCAGAGCCAGGAAAGAGCTTGGATTTGCCGACTGAGAGACGTTAACAGCGTCGTGCTCGCTGTCCAGGAGAGCGTTTGCGTACGGGGCTTGGATTGACTCTCGGACCTTTGGGAATCTTAGAAATTTTCCGAGTAATTTTGATTTCTCAGCCATGTGGGGAGAGAATTTAACATGCAGTTATTTTCTGCACCTTGAGAAGGGATGTCAGCTACTCGTGTTACCGTTTTCTTTCGTGAAAGGTTCTTCCCTACCCCACCGCAGACAAGGCTGGGACCGAGCTTGCTCAGCTCACCTGCTTTTCATGGAGCAGCTCTAATGTGTAACACAGACTTCCAGCTGCCAACGGGCAGGTGCTGGCAACAACGAGATGGTGTGTGGTGTGGGGCTCGGAGGAGCCGAGAGGAATTTGGCAGCAGGTTTGCTGGAGCTGGGCCGGCCGCTGGCCCCGCGGGTGCGATTAGAACACGTGTCATAGGAGATTGTAACACAGGGCCAGGTTGGATGGGGCTTTGGGCAACCTGGTGTAGTGGAGGGTGTCCCTGCCCATGGCAGGGGAGTTGGAACTGGATGATCTTTGAGGTCCTTTCCAACCCAAACCGTTCTATAACACATATCGCAGAAGATTGTAACACATATCGTGGAAACAGATGAGAGAGCCAGAGACGTGGCTGGGTGGAGGCTTTCAAAATGAATATTTGATGCTTTTCTTCCTGTGCACATCAACACCAACCAACTTTTGCAAATAATCGGTGAGCAGCGGTTAATTATAGATTTTAATAAGTCTGTTGTGCATCCGTGCTTGGCACTGTCTCTCCTTCCCTTCTCCCACACTTCAGAGATGGGAGCTGACAAATTTTTATAAATGAAGTTTTACAAATTCATCCCTTGCAAGTTTCATCTGAAGGAAGAAACCCCGGAGCCCCAGGCGTGGGACTCGCATTGCTGTGAGAGCCCGGAGATCCCTCCCTCGCTGCTGGCAGAGCCGGATCCCTTCTCGGTGAGGCAGAGTCTTGTTGCAAGAATTTGATGGGGGAGATGATGGAGAAGGATTTTGGAGCTGTGAATGATTTTTCCTTCCAGCATCTTCAGCCAAGGAAGGCTCCAGATTCCCATGGACGTGGAGAAAGCAGGAGATGCAGGGATGCTGCATGGCAGAGTGTGCCTTTGCCGGGGGGTACCGGCTCCCTCCAGCCCCCCCTATATTCCTGCCTTTCCAGTGCCCTGGAGCTCCCTGGTGCTGTGGGGCTGGGCTGGAGCTGGGGGGTTTGCAGCTGAATCAAGACCAAAATGGGTCTTAGGCTGCCTAAGAGGGGTTGCAAAAGAGACTTTGCCAACGGGGGAATTCAGTAGCCCCATCCGTGGCTCAGCTGCCTGGTTGAGCACTTTTAACACGGAGTGTTTGAGAGCTGTAGGAGGAGGGAGGCAGGGCTGAAGCCAGGCCTAATTAGAGAGGAGAAGGGCTCTAACGCAGATGTGAAAAGCCAGAGAGCTCCACAGATTTTTGGTTTGAATTTGGGAGCTCAAGTGCTGCAGTGAAGAGGGGTTTTTTTGAGCACAGAGGGTAAACAGTGTATTGGTCTGTTTGTGCACCGCTTGCGAGTGCAATAAAGCTGAGCTCACAGCTAATGCAAACACTTTCATTAAGAAATAATCAAAAATAAAAAGCTGTTTCACATGCTGATAAGAAGCCAGTTCGTTTTTGTATTTCACCAGCAGTTTAAGCCCCACTCAAAGCCATTTATCTTTTTCCAGTGCTGGCTGCAGAGGATATGAAAAATGCAGCAGGCTGCACATATGTAATTAAACTTTTGGCAGAATCTTTGCCCTACAGCTTTACTAAGAAATTCAATAATGATAAATCAAGTAGAATATATAGAGGACTTTTTGTGAACAAGATTTAAAATAATGTATGTGGCACAGATAATTATTTGCCACATAATTGTCTTGGCAACGTTCTTGCGAGTACCCTTGTCTGATTGTGCCAGCTATTCTTTAAAAACCACCCCTTGTTCTGCCCTTATCACTACTCCGATTTTCTATTGAGGCTTTCCTGATTTCCAGCCAAGTCTGTGTTTAGCCATAATTATTGTTTTGTTCCCCTCAGCCTGTGCAAGATGCAGCTTTTCAAGCTGGGAGCACTTTGGGTGCTGCATTTGGTGTGACAGCCGCACGAATCCCCTCCCGTGCTCTGTCCACCGTGAGCTGGTATCAGCAGTCCACTGTAATTAGATATTTTTATTTTTTTTTCCCTTTCCCCACAGCAAAACTCATCGCTTGACCCGTGTGTGGTTTGTAGTCTCCCTGTTAGATGTGACACTACTGGGAAAATTACGCTGGGGTTGTCTCCCTGGTTTTGGTGTTGCCTTTATCCTCTGTTAATGCACCGATAATTTGTATGAGAGGCAATTTTGTGTTCAAACTGTCCATCTAAACCACTCTCTGCGCTTCCTCTGTGAAAGCTGCATCTATTCTGCTCATTTCCCACAGATTTCCCCCGTTTGCAGGGTGGGGAGCGGGGCTCCTGGCTCCCATGGGCACCATGGCATCCCCCTGTCCTTTGTCTCCACTGTCCTCGGAGGCACATCAAATACGCTTGTAATAAGTCTAATTTTCATCCAGAGTTTTTTTGATAGTACCAAGCAGACAACCTGTAAGTAAAGTAAAATAATAATTCAAAAAGGTGTCTAATAGAAGTGACACCTGTGTGCTGGGAACGAACGGCTCGTGTTAAGCCATGGAGCTGGTCTGGGCATTTTGCTTTTGTTAGTGAGAGCTGTGAAATGGATCTTCTTCTGGAAATTGGATAATGGGGCGGGAACGCTGCCGAAACGCCGTGGGAATTCCCGACAGAATGGGAATAGCTCAAACTTCCCCAGTTCTGCGGGATGAGGAGATGAACACTGGCCGTTGCATCCATCGCTCCGCTCCTCTGTGGAGCCAGGGAAGCCGGATGCCTGTGAGCCAAGTGGGATGTTCGTGTCTGGTGCTCTCGGGCATCTGGTTTTCCGCAGGTACGGGCAGCCCCGAGGTGCACCTGGGTCCCTCAGCAGCATTCTTAGCTCCTCTCTGGGCTCTCCCCTGAGCTCGTGGCCAAGCGTTCAGCCAAGCGTGCTTTTTCTCCATGAAAATTCACCTACAAATAGGAGTCGGGGGAGCTGAGCTCAAAGCCTGGAAGAGGGAACTGGAAAGGCTTCGCTTTGATGCTTTAAACGCCGGTGAAAGCCTTGCTCTGCCGTGCCGCAGGGGTCCGGGGGGTCCGCGTGGCTTTATGGTGAACCCATCGAATCCAGGGACAAGGGCAATAAGGAGAAAGTTCGACTGGGATAAGGCAATGGAAAGCCAGATAAACCAACAGCTCAAAGCACTGGGAGTTTCCGTGCATGAGCGCATCGCCAGGATCGCGTTGGACAGCTGGGTCCAGCTGGAGCAGGAGGTGGCTCTTCGCTTCCTGGGGGATCTGCGTGTGTCCCGAGGGGAGAGCGAGCGATCCTGGGCATGGTGCCACTGCTGGTGGTCCCCTCCCTGCCGCCAGCCTGGGGAGAGCAGCAATTCCCAGGAAACAGCCGAAAGGGAGAGAGAGAGAGGAGTGTAATGGCAGGGGACGAATTAATGTCCTTGCAAGCAGAGCAGATGCCAAAGCAGATTTGTTTTGTTTAGAGCCCTAAAGTTAGATTTTTGGGAATGCTGATGACATTTGGTTTATGGGTTCCACTAAGTGCCAAGTGAAAAGGAGCTGGGAGGTTTTGATTTTTTTGGCTCATTCTGCCTAAACCGTGGAGACAAGAATTGAGACATCTGAGGTTTCCACCCGTGGTTGTGGGTGAGGTCCTGCCTCCCGTGCCGGTCCCCTGCCCGGGAGCACATGGGCATCAACTGTGCTGTAATGATCAGATCTCTGGAGCCGTGCTATGACTTTCTCTCCTTTTGGGAAAGGGTCAAAGTCCTCTGTGGACCAGCAAAGGGTTAAACACATTATTCATCTTCCCCTTTCTCATTGCACGCAAGGATCCGTGACCAGTGAGCGCTGTCGTCCTGCGGGACCGGAGAAGCTCGTTTTGTTTAGTTTATCCCAGAGAAGATGAGGGTGATGTGGTCAAGAACTTGGCCAGGGCAGCCACATCAGTGGGGTGCCGGATGAGTCCGGAACTTGGTGTATTGTTACATGTCCTGCTGTGACTGGAAGCAGAGGCAGGATCAAGCCAGGGAGGAGGCAAGCTCCAGCCTGAGCCTGGTCCCGGGATGGAGCTGGGGTAGGTGAGAAAGATCTTAGAAGGTTGCAGAGGAAGATGTGTTGGACACAAGCTCGTACTTGCTTGGATGGCACGTGCTTCTCTTGAGTCAGACAGCTGGGTTTGGTTTTAAGCACAGTCTTCAAGTCAGAAACACTAAGGGTGGGCTGGACTCGGCCACGTAACGACATGAACAACAAGAAAAAGACAAAAAATTGCAGAGAATTGTCAGTGATGGAGTGCCGTGCCCGGTGTAACGCCGCTCCGAGCTGGTGCTGTGGGGTGAGAGCACAGCGGAGGTGCCGCTGCGCTGTCAGAGGCAGCTTTTTTTGGCCTCCTTTAAGAAAAACCAAGTCACTGATATTCCCCAAATACCAAAGCTTCCCCAGCAGGCACCGAAACCTCTGTGTTCAGCAGTCACCTTCCATTTGCACCTCGCAGAAACCACCCCAAGAGCCGCTGCTGTCGCAGTGTGGTGGTCGCTCGTGCTTTTATTTTACACCAGTTGCTTTCTGTAAAGGGAGAAACGCTGGTGTTTTGTCACTTCCGTGTAAGTGTTCTTCTCGACATGGCACGTAATCCGTTTTCCGTTTCCCTGGAAAGCCCTTGACCCTGGAGGAGGATTCCTGCACCCTTCTGTGTCCTCGCATCACCCTGGTTTTCATGTAGGTGGTCCTGCAGTGCAAGCGATGCTGGGAGCACTGGGGCAGCACGGGGATGGTGCCACGGTGCAAACCTGTGTCCGTCCCGCTGTCGTGATGGGGCTGCTGGCGGCTGAGTGTGGGTCTATGGGTCAGCATCGGTGGCCAGGGCAGGGTCAGCTGAGGATAATGCTGTTTGCAGGGCCAGGGGCACATGAGCCAAGCAATTAACTAAGGCAGGGGTCTGGCAGAAGAAGGGAATTCCATCTATAAGTGGCTTTAGCCTTGGCTACCCCTTTGCCAGCGGTCTGCTGTGCCAGCCTTCCTGCAGAGAGTTGGGCAAAGCCGCTCCACTGGATCTGGTTGTCTTTGCAATTGCTTAAAAAAATATTTATCTCTGTCCCCGCGGGCTGGAATGAAGCTCTGCCATCAAATGTTGCCACATGTTATTGGCTGGGCTAGGATTTGGGGACAGAAAGTGTCTGGCTCCGTACGGCTAACGACAGCGGCAGTGTTTATCTGCGTGGCACCTCGCTCTGTTTGCCAAGCGGCTGCGGTGGGACCGTCTGGGGACGGTGCAAGAGCCATGGTGCCATGGTGTGCAGCCGTGGGCAATCCGCTGGGAGCCGTCCGGCCCTGCTGCTGCCACGTGGGGTTTTAGTCTTTGCCCTGTTTTTTTGGTACCAAAAACTATATTAAATTCTCGGTTTGATTTTCTTTGGTGTCGAGGTCCGTTTCAGGATGCCTTTACGTGACACCTCTGCCTTCCCAAGGTGACCCCGTGTGTCGATTTGCATGAGCCCTCCTACGCTGAGGTTCTTAATTGGTGCTGAAAATGCACGTGGTGCGATGTGTGATGTGATGGTCGGGCATCATCCTGCCTCCGATGGCACGGGAAGCAACTGGCGTTTGGTCAGTGTGGTTTCAGACAGCTCCTTACGCCGTGTCTGCAAAAAAAAATAAAAATCTTGGAGTGGGTGGGTCAAGGGACAGGAAAGAGAATTATATAAATCCAGGAGGAGAGCGTTATATTGTCCAAATGTCACATCTTTAATACAGAGCTGTAGCTGTTGCCGTGTAAGGTTGAGGAGTTCGTGCTCCTCGTTTCTTGGCTTCCCTTCACCTTTTCAAGCTCAAGGTGAGCAGTGAAGGTCTGGGTGTGCGTAGGCTTTATTATGGTGCTGCCTGGTGCTCATTCCACCCCTCACAGCCCTAATTGAGGCTTGGGTTTTAAATAACTGGTTGAAATAGAGCTGATAGTAATGGTCCTGCTGGGAGCAGAGGTCCGGGAAAGCCCGGGGTTATCCGGTGATGTCTTAGCAAATGGCAGCAGCAAATCTTTTGGTAGCAGAACAAATAGTTGCTAAATATGGCTCAGTGCACTCATTTTGTGACCGGAGCGAAATCAAAATGAAATGTTAGTGGGGTTTCTTTCATCAGCAGAGACAATGGAACTACAGACCTGCCAGGTTTGGGGTTGGTGGGGGGGACGATCTCACTGCGGGTCCCGGCAGCTGTTGCCCTGCAGCTCTGTCCTCATCATCCTCATCAGGCACCGACCCCAGAGCTCGTCCCCACCAGATTGGGACTTTGGGGTTGCAGGTGGGTGTGAACCCAGGGATGATGCTGGGGAGCTGCACAGGGCTGGGAACGTGTCCCACGAGGAGGCAGAGGACGAACTTCTGCTTTGTCCCAGGATCTCCCTGGCCTGTGGGCTCTGCATTCTGCGTGGGGGGGAACCCCCTACCCTAATCTGAAACAAAGGGGAACGGGGTGGGGGGGCGATGCACACGCCTTCATCCCTGCTCTGGTCGGTGTTTTTCCTTCTCTCTGCTTTTTCCTTCTGGGAGGGGAGGCAGGGGATGCCCAGCTGTCCGTCTGTCTCCCTCCCAGCTGACCTGGCTGTTTTTTGTACCCCTAGACAAAGGTGAGAACGGGGAGCCCTATCAGCGGAGGAAGGGTGCGGGGGCCAGCCTGCCAGACACCCCCCCGGCGTTCCCTGTGCCCAGGGACGGTGCCCCGACGGCCAGCAGCAGCAGCTGGAGGCGGATTCTGCTGATGATCCTCGCTATAACCATCCACAACATCCCAGGTGAGTCCTGTCCGTCTGTCCATCCCTCCTGGCTCTTCCCGGCACTGTCCCGGGAGGATGGCACAGGCTGCCACCTTCTCTCCCTCCCTTCTTCTTGCCACTCGCAGATGGCACTTGCCGAGCGGGTTTCTGACGAGGTCTGTCGCATCACGGCTCGCTCTTGGTGGGGCTGGAATGTGTAAGGTCTTTGGCAGCAAAACCCCTGCGAGGAGGGGGCTCGGGGTGGGGGGGGCTGTGGGCTCAGACTGGAACATCCTCAGCCTCCCTCGCTGTTGCCAGCCTGTCGTGGCATGAAAACTGTAAATCCGAGAGTATATTGAGAAAGATGTCGCTGTAAAGACAACAAATTCTCATCTATTTTCATTTCTCTTCCGGTCTGTGTACTGCCTAGAGATGCGTTTTAAAGCGCAGCTTCTCTGCGGGAACACCTATAATTGGGGTTTTCTTATTCCAAGGATGGACTTTGGCAATAGATGGAAAACTGCAGAGCCCTGAGCCTGGGAGGGCTGCATCCTGCTGGGGGCTGGGCTTTGAGACTATGGAAAAAGACGCGATTCAAAAAAGGAAGATGAGATAAACTTGTAACAGCTGAGGACACTCGGCTGCTTTGCAATTCTTGGTGATGTTGAAAGTCATATAAGGGAACCTTTTCAAACGCTTGCTGTCCTGGTTTCCTCTCCCTTCCCTCCTCCCACTCTTCTCCTTCCCTTTACATTCTCCTTTCCCAGCTCAGTCTCTGCCTGTCTCAGGCTGTAGCCTGGATGGGGGATTGATGCGGGGGGAGTAGGAAAAGGCTTTTCTGCGTAATTTGGACCTGTAAACTTGGGGAAAAACGACGAGTGCCTTTGGAAGAGCCGTGGTTTCCGAGCTGGCGCGGCCACGTGGCTCGTTGGCAAGGAGGTGGCTATTGTCAGCCGCGAGAGCTGCTGCAGCGGGGCGTGCTGTGGCCATCGGAGCAGGGGAGGGGGAGCTGCCTTCCGTCGCCACGTGTGCTTTTCCATTTCCAGAGCGACTTTTATCCCATGCCAGGGCATCTGTCTTAAATCCCGGCACTGGGTAGGCTTCCCGGGTGAGAAGGCTCCGTTATGGGTCTGTAATCACAGATCCCATGTTTTCCCCCCCTGCAAGAGCACCCCAGGATTGAGCAGCAGGAAAACAAACCAAAGCAGACGCGCAACGAGCTGCCTCGGCGTTGGAGTCGGGATGCGCGTGGGCGTTCCCCTCCTCCAGCGTTTCGGAGCTGCCGTCCCTCCCAGCCGTGCTGCTGCTCGCTTGTCTCTGGGCAGGAATCACTTCGTTCCAGCTGGTCATCAGTTCCCAGCACCCTTGGGTGCTCCTGGTCCTGCAACTCAGGGCACCCACCTGTCCAGGCTGTCGTTACCTCGATGAGAGCGTGCAGCTTCACTGTACCTGTTGTGGGTGATCTGTCTGTGCATCGCCAGCATGGGCTATTTCTGCACATTAATGCTGCTCTAGTCTCGTTGACCAAATTATTTTCCTCTTTTCATCTCTTTTTTTTTTTTAAATTTTAATTATAGGTGGATAACACTGATGCCTTAGTTCAGCTCTATGTATCGCCGGGGGAGGCAGATGAGGCAAGTAGGGAGCGTTAAATTAGCCGTTCGCACAAAAAACGGGGACGGGTTTGCACCGAGCAAACAGTAATTGGATTTCATCCTTCAAACGAGGTGTCAGGGAGCCCGGGGTGAAGAGGCAGGTGGGCGGCGTGTGCCTCTCATTGTCCCTGGCAATGTCAGCTGGGGATTCCTGTCTCTGTCACTGGGAAAAAAAAAAAAAAAAAACCCACAAAGTTTTGTAGAGGAGTGAACAAAGTGTCACCCGTAGCAATAGGTTAATGGTGACACGGCCCTGGCTGCCGTGGAGATGCTGGTCTAACCTTTCATTGCTTCTGCAGGAGCACAAAGCCACCCTGGGATGGTTTCAGAGGCTCAGAAATTCTCTCTTGCATCCTAAAGGTCACAATATTAAAGCTGAATATCGAGGGGTGTGTGACAGCGGGTGGCTCTGCTGCTCGACCCCTGCTGGGGGGCTCGGCTCAGCTCAGCGGTGGGTCTCTGGGTCACGGGGGGGTCTGTCCCTGCCAAGCCCTGTCCCCAAAGTCCCCCTCCTGCTCTTTTCCAGTTGCTGCGTCCCTTTCCAGCAGCCGTAGGGCCGGGTGGGCGGCAGCGGCTGTTTGTGCTCGGTGGGGGCCGCTCAGCGATGGCAAAGCCCCCCCTGTCCCACTGCCCTCGTTTCCACAGGGGTTTGCCCAAAGCCGTCAGAGGTTTCAAGTCGCAGAGGTTGGCGGTGTGCCCACATCTGCCATCGTGCTCCCCAGCGCCCTGTCTGCAGGTCACAGGATGCCGGCATCGATTTCGCCCTAATAAATGATTCGGATCGTGATTAAAACGGGAGCTCGTGACCTGCCCTGCTTGTTACTGGGCTCTCCAGTCTTTCCAGCGTGAAGAAGCAGGTGCTGGTCCAGCCTCTGGGTGAGCAGCGGGATGGGGCTCGGCTTGGCTTTCCCCAAAGTCCTTTTGCTTGCCCAGCAAAGTGCCGGCAGCGCCGGTGGCACTTCTCGGATGTGCTGCGGGCCCTGCCTGGGGTGGGGGGTTTGGAAACGCTGGAATGCTCCACCCCAGTTATCATCCCCGCCAGCGGAAAGGCTGATGCTATAATTAGCGCGGGCTCCTGCAGCGTAACGACACCTCGGGTGGCAAGCGGGCGGCAGCGCCGGTGCCAGTGCCAGGGGAGGAGGCGGGGGGTGCCGAGCCGAGAAGTTGGGGATGCTCAGCACCTTGGCACAGCTGGCAGCTCGCTGGAACCCTGGGCTTGCACAATTACTCGGTGGTCACTTTGGCAGAAGCGCGCGGCTCTGGTGCCACGTCTGGTGCTCGCCCCGCTTCCCTGCGAGCCCAACGTGCTTGTGGGGAGCACATCGTCAGAGGGTGTCCGGGTGGCTCCCAAGGGTTTTCTGCCCTACCCTTGTCTTCATAAGGCTTCCTGAAACATCCCATCCCTCGGGGGATGCAGTGCTCTGGCGCTGCAGCAAGGAGGATGCTCCAGTCCGTGCTCACCTCGCTGGATCTCTGCGCTGCCCAAGGGCCTCTGACGGACTGGGGGTGGTCTCGCTCCTGGGAAACCTGCGGTGTGTCACATCCCAGCCCAGACCCTACCCCGTCCCTCCACCCAATGGTTAAAACCCTCGCAAGGACTGGGTCTGCCGTTCTCCACCGTTGGTGGGGAATGGGCTCCCTCTTCCCTTGCCATCAGGGAGCTGTTTTATTTACTTTGAGCGCCGTTTAGGAACGAACATGTTTTGGTCTTGGCAACGCGTCTGTCTCTGGGTTCAGGCAAACGTGCTGGAAGCTGGTTAATGTGTGGGTGAGATAATTGAAGGCAAAGACCAGCCGCTCGCGTTGGGTTTGTGTTTAGTGGGCTCTGCCGGCAAGAGGAAGGTTTGTTAATTTGTTTCAAGGCTGGGGCTGGCAATGTAAAGAATAAATTGATAATGACAGGAGATGCCAAACTGCAGAGTATGCCTACTAATTAATATTCATATATGCCGGGTTTAGTGGAACATTAATTATGTATTTAATCAAGCCCTGTTTATTCTGGTTTATCTTTGTACCTTGGGTGGCTGTTACGCTGAAGACTTCGGATTAATTAAAACGTTACTGGTGTATCACAAATAACAATTAGTGAGGTGCGAGTGGAGCCGCCTTTCTCTTTGTGCTCGTGTCGAGGGAGGAGGAGAGCGCAGCAGGATGGAGCTGGTGGGTCTGCTGCTGGTTCCCTTGGACGTGGGATCCTCCTGGAGGGGTCTGCTCTGAGCTGAGCCATGGTGGGGTGCAGGCAGGGGTGTCCCTGGTGCGTGAGATCGGGGGATCCTCCGGTGTGGGGATGCTCCATCCCTGCCCCTAACGCTCATACTGCTACAGGTGAGACGGAGGACAGGATCAGGGCCATGTTCTGCAACTGTTCTTCATGCCCCGGGGCTCTCCCTGGAGCCACGGTGCTCACATGGGGGTCTGCGCCTGCCTGGAACCTTTGGTGGCTTAACCAGAGCCCTTTGTTTGCTGGTGGGTGTCCGTGTGTGGCGGTGGGCACAGGGAAAGGGCTGCAGATGTCTCCTGTGCCGGGTTGTGGCAATGCCCGGCCGTGCTTTCCTGCGGCAGTTGAGAAACTCCGGTTTCTCATCTGCAAACACCGCTCAGCCCGTGGCAGGTACCTGGCTGGGATCCCCCTCGTTGCAGGGACCCCAATGTCCCACTCCTCCGTCACCCCAAGGACCATCCTCGCCGGCACACCCTCCTCCGCTGCCGCCTGCTCCTGGGGGAGCCGCGGGGCTGATGCCAGGGCGGCTGCTGGCAGGCACGAGGTGATGCTTCCAGCCACCCTAATGTTGCCAAGGAAACCAGAATTTTCCCTTTTTCTTTGCGATGCGGTGGGCAGAGCGGGGCGGCCCCAGACCCTGGCACACGCCGTGAAGCCCACCCCCAGGAGCTGCATGCAGAGCTGGGCTCATCCACTTCGCTCCAGCCCCTTCCTTCCTGCCAGAAAATATCTTGCTTTTCCATGTTCGGTCCTATCACTCCGTGTTTGCTCCCCAGTCCGATTGCGGCAATGTTTCTGCAGCAAGTGCCACCATTAAGCAGGGGTGTCTGGGAGGGAGCAAACAGGCCATGGCAGCGGCGCCACGGCATGCGCAGAGCCACCGGGTCACGGTGCGAGGTGGCACCGACGTCCCCTGCTCGCCCCCCGAATCTCACGTGGCTCCACCTGAGGTTTTCTCTCCAGTTCCCGTTGCCAGAAACCCATTAACAAGCTGGAATTTTATTTTTTTTTTTCCTTTAATGAGAAGGAACAAAGCGAGGAGCAGGACAACGTGTGAGCTAAATACGGAACGAGTTCACCCTGGGTGGCAAAGGTGCTGCGGGGAGGAGGGAGGGATGGTGAGGTACCGCTACAGGCAGGAGGGAAAACATTGGAAATAGAGAAACTTTTAGGTGGTGATGTCTGTGAGAAGGATGAGCAAATTTCCCGGGAAGCTGTGCTGAGCTGGGGGGAAACGTCCCTGCACCCACAGGTGACTGTGCTTGGAGATGGCAGCAAGAGGTTCCCAGCAGCACTGCGCTTTGGCACGCAGCGGTGGTTTTTTGGGACCCTCCTTCACTGCATGCCCAGGAGGGAGAGATTTAGCCCCAAAACTCGTAGGTTGGGTTCTGGCCAACACTTGGGGTGGGAGCGAGACAATGCCCAGGGTAAGACATGGGCCAGGGCTGGCGCGGAAGAGAGGCTGCAGCATTTGCAATGCTGGCACCCGGCTTGTGTGCCCCTGTCACCAGGCTGGCATCAAAGCACGCCTGAGTACTTTACTTATGGTGGTGGTTCCTCGCGATGGTGATGGATTCAGGCCAGGTGCCTCCTGCCCGTCCCTGTGGCAGCTCTGCATCACCTCTCCATCCCTAAGGAAGGTGCAGAGCCTGGCAGCCAGTGCTGCTGCTGCTTCCTTTCATCCCGAGGAAAAGGAGGGAGAAGGGAAGCCTGCACCAAAGCATGGGAAACGTCAAATCGATGTGAAACACGCTTGTTTACAGCTTCGCCTGGGAAGGAGAACGGTTCAGCTGAGTGCCCATGGGCTGGATAGCCTGAGACCTGCCTGCTGCCCTCTGCTCCGTGGGATTGGGCTCAGGACAGGAGCGACCACTGCCCGCTGAGATGTGGCACTGCCTGGAGACTCGCTTTTCTTTATGGCTTCTTACAGCTCTAACTGGTTTTAATGTCCTTTTATGCGTCTCCTGCTTTACAACTGTCTGGGGAGCGGAGCAGACAGCGGGTTTTGGTTCTGGTTGTTGGCTCGTGAGTGTTTTTGGGCAGGCAGCTCGCGCTGCAGATGGAGCCGAACCCCTGCGCTGCCGTCACCCCGCACGATGGGCAGGATCCGCAGGTGGAGGAAGATGGTGGGGACCCCAGCGTTGTCACCCCCTTGGCCCAGTCCTCCGTTGTGGGCATCTCCAGTGGTGGATGGTGATTGAGTCCCATCCGTCGCTCCTCGGCTGCCCTGTCTGCACATCTGCCACGACCAGCTCCTGGCATTGAGGGCCGGAGGTGTGGCATGTGCTGCTTAATCGTTAGCTGGCGGAGACATGTCCAAAACCAAAGGGTTATCTTCCTGCTGGTGAGGAGGGAGCTTCATGATGAGGTTTCTACCTAAACCATGGAGTGGTTTGAGCTCTCCCAGGTGAGCACCCCACAGTAGTGTTTTCTTACCGTGGCATTGCAGTGGTTGAGTCCCAGTTCAATGTGCTCCGCTGGCGAGTGTGAGGTAGGATGCTGGAGGCTGCAGCTTTTTACACCATAAACCAAGTCAGCAAGGTTCAGCTGGAGCTTGTCCATCAGATCCAAACCAGAGCTGGTATTTTCTGTTGTGGAGCCAGTTCCCAGATGATGGAGAATTCGAGGATGCAAAGAGATGACTTGTTGCTGAAGGGGAGGGTATGGAGAGAGGGGTTTGTGGGTGCTGCAGCAGCGCAGAGGTTGCGTACTGTGCTGTCAACTGGTGTTCCTTGGGAGGGGGTGATTTCCAGGCTGGTTACTTCGGCATTAGCAAAAATTGATTGAATTCCTTCTCCTGTCCCAGGCGCTCCCGTGCACTCAGCCTCCCGAGAGAAGGCTGCGGCACCGAGTGTGGTACTGCATCTCAATTACAAAGAAAAGTGGTTATTTGTCTGAATATTCTCAGAGATCCATCAAAGGTTGCTAACATTCATTTTGAATGATGGGAGTTTTTGCTGGTTGATTGAAATTGAGACTGTTTTACAATTGTTGACTTTGATACGCGATTGGTACCCACTGGGCTCGGCAGAGCGTGCCAACAGGAGCCGTTTAGCTGCGCCCATTAATCTGTGTCTCGTCTGTATGATGCCTCATTCTGCAATTACAGCAGACCTGCTTCCACTCTCTCTTTTGCTGGCTGCCTGGCTAGTCATGGTTATTCCTGGGCACTCTTGGAGCACCTTTGATTTCTACCGAAAGGCGTTACTTTTAGTAAGAAAAAGGAGGAAAAGGTTTCTCTGCAGCTTGGGTTTCAGACAAGAGGATGCAAAGGAAGAGGCGGGTAAGGGCAGAGGTCTGCAGCAGTGCTGGGCACGTTGTGCAGCAGTTTGGTGGAGTTCAAGTGCTGCGGAGGGTGAAGGGGAGCCGAGGGGAGCGCCGGCCCTGGCACCGGCTCAGCCTGCACCCGCCACTCAGACGGGTGGAAAGCTGCAAATTTGAACAGCCATGAATTTTTCACAGCTTTTTCTGCTCCGAGGAGTAAAAGCAGCCTGGGATGTGGCTTTCCGAGCCTGCTGCCTGTCGCATCTCCGATTCGATTTCCCAAGGGACCCTTCGGGCGCGGACGCGTCAGGGATGGAGCGGCGGTTGTTTGCCATGGTGCTGCGACGTGATGGCCCTGGGAGCAGCGGCGGGGAGAGGAGAAAGGTCAGATCGGATGCAGCCCACGAAGACAGAGCTGGGTGTTCGATGCGAACCGGAGTGTTTCGCACGGCAGTGACTCATGCGGGATCAGGAGGAGCGCGGCCGCACGCGCTCACACTCGCGCTAGGAAAGGTTGCTTTAACCTTTCATTAAACCTCCCATTAATTGTCGCCTCACCAGCACGTATTTTGACATTTTCATCTATTAAGCACCTCGATGGATTGAAACAACTCGCTCAAAGTTGTTAAGCTTCTGTGCCAAGGGGGTGGAAAGGGTGGGGAGGCAGCTGGGGGAGATGCCGGCACCGGGCGAAGGATGTGGGTGATGGTCTCCGCAGTCACAGGATGGCTCTGCCCCACTTCTCCAGTCGAGGCGAGATGCCACCAGCAAAAACTCCATCCTGTAAAGGCAGAGGCTGAAAAGAAATCCTCCTCTGGGAACAACGGGGCTCTTCTGGATGCCTGTGCACGTTGTGCATCGCCGTTTCCAGGGATGGGAAGGGACCCTGCCCTTGGGTTCTGGGCTGCTTTTGGCTCCATGACCACTGGCTCAGCTCCCTTGGGACCTCTCCTTGCTCCTTCTGAGCAGATGGAGACTGAGGCTTGGGGTCCGGGATGCCTCGGGAAACGGTGCGTGAATAACAGTCTGACATAAATGTAATTTCATGTATCACGTGGGCACGGCTGGGAAGTCCTCCTCTGCATCCCGGGGGTGTCACAGCCCCGCACGGTGGCACCGTTAAGGGAGGGGAGAATGTGGGCAGGGAGAGTGAGAGTTGAGGGGGGGGTCTCTAATGCCCTGCTGACAGTGGCTCATATTTCAAAAAACCCATTTGTAGGCAGACACCTGGAAAGCCAGCAGAGAACTGATAATGTACATTTATCTGTGCAGCATCGTTTTGAGTTGGCGATCGGTGTTTTGTAAGCGATAACAGCCACAAAGGTGACAAAAGCCAATTAAACACGGTATTTTCACCGGCTGGAATGAAAATCCACTGAAATATGCATGTGGAAGCTCCTTTTCTTCCTTGTCCCAGTTAGATCTCACAGATCTGTTGCATCAAACATCGGTGAGTGGTGGCCTGAGAAATCATTTGGGTGCTAGAAATGAAACACGGAATATCCGTGATGGATTCACGTTGTGCGAGGTCGGGGAGAGCGACTTTCCAGCACAGGTCGGTCCCTGCTTTTAGGGTAGTTCTGGGTTCTTAATGTGGGAGAGTGTTTTCTTCTTCCAGAGAAGTGTTCCCATGACGAAGGAGTTTTGGGATGTTGGGCAGTTGATGCCAGCACCTTTAATTCTTTAAAATCAGGTCTCGTGGTGTAAGCAGTGGCCGTACGCTGCACGACGATTTATTCCACATCATTGTGTTTCGGTGAAAGGGGGAGAAAAGCGGATCAGGATGGGACGTAGATGGTCTGGCTCCTGTGGGGTAGATCAGCAGATGATGTAGGGGAATTGCCTCGTGCTACCCAAATTCCACCTTGTTTAACGGGCGCAAACCCTCAAGCAAATCCATGAGCTTTTCTTGGGCTGGTTTTTCCCCGTGTCTGTTACCGTGAGTTGCCCAGAGTCTCCCTGTGTCACATCCTACCAGGTTTGCTCTGAGCAGCTCGAGCTCGCTGGTCCCATTCTTGTTTCAAACCCAACCCAACCCCTTCAGCTCAGCTGGTTGCGCACAGGTGGGTTCACTGCTGCGAGCACCCAATTCTGGAGGCTTTTTTCAGACAAAGTGAAATTGCCTGGGACCCCCCCAGGGTAAGGCATTTTCTAGCCTGTTGGGGCTTAAAATCCCCTTTTAACAGCATCTTAACTCCATGGCATCGCACACAGCGATTTGTTTGGCTTTCTTCGTGTCCGTCATGCTGCTCAGCACCAGCGAGCTGGGGGTTCCGGCTGTTTGCTTTGCCAGGTGATGGGTGGCTCGGCGCCGTCGTCGTCTGCTGTTTTTCATTGCCTCTTGTATAACCTTGATGGGATCTGTCTGCAAATCCCTGGAAAACTTGGAGGCAAAGCCACACCATTAGGTTTTTTTTTTTTTTAATCTTTTGAAATCAAAGCGGCAGAGTTGAGCTGTCTGGGCATGTCAGAAGCTTTTGAGATGTTTTACCTTCTTTCAGCTCAGTGTGTGCACGTCACGGGCCCCAGCTGCTGCTGAGTCGGTCCTTTATTAATGCCTCTAATGAGTAAACTCCAGAGTCATTTATAGAGCTGTCCCCGGAGCAGGAGAGCGGGGCTGAGCTAGCGTGCGATGCCGAAGCAGGTCTGCGGTGGCTTTCCTGCCATTCCCTACCCAGAAAGGCAATTTCTTTCCATTTACTCCCTTTTCAAACTGCCTGGCTTTGCTGTGCTTTCCTGCTGCCGCCGTCCCCACAAACCTTTATTAGGTTTCTCCCCCGCACACCTTTCCCCTCGCTCCCCAACCGTGGCATTACCTGAGCAGGCACTGCCAGGCTTCCCGTCGGTACCAGCCATGCCAGAGCTGGCAGCTCTGCACGATGTGCCCAGCCACGTGCATGTGTTTTAGTTGTTTGCCCCCTCTGGGGTGTTACGGTGTAAGACAGCACCAAAACGGGCTTATTTCTCCTATTGCTTTTTTCATGGCCAGCGTCTCGGGTGGGTATCGTGGTGGGGCTCAGCTGGGCAGGATCCGCAGGGCTTGGCATCTCTGCATGCCCGCTGCCTGCCTCTGCCCGCGGTTGCAAATAGTCGTGAGAATAACAATTGCCCCGGACTGCTTCGTCTGAGCAGATTAATCCAGCTGGTGCCTCGGGTTTTGTTTTCTCTGTCCTGTCATCATCTGTTGGCAGGGCCAGGATGTGAGCGCCGCGTGGGCTGCGGTGTCCGAATCCACTGGGAAAAGGGGGCCGGAGCCACCTCCCCGTCCCACCACACGTTCCCTCGCACAAAAGCTCTTGTTTGTCGGGAACCCCGGGGAGGAGAGGGGAACGAGTGAGTAATTCATACCACAAATAATACTACATGCCACTGTAAACTGCAAATTAATCATTTAAATTTTGTCTTTGTGTTCTGCTGAAAGCGTTTTTGGTTGGGGTAATAATTAGGAGTGATCTGGCCTCGTTAGTTGGCTTCTCCCGCAGGGAAGGGATAAAACGTGTTGAAATCCTGCTTGGCCAGTGTGACTGTGTCACAGCTCCTGTTGGCACTGGGGTCTCTGCGGACAGGTCGTACGCGTGGCCGAGGGGCTGCCTTCGGGTCGAGCACGCGGGCACCGCTTAGTAATAACTCGTGACAAGGTGGTGCTCGAGGGACTTCTCTGTCCACACCACCATCTGTTGCTGCTCCCCAGATCCTCTTCACAAGTGGGTTTAGAGGACAAGGACTTCTCCACGGTGATCTCCCACCGTGACAAACCTGGGGAGCTGTTTCCCACCTGGGGGAGCTGAATTGTAGAATCATCATAGAATCACAGAATGGTTTGGGCTGGAAGGGACCTCAAAGATCACCCAGTTCCAGCCCCCCTTGCCGTGGGCAGGGACACCCTCTACTACACCAGGTTGCCCAAAGCCCCATCCAACCTGGCCTTGAACACTTCCAGGGATGGGGCAGCCACAGCTTCTCTGGGCAACTTGTGCCAGTGCCTCACCACCCTCAGTGTAAAAAACTTCTTCCTTAGATCTAATTCATGCGGGTTTGGGAAAGGTGCTTTTCTTAATGCGTTTGAGGGAATTGGGGCTGGGGGCTTTCTTGTGCAGTAATGGCAAAATGATGTTGCCTAGAGGGAACTGGAGTTTGATCTTGGGGGAAAAAAATCCTTAGAGTTTGAATCGTGGCGACAGGGACATGCTTAAACTCTCATAGAAATACAAACCTCATTATAGCAAGATTAATTTCCCACTAGGAATTTAACAGTTCTTCAAAGAGCAGGATGAATAATTGATGACACGTTGGCATCCGTAGTACCTTCCTAAAGGAAGCATGTTCATTTGCTGACCCAGGAGATTTAGCTTCATAAATCCTCGCAGGAGGAGACAACGTCGCTCACGGCTCCGTTAGCGCAGCTGCCAGGCTCGAGGTGCTGGTGAGGGACGCCTGGCCCCGGCTTGCGGGTGGAACATGGGTCAATGGGGCACGTGTAGGTGTCACCATACCTGGTACAAGCAAGGAGAAGGACTTGGGCAGCCGTTTCTCAGCCCAGCAGCGTTTGCCTCATTTCATCAGCGGACGCTTTCGCGATGAACCCGGCGAGCGTGTCCCTGGCCTGGCACCCGCGTTGGCACCCGCAGTCCCGCGTTGCACCGGGTGTGCCTTAGCTCGTGCAAAGGGTGTTCTCAGCAGCACAGACACTTCCCTTTACTTGCAAAGAAAGGCTTTTTCTGCTGTTAAATCCATAATTCTTTGCGTTTCTTTCAAAGCTCCGCAGGGACGAACCTCCGCTGAGCCATGCCCCACAAATCTGATGTTCCTGACTGGCAGAGCTGCGGTATTTCTTGCTGTAGGTAGAAGTTATTTACAAACCCTGCTTTTCCTCTAATCTTTGCCCTTCCTTCAAGCCCAAGATTGTGCCTCCACTCAGACCGCGGGTTCTTTGAGTTGCTTCTTGTTTTATCATCACCGTAAATCCTTCTTCTCCTCCCCTGCCCGTCTGGGAGGGCCGTGCTGCATCCCCAGAGGAGTTTCCTGCAAGGGTATTTTTTTAGGCAAAGACCCCCACGGGTGGCCAATGGGTGGGCTGTGCTGCCAGCACCCTGCCGAGTGCATCCTCTCGGAGAGTGGGAGGCATGGGATAAACTAACGGATAACGAGCGGGTCTGTGTTCCCCCATCACTGCCATCCTAACCTGCCGTACATCCAGAGAAGGGGGGGAAAACCCCAAAGCCCGAACCCCTCTGATGCTGTGGCACAAGAGTGGGCTGTCAGGTCTGCCTGGAACATCCCAGCATGGCTCTGCACAGGGCACGAGCTCTGGGATGCTGCGACATCATTTTCTTTATTCCTGAAATCCCGCCTGCGGGACGGCGAACTGATGCAGAGAGAAAAGTGAATTTGGTTTAGTGGATTTTTTTTTTTTCCAATGTTCCTGTAGGATTGTTGTTCTCTAACCGCTGCTTGTTTTCTTGCTCTTTATGGCATACGAGGGTAACACAGTAACTAGGGCTAATTTACTTGCCGCTGTAATTTATCGAGGCCCCGTGAGCGACGCTTGCTATTTACTTGTTTGGATTTCTAGGGAATCTGAAGGGCTTTTATTTTCGGTTGTTTTTGTGAGCAGGCCTTCCCCCGAGGATGATGAGTGGCTTCCCGCAGCGACTGCGAAGCTCATTTCGTGCTCGAAAGCGGAGCTGGCGAGGGCAGGATGTGGGCGAGCGCCGGGAACCCGGGCCCTGGGGTTGCAGGAGGGTTTTTCTGGCTGCTGATGGAGATGGGGGGGTGATCCCTGCCTGGCCGTGGAAGCTGCCCTGAATAGGATCTAAAATCACAGCCTGCTTAATTTCACCCGGTCCTTTCAGCTTGCCAAGCTCTCGCGGACCCGGTGGTGGGTGATAAGGGAGAGGTTTGATGGGATGGAATCAGCTGTTCCATTTTCAAGTTGATCCTTTGAACTTAGGGCTCGCACGGCATTCGCAGCCGGAGGTGCTGGGGAACGAGCCCCGCTATGTGAGCGTGGAACTGGGCGCTGGAGCTGGTGCTTCTTGGAAAATAGATATCGGAGTAAAGTGAGAGCGAAGAAAGAGCATTCAGCGCTGCGGGCGGCGGCAGAAGATGAGCTCAGAGCAGGGAACGTGGGTAAAACTCGATTTCAGGCTGGGGAAAGCAGCTTGCTGGGTGAGTTTGATCTCTCCCAGTTTCCCAACTTCTGCGTAGTTTGAGGTTTCCTTCTCCTTTGACCGAACGCGTACGGCACCCTCGGTGTGCAGCTGAGCAGTGAGTCCGGGCTGCGCGGAGCTGTCTCCATTAATGACCGAACCTTCTGCTTTCAGAGGAGCATCTCTCCAGCAAACCTCTTCTTTTTAAAGTTGTTTGTATATTACGTGCCTTATCCTCGCCCAGGTCTTTGGTATCAGGGCTGGTTAGGAACTGGCAGCACAGAGCCCTGTCCAGGTGCCCCAGGACCATCTCACATCTACCACGGCTTGTTTTGATGGGGCCGGGCTGCCTCGATGCCAGTACCTCTCTCCTGCCTGAGCAGACCTTCCTTTCCTCCCTGCCAAGGAGAAGAGTTCCCTGAAAAGTGCAGCACTAGATGCTTTTTTTGGGCTATCCCGAAGGCAAGACACCCTTCTGTAGCCCAGAGCACCATGGTAATGCACCATCTCATGTGGTCCCTTGGGGCTGGAGAGCTTTGGCCTCCCCAGGAACACCCCAGCATGGGGTGGGAGTGTGGTGCTTTCCACACCGAGGAGGAGGATGTGGATCAGTGCTGGGCCTCATCCCAGAGCCCATCCCAGCCAATTCCTGTGCTCCTGTGGATTTGAGCAGACGCGAATGTTCTCACTGTCCTCCTGGCTCAATGAGACGGAACATCTTGTGCTGTTTTGCAGCTCTACTGATGGGGCACTGAAGTGAAATTAAAGTAAAAATAAAACCAGAGCTGTAACAGCATGCCATATGTGTCTGAGTCCCCTCTGCTCACCGGTGCTTGAACGTTGGCGGAGCTGGGGACCTCAGGCCAAGCGTGAAGGTGTCAGAGGTGTGCTGGGAGCAGCGTGGCCTTTGCTTTGCTCCCGTGGCTGACGTCCTCCTTGCCAGCTTCTCATGCGCTGTGTAACTCTCTCCTCGGCTGCTCTGCTCAGTGCTGTGGCCGTCGTGTCGTACCGTGGTGTCATCTTCTGCCATGACATGACTCTGTGCTCATCTAGCTTTGCTCTGCTCCCATTTCCATGCTCCTTCCCTTGGCACCGACTTCTCCTTGCTGTGGCGTTCCCTCTTGGCTTTTCCTTTCTGAATTTCGTGCTGGCTGTCTTCCCTGTGATGTTGCTCTGAGCTCGAAAAGCATCTTCCTTGCTAGACCTGTCCTTGCTGTCCCCGCTCCCATGTGGTCCTCTCCTGCTGTGCCCGTGGCCACCATCCACGTTGTTCCGACCGTGTCCTCTGAGGCTGCGGAGGAGGGAGCTGATCCTGCCCACAGCAGCAGCCAGAAGCTAAGGGAGAGTGGAGGAGGATGACCCAGCGATGGGATGAGCTCCCAAAGCAGAGAGAACAGGTTCCCCTTGGCTTTGGGGTTGGTAGGTTGTCCATGGTGCTATGAAGGTGCCCTGGTTTAGATCTTTGCCCCCCAACTCTTCCATATCTGACCTTGTGTATAAGGAGACCTGTGGATATCATGCTTTTGCCCTTGCCACCGCGCTCATCGGGATGCCATAACGTATCCCGTAGCCATCCAGCATTAACAGAAGTCTCTGTAGTGACCCTCCAGCACGTTTATCGCTTTGCAGGTTGAGATTTTGAAACTTTTTCTTCTTTTCTCAGAAAACAAGCAGAGGAAAACGTGCCTTTGCAGTGAGTGCTGCCGGCTGAGAGGTTTGCAGCTGAGCCTTAAGTTAGTGTAGGATTAGTCTGATCCCTGGGTAATGCCTTATCAGGATGAAGCGCCTTGAATTGTAAAGCCAAGGAAGCCCAAGAGAGGCAAAATCTCTTTGTTTAGGTTAAATAGAAGCAATTTCTTGACAGTGGCTGAGACTGGTCATATCTTTTTTTCCTTCTTTGTTCTGTAACTCTGCAAAGACACCGAATTAACACCCCAACCTGGTGCCTTCACCGTGCGAGCCCTCCAGCTAACAGGGTTGTGTGGAGCTGCCGGTTTTTCCAGTTTCGTCACTGGTTGCAAGAGGGACTGACAGCTGCTTCAGCCACTGAAATCCTCGGGAAAACCCTCTCTGACATGGCCAGGTTTCCTGTGGGACATGGCACACCTGCCTTCCGCCCTCTTTCATGTCCCACGCCTTGGGGCTTTTGCCTTGCCCTCCGCAGAGCCGTGGCCCACCGTAAATCCTTCAGTTGCTCGGGGTTGCCCAGGACTCTGCTCCTCTTTGCCTTTGCTCGTGGTGGTGCCAGGAACCAGAAATCGCTGGTGGCTGAGCCTTCAGTGGGTGGGGAGATCTGCTCTGCCATACCCACCTCCAGCGACCCAACGTCCTAGTCATCCGTTTGCAGAGCCTTTGGTGCAGCATATCTGAAAGCGGTTGACGTAGAAGCATTAACCTTTCTCCTTTTGTGTCTTTTCCCACCTGAAGAAGCTTCTTGAGCTATTTATCATTTGAGTATGTGCAGAATACTCAGGAGAGGGGCTGCAACCAGAGCGCTGAGCTGGCTGTGAGCTTTGAGCGTGGGCAAACTGGCAGCGAGCTCTTTCTGTTTGTTTTCCGTGTAAATCTTTGCGTATCTGCTTGCTTAGCTGCCAAACAGAGGCGTTTGGAGGTTTGACATCTTCTTCCAAAGAGCCTGAACCTGTGTGATTGAAGAGATGAAGTTTTTGTGTGATCTTGCTAGGCTTTTCTAAAGGAAATAGTTGAAACAGCTCAGCGATGGGCTGAGCACGTCACACGATACCTACTATATAATTAGTGGCTTCCCAAGCATCGGCACTGTCCGTGGGACGTACTGGGGTCCCTGCTGCTGCTGGATCACGTGTGACACCAGACTTGCTTGGCTGCGAGTTGCCATCAGATGCTCTGGGGTCACCAGCCCCGTGGTCAATTTGTGGTCATACTCGTCCTGCCCCAGCGCTCGTGTCCTCTCATGGGAAGCGAGGACCTGGCCGGAGGCTGCTGTGTCACCTCCTCCTCTCCGTGCTGCTGAGCATCTCCACCATCCCGCAGCTTCCACCATCGGCTGCTTCTCCCTCTCCAAATAAGCAGTTCACTACGCACCATCTGTTGATTTTAATTTCCCATAATTTGTTTCCACGTACGTGTAACTTGTACTTTCATTAATTGCGCTGCCGAGTTTCTATTCCGTGCGACTCGCTTTGCAGCGAGGTTGCTTGTGGTTTTTCCCCCTCTGTCAAAGCTATTTGCATTATTCACACAAACGAGCACTTTTGTCCTTTGAATTTTGCTCTCTGGGCAAGTCTTGCTGAAAAAGAAATCTTTCGGAAGAGCAGTGCCAGACCCATTTGTGCAGGGTTTCCTGACGTCCTCGTAGCCGTACTGAGCACAGCCAGGAAAAGTCTTTAAAAAGATCTTCCTCAAAGTTTGCTTGAGTGCCTGCAGAGCAGAGACCTTCACAGCCATCAGCAGGTGCAGCCTCTTTGGCCACCCAGCCCTCCCGGCTCTGCTTCTGCCCTGGGTGCTCGCCCATCTCCCTGGTGGGTGGTGTTGGGGCAGCGTGAGAGCTTTGCACAAGAGCTTTGCACAAGCGTGTGATCCCTCCTGGGTCTGGCGTGTGCCCTGGTTCCTCTGGCTCTTTCACTAGATGG
This sequence comes from Tauraco erythrolophus, assembly GCF_009769465.1. Lineage (NCBI taxonomy): Eukaryota > Metazoa > Chordata > Aves > Musophagiformes > Musophagidae > Tauraco > Tauraco erythrolophus. The sequence continues at coordinate 1,636,583 of NC_141484.1, forward strand.
ATTTATCAGCCCATCGTGGTGTTTTGGGGATAATTTGGAGTCTCCTTACCCCGTAACTCTGCGTGAAGGTCGATGGCTGCTGTTGTTTTCCCAGTCTCCATCCTGAGCCTTGGCACAAGCCTTGGATCGGGGCTCTGAGGAGCCGTCGAGTGTTTCAGTTCCCCGTGCTCAGCCTGGACTCAAGGATGCAAATGCCATCATTACCCGAGTTAGTGCTGCTTTTTATGGTGTGTTTCCACGGCAACTGGAAATTCAGAGGACCACAAACACACACGGTCCCCTTCTTCTGAGACCTCATCCTCCAGCACACAGGTAAACACTCTCGGTGACATTTTCAACCTGTTTGAACGCTCATCTGAGCGGTCCCCACTGTCCTCTCCACGGGTAATTGCCTCCCATGAAGGCTGTAAAACCCAACCAGTTACACAAACAGCTCTGCTTTTGTTCTTCGACTGGTTTTGCCCCCTCCCATGTTGCTCAGAGGGGAGTGAACCCAGAGAGGCTGAAAAACCAAAAATGGGCATTTTGAACCAAGGAAAAAAAACTGGCAGTAGTTTGATGCTTTCTGAAAATAAGATTTAATTTTGTTCTGGGAGAGATGAGGGAGCTGTGCCAGCGGTGGGAGGGTAAGAGAAGTTTGAGAAAGGGCAGGAGGGGAGCGGGGAAGGATGGAGCAGTTATCCCCAAGGAGCTGCATGGAGCAGGCAGTGGCGGATCACAGATCTCCTGCTGCTGCTGCCCTCCTGGGAAGGCTCCTCGGCTGGTTTTCTTTGGGGTTTATGGGAATAACCGTAATCTAAAATGATGGGATTAACTGTAATCTAAAATAATCTGCAAGGTGGAGATTTTCTCATGGAGTTTGGGTTTCTTTCTGCTTCGGATGCTGTCCGTACAGGCGTTGTGCTGGTGTTTGGGCATGGGGAGACTGGAAAGCGGGGAGGTGGCATTGCTGGGAGCCTGGTCCTGGCTTAGCACAACCCCCGGGCAGTTTATGGGAGAAGTTGGTGTTTGGTTCCCGTGACACCAGTTTGTCTGCACCGTACAGAGGCGGCTCTCTGCACAGAGGTTTGCCAAGCGGAGTCCTTGTGCACACACCTTGGTGTTCTGCACTGCTATGCCCCTCATTAAAATCACGTTTTAGCTCTTGAAGATTGTGATCTTTTCCCCTCCAGTGCACTCGTGAACACAGAAACCTCTCCTCTCTGCGTGGGCTTCCCAAGAAGCGCTTGGTCTGGGTTCATAGAGGGGATGTACCCCAGGCAGCGTGGCAGGCTCTGGCATTGAGCTTAGATTAAATGCATTTAGATTAAAATGAGAAGGGTAATGACCTGGCCTGGCATCCTGCTTCCTTGCTCGTGCCAGTCTTTGCTCCGTTGGAGTCTCGGAGAACAGACAGTCTCGGGGCTGTTGTAGGGTTTGACCTTACTGGTGTTTTCCTTCCTGTTTCAGAGGGTCTGGCAGTGGGAGTTGGATTCGGGGCTGTTGGAAAATCAGCATCTGCGACCTTCCAAAGCGCCAGGTAAGCCACAACGCTGCTTCTGCTCTGCGTGCATCATGTTCTGGGCACGACTTTGCCCCTTGGAGGTTGTCTGTCTGTCCCACATCATTCCCATGCCAGGGTAGTTGGAGATGCGTCCCACTAGATTTGTGGTGAGAAAAGCAGGATGCACCAGCTCGAAACACTGCGCTTCTCTAACCTTTTGAAATAAAGGCTCTTCAATAAAGTCTGCAGAGGCTCTAGAGATGCTTGAACAAAAGGACTCTTTTTCATCAGCTGCTCGGCAGAAGCTAAGAAGCCAGAAGCAGCTGGTTCTTTCTCTGTATTTACAACAGCATTAATCATGTTAGATGAAAGGTGGAGTCTGTACCATGAAAATACCAATGCAAATTTAGTCAGCTGCGAAAGGAGACAAAATAAGTTCGTTGCCATCAATCTGTCTGTCACTGTCATCTGCGGGCAGCCCAAAAATCACTCAGTGTAGCCGCTCCGCCGTGAAGCCGTTCGGAAATACCCAAGAGTAAAATTTCAGGTGGCTGGTTTGTCTTCTGTAGGTTTCAAAAATAGCAGTGGAATGATATTTGATGTGAGCTAACGTGAGAAACAGAGCTAGATCTTTTGAGGCATCCAAAGGGGAAACTGCTCCTTGGCCAACTCAGCTCTTGGGGGACATGGCAGTCCTGATCCTGCTCGTGTCCGTTATTTTGAAATAGCGAATGAAACAGCTGTATGACTCAGTTTACCTCTTTCATTCTTCTTCTGCTCCCACCTGGGTGTGAGTAACCGTGTTAGCACTGGGGTGAGCTGCCTCTTGGGGACGTTTCTTCCTTCAAACCTTAGATCTTGAAAAAGTATTTATGAATCCTCCAACGCGCTCGGAGCCCGAGCTAAAGATGCAGGTGGTTGGGAGATGTTGCCAGGGCTGGCTGTGACTTGCCCACACTAACCAGAGGACCTTCCTTGCTCCCTCGTGCTCGCTGGATAAATGCTGGCTTGCTTGGGGGAGCACTGCCTGATTGCATTGCTCCCGGAGCGGGGACATCTCGGCAGGAGCCTGAATTCGTTCCAGCTCGCTGTAGGGCAGTGGTGAGACATGGCGTGGTGAGACACGGCCGTGCTGTGTCCTGAAGGGCCGTTTTTGGAGCCACAGGCCTTGCAAATGAGCAGCGTGTTTGCAGAGAGACGTTAGGAAGAAGGGGAGAGCGCCAGCCGCTCTGCAAACCGCAGCTTTTCCTGGGCCGAGGACTTCCCCCTGTGCCAGCAGTTGGAAGGTTTCTGGGTGCTGCCCGCTCCTGCCTGCCCATGGCAGGAGGGTGCTGCGGGGTCCTGCCCAGGCCATGCCAGTGTGGAGCTCAGCCCCTGAGCACGGCGAGGGACTCTTTTGGGGTTTTAAAGCACAGTGGGGCTGGGTGTGCTGCAGAGACGGGGCTGGGTGGGAGCTGTGGGGCCAGTGAGCGCTGGCGTGGGTGGTGTAAGCAGAGCAGTGCAGGTGTAGACCCGTAGCTGGTGGTCCAAGTCAAGGGGACGCTTCGGGATTTGGTTAAAAAACAACAAAAAAAGGATGATTAGGAAGCAGTGTGGGATTCTCACCTCTGAAAACACCCCGGGCTTTGCATGTGCTGGCATCACCTCTGCCGTTCCCCGACTCTCTGGACTCAGGGAGGGTCCTGCCCCTCACCTCTGTGCTCGCAGGATCCTGCCCTCTGGGCTCCACCATGCTCCCCGATCTTCCCGGAGCATCCCGGTGCTGCCTGCCCGGCCCCTGCCCGCGCTCGTCCGTGTTTCTTTGCTGCCACCGGGTGTGCAGGCTCCGTTCCTGCGAGCTCGCTCCTCCGCAGCTCCTCTCCGCCCGTGGCAGGGCTCGCCCGTGCATTACAGCCTTGCTGGTTGTTCCACTTAAGGATTGCAGCGTGGGGAGAACCCGCTTCATTCGACCTGCCAGGGGACTCCAGTGAAACGCAGTCCCGTGCCCGAGGAGGATGAGGGTCTTGGCAGCGGGTGGGTATCGGTGCTCCTTCGGCTGGGCAGCACGCTCGAGCCTTTTTCGAAGGTGATGTAGGTTTTATGGAAGTTTAGACTGGACTTAGGATGAGCTAACCTCTACTTTTGGGGTGTGTCCATGGGGGGCTGAGCCTCTGCTTGTCCTCGGGCGGGAGCATCCCTCGCTGCAGCGGGTCTGCAGTTCTCCTGCCCGGTTCCTCTCAAGGATGAAAACATTGGAAAGTCCCACGGGCTGGAAATAGCAGCTCAAGACAAAGCTGCTGCAGTGACAGAAGAGGAGCGAGACCCTTGTGCTCTGCCACCCAGCCCCAGTGCAGAGTGAGTGTGTGCCCGGGGTGGAGGAGCGATGCCCGTGCAGAGGTGCCTGGCATGAGGTGTGCCGCGAGCCCCGGGAGGGGAAGATCCCCTCCAGATGTGAGCAGGGAGGCGTGAGCCACTCCTGGCTGCCTTCCAGGCAGGAAGGTAAAGAGAAGGGCAGCCATGTCTTTAAAAAGCTGCTTTACCTCCCTCTCTTTGCACGCTATAGCACGGGGGGAGGAAACCCTTCCCACCTCGTGTGGCTGATTTAACAGGAACCAGATGGGGCTGGAGCTGCTGAGATCAGGATGGCCTGAATTTGCATTTCCCTCGGCTGCTCTGGGGATGCAGAGCGGGCAGGAGCGTGGGCAGGGCTGCCCAACAACAGTGCATAGTCAGTGGCTTCGCTGGGGCTGGTGCCCGCTGCTGGCCATGCTCCACATGTCTCCGTGTGCCGGGGCTGTGCTGCAGGGAAGTAGCGTGTGTCGGGGTGGTCTCCCTCTCTCCAAGTCCCTGCTGTGTCTTTTAGAGGACAAAAGCCCCTCACAATGAACCCTGGGGGCACCCTGAGCCCCTCATCCTATGGGGGTGATGCCTGCCAGGCTGGGCAGTGGCGAGGTGGGATCTGGGGCTAGCAGGGAGGAGATCTCGTGTGGCCACTCTGCCAGCCCCTCCGGACCGCATCCCTTCCTGTGTTGGCACCCAGGACCCTGCAGCAGCTCCGCTCCTGCATCCCGTGCCCACGCGGTGGGAGCTCGTGCCTTGGCTGGAAACACGAGGGGGAGGGGGGGGGTCCCAGGACACCAATCTTTTTCTCTCCTTCTCCCATCAGAGTCTCTTACTTTGAGAAGCGACACTGGGGGCTCGTTATTCCCTCTCCGTCCCACTGGCAGCGTGCTGGTGCCTTGGCATGATGTTCAGGTTTGGGGGGAGCCCGGCGGGGAGCAGAGGGGGGTCCTGGGTGGGGGAGTGGGGATGTAGGAGCCAGGTTCTGCTTCTTGCCCCCTTATAAATCCTGCCCGTGCTATTTGCTTTGTGAAAGCAGGAGGCAGCGGGTAAGCGTGCCGCACGCAAGCACACGAAAGCCAAATCCTTTTTCTTAATGGTGTTGCTTCTTCCTGCACATTTTTTTCTGTCAAAGAGGAATTCAGCATAAAATTAATTTTCTTGGAAAGGATTGCAGGAATTCCTGACTGTACCTGTGTTATACTGCAGTGGAGTGAACAGAAAACTACCGTAAAAAGCCTGTGTCAGCGATTTTGCTTTTAACAAGAAAAAGGTTTGGATGGAGGGGGAGGGCTTCGCCTCCGGACGGCAGCGGTGGGGGAAGATGGGGGTGAGCGGTGAAAGCGGGACAGTTTCTGTAACCAGTCTCATCTGTGTGGTGAGCGGTGCCTGGACTCGGGTGGCTTCCTTGGCTGGCTAATTTGGGGAGAAAAAGGGAATCTGTTGCACAATTAACTTTGACCCGTCTGGATTTTCTCTGCCGCTTCCTCTTTGGTCAATCTGTCCCTCTGTAAGGGGTCACAGCGCCGCCTTTCCAGGAGTTGGGATATTCACTGTGCCACCGGCTGCCAGCGCAGGTGATGGGCGATTCATAGATTCATAGATTTCTAGGTTGGAAAAGACCTTAGAGATCATCGAGTCCAACCATCCCTAATCCCCATTAAACCATATCCTCAAGTAGCTCATCCACCCTATTCTTAAACACATCCAGGGATGGGGACTCAACCACCTCCCTGGGCAGCCTATTCCAGTGGCTGACAACCCTTTCAGAGAAGAAATACTTCCTAACATCCAACCTGAATCTCCCCTGACTAAGCTTATGCCCATTTCCTCTTGTTCTATCACCCATCACTAATGTAAAGAGCCCTTCCCCCACCTCCAGCTGAAAACCATTCACCAGCTGGTATTCATGGTTTTCCCCTGGCTGAGCTGCTTTCCAGCTGGGATGTGAAGCCTGTGCTTTAGGGATGCTCCTCCAGCAGAAATAATCTCCGCGTGCCGGTTCCGCCTCGAGCACGGCTGCGCAGGGGCTCTCCCCGCCGGTCTCCGCGTCCCGGGTGGTGTGTCTGCACGGCCGTAACCTCGGAGTGTTTCATTTTGCAGTCTCAGTATTATTTCAGTGTTGTTTCTGTGTATAATTTCAAAAATTTGATCAAAGGTTATTATTAAGGCTGGAAAACCAAGCCCATAGCTACTGGGAGATGCTGGAAACAGGGTCGCTGGCGCGGTTTTTGCTGGGATCTTTGTGAGCACCCAGTGCACGCCCTGCTCTTTGCCTGGATGTCGTCTCTTCTCCCTCTCCAGCTCCTGCCCCTGCCATCTGGCTCGTGGCTCTGTGCGGTTCAGTTCAGGCTTCCTCCCCGTCACAGGACAGAGGGTACGTGAACACCGCGGTGCCAGCTGCAGCCCTGGGCACCCCACAGGGACAGAGCATCCTCCGAGGATGGGGGTCCCTGGGGCGACGGGGGTCTCTGGGGGCCGGAGCTGCTGCCTGTTCTCACGCAGGAGCCGTGGGGCCACGGCGCGCTGCAGCCATAACTGTAAGAACGTGGCTTTTGTCACGGCACGAGGCGAAGTCCGGTCACAAGGCACAGTATGTGCCAGAAAATAAAATATATTAAAAAAAAAAAAGATAATTTCAACTGCAGCAATGTTTTCAGGTCCTGAGTAATCAGTGAGGTCTACATTTGACAGAGAGACCGTTTAATTTTCATTTCAGCCAGTGCTGCGAGCTGGCCCCAGCCCGGGGCCGGAGCTCCTGCCCGCACCGGTGGACCTGCAGCTTTTTGGCTTTGCCATGATGCATGCCAGGCTCACCGCGCTGGCACGGCGGGTGACTCCTGCCATGTCTGGCAAAGCGTTTGGCTCCGTTGGTGTACGTTTGCTGTGCGTGTTTCACTAAATACCTCCCCGTGCGATGGTTTGAACGGCCGAGCCTGGTGCTCCATCCCCACGGGTCTGTGATGTTCTGCGGTTTCGTTGCTGGTTCGTCTCTGTGCTGGCTGCTCCGGGCACCTTCCCTGTGTTCCTGGCATGGATGGGGCAGAGCTGCTCCTCAACATATCCTGTCAAAAACAGGAGACGAATTAGTGCAACGTGGACCTGGGTGTTACAGTGAATAACGTGGCTGGGCACAGGTGAGAAACGGGCAATACCTTTACGTCTGACTCGAACTGAATCATAGAATCATAGAATGGTTTGGGTTGGAAGGGACCTCAAAGATCATCTAGTTCCAACCCCCCTGCCATGGGCAGGGAAATCCTCCACTATACCAGGTTGCCCAAAGCCTCATCCAACCTGGCCTTGAAGAGACAGAATAAAACAGGGATGGGATTTTTTGGCACTTCTCAAAAGGAGGAGAATTTTTATTTTTAAGTCCCTCCCTGTTACAGGGGTAGGAAGCTCACGTCCCTGCTGATGGCTGGGAAGGCAGAGGTGCCCGGGATGACCTGCGGGCTCTGGGCTCGCCCAGTCCCAACCAGTGGGTTCTGCAGAGCAGGAGCTGCGGCTGAGCCATCCTCATCCCTGTTCCTTGCTGCTCCTCTCCCGTCTGACACTAGGTGGTAACATCCATGTTCCTATCAGCCTTTCCTCAGCAGATTCGGGGCTGGTTGAAGGTCTCCCGTGGCTGTAGGGCCAGCCCTGGAGCTAACGGGACTCCCAGACGTGGCTTTTTCGCTGGCAAACGCCTGGCAGAGGGGCTGCTGTGCCAAATGCGGGAGAATGTTCAAATAAGTGAAACCAGTATCAAGTTAAATGCTATAAATTACTTTGAGCAGATGAGATAGATATATATATAAAAAAAGGACTAAAAGTTTGAAAAATAAAGTGAAGTGTTTTGTTAAGCCATGGGTGGTCTGGGCTCCAGGTCCTCATAGGACACCGCGAACGCAGATAAATTAGAGAGGTTAAAAACAGTGTGGGCAAATTTTTGGCAAACCTCTGCCTGAGGATGAAGCTGAGTCCGTTCAGGGGTGGGGGGCTGCGGGGGTGTCGGTTGCTGCCTTTGATTTAAAGTGGAGGGAGTTGGGGGGTTCATGCTGGTGGTGGCAACTTTCCCTGCGTGGCTGGGGAGCAATTTTTCGGGGTTCACGTGGACCCCCTTCAGCAGCCGTGGCAGTCGGAGGGTGAGCTGGTGGCAGGGGAGCCCCTTGGCACTCGGGCAGGGAGCAGAGCTGTCTCCCCTGCTGCAGGTTTCACCCCTCCAGCACCCTCTTTTCCTGGGCACGTGGGGCTGGGACCCTCCCAGGCGAGGTGGACCCGCACCCAGCAAGCATTTCTCACCTGAACCCCAAGCTCCTCGGGCCAGGGACGGATTCCTTCCCTTCCAGCAGCTCCAGGGCAATCCAGTCCCACCAAAGAGGTTGTAACGTTGTGTGTGGGGTTAGAGCCCTGCTGGGTGCGGGTGCAGGGAAGGGGAGAAGCGCCCGAGTTTGTGGGTGTCACGTTTGACTTGGGCTCGCCCTTCCCAGCACAGCTCGACTTGCAAAGCGCTTTCGGTGCCCACGGACCATCACATCATGGCACCGGAGCTCCCCCCAGCAGCCCACCTGCCCTGGGTATCTCCTGAGCGAAAGGTGCTATTTAGGGCAGCTGGAGAGCGGGTGAGAGGGTGGAAGTGATGTAAACAGATACGGGTTTTTTTTATTATTATTTCCTCCTCCCCCCAATGATGATGGTGATGTTTCCTCCACCGCAGCACAATGGTTCCCATTCATTGGCCCTTTTGCTGGGAATGCTGTCCTTGTTTTGATCTGTTGTGCTCGCAGATTGTTTCCTGTCCAGCTTTGGTAAAACAGACAGAAAAGAGGCTTCGAGTTGACAGGCAGACTTTGACTATGGCTTGGAAAATATTATTTCATGGGACAGCCTGTGCCTCCCACGCTGCGTGTCTCAGGCTGGAGGGAAAAAAAAAAAAAAAAAAGGCTTGATTAATGTACGGAGATTGAAACCAGGCAAAAATTTTATACTGTGTTTTCTTTGAATGAATGGAAATCATTGTGGTCTGAGAGGCAGCAGAAGACACGCTGGATTTTTCTCTCGTTCGCACACATGCAACCTCCGTCTCCTGCTTAAGAATAGATCCACAGTGCAGCTAATAAAGAGGTTGCTGGGGTAGGATCAGAAGGTGGGGTTGGATCCTGACCTCTTTATCGGATCAAAGGTGTGCACAGAAACACCTAATGGAAAAAACCCACCGTCGGTGGGAGGTGGTAGGGCTGGACGGGGATTTCCACGTTTCCCCGGGATCCCAGACAAACGCTGCTCCTGCCCCGGGTGCAGAACAAAGCTCGGAGCTGCCGCTGGTTACAAAACAAAACTGTTGGAAGCTGCTTATTAAGCACATTTTAATTAACCTCTCCTGAAGGCAGGTGGTTATTACTGAGAGTTAATGAGTGGGGTAGGTTTCTCGAGGGCTTTTGTGGACGGTGGGCATGGTACCCGGGTGCGTTTCCCCCACGGCTGGTGCTCTGGAAGGGTTTGGTGAGCCATGAAATGCAGCTCCTCAGCTGCTGCGTTTCTCATCGTGGCTAATTAACCTCAGCAGCGATGGCTGAAGGATGGGGAGGAGAGGAGGCTGGTGATGGCATCTTCCCAGTGGATGAAGATGTCCCAGCCCCCATGTACGAACGTGCATGTTGGCTTTAAGAGAAGAAATGTGCAATGTAGGCAGAAGAGCTGGTCCCAGTGCCAGATGAAATGAGGCTGTGTGGATGTTTGGAAAGCGCTTTCCTCCATGGCTTGCTGGGAGAGCAGGGCAATGGTTTGGGAAGGAGGCAGATGCCCTGTGCCTGCCCGCGGCAGCACGTGCGCTGTCCCTGCCCAAGCCTTGTCATTGTCCCTCTGCCCATGGGAAAACAGTGTTTTATTGTAAACAGGTACCATAGCTCTTCGAGGTCTTCAGGAAAAGGAAGCAGGTGGCTGGGAATTGGGGTCTGCCTGAGAAGCAAGGCGAGGTAGGCTCGAACTGCATCCCCCCTCCTCGGAGATGTTGGCAGGGCTGTGCTGGATCAGGCAGCGCCTCTGCCTGCTCTTCCCCTTCCCAAGGGCTTTCCCAGCATCTCTGTCATCTCAGATGGAGCTTCCCAGCTCCTGTTTGAAGCCTTAGCAGATGCCATGGGGCTGCTTCCATGCGCTTGGTTTGCGGAGGCGAGATGTCGCGAGGCTGAACGGAGAACGCCGCGCTGTGCGGAGCGGCACGGCCTCCCTTCCCGCTCCTCATCCTCGGCAAACAAACCCACACCACCGACAAGACAGCAGTCAGGCTGACCACCACGTCTTGGCTTTGTCCTTATCCAAGAAAAATTATTCACTGCATCAATAACGAAATCAGCATGACCCTGAATACAACAGCGTGTCCAGCCTCTCCCGGAGCAGCTCCGGAGCTACCGATGGCTCCCAGCATCTTGCGTGGCCGGGTCTGTGGGATGGACAAAACAAATGCGGTGGGAAGACTGTGTGGCCTGCAGTGTTTGTATTGAGCTGCCTTCAAAGCTACCAGATGTTTTCCTCACCAGGAAAACATTTGTTCTCCTGCAGCCTGGATAGTCTGTCGTCCTGCAGACGGACCTGCTTCCCGCTTTGGTGCAATGCCGGGGAGTTAAATCTGGGGTCTTACGGTGCTTTGCTGCTCAGTCCCTGATGCAGAGAGACACGGGCAGGAGCAGAGACCTTGTTTTCCAGTCCTGGGATCGGGAGCAGAATGCAAACATATCCCTGGTCCTCAAAAGATGTGGTAGCTCGGTTTGGTCACAGCAATCCAGGTTGCTGGAGAGTGATTTTAAATTTGTGGGGGAAACTTCCCCAGTGCAAACCAGGTCTCTGGACCCCCGCAAGGACCCTTGCCTGCCTGCAGCACCACGGGTCCCCCAGGTGATGGACCCAGGGTGGGAAGGTGCTCGTGTCCCACCGCTGAGCAGGCGTGGGGGGAGCTGTGCTGAGCACCCCCTGGCAAAGGGAACCTGTGTCGGATTCACAGCTGCCATCAGGCAGGGCTCCGGCCGCAAGAGCGGCTCCTCGGTAGATCTTGGCAGCAAACCCTGTCTTGAATGGTTTATCTTGGCCACAACGCTGGTGCTGCCTCCTGCCAGGCTGGGGAGGTCGGGGTGGGTCCGTCCCCCCCATCCTTGTGCACTGGTGCAGGGTTAGGGCTCAGCTCCGGGGCTGGGGAGCAGCAGGCAGCTGCCCATTTTGGAGGATCCTTTTTTTTCCTCTTGGAGTCTTGCAAACAGGTGCTGGCCGGGGATGGTTGCCCGTTGCCTGGCTGTGTTCAGCGGCAGCTGCTCTTTCCGAGGCAGCCGACGCTGCTGGGGAGCACGTGGAGACACCGAGGAGGGAATGGCGGAGCGGAGCTGTGCACCGGCTGCTGCGGCCCCTCGGGGAGCCGGGCAGGGGGTGAGGGAGACGGGCAACATCTTCCAAAAGCAGCCACGTTGCAGGAGGTGGAGGGCTTTGAGGGAAAATGGGCGCTTTGTGCTTTGCTGAAATTCAGAAACCAAAATTCGAGGCACTCGAGGTCGGTGCCACAGCAGGGAAAACCTGTCCGAAGCGGTGCAGCTGCAGCTCATGGTGGTGCCAGGCTGAGCAGCATCCCTTGGGCTCCGTGGCACGTGTCTGCGTGTCAGAGGCTCCTTCGCCGCGTTGATGCCAGCAGGTTTGGTGGCAGCACTGGTCCTTTTTCCCTTGCCTGTCCCTTATCCGAAACAGGCTGTTAGAAAGCCCCTGGCAGCCCAACTCCACTGGGCCCCATCCTGGGCCTGGATGAGTCCTGCAGCCTTATTTATTGCCCCAGGCTGGAGGAGGAGAAGACCTCTGGAGTCAGCAGGGAGGTCTCCAAAGGCTGGCTGGGAGCCGAGCTGCTGGCTGCAAATCCCTTGCTGGCTGTTGGCGTTTACATCACCATTTGTTTGAATAGTCTCCCCTCCTCTCTCACTTCTTCCTTCTCCCTTACTCAAGTGTCTAGACCGAGGAGGGTTTTTGGTCGATTTGTAATACTTACAAGAGACAGCTGGCCTCCCAAAAACATCTGGCTCCATGGAAAGTCTGGGTAACGCTTGCTTTCTTCTCTTCCTGTGGTGGTCACTGCGTCTGTGGATACAGCCTGAAGGACAGGGGATGATGCTCGGAGCAGCCCCCGCCTGAAGCTCTTTGGCTTCTCACCTCCTTGGGAGAGCGTCTGCATCATCCTCCAGCGTTCTGCAGGAGAGCAGCTGGGGAGGCTGCTGCGAGCTGGGGGGGTCCTGGGGCCGGCACTCCGTGGTGGTCCAGGCTGTGCGTGATGCTCTGTATGGAGGACGGATATCGGTGCGATCGCAGCGGGCACTGGAGAGGATGGGTTAGTCGGGAGGTGAGCTGGGGCTGGCAGGGCCAGGCTGCCCGAGCGCCTGCCCCTGAACCTGGTCCCTGCTCCCTCCCCAGCCCCAAAAGCCAAAACCTGGCAGTCGTGGGTTCTCCGGGACCGTATTGCAAAGGTCTCTCCTGCCCCAGCTTTAATCTGCAAAGCGCACTCATTCAGTTCCTGTTCACCTTAAAATGAAAGAAAGAGGGCAAAGAAAAAAGCAGAGACAGAAAAAGCCATTATCCCTGTTTATTTTATCAAGATAATGCCAAACAAGGCTCGCTTTGAACACCGGTTCGGTCTTCGCAGCCCCAGTGGCCCGCTCCTCTCTTTAGCAGCCTGGTTTAAAACTGCACCCTGCGAGGAGGGGAAGCGGTTTGAATGCAGACATTGTTACTGTACACGGTGTGATAATGGGGCCTTTTATAGCTACAGCTGTTAGTAAATTGTTTAGTTCCAGGTTTTTGGGTTGCATAAAGGAGCCGCTCCGGTGCTTTCACGCTCTCCCCCGGCACGTTTTGGCAGCGATGCTGCAGGAGGGGGAAGAGGACAAACCGTTTCAGTACTTTTAATTTTGCTGTTTGCTGATCATCCCCGTCAGGACGGGAATGTGGATGTGCAGGAATCGTTTGTGAGCCCCTCTGGGTGCTCCCCCCGCCCCCAGCAGCAGCTCTGCTTGCGGGGCCGGGGAGCTGCCACGGTGCGCTGGGAGGGAGCGTGATGCTGAGCTCCATCCCAGTGTTACTGGGAGAGGAGGAGGGAAATACGTGTGTATGTTTATCTATGGGTATAGCTGGGCTTCGGTTCCCTTCAGGTTCTCTTCTCCCCCTGGCAGGGAACAAGAATAGTGGCTTTATGAAGTGCCCTTATCCTTCTTCCCTTGCCTTGCTTGAGGCTTTTGTTTTCCGTACCGATGGGTGGCTGCCTGGCTCTGGAGGACACGACACAAAAAACCACTAAAAAATGCCCCCCTAAACCATTCCCCTGCCCCAGCGTGTCATTGGCACTGAGATTTCCATGGCGTAGAAAATTATTTTACATGTGAAACGTGCTTATGATTTGAAGATTCGTACAAAGGGGAGAAGGTTGGTGGTTTTGCATGAAGCCATAAACATTAATTGGCAGGTATTATTGGGAATTTTTATAGGTGGGCCATAAGCCCAGCCCTGCTTCTAGACCACCCAGCTTCTGTGCGTGTGTTTAATTTTTAAAAAAGTATTTAATAACCTTTATAAGGTTCTATATCTCCCTCCAGCTCTAGCCCTACCCGAGATCAATGCAGCCACATCATTAAATCCTGCCTTATTTATGGGCGTGCCTGTATGAATATGTAAAAATTTAAATTTTCTGCTGCCTGCTGCTGTTTAAAATAGAGTTTAACGAGGTCTCACATGATGGTGGTCTTCAGGTATTTAAAAATAGATGCTTCTGACTTGTAGGGTCTTAACCAAAACCTCCTGCTGATGGCTGGAGTTGGAAGGTGCTGCGTGCAGCTCCTCAGCAGCTCCTGGGGAAGGATGGTCTTGGTTTCTGCTCAAAAATGGAGGAATTTCGGTCCAAGCCATCTCGTTTGGGAGCCAGCTCTGATGAGGTGAGAGCTCTCACCGTCCCCGCAGACTCGGCGTTTCATGGTCGGTGCCGTTCTGCTGGTAACGGTTTGGTGGGATTTGCTGGGTGTCTGCAGGGCTCGGGGTGGCCCCGAACGATGCACAGCTTTTCTCCGAAGACGCTCCTGAAAACGGAAAGATGCCGTAAAAACCAGCAACGTCAGAGTCCTGCAGCTCTGCGTGCGGCTCTTTAATGCTGCCTTCCCGTCCTTACCTTAGGAACAGGGAAACTGAGGCAGCTCCCTGCTACGTGGGCGGAGGGGAGCCCGTTGCAGGGGCTGAGCCTCTCCCAGGGCTCACCCATCCGTCTGGAGCCAGAGCATCATCCCACCTCCCCGCAGAGCTGGGGACTGCCCGCGGCTGCGTGGGTGATGTCACTGGTGTCAGACCCGGCGATAATTGGGTCTCGTGCTGGTCCCTTTCCTTGAGCATGAGCTTAACCCCAGTAAACACGATGGAGACGCGATGCTGAGAACGGGAAGTGATGTTTTCATCCGTTTACAAGTATCTGTGAACTTTTTTCCTAGATAGACCGTAACTCGGCATGCGTAAGAGAGATATTGAGCTCCTGGAGCGAGTCCAAAGAAGGGCGACTAAACTGGTCAAGGGGCTGGAAAATAAAACTTATGGGGAGCGGCTGAGGGAGTTGGGGCTGTTCAGCCTGGAGAAGAGGAGGCTGAGGGGAGACCTGATTGCAGCCTACAAATACTTGAGAAGGGATGGTGGGGAGGTAGGGGAAGGGCTCTTTACATTAGTGATGGGTGACAGAACAAGAGGAAATGGGTACAAGCTTAGTCAGGGGAGGTTCAGGTTGGATGTTAGGAAGTATTTCTTCTCTGAAAGGGTTGTCAGCCCCTGGAATAGGCTGCCCAGGGAGATGGTTGAGTCCCCATCCCTGGATGTGTTTAAGAATAGGGTGGATGATCTACTTAGGGATATGGTTTAATGGGGATTAGGGACGGTTGGACTCGATGATCTCTGAGGTCTTTTCCAACCTAGAAATCTATGAAATTCACCTGTGCAATGCATCCTGCTTTTCCGTACGTGCCGTGAGAGCAGCGGCAGGACAAGGGCGATCGCTCCCGGCTTGTGCCTCCTGCAGCGGTGGTTTTGCAGGGAGCCAGGCTGGCGCCCGGTCACGTCTCCTGCTCGTTTTGCAGATACAGCCTTGGGGAGCCGGAGCCGGGGGAGGCTCAGCCGACACCGGCCGCATCCTGCGCTCGCAGGTCGCGTTCACACTCTCACCTGGCAGCAGGAGAAGGTGCGGAGGCTGCCGGAGCCTTTCCTGGCGAAAGAGCGAAGGGAGCTCGTGAAACACGTCTTTGTGCTTCCCAGACCGGGGGAGAAGTGAACTTTTACCCCGTGCGTGAGCCTGACTCATAAATCAAACAGCTGCATAAATAACCGGGCAGATAAGAATAAAGATTTTTAAAACCCTGGAGGAATAGATAGCCCCCAGACAGCGGGACCCCTCCGTGCGATCCGACGGCACGTACGCGCCTGCCGTAACGGAGCACGGCCCGCCAGCCCGCCCCGCGCGACGTCCAGGTTTTGAACTTGACGTTGTGGCAGCCACTCACATCAGGGCACGGCTGGAGGGGGGTGTCCGGACTCGTGGCCTTTCAGCTGAGCCCCTCCTGGCTTCGCTGGGATGGGGAGGAGATGCCCCAGCCCCGCGGGCATCCGAGCTGGGCTGGCAGCGCCGGTACCCACTGTGATCACCCGCACTTGCACCATGTACCTTGTGGGATGTTCTTGCACCCTTAGCCAGCCGCATCCGAGGGCTTGGCCACCTTCTCCTGCCATTCCCTATTTTCCTCGGCCAATTAAGCTGTAACGATAACGACGTGGTGGTTCACGCGGGAAGGGTTTGGAGAGTCGGTCCTCCCCGGGGAGCGTGGGAGGATGCAGTGAGATCGGGGTAGGGGGAGCTGAGCTCTGTGTTTGGTGTTGGTTGAACTGGGATTTGAGAGGGGAAGTCGGACAGGGCCTTGGTGCTTGTGCAGGTCAAGGGAAGACTCGTGGGTAGGACACAGAGCTCACCAACGTGCAGGTTGGGGGAAAGGAAAGAAGGAAAAAAAAATAAAATCCAGTGTGTTTTAGCTAAGTGATGGAGCCTGAAGATGGAACTATCTCAGGCGCGTGAATGTGTTTGGATTCTTCATGCACAGACCCATCCCCATCCCCTCTGTGTGCAGGATACGGGTGGCAGGGGGGCTTCCCTGCTTTGCTGGAGGGGGGAGATGGGTGGCAGCCCCATCCCCAGCTGGCCTGGCACCGGTGGGCATTTGTGTTGGGAAAGCTGGAGAATTTCCTGCTCTTCAGCTAAAGTTCACATCCCGGCTGCCGCAGTCAGAGGGCAGAGCAGGTTTTATGACTTTGAACTCAGCGTATGTGCCTTTGGGATAAATTAAGGGTAAAATTTCCTAAAATTGTAAATGTTTACTGCGTGCGGATCCAGAGCAGTGCGTGTTTGAGGCTGGCAGAGGGCCAGGCAGGCAGATGTGACCCAGCCCAGGCGGCATGCTGCTCGGGAGCCGAGGGAGGGAAGGGGATGGAAGTGGCTACCAGGGAGCTGCACCAAAAGGGCCAAGCACCGGGGACGCGGGTATTGATTCCTTGGGATGCGCCTGCCGTGCCCGGCTCTAGCAGACCTGACACAAGCTCTGTTCCCAGGAGCAGGCTGGCAGAGCAGCTCGTGCCCAGGCTCCATAGCTGCTCCACACTGTGCCCCTTTTGTCTTGTGCTTTGGTGGTTCTCCCTCGAGATGGGTGTCTGTGCCCATTCCTGCCACCTGATCTCTGCAGTAATTCCCCTGGTTTGTACCCAAATTCTTTCCTGCCGCTTCCCCTCTTCCCTCTGCCTCCTTTCACACGTACCAGTTGTCTTTGGGGCCGTTTGGAAAGCACCTTGCTGGTGGCACCGTTTGCATGGAGGCTTTGCTGTCGACTTCCAAAGGAAAACAGGGCGCCTGGTTTTTTTCGGATTTCGTTCAGATACAATTTCCAATCTGTCTGTGTGCCCGTAGAGCTTGAAAATTCTGCAGTGGTTGTTTCTTTGTCAGTGGGGAGGACAGCTGAGGGCTCACAGGCTCAGGGCATTGTGCAATGGGCAGCATGTCCTGCATCCCTGACCCGGGATGGGAGTACGTGCTGCATCCCCTGCCTAGGATGGGGGTACGTGCTGCATCCCTGACCCGGGATGGGGGTACGTGCTGCATCCCCTGCCCGGGGCAGGTTCCCATGTCGCTCTGTGCGTTTCCCTGTCCCCATGGGTAATGGGGCTGGTGGCTGCACTCAAGAGGAGGACGCATGGTAGGTTTGTATCCACTTCTTTTTTTCAAATGGTTTTGAGTGTTTGAGATGAAAGATGATGTATTATCAAAGGATAAATCTGGGAGGGTAACATCCTCCTACCTGCTTTTGCAGGTTTGGCCTTTGAAATGCCAAGCACCTAAAGCAACGGAGTCACCAGGAGCCCTGTGTGCCCACGGATGGGTCAGATGGCTGCTTGGGGTGGAAGCGTGGGCCGGTGGGCATCAGGGCTGGCGGAGGGCACCACTGCCACCCCTCTCCCCCCAACCTCCTCCTCCTCCTCGCGTGAGAGCCTCCCGTAAGGCCGGGGCAGAGCGTGCCGGCAGCTGTGTTTAACAGGTAGGGCAGGTATGGGGAAACGCTGCGGGCCCCGCGCTCGCCGCAGAGCTCCTTCCCACCTGCGAGCCCTGATCAAACACCTCGACGGGCGGCCCGAGTGGGAGCCATGATGTAATCTTGGGAACCCAAAACAATCGGCCCTTTCATGGCAAGACGATAACAATCAAAACAGTATGTAAGGGCCTGCCATGCAAGAATACACATGCACATTATACACTGGAGGGAATTGAAAGCCGTAGTGAAAAGGGGCTTGTTAAGAATATGTAGCCTGCTTTCATAATCAGTTTGTAAAAGAATAGGCCCTTGAAAACAAGGGTTTAGGCTTATAGAAGGCTTTCTGTGCCTTGACCTTGCAAATATGCAGAGATGCCAACTTTTTTTTGAAAGTGAACTTGGAGTCTCCCAGCGTGGTGCCATAGCAGTTGGCAGGCAAGCTGGGGGTAGGAGGTCCAGCCCCAGTATGTTCCCGGGGGACGCAGAGACTTTCGCTCTCACCACGAGGAGCTGCTCCTCGGTGGAGCTCTGCCAGGATGCCACAGTTTTACCTTTTCATCCTTAAAACTGTAGCACTGGGCTCTGCTGCAGAAGGGGATCGGCTGACGCAGGGCAGACCCGTCGTGGCATCGTGGGCTCTCTGCAGAGCTCACGTGTGGATGGTGTGTGTCCTAGTGACGTTTCTGTTCTCAGGTCGAGAAGGTTATGGAGGACGTCACCATCATCACCCCAAGTTACAGATGGGGAAGTTGAGGCAGAGAGCTGGGAAAGGTAACGTGTCCAACGCGTGTTGGCTCTTTGATCCTTCCAAGGACACCTGAGTCCACTGTGCCCCGGCAGCAGAGACACCCAAGTGACATTCCCACTTCGGCCAGGGTGCTGGTGGCAGAGCCATGAACAGGACACACGCATCCCCGGCAGAGACCGGTGCGGTTTCCCCTGGGTGCTCTTTCTTTACATCAATGCACGTTTGTCGGTTGGGGATGAGCCGCAGGTTACGCGCCGTGTCTGCAAAATGTCTCCGAGCTGGACCTGGGTGACCCATCGGACAAGATGGGATCTGCTTCTACCACCTCTCTATCAGTTATTCCCCACCTTCCTTGCTTTAGAGACGTCTCTAAACATCTCCTTCTGATGGTCAGCCCTCTGGCTACATTGCCTCGTGTCCCCATTGTCATCTCCTCCGTGTCCCGCAGCTCTCCGTGGGCACCCCGAGTTTCGGCTCCCCTGGGCTGGGCTGCTCCCCCCTGTCTTTGTGCATCTGTTTTACAATGTGTTCCTTTGCAGTCGGGGGAAGCCTTCCAAGAATCCCCACCTATTTCCGTAATAAGGACGCCTTTGTTTTCCTCACGCACAATGCAGCTTTGATTCCGTTGCTTTCTCACCGACCGCGTTGCCGTCAGCTCGACACGGGACCTACGGAGGAGGTGTGAGGTGTGCGCGGCTCGGCGGGGAGAGGAACATCCCCTGGAAGGGTTTTGTTCCCAGTTGGGGCATCAGAGGTAAATCTGCTTTGCCTTAGCACCCAGACATCTCCCGAGACGCCGCACTGGGCCAGCGGAGGTGGCCCCGGAGCAGCGAGCGGAGGTACCCTCCGTGTAGTGAACCGAGGCAAAGCAAATAGGAAGGCTTACGTGTTCCTGGGCTCCATGTTGTCATGGAGTTATCCTCATCCTGATGAGATTAGTGTCCCTGGGAAGGGCTCAAAAGGCCCCAAAGTCCCAGAAATGTTCAGGCAGAGCTGCAGTGGGAGGAAGCATCGAAGGAACGAGTGGTCCTTGGGGGGTGTGATGCTGGCACCCGCGTTTCTTGGGAAAACAGGTTAAAATCTTGGCCTGGGAGGGGGCAGACGTTGCTGCCTCTGTGCCAAGGGCTGGGGGAAGAGGGTGACCCGGCTGTGGCGGGTCCCCGTTGGCATTGAGCGCATCGTGACCCGTTGCACGCTGTCGCGCATTCCGTGCTGCGGTGCGTGCGTGCCGTGGCACGTGGCACGCTGCTGGCCGTGGCACGTTGCTCGCCGTGGCGTGTGCGTGCCACGGCACATGGCGTGTTGCTCCCCGCAGCCCGTTGCTCGCTCTACTTGCCGAGCCGGCTGCAGCCCCGTCCCCGGCACGTGCCAGACCCGCTGGGCATCCGGCGCTGCCGTGGAGGTGGCTCAGGCTGTAGGGCCAGGGCTGGTTTTTGCTTTTGGGGAGCCCTGATGGGTTTTACTGGGGGGGGTATGTGGGAGACAGAGGAAGAAGGGAGCAGGGGCAAACCCACCCATCTGGGCTTCTGCTGGATCTTTCCCCACGTTAAATTCCCTTTCCTCCTGCCTCGCGGGGCTTCCTCTCCCGGGGCTGCTGCAGGGTAAGGGGTCAGTGTGGGGTTCCCTCCTCCTGGTGGGACATGGGGCGAGGAGGGGTCTGGCCACCCTTCCCGTACAGACCCCTCCATTCACACCTCCCTCTCCCACCCCATTAATTTGTTGTGGTTGGGGCCAGTAAGAGCCGCTTTGTGCAAAGGCGAGGGAAGGAGGGGGGGGGAAAAAAAAGCCCAGCGCACAGACAGCGGCTCCAGTGTTTTCGAAAAGGATGTTTTTCCCCCCTCCGTTCTCTCTCTCTTTCCCTTGAATAATGTTTTTGATTGTAATAGCCTGTCCTGGTTAGGGAAACCCACAGCCTCTCCCCCTTCCCCTCCCCTCTTCTGTAAACCCTGGTAGAAGTTTAAACAACCCGGAGAGATTTTTCTCACCAGTCTTATTTTACTAATAGGAAACAAGTGTTTAAAGCGGCAAAAGGAGCTTGCAGCTGCTGGCAAAGGGATAACTGACCTGGCACCGAGGCGCTGGGGTCCTGCTCGGAGCCGTGGGCCGGGGCAGGTCGCAGCCTGGCACTCGCTGCCGGAGCTTGGAGCCCCCCGGGGTGGTCGCCCTCTCGGTGGCGAAGCCACGGAATGCTCCAGCCGTGGAACGAGTCACCGGTGGCTCTGGCGGAGCCGCTCAGCCCGAGGAGCCCACGCCGTGAAATAACGGTCCACGTTTGGTTGGGTGCTTGCAACACCTCTGTTCCTTCAGCGGAGGAGAAAAAAACCCATATCCCGAATTCCTGGTTTTCACTTAAATTTCCAAAACTCAGCGCTGAGCTGGAAGGGAGGGAAAAGGACCGTTCCCAAGGCTGGAGCAAATCCTGGCTGAGGATGGGTGATGGTGTGGGTGCGGGGTGCCGGGGGCAGCCGCTGCTCGATCACCCCCAGCACGGAGCTGGGGTGCAGCTGCCTCCCACGGAGATCTGACAAACCCTCCCGCTGCAAATCCAGCTGTTGGCAGTGCTGCTTCCATTTGGGATAAGCTCTGGATGACAGGGTGGTCCCACCACGGGGTCCCTGTGTGGGAGAGGCTCCTGGGGGTGGATGCTGAAGTAGGTGTTGGGAAACCTCCCCTAATTCTCTGCCCTGGGACATCCCTCCAAACAGCCCTGCAGCTGTCAGCTCCAGGAGCCGTGTTTTCTGCCACTGGAGACGTGGGGCTTTACCCGGAGCGGTTCAAGTTGGCCATCCTGCCTGACCCCCGTTATCCACCTTTTTATCCCTTGTGCTGGGAGAACATTCCCGCAGCAGCCTGCCGCCTCCTCTGCTGCGTTACTGCTGGACAGACCAGCTCTCTGCCCCGGCTGCCCTTGGCTCTGGAAGTCCACGTGCTGCCTTTCCATGGGATGCGAGAGTTGGGGGGAAAAGAGAAAAAACAAAATCTCGTGGCTAAAATATGTTTCTTGTCTTCTGGCGAGCCGCCCAGCTGGAAGCTTGTGGAGGGGTGGTTGTGGTTCAGGATGGAGCTGGGGTCCAGGGATGCTGGAGCTGGGGTCCAGGGATGCTGTGGCTCCCGGGAAGCCTCGGGCTGGAAATGCCTGGTGGGGCCTCCCTGGCCAGGTCTATTCTCCTCTGTCTGGTCCCTGTCACTCCCAGGGCTGGGGCTGAAGCTGATTAAACGCTGTGGAGCTCTTTGAAGATGAAGTTTGCTGTGTTGGTGTTAAATATTCACATGACTAGCCCCAGGGCTGGCTGCACCGCCATTCAAAAGGCAAATCTTTAATAATGTCTTTTTTCTTCCCCAGCTCCCAGCAGCCTGCCCCAGGCTGTGCTTTCCACCTTTTATCTATCTATCTATCTAGAAAAACCCAAACATATGTTTTTTTTTTTTTTGTGCGGGTAGGAACCTAGCAATCGGGATTGGGATTCAGAATTTCCCGGAGGGCCTGGCCGTCAGCCTGCCTTTGCGCGGCGCTGGATTTTCAACGTGGAAGGCGTTCTGGTAAGCTAATCATGGACTGGTTTGGGTTGGTAGGGACCTCAAAGACCACCTAGTTCCAACCCCCCTGCCATGGGCAGGGACACCCTCCACTACACCAGGTTGCTCAAAGCCTCATCTAACCTGACCTTGAACACTGCCAGGGATGGGGCAGCCACAGCTTCTCTGGGCAACCTGTGCCAGTGCCTCAGCACCCTCAGAGAGAAGAATTTCTCCCTTAGATCTCATCGAAATCTCCCCTTTCAGTTTAAAGCCATTGCCCCTTGTCCTGTCACTACATGCCCTTGTCCAAAGCCCCCTTGCCACCCCATCCCACGTCAGCTGCTGAGCGCCTGTGATGAACTCTCAGGTCCTGCGCTAAACAGTTTTATTTTTAATTTTTTTAACAAAATGTCTTTTATTTCACTTTTTCTCTCACTTCGCTCAGTGCTGGCTTTCAAACCCACTTCTTATTTTCCCTTTTCCCTTTTCCCTGAGGTGGAAAAGCCAAGGGCATGAACTCCGTGAGCGCAGGGCTGCGTTCCTGCCCGCGCACGTGTGCTCGGCCGGGTGATGGATGGGAGGGCAGGGGGGCGGCTTGGGAACGGCTCCCGCCAAAGCTTTGTTTTCTTTCCCTCCCACCCACCTCCAACTCAGTAAGCGCAGCCGGTGCCGAGACTTGCACCGGGATTGCTGCTGCCGGGAAGGGAGTTCCCATGGTCCGCAGAGTTTTCTGCATTAAAACAGTCCCAGAAGGAAAGAAAACGAGGGGGAAGAGCACGATTTCATCCCGATTGAGGCTGTGGCCAGATGTGGGATCGGGCTACGATGGTTGGAAATGTTTCCTCTCTGACCCATCCGGGCCTGCGAGCTGCATCCCTGAATCCCGCAGAGCTGTTGGGGGAAGGAATCGGATCGTGCCTTAATTCCCTTCCTGGGAAAATCAGCTGGGTTAGGTCAAATCACCTTCGGCGCCTGTTTAAAATAACGCAGGTGGCTTGGCTTGGCGTGGCCGGGTAGCAGAATCCCCTGGGACACGGCGCCCTTGGGGAGATTGGTGGGGATGGGGAGCTTTGGAGCCCTGGCAGTGCCAGGGGAGAGCTGTGCCACCCCTCATGCCGCGTCCCCAGTGGCTTTTAGTCTCGGTCTTTGGCAGGTACGGGCAGCTGAGCGGCATGGTGGAGCCCTTGGCCGGCGTCTTCGGTGCCTTCGCCGTGGTGGTGGCCGAGCCTCTCCTCCCCTACGCCCTGGGCTTTGCGGCCGGAGCGATGGTCTACGTGGTGATGGACGATATCATCCCTGAGGCACAGACCAGGTGAGAGCCCCCCGGTGACCACCACCAAATGCAGATAGACCCAGGGGGGAGCGCAGAGGACTCGGGCAAATCCCTTCCCTTGCCTGGATGAGATAGAAAGCGGCACTTCCCGCATCCCAAAAGTCGGTCCCGGCTCCCGGGAGCTCACGCCCTCCCCTTCTCTCCCCACAGCGGCAACGGGAAGCTGGCATCCTGGACCTCGATATTGGGGTTTGTGGTGATGATGTCCCTGGACGTTGGGCTCGGGTAGGGCAGCACGACGCTTCCCAGGAGAAGACCTCAGAGCCATTCGTGCAGCGGCGTTTGGAACTGGACACGTGTTATCCTCTGGACTATTTTTTGTATCTGTATTTTTTTGAATCTGGTTTGGTTGTTGATTTCCTATAATTTTATACCTCTTCCTCCCCTCCAACGTCATGTCGATGGTTTTCAAAGCACAAATACGGGTGGTTCCTCATGTATCCTGGTTTCCTTTTTGCCACCAGGTTTTCTTTTCCTCTTGGAAGGTCATCGGACGGCGTGTTGGCCGGGCTGCAGGTCACCCTGTCCCTTCCCTTCCGCGCTGGGCCAGTTTCTCCGAGTCAGGCCGCTCTGGTTTTGATCATCTTTGTTCTGTAGAAGATTAGAAATTCACTGTCATCTATTTAAGCTGGTCTGTGGTTAAGTACTAAGGCATGTGAGTGGAGTAAACTCCTCATGGAGTCTCAATTCCCACGCTTTTTTCCGACAGGCAGGTGGGAGGCATTAGGGCTGAGATAACACATCCAGCGCTGGGCAGGATCGCAGGTCTCGGATATCCTGCTGGTCCTTGGGAATGTTTTAGGGTGTTAGTTTTGATGGGTGCAAATAGTCAAGGCAAATAAAAATGAATTTTCTTGGGATCTCTGTGAGAGGGAACTGTCATTTTTTTTCCCTAAATTTGTCTCCTAAGTGGGGCATTGATCCAATGCATTATCTCAAGGTTTTCTCTGAAAAACAAAGCCAGGAAAGAAGGAACATTTTTGTTTTCTAGCATGAACTCTTTGAAAAGGCAAGGTGTGGTCATCCACGTCGCCGATGATGCGCTGGGTTACGTTTTCCTGTGGGCCCATGACTGTGTCTGGCCTTTCCAAGCAGTTGCTGCTCTACAGCTGCTGGTTCCAATGGTTCATAACTCCCCGAGGAGCCAACGCAGGTTTTTCCCAGCCTTGGTCCGCAGAAGAGCTCGGAGCCGAGTCCGGAGCTGAGTGTGCCGGGAGCTCCCGTCTTCCTGAGCAGCAGCAAGATGAAATAATTCATCAGGATGAATTAATTATCCTCCCTGAAGAGCCTGAAGTTGGAAGGATGCTGCAAACCACCTCTCCCTCTTCACTAAAGGATGCTTCTGTCTGCAGTGGAAAGGGGTTCCTGGGACCCTTCATGGGAATAACTGGATCGCCCGGTGCCACCTGCACCACAGCCCCTCCGCAGCCGCGGGGCTCCGGGGGTGCCGGACCATCGCCCGGTCCTGCTGGAGGAGCTGCAGGAAGGGCAGCCAAAGGGAGCAGGCTTGAATAACTCAGCTAGAGCCATGTGCTTTTGTTTGGTTCTGTATTTTTTTTTTGGTTGGATTTCATTTGTACTTTGTTTGTGTGTCGCTCTGGATGATACAAAACTACTGTTTGCTGATGGATTTGACCTTTTAACTGTGATTGGTTTCAATAAATGGGAAATTGAGAGTTTGCACTGATTTATTTTCGTGCTGTAAAGCCATAGCTTTGCTTCTCCCTCTGTTCTGCTCCGCTTCTTTTCTCCAGCTTGATTGTTCCTGGCTTGTCAAAGGTTCTGCCTCTCAACCAGGAAGGCAGCCTCTTGGGGGGAGAAAAAAAAAAGGGGAAAAAAGGTCCCTAAGGATCCTCTTTTCCAAACCAGTGGGTGAGAGCTGTCCCTGTCATCCCAGGGCAGGAACGGGCTGGGAGAGGGAAGGCACCTGCTGCGGCCAGGACCAAGAGTCCTTTTCTCCTTCCCAGTGCCACCAGTGGAAAGGCTGAGCAATCTCCCATTGCTCTTCACCTCATTTCTAGACATGCTAGAAGCGTTTGTAAAGCTTTTTTAGCCCTCTGTTTTCAGCCAAAACTTAAAAAACTGAAGGAGTGCCCACGGGTTGGGATTTCTCTCAGGCTGCTGCTGCTGTTTTCTTATTTGATTTCTGGCGCGTGGTGTAAGTTGGTACAAAAAACCCCACATTATACATTTAAAGGCAGCCTTGTAATCAGTTTGCTGTGAGATAACATCACGTAAAGCATTTAATCCCGCTCAGATGCAGCCAGCCGAGATAATTATGTACATCGGACCCGTAGGAAGCGAGTGGGGAGCCTGATGCAGAAAGCACATACGAAAATCCTCCTTTTCTGTTTGTATCCCGGAGGTAAATGAAATTATTTATCTGTTCCTTGGTAGGACTGAAAAGCTGGCCGGGGGCCAGGCCTGACATTACCCGTGGAAACAACAGCTGTCAATGGAAAGGTGGAGTTCGGAGGCGAAGGTGATCTGAAGCCCCACGAAACAGAGCCGGGGGGAGGGAAAAGACGATGGCTACCCTATGGTTGGAGCTGCGTTTTGGGATACCGGGGTGTGCTTCGCCCCAGACTCTTGCCTGGATGCGTGTGCTGGGGTGCAGCTGGGGCTGTGCCCCCCTGGGGGGCTCTGGCAGCGGTGAGTCCCTTCCCCATCCCGGGCAGCGGCTGCTGAGCCCCCTCGGTACAGCTGCCCCGTGTCCTCTGCGAAACGGAGAGGAACCCCCGGCCCGTGGCACACCAGGATGCGCGGTCACGGTGGGCATGGGGAGGGGGGGGTCTGTCCATCCTTTTGATGGGTGGCAGTCAGCTGTTGGAGGTGCCTGGACTGGTTTGAAATGTCCTTTGAGCCCTTTAGGAGTGTAGTAATAAATTGTAGTGTCAGTGCTGATGATTTCTTCCCCCCTCTACTAATTTTTCAGTAAAGCCTCACATATACAAAAACCTTTAGATTCTTGAGTTTTATCTTAAAACGATAATAACTTTTTCCATTGGCTGGAGGAAAACTTAAACTGAGCCTCCTCTCCATCCGAAAGCTTCAAACCCCAACAGGTAAAGAGAAAGATCTTTTTCTCAACAGCGCATGAGAAAAATCCCCGTCTAAGTTTGGGACCTGCTTGCTGATGCTTTCGTGGATGTTTTGGGGTTTGCAAGCCCTGCTGGTGACAGAGGGTGCCCTGAGCCTTTAGCTGAGACCTGAAAAATCCCCCAATTCTTCACAGCCCCGGGGGTGGCTGCATTTGGCAGCGGGCGCAGCTGGGAGGTGGTTCAGCGCTGCGTGTGCCAGCACGTGTGCCCTGGGTGCGGAGCTGGTGCCCGGAGAGCTTCGCCAAGCAAAGTTGCTGCGAAAAAAAACCAGCAATGCAGCGTGTGTTGTATTTTGCTGCTTCTCTTGTGCTTTTCTTGCAAAGGCTGAACCACTGAGACGCTGTCCTGTGGTGAAGGGCTGGCGAGATGGTGGAGGAGCCCATGGGGAACTCCTCTGCGACCAGGAGAGCTCCCGGGACAAGTGTGGGGTTGTGCTTATGACTAAGTGGTGGATGGAGAGGCTGCTGATAGCCGGGATGTGCAGCGCTGCCCACGTGTTTGCCAGGGGATTAGGGCTTTGGAGAGGGGATTATTTGGGGCTACGAGTGTGAAACGCAAAGTGCCAGGCTTCTCCGCTTGGGATATGGGATGCTCCGTCCCACCCGGAGCTGTGGTGCACGGAGAAACCACCATCCCCTTTGCTCCGAGCAAATCCCACCTTACCCCCTGCCTCTGCGTGATGCCAGGCAGGTCCCGACGGATGCCAGGGTGGCACATGGTGGGCATGGAGGTTGGCACCGCGGCACAATGGCTGCTCGGTGGCCGCTCTTCCCTCCCCAGCAGCTCCTTCGCCCTGCCCAGCTCACTCCCAGAGTTACGGTTGTGCAAGCGGGGCAGGGAAAGCAGCCTTTCCCCGCGCCGGCATGACGCAGCTCACGTCGCCCCGCGCGCGGGGCCGTGAGTCAGGGAGCAGGAATGGGCGGGTGGGCCCTCCGTGGGTGCCAGGCGCTCGCCGGCCCGCGCCGGGGTGCTGGGGAAGGGGAAGGCGGCTGCGGTTTGCAGGGCTGGGCGGGGACAGAAAAACCCCAAGCGAGGGCTTTGCACGCAACCGAACAATAATCCCATTCTTCGGGCTCGCGCCGTCACGCACAGCGCGGCACAAAACATTACTCGGGCTTGCGAGATGCGCGCCCGGGGTAGGTCGTAGCACCTGAGTCACTGCTCATAAAGGAATGGGTTTCACCTCCCGCCCCTCCCCGTAGGAAAGA
The DNA here is from genome assembly GCF_009769465.1 of Tauraco erythrolophus. NCBI lineage: Eukaryota > Metazoa > Chordata > Aves > Musophagiformes > Musophagidae > Tauraco > Tauraco erythrolophus. The sequence continues at coordinate 1,663,886 of NC_141484.1, forward strand.
AACAATTCCAACCTGAAGACAAAATGACTTCTATTCTTCGTACGCGGACTTTGTTGTACTTGGCAACGAGGCTGCAATTAAAATCGAGATGTTCGCCCTCTCTCGTGCGCACACACGCAGCTCCCGGCTCCGAGCTCCGCAGCAAATGTACGGCTCCTCTCGCTGCTCCGAGCTTGCTCCCATGCTCCAAGCCCATCGCAGCCCTGGCCGTGCCACGTTGCCTTGCTTCATCCTCAGTGTGGACTCCCCAACCTCAGGAAGGAGCCTGGTTCTGGGGGACCAGAGGGAAGAAGAGGAATTATGGCTCAGGGAGCCCTTTTCCTAGGGCAGATATTGTGGGGTCATTGAGTTTCCAGCAGAGATTTAATGCCAGCCTCTCCATTTAGGTATATACTGGCATGCTCTAAGTACATGTGTTTAGTCTTGCATGGCCAACCAGCCCTCGAAAGCTACGTGCTCGTGTCTGTACTGGGCTGCTGGGTCTGTAGCTCCTGGATTATCCCCCGCTTCTCTTTCTCCTTGTTGCTTTACTTAAAAAAACTTTGTTTCAGCTGACCGATAGAAAGGTGGTGACTGCAGAAAGGTCCCTCTCTGCTGTCCCAGAGGGACGATCTCCCTGTGAGAACATTCTTCAGTGTAGAGGGTTGTTCCAAACGGGAAAAGAGGGAAAATTACACACTGTGGGATCTCCATATTGCACAGCTCCGATCTTAGTATCTCTTTTCTCGTTTTAAGTCTTTTACAGTGCGGAGGGCAGTCGTTTGTGCGAGAATAGGGAGAAAATATTCCTACTATGTCCTTGGTTGAGAGTTCTGGGATATGTTTCTGTGCCTTATAATCCTACGAGGGGACTCTTGAGAGCAGGAAACCAAGCCCGAAGCTTTATTTTAGCATAATCTTACAAAATGCTGATGATAACTAAGAAGGTTTTGTGTCCAGAGCTGGTTTTCATGGGGGAATTGTTTAAATCTCTCGCTGTTGCGGTCTCGTGTTCGTACAGGAACAAGGAAAGCGTTACGGACCCGACACACGCTCCCTCCCCATCTCACCTCGCACAATCCTTCTGCTGTGCCTCAAGCAGAAAACAAAACCACTGCTCCAAACCCCGTATGAAAACCGGAGGGAAGAGAACGGCCGGGATCTGCTTGCCTTTTACTGCGAAATGATTTCCCTGCCATAAAACTACCCGCGAGAGCCAAGGGAAGATTAGGTCATACGGAGAAACGCCGGTTGGGAAACAATGGAGGGAGGTGCTGGTAACGGCCGGGGTGCGGGACTCCCCGCCGCCTCGGGCTTCCCCAGGGACCCCCACCTCCTGCTGGGACCCCCGCTTGTGCTGGGACCTCCGCCTCTGCTGGGACCCCCACTTCTACCAGAACTCCCACCTCCACCGGCCCCCAGCCCCAGCGCTGCTCCTCCAGCTCCGCTCAGGATGGGCAAAAGGCTTCAGCATCCCCAGCCCTTTTTTATTTCCCTTTCTTTCCCGAGGTTAAAAGGACAGCGAGGGCTGGAGCATCCCAGTTTCCCTATCCAGGCGTTCCAGTCTGGGCTGGCAGTGGAGGCAGGTGTAAGATGGGACGTGGAGCACGAAGCAGCATCTCAGGATGTGCTTTATTTTCCCCCTTCCTTCCCAGGCCGTGATTTATCCCGGAGCTGCTCTGCCTCCATCCCTACCGCCCGGCTCAGCTCTGCCAGTGGATGCACCAACCCTCTGGGAGGGTTTAAAGGTCCTATTCCCTGAATCTGGTGTCACTGGTTTGTCCCTGGAGGTCAGAGACCCCTGGGAATTCGGGAGAGATGTCTTAAAACTTCGTTTCACCGAAGCCCTTGGTGCGGGTTTTGGGTGGTGGCTGCCTGCACCAGGGAGAAAAACCTTTCGGAGACCAGGGAAACAAATCCAGACAACAAGGGGGCCCCGGGGGCCTCCCAAGTCATTAAACAAATTAAGTTGTTTAGCAGAAGGAGGCCCAGGTGACTGGGTGTGAAAGCCCCCGAGGCCTCGGTAATTGCTGTGTAAAAGCAGCGCTGGTGGGTGGAAAGGAGACAAAGGGACTTTGGGGGATTTTTCCTCCCACCCGCTGCCCCCGCCCAGCAGCAGCAGCTCCAGCACCCTTTGGCTTCTCGGGGTGCGCAGGGTCTTGGCCACGCTGGCACCGGGAGCCAGGGCTGGGACCCCTGACTGATGCTGCGGTCCAGCGAGGAGCCAGCCTGTCCCTGGGCTCAGGGATGGGGTGGAGGGAGGGACCCCCCAGCCCCACCTCGGCTCCAAACCCCCCAGGTGTTTTGTTTCCTCTGGGATGCTCCTGCTCTCGCTGCTTCCCCAGGCTCAGAAGGGGCCGGTGAGCAAAAGGGATTATTTTTTTCCTGGTGCAAATCTGTTTCCCTTCTGCTTTGAGCAAGGGAGAGCTGGGAGTGTCCCCCCACCCCAAACCACTGGCACGGGGGTCTCAACCAGCAGCAAAGAGAGGAGGGGGTGCCATGCCTTGCCTTTCGTCCAAGGGAAGATGCAACATTCCCCAACAGGATTTCCCTGGTTAGACACGTGCTGTGCTCAGCCCAGATGACGAGTGGGTAACGTGGAGCATCGCAGCTCCCGTGGCGAGTGGGAGCCTCCGCCAGGCCCGGGGACCCCCAGCTCCAGCTTCCCTGAGCCCCCTGTGCTCGGCGCTGGCCGTGTAGCATGGGCTGGGCATTCATTTCTCAAGGACATCAACTTTTCGTGCCCTTTTTAATTATTCTTTGATCAGCACTTCTTAAATCAAGAAATCTGACGATACCAGCGGGAAGCACCACCTTCTGCTGCAAAGCTGTGAGTCGGGAGGGGACGATGTCCCTTCTGGAGCCAAATACGGAGTATTTAGTCACAATGATTTAGCACGGCCAGGACCAGCTCCATGGGGCTGTTCAGCACCATGTACCTCTGCTCGGGCACGGCTGGGCTGAGAGACCCCGTCTGCCAAGGGTTCAGGCACAGTGAACACGGAGGGGTCCCTGCGGGGTCTCGGGATGCTGTTCCCGCAGCGAGACACCCCTCACCGCACGGACAATGCTGGTGAGACTCCAGAAGAGCCCTGAGGTTCCTCCTCCAGTGGGGGTGACTTCTCTCTTTTTTTTTTTCCCTCCCCTTCCCCCTCTTCTTGAAACTCTCCGAAACAAGTGCTGTTTTATTGCAGATAATTTACCAGCGGCACAAAGGCTGCCTTGTACCGCTGAGCTCCAGATGTTTAACATTTCACCAAAAAAAAAAAGCCCCTAATCAGAAGGTACCTGTTTCGCTGGAGCACCAGCTGCCATGGCTGGGGACAGCGAGCTGCCTTCCAGCCTTCGCCTTCCCTTTCACGGGCAGCTGCCGGCAGATCCCGGCCCTGGAGCAGAGCAGATCCTACCTGGTGCATCGTAGGTGATTCGTGGCACAGGGGCTGCGGAGCGGAGCCAGCGTGGCTTTGCCCGAGACCTGTTTGGCAGGAGCAGCTGCAGGAGCTGCTGCCTTTTGCTAAATCCTCTTGCAGGGGCTCTCTGCAGTGGATCTGCCTCCGACGGCTCTGTTGGATGGTGCCTACAGGGATATCTGCATCCCACCTCTGACCCCTGCTCGTGGGATACGGGCATCTCCGGGATGGGAGATGCTGCCTCGGCAGGAGCAGCACGTGCTGCAAGGGGTTCCAGGGGGGAGAGCTGCGAGGGCTCGGACTGGGGATTTTGTCAGCCCTGGGGACAGCGGTTTGCACATCTGGATTGTCCCAAGGGCTCTGGCACAGCCCCGGGTGTCCGGCTGCTCCCTGGCCATGTGCCGAGGCTCTGCCCTCGCCGTGCTGCCACAGTGCTGGGGGTGCTGGGCTCCTCCAGGAGAAGGTGGCCCCAAGCCCCCGTGCTCAGCTCGGGATGGATCCTGCAAAGTCCTGAGGACTGTGGTCCTGCAGGAGAGCGGTTGCCTGGCTCCGCTCCATCCCCACCCCATTCCTTTGACTGCAATCCCTTAATTGTTTCAGAAAAGCACATGACAAAAGGCAGGGAGATAATTACAGCCCCTTGCCCCCCCCTTATCTCTGGGGAGAGCGTGCTGGGCAAATAGAAAACAGAGCATTGATTCTGGTGGTGGCCGAGGCTCCGTGGACCAGGCTCTGAATGGCAGCCAGGGCTGATTTACTGCTGCTGTTCGCAGCTATATTCAGCGTTTTATTGCAGCTATAATTATTGTTCTCCGTCAGGATGTCACGGAGACGTCAGGCTGGCACCAGCCGTTCCCGCTCCCGTGGGCCGAGCAGGCAGGGCTGCCCTGGCGCATCCCACCTTGGCGGAGGAGGGCGGGCGATGCTGCCCGCCGTCCCCAGGCATTCGGGGACACTCCGCCTTGCCACAGAGCTGGCATGGGCATCAGTGTGTGTTTCTGGGATGGGGAGCCGTGCTGCCTTCCTCCCCAAAACCCACGGCTGGGGGCTATGAGAAACGATGGTGCAGCCAGCCCAGGGCTGCAGGTGCCCTGTGCCCTGGGGAAGTATTTTCCACGAAGGGTTGTGGTGGAGGGAGCAGGAAAGAGGCGGCGATGGCCAGCAGAGCGACTGGTCTCACGCAGAATCCGACCCACCCTTTGGCTGGGGGAGGCATCTCCTGTTTTAAGACCCCGCATGAGAACCAGCGCTGGCTCCGCGGTGGTGGAGGTGGAACCTCGGGCGCAGGCGAGTGCTGGGGAGGCAGGAGAAGACCTGCCCGTCCTCCTCCTCCTCCAGGAGGGCCACTTCGCCGCGGGACAGCGGAGCGGGCGACCGGCTCTCCTGGCAGCTGAGAGGCCTCGGGAGCAGCCTGACCCCCCGGAAAGTGCTCCCCAGCCAAAGCAGCCCCTCATTCTCATGCAAAACGTGCGGGGGGAAGGAATGAATCCCTCCTTTGGGGAGCAGAGCCGGGCAATGAAGTAATCCTCCCCCGGCACCCTGAGCATATAAAGCACCGCGGAGCACAAGTGCCTCTCTGTCCCGTCTCTTTCTTCTCTTTCCCTTTAATAATCTTACTCTTTTGTCCCCATACGTTTGCCCTTCGTGTCATTGTCCCCTTCTGCTCCGGTAGCTGGCTGCCCGTGGCGGCCGGACCCTCTGCCCTGGAGGTGCTCACGGTGCCACCTGTTTTTTCCACTTTATTTTCCAGGACACCTGATGTATTTATTTTCTTTATTATTTTTTTTCCCCTCTGTTTTAGGGTCTATTAAGTTTACTCCTTCTTCCCCTGCCCTGGGAGACCCGGTTAATGAGTAACCATAGCGTGCTTGGAGGCAGCTGTCTCAGACAAACTGACGGAGACTTTTTTGGAGCTGCATAAGGGAACGTTTGTTCTGCAGCTTCTCAATAGATCCTTGTGCAGGAGGCAAGAAGTGTGGGGAGAGAAAGAAAGAGACACTAAATCACTGGTCTCCTTGAAAATCTCACTGCGTGTGTGTGTGTTTTTATTCCTTTTCATAATAGATGGTAGATGAGTCACCTTTTCAAGTTTAAATAATGAATTTATCTTCACAACGGAGCACACAATGTACTTTTTTAACAGCGTTTTGGCTTTAAAGTTCTTTTTAAGTAACTTAAGTATAAACCACACAGCCCATATATACACTGGCATGGGGTTAGTGTCACGGGAGTGTGGGTTTTCCTTGTCCCAGCCCCAATGCAGAACAGATTTTGCTCTTAGAGTTCATAATTTTACCTGTTCCCTTCCTTTGCTTTTGTCATACAGAGACATTTTGGGGGTTTTACCAAATCTTTGCCATCTGGGTTAAAGGCTGGTTTGTCTTCCCTAGGACACCTGGGTGACGGGCCAGGTGGGAGATGGAGGCCTGTGGATCGTGGCGCGGAGCAGCCCGGGCGAGCGGGTCCTGTGCCCTGGATCTCCTGCGTGACCTTGGCGATGGCATTTAACCCTCTCTTCCCCGCTTTGCTTTTGTCCCTGTGCAAACAGGTGACAGATGTGCCTTTTATCAGTCTTGCAGCTGCCTTTTTCCTTCCTAGCGTGCCGGAAAGCTGGTGGAGGGAGGATGGGATGTTGTGAGCAGGCAGAAAACCGCGGGAGCAGGGCACCGAATTGCTCCTGCTTCTCTTGACGTGTCTCCCCCTCTATCCATGGCTCTGTTGTTCGTTGGTTCATGTCCACCCACGAGTTTCTGGTGGCCAGCTGTGCCCCTGGCAGGGCTTGCTGTGTGCCAGGGAGCATCACACCGACATTCCCGCGCCGCTCCGGACACGGTCCCTGCTCCTCATCTCCGCAGCCACACTGGGATGTCGCTGCTTCGCAGCTCAGCGCCGTGCTCTCACTCTTCCTCTGAGGTCCCGGGCATCCTGTGTGCCCCCTCGACATACCATGTGGTGCAGGATGGGACCACCTGGCCCTGCATCTCCCGTCCATCACGTGGTGCCAGCGCTCCAAGCCCCCAGCCCCCAGCCAGCTGTGGCACCTCTCGTGTACCAGGACTGGCGATGGCAGCGAGATCCTTCGTGTGTTCTCTACACGTGCTGGGGTCAAACCCCCCGTGTGCCACGGCCCCCGCGTTGCCCGGCGCGGCTCTGTGCCTCGCACACCTCACGCTCACACCATCGGCAGCGGTGCGGAGGGAAAAGGAGCGTTTCTCCAGGCGAAGCCATCCTTCCCCGTGGCCCCTCGGCTGCTCTCAGCGACAGCTTTGCTCCAGCTCCCTCCCAGGAGGTTTCCCACCGCTCTCGCAGCCGGACGAGGCAGCCGGAGCGTGCGGAGCCGTGTCCGTGCGGGAGCAGCCCGTCCTTCCCAGGGACGCACCGGCGCGCGCTTGTGGTCCAGGCTGCGATCCAGCAGCGGGGAGAGAACTGAAAACACGTAACCACACTTTTCCTCCTCTTTTACAAAACCTCAGGGTTGTGTTTTTTGGGTTTTTTTTTTGAACTTTGGGATCGGTTCAAGTTTTGGGTAAAGATTCAGGTTGTTTGTGTTTTACCTGAAACGCAGCTCCCCGTTCCCCGGAGCAATGGTTCTTTATTGGCTCTTGCAGACACTTGGCACCCTCAGTGCATGAAATAAAAAAGCTTTTTGTTTCCGTATTTCAATATATTTATCTATATTTAACTGGTTTGGGGAGGTTATTTGAAGGTCAGAGGACTCTCAGAGGTTACAGTGCTGGCCAGGCCCTGGGAACAGCCGTCCTGTGGGAACTCATTCCCAGCTCCCCCTTCCCGAGTCTCTTTTATTTTGCCAACGCTGGTCCCCATCACTAAACGCCTTTTCTTTCTGTAAAAACCAACAGCAAAAGTCAATGGTGAACTTTATAGATGGGCCGTTCACCAACTGACGTGGTAAAAGTAACACGACCTCGGGCTGTGAACCCAACCGAGAAGGTGTTTGTGCTAACAGAGCTTTTACAAGAATAAGCAGCTTTTCGGGCTCCACCCTCCCACGAAAGGCTGGTGTAGCTGCAGGTTAGGGCAGACGGGCTCCGGTCGCCTCGTCGTGCCTTCCTTGGCTGTCTGGAGGAGGCATCAACCCAGTTTTTTTCTCCCTGACCATTGGCATTTCAGTATCCTGAGGATATTTGCAGCTGGAGAAGAATCAGTGCCCATCCATCCTCCTGTTTCAGCCCCATTTGGGAGCGTGGTTGTGCTGCAGAGACCCGAACCCCCCCAGCCACCTCCGGAGCGAGGCGCAGAACCTGCCTCTCCAGCAAAACCCTCTCCGTTTTCCATCCGGCGTTGTGCTGAGGATTTCCTCTGCTTAAAAGCTTTCACAAAACATCTCGGAGCCAGCAGAGCCAGCGGCTGCGGGTGGTTTTGCCCCGTGTGTGGCAGCCCTTGGACCAAACCCCTTGTCCTCTTAACCAAGGAATGTCCCCAGCCCCTGCCCTCGTGGGATGAAGGATGCTTTCAGCTGCTCTAAGCGGATCTGTTGGGAAACCACCGATTTTCTGTGACTTGGAAACATCTGGTTGACATTCTTCCATCCACAGGCTCTTGTGTAATTACCCTTATTACCTGATCCACATGCACTTTATCTCACTTTATAGGCACTTCTGCTCTCCCTGCCTGCCCGCACCACCCACCACCATCACACAAGCACACAGGGCCACTTTCCCAATTAAAACTTTGTGCTTTCTTCCGCTGGCTCAGGTCTCCCCTCCCCATCTCAGCAGTGGCTGAGGAATGCGAGACAGGAATGCTGTCCTCTCCCAAGGAGCCGGGGAAGGGGGGAGCGGCTATCACTTAAAAACAATGTCTTTGTGTTTCCAGCCAGTTGTAGTCACGCAAGGCCGTGCCCGGGTGTGCACGGCTGCCTGCCTCGTGCCCGCTCGTCTGCTGCCTCACCTGGCACCGACATGGCACAGTTCAGCATCTTCCAAAACCTTTTACCGTCACGTCATATTCTTGCAAAACCAGGGCTGGGAGCATCCCAGAAACCAATGCCAAGCTCTTCTATGAATGAGTAGCTCACCTTTCCATCTCAATTCCTTCCCCAGACCGTCCTCGGAGCCCGACTGGGAGTCTCTGTGCAGAGCAGAGGTGCCTCAAGGGCACCCGGGTACTTTGCACGGTCCTTCACGCCGGTCAGACGTCGCTGGGAAAAGCCCGCGGAGCCGCGGCAGAGCCTCACAGCGCTGCGAGTCGCTTCGGGTGGCCATGTCTAACAGCGCCGTGTCCTGTGGGCACGTGGCTCTGAAGGAAACGCCACTAGAAAAGGGAGCAAAGCTTCTTAATTAAGTTATGAAAATGGTAATTTGCCTTCTGAAATCCCAGGCCATGTAGCCCCACAGCTCCGTGCTCCCAGCCCGAGCCCGCTGATGGGAGCCCTTTGGAGACCCACTTCAGGTGTTGTGGGGGCAGCAAGAGGCGGTGACTCCGGCGAGCTTCGGGGTTCATCCTGCCCATGAGCATCACAAGGCCAAGTGCTCCCATCCCACCCAGTGCCATGGGTCGTTGCTGCAGAGCGGTTGGGCTGGTTCTGCACCCGTATGTCTGTCTGTCCATCTGCAGTCCTGGGTTAATGGTCTGAGCTGCATTCAGGGGGTTTTTGGGCTAAGCCAGGTAAGGGACAGCATGCCCGACCTCGGCACGTCCAGCACCTCTCTCCCTGCTATAAATACCTAATTAGCATCTGCTGGTTTTGGTGCCGACACTATTATTTTCCACGCTCGTTAGGTGCTCCCGAGGTGTCTCACCTGGCACAGGCTGCCTGCCCGTATTTCTCATTTGCGGGTTCAAGTCCTGCCACATTTGGGAAGGTGCAACCTCTTATGGGTGAGGGATTCCTAAAAGCAGAGGGAAGCTGGAGCCGAGCGGGGATCCGGAGAGGAGAGGAGAGGAGCTCCGCGAGTGACTCAGAGGAGAGCAGCGAGCCTCTGCTCACACGCAGGCAGACGGAGGAAAATAATCTCCATCCTTTTACTGACTGGCAAGAAAAGGCAGAAAAAAGGAGCAGCCAAGTTTCTGTGCTTGGATAGAAGCAGGGAAGCTCTCGGAGGCTGGAATCAGGACTTTCCTGCCACTTCCCAACAGCGAAGGATCGTCAGACAGACAGTGCTGCACCCGCTCGGGCCCCGAAGCTGCAGAGACTTGCAGGGGCACAGTGCTGGGCTGGCACGGGCAGCCCCCGTGGGCTGGAGAACCCCGTGGGAGCAGGGCCTGGAGCTCCGCTGCTCTGCACCAGCATCGCCCCGGCAGCCGAGGGACGGTGCTGGGACGGGGTGGCTCGGGGGGACACGCGGGGGCTGCGGCAGAGCCCCGCATCGGCGTGTTTTCCCGGCTCCGCTCTTCGCTGCGAGTCATGCTCGGGCGCTTGCCAAACAGGTTTTAATTTCCAGAACGGGGGTATGAAAAAGCAACACAACCCCCTCATCCGCAGCGCTAAAATATTATTTTTTTCCTTTTTAATATACCATAAACGATGACCTTTTACCTCCTTAAGAAGGCAGCCAACACAAGCACAACAATGTGATTTGTGCAGCGTTTCAGTTGCGGTTTCTTCAAGAAATTCATCTGGGCTCGAAGCAATTAAGGGAAGGGAAGCATTTCCACTCCGGCTTCGGGCCCTGAAAAACTGCCAGGAGGGTTTTTTTCCCTTCCCCTTCGCTCGCTCTCTTTCTCCCCCAGCCCCCCTTGCTCACTTGTCCTAGAAAACTTCTGTGGTTTCACTTCAGCAGCTCTCCTGGGCGCAGGAGGATAAATCCCGACCTGGCGCAGGTGGGAAGATGCTGGATCTGGGTCCCTGCTCCCGCGCAGCTGGTGGGGTGGGACATAACCCACATGGAGCTGAGCCCAGTGGCCAGTGGGACAAGGGATGTTCTGGATCATCCCCCCGCAGCTGCACCTTCTGCACTCTCCACCCTCTTCCCTGCCCCAAATTCAGTTGTCTCTCTGGCAGAGGGGCTGTGCCTGGACAGGCCATGGTGCACAGTGGCATTGGCCCTGCTGTTGCCACCGGCCTCGCAGCTGGGGTGCCCTTTAGGGCATTTCCCTGGATGGGGCCAAAAGCACATGGGGTTCGTCGAGCAGCAGGGAAACACGTGGGACAAGGCACCGTCCTGCGAGGACGTACAGGTGACTTTGTCTGGCCGGAGCGTGCTTGCAAGAACGGGCCTTAAATTAGCCCCTAAGTCAACAGCACAGTTAATTGCTCATTCATTCCACAGACGGGTTAATAATTAAGTTAAATTAATAATTGGGACAATAATTAAACTAAACAATAACCAATACACGGGACAATTGAAGTAATCGGTCTTCGCACTAAGTATTTGGAGGGGTTACTCATTTACCCAGCAGTTTACGGGACGGATTCTGCCCTCGGCCGGTTTGGCGCTGGGCCGGCTGTGCCGCGCCACGGCGGGATGCGACTTCTGGAGTCCCGTGAACTGCGGGGCTTTTCCAGGCAAAACCACCGGCATCTCCCGCTCCGGGGACCGCGGGGAGCAGCGGGGTCCCCGGTGAGGATCAAAATTGCCTCCGACCCGGGGCCTCCCCCACTGCCTGCGCCGTCCCCTCCCCGCGGCGGGCCGGGCCGGACGGACGGAGGGAGGGACGGAAGGACGGCGGGAGGCGGCTCCCGGCCCGAGGGGGGAGGAACTACAAGTCCCGTGAAGCCGCGCCGCCCGCCCGCCGCCGCCGGGGCTATATAAGGGCGGAATGGCCCGGCCGTTGCAGTCGGAGCATCCCTGGCTGCGGTAGTGCCGGTCCCGTCCCCCGGCCACCTGCGCGCTCCACGCCGGCTCCTGCTCCGGTAGCCCCGGGGTCGCCCTTTCTCCGCGCCGGGGGCGGGTTGGGAGCGGGATGCGGATATGGAGGAGGAGGAGGATGATGATGATGCCGCCGCGCCGGGCGCCCCGGAGCCCGGGAGTTTCGGAGATGCGGGAGGGAGCGGCCGGAGGTAGGTGCCCTGTTCGGCCCGCGGAGGGGGGGGAGAAGCGGGTACGGGGGCTCGGGCCCCCCCTCGGCTGGGCTGCGGGAGCCCGCACGGGGCCCCTCCGCCGTGCACTTGTTCCTGCCGCGGCGCTTCCCGGTGCCGTTACTCGGTGCAGCCCCCCCCGAGCGGGGTGCGTGTGTGGATGCGCCCCGGGGGTACCGGCACGGGGGGGCTGAGCGGGCTGCGGCCCCCCCCTCGCCGCTCCCTGGGCCAGCTCCTTCCCCGAACCATCCGCCTTTGTGTCCCGCCGGCTCCGGGCTGCCCCCTGCTACCCCGGGACAAGGGGCTCGGACCGGGGATGCTCCTCGTCCGGGGGGTGAGTGCCCGGTCCCGGCTAGTGGAGAGGGAAGGAATCCTCTTCTCTCTAAGAAAAACGGTGTGGACGTTATTTTTCCTCGAGGGTTTTTTTTTTTTTGAGGGGGGGAGATGGAACGGGACGACACGACTTTTCCATTCTCCTCCCGTGGGAAAACCTTGTTGGAAAGGTTCGGAATGGCTTCGTGTGCCCTGGGCAGGTGCCCGGCTGAGGTGATGGGTGAGGTATGGCCCTGGGGAGCCCGGCAGCCCCTTCCCTGGCTCTGCTGGGGCCCGAGGGGTCTCCCAGCCTTTGGTGCTGGCATGAGCCTGGCGGTGAGGAACACTTGATCGAGGTCAGTGATGCAAGGTATCTGTGATGCACAAGAGCACTTTTGTGTGAATTCTGGAAAAATATGAATGACTCTCTTATTTTGCTCGCTACAACAAAAAGACCACACCAGTCTAGACCTGCAACCAGTAACACACATGAAAATTAGTGCTGTCTGCTCCAAGGGACCTGGTGTGTTGAGGACAACACCAGCCCTTCCAGCGTGCGAGCCCGCTGGTCCATATGGAGGGTGAGGGATGCTTGTTTGGGGAATGGATGTTTGAGGTTACTTTGACATAAACAAGAGAAGCTTTTATTGCCCAGACAATGTTAGTGTTGCTCTTTGCTGGCTCGGAATGTGTTTCCTCTGAAGGGTTTTGAGTCTAGAGGAATTGCTCAGCTCTTGCTAATTGAGACATCTTTTTATAATCACGGTCACAGCTGGTGGGAGGGAAGTGGGGGGAGAGGGCTGATGTGCAGTGACTCAGCCTTGGGAACAAACTTGCCTGGCATGGCAAAGGGAAGATTCCAGTGTGGAGGCTGGAGCAGTGTACGCAAGAACGCCGTTCTTCCTGACCCGCTCTCTGCTGTTGGGTAGATGATGTTTTCAGGACATCAGCTTTCTCATTTCCCTGTAAAATTAGGGATGGGTGGAAAAATCTTCCCAGGTTTCCCCAGTTTACCTCAATCCTTCCCACAGATGTGTGGGATCCAACATGTGTGGCGAGTTTGAGCCTCCTGATGGAGACATCGTGGGGCAGAAGGGTGCTGGAATATTTTTGTGCTCTCCTTTCTCAAAGGCTTTGCTGCAAAAAGAGCCAGAAGTGCTTGGACTTGCTCTTTCTGTAAAGCTGCTTGTTAACCGGTTGCTTTCCATGTTCAGGTGTCTCAAACAAAAGGTAGTATGAGACATGGCACCCCTCAAGCTTGGTTTGGTGTGTTGGTGATAACCTTTCTTGGGGTGCTGTTGAATGGCAGTGGGGTCCCTGTCTGCAGCCCCCCTCACTGCGGGGATAGAAAGCTTTCTGATGGGAAGAGGGTCTGTAACTGAAGTGTGAAGGTTCTTTGCAAGCACAGCATAAGGAAAGAGAAATCCAATCCATGTCTTGCACTGGCAGGAGGAGGCAAACCCACACTTATGGCCAAGTGTCTTCCCTTTGTGGTGTCTCACATGCTGTGGGGCAGGAGGGCTGTGCTGTGGGCTGGGGGGTTTCATCTCCTTTTGCACAGCAGAAGCCTTCTGCGTGGCTGTGGCAGCCTGAAGCTGGTAGGATGAGATGCTGCTGCTGTGGTCATGGTGCTTTTTTCAGCAGGGCTCAGGTGCTGTGCTCTGGTGGATTCAGTTACAGCAGCTGGAGATGCTGGTGCTGCAGCTGCTTCTCCTGCTCAATGGGCTGGGAGCTGGAGTGTGTGCCCCTGCCCTGCTGCCTCCCCTGAGCCATTCCTCCAGAATGGACCCTCCTCCCTGCAGTGACAGGGCTGTAAGGGCTATGGGAGAAACAACCCAACCTGAAATCAGGTCTCAACCTGAAATCTATTGGATTTTGTCAGGACCCACTTCAGAGGCATTGAATTGGGGCTGCTCCTGGGCTGCTTCTCCTGGGCACGGACCCTGGCAGAGCCCTCTGCCACGGCTGTGCTGGAGCGGTGACCTGGGGATGGTGGGTTCACCCCTTCTGGGCTGGCAGAGGAGGGATGCCCTAAGACAGACTGGGAAAACTGGTGGTCGCACTGTGACTTGAAATGGACATCATGAACTGCTTGAGGGCCTGCTAGAAATTAAACTACATATTGTGGGGTTTTCAGTAGTCCCTGAACCAGGCTCAGGTGCCGTCTCGTCTACACTTGCCTGACATGGGGCTCAGTGTGTTGCAGGGTGCAGGGCAGAGAGGACTTGGGGGATGCTGGGACCTGACTCTTTCCTAAGCAAATGCTGCTGTCTGCAGCAAAGCAGAGCTGTGAAATCTGGAAGCCCTGAGCTCTGACCCGTCTCTTCTGAGGGCTGGATTTTGGTGTGTGCTCCTCCTGTGCTCGATTTTGAATACATTTGATATAGTAGCATCTTTTCTCCTTCGTGGTGGGTGTTTTTTGGTAGCGACTGGCTCAGGTCTGGACTGTTTTGAACTCGAGCTCTTCTATCTGGGGGTTCTTCTGTATAAGAAATTATGAAAGTGCCTTAAATTTTAGGAGATCAAATGTCTTGGGCCACACCCGCTCCCCCTCCCTCTGGCTCTCTGAGCCGCAGACAATGGGGGGATAATGCCAGGCGCACAATGCCGCTTGCTGGGGGGTTTTTTGTTTGTTTGAACTTTGAACAGAAAAGCAAAGCAACAAAAGAGAGGGCGAGAAAAGCACAGTGTTTTGCCAGTTACCAGGGCTGGCCAGAAAGTTATAACTACATTACAAAGGGTGGCCTTGTTCAGACTGGCTTGCTTCATCAGAAAGATGTATTTAAAACAAAAACGAAGGGGCAAATGCTGGCATAAAGTCCCCCATGTTAGTATAAACACTGCATGAAAACACTTTTATTGCCTCCTATAACTCCCTAATAAATACTGTTCCTTTTTGATGAAAGCTCTTAACACAGGATTAGGGTTTACAGTGCGTTGCCTTATTGGCCCCTGGAGACAGAGCCCATGTTCAGTGTGGCTTCGTGTCCTGCTCTGCAGCCTGGTTGCAGAGCTTCAAGGCTTCCCCTTTTCTTATTTTTGGGTTTTTCCCCCCTGTGGCAGCATCTGAATTGCAGGCAGTGCTTTCCTGGACTGGCACACAAGAGGAAGACTGGGATGAGTGTGGTTAGGGAGGTTGTTCTCTTGCTTCTAGTTCATCTGGAAGTGTCTTCTCCTGAACAGAGCTGGTGAGGTGCGAAGACCTTGGCCCCAGGGCTGTGCCATAAGACAGTAACGCTTTTTCTTCAATTGACTGGGTCTTTCTGCCAAGTCACAGATGTTTTTTGAGGGTTAAACCTTGAGCCTTTAAATAAGTGTTTGATCCCTAGATGGTTGTGTAGCTTTACTGCAAAAAAATGAAAGCCCAGAATGGGGTTTTGTATCAGGAGCAAATGTTATCCAGTCCAGCTCTTTCTAAAGCTTCTTCCTCTGGGGTTTTGTTCTTGCCTTTTGTCCCTGGGAGGGGATCAGAGCTGTCATCTGTCCAGTACGGCTGCAGCATAAACCTGTGGTCTCACAAAGGAGGAAACCAACAGTGATGACTCTGTTCTAAGTAAAGCTCTGCCTAAGACAACCTTGAACCTCTTGAGCAATGTGACTTGGTCACAAGGGCCAAAAGGTTTTTGTGTCATACTGTATGAGAGCTTTAGACTGGCTTTGAAGTGCTGCCATGGACTGCTTAGATGTGTCCTGTGCTGGGTCAGATGGAGGTAGGATGCTTTGGGACCTCAGTGTCATCCTCTCCAGTCTGGGATGGGTGGGGGCTTCACTGCTATCATCTGAGTTAGCTTCAGCTCGTGCTGGTGCTCCTTTAAACTGCACTTGCAGGCCCGTGTGTTTCAGGAGTGGCTTCTGAATTTTGGAAGTTTATTCTGAAGTTGGTATGAGAAAATACGTTTCTGGTGTGTGGGGCTCACGCTGGCAGCCACAAGGTGCGGAGAAGGTCCCTTCAGGATTTGTAGGTTGAATGATCATGGTGTTTCTTTGTCAGGTGGCATTCTCCTCTGCCCATCTTTGTTCTCTGTAGATAAGCTCAGCACTTGGACTGGCACATGTCCAGGTTAGGCTGTATTGCTGCTGAGGGAAGCAGGAACCTGCTGCCAGCATCTGGGACCTGAGGTGTCAGTGACACCAAGAGGCAGTCGGGCTCGTTCTGTAGCTGGATGGCCAAATGCCTGTCTTTGATGTGATGAACTTGGAAGTAAACTCCAGGAATTAAAGCTGACAGGAGCTTCTCTACACTTCCAAGACTATGGAGAATAGGTCCCCTTGTCTGCTGGGGAGGGATTGTGCATGAGCTCGAGCAGACTTCTTCATGGTCAGCAACAGCTGTGCTGTGGACTTGATGGTGCACAAGTGAGCTGGAGGTGAGGAAACGAGGGAGCCTGGTAGAGCAGGGTCCTGGTGAGAGGCTTGCACACCTCTGGGGTGACAGTGTGATGCGCATGGCTCAGTTTGGGGGTGGGAAGTTGTCAACATCAGGGCTGTGGCTGCTCCTGTGTGAGATGCCAGAAATGCTGCGACGCAGCCCTTGGCGTGTGCAGGAGCGTCCTGCTTGCCTGCACTTTGGAGGGGACGTGCTCACCAGTGGACATGAGGGTGGTGAGAGCTGGTATTGGTCACTCTGGAAGTGGTTGGGACCTGTGCTGGTGCGAAGCTGGAGCTGAACCAGGCTGCTGGGGTTTGGGCTCCTCTTTCTGGGCTGTGTAAGACTGCAGCGAATTCTCCATCGCAGCTGGGGAGGAAGAGCTGCTCACCAAGAGCTGGCTGGAGAGTCTCTCCATCCATGTGAGTGGTGGGCAGGCTGTGTGTTAGCCGTGGAATTGCCATGCTCTCTGCATGCATATGGTGCAGGCTTGCATCTCTGGGGCGTGGGGGTACACACAGTGGCTCCTGTGTCACTGGCAGGACGGTGGCATCCTGCTCCATCCAGGGATGGTTGAGTCAAATGTTCCTGGGGGTTCCCTTCTCTGCAGCTTATTGCTTCTGAGGCAGGGGGACCTAGAGACAGCAGAGCAGCTGGTCCTGGGGAGGAGAAGGTGGCACATGTAACTGGTGCCTGTCTGTGAGAGGGAGGAGGACATCTGCTTGCATGGTCCAGGCAGCTCCCTCAGCAAAGGGGCACTGGACAGGGACCATCGTCCCACCTCTTCTGTTTGTCCGAAGGGTATATGTCAAATCCTCTCAGCTGAGGACTCGGGGTGGGGAGGGGGAGGGCTTCCCAGCCCAGCAGACTGGATGGGAAATAATGATCCCCTTTTTATGGCTTCTTCAATTGTTCCTGAAAATCCTTTTTAAAAGGAGGAAAGTTCCTTCCTTCCTTTCAGCTCCTGGTATCTTTAAGAATTCACTCTATTGTGAGCCCAGGACAGAGACCCTTCTATGAAGGCTGCATAGGCGCTCTTCGGAGGCCCCCTCCCCGCACCCCCTCCCACCCATCCCAACAAGCCCCCATTCTCCTCTGAAGAGGGTCCCTCTGTCTAACGCCAAGTAACTCTTAAGGGTAGCATTTATCCTCGGGCACTCAGTTCACAAAGAGTGCTGGAGTGTCAAATAAACTCACTCCAGCCTGCAAAGAGAAGAGGAAGAAAATACAAAACCCCCTTTATTTCCACCCCTGCAGGGGAAACAAATACGGACTTTGTGCCGGGGAGCAGCAGCGCCCTAACGAAGCGGGGCAGTGCGCGTACTAATGTATCTCTAATAAAACTGTGTGTGCGTGCACACGTGATGGTGTGTGTGCGGAGCTGGCAGACGAGCAATAAATCAAAATCCCTCCGAAGAAGCGCTGGCTGTCCTGCGTGCCCGCTGCTTTCTAGGCAGAGCCCATCACCGTGAGCTCTGACAGCGTGGGGGTGACTTCTGTGGGTTTGCTGTTGGAGAGGGGTGCGGGGAGAGAGATGCTGGTTCTGTCCTGGGTCCTCTGCTGAGGTTGTCACCAAAGGTAAGGGACAGTGTGGGGGTCTGTGCTTGGCCACATCTTCAGCAGACCCTTTCAAGTCTGACCAGACCTTTGGAAGGGCTCAGCATGGCTGAGCTCTGCTGCAGGTGCTGATTTCATCAGGAAGCTCTTGCAGGAGGGGATTCAGCTCCTTGCCTTGCTGCGGGGGGTTTCTCCGTGGGAGCTGGCTGTGCTGCACACCCTTGCAGCTGGTGTGCCGTTATCGGTGTGAATCGTCGCCGTTTGATGAACCTTGTGGCTGCATTTGTCACTGCCGCTGTGCGGAGGAGACCTGCTGCCCTGCAAAGAAATCGTCGTCCTCCTTCTGTGGATGGATTTAAACTGTGGTTCTACATGTCAGAAACCAGCGTGACCAGTACTGACCAAACAACTGGGACAGTAACATCTAAGCAAGGACTTGGCCAGCGATGCCTGCTCCCTGGGGATGTGCCCAGCAGCATGGCCGGTACCTCTGCTCAGCAGCAGCAAGAAAATCCTGCTTTGTGGTCCTTCATCTTGGCATGATCCTGGCTTCTTCATGCTGAATTTGGGAATATCTTGCAGCTGTGCTACATGGGATGTGCTCAGATGCCCTCAGGTCTTCCTGCAGCTGACAGCAGACCTGGAGAACAAGGTGCAACTCTGGCTGTGCAGTAGTGGCTGAGGGTCACTGCTGTCCCCTCGTCCTGATGCTTGTTTCTCTACAGGTTTTGGCAGCTTGTCCTTACTGCAAAGGGCAGACACCATCAGCCGCAATAGCTGTTGGACTGTCCTGATGCCTAGAGGTGAGGAGATAAGAGTCTGGCCACGCGTGACCTTGGGACTTCTCCCCCTCCACTGAGCAAATGGTCCTGAGCCGAGAGGATTTGTCTCTGGATGGTTTCTCTCTACTGGGATCTCTGGAGTGATAAGCCCTTGTGAACCGGTGTGGGTTTTGGATGCTCCCTTCTGTCTGTAGCTGGGAATGTCACAGCTGGAAGGCTGCAGGCACCTGCTTCTCTCAAAATCTGGTGGATTACTTCTTTTGGTGTTATTCTGCTGGTGCTGTGGCTTTAACTAGTCTGGTGGAACTGGCTTCGCTATGTGAAATCTCCCAACTGACAGATGTGGAAAAGCAGCAGTTACAGCCCAGTGCTGCAGTCCCCTCTTTCTGGGCTACTCGTTCTGAGCATCATGGCTCTGGAGGAGGAAGGAGTCCACGTGTAGGACAAATCCTGCTGGTCTTAGGTGAGTCAAGAATATGTACTTCTCTTTCCTTTTTTTTTTAAAAAAAAGTATCTTCCTGTGGGACTAGCTTCTTAGAAAATTTAAAATGCCAAATATAGTGACCTGCCACTCCAGGGGGAATAGGAGAGTCGGTAGGCTTGTTTCTGCAAGCCAAAGTGGCTTTCCCCTCCTGCTTTAATCAAAGCACTAACTTTTTAGTACCATTTGAGCCTGAAATCCCTAATAAGAGTTTTCTTCCTGGAGTTATATTGCTGAGTAATGGATAAAGGAGTTAAAGCGAGGCAGCCTCAAGCAGGTTTTTCTTTCTTTCCCCAGCGAGGGGGAACCCCGCTGACTTTCTGCACTTTAAAGCGTGTCAAAGCAAGTGGTGGGAGCCTGCTGCTTGTTAGGTTCACTGGGAACAATGTGTGGCTTGTTTGGAGGGTACCACGGGGCTCCCGGTGCCTGGGTGGGTGCAGGGGGTGAGCCCAAAGGCTCCCTTTGGAGGGGAGCGCGGTGTAAGCTGCCTCGCAATGGAAAAATCTGTTTTCCTGGGGGAGGTGAGGGACTGGTAGAAAATGATGCCAGGGCTTTGGATTTTGAGGGGATTTCTATCAGCATTGACATCTCGGGGTGTGATGCTGGGGAGTGTGGCCAAGGGGCCTTGCAGGAGCAGCCGTGGATGCGTGAGGGTGTGTGGCCTGGGAGAATGAGATAAAATGTGATGATTCCTGCTTGGGTGGAGAATGAGCTGGTGACTCCTGTGCTGGTGAAGATGGGGTTTGCCCTCACCAGCCCTTTGTGCTGTTTGTTGTCCAGAGGTAAACGCAATGGTCCTGTCTTGGCTTTTCTCTGGGACTGGTCTGCTAGGGACACCTAGTTTTGTGGTCCTTGTGTTTTGGTGAGGACTTTCCTCTTCAGTCTCCATTCCCTGTGCAGCTGCTGGGGCCTTTTGCTCTGAGCTGGTGTGGGTCCAGCTTGGTTTTGGGGCATGGACATGAACTGACTCTTTCTCTTGGGAAGGTGCTGCAGTTCACCCAGCCCAGACTGCATCCTCATGTGTTTCTCTTTTTGTAGTGAGCTTTCCTCTGAGAGAACAAGGCTGAGAAATGTGGTGAATGAAGGGAAAACTGCTGCTGGGAAAGACTTGGGGTTTGTTTTAAAGTGTGTTTCTGGTTTTGGTTAGAGCTCATCTGTTCTTGTTTGCTGGTGATCAGTCAGTCCAAGAAGTCTGATGCAGGCTGGCAGGAATGTGAGGTTTATGCTAGTGTCCATCTAGGAGCAGCACAGCTGTGGACATGTGCAGCAGCTGAGCAGTGGGTGTGCCAGGATGGCTGAAGGGAAACTGAGAGGAGCTGTAAAGCTGCCATTCTTCCCTTTTGCTGACTGCAGATCCAGGAGGATGTGGTGTGCCCTCCCCAGAGAGACAGCTCTGCCAGCTGGGTTCTTGTCAGGATGGATGGACATGGCAAATGCCAACCTGAACAGCCAAGTGGCTGAAGCTCACTTGGTTTCTGCTCTACTGAACTGCAGACTTGCAACTGCGTGAACAGAGCTGGGATGTGTTTTAGCTTCCCTCCTGTGTCAATGTCTGGTGTTACAGCTCAGTCTCTTCCCAGACCCTTGGGATTGTGGTTTTCCATTGAGCATCTGCATGTACTGAGCACTTGACTTCATCCCTTTGCAACATGAGTCTCTTGGCTTCCTGTCCTGTCTCTGCCTCTGAAACACAGGGAGGAGGAGGAGAGATGATGCTCTGTTGTGCTACCAGCGAGAGCATGTGCGCATTCTCGAGTGCTGAGCTCCTTGGGTTAAGGTGAGGCAGAGGCTTTGCACCCTGAACTGGTGTAACGCAGCTCAGACCCACTTGGCTCTGCACCAGCTTCTGTCTGGTACTCGGAGTTTGGTTTTATTTTTTTGCATCTTCAGCTTTTTCTCAGGGATGTCCAGTGAAGGGTGCCTTTGCTTGGTTGCTCTCTGTGTGTGAGTAATAAGTGATGCACTGAGCTCTGCTTGCTCCGTGGACCCTGCTGGGGGCTGCTGGCTGCATGGCAAGGCAGGCTCAGGTGGCTGAGTCAGTCCTGTCCTGGTACTGCGCTGCTTCCCGGGTCCTGCGGGAAGGATCCTTTGGGATCCAGCTGCGGACATCCTTGCCTTTAGTTGCAGGTGGGAAAAGCTTTTTAATATGATCTTAAACAGCAATCCCTTGTCATGTGCTCTGGCCTAGACACTGCTCCTTGTTAGAGGCACTTCCTCACCTTCAATTGCTCCGTGGAGAGCATGTCCCCTGGGCGACCATGGTGCAGAACCTGTTCGGGGAATTCCCAGCTTTGGCTCAGGGAAACCTTTGTGCCAGTTGCCAAAAAATAAAAGTTTTAGGGGACTTATCGGCGCTGCTCGCCCTGCACGTGCCTTCCACTCGGCCGGGGGCTTTCCCGTGGGTGCCCCCCCACGGAGGGGGGGTGGGTACACGCTCTCCGAGGGCAGCCGAGCGACTCCGCGCTCCCGGGAGCGGGGGGTGCGGCGGGCGCGCGCTGACACCTGCCGGCGGCACCGGGCAGCGGCACCGGGCAGCACCGGGCGGCGCCGGCAGGGGGCGCGCGAGGGCAGGCGGCGGCGGGAGACCCGGGTTCGAGGCCCGGGGGAGCCGGGTTTTGTCCCGTCCCCCCCCATCGTTCTGGGTAAACGGCCCCGAATCCTGCGCCTTCCCCCTCCCGCGGGTGGGGCCCCCCCGCAGCCGCGGCTCCGTGGGCCCAACTGTGGAATGTCCCGGTCTGGCACAGTGCACGGTGTGGCTTGTTGGAGGGGCTGGAAGGAGGATGGAGAAAGGAGGGGGTGATTGCTGGTGGGGGATGCTTATCCGAGGGGTTCTTAGCAGATTTGGGCTGGAAGTTTGATTTAGGCTCTTCAGACGGTAGGAGAGGAGAGAAGGGGGCTGTGGAGTGCACGGGGTGCCTGGAAACTGTGAATGTCAACACACGGGAGTGGCAGAGGAAATTTGGGTTTTTATGCACTGGATTTCTAAGGTGAATCTCTACTCAAAAAAAAGGCTGAGAGCGTGCTCTTTGTGATGCTTATTGGTGCTTTGACAAGTGGAACAGACTCTCCCTGTGTCCCCTTCCTCTTGATATCTCCTTCTCCCAGCTTTGAGCACTGTCTGGGAGGCTTGGTTCAGCTACCAAATGATTGCTTCCCCTCCAAAAAGTCAGCAAGCAAAGAGCTCTTCCTGCTGCTGCCAGCTTCAGGTGGTGAATGGCAGCAGTTCTGGAAAGGGGCTGGGGACCGTGGGCAGCCTCTGCTGTGCCTGAGAGCCTGGAGAACATCTCGGGAGCCTTCCTCATCCTCTCTCTTCTGCTTCTCAGCCCCTCCGGTGCATATCAGCAGAAACTCGTGGCTGCTCTTGTCCTGGCTGTACATGAGGAGCCCGTGGCTGGGCTTCTTTTAGCACAGAGAAGCCAATCCCCCTGCTGAGGGCCTGGAGCCACTGCAGAAGGAGCCTGAACTCTTTCTTAGCTTGTTCTCAGTGGCAAGTAGGTGGCAAACTGGAAGGTGGGGAATTATTAGGAGAGGAAAAGAAATCAAAGCAAACTTGCTGCTGCTGTGTATAAGCTCATCCCTGCTGTGAATGCCACATGCTGACCTTCTTCCCTTTGGTCCTTCTCTGAGCTGAAAAAGTTGGGGAAAAAGCTGTGGAGACGCCATGGAGCAAGCAGAGGCGAAACGGGGCAGGGCTGCTCCATCCAGACAATTCCCTGGGTTATGGTGGGGGGGACTCAAAGCGGTGTCTGCTATGCAAAAGGTCGGACAGGGAGTGATGGTCACTTCTGGGCGTACCGGGAGGCAGAGGCTTCCGGGGCGGCGGGGGCTGCCCGGCTCCGGTGCCGGCCCCGCGGCCGCTGGATGGCAGCGGCGCTCCGCCGCATCCCCCGCTGCATCCCCCGCGGCCGCGCTCCGCTTCGCGGGTGGCTTTTGCCGCCCGTCCCTTCCCCGGCCGCCCCCACGAAACGGCTGGTCTGCGGGGGAGGGGGTGCTGACCCCGGGGGGAGGGGGAAGCGGGTGCTGCTGCTGTCGGGGTTCAGCGGAGGCTGGAGCCGCACGGTGGGTGAGATGTCCCCGGTCCCTCCTGCTCCCCAAAATTGCTGCCCAGATTGAGCACAGCCCGTGCAGTCGTGTTGGCATCGCTGCAGCGGCGGGGTGCAAGGGTGCAGCTGGCAAAGCCGTGCTCGGGGTCTGGTTTCCCTTTAGATGTGGCTGTGGAGAGATGGAGGATGGCTTTGTAAGGCAGGAGAAGGTAATTCTGGGTTAGGCACATCCCCGTGCTGGCTGGAGTGGAGGATACAGGGTGGTAGTGCCCAGGGTGTGCTTGGTCGGTGGCTGACCCGCTGCTGGGGGCACTTGCTGGTGCTTTGAGACCTGAATTAAATCCCATATGAGGGCATCCTCCATGATGGTGGGCACCTGCATAGGCCACGCCAGGGCTGTGTCTCTGTGCCTCATTTCTTCAAGCTTTTGGGGCTCCTAGCAGTTCCTAACCTCCTGTGGTGCTCGTGGAGGTCCATACCCAAAAGAAATCTGCTGAGATCAAGGTGTCAAGGCAATAAGGAGGCAAGTCAAGGAGGAGGCTGGGGAGGGAGAAGAACTGGGGCTGTAAATGTGACTCTTGTGGATCTGGGTTTAGCCAAAAGCACTTGACACTTCAGAGTACTGTTAAGCTGTGTCTAAAAAGCTGCTGATCCATGAGTGTGACCTGGAAATGTGGGTGCTGAGGGTAGGGCTGGTCTTGAAGGTGCTTCATATCATAACTCTGGGCCATCACCTTGGCAATTGGGGCTGGTGTGTGCAGGGGCAGGGGGACACTGGGAGAACCAGAGGCTGATGTTTGGGTGATGACCATCATAGGCGTGTGATGCAGAGGCATCTGCTGTCCCTGCCTGTCTCCAGCACACTCCAAGTGAGCCACCTACACAGTGTTCCTGGAGCTGTGCGGCTGACATGGGGATGGTTTGACGTGCTGTGTTCCTCAAAGAAAAGGTGTTGGAAACCTCCTGCTCTACCTCTCCCTTTCTCATTGTCCTTTTCCGACTCCCCGGGGAAAAGAGGGGTTGGGAGTGTTGTCTGGCTCTGCTTCCACATCGCTCTGTCTGGAAGTGAGTGAATTATTGCTGGATAAACCAGTGTGTTTGGCTGCCTTGAAAAGCACTTCCCGAGCAGTTACAGACTACTTGGTCGGCACCATTCACGTTGAAGGGTTTCACTGTCCGGGCTGCCTCCTCGATAGCTGGAGCCAATCGCAAATTCCACCAGTGCTACCAGCCTTAGAGCCAGGTTTCCATGGTGAATGCATTTTGGTTCTGCACCTAAAAGCCTGGAGCTTTTGGGAAGCTTTTTTTTTGCCACAAGAGTCCTAGTTTGTCTGTTGCTCCATCTTGCTTTGCTGAGGATGTCCTCTGGCTCTCCCTGGCTGGCTGCTGCCTTTGGAGGGGGGAGAGATGCTTTAAGTGCCTCTGACAGCCGATGCCTTGGGGACAGGCTCACGAGCTTTGTTCTCACGCTGCTGTGGACTCCAGCACACCCCTCTGCCTCTGGGGTGCTGTGTAAGGCTGAGGTATGGGTCTGTCCTGGGACCTGTTTTTTCTCACGCCAGGACCTGTCCCTGCACTCCTTCTGTGCATGCCTCGTGCCTTCTGCTCCTTCTGCTCATTGTTGGAAACCACGATAAACCCAGTTTAATTTGCCAAGGTGCCTAGTTCAAGCCCTTCTGACATGACTTGCTCTAAACCCAAATGAAATGTTCATACAGGGACTTTGCATTGAATGAGCTGCAAGTTGCACCTTCATGGAAATGGGTGTGAGTGTGTGTGCCCACCCCACCGCTCTGCCCGGCCACAACCTCGTTCTGCACCACGCTCCTGCCTCCTTCCCAGCCTTGTGCATATTGGCTGCAAGGCAAAAAAATTGTTTAAAGACTTTATCTGGGCTTTTCGTGCATTTCCTTGCATGCCTTTATAATGCAAAGGAGGTTTTGGAGTTTATGTATTTGCCCTTCCTCGGGGGTGCGTCTGCCCAGCTGCTCCGCAGGGACGTCCCCGGTGCGCTGGGAGCTGCGCTGCACCCTTGGCCTCTGGAATGCTCTTTTCATTGATATTTTCTGAGAAGAAAAATGCCTGCTTTGTATCCACTGCCCCTTTCTTTCCCTACGCAGAAGGGGAGGGAGAAAATGACTAAAATATTTTCTTGTAACAAAAGGCTGAGGGTGAATCTAGATCAGCCATTCTGATCCATTTAAGGCAAAATCTCCAGGGTTTTCAGCAGAGAAATTAAAACACTGAGGCTTTCTCTTTTCTTCAGAAGAACAAACAGGAGCGGTTACCACTTCCTCTAGCTCATAAACAAAACCAGCCCGACGTCTCCAGGAGAAACCCTGCCAAGAGACTTTCCTTCCTAATTGTTTGATATTTTTTTCAGTTCTGATTAGTATTCGGGAGTGCCTGGCACACAAGTAGGAAGTTTCAGGAACAGGCTGTAGGTCTTGCTTCATGCAGATCCTACCCTCTTTTTCCACCTCTTGCTCTCCTTGTCTGGCGCCCTCTCCTTCCCTCCTGGTTCATCCTGCCTTACTTTCCTTCATCTGCCAGACTTCCAGGGCTGGTGCTAGAGGTGTCTTTTGGCCATCAGACTCTGGTGCTTGCTTTTCCTTTTGGAGCTTTGCTGTGTTTGCAGGAACTGTATCAAGGGCTCTAAAGGCTTTTATTGACCTGCTCTTCTGCAGTTCCTTCGATTTCAGGCTTTGCTCTTGGGAAGGAGCTCTGGCTGGACCGGCTGCAGGGGCAATCACTTTTCCCTGAAAGAAGGAGCAGGTTGGCATTTGGACTAAACTTAGTAAATGCTATAGAAGAACTGAGGGTGCAGCTGCCTCTGTGTCCCACAGAGATGCAGTTTGCTGCAGAGCTGCTCCCACCTATGCACAGCAAGATCTCCTCTACCTGCCCCAGCATCCTCGTAATGCTGTCACCAGGAAAAGTCCTTTCTGTGGAAGGACAGAAAGCTCCAGCTGGCCTTAGAGCTCCCTGGCTGCTCGCTTCATCCCCTGTCATGGGACAGTGATTCATTTGAGATGGTCCCGGGGGAGGCAGGGAAAAGCAATTTGTGTGTCTTTTTTTTTTAACCTCTGCCATCCTTCCCTAGGCAGCCAGTCTGGGGCTGTGCATGCTGCCAGTGCTCCTGCCCAGGGAGACGAGCTGCTGCCCTCGTCCTGCTTTTCCAAGTTACTTTATTGCGTGGAGAAGAGCTTTCCCACATCTTGGTTTTGTGGCTGGGTTTTAACGTGTAACACTGTTCTGAGTTCTGTTCTTGCATCATGTGCTGGAGATTAGGAAATCGGTAGCGATAATAAATATTGCTGAATGAGTGGGTGTGGGCAGGAGGGAGGGAGAAGAGTGATTTAAAGGGCAAGGGAAATAGTGTGCTCCCTATGAGCAATGTTCTTTCTGCAGGGATGAGTCCAAGCTCCCATGTCTTCTGTTGCAGGAAGCACTCGCCTGATAAAATAACTGATTTGGAGCGTGTGGTTGGAAACGCTGGCCTGTGATGCTGCTGTCTTGTGCATGGGGTGCTCAGGGGACGCGCACCACATCCATGTCCCCTGCAAGGGATGGCCAAAAATCTCCCCCCAGCCCTGCTGGGGCTGGTGCTGGGCTGAGGGGCACCTCAAAATGTGGGGTCCCTGTTAGCCGTGTGCTGTTACTCTGTCCCTTCTGGGATGAGTGTTGCAGTCCCTTCTTTGGAAACCAGTTTGCAGAGTGCCCGGTGCACGCTCCCTGCCTCTGGGAATACACAGCCCTGGCTCTGTGACTCAGACTGAATTTCTTCATCATAAAGAAACAAGCATCGTGTCTTGGGCTTTTCTCACGCTTTCCTTGCTGTGGTTTCCAAGTGTTTTGTAAACCACTGGTGGACTCAGGCTGGTAAAGCCTCTGAGCAGGCAGGTGAAATGGTGTTTGCTCCTCTTTCATTTTTAAAACGGGAAAATTGAGGCTTTTAACTTATCCAGGGTTGTGCAGGGAAATGATGGCAAAGCACAGAGCCCCATTCCATGTGCCTTTGCTCCTGGGGTGGCTGAGCTGATGGCTTTGCTCTGTGCTCTGTTTGAGACAGGGACAAAGCAGCCACCCTGCCTTGCTGTTTCTGGTCTTGAGCAAGATGTGCTGGTGTCTCTGTGTGCAGTTTTCCTCTTCCCATGAACGCTGTAGCTGCTGGGCCGGAGGGATGCCCTTCCCAAAGCAGAGGCAGTGCTGAAACTGTGCTGGGGGAGCAGACAGACCCTTGCAGGGCCCAGCTCGTTACAGGGCTCTTATCACCGCGGCGTCCAAGGAGTTGGAACACAGTGTTAGTGATGTTCCTCTGGGGCAGGAAGATATTATCCCCTTTTTTACAGAAGGGAAGGGTGGCTAATGCAGCACAGAAGGATTAGGGCTGGGATTTTCTAAAGCCTGCTAGTTAAGAAGACTGGAACTTGCAAGTCACTGAAGTTACTCAGGAGCCCATGTGTAAAACTTCTGGCTGAAGCAGAACATTGAACTCAGGGCTATGATGGTCCAATACCTCCAAGCTCTTCAGCAGCAGAAGCAGTAAGGCTTGTGAATCCATCAAGACATTTTCAGAGCACAACTTCTTCCTCCTTGACTTTCAGCTGATGAGGTTTCCATCTTATTTTTTTTCCTCCTCTTTCCTGATATTTACCCCATGACCGAGCTGGGAGGGAGTGGGAGAGGCTCAGCAGGAGCTGGGGGGAGATGCCACGGGAGGGAGGTGATAAGCCAATCTTTGAAAACAAAGTTCAGGCAAATATATGCTGGAGTGGGGAGCAGGTTCCCTCGTGTTGCAGCATGTGAGGATGAAGGGAGTAGCTGGGAGCAGCATCTTGCCTCGCTACAGCTTCTTGCTGTGTTGTAGCCATCGCACTCCTGCTGCATTCTTGGGGAAGGTCAGCTTCCTGTAGGAGCTTTGTATCTCCCAGCACTTTTTTCTTTTATGTGAAAGTGCAACTTTTTACTTTGAGGGTGTCGTGGTTCTACCTGGCTGGCAATGAAATGCCACGTGGCTTCTCACTCACTCTCATCCATGCCTGGGGGAATGTGGAAGAGAATTAAAGAGGAAAAGGGAAGGAGACTTGTGGGTTGAGATAAGAACAATTTAATAATAATATAAAATTAAAAGCAATAATGATAATGTATGAATATATATAAAATGATAATAAATTATACAAATGAGTGATGCACAGTGTAATTGCTCACTATCTGGTGACAAATGCCTGTCCTGCCAAGTGATCCTGAAACAGATAAGTCCTTGCACTGCAGTCCTGGACAAGAGAGAGGCCAGAAAGGAGAGAGAGGGAGAACTCTGAGTCCAAGAGTCCCCTGAAAGAGAAGGAGAATGAATTCCCCAGCTGTCCAGTCAACCCTCATCTACATACTGGGCATGATGCTGCATGATATGGAATAGTCCATTGGCTGATTTGGCCCTCAGTCCTGTGTCTCAGTTCAAATCACAAGGGGAGTTGTGGCACCTTTGTCCTGGCCATACCCCCCCAGCCTGCTGTGCTCCTGCACACCAGCAAAAACATGGGAAGCTGGAAGGTCCTTGATGTCTCAGCACCAACTATAAACATCAGTGTGTTATCCATGTTCTTCTCATAACAAATCCCAGACCAAATCCAAAATACAGAGCTCTTCTAGCTGATAGAAAGAAAAACTCACTCTGTCCCAGCTGAAACCAGCACGCAGGGCTGTTGTACTCTGGTTTTTGCAGCTGGTTTGTGTTCCAAGTGCCTGCTTGAATCAAGGTGCCAGAGCTGGGCGTGCAACTTTATCAAAGTAAACTTGAAATCAGTTTTTAGTGTGGGCCCTTTTTCCAGCTGGGATATGGGAACTGCTGACCGTGGAGCCTGGCAGCCTGGGCATGGGCAGTGCTGCATGGGGATAGTCTCCCTTCAGTCCTGGGAAGTGCTTTGCTGTGGGGGTGTTGTAGATGGGAATGGTCTGACTTGTCATTAACGAGTTGGGAGGGTTTGGCCTTTTCTTTCGTAGTGTCTTGTTGGGACTAGGTGAGAGGAAACAGCTGCTGCTGGCAGCAGTGGGGCTGGGTATCTGGCAAATAACTCTGGTTTGTATAGTTAAAACCCGAAAGGGGCAGGGGCAGAGCAGCCTGCAGACAGGAGGGGGAGAGACCGGGGTGTTGTATGTTCCTGCCGTGGCATCTCCTGGTCCAATGCTTGGGTAAAGTTGCCTGCGTAAGAGCTGGATTTTGTTTCGGTGTTTTTTGGCATCCCCTCCAGCACTTGGAAGAGGGATGGTGTGATGTCAGTACAGGTAGAGCGAGCTCTGTGCTGACCTCCCCTTCTTGGCGAGGACTTATCCGGATGCTCATAAAACCTGTGTTCTCCAACTCCTGAAACTTTTTCCAAGAGGTTTTGGCTGGTTTTGGAAGGCGTGAGCGTTTGCAAGACAACAGGGAGCTGCGTCTGGAGGGTGGTAGCTCTGCATGAAGCCCTCCCTGTCCTCCCCAGCTGCAGCTCTGCCCAGCAGCTCGCTCAACCCCGTCCCTGGTTGCAGAAGGGAGCTCAGCTGTGTGCTGCTTCCCCGGAGCCCAGAGTGGGGGCAGAGAGAGCTGTTTTGGTAAAGCATCTAACAAGCAGTTCCTTATTCTTCTTAAAATGAATTGAGACCTGCTGAGAGCATCCTCGTTAGGATGCTGGTGGAGAGGCTGTGTGGGTCTCCACGCCAGCCCAAGCCCAGCTGCTGGGAAGGAGCTGGGTGACCTCAGATGTGCTGTTCACGAAGTGGTGATGCTGGGAAGCTCAAGGTCAGCAGCATGGGCATCTGCAAAGGGATTTCACCAGGAAATCCCCTTTGAGCAGGACCCTGCTGGCAGTTCCTCCCCTGGACATGATGCATCTTGAGTTCCGAGTGGGAGCTACGTGACAAACATCTGAATACTGGTGTTCCTCACTTTTTTTTTTTCCCAATCCCCCTGATTACCTGTGGTCTGACCTCAAAATGCCACGTGGCCGTTGAGCCCCACTGGGTGATGGGAGAAGGTGGCACCAACGAGGCCGATGGGTTTCTGCGGGATTCAGGGATTCCTGCCCAAGTGCCTCTGTGCTGCCGCAGGGACTCCTCGCTCGTAAAGAGCAGCGCTACCAGAGGATTAATGGTTAATCGGGTGTTCGTGGAGGGTTATAAACAACCTGTCGGGCTCTTTAACACCTTTTGCTGATGTGCTCGTTGCCCTGCGTAGCACATTCCTGTCTGTCTGGTGCAGCCTCGTAACCTCTATTAATCACTCGTCAGCTCCTGCTGCCCAACGCCACTCGGATGGTGCTCAGCAGCCCGTGGACCTCACCTGCTGTGCCAGGATTTCCAGACTCCTTGGGGGACGTGGCGAGGGCCCCACAGCCCACATGAAGAACAGGGAGCCCTCGTGCTCGGTGCTGTGCCCACCCTGTGCTCTGCTCTTCCTTGGGAGCTGGGGACGGGGGAGCTGCTGGGAAAGGTTTTAGGGTGCCAACAAAAACACTTCAAAGGGCAGGTCCAAGGAAGATCTTCTGGTTGGCCCCACCGAGAGGGGGATCCAGCACTGAAGGTTTCTGGATCCATCAAGCTGATGTAGGAGGGACCCTGCTCTGCCCGGGGTGAGCCCTGGCCCCATGCTGCTCCCTGCCTGGCACAGCAGGAACGCCCAGCACTCCTGTGCCCGCTTTGGTGCTCCCTCCTGGTGTTTGGGATACAGCGTGCACCCTTCCTCGGGCTGCCAGGGTGCTCACCTGGTTAAACAAACACTGCTGGGATATGACCTGTCTGTTCACCTGTCAGCGCTGTTCTGCAGCTCCGTTTAATCTCCTGGTGTGGAATTTCCCCTGCAGTTTCTGCCTCCCCCCTTGCTGCCCCCTTCCCACGATCAGGGTAATTAAATATTGTCCCAGTCCCGTCACTTAATGGCCTGGCTGTTTGCCAAGGGGAGATAACTGAATGTTTGCTCTCTGCGGACCAAGGACACGGGCAGCTCGTGCCCACAGAGGGCATGTGACCAGGGCACAGTGTGACGCTCGCAGGTGGCATCTGGCTGCGGTGGCAGAGCTTTTCCCATGGCACAGCTGGCACCTGTGGCCGGTGCTTGAAAGGGACGTGTCTGAGCAACCTCTGCCCTTCTGCTATGGCCTGACTCAGATACCAATGTCGCTGTGTTTTCAGAAACTTTGGTCAAAGGAAAGGTCCAGCCATGAAAGAAGGTTCTAATTTTTATTTTTTTTTTAATATTTTCAACTTTTTATGTATTTCTTTTTTCCTTCTTGTCCTAAGCTGCTGTTTGAATTTTATTTTTTTTCTTGCTGAAGCTTGAGGCTGTTGGTAGATGCTCACCCAAGTCTAGGACAGGAGAGTGCTGGTGTCCACACTGTCCCCCTGCCTGTAATGGGCTGGGAGTGGGAGACAGCAGGTGGTTCTGGGTGGAGGAAACAGAGACCAAATGTTCGTCACTGGGAAGGCTGGGGGGTCCTGGGCCCAGCAGTGTGCCAGGGTTGGAGTGGCTGAGCTGGGAGCTGCTGTGCCTGGTGAACCTGTGCTCCCTCGCAGAGGCTGGTCCCTCCTGGACAGGTCTCTGCCGTGCGGTGGGGGTCGGTGGTTCTCCACCTGTGTGAAATGGTCCCACAGCCAGCCCAGGGGCTGGGCTCTCCCACCTGCCCAGTGCCCCGCAGGGACCCTGAGCGGGAGACAAGGGCCGGATCCTTCCTTTGTGAAATGGTGATGGGGCTCTGGCAGTCGAGTGCGCCCTCCCCAGTGCCATCCTTAATCCCGTGGGACAGGGGATGTGGTGTGTGTGCCAGGAGAGCCCAGCTTGCCTTCCTGCGCCCAGCGGATGGATGCTGGGGAGGAAAAAAAATCCCAAGGACCCCACCAGCCTGAAAGCTCATCCAAACCAAAAGTATTGGGTTTTTGTGTTGGTTTTTTTTTGGTTTTTTTTAACATTGTGCTTGAGTCTTTGCCAGGGTTGAAGCTGAGCTGGGTGCCTGGGGATGAAAGTGAGCTGCCCCATCTGGAGCACACCTGGGGAGAGCAGCGGTGATGGGCTACAGCTGTCACCTACCAGACATGCAAACCGCTGGCACTGCTTTATTGCTGTGCCATGGGGAGATAAGGCTTGCTGGCCATCGGGGAGGGCAGAGGGCTGGTGGCATGGCTGGTGGCCCTGGGCATTGTCCTGTCCCCTTGCCTGGGGCTGGCTGCCTTGCGGTGCTGGGTCGGGTGCCTGTGGCTCTGGTTTGAACACCTCGGTGCTGGAGAGCTTCACGCTTGGACAGAAGGAAGAGGTTCAGAGACCTGCTGCTACTTCTAAGCAAACAGGCAAGTCAGGTTTTGGATCCCAGGAGCTCTGAAGGGTCTGCCCAGGAGGTGGAGTCTCCTTTGCAGAGGGCTTTGGGACCCTCTGGGGTGATGAGCTGTATGTCAGTGCTGGATCTAATTCTGACTTAAGGCTGTCTGTGACAGCCAACTTTCTTAAGCCAGAAACAAAGTCCTCTAGTGGAAAGCTCAGAAGGAAGAAAACTCCCAAACTATGATTTCTGGATACCCTTTAATTTTAGGGATTAGGAGTCCAATTTCTGCGTTTCTCCAAGGTTACCGTGAGCGCGGTTATAAATTAAAATTGCTGCAGAACTGAACGCTGCTGCCAGAGCTCTCGAAGCCTGGATGCCGCTTGGCTGCAGATGTCCTTGCTTCACCTTTCCACAGTCGAGGGGAAAAACTGTTTACACTTGGCCAGAGAAAAGAGCAGTGACACACTGAGCTGGTGCCCTGTGAATCCCATCACGTAGCCAGGCTCCCCAGCCCGGCCCCACTCCGCTCGCTCCGGCTGGGCTCCCAACGGGCTCAGCGTACGGAGCCGGGCTGGCCCCGGAGCCTCGTTGGTGCCGAGACTTTCTCCCAGTGCAGACCTGGCTCTTGGCTGGTGCCTGACACGTGGGATGGATCCCGAGACACGGCGATGCTGGACCTGCTGCCGAGGGGTTTGCCCCAGGCTGGAGCTGCCCGTGCTCCTGCTGTGCCAGGTGGCTGAAGAGCAAATTGAAGACAGCACTGGATGGCATCTGTTTCCTCTGCCACCGGTGAGACCACCCATCTCATTTTTTTTTCAGTTAAAGCCGATTTCTATGCCACATTACCAAGGTCTGTCCCGTGATGCCAGAGCTGTGTCTCCGGGGCTTTCCTCGCCGCCTCTGACAGCGTTTTTGCCCCCCAGCTCCAGAAGGAGCCGTGCAGCGGGTTGGGTGACGCATGGCCCTTCTGCAGCTGCGTGGAATCCAGCGGTTAACCAGCCCTCCTCCTCCTCCTCCTCCCGTGAGATAAGCCCGTAATTCCGTGTGTTGTGTTCCGGAGCCTGGGCCGTGGGGCTTTTCTGCTATAGCTTTGTGGGTGCTGGGGGGCGAAAGCCCGGCGCGGTGCATCCAGGAACCACCTGGGAGGGAGCCAGTGGCTCCCCCAGCATCCCACCGCTGCGGGCAGGAGCTCCACCAGCGCTTCCTCTGTTTCCCCCAGCCCCTCTGAGCTGTTTGGTACCTCGAAGGGCTCCAGTAGCAGCCCCCCCCCAGCTCCCCCTGCCCCTACACTTGAGATGAAGTCGCTGGGACTGTTGGATGCTTTTTGTCTTCCTCTCACCGCACTGGTGTTGCCTCTTGAGCCACCTCAAAGGCTCTGCTCCAGGGAGGCTCAACAGACACTACAGAGAAACGAGAGGAGGAAATTAAACACGGTGGGTGTTGGGCCAGCACCCTGGAATCAGCTCCATGACCAGGCTGCCAAAGACCCCGGGCTCTGCTCGGTGGCTCAGAAGTCCCTCAGTGGGGGGCAGAAAGGGGAGCAAAGAGCTTTTGTTTAACAACCTGCAGCAGGATCCTGCCCAGACAGGATGCGAGATGCAGCCAGACCCCGAGCCTGGTCCCCAGCAGTGCTGTAGGGGGGATGGAGGGGCTAGCCCCGTCCGAGGTCTTGAGGCCAAAGTGCTTTGGGCAGGATGGATCCGTGTGTCAAAAAATGTACGTGGTTAATGTCCCTCTCGTTGAGGATGAGGTCCTGGTGCTGGCATGCTTGGGAGTGCGGGGGGCCGGAGCCCCGCTGTCATAGGTACCGCATCCCTGGTGCTCAGGAAAATTCGTATTAAAAATACTTCAGCGTTGGCTTCGGGTGGTGCATCTCCCCCTCGTTCTGGTGGTCACAGAGATTTTGGTAACACAGGCAAGTTTGGGGATGCTTCTGAGCAGTGTCACTGCTCGGGGGTGTCGTGCCCCATACGGTCCATGTACCCTGCACCTCTCCGAGCAGAGCGGGGAGGGCTGCAGTGATGGCAAATTCTGGAACTTTATGCTAATAAGGTTTGGAAATACTTGAGTTTTGCTTAAAATTTGAGGTCTGGGTGCACTGTAATCTCACTTTTGGTTTTTTATTAGGTAACATTATAGCTCTTCTCTTTGTAAAGTCAACTTTGAAAACACGACCCTGAAGTTTCGAAAGCCAGAAAGCAAAGAAAAAGGAATGTAAACAATTTTTTCTTTATGTTGAAATCTCAGGATTTTATTTTAAAGCTGCCTTATGATTTTCAGGGAGCAATAAGCTTGAGGAGTGATACAATTACTGTACGCTGGTGGTGTCCTCCAGTGCCTGGGGATGCCTGCTGTTGATGTTGGGTAATCCTGGAGATGCCTAATTAAGATTAATTTAAATAAGAGCTGCTTCTGCTGGAGCTGGCGGCGTATTAACTTCCCTTTCATGTACCACAAGCTTGAAAGTTTTTTGGGAGGACTTTTGAAGGATGCTTCTATGGCTGAGTGGTGTCATCGTGCCAAAAAGGCAGAACCCCAGCCTTGCTCAAGCTGGTGCCCTGCTTTAGCGTACATCAGGCGAGCAAGGAGCAGAGGTGCTGCCCGTTTTGGGACGAGGTGACACATCCCATCGAGGTGACATCTTGATGTCAGAGGTGGCCGTAACCTCTCCACCATCCCAAGCAGGAGCTGTTGGAGTCCGGGTGCTCGCTCAGGGGCATGGGCAACGTTGGGGCACGCGGCAGGGTTGCTCCAGTCTAATCCTGGCCTGGCCTTTCTCCTCAAATCTCTTTTAAGATTTTATTTTTTTTTTTTTTGAAGTAGTGGATTCTGTCTGGGGCCGTTTTAGAGGATTAAGGTCCCCGAGTGCGTGCTGCTCTGCGGCTGTACGGGCGCGGGGCTGGCTTACCTATAGCGGCTCATTACTGGGGACAGAGAGATTTTGGGTTTTTGCTCTTGCCCTCAGCCACGTGAACAGCCTGGCTGGCACTGTATGATTAAATTAGTTTCTAGGAGAACAAATCCCGGATTAGCGTAGCCATTTGCCATGCTGAAAGCGGAGCCCTGCTAATTAGGTTTATGTAACGGGCTCGCATGGCGTTCTGCAATCGGGCAGGGGCGCAGGGGGGAGAGCTGGGGCGGCAGCACTGGTTAATTGGGAAGCACGCAGGGGTCCCTGGTGACCACTGGAGCTGCTGAAGTCTGGGCTGAACTTCTGTGAATTAAAAAAAAAAAAACAAAACAAGAAAAAAATAGCATTGCAAAGCATTGCTTCCAGCAGCACCGAGAAGCGTGAGCTGCGCGGTCGGAGTGCGTGTTGCCGGGACCGGAGGGGTCTCCGGCTTCTTGTCCTGTATCGCAAGTGCCTTTTCCTCGGGACCACGGCTGCTCCCTGGCCATGCTGGCAACCCCTGCCCGTCTTGTGGGATTGGGTTTCTGTGCACTGGGAAGGTGAAGGAGGGGGTCAGGAGGTGGGGGTCCCACCGCCGTCTCCTCCTTTTGTGGCATTAACCAAAGTGGCCGTGGCACGGCGATGCCGTGCCGGGTGTGTGCCGTGCCGTGCAGCAGCCAGCCCGTGGTGGGACCCCTCGTACGGTTCAGTGCCCGATGGCGAGCGAGGTCTGGGCTCTGCCAGGGCCCCAGCTGTGGGCAGGTTCCTGCGGGAGATGCTTTGTTTCCCAGAGCTGGGAAGCAGATCCCAGATCTGGATGGCTCGGCCAGCCCGCGCCCTCCTGCCGAACAAACCCTTGTAAAAATTGCCCAGCGAACCTCAGTAAAAGTTAATGGAGTAGTCAAAGGCTAATCCATCCCAGGGAAATGTAGATTAAATCCCTGCAGCAATGAGAGACTTTTCCTTCCAGCTGTGATGGAATTGTGAATTTTTTTCCCTTTGCCTTCCCAGCTGCTGTTCCCTCCCTCTTCCACAGGCAGTGGCAAGGGAGGGTGGCACAAAGGGATGTGGCTGGCATCACGGTGACAGGGGGAGGTAGCTGGATGTGTAACAGCTTGGTGGGATCTATAGCAGGAGGCTGAGCTGCCACTCCTGGGATAGGAGAGATGGAGATTTGGGGGATTTGAATTGGGGCATGTCTAGAAACAGCAGGTCTGGTGGGAATGTGATGACTGCCCTCCAGGAAAACATCCCCGCTCCGGGTTTAATCCCGGGGGGATCCGATCACCCCCACTGCCAGTTGTGCCCCCAAAGGAGCTGAATGGGCTAGAGCAGGAGCAGAAACGGTGGCCGTGGGTGGAGGTTGAGGTGCCTGTTAATGACATGTGTTAATGGCTGTTGGTGGGAGCCGTGGCCAGCACGCACCTCTCCTGCGGGTCCGAGCACCGGCGGTGGGTTGGGAAGCAGAGGGTGGTCTGAACCAGGGTGTCCTCGGAGCGGTGGGTCGGTCAGGCTGATGCTGTGGTGGCAGAGTGGGGGTGCAGAGGAGGGTCTCTGTGGCCCTGAGCCTTCTCCATTGGGAGCGGCGGTGGCTCGTCCTCCCCCTCCGCCGGCGTTTCCATCCTCGGGGCCAGCGCTAAGCCCAGCTGATGGCTTCGGATCGCAGGCAGAGACCGCTCCACTCCACCTCCTGCGGAGATCCGGCATCCTGCGGAGAGACAACCCCCATGGGCAGCGACGTCCCGGGAACAGCGGGGTGGGTGTGCATCGTACGGGCTTTCCCTGCTCCTCGCGCTCCGTGCACGTCGCATCCATCCTCTGCTTTATCCCTGCGTGTCCGGCCCCACCACCACTAGTGCTGCGGAGCTTTGATCTGCTCCGAGTGATTAAATTCATATCATCCAGACTGACAGCTTAATATAGCTCAGTGAGGCCGTGCTAAATTAGTTGTGTCTGTCTTGCCAAAGCTGCAGAAATGCTTTCTGACAGTTACAGGCACTTGATACTTTTTTTTTTTTCCTTATTATACAGTAGGAGTTGCCTTTGCTCTATTCGGGGCATCCTTCCTGGAGTTTCCTAGAAACTGCTCCGCCGCAGCTGTATATATACGTCTTAGTTTGGGTTGAATTTTTGTGAAAACTTTGTGAAAACGATGTGCTGGCTGAGTCTGGAGCAGCAGGATCGAGCCGAACTCGCCCTGTGCCCAGAGGTCCCCTGGGCATCGGTGCTTAGCCACCGGGCTGGTCGACCACGGCTCACGCTGTGTCATGACCGTGGGTCTGAGATAGTGGTGTTGCTTTGGGGCCTCCAATTCAGCACCAGGTCCCTTCAGCTGTGACGTCAAACCCTGAAAACCACCCGTGAGAAGTGAGATTAGCGCGCTCTCTCTGTATGGATCATAAAGGCACGTTTTCCAGCTCATCCCTGCATCCCCAGTGATGAGGAGGTCGCTGCTTCTTCCTTCCAGGTGAAACTTGTGGTCATGGCTCCAGCAGCAGCTCCCAAGGTGGTCAAGCCCAAGGGATGGGAATTACCCTCAGTTGGCAGCGGCCATCTGGCATCGGAGCCCGCAGCAGCGGTGGGGTTGGGGAGGGCTGTCCCCAGGGCCAGTCCCTTCTGGCGTTGGCAGAGGTAACGGAATGCCTCTTGGTTTTGGGATCCCTTGGAGTAGGTGATGCCTTTCGTCTCCCCATGGATGCTCCAGGCCTGGCTTCTTCCACCCATTTTGGGGTGAAATATGGCACTTTGCTGGTTCCCGAGCCCAGTGGAGGAGGAGCAATTAAAATACCTTTGATGAGGATCTGCCAGCAGCACGTCTGCTCCACAGTGTTAGATTTGTGGACCAAATTTTCTCCCAGCGGGACCGGGACAGTTTCTCCTTCCTTGTTTCAGAAATGGACTGTACCTTCAGATTTTCACGTGCGTGATGACAGGCTGGGCTGTGAGCCAGGGGACATCCCCTTGTGCAAGAGGCTCCCGTGGGTTTGATCAGAGAGGGAAAGTGAGACTCGAGATCCACTTTTGACTAACCCTTTTCAGCCAACTTGGAGAAAACCTTCTCCTTGCCAAGAGCTTAAAGAAGAAGGGAAAGAAAAAAAAAAAACCACCAAAACCAAATCACCCTTCATAATTGCCACATTTAGAGGAAGGAATTCTAAATAAAAAGTTAATCTCCTCCAAGGATTAGCAAAGCATGCGGCGTCTTGTCGGATGTGGAAGCAAAGCAGAGGCCTTAATTTTTTAAGACAAGAGAGACGTTTCTGCTGGAGCCTGCCTTCGCCGCGTGCCGGCCAAGGGACTCGTGCAGGGCCTGTGGGCTGGAAGGGGCTGAGGTCCCTTGTCCCGTCCGAGGAGGACGAGCTGGCCCTGGTGAGGCCGCATCTGGAATATTGTGTCCAGTTCTGGGCCTCTCAGTTCAAGAAGGACAAGGAACTGCTGGAGAGAGTCCAGCGCAGGGCCACAAAGATGATGGACTGGAGCATCTCCCTTCTGAGGAAAGGCTGAGGGAGCTGTA
Source organism: Tauraco erythrolophus (assembly GCF_009769465.1). Classification (NCBI taxonomy): domain Eukaryota; kingdom Metazoa; phylum Chordata; class Aves; order Musophagiformes; family Musophagidae; genus Tauraco; species Tauraco erythrolophus. The sequence continues at coordinate 1,702,488 of NC_141484.1, forward strand.
CTGGGCTGTACGGGGCTGTACCAGGCTGTACTGGTCTCTTTAGCTTGGAGAAGAGGAGACTGAGGGGGGACCTCATTAATGTTTATAAATATGTAAAGGATGGCTGTCATGAGGATGGAGCCAGGCTCTTCTCAGTGGCATCCAATGACAGGACAAGGGGAAATGGATATAAGCTGGAACATAGGAGGTTCCGCTTAAACATGAGGAAGAACTTCCCAGTAAGGGTACCAGAACACTGGAACAGGCTGCCCAGAGAGGTTGTGGAGTCTCCTTCTCTGGAGATGTTTAAAACCCACCTGGACATGTTCTTGTGTGATCTGATCTAGGTGGTCCTGCTCCAGCAGGGGGATTGGACTAGGTGATCCTTTGAGGTCCCTTCCAATCCCTGACATTCTGGGATTCTGTGTTGCTCTTGGGCTGTGCGTGGCTGTGGCGAAAGGCAGCAACCTGGTGGGTGGCTGAGCCGCCTCCTCCAGCTCCGGCTCTTCTGTATCAATAACTTCTTCTGGCAGAGAATCCCTCCTACGACGACGTGCCAGAGATCGAGGTGCTGCTCGTTGTACCAGGGTCTTCCGTCTCCTGGGAAAGAGACATTGCTGCAGCATCTTTGCAGCCCAGGAAAGAAGAGCTTAATGCATCAACTTTGGGCAGGAATCGGTGGCCACCAGCTTTGGGAGTTGCTGGTTTTGGCAGCTGAGCTGTGGTGGCTCCCGCACGGTTGGGTTTCGTAGGGCCGCAGCGCACGGGGTAATTAGTCGCTGTTAATTGCAGTAGGCGGTTTGGGAGTTGAGCACGTTTGGTGCCTGGATGTGGATGTGTGGAATGAAAAGCTGCTGTTTCCAGACACGGGAGTTCTGGTGAAATTCCTGGGTTTCCTGGGTCGGTGGGGATGCTTTCCAGTACAGGATGGGGGAGCTGCCACGTGTCCCCCCATGTCCTGAAAACAAGCAGCAGCTTGCCGTAGGCTGGGTTCCTTCCCTGCCTGTTGGGTGGTTGTAGTTTGTCCATTATCTGCTCCATCTTTGCTCCATCACTGAGAACGGCGTACGCAAACCCCGGGCTTGGCGTTCGGAACACGGATGCAAATGGGATGGGGATGACGACTGGCAGATGTTGTCTGTGCCGTGCAGGAGGTTGGGTCCACCCGCAGCCCGGGTGCCCGAGCGCCACCGTGGCGGGCACAGGGCTGACGGCACCGGCAGCTGCGGGAATCGCCCGTCATCTCCTCTGCGGCACAACCGGGCACGGATGATCCGGTGCTGAGCAGAAAGGGAACAGTTGAGCCGGAGTTTGCTTTGCTATCCCCAAATCCCTGCAGCCTGCCCAGCATCTCGGGGAGTCAGCAATGCCCACGCTCTGGTTCGTTTAATATTTTCCTGAAAAACGCTCTCCGTTCTGGGAGAACCTGGGTGAGCCACGATTCTCCATCCTGAACGCGGACACAGGAACACCGCAGCGGGCAACGCGCATCTCCGCTGCTCATCCCCTGTTTTCCATCGCTCCCCACCTCTCCAGCGTTGCGTGCTGGCTGGGACAGGCAACCTGTCCTATTACTTTGTATTTATTTATGATTTTTTTTTACTATTATTTATGGATTGCCATCGATTGGTGCATCAGCTGAAGATGCCTGAAGACATCAGCGTGGGCTGGATGGTGGGGTTGATGCTCGAACGCTGAGCTGCCTCATCCCTGCTCAGAGCTCGTGGGGGGAGGACCTGGAGGAAGATGCTTTTGCTGCTGGTCATTTGCACCTGAGCCTGCCTCGGTGGGGGAGAGGCTCTGCGACTGCAAGAGGTTAAAACTTTGCCCCTGTGTTTACTTTAGTTGGCTGCCACGCTGCATAATAACCTGTCAGCACTTCAGGTGGGGATTTATTTGTGCATTAAAAATGGCCTGGGGCGGGCGGATGCAGACACTCTGCAGCACGCTGGAAAATGTGCCTCCAGCGTAAAAACAGCCTCTCCAAATATTTCACCCTTTTAATAAGTGCATTTAATTAAAGTCATATAACTTTTTTTATTATTATTAAAAAGGAGGGAGGGGAGGGGAAAAAAAAAGACGTGGGGCCTGCTGAGGCTGCGAGCGAAGGCTGGAACACAAAGAGGGGGTTTAAACGCGCGTGTTTAATGGAAAAGTCATCAACAACATGTTGTGTTTCTCTTTATTTCCCAGCCTCGCTTTTGATTGTGGATAGGAAGTTTGACGGGAGTTCCTGGATTTCCAGACTGCCTTTTCTCTCCCTCCCTCTGTCCGCTTCCCTTCCCTTGAAACGTCGCAGCATTATTAATTTTTCCGAACAAAGTCGCCAGATGATGTTGCTCTTGGATGGACCCGCAGTTGCTTTCCCTTTGCTCGTTGAACCTTCTGTTGCTTCAAATTGGATCCGGGTGAATCTTTGCTTTCATCGTGGGCGCCTCGAGGACTGTGCAGAGCGGGTCCCTGCGGAGGAGAGGAACAGGAGGGGCTTTGGGAAGGGGTAGTGAGGTGGATGGTACTTTGAGATCCTTTGGGAAGATGCTTATCCGGGTGAGGCTGCGTGCTCACCCCCAGCCCAGTGTGGCTGGGGGGATCGGGGGGACCCCAGTGCACACCAGCCCTGCAGGACGGGAGCCACGAGGCCACCGCAGCCCCGACTGTGCCCACCCTGAGCCAAGGTTACGCTGGGCTTAATCTTTCACTTAGGAGCATCGCTCCCCTCCTGCGGCTGGGCCAGTGATGCCAGGGCTGCCAGCGTGCCAGGGCTGCCGGCGTGCCAGCTGCCCTTTAATGTCACAGCCGACATCTGCAGCTGTGTCAGGAGCGGGGGGGATGTCAAAGCTCTGCTCAGATAAGTCCAATTTGATCAAATTCCATATGGGAAGGTGTTGAGAGACGTGCGTTACACAAAGCTCCTTTATCCCGCCGCAGGTGGTATGAGTGCGAGATGCGCTTTGGTGCGGTATGGCCAAGGGTAGGGCACGGCTGCTCCGTGGGCGCACGCGATGCCCTGGGATGCAGCTGGGCAATAGCAATTTTTAAGGATAATCCTGCCTTTTCTTTTCCTTTTTTTCCCCAGAGCTAAGGAGAGGAGATGGGGGGACAGCTTTTCGTAGCAAAAGCTGCTGATGCTCTTGAAACGTGCTGCTCTTACGCCTGCGAGCGTAGGACAAGCTCAGTGAGAGCCCTACACGCATCGTTAGTGGCAGCATCCCTGAAACGGGTGAAGGCAGGGGACCAGGTTCATCCCGAGTGGTGATGTCTGTACTGGTGGGGACAGGATGTTGTGACACACGCTTTCTTCTCCCTCCAAGGAGGATAAGACTTGCAGAAAGAAAGAAAAAAAAGTCCTTTTTCACTGCAGGGCAGCTGGTCTCTGCAGGTGCCAAACACTCCTGGGCTTTGCTGCGGAGCAGGATCGTTGTGCGTCGCGTTTCCCAACCCGGCACCCGATGAGCTCTCCCCAAATGCTCCTCCGAAATGCCATTTTGCAAGATTTCGGTCCTGCTGTTTCTTTGCGTGCTCTCGTGTCCTGCTCCCTTCTCTCTCTGAGGATTGATTTTTCTTTCTTTCTGAAGAAGAAAAAAAATCTGGTGGATTTGAAACCTGAGGAAGGGCAGAAATGTGTGGATAATAACGGATGCCGTCCTTGGTGCTGCGGTCTTGCTGGTGATGAGGAGGTTTATGGGGAGGGGAAGCTTTGCAGCCCTGCTGATAGAGAGCAAAATGGTTTTTAATAGCACAGAGGGTGGGTAAAGGGTGGGGAAATGCAGTGTGCTTCCCCCTCCTCCGCCAAGGCATTGCCCTGGCCCCCAGAGCGTGTCCCTGCAGGCAGCTTGTCCAGTGCCTCACCACCCTCAATGTAAAAAATTTCTTCCTTAGATCTAATCGAAATCTCCCCTCTTTCAGTTTAAAGCCATTGCCCCTTGTCCTGTCACTGCACACCCGTGTCCAAAGCTCCTCTCCAGCTTTCCTGTAGCCCCTTTAGGTACTGGAAGGCTGCTGGAGCCTTCTCTTCTCCAGGCTGAACAGCCCCAACTCTCCCAGCCTGTCTCCATAGCAGAGGTGCTCCAGCCCTTGCATCATCTCCGTGGCCTCCTCTGGACCCGCTCCAACAGCTCCATGTCCTTCTTGTGCTGGGGACCCCAGAGCTGAGTGCAGCATTGCAGGGGGGGGTCTCTTGATAGCAGAGGGGCAGAACCCTCTCCCTTGACCTGCTGGCTTTGTCAGTCCTGGTGGCTTCATCCAGCTTCTCCTTCTACACGGGCTGTAGGCACTGTCCTGGCAGCCCATCCCGCTGGTGCTGCCGTGTCCTGGCACTGGCGTGGGCAGCGCGTTGTCTCTTTCCTCGTCGTATCAGCCTTTTGCATATTTGATGCTCATGAACCTGTCTCCCTCCAGCCCGCTCCTCTCCCGAGCGGTCGGGCAGAGGGCACCCGTGCCAGCCCTGCACGTGCGGGTGCAGGGATGTGATGGCTCCAGCCGTGCCTCCTAAAAACAGGGTCTGTTCACCCCCTTGGCAGCCCTGGCTGCTCCAGTGGGACCACAGTGCTGCAGGGGATGTTCTACAGGACTCGGCAAAGTTTACAGGACTTCTTAAATTTCACTCAAACCTTTTTCTTCCCCTTCTTGCCTCATTTCTCCCCCCTCTTCTTTTCTGTTAAACAAAATTTCAAGTTGGAGCCACCAAAAACAGTCTGTCCTTTTAAAACTCAACTTTGCTACAGTGCTAAAATAAACACGGGGTAACTGCTGCTCGCATGGAGCTGTGCTCAGCTGCTGTGTAAAGAGAATAGAAAATGTGGCGTCAGGTTTTGTCGGGCAGGCATGTGCCTTAGAGGTATGAAAGTGTGTCTGCAGAGGGGCATCTGTCCAGGCATGGGGGTGGCAGCTCCGTCCGTCCCCGCAGGCGTTTGCTTTGCAGGCAGCTGCTCACACCCCATCGCCTATATCCTGGCTCACAGCTTTGCCCTTGCAGGATTCAGTAAAAAAGAAATATTTTTTTTTAAAAAATATGTATTTTTTCACACCAGCAGTTTCTAGCCCAGTTCACAGCAGCTGCAGGCCGTGGGTCTCGGTGCCAAAATGCACCCTTGGCTTGCCAGGGCTGCGGTGAGCTGCTCCCAGCCTGGCGCTGTGCCGGTGGTGCTGAGCCGCGGGGAAGGGGCAGCTCTTATGGCTGCTTTTTGCTGGAGAGGGGACAATAAATTCATCTTTTGGCTTTTGGAAGAGATGAGGCTGCTCTTGCAGTCTGCAACATCTCAAATAGATATTTTCCTTCCTAAGGTACCCCCAAGGGGACTCCGGGTCCCCCCTAAGCTTCCCGTTGCCTCTGATTCCGGGGAGGGAGGGATGCGCTGTTCAACGTCAGCAGGGTGGATGAGGCCCCAGAGTACAAACCCCTGGGGAGGGGGAGAGGGGAGCCTCTGCGATTTGGGCTGTTCCTGCTGAAAGCAGAGGCAGAACGATGGGTGTGCGGGCACAGAGCGGGAACTCGGTGGGAATCCCACCAGCGCGGCGATGGGGGCAAGCTGGGGGAATGCGTCAACCTAGGAAGGACAAAGGGGCTGGAGGGGTTTAATGCTGGGCGTGGGCCAGGACAGCAGGAATGGAGGATGGCACACTGGCAGGGTGTTTGGGATCAAGTTTTCCCTAAGTATGTGAAGGACGGAGAACCTCCACGGAGAGCAAGGGCGTTGGGATGCCCGTGGGGGAAAAGGAAGGAGCGCAGCCGTAATGCAGGGTCAACCCTTCCCGTCCTCTCAGCTGGGCGTCATGTGGGGCTATGACGGTCAGACTGGGCTGGCTCAGAGGGAGGACTGGGAGAGCCCAGGACCGGGGTGCGATGCCGAACCCACCGGGGGATGGCGGCTGCGATGCTGCTCGGCCGCGTGTAAATCACTCGGGGCGTGTGGGTTTGGGATCTGCCCTCCCCGCCGTCCCACACACCCAGCCCGCCGCTAAAAGGGTTTATTATTCAGGCCACAGATGCCAGGTAGGCTCCGCTCCTCCATAAAACTCCGGCAGGCGCTAGGAAAACACGGTCCTGCCAGGTCTGTCTGCTCCGGGCGAGGGGAGGGCGAGTGTTGGTGGGGAGAGCTACGCCTTCACCAGGCTCCTTTTCCAGCAGTGCCACCACGGGGAGCTTTTTCCCACCTGGCAAGAGGAGCAGGACAGGAAGGCAGGAGCTGTCTCTTCCGGGGCGCAGAGCAGAGCGTTTCCAAGGTCTCTCCCGATGTGCCAGTGAGCGGCTTGCGGAGCCGTCCTGCTCTACCCGCCCGGCCAGGCAGTGCTCGGGGCAGGGTTGGCGATGGGTTACAGGCTCCTTTTCAAAAATCACTGGTGTGGTTTGAGCGAGCGCTGCGAGCATCCCGCACGCCCCGGTTTGCACGAGTACCCTACGTAGAATCTTAGAATGGTTTGGGTCAGAAGGGACCTTGAAGATCACCCAGCTCCAGCCCCCCTGCCATGGGCAGGGACACCCTCCACTACACCAGGTTGCCCAAAGCCTCATCCAACCTGGCCTTGGACATCCCCAGCCCCATCGTCTCTGCCCTTTGCCTGCTGGCAATCGTGGGTGAGGCTCATCTTTTTTTGCCAATTATGCTCCTGGAGAGGCCAAGGCCAGCCCCGCGAGCAGCCCCAGCGCGGGGGCTCCTCTCCTGCCTCTCCAGATGTTGCGCCATGTTTTAGGAGGAGGGATGGGTTTGGTGTAGCTGATTTATTGATTTACCCAAGGGGACTGGCTGGGGACAAAACATTTTGGCTCCTGGGGGAGCCGGCGCGATGCTCGGAAGGACTCAGTGGTTTTTGCACCCGCGGCGAGCAGGGAAGGGCCAGGGGGGCTGGCATGGGGGGTGCCTGCTGTAGGTGTGGGTGGGCACTGCCGCGCCGGTGGGACGGGAGCATGGCCCGTGCTGCAGGTATGGACATGCAGATGTGCGGTTGGGCGAGGGAGGCGTGCAGATGTTCCTGGAATTCCCAAGCCGGATACGAAGCAGTGAACAGGATGCGTCAGGGGGAGCTTGCCAAGAGCTTGACATAAGGAGAGGATCGTTCTCTGCCCTCGCGCCGGCTGCGCGGGGCTGTGGTGATGTCCAGGCCCGCTGGCTCTGGGAGATGTGGGATGCAGGATGTGCCCTGAGCACCCAGCACCACTCGCGGGCATCGCGTGGGGCTTGGTCCCCTCCCCAGCCCCACCGTCGCTCTGTCCCTCTGCTCTCTTACTCCTCTGTGGTTTCTCCTCTTGGTTTTCCTGCTGATTTTTCAGGACAATAAGCTGCTCTCGTGCAAACTAAGTCGACCGGCCAAGCAGGTTGCCTCACTGCGGAGCTCCCTTCCTCTGCCCTTCCCTACGGTTCCCGGCTCGCAGCGTTTCCGACCGTTTCTGCTCGGCTTGTCTGCGCTGCCGATTGCAGCCGGCGGGTTGCTGCAGGTGATGCTCTGGCTCTGGACCATCCCTGCTCGTGTGTGCCCAGGACCGAATTAATTAGCAAACACACACCAGCACGATGGAAATCCCGCAGGTGGCACGGATTTGCTGTGCCCCGCTCCTGGGTGTCGCTCTGCCATGCACGGCGCTGCTCGCACGGACGGCTGTGCACCCCCGAGTGCGGGTACGGGGCTTCGCAAACGTGTGCAGCCAAAGCCTGCACTCGGGAGAGTTTTCCAGAGTACCTCGGGGAGCGCATTTCAGGTCTCTGCCAAGAATTCAACATCTGCACAATTGATACTGGCAGGAAATTTTAAAATTCATGCGTGTTCCCTGAGGTGAGGAGGGAAAGTGCCTGGATCTGCACATCCGTCTCCGCTCTGTCCCCAGGCCAGGAAGGAGCAAGACCAAAATCCATAAGCCCGAGAGACGTGGGACTGTGTGAGGTCCCAGGGTGATTTGGCATCTGGGTGTCCTCCTGCCTCGTGGCCTGGACTTTCTTCTAAATTTCAAGTGTCAATGGCGTGTGCCAGCGTCTGAAGGGTGGCAAATGGTGCTGAGCAGCACAGCTCAGGGCACGGGAGGCCCTTCGCTCCAGCAGTGATGGAGAGAAGGTTTTGACTTGGCGAGGCAGCCTGGACACGTTCACAGGTCTCATTGCGTCAGCCCATCCGTGGTACCCCGCTGCCCGCAGGCTCCTGACCTGAGTCCCCGGAGGCTCCGTGGGCAGCGATGGGCTCTCTGCCTGCTTCACCCCAGCCCGGGGCTGCTGCAGGGTCGGGGAATGACCTGCCGTCACGCTTCTGCGTGGAAATGGAGGCAGGAAAACCCACCGTGGCTCTCAGGGGTAGGAAGCGGCTGCGGTGGCATCTCAGGCTCCTTGTGCAGGTTTGCCATGCACGATGGCTGGGGTGGCACAGGGTGTCAGGAGCCCAGCCAGGCTTTCTCCAGCAGCTGCAGCAGCTTTAAGACCCCCTGTGCTCTGACCATGGGGCTGTCAGCCAAAACGGGCTCCTGGGTGTTGCAAAGCAGATGTTTAAAGCCTGCAAAGCTGTCCCCTCAGCCCAGTGCAGAAACTCTTCCTTCCCAGATCATCATTTCTGATGAAAAAAGCAGCTTGGTCTGTTGTTGTCTTGGCCTTAAAAAAGTCTCCGCTCAAGCGCAGCTGGTAGATGCCCTCCGCTTGTAAGAGCTGATTTTGATCCCACTCGGGACGACGGCCCCGTTCCTGCTCCCAGCCATGCGCTTGCCCTGGGTGGCAGGTGGGTTTTCTGCCGCCGTCAGCTGGAGATGGCCGGGGCGATAATCCTCCCCGAAACAAAAATAAAGAGCAGAACCGGTTGGACAGAAAGTGGAGCGGCGGAGGGGGAGCGCAGAGGGCACCCGGGGCGTGCGCGGAGCTGGCGCCGGCAGGGAAGTGCTGCAGCATCTAATTAATAGGTTAATATTATTATTACTGTCGTGCATGGGATGAAGCTGGTTGCTTTAGGAGAGCTCTCCTGGCTTAATCATGGGAGTTGGGGTAAGGCAAGTCCATGGCACTGGCAGTGCTGAGCGTGGCTGTAGCTGTGGAGCCGGGAGCTGATGGCCCTGGGCAGCCTTTCCAGGTCCAGGGCAAATGTTCTGGAGTTGACCACCTCCCTGTGCCTCAGTTTCCCCATCTGTGTGATGTGGACAGTGACGCTGCTGCTTCGTAAAGCAGCGAGAGGAGCTGGAGTTTTATCCCTTGCCCAAGTGAAAACCTGGGGAATCCAGTGACCGGGGAGGAAGGTGCAAATAAAAAAAAAAAAAGCTGGATTGAATGTTTTGGAAGGAAACAAACCAGCGGGTGAGAGCGCAGGATTTTTGTCCTACCACCTCTTAAAGCATGACAGCTGCTGGGCTGGTATTCAGTTCTTTCTGAAGGACCACCGCTAAGTGACAGCTCGGGGAGCCCCAGCCCGCGTTCGCCTGGGTGGTCTCCCCATCCAACGGTGTGGAGGGCGAAACTCCATCCTGGGACATGTTCTCCATCGTGGGGTGGAGGCAAGAGTGGGCTCTTGGCCATGCTCTGCCCGCCTCGGAGATGGACGCTGCTGCAAGGTTTGGTGCCCGGCGTGCCGCTGGCGTGAGCAGGGGCTGCAGCACGGCACGGTGCCCCCAGCCGCCGCAGCCCGGAGTGACCCCTGTGCCAGGATAAACACAGGCGAACAACTCGCAGGGTCTGCTGATGACTTCTCCAGCAGTAATGAGCTGGGACACAGTGAAAACCTGAGGGCTTTTGCTGTTTCTGGGCTGTACAGCCGTTTCCGCGCTCTCTCCCGTGTCCTGGCTGGTGGTCCTCTCCTCGCTGATCCAATGCCAGGACATCGGTGGCTGTTGCTTATTATCACTGTGGCTACAGGAGACACAATGGCTTTGGTTTCATAGATTTCATAGATTTCTAGGTTGGAAAAGACCTTAGAGATCATCGAGTCCAACCATCCCTAATCCCCATTAAACCATATCCTCAAGTAGATCATCCACCCTATTCTTAAACACATCCAGGGATGGGGACTCAACCACCTCCCTGGGCAGCCTATTCCAGTGGCTGACAACCCTTTCAGAGAAGAAATACTTCCTAGGTTTCCCCAGGTCTATCCCTCCTGGAGCTTGTGGATGTGGGTAGCTCAGTCCCAAAGAGGATAAGAAAGCACCCAGGAGCTGCTCCATCCATGAAGCCCCAGCTCCCTGAACTGGGGGACCCCCCTTTTCCCGGAGCACCCTGCCCTCTGTGGGGTGTCAGAAGTGTTTGGTCTGTCCTCCCCTTTCTTGGAGAGGTGGGAGTGAAGGGACACGGTCGTCTTTGTCCTCCTCAGGCTCAAGAGGAGATGTGAGCAGGGAATTGTACCGTCCAGGAAAAATCCTCTTCCCCTTGACCGAACCGCAGGGAACTCGCCGGGCTCGTGACTTGGATGGAGCAACAGGGCTTGTGGGTTTTCCTTCTTTCCCTCCTGCCTGCCTTTCCAGCGTCTCTCTGTCCTGCCTGGCTCATATTTTGGGTAAACCCCAAGAACACTGAGTTTACTTTGAGAACCGTCCCCCTGGGTGGACGCGGCTGGAGGAGGGTGGCTGGGGGGGACTGTGCCTGCCCTGTTCAGGGGAACCGTTTGAAGGTTTCTGTGGTCTGCACGGAGGTTGCCCGCACGGCCCCGAGGATGTTTGCTGTGAGATCATCTGGCTGCTTATTTAGGGACCACCAGCGAGTCGCCGAGCACCTCGGGAGTCGGGCTGCGGCCGCCTTTTGATACGGCAAAGGCAAATATTGAGAAACCCTTTTGGGTGGGGGGAGCCAGGCTGGGCGTTTCTCGGGTGCTGGTGGCCACCGAGTGCGGGCTGCAGCCGGGGCGAAACGCTTGATGTGTTTCAGTGGGGTGGCACATAAAAGGTGTGGAGAGGTCATTAAACCCGGGACCTGGAGCCCCTGCCTGGCTCCGGGAGCCCACCGCAGCTCTGCGGGGTGTGGGGTGTTTGGACAGGGCAGCACGTATTCCTCCTCCTCCTCCCTTCATCTTTAAATACCACCCCGCAGATTTCAAGGAAAAAATAAACGCACTTAAAATGGCATCATTTTGTGGTGCCTTGAGGACTATTTATATTTTTATTGCTCCCACAATTTTTATATAACAGCCTTTTTCATGAAAACATCGGGGGGGGTGTAATTAATCCGTGCATCATCTTCAGCAAGCGACTTTATAGCTGGATTTAGGGCAGTGGCACACGGTGGTTGGGATCCCGCTGCCATCAGGCCCTTCGCCGCGCTCTCCCATGCCAGCTCCAGCTGGTCTCCAGCTTTTCACCCCATTCGGAGCTAATCTGAGCTCCTGTTTTCCAGGCTGCTGCTCTGAGCTTGGTTGGGTGAGTTCTTCTCTCCTGGAAGTCCCATAATGTCCCATGAAAATACATTTCTCAGCGGTGAAATAAACTCAGAAAGCCGGTGCACGGAGTGAACCAGACGGACGTCGTGCGAGCCAGGTTTTTCCCTGGGGGTTTTGAGGACAGAAGGTGGGTTTTGAGGGCAGAGGTGGCTTTTGCATTCCCTGGTGGCAGAGCTCTGGGGCGCAGCTGGCAGCTCCGCTCTCCGCTGGCAGACTCGCCTCTCCCGTTCCCCGTGGAAAATGAACCAAATCTCTCAACTTCCGACTGAAACGTGAGACGTGAGATAAGTGTTTACTGGAAGGGCTCCCGTTGCCAAATAGCCTGGAGACCCTTTCCTTCCTCCTCCGTCGAACAAGACGGTCCAGGTGTTAACGGCATCTCTGTGAGATGTGGTACTAAGCACGTCCTGGTCTGAAATGAGATTTTTCACCTTCGTCACAGTAGTAACTGCCTCGAACCATGCACAAACCACTGGCTTGGATCAAGTGTCTTCTAGCAGGTTCCGTGCCCCCTCCTCCCGGTGTTTGCTGGGGGTTGCTGATGTTTCGGGGTCTCGAGAGTAAAGGAAACGAAACGGTGGCTTCTCTGAGATGAACCAGCTCGGCAGGGCCTCATTTCTGCAAAATTCCGAAGTGTGGCCCTCGCCAGATCAGCACCGTGAGCCACAGCGGTGGTCGTGGTTGATGCCATGATGCTGTTCCTCCACCCTGTCCCGCATCCGTCCCGCCGCACTGGTGGCTCAGGCTGGGCAGAGGGGACCCTGGTGAGCTCCAGCTGCTCACCTTCCGTGAAGACCCACCTGTAGACACCTGTGGCTCTTGTGGGGGGTATTTCTTCATGGCAAAGCTGGTGAGGATTCAGCGACGGTGCGTGCGGGGCAGAGGCGAGGGGGGATGTGGGTGGGCAGAGCGCGGAGCCTGGCTGCAAAGTGCCAACGGAGCCAGCTCCAGCTCCAGTGTGTTTGTCTTGGACATTACATCTGGAGAGCCTCTGGTCTCCAAGTCCGTGATGTGCTGGGAAAAGAGTGGCGAGGAGGGAGGGGAGCCCAGCCCTGAGGGTGCACACACCTTTTTAACCCTTTGAAAGCTGCTGCCTGGCTTGGAAACGCAGGGTTAGAGGGCAAGTGCAGGTAGAGAGGGGAAAGGGTGGGGAAGCACCGGTCTTTGAAATAGCTTCCAAAAAACTGGCACAGCCTGAGCTGTTGCACCTGCTTGTGAAGTTTTTTGCGGGCAGGAACCTTCCCTTGCTCTGTCCGTGAGACGAAGCGTTACGGCGGGGCCGGTCGGTGATGCTGACACCAGGAGCGTTTGTCCTGCGAACGGAATAGCTGCACCTCGTTCGTGAGACCTCGGTCCTGCCTTTCCCATAGCTCGTGACTTTTTCTTGCAGCTCTTTTTGTGCCTGTCCAGAGGGCTGGGACCGACGCTGCCTGCTCCACCGCATCCCGCCTAGTGGCACTGCCACCTCCCCAGATGGCACCCCAGCAGGTGTATGCAGCCTGGAGGCTTCTCCAGCCACCTGTCCTGGACCCTCAAGGTGGCTGAGAGCATCCCAGGCTGCAGGACACCATCCTCCCCCTGCTGCGCCGTGCCTGGGGTTGCCTTTAAGGCAGGAGGGAGAGAAAGCATCTCCCCCCACCTCAGCATCAGTTGCAGTGATGTTCCCCAACACTTCATCTGGTGTTGGGTGCGTGCTACAAGCGTTCCTGCAGTGCTCGGGGCTGTTCTTGCAGTGCTGTTTATATAAGCGATCGCGCACGGTGCCTGCATGCGTCTGGCACTTCCAAACCCAGGTAGGCTGTGTTTATCCTGGGGATTGGCCCCAGTTGCAGTCAGCTGGGGCTCAGCCAGCCGCCTAGCTACACTGAGATATATATTATTTAAAAAAAGGCTCTGGTTGTCAGGAGGCCAAGCCTGCTTGCTGCGCCGATGAAAAAAAAACGTGGCTCCGAGCAGTTTTACCCAGTGTGAAGCGGTGGAACCGTGCCAGCGGGCAGGTGGGAGCTGGGGGACGTACCCGCTCCTCTGCGGGGTGCAGAGCAGGTTTAGCATCACCGTCCTCAGTGAGATGCTTTAAGGAGCCTTGAGTGGCTGGAGGCTGGGGCTGGTGGGTCCCCCCTTGTCGCAGAGGCTGGAGAAGGGGCGTGGGTACGGGTGGATTTCCAGTGGAAAACTCTTACTCTCATGGCTTGAGGTCCCACATGTTGCAGTGTGGTTTCCAGCTTCTCTTAATGGGGTGGTGATCTGTGACTGCCCGGTCCCGGTCTGGAATTGGGGACAATCTGCAGAAGAGGGACCATAAAGCTGGTGAAAAGCTGCAAAACCACAGGGCTGTCCCCTCCACAACTGGTTTTGTGGGGTCTTCCCCTGCCTTCAGCAACCCAACCCCTGATGCGTGGGATGGGTTAGCTGGGTTGGACGTGGATCGCCGACTGTAAAGGATGCGTTTTCACCCGTCCTTCCTGGCCATGTATCCAAAGGTCTCCAGTTCTTCTGAACATCCTGTTGGATACTGGGTCAACCTCTTCTCCAGGTTCTGCATCCAACTGGAGAAGGAAAACACAGCGGGCTCAGGGCTTGGTGGCTGGCTGGCTCTACTCCTCCAGCCCTTGGCTGGGCAGAGTCCTCTTATTTGATCTAAAAGAGAAAATTTAATTAAATGAGATGTAGATCTCATCTGCTGGGAATTCTCCTCGTGGGCATGGTGCCCTGGATCATGCCCAAGGCAACAGTGGAAGCTGGGCGAGGAGGAGGGCGGTGGGAGGAAGGCTGGGCAGTGCCAGGCTCCTCTCACCTTCCTCTGACACTGGCCAGGTTTCTCTCCTCACCTGCTCTAAAGATGGGGCTGAGATGAAGCTGCTCTGCCCTTGGGTTCCCCTCCCAGACCCTGATTTGGAGGATTCAACCAGAAAAGCCCACCCAGGAGGACGGGGGGAACCTGATGGGTTCACCAGGGCTGATGGGGAGACGCGTGCTCGTGCTGCTCCCGGGGCACTGGTGCTCTGGGTCGTGCCTGGGGACCGTGCTGGCACCGTGTCCGGGTGTATTTAGTGCCGCTCTGGTTTTCCGAGGTGTTTAAAAGCGGGTGGTGTGTGCTGGAGTGAGCCGCCTCTGAAAGCTCGACCGCGTTCATCTTCTGTGCAGAAGCGCGTGTTTGTGTTCCAAAATGAAGCGAATTCAGGGAAGTTCAACTACGTTTATAAATCCGAAGCATCTCTTGCAAACTCCCCAGGTGCCTCGGTTTTACGCAGCTCTTGGACGTTCGAGTCTCAGCTGTTTGCTGTGGGACGGGGGGGTCGGGTTTCTGGGAGCACCGGCAGCTTTTTGTCCCTGAGAAAAGAGGATGGATTTTAAAGCAACTCAGAAGTGGGCGCAGCTTTGAAAAAAATTGTGTTTTGTGCCTGTGATCCTCTTGTTATCATGTGAAAATATCTGTCTTGGAAGCTTTTGCTGTAGATCTTCGTTTGAATGCTGAGAAGTGGGAGCAGAGACCCGAAAGGTCCCTGCAAGGGGGCAGATGTGATGGGAAGGGCTGGACCATGACTGGGATGGAGGTTGCAGCGACATCCGGCTGGGATGCAGCTGCACCCAACCTCCTTCCTCCTCCCACCAAAGTGATGCTGCTGGGGACCAGGTCTCATTGCTGGGGGCAGGAGGGGCCCTGACCTGGGACCCCCCCGAGCCGCAGTGCGCGCAGCCTTCCTGCGGGAAACACCCCGGGAAGAGCCTATTAAAAGGGAATAGACCAATCAATAAATCAAAGCACCTGAAAAATGAAACCAGGGGGCTGGGAGAGGGATTTTTTTTCTTCTTTTTCTGTTTTTTCTTTTTTTCCCTTTTTCCTTTCTCAATTAAAGCAAACAAAAACGAAGTCGCAGGAGGCGGCTGTGGCCGCGTGCTGCAGAGCGCCCGGCTGGCGCGGGTGCCGTGTGGTTCAGCGAGCCCCGTAAATCACCGCTGCCCTACGCCGAGGTGTCGAAAGGGGAGCAGCTATTCCCCGGCTCGGGAGGGGCGAGGGCCGGGGGTGCCCCACCATTGCTGGGGCAACCAGCCACTTTTTCTGGAAAGTGGATTTTCTCTGAAAATCTCGCTCTTAACGCAGATTGTGTTGGACATCGAAGAGGGGAAGAAGATGCTGGGTGGATCGAGCCGAAGGGTTTATCCCGGAGTGCCGTACGGCATCGCCGCTGCTTGCTGTCAGGGTTTGGGTGACACTACTTGGGTGCCAAAACCCCTCTTTGGCGCTGGGGTGCTTTCGGACTCTTTAATGGGGCATTATATTACTGCCTTTATATCCCAACTAGTGGGTTTTTGGGATCACACGCCAGGATGCTGTTCGAGGGGTGGTCTCACCGCCCTGGTTGCATTTAATATTGAGTTGGGAAATCGCTGCCTTTCACCATTCCCCTCCCTGCTTTGCCCCAGGGCACGCTGAAAAACTGAAAACTCCAGGCTGAGTTTTGTCCCCACGCTGGGCGCAGGCGTTTACCTCTTGGCTGCAATCCTTGCCTTAAACCGGAGAGCAGAGTACCCGGAATAACTGGGAAAGACGTAGAAATTGTACAAAATCAGTGTCTGCCCTGTGGCTGAGGACAAGCCGGGGCGGGCTGAGCGTGCCCTGGCAGCGCGAGCCCCACCGCAGCGGCACCGCCGATGCCTGCCGTCCCCTGGCACCGCAGAACTGGCTCCTTTGCCCTGGAAAAAAACTGAGGTTTGAGCTATTTTCCAGGTGCCCATCGCGCCGAGCCCTCCCCGAGCCTTTCGCCCCGGCGACGGCACCGCAGGGCCGGTCGGCCGAGGCGTCGCACCGAGGAACAAGGAGCTTTTCACTCCGATGCTTTTTTTCCTGACCTACATTTTTATATTCCTGCATCAAGTTTAAGTTTCAACCAATTGGCGTTTCTCAGCCGGTAACATTTTCAAAAAATTCCTGGCTGATTCTAGGAAACGCTGGGCTGAAAGTACCCATCCGCGTGCCCTCTGCCGAGGTCACCCGCGGGTGCTGTTTGCTTTCCTTCCTGCTGGGAACGGTCCCAAGGGACTTTCAGGGGTCATCAAACCCTCCCCTTGAACCTTCGCTGCCCCAGGACTGAATCTGGGAGCCCTCCTGCCCGGCATGGCAGCGCAGAAATCCCTCGGATGGATTGTTACCACTTGGCACTGCCCATGGGACATGCGACACGGCATCCCTGGGCGATGCTGAGCCCAAATTAGTCCCTGCCGTGCGTGGTTAAGTTTCACTTATAGAATGCTCAGAAATAGATTTGTGCTAGAGAGGGCGTAATAAAAACAGTATTTTATTTTCTTTTTTTAAGTGCATTAAAATGATTTTTGAAAAAACTTGCTTTTCCCCACTTTCAACAGATGGGAATTAAAACAAAGACCTTTTTCTTGCACTTTTGCCCTTTCACTTCCAGCCCGGCGGGGCAGGAGATGGGGGTTTGTTCCTGTATCTCTGTTCGCCGTCGGTTTTAGGCTGAGATCGAGGAGGGCCCGGGGTGGTGCGGGGGGACAGGGGGCCCTGCCCCGACACCCCTGGGGTGAGGATGGGCTTTGGGAGATGTGTGTGTTTGAAGGGGGGTTATTTTGTTCCATCAGCTGCATGTCCTTGGGTCGGACTGGACCCACCATGAGACTTGGTTGTTTGATGCATCTTCTTCATTCTGCTTAAAGAGAAGTTATTTAAATGCAGTAATTTAAAAAAAAAAATCCCCGATTTTTATGCCTTACATAAAAATTTCTGTTTTATTTGAAAACAGAAGATCAGTGAATTTATGGTTCAGACTTCTGCCTTGATTTAGGCACGTAAAGGGCTTTCCTTGTTGCTCTCCAGTTTCAAGCGTCCAGAAGGGTCAAACAACCCAACTTCGCCCCTCTCCAACGGCCAAATTGGGGGTGAGGGCAGTCGCTGGGCTTCCCCCCTCCCTCAGCAAGAAGCCCTAATCCTGACCCGGGGGCCCACCTCACTGCAGGTAAGAGATAATTTTGCCTCTTGATCCGGTGTTGAGGATCCATTGTGAGAATTACACAGTGTTTTGCTGTGCTAATTTACCGCTGCAGATTGTGTAATTACCTTTTTATAGGGGTGGGTGTGTTCCGGGCTTTCCTGCCGTGCGAGGGATGTCCTGGCGTACCTGGCTCCTGCTCTGTGATTTTGGGCAGTGAACTGGGGATTATTTTCTGTGACAGATCTCCATCCGCAGCGCCGGGGTGCTGGGGCTCGAGGGAGCCGGGTGATGCTGTGGATGCGGTACCGTGGGGAGAGGTGGATGGATCAATGTTTGGTGGTTCCCATGGGAAGGCGACTGGATTTGAGGGGTGTGGAAACGTGTCTAAGATGCCAAAGGGTTAATCTGGCTGGGTGTGATGGATCAGCTCTGGGAGGGAACCTCCCCCCCCCTCCCAGCCCCTGACCCTTCCCAGTTCCTCTCTTCAAGAGCAGCAACCCCTGGTGCATCCAGTGGTGCTGGGCTGCGGGCACCAGTGCTCGGATGGAGAGGCTGGATCGTGCCCGGGCACGTTTCGCCGCTCTGGGATAAGCCCCTGCGCCAGCATCTCTGGTTGTTTCTGTTGCACCAGGAAAACGTGGTGCTGGTGCCAACGGGCCTCATCCTGACCAGCTGGGATCAGCGGGCACGGAGGTTTCTCACCTCCCTCGGGGATATTGGTTCCTGTGTGCCGTGGGGTGAACCTGAGTGTGCAGCCGGTGCGGAGAGCTCACCGCGCCGCAGGGGAGCAGGATCGGGCCCACGGTGGGCTGGGGGAGCATCATTGCTTCGCTGGGCTCGTGCTGGGTGGCTGCGGTCCGGCTCTCTGCCTGGCTCTGCCTTGGCACGCTTTGCCCGCATCTCATATTCCTCATTTTTTTTTGTGCGAAAGGAAGGACGGGAAGAGGGGGAGAAGGAGGGCACAGCGAATTAATCAGCTTAGGGTCAGAACAGGAAAAAACACTGCTTAAATTGGTAATCCCTGGGGACAGAAATCAGCTCAAAGCTGCAAAATCAATGTGCAGCCGGATGGTTTTTCTCTCCCTCCCTGCCCTCCCCTGCGAGGCTGGTCTCCGAGGGCAGGGGGTTGCCACAGGGATTCTGCCTCCAGCAGGGGCAGGACTCCAGGGAGGGGGATTCACTCCCTGGTTCAAAGCTTTCCAGAAAACACCTTGACCCAGCTGTGAGGACTTTGAACTTTCCCAGCTCGTCCTCGGGCTGGGACCCTGCGGGGTGCATGGCCGACCCCACCACCTCCCTGGAGCCAAACGAGGAGGTTTTGCAGCATTTTTCCCATCCTGTGAGCCAGCGCATCGCTGTGCCAGGATGGGAGCACAGAGGGGTGTGGGAGAATAAGGACGGTGCCCCCCTGTGATCCCTTTTATCCTGGGGATCCATCCTCGATCGCCTCTGCTTGGATGCAGGAGGTGCTGCAGAGCAGCCTGGGGGGACGTTGGCAGCGCCATGGGGTCGACGGGCAGATCGGGCAGCCCCTGCCTTGAGAGCCACGGGTGTTCAGGGCTGTCTTGTGCAAACGTGGGGTGCGGAGCCCCAGGAAAGGGCTTGGGCAGGGCACGGGGATGTGCCCTGGTGCCAGGAGCGATGTCTGGGGCTGCACCTCCATCCTCGGCCGGCGGACAGCTGCGTCTCTCCTGGACCCTCATCCTCTCGGACGCAGCCGGGTGCTCTGGCTGTGCCAGCTGTTCCTTTCCATGTCCCTGGGGAGCGGGAGGTGGCTGCGATGCCAGCGGCAGATGCGGGGCCCGTTCTGCAAATTCTACCTGTTGCATCTCAACCATGCAAGAGTTTCTGGGGTGTTGTGCCTTAGAACGAGCTCTCAGTAGATACCCTGTGCCATCTTTGGGTTAAATAGCCAGGACTTGAGGGGGGGTCTCATACAATCTGACCCCTCCCACCAGCACTGAGCATCCCCGCTCACCCCGTGGGGCTCGGCGGGTGCCTGGCCGTGCGTTCGGTGGAAGGGACCGCGTCTCGGTGGCTCACGGCGCTTTGCACCGTGGCAGGTCGGTGACTCACGGCGGCTCCGCCGCGAAGCTGCCAGCACCTGTCTGGGCCCCGGTTAGTTATTAACGCGTTGGCAGGAGGGGTGGCATGGGAATGAGCCGCTTGCTTCGCTTCCTCCGGCTCGGGAGGTTTAATGGCCCCTCCGCCGAGGCTGGCTGGGGTGGTGGCAGGGCTTTTCGTGGCGCATGCTTGGGTTAGTGAACGGAGATAATCTCTTCGGACTGAAACTCCGGGGAATTAGGTTGGCTCTTGCAGCAGAGTCTGGTGGTTTAAGGAGAAGGCTCGTTCGCGTTGCACCGAGCCTGAGGGCTCCTTTGGAGACGCTTTAAAGCCACGTTGAGTGAGATGTGGCTCCAGGGACGTGTCTGAGGAGGCAGGAAGGGAGATGGGAAGAAGCTGTTTGCCAGGAGCACGAGGCCGGGCAGAGCTCGGGGCAGGCTGGGCTCCCCATCCCACCCTGCCACTTTTTCCTCTGGATCACTTAGATTCCCTATGGGAAGGATCCCTTCTGAGTGCGGTTTTCACGCAGCTCCAGATGCTGAAACCTCATTGTGTGTTCATTTGTGGGGTGGGGACAGCTGGGACGGGGTCGCACGGGTTGCTCACTGCCGGGCTCCTTTCCTCCACCACTCGTGGGGCTCAGTGCCCATGATGAGATATGGCCAAGTTGGCTCCTCGCTGGAGGAAGGGGCCCCGTGGCATTGGTGCTTGTGGGTTATTGCCACGTCTGCCCACCCACGCGCACTGGGGTGGGATTTACCCAGTCCATGGCAGGGCTGCCTGGTGGTCTGTGGCTAGAGCGTGCCGCTTCCAGCAGCTGGAGCTGTGAGATGCCATCGGGGGCCACGGAGTCCCTAGGACCAGCCTGAGCCCCCATGGAGCCCTGTGGCCGCCCCACCACTGCGTGGGAGCAGATAGCTGGAGGCAGCAGTTTCAGACGGGGGTGCCGGGCATGTCACCATGTGCCACACCGGGATGCGGCACATCTCACAGCTCTGCTGATGGAGCAGGCAGCATGGCAGAGCTGGCAGGGAGGAGAGGAGGTACGAGCTGTGAGGAGCCCCACGGAGATGGGACACGATCAGAGAGTGATGGACGGGTCCCCTCGGCAGCACCGGGGTTGCTCCCAGCCCCGACCTGCCTGGGGGGGCTGCTTGCATGGGGGGGCGGTGGCGGCAGGGGTCCCTTTGCAGGGGTCTGGCTGTGCCCTGCGCAGGAAGCTGCCGAGCTTGGGAGGGCAGCGCAGGTTGGCACACACAGGCTATGACTCAACGGGCCCGTTTCATCTCTCAGATCTTTTGCCTTTTTTTTTCTTCTTTAATCCACTTGCCTCATTGACTTTATTTTACAATCCGTCGCTGGGTTCACTGAAGAGCACTTTGGTCATTAAGCACGTCGGGGCATGTGAATAAACCTGCATCTCTAAACTGTAAATGGCTTTAAAGCCGGTATCGAATCACCGCTGGGATGCGAAGGGCACGGCACGACCCCCGTGGGTCCCTCCCGCTGCCCCTCACTGCTGTCTGCCCCCACCTCCACAGTTTGGAAGTTCGGAAGGGGTGAGGGCAACCAGGGTGTGCGGGTGTGAAGCCCCATCCCTGTATGAGTCATAGATCATAGAATCACAGAATGGTTTGGGCTGGAAGGGACCTCAAAGATCATCCAGTTCCAACCCCCCTGCCATGGGAAGGGACACCCTCCACTACACCAGGTTGCCCAAAGCCTCATCCAACCTGGCCTTGAACACTTCCAGGGATGGGGCAGCCACAGCTTCTCTGAGCAACCTGTGCCAGTGCCTCACCACCCTCAATGTAAAAAATTTCTTCCTTTTATCTAATCTAAATCCCCCTCTTTCAGTTTAAAGCCATTGCCCCATGTCCTGTCACTACACGCCCTTGTCCAAAGCCCTTCTCCAGCTTTCCTGTAGCTCCTTTAGGCACTGGAAGGTGCTGGAAGGTCTCCCGGAGCCTTCTCTTCTCCAGGCTGAACAGCCCCAACTCTCCCAGCCTGTCTCCATAGCAGAGGTGCTCCAGCCCTTGGATCATCTCCATGGCCTCCTCTGGACCCGCTCCAACAGCTCCATGTCCTTCTGATGCTGGGGACCCCAGAGCTGAAGGCAGCACTGCAGGGGGGTCTCAGGAGAGCAGAGCAGAGGGGCAGAATCCCCTCCCTCGACCTGCTGCCCACGCTGCTTTGGATGCAGCCCAGGATGTGCCCAGGTACCCCTTCCCTGCTTTGGAAGCGTTTGGGGGGGTTTGGGGCCAGGCTGAGCCGTGCCTGGGTGCGCGTGCAAGGACAGTGCAGCGAGGTGCTGAGCTGGCCACGCTGGGACCGGTTCCTGCAAACAGGCTCTAGCTCTCCAGCTGCATTTTTCTAACTCCAGCCCTTCGGATGGGAAGCGTTTCGGCAGTAAAAGTGGAATTGGGGCATGTCTGAGCAGGGCGAGGGGTCCGAGGGAGGGACACCGGAGAGAGGGAGCAGCAGGGAGGTACGAGCGCTGAGCGAGCCATAGCGTGAGCGCTGCCAGGATCGTTTCCCTGCCGGTTGGTTTCCTTTCCTGTTTGGCTTTGCTGCCCACGCAGTTTGTGCTCAGGCTGCCTGTAGACGTGATGCTCCCGTCCTCCGTAGCCAAAAGTCCTGTTTCTATGCCTGCGCTTTGCTCCTGGCCAGCACGTGTTTGGAGGTGGGGTGGGACAGGGCAGGAGGCAGCTCCCCATCTCCAAATGCACAGATGATCATCATTCCTGCTGCAAACTCAACACCTCCTGCTCTGTTTGCTCCAGATGGCTGTAATCGCCTTCCTGGGCTGCTGCTGAGCGTGGAGGCAGCTCGTGCCCTTGATCCAGCACCTGACGCATCCCTGCTGCTCTCCCGGGGTGTTGCGGTGGGCTCGCGGAGACGAGAACGGTGTGGGGGCTGGTGTCCAGGAGGCAGCGGTGGCCTCGGGGCTGACGGTGTGTGGCCTGGCTCTGCTGCTGCTGCTGGTCCTCCCGGGGCTGGAGCGGGCCAGGGCGCGGGGAAGCAGATGACGCCTCGATGGGGAACGTGGGGTTTGTGGGAGGCAGCCAGCCCGGGGAGAAAAAAAATAAATTGCACCTGGGATGTTATGCTCTGTGTAGGTTTAGTGCTGGGGGATGTGCAGATGGTGGGGGAGGTGGGAGGTTTGTCCTGAGTGGGGTTTGTTCAGGTCACCGGGGTCCAGGGAGGATGGTCCTTTGTGGGGGGTGTCTCTGGGATTAACCAAGGTGCTGCGTGGTTAAACTGGGGCAGCCGCGTGGCATTGAACCTGCCTGGGCTCCGTTTCCCTGCCCGAAGGGTGACAACAAACAGCATATCTAATCCATGGAGTAAGGACGTGGTAACACCCCGACGCGGGCAGGGGGACATCCTGCAGCAGCCACCCCGGCCGGACGCATCACCCTCATTCCCGGTGCCTCCATCCTTGTGGTGCTCCGGCTGCGTCCCGGCCCGAGGAGGGACCGTGCTGGCCAAAAGTCTTCGCCGAGGTGGAACGCATCAGGAAGCGCCTTTGATCTCCGGGCACTAACACATTTTCAAATGAGCCGCAGCAGTGACCGCCCTCCTGCCCTGCCCGGGAGGGGAGATAACAGATCAGAGCCTGTGCCCGCCGCGATACCGCGCCTTGGTGGGGCTTTGATTGCCACCAACCATGAGCTCCCTCCAGGGAACTTCAAAAGCAGCGCCCTGGCCCTGCAACGCCTTGTGCAAAGAGCCCCGAGCCCGGCTCTCTGCACACACACGTCCGTGCCCGGCTGCGCCCAGTTTGCCCCGTCGCATCCTTACACCAGCAGCGGGTTGGTTTTGGTGGACCTTCGGGGCCCACCGAGGTGGATGTGGAGTTGGATGCGTGCACTGAGCGCGGTGGGCTGGGACCCTCTGGACCTTCTCGCTCGGCATGTACTGGTGGGCACTGGGTGCCTCTGGGGTGCCACCACTCATGTCTGCTCCCGTCTCCGTCCTCGCTGTGCAGAGGTTCCCAGTGCCTGGGCGTTTGGGGTCTGTGCCTTGCAAGCCCTGGTGGGTGATGGTTGCAAGGCGGGGAGATGCTCGGAGCGGGAGGGAGGATTTGCGGTGGCTCTCGGCGCCTTCGCCAGCAGCGTGGGAGTTAACAGGGAAAGTGGGGGGAAAGAGGAGGAAAAGGGTTCGGAGCTCCTCCACTCCCCCCGCCCCCGTCCTCCTTGGCTGCCGCAATTTCATTGAGGCTGAGTATTGGCCTCGGGAGGACGGAGCTGGGTAACACCACAACATAAACAGAACATCTGGAAGCTCTTAAAGGGTTTTATTTTTTAACACATTTACAAGAGCCAGGGACACTCGCGCACAGCGTTCTGCAAACTCGGAGACGCCGCGCTCGCTCCGTCCCAAAAAGCCCGAAGCTGATTGTCGGGCTTTCCCCCGGGGGAAGGGGCACGGGGCTGGTTTACACCTCACACCGTGTACCTGGGGTGTGATATCTCGGCCAGGAGGTGCCAATCTTGCCTGCATATTCCTCGCGAAGTCCAAAGCAAACAGATGATAAGTGTGGCACGATAAATGAGTATAAACCTCTACCCTTCTTTCCGTGTGCCCCGAGTTAATGCTGGAGCAGGACGGGGAGTTGGGCAGGGTTTGCTTGGGAGAAAAGCTGTTTAATGATCTAATGGAGTGAGCAGGGTGAGAAGCAAAGAGGAAAGCAAAGGTTTAATCTCCCCAAACGGGCCAAGGGCTTGTCTGAGCCAAATGGGAGCTGGTTGTGCCATGCTCAACAGTGGAGTTTGGATCCTCCAGTACGTTGCAGCTCATTTGAGAGGTGGTAGGTGGGGACCCACGGACAGAGAGGGATAAATGAGATCCATTCCTGCTCTGCTGTCTGACTGTGTTTTCCTCTCCCCATCCCTGGAAGTGTTCAAGGCCAGGTTGGATGAGGCTTTGAGCAACCTTGTCTAGTGGAAGGTGTCCCTGCCCATGGCAGAGGAGTTGGAACTAGATGATCTTTAAGGTCCCTTCCAACCCAAACCATTCCATGATTCTATGATCTCCTTCCAAACATCTGTGGCAGCTTGGGAAAAGGAGCCCCTTTCTGCCAGCTCCTCTGGGGCAGCCCAGGACAGCAGTGAGGGCACGGTGATGGGCACGGGGTAGCTGCAACCTCTGTGGTGGGTAGAGGAGGTAGAGCTCAGGCAGAACTACCCAAGCTGCCCGTATCCCTGATGGGGAGCGCTCCTCCTGTCCATCCTCCCTGCCAGCACGGTGGTTGCCCTGCGTCCCAGCTTGGCGCTGGTTTAACCAGTGACTTGCACGTCCCTTGGGCCGTGTAACGCAGCCCACGTGCACACGAGCAGTTCGAGCTGCTTTCCCAGATGCTGTCGTTTTGCCTGTCGCATGGAAATGGCCGTTTGATTTTCTTCCGTCGGCCCCCCAGCTATGTCTCTTACCCACCCTCGTGCTCTCCCGCACCCCGATCTGACGCCTCCTGATCCCGTGGGAGCTCAGCTTGGGGCTGCCGCTGCTTTTGGGCTCTGGAGCGACGTGGCTGAGTCCCGCTGGTTTTCCCATGGATGTTGTCAGCACGTCCTCTGCTCTCGCCGTCCCAATGGCAGCGCCAGCGTCTCGGCTGTCACTGAGCGTTGCTGTGGATGGAGATCTCCCACTCACCTGGACCATAACAAGTTCCCACCAGCCGCAGGGCTTGGGAAGAGCTCCAGCCCCAAAGTGTGGAGCTCTCGGTGCTGCTGAGCATAAGGTGAGCTCCAAGGCACTGATGCGAAAGGTGCTTTTGGGGCAGGCGTTGGGGCTGCTGCTACGTCTCCTCTTTTCCCAAACGTTTCATTTGGTGACAAAGAGGAATCACGATTTGCTCCATCACAACCAGCTGGACCTTCCATTAACGCCATGTTTTACCTTCGCAGGGTCCGTGGCGACAGCTCGGAGTGTGGGAACCTGAGAGGAGGCAGCCAAGATGCTGAAACCCCCAGGAGCACCCTCCCGAGGATGGAGAGAGGGACAGCCGGGACCAGCAGCTCCCTGGGGAGCGATGGAACATCAGGGCTGCGGTGAGCTCCTTCACCCACTGCCCAAACCAGCTTCCCACCAGCTGCCCCCTCACCCCTGCGCGTCCCCAGCCCGGCAAGGGGGTTTTCCTCCCGACAGTGACCTTGCTCCCCACTCCCACACGGAGCCGAAAGGACTTAATGAGCTGCTTCCACTGGGATTTGGTATCCTCTTGCCCGGGAAGTACTGGCGATGGATGGTGAAGTGCTCTTGGGTCAACTGGTAGCTTGATGGTTTTCCCTGCGAAGGACCAAGTTCTTGCCCAGTTCCAAGGAACCAGCTGTGGATTTTTTTTTTCTTTTTTTACCCCTCTGCTCTTCTTTTTGATGCCTTTTGGGTTCTTGGGCTTTTCATGAGGACATGTGGGCTCAGCCTGCAGCACGTGGCTTTCACAAAGTGCCGATGCCTGCAGCGGGACCTGGAGAGGCGAAAGCCTTCGGAGGAGCCATGGGGTGAAAGCTGAGTTGGCAGTCGTGGTGCCCTGGGGTTTAGAACTGTGTTGTCTTGTGCCAGGGGTGCTGGGTAGCCTCGGGGGGTGTCCTTCTGCCGCGGGCAGCTGAGCACCCTCGGCCCCATCGCATCGCCCAGGCGGGGCTGGGGAGCGGGCGCAGGAGCGGGAGATGCCAAACCCCAGCGAGGGGAACGTCAAGAAGGGGTGGGGGGGATGGAAAACATCACCCTCGGAAACGATTAAAGTTCTTAATAAAGCCCGTTGCCTCTGTGAGTGCTCGGTGTTCTGTTCCGTTTGCCTTGGCTCAGCCACGCTTACATCACGGCGCGAGCGCGGGGCGGCCGGGGGGATGCGTGTGGTTGTACAGGAAACCCGTGCCTTGGCAAACTGCGCTGCCCTAACGAGAGATCAGTGCCTTTGCTTTGCCGAAACGTTCTCCCCTGCCCTTTCCCCCTTCCCTTTCGGCAACGTGTAACCGGCACGGCCCGCCGGCACGGCCGGGTGCGCCGCCCCTCGCACCCCTCCTGCTCCGACGGTGACTGAAATGCCAATTAGTTCCCCTTAAATCATGTTGTTTCCCATCCCTGGACTCTGTGTTCCCTCCCACCCTGTAGACTGGATGAGAAGCACCCGAAGGTGCCATGTGGAAATACAACGTAAAAAGGATATTTATGCAACGGAAATATCCTTTTATCGTTTTTTGTCTGAAAGATGTAGACCATAATAATAATAAAAAAAAAGGTGTCCTTTCATGTAAAAAGCACAGTGGCCTCATGAGTGTGGATTCAATATAACTGTGCCAGGTGTGCAGCCACGGTGACTCGATGTCCATCTCCCTGGTGGGATTGGTAGGGTCTCCGCGTGGCCCTGACTTTGTGTCTCTGCACGGTGAGTCCCCACTGGGACAAACTTGCAGAAACTTGGTCAGAAACACAGAGTCCTGGGTCCTTCCCTTTGAAACCCGTTCCTCAGCTCAGAAGCACCTCGGAGAGTTGAAGAACCACGTCATGCCCTTGGGCAAAACTATGAGAGAACAGCAAAGCCCAGAAATGCATGAAACTTCACTTGATTTTTGGTTTGGTAATGATGGGTTTTGGGAGACTCTTATGAAAGTTGATGTCAAGCTTATTTGCATCAATTAAATGACCCTGGAGGGGCAGGTGAGCAGCGGCCACGGCTGGTTGCTGCATGCCATCGCAGCCCCGCTGGTGTGCACGGACCCCCCGGAGTGTGTGGGGTGGAGGTGACGCTCTGTCCTTTGCTGCTGCTCGTTTTGAGGTAGGTCCAAAGCAGGGGGCCTGCTGTCACTGGGTGCACTGGGCTGCCCTGGACTCTCTCCCTGGTTGTTTCTCCTCCCAGGTCTAAGAGCTGCAGTGATTACATTATATTTCAATTAGATCTAAGGAAGAAATTCTTCCCTCTGAGGTGGTGAGGCGCTGGACCAGGTTGCGCAGAGAAGCTGTGGCTGCCCCATCCCTGGCAGTGTTCAAGGCCAGGTTGGATGGGGCTTTGAGCAACCTGGTGTAGTGGAGGGTGTCCCTGCCCGTGGCAGGGGGGTTGGAACTAGATGGTCATTAAGGTTCCTTCCAACCCAAATTATGGCTGGAACCATATGGTTCTATGACGCCAGGGCTGTGCCCCAGACAGCAGCAGTGCGTAGGAGCGGTCCTTGGGCAAAAGACAGGGTTCCCACCCATGGGTCAAACCTGGATGTTGGGTGTAGCTGTGAGACACGTTGTCGCAGCTCGCTGGGGAGCCGCAGCGTTCCTCTCCTGCTGAAAATACCGACTGTGGCTACGGGGAGATGCCTCAAGCGATGGCCCCGTGGTTACGCCCAGGGAGTGTAAGACGCGATGCCGGCTGCCACGGTGCTGCCACGGGCCAAACTCTGTTTTCAGCTCCGTGTGTGAATCCCCGCGATGTCTGCGCAGGAGGGCTGGCGTGAAAGGGGCTTGAATTCCCGCGGGAGAAGAGGCAAAGGCTTTGGATCACCCAGACCCGCCGGCCCCGGTGCACACCAGCAATGCCACAGCCAACGCTCCCACCGGGGTATCCTTTTTTAAAGGATAAAAAACTTAAAAGGATAAAAAACTTAAAAGGATAAAACTTAAAAGGATAAAAAACTCCTCGTTAATCCCAGCCTGCGCAGACCTGCCGATGGGCACCGGTGCTGCCCGTCCTCCGGCCCCGCGGCTGCAGACCGCGCTCTGGGGATGGAGAGGGAAGCTCAGCGCTTGGATATGGACCTTGTTGGCGTTCAAAACTAATATTTACTTCAAAGGCCGGTTCCTTTAGTGTCGGTCAGTCGTATAGTCCCGGCTTGTTCGGCGAGCAAACAGAGCGCCCGGCCGTTAGAAAGGGGAAGGGTGTGGGAGCCACATTGCTATTTACCTGCGTAACCGGGAGGAAAACCTGCCCGTCATTCTTCCTAATAAATACAAACTGGAAGCGCGGATAAACTCATGGGGATTTATTAGTTTGCTTTGCCAAGTGCAAATATTAAGACTGGTTGGCTCGGCCCAAGGGCTGCCTTTAGCCCTTTGTGTGCGCTGCAGCGCCTGGCGCCTATGGGTGCCGATAAGGGTGCGCGCGGTGCTGAGCCGGTTACGCTCAAGGAGTTTCTTTTGAGCTGCTTCTGTCTCTCTTTTGCTCAGGCCTGATCCTGCACGGGGCTGAGCACCTGCCCGGGTCTGTCCTGCTCCAGCCCCCCCAGCCCTGACCCGCAGCATCTCCCCGTGCTGGGCACGCTGCCCACCAACAGGTCTCGAGCTGCCACGTGCCCTGGGATGGTTTTCAGCAGGTGGTTGGATTTGTAGGGCCAACCCGGAGCAGGGGGAAGCTCTTGTGCTTATTTGCACCCTAAAGGGTATCTCACGACCCTGCCCTATTGATTGTGGCCCTTTTACCCCAGCGCTGAAAGCAGCAAGAAGAGCTGCTGGTCCAGCTTGGCTTGTACGTGTGGCCACACAAGTTCAGCGTTAAAGAGCCCCTTTTTGCTACTCCGGTGCCGAATTATTTCCTCTTTCCCCTCCTCATCCATCCCCTTCCTAGCGCCCGCTTCGCTTTCGCTCATCCCAGCTCATCGACACCCGCCTCCATTCCCGGGGGCACCAGAGGCAGAGGGGGCTTCGCAGCCACCTCCTTCACCAGGAAAACCAACCTCCAGCTCAGTAATTCCCAGCAGGGTAAGCCCCAAGCCTGAGCTAGAGCCGTCTCCAGAAAAAACCATCCGTGACCACAGCAGGCGTGGACTGAGGTGCGGATGCTGTTCGGAGCAGGGCTGGCACAGGGCTGCGATGCGCCCCAGGGCTCAGGGTATGGATGCTGGCAGCAATCCCGCTGGGGACAAATGGATGTGGGCGCTGGCCTGGAGAAGCAGGATTTGGTTTTCCTGGGGTTGGTAACGTGGGGATCCTGTTCTGTAGAAAACATAGCAGTTGGGGGGCCCCTTGCTTGCTTTCATCCTACTGCTTGGGAAAAAGGGGCAGCTGAGTCCAGCCGGGATGGGGGGGCTCGGGGACAGTTAATTTTGTTTGCTTCACGTTGAACAAATACAAAGTTAGAAGCCAGGAGCCATTGCAGGGAGAAGGAGGAGGAGGAGGAAGGGAGGCAGGTGGGCAAGCGGCTAGGGGGAGCACAGGACAGCCCCGGTCATCTCCCCCGCTTCCAGTTTTCCATCCTCATCCCTTCTCTGCCTTATTTCATCTGTCCCTGCATCATCTGGTGTGTATTTACAGGCAGTTAGAGATGCTCGTCTAGATGTTATTTTTCCTCCAGGGCTCGTAAAACCCATCTGCCGGAGCTGCCGGCCAGCTCGGGGGGGATTTCCAGGCCCTGCCGGGGTCCCGGCGCCGATGGTGTGCGGATTTGCGGATTTGGAGGCTGCGTGCGCTTTGTTCCGTGTTTGTTTTCACAGCTTAGCAGAGTCGGGCGGCAGCTGCAGGTGTGTGCAGGATGTGTCCCACCCGGGATGCTGCAGGGGCACACGGACAGGGACCCACCAGTCCTCCCAGCAGAGACCTCGGGGGCTTCCAGCAGATGCCTTCGTGGATGGAGTGTGGGTGGTTGGGCTTTTCTGGAGATGCGGTTTTTCCCTATTTCTCAATTTTTTTCAGATTTTCTTGCTTGCCTTGCCCTGAAATCGCGAAACACTCACGAAACATCAGAAATCTGCACAACAGTGGCTGGAAATAATAGTTTTCCTACATAATTCTCTGACTGTGCTTGTGTGCATCAGACACGGACCCTTTGCTCAAGCAGTTGGCACGGGGAGCTCAAGGCTTCTCTGCAATCAGGGAACCAGGGATGGAGCCCTTGGGCATCCCCCCGCTCCCAGCCTCCAGGCACCGGTCCCGAGCACCCCGGGAGATGCCTCAGGGCTCTTCCCTTCTGGTCCCAGTTTGCCAGAGGTCCTGGGCCAGCAGTCCTCCATGAAGATGCACCAGCCAGGAGAACCTCCAGCACCACTCCTTTGGGAAATGAAAGCACTTCAACCCCTCAGCTGTTCAGCGAGGGCCATGATGGCTCTGGTCAGAGCTGGATGAACCCAAAGCCACCTCCAGTCCCCTCGGTCACAGCGATGCTGACTTTGAGCTGTGCAGAGCCATCGGAACGCTGCTTCTGCAGGATGGTCCTGCCACCCCCCTGGGCTGCTGCTGAGGCTGGGCCAGGTCATCGCTCCATGGAAATCTACCACGTCCACTTGCAGGTGGTTTCTGCAGCTCTAACAATCCTGCTAATGCTCGGTTTGTTGGTTGGTTTTGTGTTTTTTTTTTTCAGTGGCACATGAAAAAGATACAAAAGTCTCTAGGTTTGTTTTCTAAGCTCTTTGACTTTGCTAGAATAGCTGGAAGTATCGGTGGAGATACAAAAGGAGACCCTGTGCTGCCTGTGCTTTCTCAGCACCACATATCTCGGGCACCTACAGAGCTCCCTGCAGTTGTGCTATGCAAATGACAGTGATTAACCAGAACATTTGTGATTAATAAGAGTACTTTGATTAATAAGAATACTTGTGATTGCCATACATGTTTGAAACAAGCACGGGCTCTCTACAGAACAGCACCTTCACCCCCTGCAAGATGCACTTTTGGGTCACACACAGCTCTACTTCACTTGTTTAATTCTCACTTGTAGCAAACGCACCAGGCTGAGCACCTGGGGGCAATTTTTGACACCACCTCCCAACAGTTTCCCAGCTTTCTTAGCAGCTCTCAAAGCCCATCCAGGTGTCCCTAGTTCTGGTATCAGTTAAAAACTCCCTGCAGAGCCTGAGCCCTGTTTATGTGATGGGGCTTTGCAGGAGAAGCAGCAGCTTGATGCTGGGAGCCTGAGCTGAGCACTTTCCTTCATGCTAGAGGAGATGGAGGAGGAGGAGGTAGGTGAGGCTGCACCTCTTCTCCTGGTTTTTGTGTGTTGTACTGGGTTCCTGGACTTGACTGAGGTCTGTGTAGGCTGTGGATAAATGGGATTGAGGCTTAGATGCCTCGGCTATCGTGTCGGTGTGATGTTGCCAAGGGATTTGGCGTGTGAAGAGGGCTGAACCCAGGACCAAAATAGCTGATTATTGTTTTTCGTTCTTCAGACAACACAGCTGAGCAAATCCAAGCCTGCTGTCTGTTCATTAAGGGACTAATCCTTTGTTTTCCCCTGGAAAAATCCTTTCCAGGAATCCCAAGATTTTTTAAGTAGGGCCAAGCTTAGAAAATATGTCCCTTTCCCATTACAGCAGGTATTTCTCAGTTATTTCTTCAATTCTTCCCCCTCCTCGTTTGTCCCTGTGTGCTTCCCTCCTCTCTCCCCCCTTCTGCACAGAAGCTCACCTGGGGAATTCCGAGCTCCCTTGAGAGCAGCAGCGAGGCCTGTTGCCCTGCAAGTGATGAGACTTGGGGTGCCTCCAGAGCCATCCCCCCAGAATGCCCATTAGCCCAAGAAGCCACTTGGTCACTGATGCTCAAAGCTAAACTCGTTTTTCCCTCTAAGCCTTTGTGTTTGGTTGCCCTCAAGGAGAGGAAATTCTCCTGCTGGAGGTATCTCCATTCCCTTCCAGCAGAGCAGTTTTTTTGGTGCACACAAGTCAACCCTTGGTGTTGGGAGTGGGATGCACTGGCCCCTGCTCCGGCGGTGTGTTCCTGCGCTCTGGGGGGGCTGGTTCTGCTCCCCACTGCCCGTGCTGTGCCTGGTGCCACAAGCTGGGTGCTTGTAATGGCAAACCCTTCCTGGAGCGTCGTCCGACGTCCTTCCCCCCCTTTAAATTAACGTGCCAGCCGTGTCTCACCCTAATTAAAACCAGCCAAGAGGACTGGTCCAGGACGTAGCTTTGGAGGCTGTAAAATTCTGGGACAGTTTTATGTAGCGCAATTAAAAGGAAGGTAAAAAAAAATTGTTAAGAAATTAAACGCTAATTACTTTTTTTTTTGCATCTGAACTGTTTTGGCAGTGGGATGCAAAGACCTGGGATGGCTGGTTCCCTGCTGCTGTAAATCATGTTGATCAAATGTCCCCTCGCTCTTTAGCAGTGTAACTCATCTGCTGTCAATTAGCCTAAATCACATTTTTTCAATTAAACAGGCTTAGAGGCCTGATAGTCAAGTCTAGTGGGGAGGGGGGAGGGAAAGGCAAAGCCTGGTTGTAGGCAGCGAGGTGGAAATATCTTTTTAAAAGGTGTGATCCCATTTTAGTGTTTTCCATATAAAATGCAATATTATTGTCCGTGCTCTGGGGAGCAATAGGAGCTGGGAGCAGCGTGGGCAGCCCCATGGTGGGTCCGAGGTGGCCCAAGGGATTGGATTGGGCAATCCCAACCGGGATGCTCGCAGGCGTGATGGCGAGTTACCAACTGCAAGAAAAATACTCCTTTGGGATGGATTTCAGATGTTCCCTTGAACTCCTGCCCTGATTCCCCACGACAGGGCAGAGGTTTGCAAACTCGCGCGGTGTTCGCGGGGCTGGGCGAGGAGGACGCCGGCGGTGCAAGGGCTCGGTTGTGCTCCAGGGAAGGTGGAATTACCCCGTCGTTCCGGCCGTGGGAATGGGTGGCTTGCATAATAGGTGGCATAATTTGCCTTGGATGGTGAAGCAAACCGCTGTTTCCTCTCCCTGTGTCTAGTCTTGCTCACCAAAAGTTTTCTTTCTTGATTAGAAAAGGAAAACAGGCTGTGAAGGGTTTGGAAAGGACATGAGGAAGGGCAGGGCTTGGAGTAAATGGCTCCTTATTACCTACATCCACCCTATGCCTTAAAAAAATAAAGTAGGCAAAACCTTCCCAGACTGGAAAGAAAGAGGCTGGAGTGGGATGAGGAGCTGGTGCTGGCCCCAGCTGAGAAATGGAGGTGTGTGCATGGCTGCTCATTAGTGTTTTAATTATTACAAAGATTACCAGTCTCCCTCCTCTCCTCCTGGTTCTTGGTCCCTGCCTGAGCCAGCTCATGTGGGGGATCAGGGTGGCTGGGGAGTGCTGGGTGCAGGGGTGGTGCAGGCATGGGGGCTTCGAAAGTCCCTGCGGATACCTGTGTGCCGGAAATGGAGCCTCATCTCCCTGGGCCCAAGGCTTTGCAGGAGCTGATGCTTCCTGGATGCTCTGGGGCAGGGGAAGACACTGGTGGTCCCACCACCTCTCCCCGCACCAGGGCAGGATGTGCTCCCAGGGTCTCATCCTGCAACACCAACGATTCACCCGCCTGCTGCAAAAACAGGGCTCGTGCCTCCCGGTGCTGCCAACAAGCCCCTGCAGGTTATCCTGTTGGGAAAACCAGACTCGTTTATTAATATACATAATGTTAATTGCTGTAATTTGAAGGCTGGCTTCCCAGTCCTGGGGACGTGGGTGTGTGCTGCCGGTATGGAAATGCGTGGAGGAACGTTTCCCCGCTGAGCCCCTGTGGTGAGAGGAGGATGCTCCAGTGGTTATAATGGTGACGACTGGTTTGTGTTGTGGGTTTGGGTTCATGTGCTAAAAGAACAATGAGGAAACAAAAAATATCTCCTTGTCTTTGGTATCTCCTTCTTGTAGTATGCTAAAAATACAGCCAAATGGATATTTAAATGTTAATTATATAATTTGGCACCTCCCCAGGCAAACCTGGCAGTTCCCAGCACACTTAGTTCTTCCTCCCTGCCCAATTCACTGCCCTCAGTCTCCAAGAAGAACTTTGACCATCTGGAAGAGCTTGAGTTTGGTAGCCCAGGCTGGGGAGAGGTTGTAGCCTGTAGACAGACAGTGATGCTGCCTCACCATCAGTGCCAATGGAGCTGGAGGTGTGGGACCGAGATGACCCTTGAGGTTCTTGAGGCTCTTGAGCCTGGTCTGCCCTTGGGCTTTGGCAGCACAGTTGTGTTGGTGAGGAGTAGAGGGAAGGAGGAGACTTGGCTCTTGGCTCTCAGCAGGGCTGGGTTTTTCCGACCCATCAATGAGGTTATGGGATGGGGCAGGACTGCTTCTGCAATGCTTGTGCCTCTGGTCTCCCTCTTGCAGTAGCTGTTGGCCCCAGCTCTATCCATGTCTAGGTGACCGTAGCAAAAGCAAGTCCAAAACTCTGCTGGACATAAATTAGGCAGCAGGACCTTGGCTCCCTGAAGTCCTGGAGGACTCCTGCCTTTGTGTTCCTCTTCCCAGGAAAGAAAAAGAAACCCACTGTCTTTACAGTCATCTGGTGACGCCAGCAGAAAGCCTGGCTCAGGTCCTCTGCTCCTGCAAAAGCAACGACGTGGGGGCCCTCCGTGCACGGGGGGGTTTTGGGCTGCACTTGGGAAAGAGCTCCTTTGCCCAGAGCGTACGTGTCCTCCCGAGCCAGGTCTGCTCTTCCAGCTCTCCCGCCCTGTACCAACGTTTGCTTTGGAAAAGTAGCGCTGGTGGTTTCTGGAACGTGATCCATCTAACCCGCCATCAGAAAACAACAAACCCAAACCCGTAATTGCCTTTGGTCTTGAGCAATTTGAACTGGGTGTGAATTGGCCACGAAGGCTCGAAAAGCGCCGCGTGCTGCCGAGCTGCACGGAGCCGGGAAAGGTGCCGGCAGCGGCAAGAGCGAGCGGGTGGTGTCCATGAACCAGGACCAATTCCCCCCCTTTTGCTTTGCAGCCCTCCTCCC
This sequence comes from Tauraco erythrolophus, assembly GCF_009769465.1. Lineage (NCBI taxonomy): Eukaryota > Metazoa > Chordata > Aves > Musophagiformes > Musophagidae > Tauraco > Tauraco erythrolophus. The sequence continues at coordinate 1,737,395 of NC_141484.1, forward strand.
GCCTCACCCTGCATCCCAAAGGAAACCTGCTGATGCCCAGGGCTCCGCTGGCATCGAACCCAGCGTGAAACCCCAACTTGGTGCCGCGGTGGGTGAATGGCACTGCCAGTCCTGGACCCAGCTGGGTGTTTTTAGCTCCTGTAGAGGATTATTAGAAGTGGAGAATTAAGCATTCCATTTCCTGATTTCTCTCCTTTCAGTGGGCTGTGCGATGCTAGCAGCCCTTCCCCCTGCCCAGCCTTGCACAGTCATTAGAATTCCTTTTGGGAAAGGGGAGACGGTGGTGGGAGTAAATCTGATTTAATTACAATGACACAACCTGCATGGCCACAGAGCTTGGTGGGTTTAATCTGATTTGGAGAGGGGAGGCGGTGCGGCGGCTGCCGCTGGCACGACCGCCGGCCGCACATGATGGGCTTAGGGCAGCGCCAGGCACGGGCTGTCCCGGTGGCTGGCAGTGGCGGGGGGAGCGCCGGGCTGCCCACCTGGGGTGGTGGGTCCCAGGGATGGGGTTCTCAGCCTTTCCCTGCTTGGCAGTGCTCTGCATCTTGGGAGGTGGTGGGATCCAGGTGAGGAGATGGTTTGGTTGGAAGGGACTCATTGTGTGTGCCAAGGAGGGCAGAGAGCTCCGGGCTGGTCAGAAGCAGCTGCACAGCGTGGAGGTGATTAAACATCATTAAGCCCCAATGAAATTGCTGCTTCTAGCAAATAATCCAGGGAGGGAAAAAAAAAGTGAGCTCCAGACCTCCTAAAAAGTTGAGGCATAAATGTGTCCTGGCTCCTGCAGCTCTGTGTCCCCGAGGAAGGGACCCCTGTGGTGGCTTGAGTGTGCTCTGGTGGTTCTCCAGTTGAAAAGCTGCTCCTTGCAAACATGCCCTTTGGGATTCTTTGTCCTGAAGCTTAGCAGATGGCCTTGGGCTTTTAGTGTCACTGTCACCCAGCTTCCTCCTGCAGGAGTGTACTCTCACAGCTGAGAAAGGTCATGTGAGAAACCGTTCCATATGCTGACACCTGCCAGGGAGGTGTTGCCTTCCGGATGCTCCTGTTGTCCAAGGGATGGTTCACATCAGCCTAGTGTCGTGGGGTGCAGAGCTACCTTGGCTGTGGGTCTCCCTCCCCTCTCCTATGTGACTGTGGATGTCTTTGGGTGCTTAAAGGCATTTCGGTGGCAAAAGGGGACAGGTTTTAGATAAAGTTGAAGGCACAGGTAGTTGGGAGAGTAGTGGTTACCCCTACACGGCAGCTTTGGGGAGGGAGGGACATGCCTCAGGTTCACCTGGTGTGGTCTGCAGGCTCCCCATGGCAATGTGCAGGGTGTGAGGTCCCCGCTTTCCGTGTGAAGTAGGATGTTCTGCTCTGGCAGAGAGAATAAAAGATCCCAAGGGTGCAGTAATTAATTGTAACCTTCTTGCCAGTGCCTTGTGATGACCTGCTGGCTGTCCAGCTGACGAATTTCAGCCTGTATCTGTCCAAATTTGTCTTCTCCTCCTGTCAGTGCACAAGGACTTGGTAGCACTGGTGTCTTTCAGGACATCAGGGGTTAATGGTCCTCTGACTATGCTGCCCTCCCCCAGCATTCCCACACCTCCTCCCCTCCAGGATCCTGCTGCTCTGCAGCTCCTGGGGCTGCAGGGAGGATGGAGGAGCAGGACCTGGGTGGAAACGTCACCTCCCACCCTGTCTGAGGCTTTGGCGAGGGGGAGAACACACCCGCCGGGGCGGAGGAGAGGCCAAGGCCAGATCCTGGCAAGGACGACTTGGGATACGGGCAGGAGCGCGTGGGAGGCGCCTGTACATCCTGCAGGCGATGGTTTGACAGCCCTGGAGCTGTGTCTCCTCTTGGCCCGCGTGGCGCTGGCAGGGGCAGCACGTTCTTCCATGGCTGCTGTTTGCCCGGGCACTGGTGTCCTCTGCTACCAATGCACGTTTTGCTTGAAATCCCTCACTTTAGGGTACTTTTCCCCCCTCTCCATGCAATCACAGTCCTTTCCCACAGTGGCTCAGGTGTGCAGCACAGAGCAGCGTCACCAGTTCTGTCCTGGGAACGCAGGGGATACCTCTAACCTAATCTGCCTGGCTCTTTTTGGTCTTTAAAGCCTTATTGCCTCAGGACTGGAGCAGCTAATTTCCTTTGTGATTGAAAAAGAAGCTTGCCTCAGCAAGTTAGGTCTGGAAAGAAAAAAAAAAAAAAACCACAACAAACACAAATCGAACTCAACCCCCTGCTGCCTACTCCTCTCTTTGGAGGAGCAAGAGCATCCTGAGCATCCTGGCTTCACGAAGAGCTTTGCGCCTCCGGGGACAGCATCACCGCCATGGGGGATCGAGAGGGACCAGGGCTGGTTGCCCCAGAGCCTGGCGTTGGTGGAATGGCCTTGGAGGATGCGGAGCTGCTGGGGGAGAAGGTGGTGTGGCGTTTGAGACGCTGCCCCGGCTGTTTGCTGGGCAGGATGTGCCTGGGGAGAAAAGTGGCAAATCGCAAACACCACCTGCAAGTGCTGCAAACCCCCAGGCCACTGCTGTCGGGGCTGCTCAGGACCAGTAAAGGGATTTATATGGAATGTAAGGCCAGGGATGGATGCGCAGGATGGAGCGGGGCTGGGCATGGTCTGCGTGAGCCCTGCGGTGCAGCGATGTTCCCCTGTGAAGTGTCTCTGCTACAGGTGCTGGATCCTGATGGAGAAACCTCTTTCCTCCTCCTTTCCTGAGTGCCAGCTGTGCCATCCCACACAGGGCTGTCACCCCTTGGGGTGCAGCAGAGAGGGCTTTTCGGGGCAGCCTGAGATGTGTCCCCTGCGGCGGCTGAAGGAGCGCTGCCAGGCTCAGGGATGTGCCAGTTGCAGACCAGGCACTCCAAACCATGAGGTTTTCAAGAAAAATCCCCCAAAACCCATTAATACATTCTGAGGTTCTTTTTGTTTAACTTATGGGTTTTAAGCTTAAAGTTGAACTGCTTTGTTTTCTGAGCAGTGGGAACTGGTCCGCAGGAGGAAAGAGTGAACTTGGTGCCTCTCTGATAGGGTGCAGGAAGGGGTTTGGGGTGGGAAGCATGAGGGCTGGAGGGTTCGTTGGGGAAAGTTACTGCTATTCCGGGGTGCAACTGCCCAGGCTGGGGGACGGGTGTTTCCTGGTGTCCATCTGAGTGTTGCTGTGGTGTGTGCCCGAGGCGAAGGTGCTGGAGAATCCCCGGGCTGGGATGGTCCCACCATCGCTCCCGGCTGACGGAGGACTGCTTGGTTTCCTTCATTGCTGTGTTGATGCTGATGTCTTGGTGGCTTCCAACCTGGCTTCCCAGGGAGCATCTCTTTGACCTGCAGAACATTCCTTATAGTTCTGTGGCTAATTGTTTACTGTTCTTGTAGTCATTAAGCTAAGCAAGGGTGATTTTTTTTAAAAAACAAAACAAAACCCCAACCAACTTGAAAAAAAGAACCTTAAACATGGTGCAGAGATCACCAGTTTGATGGGAGTATTGCTTTTAAAGCAAACTATTTAGGAAGGTGCATCATCAAGTAAAGATTTCTTTTTGCTGTTCTCTTCAGCCCCTCCTTCTTCTGTTTCTAGTTGTGCTCTGGACTTTAGAGAGATGGAAACTGTTGTCTCCTGTCTTTTAGGAGAACTGATTGGATTTGTACTCAGGTCATGTAGGCAGGGGAGCATTGGATCAGCACATGGATACTTGCTAAAATAGTACAGTTGGGTCTTAATGTCACTTGTCTCCTCTTTCCATAGACCATAGGGATGGGAAAACCATCAAATGGTTCTGCTTGAACAGGATCTGAAATGTGTGGTCTGTAATAAGAGTAAAAAAAAGACTTAGTGTCAATGTTGTGTGTGGGCATTTTCCTTCTGTAGGGAAAATAAAGGTGTGTTAGTACCAGGCTGGACAGGCCATGGCAGACCCTGAGCACGAGGGAATGAGTACGTACATGGCTGTAGGAGCTGGCACGTGCTGCCTTGAGTAGGCTGCTGCTCATGACTTTCCCCACCAGCTCCTCCTTGGGAAAGGAGCCTGGGAGATGCAATGGATATGGGGGAGGAAGGTGATGGTGTGACACGCAGCGTTACCATTTAATGTAGGTATGGCTTTGGTTGTTGGCTTCGCAGCAAGTCTCTTCGTCTGTGAGTAGTGCTGCAGATCGCTTCTCCTTTGAGCAGTCAATTTTACAGAGTCCCTTAAATGGCTAATCGAAAGATATGTAGGCACAGGGAAAATATGCATAGTAGAGCAATTCCTGTAGCAAGTAGTTCTGGCTGGAGCTGTGAGTTGGAAGACCTTGTTGCTCCAAGCCCCTGTGGATCCCACAGGCTTTCAATAATGGAGTATGTGTCAGCTCACTGTAGGCTGAATCACTCTATTGCTTTTTTCTCCTGCTTTTCCATGGTAGCTTGAGCAGGGACGTGGCATTCTTCACCTCCCTCTACTGCTGAGGGCCACCTAGTAGAGAGAGATGGCTGCTGTTCAGGCTCTTACTTTGCAAAAACTGATGTGAAGCTTTATTAGCAAAAGTTGCTGAAGTGCCTTCAGTTCTGGGAGTTTTCAAGACATGATTCAGAAAAAAAAAACACCCCAGGAATCAGCTGGTGAAGGGAAATCCCAGGCAGGAGAAGAAACCAGTATGTGCTGTCCGAGTGGGAGCAGGATGGAAAGGGGGACGGTGGTATTTGCCACCAGTGCTCTCAGGTTGCCCATCTCAGGGACTTACAGATGTTGAGGGTCAGAGTCTTCCAGTGGTCCTGTTGTCTTCTGCATGTTGTCCTCTGTGCCTGGCAAGGTGCCTTGGAGCTCAGTCCAGTGATGTGAGGTGATGCTGAGGGTCCTCATGGAATGGATGGCTCTCAGCTTCCCAAGGCTGATTCGGAGGAGGTCGCAGGCTGGGGTATGTGGGCAATGAGGAAAAGCCCCCTTGGAAAAGGTACCTGCTGGCTTTTTGGTGATTCCTGTCTCCAGCATCACCCTCCAACTGGGAGCTGGAAAGAGCACGTCAGCTCTGCTGAGAGCAAGCCAGCCCTTTGTTCGTGCGTCTCCTTGAAATGATATTGTGGTTTCCTTAATTAAAAGCACAGAGCATTATTGTGGGAATGACAATGAATTAAAGAGATTAAATCTGGGAAAAGACCTATCTGGGCATCTAATCCAGCCCAACTCTGAGGTATCCTTCTGCCATACAATTTGAGCTGCCTCAGGTGATGTGTTTACTCCCTGTTCCCCAAGGAATCCTTTCCATGGTCTATTAGAGAGCTGTTTGTAGCAATGAGCAGGGTGGTTTCATCTGCAGCCTGCTGCTTAATTAATCTCCCAGCTGTGCTTCCACCCAGCACTGGGTTTACTAACAAGTCTGGCCAGCACTGGCAGAGAGGGCTGAGCTCCTCCTTGCTTAGACCTTGCTGTTGAGTTGATGTGCCCAAGGAAGATGCCCTCGGGTAATCTGAAAGTGGGGTCCTTCCTCCTCCCTTCACAGCTGCTTTTTCTGAAGCTTCAGACTAGCAGGTTCTTGGGCTGAGCTGGAGAGCATTTGCTGGCATGCCATCAGCTCCTCCTGCACATGCTGACGGGCTGCAGGATGCCTCTGCTTCTTGCTGGGTGGTTTAAATTTGCATTTCGGGACATCCTGTGTTAGCTTTTTGATTGTTGTCTGCTCCAGTCCAGAGGTTCTGGAGCAGAAAACATGGCTTTGGGCTTGGTGGAGCATCTGAAAACAGAAGTAGCAGGAGAAAATCCTCAAAACAACCTTTCCTCGCTATGCCTGAGATAGGCAGATGCATGTTGGAAAGCTGTAAACTAACTCTGAGTTGGTCTTTGGTTTTTTTTGTTGTTGTTTTTATGGCTGCCACTGAGCTCCCTTCTCCTCCTTCCTCCCATCATGATCCCTTTGCAAACAGCTCTGTCCCCAGCTGTGGAGCTTCGTGTGTTGCAGGGAGCTTGGCCAGGGAGGACCTTGCATAGAACCATAGAATGGGTTGGGTTGGAAGGGACCTTAAAGATCATCTAGTTCCAACCCCCATAGCATAGTTGTGCTACCGGGGCTCTGCTCCCAGCAGGATGCTTTCCACTCTGTTTTTAGAGGGAATGTCCATCTCTTTAGTATCTTGGGCTGATTGGAATGCTTTTGGGGAAAACCTGCTTCTTCCTCTGGGCATCAGTGTGGAAAAGTGAACTTCCAAATGCTGTGGGTGGTGGAAAGGGGAGATCCACTGTTTCTGGGGAAGAGAGAAGCACCTAATTAATTCAGAGGACAGAAACTCTGTGGTGTCCCTGCCTCCATATCCTAGGGCCAGATGAAGTTAAGTAAAGTAGCTAAAAACGACTGCAAGGAGGAGGGCATCAGTTGGATGAATGGGGATTTTGGAGAATGATGCAAGTGCTGGTGGGGAAAACGCTTCATCTCCATATCCTGGATCAGAGCAGTGGGATGTGTGAGGGCCATGCTGGTAACGGAGTGGTGGGAAGGGTCCCACCACAAAGCCACGTGGCCCCAGAACCCACAGCAGGGATTTTTGCCCACAGCTGATGCTGGGGATGTGCAAACAGGAGCAGGTGCTGCAGAGGGCACAGCTGCCCGGGGCAGGTCCTGTGGTCGGGTGCTGTGACAAAGGAAACACCAGCCTCAACATTTCCACTGCCCCAGGCTCCTGTTTGACCTCGGACAAGCTGTGTTGTCTCTCTGGCCGCATCCTGGAAAGCTGCGTGTCGAGGTGGGTCCTGCCAGGATGTCTGGGTGTGGGAAAGGTGCCTCCCCGTGCTCCTCACGCCGATGCTGCTGCCTGGTAATGCCTTGTTAAACACGGACTGTTTGCTGTGCCTTGTGCCCGGGAGCTGTGACAGGAGGGGGTGGCTGCTTTGCCAGGGGGTCTTAGTAAAAATTAGGATTTTTTTTTTTCCTTTTGGAAGAGCATTTCTCCCTACCTGTGTCTCTTCAGTGAGCGCCTGCGTGTTGCCCCGTGTTGAGAACTGCCAAAACTCCCATCGCTGCCTGGGTTATGAACTGGGGTTTGATACCCCACCTGGTGAATGACACTGATCCCGTGGTGGTTTTGTGTACAGCGGGGAGCAAACATTGGCTCCGAGGTGGGAAATCCAAACCTCGGGAGCTTCCAGCTGAAAAGGTGCCCTTTGCAAACACCGTTGCTGCTTTGCTCCCGCAGCCGAGCGAGTGCCCGTGGAGCACAGCGCGGCTGCCCCGCGAAGCTCTCCGACTCCATGTGCTTTAACGTGTGTGCGATGAGCACATAAAAATGATGCCGTTTCTTTTTAAAGGTGATCTCGTGGAGTTTTTTGATTTATGTTTAAATGTCAGCCCTTCGGGGTGTGTTCCAGTAATGGTGGAAAAAAAAAAAAAATTGTCCTGGCAGCCTGTCGCTGCAGAAATGTCATTTTTTTAAAAAACGAATCCTAAAGTTGAGGTTATTGTTTATTCCTGTGGCTCCGCCGAGGTTTTAAGAAGAGCTGCTAGTTTTCCACAACCTCCTATTAGTCATGGGAACTGGCAGTTCTGAAATTAATATTTGCAGACCCTCCCCTCCCTCCCCCTGCTCTCTTGTAAACGCAAAGAAAACTCTCACCTCCAGCCCCGCTCCCAAGTACGTGATGGAGAACATGTGAATCCACCAGGACTGAACTGCGAGTGACCCCCGGGCAGTAAGTGGGTTAATCAGAGCTGAGCTCTTCCCCACACTTCAGCTGCTAAAGCTCCTGCGCTTCCTCCTGATGGCTGATAAGGAAGGATCGAATTTATGAAAGAGATGAAGATGTTTGGATAAGCTGCAGTACCAAAGCACGCCTGCCTGGCAAGTCAGGGCCTGAAGGGAGCCCGTGGAGCTGCAAGGGGTTGGTTGTATTTTTTTTAATTTTTTTTTATTTTATTTGTATTTTTCCCCAGACCCCTTCCCCTAGTCAGGGTTGTGTCCCTGGGGATCCTGCTGGAGGCACAGCTGCTGCTCCGTGGTTGCACATCCTGGGTATGTGGGTGAAGTGATGTGCTCGGGGTGTTGGCTCTGCAGGGCACAGCTGGGCTGCCTGGCACCTGGCAAACCCCAGCCCTGCCCTCGGGCATGCGGTGAATGGCGTCTGTCCGTCCCCCTGCAAAGCCAACACTGGTGCTGATGGTGCTGCTCCTGGGGCAGAGGTGCTGTATGGTGTGATGGGGACTCGTGCCACGAGACCCAGGCAATTCCTACGGGGACATTGGCACATGGTGTCCTCACAGAAACGTGTCCTGCTCTTTCTCACCGCTAGCTCCAAGAGCTGCTGGGCTTTGAGGTGTGTTTGGCCCATGGGCCACAAGCATCCTGCTGCAGGCACCTCTGGGCAGGGAGCTCTGCTGAGCCTGTGACTGTCCTCCATACCCAGGTCCGAAATCAAACCTGTGGGTTCACGTTACTGGGCACAATGTTTGGACATTTCCCTGTTCTTCTTTTGCTGTGCCAGAAGGGCCAACACCTGTGTCTCGGGGATGGTTCTCCCTGTGTATTTTTAGACATGCCTTATCAATGCTGAAAGAAGGTGAATCATGTTTGGGAAAGGGAGCTGCTCCTCTTCCAAATGTGTTTGGGAAAACAGACCTGAGCTCTGGGAGGAGGGAAAGGAAAGTGGCAGCAGGGAACGACCATCACAGGAACACGGCATCTTTCCAGCTGCCTGTGGGGAGGAGAGCCTGTTCCCCTGCTTCAGTGGTGCTTTGCTGGGACACAGTGGCTTCTCCCGGGGCTCTGAGCAGCCTGGTTCCTGTGGTGGGGAAGGAGGTGACAGCTCTAAGGGTTTTCCCAAAGTTTAAACCTGTGGTTGCACTCCCTGGTCTTAGAGCGGTGGCCAGTATGATGGTAGACCTGGGAGGGGGTGGTGTGGAGTGCTTGGAGCATCACTTGTGCATCGTGGCTCTGCATCTGGGCTCTCATCTGTGTGCCAGAGGCTGGGCAGGGTCTGCTGAGCCCCTCCTGTGGCCTGCCCCATGGTCACAGTGCCTCAGTTGTCCTCCTGGAGCCACCTGAAGAGGAGTTCTCCACTTGGGTGTGGAGCCATGGAGAGATGAAGCCACTGGCTGTCCTCCCCTGGGAGGACTTGGCTTTTTGCTGGTCTCTGGGCTGCCTTTGTTCCCCTGAAAGGTGCTGCTAAAGCTGGAGCCCCTGGGTGATGCTGCCTGACACCCCAACGAGGCACCTCTGAGTGGCCACGAAGGCTTATTTTTGCCTTCAGAAGGTTTGCAGGTGGGGTGGGGAAGGTTAAACCTTCGGAGCTCTGGGCATGATCATTGCCCCCCTTCCTTGATATCCCCCCCCCCCCCTCCACAGGAAAAGAAAGTAATTCAGGTTGATGTCTCCATTAAAACGCTGCAGCAGTAAAGCGGTTGTTTGTGCTGAGAGGGGAATGCCCACGGGTAATTTATCTTGACGTTTATAGAAAGCATAAGGGTTTACTCATTCATAAAACGAAGGAATAGGGTGTTTTTCTGCCCTGGCCGGGCTCTGGAGCTGCTCGAACGTTATTGTAGCTGATCGTAATCGTTTCCGGACGTGCCCCAATGTGCCTACGGGGGGTTGCATGGGAACAGTAACAATGTGGGACAGGAGAGCAAACCTGTTGGACAGGAACGGGCCCGACTGGAGCTCACAGCTCCTCTTCCTCCCCGGGCAGCAGGAGGGGAGAGCCAAGGGGAGGACCTGCTGGCGCTGGCACCCGGAGCTGGCATGCGCCGGGCGCTCGGCTTGTTTTAACTGGAGGGAGTCCTTGTGCTGGGGCTCTCCGAGCACCACAGCTCCGAGGAATGGAGAGGAATGCTTTGTTTTCAGAACAAACCCTGTTTTGGAAATGACTTTCGTTGCTTGTTGTTCAAGCACGGGGAGGAAAAGCCGCTCTGTGCAGGATGAAGCAGAAGCGGAGGGTCCAGCTCCAGCCTTGAAGCAGTGAGAGGGACTAGATGCACCTCGAGATTTTTTTTTTTTTCCCTGTGCTGATATTTGTTTGAGGAAGGTCTGTTGCTTCCCTTGAGCTCAGATCTGGGTGCTGTGTGGACAGCAAGCCCGTGTGTGTGGCTGGATGGTGAGGGAGCACCCAGGCTGGCTCTGGCAGCGCTTTGGAGAGGTGCAGAGTTTGTGTGCAAACACAGAGCTTTCCTCTTCCCCACAGCCTGCTCCTGGCAAACCTTATTTAGCGGGTCAGAAGATGGTGGAGGTGCTCTGGCCCATCTGTTTTAGCTGTTGAGATGCTCATACTTCTGCTTGGCAGAGAACCAGGGATGGTAGGTTATCATAAAGTCCGTGGTGATATTCCAGCTTTTTATGGCTGACCTCGTGGCAGCGGGCTGCTGCACAGCTGTGGTATCACACTGTTATCATCGTTAATCCCCCTGTAATCCAACTTGCTAACAAGCCCCAGTCTCCCTTGTGCTAAATTAGCAATTGTGGCAAAACCATCTGTGAAGGCTCCGCAGGGGAGAGGTGGACAGCAGGAGCATCCGGGCTCCCATCCTCAGGGGCTGGAGCTGGCCCTCGGGCCACCATCCTTGGGACATAAAGCAGTGGGCTAGGACAGGGATACAAGATGCTCTTTGAAGAGACCTCTGTGTGTTTCTTAAGGCTAGAGGATGTTAATTCTATCCTGAGCTGCAGCCTCAGCTGATGGAAGAGTGCAGTGGGGAGCTGCTGAGGGCTGTGCAGCCTGGGGCACGGGCTGCCTGCCTCCCAAAATTCTGTTCTTGCCTCTAAATGAGTTTTTCCTGCTCTGGTTACTGCCAGAAATAAGTGCCCAGCTTGGGACTGATTCTTAGTGTTGGGCATCTGGTGCTTCTTGACTTGTAGCTGTCAGCCTGGAGTTTGTCGAGCTGTGGATAACGTGGTGATGCTCTTCAACAAGCAGCTGAGGGAGCAGCTTTGCCCACAGCACAACCATGTTTTGGCTGGGCACTGCCAGCATTTCGCAGCCAGGGCGGACAAAAACTGATCCCCCAAACCCTGCCATGAACCAGAGGAGAGTGGATTGGCCTGTGCTTGGCTACCAGGTGTGGCCAGCCTGCCCCAGTGTTTGATAAACAGTGGGACTAATGGGGAGAAACCTGCCTGGAACTGTCTGCAGGTGATAAAATTCCTGCGCTGCTCGAGCACACTGACTGGCGCAGCTCTGCGAGGTGATGCTGGGTTTGGCTCTGGGTCCCTCCCTAACCCCCCCCCCCAGCATGTCTCCCTGAGCACCCCAGCAGTTTTCTGGCCATGCACCCCCATCTGCCTTCATCGCCATCGGGATATGGCACATTCCCTGCAGGAAATGGCTCCAGTTGCCACCTTTCTGCCCCCCCAGGGTGAGTGCAGAGGCTGGGTGGTGTGAGCAGGGCCACCTCGGCCCCCCTGCACCCATCCTCTGCACCCGGCTGTGTTTTGCTCCCATCTCTTGGGAGCGGCTGAGCCACAGTTTTGGCAACAGCGTCTCGTGGGGAATGACGTGCCTGGGTGTTTGAGCAGGTGGGCCCAAGCGTGGCACGGGCTGTGACTCAGATGCACCCGGCTGCTGCCGGCACCGTGCCAGGGCCACCCGGGGGTGTGTGCGACGGGGTCCTGAGCCCGGTGCGGGGTACGGTGCCTCTCATTGCATGGCTTTTTTTTTTTTAGGAGCTTGGGTTAATCTAAATCTTGATTGAACCAAGCGCTTCATCACTGGCTCCATTTGAGGTGGGTGAGTCACCCGTTGAGTCACGCTGTTCCCATGCCAGGCGGGGGACCAGAGAGGGGACCCTGCCTGCCCGCACATGTGGCTCAGCTGCGTGCCCAGAGCTCTCCCGACACTCTCGTGCTGCCCTCCTTCCTGGGGCTGCCATGGCCCTGCTGGGAAATGCCACCTCTGCCCCCCCTCCCCTTTTCCTCCTTGATCCGCTTTTCCAGCAGTGCCTTTGCCAGCCCCAAGGCCTCGGTGCGGACCCTGCCCGCGGCTCCGCGGTGGCCGCTCTCCCCGTGGCGCCGGGGCTTTCCCCGGGTGATGCTTTTAGGAAGTCGCACGTTGGATTTGGGCACATGGGCTTGTGTGGGGGTCCAGCCCGGGGATGCTCAAAGCCCCAATCCCAACTCGGGGTAAAAAAAACCCGTCCCCAGGTTGTCCCCACGGCCCGGCCCCGAGTGGGTACCATCCCCGCGGGTGCCCCGGGCCGAGGATGTCGGCGGGTGTCGCTCCCGCCGGGGTCACCCCGCGGTCCCCGCCGCGTTCCGTGGGGCCGGGGGCGAGGCCATGACATCACCGCTGCTGCTGCCCATTGGCTGCGCCGCTGATGACGTCATCGCCGCCCCTGCTTCATTTCCCGCCCCGCCGGGATGCGGCGGGGACGCGCTGGGCGCTCCGCGGCCACGCACGGCGGGGAGGGGCGGAGGATAAACTGCTGTTTTTTTAACGCACCGGGTGGGATAACTTTGGGTGCGATGAATTACGACGCTGAGGAGTTTTACCGATTTTGATTAAACGAAGTCTCGAGGCGTCGACACGCCGTGCGGGATGGAGGGATGGGGAGGGATGGAGAGATGCGCGTCTGGAAACCACAACTCCCAGCAGCCCAAATCGGTGGGAGCCGCCTTTGCGATGGTCTGTGTCTCTAGAGAGTAAAAAAAAAAAAAAAAGCTGCAGGTGTCTCTTTTTAGAAAGAATTAATCTTTCACCAGCCTAGAAATAATAATTCCTAAGGAGCTGGCTGCTGTCTCTCTGGAAGGAGAAAGTTAAAAGAAACTTTAAAACATTATAAAAGAAACGTTTTTCAAAAAGCAAATGTACTTCAGAGATTTCAAGGGTGAGGTGGCTGGAAATGTCTCTTTGAAAAGTAAGTTAAAAGCAGCTGATCCCTTCGAAGTGGAGCTGGGGGAGCAGGGGCTGCCCTGCTGCCCTCCTCCAGCCCGCGGCCACCAGCCGGCTACCGTCTGGGGCTGGCTGCACGCAATTTTCAAGGACAAAACAAAGCCCTTTACCCCAGAGTTCAACTTTTGACCTCGCTGTGGCAGGATTAAAATCTCATGAAGATGGACAACTCGATTGCAAAGAGTTAATATCCCCCCCCCCCCCCCTTCTCCTCCCCTCTGTTTTTTACTCCTTTTCTTTCCAACTGGCCTGGTTTGCTGCTGAGAAATTGGGAAAACAAACAGAAAATAGACCTCGGCCTTGTGGGTGCTGCTGTCTGGAGGATGACGCAGGCGACCCAGCGCCGCTGCAGCCTGCGATGGTCGCACAATCGGGGCTTTATCTTCTCCCTTTTACGTCCACATCTCTGAGCTTTTCTTTTGGGGTTTGTTTCTGTTTTTTCGGAGCATCTCTGGTGAGGCCAGTCGTAGCGAGCCCCGTGGCCCGCAGAGGGGTGCAGAGACAAAATGCGTCGCTGGGATGCTCGTGTGGGCTGTGGATCCTGTGGCTAGCTGGCATTGCCAGCCAGTGGCACCGAACCCCAGTTTTGCCCATGTGCTGGGGCACCTCGGTGTGTTCCAAAAAGGGGCTGCACCTCCAGCACCCACTGCTTAACTGGGGGCACCTCCCTGCACCTGCCCTGGCTGTGTTTCCATCTCCTGATTGCAATTGCTGCTTGGCTCTTGTAGAAGGAGAGATTTTAAGCTCGTGCAGACAGAAGATGGTGGGCTGGGGATGTCCGTCCTGCTGCCAGCTCAGACGCTGTGGTGGAACCACTGTTAATGCTCACTTTCTCAGAGGAGAGAAGTTTTTCCCTAATATAATTTGAAAAAGTTCATTGTCTTACTGTCTCTTGTACATGAACCTTGGTTCAGAAATGGTTTTGGTGAAAAGCTGAGTTCAGTAAGAGTTCGGGTTACTTGGTCTTTGATTTTATGAAAGAACCCACCTCCCAAAATTTCAAGTGACTTTAATGGTAGCTTCATGTGCATCCACTGGTCTCTTTCCAAACTCAAGTTTGTTCTCTGGTTGCTTGGCTAATTTTGAGCCGAGCACTTGTGGAGTCGGAGTACGGATGGAATGCTCATGTCCTGCTGAGCTCACACCTCTGCTCTCTGCTGCAGCTCCCGTTTCTGCTCCAGCTGCCTGCTGCGTTGCTGCTGGGACCCGCAGAGGGAGGAAGGTGGGTGTGGAGGGAGGAAGGTCGGTACCGAGGATGCTTTGAACACCTTTGTAAAGAAGCTGAGGGGCGGTTGGCTTTGGAGAGAAAGATGTCTCCTTCCCCTGGGCAAAGTAACACATATTCAGATTTTTAAATGGAGTTTTAAGAGGCTAAAATAAGTGAAAACCTGTTTCAATCTCCAAAAATCTTGTCTGTGCTATAAGGCAGCTACCTGTTAGCTAGCAGATGGGAGGGGGGCAGAAAAAAAAAATGTACCTTTGCTGCTGGTATGGTCTTACCCTTAAGCTGAAAGCTGAGGCTGCAGCTTTGCTGCTTGCCAGCCCCGGCTCTGGCAGTGCCCTCTGTTGCCACCCACCCAGGCAAATACATTTTTCATTTATTTTCATTTACGATATAACAGCTGAGGGTGACTGACACAGCCAGCGAGAAGTTGGAGCAAACCTTTAACCGAAAGGCTCCTCCGAGCTCCCCGAGAGGGAGGGGGACATGGCTGAACAGCTTCATGTCTCTCCGCCAAACGCGGTCCCTGCCAAGAAGCGGCGACGCGGGGGCTCGGGAGAGCGGGTGGGCGGCGGCGGGCGCCCGGGATGCTGCTTGCAGGGCTGGGGTGTAAGTGAAAGCAGATGTGTGATCTCCAGGCGGGCCGGGAGCATCACCGGAGCCGCTCAGACTGGGCGTCTCGGAGGATGCTGTGAAGTCGGGGCCAGATGCACTCAGGCGCCTGACTCCTGTTGGAGTCAGTGGGATCTGGGCTTTGGAAGCAGCGGCTGTGCCAGGCCCTGGACTGAAAGGCTCCTGACCCGCTTAAGGCCAAGCTGGGGGTTATTGTTTGCCTACAAGCAGGTTGCCAGGAGCTGTTTCGGCTGCGGCGCCTGTGCTAGCCCTGTCCTCGTGGGTGCTGCTGGGAGCCTGCGGTGCAGAGGGGCCTCTTGTCTGTGGTACCTGGGCCAAGAGCATCCATGTGTCCTTCTGGGCTCCAGGCCCTGCTGAAACTGTCCTTGGGATTTAAGTAGGGCAGGCAGAGGGAGTGTTTTACTTGCTGTTTGTACCACTGGGAAAGCAAGGCTTGTGCAAACCTGTGTCACTGGTGGTTGCACTGGAGCTGTGCCCCCAGGGACCCTCTCCCCTGTGTTTTGTTGCTTTCTTGCAAAGAGCGTGGAGGATGCTTAGGGATGCAGAAGGATGGCTCCAGCACTTCCATCTTGTGCTCTTCTTTCATCTCCCACCCTGGTCCAGTGCCTTGGCTCGTCCTCCCCAGCTTGACGTGGAGGATGCTCAGAGGAGGAGCTGCTTCACGGGCCGGGGCTGAGTTGAACCCTGGTGTTGTTTCATGGCTGGCGCAGTTTGGAGCACGTGGCCTTCAGGGGAAGGGTAACCGCTGGGTACCAGCATGGGTGTGGAGAGTGTTGAGACGGTGCAACTGACCCCGAGGAAAGCAGAGGTTGTGGAATTACAGCCTGTGAGGGCAGGGAGAGTCCGGGGATTTCCTGCAGGCATCACTCAGGGAGGTGGGCGCGGAGGATAAGCTGCCTCCAGCCCTGGGGGAGAGGGGGCTGACTGTGGGCAGGGGCCGGATGGCACCCTGGGGCAGTCCTTGCCTGGGGGGGGATGTGGAGCCTGGATTTTGGGCCCTCAGCATCAGAAGCTTTTGGAGCATCCCCAAGAGCAAGGGGAGATGGGCAGAGCCGGCTCCCGGGGAGGGATGGAGAGCATCTCCGCTGCGCACAAATCCGAATTATCAGGAGCAAAACTCCACTTGAGGCAGGAGTAATTGCGGTGTAAACTGGTCCTGTCCTGCCTTTGGATTTCAATAGCCTTTTTAATTTTTTAATAAACCCTGGGCTGTCCTCCGAGGACTGGGGAGGGCGAAGGGGGAGGACGAACCTCCTGGTTTTCAGCCCGGTATTACTAAGCAACCGTGTCCTGAAATTCACAGCCCAATGGAGAGAACTTTGTTTACCAGGAAGAAAACACTTGAAAAGGGGAATCTTTGGCGGAAGCATGACGGGATTAACGCTGGGGTTTCTTTAGGCAGTTTTGTTGTTTTTCAGAGCCTGACCTTAGTGCTCTGATTCACTTTTGCCAAGCGACTCTTTCCCTGCCTAATTTAGAGTGCGGTATTGTGCCGGGGTGGGAAGGGGGAGGCGGGAGAGCAGGTTTGGCAGCGCAAATAGGAGCCCGAGATTCTCTGGTTTAGAGCAGAGGGAGTCGGTCATTAGATGCTGTGCTTCTGAAAATCCCGCTGTAATTAATTTTCTCCTGAATTAATTAGAGGAATTGTGATGGGAGGCTGAGCTGGGAATGTGCAGGGGAAGTTTTTTGGGGTGATATATAGGTTGTTGGCAGAGCAGGAATTAAATCGCCTTCCTCCTCCTTCCTGGGCTACTCGCGAGGCCCTGCGTTGCACGTCCCTGGTGACACCATCCCCAGTGCTGATTTGGGGCGTTTACCCCATTTTTTGTGTGGTGCTGGTGCAATCAGTGTCGGAGTGGGGTGGAGGGGGTAGAGGCTGAGCGGTGCTGGGCTGTGCGAGGGACCAGCAGCTCTGGGTGGTGCTCCTCATCAAGGTGGCCAAAGGGACCAAATGCAGAGGAGAAAACTCAGTCTCTTGGCTTCTGGCCCCAGCAGAGGAGAGGGTTTGGGAGGTGTTGGTTTGTTCTCGGCTTTGCTGTGTAGCAGGGCTGGAATTGCTGCCTCGGCTCTGCTCGGGAGCGGGGGAGCAGTTAGTGATGCCATGAGCCTTAGTGCATGAGATGATGTAGGAATTGGGGAGGGTGGGCTGTCCTGGGGTCCCTGTGCTCAGCAGAAAGGTCTCCTTGTCCCCAGTTTGGCTTCCTGCATCCAACCCTCCACTGGTGTCAAGCAGCAGGAATTCCTGTGCTCGTGGCTGTGCGCTGGTTCATACGCTGCCCAGGATCTGTGGGTGTGGGAAGGTGAAGGTCCATGTGTGGCACCTCCAGCTGCCAGGCCGGTGGGCCAAAACCTGCACGGGGAGGGGAGGACAGGGAAAATCCCTGTTGGCTTCCACAGGGCTGTGCCTGCAGCATCCGTGCAGGATCCAGGGCTGTGCATTGTCCTGCAGGAGCTCCCAAAGGCGCTGCCTGCCCCATGGCCCCCGGCTTGGGCTAATCTGTGGGCAGAGGTGGCTAATCCTTCCTTCCCTGCTTGGGGCTGGTGGAGGCAGGTGGGAGGGGAGGGCAGGCTGTTGAGCTTGGGAACCTGGAAGGCTGTCCAGTGGTAATTATCAGCCTCAGTACTGAGGAAGGGGGAGCTGGGAGAGAGGGGAAGACTGGTGGGGAAAGGCAATGTGGGGAGCAGATTCCTCCCCTCCATCACCATGGAAAGGGAGCAAGCTGGGGGCAGGGGGAGAGATGGAAGAGGTGATGTATTCAGGCAGATCCTCCCTGCCCATGCTGAGGATGAAGAGGGTGGTGTGGCTTTGCTCGCCATCACCTGCAAGTGCCATACTGGTCCCCAGGGGTTGTGAGCCCTGAGCCTGTGTCTTGGTGTCAGGGACCCTCAGCCAGCTCCTGCCAAGCTGGTCATCATGGCATGGTGCAATGTGCTGTTGCACCTGTTTAATTAACCCTAATTAGTCCTGGTGCTGTTGCCTGTCCAGGCAGTGGTACCTGCTGGGGGCACGGGCTGAAGGGAGGTGGGACAGACCTGGCCAGCAGCTGGTGGGACCTGGGCAAGGGGCTCCCAGAGGCTCCTCTGGTGGCTTTTCCAATGTGCCTGATTTGAAAACGGGTTTGGCACATGCAGACCCATAGCTGAAGGGGGGGTGGGGGTGACTATGTCTGCGAGGTGCCCTGTGTCTTGGTGTCAGCCGTGGACACAGACCACTGAGGTCCTGTGACGCAGGAGCTGGAAGAAATCAGACAGTGCTCTGCAGGTCCTTCAGTCCATCTGGGAACCCCTGCCCTGGGGACGTTGTTTAACGCTGGCTTTTCCAGTTTAGGATGCTTTTGAAGTAGGCACTGGGGATGCTGGATCCAAGGTCTTTTGTGAGGAATGGTCTGCGGTGCTGGGAATGGAGACAGCACTGCTTTCCGCTCCTGGAGCTCTCTGCTTATCTCCAGGCAGAGCTTTGCTCTCCAGCCTAGTTTCACCTTCCCAAATGACTATCAAATGTCTCTTCCCCTTCAATTTCAGCAGAGCTTTTATTTATCGGAGGTTGGGTATATCCTTCCTGCCAGATCACCAGGTATGCTTCAGGGTTTAATCCCGTCTCCGACAAGCTGCGGCACATCGCTCAGCTCTGGCGTTGTCCTTCACAGCATCCAAGCCTGGTTGCCACTATGAGAACCAGAGCTGGCTTCTCCAGCAGTTTCCACCCTGTGTAGACCAACTGTGACAGCAGCTGTGTGCACTCAGGGGTCCTTGCTCTCCTCTTTTTTTTTTTTTCTCCTTTTTTTCTCTAAATTTGAGCAACTTCCAAAGCTGTGCTGAGCTGGGGCTCAGGTTGCACTTCCCAGGGCCGGGCTGCCACCGAGTGGGTCCCAGTGCTGGTGGCCTCGCCGTGCCGTGCCATCCCGCCGCAGGTGCGCTGCCCTCTCGGCATCGCCGGGAAAGCAGGACCCGCTCCTCTCCCTGCCGCTGCGTCTTCGGGGCGACAATGCTGAGGGTAATAAAACCCCCGAGGTCCCTGTGCCCGGCGCTGAATGGGGCTTTGTCTCGGCAAAGAAATGCCTTGAAACCGATCTGGGGAAAGGCGATTGTTATCTGGAGGCTCCTGAACTGTTTGGATCCTGACTTTGTTAGAGATCTTGTAATTTAAACTTCAACCTGCTTATTAGAAATTTGAGATAATAGTTTAATAATAAAAAGCAGATTTTTTTTTTTTTCCCCTTGGTTCCTGTGTTCCTGGCCTCCTCTTTCTTTCGGCTGCCGTGGATATTTAATCATCTGATGTGCCCCCCCACCTCCCTCTTTGCCTTTATTTTTTTAAATAGTGGGATGAAATGGCGAGATGTTTCCTTTTGAGGTCTGCCAAGGAGAGATCATGCAGGCCGGTCCCTGCGGTCCCTGTGCATGTATTTCAGAGCGTGCCCACGGAGCGCTGAAAGGAGCCGGAGGGAATGCCAGCTTGGGAGTTGTCCTCTGTTCATGTGGATCCCCTCCTGTGCCAGGGTCTGGAAGCCTGGCCAGGTGAAGGGGGTCCCCTTCCTCATGGGGATCCCCTCCTTGGAGAGCCCCAGACTCCCTGGCTGCTGGGTGCCTGTGCTCAGCGCGCTGCTGTGCCCCACTGGCTGCAGCCCTGTGGGGGCAGTGGGATGGGTGGGATTTGGGAGCTTTTCCTGAGAACAAGCTTCATCCACATTCCCCTAGCTGGGCAGCAGCTCCCTGGCCCCGAAAGCACCTGGAGAAAACGTGTGTGGACACGTGCGGGGGGTATTAGCATTGCTGCTGCTGTCCCCCCACCCTCCCCACACTGGGGTGGCTGCTTGCCATGGGGCTGGAGGTGTCGATCCAGGGCTCGGGACTTGGAGGCTGGCACCTGGTGGGGCTGCTTGGGGGCTCGTGCGTGGCATGGGTGGGCAGGAGCTGTGGGGGATCAGCAACGGGTGGTCAGCTCTGTCCTGGTTTCCTGCTGCTCATCCCTGTTACCGGGTTCCACAGCGCAGGCAGGGCTGGCTGCTGGGAGCACAGTGCCAGAGCCGGGGTGTGCCTGTGCCAGCGCGGCTCCTGGCATGCAGGAATGCAGAGGGCCGGGTGGGAGCTGTCTGGGTGACCCCAGTGGGTGCGGGACCAGCCACAGCAGAAGCCACCCCAGTGGACCCGCATCACTGTCTGCGCTCGGGTACCCTCGGTTCGTCCCCTCGGCCACTCCTGGCAGCGGGGAGCGTGGGGTGTTTTGCTTCTGTGGCTGCATCCTCCAGGAGTGAGGGCTGATAGAGCCAAGTGGCCCCAGGCCCAGATGCTGTGGCTCTGTCCTAGTTTGGAGGTGGCCACCGGGCAGTTACACCCATGTGTGGCTCAGACTTCTGCTACCAGCGTGCCGCTGTGTCGTGGTGCTCGTTCACGTGTTCGAACCAGTGGGTTTAGCTGGAGCTCCGTGGTTCGGAGGGGTGGGTTCAGATGCAGGACAGGGCTGTGGGTGTCGGGAACCTGCTGCCACCTGGGTTGTGTTTTGGCTCCGCTCGCTGCAGAGCACCTCGGGCTGTGAGGATGCTGCCAGGGGTCCTCACAGCAGGTGAGGACACCTACAAGTGCATCCGGGGAGTCCCACTGCCATTGTAGCGTGACCCTCTCCAGTTGTGTGCAGTGCAGAGAGAATGTTTCTTTGGCTGGGCAGGGTCTGACAGCTCCAACTGGAGCACTAGGCTGGGACTCAGCCAGGAGGAATTGGGCAGTTTTAGCTTTTACAGAGGCTGTTGGATACTGAGGGGCCCCCATGGCTGGTGCTGGTTCCGAGGAGTTAAAGGGAGACGGAGCTCAGCCAGAGCTGTGACGAGTTTGCAAATTTGGCAAACGTGCTGTTTAATCAGTGCAGTTGGGCTCGTTTGAAGGCAAAGCACCAAACTCACAAAGTTACCTGCGTGCAGTCGTGTTTGTGAGCTCCGGATGCGCTCGGGTGGCCCACCCCATTTCCCAGGGTGGGCGAGGGGATACGCTGCCCCTTTGCACCCCTGTGCTGGTGATGGGCAGCCCTGGGGGGAGAAGGAGTCATGTTTGGGGCTGTGGGTGCTCCGGAGCGATCTGCTGGGCCCAGGTTACGTTGGTTCATATTGGCTCCTGCTCTGGATGCCACATCCATGACATCATTTGGCTCTCGAAGAGCGGAGGAGGTGAGACACTTCTGAGCGATTATCTAGTGCAAACAGCCCATGGTAAATAGACTCAGCAAAGTATTGACACTGAGACTGTTTCTCTTCCTAATTTCCTGCTCTTGGTGAGTTTGCCCAGTAGCCAAAAATAGGAGGGGGACAACCCAAACCCTTCAATCCCAACCTCAAACCAAGACTTCAAACTTCAAGTCAGGGCATATACTGCTGTCATCCAGGTAATTGTATTAGCAGTTAATGACATAACTTCCACCTGGGATCTCAGCCTAGGACTAATTTTAGGAAATGAGTCTCTATTTAGTTTGTTTGTATTAGCTGAGGATCTTCCTCGTGGCCTGGTGCTCTGATGTTCTCACCATCACACTGACAAAATGATGGTCCCTGCCCTGAATGGAGCTAACTTTCCTGCAACAAATTGTCCTAAAAAACATTAAAATGAGTGCCTTGTGATTGCCTCCTCCCCGAATGGCACCCAGGATGGATGTGTTTCCAAGGTGAGGAGGGATGAAGGCAATCCTTTAGGGCTGATCCACTTGAACCCCGATATCCAGCAATTTTCCTATCGGAGGAGCATCGCATGCAGTCCCTGTCCCCTGCCCACCCTCCCTGCCCTGCGGAGCAGGCGCTGCCAGCAGCTCTGCCATGCCCTCCTCTCGCAGCACCCTCCTGGCCAGCCACGCATGGGGTGAGACCCGGCTGTGGCTGCATCCCGGGGCGCAGCGGATGCTCCGCACTCTTGGGCTGTCAAACTTTAACCAACAGCGCCCGTTTTTTATTAACCTGCACTTCCTTCTCGTTCCACTATTACCTCTGCAGAAAAGAATCTGACCCCTCGCTCTCAGCATCACCTTCACTCTCTTATATTTTTTTTTTTCCCACCCTTCCCTGCTGTTGCTTTGTGGTTCGGGTGAAACTCGGCGAAGCCCTCCCGAGGCTCCCCGTGCCGGCCGAGCGATCCCTCGCTGTGTCACCGCTCCCTCCTGCCTTTGTGCAAAACTCCGGAGAGCGCCTTCGGGCTGGCACCGCGGCGGCGTTAAGCCCGTCATAGGTCCCTCTTAATTAAATTTGAAAACTGCTTGGATAAGAGGGCTTTCTGAGCGAGTCAGGTGCTGTGCCATGGGCCTGAACGACTGCCACAGGCTAGCACTACCACCCACAGTCCTGATCCCCATGACATGTGTACAGATTACGGAGAAATCCCTCAGCAATGAGGCTGCTTTAACTCCTTCGCGCTCTGGGGCTTTTGCACGGAGCTCTGAGCTGTCCCCGGAGCCTGACCCTGCTGGCGGGGACATGCTGGTGTCCCTGTGCCACCTTCCCAGGGGCTGGGTCAGCAAGTGGTGCTGGTAGTGATGGCGCAGATGGTACCCCCATCCTGCAGTGCTGGGGTGGAGATGTGCTGCAAACCTTGCTGGGTACGTTCAACCTGTCCGGGGAAAGTGCTGTCTAAATATTTTCTTTGGATGTGATGTGTGACATAAGAAGGAACTTCTCCCAGGCTGCGTGGCCAGAGGTAGAAGAGGGACACTCAGGGTCACGGCTTTGCCAAGAAGGGCTGAGCGAAGGGGTGGAAGCAGACAGGCTCCCGTGGGGAAAGCTCTGCGCAATGCAATGGGATGACTTGCTTTCTTCTGGGAAATGCCAGGCTTGCTTCATTCTAGCCCGTCTGGGTCCAGCTTCCCAGGGAGTGGTGCCCACCCAGCCTGCCAAACAGGGCCATGCTCCCTGGTAAATACGAAATAAATTAAAAAAGAGGACAGAGCTGTGCTTTAATCCACTCTGCTCGAAGTAGACCTGGCTCCTGCCAGCTCTGAGATGCATTTTACGTTGCAGCTTTGAACTTTCTTGAGTTTCCCCCTCTTGTGCACCCACCTGCACTGGGCATCTTGCTCATTGCCGTGTGTCTCCAGCGTGGAGCTGACCACACGACTGCTGGAGGCCTTGGGATTTCTTAAAAAAGCAAAAACTTTTTTCCATCTCTGCTTGGAGGCAAAAAAAAAAAACCCTGAACTCGAGCAACCCTGTCCCCGTCCTTTGGGCACCTGGATTCTGCCAGGGGGGCTTTGCCAAACAGATGTTCAGCAATGTTGAAGCTGGACTCTGCTCCTTTTCCCAAGGTTTTCCCTGCGTATACATGCTGGTTTCCAAAACCTGGGATGGGTGAGAGCTGGAAAAAGCCAGGCAGGGCTGTGCATGCCCAGGTCCATGCATGGCTTTGTTAGCAGCAGCAACGGCTTCGCCTTTTGTCACAGCTTCTGGTTCTTGGAGTGCTTTGGTCTAGGGGCAGTGGGTGTTTGAAGCTGGAGGGAGAGGTGGTTTAGAAGGAATATTAAAAAGCAATAATGCAGCTTGTCGAGGTATACTGAAGCCTCCTTCCAGCTTGGAGTTTTGCTGGAGTCAGGGTTTTTTTGTCTCCTATTAAATCACACGATCCCAAGGAGCCTTTGAGCCTGGCGCACTGGGCACGTTTCAGAGCCGGGCCAAAACCAACAATTATCTCCAGTTTCAGGAAATTTGAAGCTGTGGTTAACAGTGTCGTCTTGAGAACTGACAGATGACACAGGTGGCTTAGCGCGCAGCCAACGCCAGCCCTGCGCGTCGATGGCATTAATCATCTCGACAGGTTGCGGTGTGGCAAATTGCTCAAGGTGGGTCTCCTGGTTGGGAGGTCAGGGCTTGAGGTCTTGGAGGAGGTTTGGGTGAGCATGGGCTCACAGCTGGCCCCGCTCGCAGCTGCACTCACCACGCTGGATGGACGTGACCTGCGGGCTCTGGTTCCCAGCATGGCTCGCAGTGGTTATTTCCCCGGGCAGTGGATGCCCCACAGAAATCACTCTGTTGCTTCTATTGCAAAGAAATGGAAGCAGAAATTTTTATAGGCTGTTACTAGGCCTTTACCATTAAGTAAGGGCTGTGGGAATACTTTATTTGCTGGAAAGTTGACTTTCACCTTTTCTGCAACTATTCCCATCATATGTGTCGAAAACGCAGGGCTCCAGATGCTCCAGGCAGCCCTGTGTCCGTCCCCTCCTTCCCACCCCAGCTCCTGTTTTATTCAAGCTCTGATGGTTTTGGGTTCACGAGGAGAAAAAGGAACTGTCCCAGCTCGGTGAGCGAGCTGACAGCCAACAATTTTCCAAGTCCTGGGATGTGCCAGCCTGGGGGGGCGTTCGGCATCTCTGCCTGGCTGGAAAATCCCAGTTTCTCTTGTTCTAGGGGAGTGGGGATCGAAGCTCGCAGGAGCTGCTACCCAAACGCCGGCAGAAGGGAGGAAGGATGTGTTTTATCAAAGTGAGTCCCTGCTGTTTGAGTTCCTGGTTAGGAGCTTGATATCATCTAAAAACCAACACAGGGAAGTAAACAATGACTCCGGTTTTATTTTAGTCCTCTTTTTCTTTCTCCTATTATTTAACCTTTTAATTTCTTCAAGAGTAGCTGAAACCTGAAGTCCCAACAGATGTAGTGATTTGTTTGTTGGGGAGCCTCTGCTGCCGGGTCTTTCCTGTAATCCTGTAAAAGCCGAAAAGAGGAGGAAATATTTTTCTAAGGCAGCTGAAATGAGTCCTCCTTTGGCTGCTCGCTGTAATAGTACTAGGTGTGAAAAACCCTCTGGTATTTATGAGCAGATGTGATTCAGGAATAACAAAGACATGAGAACCTGTCATGAGATCATGTGGATCAATGAATCATCTGCCAGATATGGCAATTCTGCATGTCGAGCTACAGACCTGAAACTGATGCTATTTTTATGGTGTCCAGTGGCAGTGGGACTCATGGTGACTGCACAAGTCCAAAGCGTCCCCAAAAAGGGAGAGAGAGCTGACTGCTTTAGAGGAACCTCACTAGGAAAGAAACTTGAGTCAACAGGAACCACCACTAGCTCCTGTCGGCAGCTTTGATGAGGCAATTCATAAAACAAATCTCAGCCCCATCAGCTGCCTTCAAAGGAAAAGCTTCCTGCCCCTTGGATTTTGCCACCCGCTGAGCGGCTGACAGGGCACCCATGTGCCCGTGGGCTGCTCTTTGCACGGGCCCACGGAGGAGGACGGTGATGTGCAGCACCCGCATCCCGGGATCGCTTTGGCCACAAGTTATGGAGATGGAGGGATTTGTGTTCCTGAGCTGGTACTGGTAGAGAGCTGGTGGAACGCCAGTACCTGGTCTGTTTTTGTTTCACATGAGCTAACGGCTGACCAGGGGCTTGAGAAGTTTGCTGCTGCTTTTGCAAAAGCCTTTCCTTGCTGCTTGTCTTCCTCTCCATGGTTTTCCTCCTGCACTTTCTCCCATTCCCTCTTCCGCTCTCCCTTGCTTGCAGTTCAGGGAAAACACACCTAGCCTTCCCAAGAGAACCTTCTGGCATAGTCATAACTTGTTAAATACTGTAATTAAAATATTTTCCTCATTAACTTGAAAACAATGTTTCTTCCTGAATTATACTGGAGGATTATTTTTTTTGCTAATTAAGTTGCCAGTTTCGCAAAACTGCTTCAGAAAATCCTGGAGTTGGAGGGACCCAGCAAGGGCAGCCTCACCTCCTCTTCCTCCAGCCTGTATCATCTGCAAAACACGGGGAGGTTGTCAAAGGGGGTCTTTAGAAGGGGACTGCTCTGCGTGGGTGGTGGGACACGGCTCTGAGGTTCACTGCGAGTCGATGTACGAGGCTGCGTTTGGTCCAGTAACGGCTTCTGGTGTTTCCTACGTTTCTCAAAGTGATGTGGATTCCTTGAGGGTCTTGGTTTGGGTTTGTGTTGGGAAGGTAAGACGTAGCTGATGGGGTCAACCAGCACTACAGGGGACCTGCTCTGTGCCTTGTCCTTGGCTGGATGCCTCTTGGATTGAGCTAAAGCAGCAGCAGGACCCAAGTGTTCACAGCTGCTGGGACTTGCATGCAAAGTGGAGAACAGCTTCCAGCAGCCTTGGTGATCTTCTGCATGTTTACAGGTTTCTCCCTAGAGATGCAGAGTGCCCAGGGTGGGGGGTTACCCGCATGGCTCCTGTCAAGGGCTTCAGGAGCTGAATCCTGGAAGTGTAATTTTCTGCAAGGAAGCAGTGGAGGAGGCTTTTGCGTTAAGCAGAGTACTGGTCTGGTTCTGGCTTGGTGGCTTTCCAAGCCTTTTGCTTCAGTCTCGTTGTCCTTGCTCTGATGCTGAGGTGTAAGAAGGCTTGTGCAGCGGTGCTGGAGCTCAGCGTGGGGCAGCACGCAGGGCTGGGTCACTGCTGTGAGCCTGAGCATCTGCTGAGCTTGGTTGTGGTCCTCAAACCTCTCTTTTGAGCATTGCCCCAAATTCATCCCGTTCATGGTTGGAACTGGATGATCTTTAAGGTCCTTTCCAACCCTAACTGTTCTATGATTCTGTGTGAAAGGGTCCGTCACTCCTTTAGCAGCTGGTGGGTGCTGTTCTTCCTGGGTGTAATTCCACCCCACAAAATTCCCTTCTAGTAGAGGGCTCAGCGTCCCACCTCTCGCTTGCCAGAATTAGGGTCTGTGCCAGTAACACTTTGGGGGAGCTCCTGGGGAGATTCCTCGCCTCCTGAAAGAGTTTGTTGCTTGATGTTGTAAATCACGCTTTAAGAAAGTTTCCTTTTAAACCCCAAATTTTTTCCCTGCACTTGCACATTCCAGCGCTGTCCTGGGGCCGGTCTCCTCCTCCCAAGCGTGGATGGGTTTGGGTCTGTGTAAAGCTGGCTGGTGTCAGCCCGGCTGTCCCACAGCCTCTTTTTTCCTGTGGTTTTCATAATTCCCTGTGGCATGGGGGGAGTGGGAGCTGCTGGGGACTCTGGTGGGATCTCTCCAGTTCCAACCCCCACTCAACGTCTCCTTCTGCTGCTCTGACCATCACCTGTCCGCGGATCCCAGTTGGGTGTTCTCTGTCAAGCTGGTGATTGCGGTTCAGAGCAAGGACAGACTTATGTACACATCACCCTGGCAACGTTTAGGTAAAAGCCTCCGAGAAGCACCGGGTGCATATTATGGGCTATTGCCTTTTTCTGCGTGTGTGTTTTTTTCCCCGGCACTAGCCCGAGGTGCAGGGAACACCCGAGCGGGTTTAATTACCTTCCCTGCCTTGTGCTTTTGAAAATCTCTAACTTGTGTGGGTTTTTTGACTTTTTTTCCTTTTTTTTTTTTGATTATGCGTGTTCCAGCCCTCACTGCAGACCTGTGCCTGAGTCTCGCAAGGCCGGGCACAGCACGGGCAAGCTGACCCCATGGCAGGGTGGGAGCACAGTGGACCTCACTGGGGCTGGCTGATGCCAACTGCCCAAGGGCTTTGTAAGAAGAATGGGTGGCCCTGGGCTTTCTGGAGTGTGTCACCAAGGTTAATGCAGCAACATCTGGAGAACCTTCTGCATGGGGCTGCTGGAACGTAACTCGGGCCAAACTTGGCACAACTACTTTAGTCATCTAGAAATGAAGAGGCTGATCTAACTGGATAAGTCAACCCACCAGCCTTTGGACCTTTGTTTTCAGATGGGATGTAGGCTCCCAGGTCTCTGCTTTGACTCCCAAAGGAAGCAGAGCAGTAGCTGGAGGGGTGTCTCCCTGCCCGGTGAGAGGAGCTGGCAGTGTTTGGGACACCAGGGTGAAGCTGTTGCATTTATTTCTCTGCTGGTGTTTTCGTTTTTGATGAGGGCTTTTTGAATGTTCAGGGGGCTTTTTAAAGAGCAAAGAGGACAATATCAAACCTAGTGAATGTTGGGCGTAGTCAGGCTGAGCTTATGGGCCACTTCACTTGGGCTACAGAGGGCATTTTACTGACCTGCTGTTGTTATTCTCAAATAATCTCCTTAAACTTTATTCTGAGTGTGCTGATGGGATGATTAACTTTGTTCTTATGTGCTGCTTTCTGAAGCTAAACTAAGTTTTGAAACATTCTTGGGATTCTGTCTTAAAAATATGATGCCGTGCTAGACTTCAGCACTGCACTGGAATGCAGAGACTCCCAATTTTTGCTTTTCTACAGGTGGGCTTCCAAAACCTCGAGCTGATCACTTTATTTCTCTGTATCCCTGTTTCCTCTGGTGCAGAATGGGAATATTGCCTCCCTCCTGCCAGCACAGGTTGCAAAATACGTTTAATGTTACTTCTTCACTTGGGAAACGAGTAAACCCTTCTGTGCATGTGTGTGATGGTTTGTCTTGGGCAGTTTCAATAAAGGCATTCTCCAGGGAAGTGCTTTTTGGAGTCCTAACACGTCGCAAAGAGGAAACAACGTGCTCAGTCTTGTCTCTGCAACCAGCTCCTGGAAGGAGCGTCCCCAGTGCCATGGCACCCGGAGCGCGCCGGGGCCAGGGCATGCCGAGGTGCTTGAGGCTGAGAATAGACCAAACAGCACTTGTCTGGGTGTTGCAATTCCTGGTGAGGTCCCCAACTCCAAAGGGGAATATTGCAATAAAATTCAGTTTTCCTCGCTGCAAAGATGCAGAATCTCGGGGATTATCAGTTAAATCACCTTCCCTGCCACTGATGCCACTTCTTGGGGCTTGTGCATCTGTACCCATGAGCAATACCTTTTGTGGGTGGCAATGTCAGATTAGCTGATGGAATTTATTAGCTCTGGTAGAGCCGTTTTTAGGCAAGATGTTTTTGCAAACAGTATTTCATCATAAAACGCTGCTGTCAATCACCTGGAGGCGAATGACTCTTGAAAACCCAACCCTAGGTTAGAAGGAAATAAGTAGTTCTGCTTGTCCTAAAGCTTTTTTTTTTGTCTCTTTATTTAATATATTGCTGGGTAAATAATTATTGGCCTCCTGCACTGCGGAATGGGTGTGGAGGGTCAGCAAGTGTCTTGGAAATGGTTTCAGTTCTGCATTCGATAGCAAAGCCAGACGTTTCCAGCAGCAAACAGGACCGACCACGCTGCATTCCTCCGGCCTGGGATGGGTCGTCGAAGGCAAAACTGCACCCGAGCTGCTGCCAGAGCTCTGCCCTGGCTGGAGAGGAGCTGGCAAGGGGAGACCCCTGGGCACCGCCGCAGCGATGGGATGGATGGAGCAGAGCTGAGGCTGCCAACCTTCAGGGCTGGGTGGGAGTGCAGAGGGCTGGGGTTTCCCTGTGGATGCATGTAGGGGGTGGCTCTGATTTTCAGTAGGTTATTGAAAGGAGGTGACTTCTTCTGTGGCAGGGTCTGACATGAGCTGTAGTCTGGGAATGGCTCCTCCTTGGCAGCGTTGTCTTGGCTGTGCAGCTGGAGATTAAGTCTTTAATTGGGTATAAGGGGAAAGAACTTAAATACTAATTTACATACCTGACATATTGATGGAGACTATTTTAAGGATTGACTCAGTCTAGAAGCAGCACCGAAGTGGGGTGAGTGGTAAGAGATGAGGTGATGCATCTTTCCAAGAAGGTGTTTGATACATGAACACTCCTAACGCTGGGGAACAGAAAGAGACACCCGGGGCTGGAAACAGCCATCAGCCAACTTTACACTGGATAATAAAGCATGTGGGTTTTTTATTTGGAGTTTAATTAAATGCTGGATCAGCTTGTGAGGGAGGCAGAGAGAAAATTCTCCATCCCTTGGAGTCTTTAATGAGGCTGAGCAGCTTTCTGAAAGACCTGCTGCCATCGCAGCCGGAGCTGCCGATCCGCGCACCGGAGCTCCTGCCTTTGCTGCTGAGCCGAGCCCGGCCGGCCACCCCAGCTATGGAAAACCATCTCCCAGGGAGGCTGCGGGTCCGTGCGGGGGCCAGATCCCTCTCTGTGCCCACGGCAGGGCTGCAGCGACTGTGCCATGGACCATTAGCCGGGGCTGCCGCTCTCCAGGAGCCGGGCTGGTGACGGCACACCGCCCTTCCCAGCATCCCCACACCATCTCCTCCGCTCCAGCCACCTTCACCACCTCTGTTGTTTAATCTCACTGTCGCTTTTCTCACCTGCTTGTTTTCAGTGTTTTCTCCAACAGTTGCTTTTTATAATCGTGAATTTTATTTTTTTTTTTTCTTCCCCTCTCTGTTGCTGCCTGTTGGAGCCCTTAGGCGCTGCGCTCGGAAATGCACTCGCTGGGGTTTGCCCCGGCCTGTCGCGTACATCATCCGGCGGAGGATGGTGTGCATCTGTTTGGCATTTATTCATCGTTGCAGCTTGACAGAACCTCTTCTGCTTCTTGTGTTTTCTTTTCCAAAATTATCCGCTTGAAAGAGCGGCGATTGGAAGGGGGGAAGCGATGTTCCTCGTGCCCTTGCGTGGGCTTCTTGGGGGCACGTACTCAACGTGTTGCTTGGAAACTCTGTCTTCTGAAATGTGCAGGGATGCAGGTGGTGCCCACCCCCTGCCCCCTCGCGAAACAAAGGGGTGGGCTGCGTGTGGGGTTCATATGGTGATGTCATTTTATCTTTACTTCTCATTGAAAACGAAGTCAAGATTAATAGGGGCCAAGGCTTGTTGAAGCTTAATAGCTCCCTGGCCATGCTACCCTTCCCTGTTACCATTAAGAGAAAAATCAGATTTTGCCTTCAGGTGGCCATCTGGGACACCCCAGTGCCTCATTAGTGAAGCTCTTGAGAAAATGATGCTTCGATCTGACACGGCTCCGCTCCCCGGGGCTGGCACGCCGGAGGAGTGCAGGGTTTACATCCAAGAGCCCTTGGCTCATCTCTGCTGCCTTCTCCAGCCCTCCCTGCCCGTAACATCACGGGGAGAGTGTAAATGCAGCAGTGGAGTCTCAAAGGTCTCCTGGTTCTGGTGGTACTTTGCCTGTGAGCTGCATTTGATCCCAGCTCCCTCTTCCAAAGGTAGAAGTGTTGCACAACAGTCACTGGTTAAATGGAGACTTCCCAGCTTTCCTCTTCTCTGGAAATATTTAGCTATCAACCAGCTAAGCGCAGAAGGAACTTGTTTCCAGTACGATGATGTTTTTCCAGCTATGTGTAATAACGTCTTTAGCTGTATGTAATTAACTCGGAAGCGATAGGCTTGTAATTACCCAGTAGAAGCCTGTGAAAGGCATTGCGTTAGTCTTTATCTCGAGAACTTTATTAACAAAGATGTTCTGGGTTGCTTTGGGATATGCCAAAGTGTCTGAAGGGCAGTTCTTGAGCTGTGTGGAGCCCCGAGTGCAGGCAAAGGCTGTTGGGGGGCTCTGGACATGTGTCCCCAGCAGCAGGGCTTGCAGCAGATAGCTCCAGCCGCTGGTTTGCTGATGTCCTCTGCTTTGGAGGGTCATCTGGGGCAACAGAAGTCTCCTGTTCTGGCCTTTGGTTGAAGCCGCTGGGTTCTCTTCTTCCTGTCAGTTCGTGGGTGTTGTTGGAGGGGTGGGAAGGAGGAAGCCTGTGGTTGACTTGTGGAGGGAAGACTCATAAAATAACCACATGACGTGAAATGACTGTATAGCTCTGGAGGTTAATACTTAAGGCTTCTCCTGTTTGAATGTGGTGAAACCATCGCGAACTCGGTACATGTATGTTGTACATACTGTAAGAATGCTGTGAAAGAAATGTGGGTTTTAGCTCATGGTTCCCTCAAAGGGGGAATAAGCTTAGTGGCTCTATTTTTTTTGGTGTGCAGCTTGCATCAGTTTGTCTTCATTATCCCTCTAACTGGGAAAGGCTAGTTGAGTTGGTCAAATGGAGATGACTCAGAGCTGAAATCATATGTTGGAGTCTTCTTCAGAAGTTTTGAGACAAATAAATCATGGGGATGCCCCATGGGGATTAGACCCTGAATTGACATTACAGGTTGATGTAATTTGAGGGAAATCTGCCCTGATTTTGCTCTCTGCAGCCTGAGGTTTGTGAGCAAGCAGTGTTTCCCCTCGAGTTGGTAGCCCCTGCAAGATGGACATAAGGCTGGGAGGTGAGACACACCCTGGGTGCTGAAACATTACTCATGAGCAACACCCTGCAGCAGAGAAATGGGATTATTTGATTTTGCATCTTGGCTTCTTGGGATTTGCTAGAGGTAGTTCTTGGTTGTCTTCTAGAATTGTTCTTGTGGTTTGAACTCATAAGTTTTGGGTGTTCCGTGGACATTGTGTTTCACACCACATCCTTGCCTGCCTTTCCGTCCATGGCTAGCCAGACACTCCTTGGTGCTCCACCACCACCACCTGCTCAGCAGGGCTCATTGGCCAGTTGCGCTGCCTGCTCCAGGATACAGGTGTAGGATGAGATGAGAATTACATTTATGTCCACCCAATGGCCCATGTGTCATCTGACAGTGTTGGTGACTTTGGGCAGTGCATAGTGCTGGGGTAGAAACCACTGTCTTGTTAGCACCTGGGGATTCCTGTGACTTGGAATAACATGGTGGTGGGTAACAAGGTTAATAAATGTAAAGGTAATTGGTGGACAAGAAAAAAGCCAAACTGGTTAAATAATTTTATTTGGTAATTAATTTTTTTTTTATTAATTATTTATTTGAGGCATTAATAGGGGAAGAGTGGCTCATTGATTAGGACACTGATCTACTTCTTTGGAAAAGGAGTTTGTCTTGTTCCCTGCCATGGTGGTCTTGTATAAGTTTGGGCAAGTCATTTAAACTTTGTGCTCCTTGTGTTTTGAGGCTAATTTTAATAAGTTCAGTAACTCGTGTGTCTCATGGGGGAAAAAAAATTTGTTATACTCAAAGTTGAATACTGTTCATATTAAGAGTTGATATACAGTAGAGTAGTGCTAACTACAGTGAAAAGGTTCAGGTTAAATTGGTGTTTTGAACAATAACACTGGAGATGCTTCAGGCAAATATTAACTGCTTTGTGCGATGCTCCTGCGCAGGCGGTGTGGGGACAGGCAGTGTGGCTCTCAGGTTGGGAAACTGAACACAAGCTGCCTTGTGCTATCACAAGAGATCACAACGAGCATCAATAGCTCTAATTTATAAACAGACATAACAAACTCAACACATACTTTTACCGGAATGATTATCCTTTGGAATGGGCTCTTCATCTTCTCCATTTCTTGATGTCTCCCAATCCAGCCTGGGACTGCCTTGACATATGTGTTCAGTCTGAGTTGTTGGGCTCGCTGCAGGTGTTGCAGGATCCTGACACATGGAGAAATTAGAAGGGAGCCTGAGAGAGGATAGACATACTCCCTGGTTGAGGGAACACCATGTGAAAAGGAAATTTGTACCACTCGGACCATAGGGCTCATCTAATGATTTGGGATCTGGCCACAATACCCGGTGTAAGGTCCCAGACCTTTCCAAGTACCAGGACTGTGCATCCTCACGAGCTGGCCGTACGCTGCAGGGCATCGAGGGGTTCCTGGCACTGCTGGAGCCTCACAGGCAGCCGTGGCCTCAGAGCTGAGGGGGAAAAGGCAGCTCTGAATTGCAAGGAAAATTAAGCCCTTTTAGGGCAAAATTCTAGCAGGACACTTTTTTAGATATTTTTACTCCCTTTGTTGCCTGCATGGGTTGGGTAAAGCTCTTACCTTCTGCACCTTTTTAATTTTAACCTGTCTGATTCTTTGTTTTAGGTCCTGGAATCGTGAGAACTTCCAATGACTTGGCAAACCCCTCTGAATCACTGATGTTCTGCTGCCACCTCCACCCATGCCTGTCCCTCGTCTGCTCCCTCGCCGGGTGTCAGCTCTCCAGCCTACGTGCTGAGAAGAAAAGTTAAAAAGGTAAAAGTCTGTAATCTGATTCCGCGGTGACCTGTCTAATCCTGTTCCCTGGTACAGTGAGAGCTGAAATACTTGTACTGCAAAACAATGACTTGAGGAGACTAGAGAAGGAAGATGAGAATCTGCAGGGATTTATTTTCTTCTTTTCCCCCCCCCCGCCCTCTCCATCTTCTGTCTTTTTTTCTGATCGAAAGCTGTCAGCTGGAAAGCAGGGATGGCAAGGGAGAGCTCGAGGCTGGGCACATGGGTAGCAATGCATTGAGTCCCTCTTTATAGGAGAGCAGGGATATGGTTTCAGGCACCCTGGACTAAATCTGGGTGGCAGTGGCTGCTCCGAGTTGTCCCGGAGGTGAAGAGCTCAAATGTGATGAGTAAAGCACTGCAGCTCCTCAAAGAGCTGCTGACTGGGTTGTGCTCCTGCCTGTGGAGCTCCTGACAACTCCAAAACATTTCTGGATTGGGCTGAAAAATGAGGTTTTTGTATGTGGTTGGACTGTGTTGGGAGTGGCTGAGCTTTCCAGGCTTCTCTGGGACAGCGGTTCAGACCTTTGCTCTGACCCTGTCTGCTCCACGCCTGGGGTCCCTGGTGGCTGCTCTGCTTGTAAGGCCATGGCTGTTCTCTTGGTGTTCCCTTCGCCTTGACCTTGGCTGGGATCGGGGAGCTGAGCCCAGGCTCCTGTGGCCGTGGGGCTTTCCCGTTGTTCTTTGTGCTGCGCGTGTAGGTTTGGGCAAAATCCTTCATGGATGTCTTTGGGCATGTGGGCTTTTTTTCCTCTAGCTTGTTGTTGAGAAAAGTCTTCCCTGCACTGGGCCTTGCTGCAGGTTCTGCTGAACCTACCTGCCTCTGCAAAAGGGTGTTTTGGAGGAGCAGCCTCTTCAGATGAGAAAGAGGTTTGTTCCAGTGGGTTCTGCTCTGCTGAAAACACAACATGTTGTGTGAGGTCTGGATTACAGAGGTTATGTTTTGAGTTTGCTGTTGTATCAGAGAGGTGTTCTCATAAGCTGCTTTGTCCTAGAGAATTTCCTCCTGTTGGGGCTCTATTTGTCCTTTACCCAAAGCTCTGGTTTGCTGCTGCGTCGAACTGAACCATGATTTCAGAGTGATTTCCAGCTGGGAACCTGAGCGCACGGTTCCTCAAACTTTGTTTTTTTCTTCAGTCTTTTGGCTGAGTTGCATTATTTCCTTCCTTATTTTTTAAGGCATAGTACCCTCCAATCCATCTGATATTGCCAACGCTGTTGATGCAAGTGCCGTAGCGTCGTCGAAAGGGAAAAGCTTGGAGAATTATGGAATTAGTCCAAGGTCAACTACGGCGATGCGTACATGGAGGCATCTCGGGGTGGTGTTCTGCAGAAGGAGCCCCTCTGCAGAGGGCTGGGGGTTGTTCTGGTTTTGGAGGGGTGGTTTGGGGTTAGAAAGCTCAGGCTGGAGCGTGGATCTCTTCAGTCAAAGCTGCATCCAGCAGAAAATGCTTCTCATGGAATTCGTGCAACCAGGGCTCTGTAATGGAAAATCTGCCACACCTTAAATGCTATCGTATTACTCACGAACGCAATGCTGGTAATTAACCGAGTTAAAAACCAGATTTATTGCATGTCAGTTATCACCTAACGAGCTGGCATATCTGAGAGATGCATCAGAGGCCGGATGTGCTGGTTTCCCACCGAAGGTAAGAGAGGTCACCTGCCTTGCCACCAGTGGAGAGCCGATGGACCTCACCAGGTTTAAATATAATCTTGCACATGTACAAGAACGTGTTTCACACCACAGGGCTGCGAGGTTATGAAGTGAGGTCCTCCAGTGTAATGAGATGTAAAATACCCAGTGGTTTCATCACAATTTTTTGTGTCTCTGTGGAACTTTCTCATGTCTCCTGGTTGCTTCTGACATCAGAAATGTTCTCAGGCTTCACCCCTCCACCCTGATCCAGAACAGCACTGTGTAAACGCCGTGCTGGGTTCAAGCTCTCCGTTGCTAACCTGCAGTGAAGGCTGTGGGAACCGATGAGATTTGCTGATTCAGCTGCTTAGAAAGGAAATCTAAAGGCACCCTGTGCATGCAAGGTAGCCAAGTAACAGAATTACAACACCCGGGCTTAAATTTGCAAATCATCTATAGCTTCGAGTTGCAGTTCAAATCTTCAGTTTAGTCTCTGTCCTTAAATCTCCTATTCCACGTGTCTTGTTTCCATCTTATTTTGGAGGCTGTTGCAGAGCTGGGGTGCCTTTGTGCTGCTAAAGCACCACATCTCACGTGTGTTCAAATGCTGAAAGAATTCCAAAATGTGTGAACTTACTGTGTCTGCAAACTTCATTATTTGAAAAGTAAGGAAAAATTAAGTGGTTGGTACCTAGAAGAGCATGTAGCTTTGACTTTCTTGGTGCGTACTAGGAAAATGATGGTTTCTAAAGTTCTGGTTTTCTAAGTACCTGCATGCAAAAAAGTACCAGGGACCATGTGTCTGGTTTTGCCTGTTTCCTGTGATAACTCAGATGAGTTTGCTCAAGGAGATGCTGTTGGTGCCGATCCTGCTGCTACCGTCACGCAGTCCCTGTCCCCATCCCACACCACCCTCTTGCTCCCCTTGTGCAGCCCAGGGGCTGGGGCAGTGCTTGGGCAGACCTACGAGAAGGTGCCATGAAGGGTGGGGATGCTGGATGTGTTTTGGGGAGGGGGCGTGCCGTGCTGGGTGGGATGCTGCAGACGCTGCTTGCAGGTGGGAGAGCAGGGAGGGAGCATCCAAAAGGGCAGATGATGACTTAAAGCAATACAAAAAAAAAGGGAAATATTGTTGAATTTTGTTCTTTGTGTTTTTTTTTTTTTACAAGCAGTGTCTGTGCCCAGCCTGCCACAGCTGGCAGCAGCCAGGTGTCCTGCTGTGCAGGTACCACTTGGACCTCTGTAATACCAGTTATATTCCATTCCCCTCTGCTCCAGCACATAAGCGTGGGCACTTCCCGGCTGCCCCTTCCCCAAACGGGCTGGGGGGCTCCTGCATGGAGGGAAAGAATGAATTCACCTGGAGCCTGTATTGCTCCTGCTCTCCATCCGGCTGGAAGCGGGACAGTAGGTGATTCCCATCCCCCTGGCCCCGCTCCCCGCAGCCCTGCCTTGCCCTTTTGTAGAGATTTATAGAGCCGAGTGGGCTGAGAACAAATGAGCAGACATTAAGGCGATGTGTTCTGCATACTAATGACAAGATACTGCTCCTGCACCTCGGGGCAGTACTGGGTCAGGCCAGTTTAGCTGTAAAACTTTATTTATGTGCTTATTACATCGCAGCTGCAGTTTGCCGGCCCGGGCCGAGGGTTTAGGGATGTGTCCGGCAATAAATTTTGTTTGTTTATTTGAAATAAAATGCCCCTTCCCCCCAACCCTTCCTCTCTTTCCTTCTTGCGGGCAGGGAGCAGAAATCCCTTCTTTGCCATGACGGATTTGGGAGCGGAGAGGGGAAGGTGGGATGAAGAGCGGGGAAGAAGAGGTGATGAACAAGCTTTATGGGGAGCAGTTGAATTTATTTAAGCTGTGCTGGTGTAAGGAGGATTTTACCCTCCTCGACAGGTAGCAGTGGGCAGAGGAGGGGAAGGGTATTTTCATCAAAGCTTTGGGAGACCAGGAGTCCATCCCTGGCTCTGCCACTGAACTCTGTGTCCAGACATGGTCAAGTCCCTTTGCCTCCAGCCCATCTGGTACCTGGGGCTCAGACACCCTCTTTTTCCATCTCATTTACACCAGGGATGGGTTTTGCTGTGCTGCTCTGGTACGAGCTGTGGGGAGGTGGGTTTGGTTTGGGAGGGGACTTGCTCTGTGCTCCCGAGATCAGTGTGGAGATGGGCGGTGATTTATGCCCACAGCAAAGACGTTCTAAACCATCCTATTTTTATGGTATCCCCTCCAGCCTGTTTCCTCCTCATGTTACATCTTGTCTCTTGGGTTTATAAGTGCTCTGGGGGCAGGGATGGTCGTTCTCTCTTGTCCTGGCTCCAAGCTGCTTTCCGCCCTGCTCCGTCGTTCAAAGCAGTA
The DNA here is from genome assembly GCF_009769465.1 of Tauraco erythrolophus. Lineage (NCBI taxonomy): Eukaryota > Metazoa > Chordata > Aves > Musophagiformes > Musophagidae > Tauraco > Tauraco erythrolophus. The sequence continues at coordinate 1,774,825 of NC_141484.1, forward strand.
AAACACATGGAGGACACGATGAGTTTGGAGCAGGAGCTTGGCCCACTCCTGCTCTCATGCAGAGAAGGTAGGAAAGGCTGAGCAGCGCAGGATTAGCTCCTGTGTGCTTTTACAGAGCCTCTTGTGAGGTCCCCAGCCCTGCTGGGTCTCGCTGGGGTCGCTGTGATACAAACGAGGGATGCCCACTCTGGGCTGGTGCGCTGGCACTGCTAAGTGGTGAGCTCTTGCGAGGACAAGGTGTGTTATTTCACTCAGCCCCTGTGGGGCTGGGCCGGGCTGGATGTGGTCACCTGGAGCTGGGGGACGGCTGCATGGGCGCTGGAAGTGAACTGGGTGAAGGTACAGCCGCTGGCAAGGCTAACTGGGCAGGTGAGGTGGGAGAAGCTTTGTAGTCCCCATCACCTGTCTGGGGGATCCACCTCCAGCACCACCTGTTGGTGCCCAGCTCCAGGATGTGGTTCTGTGATGTCATCTGCTGTCAGATAAGCCTGGCTGTGGGCAAAAATTGAGCCCAGCAAGCAGGCAAGGGCTCTCTGTACCTCTGCATTGACAGAGATTCCAACAAGCATCCAGCCCAGCTCGTTTCTCATCCATGAGGGTCAGAGAGAGTTTAGGTTGTGGTGGAGCACCATGTGCCTTGTAGGGGACCAACAAATACTGCCTGAAAAAAAAGAAAAAAATCCAAATCCCAACAACAGCAAAAAAAGTCACCTAACCTCCTCCCCTCAACTCTTGTTTTTGTTCTCTGGACAGAAACCTCTGTTGCTACCAAGCCTTCTCCAGGGGAAGCTGTCCCAGCACTGCCCGTTGCCATGCAGTGGACTTAAGCTCTAATTGGGATGGACTTGATTTCCCAGGCCCTGGCGCCTGGCAGGGGCTCCAGCTGTCCCCGAGGTGATGGAGCAGGGCTGCGGCGAGGCAGGACGGAGGCAGCGGGAGGAGGCCCTGGCAGGAGCGGGCTCTCCTGGCGCGCAGCCCGCGCTCTCAGCCGGAGGTAACGGGGCAGCCGCGGACGCCGAAGAGAAGATCAGCGGGGGGGGTGGAGAAGGGATGAAAGAAAACAACCTTCAAAAGAACATGCCCTGCTTTTTTTTTATTATTTTTTTTTTTTATTGAGGGGAAAGGTACTGGACTGGTGAGGACTTCTAATGAGCCTTCTTCTGGGAAAGCCCTTCTTTTGCATTGAATCCAGAAATGCCCTTGCTTGATAAAAAACGTGTGTGTGTGTTTGTGTAGCATTACATGTTGCGTTGTTCCTGCTCATTCCAACACCAGAAGACTTTACAGCTCGTAGGTGCCGTTGTCTCTCTTCCAAGCCAACCTCTGGAGGGTTGTCTCCCCTCATCATTCCCATCTTGCTCCTGTCCGCTACTCCTCGAACAGAAAATAATTTTTCAGCTGAAGTTGAGGTCCTAGACATAGAAATAGGAAGGAATCCCTCCGTGCTGAGTTTTCTGCATGGGTCATTTTAAGAGGTTGCCTGTTTTGGAGAGCGTTCTTATGTGTGTTACCCTGTAGCTGAGCCTTGGGAGGGAGAGGAGCGCACGTGGAGGCACTGGTGCGGTGTCCTGGAGTGAAGGCTGGTAGCACGACTGTTGACTTAACTCAAAGATAGATGCTGTACTGCTTGTGCCATGGAACCTGAGATCTGATACCTTTTTGAAATGGGCTGTCGGGTGATTTCATGCATTTTGTCTTGACCACTGCTCTGCAGCACCTACAACTGGGAGGTCTGATGTCCAGGGTCACTGTACTGGTCCTGACTACCTGCTCCATTTCTCCTGCAGCCTGTCCTTTACAAGTCTTCCCCACTGACTTAAATAGAAATTGGGTAGGATTTGCGTGTGGCTGGAAGCCCTGGATGTCCCCCCTTATTTGTGTATCCCCTGTTCACTCTTAGATGCCCTACAAATTGGTGACTTCTCTGGGTGCTCCTGGAGCTCAGGGTGTTTCAGGAGGTCTCCGGAGGGCTGTTTTACTACCTGTGAACTCTAGGTATGGCCTCAAGCCCTGTGCAAAAAACGGCCTGGTGGCTTTATCAGCAAGATACCTCATCCCTACAGTGCTGTTCAGACCAGTTGGGCTTCCCAGTGAAACCCATGGGTGACCCTGCTTGTGGGGAGAGGCACGGAGGAGGAGCAGAGACAGGGCAGGGTTATGGTATCGAGGAGCTATGGTGTGCTGGTGAATGAGATTGGGACGGGGAAACAGTGGTGGGACAGACTCCTGATTTCTGCAGACAGGCTCCAAGGAGGAGAGCCCTGCTCTCTAGCTGCTCCTCGTTAGAAGTTTAGAAAGCTCTAACTGAGGTTTTCAGTTTGCCTCTCCCAGCGCTCAGCCCAGGGCTTTGGCTCAGAGCCTCCCGTCAGCTCACGTTCGGAGCGCGGAGCTGTGTTTTCAGGTGAAACCCTCCCCGGAGGAGGCTCTCCCACCCCCCCCGCCTTGGCCAGCCCACCGTTTGCTCTTTCAGAGCGGATGTAGGAGTTTCCTCCTCAAGGCCTTCAGGTAACTTGCCCACCTGTGGCCTCTGGATCAAACTCAAACCTGTTGTTTTTTTTTTTTTTTGCAACAGCGGAACTAGGCTGGGTTTGCAGGAACACTGCTTTCCAGCAAACCCACCCGTTCAAGGAAACCTCCTGGCACCCCCCTCCCCACGGAGCCCCAGGGGCTGTGCTGCGATGGGGATCACTGAGCACTGATTAACCCTTCCAGCTTTGCTTCTCCAGCAAGTTTAGGCACCCATGGGGATCCGTGTCCAAGACATGCAGTGCAGGGGTGCTGTGGCTGTGCCCGTTACCAGCTCTGCACCCCGTGGTCTTTGGGGTGCAAACCAGGGGGATGAAGTGACACGAGGGTTAGCATATTTTTGGAGAGGGCAGTTCTCTGCTTTGTTGGATGCAGCCTCTCAGCCCCACCGAAGGGAGCTTTTAGCATGCAAATGCACTTTGCCTCATGCTTTTTAATGTTTTACTTCTGGTAATTGCCGAGACCGGTTGTAATTTTTGGACGTGGCCGGGTTTCCGAAAGCAGCTTCCCCTTGAAAGTGGTTCCCATCGCTGGTGAGGCTTGATTTCTGCCCCCTCCTTCTTTTTGGTCTGTCGGCTTGAAGGAAGCAAAGGAGTCGCCCTGGCTAACGTTAGCGCTGGAAAGTCCTGAGGTGCAATAATGAAAAAGAACACGTGTTACCCTTTGAGTGTTGTATTATATTTTGTTGTTGTGCTTCTAGTACAACTTTGCTGGGAAACAATAAACGTTTTGGGCCAGAACAGATCATCAGCTGCGTAAGGCGCTGGAGGGGGTCCAGGGGAGCTGCGCAGCTTTGCTCTCGACGGAGGCTCCTGCCCCTCCAGCCACCCGGGCGCCCGTTGGACGTGACGCCTCTCCATGACACTCCTCGTAGAGATGAGCTTTCCAGAACTCCAGCTCTTAACCCTGAGCCTGGATTGCAACACCACAGCTCTCCCCAAAACCAGGAAAATATCGGCGCAAGCTGTCAAGATGTTATCGTGGTGGTTGCACAATAGGCTATTCCATGGAGGGCTTTCCTGGGGAGGCAGGGTGTGAGACGTGCTGTCCATCCATCCGTCTGTCTGTCTCACTGTCAAAAGCTTCTAAGTCTTTCTGGGCAGCGTCAACAAAATTTGCTGGTATGTCGGAGGTACAAAATACGTCCAATTCCAGCAAGTTGTGTGTAGATGGATGAAGATAGAAGAGAAGGTCCTATTCCAACTCTTGCTGAAGGGAAGGGTGCAACCTTATTTCAGCTCAAGGCTACGGGACATCAGAGAATCTAAGTGTGATGTGCCATAGTGCAGAAAGCCAAACTTCATGGGTTCCTCCGCTCTCACTTTCTGCTTTCTCCCTGAAAGCTTTGGCTCCAGAGCATCGAGAATCTCAGCTTTCATAAAAACTCCAGCTCTGACTCTCAAGGTTACAGAGAAGCATGAAAATGCGACTCTCCGAGGACCTGAAGCTTGCAAAACTCAGCAACGCTTGCAGGAAATTTGGCTCAAATTTGGTCTCTGGCAGTCAGGCGAGATAGACGTGGTGTTGGAGTTCGTTAGGAAATTTGCACTTGAGCGTTACGCAGATGGATGATTTGTCCGTCCCTGGTCTGTACGAGCTTGTGACAGGGCAGGCGCCGTGCGGAGCGAGTCGCGTCCGGCAAGTGGCTTCCGATGTGAAATAATTGTGTTAATTGAAACGTGCTGTTTCCTGCTTCTCCTGAGTGAGGTTTCAAGCTCCTGGCAGAGAGGCTGAGGGTCCTCCAGCCCCTTCCCCAAGAGGCATTTTGCAAACCGAGAGAAGACGACGGTGTCTTCCCCAAGGAGCACGCGGTCCATGCGGATGGGGACAGAAAGGAGGCGAAGGGATGTGCTCATGGCCACGGAGCTGCTCCGTGGGAGAACTGGGATGAGAAGTCAGGTCTCCAGGGCTCCAACTGCTGAGCCCCTTGGGATGCTGTGCTGGCTGGCGAGGGGCTGGGGCTGTAGGTGCCGGTGCTCTCGGCTCTATCACCAATTTCCTCCTCTTTGCAGTTATTGGCTGCGCCATCTCCGTGCTGACCTTGCTCTTGTTTAACTTGGCTTTCGCTGCGGCTGCCGCGTGTTCCCGAGTGATGGATTTTTACCTTCGTGCCAGTTGGTTTGGGGGAAAGGACACAGCTTCGCTGACTTGGATGGGTTGTGGGTCTCTCTTCTAAGGCTCTGAAAAAAAGAAAAAAAATAATCCCGGAGTGCTCTCAGCCTATAAAATAACCCCTGGCAGATATTTTCTGTCCATATCGTGTTAGTGAGCCAGCACCAATTAAGCTGGGATTCTGTGTGAGGGCACCATGGGTCCCCACTTCCCTCTCTTGGTGTATGCATTTAGCTGAGGCACCCAAATGAGTGGTTTTCTACTGCTTCTGGTGGGTGCTTCCAGCAGCGCAGCCCTGAGTGGTCTGGGACCTGTTTGGAGCTGCTGGTCTGAGAGATGACACTCCTTTAGCCGAGACACCGTCTTTAAGCACCTGGAGCTATGAGGGGTGGTAGGGCTTGGTCTGCCAGTAAGGCAAGATTTGGAAGACTGTGACCCTATGGGTGCTGGCACTTGCATGGAGTATCCAAAGAGGTGACATCCATTGCATTGAGTGTGTGCCCTTTGCTGGGTGAACTACTTGCTCTGGGGACACTCCCGGCACACGTGTGCACCGGAGCTGAGCATCCTGCCTGCACGAGTGCCCATCAGTGCCTCGTCCTTCAATGCAACCTGTGACAGGAGAGGGATGAAGAAGGCAGAAGAATAGCTCTATCTGCTGGGCAAGCTGCTGGGGATGGCGCTGGAGAGGATGAAAGGGGAGAAATGCCATCGCGGGTGGTGATCACAGGGCAGCCTGAGTGGCCGCGTGGGCAGCTGGGTCATGCGGGCAGCGACTGGGACCCGCGGGGTGCTTCCCCCCACCCTGGGCCCTTTTGAATCTGCACTTTCCAGCTCAGTGGAAGCGGGGGCAGAAAAAGTTGCAGTGAGGCTGAGCTGGCTGCAAACAAAGCACTTAAGAAGATAAAGGGCAAAACTAGCTTTTTGGTCTCCTGTCGCCATGTCCAAATTCGCTGCGAGTGCGTGGTAGATGGCGGTGCCCCGTGCGCCTTGAACCCCAAATGAAAGGGGATGGGGCATCCTCCCAGTGCCCGGGCAGCACAGGACGGTGCCGGCTGGTCGAGCTGCTGGCATTTCAGAGCTACGGGCTCATGGCCACCGAGTTCATCGCGCAGGGAGCGACCACCGAAAAGCAGCAGCGCATCGCTGCGTGCTGGAGCGGTCGCGCTCTGCAGGAGGGTCCCTGCGGAGCCCAGGTGCCTTCCCCGCCACCTCCTCCCCTCCCCGGGTGCTTTAACTTGTTTCCTTTCGGCGGAGGAAACATGACTTTTCCCATTGATGGAATTCAGCCCCGACAATGCCGAGTGACACAATTTCCCGCTCCGAGCATGCCATCGCGCCGCAGCCATGGCGCGATGCTGGGCAGCCCTTTGCCGATCCATCTGCATGACAATGCCTGGTCTGTGCTACCATTAGCTGCCCTTTTGCTATTAGTACCTAATGAAAATGTAACCATATTTAACCCCCCACAGTCCGAGATTAGCGAGAAAGGGGCCTAAGTGGATTTAATTCTTTTGTACGGTGAGCATCAAACTCTCCATTTTGATTGCCCCATCCCCTCTTCCCCTCTCCAGCGGGAGAGGGAGGCAGGAAAGCTGTGGAAGGCTGACTCTATCCTCTCAGCTGTCCCCGGCACAATGGGCAAAGTATCTTTTGTGGCATTAACGGCTTTGGCTGGGGGCTGGGGGGGAGCCGGGGTGGAGAACAATGTGTGAGAAGCTGAGACTGTGGGTTTCCCACACGGCCCAATATGTCTCCCCGCACCCCCCTCTGGGACCAGCGGACCTGTGGAGCTCAGCCCACAGCTGATCCCGCCTTCAGGGGCTTGCTTTTTTTTTTTCCCCCCTATTTCCCCCCCTTCCCCCCCTCATTGTGCTCTCGAGAGATGAAAATCCTTTCCTGGCGTGAAAGGAGAGGCGTGCCTTAAATCCCCTCCCTCGGACGCACCGGCCATGTCATATGACGGCCAAATCCACCGGATTAGTGTGTGTGTGTGTGTCTGCGTGCGTGTCCTGCCGGAGGCGGGGGGCGGGATGCCCGATATCTATATTCCTTCCCTTCCCCCTCTCTCCGTATTGATTCCTGCCGGGATATTTATTCATTGCACCTGCTGGCTGCCAGCCCCCCGCTGCCCGCCGGCCTTTCGCTGCAGTTTGGAAGATCCAACCTTGGGGCAGGGGAGCAAAGTAAATTCTCAACCCTTTTCCCATCTCCCGTCCCCCCTGGGTTTCCCCAAATCCAAAGCTGGGTGGGGGGATAAAGGAGCCATCATCACTTGGTTCTGTGCAATGGAAGGGTCTTTGCGTGAAGACGATGGGGTCTCCCCGAGGAAGGGTTTTGCTTGGCTGGGGTGGGGGGAATAGGCTTGGGTCTGGGTTGGTGGCACAGCCTACGGGCTTTGGGCTGCCGGCTTGCCCGGAGACTCCCCAGGACCAGGAATGCAGCCTGGCCCCCAACCCCACCTTGGTGGAGACCCTTGGGTGCCGCAGCCGGGCACAGCTCCAGTGCGGTGGGAGGGCGGTCCCGTCATGTTTGCCATTACTTGAACCCTGATATTATGGATTTGTGCTTGTGGGAAGTAACCACCGACAGGGCCACCTCCTCCTTCCGCATGGGAAGAGCTGAGGCAGAGAGCTCTTAATCGACATCGCCAATGTCATGAGCAAAGTCAGATTCGGAGCCAAGAATAGCATTTACTACCACTTAATTCCTGCCTCGGTGTCTTTAATGTCCCAAATTCACAACTGTCTTGGTTTGCCTTCAGGTTTTTTGACCCGTGCTGCGTCATTTTGTGCTGGAATTCCTGCTTTTTCCAAGAAAATGGTTTTTACAGATCCCACCAGCCAAACCAACATCTCCCTCCCGCCTGTGGCGTGGGAACTTGCGTGCTCACGGAGGAAGTCTGCCTCGGCTGAGATGAATTTAGCAACTGAGTCTGCAGCCTCCGATCTGTTCCCGTGTGCACAAAGTCTTGCTTAGCAGGAAAGAAAAACCTCTGTGGGGCAAGTGCAGGGCTGAGGGTGTGAGGGATGCTCTGGGTCGGTGCAGGGGGGTCCGGCATCCGTCAGCATCCCTGTAACGAAGGGGCAATGGTGCAACAGCCCGGGGCTGCACGAGGTGACCTGTCCTTGCGGGTAGTTAGGTCTCACTGCAGGTGAGGTTTGCTGTACGTCTGGATACGTTTGCTATATGCGTGGGAAACACCTTATTTCTAAAGAAAAACCGCTCTGTTTGCAGCAGCCAACCTGCTGGTCCATGCCGACCCTGGCTGGCAGAGCTGGGGCACAGTGTGCCCTGGGGACAGGCTCGGGGCATGGATGTGGAGGCAGATGGCTGCGGTGGCCACTACAACCATGGCCAGTGGCGGAGGGGAGCCTGGAGGGGCTGTGCTCCAGATCACTGCTGGGGAGGGATGCAGAAAGTGGTGGTCTGGGATTGCCTCCTCCAGCAGCTGCGCTGCCTGGTCCCGAGCCAGGCACCCTGGAGCACAGGGCCGGAGCTCCTGGGGCGAGCGGACCCCGTGCAGGAGATGCTCGACACTGGTGACTTAAAAGATGCCCCAGTGGAGGGTGGGCAGGGATGGAGAGCCGGGCCCTGGAGCTGCCCGTGATGTGCCCATCGCCACCGGCCCGTGGCGGCTGCGGTCCGCGGCGGGATGGAGAGATGGAGCGTTGCAGAGAAGCGTGCGAGGGGGTGGGGAGGGCGGCGGTGGGGGCCGGAGGGGGCCGCTGCTTGTGTGAATGTGCCCCCCGCTCATTGTTCTGTGGCTTTATTCTCCGGGCTTCGATGGGACTGATTTAGAAATCCTAATCAGGGAGCAGCCTCCTCGCCTCCGAGTGGGACACAACTCGAGCTGCTCCGGGACGCCTTTGTTCCCTAATGACAGCTGACTTCATGCAGCAGTGGGAACAGTTTGAGCATAACTCCGCACCGCCGGCGCTGGCAGCTGCAGCCTTAACTCTTTCTTGCCCACCTGCACCAGTGGCACCGTGGGTGGGGGGAGCCCTGGGAGGAAGCGGAGCCGAAATGCTCGTAGCCCGTGCGAGGATGCTCAGCTTCACCTCTGGCACCTCTCCCAAGAGCAACTGCAGCGAAGGGGGACTGGAGAGAATAAAGATGTGCAGTTCTGTGGGAGGCAGCGGGGGGAACTAAAACAAGAAGAAGAGTCATTTTCTGGGGGCTGTCGTAGTTGCGTGGCTGTTTTGGGTGTCTGCTGCTGCAGGTATTTGCTGGGGAACAACTCAAGCGCAGCCCAGGGCAATCTCTGCTGCTGCCTTGGAGGAGGGAGCCTGAATTTCGGAAACTTTACATCCAGTTTTGTTGCTGTTTTGAGGGCTGGAGAGCATCTGCGGCTCCGGCTGAGCATGGAGGGCTCCCACACCCTCCCACGCATTGAAAGTAAAAGGCATTGAGTGCCTCCAAGATGTTCCCAGAAGCTATTTCCAGCTCTGCCAGCACAGAGCTTGATTGCAAGCGTCCGTCTCCCTCTCTTGGCCTCAGTTTCTTCCCTGGCAAAGTGGGGCTGGTGGTGCAGTGGCCGGCATGGCACTGTGTTCTTTAGCATTGGAAATGTGCTCGGTGCTGCTCGCTGGGCAAGCGCTTAAACCGCCCCACCTCTGTTTGTTGTCAAACCCCACCACTCTGACCTGGGAAAATACTTCTGGAAAATTACCCTTATTAAAGGGGGATGACCTGAGAGAGGCAGAGCTGGCTCGGCCTGATGGGTCACAGTCCTCTCCCGCACCGGGGCTGGGTGCTCGTGCAGGCTGGGTGCCCTCTGCAGCTCTGGTGGGTTTCGTGAGCAGATGGGTCCGTCCCAGTTTCCCAGCACCTGTGTCCCCTCTGCCGTCCCCGAATCGTGGCCGCCCATGCTTGGCCAAGGTCTCCCTGGCGACGAGGCCACGGGATGCTGTGCAGTCCATTTGTCACCAATTGTCACTGTTTTGTTCTGCCTTGTATGCGCGCTCGGTTGTGTCACGGGGGAGGTGAGGAGGAGCAATCAGGCCTTGTCTAATGGGCTGTGGTCTCCCGCTGCGGGGAAAAACCGAGGGTCTGCCTGCCGAGGGAAGGGGAAAGGGAAAAGCAGGCGCTGCGGCTGCCCGGAGCATCCTGGGTGCCAACGGGATGGCTCCTGGCACGGCTGCAGGACAGGCAAAGGTCCTTGCATCGAGCATCAATTAGGCAAGAATTTAGGTTGAGGATGAGTTTGGTTCCATGCAGCGTGGCTGTATCCCTGCAGAGCGAGGGGCTGGAGGGGATGTCAGCCCTCCTTCTCCCTGCAGCACTGGCAGGGCAGTCCGGTGCCCCCATCATCTTCCACAGTAATGTTCAGCCCCTGCCACGCTTGTGCGTGGCTGTGGGAGGGGGTTTGTTCTCCCTGGGTGTCCCCTCACCCAAAGGCAGGTGGGTTTCCTGTAGGACGAGCCCACCCCAGGGCACCCCTGACTGCTCAGGCTTGAGAGGTGCAACTCCCCTGGGAGGGATCCGGGCTCCCAGCTGAGCCTGTGGCTGGCTCCAGGCTGAGGATGGATTAACACCCCGTTCAGACCCCAGTTCTGAGCAATTCTTATTTCCCTTAAGTGTGTTGCTGAAAGGGATTTGATGTATTGTGGGTTTTGGTATGCCTCTGTTAGCATATGTCTGGTTTTGGCTGAAGATGTGACCTCATACTGAACGATATACTTTTTTTTTCCCTCCTCTGCCCCATCTTCCCCAACTTACCCAAAGTGATGTGATTCATTCCTCCCTGCTTCGCTCCATCAGCCCCTTTTTTTTCTTTTTAGTCTTCCAACTTTAAGAGCCACCAGGACTGCTTGAAAGTAGAGCCGTGGCCAACTCCGAGCCTCAGCACCCACACTCAGGTTTTTCTGTAAACCCTTAATTCAGACCAGGCTGGCCAAGACGTTTACGGGAATTCAGGGAAGCTGTTCAGCATAGCTGCGAGGAGGTTGGGAAAACTTGAGCAGTCAACCCCAAACCAGGCAAGCTGAGGCGGTTCCAGTTTGGCTCCCAGACCTGGAGCTCGGTGTGAAATACCGTGGAGGGAAGGGAAAAGAGGGTGTCCTTGGCAAAGTGTCAGTTGAGGCAACTGCAACAGCCGAGCTCTTCCAGCATGTTATTTCGCACGTTTCTTTCCTTACTCCCTGGTGTCCATCGATCCATATCTCCAAACCAGCCCATGGTTCAGCTCGCTTGGCTGCGTGGGTCGGGGGAGACTCGGAGGATTCCTGTATGATGGTGCTGGGGTCCCTGGGTTGCTTTTTCAGTGGTGTTTTTTTGGGTGTTGTGCCAGTTGCCCACCCAGACTTTGCCATCTCTGAGCCTGGCAGGAAGCTGCTGCTTGAATGGGCCCCTTGTGGTGGTTGGATCCAGCTGAAACGTAGCCAGGAGAGCAGGTTCTGACCTGGAAAATTGATGCTAGTGCTGTTGATGGAGGAGAAGATATGCAGGGAAGAGCAGGAGGCTAAGGTGAGGTCGGCTGAAGAATTGAGGGGGAAGCCTGTGGGATTTTCAGTGATCCCTCTAACCTCACCATCCACCACCACAACCACGCTAGCTCCTGGTGAAGACCAGCCAGTAGTTTGAGAGAGCACCATGGGCAGCCCCTCCACCACAGAGCTGGTGGGGTCCCCGTGCTGGGGAAGGGCCCAAAGATCCAGGACCTTCTGCAGAAAATGAGCATTTTCTCTTTCGTGTTGTAACCACACGACGCAGCAGAGCAAGTAAGGGAAGGACTTTCAAGCAGGGAGCATTAAAGAGGGTCCCAAGCAACTGTATTTCTTCAATTTTGGGCTTTTCCCTAAAGGAATGGGATGAAATTGCTCCCCATGGTGCTGCGGAGCAGAGGTGGGCATCTGCTCAGCTGCAGCAAAGGCTCTGGGACGGCTGCCATGCCCCATCAGGAGGAGGTTTGCAGGAGGCTGGCACTTGCCTGCGCTGGGGGCTTTGTCAGCTGGCAACTGGTCTGCAGTGATTCCTTCATGTTTTGGCGAGCTTGGGAGCCCCTCTTTGGCTTGGAGACGAGTCCGTTGTACATGTCTGGTCCCTGGTGACTCACTCTGCGCCTCCGGGCTGGTCCTGGGGATCTTGGTGTGTGTGTGGGGGGGGGGGGCTGCAGGAGTGTGAGAGTGTCATGGGAGAGGGGAAAATGGGATTTGGCTGTGATTAAGCTCAAAAGGGAGGAAACAGGGTTTATATAGGCTGAGTCTTTTTTGTTTTAATAAAGGAACCAATGCTGATGGTGAGCAGTGCCAGCCTGGCATCCCAGGCTGAGGTTTATAGCAGGCAGCTCTTCTTTCCCAGCCCTGTTTTCCACCCAGGTGCAGCACTGGGAAACTTGCTTTCTATCCGAGCCAAGCTACTCCCACCCCACTGCTGCCAGCCCCGGTGCGGGCTGCCTGGGCTCATCGCTGCTTTTCAGGATCTCGAAGAGCCCTGGGTGGTACCTGCCCGCTCGCCGCGGTGCCTCTCCGGCCCTTTGGGCTTTCTGTTCCTGCCAAGGACAGCTGTTTCTCAAATTCCTCCTCAACCCAAGGGTGGATCCGTTCTTGCAATACCTCGTCTGTGAGAGGAAGTGTCAGAGATGATGCAAAATGGTTTTCGTCAAAATATTTTTGGAGGGAGTAAAAATAGCTCTTGGAGCAAAACCTATTTCTGTTCCCGGGAAGGAGTGCTTGTCGTGGCTGTTTTGTACAGGTGCTGTCAGAGCAGGGCTGGAGACTGGAGACACTGGGTTACGCCTTGCTTTGCCGATAAAAATCAGTTGGTTTCCCACAATGGCAGAAAAAGTCTTGGGGGAAAAAGGGGCTGGTCTCTCTCTGCCAACGTTGAGCCTCTGCCTCAGCTTCTGGCCAACCTCCTCCCTCCAGCCCAGGGCGGGAAAACTTAAACTGGGTTGGTTTTCAAAATGGTTTTTGCAAAGATAATGGTAAAAACATCTATCTGGAATTGTCCTAATCATGTAGATAGAGAAGTCCTTGTGAGGGCGGAGCAGCCGTGTCCCAGCCTCGAGGCAGAGGATGCCATCCCTGTGCCTGGGGTGGTACTGCCAACCCGGAGACTGGAAGTGCCTCCTTGTGTGAAGCCCTGGAGCTGTTAAGGAAAATGCATTTTGGTGGGGTCTTTTTAGCCATTTTTAATGCTGGAGGAGCTGGATTTGCGTTTCCAGCTATGGGAGCACAAGCCTGGCTGATGGGTTTATGTACAAGTGAGAGCCTGGCTCCGGAGCACGTGGATGGTGTCGGGAGATCCTTCTGTGCACGTGGCCTATGGGAATGATGGCAAAGAGGAGGTCCTGAAGGACATGGGCTGCCAGCTTCGTGCAGCTGCTCTCCCGAGATCCGGCTCCAGGAATCTGTGTTTGCTTTGGCCGCGTGCTCCCCGCAGAAATGGTAGTAATACAGCGCTCCGGGAGGAAGGAGGGGAGAGAGAGGAGAGGTCTTGCCTGTTTCCAAACACAATAATGTGCCTCGTCCACGTGGAGCCGGAGCTCTCGGGCTGCCCTCCCGTAGGGCTGCCGCTCGGCTGCGTGGCTGCGGGACGCGGACCTCGGGGACCATCCCTGAGCAAAAGGCTCGCAGGTTGTTTTAATTGACCTGGTTGGAATTTTTCAATCAAAGCTTGATCCTTTCTTTCCTGAAACCTAATTACTTTTTGTGGAGAAAAGTTTGGATTTTCTGATTTTCAGCTGTGAAGACAGTTTCTCTTCCATCCTTCCCCCATCTTTGTGGTTTCCCTTTTACTTCTTCATTCCTTTTTTCCTTCTGTTGTCTTAGTAGGAAAAATAATCCCAAGAACTGAAAAAGCAAAAATCAAGAACCTGGAAAGGTTTGAAAATTTTCGTTCAGTTTCTTATTGAAAATGAGAAATATTCCTTCGTTTGACTGGTAGGGTTTGATTCCTGTCCAGAACAACAACACTGACCTGTTGCTGCTTCTGTTTTTGCTCAAGTCTTGAATACTGAGCAGGATCGAGTTGTCCCTTCAAACAGGGATGGCCGGAGGTAGTCTTGGAAAAAAAGAAACTGTTCCTGTCAGCGTCTGTCTCTGCCGTTTCAGCTCCCCTGGAGATCTCTGGGGAGAAAAGCTCGTGATGTGGACAAAACCCACTGGGAACCGGACCTCCACACCCCTCCGTCGTGGGGACCTCTCTCCACTGATGATATGGGGAAAGGGGGTGCAGGTAGGCTGAAGGAACACAGGGCTGGGGTGAGTCTGGTCCAGGGAGTCTGCATGGTGCAAAAGTCTTAAAACTGGGAATTGAACCCAGTTTGTCGTCTTGATTTCCAATCTCCTGACTCCTCCGTGGCATCATTCTTCTCTTGGAGACACCTTGGACTTAGGATGTTGCTGACCACTCCAGCCACTTTCCTTGTTCAGTGCCAGCGTCCAGGAGCCAGAAAGGAGCAGAAACAGTAAATGGAAAAGGGAAAGCTTTTACTCCTCATTTTTCAATGGTATTTTTATGTCCGGCACCCTGTATGAGCAGAGAAAACGGTGGCCCATCTGTTTCTAGCACCATTAAAGGCATTTGACTGCATGCGGCCCTCAAAAATAAAATAAAAATAGGACCCTTTGGTCTGAAAATGTCAAACGCTCTTTCATCTTAGGCAGCCCCCCACCGGGACCACATCCTCCTAAAGCTGAGAAGCAGGAGTGGGTTCCCACCAGTGTTCATCCTGGCAAAGGCATCGGCCCCCTTCCCCTCCCCGTTTTTTTCGCGAAAGAAGGAAGTCAGGCACTTGAGGTTCACGCTGGCTGGTGACCTCTGCGTGCCGCTCCCCTGGACCTCTTCTCCGGCCCCTTTCCTCCGACTCAGCAGACTTCTTTGGGACTCAGGATGGAAGAGGTTAAAGCCTCTTTAACAAGCGTTCGGAGGAGGGAAGTGTGTTTGACATGCTTTAGGACCAGACTCCGAGAGGGCTGTGCCAGCAGGATGCAATTAATGACTGGGAAGAGAAGATTGCTACAATATGGGGTTGCTTTCTCCTCATCCCTGTCTTTCTCGCCACTGGAAGCCGTAGTCTGCGTTGCGTCCTGCTGGGAGCCCATATAGATTTACGGAGACTCACCTCCTCTGGGATGTGCTGTAAAAAATCGGCGTGGTGCTACCTCTGCTAATTTGGCAACAGTGCACCTACGTGAAGAAAGTTTGGGTGTAACTTCAGGCTTTGGAAACTTCTGCTAATTAAAAGAAAATTTTAAAGGTTGCTCGAGATACCTACATAAATACATAGCCTTTTGGACATGAAAGCTCCTTTTATTTATCAGACTTGGGGATAGTGTAAGTCCTGCTGTGTTGGAAAAGGGAAGAAAAGGATTTTAATTTAGGAGAAAAGGCTCATTATTTCCTTCATAAAATCTTTGAAGTTTTTTGTACATATTTTTGCCATTACACGGGGGTTAACGTTGATACGAGGTGCTTTGGCGCGCGCTGTCTTCGGGGCGAGCGCGGGGCTGGACGGCTCGTGGTGTCCGTGCGGCGGCTTCTGGGAAAGCAACGGGGCCAGATGTGCAAACGGGGCCAGATGTGCAAACCTGCCCAAGTGCGAAGGACGAGCAGGGGCTGCGTGCCAGGACTTGTGGAGAGGCTTCCCTGGCCAGGAGAGGCAGCTCCAGCCTTTCTCAGCAGAGGAGCCAGGGAGGAGCAGAGGAAGGAAGGTGTCAGGTGTGACTGTGTTAGTGGAAGCGCTTGCCAGTGTTTCAAGTGTCTCCATGTCTGATGTGCAGGGGATGTGGGTTTTTTCCCCAAACCCGGGGCAGAGCCATTTGGGAGCTCACTGTATTCATTCTGGAGGTATTCAGTCCGTTATTTCATTTATTGACTAGAGTGACAACCATGACATTACCATGACGTGTTGCTCATGCAGAAGAGTTGGGGATATTTGTTGTCGTGCCATCCTTTCTTGCCTCAATGGAAAACTGTAAATCCAGAGACCCATTTCTGATTCTTTTCCTAGCCAAAAAGGCATTGATCTGCTGGGTGAAAGGGCTCCTGAGACCAGTGTTGACTTGGTAGGGCTGTGGGGCATGAAGACCCTTGGAAGGCAGGTATGTAGGCAGCCGTGTTTCTCCAACCTAATTTTTAAGTAGGAAGGGCATGTTAACTGCTTCAAGTATAAGAAAAATCGTTATAATTAAGATCTTCTCCCCAGTATTTGAAACGGAACAAAGGCTTGTGAAGGTCACAGGAGCTTTGCCTGTCCCTTCATACAACTTAGTGTGTGCATTTCCCTGCTTCTGGGTCGCTTCCAGGTCTCAATGAGTCAAACCAGCTCTTGGACTACGGGGCCGGTTTCAGGCAGGGACTCGTGCAGGATGCACATGTGGTCCGAGTGCCTGTGCTGCTATTCCCGGGCTGCCAGGCTCTTTCCCTCATTCATTGGTTTGGCCCCAATGGCTTCCTGCACCGCTGAACGGATGGGTCTGGGAAGCGGGACCGCAGCTGGGGAGGCACAGGCAGCCGCTCCTCCGGGATGCTCGTTTTTATTGGAAACAGCCCTTTGAGCCGGGGAAGTGCATTCTCCTGCTTTGGCTACTCAGACCTTGGAAATTTGAGGTCCAGCTGAGCCACGGCCACCCATCGTGGCACCAGGTGACTTCTTCAGTTACTCTGTGCTGCACCTCCCAGCCTGGGGAGGACAGTCCTTCCTCCTCCTCGCTCCTCGCCAGCAGCCTGTGTTCCCATGGGGTTGGGAGGTGGCTCCTCTCCCTCCATATGGGGCTGGTATGCCGAGGGCTTGATCTTGGTAAGAATCCCTTGGTGCTACTGGTGGTGTATAAATAAGTGAAAAAACCACTTGGTCTCCCTGGAGATGTGCTTAGGGTAGGGTAGTATTTTTTTTTTTTTTTTTTTTGGCTAACCAGGCCTACACAACAGCTGTTGAGCAATCGTTCGTCCTCTAAAAACAAATAAGGAGCAAGTCTGGTGGCCAAATGTTGCAGGCACGTCGTAATGACTGTTAGCAAATTGCATTTGCAGCGTGGGGCTGCTTAACACAACAGCTGCTCGGTTCGCCTCTCCTCCTCCGGTGTAACTTCAGCTGATGGTGGGTGTTGCTGGACAGGGAGGGGGGACCATTGAGCAGGCTGAGTCCCTGCAGGTTGACACTTGTGGTACAAAGACATTGTGTTGGCCATGGTGTTCTTTAACTCTAAAGGTTTGGGGGTTTGTATCCCGTGAGCGGAGGTGGCTTTTCTCCCACCTCATCTTCGCGCAGCGTGATGGCTCCTGGGGTTTCTGCTGGAAGAGGGATGAGGTGAGCAGCAGCGAAGTGTCAGCATCCCATCCCAGTCTCCTCGAGCTGGAGATGGCACAGGGACAACATGCACTGTGTCTCGTCTCCTCCTCCTCTCCCCCCCAGGCATGGCTCTGAGCTTCAGCTCCTGACTCATCTCAAGTGCTTCCCAGGTGAAAATTAACCAAAGATTGAGCATTGCTCAGCACTGCTATGAAACAATCCTCTATCACTGGTCCATTCAAAAAAAAAACCCAAAAAACCACAAAAGACAAGACCTTGAAAATTGAGCCTGGGTCCGATAAGGGTTCTTGGTGTAACACCTGACATCTGCGTTGAGATGGAAAGTCTTTCCCAAGATAACTCTGCTACATATGGTTATGAGAAAGTCCTTAGCTGTTTTCCCCTGATTATTTTCATTATTGTTATTATTTACTGGCGCTTTTTCAGCCTGGATAATGGAAAAAAGCTGAGCTGATTTCACTGTTGGAATTTCTAGCCCACTGTGCTGCTTCGGTCCAGTGTGCTAAGGAGATGCTTGGTGGTTTTGCAGATCTGCAGGAGATAGGAGGTTGGTAGTGAAAACAGTTTCTGCTCTTTAGATCTGCTGGAGGCATTTTTCAGTAGTGAAAACTACTGGATTACACTGTTTACAAACGCTTTTGCTTCTCAGTTAAAAATAAAAAATAAAATAATGAGGGAAATAAATGCGAGAGCCTTGTGGGCGAGGTTGAGCTCCACAAGCCTGTTCCTCAGGAATGGGCTGTGTGTTCCAGGATCTCAACACCTTCAGCTGCTGTAGTGCCTGTTCCTCCCTGGGGTGAGCCGGGGCTTTGCCGTGCCCCCACGTAGCGCTGGTGATGATATTTGGTTTGGTGCTTGCGAGGAGATCGATCGGAATGGCTGTTGGATTGGCCTTTGTGAAGGAACATTCCCAATGGCCAAGGACGTGGCACGTGAAGGGGTTTGGGATCCAGAAATCCGGTTTTCAGTCCCCGCTTGGTGGCCGGGGTCAATCCCTTAAGCTCTCTAAGTCTGCGTTCTCCGCCTGTCGCGTTTTCTCACACCCTTTATCCATTTTGCTTATTCAGACTGGAAAATACTGAAGTTCAAAACTTATTTGTCGCTTCCCATTTGTGCCTCCGCTGCCCCGCAGAGGAGAGCCCAGATCTCAGCCTGCTCCTGCTGAACGTGCTGCTCGTTAGCACCCATCAGCAGCAGAGGCTACGGGCAAAATGCCCACAGATCCCATTAGTTTGGGTCCATCAAGCCCTTCCCTCTGCCATGGCGTTGGAGCTTGTTGCACCATCCCACCTTGGCACGGCGGCCAGGCTGCCGCAGCGAGGACTCGAGGTCTGAGCTCTGCACTGGGCTGGCCTGAAAAAGGATTGTATTTTCTTCATGCTTTCTTGCACTACACGGTCCCGAAAACACAAGGAGGACTTGACCCAAAGGTTGGAAAACCTTACGGTGGCTGAGCAAATATTTTTTTATTACTTCTCTTCTTTTGTGGTTGTTCTTGACGCAAATTCAGGCTAAAACTTCAGAGGAGCTGATGGACAAACTCCTCTCCAGCTCTGGGGACATGTGGAAGCAGCGTATGTCTGTGGGAGGGGAATTTTATTTTGGCATTAATAATAATTACTTGCCTCAAAGCCTTGAGCTGAGATGGGACCCAGTATGCAGGACACACTGAGTTAGCATGGGAAGGTGTCTGTCTGTCCCTGCCCATGGCCAAGCGTACACCACCATGCGTGGTGTGGGGTGGTGGGGACAACCTTCTCCTGGCCTGCTCCAGAGATCGTGGGAATCTGCGTAAATATCACTGAAATAATTCAAACACTTCACACTGCTAAAAAGAGTCTCCAGCCCTGTATCTGAGAGATGATTGTCTAATGATCGTTTACCTCTCCTATGAAGACAGGCTGAGGGAGTTGGGGCTGTTCAGCCTGGAGAAGAGAAGGCTCCAGGGAGACCTTCCAGTGCCTAAAGGGGCTACAGGAAAGCTGGAGAGGGGCTTTGCACAAGGGTGTGTAGTGACAGGACAAGGGGCAATGGCTTTAAACTGAAAGAGGAGAGGTTTCGATGGGATCTAAGGAAGAAATTCTTTCCTCTGAGGGTGATGAGGCACTGGCACAGGTTGCCCAGAGAGGCTGTGGCTGCCCCATCCCTGGCAGTGTTCAAGGCCAGGTTGGATGAGGCTTTGGGCAACCTGGTGTAGTGGAGGGTGTCCCTGCCCATGGCAGGGGGTTTGGAACTAGATGATCTTTAAGGTCCCTTCCAACCCAAACCATTCCATGATTCTTCTATGAATGCTCCTCTCCCCTCACCTCATTGGCTGGTCTTTCTCCACCGCCGTGACACTTGGACATCACTGAACCTCTCTGCCCCTCAAGGAAGAGCGGTGTCCCGAGGTCTCCTGGTACGATATTCCTCTTCGAGCTTGCAGCTAATTTCCCTCATAATAAAGCTTTGAATGAGCCTCCCACGTGATGCTAATGAGCGCCAAGCCTGCCTCGGTGTAAGCAGCATTACAGGTAACGACGATTGCAGCCGCTCACTCTCCCACCATAATTACTCAGCTCCCAGCAGCAATCCATTTCGGAGGGATTCGCAGCCAGGACCTTGTGCAGGAACAAGCTGTGTCGCTTGCAAGAGGACAGTGATGGCAAAAGCGTGGTCTGACATTGGGCGTTTGAGTTGGGCAGTGGCTGGTCACCTCCAGGGATGGGCTGGGAGTGACTCCACGTCACCCACCGATAAAGGGAGGTAATGGCATTGCTGGTGGCACCCGGTGCCGAGGGTTTGGCGGAGCAGAGGCTGGTGGCTTCTTGAGTCCCAACCTAAGCACTGAGTCCCTGGAACGGGACATCCGCTGCTCCGAGGTGTTGGCCTGAGCTTGGATCCATCCACTCGGATGTTTCCCGTCGAGTCCCGTGGCCTGTGTTCAAACAAGCGATGCGGTCGCCTGTTTGCGCGGTCAAACAACACGTCTCCGTCTCCAAACACCCCTCTTACGCAATCCGCGCTCTCCGCGTCTCCTCCCCGCCCTGACCCACCTGTGCCCGCGTCCTGGCGGGCATCCCATCCCGTGTAGTGGAGCTGGGGCTGTTTAACGCTTTCGGTGCTGCCTCCACCTGGGCACGGGGCCGTGCGTGGAGCTGCTGGGGATGTGCCCCTCGCAGGCTGCCTGGCTCTGGAGAGATGAGCTGGAGATGCAACGTTTTGTTGCTGCATCCTTGCAGTTAAGGACAGTGTCACAGTGGTGTTTATGGATTTTGCTTCTAATCTTAATACTGAAGTGATTTGCTGGTTTTTTTTTTTCCTTTAAAGTATTGCTTTGACTGTTGCTTGGAAGCTTGCAAATGATGACGTTGAAAGACCAGAGTTGTCTTGTTGTTGGTTGTCCAACTTCCAGCACGCTGTGATGAGAAGACCCTTAGCCAGGTGCCCGTCATTTCTAGGCTGCTACAAGTTTTTTTTAAGCTCAACGTGAGGCTTGCATAAGGCTCTTAAAATTAGTGTTGCCTTTCAAGCCAAAGGGCCGGAATAAGGTTTACAAGCCATAAAAGCCTCTTATCAAAGTTGATTTCCTCCAATGCACCTTTCATCTTTTATAGTATTTACTTTTCAAATCCTTGAACTTAAAAGGATTGAACAGGTTAAAAGAAAAAAAGGAGGGGGAAAGAGAAAACAAATAAGAAGGAAGATGGATTGAGTATGGATTATGAGAGGCCCGTATAAAATATGAATTAGGAGAAAGTCTAACCAAAGAGTTGTCATTTTCTGAACTGCCGAAAGTTGAAGTGTGCTGGAGGTTTAACTTTAAGGGATATTTAATTTCTCTGGGTTGTTTTTTTCTTTCCAAAATGAATAGAGAAGAGCACAGCTGAATTAGGGGGATGTGGGGATTTTGCATCATTCCACTCTATCTTCCAACCTCTTTCTGTGCTGCAGTGGGACGACCACCTGTGATCTCCCCTGGTGAGCCCTTGTTCTCCTGCAAAATCATTTCCTAGGCAAGAAGCCTTGCAGGAGCAAACCCAAATATCTCGCTGGCAAAGAGCTGCTAAAATAATGAGAGTTGCAAAAGGGATCAGTGACCCCTTCTCCTGTCGGGGAACTGGAAAAGCATCCTGAGGAACTGGTGGCATTTCCAGGACGGTTCCCTGGCCACCAGCTCCCCTGCAGCCATGGTCACCGGCTGGGCCAGCCCTGGCTCTGCCTGCCTTGCTGTGGCCGGGTCCAGGACGGGCAAAGCCAACGTGCCAGGGAGCTCCAGCCGGGAGCGATGCCTGACCTCCCCGGCCCCGAGCATCCTCAGCGGTGCAGGTGTCCCACGGCGTGCCAGCACGGTGGGCACTTCGGTGGCTGCCTGCGTGCGGTGAGCGGAGCACAAAGCTCCTGAAGACTGCCGAGCGAGACGATGCCACCTTCAAAGCGGGTCCACGTTGGGTTTTTTGGTGTGTTGCGGCTGAAGCGGTCCCCCCACTCCTGCTCTACGCGGTCTCCAACACGTGTGCCCACCAGGTAGCTCCGCGGTCCGTCTGTGTTTGGCTGGTCACAGTGTCCCCTTGGCCAACCTCTCCGTGTTTTAGGGTGCGTGGGAGCAGGAGAGGATGTGGGGAGATGTTTGGGCCACTTTTGGCGGTTTCACTGCGTTTTTTTCCTCTGTTTCCCTACAGGGAAGGGTCATGCAGGGGGAGGTTACCCTGCAGCACTGCTAATGAGTACCAGATCCTTTAACGACCCACTGATGTACAGGGTGGCCCTCAGATGTATTTTTTGGTTGAGATCACTAGTTTTGTGACCGGTGCAGATCTGTGGGGATCGGTGTTGGCATCCTCTGGGGATGTGGTCAGGAGACGTCCTCGTCCCGCTCCCGCTGAATCTCCAAGTCATTTCCACGTCCGTGTCCGAAACGCTGCTGCTTTGGGCTCTGCTTTGAGAGAGGGCGAATTCCCTGGTTGAAACCAAAGCGTGGAGCTCGGAGGTGAACGGTTAAACCTGGGGCACCTCTGAAACGGTCCAGAGACCCGCCCCAAGACCACTGCTGCTGTGAGTCAACCAGGATCCTGAGTCAGGGCGATGGCTGGTGGTCCAAAGGGTCATTGGCGTCATGAGGAAAGCTCTGGGATGCTCAGGTGGAGCGAGATGCTGTCTGTCGCACATCGGGAAGCCTCCTGCACTGTGTAGGCATGATGCTTTCAACCCCGTCCTCCACCGAGCAGGGATTAGTGTGAGGGAGGGCAAAGAATGGCAAAAATGACAACCAGAAGTGGTTCCAAGCAGATGCTGTCCTTCCCTGCAGCCCCCGTTTCCCGCAGGTTTTCTCTGAATCGAAAGCATTCTTACCGTTACAAAAAACGCTGGCAAAGCACCTCCAGGGACATGAAAAGAAATTGAAACCCTGGTGCCAAAATCCACGTCAGCTGGTGGGGGAGCGGAGGAGCGGCGGCTCGGGGAGGAAAGCGCTTGCAGGGTGCTTGGGGAGGCAGGATTAGACCTGCCAGGCGTGTTAATCTCTGACCTTCCCCGAAGCGTCCCAGATTGTTTCAACACATTTCAATTACCCGACTGCGCTGCCCAGAGCCGCTCTGAGCTTCGCCTTTTGGTGGCTCTTGTTGGGGGCTTTTTGTTAGATCTCAGGGAAGCAGGAGGAAACTCAATCTGGGATGCGTTTACCGCCTCTCTGCCTCTGATCAGCCCCTGCTGCAGCACCCTCCGTGTCCCCCCACCCCTCAGCGCTCCGGGACAAATTACTGATGTTTCAGGAGCGGCTGTGGATGCAGCAGTTTGGGTTTGCTTTGTTCCAGCTGATGGGTCTGGAGGAGCCTCTCCGGCCTCTGCCACTTTGGGGGCCACCAGTCTCGCCGGGACGGATGTAGTGTGGTTTTGCAGCGAACGTTTTGGGGGGTGATAAAATGCTTCTAAACGTTCTCCCTTGGAGCAAAATCCTCCAACTGGAGGCTCTTAAACTCTTTGCAGAAGTGGCTGCTGCACATGGTGTGCAAATCCCATTGCAAGTGAATGGGACTTTGCCCCTTAGGAAGTTAAATCCCTTCTGAAAATGGGACTTGGGCGTTTCTTAGAGCCTACTTATGATTTTACCTTTATTCTCCCTCTATGAGCTGATCTTTTGCTCTGCCGTACGGCGAATGTGGCTGTTCTCAGTAGGGTAGGTAGACAGGGGTGTTTTCCACTGGCTCTGCTGAAGGTGTTTGAAAATAGGCTCCTAATTTGGAGCATTTCTGGGAAAACGTGGCTCCTCCGTCCTTGTGCCTTTTCCACGCACCCACAGCTCACATCTGCTGTCCAAGGAACAGGAGAGGTGACAGCTGAGAAGTGGAAGGTTTCAGGAGAGGGTGGGTTTGGCTGAGCAGGGCTCAGCATCCAGCCTGCCTTCTCCATTGAGTTGTCCTGGGCCAGCTCACCCATTGTTTCCTTCAGCCATCATTACACCGCGTGAACTGTGCCCAGGGACACCACCAGTATCCAGCTAGAGCGAGCCAGACCCACGGAGCCAGAAGACCCTTGAAGAGGTTGACATGGGAGCAGAAAAAGCTCTTTGAGCCTTTTTGGCTGCATGAGAGCAGTGAGGACAGAGCCCATCAGAGACACGTTGCTGTGATGGAGACACTGTTGTCCCTTATGGCTGGTGGGAAATGATTCTGTGGCTGCTTGGGGTGGGATTTTCGATTTATTTTAATGAGCTAAGAGTATTGCACGGAAATGGGAAGCCCGTGGCGGGTTG
This sequence comes from Tauraco erythrolophus, assembly GCF_009769465.1. NCBI lineage: Eukaryota > Metazoa > Chordata > Aves > Musophagiformes > Musophagidae > Tauraco > Tauraco erythrolophus. The sequence goes on from NC_141484.1 coordinate 1,798,452, forward strand.
GGTGCAGGGCAGCCCATGGGTGGCAGGGACTCTTTCCTCGCGCCGCGGCGGGGCTGCCAAGGGAGCCCAGCACCCATCCCTTAATTAAAATCTCAAACCCGTGCGCAGTCCAGTTTGCCGTGGCTAAAACCAGTGTGAGAAACTTCCTCGCAGCAGTTCTGCGTCGTCCGGGCTGAAGTGTTGTCATCCGAGGCTGCTTTGCATGACAATGCCCCGGGCTCTAATTATGCACAAGGATGCTAATAGGCGCAGGGAGGGCTGGATCTCCATGGGAAAACTGTCTGTTTGCGGGGGGCGGGGGGAGGGAAAGAGAAAGAAAATCCACCCAAACAAAATAAACCATGACAGTTTGGGAAGGGAGGAGGACTGGGGGCGAGGAAAGAGGACGGGAGGCAGCAGAGGGGTTGAGGAAGGCAAGTGTGAAGCTAATAAGGCTCAGTTTTGGCTTTTTATTGGGGTCTTTTGTCGGCGGTAAGAGACACGCCTGCGCTGAGCCTCAGCAGCTCCCGCTGCCCGCGGGACCGAGGCGACAGAAATCACTTCTGCAGGGCTGATACCTGCAACGATCTTGTGCAAAATCAGGCTCCTCTGATTTCCAAGTGTCCAATGAGAGTTGGTCTTGCAGTGCTGTGCAGCTGGATCTTGGGTGGGCAAGCGGGGAGAAATTGAGGCATGCAAGAGCTCGGATTTTCCTGGATGCCAGAGGCATAGAATCACAGAATGGTTTGGGTTGGAAGGGGACCTTAAAGACCATCTAGTTCTGACTCCCCTGCCATGGGCAGGGACATCTTCCACTACACCAGGTTGCTCAAAGCCTCACCCAACCTGGCCTTGAACACTTCCAGGGATGGGGCAGCCACAACTTCTCTGGGCAACCTGTGCCCGTGCCTCGCCACCCTCAGAGGGAAGAATTTCTTCCTTAGATCTCATTGAAATCTTCCCTCTTTCAGTTTAAAGCCATTGCCCCTTGTCCTGTCACTACATGCCCTTGTCCAAAGTCCCTCTCCAGCTTTCTTGTAGCCCCTTTAGGTACTGGAAGGCTGCTGGAAGGTCTCCCTGGAGCCTTCTCTTCTCCAACCCCAACTCTCAATGCATGTGTGGGCAGACTTGGGGGACCCAGTCTTGCTTTTCCTATGTTCCCAGTGTCTTGTGCTCCAGTCTTGTCCTCCTTGTTTTATTGCTCTAGCACAGCTACAAGGAACAGTTGCTATTTTGCAGCTGGAAAGGAAGGTTTTTGCCCACAGCTGCATTCAGAGGCTGATCTTCCCAAGGGCAGCTGGTTTCTTTTCCAGGATGCCCTGTTGGCTTTTCCTTCCTGTGTTTGCTAAAAGCATTTTACAAAGAGTGGGGAATGGGAGGAAGGCAGCATCATCCACTGTGTCCTCCTGAGCCTTCTGGACATCATTTTCACTTTTTCTGTCTTAATTTGAGAAGGTTGAGGTGGCTCTGGAATGGAGAATTTTGAAACTAGTTATGGATGGAGCTGTCTAAGCTTAGGGTTCCAGGACCATAAAGTGACAGAGATGGTAACTATCTATCCAAGGGTGGGGAGTGGGACCTAGAAACCCCACAATTTACACCAGGGTCTGTCACAGGCTCATGAGAGGACAAACTGGGTCTTGAGGTCTTAGGTTTGGCATCTTCAGAAGAGCGAACAAAATTCCTGGCTTTCTCTGAAGACCTGCAGAAGGTGCCTGATGATCACACACCTGACACCTGCTCTGGGTTGTGACAAAATATGTGACAGGCACATGGATGGAGGCTATTAAGTGTGTAGTGTGGTTATTAGCCCTCACTGAAATGCTCTCACTTAGTGAAAACGAAGAGCATTAAAGAGACACGTGCAAGGGTCTGAGGAGCTTAAACCTTTGCTGTCTATTGGTGTTGATGTAGTCACCTGGCTTTACTGATGTTGGCATTACCCCTCTGTCGGTGTTTAAAACAGGGGATGTATTTTTCAATGTCCAGCTCACAGAGATCACTCCTGCATTGTTTCTTTCTAACCTCCTTGTGTGCCGTGCAAGTCCTGGGTGAGGACAGTCCCCAGGCAGCCACCACAGCAGCTGTCACCAAAGAAAACAGCTGAAAAGCACCATGTCTGCTTTTTTCCTCATCAGACCCCAGTCTAAGCAACCTTCTGCTGAGAGTGGCAGGGATGAATGTCCTGGGTTTGACCACGCTTCCTCTACCGGGGTAGGACTCCTTGGGTGTTTCTGCGTGCAAAAGGGCTTGTCACACCTGTACCTGGGGCCAGCTGGGGACCCCAGCCAGCGCTGGGTCTGGAGGTGTTCCCTTGCTTTGATGTGAAGGCATCCCAACCCCACGGGGTTTGTCTTTCCTGTCCTTCAGTGGGAAGCGTGGTCCCCAAATGCCATCGACACTGATGCCACTTGTTCCCATGAGATGTCTCATCAGAGAAGGGCTGGAGCGATGGTGTCACCCAGGTGCTGAGACAGGTAGCTCCCGTGGGCATGACCTGCGTCTGCCCATCCTCACCCAGTTGAGACCAGTAGGATCTGCTGGGCTGGGAGGGACTCTGGGCCCTCGAGCCTTCCTCGTGCCACTGCAGGGACGCTGGGCTGAGAGGAGCCATCTGCTTTCTTGAGATCTCCCTCCTGCTATCTCCGAACCACTGCACAGTCCTTCCCCTCCCTGGCCTCAGTTTATGCCAGCTCAATGCTAATGAGCTTGATTGCCCCCCTCTTGTTTTACATTGCATCACCAAGAGGAAAATCTGAGCCTGGTTTGCTTCAAATCCTTGGGGTTTGGGGCAGGGAGAGGAGGAGGTAAACATCCAGGGTGGAAAAATAATCATCTGCGAATGAAAAACTCTGGGTTTTACCCTGAGAAAAGAGGGGGATAGACAGCCTGACAGACCTGATGACAGACCCAGCTCCAAAGCACCCTGGCCCCACAGTGCGGAGAGATGCCTTATTGTTTGATCTGGCTGTGAGACAGATTAGCAGCCCCAGGTGGAAAGTCATAATCTGCATTTAAATGGGCTGGTTATAAAAGGTAGGGAGCCCAGGAGCCCGCAGCATTATGCTGTGTCTTTAGGACTCCGTAATCTCTCTTTATTTTCTCCGCAGTCTGACCTGGGGGCACAGTTTCTAATTACCAGGTCACCCTGCTAATATTGTCATTTCCAGCCAGTGGGTGTGAAACCATAGCAACACCACATTTGCTTCCAAGTTTCTAGAGGAATAAAATTTGCCTTTTAATCACAGAAAATGACTGGGTGTCTCCTCCCCCCCGCCATCCTCCAGCTTACTCCTTACTAATGCAATTCACTATTGGGATTTTTTTTAAAGATAGTTCGGATGGGACCTTTCGGAAGCCTCACCTTGTGGCTGTGACCAAGGACAAGGGACCCAAGTCTCGGTCTGTGGGGTTGTAGGCTCCTAGTAGGATGTTTTGGATGCCAAAGCTTAGTTAAATGCAAGTCATTCCCCAAAGAAACTCGGTACTTTCTTTGTAGTATGCTTTTTATCTTCAGAGTTGTAAGTGAACTGGGAGAAGAGGGTACCAGACACAACTGGATGGCAGGGATGTAACCCATCATCACACCGTAGTCCATGTGTGCCTGGTTAGCTTGACTCGGTCACGAGGTGACCACTGGGATGGTGGCTCCAACTCATGGATTTCACCTCCCAGTTTGAACAGCTTGGAAAAAGCCCATGGAGAGTCAGGAGGCACTGGGGCTGGTGTGATGGGCACATCCTATGGTCTGTGGTACAATGGTGTTGGGTTATCTTCCCCTGTGCATCTCTGATAGTCTGGGGCTCCATTTTCCTGTCCTTCACCTGCATCGAAGTGCTAAACCAAAGGAGTGTTGAGCCAGGTTTTTGTCCTCTTGGAGCAGACGATAAAAACTTGACTGAGGTGAGTCCAAAGAGCTTCAATACTTGGGGAAGCTGGTTTCCAGCTCCCGAGGGCTGTGCTGGCAGCCCTGTGGGGATGCCCGGCAGGAGTCTGCCCCACGGCAAGAGAAGTTCAGGTCAGGTCTGGGCCGAAACTCTGCCCCTGGAGCCTTCCTCCTGGCTCTGCACGATACCTTTGCTGGATTTCAAAAGCCGTTTCTAACTCAAAGTGAGTCAGACGGGAACTGGAATCGCATTGTAAGGTGATTTTCCAGCTGACAGGAGTAGGTTAATTGTAAACTGTCTACTGAAGCTTTAAAACTCCTGTCCAGCCCTATTATTAGCAGTTTAAAATTTATGGGGTGAGACTTTGCTTGGTGATAGTTGGTTTGTGCCCAGACAACGCGTGTAATTAATCCCCACGTTGGGGGAAGGAAAATCAAATGTAAGCTTTATTTTATTATTTTTCCATCCCCCTTTCCCTCTGCTGCATCTCAAGGGGTGCAGGGGACCCGGGAGGGCAGAAATGCTGTCCCACCTGTGCTGAGCTGGATGGACCACATTGAAGTTGTCACCTCGAGCACCGAGGGTTAAATCCTTTCCAGTAGTGAGAAATGTCACTTTGCATTGAAGGAATACTCCAGGCTGGGAACTAAAACTGTGCCCTGAAACGCTGGGAAATTGGACTGTGGGTCTGGACTCGGCGGGGTGGAGATCCCAACAGGATTTTTAAGGAGGATGATGGAGGTGACTCCGGATGGAGGGGTTGGAGCTGACCTGCCACAGGGAAGGGGATGGGGCCATGTCGTCGCTGTACTGGTTGCTCACGCCGGCACCTCCGCAGCTCTGACTCCGCGTGGGTGTTTTCCGCACGTGGCTGTCTCCGCACGGCCACACATTATTCAGCCTGTGGGTTTCCTCAAGTCGGAGCTACGACCTTGTTAAAAATTTACTTATTTCCAGGCTGAATAGCTGCATCTGTCTGGCCTGGGCAGCCCTTGGACCCAGTTACGCCTCTCTCCGTCGGGCTGAAGAGCCGCGTTATTGCGTCTCCGCTCCCGGAGCGCTGCGGTTACAGCCCTCGTAAGCTGCACAGACCGAGCTCTCAGACTTTCTCCCTGTAAAATGTTTTAGTCACTGAAAACTGAGAGCAGCTCCCAGGCAGGTAATTAATTAAAAATGTGAATTTGGAGGCTTGTTTCCCTTCCCTTCGTAGAGTTGCTGTTATTTCTTATTTCAAAAGATTTTTATGGAGCCTCTTATAAACATGGCTCTGTTTTAATGAAGAAATAGCTCCCCTCCCCAGCTCTACAAACAACGTGTCTCAAAGCTCACGCTCCCCGCCATGGATGGTCTCAGCCTCTCTGTGCACGCGTGTGCACACACAGAAGCACATGCACACACGCCGAATTCCACTGGAATTTCACAGCCGCAGGGTTGGCTGAGCAGCTCCGATCCAGCTCCCTGCGCGTGGGCCAAGCTCCTGGTGACTTCAAGAGAGTCTTGCCCGGTTTACAAGCCTTTGGAGTGCAGCCCTGAGCAGGGGCTGCTTGTATAACGGCGATGGCGTGATTAGTATTTGTATTACAATTGCACTTCAGGACCCCGATTGCGGCTCAGCGCCCCATTAGAGTAGTCCTTGTACAAACACATAGTAAAGAGGTGGGCTCTGGCCCAAGGAGCTAACAATCGAGGTCCTTATGGCCCCCGAGGCACCTTAGGATCAATTATTTATATTACAGTAGCACTTACGGCATGTCTGTGCCCGCGCCGATGTCAGCGGCTGTGGTGTCTGTGGTCTGTTCCTGGGAATTTTGGAGTCTGCAGGACGGGCGGGTGGCACCGGGCTTTGCTGCTGGAGCTGTGAATGGCCACTTGGTAAAGACCCGTTCCTGCTCCAGAGGGGTTAATTCTGCAATCGAGGTGGCTTTGCCTTCCCTCCAGGAGGCAGATCGCTTCGGGGGAGCAGGAGGGGTCTGCGGGAACCTTTTCCTCCCCTCCTCGGTGGGTTGTTGTCGTGGTCCTGGGTGCGATGGTGCTGTGTAACCCCTTGCTCTGGCCGCATCCAGCCATCTGCCCTCGTGCCATTGGAGCTGGTGCTGCAAACCCCGGGTGTGTGGGTGCAGGAGCGACCCTCGCACCTGGGCGCAGGGTGAGCAACCTGGCTGGGGACAGTGGAGGGGGCAGCGGGGGCTCGGTGGCCTCCGTGGTGCTGCAGAGATGTTTAAGCCTTTTTTCGAGATCCTCTTGGATTCCTTGGACCTGTTTGTGTCTCTAAGCTCTTCTCTTTCCCCACCTCTTCCAGGTGGGTTTATCTTTACAGCACCAAATCCAAGCATCTTCGTTAAATTTTGCTGGTGTCAGCAGAGAAAGGGCGGGTTTATGTTTGCCTCCCCGTTCCTAAGACACCTCTTCTGGGACGGCAGCAATTCCCTGCCAGGGGCTGGGGAATCCCAGCTGCTGAGCGTGGTCCGGGAGGGATGCAGAGGGGAAACCCAGCTTGCTCTTTTCACTTTGACATCTAAAGCTCCATCTCATTTAACCACCTGACTCCTGGAACTGAAAAAGGAAAAGCGAAACCCCAGCAAATCTGGCCTGGCTCGCAGCAAGCCCGGCTCCGCCGTGATATATCGCTGTTCGTGTCCCAAACGCTACAGCTGGGCGGGAGCCGCAGGATCCCAGGATCCCGGCGCACAGCTGGCTGCCATCTCGCCTTCCCTCTTGGAGAAAGCCCCGGCTTTCATACGATGTCAACATGAACAGCTGGCTGAGCAAATGCAAATCGAAGCTACATTTCTGAGCAGCTGACACGGCTGCGGGCGGCCGGCACGGAGAGCTGGGGGGGCTGGAACTGGGCACAGAGCCTGGCACGGCAGGGCATCACAGGGAGCCGGGCAGGAGAGGGGGTGTGCTGCAGGGCTGCTTTGGGACTTTCTCCCCATTCTGTAAAGAAAAAGGAAAAATTACATATTTTTTTCCCCGAACTGATGGAAAACCAAATTGCCTATTTTTTTCTTTTTCTGAACTGATGGAAAAGAAAAACCTCATCGCTCAGTCAAACACAGCCGCCCGTGCCCACCACCCTCCCGACCCCGCGGAGCAGCATTGCAGCCGCACATCTGTCCTCGCTCCGCTCTTATCTGCGGCGGCCCAAACCTGCCCTGCAGCATTGTGAGAGTTCCCTTCCTTTTTTTTTCCTTTTTTTTTTTTTCTCCCCACCCCTCCTGTTCTGCTTTCTAGCACAAAATGCCCTGAAGCTTTGCAGCTTTTCCAGCATTTTTCTCTCTCTCGGTGTCCCCCGCGCCCCATGCCGAGTGCAGCCCCCCTGGAGCGGGGCACAACCCCGGCGGTGGGTGGGCAGGAAGCTCGGAGCTGCCCGGGGACCCGCGGCCCGCTTGGCTTTCCCGAACGGAGGCCAAGAGCATTAAAGCCCACACCATGAGTAAACAGTGCAGAAATTATAGGTCCAGGGTTGGGTCATGAGCTTTGCTCTTTTGGTTTCTTGCAAGGAAGATATCCCTGGGATGCTTCCGGCAGGGAGAGGGAGCGGTCATGGAGAGGGGGGGAGAGGGGAGCGGAGCAGGGCTGTGTCGGGACAGAAATGCCACCGCGGACCCCGGGAGCAGCTGGGGCTGAGCCGTGGTTCATTGCAGCATCGTCCGCTCGGGATCATCCCGGCTCTTCCCTGCTCCCACCCTCTGGTTCTCGCTGCGCCCGGTGCAGACTGGGGGGGATGTGGAGGGTCTCTCTTGGCTCAGACCCCCAGAGAGGAAAGCAGGCAAAGGCTGTCCTGCTTTTGGGACGTTTTCCAGCTTGTTGCTGAGTAGCAGCCCAACCCACCCACATGAGCATCGGAAAGACATTAACTAGTTTATGGAATTGTTTGCAACCAGCCGCCGCTCTCGGCCGTGCCGTGCTGTGCCGGCCATGGGCCTGCCAAGCTCTCGCCGGAGCTCCCGGGCACTTCCTCGCCATAACGCCGGTATCTGCGTTTGTTCTGCTTTCCAAAGGAGTGGCAAAGCCAAAACTTGCAGTGGGCAAAGTCTGATCAGGGCAGGGGAAACCCACCACGTGCTGCGGCAAAATGGCCGGGACCGAAGCGTTCTCACTGGCCGCGGTGGCTGGCTGCACAGGTAAATAGTGACACGGACCCCAACTGGTGCACAAAGCAAATGAATCCCTCCGACTTAATTGGCTTGAGTGTTACTTGTAGCGAGAGTAAATATTTTACAACGGCGCGGAGGCTTTGCGGCGCAGCCGGGAGCTCTTCGTGCTCCGCGCTGGGGCTGCGGCGAGTGGCAGCCCTGCCCCGAGGTGCCCGCGGGGAGCCCGGCTGCTCTGGGGAGCAGCTCTTGCTGCTGGAGCCAGAGGTGGCCTTTTTGGCCAGGGACAGAGTCTGGAGACAACAAACTGTTGGCAAAGTGATGCTGGATCAGCTCCCCGAGGTGTCCGGCGCTGCCTTCGGCTCGCAGCGTGGGGCCGCCTCGGGCCAACTGTGGCTCCTGTGCAGGGTGTGGGTCAAGTTATGACATTTTTGGAGAAGTTTTCCTACGGGAATAACTGTGCCCTTGGAGGGAACAAAGGGGAGGGGACCCACACAGACCTGTGCTGTCACCAACAACCTCCGCAGCGATGCCAGCGGTGGGTGTGCGCGTCCCAGTGTCAGAAACCAGTGGGGGCAGAGGACTGGTGAAGCTCAGCACAACTGTGCCCTCAGGGCAGGGGCATGGCCAGCCGTGCTGCGGGATGAGGTGGCAATGGGCTGGGTTGCCCGGAGCAGTGTGGTTAGGGACCCGGGGAGTTTGGAGCAGTGATTTATCTGGGCTGGGTTTGACAGGAAAAGCAGTGCCTGGCTGAGCTGGGAGGGGGGGTCTCTCCTTGCTGGGGGGCTTGTCCTGCACCTCTGGGGCTGCAGGAGAGCAGGGCTCAGGGGTGAGCAGCGACATGGCTCTTTGGGGACAACACATGTCCTGCTTGCTTGAGGGGTTTCAGCTCTTTTAGAAGAACTTCAGTGGTTTTGGGGAGAATGACCCAAAAGCCCAAACCCACCTTGGCAGCTCCTCTGCCCCCAGCTCAGGCTCAGCATCCTCCCAAACCGGACCAGCCAACCCATGGGTGACAGTGGGGCTGGGGCATGGCTGGAGCTCAGATGTCACCCTGGACCAGTCTGGGTTTGTCGCTTCCCTGGTACCGTGGAATCATGGAGAGGTTTGAGGTGGAAGGGACCTTAAAGGTCATGGGGTCCTGCCATGGCTCCCTCGCTCCGGTGTCTCGGCTCAGGACTGGCACTGCTGAAAGAGGGGAGACACCCCAAGGTGGGGGGACACCCCAAGCCCCCATTTTGAAGGCAAAACCATCCTGGGGCTTCAGCATGACCCTGGCTGCGCTCGCAGCCCCTTAAACCCGACACCGATGGGGTGTTTAACTTTTGATACAATGTATATTTATTGCAAACAATAATATACAAAAAAAAAAAAAAAGGTAAGTTTCACAAAGAGAAGGATCTGGCAAACAAAACAAACTTACCTAAAGACAAAATATGATTTAAATGACAGGTCTTTTAAGTTACAGAAATACTTTAAAAAGATCTGCTTTTATACAGAAATAGAAAGATGCCATATTATAAGAGTGCTTTAAGATTTTTTTTTTCTTCTACTGAATCCCTAAAAAAAAAAAAAATGTTAACAAATATATCATCTTTTTTAAATAAAAAAAGTTTGCTGTCTTTTTTAAAAAGCAATCCTTAACTGTTCAGCCACAGCTTCACCAAAGTCAGTGTCCCCACCTCGAGCCAGTTTTGGGGGTGGAAGGCTAAAACGGTGCCGCCCCCGCGGCACGGCCGGGGCGTTGGGTCTCGTCCTCGCACGAGCTCATGTGTCCCAGAGAGCTGAGGCAGAAAACAAGGCAAATGATTCAGTGATACGCTACATTTGCAATCTTTAGTTTGTACAATTATTTTTTTTTTCCAGTTTATCCTTAAGACAAAAGAAAAAAAAAAAAAAAAAAAGGAAGAGCACAAGTTTGTACAAACCCAGGACACAGATTCCAAAAAGAATAATAATAATAATAAAAAAGAATTAAAGAGATAAATAAAGGACTGGTTACAGTTTAGACCATAATTTAACAGGCACGGTTACCTTCCAAATAATGCTCTGACAAATGCAATCGCTTTTGAAAGGACTTAAAATAGAAGGGGGATAAGGGGGATTAAAACAAAAAAAAATAAAGGAAAAAAGAAAATCGTGATTAAAAACTGCTCTTCTCACAAAATAAATAATTTAAAGTATCTGTGATGTCCCGCAAGCAGAGAGGAGCCCCTGGTTGGGTTTTGCATCAGGCCTGGGGTGACGGGGGGGGGGGTCTGCCCAGAGGGGGTTGAGCTCAGCCCCCCCCAGCCCCAGGGATGGGCAGAGGTGGGGACCAGGGATTATCACAGGGCTGCTCTTAAGGCTTCTCAGCAGCACTCCTTGCTGCTCGTTTTTATTTTTTAAGTTCTTACATCTTTTTGTTTTATTTTCTTAAGGCTCAAGGTTATTAAAAAATAAAAATCTCCTCCTGGCTGGTTTTGCTCGTAGTTAGAAAAATAAAGCCTCTCCCACGCTGGTCCCCGCACAGCCGCGGCTCGCGGAGCTGACCGTCGCTCCGCCGACGCGGCCGCTTCCCAGAGCTGTTCCCAGTGAAAAGCACGTCATTTCGGGGTTTTATTTTTAGAGAAAAAGACACTTATCTATACAAAAATACCTCTGACTGCAAGAAAACCTAGGACTGCTCCACTAAGTGTCATTATTTTTTTTTAGTTGTTGGAAAAATAAGAGCATTTAAAAAATTCTCTAAAAAAGATGTATAAATCCCCTCCAATTGATAACGAATCATACACAGTACATACTAAAAATATTTAAAATAGAGAATATTCCTCACAGAGGACTGAGTTTTCTCTTTTTTTTCCCCCCATTTTTTTTCTTTTTTTTTTCTTTTTTAAAATTTCTGCTAAAAAAAAAAAAAAGAAAATCATTACAAAAGTCCAGAGAACAAGACAGCGGAGCTGGTTGGTTAGAAATCTCATCTCCACGCCGTGCCCTGGGAGCAGAGTTCAAGTCCAGTCCTTGGAAAGTCTGTACCGAGTTCTGCCGGTTCTCAGAGCGGTCTGGCCCCTTCCCGGAGGATGCTGTAGTGCAGAAGGCTCCAGGCGCTCTCTCCTCCCCAACAGCTTTACCTTTAGTGTCTTTTTTATTTATTATTTTAATTTCAAAGAAGGAAAAAGTCTGAGGAAGTTCTCCGATCATCATCTTGTTGCTTCTTTTGTGCTTTTTTGATTTATTTTTTTTTAACTACTACTTCTTTCTTTTTCTTTTTTTTTTTTTTTATTGTGAAAACAGCTTTAGGGTCTGGTGAGCTGTGTGTAGACGGGCTGTTCCCAGTGCTGCGGGCTGTGGGTCTGGGGGATGGAGGGGACCCCAGAAGTGTCTGCAATGGGGGTGTACATAGGGCGCTGCGTGGGGTTCATGTAGGTGAAGGTGGAGTAGAGGCTGCTGCTCTGGCCGGCGGCGTGGCTGTAGTAGGAGCTGGAGTTCTGGTGGTCGGTGTAGTCGTACTGGGAGCGGGTGATGGTGGGGTAGGAGGAGCTGTAGTGCTGGAGGTTGAAGGAGCTGTAGTTGATCTGCTGCGGCGAGTGCTGCTGCTGCTCGCTGTAGTGGCTGGGGCTCAGCTGCTCCGTCTTGATGTGCGTCCTCTGCTGCGCCGGGCCCTGCTCGCCGCTCAGCGCCGGCAGCCCGTGCTGCGCCGGCGGCTGCGCCTGCGGCGGCGGCTGCGCCTGCTGCTTGGACATCCAGACGTGGCCGGCCCCGGCCGGCGAGCCCGACGTGCCGCTGATGCCGTAGCTGCCCGTGTAGGTGACCTGGCCGGGCTGCCCGTGGGTGGCCGGGACCCCCGGGTGGCCGTTGGGGGGGAGGTACTGATCGAACTCGTTGACGTCAAAGGTCTCGATGTTGGAGATGACGTCGCTGCTGAGCTCACCAATGTCCACGTCTCGGAAGTCGATGTGGGGCGGCTGCCGGCCGCCTTCTTGCAGCGGGCGGCCCTCCCGCTTCAGGTCCTGCTTGCCCGGCTGCGCGTCCGTCTTGGGGGTGGTGGGGGGTGTGGGGGACCCTGCGATTGCCCTGCAGAAGGAAGGAGAGGGCATGAGAGTGACGGGGGTGTCGCTCCGGTGACGGCCGGGCACCCCCGAGGCGGGAGGTGCCGCCGGGCGCGATAACGCCGTTAATCGTTAACCCGCGGGGCGGCCGGAGAACAGCGCGTCGCTTCGGAAGGCGGTTGCGTAGGGCAACACAAACATCTCCAGGTGTGAGGAACGCAGACACGAGCCCTATCAGTGCCCATCTATGGCGCTGGGTAAAATAACCGAGCCTTCGGACACGAGCCGCAAGAGCTGGGCCGTCTTTTAGTTTTGTTTGTTGTTTTTTTTTTTTAAAAAAAATAGTATAGATTCCTGTTTCTCATGGGCTGAGGTGGTGGAAGTGTCCGCAGGGGCTGGCACACACGGTGAGCATTGGTGTCCCCATGCTACGGGCAAGGCTTGTGGGCAGCTCTGCCCCTCTCCTGGTGCAGCCGTCCCCGTCTCACTGCATTTCTGGGTCTCTTTCCCTTCTCCCCCACCCCTCCTTACCCACTCTCACTTTCAGCCTAGTTTGGGATGCATCTTTTCGTAGGTAGCTGTGACTTAACACCCCCCTGTAACACCTCATGGGGCCACGAGTACCTACCCGAGTGCTCGCCGGGCGAGTGCACCTCGCTGATGCTGGAGGACGACTGCGGGGAGTCGGCCTGCAGCGCCTTGAAGATGGCGTTGGGGGAGATGTGGGTTTGCTCCGAGCCCTCCTCCTGCTCCGACTGCCCGTTCTTCACCGACTTTCTCCGCCGCGGCTGGTACTTGTAGTCGGGATGGTCCTTCTTGTGCTGCACCCGCAGCCGCTCGGCCTCCTCCACGAAGGGACGCTTCTCGCTCTCGTTCAGCAGTCTGGGGGGGGACATGGGGGGCGAGGGGTCAGCTGCAGCTCAAAGGGGGCATTAGCAGCTCCCCCCACTATGGCATTAACACCAGCCCAAACCTCTCCTCTGGATCCCCCCGAATGGCAATGCAGAAGCCCCCCACAATGCTGAACCCCCCTGTCTGGGGTACACGCTGATTGTCACCCCTGCAAGGGTGCATGTCCTGTCCCTGGGGAACTTTGGGTGCCAGCCCCGTCGCTTCCTGCCAGGGCTGCTCACGGCTTTCTCCTCCTCCTGCCGCAAGAGCAGCCGCAAATTTAGGATTTCCCCCCCCTCCTTCTGCAGTCACAGAATAAGAGGCGGCCAGGTGACTCACTTTCCTTCTGTTTTTCTCCCCTCCCTGCCTTATTTTGGAAGCCGGAGGGCACCCAGCCATGCACCACTCATCGCACCCACCCACCCACCCGGGGCTTGGCACAGCATCGCCGCCGCTCGCCCTGCGCCCGGCTCCTGCCGCCCCCTCCCCTCGCCCCGCATCGCTCCTCCGCCCGGGCCAAGCTGATGCAATCCAGAAAAACCACCGTTTCCTCGGGACAAGAGCGCAAACAAACAAACGCCGAGGCAGGCACCGCTCGCCCGGCCGCGGGGCCCCGCTGGCTGGGGGCTCCGCCAGCCCCCCCCTTCCTTGCCCGGCGGGGCCGGCTTCCACCGGGGCATCGCTCGAGGAACAGAAGCCACTTGCAAGCCCAGAAGGCAGCTCCGGGGATCGACTTTCCCTACTTTTCCCCAACTATTCTGGCTTCTCCGACGCCCAACAAGTTTGCCAGCGCAGGCAAAAGTTTTCGGCGAGTGTTCCAGGCTTTGAAACCATCCTGTCCCTCCTCTCCCACCTCCTCCAGCTGCTGGTAGGGGTCAGAACAGACTTTGCAGGCTGCGGTCTCTCCCCCAGCATCCCCCCTTCCCCACTTTCCACCTCCCCTCGCTGACCCGGCCCGGCCCCCGCACTCACCTCCAGAGCTTTCCCAGGGTTTTGCTGAGCTCGGCGTTGTGCAGATGCGGGTACTGGTCAGCCAGCTTCCTGCGGGCCGCCTGCGCCCACACCATGAACGCGTTCATGGGTCTCTTCACGTGGGGCTTGTTCTTGCTGGATCCGTTCACCCGGACCGGCATGGGGACCAGGGTCCAGTCGTAGCCCTTGAGCACTTGGCTCACCGCCTCTCGGATGCACACCGGGAACTTGTCCTCGTCGCTCTCCTTCTTCAGGTCCGGGTCACCCTTGGGGAAGGTGTTTTCTTGGGGTCTGGTGTTCTCCGTGTCCGAGCCGGATCCAGAGGGGCAGGGAGACCCGGCGGAGTCATCCGACATGGTGGGGCTGGGGGCGTCGGAGATACATTTGTCCTGTTCTTCTGTCATTTTCATGAAGGGGTCTAGGAGATTCATGCGAGAAAGTGGCAGAGGGGGGAACGGGATGAAGAAATAAAAATTCGAAAAAAAAAATATTCAGGTGACTAAGGGGTAGGGAAGGGTTAAAAAAGTAAAACTAGGAGAGGCGAAGCCTTCACCAGCGTGAAGCCCGGCTGGGGAGAGGGGGGGAGAAAGCTGGAAAAAAGTCTGCAAAAGTTTGGTTTTTTATTATTATTCTTTTTCCCCGACTCCTCTAAGCCAAAAAAAAAAAAAAAAAAAAGTTAAAAAAAAAAAAAGACAGAAGGGGCAAAAACTTTTGCAAGTCGCAGGAGAAAAAGCACGGGGGAAGGAAAAAACAACGCGGAGCGGCGGTGGCGGGAGGCCGGGGCCGGCTGGGCAGCGCGGGCCGGGGTGGGTGGGTGGGTGGGTGGCCGTGGGTGGGCAGCCGGGCGCGGCCCGCCGGTCTCCAGCGCGGCTCTGCGGCCCGCGCCGCGGCGCGGGAATAAATACCCTCCGCGGCGATTTCGGCCCGGGAGCGCTCCGCCAATGGGCGGGCGGCCCCCGGGGGCTGGCGCGCACGCCATTGGCTGCGCCGCCGCCGCGGGGCGGGGCCGGCGGGCGCGCAGCGCCGCGCAGGGGGCGGCTGCGGGAGGGCGGGCGGAGCGCGGTGCGAGCTCCGTGCGCGGGTGCGGAGCGGCGGCGGACCCCCGCGCCCCTTGGGCGTTTTCAGCTTTGGCGGGAGCTAAGGAACGAGCGCTGCGAGTGCGGGGGCTGCGGTTTTGCTGCGGGGCGGGCGGGCCCCCCCCCTCCCCTTCCCCTCCTCCCTCCTTCCGCGGGCGCGGAGTGGTGATGGAGGAGCGCGGCGGCGGCGGCCGGAGCTGCGCGGAGCGGAGCGCGGCGCGGCGGGACGCGGGGGCGGTGCGCGCCGCCGTCCAGAGGGGGCGCCAAAGGCCCAGGAACGGCGCGGCGGGGGCGGGGAGCGCTGCGCGCCCGCGCGGGGAGGGGGGGAGATGTGCGCGCCTGCTGCGCCCCCCCGCCCCTCCGCGGCGCCGCCCCTGCTGAGGCTGTGCGTGGGGGCAGGCATGCGGGGGGTGCGTGGAAGCTAAAATACTCCAAACTGGCTTTTTTTTTTCCTTTTTTTTCTTTTTTTTTTTTTTTGAGGGGGTGCGCTTTGACGCGTCCCCCCGCGCCCAGCCCGTCACGCTGTGTAATAACCCCCGTGTCGTCGTCGTCCCCCCTCCTTTATAACGTCATTCTTCAGCCCGGTGGCCCCGGCCCGTCCTTCACCGGCGGCCGGGGCTGCGCTCGCACGGGCTGCGGAGCGGGCTCTGCTCCGCGGCTGGAGCTCTGCGAGGGGCAGGCAGGTTACTTCCCCCATCCCTTCATTCCCCCACTTCCCCCCCCCGCCCCGAAAAAAAAAAAAAAAAGTTTTGCCGAGTTGGCCAACTCTTATCATCAAACCAAAACAAGAAAAGTGAACAAATAAGCGCTGGGAGCTTTCTGGGTTATCTCTAGATAAATGCAAATATTTCTCTTTATGGTGAATCATACAGCATGTGCGTTTTTATTAGCAAACTGCTTTTCTGTGCACGTAAGAATTAAACATCAGGGATGGTGGCAGGAGAGAAGTCATTATCGCGATAGACAATAAAGCAGATTCTCGTCTCTTAAGGTTGAAGGGAAAAGGGGTATTTGGTGAGAGGCGAGTTTCGGCGCAGATGTGAGCGAAGGCAGCTCCAGCGTGCAAGGCAAGCTGCCTCCTTCCCCGATCCCTCCCCGCCTTTCGAGGGGGAGAGACCTTCTGCCAGTTCTCCCTTGACAAAATACGCCGGACATAATTTTTCATTTCAACTCGAGCGTTAAAGTTGATGCTTTTATCGAAGCTGCTTTAATTTGCAGCTTTTGTCCTGCTGGACAGTCCTGGGGTGGTGGGCGGCTCGGTCGCTGTGTCCTGGTGGGGATCCCTTACCACGAATGTCACCGTTACGTTAATAAGTGCGTTCTAAAGGTGTTGGAAATGGCACGTGAAAAAAAAGTAAAAAAAAAAAAAAAGAAAAATCGTGAAAAAGGCAGCGTTTGAAAGCAATCGCCCTGGTAGACCCTGCTTGTCTTTTGCTATCTTTCCCTCAGGTTTTTTTTCTGTCTTTTTTTTTTTTTTGCTTGCAAACTTTTGGAAAGTAGTTTTCTTTGGGTGAGTTGAAAGGTAAGTGTCCTATTTCCAGAGCCTTTGTCTGAAAGAACAGGGGGACGGAGAGCAGAGGGTGATCTTTCTTCAGGAGCGTTTTGGGGGTTTCTTACGCCTGCAACAGCAGAGACGGTTTTCACCGCGTTACGTGTCTTTACTTTGCTAAATACGCAGCAGCCCAAGAGAAGATGTGCTGAATTTTGTATCGTTGTTTGCAGTGAAAAAGGTAAACTTCCAGTAAATGTTAAAGGAGATAATTCTGAAATATTTTCCCTTGGCAATTTCAGCTCTAGGCTAGCGCATGAGTGGAATTCAGCTCAACAAATCTCTTTTAATATATGTATTTGTTACAGGAACATCAAAGAAAACTCGGGCAGTAGATTGTTCTTATCTCAGCTGGAGCTGCTGTAGCAAAAATCTGAACAAATGTACCTGGAGGAGAAAAATATGGTGACAACAGATTGTCCCGTGGCTTTACTGCTGATTGGCAGAGATAAACACAAAAACAATTTGGGAGGATAATTGATTTAATGAAAAGTGTAATAATTAGAACATTTTTCATTCTGGAAGTCCGTCTGCTGAAAGGGAATCTGCCTTTTCATTACAAAAGAATCTGTTTTAACAAAAGAAAGTGGTTTGACAAGTTTGAACAATAAACAAAAGAGAAATGGAAAAGAGCTTTCCAGTTGTGTTATCACGTGTAATTTTATAATTTCTGGATTATTATTTTTAATTCCTGTTCTATGGACTGTTTAGACAATATAGACAAGTTGATAAATCACAGTCGTTTGGGAAGGTTTGAAGTTTCCTTTAAAGTGACAAGCTGTTGCTGCTTTTACGTCAGGATGGAAGTTCTCTTTTCTTTTTTAAAGAATTACCATTGTTTTACCCTAAGTGGCAAGCTCGGATAGCAGGAAAGATTTTTAGCCAGAAGCGCGTGGATTATAGCCCTCGTTTGATGGACTTTTTTTTTTTTTCTGCCTTGTGCTAAATCAAATCACCGGTTTTTAGGAAACGATCTTTCCGAGCCTCTGAGCAGAGAGTGGAAGAGACAGGAGTTTTGGTAGCAAAGGGAATAGCACCCGCGTGGGGTGTTTTGGGAGTTTTTTTCTCTCAAACCTTACAAATCTGATATTAATGCGCCTCAGCTCTGTTGTGCTGGAATAGATTGTTTTACTGCTGCTTTGGGGAAGCTGGGGGGGGGGGGGTTGGTCCAGCTCCCCCTTTGAGCCTGATGAAGTTTGCTCCTTCCTAAAGCCTGCGTGCCTCTCCTCCCCGCGGCGCGCGGTCCGAGCCCGGCCACGGGACGGGTGGTGGATGGGCGCTCGCTTCACCGGGCAGGCTGTGATGTCACCCCCTCCCCTCTGACCTCACGCCGGGCCAGCGGCGCCTCCGTGCTCCGGCACAAATGGGTCTCCCCTGGTCGGTGAGAACCCCGAGGAGCAGCTGGCACTGCCTCCCCATCCACAGGAACCCTTTCCCCGCTCGTGCGAAATGGGGCAAAGCCGCGAGGTTTGGGTTGTAGCGGAATTTTCTAAAAACCAAGGCGTTCCCGCGCCAGATCTTGTCGTTTCGGTATCAAAACCGTATCAGTCATTGATCGACAGCACAAAACATGAATGTCAGACACGATCGTGTCTTTGCGTTTATCCGGGACCGTCTGCTCCGGTGTTTTTGGCCGGTGGCTTTCGGCAGGCAGGGCCTGGGGGTGGTGCAGCGCCGTTAATTGCAGTGTAATTATCGCTCTCGCCTATAAAAATCGCTCCCTTCTAAACAACGACGTTTTATTAAAAATGAGAGTTGTGCTGCATCCCACCAAGCACAAAATCACTCCGGCAGCCAAACAGGCTTTGCACGCTCCGGGTTTTTCCTCGCTAATGAACGAGGGCTGCGAGCCTTGGTCGCCGCCGAACGTTTTCACGTGCAGCACGAGATGTTGGCGTTTCAGTTAATGTTTCTCCATCACCTTTTCTCCGTCGTGGTCGGGTCTCCCGGGCAGACATCCTACCTCTGTCCGAGTTGGGTGTCACTAAGTGACGCCTTATTTCTTTTCCCATCTCCAAAGCGTTGCTGATGCAGGGATGGAGCTCGTGCTTTGGTTTATAGTGTCCCAGAGCCGTGGGACCAGCCGTGGTGCCCAGGACACGAGGTCGGTGTCGAGCCCCGTCCGAGGTGGCACTTGATGCCGTGGTGGATGTGGGCCCATCTGGAGGTGACTTTGTGCCGGGGCTGTTGGACACGTTTGCCGTGGCCTCCCGGGCAGGGTTTGCAGCCTCTGCTTTGCACAGAGCCGTGGTCCTGTCCCCTTTTGTACTATTTCTATTTATTTTTTCCAAAGCCCGAGTGTTTCTCAGGCACAGTCTGACATGTCCTTATCGGAGGGTCGTTGTACAGTTAAAAAAAAAAAAGAAAAAAAAAAAAAGAGTGGTAGCTGAGTGGTGATGTGCTGAGGGCAGAGTTGTTGTTTATTGTGTGAGTTTAGCTAGGAATTCCTTCATGTTGTATATTTACATCACTGTATTAATTTTTAATAATCTTATCAGTTTCTCTGGCCTGTCGTGATAATATACTCAAAAGCTGCTACGGGTGGAGCTGGAGACAACGCAGTGTGTTGGTTTAAGCTTGGCAAATACTGACCTGGGAACGGGTGAGAAAGCTGGAGGACGGGTGGTTTTTCCCCCCTTTTTCGGCACATAAGGTAACAGGGAACCTGGAGACTCCAAGACGAGTGCCTGAAAGATATTTACTTTTACAGCATTTTAATTTGTACCTAAAAATACCATCTTGCTGGACTTGCTATGTAGAATAAAGTGAAAGAAATTCAGAAGTTTCGGAAGAATAATCTCAGTGCTGCAGTAAAATTATTCTGATTATTTACAGGGGCTGAGCTGGGTGGCAGTGTTAATTTGACCACGTCTGTCTGCTTTAGCTATTAAATAACTGCGCACTCATTGTGGCTGCTGAAATAGCATCACTTTA
Source organism: Tauraco erythrolophus (assembly GCF_009769465.1). Classification (NCBI taxonomy): domain Eukaryota; kingdom Metazoa; phylum Chordata; class Aves; order Musophagiformes; family Musophagidae; genus Tauraco; species Tauraco erythrolophus. The sequence continues at coordinate 1,817,865 of NC_141484.1, forward strand.
AATAGCGTCGAGATTTACCACTTAAAAAATAATCCTGGGAACACGAAGCTGCCGGGGGCCAGATCCTGCCGGGGGTGATCAGGATTAGGCTGAGGCTCGGAGATGGCAGTAAAGGCATTGTGGTCTTTTGGATCAGAGAAAGGCTTTTTCCTCCTGGAAAAGAGTTTTTAAAATGCTAAAAATAGGAGAATCTGAGGAAAGGAGGAGGAAAGACAGGGATTTTTAACTTTGCTAGTGAGAAATACCGGTGTTGATCAGCAGCTCCCCAGTTTGCTGAGCTGCTCCCCCGCAGGAAAAGCCAGTGATGGATTTATTCTCACTCCCATTTTGGAGCCCGGATCTCCGAGCTGAGCGGCGCCGGAGAAGTTTTAGCGTTCCCTGGCTCCGGTGCGGGCTGCGCCGTAGGAAATAGCCAGAACCTCGCCGTTCTTTTCTGCTCCTTCTCCCACGGCTGGACACCGCTGCGCGCAGCCTCGTGCCTCACAAATGCTCTTTGCTGGAGATTAAAGCGATACGGTTTGGGGCTATTTAGTTATTTATTTATTTGCTCGCAGCGTTTGGCTCGAAGCTCCGCGAACTTGGGTGAATGGAAAATGCATCATCAGGCTCAAAGAGGAATGGAAACACCCTCCCGAAAGTGCTGGGTTTTTCTCCTAGGAGAAAAAAGAGGAGAATTATTATTATAAATTTATTTAAAGGTGCACCTTTAACTTGGGTGAGCACTTTGGGGCTGCCCAGCGGTGGCCGCCGCTCCGCTGTTGGCCGTGGATTTGCCGCGTTTGCCGGCCGCAGCGTCCCCCCGCCGTCCCCGCGGAGCGGATGGCAGCCGGAGCTGGAAGTGGTTCTCCATCAGATGCTGAGATAAATCAATTTGGTTCGAATCACTCAGGGTAAACTGATCAAAGCCAAAAGTAAAGCTCCGGTAATGAGAACGAAAGACAGAGTTTTCATTCATAACAATACTGAGCTCTCCACAAAAGGGAAATGCCCTAGAGCCAATGCTGGCAACAAGTGGTCAGCATCATCTTCTACCTATTTTTTCCATTTTTTTTCTTATAAATGAGGGAGTGCCCAGCTGTGGGTATCGCTACCAGCCTTCACTGTGGCTTCAGCCACCACCACTCGTGCCCCCATGCTCGTGCAGGGACATACGTGGTGTCGCGAAGGCTAAAGAGAAGTAGGATTGCTTTGGAAGGTATAAAACTTGCTTATAAATGAAAAAAAAAAAGTCTCTTAACCCAATTATAAGTCCTGGTGGATTCTAGTTAGTATATATATATATATATATATTTTTTTTTTAGTTTTTTTTGAACCCTTTGTTCAGTACAACACGCTGCTGGAAGAGGCGGTTGGGGCGTAGCGTGGAGGCGAACTGAGATGCTGAGCAAATCGTACATGATGTTTCATAGTCACATCCAGATAAATAAATGGCCGTAATTTTAAACCGGCCCGATTATGTTTTCCAAGCAATAGTTCAAATTACACAGCCCGGCAACAGCTTACAAGAAATCCATCAGAATTGGAAGGGGGAATAAAACTGCCATTCTCTCTACCTGTTTGTGCAGCTCCGTGCTAATGCAGGGAGAGCCCGACTGTTTATTTGGAGAAGTAAAGTTGTGGAAATATACTTGGAGGGTGTAATGTGGACAGCACGTGTTTCTGGGAGCTACCTGAAGTCTGTGTCCTAATGGCTTGCAGATGTCCCTGGGTCACCGATTTCCTATGGGCCAACGACCGCGGCAGCGCCCACCCCTCCCGCTCTTCAAATTAAAAAAAGAAATTAAAAAAAAAAAAAAAAAGGGGGAGGTGGTGGTGGATGGAGGGGGGAGAGGGTTGGCATTCGACTTCTGGAACTTGTAAAATTGTTTGTTTGGGTTGTTTCCAGCTCCCATCCCACCGCTGCTCCTGAGTGAGCTGGAAATTCTAGCTGCCAGGTCCATGTTCGGGTGGAACGATGATTTATTTGAAAAATAGAGAAATCTGCTATGGGATCACTTTTAGTTTGCTCAGGGTGGGGAGTTTATTTACACTGGGATTATTTATGTAAAAAACCTGCAGTTTTCTCTACTGAGTAATAAACAGGGATTTGTTTTAGTTATATATATATATCTAAACACAGACTCACGTATGCATGCACTCATATATACTGAAAATATGTCTATCTGTGTCCTGCTGTTCCTCTTCTCTGCCAAGTGCGTAGCTGTGTGCCCGCGCGCTGTATAAATATTTTATTTCACATATAACATAAATCTTAAGACGCGTCGAAGAATTTAGATAAAAAGTGGTTTTTTTTTGCATTTTACGTTGTGTTTCTCCCTCGGGGCTGCTGGAAAGTGGGGGAAGCGAAGGGTGTGCCCAGGGCCACCCCGTCCCCTCGGTTTTGTGCGAGTCCCTTCCTGCCCCCGTGGGCACCCACCCCGGGGGTGCTGGATCTGCCGCGGTCTGTGTTTGCTCTGCTTCGATTCCGGTGCTTTTTTGCCCTGGTCTCTCCATCAGTTTGGGGCAGGATGCGAGCGGGAGTGAGTCCCGAGCGTTTTCCTAACCCCAAGGATGCTGCTGAGCGTGGGACAGTGTTTTCCTGGCCCGGGAAGCAAGGGACGCAGCACCCAGCAGCTCCCAGGCTCCTTTTCTTATGGGAAAAGCATTTCAAGGCATTTTTAAGGTGCCTGGTTTTGATGGCGGCGGCTGGATGGCATTGGTGGGCACCCGGGGACTGGGGGCTGGCGGGATGCTCCCAGCAGATCGGCATTCCTGAGATGTTCATGGTTGCTTCAACCATCTCCTCCTGGTTTTGCTCCGTGCTGATAATTAAGGGGGCTTCCCAGGGCGAGTGGCCAAAGGGGCCGGGGTGAGAACTGGGAGCCTTGTTCGAAAGGCGCTGAGGTTAAAGGCTGATTTTCAATACCTGCCCTGGGGCTGGATGGAGGTCCAGGTCTCTGTACGGACCCATCCCAACTGGGAGCCTCCGACGAGCAGGAGTCTGGCTCTGGGCAGCCGAGCCAGAGGTGCTGCTTTAAATTCTCTCTAAATCGCTATTTAGTCCATAAACAGAATTGCTTTGGTTTGGGTTGTGTTTCTTTTTTATTTTATTTAACAATGAAACTTTGCAGGAGCGTATCATTTATTCCATTTTCCTTTTATTTTCCTTTGCTTTATTTTAAGTACCGAGAAAGAAAGAACAGCTGTTGCAGGAACAGCGTGCTTACGGTTAAAAGAAAAAAAATAGCATAACACTCATCGTGTTAAAATTAATATAGCCAAGCAGAATATGATAGAAAAACAGAAATCGGGAGGGCAGGGAGTACTGGTTTTTCTGCGTCTGTCTGTCTACCTGCCTCTCCTATCTGTGACAGATTAGAAATATGCACTGGCCATTTAGCTTGGCAAAAAACATACTTTTTTTGCACGAACATGAGAAAAAACCCCATCCTGCTGCTAAGTGGGAAAAGCTTATTCTGAGAATAACACCATCCAGCTCCCAGTTTTTTACCTAGAAATGTTTGCTATGTCTTAATAATAACACAGAAAGTCTCAGACTGCATGACAGAATATCATTATATTTTCTGGTTTTAGGAAAAAACCTATTATAAATATGTCTCCGAATGGTGTATATATACCTTGGCTTGCAGTTTAATTTGCTGTCAGTCTGAAACCACTCTTTATCGTAATCTTGGGTTCCTACTCATAACATACAAAACGATTTTTGACTTTGAAGAGAAGGATGAAAAAACGGGTGCTGCCTTCCGAAAAGCCAGACAAAAACGCCGCTTTCCTGTAGCCCGGGTGAGGGAGCGATAACCCGCAGCAATCTGGGAAACCCCAGCAAAAAAAGAGACATCCCCAATTTTTTTTATTTTATTTTATTTATTTATTTTTTTTTTAAAAAAAAACCTTTTAATTCTGAAACCTGCACTTGAGAATTTAGGGCTACAAATTCTACTTGCCGCACTTATCCAAAATAAACTCTGGCTGAAGAATAATATTTTAGTGGAGTAAATGAAACGGCCGCAAAAGAAGCATCATGAAAACGTACCTTGGTGCGGAGCACGACTGTCCACTTAGTCCCCACAGGGCTAAGCACCGTCTTTTACAGCCACTTATGCTGGAGAGGCTTTACTGGGAATTCAGGGGCATCCGGGGAGGGAGATGACTTTGAATGTGGTGATTTTAAACGTAGCCCAGGTGTTGTGATCCCCCACCCAGCCTGTCCGCAGGTAGTTAACATTCACCAAAATATTGATGGCAGTTACCTTTCCTGCCAGCTCTTATCTGAGTGGGCTTGAGTAGGACTTTGGCAGAGCCTGAAAGGAGGTATTGTTACCTTATAAAAAGAAAAAAAAAAAAAAAAGAAAAAAAGAAAAGAAAGGAAAAAGGGGAAGGGAAAAAAAAGCAAAGAAAACTCAAAAGAGCCAAGTTGGAAAACAAAGGAGGATTTTGGATCAGCTCTGGCTGGGACAGAGCTGCTCTACTAGTCCTGGGATGGGACCATCCTCGAACCAGCGGCCCCGGGGCCTGGCAGTGGGGAATGTTTGCTTTTTATAAAAACAGTGGCTTTTTTTTTTTTTTTCCCCCAATCTATCTATTAGCGAGGCTTCACCGCATCCCTTTTGTGTGCCTGAACTCACACCAAACAGGGTACAGGTATGTGTTTCTGTGTCTCCCCGTCTCTCATCAGTGCCCTGCGTCCTCCTTTTGAACTGCTGCTCTGATTTCAGCCAAATTCGACAAAGAGGATGGTGAAGGGATCAGGTTTTTTTGGTATTTTGTGAAGATATAGTAAAACACCACTGAGAAAAAGAACGTCAACGTGAGGTTCCTCTATACTAGACCTCAGAGAATCCACAAACGCTGAGGACAATCCCTAGGAAGGCAGACTCCCATCTTCTCCTCGTGGCTTTTTCGTTAGTTATATGCTTGTCCATCACTTTATCATTTGTCCTAAGATGGCTCAAAGACTGATTCTCAGGTCCAGACTCAGATCCTAAATCTTTTGGGGTCTAACAGTCCAGGTTTGGTGTCCAAACAAAATCGTTTCCAAGAGGTTTGTTTCTCTAAGGCGGTCCCTGAGAAGGTGACAAATCTGAGGTCACCAAAATACCTGAAACTACAGATAACGCCCACATTTTTTCTGTATTACTGGGGTAGGAGGGATATATTTTGAGATAGGAAAAAAAAAAATCCCCTGAAGAAAATCAAACCCAGTCGTACCAGTTTGGCAGCGTTTGCGAAAGAAAAAGCCGGGAGTACACGTGGGTGATGGTGGAGCGTGTCCACGTGCGAGAAGAGACCTCTCCAGCTGGATAAGGCTCTTAAGGCAAATAGCAGAAATTATTGGACTATTTCAGGGGAATCTGGTGGATTGGGCTAACGAAGCCGTTTCTCCAACCAAGAGAGATGCCAGCCCCAGATGTTGGTTAATTTTCAACATTTTGTGCCTGATGTGCCTGATCCGAGACCGTTGAGTCAGAGAACAGGACAGGTCAGCTTGACTAACATCCAACCCAATGCGTCCAAACCAAACAGCCGTCGCGCGGGGCGCGGGCTCGATGAGGATGATTCCCATGCGAAGGGAGGGTGGGTCTGCGTGCTTCCTCCCCGGGATGGCATCCCAGGGCCGGCCTCCCCTCCGACAGCGGGAGGGGGAAGGTGTGGAACCCCTCACGGGTTGGAAAATCAGGAAGTTTTTTGCAAAGGGATTGTTTCAATGACTTAGGAGAGGGAAAGCAATGAACTGCTGAAATCTAGGAGAAGGAAAGCATCGTTGTTTGTAGTGCGAGATCCTGGTTTCTAATCTCCTGTGCACGAGGTAGGATAACACCCTGTGGCTGTGGCTTGGGGAGTGTTTTCTGTCCCGACACTCCGTGGCTGGTGATGGGCTCACAGGTCTGCAGAAAAGGGAGGAAGAAGTGCTCAGCACAGGATCAGCTTTCCCACCATATTTTTCTGGCACGTGAACAAAGAGCTTGGCCAAGGAGACTTTCAGCACTTTGCTAAGTGCCTGATGCCATGCTGTGCCACGGGGTGGCTGGTTTGGTGGAAAGATGTTGTTAGGGATAAGGAGACCTGGAGTGACGGAGGGATGCGGTGGTAGGTGTCGGCTGTGTAGTACGTCCTTCTTGAGAGCTACCTGCTCTGCTGAGGTCCCAGCTATGGTGACCTCGGGGGTCCACGTTTCAATAAGCCGTTGATAGTTCCCCGAGACCAAATCAACCAGATGGTTTCTCATGGTCTCCAACCTGTCAAAACGGGACCCCGACTATGGATATAGCCCATGTACAAGATGGTGCGCTTATAAAATACCCTATACGTGATGCGTGGGGTTTGGTTTGTACAGAATTTTAAAGAGACTGTTTTGTTGTGGAATCTCTGGACATAGTTGTAGTATTCCATCGCTTTAAGTGGTTTTACAAAATCCACAGAGTCAGTAATCTGTGATAAATCTCCAAACCATAGTGCATCCTCCTTCTCCTTGTGCTTAGAGCTGCATCAGTTGGACAGTAGGTCCGGCTGTGTTTGCAGGGGTCGGATGGGTCTGTGTCACAGCAGTGTGGGAATAGGAAATGGGTGTTTGTGTTTTATGATTTAAGGGAGGCAGAGGTACCAAACTGACCCCGAAGGTTTTTTTTTCCTGATCCAACTGCTAATGCAGTACCCTGGAGAGGATCGCGGTATCGCAGAGCCACATTTGACCTGGTGCAGAAAACAACTGGAGGAAAAAATACATCCAAGTTCCTTAACTTGGGAACTTGGCCTTGGCCTGATGAATAAGGAGGTAACCGAGTCACTGCCGTAATTGTGCAGTGTTTAGACGTGGAAAGGGATCCTGCATTTCCACAGTAATTCCAGTTAGTGCTCCACTGTCCCTCCCACCACCTCCAGATTATATTTCTAAACGATCTAGGACATTAGGGCAGAATCAGTAGCTGATTAGCCAGCCTGCTTGGCTGCAATCACACCTTTCAATACTAATTATCCGCTCCTTGAATCTGATGGCGTCGAGCGGCTGCAGCGAGGGCTGCTCGGTGTTCGGTGTCGTTGGCCAAAGATGAGGATTTGAAGGAAATGGGTGCTCGTTTGCAGACGTGGTTGAGGAACACGATCAGCTGTTCCAGTGATCTTGGCTTGAATGTGGCCAGTCTGGTAACACCGACCTGGCTGCCCGTGTCCAGGATCACGGGGAGGCTTTGCATTGCAAGGAAAGGTGGAGGAGGAGTGAAAATGTCCATTGAGGGGTCAGGACCAGGTTCTGAGCTGGTGGGAGCTGATGGAGGAGTTGGCATCAGCAGAAACGCTGCTTGTCTGGGTGCTTTTCTAGAGGGTTTTGCTGGCTCGGTTTGGCTCGACACGGAGATGTTCAGCAGCTCAGGTTGAGCTCTTGGAAATCTGTTGGAAGTCAGGTTGGGAAGAGATGCTCCAGTGTGTCCTCCCTGGGCTCCAGCCCTCCCTCCTTCTTTTGTAGGCTGAAGCAACATCTTTATTTTGCAGTTTTGGTTCTTCTGCTACTAAACAAACTGCAAAACCAGGGCAATACAAGAAGAAGAACCAGACAACAGTATTTACAAAGTTTTTCCCCAAAGCCCAACAAAATTACCGCAGGCAGACTTGAGCTAACATGGGTTGTGCCAAACTGGTTTGGTGTCTGATCTTGCCCTGCTTCTGGCTGGTGAAATTTCCTCCCTGGCAGAAGACCAAGAGCCAGCCCTGGGCTTGTGGCCACCACAGGGGACAAGCGGCCAGCGGTGCTCACGGTGAAGGTGCAGGAGGCTGAGCTGCTGCTTTCGTGCAGCCAGGAAGGGGGATCCGAGGTGAACGTCTGCAGCCTTGGGCTGGGGGCTGGCGTGGAGCTCAGGTGGTGCCAAGATGTGCACGTGGCGTGTTCCCATCCCGGGGTTCAGGCAGAGTTTGGCCCCGGCGCTGGGAACCGCTGGAGACAATGCAGATCCCACCTGCTCCTGCCAGCTGTGCCTCAGCCCTGCTCTAACCGCGTGTCTGCGTATCACAATGAACCTCAAAGCTCCTGCATAAAATAACGCTTTATTATTAATAATAATAATAAGTAGAGGTAATTTGTGATTCTTGAAACTGGCCCAAGCCACCAAATTCAGATCGAGATCTGACTTCAGCCTCCTGAACGTGGGGGTTTGGGCTGGTCCCTCTGCGTGCGTGGGACCCGTTGGGAAATTTGGAGTTCAGCTCCTAAGTCCCTTCCTCCTGCCCTTGGGCCGTCAGAGCTGCGGTCTGGCTCCAGGCCAACGTGTCAGCATGATGAAAACCTCTCTATTTAAGGGTGTGCCACCTGTCTCTCTCTTTTTTCTTTTTTTTTTTTTTTTCCCCTTTTTTTTTCCCCTTTCTTCAGGAGGGTGAATTGAGTTGATGAGGTCTGCTGGTAACTGCGGGGTGATCAGTGGGGTTCGCTTGCCGTGGCGGAGTTTGCTATGGTGGAGAAAACCACAGAGGCTGGTGAGTCCGTGCGAACGGCACGGTGTGACCTCGTGGGATTTATGGCCATTTTCACGCGCTTTGCCTGCCGGAGCATCCCAGCCTCTGCCATGGCGTCGGCACGGGCCGCGGGAATGCGGTGAACAGTGAGTGGAAGAGGTTACGGCCGGGCTTTTTGGAGGAGCTGAGTGCTGGGTGCAGCGTGAGACCGTGGTCTGGTGCTGGTGTGCAGCTGTTGCACATCTGGCTCTAGGGTGCTAAAACTAAATTTCTCCCATCTTATAAATCTTGTTCCAAAGGTGGGGTGGAGGGGGGAGAAACTCTTATTCTTTTAACAGGGTAGATGGGTGAAAGCTTTTCCCATTAGTGAGATGTTCACAAAAGCTTTCTCTGGGTAAATTCTCTCATTTCCAATGCATCTATGTGACCTGTGTCCACGGGACAGTCTTTTCTCTGTCACCACATCCACAGACTTCCCTTCCTTTCCCTCATCATCTTCTGCCACAGGGCCCTGTCCTTTAGGAGCTGCATCATTTAGGAGCTCCATCCTTTAGGAGCTCCATCCTTTAGACTTCCATCTTTTCCCAAACAGGCTTGAAACTGGCCAAAGTGTTGGTTTATCTAAATAACTTTTGAAGTTATCAACCTGACAGATCCATGGACACACAGAGGGGAAACTACGTAACTGTCCTTTAGAAAAAGAAGTCAAAATAAGAGAGGCTGATGTTGCATATTTTTCTGAGTGGCAGCTTTCAGGTTGGGTACCCAGCACATTTCTTGGCTTGTTTTTTTTTTTTTTTTTTTAAGATCCAGCAGGCAGGGCCGGGGTGTTGCGTGTTCAAGAGCTGCTGGAGAGCGGCCGTGTGCGAGTGAGGAACGTGGCGCAGAATCTGCCCTGGCCCGTTTGCTGTGCTTTGTACCCCATGTGTGTACTGGGGTGTCACTGCCAGCAACCCCCAGGAACCAGTTTGGAGGCAGCGGTGCAGCCACTGAGCACAGACCTCCTCTGCCTTCAATGGCAGAAACAAGCTACCACGGAGAGAGCTGAAACGAGCTCTTGAGGTCATGCAGCAGGTCTGTCCTGGAGGCAGCTCAGTGAGTTCTCCGACCTCCATCCTTGCCCAAAACCTGGGCAGACAATGGATCAGTCCTCTGCAGAAAGCAAAAAAGCAAACCCCGCCGTTTGCAAACTGACCTGTGGTAGACAAGTTTTTGCAATACAGGAGGGTTTGTGTCATTCAAAACCAAATTATTTTTTTTTTTTAAAAGAAGCTCTGACCAACCGATTGGCATTTTATTAATAATTTTTCAAAGCTGTAAGAGTACAGCCTCTCCCTTGTTCCAACAAACGTGGGTGGGAGAAGGTTTGCAGCCCAGCCTGCACGCCTGGGCACGGAGGTGGGCGAGCTATTGCAGGCTGGCTCTGGCCGAGCGTTGGCCGTGGCACAGTTCTGCTTCCAGGGCGAAGGAGAAGCCAAGCCAGTGGGAATGTTCTCCAACGTCGTTTTCTGCCATTCACAGTAATTTTTATTTATGTGTTTGCTTTTTCACATGCAGATGGGCAGCATCAATGGCTCAGAGCTGTGGTTTGCATCCCAGAGCCAAGCAAGTCGTCTTGTCCTGGCTCAGCCTTCAAGCGAGCTGGCTCGCCCATGTCTACCTGGACTGGTGCTATCTCTGCGAAGTGGGTAGTTCGTTCCACAAGCTTCCAGCAGTAGGTTACTGGCTGTTTGCTTCATAAACTAGTGTTTAAAGTGTGGTTATGGTCAGAAAAGAGCCAGAGAGCAACTGTAAAATGGACATCTAAGGTGTTTTTTTTAGTATTTATCCCTTGTCAATGGCCGTCCCTATGGAATTTGCTCCGTTTACGAGTTGCAGTGAGATTTCTCCCTCCCAAACTCAGCGTGGCAGCTGGAAGTTCTTTGCTTTGCGTGGCAAAAGGAAAGCGAAGGGACATGCAGCCCCATTGCTTTGAGTCACACAGGCTTCCAGGGTGTGTGCTGCACCCAGCGTAGCCCAATGCACGCTCAACCATGCCTGGTGTCAATTTATGAGGACTGAGTGACTGGGAGGACATCGTCTGTGTGTGGACTCCCTCTTCCAACGAGCATGGGTTTGGGCAGCCCTTGAGAGGGCTACAAGCTCGGTGGTAGGTGCCCCGAGAAAAGACTTAAACTCACATTGAGCTGGCAGCAGAGGTCTGCCCATCGTCTTTCCAGAGAGAAGTGGCTTTTCCCCAGGAGGAATCCAGCCGGTCGGCTGGTGACCATCCCACAGCGGGAATGGCTCAGACCAAGAGGGCTCTGCTGTGGGAGCTCTGGCTCGAACCAACGGAGACTTGGACTCCGCTCCACCATCAATGGGTTTTATTGTCCTGTGGGGTTTTGCTCCAGCACTTAATTCAGCAGCTCCATTCATTTTGATCGGTACGTACATATATGCCTTGGCACCTGGCTGCCAGGACACGCCACACGGTATTACGCAGCCTCGGCCAAGAAGCACAGGGCGAGGTAGGGAGGTTGCAGAAAAATTCCTCCCTTGCTCGGGTGAAGTTCCTAGAATCTACGGGGAGGTATGGGGCGAGGGTTGGCACCGGCGCGGCGGCCCCACTGGCTTGGACAAGGGCTTGAGAAACTTCTCAGCTTGACTTCGAACCGCTCCGTAAAAAATTCAGGACAAACGTTGGAGGTAAACTGCTAAATCATGTCTTAAATCCTTTCCTCCGGAGTCAGATTCCACTCCCGGCCGCTTACCCGGCACATCTGGAGAGGGGATGCGAAAGTCTGAAATTCACTCGAAACACTCCTCCTTTCCCTTCCCACCTCCTCCCCGCCGACCTGAGACCTCCTCGAGCGTGGGCAGGGCTGGGGACACACACACGGTGCTAATTACCGTCCGAAACGGGGGTGAGTTACGGCCGCCGAGCGCACAGGGCTGGTTTTGTGTGCCGAGCCGGCTGCGGGCGTTGCTCTTTCCTCACGAAGGTGAGACCTCCAGGTTTTGAAGTTAGAAAAAGCCCTGGTCCTGCTCCTGAGGTCCTTCCTTAGCTTTTTTTTTCCTTTAGGAATTATATTTTCTTAATGCAAAGGACTCATGGAGAGAAAATCCCCAAGCGGGCGTTGGGTGGTGATGGGACCGCGTGGCTGAATTTGGTGTCTGCGTGGGAACGGTGCGGGCCAGAAACGCTGCCATAGAGAAATGAGTTTGGGTTTGGTGCTAATCAGGGCAAAAACAGTGGTAGAAACACCATATCTGGGGAAACCTTGTCCGTGGTGCAGGAACGGATAGTTTTGGTGGGTTTTACTCGTGTAGTAGTGCTGGATGTTTGGAGCTGAGGGACATCCAAATGTCTTGTTTTCGGTTTGCTTTCATGCTGGTACCTGAAGTTGAAACAGGCAGCTGACCCGCTTGGGCAGAAATGGTGGAGGTTTGGATGGAGCCCATGCTCCCCTGCTGTCAGGCAGCACATCTGGCAGATGAGGGACGATGGGCATCTTCGGCGCGGTGAGATCAGCTTCTCTGCACAAAGATCATTGTGTTTGTTGTGTTTCCTTGGAAAAGACCTTGGGAAATCATAAGAGAAAAGCAACTCCTTGTGAGGCTCGAAGCTGCTTTGATTAAGGGTGTTCAGAAATCCCAGGAATCCTTATTTTCTGTCTCCTTAGAAACTGGAATTTTTTCCTGTACGGCCTCACGCACGTAACGATGCTCCGAGATTCCCAAGGACCTGCCATGGAGTCTCCAGACAGAAAAAAAAGAGTTGCAGACCCTGCGCTGCTCTGTGGAGAAGGAGCAGATGGGCAAAGCATTTTCTGCAGGTTTCAGTCTGTGACTGTGAAGAGAAAGGGACTCGTTATTGTAGGTCTGCGAAAAATTAAATCCGTCATATTTCCTAGTCTGCCTGAGGTTCTAAAGTCACAAATTAATTTTTCTTTGGCATAGGGCGAATTGTTGGCCTCCTGGGGCTCCCTTTGGACAGGCTACTGATGGGGACAGTAACCAAAGATGACAGGGCTGCAGGTTGCATTTCCATTTTCTTTACAGAGCCCCACTTCCTTAAAATTAGGTAAGATGTATGACTTCTTCTTTGATACATCAACCACTGAGGAAAAGTATCTTTAGCCCAACTCAGAAAAACAACAAAAATATTTTCTTTTAGTAGAGAAGTTCCACTTTATTTAGTTTGTCTGTCCCAAAGAGCGCGCTGAGGGTGGGATGGCCTCACCTCTGGCTCCTGGGGAGTGAAGAAAAGTGTTTTTTTTATTTCAAAAACCTGTCTCCTGCTGATCCTACTCTTTCTCCTTCCAAAGGTGGATGCCGCGTTGTCGAGCAGATAGCACCAAGGCATGCCCCAAATAACCGCAGCCCCGTTTGCCAAAGGGTGCCCGGTCTGGGCGAACAATATTTACATCAATTATTATTTTTTTTTTAATTAAAAAAATGACATAATCTGATGTTTCCCATCAGTTTGGCCTCGAGTTGTTCAGCGCTGGAAGAGGATGGGCCAAAAGACCCCGAGAAGGACAATTCTCACAGCACCAGGTTTCCGGCCTGAGGGTAGGGAGGAAGTGATAGAAATCTCCTGGGAAATCCTGTTCTCTTCTCAGAGGATTCCTGGCCCAACTTTTCACTTAGTCCAAAGTTCTGTGGGAAAAATTATGTATATACGTGTAAAAAAAATATATATACACGCTTACTTGCACGTTGCCTTTACTGTGTTCATGGAACTGGCCAGTTTTCAAGAGCTATAGGCGAGACCTCAGTTCTCCACTTATTGCCTTTTGTTCCTATAGCATTTAAGATAAAAATTGCAAATGTTTTTTACACTGTTTCTTACCTTTTTTGTTTTGCCTTTGTTTTCTGTATATCTTAATTTTAGGAGCTGCAATAGAAAAAATCCTTCTTTCTACCCTGGCTGTCCTGCCTGTGTCCCAGGACTTTTTTCACTGGCAGGGTAAGGAGCAGGCTGCTGGAAGGAGGTGCATGAACAACGGTGAATGTTGCGCGTGTACGTGTCGGTCTGTGCCTTTCGGTGAAGAGCGGGGAGCTGGCAGGGAGGAAGGGCAGCGATGGGCATACGGCTCTCCAGGCAAATAACCCCCTGTTCCTCCAAGCAGTGCCCTCCCCTTAAACCCTCACCATCCTCCTGCCACTGCCAGGGGGTTAGTTTTGACTTGCAAAATGACAAAACATCTTTTCCTTCAAAACTTGCTGCAGAAAGCTGGAAAGGCTGCTGGAAACGAGCAGGGAGAGGGAGCACAGCCCCAGGAAGAGGCTGCGTGTGCAGAGGAGGATGAGGATGGGGTGTGATGAAGGGCCAGTTGCTGGAGCTGGTGGCCTGGGAGATGTCAATGCTGCTCCCAGAATATTGTGTTGCACAACCCGAAGCAGCCCCGGCCTCTCCCTACACCTTTCCCTAAAGCAGGTGCCAGTGCCCCTCCCTGGGGCTGTGCTGCCACGTCCCCGGGGTCCCCAGCCCCTTTTAATGTCCAGCCAGGTTTTCTGGGCTGTTCCCCCTCCCATTGCTGCTGCTCACCCCGTCCCTTTTTGCAGGACCTTTTTCTCTGCTCTGGGGCTGTTTTGCAGGATTCGGTGCCAATGGGTTGGGTGATAACAAGGTGCTGCCAGCTTTGGGGCTCTTTTGGAGTATTTTGCTCCCCAGGATGGCACCGAGGTGTTCCTGTGTGTCAGGTCCCGGAGCTGCCCTGGATCCCGCTGCCGTGTCCAGAAGGGACTCCCTGTAGAAAGGCAGAATCACCCAATGCCACCCTATGAGGCCAGACAGGCACCTTTGGCACTGTTAGAAGGTCCTTGACATCTCTTGTCACAAGATTGATAAAAAGGGATCACGGGAAGCGTGGGAAAGTCGTCAGGGTTGGCTGACCCTGCCCATCCTCCCCTGGGCACTGCCGCCGCCTGCCCGCACCACCTGGCAGCTCTCCTCCCATGTTTGGTTTGAACGGTGAAAGTCCACGTGAAGAATGAGAGGAATCCGGCCAGCTTGGGCCACTGGGATCGGCCGGGGCCGCGACGCTGCAGGTCCTCCCGTGCTGCCCAGGGCAGGAGCACCCAGTGCAGGTGGGGGATGATGGCTGTTTTGGGGTCATATCTTCAAAAGATCTGGTTTTCGCCACTCACCTGAAGGGCTATAGGGTTGGTTGATAGAAAATGGAAGCACCTTCTATCGTGTGCTTCTGAGAAACATCTGTTTTTATGAGCTTCGGTGTGTTCCTGGTCCAGAACTGTTTGTCCATCTCATCAGGGTCTTAAAAGTGTTAGGCAGGAGTCCCAAATGAATGGCCAAAGCTGTGAAGTCCAGGTACAAGGCATCTTATTTTGGGGCTATATGTTTGTGAATCCAAGCCCTTTCAATATCCGTATCTGCCTGTGGTTAACGGGTTACAGATGCAAATTGGCACTTCCAGCTCCTGACCCGAGGTGCCCCGGCCAGGTCTCATGACTGAATCGAATGGGGCCAAGAATTATTGACAGGCTGGAAAAGCACCGGGCTCTCCACTCTGAGGATATTTTCCTTAAAACTCCAGCTCCTGGAACCGTGTGAATCCTGACTTTTCCTACCTGAAAGCTAAATTTCGGTGGAGGAGAGCCACTTTCCTGAGTGAACAGGAACAACGTGAAACCCAGATGCCCTTTTCATTTCGTTATTTATTTCCACTTAATGAGGCATTTAGTTGTATTTTAAAGCAATGGTTTAATGAAGTTTGGGGACTTTTCTTGATTGTAGCACCTGTATTCGTAGCCTCCAGCCCTGCTGCACCAGCCTGAGCCCAAATCCCTGGAGCTGTTTGTGCATCCGAGCCCAGGACGGGGCTCGAGGGGATGTGAAATGTCTCAAATTACCCAGGGCCGTGTCCCACTGCAGGGTACGAGCTGAAATTCCTTCCCAAAACACGTGCAGTGAATCTTGTGTAATTTGAAGGTATTATGGATATAAGAAAGAAATTTTTCAATCTGAGGGTGCTGAGGCACTGGCACAGGCTGCCCAGAGAAGCTGTGGCTGCCCCATCCCTGGCAGTGTTCAAGGCCAGGCTGGATGGGGCTTTGGGCAACCTGGTGTAGTGGAGGGTGTCCCTGTCCATGGCAGGGGTGTTGGAACTAGATGATCTTTGAGGTCCCTTCCAACCCAACCCATTCTGTGATTCTATGATTATCCGCAGCAGACGGACACGGCCGGAGCCGGGGTCGGGGCTTTGTTGGTGTAGAACTGGTTCATGAGTGCTGAAACGTGCTGGTGAGTGGTGGGGGGGACTTGGCTACACGAGGTGGTTCCCATCGTACCCTGCAAGACTCGGCTGTTTTCTCAGGCTCCTCTGGGAGTGGGGGATTAAGGGCCAGGCTGTGTTTGGTTTGGAGGGTGTAACTGTTTATGGACGTGTATTAGAACGGGATATTCGGAGATGCCGAAGTGAGCACGAGTCCAGTAAAAATCAGCTAGGGGCTGTGCTCCTAAGTCACTTCATCCCTGGAAGAATCTGGAATTTAATGTGGATATGGCTGCGTGGGGATCGGGTTGCTCTTGGGAGGTAATTTTTTTTTATTTGTTTTTGTCAGGGATGTTGCTTTAAATATGGTGCCCCCCTGTCGTGTTCCCTGGTTTTTGTGAACGTGTCTGCAGCCCAGCTGGGCGCTGCTAATAAAGCTAAAATAAATGAATTACATTATTGAGAGAAAACACTTCATGGTAGACAGCTCCTGATGTGCTTTTGGGCATTTCCCTTTGGCTCGAGCTTCCCTACCTTTCTTAGGACAGAGCCCGGAGCAGCTGCTGCTCAGCGGCAGTTTCACAGCGAGGGAAGGGTGGGGGGACAGGGGGTGCCATACAGGGCAGTGGGCACAGGGCACGGCTTGGGCATCCCATGTCCCCGTTGCATCCTCTCCATGCAGCATGGCTTTGCAGAGAATAGGTTATGGAGGAGCAAAAAATCATTCCACAGGGGTTAGCAGGAAGCACGGTGAAAACACGAGATTTTTTCCTCCTGATTTTACCAAAATCTTTCCAGGATGGGGTGTGGTGGCTTTACAGCAGACCAAAGTAAGAAGTGATCCTGCATCCGTGTGCAGACTCGCTCGTGTTTAATTAAAGTGGCCAAGTGGGCATAAACTCCTGGGCCATTTGCTCTTTATGAGCAGCTTATTCCAGCTTAGCTTAAGGCTGCTTGTAAGTGGGTGATGCCAAGGAGCATCCCCAGAGCTGGTGGCACTGGGGCACCCAGTATGGATCAGTCACAGGTGAGTTTAGAGGCCTCTGACACTTTTGTCTTCAGGTGGGCTGTGAACCATCAGGTTTTGGGATGTGGCTGCAGGAATCATGCCTAGCTGGAGCTCTGGTGGCCCCGCTGGCCATGGCAGTGGTCCCCCTGCCCACCCCGTCCCTTGGCCTCCCTTTGAGGAGCATTCGGGCTCCCCCGTGCAAGTCTTCGCCTGCTCACAAGGAAATCTTCAAAGGCTCAGTCCTATCAATTTTCCCCGCCATATGTTCTCATTAAAAAATTTATTGTGCACTTTATCTTAGGATTATTTGCCATCAATTAATAAAACATGTTGGAACATCAAATGAACATTCTCCCCTTCCCGCTTCCCTTTAACGAGGGAAAGCACAGAGAAATATGAAAAAAGAATTACCATGACAGATGGTGGGTTTTAACCTTTCTTTTGCCCAATCTGGAAAAAAAGAAGTTCTCAGGATATCGGCATGGGTTTTACTTTATGAGTTATATCACTCGAAGACCTAATCTGAAGCTTAGGGAGCTCAGCGGACAGATTCCAGCCCGGAATACGCTCCTGTGTGAGGGTACGTGGATGGTGACACACGGGGCGTGGGACGGAGCGGGGCGGTGGGCACGGGGGGCTGCGGGGGAACCACGCGGGTGGCCGCAGGAGCGGGTCCCTCCTCTCCTCCCAGCACCAGGATGGGGAGGGAAAAACTGCAAAATCCAGCCCTGGAAGCAAATGGCTTGGGACTGCTGCAGCCAACAGCTCCCAAAGGCGGGTGGCTGGTCTGGTAGGTAGCGGTGGGCTGTGATGGAGGCTTAAGAAAGTGGCATTTGGGGTTTTTTAAAGAGTTCCTGAAAAGAGGGGACCTCCCTGCCGTGCCGTAGGAGGGTGGCGTGGAGGGAGCCCGATGACCCCCCAGCTCACTTGTGACCCTCCCTCTCCTTTCCCACTTGCTGAGATCAGGAACGTGGGGTTTTTTCCCCTCCTGTTAGTTGGAATTTTGGGCTGGCCGAGAGGAGCCGATTCCCAGGGCCAGCGGGGTCGGCGGTGGGGAGATGGGGCGGGAGGAAAAGCAAATACGACGTCCACCAGCCGTCCCCACGGATGCTGCAGGGCTGGTACACCGTGTACCCTGCGGAGCATTTGCCTTGTGTCTGTGCCTACCAGGGGAACATAAATACAAAAATAATGCATACAGCCGGGTTTCTTATATAAATAAATGTCTGGGGAGAGACCTGGCTGTGGGTAACCTGCTGGGAAAGTCCTGGTCAGATGGGAATTGTAGAGTTAAACACTCCAGTCTCACTTGGATGTGTCTTGGCTTTGATTTATACTTCTGATTTGATGTTTGCCTGGCCTGATCAGAGAGCTCGGGCAGCGGCTCGTGTTGACACTCGGTGTTTAGCTCTGGGTAAAGTTTAAACAGGACTTATCATGGCTCTGACACCTCGGGAAGGCTTCCCTGGTTTAATAGTGTGCTTCGTGCCATCTCTTGCGTAGGTTTTTACTGCGTTGCTGTCCTAGATATTGAAAAGGAAAAGGGTAAACTTGCAAAATGTATTAATGGAATAGCTTATTCGAAGCCTCTTCTAGTTTTAAAATAACCCCATTGCCCTCAAATCATGTGGCTGTTTCTCTGCTCACTTGCACTGGTATAATATGAAGCCAGGAGAAGTGATCTGAGGTCAATGAGGCCGATCCAGCCTTTCAGGAACTGGTAACTGCATTGCCCATATCGCTCTTGTTTGCCCCAGCAGCAGTGTGGGGCTCTGCTGGGTCTAAAGTAGCCTTGAGCTGGGGGCAAGGCTTGATTTTTGGGGTGTAGCATTGCAATGAGACTTCAGCTGGAATGGGTTGAAATGGTATGTCTAATTCATGAGCATCTTATATTTTTTCCCCCCAAGTCGTAATGGCTTCATCCTCTTTTGCCTTTAGTAGAAATAGCTCAAATTAACAGCTGTTGGGTTCGTTCCCCCATGGAACATGGAGGATATCCCCCATGGAGCGTCCGTGGAAGGATGTAGATATCTGCTCTGAGTGCAGCGTTGGGGGCTCAGATGGCCAAGGGCTGTCGCCCCTCTGCACCCTTCACACAGGCAGGAGAAGGGGATGGGTGACAATATTTAGGAGAGGATGGATATTTATCCCACTTACCCCAACTGCTGTCCACCCAATTTCAAACTCAAGGACCAGCAGAGAGGTGCATTGGAAGCAGAGTTTAACACAGCCGTTCCCTGCCTGGCACGGGCTCTGGCTTTGGACAAAGCTCGTGCTAAATAACATTGAACTAATTTAATTTTCTGCTTTGGTTTTTATGAGCAACAATTAAGAAAAAAAATCAGCGGAACGTAATTACAGCACCTTGAACTGTGGTGTTACTGGGCCAAAGACCGAAATGAGGTTACGATATGACAGCCTTTTATCTCGGATCTGATAGGGCTGTTATTCTTTGTTTTAAAAGTTTGCCAAGAGAGGCTTCACTGAAAATTAACCCGTGTTATCGCAGTGAGTAATATCCTGGTTTTGTCATGTGGAATAAATAAATAACGCAGACTTTATGCTTTTGCTTAATGAAGTAACACTGAGTGGAGAGCGAGGAAATGATGTTTACTCTGATGCAAGAAAACAGTGATTACGGCGAGATGAAACTGGAACAGAAAGTGCCCCCAGTTTTCTTGCATAACGGCGGAGCTTGTATTACTGTTAATTATATTATGCAACGGGAATAGGATGGAATTTGGCTCTATCTAGCAACAGACTGGGGTGAAAAACTCTTTGCAAACATCCCTGTGATTTCTCAGGAAAATTCCACTTCTGTGATGCTCCCGACACCATTTTCTTGCTTTGACTGGTTGTGGTTGTTTGGCTTCGAGCCAGCCTGCCGAAACAGCCCCTTTGGCCCAGCTCGGGGAGCCTTTTCTGCTTCATCTCCTGGTGCTTTTCCCATCTGATTCCCCAACCTGCTGCTCTGCACCACGGGACCAACAAATCCTGACTGAAAGCGATGCGGAGTATCGGCAGCACCGATGGGGAAAAACACTGAATTGGAGTCATAGAATTTCTCAAATTGGAAAGGACCCACAGGATCATCGAGTCCAACTCCCACCTTGTGAGAGCTGAGGTCTCCTTGGCCACGGCACGTGGTCCTGGCTTGCTCGAGCCTGTGTGATGAGCCAGAAACGCTGGACAGGCACTTTCCCTGAGGAACTGATGGTATTTCTTTAGGTGAACAGTTAAACCCTACAGAACATACCTGGGATACCAGTGAGATTGGGGCTGGCAAAGCATCTCAAGGGAAGGAGAGGGCTGGCATCTGCCTGGCCACCATGACGTGGTGCTTGGGGACATCCCATCCTACAGGATGTGCTGGCGGGGCTGGAAAAAGGAAGCTCTTTCGTGCTACAAGCCCAGGTTTGGGAATCGATTGACCTGATTACGAGAGCGTTGTTACGGTTTCTCTTCTGCAGCAGAGAGATGAATAGCCCAGTTCTCGACTTCGTTAGCCAAGAGCCTGAAATTGTTTCACGTGAACAACAGGATCATCTGGGACATTAATCCCTTGCACCTGTTTGGCTTTATTCAACCTTGCTCTGCCCCGGCTGGGGTTGCGTCAGCCGGCACGACTCCGCAGGCAAGAAGAAACCAGCCACAGCGCAGGAATTAGCCGTGCTTTTCACTCGACGTGCTGGCAGGACGGAGAGCCGAGCCGTGCTGGATGGGTTTAAACTCCCGAGCTGGCACAAGGGAGCCTCGACGCCTCCCGGGCACACCGAGCCGGTGGGTTGGAGCAGCCTGGAGGAAGGGGACGTGGTGGCCGTGCCCCCGGGGTGCCCGTCCCATCGCAGCTCTGCGCACCGAAAGCACCGCGGAGCCCGCGCTCGGCACCGCTCCCGGCTCCGGCTGCACCGGAGGAGTTCCAAAAAGGAACTTTTTCCTATCCCTCCAAAACAATTACACTGAAGAGCTTAAAAAAACCCAAACAAACCGCTTGTCCCTTCGTGCCAGTGGATGTTAGTAATACCAGGAATAGTATTATTCTCTGGGCTATCATCATCTATAATACCTGCAGAAATCGCTTGGGTAGTTTTAATTATATTTGTGCCTTTTCTTGCAGCCCTTGTTATCTCTCGGGTTCCCCCGGGCTGAGGGAAGGGTCACGGCACCGAAATCGCTTCTCTAAAGCGCCTTTGTTTTCCCCGTGCAGGTATGAAGTTGATGGCACAACAGCCCCCGAGTACATTAGATTCGCTTCCCTGCCCTGCCCTGCCTGAATGCAGAGCTTGTGCCTTCCCCGTGCCAGAGCGAGCCCGGCGCGGGCAGCCCGGGGAGCGGGCCCGCAGGAATGCGGGTGAACAGAGCCAAATTGTTCCAGCCACGAGAAGAAGGGAAAGGAGAGGGAGAAGGAGAGAAAGGGAAAGTGTAGGGGGGAGAGAGGGAAGAGCTCGGAGGTGTGTGGGGGGAAATCCTTGTCTATGCGTGGTGGAGATATTTGCAGGATAAAAATAATGCTTAGAAAAATAATGGAGAGTCCTCCCTCCCACGCTCGCCGTGAGGGGGGGTTGGCAGTGGCCTCCATGAGAAGGTGACGTTTGAAGAACAATTGCTGGGCTGTTGTGCCGAGCCTGCTGCTATGAATGAAGCTTAAGAAAAGGTGTCCTTGGGCTCTTGCTGAAACCCATCATCTCCTCCATTCCCTGCGTGTGCCCGCTCGCTGCTGCTGCCTCCCGAAACGGGCTGGCAGCTTATAGACAGAGCGGCACAGATGCTGAGCTTGGGGGATGCTCCAGCCTCCTTCCCTTGCGGGTGGCAGCCGGCTCGCTGCTCGTCCCCACTGCAGTGCAGTGGGATGCTGGGGCCGGGGCTCGGTGTGCCCCCGCTCACCGGGCAGCCCTGGCATTGCAGAAAGTGAAGCCCAGGACAGAGGTGGGGGAAGCTGGTCCTGAACAGGGACTTTGGGGCAACTTGTCCTTCTGGACTGTGGTGCCCATGAGCGGTGCGGGTGCTTGCTCGCTGAGCAGCGTGAGAGTGCCAGCTGTGTGCCTGCCTGCACGCTTGCCCAGCTGGCTGCAACGTGCTCTGGGCTGTGAATTCACCCGGGAGCTCGAGGGTTTCTGTAGCAGCGTGGGGACGTGGTCCAGGTGATGGCACCGTGTTGTGCTGCGGTGGTTGGATGTCCGTGGTCTGCAGAGGAGCTGTGGGATCCCCACCACAGATGAAGAGGATGAGAATTCAGAGCATGACTTTGGAATGGCTTTGCATAAACCCTTGGATGTGTAGGTATGTATGTGCCCATATGTGTGTGTATGAGTGCGGTGTACACGCTCCCTCTGCTCCTGGAGGGCACGTTCAGCCCGTGCAGACACACCTTCTTTCCTCGACCTGAAACGGGAAGTAAATCAAGTTTTTTGCTGCTGAGAGTTTAGCTTGTTCAAAGGTAAGGAGACTATATAGCTGTATAGGGTCTGAGCAGCATTGCTGAAGGATCCGCTCTCTGACCGTGTCTCCTGGAGCGGGGCTGAGGGATGGAGCTGCGGTGGTCCAGTGGCTGGATATCACCTGGCACCTTCCTGGCTTCACTGAGCTTTCCTCTCTGGCACGTTCTGTTGTGTTAAAGGGTTTGACTCGTTTCTTGAAGTTTAACAGATACTCACAAAAGAGATGAGTAGAGCAGCAACCGTATTAATAACGTGAAACAGAGATTTGTGTTGTCCGTGTACACGTGCACAGCGGCGCGTACTGTACACTGTGCAAGAGCTTTTATGTAATATCAAGCACAAAATTTATGGTTTTGGGCTGTGCATGTGTTTTCGGCTAAGAAAACGTTAAGTTGCAATGAGCATTCAGGACATCAAGAACTTTTCAATATCTCCTTGTAATTTTGGATATTTTTTCTTTTCCTCTGACGCGCGTTTCTCGGCGTTTGCCCGGTGACGGTGCCTCTCAGCGCTGGGTTTTGTTGTGTTACCAGCTTCTGCGAAACGGAGTGAGGTTCAGGTGGTCAGAAACGTGTGTCCTCCTCAGCAGAACGGAGGGATGACTGTGGGCACCTCTGAAAGCCTGGCCCGGGGTTAAACACCAGCTCAGCTTCAAAAGAAACATTTTCCTTTTCTGCTTGTGCTTTTTGTCCATGTAGTCACCAGGAATGGTGCTAATCGTGAGCGTTCCCAGTAACGGTGAGGCAGGGAAGGAGGCAGAGCCGTGTCGATGTGTTCACTGAAGTGGTAGCAATGGAATCACAGTTTCTGACACATCCCAGGTTGGACCCACGTCTGGGATGTGTGGTGGGCGCAGTGTGGACCTGAGGACTCGTGCTGGCTCCTTGCCATTTTCTGTTGGCCGGTAACTCCAATGTTCTTCTTCTGTAGTGTATTTATTTCCTTTTTTTTTTTTGTTCCATTGGAGAACAGACAGCGCTGTGAGAGTTCACTGCGGAGTGGGTTGGGTGGCGAGGGGAACCTGGCTGGCAGTAGCCCGAGGCTGTCATAAAAGAAACTGAAACGGGAGTGTTAACGTTTTAGCCGAGTTATGGAGAAATGGTTTTACTGTTCAAAAAGAAATTGCAAGAGTTAAATGTCTGGGAGGGTCTGGGAGCACGCTGCGCCTCGGCAGAGGCTGGGGAGCATGTGCAGGCTGGAAGGACATTTGGGAGGAGGATGCACAGAGAGATGCAGAACTGCAGAATAATTTCGGCCGGGAAGGACCTCTGCAGGTCTGCAGTCCAACCCCACCCAAAGCAGGGCCACCCACGTTGGGTTCCTTGGTGCACGTCTTGTCGAGATGTGGATATCTGCAAGGATGGAGACCCCACAACCTCCCTGGGTCCCTGTTCCAGTGTCTGACCACCCTGATGGTGAAAGCAATTTGTGCTCTGTGTCCACGCTTGTCTCTTGTCCTGTGCAAGAGCAGTCTGGCTCTACCTTCTCTGGTACCCTCAGATCAGGCAGTTGAAGACAGCAATGAGATTCACCCCAGTCCTCTCTAAGGCTGATCAAACCCAGTCCTCTCAGCTTGTCCCCATCTCTTCACCATCTCAGTGGCTTCTGCTGGACTCCAACCAGCATGTCCATGTCTGTCTTGTACAGGGGGGGCCCAAGACTGGACATGGCACTGCAGATGTGGTCTTGCAGGTGGTCAGCCAGCTTGGTTGGGTGGCACAAGGCTCTGCCCTCTTCTCCGTTTCATAGCTCTGGTTCTTTCTGAGATTAAACAACGTGCTGGCAATGGCAGCCCTTGTGTGTACTCACATCTATGGTGCTTGACAGGGTTGCGTTGTGTCACGTGGAGGAGGAAAGGAGATGTCCTCTAGTTTAGGTTTCTCAATCCACGCGACTGTTCAGCTGGTGCCTACCTGCATGATATGGACTTGGGGTGTTTGGTTTTGGTGTTCTGGTCTTGTCCTGTCCTTGATGTCTTTAGGAGAACGTCTTCAGCCAGCAATGGTCCTCTGCTGGCAAGAGGCAGATTAACTCCACTGAAGTCAAAAGCTCCTGGAACAACAATCTGCTGGGAATTATGAATAAATGCAAATAGTGTTTGTTTGATTTACTTTTCAGGTCTGGCCAGGAAACCTTCAAGTAGCAGCACTTTCCCTTTTAAGCAGGTAAGTGCTTTTTTAAAACATACACGGGAACGTCTGTGCTCCTCTGTTTATCGCTATAAATCTCTCTGCGCCTGAGCTTTTAAACAGCGATTCACGTGGTAACTTCATGCTCGTGGAATTCCTGAATGTGAGGAGCTGATGGACCGGGCGGCCGTAGCGCGTGGTGGGACACCTCCTCCAGATTGGAGAGGGGAGAGGAGCCACAGTGTGTGGGGAATGGGGTGATGGGGAGAAGAGGAGAATGGGGCTGGAGGAGACCTGGACAAGCAGTAGATGATGGTTGAATTGCTGGTCCAGGCTGGGGGGCTGGTGGGATGACGATCCCCAGAGCTGGTGATATTGGTTAATGGGATATTTATTCTGGGGAATCTGATCTGTTGAGGTGAACGGCAACAGAAGGAAATTCTCTGAGAAGAGATGGTGAATGATCAAATCAGCGGAGACTTTTGGCTTAAATATTTTGGTTTTAAATGCTGTTATAAAAAATGTTGGGTTTTTTTTTTTCAGTTTTAGTATTCGTTTTTTCAACATTTTTCCACGAAAGGCAGAAACTTTTTCAGGGGAGGGGGTGGTGTAACCTAACCTCCAATTTTCTGTCCCAGCCAGTTTTGACCAGCCACATCAACAACGTCATCATCAGAGGTGGGTTTTGTTGTTTGTTGTTTTATTTTTTTCCCCCTCTCCTTAGCGAACAGCCGGTCAAGTATCATTAAAAAAAAATATATATATAAAAAAATCACCAATAAAAAAAAATAGCAGCCGTTCGCCGTACATGGCTGGTGTATTTTTCCTTTGGAAGATGGCCACCCCGAGCACACACAGGGCTCTGTGTGAGCCTACCTCACCCTCCGAGAAGGAGCAGAAGAGAAAAACTCCCTGTGACTTGGATGGGTTCCTTATGGGGGGGAGGTGGGCTGGCGGGAAGGGGGGGCGAGCGCAAGGCAGCGTTTTTGAACTGAGTTCCTTTCTCTATTTTATTTAGATTAGGTTCTGCTCAGCAGGGTGGTTTCTTAATTAGAGCAGCCCAGTCCTGCAGGCCCGTCGCCCCAGACCCCTGCTCTGCCTTCTTAAGTTTCACGAGGGAAGTTGTCGTGCCTGATTTCCTGAGCTCTAATAGTCGAGCAGTGCGCGGTGATTTCAATGGGAGGAAAAGACATGTAATTTAATCATCTTTATTAGATTTTGGGCGAAGGAGGGGGCAAAGTGGTAGGAACCGTGTCCTCTGCTTGTCTCTTGGCTTTCTCTTCGGCTTCTAGTGGCCGGAGATGAGATTTCATGGGAGAAGCAGCAGAAAAGCAACGATGCTAAAGGACCACAGTGATGGACTTTTTGTCCTGAGTTACGAGGCTTTCCTGAGCAGTAGCTGCTACCTCAGTCTCAGGCAGATCCATGACCTTCCATGGATCCATCATGGGCTTATTAATGATTACGTGGAAGGGAATCCCATCCCTCCAAAGAGTGTTGCTGGAGTGGGGTGAGAGGCTGGTGGAACCGGTTCAAGCGGAGTAAATGGCGAAGCAAAAAGTGGGATTTTGCAAGTTTTTGAAACTAGAGATGGTGAGGGAAAAAAAAAAAAAAAGTTTCATTTCATGGTAGTAGCTCAAAAGTTTGATTCTTCCAATGACCCTCACTGCGCAGAGCCGACGTGAGAGCGGTGGGGATGGAATCCACGCGCCGGGGGACACCGGGACCGCGGCGTTTTGGTGGAGGGTGGAGGAGGAGCCCTGCCTGCACCAAGGGCTGATGGTGCCAACTCTGCCTGCACACACGCCCCGTATGCCCGGTCTGTACTGCAGGTAAACCAGCGCCGAGCCCTCGGTGCCAACGCCGCCGGGCTGTTTCAGCCGCGGAGAGCCCAACCGGCTGCATCGTGCGCGCTCGGCTGTGACCTCGTAGCTTAAAAAATGTTAAGCATCGCTCAGCAAGGAGCAAGGGGGCACGTTCACGTTTGATTCCAAGGAAGCAAACTTCTAGAATTTTCTAATAAATCCACTTTATGGCTGGAACAATGGCAAAAGAGGCAAATATTTGTTACCTGGAGACACCGTATTCTCTCCCTCTCGCCATGCGGGTTTGAGTTATTATTTTTCTATCTGGCCCTGCGAAAGGCTCCTGCAGAGGACGGGAGAGGCTTATAACTCAGGGCTTCTCTCCTCAAAGTGGCTCCAGTTGCTCCCAGCTGGGGTCGCATGGGATGGTTTGGGTGAGCATCAGCGGGCGAGAGTCGGCCGTGATTGCGCGCGGCACCTTTGCAGTGGGCAGCAGACAGGTGTGGGGGGCAAACGGGGTGATGCTGAGCCACGGAGGAGCTGAAGCACCGGTGCCTGCTCGCACCCTCCTGGTACAGGTGATGGTCAGGGAGAAAAAACATGTCCCACATCACCTGAGTTTGGCAGTTACTTTAAAAAATGCTCTTTTTTTTCATGCTGAGGGGGGTCACTTTGCGTTTGAGGAAGGAGCTGCATCCCGCAGCCGTGGCTGTATGGGGATGCTGGGATTGGAGCGTTGGGTTTAGTGCGTTGCGCGGCCCCAGCCGTGGGTTTCAGCAGCTATTTGTCTGCCTTTGCTGTATCTCCCCACGTGCAGCTGCTCCGTGGGCAGCGGTGCCACGGTGGAGGTGGATCCCTTATTTATCCTGCTGGTCATAGGAGGGAAAATTACCCAGAAAGCTTCTTCTTTGGGGACAGCGATGTGAGTCAGTGAACCACTGTAGTGTCACCCGCGGCACGGCCGGACCGCGGCTCCGGGGAACGGGATATTGCAAGCAGTGGAGGAGAGGGAGGTGGTGGTGGTGCTGTCCTGGGAGAGGCACTGGCCAGATTTGGGGATTATCATCAGGGCTGTGGGAAAGACCTTGTGTAAATGCTGAGTGGGATGTGCTTGTCCCAGGACACATCCATGGCCCTTCCACGTGGCGCGGGAGCCGGCACCGAGCTGCCCTGCGGAGCAGGGATGCTTTTGTACGAGGTGTGGCTTGAAAAGCCGCGCGCTGCTCCATCCCCAGGCAGACGGGCTGGGAAAGCGGCTGCAGGTGCCAGGGAAAACTTCTGCCAGTACGTCCTACCTGTGTGTGTGTGTGCATCACGGGGGGACCAAAAAAAAGCCCTGCTACTGCTGGCAAAGGAAGTTGTTCAGTCGTAAGCCGTGTTTTTTGGGGGAAGCTGCGGCTGCTTGAAGCTTGGTTTCTGGAAAGCAGCGTGCCTCGTGAGAGAGGAAGAAAGAAATTACAAATTAAATCCAGAAAGCCCCTTTTTCCCTTCATCTCTTGATGTCTTGATTCAAGGTATGCATAATTATACTCATTATTTTTAAGGGCAGCCCCCCTCCACCTCCCAGGGTCTATGCTGTCTTTAGAACCACCCTCTGCCTTTTGATTGCAAAAATGACACTGGAGAGAAACTCCATCTGCTGAGAGTGAGGCAGCTTCAACCCCTCCTCCTCCTCCTCCTCCCTGAGACCATCGGAGCTGCAGGGGTAGGAAAGGAAGAGGAGGGAGTGATGAAGGTCACCTTCCGCTGCCCCGGGAAGGTAACGAACCCCACGCAAAGGCCCAGGTCGAGCTCTCCGGAGTCATTATCGCAACAGGCTGCGAAAGGTTGGGGAGGAAAGAGCTTTTCGGAAGTCTTTGCCCACTAATTGATGGCGAAGAGCGGCAGGAAGGATGTATCGAAA
This sequence comes from Tauraco erythrolophus, assembly GCF_009769465.1. Taxonomy (NCBI): domain Eukaryota; kingdom Metazoa; phylum Chordata; class Aves; order Musophagiformes; family Musophagidae; genus Tauraco; species Tauraco erythrolophus. The sequence continues at coordinate 1,845,811 of NC_141484.1, forward strand.
AAAGAAAAAAGCCCCCGCGCCGCCTGTGACCCCCCTCCTGCCCTCCCCGAAACGCGCGGCCGGGAGGCAGCAGGTTGGACTTTTAACTGTAAGAGGGAAGGGAAATGGGATTCAACAGGAGCAGGGTCTCCTTTCAGTCCGTGCCGGCTGCGGCACGTGTTTTCCAGCATCATTAGGGAGGACGAGAAGCGCCGAGCCGCCTGTGGGATGCTGTGCCGGCTCCTGCCCGCCGTGTCTGCCGTGGGCAGCTTGTGGCAGGCAGCGTGGCACACCTCCCGCTCGCCTCGCCGACTGGCCGCCGTGCTGGCATGTTCCAGCCCCCTTGAGCTGCACGGGGTGGTCCTTCAGGTCCCCACCATGAGCAGATGCTGCACCCATCTGTGGGCTGAGATCTGAGGGGGTTGGTACTGAGCTTTCCTACCAGTTCTCCTTCCCTGCGGTGCATCAGCCCATATCTTTCTGTGGCCTTGAGAACAGGCCATGGGCAAGGTGTCAAGATGCTTCCCAGGGAAAACCAAAGGACCAGGTGCTCCAGAGGGTCCCCAGGGGTGAACTGCATTGCTCAGACTGGACAGAGCCTGGAGAGGAGATTTCTCCTGATTCAGCCTTAGGGAAGCTGCTCAGCTCTCTATACTGGAGGGGACTGTTTGGGAAGGAAGAACTCGCAACGATCGTGGCTTTCTGGCCCCAGGTGAGATGGTGCCCAGAAATGAAAGGCAGCTGCAGAATTTGCCTCCTCCCAAGACTGGATGAAACCAGAGCACTTTAAGGTGACACGGTGTAAGAATTAATCCACTCAAGTGGCACCAAAGGGTTGTCTAAGTATGATGAGTATCTCCTGGAACAACATTGTGTCAGTATCTACACCAGGATGTCTAATTTCGTATTTCCTAATCGAGACTTTGAAAAGCAAACAGACAATTCATGCCATCCTCTAACTGCTGCCTCTCCTTAACCTTTCAGTCTGCTTCCAGACCCAGCAGACAATGCAGTGGAAGAGATGAGCTGCTCTTCAGGGAAGCCACTGCTTTGTCAATGCTAATGAGTGAATCTTGGTGCCACTTCAGGACAATAATTATCATCACTGTTATATTGGTAAAGAAGGACAAAAAAAAAGGAGGTTTAAGCTGACAGAATTTGCCCAAGTCACCTGGATAAAATTGGGAACACTCCCTGACAGATCAGGAACAGACTGAGACTGGAAACCAGTTGCCTCGATGCCTTGCTCTAACCACGAGACGACCCACCCTGTATGAGCAAACGGAATAAAATTTGAAAGAAAACAAAAATCTGACTTGAAAAATGTGTTCCGCATAGAACCAGAATGTTCAGCGGAGAAAAAAGGATGCAGTCCAAAGTTTTACTTCCAGGCAAACATTTCAAAATGGACTTATAATGTACCCTTTCATTTAGATTTTATATGAAGGTTTTACTTGAACTTGTAATGAAGATGGAAAAATCCGAGGTTACCATGGCTACTGGCACTTTGCCTAATACACTCAAATCTTTTTCCCCTAATAAAATAGATTTCAGAAACCCCCTATAAAAAGGGAAGAGTTAAGGACCCTATAAACAACTGTAGGACGAAGAAAATTATTCCATGTAAAGCAGGTTCTGAACATCACGGTGAGTTAATTATGTTCATTCTTTTTTTCTCTTCACCAATTAGGTCCCTGAAACCCAGAGTCCTGCTCTAGATGGTTCTCCTGCTCATAACTAGGACAACGCCAGGAGTAAGAAAATTGGGCAGTGGTGAGCAAAGTGCCTGGTACTCTTTCTGGAATGTTCTCCTTTGGTCAGAAATGCATCTGCCTTGTCACGTAGGAAGAAACATGGTCAATTTGAATGCTGTGTCAGTCTTTGGCTCCATCCCAGCTGTGATGGACCCTCTCGGGCAGACCTTTCAGTCGTGCTAGGTTCTGCTCAGCGTTCATACCAGCAAAATTCAAGATAGCTCAGAGTCCCTGCTTGCTGCTGGTGAGATGATGCATGTTTGACCTAAACTGAGGACTGGACTTGAGATCTTGTATGTTCAGCATGTATGTTTTTATGGTCTGGGTCTTGGCTGGGAGATGAGCTGGTCTGAGCCCTGATGGACCCCTTGGATGTTGCAGGCAGAAAGCAGCTGGGAAGGGGTAGAAGAGGCAGCTTGTAGCCATCTCCTCCTGCCTATTTGCAGCTCCCTGGTTGAGCTGGGAGACTTTGGTCCAGCAACGCTCATCTTCAGTTTCGGCTGCTGCTTCTTCCTGATGTCCCTGCAGGGATGGGTTCTTTGTTCACGGGAGTGGAGAGGGCTCTGGCCATTCCCTTGTCCTTTGCAGGGTGGTTGTCTTGTTTGCCTGATGAATTCAGGTGAGACTGGGACTTCTGTAGCTTTTGTCTTTGGTGTTTCCCCTGGAGATCTCAGTGGGAGCTGATTCGGGCCATGCAGAGAAGAGGTTGGGCTTTGAGGTCTTCTCAGAGGAGATGGAGCATGCTGAAGTTTCGGGGATGGATGGAAAGAGTGTGCGTGCGCAGAAGTTGCTAGGGTGGTTGAAAAATGGTGGTGCCATTCATAGGAGCAGGAGACAGCACAGACCATGGAGATGCATGATAAAACCCCGTGGAGTTGTCCTGGCCCCGGCTCTGCCGGTGGGGTGGAGGGAACCGCCGATGCTCTTGTTCTCTTCAGGCTTTCGGGGCATCCTTTTAATGCAAGGGCTCTTTGGCTTTTAAAAGTGGTGGCTGTCCGCCAGCCTGATTTATTTTAAACATGTGTTTCTGATTTGAAAATGTCCAGATCTCAGAATCTTTAATCTTCTCACACCTAGGGATTTTTTGTTTTGTTTTGTTTTTGTAAAAGGCTGAACCACGTGCACAGGATAATGGTTAAAAAGCAATACAGACTCTTTGAAAAAAAAAAAAAAAAAGAGAAACAGTAAAAAAATACATTAAAAAAAATTTCCAGCTGGCACTCTTCTATTATCAAAGTGAGATGCAGTGTGGAGATTCGCAGATGCCAACAAATGAGGCTTTTGTTTGTCTCACCGTCGTAATCACTGATGAAACTCCCTGAATTTAGTGCTGAAAAAGATCCTAATAGATCCCTGCCTGATGAAAAAAAAAACCCCAAACAGAGTATTTGTAAGGCTGAAACAGATTTTCTACCCATGCATTTAAATCCAACCCAGTTCTCGTGCAAAACTGGAAGGATTGGGTGCCATCGCTCCCGAAGGCTCAGCAGGGCAGGAAGGCTTTCCTCCTTGACCTGGGATTTGGGAAGGGCACTTGATCTTCCCTGTGTCTGCCACGGAGGTGGAGAGCAGAGCAGGGGAGGTCAGGTCAGCCTGGGGAAACCTCTCCTGGGGAGGGAAGAGGAAGGACTCGGAAATGAATCACCGGGAGGACTTCAAAGGAGGTTCCTCCCCTCCCAGCGCGGGAGGAACAGCTCGGGATGAGCCCTGCTCCACGCCGAGAGAGTCCCCAGGACGTTTGGCATTAGTAGCATGTGATGGAAATCAAAACTGACAGATTTAAAACGTGCAAGGGGAAAAAACCTTTTTATAGCAACCTACAATTAACGTGCGGCTCAAGGGGGAACATACACAAACGTCTGACCGAAGACACTTGCTGCAGAAAGATGCTTTTTTCAGGCACGTGGCTTGTTTAAGATCTAAACAAGCAATTAAACTTTTAGCTCTGCAGAAATGCTCCCCACTTGCCAAACTGCTCTGGGAGTCCTACCACCAGCTTCGGCCGGACCAGCCTTCACCGCCGCAAAGCGAGTTGAACCTCGCAGACTCCCTCCTGCTGCGTTTTCGTGCTGCTGTAGCTTCTGGTGCGAAGGTCTGGGTAGAGCAGAGATTAATTCAAAGCATGTCTGACCAGTGGTGTCTTCTGTTCACCACCCAGAAACATCCCCCGTGGCACCCAAGGCACGTCGTGCTGTCCTACCACCGCCCACGGGTGGTACGGAGAGATGCTGAGGGTGGAGAAGCAGGAGGTTGTACTTTTGGTGGTACAACCACGCAGCCCATGTGAACACAGCAGTTGGCATCGTCCCGTACATCTCCTGGGGACAATGTGCCAGCAGAAATAGGGGTGGGGGAGAGAGCGATGTCTCTGTTCCCCCACAACGATGCACACATGGGTTGGGGCTGCTGCCTCTTCCTCCTTCACTGGAGCTCATCCTCAGGGCAGAGGGGCCTTTGGGTGCCTCCCTGTGCTCCAAGAGTCAAGGGGACTGTGCAGCTCCGAAGACAAGAAACAGATGATAAAGGTTAGAGGAGGGATTGCATTTCCATCCTGCAGCCTGTAAATGCAAACTAATTAGAATGCAGCCGTGCTTCCGAGAAAATGCGAAGAAAGAAGAGAAAGAAAAAAAAAAAAATCCCACTTTTCCTCCCCAGGAAAGGAGCCGAGTGAGCACCAAAGGCCTGGGAATAGGGAACGACTCAGCTTTACGGCTCAGGTGTGCTCAGAGCTGGAAGAGACACATCAGCCGGGGCATCCACGTGCCAGGCTGCTCCTCAGCGCGTTCCTGGGAGCGCTGGGAGGTGGGTGAGGTGGTGCTGGGCTGTCCCAGCCCTCTCCTGGGAAAACCCTGTCCGTATTGACCCGGCCCCAGCGGCCCCGCGGGGCTGGTGGTGGCCGATTCCCGCTGGGGTCGACCCCGATTCTTCACGGCGTCGGTCCAACGTGCACACTGCAGTTTCCCTCTATGGATCAGCTGGATGTGGATGTATGACCAACACCACAAATGGGTTTCATTTTTCTTTTGTTTTCATTTTCTTTTAAACTTTATTTTTCTCTCCTCTGCAATTCATTAGCATCTTCCCTTTCCTTGCTTGCTTTCCCCGCCCCCCCCCCCCCCTTGCTTTCTTCTGGAACCTAGAAGTATTTCACTGTGGCTTGCCAAATGATTTCTATCTCGGTGAAAAAGAACTTGCTATTTCCTGAAAACCTACCACTGTTTTTTCTCTCTCTCTCCTCGCCCCCCCCTCTCGAATACATTCTGAGTATTGAAACAAATCCAGGTAACTTGATAAGAAGTTAATGAAAACAAATGAATTCTGTTTTGCAAAGGTGCATGGAGGAGAAGGGCGGCAGTGTTTGGAAGGGAGGGAATTGTCTCTGCTGAAAAGAGATTTCAGGGGACATCTGGCTTCAAAATCCCCCCGTGCCAAATTTTGCAGGGGAGAAATGGCAAAAGAAGAGGCTCTGTAGTTTCCCACTTGTGCATTCTTTTGTTATTTTAGATGTTTGTGAGAAAACGCCGGGAGGAGGTGGTTGGGTCAATACGATCCGATGTGGCTTCGCTCCCACCTGTTCTGCGCTGGGGGGGGAGAGGGGCTGCGATTTCCTGGGAACCCCGACCTCCGGAGGAGCCCCCACATCCACCGTCGCTCCCGACAGCTGCCCCCGACCACCCATCACACCCACCTGCACCCCTTTCCCACAGCCCAGCCCACCCCGGCACCCCGAACACCCCGAGGCGATGCTTGGCCGTCGCTGCTAATGCCAGCAAAAATCCGGGATGAGCCGTGGCGCCGGGAGCGGGCGCGGAGCTGGGCTGAGCGGGGATGGGACACGGCGTCAGGCCAAAGCCCACCAGTGCGATGGAGATGTCACCGTTTCGAGGGGCGTCCCGGTAAGCTTTTATGTTTTATTTTCCAGGGAGCCACTTGATGAACTGCACAGGAGCACACTGGGCAAAAAGAATTAAAAAAAAAAAATCTTCATTTAGTGAGCTGATTCTTTTATTAGGCTGATTTTCAGCTGCATTTTACCTTTCAGCGCACGGGAAGTTTAGTTTTTAAGAAGTTTATTTCTTTATCGTGCCTTCATTTCCGAAGGCTTCGCTGTACTTCGGGGTGGATTTCTGTTTGGTTTGGGACTTGGAGAAATGAGCCTTTGAGCCGAGCAGTTGTGGGATAAGGTGCTCTGTTCGTTCGATGGGTTTCTCTGTTGTGTAACTCACAAATACCACCCAGCATTCAAGAAAATGGATGATCTTTATTTTGTTCTTCACCCCCTCCCCCTCTCTAGCCCTCCCCATCTTCTGTGTGATTTTTTATGGTCCATGATTGGAAGCAAAAGGTCTAAAAGAGAGAGGAAATCAAGCCCGTCAATAAATGCTAAAAATATTTAGTGTGGCAGCCTCTGTATTTTCTTTTTTGTGAAACACTGATTAATATTCAGTGGTTGAAGGTTAATACCCCATTCATTTTATTCCCTTTACATCCTCTGCACAGCAGTTGCTGCTCCAATTTCGACTTCTAATTCATGCAAATCTGGTTCCAATCAGGATATTAGTAACTCACTGCATAAGCAGGAGGGGAGTTTAAAAAAAAAAAAATTAAAAAAAAGAAGAAATCACACGATTGTTAAACTTATCTTTCAGTACAAGCCTAGACACACACACGGACACCCCAAATCCACAAGGTTGCTGTAATGAAAAGATGTTTATTGTGCATTTCTCTCCTTTAAAATACAGAGCGAACAGCCATGTAGAAGTTTTTTGGCAGGCTGAACCAGAAGTTATTGTTTTGATAGAGCAGCGAAAGCCTCTGGCCTGGGTTACAAAGGAGATGGATGGCAGTAGTAGCTCATGCTGAGCTTAAAATCCACGATTCAGTGCAGGGACAGGAGTGATCCCTTCTCAGGTGAGGTTATCAAGCCCAGCTCGGTGCATGAAATGTCCAAGTGTGTTCATAATGCAGAAAAAACAGTATTGTTTCCAATCCCCACTTTTTTGACTTTTTAATGTGAGTGCAAAGCAGTTTCCACCCGTGAAGTGGCTGTTCCCAGCCCTCCACTGCTGCCTGCAGATGCCCATGCCTGGCTTTTCCAGCCTCTTCAGAGGGCAACGGGGTTCTGCATCGCCCGGATGGGGTTCTGCATCGCCCTGGCCCCGCGCTGTCGGGAAAGGGGCTGGATGCAGCACCATGGGTCCTGCGAGACGAACCCCAGCATCGCACTGGGGATCACACTGCCATGGCTGGATCCTGCCGCTCTCCATCATCTCCCCACAGCGAGGGCGCTGGCGCGGATCCGGACTCCAGGGAGGACCATGCCTCCAAGGCTGGTGTGCTCCGTGCTGGCGGCGGGCTGGCGCGCGGTGCCGCGGCACTTCCAGCGTCGGGTCAGAGCAGACGGGCTGCGGCAAAGGGCCTCCGTAGAGTAAACTGCCTAAAGCCCAATGTATTTATCTTGGAAAACACGCAGGGTGCAGCATTCCCTACCAGGAATCCTGGGCGAGGCCAGGAGCCAGGGTGGGTATGTCAAAATCTTCTGTGCTCGGGGGGTGAGGGTCAGGGTTGCTCGGATCCTGCGCACCCAGGGATGGGGACAGCTCTGTCACTGAGTGATTTCACCCAAACTCAGGGTGCTGTGAGAGCTACGGCACGTGGCTGGGCATCCCCATGGAGTCATAGAACAGTTTGGGTTGGAAGGGACCCTAAAGATCATCTAGTTCCAACCCCCCTGCCATGGGCAGGGACACTTTCCACTAGACCAGGTTGCTCAAAGCCTCATCCAACCTGGCCTTGAACACTTCCAGGGATGCATCCCAGAACGCGTGTGTGCGGGTCCCACAGTGACACGGCTGAGCTGCAGCTCTCCGCGCTGGAGGGGGAATCCTTTGCCTGCCTCTATCCACTTGTGAGCAGTTCTGATGTCCTTGAGCACCTCTCCAAAGTGGGAGCGGAGAGAGGACCATGGTTATCATTCGATTTAAATGGATTGTAAAGAAGAAATGTTGTACAAAGAGGGTGGTGAGACACTGGAACAGGTTACCCAGAAAAGTTGTGGATGCCCCATCATTGGAAGCGTCCAAGGCCGGGTTGGATGGGGCTGTGAGCAACCTGGTCTAGTGGAAGATGGCCCTGCCCAGGGTGGGTTGGACTAGATGATCTTTGAAGGTCCCTTCCAACCCAAGGCATCCTGTGACCTATGGCAGGCTTCAGCCAGCGAGCAGGAGGAGGTGGCACTCCAAGGTCTGGTCTTCACCCATGCATTATTGGAGCAGGGGGCACGTGTGCGTGCAATGGCCCCCTCGGACCCCCCAGGAGCAGCTACACTCCCTTCCTCTGGAAGATGCTGTTCCTACAGCATCTTCCTCAAAGGCAAAAGCATTTTCTCCCTCCATGGATCACCGATGTCTTCAACTTTTAAAAATAAGTGAGGGCTCCAGCACAGCCCTGCACGCGATGTCTAGCCAAAATGCAAAACCTTACCACAGTGCACAAGTGGGCTGTGTTTTTCCGACCAGGGAACAACGTTAGGGCCCTTTCATCACCTTTCTTTTGCACTTCTTTTAAAAATGATTTAAATTGGAGGCAATAGTATTGAACCTCTGACACTCAGACAGGACTCTGAATCACACCCTTCAGCTGCATCCATTTTCTGTAACCACTTTGCTTGCAGCTCTTGTGGTTTGAGGTTTTTTCTCCTAAGCATTTGTTCTTTCCACTCTGTTTGCTATTTGTGCCATCTCCGTGACATTTTGTTTAATTTTTTGCCTCGATATAGGAGAGAGTGCTGGTGACTGCTGGGGTTTCGTTTCTCAATCCTACTGCTGATGCACTCCAAAATCCACGGCGTGCTTCCAGCCCTTCTGGAGCAGCAGCATCAAGCACGTTGTGCTGAACCCTCGATCCCCACGTCTAGGGCCGAGGAGAACACTCAGCGGAGGAACGTCAAATTCCAGATTGCTCAGCAGAAAGGAAAAACCAGCTTGGAAGCCCCTCTGGAAAGGGGCCAAGCAATAATCTCACACCGTGTGGGTGAGAATGGCAGCATCTCCCTCGGATTTAGATGGAGCAAGAGCCACTCGCGCCCACTCATCATCCAGCCTGCTGCGTTTACAGCCCGGATTTTGAACCAGCCGAATGAAAATACTTGTGGGCAGCAAAAATAGCCGGTGCTGAAAACCTGTGTCTGCTGAGGGTGGAAATTGCTGGGAGTTCCTCCGCGGCTGCAGCCCGTCATTAGAACCTGTGTCATAAATAAGCTGCGGTCGCGTGGCACGCCACGGCCGGGCTGCCCCCCCGCACGGAGCCCGAGCACCCCGGCCCCAGCCCCCGTGTGCTCCCGGCCCCCCAGCCATGGCACCGCAGCCTGGTGGCTCTGAGGATGCTGCTGAACAGCCCAGAGAGAAATAGGTATTTTTTTCTGGGGGGGGGGAAGCATGATGCATTTTCCATTGCATCATCACAGCACGCAGTGTGATGGAGGAGTTTGTCACCCCAAACATTCATGTAATTTCTACTCCCTCCTGCCCTTGGTCTTGCAATGCCATGGTGGGAACGGGAACCACTGGTGTTACTGCATCCATGGCAGAGGTGCAGATGTTCACAGAGTGGGATTTCGCCTCCCGGGTATGTAAACGTGCCATGCAAATGTGGGCAAACCCAAATTTCTTATCAGCTGGCAAGGTACAGTTAGAGGACGTAATCTGGAGCCCTGAAGGGAGATGTTAGTGCTGTGCAAACCTCCTGCTCTGGTGCAGGGGAAGGCAGCGCCGGCACCGCGAGCGCCGGCATCCCGGAGCCTCTGCTCGTGGGACGGACAAGCGGGCTCGTCCCCCGGCTCCGGGTGCGATGCCCTTGGGAGAGCAGTGGGGGCGAAGTGCTGCAGGTGGCTGTGGGGATGCGGAGGATGTGTTTTGCAATCGAAGGGCCCAGCGTGCAGAGTCGGAGTGGGAGCACTGGGGCAGCCCCGTCCATCCTCTGGCAGCGCCGTTGGCCGCAGGCAGCGCGTGGGGAAGCGGCTCCGGTCCCAGTGTGGCTGTCACGGGGGTCCCGGGAGCGAGGGGTGCGCAGCGGCCACGGTCCAGCAGCCAGCAGAGGGGCAGTCGGAGCGAGAAGCATGGCTGTTCCCAGGGTTTATTGCCCAGGAGCATGGGTTTTGGATGCTATAGGTGGCCGTTGGATTTTAGCAAGAGTAAGGAGCCCCTTTGCCTCTCCGTGGACACTCTCATGGAATGGATGGTGATGCCATCATCGGCGTTTTGGTTGGCAGAGCCCGCTGCCAGTGAACGGGGTGACCTGGGACATGTCCCACTCTCATGTCTGTCCATCCTCTGTGCTGGGAGGGGAGCGTGGAGGGTTGGGGGTCCGTGCCCTGCGCACCCAGCAGCCGGGGCTGCTGCCAGCACTGCTTTGCCTGAGCAATACAACGGAGCAGGACCCTAAAGGTCTCTAGGGTCCTTCAATGGGCGGTGCTGGGGAGGGACAGCATGGCACAGCCACGCCAGGAGTTGTGCTGGTTGCAGGGGGTGCCTTGGCTCACCCCGCCCCGGCTTTGCCTCTCCCTGCAGCACAGCGGGAGCACCGGCCATCAGCTGTTGGTATCTCTGTACTGGCTCACTCATTTGTTTTTTGGTGCTTCCAGGGCTGGCTCCCAAAGCCCATGTGGAAATGCTTGAGCAGCCATTCTAACCTTTGGGCTGCAATAATTAGCCTCACATGGCATCTGATCTGCAACATGTGGCCCGGGCCATTACTTTGCTTTAGCTGCTTGTTAGGCCCTAATCTCTGTTTGATTTCAAGGTGAAACCGATTTGAATTTCCTGAGGTTTCTCAAACGAGCTGCAGGGGTGCTGCCCCCTTCAATTCTGCTTGTCTCCCGCAGCCGAGCCTGTGGCTGGGAGGAGGAAGGAGTCAGAGATCACCTGCTGATCCTGCTCCTCCGGGTACCATCCCCATCCCCGCGATGCTGCGGGGAAGGGAGGTGATGTTTGATTCTATTTGGTCCTCACTGATCCGAAATATCCACGGGCTCATTTAGGAGCAGGTGAGTCCCTGGTCACCTCAAGAGGAAGGTCTGCATCCTGCTTGCTTGCTTCCTCCTGGGTGAGTACCTTGTAAATTAGCTGCTTGTTGTTACAGATGTTTGAAACTTTCTGTATCAGCTTTGCATTTGCTTTCCCTTCTGCCCTAATTGAGACCAGAAATCCAATCAGACAATAACCCCATCCTTTTTCAAAGTCTCTGACTGCAGCATCGCATAATTGGAGACAGTGGATGTTGTGCAAGCGATGGGACCAACTGGCCATGGTGGCATCCTTCCCCGGTGCAGATGATGAGGTGCACTTTTAAGACCCGTCCATCGCCATCCGTGTCGGGAACCGGCGCGTGCTGTGCTTTGCCACCCCTCTTAGGGGCAGCAGATGTTTGAGCAGGGGCTGTGGCACCCACAGCCCTCTCGCTGTCCCTGATCAGGCACCAGCCCGTGCCTCCTGCAGGGGGGCCGGCTGCTGCTTCAAGTGCCTCCTGTTTATTTGCACAGATGCGCTGGGCGAAGGGAAGGGGTGGTTGGATATTTGAGTGAGGCCCCTTTAGGCAAGTTCCCCGAAAGAAGCTTGTTTATATGTGGCATTTCCTTGAGTCAGAGATCTTGGAGGCAGCTATGAGCAGCCCCTGCTTAATTCTGGCTGGAGAATTGCTGTCGCTGAGCGCGGCACGAGCCCGTGATGCCAGTCCGAGGGGCCGGGCACGGCTCTGCGGCTCAGCACGGTGCCAGGAGAGTGGTGCTGTCAATTAGCTGGCTCCTTAAAACATAACAGTGCCCTGGAAATTGCTATCCTTACAAGGCATTCAACATACATGCATGTTAAATATTCTGAATATGAGTCTACAGATCTCTGTGTAGCCTGTGTGTGTATCGATGCAGTGTGCACACACGTTTCTGTGCACATACTCCTGGTTTTATGTGCTTTGCAGAGACTTTGAGGAGTTTAGATAAGTGTGCCGTTGTATGAGGAGAATAATGATGAAGTTAATGCTCCTGGATCAGGCTTAAGCGTTGTAGGCTCAGTGGTTTCTGAGCCTGAGGGACCTCAGCGATGAGCACTGGGAGCTGGAAGGGGCTCGTCCGTGCTCCGAGCTGGCTGGGCAGCCACGCTCCGTGCTGCAAAACCAAACGGCTGCCGAGCCATCGAATCAACCCCCATCTCTGGGCTTTCAGCTGCAAGAGCCAACTGGAAGTGCCTGTATCTCCTGCCTTGCAGCAGACAAGCTGCGTTGGGCTTGGTGTTAACCACGGGCTTGAGCTGGAGCTCTGAGCTTTTCAGCCGAGGAGCGTGAGAGCTGCAAGCTTGGGCAGCTCAGATTAGCTGCATCTCCCTTCTTCTATCTGCTATAGAAAAACAGGAAACTGCACCAAATTAGCTCGACAGCTGAGCCTCCCGAAAGCCACAACATGGCAATTGTAGGCACCGCTCAATTGCCTTTTTTCCTACCCTGCAGCAGCCCTGCGCTAGGCCAGCAACTTGATTTGGTGTCTCAGCCTGCTGTTGTGGAAGAAAGCAAGAAGGGAAAAAAAATTAAGGGGGAGAGTTTTTTAAGCTCGGGGCCTCCCATTGCATTGTTTTATCCTTTTCCCATCCTGGAAAAAGAATCAAAAATAGCTCGAAACCCATTTTCTGCACGATTAAATTAGGTTGAAGAGATGACAGAAACAGCACCGTCTGGCTCTTGATGCTTTTACGCCTCGTTGGGCAAGACAGAGTTTTGTGGATTTAAGTGTTCTGGTGGAGCCAGGCTCCAGCCACAGCTCCGGAGGGCTCCAGGATGACTTTTCTGCCAGCGGGTTTCCACGGGGAGCGCGGCGGTGGCCGTACCGTACCTCCCGTGCCAAGCCACGTCCCGCGGGGTGACGTGAGTCCTTCAGCATCACCGAAGTACCTTGAGATGGTTGTTGTGTGGCTGTGCGTTTGTCTGGTTAAAAAAAAAAAACCCCAACAAACCTCAAAACCTCACGTAGCAGAACGTGATACTCTGAGCTGGGGCTGTTTCAGCCATTAATTTCAAATATGTTTTCCTGTGATGGGCATCAGCAGCAGAAAGGACATTCCTGTACCTGGGAGATCAGTGTTCGCAGGAGCGGCTGCGCGATGGGGTGAAGCCCACGTGGCTGAAGTGGGACTGGGAGGTTGGGAAGAGGGAAAGTCCAAAACTTGTGGGAATCTGGAAACCTGTGCGAAAGGAAAAGACAAAAAATGGCTGACTAATTGTGGGAAGGTTTATAAAAGGCAATGAAATACAACATCTAGAAGCACCAGCCACTCTGTGCTGGTTTAGAAAGGAACAGTTTGCCCCAGAGGGGCACTGGGAATTTTGAGGGAAAAGGAACGAAGCCTCTCCAGCTGTGCACACCCACATTGCTCGTGCTGCTCCGGCTCCTCCACCTTCAGCACAAAGATATACCTGTTAAAAGTGCAATTGTTTGGTTTAATTTAAAGTCATTTTGGCAAGGCTGGTAGCCCAGACGAGGGCAACATAGAGGGATTCAGCCTTTATTTTACCACAAAATTGTTTTTTTTTTCTCTCCTGCACTTCCATTGTTTCCCAGCCTGCCAATTCCTTCAGCCTTGCCTTAAAGCCCTGATTCTCAGCTGGCAAAATTCCCCTTACGCCTGTGATTTGGTCCATTATTTGACTTGTTTGCTTTTGCCTGTTCTCCAAATACACCTTCCTCCCAGATGCCTCCGTTTGTGGATGCCGTGGATTGAAAGCCGACTATGTGCATCGACGATTTAAATATAACCTCGGCATTTGTTTTTTAGGGGGAAAAAAAAAGATTGCAGCCAGTGAAAGGGTAGGAAAAGTGTTTATTCAGGCTATGGACCTCGGTGCACTGCTGGTTTTGGCTCGTGGAGGCTCATGAAGCTTTACCCTCCGATGGGGACCTGCCCCTCGGATGGCCACAGCCACCAGCCCCACGGCAACGGGATCCTGAGCCGGAGCGAGCGCCCGCAGATCCGGACAGGGACCCGACCGCCGCCACCCAGGGCTGCCAACTTCTTGCACAGCTCTGGGCAAAGCGACTAACACAAAGCGGAAGCCCTCAGGAGGACCAAATTCTTCCTCAGCCTTTCAATTAGCTCCTAATCCCTTCGCTCCCATAAAATCTCAGCTGTCGGCTGCCCCTGTTTGTGTATTTCCACTGGCCACGAAAGCCACCTCCCTGAGCATCTGTCTGTGCGGTTTGGGCTGAAACCTCCGGCCGTGCCAACGGCCACACCTCTCCGCAAAGAACATGTAATTGCAAAATTTTTTTTTTTTTTTTTTTTTTCCCCTTTCCTCCTATTTAACGTAAAACAAGCAGACACCCGTCACCATCCTCTGCTTCGGCTCTGATGCAAACTTTTTCCACCTGGCCAAGTTAGGCGTTCGCAAAATATAAATAAATGTGAAAAGAAAAGGTGGGGGGGGCGGGGGGGGGGGGGGCAGGTAAAAAAAAAAGGGGCTGTCAGTAGAGATATTTTTAAACACATGACACACAGGAGTGTGACACACTTGGTGTTCTCAGTGGGTGGGTGCAGTGTTATTTCGTGTTATTCTTGTCGCTGGGCCCAGCATTACAAGTGTACACGTTATTAGTGGTGTCTGATACCAGCGTGTGGCACGACTGCCCAGTCCCAACCTGCTGTGAAGGGCTGGGGATGGGTGGGAGTCCAGCTGCAGCCCCACGTCGATGGTGCAGGGGTTGTTTATGGCATAAACATGATTAGGATGGGGAGGCTCCAAATCAAGGGCATTCCATTGCCTTGCTTGTACCCTGTTTTGCTTTGGCATGTTCATCTGAGCTGGCGTTGCTGCAAGTCCATCTTTCCATGCCTGCTTGTCCATCCGAGGGGTACTGGTCCTCAGGTGGTGGTTTTGGCGATGGAGGGAGCAGGGACCACGCACGCGGGAGCCGGGGAGGTGGCGGTGAAGGTGGCAGAGGCTGGTGCCGGCCAACGTCTGCCAGACTCGTACATGAACTCGTGGTTTTATAGCCCTATAAAAGGCAGCTGACAGAAGAGGTTCTGATTTCGGAGGCTCCAACTGAGCTGGGAGGAGCTGGGAGGAGCTGGCCTCGTCTGCCGGCGCCGCGTCTGCTGGTGCCGAGCCTCGGCCGTGACGTCGGGGCGGGAGAGCCGGGCTGGGATTCCCGGCGTGCCGGGGGCAGGAGCCGGGCGCTCGCCCCGGCCATTGCCGCGCTCCTGCCAGCAGCGCCGAGCGGCCACGTTCCTGGCTCGCTGCTCGGAGACTGTGTGCAATGCTTGGAAGGGACGTTCCGGCACCTTACGGCACGGGGCGGGCGCATCGTGCCCGCCCTGCCCTGGGTTTGCTGTTGGCAGTCGCATCGCAGGTACCGGAGTTTGCAGGGAAGGATGAGGCCGGCTGAGATCCCGGGTGTCCGTTCACCTCCGGCACATGTACACCAGTGTGATGGGCAGAACTGGTGTAAAGCACTAATGGCTCCGTGGTCTGGTCCCTTCCCTACCGTGGCCTCTCCGGCTCGCGGGTTTGCTTTCTCTCCCCTGCCCACTTCTCGCCATCCCCACTCATGCGTTGCGTTTCTGCTCGGTACCTAAATACCTTTCTGGAGCCAGGCCAGGGGACTTGGCCTGGGTCCCTTCTCACACTCACAGATTTCTTGTGGATTGCTGTCACCCTCTCTGGGGCTGAGCCTGCAGCAGGACCATGCCAACGATGGAGCAGGATGGGCACTAAGTAGGATTACAGGAATGGCAGCAGAAGATTCACTTACTCGAAACCTTGGAGGTTTCAAATTAGGGCAGGGGCAGGGCTGTGGATACAGCTTCTCTTCCCAATTATACTTGGGACCATCACAGAAAGTTTGCTCCTCTTGCAACACATGCCAGTGTGAAGGTTTAGTGTTGGACTTGGGGATGCTCCGTTTTAACCAGACTTAGCCCTGAGTTACCAGCTCAGAAACCAGGGAAGTGTCCTCCTTATCCCAAAGCAAAGCGGAGGCAGTGAGGAGAGGCTGGGAACTCAGGAAAAGAAGAATTAACCTTTTAAAGAAGTTGAATTTCTGTTAAATCCTAGAAGGTGGGGATAAAAGAAGAAACTAACCCCTTGGAAATGTTCAACTCGGATAGGTTTGTTGTGCAAATCTGCAAACTGGAGGAAATTTGTCTTTTGGCCCATTTCCATACGAAAGATGGAGAAACTCACTTTCAAACTCAGCCTATGGGATGTGCTGCTTCATTGCCCGTTGTCTGCGTGGGGATGCAGGGCCAGCGCGGAGGGCTCCTGCGCCTTGGCTGGGCACTATGTCACTGGAAACCAGGGAAAGAAAGTGAAAAGCGAAGCCCTGAGCTTTCCCTTTCTCCCACTCAGCCTGCTCAGAAATCTCCATGGTGCTCCTGTGCCTTGATCCCCCACCACGACCAATGGATCCTGGCTCTTTTTTTATGGAGACTCCCCACCGAGGTAGACGCTAGTTAAAAGGTTACTGCCCAGCTGTGAAATATGTAGACAGGGTAACAGCTAAATGGCGCAGTGACCTCATATCTCATATTTATTGACTAAACGTGGCTTGAACTAGTCACCACTAGTAAAATAAACCACAGCCCCAAGTACTGCAGGAATATTCCATGGCAGACAGACTCCTGGTTCCTCGTCACACTCCTCCTTTCACTTGGGGGAAAAAAAAAAAAGGCAAAAACTTTGTTACTAACCTGATTTCATTTACAAGGTAGGTCCTGCAGAAACCCTTTCAGTGCAAGCTTACTTTTGCTGATGAGAAGAGCTGGACATCTCTCTGGTTTTGCACTGAAAAGAGAGGGTGTGAATGAGCCTCTGGATTATGTTTTTGCCAACATCCACCTCAAGAAAAAGCTTGATCAGAGTAGGACGGGGTGTTAGGCTTTAACAGAGAGAGCTGGGGTCAAGCTACTTTTTGTGACATCTATGTCCATGTCACATTTGCTGTCTCGAGGATGAGAAATCATAGACTCATGGGATGGTTTGGGTTGGAAGGGACCTTAAAAACCACCTTGTTCCAACCCCCCCGCCGTGGGCAGGGACACCCTCCACTACACCAGGTTGCTCAAAGCCTCATCCAGCCTGGCCTTGAACGCTTCCAGGGATGGGGCAGCCACAACCTGGTCTAGTGCCTCACCACCCTCAGAGGGAAGAATTTCTTCCTTAGATCTCATCGAAATCTCCCCTCTTTCAGTTTAAAGCCATTGTCCCTTGTCCCTACACACCCTTGTCAAAAGTCCCTCTCCAGCTTCCTTTTAGGTCCCCTTTAGGTATGTCTGGCATCTTTAGGTATTTTAGGTGTCTCTGTCTTGACCAGCTCCCCCCACCCCTGCCATGCTGAGCTCTCCTGAAGCCGTGCAGCATCACCTTCCCTGATCCCCCAAAGTCTCTGGCCGGGTGACCCGTTTCTCATCACCTCGTGACCCGAAAGCCTGTGGGGTGTTGTAAACTGTCTGTGTTGCAGCTTATTAGCTCACGGCCGTCTGCAGGTCCTGGGGGGTGGTGGTGGTGGAAGCCCTGTGCCACAATAACCAGGGTCTGGGCTGGAAAAGCCGCAGCGTGCTGCAGGTGTTGCTATAACGTACTGCCCGGGATTACCTTTTCGGTCAAAAACTATGATGCAGTGTTTCCCTTCGGAGATTTACGTGTGCGTGGAGGGGGGATGCCGAGTATTGGAAAAAAGATGAACTTGGCACCGGGATGGGATACAGATGTTACAGCCGTGAGCCCACGTCAACATGGGCTGTAAACTGGAGGCGCGGAGCTGAGCTGCTCTCCGTGGCTGCCTTTCACTGCAGCAATGATGCAGAGATCCCCTCCCTCGCCCATCCTTCCCCTCCCTCGCCCATCCTTCCCCTCCCTCACCCATCCTTCCCCTTCCCACCCACCAATTTCTCAGGTAAACTACTAAAGAGACTCAAAATTCAAGGGCTGAATGAGAATGATTATTTGGAGGTTACCGGTCAAAAGTCATCTTGGTCATGTCACCTGGGATCTTATGCTAATTGTTATCGTGGCTGGTTTTTCCAGGTTAATCTGTAGGTAGATAACGAGGGTCAGAGAAAGGAGAGGAAACGGCCTCGTTAATGCTGGGTGGAGATAATCATTCCTGCTTCTGGTGGGGGGAGCTTTGCCAGCAGAGAACAACAGAAGCATCTTTCCCTGCTGATGTGACACCCGTTCTTCTCTAGAAAATTGGGTCACTGAGACTGAAGCCCTCTCTCTTTCTTCTTTTTTTTTTTTAAGTAGGAAAAAGTAATTGTGGCTCTTACTGTCTGTGGTAATATTTTGATAGGGGAATGAATGTTAAAAAGCCATTCTAAACGTCCTGAAATAGTGCAGAATTCTGCATTTAGGGAAGCAGTGCTCACAAATGGTGAAGCTAGTGATATGCTACTGTTCAATCAGAAGAGATAACTTTATTGCTTTCTTGCCCTTATCATCCTTTGATTTGTTTCATTTCATGTCTCTGACTGGAGCAGGACACTGGCTTGATTTGTGTGTCAGCTACGTTTACTCAACACGCGGCGAGCAGGGTTTGGAGAGTTTGTTGGGATGTGTTTGTGCTGTTTAATTTCATCTGCGCTTCTGGCTGTCCCAGTTCTTCAGCACCAAGCACTGGGGCAGCCAACCGCCCTCCAGTCTGGGGCCGAAGCCATCGTGTCTCATGGTTTCCACCTGAGGTCATAAATCACGCCGGAGCTGGATTAAAGCTTAGGTTGGATTCACTGGCAGTTTTGCTATTTTCACTGAACCTTGCAGTGATTTGGACGTGAGCTGAAGATTTATGCGTATTTGCAGAGCCCACGGTTCCAGGTCAGAGCTCGGACTGAGGCATTACCAGGGAATCATTGCTTCCCCGAACATCTTTGGTGGCCTCATCTGAAGCAAGAGACATTGCTAGGAAAACACATCCAGTGCTTATCTCCCTGCTGGGTCTCCTCTGAGGAGTGAGAGACTCGACAAAACAAGCCTGAAAATGCTGAGATAAACATTGCTCAGGAAAAACGTGATGTGCCTGCGTTGTTCTTAGCTCAGGCAATACCAGAGTCTGCAAGTAACGGTGCTGGGAAGAGCATGTGGGCAGATCATGAGCAGAAAATTAAGAGTGGAGTGGAACACAAGTTTTATTGTCCTTTTCTAATCTCAGTACATGCAAATGGGAGTCGTAGATGGATGGGGTATCTCAGGGAAGCCCCAGCTCTGTGTCTCTGACATCAAGATAAATGGGCTGACATGATACTGGTGCTTGAACCAAGGTGATATCTTCCAAAATGTTCTGTCCCAGGGCAATCCCTCTCTCTGGAAAGGTAACTTGGACGACCTGTTTGTTACAGCTGTTCCCTCTGGATTTGCCAAGTGGTTCCCTGAGGTGATGCGCATCATCTTGTAACCACGGTCGTAATTTTCCCTTCTATATTCATCCAGACTTCATTGTCAGAGCTTGGACCGCAGGTGAGACCTTGTTTCGACCTGTGGGAAGGTGGATTGGGCTTTTGTGTATTCCCTTGGGATGCTGTGAGCTCAGACATCTCACTGCTTACCCAGCTCCCGTGGCTCCCACGTGCCAACCCACGTACGCACCCGTCCGCGTACACGCACACGCGCTCCCTCGCCGGCCGATCTCCAAATCTGTTCTGGAGGAATTGGAGCCGTAACAATATGGCAGTAAAAAATAATGAAATGCCATCATAAAAAAGATGTGGAAAAGCAATTATTTATTTATACCTAGGGAACTAGGAATAATACACCTGTTTCATAGGGATGGCTGGCACAAAGCTGGCATTGCATAGTGGTACTTAATAATTTTTTTACCACACTTTATAGGCTCTTTCCTGCAATTAATGCTAAATAAAATCAACATTTCTCCAACTTGTGTTTCTGGCTCTCATTAACTCCCTTCTTGCCATTCACCATCTCTTTGCCTCTCGGTATCTTTTAGTGTTTTGTATTTTTCTAAATTTTTCTTCGCTCTTCACTTCTCATAAGCTCCAGTCTGTGACAGCTTCAAAGAGCAGGACCTGCTCTCTAATTGAATTAACGTGAGATTTCCCAGGCTGGTGCAGGATTGTTCCAAACCATAGGGTTTAGCAAGGGCTGCTCCTTGGGGTGGAGCACAGGCACCTACCCAAGGCACAGGGATGAGCCCCAGAGCCCTGGCACGGGGCTGGGGGGCGGCACCCTTCCTCTCGATTTGAGCCCACAGCTGGGGGGGGACAGAAAAACAGCTTGAATCACAGAAAACCTATGGAGGACCTGATTTACAGCTGATGGGTGGCAACGCAAGAGGAAGGCTGGAAATTTAGACCATCATCCGCTCAAGTGAATTGGTGAAGCAAAATGCTATCGAGGGTGCTGGGAGGTGGTTTCAGGACAAAACTGGTCCTGAGCTCTGCGCTGAATTGATTGTCTTTCTCTGTTTTTTAGGAAGGAGAAGCTTCAAGGACTCAGAGCAACTGAGAGCTCCCTAGAAGTGCTGGAAGCTCTTGGCCATGAAACACTTGTCCAGGTCTCAGATGATGTGAGCCCTCTTGCTCTCCTGCTTTTGCCTCCTGCCCTAAATTTCCAACTGATTTCAAATCATGGGATTTCAACATTTTCTTTTGTTGTGAACCTGGAGGACAATACTCCCTGCCAGCAATGCTGACAACAGGTAAGATGGAAATTCTGAAGGAACAGAAATTTTCTTAAGGGCCTGTTTCAGACTTTTTACATTTTTATGTTACAAATATCAGGCAGAATTTTCTGAAGGTGAAAATGTCCCCAGTTTGGTTGATACTTTCTCTGTTGCTTCACTTGATCAGGCAATTTTTCTTTCTGCGGCATCCCACCCCCACGCCCCAAATAAATTTTATTAATTCCCACACCCCAAATAACTTGTATTAATTCCCATGTCAAAAAGAAAAGAGGGAGAACTTTTGCTTCATTAACCTCTTCCTTCTGATTTTGAAATTGCAGATTTTCTGTCTTTAGTTTCTGTTCTTTTTAAACAGAAAACCTCCTGATTTTTCCCATTGAAAAATATTTTGGATGAAACACTCTTCCCCTCTCAAAATCTCCTGCCCCAAAATGCATGGATTTATTCCTAATGCCACTGACATTATTTAATGCATTTAATATTTGTTTAAGTAGATAAAGTGAGCTGGGAGAGTAATTAAAAAGCAGGGGTTTCCCTGTGCCAGTGAACTCCAGGTGTCAAACTGGCCCTCGAAGGCAGGAGAGAATCAGCTCCAAGAACATGCACCATGAAGCCTGAAACCGAAGTCACCCAGGGCTCTTTGCGATGGCGCGGGGAGCCCTGCGAGCCTTGCATTCATTACAGCCAGAAAGTTTTTTGCTTTTTTTTTTTTTTTTATTTAATCAAGAGCAGTTGCAAGCATGCCTCAGATGGCAGGACGGCTTTATCTGCCATCTAGTTCAGATGTGGGGAAATAGGACCCACATGTTATCAGCTGATATGTGAAATAGAGAGAGGATTATTAAGGAGGATAAAGGCCACGAGGAAAGAGGAGCCATGCCTGCTGCCAGCGCCCATCTCTCCCTGCAAGCCTCCTCTCCCTCTTCCCCACAAGCTCCAGTTAACTGATGAAAAGGCTGGTGTCAGGGCTTCGGGATTTATGTGGATAAGGGTGTAGCGACGCCTGGCATTAGCGAATGAGATCCACGTGTTGCTCCTGCAGGATGATCTATAGGCAGGTTTCTGGGGATCAGCACAAAGTGAAATACGCCGGCGGCTCTCCGGCCAGCTCTGATCCTGCCCCACTCCCACGTCTCCTACCTGCTGGCAGCTCCTCCCAGCTGCCTGCCATTACCCAGCCCACGCGCCCAGCATCACCTCAATTAATTCTCTGTGGCCCGTGGATGCTCCTCTTGGGTGGCCCATCCATGAGCAGCAGCTCAGGAGCACCATCTGGGGTTGGGCATCCCAGGATGCTGCAGCCCGGTGTGGGATGAGACTGTTCTGAGCTTTTGCAGAGGCTGTGGAGTTTCACCCAGCAGCTCTAAGAAGGGCTGAAATTATTTCCATGGTATTTACAGCAGCTGCGTCTGGGCACAACCACAACCCCTCGTTTGCAGAAGCCCACCCTGCCAAGTGCATCGGGGAAGGGGACAGGTTTGGTCTCAGCATCTCTGGTGGTGCCCAGGTTTGGTAGCAGGTCTCCCCATCATCCTTTTCTCCTGGAAGAGAGGAGGGAGGACAAGCTTGCAGTTGTACCACCCACGCAGGAGGGTGGGATGGCTCAGCCCCTCCTGCTCCCCATGGTGGGCTGGATTCAGACCTGCGGTGCAAGGCAGCATGTCCTGCCCCAGGACCTGTCTACCCATAAGCTATGGTCCTCCACATGCGAGTCTGCTCGTTAAATACACGCCTCCGCACACCCATATCTGAGGAGGTGGCAGGCAGATCTTATATGGATCTAAAATCTGATTAATCTCAACCTAGACATAATATTAATAATTTAATATTCCCCTGCATATAACATTTTCTCTTGCTTCCCACACAGCCCAAGTAAAGGGTGAGAGATTTGCCTCGAATAATACTATCTCGCTGGTTTTCTACTCTGAGCTTTAACCTTTCCAGATTTTCCCATTAAAACACTTGGGGGGAGAGAAGAAACAAGATCTTGTCAAAAAATAGGAACCTCTAAACCAGTGACCGTCAGCCCTTCATTGGAGTGGGTTCCCCCAGTGCTGGATTTGGGATGTAAGTGGTTGTGGTGGCCTCTCTGAAGTCTGTCATTACCGAAACAGCCCTTTTCCTCCTCTTCTTTAGGTCAAAGCGCCCGTGTGGGTCAATCCATCCTCACCACCGTCTCTCTGCCCTGGGCCACCATGCTCCTCCAAGGCGATGGGTGCTGAGAGCCGGGCCAGCACCCCAGGGTTGGTGGCAGGAGAGTGCATCTCTTAAGGACTTCGCAGACCATCGTCCTGTTTATGCCTCCTGGTCCAGTGGTTGCTTTTCTCGCCAGGGCAGATGACTGGTGAGTCCTGCTGAGCTGCAACACGAGCCGTGCCAGCCTTGCTCAGTCATTCCCTTGTTGGTCATTCCCCTTTTTCTGAATGAAATGCTTTGCGTTTGTCCCTGCTGAACTGTCTGGGAGAGTTTTTTCAGGCGCTCTCTCCGTTTTTTTCAAGCTCAAGCTAAACGCCTGATTTTGGCATTGCTATTTGGGAATTGTCTCGCTCGGACTCTGCTTGAGTTTCTCCGTCTTCAAAACAGGGCTGACACTAATTGCCCATTTGCAATGCATTTCCAGACACGTGGCTGTAAAGTGCTGTATGAAAAAAACAGGCATTGTTATTATGAAACCTTCAGGAAAAAAATTAATAGATTCATATAACTCCACGGTCATTAAAACAAACCTTATGTGGATGGAAGAGACCAGAACTGAATAAACCTTGAGCAAACACAGCCTTTCACAATGAAACACAAACTGGTTTTAATCAGCAGAGCCAAATAAGTTCTATTTTCCAAGGTTTCTTTTTCCCCTATCTCTTTCTTGCAATATTAGCAATTGCAGAAGAGCACATTGGCCTGATGAAAAGAGGGGAATTTTGCCCGACTCCTGGTCTTAATGAATATAATTTTTAAAAAATAACAACAAAATACTCTGCTGGCCAGGTCTCAAGTAGCTTTCAGCTACTCTAGGATCTCCGCCAGCCTTTCTGAGTGTGTTATCCTGTGGTTAGAGCACCACTATTTGTCCATAGATTTGGGACAAAATTGGGTTTAAGCTCCATCAAGATGGTAAGAGAGGGCTGATGATCACCTCCTTGCGTTCGCTTCCGTTAGGGAGGCCACCCTTCCACCTCACCAAGGCTTCTCCTGTGTTTGTTTGGGAAACAGAAATAGCTTTCTGCTAAGAGGATGAGGAGGTTACACATCCTGAGCTGTCAGGGTGAGTCAACAGCCTGGAGCTGGTGGGGCTGCCTGCAAGGCAAGGAATGGGAGACACCCTTGGAGGGGAGCCCGCTGCTGTCCACCTCATCGCTGCCTGCACTGGGGACCTCTCTCCATCAGGATACCTTCCACACAGGTGATGTGATAGCTCCTCTGTGATAGCTTGACCCTGAAAAGGCCACCATTCCTACCTTTCACCAGCATAAGACAGCCTCCAACTGGAAAAGGATGGGAGAGCTAACTTTCATCACAGTAATGACATCTGTCTGTCTATCCCTTTGCCTCTTTCCTCCATCCAGGCTTTAGACTCTTCATGGACTTTTCCACCGTCTGCCTAATGACTGGGATGCTGGAGGCTGGAATCATCAAGGCTCTGCTGTGCTTACAAATAGTTACCCCTGTACAAAGCTGACCCTGTGCTGCCCACCCAACATCGCAGACTTTCCATTTTCGTATGTACCAGATGACTTCAGTGTCCAGAGCAAAAAGCTATTGCAGAAGGTCATGTTGGCATCTAATTCTTGATGCGAAAGGTGCTAGCTGCAAATCACATGGTGGGATTCATCGAGGAGAAGGAAGAGGGAACTTCCCTTCTCACTTTACCTTGCTTTCCTCACACTGAATCCAAGCTCATCTCTGGGATGAAGAAGGTGGAGCCTCAGCATCTTGCAAGCTGTGAAGGAGAAAAAGCTGGGAGAAAATGGCCCAGCCATCTCCTTGCTAATACACACCTAATTTTTACTAAAACTGTGATGTCTGCTTGCAAGTTCATTTGTAAGTACTAAATTTAATGACATGTCTTGCTATGACAAATGTGGAGGAGGGCTTTCAGATGACACATTGATTAGTCTCATTCCTGCATGGGAAACTTTCAGTCTGTGCTACTTTCACTGTCTGGAATAAATGAGCACCCTCCTGATGATGCCATCAGGCCACGTGAGCACCAGCCAGACCTGGAAATGTGCAGGTTCTTGGTAGCTGTAGGAGTGTAAGATTGTGTAACTCATTGGCAAAAGTGTGTGTATCTATTTGCAATCTACTGTCTCCTGCTAACAGGTTTAGGTCCAGATCAGTAATGGTACTTAATCACCTCCCTCTTTGTAATTACATTGGTATGTAGACATTTAATTATATTTTGTCCTCAGCTAAGCTAGGTCCATCATTTTTTCATTTGTTGCTGGCAAAGACTGTGCACAAAGATGTGTAGTAACTTTTAAGCAACCACTAGTTCCTGGTGGTGCTGAGAACTTCATTTTTCAGCTCAGCTGGCCAACGTATGTGTGCTAAAGCTGGTGATCTTGCATTCAAATCTAACCCAGCCTGAGGGTCATAGAAATGGCACAGTCATTGCACTGTCAACAAACACTCTCAAGCAGTAATGACAGTGCCCTAAAGCAATTTCCTTCTAATGTTGCTTGAGATGATGACAATGACTCATAAAAGCTAGAAGCCTCCAGATTCTTTGGCCAGGCGGGATGTCCCGCTGATGCTTTGAGGGTCTCACACTTGGGTGAGAATTTGTATCCCATCAACCCAAAGGATGAGTGAGTGGGTGGTGTCTGGGCTAGGCCAAGGAAAAGAGACAAGGGAATAGCAGAGACCAAGAAGAGAACTGGTGATGTGGCAGTGGGATGAGTTCTGGAGTTTGCAAGCTAAAGGCATATTCCTTTCTTCATCATTTCTGCATGAACTTTTTTTCCATTTTCATTTTAGGGCATTTTCGGAGACAGCGGTGCAGGAATACACAGTCTTGTCATGGAGGAGAGGGTGGCAGGCTGCTATGTCCTTTCCCCAGTTTCCTACCAGGAGAGTACTGGGCAGATTCCCCAGTGATGAGACAAGTAGAGTGATGCACACGTGTCTGTTGGGTGGTTTGAGTTCTCAGTAGCTCTGATGGAGCATGACTAACAGGTGAGCTGAAGAGAAAGGTGCAGGAAACTCACTGCAGCAATGCTGAATAAAAGAGAGTCTCCTTGCCCAAAATTGTGCAGCCTGATGAGACAGGGACGGGGCAGTGAGTAGCAGCATCACCCAATCCTGTACCCTTTCCACTGACTCTCTTCAAGAAGGTCCATCCAGTGCCCTTGAGCTGCTACGGATGCCAGTCTCACCTGTAGACCTTTCTCCATGTGAACTTATGACCATGAAGCACCAGCAGTACATCCCCCAAGACAATTCCTTGAGGCAGCCGGTCACAGCAGCCAGTCTCTCCACTGTGTTTGTCACAAATCAAGTTATTACATGCCGCATCCAACGTGACGCTGGTGTTACTCACCCATGGTTACTTTCCATCCAACTCACTGCTTCTGCAGCGCAGAACCAGTCGTGCCAGCTAACAGATGCCATCTAAATGGTGTGGAATGGACTTCTTGTGTGCTAGAGATGTTAGGTCATGTAAGTCCTTCCCAAGGGGTATAATTAGAGATCGCCCCACCCGCCTTCCACGTGTTGAGCTTGACAAGGCTTGCTGGGCTGCAAACCCCCTGGTAGGACAAGTAACCAGCTTGCGATGAAGCCTGCCCAGAGGGCTGGATGCTCCATGGCTGCGGCGCGGTGCCCGGTGCCAAATTCATGGGCCTCTCGCCTGTGGGTTTGCACGGAGCAGTGGTGACAGCCAGCTGGGCCACGCTCTCCGCTCACAACCCAGCCCCATTTGCTCGCTGCTTGCATCTTGCAACCAACATGGGCTTGGAGGTGACTTGTATCCCCCTGCTATGATGTGTTACCAGGGGGAATATACCCTTCTCTGTGCACAATTAGTTTGGCCATGAATATTTTCTGCTAAAAAAATCAGTCTCTCCAAACTGAAGATATTTTGCTTTTTCCATTGCTGCAGCTTCCTCCCATTTTCCAGTAGCATAAATAGAAACAGAATATTATTTTTATTTTAACTTTAGATTCTTATTTTGTGAAAGACAAAAAAAAAAAAAATGCAACGAGGTAAATGCGTCTGGCAAAGCCTTCACTTCCTGGAAAAAAAAAAATAGTCATCTGACTTGGAAGGATGTTTCCAAGAGAATACGAGAAAATGTAGGATCAGCTCAGTTTGGAAAGGAATTGCCATCTTTGATTGACAAGAGGCAGAGAGGAAACCGTTGTTCTTACTTACACACAGCCCAAACCTGCAGCTTATAAACTTCCCATCGCTCTCAGGCTTGTGGTCCCTGTTTCTTTTTGCTTTTCATAGAATCACAGAATGGGTTGGGTTGGAAGGGACCTCAAAGACCATCTAGTTCCAACCCCCCTGCCATGGGCAGGGACACCCTCCACTACACCAGGTTGCTCAAAGCCCCATCCAACCTGGCCTGGAACACTTCCAGGGATGGGGCATCTACAACTTCTCTGGGCAGCCAAACAAGTTAAGCACAAGATTTAAATCTGGGGTTTTTTTCCCCTTTTTATTGTCATACCTGACTCTTTTTCTCTCTCATGTAGACGATCAGCTTCTCAAAACTGGTCTTACATCCAGAGCCTGTGTCCTTGTGCCAAAATCTCCCAGCATATCCCAGCATCACAGCGGTATTTCAGCGCACAGAAGCTGCTGTTTCTGAGCTGTTTGTGCATCTTTCTCTAAAGTGCCTGGTCCAGGGCACACAGGGCTGATGTGAGCTGGAACTACACGTTTCTAGGTCAAACATCTCAGGAGAACTCTGATCCTCCAGTCAGAAACCCCACAGCCTTCAAAAGGAGAGGAGAATGCCTCCAGTTAAGCTCTCAGTGGGGGGAAAAAAGTCCTGTTTTCCTTTTAATTGATTTTTTAAAAACTCTGCCCTTCAGAAAAAAAACAAAACCCAAGGTGCATGGAGGTAGGAAACGGAGCAGGATGTTAAATACACAACCCACGTCAGCAAGGAGCTTGCTCTTCACCAGCCATCCACCCGAAATACCTGGGGCGAGGAAGGAGGCTGCGGAACGTGTTGCAACAGAGCGAAGCCATCTCGGAGCAGAGCTGCCACCCAACCGGCGAGCGGGGAAGGTGCCTTCAGCACCCACGTGTTCAATGGCTCCGCTTTGATCCCCGCGGAGCAGCACGCCAGAAGCAGGGTGAAAATGTTCATTCCAAGAAAGTCCCTGTCCTCACTCTGGCAAGTTTATTGTCCTAATTGACTTATGGCGCTCGGTTCTGAATTATCCGCCTTGCAAAAGTGAGTGGCACCAGTGATTTTCTGCTTTATGACACACTTCGTAAGAAATAATTTGAAAAAAATCATAACTAGCAGTAGTTTTAGATCACTGGTGCTCATGAACTAGCCTTAGTTTAAAGTATGGTGGAGAAAAGAGGGGTTTTTTTTGATGATGCATCCTTAAAACCGTGTCTGCGTTACTCTTTTCCCATAATTAAATTATTGCTTATAAGAACTTTTGCTCGGTCAGAAAGAGAAAAAAATAACAATTATAATAATTCCATTTCAGTGTTTTCCATAAGCTCCTAGCCAAGTTGGCCAATAACTAAGGCAGAGAGCAGGGGAAAAAAAAGGTATGTATTGTATACTCACTTAAAACTTGGCTAGAAATGACCTTTTATTGTCTAATTTTTTTTTCCATGCCCAACTTGGCTACTGGAGGCAAACTCATTGCCAAGTTTCTACAGTGTGTTATTTTCCTACGTGTTATGTGTTCAAAAACATTTTAAAAAGCTGCCCTCCAAGTGTTGTATGAAGGTTTTGCATGGACAAGGGCAGAGGAGCCTGGTTTGATAGCCTTACCAGGGAAGGTGCTGGTGTGACAAAGCTCGAGAGTTGCTTTTTTGGGTCATTTTTTTGATTTCCCCCCCCCCCCCCCGCCTCCAGTTCCCCTTGCAGCCCAACATGGCAAGATCTCCAAATGGGCTGTGCTAACAAAGGCAGCTGAAGACAGCCATGTGATGTTAATATAAACCTCCTCTGTCAGCTTGGAGAGGCACCAGGACATCGCCCCGGAATGCTTTCTGCAGTGTGGTGGCATGTGTCAGGCACGCTCCGCCGCGGCTCTCCGGAGGGCACGGGGCCTTTTCCCTCTCTCTGGGTCACTGCAACATGTGTCGTGTTGTGTCTGAGCACATCGATGGCTTTTTAATTAAAAAAGACAAAAAAAAAAAAAAAAAAAAAAAAGGAAGTGATTCTGGCTTACAACAAAACCCAACCCCAAAAGCGGTTCCTGTTGTTCTGGCTCATCCATAAGGATCCGGCCATGGCATAAGTGATACTTGAGTCATGATAAAATAAGAACTGCAGCTCTCTCCACGTTTCAAGGGTAATTTCTCTTTGAGCCCCTCGTTAAAAACACCACACTGGAATAAATATAAAGACCAGGGGCTCAGGCGTATTCTTATCTGGGATCGTTTCATTTCAGAAAAGAAGAAAAATGATTTTAAAATTTGATGCAATTTTTTTTTTTTTTTTTGTGGTCGTGCAGCTTAAGCTTGTGTTTCACTGCGTTTGCCTCAGAGACATGTTTAATTTCTTTCTTTTTATATATTTAATTTCAATTTCTGGTTTTCATGAAGTCCCGCAATGTTTTTTTTTGTGGTGAGCTGCCATGGTGTTACCAATGCATCTGAAATATTACAGGCAGAAAGACAGCCACTTGAAAGCAATAACGAGGGCAAGTCTGTCCTAGCTTTTATTTCCTATATGTATTTTGTCCTATAAAAATTAAACAAAGGGTAAAGCTTTCAGATATCCTGATCCTGCAACTGCTTATAAACACATTTAATTTTATTATTCAGCAGCACGAGCTGCATACATCTATAATTAGTGGTATAAGCTCTAGCTTTTGAACATAATTTAGAAATCCAGCTACGGAAAAGGAAATAAAAGTGCAATTTTCAGATGTACAACTGCACCTTGTGATACCAAACATCTTTGCAAACCCTGCCCCAAATGATATAGAAGCAAAAGTCCCACTAACTGAGGTAGGTGCCTAAATCAGTCAAATGTGGCAGAAGGGGACTGTATTCCCGGTGAGTCTTTTTCCATTTTATGGATCATCCTATTTTCACACGCGTATTTTTCACTCTGATGTAGATGGACTCACTCTTTGTTGGTAACCAAGTACATATTTAACTCTGCTATGTGCACTGCTGGCATTTGTTGGGTTGCTTAAGTGCAGGTCAAATCAGAGAGGACTTGGAAGAAAAGTGATGGAGACAAAACTGAGAGGGGAAGGGTCGCGTGCCGCGCGATGCGCACAGATGGCTTATTATCGCTAGGACCATGTGGCAGAATCCAAACTCATCTTGACAGTCTGTTCTCATGATACAAAACTCTTTCAGGGACTGCTGAACCTCTGAAAGTATCCGGGTGCGTTCTGCACCATGTTCACACTTCGCTGACCTCGCAGAAGCCTCGGAGTAGTTGCAGTTTCAAGTCTAGTTTGACAAACTAAGAGGCTTAGCGCAGTGCTGTGGTGGGATGGAGATCCAGCCAAATAGTTTGGTGTTTGCCAGATCTCTCAACCCAGGCTCAATAGGTTTCCGTAGGTTTCCAGAGAGCAGATGGACGTTTTGTAGGTCCCACCTTGCCTGGCATCTCTACAGGGTTGAAAGTAACTCAACAGAAGCTCTTCTCTGTGGATCAGTCCTCACCTTTCTCCTGCTCAAAGACTACGCAGAAAGCAAGAATCAGGTGACTGAAAGATTTATGTTGGAACTAGATCCCCGTGGATGAGAACACGAATAACACCTCCATCCCCTCCCAAATCTTCCAGGCCTGACCTTTCACAATCTCCATTTCCTGACCAATGGCTCCAAAGAAAATAGAGCTGCTCGTTGGTATTTAATGGAAATCTGCGCAAAACTTGTCAAAATACACCACCATGCCTGTCAGATGCCTGGGACAAGACCTCTACAGTAGTTTCCAGAAACCCAGTGCAATTACTTACATTTTAAATTATCTTTAATTGTCGCATGTGAGCTGCAGAAACATTTTTCCCCACTCTGAAGCAAGACCTCGCTATTAAGAGTCACCCCGTAATTGCGGCTGCGATCGGGGGACCGCGGCAGGTCGGCGCGGAGGTTAGCGCGGGGCGCAGCGGGGCCAGAGCGGCTGCCCAGAGCTGGTAAGTGGAAGTGACACGTCACGATAGTCCCATCAATTATGCAGGGGCAGTTTGGAGTGTAAACTTTTTAGTGAATCTAATTACCTCGCCAGATGTTTTAATCCAATCTCCTCGCCCCTCCTCTGCCATCAAATACCACATTGTTTATGGAGTTCCCGATATGAGAAAGTCACCTCAGCTGTAGAATTTGGAATAAACTTGTTGAGGTGTTGGGTTTTTTTGCAGGAACTGAGCATCCTTTCGCTATCCGAGAGACTATTCAGGTTCATGTGTGACTCCGTACTGGTGGGACTGCGCTGAACCAGAATGAAGGCGCTCACGAATCGATGAGGGTGTCAGGAAGGGTGCAAGACTGATGAAAAATAGATGAGATGGTGCAAATGTGCTCAAGAGCTGAATGACAACTTGTTAGCCTGGCAACGCCGAATCTACGCGGGCCCTGTCAGTAGCACGAGAGATGCTGCAGCAGATTTTCCAAGGCTGTTTGCAGCTTGACCTAATGTTCCTGCTGACACAGAACCCCGAAAGAGCAGCTAAAAGCAGCATTGCTGAATTCTCCTGATTTGCTCCCAGATTGCGCTCGATGTGAGCATGATGGGATGCACTTGCTGGTGCATCCAGGAGAGGGGATCGTAGTGAATTAACTCCGCGCACGGATGAATGATGTTACCTTCCAGAAGCGTAGAGCAGGGAAGGAGCCTACCAGCACTGGGAGGAGTTTCCTCATCATTCAGTGAAGCGTGTTTTTTGGTTTGGTGGGAAATCTCGGTGTGGGCGTGCAACACATTGACCAATCTTCAGCCTGGACTGCAGCACGTGGAAAAAAATCCCCGTCTTTGACAACTGAAATACCTAACATGAAAAAGAAAACAGCCCCAATCAGAGGAGTCTCAAACTGCTCTTCGTTAACTCCAGTTGTACAATTTGATGGTCTTTGTTTTCACCAGCTTATCACGTGAAGAGCTGCTTCTCTTGCCTTCTTGCCCTGTCCTGTTCCTGGGTGAGGGAACATTCAGACCTGTACCAGGCACGACTCCCGTCGCGCGCTCGTGGGATGGAAACGCGCAGAGCAAACAATGAAACGGGGCTGTTTGTAAAGCCTTCAGCACGTTAGGCAGTGGAGAAGAGCCCAAGTTTCCATGTAAAGGCCTGAATGGACAAGAATGATGTGAAACACATGGAAAATATGGAAAATGTGGAATAAGTAATAAAATTATAAATAAAACAAATACAATAAATTGGGAATGCAGTTTTACTCGTAATGATTTGTGTTCCTAGTAACCCAAGACTCCCTTACCTTTGGAAAATTGCATGTTTTTCCAACGGGGGAGCTGCCTGCAGGTGACAGGCCTGACGGGTTGTGCGGTGGGTTGGATCATTGAAGGGCTCAAGCGTTCAGCAGGGACTCAGGGCTCCAGCAGCCACGCATAAGCCTTTTCTCGGACAATGACTTGCATCATGATCTCAGGAAAAATCACTTAATCAAACAGGGGTTAGTGTTAGTGCAGGAATTTTGGCCAGAAATGAATCTTGGCTTGTTCTGGGTAGCAAGATTTGCCTGGCGGAGTTACCCAGGTGCATTGTGCTGGGTTTGCTTCTTCCCCTGGGTTTTCTTGGTTATCAGTGACAGCACTTCATGTGCCTCCCTCCGTGGGTGTGCCCTCCCAGTGACAGCCCGTGGGTGTACTGGTGGGATGGGGACTCCAGTTTCTCATGGCCATGAAAGTTGGCAGGTATTTCTGGATCTCATACTGCAGGGTTGTGGGCAAAACCTCTGCTTTTGTAAAACACTCTCACAGAGGGTCTCTTTAACAACTTCAGT
This sequence comes from Tauraco erythrolophus, assembly GCF_009769465.1. NCBI lineage: Eukaryota > Metazoa > Chordata > Aves > Musophagiformes > Musophagidae > Tauraco > Tauraco erythrolophus. The sequence continues at coordinate 1,878,338 of NC_141484.1, forward strand.
ATCTTTTCAGCTCCAGAAAGGAATGCTCAAAAGCTGACTGTCAAAAAAAATAACAATAAAGTGCTTGTCTGTTTTAACCACTGCTGATGCTCTGTCACTAGATTAATAATAGCTAGTGTATAGAATAAGCTTATCAAATTTATGAGATATGGCTTGTACTCATAACCAGTCAAAGGGGCCAGCACAGCTAAGGGCACCTGTAGCAAAAGCCAGTAAGACTTGAAAGAGTGATGGGGCTGGACTTGGTTGCCTCTGACTCTTTGTCCCACTTAATGAGGTACCAATTTCAGTGTAGTCTATTGGAAATGGCTTTAGCACAAGCAAAGAAAAATGTTTAAATTCGTGACTGAGAGCCAGTGGAATTCATACATAGTGACAGGACACGGGGCAATGACTTTAAACTGAAAGAGGGGAGATTTCCATGAGATCTATGGAAGAAATTCTTCCCTCTGAGAGTGATGAGGCACTGGCACAGGTTGCCCAGAGAAGTTGTGGCTGCCCCATCCCTGGAAGTGTTCAAGGCCAGGTTGGATGAGGCTTTGAGTGGATCTAGTGGAAGGTGTCTCTGCTCATGGCAGAGGGTTAGAACTAGATGATCTTTAAGGTCCTTTCTGACCCAAACCATTCTATGATTATTTGATTTTGTATCCAAACGGACCATCTAAAAGGGCAGCAGAAACCTGGAGGAGTGAAGAAACTTGCCCGAAGTCACTATGAGAACCAAAGCATGCACACAAAGCGAGCCGGGGCCCTGCTCTTGCAGACACAGCACCATGTTCTGAGACAATTGAATGTTGAGTTATATGAAACTGTCCCTCTGCTGTATGTCAACAGCTTGAAAAAGTGTCCTTTGATATCACTGTGATGATTCATTTTGCTGTGTTAGCAATACCAGGGGAAAAAGGGGAGGGAGGGAGAACGAGCAGCACATGAATTGCAGCTATTCTTCAAGGTGAAGGATCTGAATTTCCATTTCCTTGTGCCATTAGGACTGATATGGGTCTAACTGGCCACTGTATGGTGAAAAAGTCCCTCCGTGTGCCAGTATTGAAAACTGTTTGCGCATTAGCTGGAGTCTTTGCCAGTGAAATAATATCGTCCCCTTTGTTTATTATATTGAAACTCGATAAAAGAAAGCGTCAGAGGGGGAAAAAAATAAGTTTGCAGTGTGAAATGAATGTTCTCGTCTGGGCTCCAGGATGCAGCCGTGAGTAACGTCTGTGGCATCGCCGGGCGTCCTACTGCAAAAACAAGTCATTGTGCTGCAGCTGTGATCTGGGGTGTGCTGGGACAGTCCCTGCTTTGCCAGGGGACCCCCACACTCCAGCAGTGACGGGGACCGTTCCCTTTCAGGGGCATGGTGACAATGGCATAGACCTTGTAAGTAACACAAGTCCGGATCCAGATGCTCCACACTTATTCCCCATGTAAGCTTGTTTGAAGCTCAGCACTATCTGGGTGCCCCAGCATTCAGATTCCACCCCCCCCCCCCCCCCCCCCCATTCTCTTGTTGAAAAAGTGACTGCATGTTGGAGCTGTTCTTTGCAAAAATTAGCCCATCTTCTGTTCAGAAAAGCCCCCAACGACTTGACGTGTCCTTTTCAAATGAGAAATGTAGACTGTATTGTCAAATTGCTTTACAATATGGTGGCAAGAAACCACTTCAAATTAAAAAAAATCAAAGCAAATCCAACATGAAAACAAACCCCAAAACCTCCCCCCCCGCCCAGCCAAGGCCACAAGGGTCCCTGTACAAAAAGGGATCTCAAAATCTCACATGGCTGAAATACTGCGAGGTTCCAAAAGTATGAAGCAACATCGATTTGTAAGGGGGAGGAAAAAGCATTAGTCACGTTGTAGATGCTTTGGGCCAGTCCTCACAATTTTATTTCACATCTGTAAGTGTTGCACTGAGGGCTCTTACTCGATGACAGCGGACGGAGGTGTTAATGCAATAGGAACTGTAATAACAGCAACACCACCACCACCACCACCACCACCACCACCACCACCACCACCACCACCACCACCAGCAGTAGAAACATTGGCATCCATCTCACCCAGCTCAGTGCACACATCACCGACTATGGGACTATATGGATATTTTACCTGGGCAGCTATAACATGGGAATGCAGGAATTCAGAGGTAGCACAAGATTTCACTTTCTGGATCCTGAGCTGACACAGCTCTGGGAAGGAACAGCCAGTCCCTAAGGATGCTCTTGTGTTTCCTTGGGTCCAAGACCAGTCCAGCACCTTCAATATTACCAGCGCAGTCTTTCAAGACATTGTTTTTCCAGAAGAAAGACATTGGCTAAATGATCAAAAATAATAAAAGTTTATTTGAAAATGAGGATCCTTCATGTTTGTTTTTTAGTTTTTAAAACTTCAGAGGGTGTTTCAGATCATAGTTTCTGGTATCAGTGTAACAAAACCACCTTGGGTTGAAATGAAAGTTGAGATTCACACGACTCCAAAAGCTAGAATTTTACAAAACAAGAAAAACAAACATTCCCCTGCCCCAGCTTACAACGTGGCAGTTGGAAATGTAGAAATAACCTTGCCTTCCTGAAACACTGCAACTGGTGAACCAGTCTCTTCTCGCCTGTACTCCTCTGAAGGATGGGTGTCTGTCCTTTTTCTCGAGATGAAGGCTGTGACAAAGGGATACTCTGGCCATTTAATATAAAAACCAAGGCATACTAAAGAGAAAGAGCTCCTTCTGGCATCAGAGAGCTTTTTAAAGCTTGAGAGCTGGGGATCCTAAGGGTTAAAAGAAGAAATCATCTTCCTTTTTAAATGTGTGTGTTTGCGTGCACAAGAGCCCAACCTAACATTTCATCTTTGCTAGCAAGCAACACACACACGTGCTCAGCGTGATCCAGGTCACTTTGATTTCAGGAGACTTATTAGCTTTACAGTGCTAATGGAAACCAGTCTGCATCTGGGGTGGAGCAGTGTGGTGAAGCGGGAGGCCGGGAGGGGGAATTTGCTCTCCGAGGTGTTGAGTACTAAAAGTGGCAGCAACTTCGGGCAGTTCCTACCAGCAGCCTTGCTGTGGCTCGCTGGGTTTCTGGCAGAGACAGCGGTGAGCTGAGCCGGGGCGCAGCCCCCGCCGCTGCCGGAGGACATCCCACGGGAGATGTCCTGGAGAGCGGCGTGAAAGAGATCATCTCAGCAGCTTTTGCCTGGAAAGGAACAACAAACATGTTTTGAAATGGGTCCACAGGTTTGCTGTTCTCCTACTGAACAGCCCGAGGTGCCACTCAGTGTGTTGGAGAAGCAGTGGCTGCTGTGTAAAGACAGCCCAAAGAGGATGGCTGAAGAACAGTCTCTATCTCGCTGCCTCCTAACCCGGGCAACCCCTGTGATTTTCCATGATGGCATACGTGACCCGGGATTGCTCCTCACCCTTTGCACCCGCGGCTGCTGCCAAATCCCTCCAGGCAAACCCACATCCCTGTTTCCCTCCGTGGCAGAGCTGCCCGAGCACGGCGAAACCGCGAGACTTGTCCCGGAGCAGTTGTTTAAGGCACCATGAATTAACTGGGGACAGTTGTGGGGTAATGCACGTGCTGAAACGCTCATCTGCTACATGGTGAGGTCTTCAAGCTTTTAAGTCTTTGCTCTGACAGTCTCACAATTAATAGGAGCTCTGAGGTGTTGCCAGTGCCATGTGCTGGGTAGTCCTTAATTGCTACTAAAAGCTAACCCCAGCCCAACTCCAGCAGTCACATATAGTGCTTATAGACGTGAGACAAGGGGGGTCTGTGCCATGATAGACCAGAGAAGGGCATCGTCACTGCTTGCAGCTCTCCAGCACACACGAGCAGCCTCGTACCCCAAAGCTGCTGCTCCAGGGCTCAGCTCTCCAGATTTCCCCCCCTTCAAAAAGACCTTTTCCCTCCTGCCGCTGCATCCTCCCACCCTTGCCAGCATCCCGGGAAGGATGGCTCCAGCTTCTGGTAGATCTCCAGCAGGGAATTAGCAGCCGGGGAATTGCCCTCGGCTGCAGCCGCGTGGGAGCTTGCGTAATGTTCTGGTGCTATCAGTCACACTGCTCATATTTACTTCTTTTGGCCCGATTCTCTGCCTGCTGAATAAATTTGCAGCTGCAGAGGCTGAGCTCCAGTAGAAAGCTGAAGGATTTACTTCCACCTATTGAAAGGTTTATAGCTGAGAAATGTTAAGTTACACACATTCTGCTGCTGGAGATGCATCCTCCTCCTCCTCTTCCTCCCCCAGACACTGCTGGGTTAAGGGGACTATTGCATCACGGACCACACTCGGCTGCTCCTCTCATCTCCAGAGACAAATTCCACCTTAAGCACCGTTGGAAGGCAGTAATTCCAAGGCATATCTTGGTGCTGGGAGCAGAGAGCGGTTCCTCGCTGCACGCACGGCAGAGACACCTCATGGGCACTGTCTGAAGATGAGTGGGGATGAAAAATTCCTCCACGTGCTATTCCCAGCCATCTCTGCTCCATTAACTCTGGTACTGGCCCAAGCATCTTCACTGCGGATGCATGTGTCCGGAGGAAGGTTCCCCGGTGCCTGCTGCAGCGAGGCACTCTAGAGTGCTTTTCTTTGACTAAAAAGGGTCATTCTGTACAACTTTCAAATTCACAAAAGCTAAATTATGAATGTATTTGTCTGCGTTTGATTTACTACCAATAGGGAGAGACTGTGCTTTTGTGGGCAGCTGAATCAAACAGGACCAGACCCTGTTCCCTGTCTGAGCAGCCCCTCGGAGCAGACACCGCCTTCCCTGCGCCGCGGAATTTAGCACAGGGCACTTGTATTACTGCAGCTGCTCCAGCCCCTGCTCCATTAATTGTCTTCTCTGCTCGATGCTACCCTGAAAATAATAAAAAAAAACCACCACAAAACCCAAGTAAGACAGACAGTAGCACAGACAGCACACAAACAGAATAAGGAAAGCAGACAGGTGGGGAGGGAAAAGGCATCTGAGGAGCAAAGCAGTTTGCCAAAAGAAGAAGATGTGGCTGAGCAGAATGGAGAACTTGGGTATCTTCACCCGAGTCAGCATCACCACCCACAAAGAAATGCTCCGTAGTTCTGTCTGTCTGGGCAAGGGTGGGCAGGACAAGGGCAGGTTTCTCACCCAGTCAGTGCCTCCAGCTCTGCAGGGCTCCCAGCATGGCCTTGTGCCTGGGAAACCGTGAGACAGCTACTGGCTTTAACCCCCCCCAGTTCAACGACACATGGCAGAGATTCACAATAACAGAAATGAAATCCCTGAGATTGCTTGTCCCAAAATTCCCTCTTCGCTGTCTCCTCCTGGCTATGGGATCTGGGGGGTCTGGGGATATTTGGAGCAAGCAGGGCTTGGAGGGGAGCTGCTCCCTGAAACCACGCTCAAGCCCGTTGGATGCTCCCCCCATCCTTGGAACTAGATGATCTTTGAGGTCCCTTCCAACCCGAACCATTCCGTGATTCTATTCTATGATTCAGGACTCCAGCCCTCACTCAGGCTGTCTTTATTCAAGCAGTTGGTCCTTCACAGATTACTTCCAGGCCCCTGGAGGGTAGAAACTCTTTTACCTCTTCTGGCCCTGAGACTGTTCCAACAGCTGTAACTATTTCATTTTTAATTTACTTGATACAACTTGTCTCTGCTTAATCCATCAGGACAACTTTGAGGGTTCCTGACCCATAAATCCAGAGTGAGGATGGTGATGGGGATTGGCGGGGAGGGAAAAGAAGGGGGAAAAATAAAGGAAAAGAAAAAAATGCAAAGGATTTTGAAAAATTGCATCTAAATCGTAGCCAAATGTATTTTCCGAGCTTACTGCAAAATGTAAGACTAGACCCAGCAAAACAGCCAGGTCTCACCTCAGTGCTTGGGGTCTCACCTTTGCTTTTGTCATGGGGACATCTGCTCTATACACTATCCTTAACTTTTTCACCAGCTTAAACCTAAATTTGTCCAGAATGGATTTTGTTTTTTCCTGCTAACCAATTCCTGTTAACACCAACACTGAAGAGGAAAAACTGCTTTGCATCTTCTTTACATAAACATGCACGAATGGGTTTTACGTGGTGAACTCTTACAGGCAAAACATCCCCTCCGTCAGGTGCCACGTCCCCTCCGCTGCCCACCCTCGAAGGCTCCGTGCTGCTTTTCGGGTGGGTGGTAGGACTGCTCTAAATCAATCAGCTGACATTAGGCTCATGGCTAATTAGCTATGGGTGGGCACGTGCTTTGATTATAGGAAGAACCTCAGGCGATGACTTGTGTTTTTAAGGCCCACTTCTACACGTATCAATCATCTTTTGACGTGCAGAGCAGGAGGGGAGAAAAATAAGCTGCAATAAAAACAAAAAAGAAAGAATTCTAAAGAAAGAATTCTGAATTATTAATGGGTACATGAGGGTGTGTATGACCATCCGGCTGCACCACAGTTACGGCTGAAATGAAGAACACACTCTTTACATCGGCGTTAATAACGAGAGTTTCTCTGGCTTAGGAAGAAATCCAAGAAATAAATTTTTCCTTTACCATCCTCCGTGATTTTAAGCAAGGAGAGATGTTGCCTTTTTAGGGAGAAAAAAGGTGAGATGCCTTATCCCAGGGAGACTTGATACTCCTCAAGCTATTTTAAGCTGAGCTAAACAGACATCTCCCATCAGTGCAGCTCCTTCTTTGGGAGACGTAAAATCACACGGCATCACCCACGTCTGCTGCTGCCTGTCTCCTGGCCGTGAGAAGCCACGGGTCTCTCTCCTGCTCTTTTCCGATAGCCTGGATCTCATGAGACTGAGTTTCCCCTTGGGCTGCTGAGCATATTGTTGGTTTTTTTTTTTTTTTTCCCAAATCAGGTGTTATTTTGCCACGATTAGGGCCATTTCGCTGCTTTTTTCATTGCACGAGACCATTTACCAAAGCTTTGCCGCGTGTGTGCATGACCCATGTGTTCGCTGCTCTCTTTAACTGGCTCCATCGCTCCTTCTTCCCTCCTCCAGAGGTTACCCAAGTGTGGACAGCAACGCTGCGAAGACAAAAGTGATGCTAAGTGAGAACACTGCCAGTTGGAGAATTGTTCTGCCTCAAAAAAAAAAAAGAAAAAAAAAAACAAAAAAGAAAAAAAATACCCACCTCTTCAAAAACCAGCGTCTCCGTTGCGCACTTTCACTCTTTCACTTCAATTTGGGTAACAATGCTTCCGTTTATTGGGAAAGACAAGAGGGATTTTTTTAGAATTACATGTAGATCTAGAAACCATATAGGAAAGGTTCTAATTATAACTATTAAACTCGGAGAATAAAGGGACACAGTATTCCTCGCTCGCTCGGCGGTTAGAAGTTATGCAAGACTTTCTGCGCTTTAAAATGTGTAGCAAACGAGGTGATTTTTTTAAAGGAAGAATTATTTTTATTTTATTAAACTTGCCCTCAACATTGTTCTGCTTCAGGTGATTGACTTTCCCTCTTTCCTGAAACTTTCTATGCAGAGCAGATGGGGAAGAAGTTTTTGTGAGACATGCCAGAGGTGTACTTTAAATAACACTAATAATGCTAATAATAATCCAGGTCCTCTGATGTGCAGACTCTGATTGCTTTACTCCTGGCTGCTCCAGTTAATTCTCTGAGACCATGTTTTAAAATTGCTGGGTGATGATTATCCAGGGAATAGGGATTAGCATGGTGGTTTGACTGCTTGTCAAAGCCTTAAAATAATACACAGATTAAAATAATTTAATTTTCCCATCAATAATGAAGCAGATGATTTTAAAGCCCATGTAACCTCTAATGGAAAAAACCTGCACCGGGTAATGAGAAGGGACAGATTTTCTGAATGATCTCCTGACACCTGTCTCAATCTTAGTTTAGTCTGATTTCTGCAGAGAGATTTAGCAATATCTATAGTACTCAATTAAAGCAGCTCATTAGGCTGGCAATCTTATTTAGTATGCACATATATTGAGAATTCAGTGATAAATGTAATTTATTTAAAGTTTAGTAATAAACTAAATACAATAGAGTTAATCACTCAAAGCAAGCATCTTGTTCCCCTGCCAAAAGAATCCCCAACCACCTTGGGAAAGGAATGATTAAACAAATGAATTAAACAAATCAAAGTTTTCCACTGAAACTTGCCCATCCAGCCTCAAACTGCTCCTGTCCTTGTGGCAACTGAAAGCAACTGAGGCTGGAGCAGAGGAAGAGGAGCAGCTGGGGAAGGCTGTGCCCAGCTCAGATCTCTTCTGAGGGAAAAAAACAGTGTTTTCCCAAGGAGGGAAAAATATGTGTCAAAAGAAGGAAGCATCAGGGCCCTAAGTCCTCTTGGTGTTAAAAGAAAAGGAGAGGAAAAGATGATGAAAACACTGATAAACAAGTACCTGGATCACGTGCAGGACATGGACATCACTCTTTATTATCTCCTAGAAAATAATTCAGTCGAGAAGCACAAGTGGCAGTGCTCACCCAGCTACCCCTGCTCCAGATGTGTCTTCCCCACTGATCCCTGGAGGGGTTTGCTGTCTCGGATGCTAGAAAACACCCACTGACCTTGAGAAATCGTGCGTGTAAATCCCTGTGGTACAAACTGGGCTCCACGTGAGCTTGACCCACCTGAATCCAGCTGGTGCCTCTGAAAAGCTCACCCCAAGCTGAGAGCAAACCAGGCTGCCCTGTGCCCCTGGTGGCGCTGGAGAAGCATCATCTGTGCGTGGTGTAGCCTGGCGCAGAAGATGACCTTGGTTTCTCGAGGGACCAACTCCACATTGAAGACAGAGAGAATTAAAAGGCAACAACAGAAAAAGAGCAGTGTCATTTCAGAGAAGCTGTGATGCAGGGAAAGGGTTCAAATTCTGTGATAATATCCCTCAGTGTAACAGTGATATTACAGAACATCAGTAACATCCATTTTCTATTAATTACATTATACTATATCATATTTCATCATATTATATCGCATCATATCATATCTCATATCATATCTAGAAAAATGCCAATAGAGTCCTAACACTGAAGACGACTCTAATCAGGAATACCAGAAACAGAGAACTACTTTTTCTTTTTCCTTTACTTTTTTGCAAAGGAAAATTTTATTTTTTTTAAAAAGTACCATCTTGCTGCTTTAAGCAGCTACTTCACCTTGCAGCTTGTCCAACAGGGAGAGCTGCTGCCCGGCGGTCAGTGCCTGGGAATGAGAGTGAAGACACCTGGATTACGTTAATGGTACCACCACCGACTCATGGGTGACAGCTCTGCACGGAGAGGACAGCTCTCCTAAGTGCTTGTTGTCAGGGGATGAGTTACTATTAAAGAGGTTTTCCAACAAGGATTTCAAACAGAGAGGCTTTATCAGATGACAATAAAATCCAGAGGGAGGAGCCAGTGGTGGAGCCCAGCTCTTGCATGTTGTGCGTGTTCTCACCTGTGGAGGAGGAGGAGGTCAATGACCACCCTATGGTAACGACCACCCGATGGGCATCTGGGAGAGAGCGAAGGGTGTTTTGTGGAGGCAGAACAGAGAAACCAGGGACACCCGTGAGTCCTCGCAGCCACGCGAGTGGCCCTGGATCTGCTTTGCGTGTTGATTCACAGCTTGGAAGAAGGTCCCAAACCACAAATCCTGCAGACAACCGCTGTACCAAGCTCATTTACTCAGCCTTCATGCAGGCAGTTAGGCTTTTTGTCCATTATTCTATTTATTACCAGACGTGAAAATAATAACTCCTTCAGCTGAGGCTACACAACCACAGTCGGTCAATTCAGTCCACGGTGTAGACGTTCTCCTGGACTCCCTTCTGACTTCAAACTTTCACTGGATGGTTTCTGAGAACAACTTTTCCTGTCTTTGCTCAGCTAGGAAACTCCATCCCATCCTGGCAGACAACGATCTGGATGCAATTTTGCACATTATAGGCCTGCTCTGTGAGACTACAGCAACAAATACGCCTGGGGATGATGCTGTTAGCACGTGCAGAGCTCCAGTTGGTACAAAACATGCACTTATTTCCAGCAGTTTGGGTGTTGGAAGGCAGCACGTAGATTCTGTGACGTCCCCATGAGTTGCAAAGCCTCTTTGAGGACATTGGTCCCCAGCTGCAAAGCATTTCACAGTAAGAGGGTGTCTGAAACGCCAACAACTGAAGTGACCTGGCAAAGCTCAATGCTGAAACCTGCTGCCCCACACAGGTCCCCTTGGCAGGGGGACAGGAGAACCAGCAACGAGATGGATATTTGTCACAAAGCTCAGCATGATCCTGGGAGACCTCCAGGCTACATAGGTGACTAAAGGTGCAAAAGGACATTGCTCTGAGCAGGGCAATAAGTCTGGTGGGACTCTTAGATACGTTTCTGATGTGTGACAATAAGAGCAGAGCAGCCTAACCCAGCTCTCTGGCTACTTATCTGCTGGATGGGGCTTTACTAAAGCTGGCTTGTCTCAGCAAGCACACCATCAGGCCAATAGTTAATCTCCCAGGTACAAAGTTGGTATTCAAAAACGCTGGAGGCTCACTGGGTTGCAAAAAAATCTCCAAAAAAATAACTGGTTGAGGAGCTTTGGTACAGGAGTGACTGGATATTTCAGCAACAACCACAGAGGCAGATTGTGGTATGGCTCTACGCGGTGGGCTTGAGCTTCCAGATGCAGTTTAACGCATCCCCATCACCAAGAAAACCACTAATGCTGAAGTATTTTTTTTAAAAAAAAGAAGGCCTGTGTTTCACTGCTGCAGAGATTTCCCCTCAAGTCGCTAATTATGAATCCTACAGAATCAAGAAAAATGCATTTATGGCTTTAAAGGTGTCACGACTTTGAATTGCGCTACAGAAAGCCCAGGTTACAGTTTCATTTCTCTTCCCAGATCTCGTTTGCTCATTAATTAGTGCTAGTTTCAGGAGATTAGATGACTTTTTAATGTTTCCCATGTAAAAGGAACATAAAGTGAGTTTTTTGGTTTTGTTTTTTCCCCTTTGCAAATGGAAAAGTAAAGAGACCTTTTTCATTTATACGCTATTTTTTAATTTTCTTTTGAAAAATGTTGCCAGTACCCAGAAGTGTCAAATTCTAACACGCAGAGGGAATAATGTTGTTTTTTAGCTGGTAATAGCCTGTGTTTTTGTGGCTGACTATTGGGAAATTTTTAACATATTTCTTCATCCTGTACTTTCAGGAGATGAGATGACTTTTTAGTGTTCAGGGTAGAAAACCCATCAAGAAAGTGTATCTTATTCTCAATAATTTTGAGGATATCTTTTCCTTAGAAAGCAAAAGTAATTACCTAATTCACACTGTTTGTATATATGTCTTTAAGTCCATTTAACAGCCAGAAACCTGACAATACAGGTTCTTCCATGGAATTCAACTACTTGCATACTTCACTTAGGATTTCAGGGGCTCGGGACTTGAAGGTGCACGAGGGGCCAGGGCAGCCCTGCAGCAGGGGGGCTCACAAGCCGTGCCGTGCACCCCACCTGCTATTGTCTGTGATTTTCAGAGCATTTGCAGTGTTGGGTCATGTAGGAAGACCATTGGCTTTGCTGGAGGTTAAGGATGTTTCAACACTGGCCAGCTGAACCTTTCCACCAAAGGAAACCCAGAACATACTGGTCCCTGTGCCTTCATACAGAGATGAAAACCATCAGTGAGCTAAAAAAATACCTCATGGCATATCCTCAAGGCAGCTTTTTCTTGGTAAAGGTAGTGCAGAAGATATATTTCAGGTATGGTGGGTGTGGGCACCCAAAAGACATGGCTGCACACCATGGAGCACCATGCAGGCACCCCAACACTGACCCAGCTGTGCTGTAGAGCGATGCCAGCTTTAGTTGGGACCAAAAACTCATTAGCTCAGGGCTGGAGCTGCGTGGCTCCGAGATTCGGAGCTGGCTGGGGGTGGAGAGGGAGGTCTGCTCTGCGCTTCGAGAACTTGACTCCCAGACCACACGGGTTTGACTTTGTGCAGCCAGGAATTCAGACTGAATTCCTAGAGCTTGTGAGCTCTTGTGCCGTTGCTTTCCATCAACACTGCAGCTCCTCATCCTCAGCTACGACAGTGGGGTCTGATTCTGCTGGCTCTTAACCCAGCAAAGCCCAGGAGAACCCTCAGTAACTCTGTTGAGGTTTCTGCTCGGGGCATTGCTGTGAGAAGAGAATTAAACTGTGGTACTGTGAGCCAGAGATGCTCATTCTAAGCTCTGATGAAATTCTCAGACTTTGGACCAGCACCCAGGCTTGGATGCTCATGGCAACACCCTCGTTCCTATGGCTCATCCCACTGAGCATCTCACATGTGTGTCTTTACCATGGCAAGTGCAGCATCGCAGCCCATGGGATCAAAGGGGCTGAGGATGCTGAAGGTCCTGAACACCCCACAGGACTTCATCCCTTGTTTTCTGGGTCACCTCATCAAAACCAAGAGCACTGTGCAAGCCCTGGGACACGCAGCAGCCCCATGTATCCCCTCTCTCCATCTCCACATCAGCAACCACCCTTCCCAGCAAGCCAGCCCGCGATGCCACAACTTTGGCCCACTGCTCTGCGACATCTTTCAACATTTACTTCGTGTGACTCAGGACATCAGTCCAGGCCTACTTCTTGATCCCACTGTGCCTATGAAACAAGCCTCTCCGGGCAGTTTCCTTCTGGGAGTAAACTGTCATTTTTCACCACATAAAATTTTATAAGTTTCAAGCAAATGGAAAATGGATTTTATTATTTTATTTTTTTTTAAATCTTTTTTTTTTTCCCCTTCTGAATGTTTTATGGCTGCGAAAACAGAATTTGTGGTTTGAACTGTTAAGGTTTGATGCAGAGGGCTATGGAACCTTTTATGTAACCCGCTGGCCTGAATAATTATCAAAATATTTTGCTTTCCACTCTTTCTAAGCCTCTGCATCAGAAAAAAAATTGCATATGCAACCTTTTGACCACAAAATAATACTACTAAGAAAGCCCCCTTCAGAAGCCGGGCAGAGGTGGCCCCGGGGAAGGTCAGTAGCTCCCAGCAGCGGCCACAGCGTTGGGGCTTATCGATCCTCAGGTGGGGAGAGGGGACCTGGGGGATGCAGGAGTGGACCTCACCTTGAGAGGGTCTTTTGTGCAAAACGGCTGATTTCAGAGGATGAGGGAACTGCTCTTTGCCAAGATCAGTGAGATGCACAGAAGAGCCACGTCTGGCCCAGCTGACATCGGGGACAACTTTCAGGTTTTCGAAGCATAACATCCTACACAGTCTACATCTCTGAGAAGCACCTTGGATCATCTCCTCTACTCTTCAGTGGAAGACAATTTATGTTACTGTTATCATTAGCCTGACAGTAATATTTAAAATCCATCACACAAGGTGTGGTAAAAGCCAATATCTGCAGTTACAAAGCTTACACAGACAGATGGGATTTGCACACACAGCATCAGAGATGGAGACAGACCCCAAACCCAGCACCTGGTACAGAGAACAATTTTCATAATCAAATTAAATATCAGCAGGGAGGAGTTTGTCTCCATGCTCCAGGGCAGGGTCAGTGCTGGGAGCCCCATCCCAGCAGGATGTGATGCCCTTTCTGCCCTGATCCCAGTGCACACAGACCCACAGGGAAATGGGAATGCTTTTCTAGCATCCATAGCATGAAGTGCTGACAACTCCCCCACCTCCAGTGCTTGGCTGTTATTTTACTCCCAGAATGACTACAGTCTCTTAAAGACTAAAAGGCACTTTTAAAATAAAAAGCACTTCCACTGCTCCCTGCAACACTTTTTACTGGTTTATATTTACTTATACTGCTATATCTTTAAATAATACTTTTAGCACAAAAGTTGATGTTATGTATTTTTGCATAGCAAGTAGGGAATTGCCATTTCCAATCTGACCCATTAATCTTTAAATGGAAAGTCAGGGGTTTGATCACATTAATGTAGTAAAAACTACATCGTTCCTTTCCTAGAAAAACGTGTTGTACTTTTCTCTTCCAAATTTCTTCAGTTCTCTCAGCTTTTGAACAACATATTCTGATTGCTAAAAATCCCGAAGAAATGTTAAAACATTTTTCTTTTTAATTAAGAACAGTCAGCAAGGATGATGTAATTTCTGACCAGCTCACACAGAGATACAGAAATCCCTTCTAAAACCTAAAGATGCCAAAGGCTGTTTTAAAAACTCTGCCTGAGCTCAATTCCTTTTGATGCAGTTGCAACTGTGAAAACTCAGGGATGCTCTGACTGCCCTGGCACAGATCCCTCACAAGGGACAGCCCGGCTCTGCAAGCAGCAGGAGGATGCCCCATCCTCAGCACAGCTGAAGTCTTGTGGTCCAACCCCACAAGCAACATCCACAGCATTTCGGACAAGAATTCATCAGGAATGGCTTAGTTATGGCTAATTTTACCTTGGGGCAAGGGAAATGGGCTAGATGACCTCTGAGGGTCACTCCCCATCCTACAGTTCAGGATTTTTCATGCCTCCAAAGAGGGGGGGGGGGGGGGGGTTAGCTCTGGCCCCTGTAGCCCCCCAACATCCTCTCCTCCGGGCTACCTGCTGCACAGGGCAGGGGACTACAGCCTTGTTCTGCTGGCAATAGCTCTCAAACACACACAGTCTCAGAGTTTGGAATGGAACATCCTCTCTAACATGAAGATACCTGCTCTCTGGCATTTGCAGAATTATCTTTTTTTTTTCCAGGAGATTAGGTGCTGGCACTCTTATTTCCACTTTTGCCTTTAAAGTAAAATAAGCCCAAAGAAAGCTCTTTTTTTCCTGTTGAGCACTCCCAGTGAAAGGTGGGCTGAGGACAACCAAGGCTGCAGAGGTTACCAAAGCCTTTCTGCACATGTTTAGCAGATGCCTGTCCCACACCGAAGGTTTCTCCCCCCCCCCCCCCCGAGATGTGACCCACTCTCCCCATTCACGTGGTCCCCCATGAGGCATCTCCCAGGGCAAGTTTTCACAGCCTCTCAGTGCCACCATCCCCTTCCATGTGCTGAAAGTAGGGAAATATGGGGGATTTTGGGGTGGGCTGCCCTTAGCACATCCTACATGGAGCAGAATGGGAAAAAACTCAACTGTTCCTTGATGTAAATTAGTGTAATTCAGCCAAATTCACAGGACTGCAGCAGTTTGGACAAGAAGACAGCTCAAGCCTAGATTCCACCCTTGCACCCAGGGTCAGACTTCGGTCCTTCTTCTGCATTACAGCACTAATTAGACAGGGTTGTTAAGGAAAGGTGACGGTGGGGGTAAGAACTGGGAATTTGTCACTGATCTCATTCTTGTGAGCACCCAGAGCAGGATAAGAATGGGCAGAAATCCCAATTAGATGACTAATTTAGCTCCTTGAGCAGATCTTAGCCTTTGGCCCTGGAGCCAGAAGCAGCACTTATTGCTTCTGGGTTTGCCATGCTTGGTTGATTATTGGTTAATTGAGGCTTTTCACTGAAAGGCCTGGAAACACTGGCTAACCTGGAGGAATGTCTCTTATGCCCTGGAGCCATCCTCACTGGCTCTGCCTCCCTCCTGCTTCAACCAGCAGTTAAAACGAGCTGAAAGCAGCCGGGGGACAGGCCTGAGGCCATGGCCAGACAGAGGAGGGGTGCCAGGGAAGAAGGGGGACTTCAAAAGGTTGGTGTCCATGGGATGCTCCCTCCCCTCCTGCTTGCTGTGCCTGAAGCCATCTGGCTGGGCACAGCCAGACAGCCCCACTCAATTACCCAGATTTAATAAAGAACTAAATGAGGCCACTGATTGCCACAGCCACCCCCCAGCACAGGTCCATCCGTGCTGGAGCTGTGATGCCTGCCAGGGTGCAGGGGTTTCCAAAGCCCCTTATGGGCAGGGATGTGCCAGCATGGTGGCATTCCCACTGTCCCCATTTGGGTCTGGTGGGACCAGATCCTCTACGTTCAGACAGTCCCTAAAACCAGTTTTCACATCACCATGGGAAGCCTCATGTCCATCCTCCCTCCCTTTCTCCACAGGTCACTAATGCACAGTTGCTATCCTGAAGTGTTTTGGGAGGTTTTGCCAAATCCTATAAAAAAAACAATCTCTTCCCCTCCTGTCTATAGGAAATCTTCTACAGCACAGTCTGGTTACGTTCAGCTGGAGTTCCAGTGCCAAGCACTGTGCCCTCCCTGCCTTTGCCTCCCAAACCAGGCAAATGCTCCAAGTGTTTCTTGCTGCAGTGGCAGAAATGCATTACACCTTGGGCAGTGTCCAGAACAAGAGCATTTTCCTCCTTTACAGCACTAACTGAGAGGTTTATAGGCCTACAAAAAAAATATTCCATAGCTCCTAGGGCTTCCTATAGTGTTGCACACCGTAAGGATCTATTTTCTGAAAACACTGAATTATGCCATAACTCACTGCAAAATGGGGATTGGAAGCAAGGGGACAGGTCTCTTTCCCAGAAAAAAAAAAAAAAGAAAATCACCCAGGATGCAGGCAAGTTTTTGTGCTTGTCTCCCAGACATGATGAAAGCCTTCACTTCCAGCCCCAGATGTGCTGCTCAGTCCCAGCTGTCCCCAAATGAGACTCCCTTGAGCATCTGCTCATGTGCCATATCCCTCTACACACTAGTCATTTCAAACAGGGGCTTGCCTTTTTTTTTCTTTTAACCTCAAAAGTCAGCCAGCTGTATTCCTTGGTTATGTCAACCTTGAGCAACACTACACATTCAGAGGAAGTTGAAAAATGCCAACTTTTTATGAGAAAACAAATGCAATGGAAGTGATATTTTTCACAATGGAGCAATGAATCCTCTGAGCTCACACACTTGATGCTCTTTAGTCTGCACCTTTGTGAGCCTTGGACCTGGAATTTGGATTTTGGGACCATTATGAATAATCATGAAGACCAGAAATAAGCCTTATTTTCATGGGGAAAGCCAAAAATCTTTCCACTATTGCTTACCTTCAGAGAGGGACTTCCAACCATAACATCGCATGCTGGGAAGCTCACAATCAATAACAAGTGCTGGAAATAAGGGTGCTCCTTCCTCCTCCTCACTGCGGTTCACTGTGAATTTCTGTGTGTCTAACAACTTTTAGCAGGTACCTTGTAACAAAACAGTCTTAAAAAAAAGCTCTGCTCCACAGGATCACGGTGTAATTTTTTTTTAGCCTGATTAGTGGGTTTTTTTTCATTGGTGTAACTGGATTTTATCCCTACACAGCACTGCCCAGTTAGAAGTGGGTTGCAAAAATACCTACTTTTGCCAAGATATCCTAAACACCGTTTTTATAGGTAGAATATGCAATCCAGACCCTCAGCTGGTGGAACTTGGCATTGCTCCACCAGAGGCAGTGCAGGGACTGATTTACACCAGCTTGTGAATTTTCTCAGCCTATTTGGTTATCTCCATCTTACTCCATCACAGCGTTTGGGTTTGTTTCAACCCCACTGTAGGGATGGAGCTGCTTTGGAGCATGGGGAGCTGTTAACCTGCCTCTCCACAGGACCCTACTGTCATTTCAGGGACTCTGAGGATCTTTTTGATTCCTGTTTGCAAAGGGACAACACCAAAATGCTGGAACTGGAAATCCCATCCTCGTCCTTCTGCTTCTTTCCTGAACTTGCTGCTCTCCCTGCTCCGCAGGCAACAGGGAAATGGATGAAGATGGGTGAAAAAAGCTTTCCTTTTTATGGAGAGACTTTACAGTATTTCAGGAAATAATGATCTCAGTAAAACCCAGACCTCACTGAATTGATGGACAACCTCAGAAACAGGCAGGGAGGTGCTAGAGTCAGAATCCTAGAGAAAATAAGGCCTTCAATTACTGCAGTGATATAATTAATTAATTTATGACTGTAGCCAGACAGCAGCGACAGCAATATTGACTGACTTCACTGCAATCGACGCTGCTGACTAATGCTCATATCAACACCTACAGCAACCAACCAGCCACCAGCCCCTTCGCTGGCTGAGATTTCGCTTGATTTCTCCAGAGAGAACCTTTCCAGATCATTTGAACTAATTGAGGTAATGGAGAAATTGTTCTCATGCCAAAACACTTTATTTTTTTTCCTCCCCCCCCTCTTCTTTTGGTAAGATGATAATATTTAGAAAGCTTCTAGCTACTACTTAAAGGAGCAGGGTAGTGTCTTTAGGAGCAGCTCGGAGCCTTGATGCTACATGTCATCCTCCTCAGGATGCCGAGAGCCAAACCGCACCCCAGCCTCTGTTAGAGCCACTGGGGACACCCCTTTAGCAGAGCGTGTTGCACACTAATTGCAGTGATTAGCAGCAGCCACTGTTTACAGCCCCTCTGGACAGCGGGGGCCGGAGGCAGTGGAACATGGTTTGGATCAGGGAGAGGGGAGGGGGTTCACGCTGCCCTTCCCCTCCCCTGGAGCACAGAGGCTCTGCTCAGGCCAGGGGCTCACCCCGCACGGGGGTCCCAACACGTAAACACCATTAAATTCTTGTCCTGAACCAGTGCCTCAGTTTACCAGGCTGGTTCCCCTCGGACTCAGCAGCTGTGTTTGCTGGGGTATCACTAATGTGGCACATGCATCCAGAGCAGTCTGAAGTTCCCTGGGGCTTCCCACATCACCCCAATCTTTGTCGCCAGTTCTATAACTCTAAACCCATCAAGAACAGTCTGTTCTGGGACAGCACACTGAATGGAAGCTTAAAAATCCCTCTGTGACTCCAACAGTTGCTGCACAAAAGCAACCCAGGTAGGTCATATGCAAGTTTGGGATCTCACTAGGACAGCACTTTGGGAAAACATGTTGCCTCTTGCAAGTTGGGTAATACAGGAACTATTGCCAGGTAATCTGGATTGATCAAGGTTAGCAGACAGATTGCTCCCAGCAGCAGCCTCAGCCCTTGGAGAAACACTCCATAACAAGCTACCTGCATGCCCAAGCCAAACTGCTCAGATGCTGTGGGACAGACAAGGAAAATTTAGAAGAAAACTAAGGAGCAGATGATGCTGGGACAGCAAACTTCCCTTGGGAGTAGATCCCCCAGTCCAGCCACGCAGCAGCATGAAGGGCTTCCTAGGAAATACAGCTGGGAGTTCAAAGTAGGGAAGTCTTTTCCTGCTTATAAGGAAATTCAACCTGAAGGCTCTAGGAGAAGTGCTGGGATGGACAGCAAAGCCAATGTTGGGGGATCTACCCCAGCGTGCTCTAAGCAGCACTGTCCCCAAAGTCCTTTGCCTTCAAGATGTGTGGGCTCGTGGAGTTAGAGGACAGAAATGCAACACTGGGTGGGCCAGTCCAGGTTTTAATTTTTTTCTATAACACAGATATAAAATGCACATTTTCATGTTTCATAACTTTTTCTTAAAGCACATTTTTGATTTGTGTCCAAAGACACAGCAGCCCCCCAGACAACGCCTGCTGCCTGCGTGTGCTCGTACACGCACAGACGGTTGAGAGATTAATCCTGCTCTCCCCAACTTGTGTTCTCCTGCCACCTGTGTGCTCACCAGGTACCTTCTTAGAAATTGCATTGACTGCAAGGGACAACATTTGGAGGAGAGAGAAAGAAAAAAAAAAAATCAGCCAAATGCCATCAGTCCTGCTCTTTGGCTCCAAGTGAAGGTTAATGACACAGGATTGCCACAACACCATTAATCATACCAGAGCATCGAGAGGCCTCTAGTGTCCAGAAGCTACAAGAACTAGACCAGCATCTCCACACAGGCAGAGATGCTCCTGTTCCAGAGCCACACTGAAACAACCAGGACAGGTGGGATGGGGTGCGGGGGGCTGAGAGAGGTAGAGCTATCAGCAGGAGCCTGATTGCAACTCATTGCTTTGCTACAATAGATGGATTACTCAAAAAAAAACATGTATAGGTGCTTTTTCAGCACATACACGCAAAATAAATCATTCCATACACACACCACCAGAACTCTCCATTTACATATTCATGCCAACACGAGCCAGCTGTGCTCCACTCCTGCATTAGTGATCTGTGCACCTCACTGGATCAAGCAGTGACCAAAAGCACTTGCAACCAGACCAGCATGTGCAGGGACAGCACATGCAAAAACCCACTAGAACAGCACGTGCTTGGTGTTATCTACTAACACACGAGGCAAGAGAAGCCCTTATTTTGGTCACACAAGCATCCTCAGACATTTAGATTTCCCCAGGTGGAAACCTTTGACACTAAAAAACAGAACTGGTTATTCACTATTGGGAAGAACAGAACTGAAGGCAAAGCCACCCCAGGACAAATGCTTCCACCTGGGGAACAGGGAGGAATTGGGAAATGGGATTTTTTGGTTCCCCATGCAAATACCCTGGCTGTCAAAAGCATCTCTTAGAGGAGATCAGGGCAGCAGAGGTCCCCTCTCCTCCCACCTGCCTGCCCCCACAAATTGTGCTCCCCTTTTCCATCGCTCCCACTTTGCACATGGAAACAAATCATCAGAGGCTACTTTCTAAGGAAGAGAAAGGGCTCCTGCCTTGCCACTAAGTCATAATGTGAATTTAAAAGAGAAGGTAGAGGAGGGGGCTCTAACAACTTATTGTTTCCCAGAACTGCTTCAATTAGCAAACATCCTATAAGGAGAGAGAAGGAGAAAGAAAAGAAATTTCATGCACTGACACAGCCCCAGTCAGCAGCCAACGCTCCCAGCTCCTGCACGGAAAAAGCCTTCATCTCCCCTCGCTCGCCCTTGGCATTACATCACGCCAAGTGCATCCTGGGCAATATTGTTATGTTAATAAAGCAGCCCATGAGACTGGATTCTCCTGCGCTGGGAGAGACATTCCCACCAGGTCCTGGCACTTCAGCTCATTCAACCCAGGCTGAATTGCCTCCAGAGAATAAAAGATGCAGCCTTAATTAACTGCTGCTCCCCGTTCCCAATCCCAGCTCGATTGTCCCGCTGGCTGTTCTCGCTGCTGAGGAGGCCGTGCCAGCACGCCCGATACTGGGGCTGCCCCCGGGACTGGGGCTGCTGGACCACAGCAGAGCTGAGGTTCTCCTCTTCTTGTTTTATTTATTGCTATTGTGGTGCCACGGGTGTTGCTTTTCCGTGCCAGTGGCTCACAATGCTCAAATCAGTCATGGAAAAATCCAGGATCCTTGTGCCAGTTTTATTCCCTCTTCCTTGTTTTCACTGTTAGGTGCCTGTCTTTTCCGGTTTGGATCTTTTTAAGAGCTTTTATGAGTCTGGACAAAAAAGAGCCAGCTTTTACATCCAAGAGCATCTTTAATAGATTTTACTAGCTGCCTATGCTACCGATTTTGGAAAAAAAGCTGCGTGCTTTAAGGCAGAACAGCAGAGAAGTACCATCTGGTGTTCCCTGACCCTCTCCCCAGCCCTCCCAGAAAGGAAAAGCAAGCGGGAGCCTGGCAGCCACGGCGGACAAGCAGCTAAAAGCCCAGCCAGGACAGCCCTGAGGTTTGGGAGGGATGGACTCACATGCTTTCAAGGGAGCGAGCCCCAGCAAGGTGGGCATGGGGAGAGCCAGCCTGGGTTGAGACCCTCTCAGCAAAGCCCCTTCCAGCAGTGCAGGAAAGTGGTTGTAGTGCTGTAGGGTCCTCCTGAGGAAGAGCCCTGGAAGGGGGATGGAGTCCTCAGCCACAGCCCATCCATGCAGGACACAAGGAAATCTTGTGTTGGACATAGTGCACAGGAGACTGAGCTGCTTGCAGGGGAGATGCTGCCCATGCTGAGAGCCCAGCAGTCCCAGCAAAGGGGCTTTCCTTGCTGCAGAGCTGTGCCATGCTCACAGCAGCTTCTTCAGACCTCACTTCCACCTGCCTGCAAAGCCTCCTGTGGGCATTCCCTCGGTTCAGAGGCTGCAGCCAGAAGGGAGGAGAGCAGGGATGCTGGCTGCATGGGATGGAAGGCAGCTCACAGCAGGGTGAGGGTCCAGGGATTGGAAGTTGTCTCATCCTAGGGGGGATGACCCTCTTCCATCTGCACAGCTGGGGCCCTGCCCCTCCAGTTAATCAGCAATTAATGCTGCAGCAGGCACTTAATGGTGCTGTGCATGAGCTTATCTCAAACAGCAGATCAAGGAGAAGACCACTTTAACCATGGAGCTGGTTTATCTCTTAGGGAGAAGTGGAGCATTTTTTTTTCTCTGTCCCCTACCCCTGTGATTTATACTGACCTGACACTTGCATTTACACCAGTAAACCAGGTTCTGACAAGAATCTCATTAAACATTACAATAAATCAGTTCCTCTGACAAGGACCTTTTTACTGCCTTTGGAAATGATAGATGTATACCTATTCTGGGACTTCTGCACATGCATGTTCACACACAGACACACACACACTGGTGCACATACACACACTTATAAAAAAACTTGGCTCAGCATCCTGAGAGGCTTTCCAGGGATGAAGTACTAATCATGCTCAATAGCAGGGGAAAAATGCAAGTTGAGAGTTACAGACAAGGGAGAAGAGAGGCACTCAATATGAAGTGAGATGGGTCACCTGCCAGAGAGATCTGGGGGTCTCTTCCAGACCACAGAAGCTCCAGAGGCAGGGGGCTACCGCACCCACCGTGCTCAAACTGCATGAAAGCTGGGACAGGGCAGGAGTCAGATGGTATATGGATGTGTATATTTATATTTATCAGAAAAGCTACAATTCAACCTTTTGGAGATGACATTCTGAAAGCATACAGATGTTAAAGTGAGAAAGAAAAGCCAGTTAAGTTGGTCAAAGTACAAAATTAAAAGAAAATAAACAGCTGAGAAGCAGCAGCTACAGCCTTCACAGAAGAATATCTCCATTTTCAAATCCTCACAGACATTATTTCAAAGACCAAGCGTGAAAGAGCCTGATTAAGAGGAAATTATTAATATGGGTAAAAGAACAGAAACACACACACACAAAAAAACTTCTCATCACTTACCAACTGTTGCCTAATACTAAGGACTTCTAGTTCAAGTAGATACATGGTAGGTACCTGAAGTGAGCTGGATGTGCCCATAGCCCTGGTCCCTCAGGAGCACAGCAAGTCAATGCTTCTCTCTAAAAGCCCCTGTAAACCTGTAGCTGCTACACATGGCTTTATTTATACACACTAGCATTGCCTGCAGGGCACTGATTTACCTAGATTTAGGTATCAAGTAGATAACTGCCACCTTTATCCACTTGAGGAGAAATTTCTACAACATTAATTTCACCTGTGAAATTAAGCAGTCCAGCTGGAAGAAGCATTTTCAAGTGCTCTTGACCCTGGTAATGAAGGCCCTCATCCCACTCTCAATTGCAAATTGACTGAGCCTTTGCCTGATACCAACATTTGGCTCATGGTTTCCTTTTACAAAAGCTGTTGGATGGTGAAAGACAAGAAGTGGGCGTTAGTTCTGTCTGTATATCAAGCCTCTAGGTCTTGGAGGATGTAGGTTCTCCATCTAGAAGATTACCCAAGGGGGACAAGAAACCTCCCTGCAGGACCTCAGACGTGGTCAACTCGAGTCCCACATGCCTAGATCTTCTCACTTGCCAATCAGATGATGCCTCCTGACTAAATGAAAAGGTCATTTCCCCATTTTGCCATAACAATATGGTCTAAAAATAAACTCTTGCCTTAAAAAATATCTCTGTTGGCCTTAAAAAGACAGCAAGGGGGAAAAAGAGGAAAAAAAAATGGGAGAGGGGGAGGAGAAGAAAAAAAAGAAAAGTCATAAGTTGTGCTGTTCTTCTTGCCAAGGTCCACAATCCCTCTTCCAAATAACCTCTCATTTACATGCATGTTTATTTAGTTTTCATGGCTGTCTGGAAGTCAGAACTTTTTTCCCCTTCTTGTCTAAGATAAAGATGCAGAGAGGTAGAGAAATGTCACCTCCATTAGTCAAACACATCACCACGACCAACCACCATGGTCGGTTTTCTGACTGACCAAAAAACCAGCTCACATGTTCTGAGGGTTTATGTACAGGGAAGGTGTTTAAAAAATGAGCTGACAAAAAAAAAAAAACAAAACAAAACAAAGAAAAAGAGATATGCATGTGAAACAGCCCTTCCAACTGCCTCCTAACATCCGTAGCAAAGTTTCTGAGCTTTTTTTTAACCTGGCCTTGTTTTGTGGAAGGTGAGATTTCCCCTGAGAAGCTCTGCATTGGTTTCATGAGATTTCCTTGAATACATTATTTTATTTGCCTTTATTAATTATGTTGCGATTGTGCTAAATATCTCAGGAAGCCACTGGAGCCAGATCATACATGAACTGGAAGCATCCTAAAGGCACATGCAAAACTCATGCTTCTTGACAGAAAAGACTTCAGATAGAATTGAGAAGGACAAACTGTGTTCTTTGAGGATCCCGAAAGTATAAAACACAGAATATCATTTACTTTGAAGACCAACAAAATCTGCACCGCAGTGTGAAATGGAGTAGGTGTAATTAAATGTTGAATAGCCCGTTGATGTTCTTCCCTGGGATTTAAATCACACCCCGTGTGGCGCTCATCATCCAAACACTCACACACATGCTCAGCTTCGACCGTGCAAATACACTGAAGGGGAAGTAAGAGAAATATGTCCATGCACAGGAAGAGCTACGGAGACACGTTCATGGGATCGGATCGTGCCTCTAATCTCCTGCACCCTATTTCCTTTTTCTGGAAGAAAGTGCTGATTATGTGGTCTGAGAGATGATCTCCCAAAGCCTTTTATCAATTTTTTCAGTGAAGATGCAAAAAAAATTCAAAAGCACATGGGTGACGGACTGGAAGTGGCCATTGCTGGTAGATGATACCTGTAGGACAGCTCAGGGGTGGAAACGGGTCAGTGTGTTCTGCAGGGCCTTAGTGGTCCTTCCGAGACCCCTTACCTTGATGAGCTACTGGGAAGAAAGAGTGGAGCAATATGTTTCTATCCATCCTACTTATTTCTAAGCTCTCAGAATGTTTTTTTTGGACTACCCAATGGTCTGAAACTGGGAAGCACCGTCAGAACTTATCATTGTAATCCTGAGGTATCAAATGTGGGCCTTGATTTGTCCTTTAACCCTGGCCCCTTTCAAGAGGGCAGACTTGAGATGCCAAATACACAGACAATTTCTGGACTCTTTCTTTCGATGTCTTTAAGCTCCATCTGGCCGTGTCAGCCTGGGCAGTCAAGAAGTATTTTGGTTATCACTACCTACCTCTTTAAGGATTTTCTATGTAAAAGTTTGGGTTTTTTTTCTTTTGAATGGCTAAAACTGTGTAATTTCCTTGATGTGAGTGACGCTCTACTGATATAAACCCACTTCTATTCACACAGTGTATTCCTGTATGAGAAAGGGGAACGAGCTCAGATGGTATAAGGCACCCTTATTCTGTCCACACTGCAGGATGTGCTGCTATAACCGTATGGGTAAAATATCACCACCTCAGCCAACATAATTATACCAGTACAAAAGATACTGTGTGTAGACCAGAGCTACATGTGCCACTTCCTAATACTTTCATATGCCACTTTTGGCCACTGTTGTGCCCGGATTACAACGCTTCGTTCAGTCGGGTCCTTGTCAGATCCCAAGCAGCAGGGAAAAAACTGGCCAGTTTACCTGGGTCAACAGATATTTCTGACATGGAAAGGCAGAGCCAGGGCAGCTGGACCAGGGCAAGCCCACTGTTGGAGGAAAGCCTCTCCCTCTCATGTTGCTGGTTGATGAATTTGTGATCTAGGACTCTGGCCAAGAGAGAGGTTGAGAGTAGAAAGGGAGAGGTGTCACAGGGCAAGAAAGTCAACCCATCCGACAATCTGGATCATTTTTTTGTTGTTTCTGGGGTTAGTTCTTCTCTGCCTGACGTGTTGCTTGTCAACCACCAAGTCAGCCACCGTGGAAAAGAGAGTTTTTCTTTGAGTGAACATTTGAGAGCAAATGCAATGGGGAAAAGGCCATGAGAGACAGGAAGAGGAAGAAGACCCACCTGTTCTGCTCCTCCATGGGTGGCAAATTCAGGATGGCTGGCACTGCTGATGGGCTTTGCCTTTCTGGGAGAGGATGAAGCGCAACTTAGCATGACTCTCTGCAAACTCAGGAATTCCATGGATCCATCAGACTCCCCGTGTACTTTCGGGCTATGCAGAATTTCTTGGGATGTCTCTCCCTGTGCCTTAGTTCAACTTCTTCAAAACGGAGACAGTAGTTAAGTGAATTGCTTGGATTTTGGCCAAACGGGCCGGAATACACTGAACTCATCTAATCACGGAAGTTAAGTAGCCTTAGGCTCCTACAGTGCTCAGATGAAAGGCCAGGCCAAGCCAAGGGGTCATGGTGGAACATTAAACCAAATAAATCAAACCAGCTGGGAGACTTCGTTTGCTCTCAGCGTTACTTTTGAGCTGACGGATGGGAGAAAAAAAGAGAAAGGAGGAGTTCCTTCGCTCGCTCTCTGGAAGTGACAGCTGCTCACCCAACTGAGGGGGAGAGAGAGCACGAAGATCAACTGCTACTATCAATCAGTCCATCCCGGGGTGGGGACAAGGCTGGAAAAACCATCTTGCAGGCTGAGAGATGGAAAAAAAGAAGAGTTTAGGGAATGGTGGTGCGTTGTGTCCATAGCCGTGGTGAGATGTGGAGGTCAGGGAGTGCCCAGCTGGTTTGCATGGCTCATTGCTGAGCTGCTTGGGGCATCCTGGAGCTGCCCTGCAGAGCAGGACTCCCTGGATTGCCAACGTCTTCCACAGCCTTTCCCATAGCATTCCCAATATATTTATTAATACCTAAAAAAGTGAAACCCTAGAAAAACAAGTCTGCTGGAAATGGTTCTGAAGAACCAGACGATGCTTTCATTGAGAGGGTCGGGTCCTGTTTCCATCATAAAAAATAATCCTCAAAGGACTGTAGTGGAAGTGAACCATGCGAGCTGGTAGAGCTAACAGCAGGAAATGTTGAGATAGTTCCTTTTCCCAGTCCCAGTTTGTCTTGCTATTTGTCTAGGAGCTGCTGAAATTATTCTTTGAAGATGTGCCTTAGGAATAGCTTATTATTGTTCAATCTGAATGAGACAAAGCCAGTGAAATCACAGTGCAAAGAAGAGCTCTGTAGTATCAGGGCAGAGATATCAGTGCCTCTAAAACACTTTCAGCTTCAAGTGCCTCGTTGCATTTTGCCTTTAGCTCCTCTATGCAACGACAACACTAACTCGATGTTGAAAGATGCCTGTGGCTGAGAGAGCGCCAGGGTGCTTCATGCTGTCAGGCTCATTCACACTCGGTATTTTTTCACCATCACAGAGCTGTGGCCAAGTTACTCAACTAGGTAGACCTATGGGCTGACCTAGTCTGGAAGCACTTTAGGTGTACAACCATCCTTGTTTCTTTTGTCATGGCCTTTTTGCTTTCTATTGAAGCTCTTCCCCTATAAGTCCTGTCTTCCTGTATGTTCCCTGTATTCACACCCATTGTGTATTTTTTGTAGTTCTTTGCATGATGCCCTTCAAACTTGGAACTGTCCCTGTGATTTCCATTGCATTGTCGCCTGGTAGGACTTCCTTCAGTCTCTCCTTAGTTCTGCTGAGTGCATTTTTGGGGTTATGTTATCACTATATGCATAGAAGAGAATCATTTTAGGCCCACCAGGAAAAAGTGAGTCCACTCCATGTGGAGGTATAGACACAGAATAGTAACCCAGTCTCAGAATTTGGTAAGTTATTCATCTGCCAGATTTTCAAATTATTTCAATTTCTATTTTATGTCCCTAATTGTTTGATCACACATAGGAGCAGAGAAAAATATGAACACAGCATTTGCCTTGCCTACTACTGTGAGGACCTCGAGTACAGAGTAATTAGACTTGGACTCCCCAAGTGTGGAATTAACAGTATGTTTGGGTTAAACTCTTAAGAGAAATCATAGCCGGGACTCGTCTCAGCTTCCCTCTGCCCCCACAGCGTAACCAGCCCCTGCGTTTGAGAATATTTTGGTCTCCAGTTCTGTTATTCTATCACTTCTTATTATTAGAAGTTTTTCTCATATCCCGATTGGTAGAAAATGTCATCATCGATTGCCAAGAATAACCTAATATTGTTTAAAAACATTATTGCTGGGGCTGACCCAGGGCATGTCGTGCTGTGAGCGGAGTAGACTTGGAATCACAAACTCCTTTCAGCTTATGGAAGCAACAAGGGCCGATGTGTTTCATGTGCTTTCCGAGGGCAAGCTGGAGAAGAAGGTTACACCCGCTTCACGTTGGCACTTCCTGCCAGTCAGCAAAGCAGCGGCGTCCCGCGACGGCTGCGAACGCAGATGTTCCTCTTTCCCTAGGTGAGAACAGAAGGGCGAAAGAGAAAGTCCCAAATCCGAGGGCGACGGAGGAATTCACGCTTCTGTTTCGCCCCGTGTCTCGCTGTCTCCGTCACGAGCGGTTCTTGCCGAGGGCTGGCAAACTCCTTTTCAAAGAAAACAAAAGCATCTCACAACATTTGTGTAAAACTTGAACCACATCTTTAAGGCTTTCGAGAAGTACTGGATCGTATTAGAGAAGTTTTGCCATTATATTTCCCCCTCATCTCCAGTTACTTCCTGCCTTTTGCAGAGCTCTGGAGTAGCCTTGTGCTTTCTAGGAATGTCGGAGCTGTTACTGCTGCTGCACCAGCTGTTCCTGATGGGGCTGTCTGATGCTGGGTGCTAACCCCCACGAATTCAACCCCTTCCTAGTGGTTTTACGCTGTGAGTAAGGATGGGACAGGACAGGACGAAAGCGCTGTAATTATTTGTGTTTTACATGCCGGACTGGAAGCATAGAGAGATGCAGTGGTTGGCCCAAGTACCCAGTAAATCAGTGGCAGAGCCAGAAGTCTTAAGAACGAGCCTTGTATTCTAATCAAAATACTCTCCTCCTGGCAATTCAAGAGGGCAGTGAGACATTTGGAGGGGAAGTGGGATGCAATCAACATCCATGCTTGGGATAAAGGTGAAGTTGCTGTCTCCAACCTCCTGTTATTTGACCCACCAGAGAGTCTGGTCTTCCTCCACGGGCTACTGAGTGGGCCCAGCACAACACTGTGCTTAGCTCCATGGTTTCCATAAGAGCAGCTCTCTCCCACCCCTCCCCTGCCCCATTATAGCTGTTGAAAATGTATGCAGAAACAAACTACCATGAGACAATTTATTTCATCATTTCCAGTAATCTTTTTTTCTTTTTTTGTTCTTCATATCTGTGGTCCAGTTTTAAAGAATCCAACACGCATTTGGAAAGCTGACTATTCTGTGATTCATCCATGACTATTTCATGGCAGATTAATGTGCTGTTATAATGAGAAGACGTAAATAATGGGGTGATTGTTGATTTATTTGTTGCCATTAATATTTGTTCACAATTCAGGCTCTTTTTTTCTTTTAATGTCTGTGAATTGTTCATAACTGACTCTGGTTTTGTTATAATAGTAACTTTTTTAATAGATGTTTGACTGAGAAACTGGAAGAAACATCTCCAGATGGCACACGATCTGCATGATTCGATCGTTTGCTGCTTCCCATTCTCAGTGCGTGGTGATCACCCGATCCACAGGGCACTACTGCTTCTGGTTTAGATGGTTAATACTTCTTGGAACAAGTTTTGTTATTATTGTTTTCATATGTCTTTGAAATGTGTTTATGGTCCTCACAAAAAAAAAACCAAAACAAAACAAATACAAGCAAAAATTTTTACTGCTATAAGGAAATAATGAGGGGAAAGAAAAGGAAAATAAGACAATGTGGTTGCTCAGCGTGTTGTCACCTCACTCTGACTTTTCTACTTCGCTCTTTTTCTAATTTAGCCTGCCTTTTAGGTTCAGCCTTTTCCATTAATTAATTTATGGTTAACTCCTTGCACAGTGAATCTCCCTGCTCGTCTGGTTTGCACCGCACCGACGGCAAATACCGGCGGCAAGCGGTGAGTCACAGAGGTGGGTTTCACCACAGCTGAACAACGGGCACGACAGAAATCTGACCCTGGCATTTGAATAATCCTATAGTTTGGGGGTTCAGAATATTTTCACGATTAAAACAATTACTCTCAACAGACGATTGTGACTCAGCACATCCACGGCTCTCTTCCTTAGTTCAGTCACGTAAATTATGTTGTAGGCAACCAAATTCACATCTGGTTTGTCACCTGAGTACGCTAATTTTGTTAACTCTTACCGAAGTTTTATGTAACGTATATCAGGATACAAAGATTTTGGAGCCAGTGATTTTGCATCGTTTAAGAAAAGATGGCTGATGAAGACGGCATTAGCTCCTACAAATAAATTACAGGATAGTAACAGCTACAGCAAATCATTTGTCATTTGAGACGATGGTGAGACAGGAAAGAGCAAAGAAGAGAGTCAGGCCAAGGCTGGGAATTACAAAACATATGCTCCTAGTAAGAGCAGTTTGGGGTAACAGGATAATATCCCCCAGGGTCCGCACAAGAATCCATCACTGCAGAGATCCAGGACAAAGTGATCACACAGAGCATGACGGAGTCGCGCTGGAAAGCGCAGAGCTCAGACAGGACAACCCACAGGACCTTCTTCTACTCTACTGGTTACGATTCCATCAGCTGAGGCTGCCAATGCCTAGCTGCAGCGATTCCGTTCGAGATCTTGCCGTTTGGGAACTGAGGCGTGTATCAAAAAGGAACAAATGTGTCGTTTATAAAGAGGAATTCCCTCAGTTTGCTGCTTTCCTGAAGAAGCCTGAGATTTAGCACTGTGGTGGGCCACTCATGCAGCTTCCCATCTTCAGGGACTCCGTGCCAAAGTTGCCACTGGAGAAGACATGTCTAACTGTCTGAGAGAGAGGATACAGCCACATCTCTCTTCAAATTCCCCCTGCCAACTGTTCCATGGTCAAACGATGCTATGGAAAAAGAGCCCCTTGCCAGCCCTAGAGGGAAACTTTAATGCTTCTTGCCAGGTGGATGGAAAGAGAATCACGCAGCCGGCATGAACATTATACTTCTGATAGTGATAGAACAAATTCTCATACTTACACGAGTTTTTTTTGCATTACCTGTTGACCAAAATTCCTCACCCACGTTCTCTGCCTTGATGTTGAACACACCAATCGGATGCTTGTTGCTAAAACCAGTGCATTGACTCCAGCAAAATAATCTTATGTTGTGCTCTTTGTAGCAGCAGAAAAAGGGAGATTTAGCTCCTGGCTAAATCAAACATAGTTAGGTGAAAGGACAAATTGTAAAGCAAACTGGAAGAAAATGGAAAGACCTGCACTGTGTGGATGAAACTACTTGGAAGAGAGCTGCAAAGAGCAAAGGCTGAGGGTAGGCGTCGTTTTTTAGTTCAGGATCTGATCTCAGCTGGAAGGAAAATAATCCTGAGTTACTCTGTCACCTTCAGCATGGTGCAACTGTGAGCAGACTCAGCCATAAACGCTTGGTGGATTAAATAAAAGCTGGAAAACTGAAGACCAAAGGCCACTGGTTGCTTAGATGCTACTCTGATTACTGATGGATAATGCCTTTCAGAAATTGTAGTCTCTGAAGAGTGATTTTTAATGAGCTCAGTTATAAGTTTGGATTATTCCAGGTTATTTGTCGTGTTCAGTGGATCAGCCCCAGTAACAAGGCTAATATTCTATCATATTCTCAATTTAGACTGCTGTGTGACAAATGCTGGACCATACATCTGCTTAATCTTTTCCAGTGTCTGGAAAAAGTTTGACTTGCCCTGTGTTCAACACAGTAACCTTAGTGTATGTGGCTTGTTTTTCTCTAGTGATGGACTGAGTGAAAGTAAAACTCCCCAGCTACGTGCTGGTCCTTTAGCAAAGGGCCTGGGGTTGACTGCGTCCACGTTGAAGGGGACACAAGTCCTTGCTCAGGACAACTGCAGAACAGAGATCTCTGGGTTTCAGGCACGCCTAAGCCAGGGAAGGAGGGGAGGGGTAGATCCCAGTGCTGTAGGTGGAATAATGCTGGTTTTGCTCACTGTTGTCAATGTTTTGTCTCTGCCTTTGCAAGGAGTATAATTCCCATGATTTATACACAATGGCTGTCCCAGTTTGAATGATAATTAGACTAACTGGGCAGGCTACTCGAGCTGTACTCAAGCTGTACAAATGGCACCAGCTGATCCGTGGCTCTGTTTGGGCACCCTCGAGCTTCCCCGAGCTGCACTGACCCCGTCCCCCCGAGCAGCCTAAGCAGGCAGATGTCTAAGAACCACTGGCCTTGCACCAAACACAGATAATAGAAACTGGGCAGTTTTTATAAGAAAACCTTTCTGAAGCCATGGTAGCATCCTGGCAAGCCAAAAATGCAACAGAACATAATCCACGAACTGGCTCCTGGAATCAAAAGAAAACAGGGGCAGATAACAGCATGGGGCTACTTCCTTCAGTGCAAATTGATAATGAAACATTCAAAACAATGCCGCCGTCTCCCTTTAAGCTGATGGATTGCATTTGATTCCTCAAAATGCTGAGAGTAGCATTCTTCAGACAAATACACCGGTGAATATTATTTTCTGTCCCAATGGGAACAAAGTACCCCATCTAAGTCTCAATCGGTGGCAGGGAAAGGAAACCACCCAAGACTCCGCCAAGCTCTGTTTTTATTTTGTATTTGAAAACAGAATTTTCAACCACTGTGCAATTATCTTGCAGAGGTTTGGTTATTTTCGAGCGCTGCTTAATCACTTTGTGCTTTCAGTATTGCACAGCAAGTGTCAGAGATGGATGTTTATCCTGCAGCTCGGAGACTAAAGATCCATATAAGCCTGGAATTCTAACTACTTGCATTGCACAGCTTCTAGTCAGTACTGTCATCCTCAGAAATCCACCTCGACACAGTTAAGGAGAAGTAAAGACAGGGCTAAAAACGTTTGCAAGCATTTAGCACTTCTCAAGCAGCCGATGCCATTAAACTCGACAGAATAAATGTGTAAAATTCAAGACAATCTCTGTGCTAAGGAAAATGAAGCCAATATTTAAGCAGGCCAAAATAGTCATCAGACAGATTCTTGAGAAGATAAAAGGGGAAATATCTCCTATCAGCACTTTAATCCATTGCTTCCAGAGTGCTACTGTGCACTCTTGACCTGGGAAAGGAATGAATCCTGAAGGGGAATAGCAATCATTGCAGAGAAATTGGAGTTCACAACTGGAAGGTGCTAATTTTGCTTAATCTCATTGAACCCGCTTAGAAAGTAACAAAATATTAAAAATAACACTTTTATTTCACAAAAAAAGATTGGCAGCTCCAAAGCTGAGAGCTGCTGTGGCCCCATTACCAGCACAAGAAAAAGTGTGCGGATCAGATAAGGGGATTAAGCCAATTTGAAACTCCTGGGTGAGCTCAAGAAACGGCTGAATTTTCCCCACGCACCTCGTGGGTTTCTCATGTGCCCAAAAACTTGAAAATCAGCTTGAATCCTGAAGAGCATGATGGTGTGAGAGTTTGCCTATTGCACACTCTCATTCACAGACAAGACACTGAAGGTAAAGATGAAACCAGCTTGTGTGATTCAGGCAACTCATCTCCTCTGCTGCTCTGATAAAAACATTAGTCCTTGGAGTAGTCCTTATCTCTTGCTTATTTAGATGGAATTTTTTCTTTTTAGGGCAGAGAGTGGGTATTTCCATAACGTAGGTTAGCAAAAGAACTTGGAACAAAACAAAGCAAAGTCATCAGTAGCTGATGATTCTCCTAAATTTTTGCTGATGCCGAATGTTATAAAACCAAGACTGTTTCCCCTTCCATTTTTCACTGGAAGCCTGAGGTTGCCCGCTGGCAGCCCGCAGTCGGGGGCTCTGAGTGAGAGCTGTGGGCTGAGTGTTAATTTTCATGCTAGCCAGTCCCTCCCGTGCCAGAGGACACACAGCCTGTTGGACCATCCCGTCCATCACCCAGCTGCACGGAGGGGCCTGTGCCCCTGCACGCAGCCGCCCCGGCCGCTCTCCAGCTCTGCGGGCAACTGGCTTTTGGCTGCTCCTTCCCCCAAACGAGAGCAATGCCTCGAGCTTTTCCCGTTTTCACTCAGTCTCTATCCAGCTGCTCGTGTCTCGCCACAGATAAGCACTTAATAGGGAGAGGAAATGAGCAGCGATGGAGCCGTCTTGGAATGAAGGCAGAAGACAGTTGTCTAACAAAGAGCTTTCTGAAACACACCAGCTTAAGGGATCTGCCTGCCGCTATCTTCTTCGTCGCCCTAACTGGAAGGCGATCTGATTACAGGGTAGCTGTCTGGCTGGGCTCCCTCCAGCTGACCACAAAGCAGCTGGCAGAAGAAAATGGCTTTAAACAACTCTTGTTGTCAGGCCACAAACAAGATGTTTGCTACGCAGGATGTAAAACCTCAAACCCAATGAATTAAACAGCGAGGACAATGCTCCTGCCACGCTGCCGAGGCATTCCCCGTCACTCACAGTGAGCGACCGGGCACGGGAAGGCAAGGAAAGCACTGGTTTCCAGCTCAGCAGCAGTGTCATGCACAGTGAAACAACTTAACAGCACTCTCAAGGATATTAAAACTACACTGAACATCCACCAATAACTCTTCAACTGCTAATTCATTTCCTTTTTGGTGTCCTACAACTCAAAAAACTGTGGTGTGCAGACATCTTCATCCTTGATACTCAGCCTGCCCCCCCCTCCCCGAAAAATCCCTCCCCACCCTTCCAGATATTTCATCCTTACCAGCCAGATCTGCTTTAAGCAGCTTTTACTCAAATAATATCTTTGATTTATAGACACACAAAGATCATATAAAAGAAGTCTACCTGGGGCAGTTCTTGACAGGCTTTTTACAACTGCGGCACAAACAACAATGATCATTTTTACTGCAGACAGATCTTAATAAAATATCAAACTCTAGCTGTCAATACGTCCAGTAATTTTTATTCTTGCTTTAACATCCACTCCGCGGTAACACATCTTTATTTTAAAGCTGGTCTTTGTTAAGGAAAAGTTAGCAGTAAAAGTTAGATCCAAAGGAAATGAAAAGCAAGCCCTTCTCTGGAAATCCACCCAGAAGGAGACAGTCCACTTTTGTTCAGCGGCGTTGGTAACACAGCTGCAGCTACATCTCGGTTGAAACCAGCTTTCTGTGACATCTTAACAATTACTTGCACATCCTGACCAGACCGTGGCGAGAGAAACAGGGATGTCAGTGTGATGCGTGCGAAGGGCTGCGAAGTGCCGGCGAGCGGAGCGGGCAGGACGTGTAGGCTCTGACCTGCCCAAGCCATGCCTCAGCCCACTGCAAGCCTGATTCATTGCATGCCATGAAGTGACCCATGGCACACCGCTTGCTTGCCTTGGCTTGACTGAAGAAACCACAGCGCCTGCCCAGTACGCCTACAGGAGAGGCAAAAAACCCTCGGTAAATCCTTCTTCCCACATATACCCCCAGATCTTCCCCCGTTTGGACCTTTTTTAGGGGCCTCTGTATCAGGGTGGACTCCTCTAGAGCAAGCAAACAATATCCTTTTAGAAATAAAATGATAGGAAAAATCTACATCAGGTCTGGAAACTTTACTGACATGAACACCAGGGACGTGACCAGTTCCTTGGGTGGTTGGCTGAGTATCAGCTGGTTAATTCCAGTTCTGTAGTTCCCTATTCCCTTGCTTCAAAGCAATCCAAAATCCAGGCTGCCAGAGCAGCTTCCACCACGGGAAGCTCAGAATTTAGATGGCAACACGGAGCAAACCAAAGCATCTGCCTGGAGGCACTCGCACACCTAACCCAGACCCATAATAAAAGGTTCTGTTGGGCTAAAGAATGAAAGGTCCAAACACACAAAGGTATGTAACCACTTTCCTCCAGCTGAAGGACAGGTAAGGTGAGATTAACAATGGGACACTGCAAGAACATCTCAGAGAAGACAGCACAGATGTAGAGTCCCACAACTTGCACCTTCCGTATCGGCAGGAGCAGAGTGGAAGTCTGACAGGGAAAGTGCTTCTGGCTTGACTTGGCATCCTCAACTCTGACTGTGCCAGTAATTAGGCAGCACCAAGGTTTACTAATAGATAAAAATCAAAAAAACCCAACTAAACTAATAAGTTGCCTCATCAGAGCTCTTCTTTGATAAAAAATGCATTACTCTCTCCACTCTGAGATGTCCTTACCAACATTTGTAAGGAGGACAGCCCTCCATCTGCCTCCCCGGACTCGTCCTAGGGCATTCGACCTCTCAGACGAACTGCTGTGTTTGCACGTTTCGCTGCTTTGATCCCAAAGTCCATCGCTGCCCAAATATGCACTTCCATGCGGAGGAACGGCATTCCCCGTCCAAGTCAGCCTAGTGGGAAAACAAACAGTGAGGGAGCAAAACAAACTTATAGCATCAAAAAACATCCATCACCAAAGGTGTCAACTGCGGAGGCATTTGTACTCACACCATCAAAGCCAAGCAATTGTTTTCCATCCAGCTAAGCTGGAAGGGTTATTTGTTTTACTATATAATTTAAGCAAATGTAGTTGTGAGACAGGGCTACTATGACGTAGATTTATCTTTTAAACGTCTCGAGAATCCCACAACTCCACTGCTAAATATTTAGAGAAGATAAGGGAACAGGCACAGAACATGCAATCATTTCTGGGGAGGGAGGTGGAGTTGGTTAACATCTCCATGTGGGAGCACAAGAAACTTGCAGGTGAATGCAGGAGTTTAAAAGAAAAAAGCAGAGATGGGTCCCTTCAGTATTGTACCTGTGCAGGGAGATGCTCAGGTTCTGGAGGAATAAGTCTCCAGCAATGAAGTGGATTCAGAGATTAGAATCCACGTGGAAAGCGCCGCTGCCGCAGGGACGGAAGAGCCCCCACAGCCGGGGCTCGAGCGGTGGCTGGGGCTGCTCTGCTCGAGTGACCACTGCAAGACAGTGACAAACCTTTAAGATTGCCATTTAAAAATCCATGTGCTCAACTCCTCATGGAATCATAGAATGGTTTGGGTTGGAAGGGACCTTA
The DNA here is from genome assembly GCF_009769465.1 of Tauraco erythrolophus. Classification (NCBI taxonomy): domain Eukaryota; kingdom Metazoa; phylum Chordata; class Aves; order Musophagiformes; family Musophagidae; genus Tauraco; species Tauraco erythrolophus. The sequence goes on from NC_141484.1 coordinate 1,915,141, forward strand.
AAGATCATCTAGTTCCAACCCCCCTGCCATGGGCAGGGACACCCCTCCATATCTGCCTCTTGCGTGAGATGGTACCTGCTCTGCAGCAACACTTCCTCCAGGGGCTCAGAGCTGGGGGTTGCTTCCATTGCAGGTCATGCCATGGCTTTTCAAGACTTTTTATCTGGGATACAGTTTGCTGAAATGCTGCAGAGGGATTGCAAATCAACAGCCTTGGAGAATAAAACGGGGGGAAAGTAAATTCTTTTACACTGAGCAGCCAACAGGCCCCAGGCTGGAGGGGATGCTGAAAGATGGGACAGCAGTTTCAGTGAGTGCTCAGTGGGGGGTGAAAAAAACCCAAATCCCACCCCAATTCCCCTGTCCTTATTAGGCTCTCTATTTCCCATCACTGTTGGGCCAGGTCCAATTTTCTTAGATTTCTTTATGATTCCCCAAGCGAAAAAAAAAACAAAAATGGGAGATTAAGGACATGCAGCCATCTTCTGAAAGCAGCAGGGTGATTCAGAGGCCTGCTGGAGACCATGTCCCATGTCCCAGGTCACTTCCTCAGCCACCCAGATCCATGTTACTTTGGGTAAGGGACAGGATGAGGAAGGTTTCCTTTTGCTATTTGAGACTGAAGACATCATTTCTTCAGGAAAGTTTGGTTCTTCATTTTAGAGGAATGTCTAAAATGTAGTAGTTTCCAGTAGTCGGCTTCAGTTCATACTTTCTTCCCATTTTTTCATAACAGGAGACTGGGAGTTATCACCCTTCCAAACCCTTTTGATCAACACAATTTCCTCCTCTTGGAATTTCCTCTTTTGTAAATTACTGTTTAAAGACTTAATCATGCCATGAAAGTACTGCAAGACCGTTAAGGCAACAAACCAGCATTGTCCATGCAAAATCACACCGGTCCAATTATTTAGGATATGATTGCCAAAGCATCACAGAAGCTTCTCTTAGAAGCACAGCTCCTAGTGAGGATGAAAAAACATCGTGTCGAAACCATCCTGCTCCATCCTGAGCTCCTGTGCCTGAGAGCGCTCTGCATTCCCATGAGGACCTGCATCACTTTGCCCCGTGGAGCACGGAGGGATGAGGAGCTCCCACCTGCTGAGCTGTGAACAAGGGATGTCCCCAGCTACCAGCCACTGCCCACGACAAAAACATTTCTAGATCACACTCGAGGGAGCAGCTAGGAAGGAAGGGATATTGTTTGTTTCTCTTCCATCTCCCTCCTGCACTAGAAATTTTAAATTGGTTTATACGAGTTGCAGCCTAAGCTAAACATTTTAACTTGTCAGTCAACCAGTGTTTGTTGACCTAAGATTGGCAGATATGGGAGACAGTTATTAGGAAAAAAAATGAGCACAGTGGAAAAATCTTTCCTTGGGCTTTGTTTCAGCTATATCATCTTGGCATCAACTCCCAGTCTTTCTTTTTTTTTTTTTACTCAGTTAAATAATGCTGTAAAAATAAACACACACAATCAATTCATCTCCTTAAAGAGACACGTGTGTGTTTAATAACGTTTAACTTGTTTACTGCAAGGAACTCACAACTCCTCACTTTATTTCACTGATTAAACCTTTCTTTGGAGCCAGTGAAAGTTAAGGAGGTTTGACATCTGCATTTTGCTGTGCCTTTAGCATGCTCCAAAGTCAAACAGTTTTTCTTTGGGGGAAGGGAGCAGGCAGCTACTGCTGGGGAGCTCTTCTCAATTGCTTTGCAGGAGCTTCGTGTAAATCTGCCCTTCCGTTTTGCTTCAGGAAGGTTTGACATAAATTTCAGGAATGAGCAGATTAAAGCAAGCAAGTAGAACCTCAGTATTTGCATTCTTCTTTCCAGATCAGCTGCTGACTTGAAGTTCATAGGACCTGCTGGTCCTCAGCACTGGTGAAAGTCAGACACCGAACCAGACAGCTTCACAGCAGCATCAAGCATTGCCACAGATTTGTCAGCCATCCAGTGCATTTGCTGGCAACTAAACACATATTTCTCAAAAGTTGCTCACAAACCTCTGCGAGGGTTGACTAAGCAAGCATGGGTGACCACACATGATGGTCCACCACAAATGCTGAGGCCACGTTACAGAACGCAGAGAAGTTCTCCTCACCCTGCTTATTCTGCCTTCCAGCGTGATGGCTTCTTGTGGTCCCACCTCATATTACAGAAGAGAATGGGAATAAAGCTCAGGGAAAGTGGTGGTAACCACAACAGACTGACTCCACTTGGGTGAAGGTGCAAGAAGACAGTGGATATCATAATTTTTTTTGAGGCATTGCACAGAAATGCTGGGGAGTTGCTAGTCCTCAAAATAAAACATTGCTGGTCCTCAGTTTTTGAAGAAAAAGGATGGGACAGAACACCCAAAGCAGTGTAAAATTGATGTAAATCAGAGCACAACATTCCTAACAGCCCTTTCCTCCTTAAAAATGAATTTAAGCTACCCTTTGCAGTTTATTTAAACCTTGGGCCACCAGCAGAGCTGGTGTAGACCAGTGTGGTTCTCTTGAAGTCAATAAGGTTTATATCAGCTGAAGATTCCCTCCCTCGATCCTTAATTTCCAAATATTATTTCTTCTTCTGGCAAGCATTAAACTTGCATCATAGCTGGATGAAAATCGACTTTAAGGTCTCAGACAGGCAATTCCCACAGGCCAGAGGTGTCATAAATGTGGTTGGATGTTTAGCAAAGGGCCACCGCTGGCAGCAGACTTAGAAACGCCTTTCATACTTGGACACATACTGTGCATAAGTAGAAGATGACTACGGTTGGTGGTAACCGACCTCCGTTGCATTCCTTCCACGAGATTTAGCAGCAGGTCAGTTCTTGAAAATCTAAAACTACTGGTGAAGAGAACGGGTCTGATCCACCTCTGCCATCAAACCCCCGTCACAGATACCTGCGCAAAACATTTTCAGCTGAGAGTGGCTGCGCATTAAAGATCACCAACATTACTGTAAATGATTGCAGCAGATAGCAGGAGGTGGAGGGTTAGGCTCAAGGTTTTGGTGTCAAGGAGAACGCCTAAAGGTCACCTCAAAAGGAGTGGTGATGTGTCAAAATAAAATAAAGAGAAAGAAAGTGCGATCGAGTCTGCTGCTTGCAAACAGGCATTGCCAGCTTCCTACCTGACACCCAAGGCAGGAGAAAGGGTGGGTGGTCAGTCGTTATCCCACCCACTGTAGCAAGGGCAGGGTGTCAGCCTCTGCTGCAGCGGAGTAGATGCAGGTTATGTGTAAGGATTTGAGCTCCAAAATAATGGGCTGTGTGTTGCAGCAGCAAGGTCTCCTCCTTGGGAGGTTTATGTGAGCTAATTAGGGTCATAAACATTTAGGGTCTTACAGAGCTCCAGCCACTGGCTCAGCCAGGAGGCAGATGCCTTTTCTGCCCCACTTTCCTCCTTTACAGATGTGGACAACAGTGCTTAGGGCAAACCTGTTCCACCGACCATCGGAGATGAATCACCCCAGGGGATGGGACACTCATTTGTATTTATTGCATGTTGGACCAAGGAAAGGGGTGTTCCCAGTTTGCTCCTGTATCGTGCGCGCATCCTGGAGTTGTAGCTGGAGGCGGTGGGTAGAGACATGTCCTCGGCCACTGGAATTTGGCCAGAAATATGAAAGAAAACACATCCTCCCTCCAGGTGTTTGTCCTGTAAGGTTTAATTACTGGAACACGTTCGCTACAGAGGCAGCTGAGGTCCTCCAGCTAACAGAGGAAGCCACCTATTCCTTTAAAGCTGTCCACAGCAGAGAACACATTCTTCCTATTATCCCAGCACTGCACGGGTTTCCAGTTGGTGTTCAGGTGTTTATGCGGATCTATAAAACCCCACACAGTTTGGCTTCTGAAATCTCAGGCATGTTCTGCAGACAACGCTGCATTCACACACCTCCAGCTACGCCTTTAAACTCCTGTAATTAACTGCAGGATGCACAAACACACACACACACACACTTGTGTAACAGATTAAACCTGTGTTTTGTGGGCTTGATGGGCACCAAAAGAGCTCTGAGGAACAGCTGAAACAGAGATGCAACACACCCTGGTCCTCACTGGTGTCCCTTGAAATTGCTGCTCTTATTCCTCCCCAATTACAGTTAATGCTACTGAGCTTAGACTTCAGTGGAAGTGTAAACGAGCGAACACAGCTGAACATACTCCTCTCGAAGCAGTATTTGTGCATGTGCCCAAAGGCTTAGGGACAAGCACATTTTAGATATTGTAAAGAAAAAATAACACAGGCCTTGAAAAAACACGTTTGAGAAGTTTCTGGGAAGGATGTGTTATTTCTCACGGGGCATAACACTGTAATCGGCAGTGAGATAAGATATTTTAAAGAATAATATTCAAGAGTATTTCAGACAGACACCCACTCTGACTTAATGATGCATCCAAGGCGCTGAAATTTTGATCCAGAGAGACACGAGCTGGCTGGTTTCATATCAGACAAAAGATTTTGTACAGGTCTGAGCTGAACTAGATGCAGGTTAAACGTGGCTGAAACATCCAGCCCAGAGGACCTTTTGATGCACCACCAGGAACTGGGTTTGGTTCTTTCCCAACCAAAGTGCTACAATTTGAGAAGATAAGATGTTTGTTTTGCTTCAGGATGCTTCTTCCAAGACAGGGGAGGGGAGAAGGGAAAAGGCAAATTACAGCACAGTCCCAGCAAGGAAAGCATTTCAGTGGAACTACCTTAAGTTCTGATGAACTCCAACAGCATCCCCCTTTCCGCTCAAATAGCCAAAGGAGCAGAGGTGCTGTAATTACCCTGCAAACCCCTATGTCATTTGCTGGACCACAATATTTTTCTTGCTCACTGTGCTCTCTTTCTTAAAGACAAATTTGCTCTGTTGATGAAGACATGAATTATCCTGGTAGAGGCTTTCCAAAAAAACGTTTTATTTTAAAATGGCTGGGGAAAAACCTAAACGATGCCAATGCAATCTATTTATTTTGTTTTAGAGAGGTGGTGTCCCTCCTCTTTATGCCAGTGACATTTAGCTGCAATATATATATTAGGAGTCTGATGAAAGCCTCCATGTGTGAGGAGGAAGGCCACGAGGGAGATGAGTTTGCAGTCATTAGCCCTGGCCGCAATCGCAACTCTACCTCAGAGGTTAACACACCTTCTTACAGTGGGTTTTCAGCAGATGGACTGTAGGATTAAGCAACCCCTGGGTGGTCCTTCAGGGTCAGATGAAGGGATGTTTCCACTAGCTATATGTCAGGATGGTCGGTTTTGAAAGGGCTTCAGTTTCCACCAATCCCCCCACCCTTTCCCACCGGCAGCCAGGGTGCTGGCACCAAGGCCAGCAGGTTTTCACCCACCGGGTGACAGCAGAGACAGGTTACAGCCCCGCGGGGCTCGGTGCCAAACGGAACAGCCCTCGAGGGGCTCGCTGCATGTCCAAACCCCGCTGGTGCTCCGCAGCCTGCGCCAAGCTGAGCGCAACCGGGACAGCAGCAGCCTTCGAGCTACCAGGAGCTGAGAGTGGGGAGAGAGGAGATGAACGGGGCTGGACACTGTCCCCATTAAGAGGGACTGCAGCCCTCTGTGTAAAAAACAAGAGAATAAGAAGAGAGAGAGTTACTCTCCATCCAGCGATGGAGCGGTGGGCAAGAGCTGTGCGGTGTTTCCACCTCGGGTCAGCCCAGGCTGTCGCTGCAGCTTCCCCTGCGGTGGCTTTTCACCCACGCGACAGCCAGAAAGCCTGCTGCCCACGTCTGCTGGGAACCAGCCCTTCCTAGAAAGCTGTCCTCCTGCCATGGGTCAGAGCAGGGTGGGTTTGGGCCAGAAACCAGCAGCAGCAGGGGAGGGAAAGGGGGTACCTGTGGCCTCTGATGTCTCCTCCAACACTAAGAGACTTCTCTCGGCTTTGTGTCTCGGAGGCAAGAGGTTTGAGGATGTCTCCAGAGGGCAGAGTCTTCCAAGCCCTTGCAGGATGCTGCTTCCTGTCTCCTTCTCGCTCGCTGGAGCTTTGCTCTTTCTTTCCTGGGAAGCAAAGCATCGGCACAGCTCCCCACTCAGCCTCCCCTGGGAGAAGAAACAAACACACACCCTGAGAAAGCATCTGCAGTGCACTGACGTGTGTGCACGGCAGAGGTGCACAGCTGGGTGCTGGCAAGGGCTGGAGCTGCCTCCTCACTCCCACGAGCCGTGGCCCAGCATCTGCTGCAGAAACCTCGCACCTGCAAGGAGGAGCCCTTCTTATCGAGGAGGATAAGAGGAATGGGAGAGGAACATAACGTCCTGCAAAGTGACATTATGGACTGATGGTGAGTGTGGAACAGGACAGGGTCTGCCTTGCTGTGCTCTTCTTCCCGTTGGGGAAATGCCACTGCTACTTCCAAGCTCTGGAAGTGCTATGAAGAAAATCGCAGCCACTGTTGTGTCCACAGGGAGCTGGATGGGTGCTCCGCGGTTTGCTTCACCTTTAGCACTGCTTGCACAAGGGATTTGTTTCCAGTCATGGGAGGAGGAACCATTCCTGGAAGTGAGGAGACAGTTAAGCCCTACCTGTGGCTGCTGCCTCCGTTACGGAGGGAGCAGCTTTACCTCCAGCGCTTGTCACCGCGGGCCGAGCGCTTGTCCCACGCTGGCAAACGGTCGTGTGGCATCTTGAGAAGGGTTGGCATGTGCTGACTTGGCAGCTCCCCTCGGTTCCCTGGAGTATCCGACCGTCGAGCAGATCACAAGCAAATATTTAGACACCAGTGCACACAACCAGGCATTCTCTCAGCTCTTTCGCACCGGGATACAATATTTAATCAAGCCCTGGGCAGAAAACTGCAGCTCTGAACTGAAGAATCACCAGCAGAGAAAGACTCTGCTGGCTTCTGGCTGCAGAAAGGGAAGCGGGTGCTGTCTCATGCAAACGTTTCCAGCCCAATTCTGGGTGTAGGTCTTCTGGGGCTTCCTAAATTTCTGTCTCCCCTAAAATTTCCCGTGTCACCACTTTAGTTATGCAAAAACTCAGCCAACACAAGTGTAATGGTCTCTCTTAGTCTAAGAGCAAGGTTGTCCTCTATTTTTTTAAAAAACTCCACAAACTCTGAAAGGTCCTGAGTGGGAGGCAAAGCCTGTTGTCATGTTAGTGTCTTATTGAAGCGATAACTGCAATTGAGACAAAGTTTCCTGCAATAGTTCTTCTTGTTCTGCAAATGTTATAGGCACAAAACAAATGAAAAAATTGGATATTACAGCTGACAGACAAGCTGCAATGTTCTTAGATTCAGTACAAATATTGGCTGATACAGTGCGCCCTAACTTCAGCCAAACAAGCAGGCAGGAAGTGCAGACTGCTGAGAACTAAAAAAAAAAAAAAAGAGTTAAAATAAAGGTAGGACTTGCCCCTGTCCTTCACTGAAACATCAACAGTTTGTTATCAAGGTCTGGGGTTTTTGGTAACACGTACACAGCTTGTCCTGACGGAGAATACAATGGCTCTGGGAGTGCTAGAGAGCCTGTGCCCTTGTGCCCTTTCCAGGTCTCTGCACCCCTGGCAGATGTTTTCATGATGCTGCTGGAAATGCAGCAGCACACAGCTTCAGCTGCCCCAGCAGGTCCCTAAAAGCATCTCCTCTGGGATATAGAGCAGAAAGGTTGAAGGATTCTGAGCCTGTAACTATACAAAACCAGTCTACTTTGGAGATGACAAGTTGCCCAACTGTACTTTGGTTTGAAATGACTTGATCTGCCCTTTGCGTTGCATGCCGCTGCAGGAGGTCCTTGCTCTGTCTTGGCTCAGCCATGCCACATTTGCTCACGCAGCAAACCGTTTCCCATGGAAGTGGTGTATCCCCAGCTGGGCCACTTGACCAGAGTGCTTCATTCCTGAAGGTATGGCTGAAAGCACCTCGGTCCTCCACACCTACCCCAGAGGCACCTGCAGGGCTGCCTCTGCATCCTCCTACATGTTGCAGCTTCTTTGTCTTTTTTTTTTTCCTACAGCAGACAGGGCAAAGCCCAATGCCCAGTAAATTGCTCGTGAAGCAGCTTGTTTACAAGCAGCACCAGCTCATGTGTGACCCGAAGAGCTGCTCTGATTCAGCTGTGCTTGGAAAAAACAAGCAGGGCAGACGTCAGGTGGGAGCACGGGTCCATCCGGACGCTCCCTTTCGGCAGCAGTGGATGAAGATCAAATAAACTTGGCATGGGATCAGGTGGAGAAGCCATAAATCTCCAGGGTTTCTTAGAAACTGCCCTTCTTTGTTTGCTTTCTTCGTTTGTCTTCTTGATCCCTCTTTCCTGATGTTTGATTTAAAGGAGCAGCTCGAAAAGTCCCACCTCAGCCTGGGTGCCTGACTGGCACAAACAGGAAACTCAAGCTGCTGACAGCAAAAAGCATTCCCAGCCACGAAGATATTTTCCTTTCTACAGAGCTCTCTGCTTGTACCTGCCCATGCTTAACGGCAGCCAGCAGCAGACTCTACGATGAAGTTACCTTGGGAAAAAAATGGAGCTTCCAGACCCTTTGCAGCCTCCTGCAGGAACGCTGTGAGTTCACAGGCAGGTCCAGGAGAAGGACATCAGGGCAGAGGAGCATGTTTAGGCTTGTCCTGGAGCTGGAGGGAGTTTGTGTGAGCCCGTTTGGATGATGCAGCCGGGGGGATGCAGTCTTGCTGCCGGCCATGTTCCCTGGGCTGCAGGACAGCACTGCCTGATATCAATTTTGCAAATGAACCTGCAAGTCGGTGCCAAAATTACTCACCAATGGATGGACTCTGTTGGGTAACATCAAGTTAATGTTAATTGGCATCTAACGACGACTCACACGGTCTCTAGATTGCTTTTGAACCACACAGAACCAAGAGGTGTGGGCTTTTAACCCCTAAACTGATTTTTGCCACCCCAACTTGCATCATGAACAGATGTGTAATATATTGAGGTCATGTTTTTCTGTAAAATCAGTTATCAGCTGCGTGCTTTCAGCCCATCTTTTACGGGCACACCAGGCTTCCCTCCACCTTCCTGAATCCCAGCGAGCCCGTAGGATACACAGACACAGCACAACTGGGCTGCCCAGATGTGCAGAAACCCATCACTCAGCAGGACACCGAGAGAGACAACACGGCTGTCAGTTTTCAACAAACAGAAATTCTCCTTTCTAAAAGCTGAGCAGAAAGGCAAGAGGTGCCCACAGCTCTGTGCGAGGGGCAGGGAGAAACTCCCCGATCCCGGGGAATTGTCCGTGTGTGACAGCCCGAAGCAGAGGTGCTGCAGAAGCAGCTGGAGCCAGTAAAACCTCTGCACGTGGCAACTGAAAGTCTTAAACTCTGTGACCTGGCAGTATCCAAATCAGGCTTTTTTTTTTTCTGTGTACTTTCACAGATTGATTTTTGTTTATGTTAATTTTGCAGAAGACAAAATCTGGCTGAAGGACACAGGGCAGAAATGGGAAAAACCATCATTATTCCCACTGCCATTCCTGCATGTTGTTTTATCTTGATGCAGGGAGGATCCCAGGTCATAAATTAAATTAAAGGCTTTCTGGACAAATGGTGTAAACAAGCTATTTTACTGAGAAACAACAACAGGAATTAATCTGATGTTATTTTCTAAGTGTACTGGCAATTTGTTAGTATAATTTAAAAAACTTTCCTTGTTACTATAAGCACTGGTAGAAGCTCTGCACAAGATATGGAAATTTACTCCCTGGTGCAGTGTTTGCTGTCTATGTCAGAGCAGATGTAAGATGAGCCCTTTAAGAAGAGAAGGAACCTGCTGGGAAGAGCCACCTTCTTAGTACACCGTATTCAGAAACTAGTTCCTTGAAAGGAAAAACCCAAAATTACTCTTAGATTTTATTTTTCCTCTTAGATAAAGATACGTCCAGGAAATTATTTCAGAAAGGGACTATTAAATAATAAAAATATTTGGGAAATTGGAAGTGGAATTTGGCAAGCAGTGGAACAGGTTGCCCAGAGAAGTTGTGGCTGCCCCATCCCTGGCAGTGTTCAAGGCCAGGTTGGATGGGGCTTTGGGCAACCTGGTGTGGTGGAGGGTGTCCCTGCCCATGGCAGGGGGGTTGGAACTAGATGATCTTCAAGGTCCCTTCCAACCCAAACCATTCTGTGATTCTATGATTCTATGAAATTACACAGTGCAGCCCCTTATATATATCCTGAGCTGCAAAAAAGCTGCTTCCAAGAACATTTCTCTTTCACTGCTATCTCAAACCACCTCCCGTTTGGAACATCCTTTCTATTTCCTCCCAAAGACTTTCCTTCACACAAGTGCTCACCGTACACACGCGCGTGCAGCTCGGTGGTCCTCTGCCCCGCCACCTCTTGGGAAAGCACTTTGCCTCTGGGAACATTTCAACCGAGAAGATTTCATCCAGGACCGACTTCCCAGCATCTTTCCGCTTATGAATCTGTAAAAAAATTGGAATGAAATGAAATCCAGCCCTCGTTTGCTTATCATTCTCATAGCCACCGACGTCACGTTACGGTCGGTTACGTAGTGGGATGTTTCTCCAACTCACTTTTTCCTGCTCAGAGAACTGGGTAAGCTGGTGCAGCAGGATCTGCTATTGCCAGTGGCTAATTCCTGCTGGGTCCTCCTCGGTATTCCTGGGAATACCCAACACCTCGTGCTGCTGGCCGGGGTCTCCCGAGAGCCTGGGCAGTGCCGGGCTCCCAGCACTAAGCAAACCAGCTGAGATGGCCCCTGGGATCCAGAAAGGAGAACTCAGCCAAAAAAACAGCGAGCATCTGAAACATAAAGGAATTTACATCCGAGTTGAATGTCTGGGTGTAAAACCACCACTAAGCGCGGAGCCACAAGGGAAGAAAAGTACAGGACAGTTCTGCTGAAGAGCCACAGGGACTCCCGAATTCCTGCAGCTTTGGGCACTCGGCGCCGGCACCTCGGAGGAGCGGTGCGAAGGATGAGCAGGGGGTGTACAACAGGTCCGGTCTCCTTCTCTCCCACCCCTCAGAAACGAACTGCAGGACAGACCACAGGGCTGGAAAGCTGGTTTGCCTCTTCCAAATCTTGGGAGCTGTTTCCAGATTTTGAACTGAGCGTGTCCCTGGCCGGGACGGTCGCTACGCTGCTTCGCTGCTCCCTCTTCTGATCATGGAAGGGTTCATCCTTCCACCACTTCCAACACAGGTATGATCTAAGTCCTGGGGGACCACCACATGTTTCTGCCAGACCAGCAGACTCCTTCACCTGGCCTAGTGAGTCCCCAGCTCCTGTTGTGCAGGAGAAGACAGGGACACGCCAAGAGCCCTGCTTATTCCATTGCTTTATCTCCAGCAGCAGTGGGACTCTCCCAAACAGCTCCTCCTGGCCCTAACCAGAGTGAGGACTTCCAGCATCTGCCCTAAACAGATATTTACCTTTATCTCACATCAGCTTGAAACAGATCTGCCCACACCATAGATGCTTTTAGCGAAGAGAGGTGGGCTTTTTAAAGGTCAAACTATCCATATCCATTCCCCTGAATTCTCTACCCAAGCCTGCCATCTCACTAGACTTAACAAAAAAATACAACTTTATTTTGGCTGCAGAGCTTTCCTGCCCTTTGGGGACGGGGAGAGAAATTGTACTATGTAGCCATTGTTCCTGACAGTTCATTTACTCGAATGAAACAATCCATTCATCACCAGGAGTCCATCAAACAGAAACTGTCTTCAGCTGTGGCTTGCATAATAAATATTCGGTATTTCAGCACCGTGGATTTACATTCAACAGTGTGTATCCAATACAACACGCGTTTGCCTCAGATCCCTGGATAATATATTCATGGCATTGCTGCTTTTGCTACTGTAGTAGCCTCTGAGTAGCTGCTCACTCAGCTCAGAGCTGCCCTCTCTTAGCCTGTCATACAACATCCCTTTTATCAGAACCGATGGCACTCTGCTGCTCCATTAAAAAAATGTTAGAGAAAATTGATAGCAACATTTTTTTCCCTCTCAAACAGAATTTAATCAGATATCATTTTAATTTCAGCCTCTTTTACACCGGTGAGACAGGCTCCATCTTACTTTTAGCTTGCTAAAAATTAGGGGTCTGGTCTAAAATCTATGGTTGTTCCATGGTCAGTGGGGAGAGCGAGGGATCTCCGGAGAGCGGCTCAGCCTGTGTTAAAGGGCTGAAGTCAGCCAAGATGAAATATTGTTACATGAAAGGAATGAGGGAAAAGAAATTCAAACAGGTGTTTATCTGCTTTTTCTAGGTTTGTTGGTTTTTGTTGTTTTGTTTTGTTTTTTAACAGTGAAAATTCATTCCTATTTGCAAGGTTAAACTCGTAACATCTGAATATTTTGATGAAATAATTAAATCAAGTACAATGAAATGACAAAAATAAAATTAAATTATCAGGGAAGACTCTCAGGATGCAATGTTGAAAAAGCAAGCTATAAACAAGTAAAGCAGTTGCAAAAGAGCAGTAAGAGCATGGTTTGAGCGTTACAAGTTGATGGCTTCGTTAGAATGATGACCTGTAATCATGAACAGTGATTTCAATATTACATTTTTGTTTGAAGACTAGTATTATTTAACTGGCAGACCGTCAGTATCTATTGTAATAAGAAAAAATATCTTTTTTTTTTGTGATGTAGGAAGTAGAAGAATTATTTTTTTTTCTGAAATATGGTATGGAAAATTTAAAATGAGACATCAATGAAAGAAGAAGACAAGACTAGAAGACAATTAAGATTTCTTTTTTCTCTTTTTTTTTAGTCCTGGTTTAATCCATTCCATTTCCAAGTTAAATCAAGACAAAAATACACAGTAACATTTTTCTTTTCCCTGGCAGGATGACTACCTGGCAATTGAGAAGAATGTTAAATCCCAGAAACAATTGCAATCCCTTTCCTAGAGCACTGCCTCATGGCAGGAATGTTCCCTCGGGGCTGGGCTTCCAAATCACTGCCCTTCCACTCATTTCTGAGGACTCATTGCCACTGCTGTCCAAGAGAAGTTATCTGCTTGTACGTGTGGATTTGAAAAATGGACATGCAGACTGAAAAAAAAACCCAACGCAACAACAAATGGTTCCCTCAAAAGCCTTACTGTGTTTGTCAAGGTCCTTTTTGATGTGCTTACATTTCAAAAATTATTACTGGGCATGGAACCGGTTTCCTGAGAGACATGTCCTGCTGTGGTGGGTGGGTGGATGGTGGATTTGGATTAAAAAAACCCCAAAAAAACCAAAAAAAACACAACACAAGAACAAAAAGGTATTGAAATTGAAATTAAATTGCTTTTCAAGCCAAGATGAGAAGGCAAAACTGTGGGGGAAGAGTGGTGGGATCAAACATTTAATTAAGAAAGAACAAATTGATCATTATAGGAGGGGTTTTTACTCCTTTTCTTTCATCTTTTTGGGCTATGGTCTCCTGTAGCATGAGAGCACAGTCCGCCAATAACATCTCTCAAGCCCTGAAGCAACAACACCCACTCAACAGCCACACATCTTAGTAGTACATCTCCTCAATCAAGCATCCAGTCAGCTGGTTGACTTTAATCAACGTGTCAGCTCTGAAAGGACATAGGAGCTTTGGTCATCTCGTTCCAGACCAACTGTGTCCTCCTAACAATCAGCCACACACATGCACAGAAGCAACGTGAAACGGGCTTCAGGTTCCAGAAACAACACCAGGTAGAGGGGCACTTGAGCAGCAGACAGCGGGACGGGTGTCCCAGAAGAACACAAATAATCACTGTTGTTCTTGTGTCGCCTCCAACTCCTTCAAAATGCGGCCCATTAAGGGGGGAGGCAGAGGCAGGGAAAAGCTGCCTCACAAATCACTCCAATGAGACCCTGGAGTGAAAACGGAGTCTGCTTACAATTGCTAATGAGGTGTCAAACAATTTGTTTCTTCTTCTACTGTATGTTTTATTTTGGGAGGAGATAAGTTCTGACTAGAGACTATTTTGCTTGATTGAATTTAGTGGGGTTGTGAGCCTTGGGCACCAGGGTTGACCCCTGCCAACTTTTGCTTTTTTAAGTGGACAGTCTATTCTGCTGAAAATAGGAGGTGGGAGTTTGCAAGCGCTTGTCCCTGGTCTCCATGGGACTCCAAGAACCCATGCAGTGGAGCTGTAATGTCCATTTGTCCAGGGGAGCCTTCATCCCTGGGCTTCCTAGAAGCTCAGGACAGCTGGATGTGGTGCTGGAAGACATCCCTGAATTCTTGAGGCTCCATGCATGGAGAGTAGAGAACATTTTTGGTCTCAGCGGGTTCTCTTCATTGAACTTGAAAAAAGAAACATCAGTTTGTTCTTAAAAAGTCCTCCTGAAGCCACAAGGGGTTTCAGTTCACTTCAGATAAGTTTGATGCTTATCCAAATAGTAAAACCCTCAGAGGTCTGAAAACTCAACTCTATACCTCTTGTGAGATCAGGCTACCTGGTGCCTCCAGACACAAAAAGCACAGGAGCAGCAAAATCTGATACACATTGGCACTTTTGCTTCCAGTTGCAGCAAAACAAGTGGACTACTGGATGAATTTAGTGTCCATCAGAGCTGGTGGGAGCCTTTACTCAAAGCTTCACATGATGTGTAAAACATAAGTTGCAGTCGTTGCAATGCCCGTTTCACCAAGGTTTGCAAGACACATGGAGAAGTTTGCAGCCAGTCTTCTCACCTCCTGGTGGTATTTACCATCTGGGCACATCCAGCTCCCTGTTTAGCTTTTGAAGGCACAAACCCCCTCCGAGGGAGGGAGGGCCAAAAGAATGGGAACTATTCAGGGCTGAGCTTGCAAGTTGTTGGCAAACAGGCAACGTGCCCTCGTGGGATGCTGCTTTGACTGACAGAGACCCAGGGCACCCAACGAGCTTTTGAAAAAGAAAAATGGGACAATGAATGAAAACGTGTAATAAATCCGATTTTAAAAAACTCATTTAAAACCAAGTCCTTCTGGCATGTTGCACGGATCGGAACGGAACAAAGGGGAGGAAACAATCTTAATCCTGAATCCGAAATGAAAGATCCGAGCTAGAATAACGTTACCTTCATACAGAACCAAAATAACGGATTTTAAACCTGAACACCCTGGCCAATCCAAGCATGAGGCTTGCTCCAAGAGTCAAACACGTTTACGCTTTGGGGTGTTTGGATCAAAGCCTTTGCTATCACCAGTGATGGCAGAGGGCACGGATACAGGAGCCTGGTCTAACTGTGCTGACATAAAGGGAAAACAGCCTCTGACCAGCCCAGCTGTCACGTGCGGAGCCAGCTCCAGAAGGCTTCTGTAGCTCTTGGACATTCCAGCACTCAAGAGTATGAGTAGACCAAACCATGCTGCCCTTTCACAAGCACAGGCAAGAAACGAGGTCCCACGTGTCCTTCTCCTTCCCAACAGCCTGATCTGGATCTTGAGTGCTGGAGAGAACACGGAGACAGGGAAGGGGGGGAGAAAGAGTGGGAGTGGTGGGAATTTAAAAATGCCAACTCTTTGCCATACAGCACACTGAGAAGTTTAAAAAAATAAGAAAAAAAAAACGAAAGAGAGAAAAAAAAGATTTAAGAAGTGACACTTTTGAAAGCTCGCCAAAGCCAAACCATCAAAATGGGACACTGTCTCTTTAAGCGCAAGGCTGCACAAACGAAGGGAAATTAATTAAGAAGGGGAGGTTGGGGTGGCACTGGGAGAGAATGCACAATCTGGGCCCCAGTGCCAACGCTGCTGGGATGGAAAGGAAGGCGATCTGTCATTTTCTGCTGTTTTTTTAAGACAGAAAACATATTTTTGAGAATTGACTAAGCAATTACCCAAATTAAAGAAACTGGGAAAGCAAACAGTGGTAAAAATGCTCAAACTTTTCTCTTTTTCGGAAAAGGGGGTGAAAGAGATGAGGATAAACGGGAGCTGCTTTTTCCAGGTGCTCCTTATTAATATAACACACAGGAAAACAAAGCAGCAGCTCACAACAACAGCCATTAACCCCTTCAGAGCCCTGCCCCAGCAAGGACTTCTCCATCCCATTCCATGCTCCCATGTGATCTCCTCCTCACTTCGGGAAGCCAAGGCTGCCACCAGACAGACCCATTACTGGGAGACCCTTCCCCACCACCCCGCAGCACCTTCCCACCCGTTTCTCCCACGCCAGCCCCCCGTTCGGCCAGTGTCGACCCGGAGGGCCCCAGCGCGGGGTCCGCACCTTGGCACGGCTCCGGGTTTCGGCGGGGGAGAATGGGAGGGAGGTTTGGCTCTCGCCTTCCTGGCGCACGTCGGTTGCCAACCAGCCCCTCCACACGTCGCCCTGCGCCGGGGCCAGGCGCCGGTGCCAGCGCCGGTGGCAGGGTGCCGGCTGAGCGGCTGCAGCCGGGGGCACGCGTTGGCACGGCCCCGGGGAGCACAGGCGCTCCCGGCAGCGACAGGATTGCCATGGAAAGGGTGATTTTTATTCCAGCGGGGTTTGCAGCTTTCTGCAGCCATCCCACAGGGCAGGAGCATGGACACGGGGTGGATGGAGGGAAGAGATTAGTGCTGCTTCCCATGGGACTGCGGGCTGGTGTCCCACAGCTCTCCCAGACATCAACCAGCAGCACCACCGTGCTGCAACGAGCGAGTCTGGGAAATTCCTGAAGTTTGTTGAAGAGGAAAAGCGCAGGAATCCACGGCTCTGCTGGGCGTTATCACCACTGTCCGAACAGGATGCTCTCGCTGTCGGATACTGGTGCACGTCCTCTCCCATCTGCCCTAAAGGGCTTTTATCCCCATCTCTGCTACTGAAAATTTAAACCGAAAGCACCCAACGCGTTGGGATGTCACTGAGGAGAGATTCCAGCTCTAACTAGACAGCAGAAAACAGGCACTGTGAATTTCTTATCGAACCCCGTTTTACAGACTGGTTTAAAACACTCCCACAAACACCAGTACAAAGCCTTCCCAAAGTCTCACTGCCTTTTTTATTATTTTTTTGTTATGCACGGGACATTCTTCAAAAAAAAAGGCTTCAAAGCCATGAAGTGGGGCCGGCACAAGGAGGGCGGGTTCAGCACTACAATACTCAGACGTTTGTTTAAAAACACACTCATCATTTCTAAACCCCTGCAGCAGAAAAAAAAAAAACCACCTTTTTTTCTTTTACAGACCAGTGACTGCTTCCACAGGTTAATTTTAGTGCCAATTCCAGGGCACATGGTTCAATGTTGCTTTAGTTTTTCTCAAATTTGTCACTCAAACACTTTTTTTTACTCAATCACTTTTCAGCCTCCCCGATCATGGGGATGTCCCCCAAAGCCAAGGGGTTTTTATGCCTTTTCAAATAACCGACCCCCCTGCTTTAAAACATGAGAGGCTTACTTTTATTTCTATGGAACAAACTGGTTAATTCAACAGTGCAAATAAGATTTTAGGCTATAAAATGGTTTTTAAGCTAGTCTTACGATGTCTCTGGATTTTCAGGGATTTTTTTCAGTTAAGAATTTCTTTTTCTTCCTGTGCTGACTGCACAGCCAGGCAGGTTATCACTTCTCTTATCAATAATTGTTTAAAGCACAGTGTTAACTTAAGATCTGAATCCTTTTGGGGTCAGAGCCCTTCGGAGTCAGTGGGAACTGGGAGAACTTGGCCTGAGAGGATCAGAGGCTGAATTTTGGTTAAAAATTTGTTTAGAAAAACACCCAAGTCATTGTAAACAGAGTTCTTTTTTTTTTTTTTCTTATTTCTGACAAATAAAAAAAATGGTTCCCCCAACAGGGATTTTAATTTATGACTCAAGGGATATCAGGTACTCTAATTATATGGCCAAACCAGTAAAATATTTAATGTCATTTTCCACAAGTAAATCCACTCTAATATTCAAGGTTCAAGCAATGTTTTCTCACAGTATAAATAGAATCAAAGGAAAAAACCTTCACTCAAAAGAATTATAACTAATTTTTTATGAAAGCTTTGAAAATATCAAGAATACCTTTTTTTCTGAATAGGGTTATAATGAATCAAGGTCTTGAGGCAGAATTAATATCACTGGAGTAGATTGTAACGGAGGAGAAAAACATGTCACCAAACACCTGCCTTGTGTGCATTTATCTAAGATGCTGGACAAAAAAATGCCAGTTTTTTTACGCATTCCATGCACAGGAAGAGCCCAGGGGTGTGTGTCAGACGACTCCTGCCTTTCAGCCTGGATGGTTTCAGCACACAGCTGGAGGTGCTGTACCACGAGCCGGACCTGCCCCAGTTCCTTGTTGGCTCATCCTTATGTCTGAGGCTGCATCTGCCACGGCAGGTCTTTGCCCCACGCTGGAGTTACTCACTTTTTTCCCCTGTAAATATCTCAAAGCAGGACGTTCCTCCCACTCCGTAGCCTTGGCAGTAGGAAATGTTTCTAATGAGTTACAGAACTGAGCCGGGCGATAACCGGGAGCTCCCGAGAGCCAGGGCACCTGCACGCAGATAGGCGAGAGCCAGCAAAGTCCTGCCCTGGTGCCAGATAAGGAGAGGACTTAATTCACCCAACGACAGCAGTGCTTTTGCCTTGGAAAAATCTGGCTTAGCGGTCTCTTGCTGATCCGTATTTAACAATGGGCTAATCCAGGAAAAGCCAGATCGATACAGCTTGAGCACAGATGAGCTCAGATCGTGCTCTGGACACACGGCTGAGAACCCAGGGAGGATGAGAGGACCTCACAGATCATGTATGTGAGGCAGGATAATGCTTGGGACAGAATTAGCTCTTTTGCTTGTAGCTTGTAGTTCAGTTCTCCATCAATACACACACAGGGGTGGAAAGGATTTCCAGCCCCTCTGCATGGAAAATGCTTGTGGGAGGGATCTAGCAGAAGAAAAAGTCCTAAGGCTTCCCTCTTGGAGCTCCCTCCTCCTCCCCTCCAGCTGAAGGGCGATGGGAAGGGAGAGTTGAGAGCTCAGACCACAGGCTGAGATCTCCAGGAGCTCAGAAATTTTGGCCCTTGGGCACTTCAGAAGTGGGTGAAGATGCTGCCTTGGAAACGTCTCTTTAGCTTCTTGTGGTCAGGGACTCCGAGCAACAAAACGCAGAAGACAGCAGCTGCTGTACACAAAAGACTTCACGTGAGAAGCATGCAGGGGGTTCTCTTTCACTGAATGCAAAATTATTATTAAAAGAGAAAGGGGAAAAATCCAAAAACAAACAAACAAACAAAACCCCAACCAACAACCCCTGTGCTTTGTCTCTGGCCCCCTTGGCTGATCCAGAGCCGGGCACATCAGCGGAGCCGCAAACGCAGGGTGCAGTCTTGGGATGTGCTCCTAGACCTGAGGTCTCACCCTCATGTTGTAAACGTCACTTTTCCCCTGAGCTTCTGTCCAGAGGACCCCAGGAACCCTGGGGACAGAGGGATAAAGAGGGCTTTGCAGTGAAGCACCTTCTGCAGGCTTCAGGGGTGTGAAAACCCCCCAGCCCTGAGCTGAGCAGGGGCTTCGCTTTCCCCTGCGATGCACCAGGGAGGAAAAGCTCAGGATAGAAACACGAATTGTCCCCTCACACCCCGTCTGATCCCGCTACCTCTACAAAAAAAATTAACTACATTGTGCTGTAATGAGCCATGCCCAAACTACTGTTTTCTGGCCCTGTGTTTATTTTATTTCCTTATTGTAATAAAACTCAGATGGCTGTTGTTTACACTAGCCCAGCGCAGTGAGAGCATGCTTGACTCAGTCTAATTAGCTGCAAGCCGGTTTTGGAATCAGGGCAGAGGAAAGAACAAATTTCTATAACTACTTTAAATTGAAGCCCTCATTTATTTTCATTACAGCTGGACAAAAGCAATATAACATTTCCCAGCCCTTTCCAGGCAGAGCCTCTGCTTCGCTGCACGGGGCTGCGGTCGGTCGCGGAGCACCGTCCCCCCGACTGCTCCACAGCTCCAGAGGCTCCACTTCCACATGCCAGCAACTGGGAGCAGCGTTGGCAGCAGCGGGGAGTGGAGGCTGAGCAGCCCCGAAGCTCCAGACTTTGGGCACACAAACGAAACGGGATGAAAACGGCTGCTGTGCCCAGCTGCTGGAGTGCTCCGTCCGTCGGGTACCGCGGCCGGCGCCCGGGTCACCCCCCGTCCTGCTGGAGCAGGATTTCTGCTCGCAAAGGGAAGTGCCTGGGAGCCACAAGGTTTGGGTTCTGGTTTTAATTCACTGTTGGATCGATCCAACTCCTGATGAAATCCATGGAAAATCTCCCATTGACTTCAAGCCTTGGGCAGCATTGGATAAGTCACAGTTTCTGAGCTCCAGGGGTGGTGGGTCCTATGGTGGGTGATGTAGGGGCAGGAACACGGGGGTTCGCCCCATGCAGAGCCCCAGGGTGGGTGGGCAGCCCCCAGCACGGGCTCCCTGCAGCCACAGTGTCACACCAACACCAGTACGGGCACTAAGGCAGCAGGAGGTATTTGGATAATGATGAAATTAAACGTTTGTAGCTGTTAAAGATCTTTGAAATAATGTTATCTACAATTTAGCAACTGTTCATGTTGCTTTATCGTGCTGCCCATGTTTTGCTGAAGATTATGACTGAAATGCCATCTCCCCCTCGTTCAGAATGAGCAACCCAGTATTTCCAGAGCAAATACGTGCATGTGCCTGATAATAAAAACCCAAAAATCACTGTGCATTTGGAGCTTGACAAGAAATTGTTACAATCAACTGTAACCACTGAGGCCACAGTGATAGAAACACCTTCACTGCACTTCAAAAGCATCCTGTGACCCCCACCAGATAGGACGCTGGAATTGAAAAGGCAATTTGCAGGGAAAGATCCTGTTCCCCTTGCCTGCAGCCAGCTCTTTCTGCTACACAATCTTAACATCTAGGTGATTTTTAAACGACTTTTTCAGCTACTAAACACCACTAGTCACAGAAATATGGAATATAGGATAACAGCAACGGGTTTTCTACATCAGATTCACTATAATTCAAGTATTACAACCCATTATCAGATATAATAAAAAAAAAATTTTACTTTCTTGATAAAGTGCCACCTCAGCACATGCATAAAGCTCAGCTACCTCAAATCCAAACTGCATGTGATAACGCACAGTTACGTAGTCACATATACACAAATGACCTCTCTTTATAAACAAACTCAACTGAAACACAGATAACTACCACTGACCTTAAAAGATCAAGATTCTCCATCTATATGGGACAGCAGCACTAGATCATGTATTCGAGTTACGTGTTGCTACAGCAGAAGATATAAAATACTCAAACTGCTCTAACATCAGAAGGTGTCCTCAAAAGAGTTCTGTTGAACATTGTTGATTCAGAGGAGGTGGCTGATTTTATTTTATTTTTTTTTTTTAAATATAGCTTTTCAGATACTGAAATCATCTTTCCAGGTCAAACAGCTTTTTTAAAAAATATATTAGGTAACACATTTGTTAAAACTACTTTGAGCTAAAGCACGCTCAGATTAAGCTGCAATATATATTATTTACAATAGATCTATTTTCCAAAAGGGTTCCTGTGTGTTGGATGCAGTGTTGCCAACTGTCAGTAAATTTACGAACAGCTTGTAAATTTAAGTGCTTTCCAGAGAGCTATTGGTATGTGTGTAAAATACTCATTTTGTTCCTAAAACATGGCAAGACATTTTTTTTCTATGCTTGAAAAATCAGGAAAAAAACCCTCATAAATAATATCACTGAAGCGATGACGTATCAGTTTCTAAGAAGAAGAAACTGAAGTAACTCACTTGGCAGCCAAAGTATCAGCTTTTTCTTGCCTTCAGTGGCCTAGAAGATACCACTGGGATGGTACATTGATGTGTGCCTTGATGCACATTCAAGGCAAGAGTCTCCACAGAACTTAAGGGCTGCCTCATTCCTCCCATGAAGATAAATGTCCTCATGTGTTAGAGTGTAGAAAATTTGACAATAGTAGTAAGGAAGACAGTAATTCACCGAGTCCCACTATATATATATTATATATTATAATCACTGCAAGCACCTTTAGATATTTGGAGTTTTATTAGCCATTTTAGAGGCAACTCAGAGGCTGGAACTCAACATCCATCAGTAAAAAAAATATTTACAGAGCCCAGTTCGAAGCACATTTGTGTTTAAGTTTTTATTTGATGCATCAGGCCAAATTCAGCCAAACGGAATTGGATCTGGAGGGGGAAAGCATGGACTCAGGATGATCCGAGGAGTTAAGGAGATTAATACTTTGGTGTTTCACCCTCGTTTTCCTTTTTATTAAGGAAAACAATCTGGGCTCCCCTTTGAGGTCCTTTAAGGAGTGTGTGATCATCTTCACAGCCAGGGACGGAGGGAGGCTGGACCTGCCCACGGTCGCTCAGCAGCGCCGGGGGGAGCAGGAACCTTCTCCCAGGTCAGAGGGGCTCCAGCCCCCGGACCACACTGCCAGGTTGGTTTCACAGCTGTTTGAAAACGCTGTTATGATTCCTAAACTATACATCCTGCTGCAACAGGCACAGCACCTTGGCTCTGCAGAGGGGCCCTATAACGCACTGTATAATACTAATAAACATGATTGTTATAAAAAGATAAGGTTACAGAACATTGCACTTTGCCAAACTCCAGTTGACTGTAACTTTAAGTTTTGGCTGAGCCAAGAGCCAGAGAGATTTTAAAATTCAGCAGTAGTAGCTATTCAGAGGGTTGTTCTAGTACTCCTGCCAGGAAAAACTTTGAGTGAAAGGTCTAATTTATCACACATTGGGGTTGCAAACCTGTGCTCCGGGTACCGAGGCAGCTGCTTGTCAGGTTTCAGAAAAAGTCTGGAGGAATCCCTGGGTTCGGAAGTGGCAAGAATTCCAGTTCCCTGTTCCGAGCAAGCAGCGTTGCAGCAGGAGGCACGTGCCCTGCCCACGCATGCACGTGCGAAAAGGACGGATCTGCCCCAGGGTTGCTTTGCCATCCTCCCGCCACGAATCACTAAATAAAGAATAGCCCGTTTTTGAGGCGAAGCTTGGGTTATAATAATGGTTTTTTCATACAAAAATCTGGTACAGCAGCCTCCTGCGTGGGCACAAAGGGAAAATGGTGCTGGGGAGAACATAAGAATCCTGCGAAGTCCCCATAGTCTGAAATATTTAAATTGGGAGTTTTATTTTGTTCATCTATTTATTTACATCTGGAGTTTTATTTTATTTTGTTCATCTATTATTAATTTATTTTTTGTTCATCTATTGTTTTATTTATTTTGTTCACCTATTTATGTACATTTCCCTTTCTCTCACCAGAGTTATCTCCTTTATTTACCACATGGGGACTGCTCCAAGTTGCTTTTGACAGTAACTTTTCCTCTTATGTTTCTTTTAGTCTGTCTGTGAATATAAAGCTTTTATGAACCACTTCAGACATGACATTTTGATAGGAAAAGTCAATACACACCTTACCCTTTGAATCTGAGGAGCTGCTGCAAAACACATGGATATCACTGAAAAAAGCTCTTCAACTTTAATGGGAATGAGATTAACTGCATAACACCCGTTTAGTTTGAACATCATAAATATCCCACAGCATGACAGATCTGCTCATCTCCAAGATAAGATAAAATAATCCCCCCTGAAAGATCCAAACCACTTGAGCAAAGCAGTGTGTTTAATACACAGAGATTCCCACCGCCCAGGAACTTTGTACCTATTGATGAGCAAAACCACAACCCAACCACTAAATCCACCTGAAGAAGGGTTGACAGACCCCAAAACACTTTTTCATTTTTTCCAGCCCCTTTTCTAGTGACACTACCTCCTACACAAACCCTTCCCAAGCTCAGGCAGCCACGGCTCCCACTGACTCACAGCACCCTGCGTGCCACCAGCCACGGTGGCTGGCACCCATCTGCCTCCACCCCGGCCACGGTTCAGCCGTGGGTGAAGTGGTTCATACACAGAAACAACAATGTGCAACACTGCCAGGAGTCTGCAGCACAGTTTGGGGTGGAAGGAGTAACGTCAGAGTTACTACAAGCCCATCACCCATGTCACAACATACAACACCATTACAGCCAGACAACACATGTCCAGGTTCCCACCTCCATCTGGTTGGAGACAGCTGAGCTGGCAGTGCCACACCAGTCCTTGGCTGGGGCTAACCAAGGACACAAGTTTGCACACACACACACACACACACACACACAGTTTCTTTTCTCCCAGTCTCCTTCTCCAGCTGGAGAAGGAAGGTGTGTTTGCAGAATATGGGCTGAACACCTCAGGCTCAAGCAAAGCTGGTGGAATGCAGGCTGTCCTTTTAATCCTCCTGAGATCATAAGGCAGAAAATAATGGCAAGTCACACCCATCGGTTTCCAGGAAAGTAAAATCTTCAGACACAAAGGAATTAAAGAAGTATTGCAGATTTTTCCCCCCTTATTTCTCACTGAAATTTTAATAAAAAAAAAATAAATCCCCCAATCACCAGCTCACACCTAGGCAACCCTCTTCACCATAAAGATCATGCAAGAAAACTTCTGACCAATAATCTGTTTCTGGACAGAATTAGATGATTGTAGAGGCAAAAACAGGGCGAGGAAGAAAAAAAGTAAAATAGTGCAACCATGAATGAGACTTTGAGCCTCAAAAGAGACATATTCCCTCCAAACTTGGGAGAACATTCCACTGGGCAGGTAAATCTCCCTCTGTGCTGCCCACTCCTCAACCCAGACCTGCTGGGAGCACTTTTAATGCCAACTGTCTCGTAGTCCATTCAGCCCTGGGCCATTCATTTGAGATCGCTAACGGGAGCGCTAATTAGCACCAGTTGCAGCAGGCAGCACCCACTGGGAATGTGCTGGAGACCACCAACTCAATTGGCAGAGATATTTTTATTTTAATATATTTGCTATCCTGGATACCTTGAGCTGTTTGGTTAAAGGAATCCTCCTAGGAGTTGTGTGGGAATACATGCATACCTACAGAAAAACCCAGACATTATGCACGCCAAATGCATATCGCCAGCTAATTATAATTTCTCTGCAGATGCCAATCAGACAAACAAGTTCAAGCCATTGAGAGGGGGAGAAAAAAAACGCATGTGGTTTGCAAGGTAGGTGTACTTGACATGTCCTTTTATTAATTCTAATTATAGAGATTCCACAAATGGATGTCAAACATTTTCAGAGTGTTTTGCTAAAAAATTTCTGTGATGGAAAAGGAAGAACTCCACCCCAGCAGATCATTTTTTCTTGTTTGTTTTACTATTTTCACTATTTTCTTACTTTTAGGGCAACCAAAAGAGACAGTGAAAAGGAAAAAAAAAATCCTTTCTGACCTTTGTTCAATTGCTGCATTCCCCTCAGCTGAAATGGAAAGCAAACATTCCCAGAATCTGTAGAATTCAAACAAATGAACTGGCCAGCACCAGCCTGAGAGAAAGAGTTAAATGGGAGCTGTAGGAATAACTCCAGTGGTTGGACAGACAAGTCCTTACTTCTTCTCTGCAGCACAGCTCCCATCTCCTGCCTCTCCCTCCGGATCTAAGGTCCATGTTCCTACTTGTTTTCTGCCCCACAAGCTTTTTCCTGACCAAAAGTTGCAGTTCATGATCCTCCTGAGTCCCAGTGCAGCAACTGCCCTTATTCAGCAGATGAAACAAACTTAAATATTTGCTCAGGGTCCACCGGGTTTGATCAGACTGATGCAGGGGTTGGAAGCTGCAAGATGAAAAGCATCTGACTGTCCCATTTCTCCCTTTCTGAAAGGGAAGGCTTGCTTCATCTCCACTTGTAAAAAAAAAAAAAAAATCAGATGGAGCCATTGCCTTTCCACATAATTCTCCTGGATTTACACAAATAGACCTGAAATGGGAAAAATCTCTTTTGCATCAAGTCCTGAGATCTACCATAATGGTACATCTCATTTAAACAATGGCACCTATTTGTTTTCACACCTTGGAGATTCCTTATTAATTGCCATCACACAGCTGCCAGCAACCTCCCCATCACCCCCACGCTTCCTTACAGGGGGAATTCCGCAGCCTTGTACAAATCTGGATACATTAGAACCCAAACCCATCCTTTTCCATCAAAAAAAGTGTCTATAAATGGAATCATCAGCTGCATCCAGGGCCCGATCAAACGCTTGAGTAAATGGATCAAACTCCACGGAGCACAGCTGCACACGCTTACAGCGGCAGAGAATTTGGGCTGAGGCCCAGATCCTCAAAGGGACTGAATTGCCTAATTTCTATTGAAATAACTTGGGGTTAGACACCTAAATAATTTTGAAAAGCCAGGTCCAATGTTTTCTTTTTTTAACTAACATGAGTCCGGACAAAATTAGTATTAAAAAAAAAAAATCTTAATGGGCTATTCTGATGTAGTACACTTAAGGGTTATTGCTCTTGACTGGCTAATAAATTATATTTTTATTTGCCAATAAAACAATAAGAATAATTTTGGTTATTCTACTTTCAGAAGAAATTATTTCTTCCCTCATAAGTGTTAGCAAATGGTAAAACACGCTACAGAATATCATTTGATTCATGTATCAATAGAGAAATAGTGGAAAAAAACCCTAAGCAAACAAAAGAAGCAAGAAAAAGCAATTTACATCTCTGAAATTCATCATATTACAGCTGTCCATCAGTGAGTGACCTGTTAAAGACTCTCAAAAAATGAGCATTTGCTGAACTACATGGTAGGTGGGATTTACTGCCGTAGGAGCATAAGAGTTTTGGCTTTGTCTTAGGTAGTTGAGGAATGTTTTTGCAAACTATACAAAAGTTTGCAAAATTTGGAATAATAAATGATGCCTTTTGGTAGGGTCATCTAGACCAATCTGCCACTCATCTGCTTTTGCAAGCGACAGCACAATGAGAAAATGCAGTAAAACCAAAAAAACCTCGTAATCGATGCAGGATGGCACCGACAGCCTTGTCGGAGCTCACAGAACTGGCAGCACTGCCCGTGGGTGAGCACCCAGGGAAACCTCCTCTTAAAATTCATGTTGCCCCCCCACTGTGAATTAAAGGCAATAACCCTGAGCTCCCCAAGAGTAACACTCCCATGCTGCAATAACAGAATTATCCTTTACCAGCCAAGGCTGTTTTCAACAAAACAAGAGTTTTTCCGGACCAGGCACAGATGCAGATACTAACCTTTGGAAAGAATGAGGGTGAAGGAACAAAAGAACATAAATATTACACCTGACCATAGGTATCACACAGCATATAATTTTTTGTCCCAATGTTACATTGCTATTCAAGATGGATGGCATCCCCTGACTTCTCAATTAGCAATAATCAGCAGCTGCTGGCTCCAATAAAAATAATATTTGCACTCAGGTAGTGACTTTCCCCATCAATATCCTCAAAACATTTTACCAAGAAGACAGGTTCAGAAATCATTTACTGCAGGTATCAGTAAACTCATCTTTACCCCACTGGAGCTCAAAAAATAGCGAGGGAAACTTTAGCTTTTCTTGTATAAAGTCACTTTTCCTCCCCTCACTTCTACAATATTTTGTCTATTTGATCCAGATGGTGGAGGTCTTCCCATGGGAAGCTTTAAGCAGCTCCCGAGATAAAGCCACCTCAAAAGCACAACGAGCACACACACCAAACAGGTTACTCTGAAACAACCAAGCAGTTATTTTTACTCAGATTGAGACGAGTTTGTAGAAGGGCTCTAAGCAAGCTGGAAAGAATGACCAGAATCACATCACACCCCTCAAAGCATCTGTTATATCCATGGCCACGAGCCACCACACAGCAAAACCATAAAAAACTTTTCTGTGTTGGCATCTCCTAGGAGCACAGATAGCAACTGGTCTTTATCAGAGAGAGAGGCATGATGAGGAGACAGAAGAGCACACAGAGCTTCTTACCTTCTACCCATAGCACAAACTCAGAGGTCCAAGGAGAAATTTGCCCCTTCACCGCTCAAATCCAAACCAAAGATGGTGTCACTTGGAGCCTGCCTTTTAGCACTGCACCATTTGCCCACCTTGGCCCGATTAATTTCCTGCAAACCCTCTTTAGTTTCAACCACCTGGCAGGGGGACCCAGCCCAGAGTAATGCAGCTGTTGGCCATCACCATATCTACCATTCATTACCAGTTGGGATAGGGTTGGGTTATTGACACTGGAGTCCTGTTCAAATTAGGAAGTCTTTCTTTTTTTATTTTTTTTTTCTTCCCCTACAAGCAATGACAATTTCTTGGATCTTTGGTCATGACCAGAAAGTAGCATGTTATACCTAGGAAGCATAAAACAATAAACAAAATATGTCTGGATAATTCCTGCTGGCATCACTTGCAAAATGAGCAATCCCAGGCTGAGAAATTAGATTTAGCAGCTCCATTCTGGACAGGAGTGTTGAGGGTGTCAGATTTTAGTAATTTCCAACAATGAGAACCAACTAATCTGCTGAAAATAAGCTAATTATGTTCATTGTAATGAAGCTTGGTGTTGAGAAACTCTGCTTTTCCTCTGAGTACACGAGCTAATCAGAGCACCACGTACAACAAGTCCCTCTGACTCCGCAGATTTTGTAGACATGGATTTCCCATCACTTGGAGGTTGTGTTAGGGCTGAGGTTTCCTTCACAAATGTGCTTTCTTTTTCCTTCAGGGATTTTACAGAAGGAGGAGGGAATTTCTTTTCCCCCTTCTTACACTGTGTTTTCTTGATGAATTTAGAGTCATGCATAGGTTTAAGACGGTAAGATTAAACTTCTCTCTACTGCATTACAGAAATGTGTTTCTGATAATTACAACCACAAGCCTGATTGTTTGGGCTTTTGTGATCATGTTATTCAGTGAAAAACTATATGCCCACAAAGGTGTACTAAAATCCATATTTAAGTAACCACAGAATAAGTTACCTTGAAAAAAGTTCATGAGGTTGGTTCTCTATGACTCCTTCCCTTTCAGAGTCATTTATACCAATAGAAAGTGAGTTGAGTGGTTACAAACTTGTCCTGCCCTCATTTAGTAGCATTTTGAGACCCTTGAAATCAGGAAGATGACAAGATGCAGTGCAAGAAAATAGAAAATGTCATGAGAGAGGTGATTTGATCATTTCCATGTATTACATGAATTAATCTTCCCCACGGACTTTGGCAGGGTTATTGTAGCATGGCAGTGGGAAACACCAGGTTCTCTATCCATCTCCTGTAGCCAGTCTTCATGACTCCAAGAACTGAAGCACATGAACATGACACCACGCAGGAACATGGCACACGTGAGCAAATCCACGTACAGATTGTCACTCTGCATGAACTGATGCACAGTAATTTCTTACTCCAGGCTAAGTTAGGATGCCTAAGCTCTGCCATGCCAAACACAACCAATGTTGAAAACTCTGGAATTGCCCAGAGATTTGACTTTTTTTGCTGCATAGTGACTCATCTATTGGTCTTTTGTTCCTATTTTATGCTCAGTGCCTGCAGCAGAAGTGTACATTTACAGCTCTCTCGAAAATATATTTAGAGAAAATGGCAGTAAATGATACTGCAGAAACTATAAATGGTTCCAGAAAGACAGTCACACATGCCACAGAGTATTTTGGCTAAAAATATATGTGGAGCCAGATTGTCATTTGGTGGATTGGCATGGTTCAAGGGAGTTGCTGAAATGGTGCCAATTCATGCCAACCGAGGAACCGATACCAGTATTTTTGTTGGTAACTAGGCAAAGTACAGCCAAACGGGATATTTTATGTCCTGGCGTTTTTAATTTTATCTTGAGGTTCTGGGACAGGAAAAATAAAAAAAAAAAAAAGCACTTCCCTCATGAGGTTTATGTTTGTTCAAGAAATGCTTAATATAAAGAGAGACTCATATCACACACACAGCGACTCCCCGAGCTCTTTTGAATCTGAAAAGTACACACGGACCGGACCAGCTGACTGCAACACTCATGGACTTGTTCTATCAACCTTCTCCAACGAGCTGAATTTAACAAATAGGTTTGTCGCCAGAGCAAGGGTAAGGATAAAGAAATTCGTCCTAACTTTTTGGCACTGATTTCTAACCCCGCTGTTCCCAGGCTGGTACACGCTGTTTCAGAACAGCTCGTTACCTGACACCTAGGGAAGGAAAATCGGCACATATAGGTGGTTGTCCAAAGCCACAAACCTAAAACTGGAACAGAACAGACTGGGATTATGAAATTGCACCCAGTTTAGAGAAAAAAAACACCCAAGGGTGTCAGCCACTTTTTCAAACTCTCTTGGGAGTCTGTTGTCTGTCCCAAAATATGGGAGGTATTCTCAGTAGGTCCCCTGGAGCCATGAAAACCCTCATTTCTGTCTATGAATTTCAGATTTCATTCTTGCGTCTACAAGAGAGCATCAAATCTGTGGAGAGATGGATCAAAACATGCACGCATCCTTCAGATTTGGGGACTAAATTGGAGAGGGGAAGGCAGGGAATACTCCCATGTACTGCTTGGGATTAGAAAACAGATTTTAAGCAGAATTTCAATATAAATCTTGAATTGTAATTGGCTGAAGTAAATTTTTGCTGTTGTTGGTAAACCCCAACTCATAGGTAAATCTCAGCTGATGCTCAGACGTAGCTGTCTCAAACCCAGTACACCTTCTTGATGGCTAGGGCTGAGATTGAAAACATAACATTCAAAGTGGCCCTTTTCTTTCTTTTTTAGTTTACTTCTGTATTCCTGTACATTTTTAGTAGGACTGACAACTGCATTGGCATCAGTGGCTTGGGATGGAGCCACTTGCCTCAAAGGTCCTTGACAATGTTTTGTGGCCAGAAGCCAGCAAAGAGTGGCCACAGCCTTTCTGCGATATCAAACACTACCTGTCTTTGGGCTCCCTTTTCCAACACGTCTTTTCATCCCTGGTTTCTCACTGCCCTCTACCAGCTGTCTGCACCTACGGCATCAGACACTGCAGAAGAGCTATAGAATGGATTTAATTTGGCACAGAACCAGCGCTGTCCTGGGCCAGAGCCTCAGTGTGGGCTCCTTTTCTGGAGACCAACGTAGGTGAGAGAATTTCATGGCAGATCAGGATTTCGCTGACCAAGAAAGCAAGGATCTTTCCTGGGGAGGCTACTTCATTCAAAAGCTACATGACTTGGCAGCCCAAGGAGTCTTTTTCTTGCATGCTTGTCAGTTCCGCTGGCAGCACGTGGGTAGTCCGAGCTTGGGCTTCATGGATTTCCGAGCCCCTGGAAGGCTTTGTACTGTGTGCCAAACGGGGAACAACAGCCTAAGAAAACAAAGCTCGTGCTATCATGCAACCCGGGAGGGATTTAGTCTCCATGTAAAAGTTTCCAAGGAGCAATTGTGTGAAGGTCACAATTTGCATTACAGTGATCGCCCACCGAAGGAGGCACTAGGGTGGTTCACCTCCTTCTCCATGTGCATCATATCAGCAGAAATGGGATGGATTAGTGTTACATTGTCACACCGCTCTTTGGGGATCCTGGTTTACATTTCGGTTCTGGCTGGCAAACAATATTCTTGATTCTTCCATGGGACAACAGAGAAGACCATTTCAAACCAGGCAAGGGACAAAGCAGTTGCATTTCAAAGCATGGAGGAGACTACTTCTAGCGGATCCTCTCTATCCTTAGCAGCTCAGGGAATGCTCTTTGCTATGTATCTTTTGTTGAACACCTTTCAGGTACTCCCAAGGCAAAGTGTGGGAGTTCACCGTTGAGATTGGCCTTTCTTGTCCACGTGGAGAAAAGCGTGCCTTTCCTTTCCCACTCCCCCGTCATGTTCCTCAGCCTTCGGAGCAGCAGATTACGGAGGCGAAGTGCAAAATGCCACCTTGTGGCTTCTGACCTTTGAAGACCCTTTTTGGAAAAAAGGGCCATTTCAGTAGGTGAATTTTTAGGAGCAGTTCTGCAGCAGAACTGGTGCTACCAATCGAACTATCAGCCTGCAGCAGCCACGTTCTCCTTGTTCTTTGTCTTTGCTTCCATAAGTAACCTTTACAAGCAAGAGCTGGCTGTATTGTAGAGATTTCCTTAGTTTTGAGATCTTTGGCTCTTCGAAGTGTTCTATTTTGTAGGAGCAGGCCTCTGGAAAGCAATTAGACAATTCCAGAGAGAAATTGCATTAGATCAGAAGGTTTATGCCGGGGAGCTTCTGCATTACCTTTCTCCCTGGCCAAGCCATCCCTTTTCCTTCCCCTCTGTAAGGACCTTTTTGACATTTGCTATATTTAGACCCCTCATTTTTGCAGACTTGGTAAACATGTCTTGCTACCAGTGGTGTGGTCTGACTCGGCTTTTGAAGGAGATGGTGAAATGAGTTGTGTTTGGCTCAGTCTGAAGGGCTTCCCAGCAGTGACCTTTGCAGGGAGCAGCAAGGATACCTCCCCTTGGGAGCACGCCGGCACCCAAATGCTGCAGGAAAGGTGATGTTAGTCACATTTGCTGGTACCGGGGGTTGTGCAGGATGGCACTCACCTTGGAAGCTCTTTGAGATGGGGACAACTTTTTTTTTTGTTAACAGCCTGGCATCATGACTGCTCATGAACAGGACTCCTAGACTATAAACAAATACATAGAAATAGTAGTGGTCAGTTGAAGAATTGAGTAGCCAGTCAGCCCAGAAAATGAAATATTGCCCAGAGAGGTGGTGGATGCTCTATCCCTGGAGACGTTCAAGGCCAGGTTGGACGAGGCCCTGAGCAACCTGATCTAGCTGGAGATATCCCTGTTCCTTGCAGAGAGGTTGGACTAGATGACCTTTGAAGGTCCCTTCCAGCCCTAACCATTCTATGATTCTATGATTCTATGATTTGTGCGGTTGTTAATTCTCCTCGTTCTGCCTCTCACACTGCACTGGAGATTATGGGGTTTCCCATTTATGTCCCAAAATACAACTGGATATCATTGCTGCTCTGTTATCCTCACTCCATCAGCTGGTACTGGCTGTGGGTTAACTGGCAGCACCACCAAAACCCTGGGGACACCTCCACACACCCCTGCAGCAAAATGCACCTAACCAGGCACAAACCCAGGTGCCCGAGGCAGATTGAGATCGACAGGGAAGTGGTGAGTGGCAAGGGTTGGGAGAGAGACCCAGCGTGGCTCCACAATTGCCCAGGCTGACATTTAAATTGCAGGCAGCCATGGGCTCGTTCCAGGAGCCGCCTGCGGTTGGATGCAGTTTTGATCATTTAGAGAAGAACCAGGGGGAAAAAAGGCAAAAAAAAAAGAGAAAAAAAAAAAAGAAAAATCAAATTGTTCTCGGAAATCATGTTTAATGTAGAAATCTGGTTAATATTAAATTGTAATCTGCAGTTTTCAAGTATACTATTCCTCGAGGAAAATGTTTCCTGTTTGAGGGCCGCGGGTATTAAGGGTTCCCTTATTACATCACTTCCTATGTCAGACCCAACAAGCCTTCAACATGCATTAGTGTATTGATAATGGTAATTTCAAAATGATTGTTCGAAAAAAAAAATAAAACCTGGGCAATACTCCAATCATATGGATCAATTTAGCTTTAGAATAATGGGGCCAAGCTGGTATTTTTGACACTGTATCCAAACAGTACTTTCACCAGAGGTGTTCTCCACTGCAATCTGGTTTCAGGAGCATGTAGTGTTTGGCCACGAGTTACAGCACCGAGTCGATTTATTCACTGCTAAACTGACTTTGCAGGCAGAATTTCCCTTAATCCCACACGAATTGCAAATTGATAACTGTGCGTAGAATGGAATGAACATTATGCACCCAAGTGGAATAATTTATAATAATAATAACAACCCACAAAATATCGAGACACTTTTACAAAAACACAGCAAAAACATATATTACCAAAAAAAAAGCCTCAACCACTAATAACCAATTCTGCCAGCAAACGGTGTACGCACGACCCAGCAAGCCACACAAATCGTGAGGAAGGAATTTTTGCAGGAAGACACCACTTATGCTTTCTATAAAATACTGATGGAAAGAGCTTTCCAGAGCTGCTGACAAGAACAGAAGAAGGCCAGAACTCTACTTTTAACTCTATCAGCCTTAAAAATTGCCAGTGGTTTAACATTTTATTCATCATAATGCGATCCAGGAGTCTTCAGCAAAAATGTTCATAGGTCACTCATGGTGTCATGGTTATTTAAGGACTATCTGCTTCAGAAACTTTTCAGTCTAGCATTGGTTGAATGTGTTCATGGGAAACATCAGCTAAATGCATTTCTCATTGTGAAAAGAGAGAAATTACTGAAAATTTCAGTTTGACATTGCTTTAAAAGTCCAAAATAAGTTTTAATTTGGAGAAAATAAATCAAACAGCACAAGAAAGTGAAACTCTAACCAAAATGTTTCTCAAGCAATGTAAATGAAATGTTTCAGTTGACTGCAGTACGTACTGACTTGAAAAAGCTCTTCTATTATCCGATGACAATGAATTCTTGGGTGGTGTATACCTGGCTGTTCTTGGAATTACAATGATTTGCTTCCAAGCATCATCTTTCAGCAGCAGAAGCCACTGCTCAGTTAGGGAAGGAGGTTGTCTCCCAACCAAAGCCCGAGTTCCAAAGGCACTTTTGTGCAAACAAAATGACCGTAGGCAGATGACTTTTTTAATCTTTAAGCTTGTTCTCCCTAGGAAAGGTTAATGGTGTCAGCTGTTCTGATCATATTAGATGATTATTCTTTTCGATAGGTAATTTAGTTCTCTATGAAACCCTCTAGACCTTAAAATATCTTTTAATAGGACGATTATCTCTTTGAATGGACATTCGTATTACTTGATGAAAAATATTTTGATTTCGAAATTTAAATGGAGCTCTATTTGCATCACCTGATCCTAAATTCTGATATTTTTTTTTTAAACAGTAACCTGCTATTGGAGCTGCCACTGTGAGCAGAATAACCATCCTGATTTTCACAGAGCACCAACGGGAGTGAGTCGCCTTCAATAGGATTTCAGTGGGCACAAGCACAAATCGTGCCTTTCCTAAAAATTCATATTGAATGTTGGTTTTGCTGAGTAACATGTTTAATGTTGCTAAATCCAAGCAGTATTAATGAACTGGAATTTATTTAACACTTAAAGCTAATCTTAGTGAAATAAATGATAAAAATAACTACAATACTTATAGTTCCAGCAAAATGTAATGTCCATTCTAAATTTGTAGTCAAATTCTTTCTTGCCTTAGTAAAGAACACAGTGTATGTATTTCTAACATATTCAAAGGTGTCTAAACCATGTGTTACATATTAGAAAATTGATCAATTTTCACACTGTTCAAGATATGTTGCACTACACAACATATTTCAATGTGCCATCAACACATGGAATTCAAATGCAATGAAAATGGATTAATTTTGTCATACCGTGAATATGCTTTGCTTTACATAGATTGTCCTCCTTTATTTACCTGTATATGTAAAAAAAAGGTATCAAAAATTTACACAGATTCTTTCCCCTCTACTAATACTGAAAAAAAAAAAAAAAATCTTGTTTTTTTCAAAGGAGATAAGGAAAGAGGTAAAGCAGAAAAATTATCCTTTCTCTAAGCTTTGTCCCCTGATGTAATTCTTTCAAAATCAATGGCTGGCTGCTCAGCTGTTGAAAAAAATGCTGTTGTACTGCAAACAGGACGAGAACAAAAATATCTTTTCTTCTTAATTATACCAGGTAAATACAGAAAATTAGTTCATAGCAACGGGTCAATTTTTCTGCTGAAATAACTTCACTGGCTGCAGAATTCGGCTCTGCAGGACGCGTGCTCCTTCCTCTCAGACTAACAGAAAATGTGCAGTAACTGCACAAACCCGGCCCCGATTCCCCCGAAATTCGCACCAAAGCACACAGCAAGATCTATCCTGCTGAGGTCGAGGGAACTGGACCAGAGCAAAAGCTCCTCTCGGCGGGACCAGCGCCAGCCCTCTGCGTCTCGCGCGAATTTAGATGAGCCCGAAGTTAATTGGGGACCAGCGACTAAACCGGCGCGAGCTGAGGTCCTTCCACGGAATGCTGCAGCCAGAGATGTGGCTCTTGGCCCACGCGCAGAGATTTCCACCCGGGCTAACAGAAAGCAGACTTCACCCTTCCCACCACCCTCCTGTTTGCCCGGCTCACGCAGGACGGCCCTGCGGAGCAAACCTCCGGAGCTGCAGCTTGTAAAGAGGTTTTTGCAGCCTGGCAGAGTCGGACCCTGGAACAACAACATCCATTGGCAATGGGAGCAGAGAGAAAGCGGCTCATTTTTCAAGGGCTTTCCAGCCTTCTGCTCCGGCTCCGTCCAGGAGCCAGCCTTACAGACTCACCAATATTTTCATAATTAACTGACCAGAATTTTCATAATTTGTAAACACAGTAAAATAGCTTTGAGACATAGGGCGTGCAGTCAGAGGGAGTGTGTGTGATGGAGGAACGGTGCCGGGGTGAGGGGCAGGAGGGGGACGTTTCCTCAGGCAATTTACATTTGACTCAGGAAATCTGGGATGGTGCCCGCTGCAGTTAAGTGATCAGGCTCACGACTCAAAGCGATTTTTCTTGAAGTGTCACTGCAACACACAACCACCATGTGTTCTCTCTTGGCTCGGCTTTCCGTGCTGATGCTCCAAAAGCTGGACGGGCTGCTGCAGCCTGCCCGGTTTTCATCCATTTGCTTGGGCAGGGAAGAGGACAGAACTGCGTTTTGATGCCTGTACGAGGGCTCCCCTGGCCCTCCTCCTCCTCCTCTCACTTCCACAAGAAGGGGCCCTCCTGATTTTTGGGATTTGGACCAAACTGCTAGGAGTTAATGGACAACAAGGTCTAGGATGTGTGTCTCTGTACAGGAGACAGAGGCTATGCGAGGAAAAGGAATAAAAAATTTCAGAAGCGATCCAAATTGCCTTTGCCAGACTCAGCTGCCTCCAGTCTGCCAGCTCCCAGCTAAAAATGATAAGCCTGACCCTGCATCATTCTGCACTTGGGCTCATCCCTTACAGTGGTGTTCAGCGGGTGCCAAACGCTTCAGCTCAGAACTGGACCCATCCTGGGACCCCCGGGCTTGCCAGAAGTCTAACGGGGTTGCCCAGGGCCGGGAGCAATCCAGGCGTGAGCGGAGCATCGTGTCCAAAGGCTGTAAGTAACTGTCAGTCCCGTCGTGCCAAAAGAGGACACTAATTTGGTGCCGTTTCACGGGGATGATTTAATCCTTACCACCATCTGGATTCTAGCTGGAGGCCACCCACCCAAGCACTGACCAGCTCACGCCATGCTCAGCTGGGTGATTTGATGTGCTCGTGACCTGAGGCTGTATAGCTGTCACAGGCAAAGAAATAAAAACCAGCTTCGTTTACCAAACTGAGTCCAGTTTCAACTCCCAGTGAAAAAAACAAAACAAAATCCCAAAAGAATTTAAAATATAGTAATTTTGAGAACTGCAAAATCTCCTCTGACTGACAGCAATGTCTATGGGGCATCCAGTAGTGATTTATGTCTTTAAAAAGGCAGCTGGCATGGCTGAAATCAGAGCCACGGCTCTCCTGACCGCCGCCATCCCACCACTGCCAAGTCAGCATACCAGTGCCGCGCCAGGTCCCAACGCATCTATCACCTTCCTTCTCTCCATCTTGGGTTTCTCCTCTTGGCGGCTGCAGCACGGCTGCAGCACAGTATTGTGGCAAGGATGGATGCTGGACACGCTTGGCAACAGCAAGTGATGGAACCGGCCATGGGAACAGCTCAGCTCGGGCCACGGAGCAGGGTGAGGTGCTACAGGCAGTGGTTAAGCAGAAAACGACACATGCTGACCTTACTGCATGGGGAAATGCCTCTGAAGAGGCCAAGGGCCAGCCAGCACTCGCTCGTGGGTGGCAGGACCATGCAACACTGACTCTTCTGTTGTGGTTTTGGGGTTTTTTTAAAGGGTATTGTTTTCCTAGGCATGATAAAGCAGGACAGCCTCAAGCCAGTGACACAGTAGACTTGTGGTACATCTTAACTCCTCTGTTGCCAAATTCTCATGTTCCCCTGCTGCTGTGTTTCTGAGGTGACCTGGATTTCTCTCAGTCCAACCTGGCAAGAAAACCCCTAATTTCATATTTTGGGTCTCAACTAGATCTCACCAACACACCTATCCCTGACTTGCAGAAGTTCTCTCCTTTTGCAATGCCGAGACCTGTACAGCTCAGCTAATCTATGTTCATCTTTACCTACAGTGTTCTTGTTCACTCTCAGTCTGATACGCTGAGATCTTGGACTCCTGACCTGCCTTAGGCATCACATCCCAGCCCAAGATGTCATTAGCACCAGCCCTTTGAGCTGCTCCACCACTGTCTGTTGCTGGCTTTCACTTAGGCAGACCTGCAAAAATGAGATGCACTGATTAAGCGTGTCAGTGTAGGGCTTTTTGGCAGACCATGTGTAAAGATAACGGAGAACGCAGATCCAAACTCACCTTGCTGTTGGATCACCCTGATGTGTTTATCCCACCAGCTGTTGGATCACCCTGACGTGTTTGTCCCAACAGCCTACCGACCTACCATGACTAGTCTCCTCATCGAGCTGTCTACACTAGGTGTACAACATCTCACGGTGTCAGTAAGGCTCAGACTTTATCAGCCTGGGTGGTAAGCGATCTGATGATGCCAGGGGGAAAGGGCATGCCTACCTGCTCTCCAAGCTGGCCGGACACGAGCCAGCTCCAGTCCAGCAGCCTTCTCGCTGCATGAACGTGGCACCCGGCCCAAACTAATAAGATCCATGGAGAGGCGCCATGTTAACATGGCCATAAAGCTTCCAGGTTGGAACAGCTTCACGGGTAGGTCTGCCGAGGAGCCCGGGTCTGTCAGCACGGAGAGAGGTGGACCTCTTTTTTGTTGCTGTTCTTCATTTTAGAATCCAATTTCAGCTGAGGCAGAAGACCTCCCAGCTTAGGTATGGCCCTTAGCACGGGGCAAAGGTGCTGCCCTTGTAGCACTCTCCAGCACGAACTGTTAGATGTCGGGTGGTTTTACTTCCTTCCTCCCATGGAAAACACACACAACGTCCTGCACGTGCTCGTGTGCACGGGCACACAAGGAAACACACACGAGTTTTGGGCTGATTTGTTCAGTTTTGAAAGCAACCTGGAATAATTTGGCCAAATTATAGAAAGGAACGCCATGTCCTGTTTTCTTGTGATTTTTTTTTTTTTTTTGCCTTTCGTTAAATGAAAGATAAATGGCAGATAATGACTCACTCATCTTGATCCACCTTATAAGCCCCACAATCAAATCCGATTGCAAAGGCATCTAAGGTATGTAGTGCTGAAGAAAAGTGCTTGTCAGGAGGGATAGAGAACAAAGGGTACCTGGAGGTTAGTAAATGTTTTTCATGGGTTCTGTAAGCTGTGGTTTCCTCTATTGGGGGTGTTATATACTTCAGCTTTCTAGCTCCTCTGTCAGACACCCAGCCAAACAAGGGAGTGATTAGCAGAGCTCCCTCGTCGAGGCTATTGTTGTAGGTATGGTTTTAATACACCCACAGTTCTTGGCACTGACGTTCATTTTCTGACTCCAGGAAATCTTGAACTGTTTATTGATTCAAAGGCAAGAAATAGAACATTGAAATGGAGCTAATTGGCCGGAGACATAATCTGCAACTCACCCAAATAAATATTTCCATTAATTGAGACCCAGTTTTGTGGGAAGAAAAAGTAGCCTAGTTTAATGGCGATAATTTCTTGCAAATCTGCATTTTATTAGTTTGTTTTTCCGTGGACAGACCCTTAAGTGCAAGCTTAGTTGAAGATACACGGATGTCACAACACAAGAGCCACAGTTTGCCTGCTCGGGCACGGACGAAGGCTGGCCTCGCTCCGGAGAAGGGTTGTTAGTCTGCCTGTGACACTTGAGTGTTTGGACAGGAAAAGGGCCTGCAGGGACCTCTGGCCCTGGCAACCTGGCTGCTTTTTTCCACCTACTTCAGCAACAGATGGGATAGGATGTGCCTCAGATCCCTAAACTGGGCGTTCACTGCCCCAATGTTAGAGTCACACAAGCCTGCATCAATCCCTGAAGAACATCCTCTGCTATGTCGGACTCTTTTTGGCCTTTTTTAATTTTGCCCTTCCATGCTTAGAAATATCCATGGGCTGCTGCTTTGCTTCGTTGAAATTTTGCAAGAGGCAGACACGGTCCCAAGCTGATCTGGGGAAAAGGAGCCCATGCTTTAATAGGTTTGTTGTGTGACATGGGAACACGTGCTGCAAAAGACGATGTTTAGTGGGAACTAACCGTCTCTCTGTCCTCTCCCTACATCCTCCAGTAACTGACACTTGACAGCAGGAGAGGCTTTGGCCCTCTGTCCCTCCTTCCCTTCAGTGTTCACTTGTCAGGCAATCAGGAGGACGGCAGTGATCCAAAGTACTCGGAAGAGAAATAGGAATAAAGACGGACCAGAGAGCAATATTTATAATGTTTCATTCTTTGGAACAGCAAGGGCTGGGTTATATGCATGAAAGCTCTCGCACGGGAGAGAAACACTGTGCTGGCTTAAGTATCTCTGCAACCCTTTTTCTAATTAAAAAGGACTCCTCTCTTCCATGCCTCTCATCTTACAGCAAATTAGATACGAAATCAGATCTGCTTTCTCTGCTTCTCTGAACTCTAATGACAGTTTACCATTGAGAAACATTTTATTTGGGCCTGGGAGAGAGGGCAGAAGCCAAGAACAGTCTTCACAGTCTGAAATACACTGAGAAATGTTCAAGAAACTCCCTCGCTGCTGCAGCAAGAAGACCAATGCATGCCTCAGTCTGAGAGCAGAGCCTCAGGCCAAGGAGAGCAGAAAAGCTGGGGATGGAGAGGGGAACCGCTACTTCTGCAAGCGATGAAGATGATGGTGTGCAGGGTGCAGTGATGGGTACACGCACGCAACCAGAATTCACCTACTTCTAGTCTGGACAATAACAGATTTATGTCTTGCTGCTTGTCATGGAATATCAAGCAGGCAGATGAAACTCTTCATACTTAATATGCCACTGGAAAGTGAAGAAAAATAAAATCTTCACTATCTGTGCAAAGAGACAGGTCTCTTAAGGGTGCAAACCCACAGTCTTGCTCTAAGGTCAGTGGAGAAACCTCAAATCCTCATCTTCTCTAGAGCAAAGGTTTGACAGACCCCAGAGTAAATGGAGCCCGGGAATTCTACAGAGAAACCTTGTCAGGACTGAAAAATGAGCCCATCCCAAGGTATGTTATGAACAGGATAAAAAAACATTACTGCACCTTTTCAGGAGCCTTGGTAAAGTGCCAGTGCTGGAAAAAAAGTCTTGAATTCAAT
This sequence comes from Tauraco erythrolophus, assembly GCF_009769465.1. Classification (NCBI taxonomy): domain Eukaryota; kingdom Metazoa; phylum Chordata; class Aves; order Musophagiformes; family Musophagidae; genus Tauraco; species Tauraco erythrolophus. The sequence continues at coordinate 1,956,250 of NC_141484.1, forward strand.
CAGTTCAGGGAATAGAAGGGTGAAAAAGCCCTTCCCTCCCTGCCTGCAGTGCTGCTGGATGCAGTACACAGTCTTCTGCATCATGTCTCAGCATGAGGAGGCCATGGCAGTGGGCTCTCCTGGACACCAGCCCAGAGTGACACTTTCTATGAGGTACACTTCCTTACAGATCTGCTCCATCAACGCTGTGTTCTAGTAGAGATGTGCAAAAGAGTGTGTGAACCGTGCTCCTGAGTTCACTCGCTCAATGCTACTGGAGAAATCACTCAAGGTTCATAGACCGATCATCACAAAGAACAAAACCAGCCCTGGAATGCCATGGCCTGTCTAATCCTGTTATTTTATTTTTTCCCGAGTGCGGAAGTCCTCTATTGTTTATCAACGTTTGATAAGCTCATACTGTAATTTGCCAATCACAAAGGACTGGCAGAAAGGGAAAGGATTTGACTGACTCTACAAAACCAAGGAGTGCCTCTGTTAATCTCTCTGCCATTCTTCCGGCATCCCTGAAAGGCAAATACTGGTGTCTGGTGGTGATTGATGGGCGGCTGGCGATGGCAAGACGCCCCTGAGCCAATCGGCAGGGCAAAGGCTCAGCTACACCTCTGCAAGTTAAGCAATCTCCCTACATCGTGTGTGATAAAATTCTAATCTATCAGCTATAAAAACCTGGTCAAGGGAATGTTTTGGCGCAGTTGTTGAGTAAGAAGGTAAACAAGATTGGAAGAGATGAGGAAGTTTCTTGTTCAGCTTCTAATCATTTTTTCCCTCAAGGTTTCTTTAACTCCAAGTCCAGCCTGAAGAAAGATACTTCTGTCTGTTAAAGGGCCCCAGTTGCATTGCTGAACATCAAACCAGAGAGCCCAGAACCACGTGCAGGGATCAAAGAACACGTGCGCAGGCACACGCATGCACACACACACACACGAGTTGGTGATCTTTTCAGTGGAGAGCTCTGCAGAGTCAGGCTTCCACTGAGAACCCAAAAGTCCAGGTAGGTGCACCAACATACCAGCAATTTCAGCTCACCCTGGCACCATTCTCTCTTTGGATGTCTGTGCACCCGCTCCAGTTGGTCCCCAACAACCAACGACCTCTGGAGCTGCTGGAATAGGAGAAAAGCTCCAGCACTTCTTGGGGAATACACACTGCTTCAAGGCCTACAGCAGGGTGGGCAGGGAGCAAGCTGGAAGGTGGGCTGAGGGAGCTGAAGGGTAAGAGGTTAGAACCCCTTTGAGCCCTTCCATTGCACTGCTACTACCTGAAACGGTGCCTCAGAAATTAGGTGTAGGATATCATCCTGCAGGCTGTGGGCCTGCTGAGTTCATACTTAACCATCATTGCTACCAGGATGAGGGCATTGATGTCACTGTTCCTTCTGCAAACCTGTTGCCTTGCAAAGTGACAAAAGTCGTTCTCTTTTGCTGCTTCGTACCCCTGTGATCTGCTGTCACCCAAGTTGTGTTGCAGCACGTCACGTTGCAATCTCACAAGGGTACTGCTGAACCACAAAAACACGCTGAAATAAAATAACAGCAATAACAGGAATAATAACAAACATTCATTTGTATGCTCCAGGGTAAGAGGTCCCCAAATGCCTTAACAGAAATAACTAAAAATCAAAATTACAATAAACAAAGGCAATATGCTTATAAAAAAAATATCCCACTTTGAGCACTCCTACCACTTAATCCCATCTGTCAATAACACGGCTGCACTGCAGGGACTGTTCAGCATCTTTCTTTATTTTTCTAGGCATCCTGGCTGCGTGTAGCACATTAAATGACTCAGAGTTCCAACAGGAGATTTTGAAAGTCACTCTCTGTGGCTGCTACATGTTTGCTTTTCTCTTGACCTCACCACTCATATCTTGCTGTTGTTGCAAAACTAATTCATGGGTTGGATCCAAAAAAATGGAAACTGCACTCCCTTCGGATTCTTGCATTTCTGAAAAAGTCCTTCCTGCTTCCTGTTTGCACTCTCGGCAGTGTTTCCAAAACAAAATTTCCACTGCCTTTGAAAAACACAGAGCCACGCTGAGCAGGAATGTGAGCTCCAAGTCGGTGGCACATCCAGAAGAACCTGAGAGAGTGATGCGCTCGTAGAAAAGTCTGGAGGCCGAAATTTTATTTTTATCCATAAAAAAGAGGCCTCGGGCTTCCAGCGTCTTCTGGATGCAGGCAAGACAGATGGAGCTCACAAGCTATGTCACCTACCTAACCTCGATACCAGGATGACTGCCACGACCATCTGCAGTTTGGCTGTACATGAGTTACACAGATGAGGACCTTTCAACCTTGTTGTGGCGAGTGTTAGGACCAAAGTTAAATGACAGCACAAGCTTTCCCCGCAGCATGGACAAAAGCAGGTTTTACCCAGAAGCGTGAGGATCAGGTAGTTTCTGCAACACGTTTAGACCTGGCCTGTGCTGAGATTGACGGTACGGCCTGACGGCGAGAGCGGATAAACAAAAGGGATGACTCTGTGAATCCCAAAAGGAACCAGACTGAACCCAACAGAGCAATCTTTTGAGGAATTTGCAGCAATATCAATGACCTTGGGCACTGAGGAGTTGCAAACCAGCTACAAGAGTCATGAGATGATCTCAGTCAAATAATGAGAATATTTTAGTTCTTTTTGAGTGGTTGCTGACTTTATCTATCTCTGGGATAACACCTTCCCTTCAGCCTTTCAAGGTTAGCACGAAAATACTTTCAAACGCCTCCTGGTTTAGTTTCAGTGAGTGCTTGGGCTCTTCTGGATGTAGTTGACTACAGCAGCTGGGGTGTGACAAAACTGCTAAATATCACAAAAGGCTTCCACAACTCGTGTGAAAGCACCAACACTCCGTCACAACTTCTGCTGATGAGGCTGGAGATAATTTAAACAGAACTGAAGGAAAACAACTGGCAGCAACATCTGTGTAACTTGCTCACCTCAGTTTCCTACACACGGCAACAAATTCTACGGCCCAAAAAAAGCCCAAATCTCTGTTGAGATGAAGAAAGTTTACGATATAAGGACATGAAGAAGTCTCTGTCCTGGCTGAGAATATTATCAAGTTCTACTTTTGTTCATTCAACTTTTACCAAGACTACCTAATTCCATGGGCTGTTTTCAGAGCCACAACACGAACTGTCCTTTGCAAATGGAAAAGTTTGTTTTCTGACATTTGCTGCCCATCAAGACTGAAAAAACATTGAGGCTGGTGCGGAAACAGGACCGTGACGGGATCGGCAGTGGTGTGTTGCTCCTGGACTGCCGCTCGTCAGGCCAGTTTTCCTGTGCCTCTGCCAGGGCTGCGGGGAGCACCGTCTGCTCCAGCACGCTCCATCGCCAGCTCTCGGCACAGACAAGGCAGGAGAATGCCTGGGACAGCAGACTGCTTGGAAAGAAAACTACCCATGGCTCAGCTGTCCGTTCTACCCTTCTGATAGTTCTGGAAAGCCCAGACAGCTGCTACGAACAGATGGGTTGAGGGAAACCATGGTGGGGAAAGAGACTATTGCTGTCCCCATCTCTCTCACCCTTTTGGCAGTAAGAAGCTTGAGTTTTTGGAGCTCTCCCCCACTTCATTGTCCTGATCCTTTTTTCCCATCTATCCTTTTCCTTTTGAAGGCTGGGACAATCTGAGCTTGTTTCTGGGGCAGCCAAATGAAAATCTCCTTGAGCTGCTAAGAAGCCTTCAGCTGACTCTGGATTCCCTTCCTTGGTGCCTCTGTTTTTTTAATGATCTTTTACCATTCCTTAGTTTCGTTCATTAGATGAGAATCTGGTGAGTCTTTAACTCAACTGGCACAAAGATGCCGAGATTATTAAACGGAATATCATTACCGGCATCTCTGCAGGTATGAAGCGAGTCAGTTGAAACTGGTGGGGTTTTTGAGCGGATCAGTAAATGGAAATTGCAGACACCTGGGCTGTGCAAATTATGCATGAACTTGTTTTACAGCTTCCGTTGGTGCCAGATGAAAGTTGCTTGGACGCGCTAGAGATTTGCAGGTGATGGTTTATAATGGCAATAGAGTTAAGCGTGGCTAGAAGAAAACATGAGTACACTTCAAACGACCAGTTCGGTCTTTGCTTTCTTAACACTGTGGCAGCTTATCTGGAACACCTTATTCTGTAATTTCAGGAAGAAGAAAGTGGCTAGATTTGAATGTTTTTCTGTTTTGTTTTCCTGGTATCATGTTTTATTTGTTAAAACTCAAATCTCTCTTTCACAACTAGGGATCTTCTGCAATTACAGTGTCAGTCATCATTATCCATATTACACAGATTTCGTAATTTGTGCCTGGCACCTGGACTATATTTGAAAAATGTCATTTTGTATTTGCTCAAATACTCCCCGAAATGTATTCTGTGATGGATACCAGTTGTACAGTGGCTACAAACAAGTCTGGTCTAAAATACGTATTTGTTTTTACGGAAAAAAAGTTGAAACAAACCCTTGCAAGTTTTAAAGCATTTCTCCACGTGTTAACTCTGTGATGAAGGGAACTGCTTTGCCTGTGCTGTAGGGAGGATGAACTAAGAACCAGAGAGATCAAGTCACTTTATTCAAGTCATATGGAAAATTTGTAGCTGAGCAGAGGATGGAATTTGCACCTACCACGTCTGGTGCTGCTGCCCTTCCTGCACCAGTAACCTCCCTTCTTGGAAAAAGAGGAGTATAAAAAGTTCACCTTTCTTTCCTTGCCATTTAAAGACCTTTTTTCGACCTATATTATCATCAGCTTTCAGTAGACTGTGGGCTACTGAACCACTAGACCTCCCGCATGTGATGCATCACGGCTACCTGGTGAGAAGGTGGTCTGTACGGACAGTGCTGCTCACAGAGAGCTGCCAGTCCACCCAGGCTATGGCAGAATGGTTGCATTATGTCAGTGAGAAGTACCCAAAAGTTTCAGAATTTTTATACCTGTATAGCAGCTCTAATGTGTATAGACATATTTCAGTGCAATCGTTTTTCCTTTGCTTTGAAGGAACCACGTCTTCGTCATGCTTTTTTTCATAGCCATGCACAAAAACAACAGATAATTGCTCCTCTGCCTTCATGCTTTGAGACGTGTCCTCAAAGTGATGCGGCAGACCTGGGGAGCCAAAGGCAGGAGAGCAGTGTGGGTAGAAGTCTTTGCACATGGGAGGCAGAATTATCTGTAATAAATAAGGAGATCTCAGAGGTACGGGTTCTCTGGGCAAAAGGAGTTTTCAGGGAGCCATTCCCTAAGGCTATTTCTAGCATTGCTGAGCCTTTTCTCCTCACCGTAGGCAGGTGGTATTCGATTTGGCAATTCCTTGGCCATCTGTGACTTGAGATTAAGCACCACTACAATCATGCACTATGTTCTGTGCAATCAGTCAACTCTTTCCCGCCCCCCCCGCCTCTTTCTTTTACATCTACCTCACTACACCACATTCCATGCAAAATCCTTATCACAGCTGGGTTACACTTCTTATCGGTGGATTCAGACTTTCCATGGCTGTCACAGACTATGGCAATGCACTCAGGAGGGTCATTGCCCTGTTATATGTCTGCCCTTCACATGTTGGGCAACACCATGGAAAAACAGCTCCATAGCACAGCAATGAGTGGCATCTGAAGGCAGACAGACAGACAGAAGATGCAGAGTCAGCATCTAGGGAGTCCTCTGAGAGCTGTAGAGCTGGTACGGGCAGTATAGACCAGCAATAAATCCGTATCTTCTCTTTGAAGTTGAGTGTTATTATTTGGCTTGATGCCAGACTTGGTATCAGGTCTCAGACCTACATTCCGCAATCCCGAGTCTGTGACCTTCTGCGTCGTTAACCATTATTCCTGACAGATGCCCCGGTGTGTTGTTGCACAACTCCATCAGGATCACTTGCACCAACAAAGGAAAAGGAATTGGCTGTTAAATAACTGTCAGCCCTGTCCTCCTGTAACCTGGTGCAAACTTCTCACCATGAATTCACACTCCTATGAAGATTAACACGAAACACGAAGATTAAGCTGTTTCTCTTCCCTTTCTTGCCCAAAGACTACCAAAGAATTACCCTACCCTTTCCAACGTCACTCCTTTCATCTGCATGAGGTAAGTTATTATCTACCCTGATGACTTTACACGTTTTCTTTTCCATTTTTGAAAGTCCATTATGAATAATCTGAGAATTTCACTTTCAATTGAGATGTTTGATGTAGCAAAAAGAGGATCGTTTTAATTTAGACCACGGAGCCGAAGTCACGCTGATGTGTGGGGTTATCTGCCTGGTCTGCCCTTCTACAATTTGCCTTACGCTGTGGTCGCTGCCCACTGGGTTTCTGAAGACAGGCTTTTTCTCATCACCAGATAATCTCGTTTTTGAGCATCTCCTGAGGCCAAAGGGAAACATCTCGGTCGTTCCTGGCTCCGAAGAGCCCACCCTGCTGCAAGTTCTGGTAGTGCTGTGCCTGTGACCCAGAGCGTCCCTGTGCCCATGTGCATCCCTGTGCTGGAGCACCCCATGCCCTTCGTCATCGAGTCTCCGCCTACATCAACGTTGAGTGAAAGAGAGAAGCAGAGATTCAATCCATGTTTATTTTGAAATAATCTCGGGGAACATAACATGATAGCAACTCAAGTAACTCCTTTTGGCAGTTGCAGCTCTTCTTGAAATAAACAGGTAAGTTACATGCCTTGGGGGGATTTTAAAAACCACTTGTCCCTCAATCATTTTTCCACTTTCCAGCTACTACATAGTACAAAAAGACTTAAATGATATTTATGTTCCTGTAGACTTGGCAGCACGGTTCTGTGCTCATAACGGGCTATGTTTTTGGGACTTGGGGAAGGGGGGAGAAATTTCCACTCATTTTGTATAATTATGATATAGAAAATATTTGTAGATCATGTTTTTGGACCGTAACTAATGTGCTGTTCAGTCCTGCCTGCTACGTGAGCCTGACACGTCTGCCCTAACGGGGAGCGCGGGGTGTGCAGAGTGGGATATTTACACCCCGGTGGCTTTTTCAGTGACATCATTGAGCAGAGTCAAGAAGTTGCAGCTCTGGGGCTGTTCTTCATCACGGGCTTTGTTTGGAATTCCTTCTGCCACAAACAAAACAAACCACCAAGGAAAGAAACACCCCTAAAAATCCTCTGCTTGCCCATGTGCAGGTTTGGGTTTTTTAAATTTTGTCCTGGTTTCTGTGTTCTGGTGTGTGGGGTAGTCAATGGTGAAAATCACCAGGGCAGAAGTATGTGTGGCTACCTGGAGTGGCCGTATTTAAGTGTCCTTTACATCTTGCTGAGTGTGCAGCTTGGGGGTGTGATTCTGGTGACTTTGCTGCTGCGTTTTCCTTCGTCTTGGACCGTACAAATAATCCTTAGCTGTCTGTCAGTGCAATGGGAAAAATGAGGTGTCCTGTGTTACAGGGTTTAGGATTACAGGATTCATGATCTGGCATTCAGAAGGAGTTTCAAATGGAAAGGCCAAGTCCTGAGAATTACTAAACCGTTCTCCTCCCCTCTCAGGACACCCTTTGCACAGACTATTCCAGGCACTGAGATATGCTGAGCATTCTGCTGGAAGTCCTGATCAGCTCCCACCCCCGGGCCCTGGCTAGCCCTCATGTACCATGCAGCCCTGACTTGGACGGGCAGCTCAACCCAGGACAAACTGAAGGCTCCCCTCCAAAATGAACCACCTTTTCTTTTTTTATTTGTATACATCTCAAGGCCTGTTAGCCCTCCCAACCTATGTGACGTGATATAACCGCTTTTCTTCTGACTCCCAAACACAAAGAGAAAAGCGATGGAGCGCTTCAAGGCACAGCAGACAGCTTTCTCAGTTTTCTCCATTCCATTAGCAGTGCCCACAAATCCTGCCCGTCTGATTAAATCCATAAAAAGAATATCTCCCCACCCCATCAGCTCGCCATGCCCCCAAAAGACGTAAATTAAAACAAACAGTTCCAGGCTTGACTTTTTTTGTTCATTGTAATCATCCCAAATCGGTGGCTCCAGCCTCTCTCACCGGCTTCTGTAAAAATAGTTCTCCTTTACTGCTAAACCAAGGCTTCTTTATGCAGCCTCCCAGTGCACAAATGCTGCTCTTATTTACATCAAGAAATTACAAACAGGCTCTTGGTTCTTTGATCATGTGTATTCAAACAGCCCCGGGCTTCTGCTGACTCTGGCTAGAGGAATCAGGTGTGTGGTGGTGGGTTTCGCCCTTATTACGGTGCAAAGAGCTCCCAGTTTAACAGTCACAGCACCTATTTGGGCATAAAACCTTGGGAAGGAGAAAAGCTCTCTGTCCCTCTCCTACTCCAGTGCTCCCAGGACACTGAACATTGTTCACTTTTTTTGGCACTCAAAAATGGATCCGTTCCTGTTGGCCTTCAGTCGCAGAACCGTGCCCGGTTCTTGGCTGATCTGGGAGGCAAAGGAGTTTTTTGGGATGCATCTCACCTGCAGTGGTTTGTTTAACTTAGGCATTGGTATAACCCCTACACTGAATACTGAGTAACAGTATTCAGTGCTTCACTGGCAGCTTGGAAATCCTGCAGTCACTGAAAACGAAACAAAACAAAACAAAAACCCAAACCACCAAAATGGAAAAGAAAAAGGAGAGGAGACTGACATTCTTTGCTATTTCATCTCTACTTCTTACTGTTTCAAAATGTATTTTCAGTGTCAAAGACTGGAGGAGGAAACCAGGATAAGAAGAATTATTTTCTTAACTCTATTTTTTCCCCAAACTTTACCACAGGACAAAAGAACTCAGGCAATGCTCCCCAATCTGAAAACACAGAGGCATCTTTTTTAATTTCTAAATCCCAGGTTCAATGCAAATACCTAATCAAAACAAAATTTACAACTGATGCATCGAACCCATTTTTCCTGCTTAACCACCACCTCTATGAACCAGACACTTAATCAAGCACCAGTATTTCCCTTAAGAATGGGGAAAATTGTGATCAGAGGGAAATTTTCTGCATGTTTGCCTGGACATATTTCCATTGCATGGTTGCAGCGTTTTCGTGCCAGCGCAGGAGTGGGGAGCAGGGAAGTTGGGGTGTGGGGCTGACTGCTCAGCCTTGCTGGGGTCTCCTGTCACAGAGGCACCTCTAACAGCTTTGCTCCAGGTCAGACTGTGCTTGAATATTAGAATCGGAATAACATCAAGATTTCCTGATTCTCAGCTTAAGCCCAGAAGAAAAGATGAGATAACGCTGCTAAGAAAAGGTAAGACAGAACAGTAAGCAATGAAAAAGTCAGCAAGACCCATAAAATCGCTTCTTGCAGGTTGTCCCTGCCCTTGCTTTCTTGCTTTGCTCATCCTTATGCTGGGAATTTTGTCCATAGCAGCCCTGCTGTGAGTTTTGTCTAAGAGCTGGAGGATGGTCCAGCAAGCAGTGGTCTGCAAAAATGTTTCTTTGTAAGGTTTGGTTCAGATCTTGCTGCATTACGCAGGCAGCAGGAGCTCTTATCACCCGGCCTTGACACCTCCAGCCTCTCCTGGGGTGAGGGTTAGAATTAGGGACTATGTTCTTTCAAATTCTTCCTGGACAGATTGCCAGGCAAGACTTGACTTTGTGCACAGTCTTGCAGGCTACTGGTTTTGCAAGTATTTCATGGGGCTTTTTATTGTTCCTAATATTACTTAGCTGCATGTGAGACGTTGGGCCAAATCCTGTGTTAATGCTGGCCTTAGCCAGCAATAATCCCCATCAATTTTATGTGAGCTTGCTACTAAGTAAGGCCGGAGAAAAAGTAGGTGGGAAGGTTCAGGTTTGCTCCCTGAGCCCGTCACTGAAACCAAAGGGAAAGACTTCCCTCAACATGGGGAGCTTCAGATTCAAGCACTGAGCAGCTGAGAGCCCAACAGCTTCCTGATTTTGTCATTCTCTCATTCTGTCTTCGGGGGCGATGCGTCCATGTGCCTCTGTGCAAGAGAGATGAAGAGATAAAATCCTTATTCCTCATGAAGACTGTGAGTAATTCATAACGCCTCAACCAGGACAAATAATTCTCTACTTTCTCCTGAGTCTCCTATCTGATAGCCCTCATCCATCTCCCTTTACTCACACCCCGCCAAACCTCCTTGCTTTAGAGAACGGGAGGACCCTGCACAGCTAGATCACATTTTATCTTGGTTCATGGATCGCTCCTTATTTATTTAAACCTCCGCTGCCTCCAGCTTCAGTAACGATGCTGCTGCCCTCAGCATCAATGCCTCTGCCAATAACAACAAGCTCCATTTAGTCTGCTACAGCTTCCTATGGAGAATTGTTTTCTCACTTTACTCCTGCTCCTCAACCCTTTAAAAATAGGCAAAGCCTAAAAATTATCCCCAACAGGCTTTTGCATTTGCCCACTTTGAAACAAAGCCTTTACACATGTTTGTTCTACGGGGTCCCACTGATTTTTCCCCTTACAAACTTTTCTCCCATTGCTTTTTCAAATACAAGCCTTTTCCTTCAAGGACTTTTATATGTGAATGTGAAAGGCTGGAAGGAGAGAGAAAAAAAAAAAAGGGGAAGAAAAAAATTAAATGTATTTCTTTTCTTTGATTACTGGTTCCTTATTTATGCATCTACACACATACAAGGGCAGATGCTGTGTTTTAATCCTACAATAATTGGCTTTGGAAAAACAGTAGCTCATAATAATAATATTGTGAGTGGCCAGAATAAAAAGAGCTACTTGAACGATGGGGCAATTAATCATGTGCGCGTAGGTTAGCGTAGCAGTGCCAAGCAGCCACGGAGGGAAAAGTCATCTCCCCTACGTCTCCTCCTGTCTTCAGACCCACCTAACTGGCAGTCAAAACAGACTATCTCACTTCCAAATTTACCTGCCCCTTGCACACGGGCAGAGCTAAAGGTCCCAGTCGGTCTGCGGTAGCGGGCGCTCTGGCGAACACGCCGTGTTGGCACACAAACCGTGGACGAGCAGCTCGTTTCTGGCACTGCTGCTTTCCTCAGCAGCAACCCGGAGCTCGGCAGCATCCAGGAGACAGAGGTCGTGGTTTCACGATGCAAAGTGCTCAGCAGTGGGGCTGCCCCCCACCCCGTGCCAATCCTGCTGCGACGGGGCTGTCCCTGGCCTGGCACGGGGAACTCGGAGCTACAAACCCCAAGTGGCTTTTTGCCTGCTCGGTTTTGGTAGTCTTTCCTCCTGCCCCTGGATCTGTTTCCTGATCTGACTCATGGTTCAACTTCCAAGTAAGGGAGCAGATGGAAGAGGGGAGGAGGGATGGCACAGCGTGGCGTGCAGAGAGGTGGCACGGATATGGCAAGCCGATCCGGCCATTGAACCCTTTTTGTGGGGAAAGCACATCCTGAGAGGACTTTGCAGTGGCCTTGTGCTGTCCAGCCTCCCTCTCTCTCTCAAAACCAGACTGAAAATCAAAACAATGTTGTTTTGCCCCCAGATCACTGCTTTGTAGCAAGGCTCGCAAGAGAAAATCAGTGTCCTCTGTGACCACAGTGACCTGTGTCAGCAGCTGTAGCTGAACTCACTGGTGCTCGTCTGTCCCTCTCAAGTGTAGAAGTCCAAATGATTTTGGTGTTTGGTGACTCCAGATACTCTGGAAGACGATGAAACTTGAGCTCGTAAGTCCCCTTGCGTACTTTGGAAATGTTACTTGTGCCTTTTGGGATAATGTCCTTGCCACGAGCACATCTGCTCAGTCATAGGAGATGATTTCATGGTTGGGCTTAAGCTGATCTAAGTCTACTGCTGCTGAAAGGGAAGATCCTGCCCTGCCTTCTGCCTCCAGCTGCAAGTCCCACAGCCTCTATCAGCTCAGCCGCGCACAGGACCAGGACCAGGACCAGGGCCAGGGCTGAGCGGATCCGGATGAGAGCCAATCCTCCTCCCGGCCGGGCGCTGGGAAGCTGTAGCAGAGAAAGCAACTGAACTATCTGTGGTCCTCCAGACCCCAACAATATGATCTCTAGGCCATCCTTTTTTTCATTTTGTGTCTATGATCTTTATGCTCTCAGACAGAAGGGGCAGGTGTTTTCTCTCCTACCTTCTGCCCCTTTCACACATTCTCCAAACTCTTATCATCTTGCTGGAGACATCAACAAGCCTCCCTGCTCCAAGTGGACAACTGTGACCTTTCACACTGGAACCAGCACACAGACAAACCTGAACTCTCCCAAAACTCCAAACTGACAAGATCAAATAAGTTTTACTCACAGCCCTTCCTTTTCACAAGCCTTGTCTATCAGTGTCTGTGATGTGGACAATTTGCTCGATTACATGGTAACCTCTGTGAAAGCAGGAGAACTCATGCTGTAGTTAGTTCATTAACTCCTGGCAAACTATGTCAATAACCTGGATCAACACTCCTGTATCAACCCTTCCTGGAAGCTGACCTTCAGAGCAGCATTCTGGTGTTCTGCAGAATTATATAATCAGGAGTGAATGTTCAACCAGGCAGAGTTCTTAGAAAGAGGAGCTTGTACAGGAGAAAGCCCAATGGAAGGAGAACTGGCAACTGAAAAAGGCACGTCCCAGCAGTTACAGTAGCTCTTTCATTGTATGATCTTCAAACATTTTATAATTGGTGATGGGAACCCCCTCCTTTATCTTCTGTTTGCTCCTTTTGGAAGGTTTTTAATTTGACCCTCATATGACAATTTAAAAAATGCCACTCAGGACATGGTGGAGTCAGCTGCACTCTGAGCAGACGCAAGTCTGACGACAACGTGGGTATGGCAGAATGAGCTTTTCCTCCCTCACCATGAGTCATAGGAGGATGAAAAAGAAAGAAGAGCTCAGAGTAGTGAGCTTGCCTGTTAATAACACTGCTGAAAGTACCTAAGTACCTTAAGAACAAGAAAAGAGAACCCAGGAGACCTGAATCCAAACCCCTAATACCAGCCATTAGACAAAATCCTTCTCCAGAAGATACACGACTGTCTTCACAGCTAATTTTGTCCTCTGCTTAGCCCTGCTGTGAAGCCACTGCTCTGCCCTCGTGGGATCGCAGTGGATGACGATGTGAAATCACTGTTCCAGCAATACTCAGCGTTGTATTACTAAGCAGAAATAAGTACCTAAGGTGAGATGTTGGGCTGCATGCCTGAGCTTTCTCTTCATATCCTCTGATCACGCCTCAGACATGAACCAGAACTCAGTGTCTTTGGCACCACAAGCTACAAGAGCTTTTGCAGGCATAAAACACGAGTGAACCAAATCTGGGCTCCACCCTTCGTAAGGTGATGTCCTGAAGAGCTAAACTGATATGGGGTGAGTTGTGATGTAATTTTCATTTATAGGGGCTGCAAGGAACCTGTGCTTTTCACACCTTGGGTATGTTGTACTCTTGAGGTGCTGCTACAAAGTCTACAAACCTAGTATTTCTTAAAGATATTCTAAAAAAATAATTTCCAACCACAATTTCCCATTTCACATGCACAGTTGTCATATGGATGGAAGAATCAATAAAGAGCAATCTCTTTGGAGAGTTCATTTGACAAAATGTTGCGGGACAGAACTTTCTCCTTTGTTATACTGCAGAAACAGGAAGGCTGAACTGGAGCAATTCAGAGGAGAACTGGTCTCTGGTCTTTACGCACTGCATGTTGAAAAGTTTGCTCCAGTATGAAAGTCCTTTTAAAATGCAGGCTGTATATCCGAAGTGAGCCCACCAGAAAAGAAAAATAATAAAGAAAGTAGCTTTGAAAGACTGGGCAAAGGTCTGGAGGAGCCACAGTTTTCCTTCCCTGCAGTAAAGCATGGCTAAAACAACACAAACTCCTATGGCTTACTAATTTTTCAGCCCAATATTTTCATATAATTTGTGTGCTTTATAAGCCTTGGAAAACCCACAAGAGGCCACACATTTCTGATGTAATCGTCTTTGAATTCAACAAAGACCATTACCATGTCAATGAGGGGGATGGTTTCAAAGAGCAGAGGGTGGTTTGCAGAGCACCCAGAGGGGATTTTCACTGCAGCTACTGAAATAATAAACTCCTCTTTCCCCCTCCCTTGTCCCCTTCCAAATTTTGGCTCCAGCTGGAGACATTTCAATAGTTTAGTTCTAATCACAGATAATTCTTTTTTTATTGTGTCATTTTGGATGCTGTTATTATACATAACAAATGTTGCTATGTTACTAGACCATAAAATCTAAGCTTAGGTCAGTTTGAGCACAAACTCTTTGCATTTTGGCCCTTAAAGATGTTATATGTTTGGGGTGGAGGTCGCCTTTGTTTTGAGGGGCTACTTCACAGAAATGGCTTTTCTCTCTCTGAGTTTATCCCAGTTTTTATGCTGTCTGAGCTGTGCTGAAATTTTTTTTTGCAAGCTTTCATTAAAAGAGGTTAATCACTTATGCTTCAAACTGTCAAACAATTCTGCATGGGAATATTTTTATGCATGAGAAGTTCCACTGGCTTACACTGAGCTATTCATGGTGCAAAATATTTCATAGACATTCAGTCTTTGCAAGTTTGGGACCTCAAGTGTGCCCTTCTAGGAAGCTGAAGTAAAAGGAAAGGCAGGAGGCAGGAATACCATGATCAGACAAACTGCATCACAAACTGCTACAACTGTAGAAAAGGCAAAAGAAAAAAGTTTTGCTGCAAATTATCACCTTATGGACAGGCCCTTGCAAAATGCATTTTCATGGAATATTCAAAGAGTATTTATTACAGTGCAAAAGTTGAAAGTTGAAAATATTAGCTGAGGGCGAAAGAGTTGAAGAGTTGGATCTCTGGCTTATCAAAAAAAAGCCTAAAACCGAGCATTAAGAGTACCTTGGCCCTATGATATACTCTTTTATAAAGAAAATAATCTGTTTAAGTGCTTTCCCTGTTGCTCACAGAGCATTGATCTCTCTCTTCTGTATCTACTGGTCCATGAAGTGATCATGCTGATGACAGTCTGAAATTTTTTGTGAGTGACATCACCCTGTTCCCTCTGCAAGCACTCCCTGAAGCTCCAAACTCAGTGAAGTACCAGATCACATGGAGTTTCCAAACGGATGTCAAAATGACTCACAGAGAGGGAAGGTCATCAGCAGTCCTATCTCCTTCCATTGACTTTGGGAGGACCCTGGTCATCCAACTTAGTCTAGATGCTGAGAGCAGGATTCAGTTGCCGAAACATAGATATCTATTGCTCTTTGAGAGCCCTATGGCAACCCAGACATGTGTTGGGATGGCAGATATGTTTTAGGAGGTCATATGATCCCTATGATTTCACAGGAGACCTTTCCAAAGTGTCTGGAGAACATGAGAGAGAGCCCAGCAATGAAATCCCACCCCATCTCATAGATGGTTGAGCAGAATCACTTGGGCCAGGACCAACAGGCACAGAGACACAAACTTTTGGGGGGCTATAGGGGAGGGAAGAGCGTTTTCCTCCCATTTTAAGAAGACGCCACTCGTAGGGTTGAAAAAATTGCAGCTCGCCAGAGCATAACCATTAAGGGTTTATTACAATTGAGTTTTATAACACGTGTTCTAATAAGTCCTTAAAGAATGTGGCTGTATGCAGTAATCATTTCATAAATATTAATACAGCATTTAGAAATGGGGCCTTAATTTAAAGTGTTACCTTTTTATTAGCAAGTGCACAGTTTAATTACTGCAGTAAAAATATAGATTAGTTAAGCTTTGCTGCTGTTCTATTACCTGGGAACCAGCACCAGCTTAGCTTTAATAAGCAGCTTCTGAGGAGGTGAAAGAAATTCCTCTGGCTAGAGAGACCGAGGGGGGAAGGCTTGTCGCTGGAAGCTGACTCTATTCTTTAACAAGGCTAGACTGTGGAATGACTTCTTCTTGCTGTCTGCATTTTTGTGTGCGCGTGTGTTAATTCACACACGTCTCCAGTTATTTCCATTAGGGATTGACAGGCTGGTTCGGAACAAACAAACAAAAATAAAGCACGAGGACATGCAGCCAGCATTAAAGCCAAACTCAAAAGGGTTTGATTTCTTTTTTTGGTTTTGTTTTACAAACAAATTCTGAAAAAATATTTACTCATTTTTCCATAAAACTGTTATTTTCATTTGCTTCTGCACTCTTGGGTTGGAAGCTCTGTTTTTTCCCTCTATCATTTTTTGCTCAGCAGATAGAGTGGTGGGGAGGAGGCAGGACATCGAGTTCCCATCCCAAACTGTGTAACCGATGTGCTCAGTCGGAGGGAACAAGTCAACCTTTGTCTATCTGTTTCCCAGTGCATTAGATAAAAATATCAATCCTGGAGAAATCTATCCTGGCATTGTTTTTTAGAATATGGGCCTCAGGAAGAGACAATGGAGGCCTCAGCAGTAGCTACAGTTTGAGGCAGTATTGGATGACGTGATTGAATTATTCCCTACCTTGGAGTGTGGCAAGACACCCCATTGCCTAAAATCCCAGGTAAATGCAAGCACCAGCTTCCCTCTCAAACCAGATACTGCTCAGAGGTGGCAGATGTGCAGACACAAGACATCACCTTTTCTCAAAGAAGGGATAATTCAAGCAGACAGGATGGGAAAGGGGAAGGAGAGACCGTATCCCTACTTTGCAGGAGCAGATTTCAAGAGCAGCCTGCTCAGTAACTCATCTGAGATCATCCAAGAGGACTGTGGCTATGCCAAAAGCTGAACTCATGTCCGTTTGGTCCCTGTCTAATACGATAAGACAAGTCGTTCCGTGAAAAAGTCCAATGGGTGAAGACAGCTACGTAAAAGCGAGGCAGTTGTAGTTTCTCCTGTGATTTGCAACCCCCTTAGTCTTGTGATTTATGATGATTCTTGTTTTGCAGACCCAATGTCTTCTGGCCAACACAGATTTAAACATTTGGAGCCATATGCAAGTCACACCCTATCTCTGAAACATTTGTGATCACAAAGCCTGAGCTGTCTTCTTACACGCATGTGAGTGTGTGTGGGCTTCTGGCAAGTGGAGAGCTGGAGACCTGAGGGAATTCTCAAACTTGGTTTCTGGGAACAAGGGCAAAAAAACCTTTGAACCATACGAATGTGGCAAAAGAAATACCAAAGCAAAACGAAAGCTAAAAGAGATGAAAAGTTAGGACTGAAGGTAACTGGAAATGTGGAATTCCAAGAGGAGATGTGACTGATGGAGGATGAAGGAAGAAGAGAGATCTTCTGAGCTGTCTTGTGCAGCCTTCTCCTTGGCCTTTCCTGTGCTCTGCAAAGCCTTCTGCACAACAACCAGCATCCAACTACTACAGGTGTCTACATGGCTGCATTAATTTCCTCTGGTACTACGCCGGCTTAGGACTGACTACCTGGTGGTCTGAAAGCCAGAGATGACTTGCAGGATGGGTCTGCTGATCTCCAGCCCTTTTGAAGGTTTCCTAATGCACATGCAAAGTGTTTACTCCAACAAGCTGCTAACGGCAGACACCTGTGGGTCCAGCAACACCCACAGCTTGCCAGAAATGTGAGGGAACAACAGAGCCTTGTGCTATCATGGGATGTCAGTTTGGTTTCTTCTGGTAAGACATTACAAAGGGAAAAGGAGGAGAAGCAGCAATGCCAAGAGACTGGTGCCGGATCGAGGACAAACACTAAGCATCCCTGTTAGACTCCCCTGTCTTGATGCAAACGGGGAATCCGAGCGCTGAACCCTCTCCAGCTCTTTTGCACCTTCCTCGGCCAAGCTGAGCTGCACTCCCAGCTGGGACACAGGGATCGTTACGGTATGTTGCCATGGTTGATTTCACAATTAAAAACAAATACGGCTCATGCTGCAGCCCATGTTATAAAAATAAATGGAGCTACTTTGCATAACAGCATAATTAGGGCCTAATTGCCAGCTGGTCTGTTAAACCATAAATGAAAACAAGGCTATAAATTAAATTATTAGAATGATATTATGGCTTGGGGAGATATTACACCATGAGAGCTTATTTTGAGGATCAGATTGTAAACAGAGCAAACCCAATCCGAGCAGCCCCCTTCTCCAGTCGTCTTGGTCATAACTCTGGGGATCATTCAAACAATTCGTCATCATCTTCTTTCCACTTGAGATCATCCGTGCATCCTCCCCACAGGACAACACCACGAAAGACAGACACTGGTTTTCAGTGTGAAGAGATGCAACAAATGAATTCCCACGGAAAGGCACAGATACAGAAAAGGAATATATATTTTTAAATCTTTACTTATTTCTTAAAGAGGACCTGGGGTTGGAACTGGCACTGGACCCAGAGTTTTCCAGGAAAGTTTACCTTATGCTACAACATGACCCATCGTTAAAGCTGATTTAAATTTTCAGCATTCATATTTCTGCCTTACTGTTTGCTGCTGCTGCTGTTCACTTTTGGGTGAGCAGCTGGACTCACAGAGACAGTCAGAGCACACCCAGACGACAGGGTGCTGGCAAACCCAGGGATGATGCTGAGCCTTCTTTAATAGCACCTTGTCTGCAAGTTATTTGCCTGCATGCACAGACACAGGGCATGCTGGAGTGCTATTAGGATGAGAACTTAGCTCCTGCTATTAGTGTAAATTCAACTTTCTGTAAATGTATCTTAAAGCTTGATACATAATAAGCTTTTCCACTTCTACCTGGCTCTTTCCCTCTTATTCTCCCTTCAGGATGAGCTTTCCTGAGTATTTCTATTAGAAGCAATAAAGCTAATCAAGAAGAAAAGCCAGCTGTCAGGCAGCTGTTAAAAATGAACTTAGTCAGGGCAATAACAAACTCAGGGCAAGAGCTGTTGAAAACAAAGCGTAACACATCTGTTGAAATGTAACAGCAGAGATAAAAGTTCACAGGCCCCAGGTGTGCCCACAGATGCCTCATGTACATCTCTCTGCTGATGTATTTTTGCTTGCAAATGCTGCGACAAGACAGGGAAAAGCCAACCCAACGGAAAATCAGTGGGTTAGAAATGCTCAGCAGCACCAGTTAATTCTTTAGCATGCTCCCATCCTCCCCTGGGCTCCACGCTGGTTTTGACAAGACAGCTGACCCCCATTTCACTCCGTAATTCAACCACGTAACATCAACTGAAACAAGCAACAGCCCAAGGGTCCTTAGGGTCCTCAGGTAAACCTGAGGTACTGGCAGTTGCCGTACTGGGGAGGATTTTCCAGCTCTACAGCTGAGGACAGCATCACAACGCGGCGGGCAGGGTGCTGCTCTGCCAGGGCACGTGTCACCGACAGGCGGCTGAAGCGCCCGTCAAACACGTGTGTCGTATCAGCAGCAATAATCGAACTTCCCCCGGTGACATCAGACACGAGGGCAGGTTCAGGATCTGGCTTTGCCATTTCCTGAAGTCTCTTCAACAATCAGAGCAGCAATTGGATGGGGAAACAGATTCCAGCTGAAGGCACTCAGAGTGAAAGGGAAAATAAATCACAAATATTTGAGGCTGCGCGATGGCATCAATCAGCAGCGAGCTGCCTTTCACTTCCTGGCCATCACATTTCATAGAATCATAGAATCATAGAATGGTTAGGGCTGGAAGGGACCTTCAAAGGTCATCTAGTCCAACCCCCCTGCAAGGAACAGGGATATCTCCAACTAGATCAGGTTGCTCAGGGCCTTGTCCAACCTGGCCTTGAACGTCTCCAGGGATGGAGCATCCACCACCTCTCTGGGTAACCTGTTCCAGTGTTCTACCACTCTCATAGTAAAAAATTTTTTCCTAATATCCAACCTGAACCTACCTCCCTCTATTTTAAAACCATTACCCCTTGTCCTATCATAACTGGCCCTCCTGAACAGCCTCTCCCCATCTTTCCTGTAGGCCCCCTTGAGGTACTGGAAGACCGCTATAAGGTCACCCCGGAGCCTCCTCTTCTCCAGGCTGAACAGCCCCAACTCTTTCAGCCTGTCCTCATAGGAAAGGTGCTCCAGCCCTCTTATCATCTTCGTGGCCCTCCTCTGGACCCTCTCCAACTGGTCCATGTCCTTCTTATGTTGGGGACTCCAGAACTGGACGCAGTACTCCAAGTGAGGTCTCACGAGGGCTGAGCCTGTTCACTTCCATGATGGTTTGCATTTTTGCACTGGCTTTCAGTGGAAAATTTCAAATCCCTTCCGAGGAGTAGGTCAAATGTTGGGTGGCCTTTGGCTGAATGTGGAGCACAGGGTTCGGCCCACGGAGGCTTAGGGAGCTCTCAGAGCAGGTGAGGAACCTCTGAGATGGGGCACGATGGCTGTTCAGCAGCACGCAGGAACATTAAGTAATATTTTGGAGGGAGACGTCGGTAATACCAGATTTAGCTCATAATGTGGAGGGGAGTTGTAGGTAATTTAGGTGAAGCTGGAACTTAGCCCGACTACCCTGCTCCTCAGCAGGCCCCCTAGCGCAGAGGTGTGGGTCTCCTCTTCCACGTGCACCTCCAGCAGCACGAAGCCCTAATCCCCAGCCTGGTGTTAACGCTGAGGACTACCTGGCAAAGCCCCCTCGTCCTGTGCCCACACATGATCTGCTGAGGGTGCTTCTCGGTGGCATCGCTCCCTTTTCCTTCCCCTCCCCTGGCCGGGCTCTCAGTCTGAGGTTGAAGATAAAATAAAAAGCTTCTCCAAGCACAGAAGTGGCCCTCCCCTAACACCCCACGCTCTTTTTTTTCCCCTCCTGAAATTTCTGCGAGTCTCAGTGATTCCTGATTTTGGCTCTGCCGAGGGGCAGGAGCGCGAGGCCACGATCCCTGCCGCTGTGGGAACGATAGCAGGGAGCGACCCGCCGGCTTCGGGAGCGGATTGTTATTGCAGTGAGTTACGCTGTGCTAACAGAACCCACTTTGTCAGGCAGCCACAGCGTTGGCAGCCTCTTCTCCCCGTTTGTCCCGTGCCAAGCCAAGGGGCAGCCCGTGGAGATAGGCCATTTGATTTACTTCACAGTTATTTCTTGCAGGATGAAGGAAAACTAGAGAAAGGAAATTAAAAGCAGACTTGGATCACTGAGTCAGCACAGACACACATGCTCGCTGCCTGCTGGGTCATTGGTTGGCACTGGCAGAACTCCACTGGGTGGAAGTTTATAGACTGCATTATAAAGCCTTTTCCCTGGAGCGCGTATCACGAGAAACGCAGGAGCAAATGAATCCAGGCAGGATGGGAAGAATGCAGCGAGGATTAAGGAGCCCATTGTGTCACCTTTTAACTACCACTTGTTATTTACAACAAAGGGAAATATCTGGGGCCAGAACCTGGGGTCCATCAGCGTGACTCCCCCAGCCTTCCCCTGCTCCCTGCAAGTGCTAAACACGGAGCTCCATCACCCGGGCCGTTATCTTCTGCACAGGCATCATGTCGGCCTCGCGTTCCATGTCCCTTCTGCCGGGCAGGGGACCGGCTCCCTGCGGCCCAGGCGAGGAGCACAGGGAGGGTGTCCTTCCCGTGGGAGGGTGTCTTTCCCTGCCGAAAGAACGACAACCCCGTGGACGACGGATTCCACGTGCAAACTGCTGGCTGGTGTCCAGCGCGCGGAGCCAGCTGAGCATCTTCCAGGGCAGCAAGATTTAACAACAGGGTTTTAAGGAACACTTTGCGTGAGCAGAGCAGCAGGAGGAGGGAGGTGGTGGTAGCTTATTTAATATATACCAAATGTACGTCTGACATAGCAATATCACCACTCCACGTCCTTTCCCCACAGCCCCCCTCACCTCTTTTTCCTTTTTCCATTCAGCAACAGATCTTCCTGGAGTCAGTTAAACAGATTATTGAACAACTGGTACTCGCTGTGTTTTCCCTTCACTTAGAGCTACATCCATCTGCCTGGAGATGATCTAATCTTGTTTTCAGGACTTCCAGGCAACAAAGTTTTCCTGTGGATCAATACTATTTGTACGTGAGTCTTTTTGAGACCTATTTTACTCCGACCAGGAAGCGTTCCCACATTTGTACTAGGCACTTTCTTAAGAGACATATTGCCATTCACGTTTGTTTTCTGTTCTCTTTGGCTGCCTCTCGTTGCTTTCCTCCAGAGCTGCGCGTCAGCGGGTCTGGCAGGAGTGGATAACTAATGGCTTCAGAAGGTCCTATTTCATATAAAGTTTATCTCCTTCTGACTGACAGCTAAGTGGACCCTTTCCAAAAGCTTCAGGTTAGTTTCCCTGATTCCTAATGTCCTCTTATGTCAGACACAAGATTTATTCTCCTGCCAATACCCAAAAGGTTTGAGTCACAGAATACGTCTGTCGTGCTTTGCGTCTCTATCGGCTTTGATGGGCATATGGGATATTGAATGGACACTTTCTTCCTTGGGGAAAAAAAAAAGGACTTTATTATAATTGCTCCTCACTTAAAGTGGCATCCATGCGAAGGGAGGAAGAGAAACAAAGGTGGAAAGAAGTGAAAGAAAGATGTGGAAAACTTGAGCAAAATTAAATGCAAAGAAAATAAATAAAGGATCAAGAAACGTGAATAAAAAGAAGAAAAATAGATGGAGACCTTGTCATATCCTATGGAAGAATTACAGACATCAAACCCTGCTGATGAGAAGATATTTAAAACTGTGACCATCCCATGAAGGAAAGGACACCCCTCAGCTCAGTGAGCTGCAGATGAGTTTAGGGAATGTTGAGGAACATACGGAGCGGAGGTGACCTCGGAAGGACCTACATGATATGAAACATTTGTGCCCATGGTGGTCCTGCTGCTGATTTCAGCTGCCAGGCTCAGGTCTGGTCTTCTTACTGTGCTGCTCAGCTACAAGAGAGCACTCATGCAAGTTCCAGAAGAACCAAGTCTCCAGTTCCAGCTGCTCCCGGAGAGGGGAGAGCAAATTGAAGAACAAGAAGTGCAAGTCCTCTTGTCGTCCTCCAGCCACTGCGAGCTCCACGGACGACCCGCTACAATCACAGGGAATAACCTGAAGACACCGAGTGCTCACCTCGCTGTCGACTCAGAAGAAATCCAGGAAAATCTGCTGTTCCTAAAGCACCCCTTGTAAGGGTGACACAATGAAACAAGATAAAGGAGAGAGCCAAGACAAACAGAACATGTCTACTTTCAACATTTATTCACATATATTTTTTTAGAAAAAGAAAATACAGACTAAGCACATAAATGGACAAGACTTACTTAGCTAAGTCATTTTTTTCCCTCCTATGCACCACTTTGGAAAATAAATAGATTGAAAAAATTTAAGGGTTTTTTTAAAAAAAAAATCTGAGGCCCGTATGTACAGTAACAGCAAACCTTTAAGAGCTACATTTTTTCCTTTTTTTCCTGCTGTAATTATGGTCTCATTAAGATTCCAATAAAAAATAGTCAAGAAAACCGTTTTTTTCTTCTTTTTTTTTAGAGAAAACAGAAGTGCCCACAGTGTCTCTCTACATGTTACACTTTTAAAATATTTGCATTTGAAATTCCTCACTGCAAATAATTCCAAGCCAAATGTAAATATAACACTTAGATTACTCCCAGAAGAACATTCTTTTGACCATTAATCCCTCCAATTCGGAATCAAATTTTTCCCTCTCTCTCCTCTTTTTTTTTTTTCTTTTTCCCCAGGACTGTAATTTCACTGTATTGACTGGATCCTGCAATTTGACAGGCAACGTGTGCTAGAAAATAAAATTAAATATATATATCTTAGAATCCACCAGAGCTCACTTCGTCGCCTCTGCTCGCTTTTTGTCAGCCTCCCTGTCAACTCGTGCTGCTCTCACACAGCCCATGGGGGAAAAGGTCTGTTTGTTATGACAGAACAACCGGGATGAGGTTCTTGGCAGGATGTTGAGTGGATTATGAGCTTCCAGGCATGAGAGACAAGGTGCATTAACATGCTGAGCTCTAGCAGGGAAGCAGAGCACGACACTGAGCTATAAGCAGGTAGGAACATTATCACTCTTGCTTCTCACCTACGTTTTCCTAGAACAGAGATGTAAGAGGCAGGAGGAACCATCCAAACCCTCTAGGCAAACCTCCTGCAGAATACAGGCCAAAGGATTTCACCCAAGAATTTCTGTTTGGGCAGATCTTTTAAAATCAGACCGAATTCTGCAGTAAGGACACCAGGTGTTGAAGCTTCCACCATCTTCCTAGTTCATTGGTGCCAATATTGCTCCTCTTCACCTTTCAAAATGAGTGTCATGATAAACCGCTCCCGGTGAATCTCCTGGGTTTGATGGCAACTAAGCTCCTAGCTCAGGTGGGACAAATCCATGCCTGTGTGTTTCTCTGAGCAAGAATCAGTAAGAAAAGTTTGGCTCCCTGTTCTGCAGCCAGCTTCCAGCTTTGCATCCATCTGACCAGCACTCATGCAGGCCAGGAAGAAACGGGGCTAACTCCTAGTATTTTTGTAGCTCTCTCTCAGGCATGATGCACTTTCACATTAAAATTCAGAACATGATCTTCTCTTCTACTCTTCTCCAGTGAATAAAACAAACAGAAAAAGAAATGGAGCAGTGATGATGATGGCCCTTAGTGCACTGCAGGGATACCTTGAGGCAATGGTGGGCCTTCATTCAATGTGTTTTATCCATCATCTCAGCTGTCATGTCATTGTGCTTTCTAAGGTCTAAGAGTTTTCTCTGACATTCAAGATGAGAACTGATACAAAATTAGCTGTCTGGATCTTTTAATTGGGTTATTTTCCCTTTTCCTTTTTTCCCCCAATTACATTTCATCTTGTATGACCACTTCATAACCCAACACATACAATGAATTGGTTTTCAGAGCCACCATATCCAGAAGCTCCATGAAAAGTTACCTTATAAAACCATAACACAGTCTCTGACCGAGGCAGGAGGTGGCAGAGAACAGGTAACTTTGCTATGGTGCCCAAAGGCTGCCAATATAATAACCTACCTCAATGTTTTTGACGGTTTTCCCTCTCCTTCCCTAAAACCATACAAACTGCAGCTCCAAGTCAAGCCCTGCCATTCCTCATGTGACTATGGTATGGATGTGTGGGCATTTGTCCACATCACTCTTTATAAAATCATACTTTTTGGACTCACTGGCCGCTTCGAACCTGATCTCTCAGAGTGGTGGTGGCTCCTGTGGATCACAGGAAAACAATAATGGAGAGAGACCCTGTTGTCACCGAGGGAAAACACTGGTTTGAGCTTGGCTGCTACAGGCTCACAAAGAGGCAGACTGCAAGATACAAGAACCACTGAGCTGGATCCCATCACGGGCTCCTCTAAGCCACACACTCTCATGGATGGAATCATAGAATCATAGAATGATTTGGGTTGGAAGGGACCTCAAAGATCACGCAGTTCCAAACCCCCTGCCATGGGCAGGGACACCTTCCACTACACCAGGTTGCTCAAAGCCTCATCCAACCTGGCCTTGAACACTTCCAGGGATGGGGCAGCCACACCTTTTCTGGGCAACCTGGTCCAGCGCCTCACCACCCTCACAGTGAAGAATTTCTTCTTTAGATCTCATCTAAATCTCCCCTCTTTCAGTTTAAAGCCATTATCCCTCGTCCTATAAGAATATAAGCAACACGGCAACTATAGAGCAGCTATATCCACTTGTAAATCCGTCTGGCACAGCAGACAGGGAACGGGGTTTTGTTTGTTCTACTCTTCGCAGAAGTGTTTGACCCTCCATCTGGAGCTGTCTCAGCTGTGCCAGGACAGGGTCGCCCAGAAAACTGGGGCACACTCCCACGCCAACGATGGCGATGCCGAGGGGAGATCGGCTGCGGAATTCGAATCCGGGTCTGCCGCGGAGGGAGAGAAATGAAAGACCCGATCGAGAGACTTCTACGCAACGTGTTTATTAGTGTTTGCGTAGTGTTTTGGTCACAGCCCCGTCCAGCGGGGGATTTGAATATTTGAACAGAGCACTTCCCCAAACAGCAGCTGGCTCCTGCAGCCCGCAGCGGCGGGGCCGGACAGACAATGCACGTCTATGCTGCACTGCCCTGCACTCGCAGGCTTTCCCTTCCAAACCCCCTCCCCTCCCACCCCTCAGGAAGATGGTTTATGAACTGTGTACAAATGTTTTCATTCAATGGGAGGAATGTTGTTTTCCTAAAATCAGGAATTAGGACTGGGGCTCATTTCAGGAATTAAGGTGTTAAGCCTCAGGAATCCAGCTGCAAAGACACACAGCATCCAAGGTACAGAAATGCCAACCGGCAGGAATCTGGGTGCGGAGACTGTGCAATGTTAATTGGCTTTTTGTTTTTTTAAAGATAGGTTTGTCCTGCTTAGTGGAAGGCATTTTGTGCACTCTCCTTGAAGCAGCACTTGGAAAAAGGCCCTGGGGGACTTCTTTCCAGACCTTGTATTCATTGGAAGCAATCCGGTTGTATCATCCTACTTTATCCATGGTTTTTGCCCTTGTGGGAATTGAGTGTGGTGGTGTTGGCACACAGCTGCCTCCCACCTCTGTGCCTGGGGTGGAACGCAGGGAGCACAGACAGATCATCCCAGGAATGCTGTGGGTGTTTCCTTGGGTCTTGTTTCTATGTTTTAATTACTTTAAAAATAATAGCAAGTGTGATTTGAAAAAAAAAAAAAGAAAGATAAAAAGTTGTGAAGTGAAGGGGAAATTAATTTGTAAGACAATGGAGCAGATTGCATTGCCTTGAGCCAGGCAAAGTGAGTACTGGAGTAGCTTTTTCCACCTCCCCTGCTTTGCCTTTGGCCTGATGTGTATCTCCCAACTGAACCAACATATCTCTGCTGACAAACCTCAGTCCTAACCTGCATCTCCCACCCTTGCTCTGATTATGGACCACTTGATGACAGTGATGCATCTTCAATCTGGACCTGTAGTTTCAGACTGACACGACATTGCTGAGATGGTTCAGCCCTGAACCATGCACAGCTTCCTCTGTCCGTGATTTCCATGAACAGGAGCAGCCAGTCAGGATTTTAATCTCTCCATCTGTGATGTTTTGCATAAAATACATAAAAATAGGATAAACATCTTTAAGAGTATTTCTCTTGCTTGTTTGTTTTTCTTTCAGGTGTCCACTGCCCCACAAACTATTCATTAAATTGAATTCCAGAATACAAATAATGAGCTGAGCTCAGGAGTACAATTTAAATACATTTAAAAATGCATTTTAAATATATTTAAAAATGCTAAATGAGACCAGCACTTCTCTGAAATACTGTTCAGTCAGGATTTTAGGCTGTTTGTTTTCTCCTTGATGCAAAGGAAACATATCAGCCTCTGTCCTTGACACGAGGGGAGATGGGATCTCAGGAGACTCCCTGAACCAGAGAAATCAAAGCCATTTGACTGGCCTCTCATTCGGAGATGCTAATTTCTGCATTGCATTTCAGATACAATTGCAACATTTGCCATGGAAAGCTGCTTGGAAAAGATAAACTTCACAGTTTCCCCACTGCTACAAAATGTATTTATTTATTGTCAGCAGCAAAGATTACTCCTGTACACGGAGCCCAAAACATTCTCTCGAGCTTTAACCTCCATCCCAGCTGGGGCTTTCCCTTTACTCCCCATCCGTGCAGCTGGGCTTTCTGCTCAACTGACCCTGTTCCTTTGCTGGGTGTATTTTCCTCCAGATTCCTGCAGTTGCACTGAGATGTAATCTAAGGGTGTCACGGTCAAATTTGCTCTGTGCATTTCTTCAAGAGATCTGCAAAGGGTGAGAGGATTGCTACGAAAGAAATGAAATGAAGAAAAGTAGAACTTCAGGCAACCACCAAGACAAAATTTTGTGAGAACTAGGATTTCCCTAATGCAAAGAATAATTTGAAAGCAGAGACAGTAGAAATCACTCAGAATTTACTGCAAGGCCAACTGTGGGATAACCTTATCCAACATCTTGCTATGAGGACCACATGTCCCAGTCCAGCACGACACTGAGCACGGCTCATGTACTGAGCCTGAAGTACATCCAGGATCCCAGAAAAGCTGATAGGGCTTGTGGAAATGCTTGAAATAAAGCAGGTGTGTGAAAACTTTGCTGGAACAAGGTCATCAGGTTGGTCCCTGAAGGCTTCGTTGAAGCCCACTGGGGAAGTTGGCTCTAGATGTCCATCAGTGGAAGAAGGATAAGCAACTACATAGACATAATTCGCTGTGGTCGGCCCACCTCGCTGTCCGGTGCAGCGCAGCTAGCTCTGCATTTACACCCTGTAGCCTCAAAGATCCTCACCAAAATTTTCCTTTCCAAAATAATGTTGAAGCAGGGGGCTGTGAGGTCTGGCAGGAGGGCAGCAGGTGGGCTGCCCCGGTACTCGAGAGCAGCTAAGCCTTGGCCAGGCTGTTTCGCAGGTAGCAGGAGTGAGGAATATGGGGCTGGCTTTCGATGGACATGGAGAGCTGGAATCCCGAGCTGTCAATCAGACCTTCCAAAGTCTTGAACCATCTCTTCCCCAGCACAACCCTTTTCCCCTGCATCTTCAGCAGTAAGGAGAAGGCCACAAAACCTTAAGGCCCAGAATTCCCCTGGGAGAAAGGTGGCAGAGAGCTTACTAATTTTATCATCACCCCAAGCAAAGGCTGGTGGACAGAAGGAGGCTCCTCGCTGGGGGAGCAGAGACTGTAAATCCCGTCTGTTTCCAGAGTTTACTCAACAGTGCAAACAAAAATAAACGGGTGTCAGCTCGCCTGCTTAAAGAGGCCATGAAAGGTGACACTGTGTCACTAATCCCTTGTTGCCATTCATTAAATACATCCTCTAGGCTGTTAATCTTCACACCTTCCTTTGGGGGCCACCAGGCAACAAGCTGGGAGGTCTTGACCATGGCAGAGGATGGCAGGAGATGCCTAAGGTCAGCCTGAATAAGCAAAACCAAGAGCCCTGGAATTGTAATAAGATCACGTGTGAAGAATGCATGCTAAATATGATCAAATTAGCTATGTTAGGAGAAGCAAGTAGCAGCCCAGCAAAGTCGACAGAGGATATCCCAGAATGTCCAGAGAAACTTGATAAGCCCAGATCCCCACTGCTTCCCAGACGTGGTACCTGTATCAGGGCATGACAGCACACATCCTTGGCCATGCTGGGGACAACAGTAAAGCTGGGGAAGCTTTTGAGGCTGGCGAGAGGCACATTCACAATGAGAGTGGACCTCTCCGGCCTACCTGCAACATAAAATATCCAAAGAAAAGAAACAAATGTGGATTGGCATCCCAGTGAAAGCAGAGCAGCTGGAGGAAGGATTGACGTTCCAGGCCATACCCCAGACAGTCCTGCATCTACAGACCAGCCAGGCTGCCCCAGGATGACAGGATGAGAGTGGACACGGGGATGCTGTATGCCCATCAAGGGCAGGACAAAGATACTCTTCACCTTGCCTGAGGTTTCATCTGGATCAGAATTAGTCTCACGTGTCTCGTCTGTTCCATAGCAAACCTGATGGCAGATCTTTCTCATTTGTATCAAATCAGAAATGCAGCAGAGTGATCACATCCCACAGCAATAAAACAAGCAAGGGCTGCCTGCAAGGCAACCTGGGATGGGATGGGATGGGATGAGATGGGATGGGATGGGATGGGATGGGATGGGATGGGATGGGATGGGATGGTCAAACCCACCCAGGACAGGATGGACTGGTCAGACCCAGCAGCCTCAGCAGAGTGCTGGCCTTTAAGGGTCAGACAGGATTAGGAGAGGTGATGATGTGTGCTGTAATACTGAGGTACTGCATAAAACTGGTCTTGTCTTAGCAGCTTTCCAGGTTGAAACCTCTACGGGCTTTGCCTTTTTGTAGGTCCTTGGTGCCATCTGTGGCTGTGCGCTATTTTTTTCCTCCCTGGGCTGTTCATCCAAACAAATGTTGTAGATATTCACCGCAAATGTATGTTGTTCTGGGCTGAGCTAATCTGGTTTAAGCAAAGACAACAAACAAACACAAGGCAGGATTTGGGAGCCTGGCCGCCGTGGTGGCCTGCCCATGCGATAGTTGCGCCAAGCTCTCAGGAATGTCATGTATCTGAGGCAGGACAAAACGGCCTTCATTCAACCATCACCTTATCAACCCCATTCTCCCCCCCGATCCGCTCTAAATATAAGTCTCTGGGCCTTTCTTGGGCTTTTGCATGGTAAGGAGGTGAATAATCGGGACTACAAACATTTTTCCTTTAGTAGATAAATTTAGTAACACGTCTGCAATGAGGTTCAAAGGGATGAGAGCAAATCTGCAAGGCATGACACTCAGCCCAAATTCTTTCCAGTGTTGCATCACCATATAATTCTCTACAGGTGGTGTTGTTATTATTGTTTCATGATAAATAATCCAAACAAGTGGATGTTTTGTTATAAAAATATCTCACTGGCACATACATCCACTTATTATTCCCTGGCGTACTGTGCTACCGTTGAAAGACAACAGCTTTTCGGTGCGCAGTAACACTGCCCTTCACTGGAAAAGAGAGCTCGGGCTTCACCACCAAAGACACAGAAAATAAGAATGACACCTGGCAAGAAAGAAATAATTCAGCTTGTCTCGTCAGCCAGCCATCAGTCTGTGCATATTTTCCCATTTTTCCTTACATACACTGAGGTGTCAGGGTGACTTTGTTGGGTGAGACACAGATGAACAAACTACTGACTCCCTGCCCCGTCGCGTCCCATGGAATTACTCTTCTCTGAAAGAGCTGCCATAGTATCCCTAAACTAAAAGGAAATCTGTTATTTGGCTCAAAATGATGACAGCCAAAAAAGAACTGGCACAGAGGAAAAACACACCTTCTTGACACATTAAATTGCCAGGAAATCAGATATTTAGAAGAATTAGCTTATAGAGATCAAGCTGCACAAGAGAGAGATGGACAGAGAGGCCACTGCAGCTGGTGGTGGCTTGGAGTGACCCTGTGCTGACAGACAGGGAACTTTGCCTGCAGGATTCACCCTCGTTTCAACATGGCAATGGCAGAGCAGCTCCCCCTCCCCTTCCTCAGGCTCGGAGGCAGAGCCGGACGCAGACCCCAGCCCTCCTACAGACACAGGAGCTGCTTTGCTGGAGGGCACCGCAGCTGCTCGGTTTTGCACACCAGAGCACGTCTGTCCATGTGCTTTGCCACCAAAATGTATCTGTGTCCATTTTAACAAAAAAGCCCCAACACACAAGCCTCGTCCTCACAAACCAACCATCCTGTTGCGTACAGCCCTATTTACTATTTATCTTTCCAAAGAACATATGGTTCCACTTTCTCAGGCTGTTGGTCTCCAGGGTTAATGACATATGACCATATGGCCCAGAGCAAAGAGTGATGGGACCAACATGCAGGACAATTAATCTGGGGGGGGGGGGGAAGAAAAATAAAAAAGAAATACCGAACTGCGCCGCTTTAGACATGAAACGTCAGATCCTTGGGCTGACATCTAGACAGACGTTGTTAACATCTGGGAAGATGTTAAGTGTAGGCTTTCTTTTTCCTTTTTACATTTGAATGTTCCAAATGTAAATATTATACATAAAAACATTTATAAATGATACTGTCTTTTTTACCCTGCTGAGGCCACGGTTGTCTCCGCACCACTTACATCTCGGCTTTTAAAGGTTTTCCAGTGACATACTCTCAATGTGTCCAGTGACAAATGATGTAACGTGTTATTAGACCATTGGTGCTGTTTCAGCGGAGCCCTGGCTTTCATTAAAGTTAGCACGCAACATTTCTCCCTAAGCAGCTCTGCAGAACAACAACACCTCCGCAAACACAACGTGATGTGAAGCCACTTTTGGGTATGAACAAACTGACAAAAGCAAAGAGCTGGAAGTGTCTTTCACATGGTCCTTTTCCCATATGCCCCCTCTGGGGACTTTGGCCTTTCTGTTAGCAGGGGAATCGGCACCCCCGGGAGACATTTCACAAACCAGCCACAGCCACGGGGCAGGGGCCGAACTGGAAGCCCCGAGGGGCTTGGGGGAATCTGCTCAGGTGGGATGCAGAGCCCTGGCCTTGCCCACTGCTCTGCGCTTCCAGGAACGCGGCTCATTAAACACGCCGGTGGATTTATACGAGCCAGGAGCAGAACAGGCTCCAGCACCGGTTCTGTGCAAGCTGGCTCGCTCCGTAAATCCAGCCTGTGTCCTGCAAATGCTTTGTTTGCTGCTCGCTTTTACGTGTACAGGACTGGCTCTGACAGAAACAATTGTTTTACTGGTGTCACTTCAAGGAAGGATTTTCTTTAACAGTACATGGCCATATTTTTATACTTGTCACACTAAGGGCAGATACAGTTTTGCTGAAAGAAGAGTGCTTTTTTTGAGGATTGCTTATTTTGTTTGGGGCACTAATATAAACTGTGCTGGCAAATCCTTTCTCCTGTAGGCAAAGGTTAAGTAGTCCATTGATTTAATTGGCTTAAAGTTAAGTAGGTGTCTACAAGATTAGAGCCTGAGAGCAGACCTTCATTTCAAGCTGGCTTCCTTCTTCCTCTGACATCACAAAAACGCTGTGTGATTTTTTTTTCCCCTGCTTTGAAACGTCAAGTTATCTTTTGTCAACATCTCACATGTTGGCAGAAAGATGCAAAGCAATGGTTCAACAACATTTTGAGCTCACTGTTGCTTCATTGCTCATACAGCCTCACCAGCTCTTTGCAAACAGCAGAAGTCACATCTGTCCTGCACCAGGACCGTATCTGAGTGAAGGCAAGGAGAAGCTCAGCTCACGGGTCTAGTATTTTAAAGACTGACGTTCGAACTAAATTTTCAAATATACAATTTTTGTGCTGGTTGCACAGATCATATAGTATGGATACAGATAGAACTCTGGGGAATTATGAGACATAAGATGGGTAGAGAGTGTCCCAGGCTCTTCTGAGACACTTCTTCCTGGCAGAACATCCACCATCCCATGATTTTCATGCGGCAAACACTGAAGGTTTCAGTAACCCTTTACTGCAAATAATTTCCCAGCCCAGTGAGTTCCTTGGCATACTTATCACCCATCTTTGTGGATCAATGATGCTGGGAGTGCGACCACCACTGGGAGTCTCTGCAGCATGTGAGAGAAGACAGTACTTTAATGCTGGAAAGCACAAAAGGTCAAAGCAGAGATCTGAGTCCCAAAGATGAGAAAAAAAGAGTTCATTTCGACCAATTTGAGTCTGTGCCTCACCGCTGCCAGAATCAAAAACCTGCTCACAGCACAGAGACATTCATCTCCAAATACAGGGAACCAGTAATTTGAAGGCATCTGCTTCAAGTTGGAAGTCTATTCTTTTACAAAAAAACTCCATCTTACTATTTTTGGTAATTTCTTAATACTCTAGAAGCTCATTGGATTATAAATGTTTATTACATATGTTTGTAATGCATACCTGGCTCTCCGGGGCATATATAATATTAATATATTAGATTATATGATTAAATGTTTATTGGAGACATCTTAGTAATGTGTAATTTTCCACTGCAGCATGTTTGAGAGAGAAGGGTAGCATTACTTTACTGCTCCAAAGATCCACCCATGTTCTTCATTATCCTCTTTAGAGTAGAAATACTGTATGAAGAAACAGGTAACTAGTAATCTCCTCCTTCCCTCCACAGTCAGCACCCCTCTCCAACAAGAGTGCTGAGGTCTCTTCATGGTGGTGAAAACCACAACATCAAAGCACATCCCTGTTTCCCACCAAAAAGAGGGCACTTCAACTCAACTACTTGTGTTATAAACTTTTCAGAATGGGAGCAGAGTTTCCTGTTTGTTTTCACAACACCCAGCAGAATGAAATTTTCTGTTCTCTTTTAAGTGCTTTTAGTAAATATATTAAACAAAAAGAGAAATTGGAGGGGTCTGGAAGAAAACATACATTTTGTTCTGGTAGATGTTTAGATGTTAAAAATGCAGATAAATGCACATTTGTGTTTAGCCATAAAGTGAATCAGGATCCTAACTCCTGTGAGCTAATCTTCACGGAAAGTTTTGCAAATGCCACTGAGGATAACTCTTCACCTCTGGATGCTTGAGGATCTCCAGTGAGTTTGTCCCTTAACTTCTGCTGCTATAACATAAACGTCACGGAACGTGCGAGAAAGCTTTGCATCAGCGGGTAATCGCTGCGTACGCACTCCAGAGTTTTAACAACATTGTTCCTGGTCCAGCTTGCGGAGTTATTACGAAAACTGCTCTTTGCTGATGTGACTCGACGCTCCTGCCATCTCTGGCTGGTTTTCGTGCCCTCAGCGGCAGCACCGTGGGTTGATGTGAAGTGCAGAATGTGCTACGGGTACATTCCTGTTCGACAAAAACGGGCTCGGAACTGCCAGTGCTTTAGGAGTGTGAAGTCACGTACATTGGGATTTTAATGCCAAAAAGAATTAGAGCTTTAATTTAAAACTGCAGATCCCTTAATGCAGAAATTACCCATTAAACAAGATAACACAACACAAAGCCCTGTTGGAATGAGTGTTGGGTGTTTATGTAAACAGACTGAATCTGAGCAAGGGAACATCTGTAGGTTATGGCTCATGTCTGTGGGTGTGTGATGGAGACACGCTTTTTTCCTTTCAGCTGGTACTTTGAACGGTTCTGCTAATTGCTTATCTCATTTTCCAATCTGATTACCTCCGGCTTCAAACCCATCCACACTTTGCCTCTTGTGCATGTTTATTAAAAGTGTTTTGAACTGTGAAAGGCCTGCAAAGTGCGTACCCCTTACAGAAGACAGGTTGAGAAAAAAAAGTAAAGAATAAATACCTCCAGGGTTTGTCTTTTACCTGTTTCCTCAACTGATTATCTCCGAACAATCAGGCTTCACAGTGCTTTCTTTGGAGCTGGCTGTGCACTGACAGAGTTACAGGAGAATGCAAGGCGAGAACGGGAGCGTGTCGAAGCAGGCAGCGCTGCGCCGGACAGCGGAGCCGTGCCCGTGATTTCCCCACCTTCCCCTGCAAACCAGCACCCACAGATCCATAAATACACAGCCAACCATTTGACCAACTGGATCTCCCTGCAAAAAGCATGGATGTTTTCTCACGACAGAACAGGAAAGTGATACCTGAGCTGCCTGATCAGCGAAATGCCCTTTGCTCGTCACCTTTGTCTCCTTAATTAACACGGAGGTGGGGGGTACGTTCTGGGTCAGTCCTGCTAAACATGTCGGGTCCAAAGACACACTCTGGATCCTGAGTTTCATGTCAGAAGTAAAAGATACAACGACCCTTCAATATTTTATCAAAATAGTTAGTTGTGAAGTGTTATTTTGAACAAAAGTTGAAGTTTACTGTGAGTATTTCAGAGGCATAAGTAGTTGGTGTGCATGGCACTGTAAAAAGCAACTGAGAAGCTTAAAATCTAAACAGAAATTAAATGGGACTCTGCTTCACCCAAATAATAAACATTTAACTAAACCAGAAATAAACCGGTATCACAGCTCAGTGACTGCAGCACTCTTCTGCACAGCAGACTCAAAAGCAAGTCCTGTGCAATCGAGGGGCTGCTGTCCTGACCACTACCACTGCAGTCTTGCCCTGGGCTATTTTGTGATAACCCACTTCACAAACCTCAGTTTTTTCCTGATGCGACATAAGACAATTCTTGGATCTCAAAACGCTTCACAGGTTGGGAAAAACCCAGCCAAAGTTACGACTGCTCCATTATCCCAGGCTTAACACAAATGCCAGGGCAGTTCCAGAATGGAATTTTATTTTGTCCTTTATCCACTGCATCTTCGTATTTTATCTCGAATGTAGCCAACGGACCAGAAGAGAGCAATTGTTCTCCCATGTGGAGATGTATAAGTTGCAATAAGTTTGGGTTCCCTTTGGAGCAGACATGCAGAGCTGAAGCCCTGAGGGAGAAGTGAACTTAAATGCTCTTCACCTTTAT
The DNA here is from genome assembly GCF_009769465.1 of Tauraco erythrolophus. Classification (NCBI taxonomy): domain Eukaryota; kingdom Metazoa; phylum Chordata; class Aves; order Musophagiformes; family Musophagidae; genus Tauraco; species Tauraco erythrolophus. The sequence goes on from NC_141484.1 coordinate 1,991,876, forward strand.
TTGACTCACACAGGTCCACTTCGCCTGCACCAGCTTAGTGGTGCTCCAGAGGGGAAGCGAACTGGGAAGTGTGTGGCAAAGCAAAGGCTGCCTCACTGGGCGATTTGTGTGACAGGCAGGTGCTGAATCAGACAAAACAAATTAACAAAAATTTAATTAGCTTGTATCATTTCTGTCAAAACTGACAACTCAAACATGGAGAAAAGATCATGTTTTTCCCTGGGGAGCTTTTTTTTTTTTCCCCACTCTGTCTGCGAGGGAACCTGGAGTCGGATAGCTATTTATCGGTTTTACATGGCCTACTGCTTCCTGTGCTGTGGGAGGGTTCAAGAGTGAAGCCATACATGAATTCAATTTCCTTTTCTCCCTTTAGGACTGTGGACATGGACTCTCTGCTTATTTACATTCTGGCTGACAAGTTTTTTAACTGACTAAGCCATTTTTCTGTAATCCCCACTGGACCCTCGACATAGGTTTCCATCACAGAACAAAGCATGATGTCTTGGTTCTGGCCTAACTATATACGTGTGTGTGTTTGTATACATATACATATATATTAGTACTTTCTCAAGAGAAGCACGAAACAACTCAGATGAATTTACTACAGCCATGAAGAATTCCTCTCAGAAAAAAAAAAAAAAAAAGCCAAAATATCACTTAAAGCTAGAATTTATTAGCAAACACCAGAAAGAGTTCTACGTATTTAAGTTTTCCACTTTAAAATCTATTTCCCACCTCCTGCCAAGCTCAGATCAGACTGTATTTGTAGTGACAATAGTTACGTGGATGCCACAAAGATGCAGTACCAGCTTTATGTCCCAGAATCCAGAGCAGCACTGCTACGGGATGTCTTGCAGTGAGGATGTACCTTACGGTGTAGCTACTACAAACTGGGCTGGCACTGTCGAACGGCAAAGGAAGATATTATGGTTGGAATAACTGCTCACTGGATGTTAGCTTAGTAATGATTTTGGGTTTTGAAAGCAGCTACTAATTGCTTTAATTAAGCAATTACCCATAAGATCAAATAAATAGCAAATAATAAATCTTGCTGCTTTGGAGCACTACGCATTTCACTTAGATAAGCATCTGCTGTGAAATGTAATAGAGTTTCATTGTTATTATTAGTTTTAACTGATGACTTGGTGCTTACAAATCATGGAGACCTGAACTGTGCAAGACACAGGAGATGCAGGCTCCTTTCCGAGGTAAAAAAAAAAGATAAAACTTTTTATTTCTTGTTTTTACAAAGAAAACTTTGCCTCTGCTTTTCATCTCTCAGGTGGGAGAACCCTTTGTGCAGTGGGGGAAGGTCTGTCCCCCAGCCCCTGGGAGGGAGATGTTTTTGACTTCCTCTGGCTCTGCTCTACCAGAGAACTATCAGCAGGAAAGACAACACAGCTTCATTCCATATTTTTCCCTTTAAGGGTTTCTGTGGTGTTGGGTACCTTCGGAAGCTCACATCCTCCAGTTAACCTCAATTCACTCACATGTCTTGCAAGGAGTAAGCAGGACAGTGTTCAAGTCTGGTTATGGAATGATGGAGGGAGGCAAAAGACATTCCTCTTGAAGAGCAAACTACAAGAGCTTTAATGCCCTGAAATGTTACAGTTCTATCTGTGGGTCGGTACAACTTCTGCGCGCCCGCTGCAGTCCAGAGCCCCGCGCTGACCAACTGCTGCACCACAGAGGAGAAAGGAAAAAGGCACGTGGCACCTCTCAGCACTTACAGCCCAACTATGGACCACGAGAAGGTCTAAAGAGATGTAACTTGTTCATCTCAGCCAGCCCTGCACAAACAGGACCCCACTTCAAAGCTCCTCATGCTGGTGCATGTGCACATACCTGTTGGCAGGGCAAAGGCAGCGAAGTGCCCACGTTGGCACGTGCCGCTGGTGCACATCTTCCCCTGCCCAGATCGGGATTTTCCTGGGACTCCCCTCAACGGGTGACTCAGAGAAAAGCGAAAAGTGTTGCTTTTCTGTCTCAGCAATGGAGGGAAGCTCTGCAGCCCCAAAGCGAGGAGGGAGCTGCTGCTGCCTCTCAGCAATATGTGTCTGTGCTTGCCTTGAGATAGTGCCCAGGGTCATTTTTGGGGGCACTCTGCCTGGCAGCACTAACCTCCTCCCCAGCCCTCCCCAGGTATGGAGCTCACAAGGTCACAGAACACGACCATCATATTAAAGCTTAATTAATTCCGTGCATCTTATTAAATAAACAAAAATCCATGAGTACCGGGTGTTTTTTATACCCCAGCGTTGGATTCATTTCTGGATCTGAGCCACCAGCTTCCCAATCTGTTCAGGAGAGGCACAAAGGAGACCGTTTCCAAGTCAGTAACCAAGCAGTGATTTGTGACATGTCAGGAATATTTAGGGAAAAATGATGGTGCCAGCAACCCTAGAGAAGGGAAATCCATCTTTTGGTTGGGAAGTGGTAAATAACTCTTGGAAACCTAACACATTTTCCCCTCCCCCCTTGGTTTCAATGAGGTGCAATCCATTCCAAGATGGAAGATTAGTAGCTTGCATATAAAGGAAAGTCACATAAAAAAGAAAAGGGACAGATTACCCGGAGCAAAAATGATACTAAAACTAAGCACTGAACCACTTCTCTCTGTCCTCCACTGAGAAATACTGAGCGAACATTTACTTAGCAATTAGGTTTTAATGGCAAAACTTTTGAGGCAGCTGGGCAGAAAGTCAAAATCTACATTTTAAGGAGATATTTTAAGTACCCTACAATGCACAGGAGCCCGTCGGGTTTTTCTTTCACCACAACACAGCACTTTGTCTTCCTACAAATACACGTGGATGAAAAGAGATAAATGCAGCAGTCATTAGGTATCCCATATAGCTCGTTCACTTAAGCTTCTCTGAATGGACTTCTAGAATTACCCACTTGAACCCCAGATGGGTTTCAGAGAAGGATGGTGCAACTTAACTAAGAAGCCTTCAGCTCCAGAATAAAAAAAGGCCTTAAAAAGACTTGAGATTAATTATTTTCCTTAAATTACAGACTTGAGGGTAAACAAACAAACAGACATTATACGTAAGAAAAAAAAAAAAAAGTAGCAATGAAAAGCACAGTTAAATATTTGCATGTTTAAACCAATGTTTGAAAGATCCTCCTCTTGTTAAAGAAGTGATTATCCATAATGGTGATAAAGTGCAGCTTAAGAGCAGGTTAAATGCTGCTCCTTCTGTGACACATTTTCCAGTAGAGCACCCAGACACCTGTATTGTGTCCAGTTCACCTTCCTTCTGGGACCCTCTTGCATGATAAAAGCACCTGTTTGCTCAAGAAGGGACTAACTCCCATCACTTGTTTGCAGAAAACCTTGCTTCTTGCAAGCTTAATGCAAATATAACAAGAACAAGGGCCAGTTCGGACTGGCTGGTCTGGTACTGCTCCCTGCGTGGAGATCACGACAAAACCTTGACCAGGGAAAGGTGAGTTATCCCTAGAGAGATGAGCTGTGTAAAGAAAAGCCTGCAGTGAGGAGAACTGAGCATGAGATGGAGAAGTCGGTTTGTAATCCCATGCCTCAGTTTCTCTTTAAAATAGGAATACTAACAAAAGACGAGCCGTGTACAGTGCTGAAATCTGGCAGTTAGAAGTGCTTGGAAGGAACCACCTCTCACTATAAAGAAATTGTTAATAAAAAATAAAATAAGCTTTGAAGAGAGTGTGAAAAAACGCCAGGATATAGACACTGCCTCCCAAACCGCTCCGCTGAACTCACAAGCAGAGCGAGATGGCTGGAGGTTGCCATTTCCCTGCGAACGCAGCCTGTTTATTTCCAGTTTGCAGAAAATGCAATTTTAGAGAGGAAAGGCGGGGTGGGGGGTGGGGGGTACACTTCTATGAAAGCTTCCCCCATCCTTTTTTCTCCTTTCTCTAATGCTGCCCCTGATACATTAAGCTACATTCCAGCCAGCTTCAAGGACATGTTTCTGAATCCCATTCAAAATGCTGACAGCCACCGAACGTGTGAGAGGAAACATGCCCTCAGATGGACTGCATTTATTCGTCTGGTTATACCTTTAATCTGACATGTTTAGTAAAACCTCTGCAGTGACTGCTGAGAACGTTCCAAGAGAAGAAAGAAGGAGAAGCAAGATTCAGGTGTTGCCTCTGAAGGTTGCTGTAGAGCTGGTAGGGCAGATTCCAAACTGGTTCAAACTCTGCGGATGCTGGGCTGGTATGGTTGCTACCAACCTCAGAGATTACTGCTGGTTTTGCTGGTCTTTTACTGCAACGTTTTGCTGGGTGGAACTACAAGGATGCCCACGTGCTCTTTGGTGTTCTTTAACGCAAACAACCATAGGCCTAAGCTCGAATCCATTCCACTGTTGACAGTCACAGAATCTGATTTCCCTTCTGAATCGACCCAAACAGGACTTCAGCAGAACTACTTTGCGTGAGTCATGAGACAATCATCTCATCTAAACCCACTTTGAAAAGAGATCTGCTGATTTACACCAGCAGAAGGGCAAGTTGCCAGGTTTTTTTTTGGAGTGAGAATATATATTTGCTCTGTCCTGGTGAAGTACTAGTTATTCCTGTCTCATTGACATCAACATCAACTGAGCCTTCATCAACATTCACCAGCCTTCAATGACATTGACTTAATTTGGGATTAAATTGATTAAAAGATGACTCTTCATGGTCTGAGGGATTTCTAAGGTCGATTTAATGCTGATTAAAGGTGAGAAGGTGTAATAGTCTAATCAGTCCCTAACTTCTTTAAATTCTTCTTTTCTCTCTGCTGCTAAAATGGGAGGAGAGAATTCACTGTGGTGCTGGAACTCGGGCGATGGGAAAAGAAGATCACTTTGCAAAATACAAAGCAACTTTAATCACTGTGATAAGATCCTCCTTAAAAATGTTCAGTTCTGCCCTGATAGTCCTGCCACAGACACATTCATCAGCCCAGAGACCTTGAGCCATGTTAAATTGTATTTATTATCTCGAGCCCTCGTGGTTACAAAGTTCCCATGGGATGGTCAGCGTGGACAGCCAAGGATGAGCTGGTGCTTCAAGGCAAGGCAGTGGGACCACGAGTGTCGGGGTGGTTCAGAGGATGGTCAGTCCTTCCTCTGTGCACTGTGTTCCAGTCACTCAGGTCTGTTGTATTTCCCTTGTCTGTACCCATTTTGGACCAGATTTTAAAGAGAGAAAAAAATACCTAACTCCTAAAAAATCATGTGCCTAAATATTTTTGAAGACCAGCCCTGATGTGCAGACAGCCCTGCTGAGACATGCCCTCGGTGTGGCTTTGCTCAGAGCTCTGGACACAGCTTCTCTGGGGACAGAAGGGGTCTGTGAAGAGCCCGTCCTCTCGCCCACCATGTCACAGAGACCTCGCGGGGTCCCACCATGGAGAAGGAGAGGAACTGGAACCGCCTCAGCTTCCCCGCACACTCGAGCCTGTCGCGATGAGAGCATTCATCTCAGACTGCAGCTCTTTGAAGACGGAGCTATACGCCGATCCCAGTGGCAAAACCTTCACAGGGGCCAGAATTTGGCAGTAAAAGGCAAATCCACTTTATCCAAGTGCAGGCACTTCAGTTCGGGCCTTAGATCTCCACTTTGCTCCTTTCTACCAAGTAGAAAGAGCAAATCATAGGACACCCCATAGTCCTTTGAGGCGCATCCAGCATTGGTTTTAGAGCCCTATGACTTAACTGCTAGCATTGCTTGCCACTCTCTCTGTCTGGAATAAAAAGACAGACAGAAAAAAAGTACCTTTGGAGCCTTTAAGACTAATTAAGAAGTGTATCAAAAGAAAAAAAAAAGAGAAAGAGAGAGAGAGATACATTTGGCTGACTGTGAATGAATCTTATAAAATGGAAATGGGAAACATGTGCAAACACTTTAAATATTTTTGCCCCTGCAAGATATTTGAAGACTTCCCTTGTAAAACAAATAGGGAACAAAATAAAACCAGGTTTCCTTCAGTCAGCACATAATCATTTTCATGTTAATTTTTATCTTGTTAACCCAAAAATCTATTAGAAGAAAATTATCTGCCTGAAATCTAGCTTGTGACTCACGCTAAGTGGTTCTGATATTTTGAGAAAATAAATCTTTACACTGTTTACACAAGTCTATCTGAAATTGCAGTGTGTAAAAGAAATAATGGTTTCGAGTGACCATAGGTGACAAATGATCAGGCTTCTGATGTTATTCACTTTGGCCTTGTCTACATCGGACTTTTTTTCTTTTCTTTTAATCCCTACTAGTTGTAACAATGGCAAACCACCACCAGAGCTAAATGCAAAACTAATTGAAATCATTCAACAGCAAAACAACCTTTTGAGTTCGTGGTGCTGTGGAGCACGCCCATGGGGTTACATGGCCAGATCCAGTTGTACTTACAATGGGCAGAAGAGCAATTTAATAACACACAGGCCACATCCTTAACTGTGACAAGCCTCCCTGCTTATTGTGCCAATTTATCCTTCCAAAGGAGTCAGCTTTTAGAAAAGACCATTTGCACATACAGGGCAAGATGTTTTTTAATTGAGTAGAGACTCTCAAAGCACAGTTTTGATTTACAAGCGTCCAACCAACTTACTCTTTAAGGGGACTGGTTATATCCAGAAAACGTGGAGGGCTGTTAGCCGTGAAATTCCCGTAGAGGACGCACCTGGTAGGGGCATATTCCAGGGCAACCACTACAAACAGGAAAGCACAACTTTTGTTTGCGCCCATGTGCAGAAAAAGAAAAATAAGCTGACAGCGTGAGCCTGAATATTGGTGTCTTTAAATAAGTACATTATATTTACACCTATAAGTAGGTATTCTAGGATGGGGCAGTACATTTGTGTGTGGATTTGACTTGGGGGCTTAAGGGAGCCCTTCTGCCTTTGGAAAATCTGGAGGGTGAATGCTGCCTGCAGTAGCTTTTGAACAGTTCCTCCACGTTTCTTGCATGGCAAGCGTCTTCCCAAAAGGTGTATTCAGTGTGTGCCACAGTGAAATGAAACACACAGCACTTTTGGTTCACTCTGGCAGCAACGATTCATAGATCTCGGCCCAACACGGATACTGAGGATCGTTAGTGCAGGAGTAACAAGGTGTGCCGGGATGGGAGGGTGCAAGGCTAGAGGTGGGAGAAATGAGAGACTCCAGGATACATCTGAGAGATCGAAGAGCCATCTAAGACACTTGGCTGGTAGAAGCGAAGTGCTGCTCCTGTGTTAGTCTGAGTCACCCAAGCAAAGGCCCACACCACTAAATAGCCAAAATGACTCGTAATGAACACGGATAATAGGAGGTTGTGTAGCTTGTCATCTTGATTCTGCATTTTCTAAATGGGTCTATTTATTATTGTTATTGTTGTTACTACTGAAGAGTTTAAAAAAAGGAGAATTAAGGTTCATCTTTGATTTAAACATTGCTGTTCCTTTTCACAGATCCCATCAGTCTCCACACATTCCTTCTGTCATTCCCAAATACAGTACAAGAATAATAATCCAACATCTGTGGCTAATCCTCCTAGCCATGGACTATAATTAATTCTAACCCCTTTCTTCTGCTTGGATTTCAGCAGCACAAAATACGAGGTAGAAGGAGATGTTCAGTATTGAGAAATCTGGATAAATACACAGAAGTTCTAACTAATTAATAAGAACAAGTGGTGCGTTTTGGCTAGATGACATCTTTTTGAGGAAAGAGAAGGAAACAAACCAGAGGGCAGTTATATTCTAGGTACTTTTTCTGCCTGTTGCAATATTGATTGATTAAAAGATGAGCCAACATCTGAGATTTTATTATAAATAATTTTAGCCAATTGGCAACTTCTTCACTTGGGAAGGGCTGGTCCCAGCTGTAGCTATGACCAGATGAAACCACAATCTGCTCTGGAGGATTGTGTTGACCATCAGACCACGCTCTTACTGAGAAAGAATTGAGCTGAAGTTTCTCATCACTCAATGAAAATGCTCAGAGAGCCCTCTCTTCTCTTGGACGCATGGAAATCACTGTGCAGTAAAAGAATTCCGTAGACAGTCACTTTGGAGAACATCTTCTGCCAGCTGATAAAACTGAGCTACTTCTGTCAGCAGCAGATTTGCACCTTCCTTATTCTACGCTGAGTTGCTGTGTTGCTTTAGCTAAGGCTATGAGGCAACAGTTATTTAGTGGCTTATATTAAAGTTTTTCCTGTGAAAAGTTTCACTTAGATTCATCATGGGCATTAGAAAACGCTGCTTTAGGTACTATGGCTCCTGAAGAGCACACAGCATCAAATGAAAGCCTGCAAGCAAAAGCTGCTTTTTAGCAGTTTTTTGTTATTTTGCAAATTGATTCAATTTCAGTTATACCAGTTATCAAAACGTTTACAGCTGACTTTTGCTTTTTAAAGGGAATATAATTCTTTCCACCTCGCTTTACATGATTCATTCCCATGCCAGTTTTTCCAGCCTCTGGCTTCAAGGCTGGTTAACTCCTTAAATAAAAAACAATAAATAGAGAAATGCCCCCGCTTTTCGGACAACCCCTTGAAATCCTATAAAGGACTATCAGTCAGTTCCACATTCACCTGATGGGACTGACACACAAATTCTCTTTTTGTCCAGATTGGGAAGGCAACACATTGGTACAGACCAGTATCCCAGAATCCCAGAATCACAGAATGTCAGGGATTGGAAGGGACCTCAAAGGATCACCTAGTCCAATCCCCCTGCTGGAGCAGGACCACCTAGATCAGATCACACAAGAACATGTCCAGGTGGGTTTGGAACATCTCTAGAGAAGGAGACTCCACAACCTCTCTGGGCAGCCTGTTCCAGTGTTCTGGTACCCTTACTGGGAAGTTCTTCCTCATGTTTAAGCGGAACCTCCTATGTTCCAGCTTATATCCATTTCCCCTTGTCCTGTCAGTGGATGCCACTGAGAAGAGCCTGGCTACATCCTCATGACAGCCATCCTTTACATATTTATAAACATTAATGAGGTCCCCCCTCAGTCTCCTCTTCTCCAAGCTAAAGAGACCAGTACAGCCCGGTACAGCCCCGTACAGCCCAGTACAGCTCCCTCAGCCTTTCCTCAGAAGGGAGATGCTCCACTCCTTTAATCATCTTTGTGGCTCTGCAGAAATACCAGTAAGGTGAATGGCACCTTGAAATTTGCTGTAGAATCAGAAAAAACAGTAAGTGGTTTTGTCTGTAGGCGAAGGGCAGCCGGGGTGGGGGAAAGGAGGTGGGAAGACGCGCTGCCGCGCGGAGCGCAGCCCAGGCTCGGAGCACGAATGCCTTTGTGGATTTTCTCCCGTTTCAAACTTGCTCCTGCGGCTTGGCTGGGCACAGGCGAGTTGTTTAGCGAGCAATAACACAGATGCTTCCCCCTGCTCCCTAGGCAAGATAGGGCAGAAACCGAAAAGAAAGATTTGTTTCAGCCAGAAGGAGAAACCACAATCTGACTGGCTGGTGTGGTGTTTTCCACTGCACAGCTCTGGATTAAAGCAGCACCATAAAGCCGAGGTTTCCTTTCCACGTGCACTTCTCAGACCCCGTTTCAAACCTTGGCAAGCACGTGCAGGGGCACCACCTTGATCCAACCCGAGCCGTGGATTGCCATGGTCTGTGCCACCAGCACTCGGAGCCGACCACATCAGGGAAGACAACTCATCATCATTTGAGGAGTTAGCGATGACTTGGATACCAGAGGGGGACAGGAGGGAAAAGCCATTTGTTATAAATCAGCTCATATGCTCCGAAGACTGCAAATTGATGAGGTGACAGTATCTCTAAGCATTTGCCTTGTGTCAGGAGGTACCATGCTGTCCTCAGCGAAAACAATATCCCTGTCTCCAACGGGGGCAGGGCAGGCAGAGCAGTCTGATGCCCGTTATTGTTCTGGGATGAAATCCACTGCATTTTTTTTCTCTTTGCAACATGAGAACTTAGCAAAAATGCTGGGGGTGGGCTTCCCACCAAACCCACAGAATTAATTCTGTTTAGTTTAAAATGTAGATCACCCACCACAACAACGAGCACTAACGGCATCTGGTTAGCTGGCTCAGCAAAGACCTGGAGAACGGAGGGCTCCGTTGAACTTAATCCCATACAGGAGAGCAAAGGATGTCTTGGGAAAGCACAGAGAAATCTTTCCTGCTACCGTCCAGGGAGCTAAAGAGCTACCCGTAATGTATCTGCACATGTACCCAATGGCTTTGTTTCTTTCAGGTGCTTGAGAATTCAAGTTTAAAATACACTGTAATTTCACAGAGCTTAGCCAGAAAGGAAAAACCAGTCCGAACACCACCACAACGTCAGCCACAGAATTATACCCTGTGTTTCCTGCAGCAAGGAAAATTTTCTTCTCTATTACCTAAAACTGACACGACTGAGCTCAGTGGCTTGAAGTTAATATAATTTAGAAATACAAGCAGGAACGATTTAAAGATTTTAGCAGTGAAGTGCAGTGCTTCTGTTAATAAACTGTGTTGGTGGCTGTTTGCCTACTGTTAAAAAGTTTAAATATTCCTCTGAATTTCCTTAATTTCAAGTCCATCTAGTTGTCTTTATGCTTACCTATACCTAGTATATATGAATCTTGAGGTTATTAAAACACTGAACCAAATATTAACAAACATGAAAAGGTCACAAACTGGGGCAAACTAGAAAAGTAATGAAAAATGATCAGCATATGCATTATTCACCCAGCACAACCAAAACGAGAACATAACGTGGTTGGTATTAGGAGAGTCTAGAAGTTAGCTCAGTGCTAGAAGAACAGGGTTGAATAATATTTTTGTGAAAAGGGTTTTCTGTGTAACAGTGCATAGTTGTCTTAATTCAGGAGAAGTTCTTCCCACACACAAACTATGCTTTTTGTGTTGATGACCACGCAGTTGGCCCCAGGGAGGACAAAGCTCTGTCAGCATGAGAATTTTTGCAGGAGCGCACTTGCCATTCCGTTCTGAAAGCCCTTCCCTGGAGAAGGTCTGGGATCTTCAGTGAGAAGCAAAAGGTGTGCTTCATCCCCACAACTTCAGTAATTAATGCCACCATGGCCATTGCTGCTGATTGATTCTGGGGACCTTAACAGGTGGGTCTATCCAGATATTTCACCTGCTGTTGAAAGGCATTTTTCACGTGGCTTATTGCCCCAGTGAGAATGGCAGGGCTGGGCATTATCTCAAAACCAGTGCCATCAGCCAAATAAAGCAGAGAGCTGCCTGCCAGCTACTCAACAGGGATTAATAAAGTGGCAAGATTTACAGGGAAGTCAACTCAAAATGCTTTCCAGAAAACATGAATCAAAAACATTATATTGTCTTGAATGTATGTCCTTAGTAAATGGATTTGATGGGTTTCTGGCCAAAGGACGCTTTTTAACCCTGATAGGCTAAAATCTGTTTTACTGGAGCTTTGAGGGTAAGGATGTGAAGCATGTGAAGTTAATATTAAAGCCCCTATTAAAATGGCTCCACTGAAATTAATAGTATTTTACTGCTTTTCATCAAAGTCACAGAGGTGTGCAAAAGGAAATCAAAAGTAGTGAGAAATCAGGGAGCCTCTCCAAAGCTGGTGGAACAGCCCCTTCGCTATCCATGTAATTTAGACAGCATCTTTTCTTTTTTCACCTGGAGATACTTAAGGTTGAACAGCCTCCAGGAAATTATGTTGGTGCCTCCAGTGCTGCCTTCCCAAAGAGCCATTTTCTGGGCCTCTAAATATCCTTCCAAAAAGGCATAAGAAGCTTTTGTAAGACTGAATCTTTCCAAATGCTTATCACTAACACAGAAGGAAACAGTTTGATTTGTCGAATTAGAATAAAAGATAGAAAGTGATCTTAACATTATTTTGACTGGACGCACGAAAAGTACTTTTCATATCCGCAGTTGCAAAATCCAGACTGTTGCCCAGACTTTGGCTGAGCAATGCTGACATCATTCCACTGATTTTTTTTTTTACGAGCCACACAGTTAATGTCTGCTGGAGATGTGGCCGGCACAGGACTTCTGTCGTACGTGGCTCAGTTGTCCAAGCCAAACGGTGTCTTTCTAAGGTTTGGTTCTTTGGGTTGTTCTCGTGTTTGGTTGGGTTTTGTTTTTTTTTTGTATTTGTCACAGTCTCGTCTAATTTTTGTATATATAAATATGCTGCTACCACCTTTGTTTGTTGTTTAAGATCATACAGCAGAAAGCTGTTGTCTAGAGATAGTTGGCCTGGTTATTGTGGGTAAACCATGCCACGGGTTCAGACACATCCAGGATGTCTCTGTGTGGTGAAAACAACCCAGCAATACACTGGTTATCTAAATGTTTGACTCGTGAAAGATGGTCACATTCAGTAGAAGGGATGGCATCTAATATACCTGTATTATTGAAGGTCTGACAAGCTAGAAGTATACATCCATATATTGAAGGATTATTTAAGGTTAGGAATCATAGACTAGATGATCTGGAGAGGGTATTAGGTCTGGATAATTTCTGTACATATATTTTATATTTAAATACAAAGAGAAAGTACTAGAAAGAAGGTAAAGACTAAGAGACAAGGACTATGGTCCAAGAAAAAGAAAAGCAAATGCTTAAATGTTAGAGAGAGAGCACTTTTTGTTCAGGGAGGGTGAGCTAAGCCTTCTGATCTGGGTTTAGGGTGCTATCTATATTTTGCAGAACCTTTTGGAATGTACACTTGAATCCTATGAGCCAAGACTTCTTCTATGGCACAATGTTGTCCGAATCTCTGAAGAGCTGTACTTCCCAAATCCTACTTTGCCAGAGGTCAGGTGCTTAGCAGTGCATCATGATACATAAGACTAAGGCTTCAAGGTGGCAATGGCCAACAGCCACCAAGTCATTTAAGCACCTTAGCTGGGATTGAGGTGCTTAAAGTGTTTCTAGATTTATCTAGGATTTTGAAATAGGACATCGGAGTCTGAATAACTTAGATTCTATCAAAAATCTAAGTTATTTTTGATACATAAAGATAACTAGATATGGAAACAGTGAATAAAGAAGAAAAGAAAGTAGCGCTGTCTTTAAATTTCCAAAATAACATAAGAAAACATGAAACTTTATGAGCACATTGGAATAAATACATACGCTGAACAGTTCCTAGGAAGACATCTCTGGGTGCTTGTATTTGGTAGAAGTTCATCTGGATGAAAATAAGACCTATACAGCAGTGAAAACATTTCTGACAGGATAATGTTCAATTTAAATAAACAGTTCTAATGAGATCTGTTATTACCTGCTATTTTGTCATGCTCTGGCATGCAGTCTTAAGCCTAATGTTTCTAAATGCTGTCATAAATTTTTTCAACCTAATCTGCTCCTGAAAATTTCAACTAATGTCGCTCATGGTTCACAGTAAATTACAGACAATGTTGCCGTCTGCAAGTGAATCTAAATCTCTCTTGGAAAATCCCAGTGCACCAAAACCAGTCTTTCCACACCCAAGAAAAGATCACTGTGACTGTTAATCTTAATAAAGAACTCTTAAGGTGGACATGTTGGGCATACAATATTGCATAAAGTATTACAGCAAATTTCATACTTCATCTGAAGTTACCTGTCTAGCTCCCAAAGAAGGAAAAAAAGCTGGAATAATCTGTGCCTACCTGACAGCACTTAGACCTTGAGCTACTAAAATTATCAAATATTCTGAATTCTGCTGACTTTGGTCAATGGTGTTGCTCCAGTAGAGAATGTCACCCCAAAGACAGGCAACTAAATACTGCTCCGAACCGAACGTGGCAGATGCGTGAATCGACGAGCCCTGCACCCACAGCAGCCTCGCACACGGGTGGGAAGGGGGTCAAGGAGGGCTCCTGTGTAGTACAACGGGAGTGATGTCATCCGTTGGAAAAGGAGACGTAACTCAATATGTCAGCAAATTGTGTAATGTTAAAAACCTTATCACTACTGTGCAAGCAAATAAAGGCAGTGGGAATACATTTTTTTGCGGTAAGAATGCTTTTCAGCTTGCTTTCCTGTAATATATAACTCTGCAGAAGTGTCGTTTCCACAGTCCAAACAGTTTATCAAAGACTAAGAGGAGTTTTGGTTTTCCATGAAGGTCAGTACAACTTTGCTTTGCCCTGACAATCCCCAAGCAGGTAATACTTCTAATGCTTTATTAACACAGACTGGGGTCAATAAACACTTTATACTCCCTGCCTCCCATATCTGTGAATGTAATTCCCCAATCCTAATGCTTAAAGACCAGAGGGATTCCCAGCCCCAAGCCCGTGTAAGCTCAGCAGTTCAGCTACATTTCAGCTCTTTCTAAGGCCACCATGTCTGCCACCTTGATAAATGCAGTTGTTACTAGGAAAGAACAAAATCCTTTAATCATTTTCAAACATTAAATTCCACCATGTCTGGCCCATAAATGTAAAGTTCACTTTCCAGGAAGGATTTACCAAAGCCGATACCTTGTGCTGGCAGAATGTTAACTGTACATTTAGCAAAATGATTTTTTTGGGGGGTTTTTGATGCATTCAATTCCAAAAATACAATGATACCCTAATTTGCCCCAAGTGGCTAAAGCTGGATGCTGTCATCTGTACCTAATAAGGCGCAATGCTTTGTTTGTCACGGGCTTATCCCGGGATAGTTAATGCTGCAAAAAAAAGTGACTAAGCTCCAAGTATGTTATCCTTCCCCATCCAGCCTTGAAAGCGTTACGTCTGTGCTGGTTTCTCAGAGGCAACGTTCAACATCTGGTGCTGAACCAGTGGGGTCAAATAATGTTCTCACCATTTAGCGTAATTAACTCCAACCGCCCGTCTGCTGCAAGCCCCCGCCGCAGCCAACACAAGCAAAGCTGGGCCAAGACGAAATTTCTCCTCATTATTAAACCCGAATCTAAGCACTTGTCTGTCTGTAAAAACAGAGCAAAGGGAGGAAAACTGAAACCAGCGAACAGGGTCTGAGGTTTCAATAAATGTCAGAGAGCGTCAAGTCTGTTTGGATTGCAAATTATTGCTGGCTGATGGTCTATTATTTTACAACTAGCGATTGCTGTCAAGGAGTTGGGGAGGGGGTGGGAGGGAGAGGTTGCTCCAATCTCAGCCAGAGGGGAACAGAAGTTACAAAATACTGTAACAAGAATTTCAAAAAAAATACCAAAGTAACTTTGAATGTTGGCTAAATTTGGAACTTTTACAGAGTATCTCTTCAAAGAGCAAAGAAGTCACCGTGCGCTCTGCCTGTGATAGAAATCATCACAAGGTCTGCTCTGATGGAGGTCATGAGCCAGCCCTGCCTCCTGCCTCCAAACACCATCCCTGGCAGAATTAAGATGACCAGAGGATCGTGAACATCAAGAGTAAAAAAGACCATCCCCACTCCCCACCTCCCATTGTGCTCAAGGTGAGCTCATGTCTTGCGAAACGTGCTTGAATAACACGTACAGATCATTTAAGTGGCTGTTAAATCCCTTTTGTAAACGAACTACAACATGAATGGATAGTCGCTTCTTAAAACACCATGGGAGAGGACATGTCTTGATGGACTTGACTCCCACCAACCCGTACATGCCGACGCTCAGCCATCGCTCCTTAGGAGAACGGAGACGGCCGAGGTACCAATTGCAGAAAAAGCACGGAGCAGGATATGGCTAAATGTTCCTGCAGTCACAGCTACGGAGAGGGGCACGACAAAAAACCATTCGTGTTATTGTCTCAAAGAATATATTGCCCCAACTCTGCTGCGCTGAACACAGAAATCTTCCAGTTGCCGAAACCTGTCGGTTTTGGACTCTACTAAATATGTCAGCTGAGGCTTCTGACACTGGGAAAAGGAAATAAATTTGTACCTTATGCGAAACAATCAATGAAAACATCCTGGACTTCATGGGGGAAAAATATTTCCCCCAACAACCCTGATTCCAGATCTAAATTTCTCAGCCTGCTTTTTTGGAAGCAAACCAAGTCATTGAATAGAACTTGACAACTCAACGCAGATTGTGGGTCCTTGAAATCTGTCAAGTAATGAAACGCAGGGAGATGTTTTACATGGAAAACATGGTTGCCTTAATCAACATGTGAGGTGGGCTAAAATAATTTACCAGTATTTTCAGGGACCATGTGGGAAAGCTCCTCATTCGTCCTCTCTGGATCTAACATTCCCAAAAAGTAAGTGTTCTTATTAAATTTCTGAATATCTTTGTCATCTGTAACTGTCCAGCTAGGTCATCAGGTCACCAAAACCATTGTGACCGAATATTGCAACATTCAGCTACTGAATATCGTGTCCAATTGCATGAAAGATACTATAAATTCTGTCACTTTCCTCACCAAAAATTTTTCTGTTGAGCCAGTTACTTATGGCTTGTTTATGGGACTCATAACTCTCTTTTTTGTGCTTGGGAAAATCACCTCTAATTCTGTCTCCTGCTCCCCTTGGGTAGCACTTCTGCTCGTGGCCTTCTTCACTATAGCTGGACAGAAGTCTCCTACAGCATTGGGCTGCATGAGAAGTGCTGCTAAGTCAGATTTTATCTGTGTCACCAAGACATTCATGTTGTTCAGCTGATTCATCGACAGCGAGGTTTCACATAGCGCGTGAAAATGCTGCATGTGAAAACTGCAACATACAACTGAAACTTTTGTAGGATGTAATGTGGATATTACAAGAAGAGAGAATAAATCCGTATAGCCCACCTATTTATTTTTTTAAGTTTTCAGCAATGCAAACTGAAGAATTCAACAAGTTTGAAGAAAAGAAAGCTCAAAAAAAACCCAAGGATTGTCACAATATGTCCGTTTGACACTATTTGGCAAAGCAGATTCTATTTTTTTTCTCCCTAAAATTAAACTTGTGTTGTTTTTTTTTTTTAAAAAAAAAAGAATGGATTCATAGTTACAAAAGAGTGGTTATATTCCCCTATACCCACCACCTCCTCCTCTCTCTCCCTCACATACGCACACAGCAACTGGTAATAAAACTGTAACTTACGATTTCGCACCAGTAATATCCCAAGAAGGGTGCCTCTATTTTACCCTAGAGCAAAGGAAAGAGGCCAAAACAATCAACCTCTCTTGTGCAGAGCTGAGCATGGGCTCCACTTCGACTCAGCTGCGTGTACCCCTGATGTCTGTGGAATATGCTTTACCTGCCAAACTGCTCAGCCCGAAATGTGATTGTGACCTTGAAGCTTATTTTGGCCCATCACAAAGTCAGGGGAGAAACAGGAGGAACGTGAATCACCCAAAGGCCTCTCCCCAACTTCTCCTCCACAAACGCAACATGATCTTTCATGCAGAGCTGATCGATATTTTTCCAGTGCAACGGCTTTCTACTGTGAAGTCCAAATGTTTTGAAGATATGCATCAATTTTTCTGACTTTTGTCAAAAATTATCACCATTTCTGTTTCTGGAAGCAAGAACATTTTGCTTTCTCCTCACTGGCTTTTGCTGTATAGTACAACTACATATCTCAGAAGGAAAAACCAAGTTAGATTTTATCAAGGGGAATTTCTCCTAGAATGGAAATTCCTGATCTTGCTCAGCTCTACGCAGAATGGATAAAAATCCTGGTTTGGTTAGAAAGTTCCTGTTGTATCACAACGTGAAGAAGCAATTTTACATCGTCTTCAACCATACACATGTAAAACTGAATGGTAAATCACTGGGAGCACGTGGTCCAGAAGCTGTTACACACATGGCAGATGATGGCTGAGATGTACGTATGATAACTCAGACACCAGCTCTGTGTGCAATAGCGTAAAAAATGCACATTTTATAGTGTGTTCTGCTGCTGCCCATCCTGCAGGACTGTTAAGAGACAGTCACATTTGGTTTCCAGCCTTACTCATAGCCGTATACTGGTGCTGGTGGGCTGTCACTCACAGAGAAATTGTCAGGGATGCTTCATGCTTTGCATGAATTCACAGTTCTCAGCGTTGCACAACATGAAGCACTGCACAACGAAGTAGAGATGTACTGTTTGTCACAGACAAATGCTCTGAAAATATAATGCACAGTAATTAAATCAACTCTAATAAACTACAGCATCTCTTTTGGAAGTATCTGAGAGTGAAAGGCTCCCTTTTTTATTAGTATGAGTTTTTCTTTTTAGTTACACCAAAGCTGAGTTTAACTTTAATTCTTGCCTTGGCTGAACTGAACTAAGATGCACAGAGAGACTTGAGAATAAAATTTAACTATTACATTTTGAAATGCCCCTGGAAAGCCCAATATAAACATAATCACAGTGAGACCCCCTGTGACAAAACATGCACTTTCATGGTTAAAGAAAGAGTAAACAGAAAAACCTCCTCGAGCTGGTTTGGCTTCAGCTCTGTTCCTTCACTTTGGCACTTATTCACTTAGAATGATGGATTAACAACTCCAAATTTCAGCAGGTTTCCCCCCCCCCCCTCCTCTGTATTGGGATTAAGTGTTTTAGTGTAATTAGTTTCTAATTGCTGCGTCTAAACTGTAGGAGTTTATGAGTGTACATCTCAGCCCTCCTCAGGCAGGAGGGAGTGAATTTACTTTGAAAGAGAGACTGACCATTGTTTAATGAGCAGTTATGGTCTGACAAATGATTGTGTAAAACACTTCCTCACTTCACATGTGCTCCCTGCACGGCTGGGTCCGGAGAGTGCCAAGCTCTTAACTTCCCTATTAAGTATCACACCCTCTTCAATTATTTTGTCTACTTGTCAGATCCTCGCTTGTGTAAAGAAGCAACTGTCTTTGTAATCTATCTGCATGGCAACACGGTGTTAATGGGCTACTTGGTTACCCGAGTCACACATAAAAATAATAAATTTCTCAGCTTTAGGGAGAAAAACATTTTTTCCCCGTCAATACCCGCATCGACAAACGGTACTCTTAGCTCCATTTCAGATGCAACATCTTCTACAGACACAGGGAGATGCTCTGCCAAACCTAAGGTATACCTAGTATCCACTTCCAGAATGGGATTATTGCATGTGAAGCACAGGTATGATAAACCAGCAAAACCGTGCTTATTGCACAGATTTGCTGGAGCATTATCGAGGCAATACAGCTGATCCCTGTTCATGAGAGACAGCACGGAGTGATTCGGATTCAGGAAGTTCAAAAGCACATCAAGAACCACTGCACCACTCTCCAAACTGTAGGAAGAGTGATTTTAAAAATCTCTCATACATAAAGACACTATCAGAAAGGAAAGCTGGAAGGCAACTGAGACAAAACAACAGATTATTCCGTGTTTGGACTTCAAGCCATTTTTCCTTCTGATGCATCTAAATTTCTCTCTACCCCTTCGAAGCATGCATCTCCTGCTAGCTGGTGTGTCGCTTAAGTGCCTGCAGGTAAGGAAGTGTGATGATCCTCAGTAGCCCTCAGTGATCCTCATGGGTCCCTTCCAACTCCGGGTATTCTGCGATTGGGTGAGCTCAGGACTGGGTGGAAATTTTACGAGAACAGATCCTCAGACTAAATTTTACTGTTGGAAATTCTGAAAATAAAAATGTGGTGAATTTCCATTAAAATGTGATGCAAAATTGCACCAGAATCAATAAATCTCATTCCACTTGGCTAAAATATCCTTAGAACAGCTTTTCCAATGGCAACTAGGCATATCTATTAATTGGCCTTACCCAGAACACGAATGAGAAAAACACTGAGAAAGAACACATTTTTTTGGATCTTCAAAAGATTTTCCAGTGAAAATTCCATCCAAACGGGCGGTTAACATTTAGAAGTCAGACTTTGCATTTTAAGATCTGGTTGGCTAATACCTAGTTTGGGACAAAACAAAGCCAAACCAGAAAAGATTGTTGAACAAAAACTAAAATGAGTACATGATGGATGGACTCTTTCTTTGGTTGCATTCAGCATGTTAAACCACCCATTGGGCTGACCACCCTGAGCTCAAATATTATTTAATGCTAGTGTAAAAAGAAAATAATAATACTGTAGTGTGAGTGTTCCATAGTGTGGCTTCCAATTCACCTCTGGCCTTCCAGACTCTGGGTAATGATTCATTTTCTCCTGACAAGAGGGGTACAACATTCTCAGGACTTCTTGGGTGGAAGAAAGTTGGTAGGAAGCAAATCCACAGTGAGCCATTAAACTTGATGAGGATTAATACCCTCCCTTACTAGCTGAACGTACAAAATGCATCGATCGCTTTGAGAACAGTGCTTAAGTCTACAGCTGGGAGCAAACCTGTGATCTGGGGGTTTTTTTGAATGTGTACGTACTACCAAACTAATGGTGAAACAAACCCCAGTGCAGTAGAGTTGGGTAGTCCCATTACAGCAATAACATATTGTAAAGGATCAAGTTTCAGGACAATTAGCTCCTGGCTGCAGTTTATTACCCCATCGGAGATTTAAAACATGGGTTTTTTTCCCCCTACTGCATTCCAACAATACTTAAGTGTCTGGAACTGACACTGTAAAACAATAATAGAGTGACAAATATCTGTCTATCTGAAGGCAGACCCACTAGCTGGGTTTGTTTTGAGACAATAAATTGTAAAACATACTTAAAAAAAGTCTTTCCTCCTTCTTCTCACAGGTGACACAACTGAGTAGAAACATTTCTGTGTATTGTTTTATTTTTGCTGTTTGTTGAGATCTCAGGATGGATGTATACGAGCATGTTCTTCACGCTGAGCCCTCTGCAGAGATGTGGAGCCTGATGTCATTTCTGAACGGACAAGGGCCCCAAGGCTGAAGGACGAAATCACTGTTCTTTCTTCACGAGAACTGAAGGACAACACCCCGTGCCTCAATGGCAAGGAAGAATTAGGTGGACTAAACCCCCTTCTGCAGATACGTAGTTCTCCCCAGTGGCATGTCAGGACTCCGTGGGGACTCCCCTGCTGTCCACTTGGATGACAGAAGTTAGCTAAGATGACACTTGTCTATCTAATTCCTCCACGCTTTACAGAAAGCCTTTAGCAGAGGAAAGAACTGAATGGAGATCATGATACACCACAGCATTTAGAGGTTCAAAGGCTTCTTAAAACTACCTCCTTAATCCAGGGTCAGCTGACTTCTAAAAAAGTCTCCAATAAAAATAATCAAACTGAAATAAAACAGATTTTGTTCTTTGCTGGCAAAAGCCAGAACTGCTCCCACAAGAGGGAAAGTCACTGATAACCACAGTTTCTGTGGGGGTCATGAACCTAATCAGTGACCTGGAGAGTGGACTCATGGCAGTATTAATCTACATAGCAGGAGTGTCCTCAAGGCCAGTTTCCTAGGCCAGTATGTTTGGGGCAAATGTGGCTGTATTTTCTAGAGACATGACCCAGATCTTTCCATCAGACACACCTCTCTGTGTGTACCCTCTGCTGCACAGACACATGTCATTGATGACACTGTAGGTCCTTTCCAGATGGGCTTTGCAGGGAGCTTAAGCTCCTGCTGCCTTAGGTAAACTGGTTGTGCTCAGGTGAGCACAGCTGTAGCCAGTGGATAAAGGAAAAAGAGGTGCAGGCAAATCATACTTTGGATCCAGATTTTTTTTGATCATTGAATTATCTGTCAGACTGAACTAATCATTGCTCACCGATGCCCTCCGCCAACCAGAATTCTGCTAGTCTGTTGTCTCTGTTTTCAAGTCAAATTTGTTTTAAGTGTCTCCAGTCATAACTGGAAAAATTTTGTGAGTGTATTTGCACAGGGATTCTTCTTCTCGCAGTTGTACCACCAATGTTGGTAGACTTGCAGGTTTCCTTCTTGCTGAGCACCTTCATCTTCTATTGACTTCAAAACTGAGGAGAAAGTATTTCCTGAAGCACTGAATTTCCCAGTAAGCCAACAGACCAAACTGTGCCAAACAGGTAACTCACCGCAGTTCTTTAAGCCTCCTCTCTGCCAGAACACACATTAGATTGAACAACAAAGACTAAACTGTAAGAGAAAGCGTAACATAGAATGTTGCACTTAAAGTCCACTGTGGAGTATCTGTATCATTTAAACCAAGCTGCATCATTTGTAGAATTTGGAACAAAAAGAGCAGTAGAGCACGAAGACAGTTTTATTTCCTTCGACTGGAGGGCTGCTACACTGGAATATCATTTGCAGAACATCACGAGTAGAAATATATTTGAGAACATCTTGGTACGCTGGCTTTTAATATGTACACCCTGTGGCCTGCAAACAGTCCTGCAGCTTCTGAAGTCGAAAGCCAAGAATCATCAAGAGAAATGAAAGCACACAGGGGAAAAAGGAAAAGTTGGGAGCTGTCAGGGTCGATCTGCAATTTTTTTTCACGGATTGAAAGTGAAAAGCATCGTGCATTTTGCAAAACATGAAGTTGCAATTACAGGAGCAAATTGTAGCGATTATACCATGTATAATACTTCTCGGTGACACAACAAACCGCAGCGCAAAGTTATTAAAATTTAACTCAAGTACTATTTACATAGAAACTGATGTTTCACTCATAACCAGAGGCTCCCAACAGGACCACATTTCCCCCATCGTTTTGGGTGTTGTGCAAACCTGTACATGCCACAGTATCAAAAGGTGTCCACTTCCACGGCGCTGGCTGCAGACAGCACCCTGGGGGGGCTGCAAGATACAGCTCTGCTCTGGGAACGCTATCAGCCGCAGCAGAAGCTTGAGTCTCCAGGAATCCAGTTGTAGGACAAGGGCCTAAGAAAATATATAGCAATCGACGTAGCAGAAGAACGAGGCCATTCAATATGTCGTTCTTCCTCCAGTCGCTTTGGGTGGGATTCAACTCACCCAACTCTACCCAACTATAAGTCACCTGTCTAGTTTAAGCCATTTCTCTAGCCTGCTTAAAAGTCAACAGAGGAGAGAAAAGCCATGCTAGAAAGGGAGTTGTGCCACCTCCCTCACACAGGGGTTCTTAGCATAGGTCCTTTCCCCTCTTCAGGTAATTATAGAGGGTGTCCAGAGACACCAGCTTGGGCTAGATGGCTCATCTGTAGACAGCTGCAGACAGACAAGCCGAATCCCAGTTTTTCTGTGTAAGAACACTGCGCAGAAAGATGTTACTGATGCCATTAAGTCTGCAAGTCCAGCCGTTGCCGACCGCTGTCTGAGTTCCAAAGCAACCAGGACAAGAGGATTTGGTAATCTTGTTGGCTGCCCACACAGGGTGGTTTTGGACGGCAAGGCATAGAGACTGAGACCAGCCTAGTTTCCACAGGTCAAGGTTAAGGCACGTTGGTGGAGCGGTGCAAAAGTCAGCTCGCACTGCCAAGATGCTGCGGATAAACACAGGCTGCTCTCTGTGGATAAACAGCAGCCCGGGAACGTCATTTTCCAGTGATGTCGATCTGGCACCTTTCTGCTGCACTAAATTCGCTTTAAAGGAGTAGAGTGAAAAAAAGTGGGAAAACTAACAATGCTAAAAAAAGGACGGCTATATTTAGAATAAAGCTGAGGACGTATTGGTCAGTCTCCAAGGGAAATGGCCCAATGACCTGATTACTATTCAGCAAAGTAGACGGGAAAAGCTGAAACTGGAAAACTGAATCAGTTTTATGACCTTTAAGAACTGCAGTTAGAAAAGTGAGTTTAATGCCACTATCTTAACATTTGTTTATAATATTAGTCATCCTTAGAAGAGGGCCTGACTCATGTTGCCAGAGTTTCTCCTCCTGTATAAACTAAAATGCTGTGACATTAAGTGATTTAATTATTTTAGGCCCCTCTCAAATTAATGCTCTCCTTGAAGCACCTTCTCCGCCCAGTGACACCAAGCCTGCACAGAATAACACCTGGCACATGTTCACTCCACTCAACTTCAGGCGCCTCCTGGAGATGGCCTAAATCAGAAGCACATTCACCCTCAGCTCTGTATTCAGTGCTGAGGGTGAACATCCAAATTCTGTGCTTTCAGATTTATTTAGGGCTACATCTTACTATGTTGGCACATGTTGGTATCTCTGCACATAGAAACACTCTGGCATGTTTACCTTCATGGGTTTATGCTTTCATGACCTGAGAAAGCATCCCCACATACTGCCGAAATGACTTCTTAACTCTCTGAAAGTGATTTTAAAAGGATTTGGCAACAAAAGTCGCTCCACTGAAATCATCACTCCCACCCCAATCAAACTACAGATTTCACATTTGATTTTATAAGATGGGCTAAAAATCATAGTTGCATTCTCACTGTTGATTTCTTCCCGGTGCAACCTCTATTTGATGTGTGCACTACGAGAGAAGGTCAATTTACAAATTACAACCTTACAACATCTGAAAACAGCCATTGGATCTAAACTCAATGCCCACTTACAACTGTCATCCCCAAACGTGCCCTTCGATCCCTCCAGAAAAAAGTGTTCTGGGTGGAGACCTTTAAAAATTGGCTCCTGCCCACCACGCAGGTGTTCAGTTCAAGGATTGTCACAAAGGTGTGAGAAAAAGCAAGCCATGCCAGTGCAGACTGGCTAATACTCATTTTCTTTCCTGTTAATTGTACCTGCAGAAAGCAGATTCCCTCGTTAGCCTGAGAAACACCACTGAATCATCCAGGCTGCTTCCTCCTTCCCGCACGGCAGAAATGTTATTCCTGAAGTCGGCAGGCTGGAAAACTGGCCCCGCTCCAATGCCCGCAACGCACCAGCCGAGCTGCCCGGAACACAAGCGTTGCACAACCCTCCCCAGGCACTGCTTCCCGCCTTGCCACCTACGCTGGCACAAAGGCACTGCCCTCCCGGGCCGCCGGCGCTTGCCCAACCGCCCTGCGTTCCCCTGGGAAAGTTGACGGCTACGGTTTTAAATAGAAAATTTAAAAACAAAGACACGTGTCGGTGGTAAAAGAGACAGCTAAAGATGGTTATGGACTAAAAAAAAGGTGATTAATTGTAAGGAAATCTACAATCTGACCATGGTAGAGTGGTAAAAACAGACCATGCACTGCACTTCATTCCCACTTGATTTTCAAGGAGTTCGTTTCACTTTTCAAAGTCCCAGGGTCAGCGTGTGACTCTTGTCTCCTGCGGAGTCACCTCCAGCATGGAGTGAATGCCACTTTAAGCGATCAGAACCAACCTCAAGGGCAGATCTGGCACTACCTACCCTAGCTGCTTGCTGGGCACAAGTTCTACTTAAATTCCACAGTGAGGGGAATGGAGCTCATCCTATATTCCAGAAAACAGTCAGGGAAGAAATGATCTACCCGGTGAATGGGCCCAAATGCATCAGCTATCTGTCTCCCGGAGTAACCAACATCAAGCTAAAAAGAAGTCCCATTTTCTAATGGGATACTTTAATTCCATCTAAGAAACAGGTGGGTATTATCCACACTAATTACTGCCTTTAACTTCCAATAAACAAAACAGGAATATTAAAAATATTTGTTAACATAAAATGTTATAAATATCGAATCTAAATACACATTTAAGAACTTTCACTAAACAACTGACCAGAGGTTTATGATGCAAGTCAGTATTAAACATGATTTGGTTAAAGCACACTCACATTTTAAAATGTAAATCCTCTCAAACCACTCTTGGGGGGCAAAAAGCGCCTTTGGCATTGTATTAGCAATATATTTTTAATTTCCCAGTTACTGCAGTCTTGCTGTTTGCGTTTAAGTCAGTCAAAAAGAATTGTTTAATAAGTGCCATTGAACAAGGAGAATGGAAATCACCACCCTAGGAAAGCTAGAAAAGCTTTCAGCAAGAGTCTGAAGAAAGAAAAGGCTTGCCAATATTGGTCAGAAACAACCATTTATATTCTAATTGAAGGAATTTTAAGATATTAAACTTTCGGTGTTGCCAAATAACGTCTCCTAAGCGAAATGGCGGAGCGGTTTTAGCAAATAGTGATATATTGGTGTGTTACATTGTCAGTTATGCAGGCACCTCCTGAAAGATGTGTCCAGTTTTTGGGATCAGCATCTCTCAGGCAGGTTCATCAACCAGTGGCCGGAGCAGAGCGAGCTCTGACTGTGCCCCAGCAACAGGCGGTGGAAGGAAGAGGGATGGCTACCGCAAAATGCCACGTCACTCCTACCGTGGCAGGGAGATACACATCTCCTCTTGCTTCTTTCCAACTTGGGAACTAACTTCTTTATGAAAAGGAAGGCTGTAGGCTGGGATATTGGTTAAAATCTCTGGGTTAGATGGGTAAGTCCAAAGAATTTAAATTATATTGTTGTTTTTTTTTTTTTAGCATGGAGCCCTGTCTTTATTATTAGCAAAACCAGATTAGAGAATGTATCATTTTATATCATTCCTGGCCTGGCCAACAGCACAACATCCATTTGTGAGCTATCTTTCCAAATCCAGTGCTTACTTATGATAAAGTATCACTCAGCAGCAGGCTCTTGGACAACTTATAAAAGTAAGCAGTACATTTCCAGCCCTGTTTTACATAACTGTTGCTTGGCTTTGTCCTCCTTGCACAACCCTGACATCGCAGCCTTTTATTGAGTAAGACCAGAGACTTGGAGGAGTTAAGTCACCTTGTACAAATACCACCCAGAACCGAACCCAGCTCTGCAGGGAGCCAGCTTCACGTACAGGAACACCACGGTGGACTTTGCCTGGAGACCTGCTCTACTGGAAACGGCACGGTGGCAGTTGGAAGTTTTTTTGCGGCAGCTTTCAGTATCTGCAGCATTCACGTGTTACCTTCAGGCAATAGCTAACCTTCAGTTTGGACAGTTTTTACCCTGTAATTATCTCCTCTTAGCTTCGTGCATCGCTATTTCCTGGTCTCACCTGGTGAGGGAAGCGAACGCGCTGGGTGTGCATGGGAAGCTCTCCACACCCTCCGTGAGGCTGCTGAACTTCGCAGGGTCTTAGGGCAGCACGGGTAATTGGCATCTTCCACACAAACCTGGGGAACTGCTTAACCAGTTTGAGGGGCCTTGTGCACAAGGAGGGGCAATTTATCTGGAGTGAGCCACATTCCATAATCAGTCCTGCCTCTCAGCTTCTTGTGCTTAGAACTGGGCTAATTGTGACACTTCTTTTCCCGTTCAGCTCTTTCTACAGCTTCTTCTACTACTTTGTATTGGTGGCACAGGGAGCAGCCGTGCGCGTGTGAATGCCACCAACAGCTGCTGGTGCACAATATTCATGTGTTTTGCCACAATTCAAAAAGAGGAGAAAGAAAACATTTGGAGGCACAAGTAAATCAGGGGTGCTGAGGGTTGAATCACCTAATTATATTGGCTTCTCAGAGGGTAATGTGACCAGTAAGGACCGGAGTCATCCAAGCAACACATACTTGAAGCTCCTACGTCCTTGGAGACATCTCATAAAATGATAAAGGTTTTAGGTGTGCAAAGAAAAGAAAATAAGCAAATGTTACCAGAATTCCTCTAACCCTTGTGAAGCTGGTTCTAACCAATGGTTTCAGGGTTTTCTCTTCAAGTTAGAAGAGTTGAGAAAAAGAAGGGTTGGGGGTGTAGGAAGTGAGAGATGCACCTCTGAAGATGTGAAAGATCTCTTCAAAAATCTTCATGGTGCCAAGACAGTTCCAGGCAGTTTGGGTTTCCTGCTGTGGCTGTGGATTGGCCAGCGGTCCGGGTGGCTGGAAATCAACAGGAGCTTGGATGGTATATGCAGTCTGAAAAGCAAGGACGATGCGTACTGGGAGGGACTGGCAAACACCTTCAGTTGGGTTGCTAGCAAACATGCATAAGGGCTGCGTTTCAGGACCTGACTCTCATTAACAGTAGTTCCCTGGTTCCAGGTCCTTTACAGGATGGAGGGTTTTAAGAACACATTTTACCATCCATTTAATGTAACAATATTAAGCTAGATTTGGCAAGGCCACTTCAGACATAAAACTCTAAAATGAGCTTTTTCAGAGCATAAAATCACAATTGGTCCTGCTAGTAAAAGGATAAAATAAATGTCTATTCACCCTAATTGCTGTCAAACTTGGGATTTTTTGTTTTGTTTTCTTTTATATGTAGTAAAGCCAACTTGGTTTTATTGTATAGGGTGCAAACGCTTACCGTATAATATTATAAATCCTGCAGAGAATTAAGCATCTGCACATTTTTCCTGGCTGTTTCTTACTTTAACTCGAAACGTCTGTTAGCACTGGCACAAAAGAAAATTATGTGGGCGAGCCTGATCCCACCTCTTTTCCAATTCAACTCTTTCCGAAACCTTTGCTCGTGTATTGGCAGCAGGGATTTAATACTCCGAGTGCAACTGATGACATACTTAGGAGCATGTGAGGGTGTCAAGAGAGGATTGTGATACAGAACATTCGTGGTTTTTATCCACTTCATTATCCCGAAAGGAGAAAAATAAAAGCTGGAAGGAGGCAGCCTCCTACAAGCTCAAGATGGAAAATACTAATTATTAGATCAACTACTCCTACCTCAGAGCCAACACAAGAACTGTCAGATCCATAAGCTGACATCTCTGACCTTTCCTAACTCTGCTTTGGTTAACCAGTCCCCAGGTCTCCCTGTGGTTATGGAATAGCTTTGCCTCGCTACAGCTTCCTCAGCAATTCCTTCTCTAGCTTCATTTTGTCCCTGAAAGCACCTAGAAGGAGCTAGGAGGGCTTTTGTAATTCATTTGTCCAAGTTAAGTGCACTCGCTAATGCCCCATTAAGGAACTGGGCAGGAATTGCTCCCATTTCACCTGTTTTGTAGCTGTAAATGGGGATCGCTATGAAAGGAAACAACTTCTTCTTCTTGATAGCCCAAGAGGGTTATCCAAGAACGGCCATCCCAGGGATGATCACAGTAAAATGGAACATTTGAAGTTCGCAGATTTTTCTGAAGAACAAGCAAAGAATTTTGCAATATGACCTTGTCTGTCTCAGGGCTGAGCGGGCTGGAGAAGCAAGGTCAGGCAGCGTGGAACAGACCCTGTGATCCTACCACTCCTTTGCCTTCCACCACCATTTCTCTGGCCTTTTAAGTGTCTCTAATCGGATACAAACACTCCTCCTTACTTTGCTTTTACTACAAAGAGCAAGAAATGTATTTGCCCGTTTGGAAATTGAACAAATTTGCTGCTAAAGAACAGCATGAACTTCAGGTTTCTCAGATTTCTCAGGGACTTGCAGCCATGGTGAGCGCTTGGGCACAGTAACACAAGACACAAAAAATTCTACTTTCCCATCGTTACAGGAGATTACAAGGAGACCGAGTCATGCCAGGCATCCCCTATTAGTAATACTGCACAGATGCGAGCCAAAAAGTAGGCTCTTGTTTCCAAAACAATTTCGTCATTTCCCTTATTTACTTTATTATCACTTCAATCTGCAAATGAGGTCTTGCTGAAGTTGAGGCTGCAAAAAAATAAAAATAAAATTCTCCACCTTATATTTTTAAATTAGTTTCTTCCAATTTTGTAAAAAGAAATATTTTCCCGCAAATGATGCAAAACTTCTTACTCTGTTTTTTCAATCTTTACCAGTTTGAAAACAGACAAAAAAAAAATTGATAATTACTTTAAAAAACTAAGGAGATTTACACTGCATTTCTTTCTGTTCCTTCTCATGGGAGCATTTTGAAAGTGGAGATTTTTCCATTACAAACTGTACATACTTGCAGGAGAACTTCCAACCTCCCAGTCAGCCCCAGCACAGCCAAGGGCTGTGTAATGTATGCAATATAGTATCTTTCCACTAGATGTCCCCAAGTAAAATATTATTTACATTGATTAGGGTTGAAGAACTTCCCTGGAATGCAGCTTTTTTCCCCAATGAGAGGAACGCTGTGGATGGGACAACGTGTTGTGACACTGCCAATGCCCAGCTTGCTTCCAGTACCCCCACAAGAAGCCAGTGGCTCCTCTGCTGCCGTGCTGACCTCCCCGACCAGGCAGCAGCCAGACCTGCCAGCTTTTCTTCAAGCAGCTCTTTCAGGGTGTCCAAAGGCACACTGCTCCACCAACATGCTAAACAAAAAAAGTGTATATAGAGTGTTAAGAGGCTTTTGAGACTGCAGTTTCCCACGCAGACTTCAGCTGAAGCAGGTCTGATCCCACACGTCCCATGTCATGACGTAAGATGTGCTCTCCTTGGCCACCTTTACGCGCTCATCCAGATTGGACTCTTGGTGGTGGCGTTTTTTTAAGCCACAGGCTTTGAAAAACAGCAAGAAATGGATCTAGTTTACAAAAAACACATCAGGTGCCCTATTATAGAAGTACAGGCAGTATAAGGATGTTGTTTACATTTCCCATGGATCAATCAAACAGAAAAACAACCAAATAACTGCAAGTATTTCTCACAGTTAATTATAGCTCATCCTTTCATGGAAATCTTACTATAATGGAACATTCCAGGAGGAGCAAGAGCAGCTCACGTTAGGACTGGTTGGTTCTTCCAGATGAGAAGTACAAAACCCATTAAGGACAGGGTTGAGAATGACTCTGCCTGTGGTAACTGTGTATAGGGGAAGAATTTTGCTTTTATGTGAAAGGAAAATAAGAGACACACAGAACTGCGTTATTGCCATCCACTACTGCTCGTTGTCTACACAAGGAGGGTTCTGACATGGCCACTCTCCCAAACCCATCTCCTGAATCTCATCTCCCTCTGATTACCTCCTGCACATTTGGACACTGCCCAAATGACAAGGAGCATGATTTTCACCTGCTAAGCTCTTGAAGGAGACAGCCAGGCAGCACCCACTTTGGAGGATGTGGAGCGAGCTTCCCAATGACTGTGCTAAACTTAACCCATTGCTTCATTTTTCAAAAGAGTCTGGAAGTGTTAAAAAAAAAAAAAAAAAAGTACCTATACTGCACCAACGTGGCTGTGCTGAGTCCTACCCCCAGCTGTGTGCTGTGTAATTATAGCTGCTGGTTCTGGTTTACTTTCTTTTGTTCTAGTGTGGTGGTCTGTTCTCAGCCTGCCACAACCAGAAAAAGCATCTCACTTGTTGCTTCTTGCAAAGCTCTTCGCTGTCCTTCAGGAGGGGGAAGGCTTTAATCACACACTGTAAATGCCTGGAAGCAAACTGCAACGCAGACAAAGCAAACCCCCCCCCCTCAAAACTAAACCCCCAAACACCCCCAAATCGCTCCAGGTGCAGAGCATAACACATGATGAGAAACATGTTAAACTGTGTTCCTTTTTGAGCTGAAATTAAAGGAATTGGATTAACGATTATATAAGTAGACACACATGAAAACAGATCGACTACAGATAGGGAAACAGGTGAGTACAAACAGGCGAGGAGATAAGGGGACAGGTGGGTTAATTAAATTGTTTTTTAGAATACAGAAGATGTGTGTGAGGTAAGAAGGAATGATACACAGCGACTGGTTTTTATTTTAACTCCACGTGATCCCAAAAGCACTGTGCACACTGCTACCATCAGTTGCATGACCTTTGACAAGAAGATGCTCAAAGAGAAGGGCAGAGAGTACCTAGAACTGACTTCTACAGACCCGAACCCACAGCTGGAATTCCTCTCTCCTAGCATTAGCTCTCCAAAACTTCATCATCCCATTTGAATTTCACATCCAATTCCCTCTCAAGTCAACGTGGAGAAAGAAGCCAAGAGGAACACCCCTTCTTGGTGGCTGTCTGCCTCTCATCCCTCTGAATGCAGAAGCAGCCCAGGAGACTTGCTGAGGTCCGACACCGACACGGTTAGAGTCAGCAGCAAGTTCTGCCCTTCGTTCCTCCAGAAAAAATGAAAATTAATCAGAAATAATTCTGAAGATGACTTCGGTCACTCTTTACACACTTCCCTTCTTTAGAGGAAATCTCTCCCCGGAACACTCAAATTCAGTATCTTTTTTTTTCTGATTGGTAGTAGGACACTGCTTGGGGACGACTTTAAGAGGATTTGGTTTTCTTTTTTTTTTTCCCTTTTTCTTTTTTTTTTTTTCCTGGGAGAAAGTAAATCAGCAGATGAATGTAGAAGCTCTGACTAGAAAAGCACGTCCAGATCAGTCTGCAGAGGAAAAAATATGGTGATAACAAGGCAAATCCTGCAATTTCAGGTTTATATTACATTCATGGGGCAATGGGGAAAAAAATACTGCCCAGCTTTTAAAACCGTCCTCTCTGTCTGCAGCCAGCAATCTCAGACTCTCCATTATTTATGCAGTAAAAGTCAGTAAAAGATGGAAACAGACAAAATATGGGATGAGAGTGCAGTGGCTGGAGGATGATTGCTGTGGTGTTGCTTTTGTATAACATGATCTAGTAACCTGCAGAAATGCTGGTGCATTCAGACAGTCTAACAGCTTGCCAGGATCTTCCTAAGTGGAAGCAAAAATGGACAATGTGTTTTACGTATTTCCCTGGGCTCCGTTTTCCTTAGCTTTGAATGCAAGAACTCCTGAGTATCCTCCCCCATCTATCCACACTGATCTTTAGCCAAATAATGGTCAGGCAAACATTTAGAAGCCCATCAAGAATGAATAAGGTTACAGTCCGGCCAAATCCTCTGTCTCTGTGCATCTGCCTCTGCTTGTCTCAGAATCTGATCCATCAACAGCATCAAGGAACAGTCAGTCAGCACCGGGGATTCCCAGTTTGGATAAATCACTGCGCGCAGGCAGCAATGGTTACATGCCATCCTCAGACTGCGGGAAGAGAATTGCTCCAGACATGTAAGGAACAAAACGACAGGGAGGCAGAGATGGGGGGAGAGAAGAGGAAAGCTAATGTTTCTTTAATAAAGCAAAGTTTTATAAAACTATCATAATTCTGTTACTGTTCTGAGCACTTGGTAAGAGCATATGGTTTTATCTGCGGTGGTAGAACAACCTCAATACTTGGAAATCTTGTTTCCTTTCCTAGATTCATCACTGGCTTACTCTGGTAGTCTTTCAAAAATGAGGATTATGATATACCTTTCCCATGGGAAATGGTAAGGCTCACTTACTCCAAGTTTGCAATGCTGTGCTTTGAGGTTATCATATGGAAGACAGCTTAAATGGCAGCACGTTTCCATGGGGAAACAGGTATCTAATGTATTTGCAAAGAATCAGTCTAAGTGCAAGATTCCAAAAGACAACCAGAAAAAATTGAACAAACCAACCTGACATTGCAAACCATATTAAAGATTACAATTTTGTTTCCAACTACACAAGAAACCTTTGGTTGACTTAACCTACAAAAGATAATAATGTGCAATTAACATGTAGCAAATGACAGGTCTTATTATTGCTGGAACCAAAAGCACCTCTAGGACGATTTTCCATTCTTGGCTCAGTCTGACCTAAGTGAATAGGTTTTGGTTGGGTTTTTTTTTGTTATTTTTTGATTCCCAGAATCAGGTTTTAAGAGCCCAGAGTGCAAGAAGGCACTATGGGATACAGCAAGGAATTATTTTAACTAGACCTCTTCCTGAAAGGCAGTTATTATGAAACTTGAAGAGATGTGTCTCTGATAAACAACACCCACCTTCCCCAGCCTGCAGCCTGTTTGAAGTGGCATGTGGCCAGAAATGAGCTTTGTCAACAGGTTTAATTTGGGTTCTTTTAATTTAGGGCTTGGTTTGCTTCAGAGAGACGTTGCCCTAGGAATCCAAGAGACTTTCTCAATTTTTCAGTGCAGATAAGAAGTCCACAAGGCTCAGAGAGCCACACGACAGTGTGTAGATGTGAAGAGAAAACCAAAGGTGGGCTGGCATCCAACTGGATCCTTAAATGTCACATCCAGTATGCCGTTATTCCTTATTTACAAATCACATCCTTACAAAGCCTATCCATTCTCTGAAAGCTTAAGTCTAGATGTTGGTGCTTTTGGGGCAGATCCATGCCTAATGCACAACACTTCCTAGCACTTTACGTGAAAAAGTGTTAATGGTGCCATCACGGTGCTTCTTTGATGCAAGGATCAGTTCAACAGCCATGCCAAGCACTCCATCAGGCTCAATGCAGGAGCAATTAAAAATAGCCACAAGCAGCAGCGGGACCACTCAGAGAATCACAGAATGGTTTGGCCTAGAAGGGACCTCAAAGATCATCCAGTTCCAAACCCCCTGCCATGGGCAGGGACACCCTCCACTACACCGGGTTGCCCAAAGCCTCACCCAACCTGGCCTTGAACACTTCCAGGGATGGGGCAGCCACAGCTTCTCTGGGCAACCTGTGCCAGTGCCTCACCACCCTCAGAGTGAAAAATTTCTTCCTTAGATCTAATCGAAATCTGCCCTCTTTCAGTTTAAAGCCATTGCCCCTTGTCCTATAGAGCACACAGAATAGAGTCAATGAGAAACTTTTCAGCTCTCCCTGGATGCAAGCAATACACCAAGTAATAAGTAACGGCTTCCCTTCCCAAGTTCAGCAGTTCCTTTCCAAGCCTTTCAAATCAATGTGCAAACAGCAACCAAGGCTGACATCCCTGCGAGAGCTGTACTGTCATGTACCCATTTCACAGATGAGCCAACTGAAACACAAAAATGGCAGAGAGAAGTATTTCAAACCACCCATCAGTTTCAAGTGCTGAAGTTTTCCTATTTTTTCCTCCTAAATTCCATTTGAATAGGCGAACCAGTGGATTCCCGTGGTGGCATCCAAAATATAAAACTTTCTCAGTTAGTGGAAATAGTTGAAAAGCTTAGCCTCTGCGGCTCGACTCAACCTTAAGAGGGAACCCAATTGTAAAACTGATTCATGAGCTGAAATTACTGGCTCTCAATTTTTTTCATGACTTCGCTCCAGCCCTCAAAACCCCTGCTGTCTGGAGAGAGGAGCTCAGTGTCCATCCTGCTCGTCTATGCTCTTCTCTTGGTTATATTTGCTTTCTTTTTCCTTTTTGTTTAAATACGGTTCAGAACATTAAAATATTTTCAATAACTAAAGCAAGCTGCTGTTAGGCTGCATGTGCTGCAAAGCGCTAAATTTCATCCACAACTACTGTAATAATTCTTACAGCGACCATTATGATACTTCCAGATGTTGGTACATGCATTATGCTTTCCAAGTACAACTCAAATCCCACATGTATCCCAAAACCACATGGAAGGGAAAAGTCAGATCTGGGGGTGGACAGTGTCTGTGTAATTTCCTTAGCTCTCTGCAGTTGCCTTCTCTCTCTATCCCCTTCTCTCTCCTGCCAGAGATTAGCTTAATGACTGCGAATAGGCATGAAGGATTTGCTGCAATAAAGGCAGCATGTCACAACAAGCAAGTCCTTGAGACAGCCACCACGTTTTGCATGCTAGCACCCAGACTTCTCCCCTAGATTTGTGATACGTCATATTGCCATCCTACAAATCCAAAAGTGATCCGACATTACAACTGACGCGATGCATTTAAAATAATTCCTGAGGTTTCCAACAGGACTGTAATCGTTTTCCTTCTGCATTTTCAGCACAAGCAAAACCCAAGGTGAGGATTCGAAAAGAAACAAACCAGCAAAACACTTTGCATGCGTTTCTTTGCGCTCATCTTTGGATTTATTTGGATAGTGGGTTTTCCCTTGCTGCTCCTTGGAATTTTGACCTCAAAAAATATATAGTACAGAAAAATGGAAGTCTGCAAAATGAAAGCAATGGTGTTGAATCCTTTCAAGGATAAACAAACCCAGCTGCTCTGGGATTTCCATATTAAAAATAGACTGTGCTGTCAGCTACGGGTCCAGATCAGGTAGAGGGCTAGGCAAGCACGATTTATTTATCCCTTACTGTTTACTAGTTTCTCATGCCCTCACAAAATTAGATAACTCTCCTGTTGACTAACTTTAGAGTTCATAGGCCAGAGGAGAGCATCTCCTGCAGCCCTTGGTAAGGACTACAACCATGGCCAGAGAGAGGGCTTCTTAATCATGATTGACTTCAGGTATTACACTGTCATGAACTACTAGATTCCTCCTAGTCTAATTTTAGTACTTTTGTTGGCTCAGGGATGACATTTCCATGCTGTCCTTCAAACTGTCAGGTATCTTGGTCAGATCGAGGCAAACCTGATTTTTAGTGATTTGTCCTAATAACGATTTCTGGTTTTTCATCATGTCACCTGGCACGGTAACCCCCAACGTATCCTGTCTGCTGTGATCCCAGTCACTCAAAAGGGTCCTGGGCAACTGCCAAATGCTCCAGCCAGTTGAAATTGCTAAGGGGAAACCACAGGGACTCTCCTGGAGACTGGCCGTCATCTGGGGTTGCATTTAAAGGTGAAAACATTGCATGAGATAAAAAATAATATGTTACAGGAAGACGTTCTGGGGTGATACTCGCTTTGGTGCGTGCCATCTGGCAGTGTCCTGACCTTTCAGAACAAGTCCTCTAGTCCTTGCACGAGTTGCCTTTATTATGCTGCGTGCATCATGGAAAAACGACAAGTCAGGGCTTCCAAAGAAGGAACAGCATTTGGCTCTCCTTCTTATCTAGTGCTCAGCCTTGGTCCTCTGCCTGACAGCAGACTGCACTTTTACTTGGCCACCTACTGAGCCACAACACGTTTGAAGGCAAATCCCTTTCTGAGCCATTCACAGCACCAACATCAATTGTTGGGGTTAAGTAGTCTCTTCCCTGAAAAATAGTTTCTCTTGACATTCATTATATGTCACAGAGCAAAAAGCAGCAGGTCTGAACAGGAGAGCTCCATGTGCTGCCTTGCGGCATTATTTACCGATCAGACAGGTAGATAAGGCCTCTCCTCTGAGTTATACAATCAGATTGGAAGTGGAAGTGAAGACCACATGTTCAGTGTTGCTCTTTGTGGATGACTTATCACTAGAGATGCTCATTTTTCCTCGTTAGACGGAGTGTAAACACAGAATAAATAGAAACAAGTGGAGTAGGAGGTGGTGAGAAAAGAGTATGTCCTCACTTGAGAAGAATAGTAAAAATAAATCTCCAAACATTGGCATAGTCAGTGCTGCTGCCTAGAAGTGTGCTTACAATCACATGCAAATTCAGAAAAGGAAAGACAGAAAAGATATTAAAAAAAAAGGAAAATTACAGTAGCCGTTTTATAGCAGAGTGATTAATTGGGTGAAATTTGGGTCTGAAAATTCTGCAGCCTTGTAGCAGCTGTGACACAGCTTTCCTCTGATGGTCTTGGGCTGAAGGGCATCAGATACTGAGCAAGAGCTGGCAAGTTCTTATTAGGCCCAAGTAAGATGCTGGAAAGACAGGAAAAAGCCCTGGGACGAAGACTGTAGGGCTACACCAACCACACGGTGCTATTGGCATGCTCTGCTGCCGCCCCTCCTCTATTTCCCAACCTCTAAACCAAGCTGATTTCTTGGTCTAAGACCCTGGGGAATGAGTGCACCCAGTGCAGTCCCCAGTCAGCTCCATCCCCACAGGAAAATGCACTCATAAGCAACGTTGGTCCCATGTAGCATTACTGGCTCCCTGGGTACAAGACGCTGTACTGGACAGAAGATGTTTTAACTAAACTCTCTGCTCTGATGCAGCTGCGGTGTCACTCGTACAGGACACCTGATCAGCTGTGGGAGGGCTGGGGAAAATCCCAACCCATGCCAGGGATATTTTTAAGTGCAGATCAGGACTTCACAGTGGTGTGGCGAGGCCTTGTGCTTATAAAATGCTTAGGTTATAAAAAGTGCTAATTGGCATTTTCTGCCCTTGGCAAGAACGTTCTTTGGCTCCTAAGTGAAAGAGCACAGGGATGATTTTTCATCTTGGACTTCAGCTGGTGGGTAATTGGCTGGGAATAGAAGCAGAAACAGCTTACTCTTTCCAAGTAGGAGGAAAAGGGTTAAAACTCTCATTTGCCTCAGTGTTGCCTTCAGAGAATGCTTTCCAGCACCATAGCAGAAGTTGTACTGAAAATTTTGGGCAATGGCAGGAGATAATAGGTCACTAGCAGTCAATAGTTTGCAGACACAGTGTCATAAGCAGCTTTCAAAGCACTTTATTAAGGTGCTCAGTAAAGACATTCACACTTTGGAGATAAAGGCTTCCTCCAAGCAAGGGAAGAGAAGCATTTTGCTCAAGGCTACCCCAGAAGGCCTCTAGCCAAGGAGAAAATAGAGCAAACAACATCCAATGTTATACAGTGTACCATAACTCAGAGTAAAATAATTTTTACAGGGACTGAGAGATGAATATTTGTAAGGACTCAGAAATGACAAACATCTGTCCTGGGACTGAGATACTTTAGAATAAATTAGATAAGAAGGTGTTAGGAAGAAAGATCTGATAATGACTGTAAGGGCTGTGACCACGGGGCAGCTCAGAAGAGAAAACTATTCCTCTCTGACTGAGCAGTTTAGTTTTTATCGGATGTGTGGTGCTAGAAAATTATTAAGCATTTAAGAAAATGAAATATTAAATGTTCCATAGTTGATTTGAGATATTACTGAGAGCAACCAAAGAACAAGAACTGGCTACTCTCACATTTCCTGCATGGATTCTGATGATAACTCGATGGGACTACAAACGGCTCCGAATGGAATTCTTTTCCTTTATGACTATTTTTTGACTGTACTGCCATACTACAGGTAGTATTTATAGAGTTTTCTTGGATCATTTGACCTTCTTGGTGCCGAAGGGCAAATGTGAAGATTCTTCAGGAAACATAGCTGTTCAAAAGAGGAGATATTTTACAGTTGGCACATGACACAGGTTAACATATAAATAAGATACTAAATGAACTGGAATCTGTACTGTCAAATCCATATCTGAAGCGTAAAAAACCCCACCATCATGGATTAGGCATTATTTGTTACATTGTTCCTCACCATTTTGACATTTTAGAAAAAAACTGGAATTAGAATAACCGTAGTCCATTCTCAAGAAGAATTGTGTTTGCTCTTCATGAATGAATCTCACTCAACAAACCTTTGTTTCCAAGCCGGTTTTTATTCTGTATCAGCTGACTTTTCACATCCTGATTCAACAAAGCACTAAAGCTCCAACGATTATTTATGGCGTAACCCGTGCTTTAAGCTGTTCTTTGCTGAACCTTGTTCCCAGAATTTATGCAGGGAAAGACGTAGCCTTACGGTGCCAGGAAAATTCTCAGTAACACAGTCAAGTGAGATATAGGCCTGGGATTCACTTTTGTATCTCCTGATGATCAGTATTTTTCCTTGCATTGCGGAGGAACTTGAGGCAGACAAAGGGGAAGGAAAACACAGAAGCCGTGCCAAGCCCCAGAGTGGCACAGCCTAGAAGGTGTGACACACTTTTTAAGGACTGAGGCACTGTATACGACAGGCAGCGACAGCAAGGGTGGAACCCAAAGGTGACATTTCTATTTCCAAAGAACCACTTTTCACTGACATGAGTAATAATGAATGATGATGGTGATTTCTTCCTTTAGGCTTTGGATGCTTGGATGATGTGGAACCTAAAACAGAACAGCACTTCAGTTTTGCATAACAAATGCCATCACTGTTCTTTTATGGAATCAAATTCCAGCCTAAGGTTAGGTTTTCTCCACTTTTTTTTTTTCTTCTCCAGCGAGTGGCCACTAGGAACCTTAGGTTGTCAGGAAATGGTAGCAAGTATTAAAAGGAAATCAGGGGATAAAAATATCAGCAGGTTTGTCTGTGATCACCAGAACCAGTATCTATCCTTTTTTCACCTTCCTTTCATCCCTAAGCCTCTATTTTTCTTATCCATTTCTTCTTGCATCTCACACGATTTATCAAGCTCACTTGCTATGGAGCAGACACTCCAGTGTGTATGTGGCATGTGCAGCACCAAGCACACGGGCAACGAAATCTCCCTTGGATCTGTTGGATTCCTCTGGCAAAGCAAGGGAAGTGGCAGAACAAAAGGATCTGATATTTCTCTCAAAGATGTCTGCCTAACGTCTCATGCATGAGCAAAAATATTCTACAAGAGACACAGTCAAATCCATCTCCTGTTGCGATTGTCAATTTTCTGGATGACTGGAAGTCTGTAACCTGTACCTGAACCTTTCTGGTTGCTCAGTCTGTGGGAATTATTTTGGCGGAAGGCAAGACAAAACAAGTCCCTGCTGACTGCAGCAGAAAAGCTGACAGCCAAACGTAATTCAGGAAAACCCACAAGCTTACTCAGGCACCGTAGCCTGCGGATATTAGGGTCTGATCCTGTGAAGTGCTGAGGACTTCCTACTGGTTCTCTCCACCCAGGTAGCAAAGCTGTGGAGAAGAAGAGAAACCCCCCTGAGTCCCAGCTCAATATTCTACCGACTGCCTCCTTCTCTCTGGCTAATCCTCTAACAGATTTGCATGTTCTAATTTTTAATTAAGAAAAGTCTCAGCATTTCAAGGTCGCAAGAGAAAGACATTGAGAGGGAAAGGCTTTGGAGGAGCATGGGCAATTACAACAAGAAGCAAGGTAAATGCCAGATTTCCTCTTCAGTCATTCATTATTTGCATATTAAAAATTCTAAAATCCTTCTATGAAGGTCCAAGTTATGGTCAGGACATGGAATTTTTCCTCTTTGTTTTGTTATAACTCGTGCTTGATAATTAATTGCAGAAAACCAGAAGACTATTCTTCCCAGAAATTATGCATTTACACTTGTCAAAAATGTCATCTGTTAATTACTCATGGTGAGGATTTGCATAATTTTGCTTTGATGCTGCGTTTCATTCTGGCCCTGGATCACTTGCCTACTTGTGCCCCAGGGTCACAGGCAAGTGTCTGGGGAAAGGCAGGCGTGCATATGTCGGCACTCGCGACGGCTGCGGCAGAAAACGCACAGAAACATTTGGAAACAGCGAAAAGTGAGAAATCATCGTATAAAGATGCGTCTTCACTCATGGTGTCCAGAACCAAAATGAACCACGAAACAAAACTTTGTTGAATATTCTGTCAGTCCTCATGAGTTCGTTTCCTTTTGAGCACAATATTTCCACTCTCCTGGTTCTCTCTTACAGGTAGAAGACAGCTCTCTTGCCAGCTCCGCGTGGTGCTTACTAGGGGAGCGATAATTCAGTTTATAAATTTTGAATCTTTTATATACTTCATGAGTCTAGATGTGCATATATAGACACTGCAAGAGCTCCTGTGCATTCTTGTCTGCCATGGGGACAGAGAGCTCCTTCAATCATCTTGTCTGGGGAGCAGAGCACATCTGACTTCTGTCCTAAGCCTCACGTTTCTATTAGGATTCATTCTCCATTCAGAACCTTTATTAGGCATCAGGCACTTCTTTGCTCACCTGATCCTTGCCTTCCACTTCCAACTTCCCCAAAATTGCAGCATTAGAGGAGTTTCCCTGCTTTTCCTAACCACGTCGTTCTCAGGTTTCCCAGCAAAGATAGTGCTGCTCTCCAGCAGTACACACCTCTCTGTAGCATTTCAAGAGGCTTCCCAGTCCTTTTCCTCCCCAACCTTCATGATGCTTCTGGTAACCACCTTTACATGAAGAAAAAAGGAATAACTAAAATAATTTGGGTTTGTCTGGAGCTGTGCAACACACAATACATTATATCATAAACCAGAAATATTAAGGGTCTCCTACCACCTGTACATAGCATTCACCGAACAATCGATTTCCATTTAACACCACTGTCACCCTTTGAAAAGTCTTTAAATCCTCTAGAAGCCAAAATTAGAGCTGTTTAGCCATTGAGCAGAAGAGAATAAGCCTCTCTTCAGACCAAAACAGTAAAT
The DNA here is from genome assembly GCF_009769465.1 of Tauraco erythrolophus. Taxonomy (NCBI): domain Eukaryota; kingdom Metazoa; phylum Chordata; class Aves; order Musophagiformes; family Musophagidae; genus Tauraco; species Tauraco erythrolophus. The sequence continues at coordinate 2,033,269 of NC_141484.1, forward strand.
CCTTTAAGAAGTTAGAATACATTTATTAGAGAAAAAAAAAGTTATGGATGTTTCAGAGGTCAGGCGAAAACGCCTGGGAGACCCATTTCATTTGATCCATGGAGGTCAATGTTTATATTTTTTGCTATTTATGTGTGAAATGTTTTATGAATGAAGGGTATTATCTGATAACTTACTGCTGCATTTTGCCTGATTTTCTCTAAAAGGCAGGAAAATGTATATTCCAAAGGTCTGGATCTACATACAAGAAAATGGCACTGAAATTAATTGAAAGAGCTTTTGCTTTGTGACCAGGTTTCCTCCTGGGAATTGCTGATCATTTTCATGGGTGAAAATAAAGAAAAAAAAAAAGAAGTGAGGCAGCAAGAAAGGAAGCATGCCAGAGACATGTTTTTCTGACTGAGGAGGTACGTGGGGATGACGCTTTCCCTGTTTCAAAACACTTTCTGTGATGGCCAAAATGTGCCACTCGTTGGACCAAGTGATGCATTCGATACCAGCTCCGTGTTTAATACGCTGTAATCTACTGACTGCCCTCCTTGTTTACCCTAGTGATGGGGCTGTTTGGGAAGCAGGAATGGCAAGGATCACAACAATGCTTTGGAAGACCATGACGTCTGTGGAAGGAAGAACAGCAAAAGAAATGAAATAGAAATGAAGCTTGGATTTTATTTTTTAAAAAGGCAAAAAACCCCTCTATATTAATGTTTATTGCAGAACGAGGTAAGACAACCTTAAAAAAGTAGGGCCCTGGCTGCAAAGGCCAGTCAATGATCGCTCTCCTACATTAACTTTATCAGCTTTCAGTGCAATGTCAGGCAATTTAATCATCTTGGCTGCATGGGGGGACCAGGACCGAGGGCTTTGGGAAGTCTCCCTTTGAGATGTGACCTTCTGTGCCTTAGAGCACCCAAGGAAACGATGTCTCTCTGAAGCACTTCAGAACATGTTCTCTGCTCCTCGCACAGCCTCCAAGGGAGGGGGGACATTTAGGAGAACACTGAGCTGATGGTACAGAAAGAAAACTATTAATTTTCTTTGTGCACTCTGCCAGTTTTCCTCTGAGCATAGTTCTGCCCAAGCACGAAGGAGCTGCAGGGATGGTAGTTAGGGTGCATTATACAGCAGGGACATGGAAAATCTCTGGTGAGGGATTTTTTTCCCTCTAGCATAGCTGTACGGGGAAAATGATGTAGATTTGTAGATGTGGCCTTATGTTTCAATCATAACAAACCTTACAAGGTCCAGAATGCTACAGAATTCAGACCAAACTGAAACAAAATAAGGGGCAAGAAAGGAGCTCTTCCAGAAGTGAACAACAGAGTTTTCTGTTATTATTTGGTCTGATCCCTTTTATATTAGGATGTTCTTTATAAGTTTTTGGAAAAGTAATTTTTTGTAATTTAAAAAGCAAAAGAATAAAAAAAAAATCATGTTGGACACCTAGATTTTTCCTTTAAAGTATTTAAAATCTCTACTTTAATGTTGCTAAACCAGAATAAAAATAATTATCACATGAAACAATATGCAAACCTTTTCATTAACAAAACTACCAAAAAAAAAGTGAGGGAGAAAAAAAGCAAAATATCAAGAAAACTTGCAACAGGTTTTCTCTAAGCATGGGTGGAGTGGAAAAAGTGAGCCAAGATAATTACCCACACTTAGTCATAAGGAGCAGGAAACACAGTAAAAGAAAAAAAAATCTAATTGGAGCTGTTTTTCATATATATATTAAGGTGTTAATTTCCATCACATCATACAATGCAAGAACATATGACTTGAAGTACAGGATCCTTTGCCTGCATGTGAAATGATGAAAAAAAAGAAAGTATATACGCAGATGTTGATATATGCATGCACCCACCTACATATACACACACCAGCTTCTGCAATGCCTCGTGTTCATGGAAAATTTTGTTACTTTGCTCTCAGCCATAGGCACTTCTGCACAGGAGCAAAGGAAAGACAAAAAACAGAACTGCAAAACCATCAGGCTGAAAGCCAGTTGCATAAGCTGACAGAAAAGAGGTCTCCATCTTACTGCAGACCAGGTCCGACGAGGTGTCAGATAACCACAAATCCTCAAGGTAATTAAGAATGACCACAACAAATCCTAATTCTTTCAGAAAGGAATGGAAAATTCCTCTTTTTGCCACATGCTTCCTTTCTTCCAAAGAGCATGGGAACAAAAGTGGACATACTCCTCCATTTGAGGGCTGGTGGTATGTATTCTCCATACGCTCTGAAACAATTTCATTCCAAGGGAAAATGACCCATCAGTCTAGCTGGTTCTTCTGCAGTTTGAAATGGTCTGTACGACAGAAGAGTGTGAGAATTTGAGGCTTCCCACGGGCCAAATCCATCTCCTGGTATAAAGTGATGTAGCTTATCCAGCTAAAAGACCAGACCTATGGATCATCAGGAGCCCCAGTGTCACAGCCTGCCTTTGCTAACTTTGGGTGTTGCCCTTGTTCATCCTTATGTCATGCCATGCCAGGGCTTTTAGAATTACACGTACTGATGGGTTTGTTGTTCTAAAGGGTGGTGGTGTTACAGGCACAAGTTCTGCTGGAGCAATCTCCTTTCAGAGCTGCACAAGATGTCAAATGGAAAGTCACCTAAGAATCAGCACGGAAAAAAAACAGAAGTAAGCAAACAAAAAAACATCATATATTTGTATTTGCAGTGAGAGTGCTTCTTTCCTTCCATTTCTGCTGTCATTGTCGTAGAATGGCATTCAACAAACTAACTCATTAACCTCTAAAGAGGAGAACGTTCATTTGGGTGGCAACATGGAAAGATGCTGGCAGAACTAGTACGGATTAAGAAATAGATTTGACTAGGCAACATAATGTCAGAGACAATTCATAAACTATTCCATGAGTTCATGTCTCTTACCTTCTCCTCTTCCTCTGTGTTCCCTCTAAAAATAGCAAATGCCTATCCACATCCCTGGGAGGTGGCAACACAGATACCTGTCGGTAATACCAGAAGTCTAGCTGTCTCCAAAAAGTCTAAGGAACACCCGTTGACTCACAGAGCTCCCAGATGCCAATCAAACTAGGCAATTAGGTATCCTAATTTTCCTCCTACCTGCTCTAGTGAGCTAATGTATAAAGGGAGGTGATTTCCATGGGAACTGCTTTATTCTTTATCTTTGACTCCAACAAAAAAGTAAGACCAGACTAATCCATAATTTGCTGAAAAGACTGTGAGATCCCCAAACCAATAAGCTACTCAGATACCCTTTGGGCTTAAGACAATCACTTACACATAACAGCCACAAGAACTTCAACAGTGACATCTATCAAAAAATCAAAAGCATAAACATGCTAAGACTGAGAAGGTAAGAATCTCACCCAAAGCAGTCTTTAACCTGGCTTTCCTTTATTCTCCAAGACCTAGCTGTGGTACTTAGTCTGGTGTAGCGGAGGGTGTCCTCCCATGGCAGGGGGGGTTGGAACTAGATGATCTTTGAGGTCCCTTCCAACACTAACCATTCTCTGATTCTCTGATTCTCTGATTCTCTGATTCCATATGTTCACTAGCAGACAAATAGATGAAGAATCACGCTGGCTGCCATATGAGGTCTGTAATATCAATGAGAAGAGATAAATCCTCCCTGGAGTCACCTATCTCATCCAAGGAGAAGGGCTGTTAAAAATAAGCTTGGAGGGGAGATGTTGAGATCTGGTCAGCCATGTGGCCAAGGTCATAGTTTGAGACGTTTACGTGACGCACTTTGATGTGTTATAGTTTTACAATGTCATTTTAGTCATCTCCTTTCCTTGTAAGAGTAAAGTTACTTCCAACTCATCTGCCTTCTGCCACCAGAAGGAGTGATCATTGGGCAACTGATGCATTCTCCAAAAAACACAGTGACAACAGACCCCAGCATGGAAACACAGCCAGTGTATATTCTATCCAGTCGTCTCTTGGCAATGTGCTAAGGATTTAGCAGTTTCTACAGATCTTAATAATGTTTCTGAGATTTATAGGTGACTGGGTTTTGATTAAAAATTATATAATGCATGACTAATACAGCTCTGCTTCAGAATTAAGTTCCCTTAGACCAGAGCAGTACTTGGCTTTCTCACTGTTCAAGTAAGAACCTGGATGCTCACCCGATTTTTGAAAAAAATTCCCTTGTTATTATGGTCGATAGTTTTCATTCCTCAGATCAGCCATATAAAGCGATAAAGAGTTTCAATGATTTTGGCAGCAACTGAGACTGTGGTTTAGCAGTAACAGAGACTTCAGAGGCAAAGCAGAACTCCCAAGGCTGGCTCAGTACAAGCTCTCCAATGATGGCAAGGACTAGATGCTCCAAAGGAAAGGTGCAAAAACCTTCCACGTGCTTTACCCCACTAATAGCAGAGACGTATTCTGATCTGCCATTAGGCCTCACACTGATATCTCAATCCTTGTGATTCTTTTAAGGCTAGAAGCTTCATTTCCTTTCCAATGAAATTTGTAGCAATTTGTAGCTTGAAGTTTTCCATAGAAATATCCAAATGATTTGGGGATATGTGCATTCCCCGAATCAAGGTAACTAAGCACTGAGCTAACAGGAACCACAGGCCTATGTTTTGTTCGTCTGATGACACTTTTTATGCCCCCATAGCCAAATCATCAATATAATGATTTATGCATTTTTCTTTGGTGGCTCACAAGTCAAAAATTGCAAGCAGGAATGTCAGAGTACTCTAACGTGCCCCCTTCTCCTGCCATCCCAGCACATGGCCCTTTGAGCTTCGTGGTGCCATTTCCTCTTGCTGCTTCCCTGTTCCTCCCAGGACTTCTGTCAGTCTGGCTGGGGCAGGGCGTGAGTCCGCCATCCATCCTCCTTACGAATCAGCTACGCCACTGTGGAATTTTTATTGGCCATAAATACTTTATTGGCTAGATTAATATGATTTAAAGTGTTGCACCTAGTAAATACTGTGTGCTATTTGCTTTAGCAATACCTGTGGAAAAGGGCAACCTGGGGACCCTGGCAATGTCGAGACTAGTGGAAGTAGGGGATCTGAATGACTAGAGGGGGGCCTGGACGAGGAACGATCTGAGGTTGGTCTTGGAGGGGGGTCCATGTAGTGAAGGGACTCTCCATTGGTGCGTACTGCTACCATGTGTTGTAATGTTCCACTTCACTGACTGTCAAAGCTTTCGACAACCTCGCCTGCTGACTTGTGACCAGGGGATCCCTTTCAACACAGGGAAAGTTTTCTGCTGAGGGAAAGAAAGAAAGAAACACTTTTAAAAAGAAATAAATGGTAGTTGGCTTTCTGGTGGTCTCATTTTTATTGCCTGTGGATTTGCTGTAGGAGTCTCACCTTCATTGTAGAGGTCAAAGCTGATGTGTATTGTTCTAGGATGCAAGACACGGCTTATACCTGCTTCGACTATTGTCGTAGTAATTGGAGGGGAAAGGCATATTCATGAAAAGACTTTTATAGTTTTGCAAAGACATGTGGATTCCTGGCCCAAAGAGAAAGAAGAAAAGGCCAATTTACTTCAGAAAGTGAACTGAGAAAAAGTAAACAGAACAATATGCTAAGGACCATCTGTTTTCCTTTCCCTGCCAAATGTTTGCTCACAACAACTAGGAAAAAGTGACCAACAGGGACTGAGGAGGTTCATTTCTGACAAAACTGGCATGTTCAGCTGAAAGCCTATCTGAAATAGCAGCCCTCCTGTCCTACATCTCATGGGGCTGTCTGCTGTCACCAACACATTTCTGAGCCATGGGGGCTGAAGGGGCACTGGTGCATTCTACACTGCTTGGTATTGCACAAAGACATTTTGCTTCTGACTTCCTGGATAATATTCCAGGACAAAAAAAAAGAAAAGAAACCTGAAAATATAAATAGAAAACTGACTGAAACAGTAGAAAGATGGCACCAAAAGACCTGGCTGTTAAAATACACCAACACAAATGGAACAGGGTGCAGAAATGGTATCGCCACGTCCATTAGCTCATCTTCTTTAATGGAGAAAGGATGTCAAGAAAAAAGTCAAACGTGATGATGCATCTGAGTTGGACAACTGGTTTATTACAAAAGTTTTTTTTGTGATTTCTGAGTGGGTTTTCTGGTCGCTGCCTTACTGCATGAAGCACTCGCTGCATGCTAGTGTCCCAACAGGTCAGGAAATCCAGAGCATGGGGACTTTGCACACTCTTGTTTCTTCATTCACTGCCAACTTTTCCTTCCACAGTTTGTTTGACAAAAGACAGAGGGATGTGGAGACAGGAGACAACCCTTTTAGCTTCCTTGCCAAATAAATTCAAAGATCATCCAGGTGTGCCATCAAAAGATATGTTTTCATCAAAAAAACTCAGAGGCTAACGAGGTGAAAACAGCCTTCCCAAACCCAGCGAACCTTTAGAGACAGCTCAGGCAGAAAATTCTCCCAGTATCCTAACTGTAGAGCATGTGAAGCCCAGAAAAGGAAGGCAGAAAAAGAGAAAGAAAATCTTTGCTAAACCAAGAAGAATAGTGATTTCATTTGCACAAGCACTAGTTTGCAGCGCTGCAGTGCTGATGGCACTCTGGGGAGCAACAGTAAACGTCCCACGTGGGAACACGGATAAGCTAAAAGGAAAGAGGATAATTGTGAAAAGCTAATGCCTGAGGATGGAATACTCCGAGTGGAATACTCAGAGCTGCCTGGGAGCACATCTGCCTTAGACACAGAGCCTGTACTCTGCTGACGGGAGGTATCAGTGTTATTTAGACACCGTCATCAGAACCACATCACGTGCAAGTGCTTTTGTAAGGTACTTCTGTAAAATTCTCACATGTGCCATATACTGGAACATGCAGCCGCGGTTTCCATGAAAAATAAAAGTATTGCAGGAGAGAGGTATTTCCAGGACTAGACAAGCACAAGCTTCATCAACCCCTTATGTCACAATAAAGAAGTAAACGCAAACTTCCCGCAGTACCTAGGAGGAAAGGGCTGCCTTGTGCAATGATGATAAAATATTGCCATCTGTTGGCATCCTGTGCACGGAGATCCATACACACTCCATGTTTATTTTGCTGTAGCCAGCTGGAACACTAAGGGGAGGTTCTGGAAGGTACAATATTATCACCTCAAGTGAAATGGAAGGCAGCACGAAGGACCTTCTTGCCCTGCTATTGTACAGGCCCCTCAAAGGCACAGCAGAAGGTAACTGGTTTTATTGAAAGCGGGGGGAAAACCTGGAGTGCCAGCGCGCTCACCCATGCAATGAGGCAGGTTTCAGGAAAAACAATAAAACTGCCTGCTGTTTCTTCCAGTTTGAGATAGAGAAACCCCTCTCAGTCAGACATTCCACATGACCTCAGTGCCTGGCGTGCCAGGAAAGCACATTTCATGCGACCGTGGGGATTTCCAGTGTTGCTAAGGGGCCCCTTGCTGGATCTTGCAGAGGGATGCCGTGAGACACGTGGTGTCCTAAGGCCTTGACACCCACGTTATAATTCTCAAAATATCAATAGCACAAGCCCTGTATCAGATGCACAAATTTCAGGGCTTGGTTACCAACCCACATGACTCTATTCTGTTAAAATACTGAAGCCACACAGCTCGAAAGGCAAAGGCAGGAGAACCAACCTCCAAATCATCCAAAGCTTTGCTCGTTGCCTCACAGCAAACCCACCCGAATGCCTTTGTGCTGCTGCAGAAACCTGGAGCTGAACGGGTACCTTTGGTTCTGCATCCTGCTGCCGTGTTATCCCAAGCACACATCCGTCCTCAGCCTCTTCCGTTTGACATCTTTAGCTAACGGCTCCAAAATGGTGTCAACTGGCACTTGCACCCACTTCTCCAGGAGCAGTACAAACACTGCCTGGCTTGTACAACATCACCTTGCAAGAGAAAATCAACTTCGAACCAAAAGGTTCTTGTTCTAATAGGAAAGACAAAGTGTGGGCAAGCAAAATATCATTATCTTCCTGGCTAGACAAAGTGAAATTAGGTCTTAATTGGAAAGAAAGACAATTTTTTCAATCTCAGAATCTGGCACTATTAGGAACAGATATCTTAGTTGGAGCAAAGTCACAGAAGAGGTTGGTGGTTTCTTGTTCCTGGCTGGAAGCTATGAAAATAATGGGCAGGCAAAAAAAAAAAAAAATCAGAATGGTGAAATTGTCTAAAATTCACATGATTTTTTTGGAAAACATTGAAGATTTAAAAATAAATGTTCCAAAATTTTAACAGAATATTTTTTCTTCTATTTCTTTTTCAAATACTTTGAGTTAGACAATCTGCTTCAGATAATCAGGTTTTTGCACTGAGAGTGGTAAAAGAAAAATGCCTTGAAATTATTTTTCAATGAAAAAAAGTTTTATTCAAGCAAAAGTTGAGGTGCCTAAGTAAGATTTTAAACAAAATATTCATGGTGCAGACATTGATTTTATTCTAAGAAAATGAAAACATGTAAAGTTATCCTTTTGCAGTTTTGCAAACAAAAATGTTTATTCTTATCAATTCTTGCAGCCATTTCCATAAATTTCAATCTAAGCAAAATTTGATGATTTCACTATTTCCCTCAGAAAAATACAAAACCTAATCTCCTCCATCTGCTTTTTGTTTTAGCTAAAAATGTAATAACAAGAATAGTGATGCGTCAGAAAAATACTCCTGAAAAAAAAAATAAAAAAGAGTTCTGGATAAAATTCAAAGATGCCTGACAGTTTTCCCATCCCACAAAAGCTTGAGATTTCAAAACCATCTTTGCTCTGCATTAGGAATACATTTTTCAGAGAAAGAGAAAAGACCCACCCAAGAATATATAATAGCTCAGTGGTGAAAGCTCTCACTTGGGACCTGGGGTATTCCAATCCAAATATTCTCACTGTCTGTTAGAGATGTCACTTCCTGTTGAAAGCCAGGAGCTATCCTGGATCTGGGAAGCTTTGGTCAAAATGGATACATTCCTGCAAAAAGCTGGCGGTTTGATGAATCATGATGAAAATGTTTCCTCCAGAAATTCTCAAGTCATTGTAGAACCAGCTTCTTTGACTAAAAAGTCTCATGTATTATAGGAACCATGAGCTGCCAGCATGGCTATGCCATCTAAAATTATTGGGATCTTTGCTGTCTACCATCAACAGATTTACAGTGTGATGTTAAGAGCTCTGATCCGTTTGTGGAGGTTTGCAGCCCTGGCAGAGACAGCATCAGCTGGCTGCAGTCCTCCGTTAGGGTGCATTCCAGTTAAGAAAACACCTTGTCTCCCAGAAGGTCTTAGCAGGTGTGGTGGCTGATGTAGGCAGGAACTGGTCCCACTTTATGGAGTTGAGAGCTCACTGAAATACAAGTTCTTCTCAATGTTTCAGCTAGGGGCCGAGCCTGCCACCGAGCACTCAGGGTGGCCAAAGTGGTTCAAGGTAATAGAACGATAACCTGTCCCTAAATTCAGCTCTACAGGCAGAATCAGAACCTCAACAAATTAGTATGACTTCTTTGGGTCCAACTCCTTCCAAAGGAAACAATCCAACTCCTATCACTGCTTCATTGTCAGCGGCTGAAACATTAATGGCAGTGAGAAGAACTGGAGGTGAAATTACCATTTTTGACTGACGTTTTGGCTTTTGGAAATCTGGAGTTTGGCTCTGTCACAAAAACATCTCATCAGGCAAAGAATGCACCAGGGTGCGGCTGAACTTGCAGGTAACAGGCACTTTCTCCACCGCTTCCCTTTTATTTTTAGACACATTAGCTGAAATGTCACATTTACTACAAGACACAGGAGTCTGGGCTCTCCTGTTAGCACCGAGACTGTCAACAGGGTGGATTTTTTTTTCTTTTTTTCTACTTGCTTTGAAGTAAAACTAATAATTAAGGAGGGCTGGCTACATAAGCTGAGGAATCCATACCTTGACTATTAGTGTGTTACTACTGTGTTACAACTAATAATAGTATATCTAAATTGTCTACAGAGATTTTTGTTGGAATTAAATCAGTGATCTAAAGAAGACTGACTTCTTCTCATATGCATCAGAGATTAAGTCATCTCTCTTCTTGTTGGAAAACAGCACACAAAGGAGTTCAGTGCCTTGTCCAGCCTCATTGCTGGAGCAGCAGCAGAGCTGGAAATGCGACTCGGGAGTTTTTGAGGCTACATTTGGAAGGACTTCCCATGCTCCAATGCTGAAGGCCATGATGCTTAACTACCTCTCAAATGCCCGGCTGCTGGCATGAGATCTAGCTTTCATTATACTCCTTAAATAATGTCCAAGGGCAGAAAAGCCCCTTAGGATGGGATCCAAGCCAACGAGGCAGTTCTTCGGTCCTGAAGGAAAGCTGTGGCTCTCGCAGTATTTGAGAGGGAGCATGGCTTCCCTGTGCCCTAGGCACGCTCCCAGAACAAGCTGGCAGGGGCAGGGGAACGCCTGCACCCTCAATAGCAACGAGGCACACGTATGAACGCAGTGCCAAGCTGCCAAGCGCAGACAAGACAGTGTCTGAGCAGCAGCAAAGATTTGGTGCCCAGGGAGCTTTAGTACCTGTGGAGTTCCAGCATCCCGAGCATTCATGGGCAGAGAAGCTCTGCTTTTTAGGATGTCAGTTTGGGATGCATGTGGAATATAAATGCCTGAGCCTCATGGTATATCTGATTCATTCTATTTTCTTCTTAACCTGATATTTAGTTCCCACTACCCCTTCCTCCAACCTGACATATTTTTAACCTTTAAAGTGAGAAAAGTCTAATCTTACAGATGTTGGGAGTGTCCCTTGTGTATGCAGGGATAGCTTCTAGGTCACTGAGCACACCTGGCATGGCTGCGTGGATAAAGCACAGGTCGGTACTTCCACCCAGCGTGACTGGGCACTCAGCCCTGGAGTGCTGTGCACGCAGAAGGAGCAGGGATACTGATGCTTGCAGAGCAGAGCAGTGTGCTGGGGATGGGAATGCTGACTTAAGCCACGTCAGTGGAACAGGTGCCAGCAGCTCAAGGTATGTACAAACTGTATTTTTTGTTTATTTTGACATATGCTTTATGACCCTCCCCAATGCCTTAACCCCTGTTTGATCTCAACAAGCCCAAGGCTATCTCAGAGTAGCATGTTCATAAAGCTTCAGTGGAGATGACAACCACGTTTTAAATTAAAAATATAAGTGGGGTTATTTCACTTTGCAAACCACCCTCCCTGAGCAGACCGGCTACCTTATGTTCTCAAAAAGGAGGGGGCAGAATTCACTTGGTAAATTTTGTGGTCAATTCAGTTTACCTAAATCATTCCTTTGTACAAGAACCTGGGAAAAAATAGCAGATAATCAACTTCAGAGGATGTGGTTATCGTGAGATAATCAGGCCCTGGGGAAATCAGACGCACCTGGCTCTGCTGTGCCTTGTTGTGACCTTGAAGAATGATTAACTCCAGAAGTCACACACCCCTTCCATCCCCAGCCCCAGCGCAATCACTGTCCTCTGATCCCCTGTCATACTGCCCTTCGCTGCACAAGTGACAGTCATCCACAAAAACCAGTATTTGGGCAGTTGCATGGGAAGTCACAAGCTCATTTACATTTGCTTGACCAGCAAGATACCTCTTCACGAACGGCTTACTTAAACTGGAGCTTAGTGTCATGAGAAGCACACGCAGCTCTTCTGGTTTCCAATGTGATTCAAACTTCCACCATCTTGGGTGGACCCAACAGTATGTCAGACATCCACAGTTTGCAACCTATGTTGGAAACACAAGTGTTGCCCTGAAGCAGGAGATGGGAGCGACAGCCTCTCCCTGGCTGAAATTTTGCATGTTTAAATTTCGGGTTCCGTAACGTGAACGTATTACCCAGCTATTAATGGCCAAAAACGAAAACCAGAACAATGCAGTTTTAGTTCCCAGCTGAACCATGGCATTGGCTGAAACAAAACTAGACTGGCTTGACTTCCTGAAGTGGACAGTGGAGAAAGGAATAAGAAGGGGTTTCTAGCAAACAAAGCCTGCAGACCATAAGGCTCTTGAAGCAACAAGTTACAGCAGGGTGGGTGGTGAAAAACGAGATGGAATTAGACCAATTTGGAGCAAAGGAACAAGAGGGGAGCAGGGAGAGGGGAGCATTGTCGATATTTTCACACTTGACCCATGTCTGCTTCTCCCAAGGAAAAATCTTGGCTGTGTGTGATACTGGTGCTGTTGGCACAATGCACACCTCTCTTGCCTCTGGAAAACTGGAAAGTGGTCTAAAGGGAAAATATTTTCATTGGAAGTCATCGGTTGATACCTCAGCAAGGTGGAAGTAGATCTGACACCTTTCGCTTTGAGCCTCTTGGCAATTGCATCTCCTTCCTGTTCCCGTGCGCGGCCCGACATGCCCCAACCGGCGGCGGCGACGACGGCTCACCACCATCCTTCGCTCCCCCGACCTGGCCGCAGGAGTTTGCTCCCCCTCCCTTCCAATCAAGCAGCACAAAGAGATTAATTTGACTCTTCAATGTGGCATCTGCTGGAATTCATTCCAAATGCTGCTACGTTGGGAAGAGACTGACATACAGAAGGCTGCACGTACACAGGAGGTAGGTCCCGCTCCGCGGCAGAGACGGCACCTGACGCGCGCTGAAGCGTGACCGGCATTTTTCTGCAAGACTCATCATGAGAGATGTTTTTCATATGCCAGGCACCCTGAGTTTCCCCACCTCACATACTTCAACTGACACAGTGTGCTTTGGAAGGGCGCCAGATTCCATTAATTAAACTATTATCTTCTCTCACTCTTTTTTTTTTTTTCCCCCTCCTTAACTTCAGTTTATTGAAGATCTCATAGCTCTGAGGAATCCATTGTTTATTTTAATTAGAAACAAGGATTTGTCTGGAAATATGTATGCGACGCTAGCTTCAATAACCATGCCGTGGCTGGATTTTTGTAAAATTCCCAGGTGAAAACAAAAAGGTTGCTAGCTTGAAGTTAAGGTCACAAAAGTATCTTTCATTTCAGCACAAACCATAAGAAAAATCAGAAAATCTCCAGTTAAGAAAAAACTGAAGATCAGCATCATTACACATACATTAACTCAAATTCATTCATGGCTAGCTACCTCCAGGACACAAGTGTACAATCATTGCCATAAACCTACAGGATTTCTTTGCTAATTTGACAGATACAGAGGGAAAAAAAAAGGAGGTAGTACTCTAGCCTGAATTTACAGCCAAGTGTTTGCACATGCTTGTGCTTCTGATGTTTAGGATCTTGCTAAATTTATTATTAGCCATGAGATGAAAGCTATTGCTACTCTCTGGTCTCAGTTACTATAGTTATTCTATAATTAGACAGGTTAGTTACTCTACAGAAGCCCACCTCGTCCTCAGATGCCTGAGTTAAGTGTCCTGCTCCTTACACATGGCTTCTCTCCGTCCCCCTTCGCACTTCAGGATTCCTTTATCCCACTTGTCAGGCACAAGAGAGACGCACACATCCCAGAATGACCAATTCCAACGGCACAGCTTTGGAGCTGTTTAGATGTTTGAGACAGACACAGAGAATTCAGGACTTGGGCTCGAAGGCAAAGGCAGCCCCTAACACGCACACTGGGAGATGAACCTGCCTGGCAGGCGGGGAAGCCCCATTCCACACCGGCCTCTTGCTGGATGTTTGCATTTGCTGATGAGCTGTTTAGTTTTTGGAACTGGCTTCAGTGCAGAATAGACAATTTCTTCATACCAGTTATCAATCACTTGATACAGTTTTTAATTCATCCTCTTAGGGAAGTTCATTTGGGGGTGAAACTATCACTACCTCCAAGGGAACATCTTACTACTAACTTCTTTTTTTTTCTCCCTTAAAAACACTGAACGTTGATGTAGGGAATTCTCCGTAAACCACAAATATACATTTGAAGAGTTTCATCCAGTCTTGGCTCAGCTTTAGCATTTCAATTACAGAGAGCAGAAGGGAAGGAGCACGACTGAAAGATGGCTACTTAGGATCTCGCTACTTAGTAGAAAGAACCATCTGTACTGAAAATAGTTAGATCAGTTTCTCTGGGAAGAGACAAAGGAGTTATAATCACTAGCCATAAGGCCAGCTAAGAAAGGCAAGTCGGTTTTGGTTTGCATTTATTCCCTAATATCCGCAAACACAATAAGCTCCACGTATTGTGAATTATCAGGCCCTGTCTCTCTCTCTTCTTTTTCTTAGTGTGTGATTGAGTGTTCTGCCTGGAAAGTGACTCTGATGCTGAGAGTCTTGAATTCTGCTGAAGGTTGGAGCAGAGGCAATTTTGCAAGGCAGGAATTATTTTAAGACCTTTGCTACAGCTCTGCAAGGGAATAACCTTGTTATCAGTGGAACAGAAAGATGGAGAGGGATGAATGACCTGACCGCAGAAAGAAGCATCTGCAAGGTTTAGGTAATACTGGCTTGGCTTATCCTCAGCCTAGGACAGGCTCTGAAAACCACCAAAGAGGTGTTAAAAGTAGTTTTGAATAACTGCTGCCAGCAGCAGCAATGTCGTTTGGCATGATGAGAACAGAAAGAAAGGATGACCTGTGTTCCCATTGCAGCTCGTTCCATCACGCGATACGATCAGCAAAGACATGCCTTGATCTCAGGGTCTTTACTCACAGAGGTGAGTTCTGCATGGGAGGTGAAGCGTGAAAGATTACACAAAACTTCCCACTCAAATTTTTGCAACCACAAATGCAATTGATATTTGAAATATTATCTTTCTGGACAAACACTCTAATGAAACCCCAGGAAACAATACTGAAATGCAGCTGCTACCACGGCACTGCAGCAGATGCCATTTATCCCCAGCGACGTAAATCCTGGCTTCCTGGCTTCACTGGGGTTGAGTCCCTGTCAGATATGTCTTTCAAGGACTCTTTCTAAATACGCTGGACTCTTCTGCTGACTCATCTCCAAACCAAACCAGGTGGGTCCCATTAACTTCAATTCAGGAAGTTAAAATATGGAGAACGTCTCCACAGTCGGCCAAATATTTTGGCAAGGAAAAACCCTGGAAAGGAGCCAGTTCAGGAAGCAGCTCAGGATAATAGGGTTTATATTTGTTGGTGAAGTGAAGGAAAACCCCAAGGTGCAGAGTGATTTGGGTGACTCAACCTGCTTACAATCTCCCATAACTGCAACAGGTCCAAGCCATTGTGTTTTAATTCACATCTAGTCCTGAATATCTGGCTGAAAACAGATATTTATGATAGTTTAGAGCAACCATTAGAGTGCCATAAGTTTAAAAAGAAGATGGGAGAAAGTTGTTCTTTTCCAACCACATTGCTGTGAATTTGATTCCAGCTAACTTTTGGGTTTTCCTATCATTTTTGAGAACAATCCAATCACTTCACTTTCAGTTGAAAAACTGACTACTAAAAATGAGCTGAATGTTTTTTCTTAAATCAGTTGGCCAGATGGTAAAGAAGTACAGTGAATTTCCCAGACAAAGAAGAATTTGGAATGGTCTAGAAATTGGTTAGAGGTTGGTTTTTTTTATTGAGGAGGTACATGATAAGGTATTTTTCTGTTTCTTTGCAGAAAAATTAGAAGACAGAATAGTTGGAGATTAAAGAAATCAGTGTAGGAGCCCAGATCACTGATTTACTCACCATTTTGCAGTCTTATATCACAAGAATTTTGTAAAGCATTCCTCAAGAGCAAGCTATATGAGATCAGAGGTTGAAGAAGAACAATCGAGGACAAAGTTCCACTGCATCCTGGCTGGCCACTAGTCTGACATCTTTAATTGCTAAAAATAATAAATAATAAATGCTAAAAATGGTAAAGGTTATTTATGCCTTCCTACAACATCCCTGTGCCTTTTTAATAACAGGCTTACTTTTAAATGTAGGGCTCTGAAGTGATGAGCATTTCGAGGTAAGCTGTAGGCATATATGTAATTTTGGAGCTTTAACTTTTGCAGTTTATGGAGCTTTTTTTGCTTCCTTGTCTTTGAAAGTGACTATTTAGGGAATCATTAGCTAAAAAGTACTAGAAATGCCACTGGTATTGCTTGCACTACTGCCTTTCAGCTGCTCTGTAATTGGAAAGCTGGTGAATCCAGATCTGCAAAGGACAGGCAGGACTGTCTGATTTACCAGAAATACTTGTAGTGGCTAAAGCAGTGACACCTCATCCCATCCAAACCATCACTCACTCGGTTCCCAGGCAGGAAGGAGTTTCACCTGAAGAGTGAGACTGTGTGAAAAACCTTTCTAGTCATGCATCAAGTACTGCCCAGTTCCAAATTCAGCTGATACTGAGTATTTCCAGCTCTACCTTCAGAATCAAATAAAACAGTTTCCATCTTTTATCGCCGTCTTCTTCCCACAAACGTATCTGCCAAAACGCCAAAACTGGACAAAACTCTTTTTCAGGAGGGACCCTGGGGGCAATTCCTCTATTTCTGTCACTTGACCTAGATGTCTCCAACACACAGAGCCAGCTTCTAGCACTGGAAATCTTGAAACAATTTTCTTTTCCATTTCATCTCTTGAATGTAAAGAGGGTGAGTAATCCTAACAATTGAGACCAGCTTATATCCATAGCAAATAGAAACACAATCCCAGTAGCCATGTACTTGCCATTTGACAAGATATGACATATCTGACACAATATCTGCTGTTTTGTTCAGTCTGGCAGACTATCATTTCCTTGCAGAGTTTCAGTAATACATTTACAGACCCATTTAAAGCTATCCCTCGGGGGCTACTGAACAAGGAAAGCGGTGCCTTACTCATAAAGTTAAGGATACTTGAAACAGAACTGAGCTCCTGTGGAGCCACTGGATTTGAATTGCATCACTGTAAAGACAAAAACAAACAAACAAAATCCTCTGCTCTACAGAAAATTACGTACATATTGCACAGGAATAGCTGTTCGATAAAGATTAGCCTTTTCTGCACTCTAAATATGATACCCGTTCACCTACTTAGAGGAACTAAAAGAGAAAAAAAACAATTTTCAGGAGAGATTACAGTGAAACCACAAATTCTGTCAGTTCCTTCAGTCTTTTAAATTCATTCAATGATTTACTTACTTTTATGGCAAAATCATCAGTGATTCACTGCTTACTTTGTTCCCAGAACAGAGAGATCTAATGCTCTAGCGTGACAAATTCCAAAGAGAAAACTATTTTAACTTGCTTTCTTTTTTATGTAAGTCCTGTTCCCATCCATTGCTCGCACAAGGACTGCGTTGGTAAAAGCTGAGATGAAAAGAACAAACGGAGGTTCACTGTGGCAGAACTGGGTCCAATAAGCCTAGTTTTCCATTTATAGAGAGTTTGCACGTGCTTTTCTTTAACCCAGATTTGGGGTATGTATCCGAAATCATGACATTAGGCAATGTCTTTAAAAGGAGAGGTGCAATAATTTCAAATAATAACGACATGTATAAATCTGGCATTCTGAGAAGTAAGCGTATTTTCATGCTGTCTCTTCAACGTATTTATAAATTGGCAGCACTCTGAAAAATTGATCTGGTGATAACAAGTCAGGGTCTACACTGAAGCACTTCTCACCCTGGGATGGTGGGCAGAAGTCTCCCATTCCTACGCAGTCAGGTTACGCATGGATTTCTCTACACTTCAGAAAACTTGGAATCCTTCTTCACCTACTGGGACCAACTCAGCTGCAAGCTTGTTGTGATCTACACTTACTCTTGCTATTCACATTTCTCTCCCAGGTATGTTATTTACATTTCACAGAATTTACTGTTGGTTTAGTTTTTAGCCTAACTCCTGGTTTTTCCATGGCTGCTAGGAACCACTGACTAGTTCCTCTGCTGGTTTTCCCAGATCGAAATGTCATCTACACAAACCTTTGTACCTTCTGTACCATCAAACAGTTGTTGTATTTTCCTTTGAACACCTCAGGTGTTGAACACAGCCCAAAGGGCAGGCTGAGGAAACGGTGTCTCCCAAAGGGGGTGTTGAATGCACAGAAATGTGTGCTGTATTTTTCTAAGGGCACCTGCCAGAACCCTGCTGACACATCAAGCATAGAAAAATATTTGCCATCAGCCATCTCTTCCAGATTTTTTTTGCCTTTTTACACGGTTATTTAGTTCATTTGGGTCTATATGTAAACAAAATGCTACACAATACAGGCCTGCCCTGACAGCACACTGATGGACACAGCAAGCAACTAGAAAAACTGCCAGGCTCAGCTTTTGGTTCTCTCCCTTCAGCAGGAGGAAGCTCTGTCCCAGAAGCACTGCTAAGGGGAGGTTGAATTCTTTCAGCTCTCTACTCTTTTCTCCCAAGGCTGCCTTCAAGCTCTTCCTTAACTGCTTAGGCTTCTCACTCTTCCAGTAATTCACTCCCCAAAAATTATTATCACTATTTCCTGTGTTGTTATTGCAAACTGTTTACTTTAAACTGTTTGTTAGCCTATGCAATTCCTTGCTGGAAATAAATGACTGATAACAATGATTCGTTTTCGCCCATTTAACTTTTCTATGGTCTGGGGCTTCTTCTTTTTTTTTTTTTTTCTGGTGTGAATATCATTCCTGGCTCCAGCTTGGATTTGTAGCCAAGCCAAAATGAAGAAACGTCCTATTGACTTTCAGGTCAATAGTCTATTCATCTTCTGCTGCAACACTTTCTACCACCTTTGTGAAGAATCTCTTCATAGAGTACATTCCCCGATTCATAAGGCAGAAGTACATGCTCAGAATTAAACAGGACCAAAACCACAAGGGTACTTGCAGAAAGAACTCAACCATCAAAAAGGGACATCAAAATAGAGAAAGGACTCTTGCGTGGCTGGATGACTCCAGAGATCAGGCATTGAAAGGCAATGAGGAAAATGACACAAAGAACTCAGAGGTTTATCTGAGGAGGACCAGTTAAAGAACGGACACGTGAGAGGTCATGACCTGATGGCAACAAATCTTAACTGGAAAAGACAACTCAAATCATGAGAGAGCCCTTTTTAAGGCAGACGCTGTAGAGACCCAGGTGATAGCAGCAAAGTCTTCCAGTTCTGCTTTTTGAATAAAGGCTGGGATCTATTTATTGGCTCCCAGGTTGCATGCAGTACGTACAAGCTTCCAACAGGACAGGACTGGAAGTTACTCAGCTTTTCACCTACAACTAACCGCAGCTGGAACTGCAATACTCCTCTCTATTCTGGACACAAACTCCAAAGAAGAATCACGACTATAATGTGTTTGCAATTGTCTTATTTTTGAAACATCTATATTTTCCTTGAATATTAAAAGACACATATTTTCTTTTGCAGGCAAATGCATGACATATGGCCTAGTTTTTCCCCCCAGAAAAGGCATAATGCCATCACTGAGCCATGATTGCACAGTTGTTAAACAGCAGGGATTATCGGGCAGGACAATATTAAGTGGTATTTAACAGCAAGACCAAAGTTCCTTGTCAAATGCTTGACTTAGTGTTCCTTGATTGTTAGCATCCCAGCAATGAGACCTTTTGCACTGAACCATTTTTCATTTTGACAACAAACTACCGCAGCTATCCAATGTTGCCTTGCTGGAGCTGACAGCAAAGTATTTTTGTGGCAGAAATATTACTATTCAGTGGGGTTCAGGGCTGAAGGATAGACGGTTTTATCCCTTTCCTTTCAGAGTGCAATGGCATTCCAAGCAGTAGGTGTCCTGAGTCACTGCCTGGCTAATGTACTCAGTATGATCCTCTGTCTAGTCATAACAATGGTGGAAAAAAAAAGAGAGAGAAAAAGAAAATCAAACCCTTGATGCAATTGTTTAAATTACAGACTACCTTCTTTTAGATGCATCTTAATGAAGATGTATGGTGGGAGACAAGGGGATAGGGAAGGAAGGTTGAATTACTGATTTAGAGGTGAATTTCCAAAAGGTTTTTAAAGAATCTGAAGTGCCTTTAAACCTCCACCAAAGCTGTTTTTATTAAAGCACTAAAAGCAAGAGTGCTTATGAAAGTTATAGTGTGATGTGAGCACAAGGCAGGAAATAAAGGGGAAAAAAAGGGGGAACTTAATGAAGGTTTAATCTTCAAGGGAATATGGACTTCAGGACTGTAAATCTAATGGAATGGTCCTATATTCTAATGTCAAAAGCTGGCATCTTATGCCAGCAAATTTAACATTTTCAGTTGAGAAATCTAGTTTTAAACCCAGCTATTTATACTGTTAAAAGATGAGATGTGGTAGTTGGAGAAAGAACCATGTTATTTTCAAAGGTCTTCCCGACTGACAGATTCGTTAGTGAGTTTATCACTCATTTTCCATAATTTTCTGTATGTACATACACCCTCTGTGCTTCCAGGCTGGAAAATTTCCATGAAAAATCCTGAAAATTTGATTGTGAGGTACTCTGGAAACAGACAGAAAAGCATACTGGTTTTCACTGTAAGAGAAACAAACCTAGGAGTTTGTTATCTCTATTTCTGATACTTATTTTAAAATTCCTGCATTTCTTTAGTTTCCCTTTTCTTCATGTTTCTCTTTGAGAAGGAAAGCAATGGCCCACCTTAAATTCACACCTTAGACTTCATTCTTTTCAAGTAATTCCAGTAAGGTTCCTGGAGAAACAGTTGCATTAATACTGGAATTTAATAAACCATTTTATTTTTTTGCTTCGCTTTATTTCAAGGGGAATCATCTGGACACGGCTATCTAGAACCTTTGTGGCTTTAAGATTGCAGCTGGTGCCCATTCAAACCTTCCAGAAATATAAGATCTTATGAAAATCCTGTTAAGCTGAAATGCCACTGAAAGCTTTTTTTCCCCCTATTCTCCAAAATCGTTGTATGTTCACATAGATATTGGAAATGTTGGCTATCTCTGGCAATATTACTGGACAGAGCATTTTTACAACTGTTGATTTCTGTGTACAGTGGGCTGTCACTTCGCACCCACAACCTTCTGCTGGTTGGAAACTCTACCTGTGCTCTGAGCAAGCCATGTTCCCTGGGGCTCTTGATTTGCCACAAAAGATTAAAATGCTGTGCTCCAAGCTTTACAGATAACACTATGAAAAATGCAGAAGATAAGAGAAAATGTTATCCAAATATCATTCATTCTGATACATACTTCAATTGATTCATCTTGTCATTCTGACAACATGAAAATTGTAGGCTCATCTTAACATAAACGAGCGAAATTTTCTGATGGTCTAATCAAATTCAATATAAAACTGAAAAAAAACCCTATTATTTTGAACATAGAAAACTATAAAAATTTTCAATTGCCATGAGAATACTGCCCAACTCAGAAACATGAAAAGCTTATAAATGATGAATGATTAGCTTAGATGCTATAGCTATTGTCTCTTTTCTCATTTATCCACCCATCTAAATCACATGGTACAGAGTTCTTTATCTAACTTCACACCAACAGACAAACACTGAAGGAGTAACAAAAATTGCAAAAATAGCTCACAAAATGCATTCATCCCTATTGCTGCTTTCAGTAAAATAAAGGCAAATTATCATCAACAAACAACAGACTCAATCCTATGACAAGGAACTAGGGAACAGAGTTTCTATGTTTTCATGTCTGTAAAAGGACACTAGACTTGGCTGGGTACAATGTGACTCGGAATTAAAGTACAATAATCTGCATGTACTTTAAAGCAGCAATAAAACCTCCCAATTTGCACCTAAAATGCAGGTCTTCAAATGAAATTCCACGTGAATTCCTAGTGACTGACAGAATAGACACTGGACCACAATTTCAGCATTTCAGGAAGTGCTCAGTACATATACCTTTTCCTGCTTTCACAAAAAAAGTAATCTTGTCTCTTGCCAGAATATTTGGCTTCCAAAGTCTAGTTCAGCTGCTATGGGAATTGTATAAAACAGTTTGTTCTCAAGTAATTAACACATTTGAAATAAAATAGTTATGCCAGCAATAATCATGCCTTTCTAAAAACGGATTAAAATTAATACCCTTGGTCTGAATATCTCTGAAGGCTGTGGTGTTTACTAGTATTCAAACCAGTATCTGAACGCTGTAGTTAGTCTCTAATTTCTATAATGAGCAAACCTAAAAACCTGTATCTGGATAACCCTTAAATTAGGGATGTCTGAGGTCTGGAGCCTGATCAAGTTGTACACTGTGTGGTTTGGGCACCATCTGGATTCCCTCCACATCTATCTTCCTTGTGGATGCACTTGTTTTTAAATGCTCACTGCTTTG
Source organism: Tauraco erythrolophus (assembly GCF_009769465.1). Classification (NCBI taxonomy): domain Eukaryota; kingdom Metazoa; phylum Chordata; class Aves; order Musophagiformes; family Musophagidae; genus Tauraco; species Tauraco erythrolophus. Next base: position 2,055,367 of record NC_141484.1, read on the forward strand.
TACGTGTGCTGGTTTGGGCTGGGGTAGAGTTAATTTTCTTCTCAATAGCTGACACGGGGCCATGGTTGGGATTTGTGCTGGAAACAGTGTCGGTAACACAAGGATGCTGTAGCTATCACAGAGCCAAGGCCCTTCCTGCTTCTCACCCACCCCACCAGCGAGCAGGCTGGGGGTGCACGAGAGGTTGGGAGGGACCCAGCTGGGACAGCTGACCCAACTGACCACAGGGATATTCCACACCATACGACATCCTGCTCGGCATATAAAGCTGGGGGAAGAAGAAGGAAGGGGGGGACGTTCGGAGTGACGGCGTTTGTCTTCCCAGGTAACCGTTAGGCGTGATGGAGCCCTGCTTTCCCGGAGATGGCTGAACACCTGCCTGCCCACGGGAAGTGCTGAAGGAATTCCTTGTTTCGTTTTGTTTGCGTGCACGGCTTTTGCTTTACCTATTAAGCTGCCTTTATCTCAGCCCACGAGTTTTCTCACTTTTGCCCTTCCGATTCTCTCCCCCATCCCACTGGGGGGAATGAGGGAGCGGCTGCTGGGGTTAAACCACGACAATATGATGTGCATACTCCTAGAGAAACAACTCCGGGAGGCCCACCCATGCTACTGTTGACCCTTCTGAAAGCTCTTCAAAACGCCAGCTTCTCCATTTGTTTTATCTCCCCTCACAGCAATTCCAACAAGAAAATCCCTGAATCTTTTAGCAAATCTCCCCAGGCTACAGGACAAGGGACGTTCCTTATAGGAAGGTGCTTAATTAATCACCAAAGAGACACAGAGCTTCCTGCCTTGCTCCACCCTTGGCAAAGCTCATATCCAAAAGCTGAATGAACCATCAAGACTTTTAGATCTCTCCACCAGCAGTGGCTAAGTTAAAAGTTAAACCAATTCAGATGTGTCCTAAAATGAAAATCGATCTACTGGCATTTCCTTCAGTGGATGACGCTTCAATGGCTCAGGCAAAAACGAGACACTGAATTTGTAATTTAGATGCTTTTGGCGAGCCTTCAGCTCCAGACACCTCGGGGCTTTGTCCAACCTACAAACGCAGAAATACAATATTGCACATGCAATTTTACAGGAATATTGAAAATCCTTCATTTCGCAAGCCGTATTTTCAAAGAGAGTGCAGTTAATCGCAGCACTCAGAAATAAGCTATTTTCTCCAACAGACACAAATCACCTCCACTGTTAGACCCGGGTGAGAAGCTGCTGCTTGAATGGTTTGGAGAAGGAAACACATCCGAACCCGCCACGGCAATTTCCGTAAGGGCAGAGATGAGACGCGTGGCAGAGGCTGCGTGTGCCTGGCAGCTGCTGATCCAGGAGCATTTGCAGCCTTTACTGGTAAGATAATCACTTCAGACTGGAAAAAAAAATTTAATAGGAAGGAATAGTGAAGAGCTGGTTCTCACATCATGATGTGAATGAGATTAAAAATTTGATGTACTTTATGTTCATGTAAGCCTGAATCTTCTACACCTGCAGGCATACAGGTACAACTATAAAACTTTACGTGTGAGTGAATTCAAGAAAAAACGTTGTAAATATTTTAAAGTGACTGTTCTATGTATGTCAGGTGATACTGATGACAAAAAAATGGCCTCATTCGATCTGGTCATATTCAGCATACAAATTCATCAGCTGCTTATTTTAAAGCACAGATTGTTCAATATATGTAAAACATATCTATATTTTTATATATACTTTTATATATATAAGAAAAATATATGTAAAAGTGCACCTCAGAAACTTGTTAAGATAGACATGGAAAATATATTACTCTGTGAGTACCCTAAGAACTACTCCATCAATGCACCTTCTTCTTAGGAAAACCTCAAGATATCACAGGGACATTTATAACTTGAACAGTCTTTGATGAGGAAAAAAAAACCTCCAGAAGGGTTATGTTCAGCAAGAGATCCGTAAGCATTAACAAAACAGATGATCCATAAATCAGGGACAAGTGCTGTGTGATAGCTCCGTCTCTTCCGAAGTGAATTAAAGCCCAGCAGCCATTACCAGAGGCTCCTCTAAACGATTCCTAACTCCTGTCCCCACCCCACACTATATTTTTCCCTTTTTTGCTTGGAAGCCACAAGTCTGGAGGGTTCTCAGTGTGAGCTGTGCCTCTGTCAAAATCACTTCGCACCCGCAGGAAAATTTTTTAATATGAATTGGGCTTTAAAAAACTTTACCTTGATTTAGGGAGAATATAAAGCGGGGCCATAGTCAATGTGGTGTTTGTACGCATCGCAGTGGATACTGTGACCTGAAGGATATCTGCCACCAAGGCAACATTAAGTCCTAACTCACATTTAAAGAGCTTCCAAAGAAGCTCTTTATTCAAGGCAGTTTTTAAAACGAGCAAAGCAACGTGATCTAGAAGCAGATATTAAATATATATATATATAAATATACAAGCCTTTTAGCTAAACACGCTTCCAGGGAGTTTTTTGCTGCAAGTGATGAGTTACCTCACTACAGCAGGGTCTGCTGTATTTTATTGCTTTTCAGGAGACACAAGTCAGCAGTGAGTGAAGCAGTTCGTGCCAGGAGTCAGCCCCAAGAGAAAGGCAGTGAGGACACCACTATTTGCAGATGTACAGTTCAACACAGAATTGCAACACACTTCTATTTTCATTTGCCAAAGAAGTCTGTGGAGTTGCTCCTGTAATTTCAAATCCATTAGTTTCCCTCATGCCACTTTAAGAAGGATGAAAAAAGGAAAAAGAAAAGGGGAAAAAAAAAAAGGAAAAGAAAGGTAACCACAGATTTTATGGGCTGACAACTGATGGCTAAGCTACTGGTCTATTGGCTTTGAGTGCAGGATCCATTACAGATACCTAAACTACATTTTATCCATAAACTACATTTCAACAGCATTGCAGCTAGCAGACTCTGCAGGAGACAATGGGAGTTGGTTCAGCTCCAGGGAAGCTGGGGAAAGGTCTCTTGGAAAGCTGACTGTGCCATAACCACTCGTGTATATTATCTTCCGGCATAATCAGACTTTAAGCTCAGGGACACTTTGCCTCCTGATGCAACTGGGAAATCACATCAGAAAAGGGATTAAAGTGCAAGTTCTCAGCCTCTTTTCTCTGCTGCCATTTTGGCTGAAGCAATCTCTCTGGATGACTTGATGTCATATAATACACTCACCAACTGCCTTAAAAAAATAAGCGGCTTTTGTGTACAATGGGACGTGTGTGTACGGACCTGCAAAACCACACAGATGGAAAAACAGCCAGCTATTCTTCAAACCTAAGTGAGTCCTTTCCTCACAAAATGTTCTTAAAGCCCTTTCCAAGCATTATTTAATTTCGCTAAACTTTGCAACATAACCCTTTGCAATATCTCTATTTAGCAGCTGGAAAGACTGAGGGATGGGGAAATGGAATGTGCCACCTGAAGGGGATAAGTACGCCAGAGGTCTGGGTCGTCGTCTTGACCCGTGGGCTGCAGCTGAGATCTACAGGTAATCCTCCTCCCACGCAATTCCAAAGTAGGAAAACTTGGTAGCTAGGAACTACAAAGTGTTTCCCGTTTTCGAGGAAATGGTTATAACCGTGATTCTCTCAGTGTGCCCAGTGGGAGATACAGGAATATTTTTACCCATCTCAGCAGTTGACAAATTTTCCCACAGATCTTCGAGGGAATTTAGATTTCTTTCCAAAGCAATAAAACCTGAGATTTTTAATACTGACATGTTTCTGTTTCTCTTAGAAAAATCTCCTCGGCCTTTTAATTCCTCTTGAAGGTTACCTCTAAGCGATGGACATTCATTCCACAGGCAAAAAGGCAGCTTCCCTTTAAAAGCAGCATATTTGGAAAGACCATGTGCCCACTGCATTATCTGTCTGAGCTTTGATCTGACAGCTTTTCATCCCGGTGCTGGAAAAGACAGCTCTTTGGTGCATCCCGAGAACTGTGTGCCTGGAGCACATTGTTCCCCATCAAGGCACTGCAGGGCCATCTCTCAGCAAGCATCCTTGATCCGGCCAAGGCAGGGGCTCCAAGTCAGCCAGGCTGCTAACAGGACCTGTTAACGATGAACTCCTGGCGTATGACAGGACAGAGATGTTTCACATTCCAGCCTTTGATGCCTTTCGGACCTTAGCTGACAGACATGGTGTCTTCAGACATGGTGTAGAACGGCCTTTACAGGCAAGCAAACAGACTGAAAAAACAATGCGGTTGTTTAACAAATTAAAGGAGGGGAAGTCTTTGCCCAGACCATTTGGAAAGAGCTGGAAATGACAGTCATTCTTTCTAAATTTGTTCCCTTCTGGTTTATTTCCCCTTCGCAAAAGTGTTGTTAGAAGAGAGATGTTAGAAGCGTTGTTAGAAGATGATGTTAGAAGTAGATGATGTTAGATGTTGTCGAAGAAGATGTTAGAAGCGTTGTTAGAAGAGAGATGATTGTGGTCGAAGGTGTGAGCCAGACACTCACCAAACACGGAGCTGTAGGACGTTTCCCGTGTATCACAAAGGATGCTAGAGCCTTTACCTACATCCAAGTACCTGCTTCACCAATAAACCTCTGCAATACATTGTCCTGAGCTGCGATGGAATCGACATCATTGAAGATGAAAACCAATTAAGAAACCTGCTCGATGAGGTGACCTCTAAGGGTTCTTACAGCACTTTTTCTGCTAGTCACCATTTGCGAACACAACAACGCCTGTTTGAAAGCCTCACAGCAGGAGACATCCCGTACTTCAGGAACGCATTTGGGATCGTTCCCTGCGTACCTATTCACCCGAGCGAGCGAGAAAACAACATTTATTTATCGTAACAAAAGAAACGCCTTGAGAGATCTTCTGGCCCTTGCCAGAACAAAAGAGAGAAACGAACAGCTAATTAGTCTCCTAACGACTTATTTTCTACCCCCTCCCTACCTTATTTTAAATAAAACCTGATGATCCAAAGTATTCCTTGGCTTCTTGCTCTGTAACCAACCGGCTCTCTGTGGAAAGAGCTTCTTTTTTTATGGCTACGTATTAAAAGTAAACCAGCCTATGCCAGGTTTGGATAAAAGGCTATTTATTTTCAACCAATTTGATAGCTGCAGTTTTCGGTAATTGAATTTTCTGTGGTCAGAGAAGCAGTAATCTTAGAAACCAAATAAATATTTTTTAATAAAATGGAACACTGAGAAACCCTATAATAATGTCAAATATGTAGCCACTTATGGATGGATAAATATTTTAAGAAATTTACATCTCACCCAATGCTTTAGGCTTTAAGCTTCCCTGGAAATTTCAGACAACACTATTTTATGTCGGGGAGGGGACGTGGGGGCAATGGAGCGGACTTAGATAAAGAGCTAAATATTAATCCTTCAGTTTGCAGCAGGTTTTACTTCCAGTATTTCTACAGCAGTTGCTGGTTTAATGAAGAAAAGAAAAATCAAAAAACATTTTCTCAAAACCTTTCCACTCGCTCGTGCCAATCCATATGACGCAGGTTGTTCTGCAGTCACCCATGCTTGCACAAAAATGGCCAACTCAGCCAGAATCACCCTTAAAAACCTCTGCAGAGTCACAGATGTGTATTACTGCCCTGCGCCCACAACAGAAAATCATGATGAACCTTTGGGAGAAAAACAGTTATTGTTGAAGCCACTTGTCTCCTGACAATCAGAATATAGCACTTGAAAGGACACTGGTCTGCACTGGTTTGTGCAAACTGGGAGGACGGGGAGGTTTGACTCAGAAATCCTTCAGCAAACTAAGGATGAATAAGACAGGATGAGAAAGAAAACAGTGAGATGCTCACTTCTGCCATGGATAGCCACACAATAAATTGCAGTTACAGGTCACAACACAAATCTGGGTGTTTCCTTGAGGTTTTGTGCAAATTCTTGTATCTGAAGGGGCTACTGCCTGCTAAACACAGGGGAAGGCACTTACAAAGAGTGCTGCAGTGCAGGAGACAGGCTGTGGAGGAAAGACGCCTGTGCTCTCCGTATGCTGGACCTTCAAGAAGTCCACATTTATGGGACACCTAGACCCAGGGGCCTATGCCATCCCAGATGCCAACACAGATCCCTGCTGCCACCAGCCAGCAACGAAGTCGTAAAATCCCTGATAACTTTGCCAAGCTCCTTTTCCAAACTTGGTGTGTTTTCCTTTGCTTGGGGGTCTCTTGCTTTCAGGACATATTTATTTTCTAAAATAGTGACAAGTCATTATGGAATAAATGAGTTTCACTGGGATGTAAAATAGAGATAATAAATAGAAATAATAAAGGACAGGTCCATTGCTCGGTATTACCGTTCTCTTACGGTGACACCTGCTGGCAAATGCAGATTCCTGTAACAACAACTGGCAAAGGATCAATTGCAAAATTAACAGGGATTAGTGAGTACAGGTCAGGTTTTTTGTGAAACGATACACAGGGAAGTGGAAGGAACCGGAGCTATTCAGCCAAAGTAAGAAAAGACAGAAGGAACATACATCAGGTCTTCAAATACATGAAGTGCTAACAGGAAAGAGAATAAATTGCTCTCCATATCCATGGGATAAGACGTAATAAAGGACTGATGCATACACTATCGAAGCAACAAAGATTTGGGTAAGATCCCTGTTTAGTAAAATGTTCCTGCTGTGAAGCTACTGCTCTGAAATCTCCTTCAGAACAACTGGGCACACGGAGTCTCACAAGTTCCAGTTACACTTTTTCTCCTCCCAGCATGTCCGCTTGTCCAAGCCTGATCTATTACTCAATCAGACCAGTCCTAGTTCAAATATAACCACTGCTTTTCAGGCTGCGCCGTCTTTTTTTTTATTATTATTTTAAATGTTGATGAAAACTGAAACCCAGGTGGTTTTCAGCATGACACTCTGTGGAAATCAGGTATGAAATTACCTGTTTATTAATGATGTGTCAGGAGAATGACACGCTAGCAGCCAACTCCAGCACTGGCAGTGCTAATGTAGAAATAACAACCATGCATTACACACAATATGTATTCTACAGGACTGTAACTTTGCATCTCTAGAGACACAGCTGAAACCCATATGTTTTATCTCAAAAACTCAATCCCTGAAAGTGATGATTCCAAAATGGAAGTTAAACATATGCTTGGTCACTATTTTGCTGTATCACCTCCCTGGGATTTGTGTGTGAGTGAACAATTGACATCAAACGTGCAAAGACTCAGAATGTCATTAGTCAGTGCTCCAGGCATGGAAAAGCACTGGTGGTGGGATGGGGTTTTGCAAGGACATACCACATTGCTGAGCCTTGCAACAAGATGCACCATTAGCATCTGACCTGGGACAGACACGTAGCATTCTTGGTGTCACATGTAAAGATCATTATTTCATGATTACAAACTCTTGAGTTGTTTCCACAATACTATCCACCACATCGAACAGAGTGGAGATAAACCATAATTCACAGTAGATGTCAAAGCAAATCTTGTTCAGCTGCAAGATCCTTGAAAAATCTTCAGTACATTTGCCAGTGAGTTTCTCTCTCTTACAATAAGGTTCATGTTTTCTTCTCTTTATTCTGGAAGCTTCTTGGGATAATACATGCGTCTGTCATCATGGAACCAGAAGGACTAAGTTTACTGAAAACTTTTACTAAGGATGTATCATAGCCACTGTGGATTGTTCTCTTATTGCCAAAGAGGAGCTGTTTCTTCATGTTTGGAGAGTTTATCCTCCAAGTTTGAGTCTTTGCAAGTACCTTGTAACACAGGATATCAAGAACGGTTACGAACATTTTTTCCAGGCAACGGGGTCTTTGTTATGGAGACTCCATTTTACAATATTTGCCTTGTTCAATAAGGAAAGATGCATCTTTGAGCAGATTTGCTGGTGCAGCTCTGGGGCATCATGCAATATTTATATTCTGTTAATCTTATAGCTTTAAATGAAAGATGGAGGAGGCCAAATCCAACCTTTATATAAATGCCATTGATTTTGGGTTCTAACAGCATTGGATTTAGGCCAGCATTTTCCCTTGCCTCACTCTTCGCCTTTCAGAATATTTGTGGAAATGAGTAACAGGGTCATTTGGTATTCAGCCCTGGATATGAATTATAATCTTGGTATAAGCTACATAGAAATTTAAAAGGCAAATTTTTCACCTCAGAAACACACTTTTCTTCAACCAGCCAGAAACCCCAGTGCCAGACTCAGCCCATGGCTTGCAAGAAAGCAAGGGAGCACACACACATCTGCACACGCAGTGACACACTGGAGGTTTAGTGGGCCCCACTTCAAAAGCAGAACAAAACGACCAAGTATTCCACGCTGAGTAAGGGGAACAGCTTGGAAACTGTTCAGAAACCTGAGGGGGTTCACAAGATTGGCATAATCAAGTACATAAATTTACATAATATCTGCATCAAAAATAGAAGCCAGCCACCTTTATGTTCTCCTGTACCTTTATTCAATAAGGGCTATAATGCAATTAAACGACTCTACACATTTAACATTTCTTCTCTGAGCCATTTCCTGAAGCGGTCGGTTCCTGCCCCCTTCAGAGCTGTGAGTACAACGAGGCAACAGAGGAGTCAGGCAGGACCAACTTCATCTGAGGTTACCCTGTCCCAAAAGGAATGTGGATACTGGGGAGACTGGGTCAGATCTTGAATGTTAAGGAGCACCTTTCTGTTTCTTGGATTTGATGAACTAGTAATCGCACAAAACCTACAGAAACATCATAATCCTGCTAGATTTAGTCGCCTTCATATTCCTGGACGTAGTAAAACTCAGTCTGAATTGGTGCTTGACTCTGACCAGCTCCTCTTCAGATGATAAAAGCCTGAACTAGAGTGACCTAGCTGGGGTTGTAGGGCCCGAGATCAATGCTCAGAAGGGCAGGGTTGGTCATACTCCACAGCTGGAGCAAGAGACTGAGGTTCAGTGCTGAGACAACGTGTATGAACCGTCAGAAATGGACCTCTACTCCCCTGACACCTCCATCACTTTGTAGCTCTTCCCGTTTGAAACTGATTCCCCCCTCCAGCTGCGTATCAACACATCCAACACTTCTCTGTTTTTCTGATTTTCTCTTCTCTCCTCATAGCTCTCCTCAATAGCTCTGCTTTCACCTTAACTTCAGCTTATTTCATCACTGTCAATCTAAAATATCAAGAAACATCATGTATTTCCATTGCAGCTCTTTAATAACGAAAATCCAAATGTCCCTTCCTGAGCTAGAGGCCAGATCTCTCTTTCAGCTCTGCTCCGAGGTCCTTCTCTGTTCTTTACCTCCGTGTGTCCATCGGCACAGGCACTTCCACTGACGGTCTATGAAATGTGGTCCTTCCTCCACAGGTTTCCTTCACGTTCTCACCTTGCATAACAAATAATTGCTCGAGTGTGGGGCAGCCTGAACATCGACTGGAGCGGGTGCAGAGCTGGAATGCTCAGACACCAGCGTATTCTGTCGCCCTGTATTACATTTGCAATTGATCCTACAAGCACGAGCCTCTTTCAGCTTGCACACGAGCTCAATGCCCAGACACGCATGATATAGGATTAGTAAGAGTTTTTCATTATGTTCTCTGAACAGAAATGGTCACGGTTTGAGGAGGTCTCCTTGAGGAAAACTTTTCTACCCACTTCCCCAAAGTGTGCTCTGAATTCAATTCTATAAAAACCAAACCATAATGCTCCTTGGAAGCACACAAAGGAAGGATTTTATGCCAATGTTTAGCTGGATGTATTGTTAACCAGGTACAGATTTTTCCCCTCATGAGGATACAATACACGATCAAACTATTAGGCACAGGGATGCTGTATATCAATTTAATTTGTCTAATATTGTCCTGTGTGACACTTCTTCCTCTGTAAGGCCATAACAACAGCAGAAGCATCTCCTGGCTGTATGCACTTGTGCATAAAAGATGATGTTTGTTCATAACTATTATTCTCCTTTTCCTCCACGGAAAAGACAGTGAGTTGAAAGCTGCTTAATTTGTTTTTTTAATTATTGTGTGTGCTATTTTGAAGTAGCTTACATATCTGGCTACAGAAACTGCTGGGCCATGGATTGAACAGACCTCCAGTGAACTTTCACTACTTTTACTTGCTGAGCTTTCTGGCCTCCTCTGAAATAACAATAGCATCTATTCCTCAGAGAGAGGAGGTGGATAAAAAGGGAAAAGCCAGCATCCAACTAATTTTAGCAAGTACAAAAGGAGACTCCATGCCAGAGGAACATATGGCATTTTTAGTTCACCTTAAACTCTCCCCTTGGCATTTCAAGCCCTATTAATAAACAAAACAAACTTGTTTCAGAAAACAGATGAGTAAACATCTTTGATGGCTGGACCCTATTACTGGTTCACCTTCCTTCCTTTCACCCGCCACCCCAGGCCTCCACTCTTTGACTCCGAATATTTTTATCATTAAGGCGACAGTGCTGGGACATGTTTTGGGAAATATCCCAAAACAAAACATGTGGCAAGGTCAAATAGCAGCAGCACGGGACCTCACCATCCACTCTGTCCTCGGAACAAACTCCCCCTGTACCGCAATGCTGGGGAAAAGGGAGCAGGGGAGAGAGAGGGAGAGTCAGGCTGGCACCAGGAACATAATTTAGTGTGCAGGTATTTGATTTGATAAAAAGCCTACCTTAATTTAAAAAAAATACCTATATGTATGTATATATGTATATCTAGAATAGGTCCCTGACAAGGTTGTAATTCATCGAGAGGGGCCAGGCCTACAGTTGGGGTTTGACATGTCACTCCAACCTAAACCATGACTGGTTTTACGTGATCCCCTCAGAGGGTAGCATGTTGCAGCTGGCAAAAAATAAATAAACCTGAGCTCTGTGCTAACAGATTTTTTTTTTCTTTTTGATTTATGCCACGAGCAAAGGAAAAACAGCGACATACTTGTGAATCTAGGTTTCATTTGGCCTCTCCATGCTTGCAGCAACAGGGTCCTGCTAAGGAGATGGCCAGTGTGACACACATAGCAGACAGGGAACAGCCAGGATGGGGAAGCAGATGAATGGAAGCCCCATGTTTGGGTTTTTTTTGCAACAGCATCTCACATGCACAACCTTTTTTTTTTTTTTTTTTTTTTTACTCCCTTCTTTTTAATTCCCAGGGAAATCTGTGCCTCTGCTGATGTGCTGCTGAGAAGAACCTTTGCAGCAGTCAAGCAGTACTTTTTGGTATCACTCATTAAACTCTGGTTTTTATTTTACAACTTCTCCCTTGTTCTGAAGAGGCAGAAAATCAAAGATATTCCTCTGTAAAACAGTATTTTCTGCTCTTGGACGTTCTTGTCTGCCCGGATGTTTTTTTTCCAAATACTGTCTTCAGCAACAAACATATCCAGACCTTCCCCCATCTTCACTCTCTACTACTAGGATTGCATTAAGAGTACTACTTCAGGAAAAAGTAGAGTCTAAGGAGCCTGGAAGCTACTAAGTGAACTCAGTTAAGAGTTTAAACACCTGTATGTTCCTGTTGGACATATTCTGTTCCAGCAGGACTGAACACACTGCAGAGAGGACAGTAGCAACAGGGAGAAGACACTAAACCAGTTCTACCCCTTTGCTCCCAAGCAAAGCCAGCAGACTCCCTCAGCTCACATAGAACCCCAGTCCCAGTACTGAGGCTGTCCCTTTTATAACTGGGGCATGGGAAATTGCTTAATCCCCCACAGCAGACCCAGCCCTGTCTCTGCACAAATCCTTGAACTCCAGACAAGGCTCTGTGGTTTCTCCTATTGTTTTCAGTTTGTTTTTCTTTCCAGCAGAAACATAAAGCTACAGTGTTGGATTTGCAAGTATAGATGCCAAATACAGAGCATCAGACCAGCATGTTGCTTTTCACCTTGAACATGTTAAATGTTTTAGCTGGATGCCTAAAGAAACAAGGCTTATTTGCCAGTGCTGTATAGCTTTCTTCTCCATTCCCTCTATCCCAAAAGTTTTTAATCACTGACCAATTTCAAGCAAATCTATTCAAGGAGTAAAGACCTTAAAGATAACTTTCTAACAGATTTCATGAAATAGGGAATTGGACAGGGGAGACAGCTCCCAAATGCTAAGAGGAGCCTCCCCCCACCCCCAAGGCACCAGAAAACACATTAGAGGGGGGGAAAGAGGGAGAGATGTTGAAAAGTAGCTTTCATTAAACCCTCTGCACACAAAACTACTTGTTTATTATTATGAGAATTTTTACATCCGTCTTTCTGCTTCCAAGACCCAGAAGCTGAGTCCTAGAAACACATGGGGATTTAGCTTTATATGCTCTGGTCCATAAAGTGAAACACATGCTTAGAAGACCTGGGACTGGAACCTGGTATCATGCTGCATCTTTTCAGAAACAGAACCCAAAGTCACATTTCAGCCCACTTAGTTTCCACGACAACATCCAAATAGAAATGTTTGTGGCACAGCAAAGAAAAAGCGTGTCAGTGTTACTGTTTTCATGGTGAAAGAGAGAAATTAGTCAACAGAGTCTTAAATAGGAGGATTTTCTTTTTTACAGTTTGTTGCCATACCAACATGGTGCAATCCTCCTACCATTTAAGAACAGGATGCACACGCACACATAGGCAGAGGAACAGATTTTTTTTCCAGCACTTTTGTCCTTATTGCAGACATAAGCACTCCTGTGCAGAACAGGAGCCTGGGTTCGTGTGCCTAAGCTTTATATTATATAAGTCCAATATAACAGTGTGTCAAATGTTTGCTTTGGCGACACTGATTCCGCAAATCCCCTTTTTATATTAATATTCAAAAAGGGGGAAGTCTTTAAAAGAATGGGTGCAAATTACTGATTCAAAGATTTTATTAGGCTGCCAGCTGAGCATTGCTTATGCTAAGAATCAGGATTTGAAAAAAACAGTGTTTAGGCTGGTTTATTGGGGTTTATTTTTCTCTAAGAAGCTGTTACTGCAATCCTGGAGGAGTGGGAGGAGCAGCAGAGGGGACAGGGGGCAACAAACTATCTTTTTCTCCTGAAAATTCCAGCAATTCTGATTACTTACAGATCACAAAGACTGACCTCTAAACTATCCCAATTATGAAAGCTCAGATGAAAGAAGGTGGGTTTCCCAGTAGTAACTGTCACCACTAAAAATACTCATTTTTTTAATTTTAATGAAATATTTAGGAAATTCTGGGCAAACCTTTTGTTGAAAACTCACAGTTTATAAAACTTCCCCCAGCTCAGCTGTTAAGCTCAAGGGAGATGGGAGTAAGAGGCTTGTGCAGATGGATGGCTGAAGAGGCAATATTGGGCTGTCTGGATTGTAAGGGATTTAGCCAAGGGCAGTTCATGGTGTTACTGGGACCATTTCCCTGAATTACGCCACCTTATCACTTCAGAGGGTTTATCAGCTCAGGAGCAGCCCTGTGCATGTGCAGCAGGGCTGGCTCACACCGAGCTGCTGCAGAGCACCAGCAGAGCGTGGTGTGCTTGTACCTGCCTCCGTTTAGGAGTGCAAGTGTCACACAGATGTGCAGTACATGGCACTGCAGGGATCTTGGGAAAAACAGCTGCAGGAAGCAGCCTGTTATCTCCGGGGCAGCCCCCAGCACCCAGCCTGCTTCTGGTCTGTGTCTGCCAAAGAAAAAAAAGCCTGATGGAGAAGAGGCTGGATGAGCAGACTCGTGGATAGCACGAGCCCTGCAAGCTGTGGGGTTCTGTCAATGCTATGAAATACCTACGGTACAGAAAGCAGCAGCTGTGGACTAAGACATTTGTGGCATTATCTGGCTCTTGGTTTTCTTGCCACTTCTTTTCTAAACCCATGGGTTTGAGTGCGCTTAGCAGAAGTCTTATCTTGCTGCTGCTCTACTCAGCCCTAAGCTTCTGGCCAGTTTTCCCTCAACTGCCAAGTTAGAGCAAAGAGAAAAACACACAGCCAAGCACTCCTGCAGAAGAGTGAGATTTGTGGGGTGGGAGAAGAAAAAGTCCCATTATCTCCTCTAGCATGGAACTGTGCTGTGCGTTGGACACAGGCACTGTTAAGTGCATCAAATAGTTTTTCATCTGGACACTACGTCTGGAAGCACCAAAAGGAATTGCACTGCTGTAATCATCCATCATTATGTGCCAAGAAACTTTCATTCCCCAACCCACGCCAAGGAAGACCTCTTTGGTGGATAATCATAACCAGGAGATCACAGACTTTAAAACTTTCGTTAAGAAAGTGAGTTAATCAAAAGGGAAAAAAAAGAAGTTGTTTAACACAGTCATGTTTCACTACAGGATTACACTGTCAAACCACAGGAAGTTGTCTCTGATGGTTTGCTGATTTCTGTGGTCTGACTGAACCGAAATTATCAGGAACAGCAACTTCATTGCTGGCAGTATTGTCACGTGCCTTTCTCCTCATCTCTAAACCTAAGGACCAGTCTTAGGACCTGATCCTGCAGTGTCTGAAACAGACCTGACCCTGCTACCAGTGAAGTCAATAGTGAAACTTCCATTTGCTCAGCAACGGAGGATGAGGTCTCCACACAAGGGGATTAACAACACTGGATCCACTGGAGTTACCTATGGAATTGCAGAGAGAGTGCTATGTGCTTGCAATAACAGGATCTCAGTTTTAGGCATCAGGATGTAGGTTAGATGGATGTGTAAGAGGTTACCTGGTGCTAATGAGCAAAAACTGATATAATTTAGGATCTCAGATATTAGAAAACCAAAATCTATCACACTTAAAATATTAAAAAGCAGACGACATTAAAAACCCCTTGCCCTACAATGGCATTTTTTGATGCTGATTCAATGTACTTTACAAAGGAGTTCATTTCCATTAATCCGTTTTGCAGATAGCAAAACCAAGCCACATGAAAGAGGTCAAAAAATCAGAGTCAGCAGAGACAGGGCACACCGAGACAGTCAAGGAAGGAAGAAGACAACTTGAAGAGTAAATTATACATGGTTTTAAAATTCGACTAGCAGTTTTAAATTATTTAAGGTCCTGTTTTCTTAAAAAGGATTAGAAATGATATTTCAAATACATCATTTCAGCGTGATGATACCTTTTAAAATGAAGGGTTTCTGTTGCTGCTCCTGTTGTTCTGACTGTACTAAAAGATGACTTTCAAGTATTTTGTCTATCATTTTTAAAGAGAAAAAAAATAACAAGCCTGAAAGAACAAAGACGACACTTCAAAGCCTTCAGCAGAGAAGGAAGTGCTTTCTAGCAAAAATCCTACACTTTTGTCAATGAAACCTTTGTCAGACAGTTCCTCTCCTGCCTTGGCTGCTGTATGGCTAAAGACATAAAAGCCACTGAAGACAGAAGAGAAACAGAATCCCTGAGAGAATGAAAAAAGTCATGTCCTAGCAAAGTCCTCTCTTTGCCCTCAGTGTTTATCTGACATGCTGTTATGGATAGCTCTTTTTCCAACTCCCCTGACTAGGGGAGCACATATCCCTTTTATTGCACTGAAGTTGATTTAAACCACCCTGGCAATTTGTGGGGCTGTTTGTCACTTACAGAAGGAAGTTCTTGAGAGGATTCTGAAGCAATACAGTATGGCAGTTAAAACCAAGGCCGTTTTAAAAGAACTGCATTTCCTCAGGCTGTCCATAATTTTTCATTTTCCTAAAAACACCAGAGAACTTTGCAACTTTGGTAGGAAGAAATCAGCTAAATGAAGTGGGCTACGGATCACTCTAAAGCATCAGTGCATCTTCATTCCCTTTTGACTCTCAGGTTCTCAAGTCTTTCCGCAGCCAACTGAGATTTCTCTTCCCAGCCATTTGGAGCGCCATGTGGATTTTTCTGGGAAACAACTTCCAATTTGTTCATGTACTAAAATTATTTGGGGACCTCCATTCTATTTTGTAACATTTTCTGGGTAAAGTCCTTCTGTGCAGTTGTCTTGTACCACTTGCTATACAATGAGAGCGTTTATAGTTCTCTTTAGTGCCCCTTTTCAGCTCCCCCTCCCAAGTAACACATGAAGAACTAAGGAATTACTCGTGTTGGCAATGGTCACCCTCTCCTGAGTACTGCAGCAACATGTTACTTAAGATTTGTTTGGCTTTAACATTATTCAGTTGAGTTTCTTCTGATAGCTATTACCCCTTACAAGCTTCCCCTCAATAACAAGTTGCTTTTGACCTCAACGCACCTGGAGACTTCACCCTTACATTTCACCTCTGACCTATCCCAATATAGTTGACACTTTGCAATTATCAGCAATTTGTTAGCTTTATTTTTGTTAGCACCCAATTATGCAAATAATAGACCCATAACACAACTGCTCCTATTGGGCTGCAAATTTGTAGAAAAGTGTTCCATGCATGAATGACCATGATAGCCTGGGTCCTTTTTGTAGGAGCAGGAAATGAGAATTCAGAGAATACTTATCCCGTGCAATCTCTGTTGGAGTGGGACAAGGATACTTAATACTTTTTTCATTAACTCTTGTAAGAGCTTACAGCCTAGATGTAGCCTGCTTTCATGAAGCAGGACTTCTTAACTTTCCTGTAAGCACAAGCTTACTACCCTGGCTATGTACCCTTAGCACTTCTCCAGTACCAAGGGAGGGCCCAGATCTGAGATACCGTCCAATGCCAACGAAGGAAACACATTTTCCAAAATCAAAGAGAATCAACTTGTTTTGGAGCAGGCTCACCTTGCAAAGGAGAAATTCCAGTTTTCTTAACGCAGACAGTGAGCTGTCACAGGGAACAGCAGAGCTGTACCTTGGATGTGTCTACACTAGTTTTTATGGTTGAACATACTGGTTTGTCTTTTTCGTTATACGCTCTTTACAGCTTCCTCTGCTGAAAACAGAGCAGCTGATCCCATCACATCCTGCCCTCTATATATCAAAAGGGTTTTTAACCCACAGCATTTCACATCAACCAAAGACGTATACAAAACACAGTGAAAAGAAGGGCAGCTGGGCCCCATTTCCCTACCTTTCTTCAGCCACAGCAGCACTCAGCTCTGTTTGACGTGTCAAGTTCAGCATCCTCCCGACAGCAGGCAAGTCCTTTCCCAGTCTTGTGACCTCATCCACTTCCCCATCAAAAGATTAAGCCACATTTTCAAATGCTTAGGGCTATTTTTAGACTGCACAAGAGACATGTGGGGAAGAAAGCAGTCGGAGTACTTTCTTCATAATGTAATAATCTCTGTGTCTAGAAAAACCACGCAGATTTGAATGTCACTTCACGTAATTACCCTGGGTAAACCTGGATTAGCTGCATCAGTCTGAGATGTCATTGTCCGAACTGCCTCGCTCCGGAAAGGGGCTGCAGTGACTCTTGTGGCGGAGAATGCACCGGATGCAGGACGTGGGCTCTTATCTTTGCCAGTGGGAGATGCTTTCTTTCAAGTGTCCTGAAAATGGGGACAAAAGCATTGGAATCAGAAAACATGCAAAATGCTGTCTTGAAATTTGATGAGGTCAAGGGCATGGTGCTGCGGGCTGAGACCCTGGACTAAGCTCTGAGAAGGGTGCAAGGTCCTACGTGGTGCTTGGATGCACTTTTACATGGCGAGGTGTCTGCTGAAGGGCGAGCTGAGGCACAGCTCCACTGCAGACCTGGCTGCACACCTTCCACCTAGCATGGCTGTACCCCCTGACGCTATCCATCTGACTGACCCCATCTCCACTGGCATGGACAACTGTTCACCATGTCCCACTGCAATGCTTTCTGGAACAAAATAGTCCCTGAAGTCACACGGAGTACATGCACAAAAGACAATTCAATACAGACATAAAAGGAACACAGTGCCAATGCTTACAAGCAGTACTTTGGAGCATTTTAATACCACCTTCTTCATATTTGGATAGCGGAAAGATAAAGGCACACCATATACTCTGGACCTGAGTTCTGGAAGTTGTGGGTGTAAAAAGCATGCACAAACACACACACACACAATTGCTCCATGCCTTGTCTGCTTCCTGTGCATAAATAGCTCTTACAGATGCTCACTCAGAGCAGAAATTTTTGCCCATAAGACTGGCAGGCCCCTGTGCAAATAGTTAATCCACAAGTGCACTGTGCTGTTGTGATAACCGTGTCAGTAAGGAGGGAATACACATGCCTATCTCCTTCTCTGAATGTCACTGTATGAATAACTTCTTGAAAAATAGGGTACTAAACAGAGCAAGTCCTTAAATATGGTGTCTTGCTGACATGGTGGACACAGGCACAGGAACAGCACAAATGAGTTTCACAACCCTCATCTCACTGCTGGTCCCCATCAGGACATTGGTAAATTGGGTACCATGTCTTATTCTCTCCCTCCTCTCCAGGAACTCAATAAAAACTTTT
This sequence comes from Tauraco erythrolophus, assembly GCF_009769465.1. NCBI lineage: Eukaryota > Metazoa > Chordata > Aves > Musophagiformes > Musophagidae > Tauraco > Tauraco erythrolophus. Next base: position 2,073,620 of record NC_141484.1, read on the forward strand.
ATTTTCTTCAGGTTCCATCTGCAAGCTCAACACTACTCACCAGGAAAGGAGAGGAAGGAAGAGGATGAGAACAAAGCAAAAACCCAAACCAAAGAAATTACAGAACACCAAACTAACACAATAAAGACATCACCTTTTTTTTTTTTTTCCCTCCTACAGAAAGAAGCATTAGAATATTCAAATACAAAGTCAGAAAAGGCAATTCAAGATAGCCCCTCCCAGGATCACCCTTGATGATCTGCCCACTTTGCCAAATCCTGAATTTGCTTCCAGCTATGCTTGGCAGCTCTCCACCCATGAATACGTACATCTGAGTGCATAATGGTTCTTGCATGTCACGCTCATAGGCATTTGGCCCGTGCAGCATTCTGCTTCCCAATCTATAAGTCCATGAAATATAAGACTAAGTAAAATCTGAGACATTGTGGAAACTGATGAGGGCTTGAATGAGCTTCTGGAATAAAACTCGAGCCCCTCCCCACCCAGAGCTGTATTTTTAGGAAGTCGATTGAGAAATGTTTCCCTTGCTCTATTTCCATGTTTACTGGGATACAACATTGTTACACTCGATTGCATCAGAAAACATGGAAAAAGCCCTACAAATTGATCCGACCACAAGATCTCAGAGGAATTTGCTCCTTGTCTCCAAGGAGTTTACCCGCATAAACAATGTCAAATAAACACAAGGCAGCGCTGGGAGAGTTAGTGCTTCTCCAACAACCTTCATAAATATCAGAATATAGATTAATCTGTTAGGAAACTTTGGAGGGATCTTATGATAGCATAATTCTATAAGGCATTGGATACAGCCATTCATAAAATCACAGAATATATCGGACATCAATTGAGATGTCTTGAAAGAATAAAAATATGCAAGCATTGATTTTCAGACATTCGAGTCACCTTTGCATGTAATCAATTAGAAAACAACTCAGTTTCACGGGAAAAGGATCCCATCTGAGCCAAAAGATCATATTTGTCATATAGGCAAACTCATTTTTCCCAGGCCAAGTAGAGCCCCTAACTCCTATGCCACCCTCTCCGCTTCTGATCTTGTCTTCCCTATTAGTTTCAATTCCTCAGTACAAAAGCTGGCTGAAAATGGAATTCCCTTTCCAGGAAAAAGCCACCTTTATCACAAAATAATGACGGAAATTATTCTGACAGGGACAAAAAATGAACAACAAAATGGCGACAACAACCCAAATATAAATTAACTTGTGTGGAGGGATTTCCAAGCCCTGTTAAGACTTTTTTGTTTGAAATTTAAAAGATTTATTTGATTCCAGTTTTTGTCTTCAATAGAGAGCAAAAAAAAATATTGTGAGGCTTCAGGGTGGGCAGCCAGGAAGCTGTCATTTTGAGTTCCCCACTGCTGAATTGAAGTTTTTTGGCAAAAGCCTAGTATTCTTCAGGACAAATTTTGATTTTGCAAAGAGCCATTTTCTATCAGAAAATTATTCTGATGGAAAATTGCCCAGCAGACCTATTCAGTGCATTATTCAGTAACATTAAACACAGCTACAGTCTTTCAGGTAGACTTGTTGTAAGGCTGCTTTTGCCATTAGAGTGAACAAGTCGTCTTCCCCATCATGCCCAAGTAAACCTGAGAATCAAGAGGCTTAGTAACAGAAATTCATGGCCTAATATAAGAGGAAATTTGGTCCTCCTTGTGCAGTCCATTAGATTTAAAACTCTGCCCCAAAAGTGGTTCATTTAAAGCTGGGATGGACCACACAGTAAAAACCAGGGTACCAGTATCCGTTCGTTACTGCGTGGTAACCCAGGACCTGAAATCACTCATCTCCCAAGCTCCTCGTAACTGAGTAAATATTCTAATCAGCATCCTCCCCACCTTAAGGCTAAGGGAACTGAGCCAGAAATCAGGTGTTGGGGCCAAAGTCGCAGTGGTTGAGCCACAGCATCCAACAGAACCCACAAACGTTGCCACCCAGCCCTCCACCCTCCCCTCCACCCACCAGACCATGCTCTGTGGGTACCAGGAGCTGCTCCAAGGGCTTGGAGCTGCACATGGTTGGCTGCTCCCATGACAGCCAAGCTGTTCCCGGAGCTTCCCCATGAGAACGATGTCTGAGCAGGCACAGGCTTTGGCAGCAATCTTCAATTGTTCCCAGAGGCTGGCACATGGGGAGGATTAGAGAATATAACACAGAAATAAAAATAACTTGTTCCCTCCTCCCCCCTGTACGTGGCAGACTGTCTGTATAGACACTGAGATTAACTTTTGCACCTGAATTAGAACAAAGTGTTTTGCTGCTCCCTTTCTCTCTCCTCTTTTCCTCCCCCTAGCTCTCCTCCACCCCTTTTGCTGTCCTTATTTTAATCTACAAAACAGTAATGGGTCTGCAGGCGTCCTGCCAGGGTACAGCTCGCATTCACCTGGCAAATGCTGGGATCCTTCTCCTGGCTCCAATTAAAAACCAAGACTAAAAGGAGGAGCCAGAAGGTCATTCTTGGGCCAAGGCATCCGCCCAGGGTGTCCAGACTTTATAGGAACTAAATTTATGGGAACTAAAGACTTCCATCACTCTCTTGCTCTTTCTCTTGCTCCGGAAGATGCTTATTACCCTTGATATCACAGAAAAAAGGTTTTAAGAGGCTGAAATTATGAATATTGATAATATTACTCTTTTTGCTTAATAAGTAGAAGGGAAATTGTATGGGAAAATACACTGAGATCAAGTGCATTTTAATGCATTAACAATTTTTACTTCTGGTCTAACAGTGAAGTGGGAAGTGTCAAGAGAGACTTCAGAACTCTGGGGCTCTCAGATGAAGCAGTAAGCCATTCATCAACTCATTCCTGCTAATTGTCTTTCCCACAATAAACCAACCGTAATTTAATTGTCCACTTTGCACGTTTCATGGAGGAACCTGGTAGTTGTTACTCACATACTAAGTGCTGTTTCAAATCTAACATAAATCCACCAGCAAGTGTTCACAGCAGCTGGTGTGTGAGGAACACTTTTTCCCAGTCATACATGCAGCTATAATTTTAATCCCACCCTATAGCCAGCCGTGCTATCAACACTGCCTGTCAGCCACAGCTGCCCCTTCAAATTAGCTTCTTCCACCCACCGTTCCAGCACTGGTCTCTGCTCTGGCATGGTGCCTTAGGATCTTAGTGGTGGCATTTGTCAGCCTCTCTCATACTCCTCTTTTCTCCCCCACTCAACCCCCCAAAATATAATTGCAGCTCTCTTCTAGGGTGAAAGATGGAAGAACAGCCCCTTGAATACATCTCACTGACCTGGCACACTCTATTAAATGCAACTTTACTCATGCAGGTTAGGTAAAGTCCTGACAAAATCCTTTTACATTTCAATAAAAGTAAGACGAGAGTTCATCCCACTGACTGACATGGGAACAGCTACAAAAGTCACATGAAAAAGCTGCACTTCTTCAAATTGCAAGCTCCTTGGGGCAGGGAGACAAGCCAGATTCTGCCATTGTTGAATGACTTGGATCACCCGGCAGGGATGTGAACAGGGGCAACCTGGACCTTCTATCTCACACATACTCTTCCAGCCCAGTCTGAGGTACACACCTTACTACCATCTCAATTCAAACAGTGGGTAATCGTACCTTGCAGTGGAATAGCAACACATGAACTGATGATTAATGATGATTGGGTTCTTGGAAACAATTTTTTAAGCCAAACATCACCCTTGCAAATGACTCACTGGAAGTTAGTAAACACTGGTCACTAGCCAGTAGTTACAATGCAAAGGAAGTGGCAACTGACTTGAGTGGATTGTTCTCTCTGCTCCGGGGGAATTAGAGACGCCCTTTGGAATGCAATTACAAAACCAAGGCTGGGGATGGGATCAGCTCATGGTACATCAAAGCTACAGTTGAGCAAACAAGGCATTACTCTGGCACCTAGGCCAGTGCTCAGCGCAGATCACTTTTTCTTGATGTTGGAGACCAGAAAGTGAAGAGGAAGTCAAGGATGGCACTGTTTCCAGGGCCTCAGAGCTGAGAAAACAATCCTCAGGAATCATCTCTGTGCAGATAAATAAGGATGAATTCACAGGATTTCTGTTCTCCCTCTCGTCAAAGCTTTTTGCCTATTGATTAATTGGAGTTACACTCTTGTTCTAGAGACAGTGACATTCATTCCAGAGTGCATGTTTTTGCCACAAACCCACCCTTTCAACACAGAACCTCTCTTCTAGCAATTTGAAAACATCTCCTGCATATTTCCAAAGTCCAAAGCTACATCATTTGGACTTTCCTAAGTCCTAAGCTACATCATCAGACTTCGTTCCCTCCCGAAGAATTACTGACAGAATACCTTCTAGCAATGAGGGGTTTATCTTAACCCGTCATCTATACGTGGCTGTGCCCTTCGTTTTAACGGACTACTATAACCTGATGGAAGGTTTCAACAGCCTTATGAACTCACTGTCATTATGTGAGTTCACCTCCAGCCAGAATCTAACCGCTGGGACTGGTTAGAGACATCAATATATGGGGAAAAAATCATACATGTATTATCATTTCATTTTTTTGCACTGTTGGTGGGATTGAATATTACAGATTTTAGGTACAAGTGAAAACTGTCCTCTCATACATCATTAGGGCTCTGAGCACTGACAAACTTAATTTTGTTTAATTCAGATCAAAATCTGAGGACGTTTTGATGAGACTATCCTGTCAGTGGGGTTTGCTGCCTGTAGTATTCACAGTGAAGAACTAATCTCCTGAAAATCTCTTCGTGGCTTTTTGCGTATCTCGCACTGCAAACAGTGACAACCTCAACGTGGGGCTGAGGAGAGGTAGGAAGATGTGGGGGGAGAGTAAGTGACTCACTGTGTGTCCAGACTGCCAGATTTGAGCTAAGAAGGTGTCAGACATCACCTAATGGTGGAAATTAGGAAACCTAGATAAGATAACTGCAAAGGGACTTGGTAACTATGAAGGCTGCAACAGCCTAGAAGTCAAAAATTAAGATGATATAAGGACCTAAAATTAAACAAAACAAAACTTGACAATGTTCTGCAAACTAGCAAAACAAGACAGAGCTACCAGATGATGCTCCGGAAATTCTGCCTTGCTTAGTTAATTCAGCTCATGGAACCTTTCCCAGTTCCTTTCCATACTGGCTTGGAGCGATTGTTCCTTATCTGGTTGGCAGTTTATTTTATCCATTTTGTAAAAGAATTACAGAATGGGTGAAAAAAACTTTGGCTATTTAGAGCCTCCCCAAGTCACAGCTGCCAGTCTGCAGGACTGCTGTTGCCACTGGGAGCGGAAGGCAGGACCACAGGGGAGATGACGACGTCACGAACAAAATATGTCAATATGGGATGCCAAACCCAAGCTTCTGACCACTTGTGGTCATTCAAGATCCCAGGGCACATTTTGCAAGAGTATGGGTGTGAGCCCTGGTATACTGTCCAAATCCGATCTTAGCTATTTATATTCAGCCTCCCTAAAATACTGCTTGGAGTTTCAACTGGAAAAGTTAATTTTACTTTTCTGTCTGGAACTGCGCAACGCTGCAGGTCCAACGGGGGCATGTGGAATGCCAGGGGAATGGTGTCCCAGTGGCTGGTAAGTCCTAGGAAGATAGTTTCCTTTATCATCTTGCATCAGCACTTTTAACAGCCACAGACTGAAAAAGATACTTTAAAAAAATTAAAAAGTGAGTGATTTCAATTCCAGACTGTTTTCAGGAAGCCGAAATGCACTAACTGTACTTAATAGCCATGACTCACTAAGTTCAGTACTGTTTTTCTCCCCATAATTCCCAAAGTCAGGTATCACCCATAGAGACCTGAGGTTCTAGATTCAAACTCTTCATTCCTGTGTTCTTCTACTGCAGGTGTTGACCACCTGGTTTGCATGATCAGGAACCCAAGCACAAGCAATATATTGGACATCTATTGATTAATTTCCTCTCTCCTCATCACCTGTCATTAATTTTGAACAGAAATAACGATCTGGTTGATGGTAGCAATCTTGAAGAGCATTTTGAGAGAGGATATGAACATCTGCCAAAATGAAAAGTTAACATAAAGATGCCCTATTGGCGAAATAAACCAGTGAGAGCATGGGGGCTAAAAGTGCAGGTAGATCCTGGGAAGCACAGATTGCCTGATTTCAGGATTTTCCACTTTTTTTAGTATAGCAAAATAAATCCTCAGCGTTGTGCTTTCTGCCATCATTGAATGTAAGTTTTTCAATGGTGCAGAATTTAATACTGCATCACAGAAAACAGAATCATGGGGAAAATTAGATTTTCTTTATCTTTCAGAAACAATAAATAGATAAACCAGTTAAAAATGGCAGGTATTTAAATAACCAAAGGCTACAGCTGAATATAGCCAAGCTAACTTACTCTGAGACAGGGTATAATTCTGCTCAGATCTGGAAAAGAGATACAAGGAGAAATGTGTATCAGCCAAAGTTAATATTTGCACAAAAATGGTGAGTCATATATACTGGGATTTCCTCTTCTAGCCACTTATGGCATATCGACTGAGTCTCAATCTAATTCAATGCAGTAACTTTCATCTGATAGCGAAAAATGTTCAGCTCAGGTAAGAAAGACTTGATTTGGGGCCTGAATTCTTGCCCTGTATCCAGCTTCTGAAACGTGCAAGAAATAACCTTGTCATCCAGGATTCCATCACATGCTATTGCTTAACTCTTTTCATGCACTCTCTTCCTTCCTGATCCTCAGTTATCCTCCAGAAATGTAGTATAAAACCAATACACTGGTTACTGGTCAATACATTTAAAAAAGCAGCTTCAAAATCATCCAAGCTAAAACTGGTTGTTATTCTCCCCCCTGCCCTGAAAATATATAACAAAAATGTCTTACTTTTCCTTTTATTGACATTTTTTCACTGACTGTTTGATAAGGAAATTAAAAAAAAGATATGGAAGTTTTATAGGAATTCATCACCAGAAACTATTGCTTTTCACATTATTTTCCCACAGAACCCTGAGCAATTTGGATGAAACAACAGAAGAACCGAGTAATTGTGTCTTACAAGATATTGGCTTATTTCTAAAGCCACACTGAAAAACGTGACAATTTTTTTAGCAATTTTATGAACCATTGAGGAAACCTTCACTGTGGTGTTTTAATGCAAAGTCAGTGTCAGTAGTTGCTGAAAGAAGGCAAATATAAAGGCAAGTGTAACAACAGATATATTCCAGAAACAAATCGGTGTAAAGCATTCGGCATCCTTTACAGCAACATCTAGCAGTTTTTGTTAGAAATCTATTTATCATTGACTCCCAACACATCAAAACCCAGAGACTTTCCCAGGCAGGTGTGAAAACATGTGAAGAACATGCTAAAAACATGAGTGGTACACAGCTGCTACGTTGCCTCTGACAAAAATACGCCGAGTGCACTTGTGTACACGTATGCGTGCAAAAACATGCACAGACTGTTTCAATGAGTAGGTGTAAAACCAACACTTCTTACCTGCTCACCACGCAGACGTGATACAGATTATCAGGAAACAGGCTGAATATCCAAAGTTTTCTAATTAACCTCAACGAAGGCTTCACCAAGTTCCTGTAGAACAGCAGATCCTGCAGCGTCGTCTTCCTGTGCATTCAACAGCCTCGAATGGCTTCTCTGAAACAAGGAAAGTGAGATAATGTCTGCATTAGCCCTAAAATCTGCCTGGTGTAGATTCCCTGCTTTGCTTCCTCAGAATTTCCCATTCTGTGTCCAAGTATCCCATATTTCTGGCTTGTGTAAGACAATTTCTCCTGAATCAATCTGAAGGAGCCATCAGTTTGTGGAGGCGCTCCTTGCACCCTGTACCATCACCTGCAGGCACAGTACGCCAAGTGGGGGGCAGTGGCTGCTCCTTGTCTGCTATGGTGGAGCGATGCAAGAGCCAAGCTTCTACAAATTGGTTTTTTTTTGGGTCACAAGGAATAAATGAGTTCATTTCCAATAAACCAGGATGAGACAAGGAAAATTAGGGAAACCTATTAGCTTACAGAATTCTCTTTTTTTCATGTTCTACCAGTAGAGTTCCCAGTTTAAAGTTCCCACATAAAAACAGAAGACATCTCAGAAAAATCAACATCCCAAATTTCTTCCTGCTTCTTACAAAGCCCTTCAAGTTCTAAGCTATTTAAATTAAAGGAAGGCACTTCAGAGCCATTTAAGCTTCCTCCATGCTTAGTTTTGCCAAGTTAGTCAACAGCCTCTAGCTGTCATAGAGGTGAAACATCAAGAAGATCCATCTTAACAACGCTGTGGCAGCTACCTGGAGATGTTAAAAACACTTGAGAACAGGTTAGGCAATTCCAGGTGTAGTTCATCCTGACTCAGTGCGGGAAGTCCAACTACATGATCTATTTGGTTTCCTTCTAGCTCCAAACTTCTTTGATTTTATTATCATTCAGTGTGTTTTATTCAGATTCCAGCAGTCCAGCAGAAGTTACTGAGCTTCCCCTGTTCCTCATGCAGTTAATAGGATGCTTCAAAAGAAAAGGGCTTTTTATTCAGCCACATATGTAGAAGGGAATTTAAATAAACAATTAACATTTTAAAAAAATCGCTGCTGTAAGCGAAGAACGTGCTTCAAACAAAACCACTATACTGGGGATGTTAGTTGTAAGACAGATGGATGAAACAAAAATAAGCTGAATCACTTTTTATTTTCTTCCCGATAGACTGGAAGACACGCTTCACCAGGCTGAGCTGATTTTGGTCTGCGAGGAAGCCAGGCCTTCCTGGGGAAGCGCTGGGCACGGTTTGCTTTTGCCGGCCACCACCTCGGAGTCGCTGGCCAGACCCCATGCCGAGCAGCAGCGCTGTGCTCTCCAGAAACAACACGCAGCAGTGACACGGGAGGAAGGACCGCAGGACAGCACCCTGTGCGGGTCTGGAAAAAGCGATGGCGAAGAGGGTGAGTGCTGGGCGCCAGCGATGAGCAAGAAAAGAAACAGGTAGAGGCAGTGGGGGGATGGATCCCCTGGATGTCTCTCCTGCCAGCAGATGGGCTGCAATAGCCAGGATCACCGGATGAGTGCTCGGTCCGTTTCTCAGATCTCGTACGGCGAGAGGGAAAGTCACGCAGCAACGCTGTCGCTTTGGTCAGAGCACCTGGCAGGAAACTCACTGCACTGAACACAAGCAATGGAAATCCGGCCTCGGCAGCTCCAAGGCAACTCCGGAAATTTAGGGTCTGAACGTAAGCACCGACATAAAACAAAAGCCTGCGAGCCTGCTGCGGGATGTGGAGGAGAAGCGTCGTTTCTGTCTCAGGAGTCCGACCGCGCAGTCCCTTGCTCATTAGTATTTGAGATTCTCCAGAATAGCCACTATTCTCCAGAAATATGGAGTATTTCAGCGCTCAGGGTTGGATTGAAAAAAAGCATATTGTGATTTAATCCTGTCGATATGGCAAGAGCAGGATTTATCAAAAGCACCCAGGTAAGCTCCAGCCCTGCTCCCATTAACTTCCAGTGGTGACTCACAACCTCCTTTTATGAACTGTCTGGAAAAATCCCTTTGGGATCTTATCCGTGTCTTTAAGCACATGTGACAAATCTGACCTGCTGTTCCTGCACAGTTCTTACAACAACGGGATGATGCCTTCGAGGATTTTTAGGAATGATAGTAATGCACCTAAAAATCGAGAGATCCCCTGTAGCACACTCAGCACCCGGACACTGACCTTCCAGTCCTTGCTCAAATACCTATTTCTGATGCTCTTTTTATTTACATTCCTGCAAAAATCCTCTGGGCTCTTACTACTCCATTAGTTGTCCAGACTGTCCTGCAGGTAAATACAGGGCACTTCAAAACGGCACTGAACACACAGCTGAAAATGCATCAAAAAATAAATACCCAGAGGAAAACACCCAAGATGCTGCTTCTCCCAACCCGGCCCTCTGAGGCGTTTGGTCATGTAATGGCGTGACTCGGGTGTGTTACTGGTGGGAAGGAGCACGCTGCTTCGAGCGACGGGTTAAGGCTGAAGTTACTGAAACAGCTCCACAAAAACAGCCCCGGAGTTGGAGGGGTCACAGCAGCGACACGAAGCCGGCGCGGCCGCCGCTCTCCGCCTCCCCCCAGCAGCCCCTTCCCCTCGCGCCCCAGCCCCGCGGCCGCCATCAGCCGCGTCACCTGCGGAAGCGAAACCCCGGAAGCTCATTGGGCGATGCGCTCCGCGTCCCCTTCCGGAGCACGGGCCAATGGGAGAGCGGCACCCTGTTGCTGCGGCAACGGCGGGGCCCGCTGCGGCCTGGCGTGCGCGGCCGCGGGGCGAGCGGCGGGGCCGTGCCCGGGTTGTAGCTCGTTCCCTTCCGCAGCATTTAAATTTCTCTCTTTTTAACAAATTCACCAGTTCACGCACTTAAAAATGGAGGGGGATCTTCTGGCCGAATGGTGTATCATAAGTATATATGTGCGTGTGTGAATGCATGCATAAACACACATGTGCGCATACGCACATGACTGTAACATAATTTTATTCCAGTGGGGCAACTTTTGCTTTAATAAATAAAATGTTATGAAGGGAGGGTGGTCAGCTTGTTTGGAAGAACAACACTGAACGAGTGCGACTCAGCTTTCCCTGGCTTTTTAACAGCTATGAACTGCTTGATGTTTTTGGCTCGGCTCTATTATTATAATATTTTTTTTTTTTCCCTTTTAAAAAATATGAGGCAGTAGGCTTCCTCCCAAGACACACTCAGGTGGGGCCGCGTCTAACTGCTGGCTTTCCCCTGGGGCACCTCATTTTGTTAAAAAAAAAAATAAGGAAAAAAAATGGGGAAAAAAAAGGATGGCTGCCCCATGACACACTCAATAAAGCTCAGATCGCTCCTCCGTCTCCTTCCCTGTCCCTACAGGTCACCACAGGCTGTGTAGTCCCTCAAAAACAGTTTAAAAAGTTATGGATGGAGCACTGACATTTATCACTGGCAAACGAGGGCTCCACCGCCATCTCCGAAGGAAGAGTCACGTTCCGCAATCCTTATTCCCGAGCACTTTTCTGCTCACTTTATACCGGGAGCCTCAGCGAAAATGAACGGAGTGTGTTGGGTTTTACTGCCCCGGGATGTCAGCGGCTCCCAGGGGCAGCTGTTAACCCCCAGAAATCCCGATGGGATGGTTTTAATTTGGATGTATCACCTGAAGCGAGCGGGATGTGACCGCTGCTCCTCATGTCGCCACAAGGAATTATTTTACTGATGTTGGGCCTTTTTAAAGAGGGGGTTTTTAAATGATTTGTTCCGCCTAAAAGCTACGCCGGGGCAGTCTGTCAGTTTTTGGCTTGTTTTGAGTCAGAGAAAACTTCACACAGTGAATAAAAACGATAAAACCATTTGGGATCAGACCGTCGTTAGGGAGCGGGACCAGTTCCTGCAGCAGCCCGTGCTTTTTCATTGAGGATTAGAGCACTTTGGAGTGCGTTTCTGAAGAGCATCAGAATTGGACAATTCAGGAAGAGTCACCACATATAAGAGAATCAGTTATTCCTAATCAGAAACTAAAGTGGAAGTTGAAAATACTAATTGAAAAAGAAAGGAGAAGGAAAGATTTTTCATCGATTCTCAATACTTTTCCAGAAAGTGTTCCTGAGAGATTTCCTGTCCAACAGATATCAAGAATTAATACTTTGACCCCTGACTCGCTTGGCGTGTTTTGCTGTCCGGTTTGACCTAAATCAACCCAATTATGTTCAAAGGGGCTTAAACAAGCAGCAAATATGAAGATACCTTAAGTCAGAATGCCTGAAACTTCTTTTTTTTTTTTTTTATTCCTGTTGTAACCAAATAAGATGAAAGAGAATGCACAGGGGACAACATTACAGTCACAGCTTCTGGTTTTTGGGTTTATTTTTTAATCTGGAAGTCAAGAGACTGCGCTCCAGAGATTTCTATCCAGCATAAAGCATAACCTAATTAAAATAATATTCAGGTTTCTGTCTCTGTGGTCACTATGGGGTGCAGTGTTACCCATCAATGGTTAGATCCAGCCAAACTTAGCTTCTTCCAATGGCTAAACCAAGAAGAAGCCAACCTGGCCACATTTCACCTAGTCTAAGGGACCACCGGAGTTTACAGACATTCTAGGTGCCCTCTTGGTGCACCTTCCTTATATACCCACTAGCAGACAGATTTGAGGCCAGGAATCAGTTTTTTCACCAGATTAGTTTGAGAAGCTGCCTCCAGGGCTGGGTATTGTTTTGCTGAGGGATTTTTGGTCTTCCTCTGAGGTGTGGGAAGTGATTCATTTCTGAAAATGATGTAAAGCTTTTCCCATTACAAACTCCCTGTTTTTGCAGAAGCTCAAAACATTAGTGATTGCTTTAATCTTTCCTGAACCTCTTCATTCAACACGTTATTATCTTGGAGGCCTTTGGCCTTTTGTACCAAAAGTCTTGTGTTTGTTACCAGATATTGGGATATATATGGCATGTGAGTGATAGACTAGAAGGCAAAATGCGTGTGATCTGCTGTATCCTTTTGGACTGAGTATTAATGGATGATTTGTTAGGAGCTGCAGGGGCCTTAATGCATCTGTAATTCTCATTAAAAAGTCTCAAATCTGTTTACAGAGGAAGTAATTGTTTTGATCCACTATCCAGATCTGGAAACCAAGGAGAGAGGTTCGCAGAGACTAAATCTTTCAGGTACTCCATGAAACCTTCTGGATCTACTTTCTCCCTTTGACTAGATGAAAACTACGTAGCCTGAAAAGCTGCTCTTCCAAAGTACCTCCCTACCTCCCTATGTAGGCAGTGTGGGTCCCCCCACGCCCTTCAAGGGTTGCCCAAGGCTGCCCAGCAGGCCAGTGCTGGAAACAAGCTTAGGTCTCGTGGTTCCCAGTTACTTCAAAATGAAAATAACTTGTCCTGCCGTTGGGCTGAAGGGAGAGAGAGAATAGTAGAGGGGAGGAAAGAAAGCACCAGCAGCTTCATTCATGGGGGGGATGCAGGCGCTGCCAAGTATCATTATGAAAATTCTTCCTTTTCATACGATATTAAACTCTCCTCTTGGCAGGTCCCCTGATGCAGTCAGTGTTTTTAGTGAAAATACACGAGGTACTGAATTCTTTAACCTCAGTTCATTTCTCATTATATTACTCTGTTAATAGTCCTGGGAAATACACAAAAAACCCAGAGCTGTGTCTGTGCTCCAGCGAGGATCTCCGACTTGGTGTTTAGGGTGGCTCTTGGCACTGAGTCTACTGGAGAAGAGGAAAAAACATTTCTCAGAAGGAAAAAGGATCAAGAAGAGTTGTTTTTTCTGAATTTAATTAGGCATTGAAATCAAGGCCAGGATTTGGACCTCGTCTTCCTAAATATGTCTACCATGCAACTACCTCTTCAAATTTCAGGCGTTTGAGATTTGAATCTTTACAGGAGTGCTAGTTATCAGCTCTGGATCTGATTTACTTCCTCCTCAAATTCGAGATTTTATTCACTTCTTGTAGTCAGCAAACAGAAGGTTGACACGGCTTAAGTGTGGAGTTTGCTCCCAAGAAGTGACTGTCCATTAGGTGGGACCACAATGAGTGAGAAAGTAGGTGTTTCTGGTCTGTCAGAAATACAAACTGATGCAAAAGGAGGCATGGAAAGGTAATAAACTCCCAATACCCTCCAAACAAACAAAACTAACAGGAAGGTGTTTCAAATACACCTGCTTTACCTTGTTATTGCACTGGGCTAGGAGCAGGCTCACAGTCAGCTACTGTGTCTGAAGTCACTGATGAAAACTGCAATAAATTTATTGCTTATGATCATGAGCATAGCTGCAAGAGACTGGATGGTGATTTATGGTGTTGCAGCTATAAATTTTGTTCCTATCTCCTGGCCTGGGTGTATTTCATGTAGAAAGCAATACTTGATTAATAAAGAATGAGTTTTTTTCAAAACCCAGTTGATCATAACTGTTCTACTACATCAGCCAAAGAAGTAGAAACATCATGTAAATCTTATGTTGAATGTCATATTGATTGCAGGTGAACTGGCCGTAAGACAGACTTTTGGACCAAAAATTTGAAGCCCATAATTTCAATGGACAAATAACAATAAAAATACAATTGTGGCCAATTCACAGAAAGATAGAGAAGGAAATTTTGTTCGATCAATAGTGTGCCAGACATTATGTGCCCTGTTTTCAAACAGCCGTGTCCTTGGAGACCGGATGCCTCTGGTCATGTAGTACATGATGGATTGTGATCAGAGTACCTGATTTATCGTCCGATGGCACACACATACCTAAGTCAGAATGAAGCCTCTGTTGAGTGGAACGCTGCTGGTGGACTGAAAAGATCATATTGTAAATGCTTCAGACTTCTGTTGCACAGAAGAATGAAAAATGAAGAAAAGAGGTAAAATGCTTTGCTCAGTGTTAGGCAAGAAGTATGTGGCACTGATGGAAAATGGCCCCTGATCTTATATGTCCAGTGCCCATGTCTTCATCACTGCTCGGTCTTCTCAAACTACTACTAAATTTGTAGGTTGTTTCAGATTCTGTCATCCAACTGTGTCCTACTGCTGCAGGGCTTCAGGCATTCCCGTGCGTACAGAGGAAAAGCTACACTCGCACGGAACTGCGCTGTAAAATTTCTGAGGGACACGTTCGCTCGGTCCTGTCTCCAACAGAATCAGTGATACTGGAGCATCTGCCCCGATTTCTGCTCCCACTGGCTCTCACAAATAGTTGATTCGAGCCAGTACACACTAAACAGATGTTTCAAGGTTTGGTCACTTTTTTTCCCCCTTTCTTTTTTCCCCTCCTCATTTTCTTTTTAGTTTGGAGCCTGATGGCTTTAGAATGGAGTTTGAGACCGTTCGTGGCTCTGCTCACAGCACCTCGGGGCAACCTCAATTTGTGCATATCTACAGAAGAAGAAGGAAAAAGTTCCATTTTCCAAAAATTGCTCGCACTTCCTCTTCCCTGCCTGTGCCTCTAACCACGGCTGTATATGTAGTTAATTGAAATGGTGTTTGTTTTATCTTGAATAACCTTGTAATTGATTGAGGTGGTGGACAGCAAGACTCCAGAGTCATTTACATACCTGTGCATGGAGCAGTAATTTCTAGGAGGCTTTCCACTGCTTTTTTTTTTTTCTGTTTTTTCCCCCTCCAAAGAACTATACTCCCCTGTATGTGCATGTTTGCATATACCTATAGCTCTCTCTGT
Source organism: Tauraco erythrolophus (assembly GCF_009769465.1). NCBI lineage: Eukaryota > Metazoa > Chordata > Aves > Musophagiformes > Musophagidae > Tauraco > Tauraco erythrolophus. The sequence goes on from NC_141484.1 coordinate 2,088,788, forward strand.
AGATATTTGCATTCATATAGATCTCCCCACAGTCCATTCACTCTGGCTGCAAGTGTCCATTTGCTGCTCGTTGGGATCTTATGTTACCTGGGGTGGTAAGACTCCTGGCACTCTTCCCTCCAAAAGAAAAACAGCCTGATTGGGGAGTGCTTGCTCCGTACAAGGCCTCGATTGTGTGCGAGTGCCGAAAAAGTAACAAATGCAGTTTAATTACGTTGGATGCTTGGTGGCTGGTTTGCAAATCTTTTATTTGTTTTGAGAAGTGCCCCAGCAGCAGCACTAAATTTTGTGTGCATTTGGGGAGCCCAAGGTACCACTTATGCTGGGGGAGGGAAGACGGTCTAATTAACTGGGCTGCTGTCAAGCTAACAACCTAATGGAGAGCTTAAACAAATAAAAAAATAAAGGAAGTAGACATGATGGGGGAAAAATAAAGTGACTAGACATGAAGTCTTACGACATGCATTTCCACCTTCCCTGAAAAGGTGTCCTTGGGCACCCAGAATTTTGCGGATGATGTTTTATGCATCGTTAATTCAAGTCCCCCTTTCAGGAGGCAAAGGTTTAGCAGATCTATCCAGGAATGAGTAACGAGAGAGGAGCTTTTCCCATCCTGCCCAGAAACCAATTCCAGCTCATCAGAGTTGTTCATTTTGGAAAAGAGTCAGATTCACATTCATGAGACAGAGGGGAGTGGAAAGCAATCAATGTTTAAATCTTCTCTTTGCCAGGCTGAGATGTTACATAAGGTTGAGGAAAATGTTTTATTATCCCAACTAAGCCTGAAGTGTCAGATACTGACAGCATTTCAGAGACAGGATACTGGGCTTGATGGTCCAATAGTCTGACTCAGGCTGACAGATTTTCTATTCCGCCCTCTCAGATTATTAGTTGTTCTTTTTTGGTCGGTTAGGTATGAGGTGATTTTGAACTAAAAAGGTTAAAGCAGCATACACGTTACTTTGGGACTGGGCTGGAAGAAACCTCCCAGTTCTGCTCGTTAAGGAGCACCAGGCAAATATAAATCTTTTCTCATTTCTCAAGGTGTTTGACTGCCACAATCTCATCAGCTGAGACGGGACACTGCTGATTGTCTGGGGGGTACCTGTGGCCAAGCTGATATGGTTCGCGTTGTCTCGTCCAAGTCCTTCTTGGCACGTGTTCAGTGCCATAGTGTTCTTCTGTGAGACTTTAGGGTGGCGAATGCCCATGTTTTACTGAAGTTTTCAACTCTTATATTCACTTAAGTGGTTTGTGGCTGTTCTACCTGCCTTGTTCAAGGCTTATCTCAACCTCAGAGTTTTCGTAGGAACTCAAAGGGTTTTCAAATGTTTCTGAACAGTCAATTATCTACCCAGTGGTTAACAAAACACGCAGTGCTCCGTGTTCTTCTTCAGGAAAATATTTACAAATCAGTATCTGTGTTTTTTGGCCACCTTCACTTACCAAACTCGGAGAGGTTAATGCTAAATTAGTCAAGGGAGTTATTGCCAGATCATAACTTGAAAAACATTGTTTCAAACCCTAAATAAAAGGAGTTTGCCATTTGGAGATCTACAGAAAATGAAGGGTGGTCCCAGCCAGCATGGGACATGTATGACAGGGATCACGTGAAGATGTGTGATGCCTCAGCCCTGGAGCTGAGCCAGGCTCAGCTTGGAGCAGGCAGGCGGTGTTCTAGATCTGCCTTTGAACTGTCCACTGTTTTCCCTTTCGTTTTCAGGATGAAATGTCAGCCCAGAGGCCAGTGAGGTTTCTTCACTGGGTTCGACGACGCCTCATGAGTGTGACGGCAAGTCAAAGAAGCAGAAAGATTTCATGACCTCAGAAGAAAATAATAAAACCACATTTGAAGTACTTATTTTCTTTTTTTGAGATCTGTGCATTGACTAGTAGTTTCCTTTGAATTTGGAAAGTTTTGAAAGAGAGTGAGGTTGTTGGTTACATTCTTACAGCCCTCCTCACACATTCTGCTCGGTGTTGCAGACAGATTTTGTACAGTCATGGCTGCAGACTGCCCTAAATTGCATCCTCTGCAGCCTTGCTGAATCCAAGGATTTCCTTCAGCAGAGTGTGGTTCCCTGTGTTCTCGTGGAGTCTGAAGTGGGAGGCAGCAGTCACGCAGAGAGCTGCTCAAAAGGTTTCGAAGGAAATATTTTCTGAAGAGAAATCAAAATGAGCAGTTCCCAGGAATAAAGTTGATTTTGTGCGTTTGTTGTCATTCCTAAGGTACTTCAGGCTATTTTTTGATTAATAAATCTGAATTAATTGTGTTGGCTCTGGAAGCAGATTTTGGTTGCCTTTAGTTAAAGCTGTACCATAAGACACTAACATACTGTGCAGATGACAGACAAAGACATCCCTGGAACAGAGGAGAAGCAAAACTTTCCATTTCACTCAAGACAAAAGCTTTCATCTTTCTCAAATGAAATCTTTGAATATTTTCTTCCCTCAAAAGCTGAGCTGTTTCAACCTCACATCCCGCTGTAAGAGACAGGGAAAAGCTGCATCTGTGTTGTTACTTACTCACTGATAGTGTCGTTTACCATAATTACTCTGCTCATTATTGCTCATGAGGAGCTATTTCAATTGCAGCCTTGGGTCACTGCCCTCATCCTCTGCTCATTCATCCATGCTGAATTCCCCAGCAGATGGGGCATCTGTTTTTTCATCCCTCCATGTGCTCAGCTGAAATACAGTAGCCTGTATCAAAGGAAGGGCCTTTGCTCAGTATTTTTGAACTTACTAAGGAAGTTTTAGCCATGAGGATTGCCTGGGACCATGCATTTACTCACACTGCATGATTTCCTCAAAAGAGATGATGAATATTCAAACTAAAGTGAGTTGGGAGCTCTCTATTGCCATCCACAAGCAATAAGAAAAAGCAAACCAAAAAAAAATCAAAACCATCTTCAGTGAGGATAATGTACATTTTTCTGATTTAAAAATTGCAAAGGGAGTTTTAAAACTCATTTTAATCAGGAGATTTGAGATCTGGGTTATTGCTGGACCGTGCTGATGGAAACACTTGGATTGCTAAAAATGCCCACAGGAAGAATTGTTTGTTATGAATATTGTATTTCATTAACAAATCTGAATTCCGAAGCCAGTCTCAGTCTCCATATTGCTTGAAAACTCTTGATTCCAAATATTCATCACTTGTGTAATGTGGTTAACCAGATGGATCTGGACTTGGGATCAGATGAGAAGAGACAGTTAAGCAGTAAATCCATAATCTATTGATCTGACACACAACCACCATGCTGAAGCCTAATTGCTTTCTTCTGTCCCTAGTCAGGAACTCGGTGCCTTTATCAGCATTTTTAGAGCATCTGAGACATTCGACTGACTCTGCTTTTTAGTACAGCACATCCCTGTGACATACATTGGCTTTAGTCGTAGCAACAAGACGTTCACAGGCTGGTTTGGGTAAGGTGTGCCATGCTGTGCTTCTCACCTTTTCTTCTGATGCAACGTGCTTCAGATTTATTTATTGTGAGCTTATTATACATCATCTTTCTGTTTTTCTAGGCTTTTTTTTTTCTGGGTAAGGGGTAAGTGAAGGAAAATGGAGTCTGGGAACAGTCTGGTTTGAAGGGCAGCTTTTTGAGTTTGAGGATGGGTTTTGTGTGTGTCTGTCTGAAGAAATGCAGCAACCGACTACGAGAGATTTTAGCATGTTAGAATAAAATACAGAAACTCCAATACAACCAGTAAACAGAAGTTCCAGGCTAGTTTCCTCTCAATGTTCTCTTTTTTTTTAGAAGAAAAATAATATTTTGAAGTGTGTATCTCAGCTCTGTAGAAATCAGCAGATATAGTCTACTTTGAGGCACTCTCGGGTACAACATTATTTACATGACAGATTCAGGGAAGTTGGTAAAAAGTTGCTAAAAAATACATTCAGAGTTTTTCTTCTTCCTGTTTTGTTTTTTTTTTTCTTTAAGTTTGTTTAAACATGTAAAAAATGAATTGTGCACAGATCCAGGATGGAGTTTCCAGTCTGAAAATAAAGATCAGCATTTGGTATTGCAGTTAGCCACAGATAAAATTCCAATTTGTAACACTTCATTTAGCAAAGTATTAACCCCTTGGGAAGTGAATGGGAGACCTTCGGTGAACAAAACTCCTCAGTGTAGAGCAGGTAAAAATATATCTACATGAGTTTTGCCCCTGCGTGTTACAATGGCGTGAAGGTGACCAGCCCAGCTCCAATGCATTTGTTTAACTTGCTCAGAATTAATCAGAGCACTCTGGGATTAATAATTACTTAATCAAATAATCGCTTCGTGACTCCAACACTATCTTTTATTTCTTCCAGCAGGCTGGAAATAAGACCCGTGAATATGTAAATTGGAACTGATTAGAGGATTAGGTTTCACTCTTTTTTTTTACTATTTGAAATAAAAACAGCCTCCAGATCCCTCTAAGCCAAGCCATGTCTCCGAATTACAACACTAGCGCCTGTCGGCTGTGATAATTTCACTTCATTAAGTTCCAGATATAAATAGAGAAAGTTCCTTATTTTTTTTCCATGCACCACCTTTAATAAGCATGGGCTGAAAACACAGGGGTTATTGATCCACACGAGTATTGGGTCTTTGCGAGCCTCGTGTAAAGGGAAAGACCAAACACCTTCTACCTGTGTGCTTGTGCAGCCGGGGACAATTCATCTCTGTTGAATCCATCTTAGAGCTTTTGCAGACACAGGCAGAAAAGCCTTGCAGGAATGACAGTGACAGCTACACCCGTCATAGCGGTGCGGAACAAACGGATTTGATAGACCCACGACAGTGAAAAACGTCAGCAGGACTCAGCCGGGCTTTCAAGGACAGATGTGGAATGTTAAGCACCTCTGTAAGGTGGCCCCCAAATGACTCGGCTGACAGTGCTAAGCCACCTCAGTGTCCACTCATCTGCAAGGAAGGCACGTGCTGAGCATCCCTCAAAGTCTTCCTAGTGAAATGACGTTGTTTATACCCTCTCTTTTCCTGTGATACACAAGACCATGATTTTAAAAGGGCTTGTCCACGCTCCAGAATGTGGCCCACAGTTGGGTTTTCAACCATGGCATCCTATCGTACCTACTAAGTGTAAGAGGGTTTGCATTTTAGATGATTATACGTGCTTGTCTGTAAATCCAGCTGTGGGATCCCAGCTGCAGAGGAGGGACCTCACAACCTCATGAGCAAAGTGGACCGTTCCTTTACTTCGTGACTATAGATTGATACTAGGACATATAAGGCTAAAAGTATTGAAGCTCAGAAAAGAATTCTATGGCAGAACAGAACCACTGTTTTCTCAGAATTTAAGGATTGTGTTCTTTCTTTTCATAAATTTGGGAATTGCTGATAGGTAAGGACACAGAATGAATGGAAGTTCCTAATTTTGCACTAGAAATAAAGCTCCCTTTGCCATAAATAGAAAAGAAGCTTGAAGGTGAGGGATGACCGGTGCTACAAGCAACTCCTAAGGACAAAGGTTCACAGATCTGTTTAGATGTTGAGTGAAAATTAATTCAGAGAGTCTCATCTTTATCCCAGTTACATGTCACAAAAAATCTATGTGGAATTTGGAGATGGCCACATGTGGATAACAGCCTTTCTCTGCTCAGGAAAGGATGCTGAGCAGCAAAGGTTGTTGCAGGTCAGCAATGAAAATTGCGTTTGTGTACCTGTTTTTTGCAGTGGGGGGAATGCCAAATTCAAATACAGGGAGCACAGCAGCTGAAAACCTGGGCATGCAGGCAGAGCCACTTAAGAAAAAACCCTGTACAGAATCCACCACCACCAGTCCTGGCTCCAGCAGGTAGTTCTAGTAATCCCGTATTTTTCACAAGCATTAACTTTATCCAGAAACACTAGAATAAACAGACTTGGGAACAGGAGGTGCTGGGGAGCGGAGAAGGGATACAAAACCTTGCATCCTGTGGTCAGGCTGCTTTATGAAACATCTTTCCTCTGTTTATAAGTTCATTCTGTTTGAAGGGAGTGCAGAAAGGGGACATGGGACAAAACCTTCTGCACTTTTGACCAAAGATGAGAACGAGGAGAGATCATTCCCTTCAGTGGCATCGTGTGCCCTGTATGTGAGGGCTCTTATGCTTCACTTATAGGGTGAGGGCCAGCCAGAACCAGACAGCATGAGAGTGGAAAGGACTGAAAGCTGCCAGAGGAGCTGCCAAACTCCGGTGGCGTGTTTAGTGCGGAGTCTCTCCGCAGGCTGAGCCGCACTGGTGCTGGTGCTGGTGCTGGTGCTGGGTCCCTGGGCGGCTGCCGACAGCCCTGTGCCACGTCGGGCAGGGGCAGCCCCCGGGAGGGCTGCACGGCTGCGTGGGCGATGCGAGAGCTGCACGTGTGGGCTCAGTCTTCCGGGCACCTGCAGGAATTTCCCTGCGTATCAGTGGATTTGCAGGTACCGATTCACCTCTGTAAGGAAAGAATAAAGAGCTACCTCCCCTCAAAGTTTCTGAAACTCAAGTTTTTCTTTTCCTCTTGTAAATGAGTCTTGGGAAAGTTGACAGCTTTGGGAAAGAGAGGTGCTGAGAAGTGGGGAATGTGGACTAGTTGTGCAAAAGGGACTCTTACATGGGATATAATTGAAAACATTACAGTGAGATCTCTTAGTTTATGCTAAAAGAACCAAACGGTACAATAAAGCAGCACCCATGTCTTTAAAGCCCTGAGCAATTAAAATTAATACTGCTAATAATGGTAATTTTCAGCCTGAACCCAGTAAGAATTGATTCTGATTCCAAGATGACACAGTGAAATAACTAACCTCCACCGTAGATACTCGTGAGATTTGGTTCTATTTATTTCCATGGCCTGCTGAAAATCAGGAATAATTCCACCAGGTGAAACCTGCAAGTTCACTCTGATCCCAGGCTGGAGTTTAGCGAGCAATATACCTTGGGAGTGCCATGGAGCCCCAAAATGTCTGCAACCATGCCTGTGTGGGCGACTATGGGATGGAGGGCGTCGAGCCTCCCTCTGCCTGAAGGCAGCCGCACGTCTACGACAGTCCAGGGCAGATGCTGAGTTTGTTTCCGCTGTGTTTGCAAAAATCAAACAGGATGGTGTCCTCCTGCGCTGCGACTGCCGAGGAGAGACAGTAAAGTCTTGTGAAGGAGAAACTGAGTGAAGTACTTGGCCCGATGCTCATGGTATGTAAATTCAAGCTTGAAAGCTTCAAGTATTTTTATAATAATGTCACACACGTGGGGCTTGTTAAGTATTACTGACTACTACAGTGATTCTTAAGGAATTAGGAGGGCTTGCAACATGAGAGTAGAAACTTAGCCACTACCACTAATTCTTATAAGTACCTTGTGGATTGTGTGTGTTTTGCATTTTCTGAGGAACTCAGATGATGATTTCCTGAAAAAAAAAAAAAAAAGTAAAAACAAAAATAAAAAAATAAAAAGGAGCGTTGCTGCAAAACTGCAATGCTACTCAGAGAAACCTTGATGTTTTTACCAGTGTTCCCAGGTACTTTAAGGCTAGGTGTGCTTGAAATCGAAGTGTAGGAATTAGAGAACACAAACTTCATTTATTCAGGGGCAACTGGAAAACGTGAATGCATTTCCATGGAGATGGGGTTATTTCCTTTCCCACAATTCAAATCTTTTCCACAGGTCCTGTTTCATTCTGGTCACCCTCATGTTTTGTTGAGGAGAATATTTTGGATTTTGATCTCAAGAGTTGGCCAAGCTCCAGGCAGAACAATGAAAAAGTCATAAATCACTTTAATAGATATAACAAGAAGAAAAAAAAGAAGGCAAAGAAACGGAGGGATTGAAATATGGCAGTCCCAGCACATCCATCAAACACAGAATACTCTTCTTGAGGTACAGGAGAACACACCAATTAAAAAAGGGTTAGACCCACTATGGTGTTATAAGGGGCTCTGATGCCCGAAATGCCATTTGGATTTATGTATGAAAAATGTGTTTTGATATTTTCTTCAAATTATCATGCTAGGGAATGTTCTGTGTGCCTTAACTACTATCACATTAAGTTTACACCTAGACCATCTCAGCAGTGCCTCGGGAAAGTCAGATATTTCTAGGGAGTGTGTCAGCCCCATCTGAGATATTGTCTTCAGAAGACGGTGACAAAGATCATAGAGTCATAGAACAGTTTGGGTTGGGAGGGACCTTTAAAGATTGTCTAGTCCAAACATGTTGTCCAGGATGGAGAACACATATCGGAATCATGTGTAACCTAAGGGTAAAACAGCTTCCTGAGCTGTGTGCGTGTAGAAAATGCGTGTATATTTGATCTCATAAAGTGAGGTGGATAACAAAGCAATAATGATCCTCCTTCCACAATGCCCATCACCGTAGTGAGCAGTCATAAGCTGTGCAGCGTGGGTTGTTCAGGCATCTCTTACTAAGTGTTGTGCATTATTTACCCATAGTCTACAAAACTTGAGTAAGTCTGGCTGCTTTGACCACTTGCAGCTTCTAGTGACTTCAGTAGAGGTCTGTAGCAGGTGCCTAGAAAGACAATTTGGTTGCATTATGTTAATACCATGCCCCTTTCAGCAAATCTAAAATGGGTTTGTAATGGTTTTTAGCAATGTACAGGGGACCAGAAATTACAGATTTTTTTTAAGAATATTTTTTATTGAAGACTTTTTTGTCTTTTCTGCTCTAAAAGTACAGTATACACAACCTTTCTCCTCAAAAGCTGATAAATGGTTTAGCCATTATTTAAAGTTCGGGAAAAGGCAGCTACAGAAATAACATTTTAATGTATTCCAGATTAGACTTCATGCTATATTTGTAAGAAAGACTTGTTTCCAACATTGGTTGGCAGATCACTCGTACGGACAATTATCCAAATAGCTATTAGGATACGATTGCGCTCATTTCCAGGCAATGCAAGATTGCCAGAGCTCAGCTTGGCTGGCGGTTGGGTTTTGGTTTGACTTTTGGAGAAAACCACAAGAATTTGTCAGTCGTCTTGGCCGTAAGGGAATCTTCTTGTCTTGAGGCTATTCTTTTTCCTCTTCAAATATAGAAGGCAAAACATGCTCGTGTTTGGTTTGGGTCCTTTTTTATTTGTTTCATTATCTCTCACCTTAGTGGCATCAGGAGGAGAAGACTCAGATGTGACAAGGTTGGGAGGTGAGAAACCTCTCCCATCATTCATAGGAAAGAGGAGGGTCAGTACGAGAAAAGCCCATTTAGTCTGGAGGGTGAAACTGAAAAAGAAAATCAAAGGTCATGAATTTCTTTTACTGGGGGAAGGGAGCTTAAGGGAGGGAATGCTTAATGCCAAGCAAAATCAGTGTTAGTTGGGAATGGAGACTCCCTCTCTTTATGCATTATGCTAATGTGTCGTTTGGCAGATCTGAATCATGCTGGCCAGTTTAGTCAAGAGCTTGAGTCGAAGAACACCAACTCCCTCAGAAGGAAAAAGATCTCTTTGTGCCAGGGAACATGTTCTGTGGTGAGATGATGTAATTGTTTAAGTCACAGATGCAGTGGTCAGGAAGCTTTTTCGTGCTGAAAGATAGGTAGCTCCACAATGGTCCATGAAACTTCAAGTAACTCCAACCATTCCTTTTGCTAGAGTAGGATAGAAACAGGGTCATTATTCATTGCCAATCTGACATGGGTGCTGCTCAGACCAGCAGACAGAGGTTGGGGGGGCGGTGTGCATTGTTGAAATGAATTTTGTGAGAGATGATGTGCTCCTTGTGACAACAGGGAACTTGATAAAGGGTCCAAAGCTCTTTTGCTCTTCTGTATTTCTGTAATCAGATAAAAGGCTTTGGATAAACATCACATTAGCTGCTAGGAGGTGCCAGCATTTCTGAAAAATATCTTTCCAAACTCTGTTTCTCAAGAAGAGAAGATGATCCAGGACTTAAGCATCTTTTTTTTTTTTTTTTTTAACTCATTGGCTTGTCCTCAGTAACAACATGCACTGTATTGGAGCTGAACAATGAAACACTGCTTCACACACAGATGCTGATAAAAGCAGTGGCAGCAAGGCTAGTGAAAGTGAAAACATTTCAAGGACAAGAATATCACAGGCCCTTTGTTGAAAAATAATCTCAAGATCTTCTCTGAGCTCCAGTTGGGTCTCCCTGTAAAGACTTTTCCATGGGGTGAATACTGCAACGTTTAATGTATAGAAATCCTTGCTGGCTACGCTCCAAAACAATGACTGCACCGAAAGGGCTGAGGCATGTCCTACCAATGGAGCAGAAAATTGCTTCAAGGCTAATAGCAGCAACACCTCGGCGAAGCAAACGCTGTAATTAGCAATAAAGCAGCACCCATGCCCAATAGGCCTATTGTGCCCCATATACGATTTTGCTCCTCGGTGCAAAGGGGAAACGTGTGTGTGAGTTAGAATGAATGTATAGAGGTAATCCCCATCCAGTATGTTAATGATGAATGTGCTGCAGTTGGCATAAAGTGGAACGTATGCCAAGATGAGGCCCTCTTGTTCCTTCCAATCCCCCACCTACATTCTCCCAAACACCACATTATATTTTTAGCATTTTTATTTTCTTGGAAAAATATATAAACTGCAGTTACAAAATGTGTTTAAACAAATGAAATGGAGCTAGCAGGTGTACAAAACGTCCTAAAATGCTTCCCGTGGCTGCAGTTAAAAAAAAAAAAAAAAAGGAGTAAACTTAAATAGTTCCATAGTGGGGGAAAAAAAAAAGCTCTAGATAGAGTATATAAATGTAATTTTTTTCACACTGCACAGTCACTTTCATTTTTGACTCCTAAAGTCCACCTAGAATCATTCTTGGTTTGGATCTTCATTTCTCACCCAGATTTAAGGGGTCAATTCTCCCAGTGCCATCTGTGAGGAAATGAGATACCAGAGGTACCACTATTTTAAATTCTGAGATCCCAGCACATCACGTGGAAAGCGAATCTGCAAAGCTGTGGATGTGTTCTGCTATTTACGAGTTTTGTCATCTCCGTGTTGAATCTGGAGAAGACTTGGGATCAGTTTGGAGATTATTTGTGTTCAAGATTTAATTTTGAGTAGAACAGGGCTGCATTTACAACCTTAATCAAAACTGAAGGACTGCTGGCAGTGCACATAAAAATATAAGCACCTAGATACCGATTTGTGTCTATGTATATATACATGTAGAGAAGATGTCAGTCCAAAATAATTTATAATCAAAACATACCATTAGCCAAGAGACAGGAGGCTGTGCAAAGAAAGAAAATAATTCATTCTAAGTAGAGCTGGAAATAGACTTTTGTATTGTACTTGTGCTGCCTGGTTTGGTGGAAATCCTGTAGGAAAGGGACTCTTTGTGAGGTTAAAATTGGATGGATTCTAACTTCGCTTTGCCCTCTGAATGCTCAGAGGAACTGATACCTTGGATTTTGGGTAAGGCCCATCACTAGCTCTTTGTGACAATTGCTGAGCAATTTTAGCACAGGGAGGGAAGAGGTAGGCTTCCATCTGACATTTGACAATGAGAATTTTTCTCTCTGACTACCTAACCTGTGGTAAAATGCTTTTTTCCTTAAATAGGTCCCATATCAGAATCTTTTTTTATCTTATTTTTGTCTCATTTTTGATTTGCCTTTTTCTCAAAATAGGAGGAATTGTTTTTATCTGTGTGGATGGGATTTGAATTCTGTCCACTTGAAACTGAAATCAGGATAATAGCAAGATATTTTGCTCTCCTAGAGATGACTTTCAGTTTCATACTGTCCTTTAAAAAGCTGCCTTAGAGAAGGACTGTACTGCAGAGAGAAACACAGAGGGAATCCATGGCCCTTGAGATAAGAGATTTTGCTACAGTCTGCTAAAACTCTCATTATTCCAGGAAGCCACATTATATGTCTATATTACAGAAATGAAGCCCCCATCTGCTTTTAAAATTCCTCTTTTTAGTCTTCAGCTGGGCAGCGTGGTTCTGCCCCAGTCCAATGGATGACTTTCTTTTGAGCAATCAAGGATAACAAATTATATTATTTTTATATTAAACAAACCTTCATTTTTTTTCCATGGGAAATTACTCAGAGTGCAGTAAAATGTGTCACATTCTTATTTCCAATCTTTCTGAAACAGTTTAGTTCTCTTAAGTAAATTTTTTCAATGCATAAATTTCATGCAAGATCAAAATTTATTAAAACACATTTTCCCATCTCTGCTCGTTTGTTTAAGCCAAAGATACTCCATTTAACTCTGACAGAAATGTTATATCAATTGTTTTTACAGGAATAAAGTTCACAATCATGATACAAATTATTAAATATAGCTATAATTGCTATAGTTTTGACTTTTAAAATTAAAATTAAAATTAAAATTATAACTTTTCAAATGGATACCGAATTTCAGGCGTGCATCTCAAAGTATATTTTTGATTAATCTAGGCTTGAACAGTTTTCTGAAATGGTTGGTTCAAATCCTCAGTCCTATTGACTTGATTGAACACCCACCTTTACTCTGGTGTGCTAATTTCAGTGTGCTTCTCCAGCCCCCTCTGCGTGCTGATACGAGTATTAACGTGCAATGCTGACACATGCCTATGGATGGATTATTCCCAGTTGTGTGTCCAATTTTCTTTTAATGGGTCATTTTCTTCTGAATGGGTAATTCATTCTACCACTGCTCTACAAAACTAGAGACCTGGTTTAAATCTCATCTCTACTAGGTGGCTGTGAGTGTGGTGTAAGTTTGCAAAATGGTGTGGGTTCATTTAGAAACTGAAGAAAAGAAATGGAAAAAAGGAGAGATGGTTCACTTGTGTGAGATACGAGTTTTCTGGCTGCGTAAGAGCAGCTGCAGAATGAGGCAAAGACAAATGACAATAAATTAAAACATTTTGGAATGCAGAGGACTGTTGAAAAGGTTTGGAGATGTCTTCTCATCTAGTACAGCATTATCATTGTTCCAGCTTCTGCAAGCTTTTTGGTATCCCTGTCTCTGAACGGAATTACAAACCTAATTACAAGAAAATGATTTCTTAAAGCCTGAAAGCAATCCAGCTCCCTGTGCTAACAGTGACGGACTCGGAGAAAAACTATTTTAAACTCATGATCCATATGCAGAATGAAGTTTAACATGATTTGCAGTGAGGCTGTGAAGAGGACTGGAGCTCTCTATTCAAGCCTGTCCGTATGCACAGACAAGTGAAATCTTTTCAAACAAACAGGGTGGAAATTCTTGGCTTCTCCAGGAACCAGCCTTATTTCCAGCGGATCGTGGTTTGGATTCCCAGCCTGCCCTTGGCATTCCAGTTTTCCCCCTGCTTGCCACAGCTAGATTGTGTTTGCTGTTTCTGGACCGAAATGCTGAACAAGATCCTGGTGCCTCAGGTAGGCGATGTTTTACCATGGAGGAAGAAATCCCTGTCTGAAGTCAGGGAATGGAACCTCCTAGTTAACAACTGGCAAACCTACAGGAAAGGAACTGAGCTGCCGTCAGTAGGTAACATTAATGGCTGGTGTTTAATTTCTTATAGGTAAAACATAAGAAGATGGTGGTCCTCACATTAGTGGTCTAACTACAGAAAAGTCTGTGTAGAAAGGTAGCACCGTTTCCTTCCATCCACCATTAAGGGCCTTGCAGATCTGCCAGAAAAGGGAAAATTAACCTTCTGTGGAAATCCAGCAAAAGGCCTTTTCCCCTTTAAATCATTAAAGGAGAACTTAATGATGCATCAGACTGCAGAAGGCATTCCAGCTGGATGTTTGACTGGCTGCTTTGAAGACACTGAAGCTCCATATTTCCTCCTTAAACTTACCAGACTTATTGTAGATAGTAATAACTACATTTCCCTCTACTGTTTCTGAACTGGGAAAGGTTAGAGGTTGTGACCAGTAGGAATGTCTCTTTCTGATCTTAGCTCTGCTGAGCCCAACGTGTGCTGGTTTCTCTGTGCATGACTGGCAAAAATACCAGCATCAAGGGGAGGAAGAAGACTCAGCCCTGTGCAGGGACAGATGAAAGACAGCTGAAGTCTGGCTGATGGAAAGCTCAGTGAGGCATAAATGAATGGGTTATGGTTATGCTCAAAGTGATAGTGACAAAAAAAAAAACACACAAAAAAGAGGAAAAATCTTGTCTTTTCTAAGAGCCTTTTAAATGCAAAGACTCATCTATAGTGAACAGATGCATGGTACAGAATTTTAATTGGCTGGAGACCAAATTAGGGACAATGCTGTACATGAAACTTGCTCATTTGACCAGTGTTATGCTTCATTTTCATCAGTGCTGTCCATGGAATATTAGATATTCTGGCAGTTATTTAATAAGGCAAGTGCACACAAGGAGCCCTTTAAGGTAAAAAGTAAAATAATCTCTATTTTCTCTTCAGGAGGTTTTGGCAAATGGGAAAAGATGGAGAAGAGGGAATAAAAAGTGTATGTGAAACAAAAGTTTTAACAGTCTGTCTAACCAATTGGTATAATTAAGTTTTACTTCAGCCCTCAGGAAACCCCAGGGAAGTTTGTGGCATCCCAGTTCATGTGCATATTAAGTAGGAGATCATGTAACCTTCATGCAGGGTTGGAAAAGGTTGGTTTTTAAAGAGTTATAGGACTCGTTTATAGCAGTATCAGTCTGAGGCAGCTCTAGACTGCAGCAGTGTTAATCCAGAACTGTATCTGGTTGCAAAAAGTTGGATTTGGAGTCACTGAAGTTCTCCAAATTAGAAGTGGAGGGAATGTAAACCAAAGGAGGAACATGAGCTAAACCAAATGGGTTGAAGCCCTGACCAGACACCCTTCAGACTCGGTTAGTGGTGGGAGGTCACTAAATATCCCTAAGGGAGGTGTACTGTGTGCTCTGAGAAGGTGAGCAATGTTCTTGTGTTGTCTCAAACAAAAGCAGTTCCCATTCTCCTCCTTTTGACTGGTACTAAGATGTAGAGGATCTTTCAGCACTGCTAGTGAAAACCTTGAGGTGGCATGAGAAATGATGGAATTTGGTCCCACTCTGTTCCCCTGAGCCACTCTTCCCATTTATATCCCTAAAAGGAGGTCGATGTCGATGCACAAGGAGGCACAGGACCTCCAGGAGTTCCTCGGAGGGCGCAGACAGGTCCCAAGCACACATTGTCTTGTGACTGTGCAACAGGAAATAGGTATAATAAGGAGTAATTCCTTAAGATTGTCATTAATGGTGTCTCCTAGTGATAAAATAGTAATGGGAGTAACCTCTTCAACAAGGTGACCTCCAGTGAGCAGGTTGGTTGGCAAACCAGGAATCTTAATTTCTTCCAAACATACGTATCTGCCCAATATACCCAGTTCTGCTCACCTTCAATAGGCTCAGCTGCTTAAGTTTCTAACAATATAGGAGTCAGTCTTGTGTCTTCGCCAAGTCCTTCTTTAATACTTCAAACTATCAGTTTACACTGAGATTATTTCTCCCATTCAATACTGGGGTAGATCCTCAGCTGCTGAGATCAATCCTGTTCCACTGTAGCGAAAATGGATAAAATTTGCATTGGAACTTCTTTCCAAATAAAAAATTGCTTTTTAATTTTAAATGAAAAGGAAAGCATGAGAAGATTTTCTGTATAAACCGATTCATAACAACTTTAGTTAGAAGATCTCAGTCATGATATCTCATCGTGCAGGTAGGGAAATAGTGAGGAGGAAGGAGATTGCAACTCATTTTAACGTGTAATGTTAAATGAGATCCAATGAGATTCAAAGTTACAAATTCTAACTCTTACCTCTTCTTTCTTTAGCCCTCAGTCCTCTAAGCAGTCCCAAATACGACACAGTGCTTTAAGAGACAAACATTCCTCTGGTATTTCAAGAGTGCTGAGGTGGGAGATATAGATTTACGAAGGCCTTACAGTGAGGATTTTTTTTCGCCCCCCAAACAATGCTGTTATAGAACATGTCCTCACAAAATATTCAACCACTGCACATTTCCATTTTGGGCTTGCAACCAGGTGTGTCTGAACTCTCTGCAGCAGGGTTTCACCCAGCGTGATTCCTGGAACGTGCATGCAGCTTGTCCCCATGTGTTTCCCCCAGCAGCTTCAGTTCCTGAACAAGCAGTTCTTTCCTTGCACGTAAGTCACCTACATGCTGGAAAGAAAACAGAAGGAACCTGCAAATATCTGCCTTGCATAATGTCCTCCAACATATGCAGACATCTTCTCTTAGATGTCTCTCTTGGATTTCTTGGCTCAGCTGGCTCAAAGGCTGGGATTGTGCATACTGTGTTACATGGTGTTCTGAATTTTTTTGACAAAGCGGTGGGAATGGAAAGAGTAAAGGCTGTGACACCCTCTAAACTCACTGTTGTGTGATCTAAATCAACAAATAGTAAATGGAAGCAAACAGGACACTTGCTTCAAAACCCCGTACATTAATGTTCTGGTCCAGAGCAGTAAGCACAGCCCAAACCCACAACGATTATTTCTTTAGCTCAGGTGGCAGCAGCACATTCCTCTGATGCAGAATGTCCCAGGCTCGTGCTCACAGGTGACTTTCTGCTACAACAGCACTTTCCCAGCTGCTCACTGAGAATGGCAAAAATCTTGGGTTTTATAAATCAGCTCTTCTGTTAAAGAGCTGTTTGAAGCAGCTCTGCTAGGGCTCCCATGGAGTGAGTTAGACACCTGCCAGGGGTGGCTTAGTTTTGTATGATCTTGCCTCTTGGAAAGGTTTTGGACTGGATGATTTCTTGAGATCCCTTCAAGCCCAGCCTTGTAGTTGAGCTAAACATCTAAACATCCTCATTTTCATCCTCATTGCATCACATGTTCGCCTTTGGTTTTTTTCCCAGGTTGCAAGTCTACTTACTTCTTCTTCTAAGAAAGAGCGTGCCTCTCTAATGCAAAGCATTAAAGCCACCCCACTAATCACAGAAGGGTTAAAAACATGATTGGTGGGCAAAGACTCCCCCTTTTTTCTGCAAGGTTGGTTGAAATTGTGAATAGAGACTGACAGCTTGCCTGAGTGTTTGTGGTTCAATTTGAAACCACAAGACCCAGAAGCACATGGTTTAGATTCAGTGTCTTTCTCTAGCTAACACGAACCATTTGTTCAAGCAGCTTGGCTATCTGTTGGAGAATAGTTTTGCACCAGGATCAGCCTTGATTCACCCCAGACGGCCGAACTCGTTCAAATGGAAATCCAAAGAAAAAAGGAAAAAATTCCCAAACAAAGGCTTGCATTTACTTTTTCTTGTTTATTTTTGCAGCTTGTAAAGGAGCTACTAATATCCTGGTTAAAAAAAAAAAAAAAAAAAAGAAAAAAAAAAGAAAATCTGAAATGCCAATCAAAAGGGATGCCAAATTAGGTAGTGTTTACTTCAAAAATACATTTTTCATTGCCTTTTCTAAGGCAAATTCCTGTAAAATAGTGATGTCAGGGAGGGCATGGAAAGAAGAGACTTAAGTGACTCGAAAATATATTTAGACCGATCTTTTCAAATTTGGCTGTGTAAAACGAGGCACGTAATAAGGCTAAAGTTTAGTCAATGAGCTTTCACACGTAAAGCATTTCGATATACACCTAACACAGTCATTTACTTTAAGTCCACTGCCCAGAGAACACCGTAAGCTTAAGTGCTTTATTGCTTCTACTGAACAGCAGAAAGGCTGAACACCTCTGTGTCAAGTTAGAAAACTAAAATACACAAGAAGGAATGTCCAAATCCAGACATTTTGCACAGCTACAGGATAGTCTCCATGTGGTATCCATAGGTCCCAGCCACCTTTGCACAATGCTGAGATTACTTCAACTCCTTTACAAACCAGATGAAAGCATCATTACCCAAATTATGTAGAGCCATTGAAAAGATTTGCTAAGGAGAGTGGGAATCAAATGGGATCAGTATTTGGAAAGTCCAGGTTTCTTGTCTACTCGTTGATTATCTGTACTTCTAATAGCTTGTCATCGATCACCATTTTATCCCATTGCTTCTGCATTTCTCATCCCCTGGCTGAAATGAGCTGATGCCACTACAGAAAGCAGGACTGGCCACAATAAGGCACGATGTGTGCGAAAACGCCGTGTGCAGGAACAGCCCTCAGCTTAAGGGGAAGTAGATTGTGCATTGAAGTCCCTCCCTTTCATACATCAGCGTGGAGAAAGATAGAATAAAGACATGCATATTTCCAAGTCTCAAATAGGCATCCAACCACCAGCAAATACTTAAAAGGGAAGGTGAGCTAAGATAATACTCACTTCCTGCAATATAACTAATTAAGCTGACTTGCAATCAGCTACTTCCACCTCCAAAGGCTCTCGGGCAGCGAGCCGTTGTGCTGCATTGCTCCCCGGTGGTGTCTGTGCCCAGCAGTATGGTGGATGGGAAGCATCAAGGGGTGGGAGTGCTCCCCTTTCCTGCTCTCAGGAGGGCTTATTTGCTCTAATAAACCAGCTTGTCGATTGTACACTCACACACATACTAAAATGAAGTAACATCACGACATTTCAGACGTGAAAAAGGGAGGTAATTCGATGAATTACTGTGGTGAGGCCATAAACCAAGTGTTCAGTTACCTCAAATCACACGTATTGCGGCTGAAATGAATTCTCCTAAAACAATCTCCCATCATCCGGCCCCTGGGATTATTTGTTTTATCTTTCTCCTTCTCGATATAAAACTGGTTCCAAGATATTGCGTTACAATACAGGGAGCTACCTGCTGTACTCAGAGGTGAAGTATCCTGGAGGAAAGCAAGAATACTTCTCTGCTATGTCTCTCTATCTCCTAGTTAGGAATAAGTGACCGTAAAATCTGTGTATGTGTGAAACCACAATATATCCCCCTGTTCTGTCATTAAAAGCCACTCACAACATAAATGTGAGTCGGAGGCGGGGGGGCATTCACCGGCAGGGAGGAGCATGCCATTATGTACCATGAGTTTACTTCCAAGAGAAGATTATGTTTCTGGGAATTCAAAATAACATATATTTTATTTTAGTATTATGGGGATATAGAAAAGACTTCTAACGTTACTGCTTTTTAAGCTACTATGTAATCACAGTGTAATTTTTATTAACAAGAAGACTTCGTAACTTTAGAGACGTGCAGCAGCCATTGCAAAGCTAATGAAGTGAGCATGAGGCTTGAAGGGCTGAGGGGCACTGCAGGTATATCAGGAAAACTGCCTTGGCAAATTTAAAGCTGAATAGAAATGCAAATTTAAGGTTAATGTCTGCTGTTTAAGCCGTTTGCTGGGCAGCAGGAGTGGGGCTGTACTGAGCAGACGCTTAGCCAGCCCCCTTGTTTTCTACTTCCCTCCTCTTTCTTCAGACTTCCAAAAGGTTTTCAACCCTTAACTTGCATGGTCACATTTTGTGAAAGACATGCCTGAATTTGTGTAGCAAAAGCGAGTGTGCAAAATAACCTTCTTGAAATGGCACAGTGAATGGTTGGAAAGAGCAAGTGCTCCAAGTTCTTGAGCCCTACAACATTATCAAAACTAAAGCACAGGGCTCGGAGCAGGATGAATACCATTCCTACATCGACATGCACTAGATGGGGGGGGGGGGGGGGGTGTGCTCCTGCACTCGTGCCTGGGGAATCTGCACAGCAAAAGGAGTCCACATACTATACCAAACAGTGCCAACCACATGGAAAGCCCTCTAGGAAGACTGAACCCTTCCATTACGAAAGCATACCTCTGACTCCGAGCAAGGAGTTGGACAGTAGCATTTAGAATACTGTCTTGCCCAATTTGCTTTTATATCTGTTTATTTTGTTTGGACACTAGTGGGTGCTTGTTAGTCCTCACCATCGTGACTGCTGATGGCTTTTAGTTTCTTTGGTTACAGCAGGTTCATGGATCAACCAAAATCTGAAAAGGGAAAGTGTATCCCTGACATATGCCATGTGCTCAAGCAAGAAATAATCCGCTACGCAGTCACGTGAAGAAAGAAGGAGGGCCTTGGCAGGAAGTTGGGCTTGTTCAGGAGGCCAGTTCTGTCTTGAAGAAAAGTGAAACTCCGTCTCCAGATGTGGAATTTCCCCTCTGTAGTGTCACATAGGTGAGGCTGGAATGACAGCATTGTTGTGCTTCCATGGTTAATTATTTTGCTCTAGGTTTACAGTACAAAGAAGGCATCTTGACATACCAAGAGCCTTGCAACAAAATAGTCTGCTTTTAAAAACATAGGAAGAATAAGAAATGCAAACTGGTTAATTCTTAGAGTGTTCTGTTTCCATTTAGTGTGTTTTGCTTGCAAACGTGGCTTCAAATGTCTGGGATTATCAGACTCCTTTTGATGAATGATATTATGACAAGTTACTTCTACTGTTTTTTCTATTGGGAGAAATCGTGTTTATGGAAACATAGAAGGGAGGAAAAGATAGCTTCAGGTTTAGGTTTTACTTTCCTATAAATAAAGCCTTCTGAACTGTGTCTCATTTGGAAATGGAATAATTTTCTGTTAACAAAAAGAATAAAAAAAATCAGGATGATATTTTACTAAAATAAGATTAAAACAAAAAGTATTAAAGTAATAAAATGAAATAATATCACTTTTACCAGCATGGGAAACTTTTACTCTTAAAAAGCTGAAAGACTTCAGTGTTGTAGCTCTCAAGAGAGCACAGAAAAGTTTCCCTAATTTTAACGAAAGTGTGACTGCCTCCCGCGGATAAGAATAAAGAGCCTGGTCTGCCACTTACAGCTTTTGTTCATGTGAACACAATTAGTTCACTTCTTTGTACAATCAAGTGGGACCCAACAGAAACAAGGCAATAATTAGTTACAAACCAAACGATTTTGGTCGTGGCCTTCCTTATCGTGCACGTGGTGCAGTTATTTACACCAGTGTGGGTGAATTACACCCCTGGTTCAAAAGGCAGGGAGAGAAAGAGCTGGATAAGATGGGAGCTGGTGCAGATGCGGGGGGCACTCGCGTGGCACGGCTGCCTGGGAGAGGAGGGGGCCAGAGGTGAGCTGGTCCTGCCTGGCCCTGTGCCGTTTTTCCCGTTGAACCAGGTGAGATGTCTGATGGGTGATGGGTGCAAGGCACTGGAATGCAAATAAGAGGCAAACAAAGCATGAACTCAAACCCATTAATAATTTTTTCACCTAAGATGACTGCAGACCTCATTCTCATTGGGGTTGAGGTTCCTTTTTGCACGTTGTTGGAGCATTGTGCAGGGGCTTGGGCTAGAGGACCTTTGAAGGTCTCTTCCAACCCAAACTCTCCTATGGTACTATGATTATACTCTTCATGTCCCTGCAGGCATCTAGCTGTTTTCATGATGCACCATTTCCCTTTGTGGCAAGACAGATTCTGGATTCCAACCTGGAATATGATGGAAGATTCAGCCCTACCTGGTCATCAATGCAGGATTTTATTCCAGCACTACACAACATGACAACTTTGCTTGAAGGGAGAGGGATCTCCATGAATTATAAAGGGGAAACAGTTGCAGTAGCAAAGCCATGCAGAGGTGAGCTGGAGGCTTTACGGTTTAGCACAAGCTGGAGCGCCGTGGGCATCGTCTGCTTTACGGTGGGGCACAGACACGAGGGAGGGTGCCCGGGTGCCGGTGACCTCAGCCACCCCAGACACACGTTTGAGCCCAGGTTACAGCTGACTCGAAACCCACTCGAGCCACCCTCGGGTTTTATAACGTTGTAAAGGCGGTATTGTTGAAAACATTTCAAAAATTCTCCGCGCAATCTGGCCGCCTTCCAAAACGCTCTTAAATGAGCCAAAACTATCAGCAGCCACCCACCTTCCTGTCCATTACCCTCTGATTAATGACATTCCACCAACAGGGTCCGACGTTCAGAATCTCCCTGCTGCAGGACCGCTGCGTAAATATGATCTCTGAGACCTGTAAATTGTCTGTATAGTTTGCAGCTGTGTTTTATAGGGGGGTGTCTCTTTGTCATGTGGTGGCCATGTGGGAGGGGGTTCTCAGGGGGTGGAGAGAGACCAGAGCTTGCAGCATCTTGTAAAACCTTGATTAGATGTAGCAAAGCAGGAGAAATCAAATCGTGCTGGAGGTATGAGACTCTTTCTGTGGCCGGTTTTGTGCTCCTTATCCAGTCACCTGAGTCAAAACAGCTGGAAATAAGGACAACCGTAAGAAATAACTAACAGCCAGCCCCTGCAGTTGGAATTAATTATTGAACAGATTTAACTCTGCCAGAAAAAGGAACATCAGTGTTTATTTCCTGTTACAGATGTGACACACAGATGGTAATTAGTTACAGGATCAATGTTGTTTAGGCATCTTGATTAACCGCCGTGCTGCTCCCTTATGGAATGTGGGTGCAGGATGTTTTCCAGGTAAGGTGCTTGGAGACAGACTTTGCAGCACCTGGGTGAGCCCAGGAATAAAAATACGCCCTTCAGTAGCCAGTGCTCTTGGGTGCACCCTGCACCTGTGACACATGCCCAGTACAGGAAAAGGACAATTCAGAGAGTACCTGGAGAAGTGGGATATTTTCTTAGATATGTTGGTCATCTTCTATGAACACTTAAAACATTGGCTGAAATATCTCAGTTTCCTTAATGGATATGCCCCAGAAATTATGAGATGATGAATCAGGTGTTGGGAAAGTGGAAAAAGACAAATGACCTTACCCTTTTCATCAATGTTCCCTCCACCCTGCAGGCTTACCTGTAGGTGATTTTGATAGTGCCAAAATTGTGACAGTTGCACTATCAGCTGATAGGAGTTCATACGATGCAGAACAAAGAAACATTCCTACTAATCAAAATCTTGAATTAGTATTTTTCATCCTTCTGACATTTCCTTTTTCCCCTGTAATTTTGTATTAGCTGACTGGCTGGAAAGGGGAAATTCAAAGTCAAATCATGAAGAAAAGAGGCATTACTTTGAAGTCAGAAGTTCACACTTCCGAAATGTCTCAGAGTTTCTGCATTGCCCTGGACAGGTGACAGAAGATGAGCAGCACATCTGGTTTGTGATTTCATCAAGAGCTGGGCATTGAAATACCTCTAAAATCTGGATCCGATGTGCCTCAGCTTTCACATAAAGGATCATTTCTTCATGATCTTTTATTTTCCTAAAGCATTAATTTTTTTGCAAAGTAGGCACGAAAGAGGCACGTGGTGGTATGCTGTATGATTCCTTCAGAAGATTGAGGTTTATATGTCCTGGGCATATATGCTCACCTCCATTTGGAATTTGATGTTATCTGTTTATAGACTTCCATTTCTGGGCACCTGCGAACTTGAATCTTCTTTGTGTGTTCAGATGTACGTATATATTGTCACGTCTATATCATTACACAGAAAAAGTATATATAGGGGCACATCATATGATTTTTAAGAAAGCTTTATTTCCATGAGAAGCTACAGAGTACATTTTCACTCGGCAGTGACTCATCTTTCTAGCTCTTTTTTTTTTTTTTTCTTTCTTACTGCTTAATCCAAGAAACTCTGACTAAGTCAGCTCTGCCACGTCCCAAGTGTAGCAGGGATTCCTCACAGTCCTTGATGCAAACAGAACTAGTAATTCTCCTCAGAAATAGCAAGAAATTGCTATTTGCGGGCTCATGCTTTACGCAATGATGACCTTGGCTGAGGCAACCCAAATGGAAAGGGCCGCGGCGCATGAAGTCGGTGCCACCGCGGTAAATACGGGCAGCGCCAGGAGCGCCCAGTTTCAACATCGCCTGGCAGAGGGAGCGTGGCTGGGCAGGGGCACTGTGTGTATGAGCTGTATTTTCTTAACAGCAGTCTGGGAACCTCATGGCACTATGTCATAGTGAGACAGTCCAGTTTTGTATCTCAGCTCGTTGGTTTTATTTTATTTTATTTATTTTTTTTTAAGATGCAGACCTTCTTAATGTTCTACACAGCCATTAAAAAGAACTGTAGTAAAAACTGATGGGCTACAGAGATAGATCAGAAGCAGAATGACAGATATTTGTCAATGGCCCAGGCTAAAGTAAATTCATAGGATTTCAGGCACTGACTGAAAAAAATTAGAGAAAAAAAAAAATGGAGAGCCCATTTCAGCCCTTCGACTTGGCATTAAGAAATCGAGTGAGACAGGTTGTGGACCATCATTTAGACTCACACGTACCATTTTAGATAGTAAGAATCCAATCAGGTGAATGCCTACAGCCCATAAACCCCAGTTACGTGTGTCAAGGTTTCTACCAGCAATCTTAACTGAATCAAAGTAAAGCAAAATGTAGCTGAGATTCATGAAAAAGGTTAACTAACATCATGGCAGCTTGCTCAGACTGCTGATTTGTAAGGTTGATCTGTCTTTTTTTCCCTGTGAATCCTTGGAAAGCATCATGAGAAGCCAGCACCCATCAAATTGCCATAGTTGATCAAAAGACTACAAAATCAGTCCTGGAGAACCCTGGCCCCCAGATCTGCCTTTGTCCTGCAGATGGGACGGGGAATCTTCTTCCCAAGAGAGGATCCAAACCCCTTAGGCTATTCCTGAGCTCTCACTGTCTCTGAATAGGGGCACCACTCTCTTCAACATCCACCACAGCTGCATTTGAGCACCCGTGGAATACCTGCAACCTTTTCCTCGTTGGACCTACACACACTTTCAAGGCAGTTACATTTTCATCCCAGACCCATCTGCGGAGTAAGAGTGGATCTCTCAATGAATTTGCCATAGCTTGTTTAGCTTAATTCTGGTGTCTGCCAGTGGTGTTTCTTCTCTCTGACTTTTTCCACATGTGTTTACTGTGTAGCTTCTTCACTGAACAGGCTGTATACTCATTATCATATGAAATAATGTTTTATTGGAAGAAATATTATCTCAGAAACACACTCCAGGTGTATAAGCTTACTGTTTCTCCCTGGGTTCTCAGCTTTCTTTCATCAGGACGGTTTTGTTAAAATGATATTACCTCTCTTGGGCGTACTTCACAGGAGCTTTATAGTGATGATGAATAAAACAACTGTGGCGAGACTGCAATAAATTAATTGCACCATTTTGTATGAGTAAGAGAATGGGCAGGAGACCTGAGACTGAAACACAAACCTGACTATGACTTGGGATTCGTGGTTGAAAGGCTGGTATGAAAAAGAGAAAAGATGTCATAGCAGGAGTGGGAAGGGGGTTTGGGGGAAGAAAAATCAAAACCAACCCAGCACATCGTGGTTAGTAATAAGCAAGTTGGAGTCTCCATTTCCATTCGGGCAAGTATGTGGAAGATCTGAATTTCTAATTCAGAAATTGCATTTCACATTTTATGGGACGCAGAAAGTTTTTATGAATCTGTGTCTCTGCCTTTTATTGGCTGGAAACCGATTGTCTGACCGTGTTAGAGCAGCCCTCCAAAAATCAAAGGCTTCTTTGAGAGCCTGGAGGGAGATGCCCATCTCTCTGGCTTTTGCTTTGCCTCAAAGAGGACCTGAGCTCTAGCACTGCTGCTGCAAGTCACTACACTGACAAATTGAGCTATTCAGGCGTGCTAAGCTCCCCATGTTGTTGGTGTAGAATAAACACCAGTTTACTCATAGTCTGCAGTGGGAAGGCTGAATTTTGTCCAGTTTAATGAATATATAACAAATTGCCCAATCTGCACGTGCAGGACGGACTGAGAAACGCTCACAAAAATTGAGTCCACGGAGAATAGAGACAACGTGTGTTGGAACGCAGTGTCAGAGAGGTTGTGCAGGATCATCTTCCTCCCGCAACATGTCGTTCAGGAAGAGCAGTCACGAGAATCAAAGGTGGGCATTGCTTAAAATATCAACATCCAGTCCGAATCTGCCGGGTTTATTGGCACAATAGAAGATCCTGTGGTAGGTGCAGCCCCATGTTTTCACGGTGATGCTCACTCGGCGTGCAGGGAAGGTTTTTTTTTGTCCCCAGCTGTCCCCAGGGCTGGCCCAGTTTGTTCCGGTGTTGGCACTGCTCTGGATTGCCCTTCGCCTCTCCCCGTGCCGGAAGGACCGTGAGGGAATGCCGGGAGGAAATCCAGAGCAAAGTATTTGTTTGATAATCCCAAGTTTGTTTGCACAGGGACAGAAGGCGACTTGTCAGAGGCCATTGCATTGCCGAAAGCAAAACTGCAGATCTAAAAAGAAATGTTGTCAGGGAATATTTGGGCAAGGGAGCCTTTGCAGTGGGAGGTCCCTGGACATGCCATGACCTGAAGTCCTGACTATATTTGGGCTGCAGTTGTTTTGCAATTGGGTCGCTGTTGTTTTCCTGCGCTGCGAGAAGGCTTTTTAAAGGTCCTAGTAAGACGTTTTACTCTGACATCCTCCTTTTCTGGGCTTTTTTTTTTTTTTTTTTTAAATTAACATGCCCATCCTTTGCTGTTGCTGTCTCTCAGCTACTTCAGAAGAGGTAAGAAAGCAGCTTCCCCTCTTGCCATCAACCACGCAGGAAGGGCATAGGGTGGAAGGGGAGGAGAAGGAGTTTTGGACTCCTTTTTTTATCAAGATCTGTTATGGAGTTGTAGTGTTGAGAGAAGGACCGGCCCTTCTGCACACGTGGCTCAGCTGGTGGGACGAGAGGGGCTCAGGCATCTCCCACGTCAGGGCAGGGGTGGGGTGAGGTTGCCCCGATGCAAAGACACCTGGATATACCAGCACCCCTCGGTGGGAGGAATCGAGGCAGCAGAGCTGTGCCCCGTGTGCCGACCGAGCCCTGGTCCATCCCATGGGTGGGTTTCTTTCACGTCCCACCTCCAACCACCCTCCAGCTCCATCAGCCCCCATCTCCTGCAGATCTTCTACAAAGATTTCGTAACGCGTCTTGCAAAGCAAGCTGGCCCCTGCTCTTACCCAGAGGGGTCCGATCCTGCTCTGGGGGTCTGCCCAAGGGTTCAGGAGGCAGTAAATGGTCCCTTGCTGTCCTGTCATCTCAGCTCAGGGTCAGTGTGGGCGAAGGTGACACGTGCTGTGGTGGCCACTCTTGCCACCCATGCAGGTGAGACAGGGAACATACTGCTGCGCGTGCAAGGTGGGTGCTGTGCGATACGTGCATTTAGGGATTACACTGAATTGTTTTATAATTTTATGTAAATATATTCATTTTCCAGGGGATTTCAGAGAGTAGCTGGCCTGGTAAATCCTGTGGGGCAGGAGCCATGTTACAGCTGTACCACAGAGTAAAAATAATTTATGAATTACTATTGCTATGAGATGGTAAACAAGTTTTCTCTGGTCTCCTTTCTTCATACATAAAAAAGCAATTTTTACATTATTTTTTTGAGGGAGAACATGTTCCAAACTATATAGTTTTTAACACTGACCTACTCATCTGATATGTTAACACATACAGCATTCCTAAGACAAACATAATTGCTGATTATTCATTGATTTTCCAATAAAGAGGTAAAGCCAAAACTACTATTTTTAAGTTGCTGTCATGCTTGCCTATTAGTGCGCTGTCACAATCCACCTTTTTGATCTGAATATAGCTGCTACTTTAGATGTTTTGAATTTTGTGTATAAAACCCTGAAATTTCACAGTTGTCAAGCGAACAGGTAAAGTTTTTCTGCAGGATTTGATCTGTAGTTCTCAGAATCAGATACTGTTCAGTATTTGAGTTGAACAGTTCTCGCTGCCAGATAGAGTTAGTGTCCTCAGCTTCCAATGAAAAAAAAAAACCAAAAACCAACCCAGAAATGTAGGCACTGAGAGGATAGAAAAAGTTCTACTTTCTTGAACCTTTCTTTTTTTGATTTTTAAAGACTTCCTGAACTGACTGGCAAATGCTTTTTCCAGCATTTTGTCCCAGGACAGGCTGGGAAGCGGGAGGTAGGATTTGGTGCAGGGAGTTATGAAGTGTGCGGTGTAGTGACGATAGGCAGGTAACAACTTCTGGTGGTAATACCAGGACATGTAACGGAGGCTGAAACCAGAAAAGGCCTTCTCCATTTAACCGAGGATCAGGGAGAGAGTTTGGTGCCAGCACACCATCAGGCATCACCTGGTGGATTACCTCTGATTGCTTCGCGGGGCTCCAGCATCACCTTTTCTCCAAGGTAGCCAGGCGTTAGGAAAGCATTTGGATGTTGGCTCGGAGATGACAAGGTTTCTGCTGGTGGAGCTGCAAAAGACGTAGGGAAAGTTGTACAGACTCTGGTGGGAGAGGTGAGAGAAGCCGGCATCGTGCCCTACTCAGAACTTTCCAAATCCGAGCTTTAGCCAGTATTTTGGTGTAAAGTTTTCCTTTCTTCGGGTCGCATGGTTCATAGACTTTCTGAACGTGTGGTCCAGCGAGTTATGACTTAATGCAGGGCATGAGGTGGTTGGGTCCAGCTGTACGGCAGCCGGGTCCGATCCATCCGAACCCTCCTGCTACCCTGCTCTGCTCAAGAGTCCCTTTCTCCCATAGAGCAGCGTTTCCCTCTGGAGAATATACATCCAGAAAACGGTTGTGTAAAGAAAGCTGATTCCTCCTCTGTTTGAAAAAGACATCGTAACGTTCTTTTTCTTTCACAGCGGGAGCCCCTTCCTGTAAACACAAGGCAGCCCTGTCGAAACATTGGTAATAAGATTTTAACTATTTTCTTTGGACGTTTCACCCCTCGCCCTCTTCTTTGTGGATAGTGGTTAAAGTGATAATTAGTAAATTCTGGTACTCATCCAGAAATGCTCCAACGCTGAAATCCTACAGAGATACACAAGAAATGCCCCTACACAGATTGGCAGCACCCTGCTTTCTGCCGTGGGTAAAACCAAAAAATAGCGGTGCAGACCCCCTGCCAGGGACTGGAAACGTGCAGTTGTAAAAGAGCACGTGAAATGGTAAATGACCTCACATTTGTACGGTGCTTTTCATCCCGAAGAAACCTAACTGCTCTGCAAGCTGCCAAGGGTTTCTGAAAGTCACTGCAGGGCTGCTAATGGGTATCCACGTTGGGACAATTCAGGACAGGAAGCGAAAAACACTAAATTCAGTAGAAATGAAGGAAAATTCAAGGGTCCCCCAAAATAGCTTGTTCACAAGAAGCGCGGACTAAAAAAGTGTTGAAGCTGCAGGACGTGCAATGGATTATTTACAGAATGTGCAGTGGATTATTTGTGTGACATAGAAACTCCAGTTTCTAAGATCAAAATATCGTGTGAGCAAAAAGTATATAACAAATTAGGACATTTTTTCCAGCCCCAGTTGGATGTTCTGACTTTACTATGCTGCACATCAGTGTGAAGGTTCACTTAAAGGAGTGTGCAAGGACAGTTTCCACTTGTAATGCTAATTTAGTCATAATTTCCCCAGCACAAGACACAACACAAGTCCAGCTCCGTGCCATGCACTCATGTAAAATGTTCCCGAGGCTCCAAATAACCAAAGTTTTGGTGGGAGTCACAGAAGGGGAAATAAAAGGAACCAGCTTTAATTGGCTGAACCAAAAAACTGACGAAATTTCAACTTGTGGACAAAAATTAAAGGCTAGTATTTTTCAGTTTGTGGGAGCTGCAGTTTGGATGAATTAAAGCACAATTTTCCTACATGGGCCAACTCATCTTATCTCACTGCATCCCTCCCAGTGAGCCCCAGCCTCCCATCTCACTGGGAGGGGATGAGTGCCCATAACAGCCACTCACAGACTAAAAAGGAGACAGATGAAACAATACCTTTCTAAGAAACATTGAGATAGACTTTCTAAACAGGACTCTTTTAGGCCTTTGATGAAATGTCTTAGCTCTCAGTAAAGACAAAAACCTTCAATGTTTTTCAGGACATATTTTTTTTAAATAGAAGTCTGGTTTTCTCCTGAAAAGAGGGCATTTTATTTGAATATTTTAATTTTCTTAACAACTCATGTTTCTGTCAAAGACCTGTCCTAGCTGTTTAGTGGGAAGGGAGCCAAGAACCAGTGCTGAAGAGGGTAGGCTATGGGATCAATAATTAGCTCAGACTTTGCTCTGAATTTTCCTTAAATTGGTTCCACATAATACACTTCAGGGTAGTCTAATGAGATATTTATTTGTTCATTGGCTCTACTCTAACTTTTATGGAACTAGACAGAATTTGATAGAAAGTTATTTTTCCTTCTCTCATAGTGTTATAAATCTGAAGGAACATCTCGATCTTCTGTGGCACCCCAGAGAACAGATTCTTCATTTCTATTTATCATCAGGATCCATCACTTTATTGGAAAAAAACCCATGTTCCCTCCCTGCTCCTCTTTTTTATTTTTTTTTTTTTAGGAAACTTAGACACATAAAAGCAAAACAGAGAAGCAAAGCAAAGCACACTCAGCATTAATTTGGCAACAGGGAAACTTACTAAAACAGTTTTTATTGTTTAAAACTGAGACTGAAGTTTTCCTTCTATAAAAAAACAAACCTCTCTGACATTTGTTGGAAATATTGCTAGCAAATGGATCATGTGTTCCATTGCGCAGGAGATGCAATTAGGTTTCTGCAGGTTTGTAAAACAAACTATGGTCTAGGAGTGCTGTCATGGAACCAGTGGTCTGATTTCCAGTTGGATAACTGAGCTTTTAATTAGGGCTCCAGTGGTGCAACTGCTTTGCAATTTCTAAAGCTGCCTAAGGGATTTGAATGTCAACTTCTGATTCAAATTGTTGTGAACTGAGCATGCTCTAAGAGGATTTGAAACTTTTGGCCAATATATTCCCTTTGTATAAGACAGAAGGATTTGGTTAGTGGAGAAAAACTTCAATCTACTGGAGGTATGAAAAATTACAGAACGAGATCCTCTGCTACTGTAAATCAGAGTATTTTATCCAATTTCAGTGGAACCAAGTTGATTTTTAGCCACAAAGTGTAAAAACCACTGTCTTTTTTTCTTCCTGGCAAAGGAAGAGCCTTGTGGAGGCCACATAATCCACAACTCCACACCGAGGGGTTCTTCCCTCTGAAGGGTCTGGTGTAGCAATATCACATTTTCTGCTTTGAAGAGCTTTTCACCGTGATCTCATCTCAGATCTGATCACACATGATGTGTTTCTGCTAACTCTGGAGAGTTCTTGGACTATATGGCATTTCCGAAACTTGCAGAGAGTGTGAGGAATGATTCAATAGTCAATTTGCTTTTCAAACTAAAAAGTCATTGCAATTTTTGTTATACTTTGGAAATTATTAATATGGATTGTTTCAACCATTTCAGGGCTCCCTCCCACTCCTGCTCCAAATGGCTGTTTTAGAAGTTGCTCAGAATCTATCCTTCCTTTGGTAAAGTTTTGATTTCAGGTAACAACTCCCAAAGCCAAACAAAGCATCTGTAGCTGATCACAGCATCCAAGTCAGGGTCCCGTGCTCATTTCAAACACGTTTTCACTGTCCTTCATCCCTTCCCCAAGTCCCTGCTTGATATATTTTGCTGCTAACTCTGAAATTCCTTTGGGTTTTTAATTTCCCAGGGGTCTTCAATAAGGAGGGGATCCTCATGATGAAGCTGGTAAATGTTGGTACCATTGACACCCAGTTCTCCCGTATCGCCGACGCTTTCAACGAGCAGCACGATGACCACTCTGCCATGATGAAGGCTGCCCAAAAACTGAAAGAGGTGTCTGGCTGCGCTCCCACTGCTGGTCTTGCAGCCTGCATAGATGCTGCGCGGCGCGAGCACGGTAGGCTGGCACAGAACTGACTGAAGCCGACATTAAAATAATCAGGATTGTGTCAATTAACAGCATTCTCACAGGTGCTGCCGTGTCGCAGGAGCTGTGTCCGTAGCCCACTCAGAGCCCCCATCATTGCTACTTCCCATGCTGTATGGCACAGTATAGATTTCACATTTCCTGGGGATTCTGGCCACTTTTATAGCTTTTTTCTGCTTTATGACACAATACAGCGTTTCCTACTGGGCTGACTGATCTTGAAAACACGTCATGAGATTTGGCTTTTCTAGTGCTACTTCACGTGGCACTAACTCCAGCCCTGCCCTGTGACATCCACCCTCGTGATACTGCAGAACCGGCCCCGAAGCTTGGTGGGACCTGATCAGGAGAACAATGAGGTGTCTAATGGAAGATTAGGATGGATTTGCAATAGACTTTTCTGAAAAGACTCACCCAATACCCTGTGCTTTTCACTAAATGAACAAACAGAAAAGATAGTTCAAATTTAGCCAGGTGGAAAGACTATTGATTTCACGGGAGGGAAGCCAGAGCAGCTGTATCAGGGATGATTTTGGCCCCGTGTGCTTAAGAAAGTCCTTAAGGAAGTTCTGTATGAGCCTGTTGGGTTGCTACTGGCAAACACCTCTATTATATAGCACACACACACAGAGTGATAAGGAAACTGGAAACAAGCTTATTTTATGGATGCTTTTCAGTCAGTCACCGGAGAGCTATTGCATCATGCATTTAGTTTTGCAGAAACAAAAGCGTTTAGACATCCCTTTGTTGACCTCCAACCAGATGCAAGTCACAAGACAGAGGATGTTTTGTCCTTTCAGGTGCCTACAAGGTGCAGGTCCACATGGAGGGCTATAGTTTTTCACTCATTGTAATGGAGAAGGAAGTGCCTGACAAACTGAAGTTGGTCCAGCAGCAGGTGGGGGAGCTGAGTCGTTCCACAAAGCGTGTCCTCGCTAGAAAAACTGTACTCCAGGAAATGATCTGCTCGACGCTTCAGAGCCAGGCTCAGCTGGAGGAGATGATCAAAACCACAAACCCAGAGTATCTGGACCAGGTACGGCTAGAAGGTAACCTGAGAGAGAACATCCAAAAAATCAGCCTGGCCAAGCAGCTCTCAGAGCAGTATGATGAAGCTGCCAGGAGTGTGTTGAGGGAGATGGCCCAGTTAGCTGGCTTGGTGCTGGAAGAGGCTCCTGGAATAGAGACTGAATAGATGCTTATGACCTGCCCACACGTACAGAGCAATAGCTTAAAGGACATCTGGGTGGTGTAGTGACTTGGTACTGATGGTAAATAGCACTCAGCAAAGAGCTTATGGGTAGCTCTGAGTCTCAGATCTATTTTATTAAATTATGGGTGGAAAGATGCATCTAGAAAAGCTTTGATTTTCACCTGGACCATTGATGAGGATGGACAGAAAATTACTATTTCTATGAAGTGTGCTAAGTCATTCTTTATCTACTAACGTAGGGAAAAATATGGAGTACCTGACCAAAACAAAGGCAATTTGCACTGGAATTTGCCAACTTTTCCATCACTACTTAGTAGGTGATATGGCTGTGGTGGAAAGGTATTTAGGGTGACTCATGGTGAATCCAAAACCAAGGGGTCAAATCCCCCATCCCTGAGCAGGTGCCAGTGGCACCTGGGAGCAGGGGAGCAAAGGCAGTGGTCTCCTCGGTGTCGTTGTGTCAGGATGAGACATGTAGACGAGGACTGACAGCCAACTTCTAAAAGAAATTTAGCTGTTTCCCAAACCCAAAACAGGATAAATCAAGTGTTTAGACCAAAGGCCAGAAACTTTCCCTGAAGCTTTGGAGAGAGAGACAGGAGATTGAGACTTATTATGGGCAGTGGGTGGGGGGCTAAGCTGGCAGGAGTACTGCGCTTTGGGGCAAAGGCATTGACACAGGAGGGGCAGTTGGAGGAGATTAACTGGGACTAAGATTACAGGGAAGAATGAAAATAAATCAGGAAATCAGGTCATCAGACTCCCACGGCTGACAGCCTATACGACCAGCAGAAAGAAACCTCTTCTTTGGACACCCTGCAAAACTTGGGCTGATTGCTGTGAAATAATGACAAGTCTGGAGAACTGTGAGCTGTGACAACAGACTTTGAGGACCAGCTGGATAATCCCGACACTCTCTGGATGCCCAGCGGGAAAGGCGGGTTCGGAGCAGGGGCTGGGCGGATGGGGGGGTCGGCTGGTTTTGGAATGCTGGACCTGGTTGACAGAGAGCTGATTGAATTCATCGCGTTTTTGAAGGATGAGGGAAAGAATAGAAACCACAAGTGAAATCCTACCCAGCACCACAAATAACTACAAAGGGAGCTCAGCCTCTGCGTTTTCAGGCTGTCTCTGCTCTGCCCACTATTAGTGTTTTCAGTCCTTCTTCTGTTTGCCTCGGTTTATCCCCAAAATACGTCAGAGATTCCCAGGAGACTTTTCTGCCCTTAAGTGGCCTTGTGCTTCCTTCAAGCCTCCGTCTGCTCACGCACCCACAGTGCCAGTGGGCAGCGTGTTCCTTCACTCTGTCAAACTGCCTGTAACTACCCACTGGCCTCTGTCTTGCCAGAAATAGAAGCTATTCAGATATTTCCTTTAGGAGCTGCAGTTTGCCCATTTGTGAGGGACATGTTTTGCATGAAGTTACCAACTCAACAAAGAAATTTGTAACTTCATTCATATTTTTCTATTCTAAACGAATGCAAGTGCCTCTATATTCACATCAGGTACAACATTTGGTCTCCTCTTCGCTGCCCAACCTGAGGGTTTCTCTCCAGACATATTTCTTTCTATTCGTTGTTTGTTCAGGAATTTAGGGAAAAGTTTCTTTATCACAGATATTTCCTGCCGCTCACCCAATAACATCTTGAAAGCTACAGCAATGCTTCCAGTAGGTCCTCGTTCAACCATTTCTCAAACACATTGACAATTTTAGCTGCCAGGGGCTTCAAAAGTTCTCTCTACCTTCAAGTCTTGAGAGCACCAACTTTTCTGAAGCCTGTTATCTCTGCCAGTTTTGATGGAAGAAACAACCCGGATCTCTTATCACAAGAAACGCTGGGTTCCCCATCTTCTGTGTGAGACAGCTCTGGTCACTATATGGTCCTTACCAGGACTGGGACCCAAACTCCCAGAACAGGGTGAGTGGACGACCACACAAAGAGTAATGTTTCCTACATTCTGTGTTTCTGATAACAGTGAGAAATATAAAAGACCACGTAGTCATGAATCCTGGCAACACTGATATTATTTCCTACACATCTGAGGAGCTTCCAGTTCAGCTTCCCTGGAGCTCGCAATGTATTTAATGGAACATATGTGATCTATATTAGCCTTACACGTCCGGGAAATCTCGTATAGGCTTGGGTGGCTATTGTTACACTCAGACACACCGCAAACCTCATAATGTCTGTGGTTGATCCAGTCCAGTGCACTCAGACGTGTACGTTTCCAAATAGCCCTGTGCTTTTTGGAATGTGCAGCATTCCTCTGCTGCCATTTCCCAGGCAGGAATGCTCGCTCACCTGCGGGGCCCGTGACCCAGGGACATCTCACTCTGGCCCTCTGCTACCCTGAGACCAAGCTGACCATCACGTGGAGTTACTCTAGTTACTGGAAATGTTAAAATGGAACTTTTATTCATTCCTTTGGATTATTAAAATCAAAAATCTATTTCATAAAAATTAAATGTTTCGTGAATAGAAGGATTAATAAAATTGGTTGTTCCATTTTTTAAAAAAAAACCCCAACGTTTAAGTTTCGTGCTTGCATACCAGTTCAAGACTGAGATAAATTTTACATCCTTAAAGTCACTGGGAAGTAGGACTGGCTGCAGGTCTGGGAGTTTTCCATCAGAGCATCCCTACTGAAAGCACATCCGTGTGATTGCCTTTGTACATAAGCGTTTCCTAATCAGAGTAAAGGCTGCAGATACCTGACCCATGATAGAATCGGGGTCTGCTTTCTTCCTTAACGTCCTTGAAGTACAGTAGCAAGAAGATGAATTTGGCAGCTAAATACTAGCCTGGAGTTTGGAAACTGGGGTTCTTTTCTCTGTTTCATTTTCTGTATTCTGTGCAATACAAATAGTCCTCCTTCTCCCAGAGTCCCCATCTGTAAAATGCAAGTGTTTTTGTGTTCTCTTGTGAAGAGAAATAGGCAAAAAACTCAAAAGGCCCTCAGGTAATGTTGTAACATAGGAATGGATGTCCTGTAAACCTCAGGTGGCCAGACAGAAAGAGCTCTTGCCACGACAGAGCCTCAGGAAGCTCCTTCAGTTCAAATAAACACGCCAAAGCCAGTTGCTTAGACACCCCATTGAAAACCTGCAAAACAAGGGTGGAAACCTCGTGAGCTACTCACTGTGGCTCTTCAGGTTAGAAATCGGAAATTCTGTTTCACAGTGTTACAGCTCTTCTCCTCATGACCATGACTCAGGAGTGCAGCGTTTGCAGCAGAAAAAAATAATAAAACAGAGAAAGTGAAGCTGGGCAACCCTACCAAGAGGAGGTTTTCGTTTTGAGAAGGTGTTCAGGGGTGGACATAAATCTTGGAGACTGAGGCATGACACAAAGCCTCCCTGCTGAAAACCTACACTTTTTTTTTTTTTTTTTCTGCCTTATCACATTTGCCTTTTATTTTTTAAGCACTCTAGAATCATGTTGCCGACCTGTGTCTGGAGCAGAAGGTGGGACCTCCATTGCTGCTTAGTCTTTCTAGGAAAAAGGGCACTGTATGAAAACTTTTGGATCCTTAATTGGCCTCATTAAAGAAGTTGTCCATCTGGACCTCACTCATTCTAATTAGTCATCAATAGGGCAGTGATTTGGTCATTAAAAAAAAAAAAAAAAAAGCCACCCCACTCTCTTAGCCCTGCCTTTACACACAGTTACTGCACTCAAAGCTGTCTCCTCGGCGCTCAGACCGGAGCGGGTGGATGTGTTCTCACTCAGCAGCCATCCACCCTGGTGTTTGTGGGCCAGCAGCTTGTTTCTTGGCAGGGCCACTCGACCCAAGCCCGTAAGCTGCGGCAGTCTGGAAAGGACGGAGCTAAATATGGCAAAGAAACCGGGAGCATGTGATTACCCCACCCTTCACTTGTAAGTCAGTCTGGTATCCACACTTCCAAATGTCATTACTGTGCAGAAAAACTTGGATAACGCACGAAAAAGGGTTTCAGTCATTGCTGAAGCACCTTTAAAATTTGGGGGCTATTAACTGGCACCTCCTTTTTACCAAGCAATTTCGCTTTGGTCACTGTTACTTGCTCCTCACGTAAGGACAGGTCAGGAGAAGCAGAGGTAGATGAACTGAATGACTCCTGCTACTTCATTTAGGATTTCTGGATTCACATGTTCCATATACTCCTTTTGACTCACCCAGTTTGTATCCAGGTAGAATCACCAGGATACTTCTCTGAGATGGAGCCTCCCCATATTTGCCCATCCTGAAACAAGGCAAGCCAAAACAATTAGGGAAACCACAGAAAGGTGGCTCAGCAAGAATAAATAAGAGAGCTTTAAGCACAATATGGTTTGCATCAGTGGATGGGCAGGAGAAGAATTGCAAAAATTGGTTTCTTCAGCAGTGATGATGCATCAGTGGATAAATTGGTTGTGGGTGGTCTTAAAAGCTGAGGAACTTCTAAGGTCATCTTCCCAAAACTATCACGTCATTCCCAAACCTCTCGCAACTTCCGTACCTCTCTATAAATCTCACCTTCCTTCTCCCATCTCATTCCTGTTCTTGGGCAGTCTGTATTCTGAACATCATGTGTTTAGGGAATGCCTCTGAAAATATTGATGCAAAATGTGCACAGTCCCCCAGTAAGTAGGTGAAGAGAAATGTATTTGCTGTTTAACAGGAGAACTAAATGT
The DNA here is from genome assembly GCF_009769465.1 of Tauraco erythrolophus. Taxonomy (NCBI): domain Eukaryota; kingdom Metazoa; phylum Chordata; class Aves; order Musophagiformes; family Musophagidae; genus Tauraco; species Tauraco erythrolophus. Next base: position 2,126,142 of record NC_141484.1, read on the forward strand.
CATTGTTTTGTTCAGCTCGTCATGGGACTTGATGAGCCCAAGCTGCAATGACCCAGTTGGGTCCAGAACAGTTCTCTAAAATTAGTGACAGCCGGATCCAAACGTGTAGTTTGGTTGCAGGAAAAGTTGGAGGAAGGCTGCTGAACCAAGAGGCAGCTGGCTTAGCCACCCCGTGTGTTTTACAGTTAATCTTGTATCTGTTTTGAAGAAAAATGCCCCTCAAAACCAGTTTTTAGTGGGCCAACAAAGCCTCTGGGTTGCTAAACACTTTATCAAAAATATTCTTCTGCAGGAGGGGAATGCAGACCTTTGTAAAGATTTATTAATCGTCGTTATTATTTTCACAGAAGCTTTAATGTGCAGTGAAAGACCTATAAAGACAAGCAACCAAAGGAACTCATCGATTTCACGCTGATCTGCACTGAAAAAATACCAGACTTTTTTTCTTTTTTTTTTTTTTATCTTTTTTTTCCAAATAATAATAAAACAAAGAGCTTTCAGGAGCAGCAACAGCAGAAGGCTAATGTAAAGTGATATATTTGAGACCCAGGAGTATGGTGTAACTTACTCTTGCCTCTGCGGCCTGTTTATTGTGTTTGTCTGGTTGCCCTGGGAACCAGCTCACGCCGTTTCACTTATTTTATAATGTTCCTGTAAATGTTAGGTAGGGCCGGGATTTATTATACACTGTCAACACCTAAAATGGAACGCGCCGCTTAGTGCCGTTTATTTGGCGCGACGCCTTTCCACGCTCCCTTCAGAAAAAAAAAAAAAAGGAAAAAAAAAGTCTTTCTCATATAGATGGATGAGTGTGCGTGTGTGCATGCGGGGATGTGCATCTCCTCCCAAATAAACAAACCCCGTGTGCTTTCCGTCCCTGTCCCGGGGAGGGTTGGTGCTGGGTGGCACCAACGCGGTGCGGGTGGACACGGTGACCCGTCGGGTGGGAGCTATGACTCACCTTATTTGCCAGAGGTGAATATTTAGGGGATGGGGAAGGCGTGTTTACCAGGAGTGTTTATTATCCCGAAAGAAGCAGTGTGATCCTGTTGCTTCTGTCCCCAAAGACCTCTGTTAACGCGGAGCGATGAATCATCAGAATTATTAGGGCTGGAGCGAGCTGCTTTCCTTCCCTCTCCTCCCCTCCACCGGTCCCTCAGCATGACGGAGCAGATTTGATTGCAGACTGGTGGGTGTGAGGCTGAGTTTTCAATCTTTTTTTTTTTTCTTCCCTTGGGTGGTACCTCAGACTAACACATGGTGTTCAACCAAGAAGACTATTAACCTTTTAAATGCTCAAGAACAAACGCAATCAACAACTCAACTCCTTGGAACGCGTGTGTTTCTGAGTCCCCCCGTCTTCTCCTTGCTCCTGCTCCCAACTGCAGCCTTATGTCTCCTGCCCAATTCCTAGAGGGTGAGGGTCTCTCCCACATACCACTTTCCTTTATGCAGGAAGACATGTCTCCCCAAGCGCTGGAGAGCAGTTTCCATCTCCTCTCTGGTCACCCTTTGCAGTGCCAAGTGCCGTGTCTCCACCAACTCTTCTTTCCCTTGCCCTCAAGCAAGATGGATTTGTGCGGTGATTCAGAATGGCTGTAAATGTATTCCTCACCAAAAAAAAAAAGCTCACTCTGGACATTTGTACTCATCTCTTCCTCCTGATGTGATTTGCCTCCACACTTACAAGGGGATTTGGATTCAGCAGTGAGTGGGGACTGCTCCAGCTAAAAATATGGGCTGGGTGAAGAGGTGAGGTGGATCAATCGACACAGGAATAGTGGCTTTGTTCCTCCCCACGCTTGGGGCTGGTCCTGCCTCCCACTGACCAGAAACGTTCCCTTCTTGGCATGAAGCCCTTCACCACTGAACAGCTCCAAGCTCAAGGAAACCGTCCAGCACCCAGAGCATTAAACACGTTGGGATTAGGGAGTGCCCTGAGACTGAAGGTACAGAAGATGGAGAATCTCCAAAAGGGTTAGGAATGAGAATGGAAAAAGGCAAAGCCTGGGGCATAATGGCTGGTGACAGCAGACTGTGTTTAGGGAAAATAGTCAGATGAGGAAAGTTGGACTTGATGGTGCCAGGCTGCATAGTGTGAATTTTTCTTTCAATTGGAATGTGTTAAGGACGGCAAATTTGCTTAGAAAGTATTATAGGTTAGGATTCCTATTTCCTTTGTGATCATGAGTTATTTAAACCTTAATTCCCCACTTCATCTGACTGTGAGGCAAAACTAGAGTGAAGCATAATTAAATCATATTTGCGACGTGACCCAAGATCCTTGACTAAAGACTTCATAACAGAAGACTCTTGGATACGGTTTGTAGATGGTTTGTGTGAATGTATGCCAAAAAAACAGGAATTTATTGTTTTGTTTTAGGCAACATTTTTCTCTCTTCTTGTTTTTCTTTCTGATAGCTACTTTGTGAGAAAGCACACGTCGTGCACAGAGGTCTGTTTTTACCTGAGACTTCTGCACATGCAGATCAGCTCTTGGAATAAGGAGCAGCAGCAGCCCCTCCAGAGGCATTTACCTGAACCACATTCAGTATAAATATACCCATGCACATACCCTCACCTATCTCAATTCTAGGAAATATTTCCAAATGTAATAAGTGCGTGTTTCAACTTTTTTAAAAGAAAAATGCCACTGTTAAAGAAAAATTGAAATGACAAAATAGCTTTTTAATGAGCCTAAAACGGAGTGTATGTGACAGTGACAAGAGTAACAGTGAAATCGCAGCTACTCCTTTTAATTGCCTCCTAATTTGCCCTTGGGTGTTGGTAATTGGAACAATTTGCCTACAGAAACCTGTGAGGTCTCAGACACTAATTGATTTTGTCTTGCTAATCAACCCTGCAAAAAACAGAGCCTATTTCACTGTCTGTTTTTAAGCTCAGCACTGTTACTGTGTGATATTCTGGGCAGAAAATGCACCCACCCACCCACCCACCCAATTCATACATTGACCAAACTCAGATCATGGGGCTGAGTCAGTTCCTTGCAAGGAAAGCTGAAGCTCCTCTGCTTGGTGTCATGGTCCTGAAAAAGACCTCGAATGAGGAGGCCCAACATTGGTATATGTATTAACCATAAAAAGGTGATACTTGAAGTTTATTCCAACTCAACCAGTCCTAAAAAATGTGGTGTTTGCAAGCATTTTTCTTTCTTGTGCTTGGAGGCCAGCTAAATTTTATTGGAAAAATAAGCTATTCCTCGGATGTGCAGCAAAAGAGAATAAATCATATAATGGGCTATTTAATTCTCTTTTGAAAAACAATGCAGATTCTCAATGTTATGATTTAAGGAGGCTCTGTTATTCTATTTCAGGATAATTTGTTGTATTATATTATTATTATCTCACACAGAAAAATAGTGGAAGAGACATCTCACAAAATGCTGGTGTACCTTGTAATAGGGTCACTATTTGGGAAAAGAAACCATCTTCAGTGCCTGATATCCTGTTACAAAACGCTTCGGATGTTATTTCTGAACCTTGTGAGGGCAGGTGAGGCTCAGAGGCCAGTTTCGGTACCTTATTAAACCTACATTTTGCCACTTCCCTCGTGCAAACCAGGAGCAGTTTCTGGCTCAGCAGCTCACAAGCATTTCCTCCACCGTGTCCGTCATGTTTACCCAGGCTTTGGTATGGGACTAGTGTGGTGGCTTCTAGACAATCTTCCCTTCCTCCCCTCTCTACCTTCCCAGATATGGGCTGGCAGAGTTAAGTCTCCAGTTGACGTAGCCTTTTCTTCCTGCTCCAGCACTCAGTAGCCATCGGAGGCACGAGGAACCTCGGTGAGCATCAGCAGAAGAGGAGGAACATCAGAACCTCTGTGCATCTGGCTGCATCTGGATTGACGGCAGAGTCAGTTTGTATTCATTCTGATCCCCACCAAACTCAGACCGTTGAAGCTGCTGCAGTCCAAGCACCCCTTCAGAAAAGTCGACTTGACGCTTGAAAATCCCCCATTGTCTCCATTTTTTTAAAAACTCTACCCTATTTAATAAATTCTTTGTTGTTTCACTTAAATCAATGAGTGTTCCTATACACCAAGTGGCATTGCTAAGGTGCTTTTTCCTGATGAGATCAACTAGATCATCTGTTCCATAGTCCCATTTCATGGGTCAATCCCGACTGATGCCTTTGCAGGACTTCAGGCCAATGAGGAGAATCACCCCCTTAAAGAAAGCAGATGCATGTTTGCTGCATCAAGGCCAAACGTCACCACTGCTCGATTCCTTACGAGTGTAAATTTCCATTTGCCATTACCCACGTTTTTTAAAAGGAAGTAGATTGTAAGTCTCTAAAGATTTATGGTTTCATTCTAAAATATCTATCATTTTAAACGCAGCACTGCCGCTGACATCCACTGAACTGCCATAGATAGACTGGTAAAGTACTTAAAAAAAAAAAAAAAAAAAGACATTACAATATATCCAGATATGTTTCAAGAACTTTTGTCGGGCATGGACTAACTTGGAGACATATTTCATAAAAACTGCTATTTACATTTCAGCTCTATACTTTCGCTCTTTATGTCCTTTTCCATTGCTCCGCATTGCCAAGGCTTTTGCATAAATAGAAATTTTCCCCGCCGGAGCTCTGCCACGGAGCCCATGGGGCTGCGTGTGACATCACCGCTTGTCCTCAGGAACACCACCGCCGAGCCTCAGAAGGTTTGACCTCAGGTGTTGGGTTTTTTTGGTATAACCATTATTGAAAACACAGCGGTCGAGATTTACTGGCTGGTAAGAGTTTATAATGGTCGGAGATTAAGGGTGGGACTTTCAAAACAGTGTAAGCCTTGAGCGCAGGCGAGTTTGTCCTCCATTACCCAGCAGCTTTTCAAAGCTCCACCCTAAATCTGTATGAAATTATTCTAGCGGCAAGGAAAGTATATTTACCTAATGTCAAATATTAAACATTACTGCCCATTAAAATATAGGGCTTCATTATATTTGGCCCGCTGCAGATGTGCAGGAGAGAAGGAGTAATTATCTTTTCCCAAGCTATGTACCTAGGCAGAGGAGTTGTCACTAATTTTTGGTGTCTGCCTGTGGGTAACGAGTGTCTACTTTTTGCAGCCCGTGGGGAAGCGAGTTACATCTTGGGGCCGTAATTGCTGCCGAGAACCGCGTCCTTCAGAGCAAGGGTGAGCCAGATGGACCACGCAAAAACAATGCATCCCAGCGTGCGGGCCCTTGGGAAAGCAGATGTAAAATAACTCCCTGGCTGTCAGGCAGCGAAGGGCTGGCAGCCATGGGACGGGAACACAGCCCTCTTTATTCCCAGCCCCTCGCGCCCGCTTCGCCGTCAGCCCGCGGCGGGTGTGAGCTGCCCCGTGCCCACGCGGGCGCATCTCCCTGGCCCCATTCTGGAGGCTGCTTGGGCTCACGCAGGCAAAAGAAAAATCCTTGAAAGAGGGACAGCTCTTGGAAAACCCTGCTGAGCCCAGGTGACCAAAAAAAAACCCCAAACCCTCCCAATATTTGTTCTCGGAGGGCTGAGTGTGGGAACTTGGCGTGGCTCCGTTTGCTGGGGACGTCGGAGGCGAGGTGACGGATCCGGCGGGCGGATGGCACGTGAGCCACCTCAGCTCTGGATTTTGCTGATGGAGCAGCTCTCCTGAAAGCGAAGGAGAGCACAACCCGCCGAGCCCAGCTCCGGCCCCGCGGCGCGCCGGGTCAGAGCGCGCTGCGCACGGGGAGTGCCCATGCGGCGAGCCACGACGGCCCCGTGCTGGCACTGCTTCTGGTTAAGCTTGCTCAGGGGCACAGAAATGCTTTTCTCTTAAACTGCCTGCAAAGCCACCACGAGTTTAGCTGAAAGTGCAAATTACTCTCGTAACCATGAGGGATGGTCTTAGATTTCTCGGCTTAGGTTTTCCTCCCATCTCCTTCCCCCTGTCTCCTCTCTGCTTCCATCGTGAGGCTTTTTCCTAACAAAGACAACCTTAGAGAGGGGGATAGGGGTTCCCTAGATGTCTGTGATGCCCATGCTCTCGATCATGCTGCCCAGGGGTTTGCAAAATAGCAGAAAATCAATCCATTTAGGGGTAAAACATGAACTGAAGCTCCCAAGGGAAGAGCTGGAGAAGGACAAGCTTGCTACGCTGTTGGATGAAAGCACTAATAAAAGTGAAAGTATTGGAGACATGCAAATTGTGAAAACGTTAGTCCTACACCTTCCACCTCAGTCTTCTGCCCTTTTCTTGTTAGGATAATTTAAAGTCTGTGTGGTTGTATAACTGTGCTCTTAGCAAGTGAGGAATGGCAGTATTTGAAGAAGCTTTTGGCTGTTTCGCCCACATGCAAGTGTTGGAAGCAAGAAAATATTGGCACAGAGCAAAAATGCAGTGGTCTGCATGAAGTGCAGAGGATTACCAGGCCTTTACCTTGCAAAGCCTCATAAAAACTCTCCTGCCCATAACTACTGTTTCCAACGCTTTGTACAGAGGAATGCCTCCCTACGTGCTCCTCAGGACAGAACCTCCAGTGAAGTCAGCTGAGCAGCACTGAAGCCACTTGCATTTTGCCTGAATGAGGACAATTAACATCAAAGTAAAGCGTTTGCTGAAAGAAGAAAATACAGGGCATAGTGATACAGAAATCAGGACCCTGTTAAGATGAACGGCCTCTAAGATTTGATGTCCTTAGTGAATAACCCCAGTTTATTGCCAAAAAGTGTCCTAGTCAGCACCAGTAGCGTTTTACCTTGGATGTTCTCGGGGAATGCAAAAGCAACACTTCTATCATGCCACTATGAGCACCAGTTGAGCAAGAGATCTTTGTCCTAAAGAGGAGGAGCAGTGTTAAGGGAGTCCTGCTCGGGACTCTGCTTCAATTTTGTTGAAGGCAGGGCAGCAGAAGTCTAGGGCTACCACACACCTCCTTGTTCTTGGCATACGGGAAAAAGAAACGCAGAGTAATCATCAGGTAGAGGAGATAAGGTCTTATTTTCTGAACTAGAAATAGGCATTCAGCACTGAATGAAGGCACGATCCGTTCTGTTGTTTCTTTTGGAAGTGGACCCTTAAAATAAACTGAATGCATCCCTTCTTACTGTCAAGGGCTCCCAGCAGACAGGTTGGAATAAAATATAAAATTGAGTTTTTACCCCGCAAGTACAACTGTTTGTCTCTCCCACTGCTTTCCCAGCTCTCTGGTGATACTGTTTAAAATTGCTTCCCAGATATTTCTGCTGTTTGATTGGATTAAGTTAAAAAACGTTCTTCAAAGGGGCAGAGTGGAATTCAGGGAGAATTTCTAACCATGGCAGACCCTTAAAGCCTCACTGTCTACATCCCACTTGCAGGCACCAAGACCAGGCTGGGTGAAATCCTGTCTGGCTTAACACTTTTGAGGTTGGGTTTTTTGTTGTGGGTTTGTTGTTCGTTTGTTTCTTTTTTTTCAGGGGTGTTTTATAGAATGGCAGAACATGCTAAAAATTTCCAAAAAAATGCAAGCAGGGGAAAGTATTGGCCATGCCACTTAACCCAAGACCTAGATAGTTTGGTTTCAAAGTTGTCTAAGTATCCCAAAGCCACTTTCACTAAAGAGATCCCTGGAGTTGGGGTTAGTAGAAGGGATATTCTAGTGTCTTTTCAGTGATGTCTGTTTTACCATAGTGATAGTCACCCATGTACTACAATACTTTTCCCAGGAAAACTGCAAATGTTGTGATTGCAGAGCCTTCATAGACTTGAAAATGTTTAAGGTCTGGCCTTCTCTGGCCATATATAGAATCATAGAATGGTTTGGGTTGGAAGGAACCTTAAAGATCAGCTAGTTCCAAACCCCCTGCCATGGGCAGGGGCACCTTCCCCTAGAACAGATAACATGATCATATGATAGAGAGGAAGAAAAGAGAATGACTTTTTCATATATAATAACTTTGGAAAGTACTAGTAGACAATATATAGGTGAAAACTGCATTAAAGGCAACAGTTCTGACTCCCTGAGCCTTTTGAGATTTAAAATGAGATTACTAACATTGCTTTAACGAATATTTCTTCTTCCTCACTCCATTTTTTTTTTTTTTTTTTTTTGTCCGGGCGCGGGGTCTAAAGGGGAGGGAGATGGGGGGGTTGGGTATTACAGAAAAAGGGTGGCAATTAGATGATAACAGTCAGCAGCATGGACGGCGTCTTGTTACTGCTCGTTTCGGAGGTGCCAAAGCTACATGGGACATCGTCATTATTATGGCTTAAAGTTGGCTAAGGTCACCCCGGTTCATCTGTTTTATACATTGGTAGCCTTCTACTTATTACTTGCCAAACAAACCTTTTTATTTTTGCACACGTTTATGTTGATTTTGTGGTTTCTGAAATTGGATTCTGTCTCCTACGGGCCTGAGTTTCCACGGCAACTACGGACCTTATCTGCTGCTGCTGTTTGGCAGACAGACAACAAGGCCTTTCAGTTTACTTCTCCAATTTTTTTTTAATATTATTTTCTTTAAAAACCTTTTTCTTCTTCATCATGTTTTTTTTTTTTCTTCCCTTTTTATTATTTTTACTTTTCCCAACCCCTGTCATTTAAAAATCACATAATTAATTGAGCACATCCTGTGCCACACGGGGCTGCCACGACTTTGAAGTCCCAATAGATCATTTTATAGAGCCATGGGTACCATTTTTTTCCAGCACAGCACCAGGCGCCAGTGCGAGGGCTTGTGGAATTTAGCATATCCTACTCCAGGTATGATAAAGAAACCTTGGCACCTTCTGTTTGTTTTTACTAATTTCCTTTCCAAACTGCCTTTTCAATATAGAGGAAAGACCTCAGGACTTAAAGTTTGTTATTTTCTCTCCAAAGTTAGTCCCTGTTCCCCCTGGCTCCCTCCCTCCCCTTCCTTTAAACCAGACTGAACTGCTTCTTCGCTTGGTGGTAAGTTTTCTTTTTTTCTTTTCTTTTCTTCAGGAAAGTGTGGTCTGATTTAGCATCACGTAGCTTGGAGCTGTTACTGATCCTATAGCAGCAGCGAAACCAGCCGAGGGAAAAAGACCCTGACAGGCTCTATTAACCCTTAAAAACAATAAATGATCTCATCATCTTCTCAAATACAGAAGATGAAATAATAATACAATAATTTACTTCAGTGAAGGAACAAGTCTTTTGGGGATTGATACTGAAATCTGTCCCAAAAGACGCTGTTGCTGGTGTTAATGAAGAAGGGCTGCTTTTCCACGAAGCTGAAAATAAACTGCAATGTCTCTCAGCATTACAAAAGGAGAATATGCATCCACAGACACAGCTGGACATATATTTACACATATATGTGATGAACAGGGAGAGGAAGTCCGAAGATGAATGGAAACATGCTACATCAGGTGAAAAATAGTTGAGCCTTCTAACATGAGGAAGCTTTGCAGTGGAACCACTATGCATCCTGCATTTGAAACTAGGGCTGTAAAATCTCCTAAAACCTCATTTAGTTTTAGAAATTTAGTTAGAAAACAGTTTCTGACTGTTTTCAGAGTCAGAAACTTCTGGAGGTGTATTTGAAATTGGTAGTTGTCATGTATTGCTACTGCATTTTGAAAAGACAAACTCAATCACTTGGGGTGGTTTTGGAGCAAGGAGAGGATTCCGAATTAATCCCTGCAGAAATATTATCTCTCTAGGAAGATGATATTCTGTCTCACAGAGAATCATAGAAAACGAGATCTTTTGTACAGGCATTTCAAGCCAGCTTCTGATGTCTGATGAGAAATCACATTTCTGCCTATGAAGTCTGTAAGATGATTTAAAAATCTTGTAGAAAAAAAAAAAAATCCTATTCTCTGTGAAATTTTGAACAGTTTTAAAATTATTTCTGGGCATATTTATGTTCCATTTTTATAGAGCCACATTTATTTCATGGCTACTTAGGGTCTTATTCAAAATCCCATGTTGTAAATTAAAAGATTTCCATTGATTCCAATGGGTTTTGGATTAAACAGTTCAGAAACTTTCTGTGAGACTGAAACTGGGAAACAATTCATTATGAAATCCCAGAGGTTCATTTTAAAAGCCTATATAGCAGATATTGTTCTCTGTTATAGTCTGTGGGACAAACCCCAGTATATTCAGTTGTCTTGTGCCTGCAGATTCCTGCATATCTGTTCATTTTGATGTAGATAAAAAGGCAGGCAAAAGCTAATTACTGTCTCTCCCTATATTCAAACACTTTTCCAAATTGCATCCATAGGAAAATGGGCTTACTGAGCAGGACTGTAATTAATATTGGATATTTCCAGCCATTCATGCTCCTATTAAGAACAACTTGTTACTTATAGGGAATATTTAACAAGGCTTTTAAAATATTTTTATCAATTGCTGTGGCATACTGGGTGTTTCTGATGTGTTTTTACTGTTGCTTATGTGAGTTTTCTGCCTTCCTCTCTCTTTTCTCCCTTTTATTTGCTCCATATTTCTGGAAGACTCACACATTCATGATAACTGAAGAACATCATGAACTTTATAATTGCTCAAATCTGAATCCTGTCTCACTTTGTATATACATACAATTATTGCCCTAGTTCTCAGCATCATTGCAATTTTTCTAATTCCTAAAATCTTTGTGCATGATTCATGGCTACAGGAGCAGAAACTTCATTCATTAACCAGAGCTGTGCCACTGAGATGCCACCATCTCTGGGACAGAGGCAAGGGACAAATAGTGTGCTTTGTGCTGCTCAGGAGCCAGGTTCAGCAAGTACATGAGGGATGCAGGTGAACAGTATTTGCCCCTTACAGGGACCAAAGTCACTCCCTTTAAAACTTCTCTCTGTGTGTATGTGTGTGTGCAAGCTACAGGTGCTGGAGCAGAACAAACTAAAACTCAGAGCAAACCAACATTGGGTATTAGAGGTTTCCTCCAAAGAAGTCACACAAAGCGTTGTGTGAAGTTGACAATGCCATCTATGATTTTGGCACCCATTTTAAAGGAAGACCAGGGTTTGGCACCCCAGAATATGGCCAGCATTCCCACCTCCCTTCAGCAAGCAGCTGATATACAGAATCTGGGTTCCTGACTCGGCCAAGGAATAGTTGTATTACGCTGGATATTATAGGTGTAAAAAGCTTTGGAAATCTTTTGTTTAGGACTAAAGGTACCATGCAACTGGGAAACGATAACATCACCATTGTTGAGTTATCCTAATGCTGTTCAAGTACACAAGGCTGTGTAAGAAGAAGAATTAGGATTGTTATGTACATTAGGTACATGATGTACATTTACATACATTTACATACATTTATGCACATTCACATACATTTATGAACATTTACATACATTTATGCAAGCAGGCAAAAGGTTATCAGTTACTTGAGTTGTGGAAGCAACAGGTTTTCTGGTCAGCTGGCTGACCCAAGAACACAGTGAGCAAAATGTTTGCCTCCAGTTAACTTTAAAATGACAACAAGAATTCCATTTTATTTTTGAAAATGCTTTTTAATATTTTTTTCCAGTTGAATATAGGACTTGTTGGAAAGAAAGAATCATGAATATTGAAGCACTTCTGTGTCAAAAACATTGCAGTGACCCTTGTTGATAGTCTTGATTTTTTTCTCATTGGTATTGATCAGAAGTACGGTGGGATGCAAGATTTGCAAACAGCTTGTGTGGGCTGAAAACTACAATAGTTGGCAAATAAAACATGCAAGAAATTTCACTGTTTCCTTTCTTGTGGACAAAGCTCTGCAGGATAGATCCTAAACTCTTGGGACTCCGTAAAAGTTTTGCCACTGATTTAACAGAGGCACTGCTCCAAGACTTAGCACTGAAGGAAGCATATTGAAGCAAGGTTTAGACTTGGAGAGCACCTATATTCAACCTATATTTTTATAGACACTGGACTGATTGGTCAGTCAATTATTCTCTGGAATTTTGTGGACTCCAGGCAAGTCAGCTCGAGATATATGAACCTATCAATTTCAGCAATAAAACTCCATAAATCTGTCCAGGATTTGGACTTCTAGCAAAACCTGAAAGTTGGCAAATTGGAAATCATTTGGGGTGACATTACAAGCAATTACCCACCAGCTGCCTACCATTGTCTTAACAAGACAGAAAGTGAAAATTAAATTTGCATATGCTTGTGTAAGCAGTGAGCTAGTTAAGATAGCCATTGGGTTTTTATGATAATTTCTTTCACTATAGAACTTGTACAGTGCAAACCTTCACATTTTTTCCCTGCAAAGCAGACAATGAAGTTGCAGAAAGTGTATGAGACTGGTTTTGTTTAACTTTGGTCTTCTCAATTTACTCCCAGTGCCACTGCCCTCTGGGTATTTTTGTGGAAGTAAAAGAAAAGGCTGCTTTTATGTATTAAAGCTATGCATATGGGTGACCCATTTGGCAATATTAATAAGAAGTAGGTTCAGTTTTATTTTGAAATGTCCTCCAAAATTATTTACGTGAAAGAGAAAAATAGTCAAATTGCAGAATGAGGCCATTTACTACATTGAGAGGGTTTTACCTTTCATATGGCATTTCTAATTTTGCAGAATAACAAGGTTAAAAAAAAGAAAATACATGGTGTATGTTGCAAACAGAATTTGTCCGAGGGAAAGCCAGGCTGCAGTTATTCTTGTTACAGAGATTTAAGTGCAGTTCATGTGGAAGGACTATGAACTCTTCAGTCTAAGGCATGTTTTGCTGCAGGGTTGTAATATCATATCATGCTCCAAGGCATGCTCCATGCCTGGCACCTTTCTCCATGGACTATAGATGGATCTTGCTGCAGCTATAGAGGAGTTGCCTAACGTTTGCAGGGAAAAACTGGAGTCAGGAGCAGCCCATCTCTCATGTTCCATGAAGTAACACCATTCTAAAAAGCAGTGGGGGAGAGGGAGGAAGGACTCCAACAGCATTCACACATGTGGGCCAAATACAACGAATAGTCTCTGGCAAAAAATACTCTCCAAATTCTACCAGCTTGGCCCTTCACTTTTTCAGTTCATCCACTCAATTAAAACATTCAGCATTTCACCAGGCCTAGCAGGTAATTTTAACCAGCAAGTGAAAATAAAGGGCACTAACCTGACAAAAGCTGCACGCAAGGTAACCCTTAAGCAAACTGTGCCTTAATCCAAATTCCAGCACATTCTGCGAATGGTGCCTCTCAGGTTAGAGCCACGTCACACCTTTCTCTACAGCAACACACCGTCTCATTTTACTCCAGGGTAGCCTTTTTCCAGGCTGGAAGCATCCATCCTTGATTTTGCCCATTGTCTGTGGCTGTGTGAAGCAGCAATATGAGTAATTGTGGCTATTTGTCAGCTTTTGATTCCAACCACTGTGTGTGTATACTCACAAATAAGTCCCTAATAATTAAATTCTTCAGGTTTTGATCTTGCTTACAGGAGCAGAGTAATTTTTGTTCCCTTATGGATTAGATTATCCTGAAAGCCTTCGCTTTCTCTCTGATATGGTTCTTCCAGACCTTGGGACCGATAGGGCCCTGCACAGCACCAGGTCTATGTTTTCTCTGTAAATACAGCCTACAAAATTTCAACAAGTCAGCCCTTGTGTGCCACACCGAGAGATTGATGACAAACCACATTATTTTTCCCCTCCATATAACTGCCCACAATTACAACGGTGCTCTCTCAAAACACTGGTGTGTTTTTGTCCGAGGAGGAAAGAGCGCAAGCGCGGTCTGATATCTCGGTGTAGGGCTGGCGGCAACACTGAGCAGCATTATTTCTGGAAAATGCCCTTTTCTTCCCTCTTTTTTTCCTATCCATGATAAAATATTGGACCTGGTTCTGCCACGTATGCTTATGCAAAACCAGTAACTGATCAGCCAAGGTTATCTCAATACCAAACTAAAGAAAGGAGGAGATCATGACTTTGCGAGTCTTCCAGTTCCCTGGCTGGCTCCTGTGATGGTGAGGTGGTACCAAAACCAAAGCAGCTGGTGAAATTAGGATTATTAGTGTTTCCTGTAGATTGGGTTTGTAGTATGGTTTTGTTTTTTAACCAATGATCCGTATTTTCTGCTTCTCTTATGCTCCGAGACAACTGACCTGGCATGATGATGCTGATTGCTTGTGGAATGCAACTAATATACAAATCCACAGAGCTGTAAAATGGCAGGACAGGATAATTCACAAAAAATAAATAAAAAAGTAAATAAAAGGCTTTGTTTCCTGAAAGACATTTGCCTGGAGAAGTGAGACTATATGGTTAGATTCATCCCCTCATCCTTTCTGAACCTAATATCCAATTCCCTTATTTCTGTACTGACAATTGTCCTGCATTTAAGTTGTATCTTTTTAGACATAATAAGACAGTAGCACTGGGAAAACACTGATTGTTGGGTTCTCTGATGATATTTCCAGAAATACTGCTGTCCTCTAGATAACTGAATTCCCAGACTCGATTGCAAACTTCTGAGCAAAGGCAGCACCTGAAAAGCAAGTTGTCTTACTTTCAAGTGAAAAATGCTTAGAGCATCAAACATATGTCAAAATCACTCATTTGTCATGAAGCTGCTACAGGCTTATATCATCAATCATCTTGACACACTGTACTTGAAACGGTGCTGAAAAGATACAAGTCATTTTACTCAAAAATGTTTTCTTTATCTGTGTGCACCCTTAAAAACTTCCATGAGAGCACTGAAATCTTTGTGCTCCCTATTCGTTGTTTACACGATGTGTTTAACTCCTGGAGTTTGTACATGAAACGAGAATGATCGAGTTTTTCTTCATTCAGTGGCACTTTTATTCAAAACATGGATGTGCCACATGTTTCTGAGTGATAAAGAACCTACTTGTGTTCACTTTACCCCTTCAAACTTTAAATATTTTCTGCTGATTTCAGTCTTTTGTTGGTTTATTTATTTATTTATTTTAGATTTCTAGCTAAATTGTGGCATTCCAAGAGGCACGGATTGTTCAGAGGACTGTAGATAAGAAATAAATGACTGGATTCTTCTAGTATGACACATATATTACCAATATTTAGCCATCTCTGGAAAAATTAGAGGTTAATCTTAAAGGCATACTGTACCCCAAAGCTTCTCAACAATTTCTGTGAGATTATTGTGGCTTCAAAAGCTTATGTAGCTCTAGCAAAGACACACAAGTTCCTAAAAGAACAGTCTGAAATTCCTCTGAAATTGTAAACTGTCTCTACCTTGGTTGTTTGAAGCTAAATATTCTGAAATCTTAATCCTTCCTTGAAATTTCAGGCCCAAGATAATAAAAACCTGGAAAATGAAATAACGTTTTGAGATGTCAGTCACGGATGAATTAAAATACAGACTTCCAAATTCTTTGTGATTTTCTTGTATCTCAAAGCAAATTTGAGAGTAAGACCTTGTGATTGAAATACTCATGTTCATTCCCAAAATTTAGGAAAATTTTAATTGTAGCGAAATACTAAAAATCCAACATTTGGTTCTAGAAGCACAATAAATGTCGTCAGCAACTCAATTTACATGCAAATTAAGTTTTGCACAGTTTCTTGTGCAGGAGAGCGGGAAGCATTTTAAAGAAGTTTTGGCAGCGATGCAGGGTAAAGAGTATTGGGCCGATGCCTCAAGTAGCTCTGAAAATCCCACCAGTTTTCCATGCAATTTCTGACACCTCTGTGGAAAGTCTGCGAAGCTTAATCCTGGGAGCTACAGCCCTGCTCTCGAGCTGTGTTGGAAATGACTTCAAAATGAAGTTAACAGAAGTGGAAACCCTCTGTTGTGAACTCAGAAATCCTTTCGCATTTGTAGCAAGCACAGATATATTTAATTTGAGGTCTTTTGGGTTTGTTTATTCCAACGACTAGTCAATTCAGAGTGTCCTGATCAGTAAGACCATCTGTAGGCGGTCTGGAAGTCTTTTGCAAAGTTGACAGGTCTCAAGCTGTGGCCTTGCAGGAGCGCTGGGTTGAGACGCTGAGGTGAAAATGAGGGGAAGAGCCTACATTGTATTTCTTTTCCTTAAAGAGAAAAAAAAAAAAAGAAAAAGAAAAAGGCAGAACAAGAGCAATAAAGCAAAAGGCATTTCCTAAAGGTAGCCATTAAATCATTCAACACGCTGGTCCCTCGAGAGCAGAGAGGTTCCTCTTTCCTTTCCAGAATGGGTTTTTACTAACCATTTCTCATCTAATGCTCAGTGTCTTCACCTGGCTCTCTCTGGGCATTTACCCAGACTTCATCCAGCAGGACAGCACCAGAGCTCTTTCTGAGATGGGCTTTGGCCCATATATCACTTTCAAAAAAATTTTCAATGGGTCCCCGATGATGTTGACCAAGGGCTCTGTTTTGCTCGTGATAATGTGCTAATGCTCCGAGACTTGGCATAAATTTTCTCTATGCATCATCATTTGTCAAAGTCACAACATGGGGCTAGAAACTAAAAAAAAAACCCAAAATCCATGAAAAAAGAAAAAGTAGGAAGAGATAGAAAACGTGGCTTTCTTTTTTTCTTCCCTCCCATGTGACTTTCCCCTCCTCCTCTTCCCCTTCTCCTTTTCTCTTAATCTCTAAAACATCTGATTGTACAGAAATGGTAAATAAAGGTTTTAGTTTCCCCCTGCTACGTATGCTTGTGTGTGTCCATGCATGCAAATGCTTGCTGGACATTTTTATAAATGGAAACTCAGAATTCATTAAGGGGGCCTTTGCCACCTTTGCTTAGGAAAACGCTTTGGGACAGTTGGTCAACTGGTGCTTGTTCTCAGTTGTCATTTGGGCTGATAAATTTAGACAGAAAAGCATGATCATATCAAAAGGGTCTAACTGATGGGATTTTTTAAAATCATCTCTGAGGGAACAGTCCCACAGACCATATCAAAATTATACAACTAAATGCTCACTAGAGCTTGTTTAAAGCAAAAAGAGAAGAAGTCATGACAGAGAAAATCAAACTTGTTTCAAGAGTTTATTTCTCCTGTCTTTATCTTTTCTGCTGTGTTTCAATTTTTTTTTTTCCAATTTTTTTTTTTGGCTCACCATCTCCTTGCCCCACTGTTGTCCCATTTAGCTGCTGATAAAACAGTTCTATTTAAAACACCGCATGAAAATAAATTGGCTTGGACATTTAGCTGGTGTTTGCGCTCCGAAATGCCAAGACAGACAAAACGTGTGTTGCTAACAGGGCTGTTAATGCCTGTCGGGTGGAGTCCTTCAGGCCCAGAAAGTGAGTTGTGATGGCATTTGGGTCCTTTTCCCTCCCTTGTGTTTTTATGTTATTAGTTAAAAAAACATAACAGGTACTTTGGCAGACAAGAAAGAAAATAAGCTTGTTTCTCCAGCAGCGTTGGAAGTCAATTGAATCTATTTAGAGCCGTATCTCTGGATCTGATGCTTTATTCGTTATCAACACAGCCAGGTCCCACCTAGAAACAGATGAAAGTGGGTATAAACTGCAGGGAAAACATAAATAAATCGACCGAGTGAAAACAACGGAGTGTCACCAGAGATGCTGCTCTTCAGTCTGTCATTATTAAGTTATTAAATGCAGCGATAGAGAAGGACAAGCCAGAATTTCAAGCCCTTCCAAGCGATTCCCAGCGGTGTGTCCCCTGCACCGCACTCGCTGGGTGAGCAACGCCGCTGGAGCCAACGCGAGCAGTAACGCAGAGGTGAGGTTAGTCCCACAATCCCTGAGACAGATTTTTGTGCCGTTTCAGGTGGCAGAATCCAGCCTGCAATATATCCAGAATATACAATGATCCAGAATATACAGGATCATTTTATTTACACCATTGATGGATAGGCTTCGCAGCATCTGTTAGCCACTCTTGGATTCCCAAAACCAGCAAGAGAGCCTGGAAACTCCAACAGGGTTAGAGTCAGCAGCCATTAAACCTCTCCTTTGTTGCCTTCTGTCATTTGATATATAGCTCTTTTGCCATTAAATATTAGCCTAAATGCTGGCTGGTCCCCCTGCATTGACGTGGCACCGTTCCTGCTTCCAGCTGCCTCCCCGGCGCTGCGGCTTTGCCATGGGCAAACCCTCACGGACTCTGTCCCCAACCACGGTGGGAAATCCAGCCCGGTGCCGCGATCGCTGCCCGCGCGTGTGCCGCACCGGCGGCTGGCAGCGCTCCCGAGCCCCGGCCCCTTCCGCGGCGGCCTCGGGCACAGTTAGGCTTCACCTCGGGTAACTCTTCAAAAGAAAACTCTAATAATCATAACGCGATGGGCGACATGTCAGGAAAAAGAAAATAACAGCCTTAAATCCGGTGTTAACCTGCAATGGAAAACGAGCCATGGGGTTATTTCCATGAGAAATCTTGGAAGCCGTACAATGGGTGGAAGGGAAGGGATGGAGGGAGAGGGATGTGAAAGGGAAGGGGTCCTTGGCCAAAGTCTGCTCCTAACTGAATGCTTATGGACCGGGTTTTGGATTTCATACCTCTGCTGACAATTTGCTACGCTTGGTATCAGAAAGGCTGGAAGGGAAATGTTTTTGACGGTCTTTCTCTGAAGAGAAGGAGCTACACGACGTCGTAATAATGTTCTTGGTTTTCTTTCTCTTTCAGTTTTGAGTACAGCTTCCCCTTGTCGCTGGGCCTGATCCTGCCATGCTGTGGGGGTTTTCTGTGTCTCACTGAGCCCCAGCAGTTGGCTGTGGGACTTGTGGAGTGAGATGAGGCTCAGGCCCAGCATCGCTGTTTGGGCACTGCCACTCTCCTTGCAAAAAGGATCCAAAGAGAGAAGGAAAACCAAACAAGATGAAGACATAGAGGGGGCAGACAGAGATTGCCGCCATGCCCCATCCTTCTGCATGGGATTTCCACCAGCCAGTGCTGGGATGGGGGAAGCAGCTGGACTCACCCACCCATCCCCATCCTCGCACATCCAGCAGCATCCATCAGGAGCCACTCCATTGTAATGGGTAGGATTTTTTCCATGGTAACACCAGTGGAAACTGGACTGGAATTAGTCCTCATCTGATGGCTGTTTAACTAGCTCTTCATTAGGTATGTTTTCTATAAACAGAGATTAAAAGAAAAAAAAGATACTGGAATTACTCTGAGGAAACTGTATCTTTGGAGGCCAAATAAAACTTCATATAATAGCTCTTCTTTATATGAGAAGAGAATAATGTCTTGAAACCGATTCTATCAAGGCATATAATGACACACTTACACAGTAAATTAAATACATTTTTTTTAGCACAAATGAGATCAAATGTCAATTACAGCTTCCAAAACCGCATTTAGCTAAAAATATATTCCAGTTCACATATTTAACTTCTCAAGTATATTTTATTAATATATATAACTATTATTGTTCCATGTACAAATTATTTGGGATAGAGTTTTTGATGTAGTGCAAAACTAGCAGTTTAAAAGTACTGAAGAATGCTGAGCTCCAGGAAGGACTGCAGTAAACTAACTTATCCGTGCAAAAAATAATCTGTGTTTTCAGAGATTGTTATCAAAATAGATGCTGACTAATGGCTTGTTTAGCCAAGAACAATGAGTTTTCTTCTTACTGAGGTTACTTCACGGCGTATATTTGGCCTCCTTGTGTCATCTCCCTCACGAATTCATCACATAGAGGTGGCAACACAAGATGTGATGTAGCAACGGCTCTAGTGTCAAGAAATTGAAAGCACAGATGAATTGTTCAAAGATAACTGAGCAAAATTGTCACACTGGAGCTGAAAGGGAAGAATGGCTTCTGCAAACTGAAAAACTGTGTTGAAAAAGTCATGGTTATTAAAAACAATTAAGCCAGTTATGAAAAGCTCAGCAAAATACTGCATTTTAAATATGGATGTATAGTCCTGAATATATATATTGGGTAAATCTTTTATCAGACAGTGTTTACTGATGGTTTCTAATGTTTCAAGTCAGACTTTCAGTGCACACATTTTTCATTACAGCATTTGATTCGGCATATAAGCACGTGTTTTATCACAGCTCTGTAACTATTGACTCCAACTGATTATTTGCTTAAAGTTAAGCATGAATTTAAGTACTCAGCTTCATTGGTGCTCACATGGACATTCCCACCAGTATAATATTCCGAATCCCTCCTGTGATTACAGTGTTCCTCATAATGGGAACCCCAATATTACTAAGGACTTTGGCAATCTTGGCCAATGTCAACAGAATGGGAGGTGCTATTTCATTAATTTGCCCTGACTAGGGACAAAAATAACTTCATATATTTCTTGGGTTTGTGTTTCAACTTCCAGGAGAACAATTTTCTTTAAAAGTAAAGGAATTGGTTACATTATACTCCGGTTGGTTACATTAGACTGTAATTTCACAAGGCATCAGTGATTCCAGGGGCTGATTTTTGACAAGAAAAAAAAATGACCACACATTTGCTAGCATCAATAGTCACCTTTCCTCATGCATAAAGCATACGAACACATTTTTGGCTGTCAGCATTTGAACAACAGAAAATGGGAAGGAAGAAGCATAGACATGTTTTAACTTTCTGACAAACGGTTTTGATGAACGGGGATCCCCGCGCCGGCTGAAGAGTGAGGACAGAAAAATGGGTCCCGGTGGTGCAGGGCAAGATCTCCTCTAATAACAGAATGAGTGAGCAAATCAGGGGAACCACAACTTTCCTACTGTGTGAGAGACCACAAATAATGGAAGACAAACAGATATGAGAAGGAGCAATTCATTTTCTACGCCCATTACGTTTTCCAGGTAGAACTGGGTGTCAATGTATTTATGATTTGGTCTCTTATATCTCTCCAGGTCTTCCTTAAAGCAGTCCGAAGCTGGATTTGGGGTTTGGGTCCATTTTGTACTGTGCTTAGCCTGTGTTTGATGAGGGGCTAAAATGAACTCTTGTAAATCATTCAGCAGCCATGTAAAGCAGGTCTCCATTAGAAATTTGTAGCAACCCAAATGGTTAAAATCTCAGTATAATAAAGGCCATGTGCACGACTCCTGAAACCATTGCAACAAATGGCTTTCATTTTTTTTTTTTGCATTTTATTGACGTGATTTTTTTTAATGCTGTACTATCAGTAATAACACAACACAATCACGTATTTGAGACTAGTATTAATAATTTTGCAGCCACTAAACACCTGAAAACTCTCTTCTCCTCTCTTTATTGGCACCCTTGATTTTTATGAGTGTATTGCTTAAAATAAGGGAGTGCAGGGAGCTGCCATGTTGTGAAAGACCAGGTGTCCATCTGTTTCAAAATAATTCTTATAGTTGTAGTTAAGCTTTGAATGCTTTAAAATCATCTGGTGTTGAATATAAGTGAATCCATTATTCAGTGTGACAACATATGAGCAACTGTGCTGACGGAGCGCTAACACAGCCCTCCTGGATGAGCCACACAATTCCTGTGCCTCCTCGTCTGCAGACATTAGAGGTTCCTCCTCCACCATGTAACCCAAAGAGGATGCCCAAGGAGAATTAAAAGCCTCTGTAGCACACTGGGGTTTTTATAGGTATAACCAGTTTTTTGTCCCTGCCCTCCACTTTGCAAAACAGTTTGACACAAATACCTGAGTATTGGCTCTATAAAGGATCCAGGAGAACAGCAGAGTGAGAGGGGAAAAAATAATTAATTAGCTATTCCTAAGGGTCCTCTGACGAGGCTGATCATCCTACGGGTTCCCCGTTTTCCTTTGCACTGCCTACCCATGCAATCTCCTTGCGGAATAGTGCGGAGGGCACTATCAGGATTTATTATATCTTACACGTGTGTGGACAGAAGGGAACTGCTGGAAGGGTTTCTTCTTGTCCTGAAGGACACGGCTCAAGTCTGTCTCTGTCCCATGTGGGTCAAAGCTCACCGAATCCCTTTGCTAAAAGTGGGATCCCATCCATAAAGTGCCAAAGCAATGCAGATTTAGACTCCAGAGTGACTTCAGGTCTGCATTTGGAGGACAGCGTAGACAATGCCCTATGTGCCTTTTCCATGGTGCATGTATATATATATCTATGTATGAAAAAGGAAGCCTGTGGCAGAGGGAAGAATTAAAAACAGGTCTCTCAAATCCCAAGTTAACCTTAACCGCTGGATTATTTTTTCTCTCTTGTGTGAATACTGCCTATGCATACTATATACAACTATGAAAAAGATTTAGTGGAGAAATAACCTTAGGCACAATAATACATGTGTATATATATATAAATATATATATTCTCAATATCAGCCTGAGTAAGCATTGCCTTGTAAAAAGTCTCTGAACAGTCAGTAAATTCTGGGCCAGATTTCAACTCATGTTCCTGAGATAAGGACCAGAGGGAGGAGGAAGAAAAAGACAGCAGCAATCCTTTTATCCTCCTGGCCACATATGGTAGGTCTATTTCTTTCAGCAGATGTGAATAAAAATAGATATATGTACAATTGCAGTTGGATACAGGATTGAGCACAAGCGAACACAGAGCAGTCGTTTTCATCCATGCTAATACCATAATAGTCTGGATTATGCAGTGCGCTGCTGCTATAATAACATTCGTTTGCTGTCAGCGCTCCTGTGTAAAAACAAATTAGCTGGATGATTAATGAATATCAAAACCAGCATGTGGATTCTCCTCTGTGATGCTTCAGCCCAGTGTGAAGCCTGCTGCCGCGAGAGCTGTCTCTGCTGTTTGCACTGCAGAGTGTCTCCTTGGCAGATGTGGCTATCGCTGCGAAAGGTGGTTTCTAACCACAGGATCTTTTCAGGTTTTTTTTTTTTTTTTTTTTTTCTTTTTTAATAACAATATGTAAGAGAAAACACCCAGGGTCCAGGAATAAGTGTTGAGGTGAGAAACGTCGCCTTTAAGTTTAGTCTGACCTCTAGCAGATCAGCATCCCTGAGGGCAGCTTTAGGGACAGGGCCCTGCTGCAAACCCTCCAACAGGCAGTCAGACAAGCACTTGAATTGGGAGAGATGATGAAAAGCACTGGGGATCGACCTGGTGTAGTGGAGGGTGTCCCTGCCCACAGCAAGGGGTTGGAACTAAATGATCTTTGAGGTCCTGTCCAGCCCAAACCATTCTATGATTCTGTGATTCTATGACTTGGTATTTTGGGGAATGTAGTAATTCTTTATGTTCTGGAGGCACTTTTGGGGGATAATGTGGCTTCACTGCAAATGAAACTATTTGAAGCAGCTGGAATAGTTTGAGCATGCTGATAGCACCAAAGGTACAACGACACGTAACCTTATGTTGAACTGCTCTGGCACGTCCCCAAGGAAAAAACAACACCGTGCAACGTAGCCTGGGTGGCAAAACCTGTTCTGATAGAGACTCAATGCCACGGTGATAAAGCTACATGTATTCTGATCCTGCAGCTGGCACAAACACCAGCAGACAGTGCAATTTTTATATGACCTAGTTAATCAACACTTCCACAATAAAGAAGGGTAAAACATGCTATACTGTCATACTGGTGCTATTTCCAGTGATTTACTGTGTGCAGAATGACTTAATAAAATAAAAGAATACGATCAGCAAGTGAACTTACGGGTGCGTGCAGTGATTGAAGAGATTAATTCCAAGTTATCCCAAATGTAAAATGCAATTTAATATTAAATCCTTAGCATTACAACTTACAAAAGAACTGACTGTGCAAACACTAGATATAAGGAGGAATAAAATTTTGGTTCCTCTAAGACTGTTAGCTTGACAGTCATGATCTCACTCGTGTATATGTATTTATATAACTCTCAAAAACCCATTCTCTGTTCCTTGAGGTCTCTCCTACAATTAATTAATGCACAGACACTTGGGTTCACACCGTTGACTTAAGTGCTCAGTGAGATGCTGAAACCTGGCTGTACAAATGCGAATTGCTGTCCTTTGTCTTGGTGATGGTAGTTCTGGAGCTCAAAGGGCATCAGAGATATTTATGCTAAGACTCAGCTGTGACATCTGGCAAATACAGCCATGCACAGGCTGATGTGTGTTTCCCTTCTTAATGAAATACCCCAAAAAAGCCCACAGCGAGGAGCAGTCAGAGAACTCAGGCATCTGCTCCTTTCTCCTTTGACAGTCCCCTCCTCCTCACCTTGATTGTATTTTCTTTTTTAAACTTCTACCTTTTTTACTACTTCCCAGATCACATACCTGAACGGAATCAGAGCGAAATCTGACCACAGAGAACTGGCATCTGTCATCAAAATATACCTCCAGAGATCGCCTGTTTGTTTTTCTTGCTGTACATATGTGGGCTGCAGGATTGTGGGTATTTTAAAGCTTTTTTTTTTGGCTTTGAAATACCCACCCATGTCTTTCAGGGGTGTTTTAGATGATACTGCATAGGACCTCCTTACTAAGGGATATCAGGCAGAGGTCCTTCAGGTTTTTCAGCATTTATGGGGTTAATCGTGTTTTTTATATTATATATACACGCACGCACACGTCAAGCAGTTATATAATATAAAAAGGCTCTTTTCTCATATCCCCACAGCGTGCAATAGGACTCCACATATAGCACACCAAAAAAATAAAAAAATAAAAAGAAGTCCAAACACTGCCAAAATCTACATTTTCATTTGGCAAACTAGTTAAATCTATTCATAATCTGGTGCCTGAATCAAGTTTCAGACCAGACTAGACTGCCTTGGCTCCTGGTTTTTGTTGCTCGACCTGTCTCTGACTGAATTTAGCTATGATGTTACATCTTTAGCTGTAGAAAACTTCTAATAATGGTAGCCTGTTTTATTTTGCCACTGGAGGGTACAAGTTCCAGCATTTCCGTACTGAGGTCCAATTGGAGCCAGTTTCGGACTTTTTTTTGGACAGAAACCTTCCTTGTTGCTTTTCACTGTTTTCTTTTTGCCCCTTTTTTTTTTTTTTTTTTTTTTTTAAATTTTAATAATGTTCACTCTCACAGCTTTCAGAAGGCGGAATAAAAACACAGCAAATCCGCAGTGAAATGTGCGGTGTCGAAAACCCGTGTTGTAACAAGTCACCTGCCTCGCTGCCGGCTCCGGCGGCCGGAGCTCCCCGAGTGCCCCCGGCAGCTCCGGCGGCTGATGATGATGAGGACGGAGCCGCGGTTTCTGGCAGGTCGCTCCGGCCTCGTCTCCTACTTAGGAGGCCACAGCTCAGAGTTTGATTTAGGTGGTGTGGAAACGAACGTTAATTGCAGCTAGATCCATCACTGCCTTTGGGCACGGGCAATAAGGCTTTAGTAAGAGCCTGTTAGGAATCCAAAAGGAGATGCACAATCAGCAGTTGGGAAGAAAAGCCACATTTCAGTCCCTGTTCACTGTTCTTGTCGCCGTGGAGTAACGCGGCTCCACTGAAGCCATGAGACCACTGTCATGCATCCCCCAGGATCTCAGCTGCCCTGTGGCTACACCATCCACGAAAGAACTGTTCACCCCAGGAGGTGCTTTCTTAAAGCCTTTTATTCCCAAGTACAAGGAGGAAGGTAGGACCGTGCCATGAAGGGCTGCGGTGGGAGTGGAGAGGAGACCAGAAACCCTTGGTGGCATCTCAGCATCCTAGAGATGTCCCTCACTGCGCCTTTTGACTGGCTTGCCCTGGAATAATCCAGTTCAGATTTTCCGTGAGACCTGCTGCTTGCTGAAACAGGAAATCTTTATGGTTTTATATAATGCTAATAGGCCACCAGAAATTTTGGCGATAGTAATAAGCTACACAGAGAATTACAGAACGCGGACAGGATGCTCATTTCAGGTACATAGATATGAACCAGAGTGATTCCCTGGGCTTTGGTAAATGCATCCAGGATCTCTGTTTGGGCTAGGCAACCACACCACCCTCAGTAAGACCAGGAAGGAGTAAAATCTCAGGATTTGTTTGGGAAACAGAACTTGTTTACGTTTAAGCATTTTAAGGATAAGTGATGTGATGACAGTGAATCTGAAGCCAGTTAGTTGTAAAGTTTTAGCTGTAAAAAGGACCATATGATGAGGTCGAAGCAGATGTTGCTTTGCTCACGACTTTGTTTTGAATCGAGTAGTGCATATCAAGAGTCAAAAGAGTAAAAAGGAGGTTTCACCTCTGGGTTTTCTCTCAATGATCAGAGGGAAGACTTGTTCCTCTGCCACGTGCTTGTGCATAAATGTGCCCTACAGAATCAACAAGAATGGGGAACACTGATGCTTCGTAGGAGGATTATATGATTCGAGCACATTTGTGTTATCAGTGCACAGACGAGGTTTAAAGAAGTTGGCAAGCAAAAAGCCTGAACCCAGCCGGGGAAAAGCAATCCCATGGTCCCACGGATGCTGGAGAAGGGTCAGAGAACAACTGATGCCACAAACACGAATACTCCGAAACATCAACAGGTACAAGACATGGGAAGAGGAGTCCGTCCTCCTTCCCGAGCGGCAGCACGAGGGGAGAAGGGGGCTGCACTTTGGGAAAGCAGGGCCACCTCTCCGTCTGGGATACGGCTCCCTCCAGCTGCTGGAGGGGGCTCCTGGGGGGGCTGTGGGGAGCTGCCCCCCATCCGAGCTCGTGGCAGCCCGCAGAGCCCGGCCGCTCTCGCGCTGCCGACACAACGGGACGCTGATGGAGGGGACGAGGAGGGGACACAGTCCAGGGCTAATTTGGGCTATTTAGAGCAAATGTGATCTAAACAGGGAGCCAGGAGGCTGGGCTGAGCGGGGGCCGCTCCACCGTGCCAAGTCTGGGTGGGTTGGTGTTAAATTGGATGTCTGAACGTTTTTTTCTGCCCAACCCTCATCATCACATGCTTGCACAGAAAATTATGTTACCACACCTTTAATGAACTTAATTTCCTAATTCTGACAGAGTCCCCGTTGCCAGTGATTCACTCCCTACTTTTTACACACTTCGTCTGTGTAAGCTTGTGCCTTTTTTTTTTAACCAGGCAGATCTCCATGGCCTAACACTGGACTTACTCTTTTCTTTTCTCTTTAGCTAGTTGAAACATAGTACGCAATAAATTACAATCAATATTATCTTAGAGAAGGGATTCCTCCAAAGTTTCCACTCTGGGGGGACTATAGTAAAAGTAAAACATTTCCTGACTCATCCCTCCTGACCATTCAGCCTTCATCTTCTCGACATGCCTCAGACTTCACCAGAAAGAGACGCCACTGGAGGAGCAAACACACCCCAGAGCGTTGCTCCTCAGACACCAGTGCAAAACCAGTGTCTTAAAGTCCTGCAGTCCGTAAGTTTCACAACGCAGCTCTTCCCTGATAGTCAACGGGAGCTGAGACCTTCATGGTTTAACACTGATGGATCCAACAGAGCTCGATGGAAACTTTCAGATACTACAGAGGTTATTCTTCAAAAATGTAAATTTTATTTAATTAAGTGAAACCATTCTCAAAAGACTAATTCTGCTATACAGCATTGCCAAGAGAGTATATTAAATGATCTGTTCTCTTAAATACTATAAACTTAAGAGTAATTTCATAGTGTCCTAATATTTGCAGAGCTTTACTGGCAGTTAATTGAATGTGTCTTCTAATCAGAGCGTATAAACAGTACCATGTGGTGAGCAATATAATGACAAACCTGAAAGCTCAGGGAATATTCACAAAATGCACATTCCACACACTACTGATATAAAAAAGGTGGGAAGGGGGATTGTAAAAGCGTGAGGTATTAACACGTAGGCTCCTTTAACCTGGCCTGATTCTCTAGTGCTACGACTACACAGAGGAGCTTACAAACCCTTTAGAGCTTTCTGCTTCGGGGACCCATTATCAAATTTATCGTGACATTTGTACGTGTGAATCAGCCACGAGTCTCCACTAGATTCATTCATATCGACGGGATTGAAATTTAGGGTTCGACTCTGCATGGTTCCTACAGTCACATTAGGGCATCGTTTACTCTCTTTTCCCATTCCTATTCTTCCTTTTGTGGAAGTCGTCTGGAAGAACCTGGCTCTAGCAATGTCCACCACTGCTTTGTAAGGAAATTACAGAAATTATGGAGAATTCATCTGCTGCTGCTTGGTAAATTTGCTTCTAAGGACACATTCTGGAAAACCAGGTTGACAACAGTGCAGCTGGAAGTGTTTTGCAAGAACTAAAATTACCGCTGCTGCTGTGTACTAAACTCCATGAATTTCTGATTGTTTGTTGGGTTTTTTTAAAGGATCTAGTAAGAGGGAAGGGAATGGTGTCTGCTTTCACACACAGTGTTCTGTCATTCCCTGCACAGCCCAGTGATTTGCTCTAAAGAGAAGAGTGGGTTAACAAGAGGGAAACTGCGTTGTATGAGAAGTCCCCAGTGACATGATGTGCTCATGAACCTTCTGATCTTTCATCCATAATGGGATATTTCCTTACAAATATTTCTGTGAGGAAAGTATAGATGTATATTTGATGTGTCTTGCTTGGGCTAGTTAATTCTGTGTCTCCCCTTGCCACTATCCTGCCTATGCAAAGTTTTGGGCGTGTTTCACAGACTAAAGGCTAATTTGCACATGCCTAATAATATCTATGTGATACACATAAGGAATGTGCAATGGAAATAAATGGATATTGCACCTTTCATAGGTACTCCACCACCATGAAACTATCACAATAAATGACAGGTTATCACAAAATGCAATCCATTCTGGGGTTTTTTGCATCTTTTATTTTTTAAGAAGGTAGACTGTCAGTCACTGCTCGTGCTCAAACATCCTTCCAGAACCTCTTTGTTTTGGTGGTCAGAACCCTCATTTCAATTCCCGGCCAAAATATATTCGCTGCCAATTTACACCCAGTGGTTCTTGTTCTAAAATCATCCTTCAGTCCTAATAGCTCGCCTCCCGCTCTGCAATTTAGTCCTAATGCGTTTCCAGCACACAGTCACAAACAAGGACCGTTTGAATTGTGCTTTCAGACTCTGAATGACAGAGGTGACAATTTGGTCTTGTTGTAGCCAACAGTAAAAGAAATATAGGTTTTAATATGGCCAAGATTTTCCCTCTGGGGACTGCACAGCGGGTGATGCTCTGCACCCTCCACTCTGCCCAGTGAGCTCATGGAGCAGCCCAGTGCCAGAAAGCCACGTTTGTTCCGTGTCGACAGCGGTTGGGGGGTGGTGGGTTAAACCATGACACAGGTCTGTCTGGAGAACCAGCCTTCCTTGCCATTTCTGTTCTGAACTCGCCCAAAGAACGCTTTCTGGCTGAGGTAGCTAAATAATGGATATTTGCTTTCTAGAGGGAGAGTTTGCTTTCTTTCGACCCCGCTTTGGAGTTCTTTAAGATAAGACCAAATATTGACAAAGCTGGGGCTGAGATTAAAGTACATATAAAAACCATTAGTGTTGCTTAGGAAAAAAAAAAAACACAACCAACCTTGCTGTAAACTCTCTCGTAGGGTAAACAAATGACAATGTGCTTATTGAAAAAATCCTGCTGATTAAAAAAATGCATGCTATTAAAGGAGATCTGTGAGTTTCCACCTAACTAAAATACAGGATTAATTTTTTTTATCCTAATTTCCTTGATTCCAGACACACACAGGCAAAGGAAGACAGACCCATAGACAATTAGCTAGTCAGGCATTGTCATGGCTTTCTCAGAGAGCGGCGAAAAATAGTAATGTTCTCCCACACCATGATTTGTTGACTAGAATTCAGCTATCTTGATCTGTCGTTACTGGTCAAGCTGTACGAAACATTTGCTTTGAAACACGGCAGAGTGACTTGACTTTGAGCTTCATCACCTGGGTGGGGAGGAGGAGGCAGAGCTGGGTTGGTCTCCGGGGGATCAGAGCAGGCAGTCGCTTTGGCCGTTTCATTTTGGTGTTATCCAAAGTCACTACTGGGCAAAGCAAGCTGGACAAACCCACGCTCAGGGAAGGCTGAGTCCTCTGCTTAGCTCAGGCTGTAGTCTCTGGAGACAGGTCACAACTAATTTTGGCAAAAGACATGGCTCTGTGAACAAAACAATTTGGTATGAGCAGTGGAGCCAGAAATGATTGCCGTATCACACCGGGCTCAGAGGCTCCACGTGCCCCATCTCTGCTCAGGGGAACCTTTTACATCCCTGCAGTCTTATCACTCAGTGCTGGACATATCTTTTAGATATTAAACAATTTGGAAATACACACTCCTATCAGTTTGATCAAATATTAAGAAAGCACGAGTAAGGTTAATACCTTTATTAATCCCTGGTGCCTACACGCTATTGTTGTTGGAAGAATTTATTAACGTTATTACAAATTTGTCCCTTTTATCCCATTCCCAAGTTACTTTTCTGTACCTTCTGCACAGTATGAGGGTATCAATAGTTTCTACTATAAACAACTTGCTGACCGTTGGCTGGGTTTTCCCTGCCTTTAAGACAGCAGTTTTTTTCCCCTCACCCAGGGGAGCAATCCCAGGAGCTTGAGATCCTTGCAAATTGCAGGCCCATTTCCAAACACATCCTTTTTTGTTGCTGACAGTTTTAGTCAGCTACAGACTTGCAGAGCAATTACTGAAAAATCAGCCCAGCTTGCATAATGTGCTTCTCCCAATATTGTATCGAAACAACGATTTTCAGTGATTCAAACCGTTATTTATTCCCAAAATCAGACCCCTGCTGTTCCCACGTGTTCTGTCTGAGCGCAGCACAGTGCAATATGGGTTGTGATGTTCCTTGCCGCCACCAGGCAGTGTTTACCTCTTTGTCTGGCACCACATGAAACCGGATTTGCTTATAAACAGCCTGATATGATCAGTGGACTTATGAATGATGGATCATGGGGCCATTTTTATCCTTCCAAGAGGACCTGTGAATGCCCTCGGAAGGCTCCTTCTGAGATTTTTGCTGCTAGTTGTTTGCTTTCCTTGGACTGGATACTCATGGTAGAAGTGATGCTGGATGTCTTTCCTATGTTGATGATGCAGGCTTATTTCTTAAGTAAACTAAGTGCAATTTCTGCCTCTTGCCTTGCCATCTCGCTCTCCTATCATCAAAAAGGCAGCGATTTGTAAGACAGCTCTGTTGGCGTATGTTGAAACCAACTGTGTGGAAATCACCCTTAGTCTATCATCATTATTAAGTACAAATACATCACAAAGAAAATCAACTACAGAATTTCACTTCATTTCCAGCAGCATGAAACTACCTGAATACTTTGTAGAGGGTTTAGTAGAACACCCGGAAAGTTTCTGACACACATGTAAAATTAATACATCGATTTTGATTGGGTTTATTTTTGTTTGTCGCTGTGGGATTCACGCTACCTTATCTGCTCAGATTTCAGGAGAATGCCGCCTTCATCAGGACTGATAAATGTGCTGGAAGATGTAGATCCAGATGAGGATTTTGGCTTTAGGAAAGTTTTTTTTTTCTCCCGAGTGAAATGCTGGATTTGTCTTGCTGGATACAAAACAAAGTTATTATAAACTAAAAAAAAAAAAAAAAAAGACATGTAAAACACTTTACATTTTCTAGAAATAAATCCAGATTTATTTCATCCAAATATATCTATTAAATATTTGAATTTGTAATCAAAGATAGGAGTCCCGTCCAGCTGGAATCAAAGGAGAGAGATTGTTCTACCAAATGATGAATTATTCCATCCTACGCTAAGACAGATGGGTTGAATCACCATCTGAAGACACCCAGATTTCTCCATTTACCGGACAGAAAGCCTAGATGCTCTAAAATAAGTGATATGTATCTGAATATATAACAATATCTCTATCAAGGCAACATTGCTGATGAAAAATGTTTAGAAATGTGTATACCTGTTTTCCGTTAAAAAGGAGTTTTATTGCTCTTTATCTTACCTGCCTACACCCTGCTTACGTTGTGTTGATCTCAGGCATCATAGTTTTTGCTGATCACCTCCAGGGAAGATAAATTTTCCCTTCTCCTACTCAACACATAATTTGGCTCTGTGGTTTGTGTTGTTTTGTGCCCTCCAAAGCCCTGGAGATGAGAGATTCGGCAGCAGTTGTGTGAGATGTGAACTTGCATGAGGTTCATTAGCACTTCTGGACCTTGTTAACACCATCTCAGTGAATCATTATTTGTGATTATACATAATGCAGTGTTTGCTTGTTGGCATAGAGATTATCCAGGAAAAAACTCCAGCTTGTTCTTCCACCCACACGCCACGCAGAAAAGCATATAATGCAACTGTTGGAAGAGACAGATTGATGACACATTACGCTTGTCTTGCTGTACTTAGAATCCAAAAAAAAGAAGTAGTTCCCAACAGGCAAGAGCAATAAACTAAAAGCAGGAAAGGAAAAGAACAAAGGCAAGGAGTGACAAGATTGTGCTCTTGTTTCTGCCAGCTACACACATGACAGATTGCTGTGGACAGTGTAAAAAAACCCAGTTCACTCAAAATAGAGGCGATACCTTTGCCAGCTTACCTTCAAGGCAACCGTTGTGGTCAGGAGAATCACACCTGCTTACCCCAGCAGTGAATTTCTCCTGAAAATTTGGGGTAATTGGTCAAAGTAAAACTTCAGTCTTTCCTGGGGTCTTTCACAGGGCTATTCAGAAGGTTTCAATTCCCCTGGAAAATTTCAGACAGAACATGGGAATGGTTTTATGTTTTGTCCATATGAAAAGGTTTTTTCCACTGTTGGTTTTTTTTTTGTTTGTTTTTCAGAGCCAATCTGTGCATTTGAACAACGAAGACTTGTCAACCAAGACAGTAAAAAATAAGATGGGTCCAAACCAAAACCACAGATCCTGAACACCCCCAACGTTGGTCTGATGATCTGAATCCTGTGGCTCAGATCGTATCTACTTGAAAAGTTTCTTTAAAAATGTTTGCTCCAACACTGAATCTGCCACACGTCTGGGGAAGTCTTAAACCACCAGCCAAATCTGGTAGCTCCACTTCCATGTACATCACCACAGCTAAGATGCAAATGGGGATAGAGGAAGAATTTGTCAGAAGTCCATCTACCAAAGAAACCTCTCAGATGATGTTAGATGAAAATACACTGCTTTTAAATGCAAACTCAGTCCTTGCTTACATTAGTCCCAGCTTGATTTTAAATAAGTAAGGAAGGCTACTACGAGCAATGCAGAAGCATTCCCAGTCTTTTTTATTCCCATCCTCCATGATGTGCAGTTTAAGCCAAATTAAAGAGCAATGTTTGCTGGCAAATCTTTAGAAAATGTTGGAACCAAAAGTTATTCTAATGTATAAATCCCAAGGCAACAAACGTCATAAAGTTGCTTACACTGGACCACAAGTGAAAGGGAATTACTTTTATTTATTTAATCTACTTAATAACTGAGAAAGGGAGAGAGAGAAAAATCCCAACAAAACCCTCTTTCTGCACTTTTGATTCAGCAGCGTTCACCCATCCATCAAGAGCTCATGATATTTGGTGAGCAGTTCTTGTTTAGAGAGCCTGGAGAATGGTACTAGCAGTGAAAATGAAAACTTGCTCTTTATCCACTATTTAGGTATCATGAGGGCAGTTTCAGCACATGGCTTTCCTGGCCAGGAGCACAGTGGTGACACAAAGAAGCCAGTCTCTGCAGAATAAGATAACAACCCCTGGATTTTACAGCTCAAACACTGGGCCTCTCCCACAGGCACCGAGGGTACGCGTGGAGCCTGGGAGCAGGGCGTGAAGAGATGTCAGCCTTGTGCAGAGTTGGGAATATGGATTTGAAAATCTGATTTTGCTGTTGTTGGCAGGTGCCAACAATTCTGACCCAGCAGCAATGTTTTGATCTTGATTAACATCAGACATCACCCAGAGGACGCATCAGCAAACGCAAAGGAGCTGATCAACAGCGGCTGGTGGGAGAAACAGCAGCACCCTCTCCGAGATGGGAACACAGAAGTCAAATAGCGATTCCGCACGACACAGAAACAGAGAGAAACATCATTTATGAAATTAAGTGGCTGTTTGGAGTCTGCTCGCTACCTCAGCTCCCGCTCCTCTCTTCTTCAAAGCAGAAGGCACCAGCTTGCGCAGGATGAGACCACTTGCAGAGGTGAGCATCCATCCGGCTGGATGCTCATCCCAACTGAGCCAAGACATCCAGCCCCAACTCCAGCTAAACTCCCACAATCCCATCCTCAATCCAGCACAGGGCAAATAAAATTATATTCTACCTAAAGATCTTGTCTATAAGAGTAACAGCCATAGGAAAGATGGGAAATGTTTCATTTGAGAGAGAAATACCAGGAAAAATGCTGAGAGAAACATAATAATGAAATTAAAAAGGCAAAGAGAGGAGAGGAAGAGTAGGGGGAAAGGGAAGTGTAAAAAACCAAATAAAGATCTCTGAACTTTGTTTCAGTTTCCAGAAAGTGTTGAATCAAATCTCATGCCCAGATCCAAGTTATTTATGATTCGGTGAAATCTTTTTGTTGATCTCCAATTGAGAGTTTTTCTGCTATCATGTTTTAAGTGTAAGCAGATTTTGTATTTCTTTGTGAACTGCAAACAGGAAATAGGGAAAATAAAGCTAAAACCAGCCTTAAACTCTAATTTTATCAATCAATTAGGCAGTTTTGACTTTATGATAAAACATTAAAAATTACAATGAAATGGTAGCATCAAGTTGCAGAAATACACTTCTCATTGCAAGTCCGTACATCTGAAGGGGTCATCACATGAGGGTCAAATCACAGATGATTTTTCAAGTGTCATATCTTGGCGCAATTTGGGCAACTATCTGGGGTTTCTAAAGGCAGAAGAGCAACATTCCTTGAGGTATTTTAAAAACATCAGCCATTTTAGAACTTCTTCTGATTGTCTTTCAACTTCATTCAGGACAGTAAGCAGTTACTTAGGTTTTTTTAATAGGTGTTTTAAAACTTGTGGTATGTGGTTGTTTCTGGACTGGATATTTCCTTGGATCTTACTGGACTAACTCTGGATTATGGGACCGTCTCAGACTGCAGGGGATTACAAAATTGCTGACTCAGCTGATGCCCTCCAATCCAATGACCTGAGATTCCTAAAAACCAGAGGTTACTTTTTAAGTTTTTAAACATATAAAAATTGCTATGGTGAAATGTAAAGTACATGTTCCCCTTCCCAAAATGTTCTTCAGGAGTATGTAAATGCATGCAAATTAATCATAATAATCTATATCCACATCCATTTGGACAAGGCAGTAGAATATATACACCCACACGGTATTTTAGTTGAAAACAATCCCATAGAATGGGAAGCAAAAAGGAAGGTGGGCGACTTGGTTGGACTTTTAAATATTTTTTTATATTAAGTGAATTTAGCTGAGCACACATTTTGAAGGGCTGTTCTGAGGCTGATGCTAATGGCTTTGCCAAACCCCCGAAATAACTTACAAACGTAATGGTCTGAGGGATGGTTGAGCAGCATTTGCTGAATGCTAAATTCAGTTCATTGGAAAGAGGTATTTTGGCCTTATGAAAACAACCCGTTTAAGATGGACACATGAGCAGAATAGAATAGACTAAGGAACTTCAAGATTATTTCAACAGCAGCTGGGCTGCTATTTATGGAAACAGAGTGATGTGTACAAAACAATAAGGACATTCTTGTGGCTATGATACCTTCATTTTTCGTTGTTCTGGGTAAAAAGAGGTGGGAATAACAGGGGCTTTTTTTAGAAACAGATATATTAGAAACAGTGGTTTCTTGCTTCCAACCATAGGTGAAGCTGGCTGAAGAATGAGGAGCTCCTGAGAGTTGCCAATTTGACGTAAGAACTGTGTTTTCCATCTTGTCTTATGAGTTAAAAGAAAAAAAAGAATACATTACTGTGTCTGCTGTCCTTCTCTCAAGGTATTTGGGTAACTGCTTGTTTTAGTCTTTCTCATTAAACACGCTATGGAACTGTGTAAAGATACCTACAAGTCTTCCGATCCAGCAGGAAGTGGGGTTATTTCATATGGGAGTGCAGCACATTAATCTGGATGTATATGGCAACATATACAAATCATACAGTCAGGCTGGACGTGGAGAGACGACAGAGCACGGCTACCCTTTGCAGACTTGTCTTGCCTCTCATGATCAAAGCTCCAATCAATCACCCAAACCCAGGCAGTCGCCCAAGCTGGGAGACGCCGCGCTAGACCCGGAGCGGCTCTAATGGAGTCATGTCTTTAAACCAGCAAGAACCTGGCAAATGAACAAACAAAACGTGATTGTATCCTGCACGGAGCCGAGGGGAGCCTCTGCCCGCTGAACGGAGGTGAGGTTAGATGGAGTGCGAGGTCATTGCCAGGTTTTCTTTGAGGACCAGAACGTCTAGGTGGCTCAACCCACCAGTGGCTGCATTTGTTTTTTTCTGAAGAAAGCGGCATGGTATTGCTGTTGGGGAGATTATCAGGACTCCTGTGAATATCCGCAGGAGAGGAAACGGCAACTGGAAATGGAAATTCCTCCTGTGAATGGTACAGGGTTCAGATCTGGGTGATAACATCTAGATGGCATCTGTTTCCAGAGGAAGACTTTGACTGTCCTTTGCTCCTTTTGCTAATACGCTGTGGGGCAAGAGGGTTTCCATGCTGTCCTTGTGTTTGGAAGCCAAATTGGATTGGCGACTTCTCCACTCCTTCTACTGATGTCTGAATTACATTTTGCATATTTGTAAATTTTTTGAGACATTACTCACAATAAAAATAAACTACTGGTTTGTGTAACAAATCTAAGAAGACCACATGTGGAAACCAAAGCAAGTAAATAAGGCTTTTTCTTGTAACTCTTGATAATTATTGCTCACATTTGAAAGAAAAATACAGGCAAAGTCTTAAATGAATGTGGGTTTCCATGTTGTCTTAGTACTTGACAACAAGTTTTCGAACTAAACCAAATAATAAATTTGGAAGCCTACTTCTTCAATCATGATTTTTGATCAGAATAATTTCAACTTAGAACCACTTTAGGTAAATTTTGCTGATCCTTTAACGCAATATATCATAGCAACTACAACCCCTGCCCTCCAGAACTTCCACAGGCTGAGGAACAATCTTTCAAGCACAACATAGCATGTGAAATACAATGATCTCAGCCGTAATGTTATTTCTTCACAGCAAACTGCTTCCCCCCATGAAAAACATAAACCACCACACATGCACAACCGGAGGTTCAATAGATCTGTCACCTGCTGCTCCCAGGCTTTTTACTCATATCTATTATTGTGATGAATATAGGAACCAACTGAAATCTTCTGTTTTATTGAACCTAGCATCAGCTCCTGGCAGATCCTACAATGAAGAGTTTACCATCAAAACTCATGGCAGAGAGAGATTTAGGGTGGATTTGTTTTCCTGCACTTTGGTCATCTAAAAATTAGACATCTAGTCCAAACTAGTTACCAAAACTCCCTGTAATTAATGAAGGAGACAGACATATCCAGAAAACAATTCAGCCCACTCGTCTTGGACAGCTGTCTAACAGAGGGATGATTCATCCTCCTGTTGATTATCAAGGGAGTCCACATAACTTGGATCCCATCTCACCCATTTGCCCACTGTTGTGCAACATCCTGCAGCGCAGGTAGGAAACCACCCCAGACTGACTGCAAACGTTCCAGTGCTGTAGTTGTTCTTCTGCAAGAGTTTGATCCAAACCCCACTCAGATGCGAAGAAGTCCCCTTTTGAACGCAGTGCCAGTTTGGCAGTGCTCAGGCTCCTTGTCCTCTCCTTGCCTTGGGGCAATCAATGCTTTGAACTGAACTCAGGAGATATGCAAAGTCTGAGAACAATTCACATGGGCTTTTATTTTCTTGGAAAGATGTCAGCACATCACGTTAAAGTACCATAAAAAAAGATGCCACTTGGGAAAGAGAACTTGACAGAGGTAGCTGTCAAACACAGTAAGAAAAATCACCTAATGTGAGGGTCTATAGAAATTAATAATTAATCTTTTAATACCAGGCAGCTGCACGCACAGGTCTCCAGTGCCTGCCAAGGAGTGGCATAATCCAGGCAGATTTGTCCCACTTTTAAAGCAGAAAGGTGGGGCAGTGTCCTTATCGCTATCTAAAGTTACTGAACAAATTTAATTTTTATTATTCACGGTGTTATAGCTGTCTGTAACATGAGAATGGCAGATAGGTTGTGCCAGGCATTTCTGGGGGAAAAGAGTCCCCGAGATTTCTGCGTCACGAAGGGAAGATGGACATCGAGAGACAAAAAGCTCCCTCGTTCAGTCTACTGTACAAACAGGCAGTCAGACCTTCTCTCCTTGCTTCTTTGCTGAGCTACATCCTCGTAGAGGGAGGGCTGCAGAGCTGAGAGCTTTCAGGAGACAATAGGAACTACAAAACTGCCTGCTGTGCTCCAGGTACCCCCGCAACGACCGGTACCAGCTGCTGCCGCAGACACCTTACAGCAGCCAGATACAGGATAACCCAACACTGGGAGAGGTTTCTTTCTAGATTCGGCGAGTCAGAGCCTGGACCGAGTCCTGAAGAGCAAGAACATACAGCTAAATCAGTCTGTAACATTTCCAAGTCTGGCACTGTGTATTCTGGACCATTAGTGACTTAAGTCCTTGGAAGCCCTCGTCTCCCTGGCCGGCACGCAGATGCTCTGAAAAGGTTGTCTCACATCACTCCAGCTTTCGGAAACGCACACCGAGATCGCTCTCAGCCTCTGCCACCCGCACCCCTGCGCTGATACCGCGAGGATCCGCAGCTCTTCCTGCGGAACACATCCAACAGCACACAAAAAAATCCCACCCCTCACATGGAAACAAACAAAACCAACTAAAACCACCGCGAGCTTTGAGGGAGGAATGGATTA
Source organism: Tauraco erythrolophus (assembly GCF_009769465.1). Taxonomy (NCBI): domain Eukaryota; kingdom Metazoa; phylum Chordata; class Aves; order Musophagiformes; family Musophagidae; genus Tauraco; species Tauraco erythrolophus. Next base: position 2,164,688 of record NC_141484.1, read on the forward strand.
GAGCTACGCATGGCTCTATTTTCCCCAACACTTCTCCCACTCACAGACACTGAACGAGATCCCAGTCTCTTATTTAACTCTGCTTACTGTCAAGGCTTCGGAAAAAGGGCTACTGCAGCTTACATTTTGCAGACTTCATTGCCACGCCAGCTCACACCTTTTAAATCCCAACTCTATTTACATGAGGGTGGGGCATGTAAATCCACGGAGGAATTATTCTAACAAAGCGACCTACTGCCACCGTTTGATCGGAGCGAGCTTTGCAGGACAAGGCACGGAGCTTCCTTGCAAGGGCCATTTGTCTTAACGGGAGAAGTGGAAAATATTTAATTGTATGCAATCCTGCAGCACTCTCCGAAGAAAGAAGCATTATGCTGCTGCTTAAACGCGCTGTGAATATCAATTCAGACCTGTGTCTATCCAGGGGGCTCAAGGAAGGAAGAATAAGCCAATGTGACCCGACTGTAAAAGCAACCCCTAAAGCATCCCATGTACATGACACTTAACATGCTGTCTCCACTATTTTAACGAGTTGTTTTTTTTTTTATTCCAGTGATTGCCAAGAGGTGTGCACAGGGATGAACACAGCACAAATCGCCGCAAGGAAAATTGCAAACAAAATACCACAGAGGCTGTGTTAGGAGCTGGGAAGCATTGAACAGAGTGGGCAACTGATGGTTCCTTTTATTTTATCTTTTTAGTGTTTTCAGTACTGGAACCATCCAACGAGCAAGCTATGGAAACATCATCTTCTCAGGGAATAGGAGAGTGTAGCTGAGCAAGGGAAGGCTGTTGCATTTCCAGCAAGGCATGCCTAGAGACGGGCACGATGTGTGTACATACCTGGGAATTTGAAAAAGCTCTGTTGGCACTTAAAGCTTGTACCAGGTGGTACAAAAGTACCAAGAGCATGAAGTGCGTGGGAGCTTTGTCACTGAACTCAAATCAGATTGGTACACAGCAAACACACCTTTTCAGACACTATGGCATTTTAGGGCAAGGACAGCAAACTTCAGCATTTTAAGCTTCAGCATTTAAACTTCAGCAAACTTCAGCTCCTAAGGGAGCTACCTAAAGTCCCAACCAAGCATTGGGGTATGGTGCCAAGGAGTCGTGTTTGTGTTGTGTTGTCCTTACAGACCTGATGGGGCTTCGCCTTCCCCCAGACACGCTCAGACCAACAGTGCCAGTCTGGGATCAAGCTCTCCTGGAACAAGACAGCTCTGCCTCGTGCACCATGTCCATGCATTGAGCCACCATTCAGCTGCTGGTGCCCTCGGGTACCCACTGTGCACTCTTTAGCCATGATTTGGACAGTTTCTTGTGTCAGCAAGAGGAGCACTGGTGGTCATCTCACATATGGTCCTGCAGCTGCCTCTACGATGGCTTTGCAGGAGCTACCTCTGCTCTGAAGGACGTTTCTGTTTCTGTAGCTCTCCGCGTGGTTTTGAATCTTAGACAGCCCTGGTAAAACGATGATCTAAACTGACCTAAATTCCAGGTCAAGCAAAATTTAGGTTAATTTCACTGATGTCATTTTAAAACTTTAATTGGCATAAACCCTCTGGGGCAGGGACTTTTTCCAGGGAGTGCGTGTACAAGCTAAATCCACTGATGGAGTCTCACCCCGTCTCTGAAACCCACGATTTCCAAACTTTTTTCATATCTACCCTTTACACGTCCATATCAGGGTGTTTCCTTCCAACCACCTCTGAAAAAAGAGGCACACACACGCTCAAAAGAGGGGATGAAGGCAGTGATGCTAACAGAGTCCTGCCAGGGGCAGCCATTTCTGCAGATTGAAAGATCAGGAAAACATAAATGCAAACAGAGAGCCCATTAAACACTGGTGGAAAAATGGAAGCCCTGGAAAGTCTCCAATATAACTAAAAAGCAGTCCAGGACTGGAGTGATTCTGTGTTTGTTTTCTATCCATTTTTCATGGTTTGCTCATTGTCACTTCGAACTCTCCCAATATCGTTAATACAGCTGACCAATGTTATTTTTAAGAAAAATATTTTCATTAGAAAAAAGACATTTTCCTAAGAATAATTTTTCCTGAATGTGATGATATATTGTAGAAATACTCTTTTTATTATAAACAATTGACTTTTTAAAAATCAATATTTGTTGAAATTTTAGGGGAAATATTACCAAATCTTTGTCAGTTAATCACATATATAGCATTTTTACTTCACAAGATATGTTGGAAAGAAGTGGTAAAACAGGGCCATCTGTAACACGATGAAATGTGAGCAATGTTGCTTGTGGGAGCACAATAGTTCATATTTTACGGTTTTGAGTGGTTCTAACAATCCTCCCAAAAATTCGTGCTATTCACAGTATTGCGAGTGAAGTATGTGCTGACGAGGAGGGGAAGGCTGCTCAGCAAAGCTTTATTTCAGATGGCCATCTTTGAACTCCTCTTCTGCCATCCTTGCCACCCTCCTTGGAGGTGCTGGGTGGATGGACTCTTCTTTCCCATCCCACCAAAATAATGGATCGCATCTGGTTTCCTCACTTCCCCATTTTCTACACAGGTTGGCATTGAATACACCAAATTTCCCTAGTTTTTTGTCCTTTTTCTATCATGCCATTATCTTATGGATGCTCAACTCCACCTATGGACTAATTAAATTCATAAAACTATCTTCAAATTAATCTCATGGTAAGGTTAAGAAGATAACACGAGACATACTGGCACTGAGACACATGGAGATGGGTAGACTGGGAAGAGCTCAGTGCTTCCAAGACCCCTAGAAACCTGGTCAGAGTGTTGGGGAACGAACTGGTGTCCCCCAGGGCAACACAGGAGGTGGCTCTCCAGCTGGGCCACAGCCACCCCGGGGCAGAAGCACCTCACCCATGGGCAGAGCAAGGTGGGACTACCCCAGGTAATACAGGGATTAGGTGTGGCAAGGGAAAAAAAATAAAACTTTAGGAGTAGCCAGAAAATGACATACAGGGGATGAATTGTGACTAGTTTAGGGGGAAAGGAGGTTCCACAGCTACGTATTAAAGAAATATCTTAATCACAGTAACAGCTTAATTTTGTGTGTAATTACAACTCTGCTCTTGCCTCGCTCCCCCACCCTGTCAGTGGTTAATTTTGCACACACTGCGTGCACATTAAATATTGCCTTGGTGCATACGTGGGGTACTTATTGACACAGATGCAGTGCACTTTAAGACGGGAGGAGAGGGGGGAAGGGAACGGGGAAGCACTGGAGCCAGGACACAGGGCCCAGCCCCACTGCAATGGTAATTTGTGGTTTTTCCTCCAACGTTTAGTAGCCACAAAGAAGTCTTAGAAATTTCTGGTCAAAACCAGGACTCCCCTGTTCCTCTGCAGACGAAACAGTGAGCCCTTACACTCCAACCCAATAAATATTTCATCTGGTTTGGAGGGAGAAGGGGTGGAGTCCAGCAGAAATTGTGTTTCGTGAATGCAAACGACAGCTCAGATCCTCTAGAAGCCAAATCCTACCTCGCCTCCCACCGCTGCACGTGTATGCATGAGCAGATGGGCATCCCTGTGTCCACGGGCGTTCAGGGAACTGAGAAGACAAAGTCCAGGTGATGTTGGCACTGATGGGCAGTCACGGCAGCTGAGCATGTCCACAGGGCTCCCCAGAGTAAACTACAATAAACTGGAGAACCCATGTTAGTAACTGGAGGGTGAAAACATTACACAGAGAGGAAACTCAGAATCAAAGCAAGTCTGAAAAATTCAAAGTACATTAAGAGATAGAAATGCAAATTTAAACAACTCTGCCCTGAAGAGATGCTAATGAATAAACAGTATCATGATGCCAGCTTAGAGGACAGATTTCTGAAAAGGTATTTACTTCACCTTCTCCTCTTTTACTCTAAGCGTTAGTTTGGTCAGATTTTGGTGCCAAGTTGGAGCATTACCCTAAAGTCTGGTCACCCCTCCTGGCCTTCCTGAAGGCATGTGCTCTGATTCCAGCAGACATTGTGATCAATGACTCATTGACCAAAGAGCTGTAGGACAAACTTTTGAAGTGTCTGTTCACCATTTTGTACTTCGTGCCTTTGGGGAGTCCTTGGGATGCAAAGCACAGCCCCAGTAGTCATTCCAGTAGCAGACAATTCAATTTAAACATTAAAATAAATGAAATTAAAAAGTCAGAATAAAAGTTAGCATATAAAGAGCAAAATGACTATCTAAAAGGGTTATACCAGCATTGTCAACAGAAGGGAGATTCAACAAAATATATTGCAAAGAATATATAGGTGACAAACCAGGCCCATGCATGAGTAAGCAGTCACATTTATGTCCTGAAGAACACTTCCTTACCTTTATTTCTGGTGTTAAAAACATTCCTATGTATATTTCTCTGTGTTTAACTGTAGGTGTGTGACTATCCTTGTGTTTCTCGCAGGTCTGATGCCTCCTTTGACTGAGGCACTGTCACTTCTCCCAGTGTGGTGTGTTGCTGAATTTTTAAGAGGAAGCTTTAACTGTGAATAGTAAAATCTTGAAAGTCTCATTAAAAAAAAAGTAGCTAAGCAGCCAACATCATAAAGACTCATCTTAGGAACTGCTGCAGCTCTCCAAAGAAAATAAAATATAAAAGGCATGATGGCCTCCAGTATGACAATGGGGAAGAGAAACCTTTGTCTGTACTCTCAGTAATAAGAGAATAATTTCATTTTATATATTAACACAGCAACTTTCAAAAATTCATTTTGGCCTAGCACCGAAGTAAATCATCTCTCCAATCATTCTGGACAAATAAGCTGTGATAAAAAAAAGGTTTGAAACCAATACATAGATTTAAGAAAAAAAACTCCATCAGTTGTTGCACTGGAAGAGAGAAGACAATCCAGATCTGCATTTCCAAAGAAAGCTGAGGGGAGATGGACATGGGAATTTGCAGGAGGATTGTTTTCCCATACTCCATAACCACTACAAGGAATAAATCAGGGACAGAAATTATTTAGGGCAGGACTCTACTCTAATGCTAAGTGCTTTTAATGCGGAAGGGAAATGCCCACATCACTCTCCTGTCGCTGCCCTCTGAGGGATTTATATCCAGTTTTTAATAGTTGTTACTGAGAGGAAGATTTAATTCCTGCCCCAGCTCATCCCAGCCCTCTATGACTGATAAAACTCAGGGTGTGCTGAAAGTTTGGAGTATATGGGAGACAGTCCCATAATTCTGGAGAAACCCAGCTGCCTCGCTCCCTACGAGCCCATCCACCCTCTGCATCTCCATAAACAACTTCCATGCAACAGGCAGATGGCAAAATCCGTGAAATCAAGTCAAAGACAAATCCGCAGGAATGGAAACCCAGGCAAGCTGCAATCAGAGGAGTCTCTCAGTCAATGACACAGTTAATAGCCCCTGAAGATTTAATGTTTTGTCCTTCATTTAAACTCCGACTGGCCCCTCGTACCACTTGGGGACTAAAAGCCGCAGGTTACTGGATTATCTCCTTTTGCTCCATTAATTATTCAGGCTGTCAGGCTCCTCCTGAAACGCTGAGATTTGGGTAAGTCTGTCTCGGAGCAGATGAACGGTGCCAGGATCAGGCCCTACACAAGCTACGTGACTGAAACATTCATATCAGCAAGAACAACAAATCCAGAGCCGCGGATGCTCCGGTCAGCACGGGGGAGCAGGAAGAGCTGATCCCCTTCTGCGAGTGCAACACCAGCCTGAAGAGAGCTGGGCAAAGGGTTGGAGCACCCGTTCACTGGTGCATTCCTCTGGACCAGAAGGTCAGAGGTTTGGGGACTGATCACCCCGTTGTTTGTTTTCAGACTGAACTGATTAGTGTAAAACAGCAAACAGTCTTTCAGTAACCTGCTGGCAAAACTTGTCCGGGTGTTAGCTCGAGTTTTGTGAGCCATGCTGGGGATTTGCTGGGCCAAGCCATTAAGTTCAGATTTCACTTCATTATGACTAGCCTGATTAAAAGAAAAGCCAATGTATTTTCTAAATGGACTTGTGGGAATTTCTCATCTTTAGTAGCCTTTGGGTGAACATGCTTTTGGGTAAGCATCCCTGTATGTTTTTCTACTCCCAGAATAAAACCAGAGGAGTCCTTTACGCAGTGTTTAGGACTGGGATTTGTTATTTGCATAGAAAATGGCCTCACATCGATCAAAGAAGTTGGTATAAAATCTAAAATGACCATGTACTACTGGTAGGATTGATAGCATAAAGACAGATTTAAAAAGTTTGCATTTCATTTGGTTAGATGTTGATAGCAGTTCTAATTTGGTAACTTAGTGATTATTATTAACAGGAATAAAATGTATTAGATTTGTACAAACTGCAAAAAAAAGTGCAAGTGATTATGAAAAGACCACCTCGTTTCATTATCTTAACTTAAAAAAACAATACAAACAATAAAAAGGAAAGGGCTCTGAAACCTGAATGAAACTCAACGGTTCAGTTCAATGAATTTTAACTGCTTTTGAAAAAAAAAATCTTCAGATTGACAAGGTGACAAGAAAAAACAAATCTTTCCTATATTCCTTCACTTTGAGTAAGTTAAGATATATCTAACGATACAGGGAAAGTGATTATTACATTTTAAATACCTGATTTTACCACTGATGGTGTCTCTCAAACGAAAAGAAAGGCTGAGATTGGAAGTAGACGTTATTTCCTAAAATTATGAAAAGCTGCAGATACTGTAGTGTTTAAAAATGACAATAAATCAGCCTAGATCCTGAAGCGTATTTATTATGCTTGGAATTAGCAATAATAAAACCAAAGCTTCTGCAATATTCACGGTGGAATTTAATGGAAACGAAACGAACCTCCGCAGTTTGACTTTGCCCTTAATGCATTGTCGTATTTTTGGACCCAAGGCACTTCTAAAATTACGTTACTCGAAACGTTGCAATAAGTGCATTCAAGTGTAAATGGACACGTTTTTATCTGGGGTTTAGGCGAGCCCGGTGGTCTCCCTTTGCTCCTCCGCCGCGGCAGCGCCGGCCCCGGCGCGCTCACCGACAGAGCGAGATGTGTCCAACGTGCCCTGAAACAGAGGTCACTCCGACGCCTCCTCGGCTCTGCCTTTCCCAAAGCCAGAGTGGTTTCAGGAACAGGATCTGTGAATAACTCTCCAATGAAGTGAAGCTGTATGTAGGTTCCAAAAATAAAACGGCATTTCCATATGCTGATTTTTGCTAAGTTTATCAGCCTCTTTCTTGTTTTTTTTCTTCGTAATCTATAGATTTTTGCAACACGTTTTAAAAAAATGAGCTTTTCTCCTCAGTCCTTTTACCTCCAGGAATCCAATAGTCTGGTTCTGCAAACCCCACGTATTCACTTTCTGTTGAAAAATAAAAAGTAAAAAGAAGAAAAGATTCAAACATGACTTTGAGTCTCCCGCTGCAGTAGCCTCAAACGGGGCTATCTCGACCACCTCCAAGACAAAAAAAAAAAAAAAAAAAAGAAGAAAAAAATACTTCTGAGGAGACTCAGATCCAATTCCTTTGAAGTAATATCAGCTAAGAAAACTTTGGGCATGATTTAAACCTACCTTTTAGTGTTTACTGGTTGGCTGTAGCAACCTCCATTGCGTCATAAACAGATGATTCTGACATCATCTGAGAAAGAAAATGTATTAATAGGAGCAACTCTGGAGAAAGAAACATCCTGTTTTTTCAAGCGTCTCAGAGTTTAAACATACGTGGGTAGTGGAACACAAACAAATATATAAAGTGGAAACAAATAAAATGAAAACAAATAAATAAAATGAAAACAAATAAAATGAAAACAAATAAATAAAATGAAAACAAATAAATAAAATGAAAACAAATAAGATTATTTCCTATATGAATACTTTCCATGCTAAAGGGAGCAGGATTTTACAAAATATTCTGTAAACAGGAACTTGCAGAAACATGCCCCAAATCCATATGGATTATTTTTTTTCTCTTCTCCACTACATGCTCAGTGAAATGCTGATACGGAAATGCATGTAACAACTTCCATGCACATCAACTTTTTTTTTTTCCTATTTGTATTGCAACTATGAGTTGGTTTTTTCGTAACACACAACGTCCCTCACTTGACTTCCAAAAGACTCGCTGGGGTTCACATTCAAACCAGGCTGGACAAGGCTTCACGTGAGTTTTGTCGAACTTACAGTGGAAAACACACACACAAAATATGGTTTTGATGAAACTAAGCCACTTCAGCTCAAGGTTTGCATTCAAGTTTTCATTAGTTTGAACCTGAAACGTGGAGCTGAACGCTGGCTTACAGCCTCATGTGAGCAGGAATAATACAGATCTCGCTCACGGACCTCCAGTGCCACATTTTGTTCAACTCTCCCACACTTTCATGTGGTTTTAATTGTAACTACTTAAACCTATCAAGACATGATCCTTAATCGAGGATTTTTTTTTTTTTTTTAAAAAAACTGCAACGCGCATTAGTGGCGTTCATATTAGTTATTACCAGCAAGGGTAAAATAAAAGGAGCTTTTTGAAAACAGGGAACAACCTACTGATCTCTGGAATTAAGCTGCTATCAGGCTGCCAGTTAACTACACGGTAGCTCATGATAGGGATGAAACGCCGAAATACGGCGCTTGCTTCTCCTGGGATATAAAGAGAGAGGAACGAAAGGAAAAACACACAGTCTGGGAACAGGGGTGATGGCAGAGCTGGACGTGATGAGCCATCCCTGCCAGCCCAGGCACCTGCGCCCCAGACCCACCCATTCCTCTGGGAACTTCTTCAGCCCCTTCTCCAAGTCTTCGTTTCGTGCACATAATTTGCCAGATTAATTAAGCAGTGTGTGCACTCATTTGCTTCCTTTGCCCATTGCTATTAACCTGTTTCCATGGAAAACGTGCCCTGGTTCAACCTAAAACGATCCCATCGTCCGTGGTTTCAGGTCTGTTTGACCTGCTCTGACATTGCTCCACTGCCCTCTCCAGATCCACACGGGTCTAACCTGGCGCAGGATCTGGACTTTGTTTCGAGGAAGCCTTAAACAACAGAGATTAAAATCATTACAGATATCACACCTAGAGCGATACGCACGTGTAATAAATGAAAACACTGAGGTTTTGGAGTAATTCTTGCCTGCAGCTATGCTAATGCACAAACGTTGCAGTTTTGCTCTCGAATCTCAGATACAAACTCTACCCATGGTTGAACAGTTACCGCAAGAAAAAAAATGTGATGGTAGAGGCAGCGATGGGATGTCTGTGCTGCCAGCTCTATTGACTTCATCCCGAGTTTAATGACATTTTGTAGGTGGGTCTCAACTTTCCATTAGAAGGAAAAGCAATTTTTTTAGTCTGTATAGAGAACCATGGCATGAAAACACAGCCTTTAAAAACACACGAGTGTTTCACAATTTTGAACACGATTCTCAAATGTCAGCTGGCTGGCAGAGCCTACGCCATCCTCGGAGGGAGCCTGCTCCCATTCTTGTTCCTTGCTGTATTAGGAAGGCACTTTCCACAAACAGGCATGGGAAACCTCCAAATCCAACATCCACCTCATATATTCTACATGTTTTAAAACGATTATGTAAAATAAAAAGCCCAAACCACTCGTAGTGGCAGTTAGCCTCGAAACGACAAACTGCATTACGGACACGCAGAGCTCGTGGGTTACCTCTGCTCTAGCTGAGAAGGGGACGTTCAGAAAAGAGCTAACTGGGTGGAAATAATAAACATTTGGCTCCTCGCTTCATTTCCAGTCCTTCTTCTGTTTCATGGAGAAGTGGTTTCCACGGGCCTGGCAGAGGAGACACCTCCCATGCCAGCAGTGTCATCGCACAGTGCTGGGGCAGCCCTTGATTACACCTCCCCACAACCACCCAAACGCACCCTGAAGGTGGTAACCACTGCAAGCCAAACTCTGACCCCTGAAAAAGGTTCAACCACCCTTTGCTGCTGCTGTTGAGAAGAAAAATGTCCTGCTGGTTCGGGACGGTGGTGGGATCTTTCCTGGCTATTATGGCCACAAGCCAGGAAAGCGCTGCTTACTTTTGCCTTCCTGCGAAGCACGAGAGCTGGCATCCCGTGCTGAAAGCTTCCCAAATTACCTCCTTCAGCATCTGTACCGGTCTGGCTTGCTGAACTCCCTCGCTCCTGCTTGGGCAGGGGTGATTTATGGCTACCCACCACCCTGGCACACTCTCCGTGCCATTCCCCACCACCCATGGGTGCTGATGCCCCCCAGACCCATCCGATGGCAGCACCTGGGTGGGATGGGAATGTTTCTTTCCGAATGGTTCCTCCTCTCAGACATGCTCTGCACATCCGTGTCTGGCGAGGAGCTAAGCCATTTATTTTTCCTCTCGGTAGGCATGTTTGGAGCTGTGGGTGGCCTCTCCTGTTTAAAATAAAGAAGCCAGGAGGAAGCTTTGTTCTTCACAGGCTGAAAACCAGAGCATCTGTCCTGTGCTATGCGGGATAAGAAAGTAGCAGAGCTCAGTCTGCCAGACAGTTCCCCCACCTTAATATTTTTTTTTTTCCCCCACTTGGCTTGAAGGAAACAGGAACACAAGGCAAAAAAGGAGACACACACCTTGTAGGAGGACAGGCTCGATTGCTCCACTTGAAGGAAATGCTGTGATTTTGGATAGCCCACAAACAGGAACTCTTGTTTCTACTGATGATCATGAGTTGAAAATATCTGACACCAGCTCACAGCTACTAAATGGCCTTTAGCTGTGTCTTATTGTATTAGGATTCCCAGAGCCATCAGCCCAGTTAGGTTATAGAGACATACCTGCAGGGCCATGTAGGGCACAATATGCTTCATCCCTTGGTCCTTTTTTAAAGGAGAACACTTTGAAGTTTTGCTCACAGTTTGCCTCCACTTTCACCTATCTGAGGCATGAAACAGTGCCTTTAGACATGGCTTCTAGCCTCATTAAAAAGACATGCAAAAGAAGCAGAGCTAGAACAGGATTTTTTTTTTTTTTTAAATAAATTCAGGGCCTCCTAACATATTGCAAAACCATCTTGGCAAACTGGAAGACACCAAATGCTCAAAAATTGCTCTAAGCAGCCCAGCCCAGTCCATCAGTCGTGGGCGTACGTACAAGGACATTACAACACAAAGCATGAAGGACTAAGCCACCTCATAGATCCTCCTAGCACAGGACAGGTTGGTTTTCTGCCTTCCCTTTCACCATTCCGTACCTTTTAACCTCATAATAAATATTCCCCTTCTGCAATGGAAATTTGTCCACTGTAGGGACATTTATGACTTGTCATCGGATGTTGGACCAATGTAAACACATCATGAGCAAGCACACACATCTCAACCTTTTCACTCACAACTGTTTCTGACATAAAAACGACTCCTGGATGTTTCTGACCCTGCGTGTCACATCCTGACAACGTAAGAAACAGGGTGTAGTGCCACTAGCTCTTGATTTACATAGTGTTCATTATATCACTGCTTAACTCAGCGCTGTGCATCCAGTCTAAACCCCATTTTTCTGCCTGAAACTTGGCTAAGGAACGGTAGGAGATGCTTCATTATTGCATGTCTTTAAGTGGAAGAAGAGCCTATTTTTAAACTGGTATTTTGCAAGTCATTAATCCACAACCTGGATGGGAGCCTTTAGCTGTTGACCTCCCCAGTGGCCAAGTTATTTACTGCATATGACAAACTGCTATTTTTCATAGCTCTTTTCAAAAGACATTGTGCACTTTAGAGACATTATGGAGCATTGTAGCAGCCTTCATGATACTCAGAGGCTTGTAACCTTAATCCACCCCGAAAGATATACAGGGCACTTTAACAGTGACTCATGCCAGTGTAATAGAACAGTTATGTAATGTCCTTAACATGTGATGCATATTATTCTTATTATTTCTTGAACATTTCAGTCTAGTAACTCTGCATGGTACCAATATTGAGCAATTATCCAAGAGTCTGTGAGCTGTGTAACATTTACAGAAAAATCTGCAAGAGTCTTACTGCCCAAAAAAGTTGTGGATGCTCCATCCCTGGCAGTGTTCAAGGCCAGGCTGGATGAGGCTTTGAGCAACCTGGTGTAGTGGAGGGTGTTCCTGCCTATGGCAGGAGGGTTGGAACTAGATGATCTTTGAGGTCCCTTCCAACCCAAACCAATCTGTGATTCTATGATTATTGACACAGTCCTCATATCAAGTCCATGTCCACGATTAGCACTAACAACAGGGCAGAACAAAGCTTTTAGGATCAACTTGAAAATTAGGTATAAGAGAAAGTATTTATTGCACATGTAAGTGTATCCTGCAACGAATGAACACAGGTTCATTAAATCAAGTTTTAAAAGTGGCTTGCTGGCAGCACTGATAATTGATACCAACAGATAAAAGACAACGAATGCTGGTCTGTACAAGCATCATCAGAATTGCTGTGTAGGGTCAGAGCAGCGATCCCACCAGCCCAGTACTTGGTCCCTCAGAGCAGGCATTTCAGAGGGAAGGGGGAACTGGAAGCAGGGAGATAAGGAATAATCAGCCCAAGACTAGATTTCCAGTGAAAGGAACCTGGAAGAAATTTACACACACAAATGTGAACCCCAAGATCAATTCTCCCTCATTTTTCACATCTTCAATTATGCCTTCTACATCTCCATCTCCGTAGGTATTACCCAGACCCAGGAAGCTTTACTAGTGGTGTAATAAACCACTGTGCTACACAAACGACGCTCCACCGCCTGCCTCAAGACGGAGTGAATTAAAGAGGACGTGATGATGAACAGAAGGTCCCCCCAAATGATACTCCCAGCCTAAGTTTCCATGGCTTAATCTGTGTTTTGGTTTAACAGGGAAGAACTCCATGGTGGCGTGTTGTTTTAGTGGTTGGAGCATGACATAAAGCAAACCCCATAAGTTCAAAGTGTCTGGCTGTTTACGGGAATCCCACCACCCGAGAACTGGCAGGAGCGTCCCGGATTACTCATCCGCATTAACTCTTTGGATAAACATTTTCCTGTTGAGCGTGGTGTCGAGCTGCACATTCCCTGACAAAAACCCGTGTTCAAAAATAAACAACGCATGCCTGAATTATGGGCTTATTTCATACAAAAAAATAAAGATCTATTTACAGAAGGGTAGCTCCATCACGACACGTTCATTTTCCAAACTAGCAAGTTCTCCTCCTGCGAAGGGATCTGGGAGGAATAATTACCACGGAACAGAGATCCAAATATTAACGAGTGACAGCTCTTCAAGGAGCACGAAGAGCGTTAAGCCGTGCCAGCTACACGAGATGTGAGCCTGAGGACGGTGGTGTCACTCTTGCTCGCAGGGAGCCTGGAAGGCAAAGGAGCTGGAGCCGTGCCGGGTGCGCCGCCGCGCTGCTTCGGAGCGGGGCTGGGAAAGCCATCTCGTGCTCTAACGACAGAAACACCTACGTCTCCCACATACACCCTAATAAATTATTGGCATCGATTGTATTTCCATGATGTCAAGCGAGCGCGAAGGAAAACGGGCTGCAGCTAAATGGAGGACGGGGCCATGGAGCAAAAGCACAGGAAGATTTTTTTGTTGGTTTTTTTTTTTCTTTCCCCGAAGAAGGAGGCGGCACATTTAAAAGTGAGAATTGAAACAGAAACTCAGCTCGCAGTGACAACTGTTCAGGCATTCATTCTACTGCAGAGCAGCCCCACGAGCCCACCACGTTTTGTACCACGTTATAATTCTGTGCGCCTGGCACTGATGGGCAGAGCAAGGGAAAGGGGCATTTCTGGTAAATAATACTCACAGCGAAAGAAATGCCCGAATATTTGTATTTCAGGTCTGGAAATACCTCTATCCTACAAACTGCTTTTAAAGAGAACTCATCAATAATAATTTCTGTAGCAAATCAGAAGCCTGAAAGATCAGAGAATTACACCTGCAATACAACATTCTGTTGTTTCAGGCCTGTACTTTTGTTGTTTTACAGTTAAGCAGCAACACGACATCGTTTTCGTTTTCTCTATTTGATTTTCCCACGAGTTTTCTAACATTTTTTTAAAAAAAATGAAAATAGGATGGATTTCTAGTAAACCTCAGAGCCTAAACATTGCTATTTCACATTAGTTAAACAATAATGTTTATAATCCAGCACTGCAGATGTCAGAGTCAAATGAAAACAATAGCATTGGAAAAACAAATGACTGATTCTGTGCTCTGAGAATCCAAACGAGCCATCACCTCTGAGAGGGGAGGGCTTCCCACATAATCTAATCTTGGGAACCTTTGGGGTCCTGCTAATCTCAGACTAGGTTGCCTGGTCACTGCAAAGAAACCACAAGATGAGACACGGTGGGACCAGAGGTGCTGGAAGGGTCAACTCAGGTTTGGTGTGAGCGTAAGCAGTGAAGGCTTTGCCCCGACCCGACCCCAGGACAGAGCTGTGTCCTGACTCATGGCTGAGTGCACCCACCTAAGGGCTATCCCCTCCCCATCATTTTCCAGCTTTATCAGGTCCCTGCCAGGTGCCTCCTTCTACATGTAGACGGAGTGTTTAGGGACATGGTTTAGTGGTGGACTTGGCAGTGTCAGGTTAATGGTTGGAACTTACAGATCTTTTCCAACTTAAATAATTCTATTCTAAATGGCTACACAGCCCCAGTAAGCCCTGCCTCAACTTCTCAACCAGCCAGCAGAATGGTTGTATTTCTTCCTGAAGAAGGCCTTGCTGATAAAGTGCAATTTATACCCTGCCACAACGCAGCACAGCATGGCAAATACCCTCTACCTCCTGCTTCCTCTAAGCCTCTCCCCTTCTTTTTCCCAGGCATGCATGGCTGCAGGCAGCAGAAGTTTCTCTGCTCTATATGCTTGCTCTCATTTTAATTTAACTTTCCTAACTCAAGCCTAGCAGAGGCGCTGATAGTGCTGTCAGGCAGAACTCCATCGCCCTGCAGAACAGGGTTCATCCCGGCCTCACCCACGCACAGCACTGCCCTTCCACCTTGATCTCCTTGTCCTTTTCTGTTTGTGCACCCACTTTAGTTGTTAACTAATTCAACCTTGGCTTACTGCAGCCCTTAACACCTTCCCTTCCAGTGGTGACCCTCCCATAGACTTCCTACCACATCTCCTTATGCATCCTCCAGCCCCAAGTGCCAAAGTTGGTACTGAATATCAAAAATGTGACAAATTTGTTATGCACCTCATTTTAAATACACGGGTTAGGATCCTTTGGGACTAAGCAGGCAAGCCTTGCTTTTATGCAAAAGTAATTTTATTTCTGCAATATGCAGAAATATTTTATGTAAATAATCACTTCATTTCTGAACCTCTCGCCTGCAGCACGTGCTGCGGATGATGAACGAGGGGGAAGGTTTGCCTTGGGGTCCTGTGGTCAATCCCAGCAGATGATGGCTGCAGACAGACATCCTCTTCTGGATCACCATGTGCCAGGGGAACAGATTACACCCCAAGCTGCCTCTTTCTTCTCTTGCCAACAGTTATTATTTTCTGTCACAAAAGCTGCTCATAGAAATACACCCTTTTTCATGGATATTTTCATGGGCATTTCTGCTGGAAGAGGCTGAGGAACGCTCACACGAGCAGTTGTGCTGGGGATGATGAGGCCAGGAGCATCTTTCATCAGTGCACTCAGGCCTGGAAGAGGTCAGTCCCCAAGTGAAGACGACTCCCCTTCTCCATGGCCGAGTTTCCACAGCTGCAAGAAACGAACCCAGCAACGTGCATCCCACTCCATACGCCCGCATGGTTTGTACAAACTGCCTGAACTCCAGCAGATGGCCAAGAGTTTCTAACACAGTAACTGATCTGTGGTGCTGGACCCGAGGTACCTTAAAGACAACTGATACCCAAGGGGTGGATATTCTTAAAAATTTGGCAAGACAGCATTAAACCTCTTGGCTTGGGCAACGAGCTGAAAACGATTAGCATCTCAAATGCTGGTCACACCGTCTTCTTCTGGGCGTAACGGAATTAAAATGAAAAAGAAATTCAAATACAACTGGAAAAAATAGTCTATCTTACTGTTTCAGCTAATAAGTATTATGTCTAACCTTCAGCTAGAAACGAGATGACAGATAGGCCAGCAAGGCCAACTGAGATTTTTTTGGTATTGATTTAAAGCAGAGAAGCCACATTTGGTACTTTATCAATTCCAGTGGAAACCAAGGATCATGGAACTAAAGATATTAATCACTGTGGATTAGAGAACCCAAGGCTTCTATTAATTTCCCTGTCCAGTTTCGTTATCTTCTCAGATTTTCCTGTCATTTCTTTAAGACTTTCCTTGTAAATTTTGCATTTAAAGCTGTAAGAAGGCCATTAGAAGATGGCAGGAGTCCTGTACTTTTCTCGTAATGAATTCTCAAGTTACACCAGGTTTTCCTACGCCAAACAAACTGAAGCCACACACAATTATGCTTCGGCTGCACTGAATAGACGTTCTTCAGCAGGATCTTCTATTTTTAATTCCTGCAATAACCTGGCTAAGGGTTCTGGGCTTTACAGCCCCTTGTTATTTTGTATAAAAATAAAACATTAGGAACAACTGCAGTGTAAACACATGCGTGGTACATTATTCATGCAAAGAATAAGTTTGGTTTTGTTCTAATTGGGGATATAAGAGTTCAGGCACTCTGGAAGTCCTTGCTCTCCATCAATCCAGCCTGTGCAGCTTTTGCAGGTGTTGCTCACCCCCGAGGAAGCCCCGTTCACTCGAGGTTCTTAAATGTACCATGAGCAAAGGGGGAACAGTTTGGCACGTGGAGAAGACGGTCTTTTTGTTTCCCTCTCATGCAGAATAAAAAGATAATTTGTCAGCCTAAGAAATCTAATCTGGGAAGCTGAATTTTTTCCCTCTTGTTTGCAGGGCAAATGGGGGCAGTTATTCCCTTCTGCCCAGGCAGCTGCTGCTCCAGCACAAACTGGGAGCTGTAGTGGCTGATGGGGCTGAAGCAGAATTTACCATCCATTATCCCCATCCAAAGACAACTTCAATGATTCATAAGAATTAGTTTTACAAGTTTCTAAAGAGAATAAAACTTCTTAGACTGTTCTTACAGGGTCCCCATAGTCCTGCAAATCAGAGATGAGCCACATCTTCTAGGGCCAATAGATGTCCTGAGCAGTCCCATGGCAGATGCTCTAGTGAACATCAATTCATACCTTAAGCATCCACCTACCTACCAGTGGGTGGGTAGGACTATTCAGTCCCAGGTGGAGATAGAAATCTTCTATTACCACACTAAATCCTCTAAACAGATCATTTATTTCAGCTGAAACCCCTGGGATGTTATATCATGAAGTTTCCCCTTCCACCCACCTCCTTATTAATTGGGTCAAGTCAGATCATATTTTCAAGCTTCCTTCTACAACCATCAGAACTAAAACTGACCTTCCTGTCTCAATAGACACTTGAATATAACCCATTGATGTCAAGAGCTGAGCCTTGGGCTGGCCAGAGGTATTCCCCAGGCCTAAAAGTTAAATTTGCATTGACTTAAACTCCATACCATTCAATTTAATGCAAATTTAATGCAAATACTGGTTTCACAACGTCACATGTAGTAGCTGGGCAGCTCTCTAAACCAAGAAAATGCTCTATAAAAATTAGGAAATATCATTAGTGATATTACATTTAAACTTTCATACCATTCTATTTGCAGGTTGTACTGAGTAAGGCAAAACCAACACATTAACACATTTTGCTTTTTTTTTTTTGTTATTTTTACTGTACTTTTGCAATTTAGCAGCTTATAATAAATAGTGGCTTGAGAAAACCTCTGTTTGTAGGCAACTACTTGGCTTTGTTTTATTCTCCTATAGCCAGGAACATAACCCACGAGCAGTGTTCAGACTGCTTACAATGCCCAGTTTTCTTGAGAAGAAAAGAGGGATCTAAAACTAGTCACTAACATGTATGAGGGAGGAAGAGGAGAGGAAAGCAGGAGATGCAGGACGCATTTCTTTGATTTTTATGCGAGAAGTTCACACTTTTTAGCAAGAAGCTACTTACTACTAGTGCTTTGCAGTATGCCAAAATCATTCGTGAAAAGCTCATCTTTCTCTAAGTCCTATTTCAAAATCCTTAAATGCAGCCACGCTGTCATTTGTTTCATTCAGTGCTGAATAATCCCCCATTTATAAACCTTTTTCCCCCCTTTCCACAAAGTGAGCATATATTACAGGTCGATTTCCTTTGCCATACCCACCACTTGCCCAGCTCTTTGTCAGCCCTTTTACCCTGCTCCCAAACCATCCATTAAACAGCTCCCAGGCAGCCCATGGAGCTGGGCAGCAGGATATCTTGGCAATAAGTCTTAAATTGAAGGCTGTGCTGCGTGTCCCCACTGTGAGGGCATGCTGAGCCAGGCTTCTTTTAATATTGCCTTAATAGGCTCTTCGAACTCAGTTAATTAAGTTCAGAATATCCCGACAGGTTTTCGGTGCCTGCAGAGCCCGTGTGTCTTGGCAAACGGGAGCCTGGTCCTGCAACGCTTCGTGTCAACAGGGGTTTGGAGAAAGCCATTATGGAGCTCGTGAGAAAAAAGGTGATCACCTGCCGTGATTTTGCTGGCTCAGCACATTTCTGCTGAAGATCATCATCTGAGAAAGAGCCCAACCTGGAGCCACGGCCGACCATCCCGCTGGGGCTGGAAAAATGCATCTTCAGAGGCTCAGACCTGGGACCTACAGGGGAAGGCTGTCTCTCCTCCTCCATACCCTTAAAGCTGTGAGCTGCTAGGGCTGTTAATCACTCAATTAGGCCCTAATTATCAACACCACTGCATCAAAAGGCCTCCCATGGCCAGGGAAAGGTTGCAGCCATTCACTTTGACAGGTGATCCCTTCCCCGTGCACAAAGCCCACAAAGGGCTTGGTGGAGCCCCGGGGCTCCGGAGAAGGATCAAAGCAGGGAAACAGCTGATTGCAGCCTGCCTGCACCAGGCTTCCTCCCTCCCAGCAAGATGTAGCACGGTTTTAGTGGTTATTCACCCAAAATGAAAGTCCTGGCCTCAGGGAACAGGGCGGGAGCGATGCGGAGCTTGCTCCTTCCACCGACAAGGCAAAGGCAGGCTTAGACCTTCATGAGCTGGGTCAAAAATCCCAGATCCAGCAGAATTCACAGCCTCCAAAGTCACCTCTGCAGGTCAGACTCCTCTCTAATTATAATAATGTCTCTAATATTGAAAACTGGCATCGAGGTGAGACTTTTCCAGTGGTTTGGGTTGTGTTGAATATAACCCTGTCACTGGGAAGAAGCTCGCTGAAGGCTGCTGTATCTCTTCGGGTACAGGCGTGTAAACGGACCAGTAGAAATGAAGACAAAAGAAAATCGTGGGCCAGAATTCCCTGCTTTGAGCAGGAGACAAATATAAACACAAATACTATCCCTTCAAACGCTGCAAGCTAACACTGAGACTTGGGAGCACAGGCCTTTTCTTTCCTTCACATGCAAATATATGGAAAATACCTGCTTCCTCCTTAGCGTTAAATACATTTTTTTGCACATATTTTGGAATTTTTTCCCCCTCCTTGAAGTTCTTCAATGTAAAGATCACATTTACTAGCTCCTACATTGCCTGGCAGAGCTAAAAGATCTAATTATGCATTGCTTCGTGTTAAATATAGTTTAATAACAGTCTGTAATGATGGTTTAATTCTTAATCCATTTCTGATATTTAGCATATGCTGCTTAAATTGAATTAATTTCACAGAAGTTATGCTTTCGTAGAGTAATGAAGCTCTCGGAGGGAAACATCAACGCATCACAAGAACAAATGGTGATCAGGTTGGAGCAAGAATGTTCCAACATTTACAAGGATGTAAACAGGCAGTGGAAAACTGAGTCCAATAACCTGGCATTATAGGATGCTACAATAATACAATAATTCTCTCAGCCTTTCCAGTCTCAGTCTCATTTCCTGGGTTTTAACATTACTTCGGGTTATATAGGCATGCAGTGAGTCAGCCTGTATCAATTTTCCTAATCCTCACAAAATGTTGATAATTTGTTCAGCTGTTCTTTTTTAACAGAGTGACAGAACAAATGCGTAAGTAGATTTTTAGGTTAGGGGTTTTTTCTAACAGTTTCGAATCGGCATCCAGTTGAAAGTTTGTGCCGAGGGATTTTAATTCCAGTACCCACAGTAAAGGCATTTGATGGCATAGTTTTTATCCTCAGTAACATGATAAAGGTCGAGACAGAAAAAAGAATACTCTAGTCACCTTAGGGTTCCCTGAATTTGAATTCCTGAGCTCCTGCCTGGCCTCAGTCCTCCGTCTCTGTAACAGGAGTTAGTCAGCATGGACTAGCACGTGCTCCTTTCCAGGGAGGTGAAATGTTGCAGATTAGAGGCATAACAGGACTCCAGCATTCCCGGGGCGGTGTTCAGGAATCCCCACTTCAACCAATGCTAGTACAAGTACAGGGAATAAAAATTCCTTAATGGCTCTGAAGGAGAAATCCAGAGAGAGAAGAAATCTCTAGCTAGAGAGAAATCTAGCTCTAGATCTCCAGCTCTAGATCCGCAGCTTCTGCACATTTTTTCACCTGCATAATCTTGCTGTCACGTGCTAGCTGAAGACGTCACACACATCCCTTTTATCCTTTTAGGATTTCTTTTCTAGGTCTGCAAGCAAACGTTTTGTAAAAGTAGCAGGTGAAGAGAGTACATAAGAGGTACTGTGTATATTTATAAGTCGTATTTATAAGTCCAATATATAATAGATTCCTACAGAGAAGACTCCTAAACTGAAAACCCTGAATTATTCTTGCAAAGCCTGCGGATAGTTAGCATATCTTATAGATGCATCATACGTTCTTTCACCACCTAGGATTAACTCTAATCAAAAGTGATGTTCAAGACAATCCTTGTAGCCAGTTATTTGCTTTCTTAATGTAGGCCAGAAGATTTTACCTGCTGATCCCTTACTGCAATTTTGCAAAATATTACAAAACATACCTTAGTTCTTCCAAGAGTGTGAGCTTTATGTATTTATGCAAAAGACTAATGAGTGGAGAGGTATTGGAGGAGTTCAGGGGTGAAAAGGTTTAATATATTCACTTTTTCCTCTAAAGATGTATGTTAGAGCTTTTTTTGGAGCACAAATAAAATAAATTTACAAAGGTGGCAAAACTGTTTCAAAGGGGAAGAAGATCCAGTCAAAACTGCTGGTTGTCACTCAGATCTAACCCACCTTTGTCACTATGCACTTGGGTGCCAGTACTTCTAACAGCTCTGTTCACCCTCGACACTCTTAACATCCTCACCTCTACTAACTCCCCTAACTTTGAGAAATGAAAGCCTCCCACTCTAAGAAATAAAAAAACTCTCCACATGCATCTATCTGCAGAAGTACAGAAGCTGTCTCTTAAAAAAAAACTCGTATTTTGTATAGATTTACATCACTTGAGCAACCTGTGCACTTTTGTAGCCTCAGACTGAAAGAACTGACATCCAGTTGTGAAATCAGGAGATTTAATTTGGGGAAGACCTCTTACAGATAAAAAGTGCAACTTTCACCATGGCATTCTTGAAATCCTGGGCCCCCTTAAGCGGATGACAGAAATCCTGCCAACTTCAGAGAAGCTGAGATGTCTTCCATAATTACCCTAATTTCACGTGCAGTCACGGCAGTTGTGTGCAGGTGACCAGCTACCTTTTCACACCTGATTGTCAATGTTGCACCAACCTACCAGACTGCAATCAGAGCCATAGCTGCCTTGAGGTGGAAAATCAAAACCTGACAATATTTGATTGTCCAAACTCCTACATATTTAATGGGGTCCCTTACACATTTCATGGAGTAAAAAGGAATTAGGGACTCCAAATCTCCCCTTACATAGCTCAGCATATCACAGAAAAAAAAAAAAAATCCTGCAGAAAGCATTCTGCAGTGACTAAGCTGCTCATTAAGCAGCTACAGGAACCTCAGCTCCCTGCTGCACGGGACAGCAGGGCTATAAAAAGTCCTTGTGAACACACGTTACTTGCACTATTTTGAAAACAGGTCTCCAGGAGCCATGGGTAGAAAGTTCTCCAGCTCCTTGTGCGGTGGCATCCAGGGGAAGGGCCGCTCTGCTGTTTGCTTAGGAGGCTTTTTGAGTCCCATTCATAACTGAGATTTAAGGAAAAAGCAGGGAATTTAATTCTTCTCTAGGTAAAAGCAGAACAAAGCACTTGGGTATCAGTAGGATCATCCCATTGTTAATGAAAAGACATATTTGACCTAGAAAGAGGACAGGTTTTTATCTACACAAAAAGCTGCTTTCAAACAGAAGCATTTTATCAAACTTGGATAAGAGTCACAGCACATTTCAGGACATAAAGAATAGGCTCAGAATTTAGGATATTGTACGTATTACTGCAGTGATGTCTTACAAATAGCATAAATCATAATGCAGATGTGAAGTACTAAGACCAGAGGGAGTGAACCTGCTGTTATCTGCCTGACCATGGCTGAGCAACCTGCCTCCTTCTGCCTGCATCTCACCACACTGTCCTCAACTCCTGTCTTGCATTTGAAATGAAATTTTGGGGGGAACAAATACTGTTGTGTTTTCTTCCTCTATTTCTAGAGCATGAATAAGAACCAGGTTCTTGTTCATCACGTGGATTGTCATTGTTTTGGGAATAAAACAAATTTCAGCAGGACAGTATGTTGTAGCACATTCTATCCATGATCATTGCAAGTGATGGGACCTTTGCTTTGCATCAGTCCAAAAAATCTGGAGTGCTCGTGTCCCTGAAGTGGAAGTGGCTTTCCTTCACGCAAGCAAGGTCAGCTTCCCAACACTGCACCTCGGTTATGTTTTACCACGTAGAGTTTGCAGTGGAGCTTCTGAGTGTGCTCAGAAGCAACGTACTCCTCCATCCTAGTGAAGATTGCTCCGAAGATGCGATATGATTCTGTAGACATCCGTACTATGTAATTAATCAAAAGCATAAGATGTGACAGAGGAGGATGCATGGGGTGACCAACGGGCCAGGAAACACACGGGAGCAGGAGAGGGGCTCTCCTACAGATGGGACTTAGGGGCCGAGGAGCAGCTTGTGACACAGATACAGCAACAACCACTTGGACTCCAACACAAACTCTTGACTCACAGACTAAGCAAGGGAAAAAGTAGTACGTGATTAGAGAGTGACTAACTCTGGTCTCCGCTGAGCTCTGTGGCTTGGACACTCCGCTGAAGGTTTTGTTGTAAGCTGACATTTTTCGCTCTGATTAATCCTTTCCAGTCCCCGGTCTCAGCTGACTCGGCTGAGCCCGTTGGAAGCCATTGTTCAGCTCTCTGAACTTTATCTCTTTTCAGTGCTTAAATAGAAGACCCCTTCTCCCCCCACCTCATCCTTCTTGCTAAAAGCCTGTTTGTAAGAGCCATAATGAAACTCCAGGTGGCCTGGTGATTTCGAAGTAATCCCCTCAGGGATTTGAAGCACTCGGTTATGCCTCATGCATTGTAACAACCCATGGATGTGATTTTCCTCTCTTTCTTTCCGCTGTGCTGCGTGATTTAATAAGTGCAGGGCATTAGACACTAAAGGAGTACTACCAAAAAAAAAAAAAAATCAAAACAATCCTTTGAAACGCAACAAACTCTGCAGTGTGTGCATGTGGACAGTATATCCAGTGGTTCCCCACTGAACATTATATTATCTCCTGAGCCAACCTCCACTGAGGAGAGCAGCAGATAGCTCTAGAGCAAAGTCCTAATCCTCGCTCCAATACCCAGGCACCCTATCAGGGGCTACATCTGGTCCCAGTTGTTCTTTCTCTCTGTCATGTACTGAAACATCGCCCTGGCTGCGCTGCCAAGCCCGAGTACCTTCGAGCTTGGGAAATGGGGAGAGTCAGGTCTGAAACACTTCACCTGGGCCCCCTCTCTAAAGAAAACAGCAGAAGAGGAACAGAGCGAAATGAGTTTTCAAGGCCGAAAAAAAAAAAGGATTTCAGTGCATTTCAGTTTCCAGAGGTCTGTTTGCCACATGTGTAAAAGGCCGAGCACAATAGATGGGAATAGCTTGGGAAGGCAACTGCAAGATTACAGGGCTTGGGGTGCCACCAGACTGCCACTGCTACCTGGGCACTTGAGTAACTCATTTCCTAACCTGTGCTCTGACACCAGAACCTGTCCAGCTTTTGAGTGAAGGTGAGAAAGGTGATGGAGCCTTTTGTTAAAGACTCCTGAGATCAGTCATTATGTGAGCTGAGAGCTTACCCCAGTTTATTAAGTTATTTTGCATATTTCCATGGATTAGTGAGAATTGTTAATATCGTTAAGAGAATAAAAATATGAGAAATAAAAATAGGGCATAACCAAAGCGAGGTTTAACTATTAACTCTTAATTAGTAATAGTGAAACACGACCTACATTGCCCCACACCCTACAACTCGCCATCGTGAGCTGTCTCCCCTTGAGCATCTGGTGCCGGTCACTGTCAGACCTGGGCTACCAGACTGAAGGGATTGCATATCTAATTCATTACAGTCATCCTCATCTTCCTCGCGGTGCGTTCCTGGGGTGCAGAGCATTGTGCTCGATTGGTTCCACCAGAAAGGAATTTTCATGGGAGAGCCAGAATGAATAAATTACCAGCAAATTGCTATTGGCAGGGTGAGATCAGGAGCAAGAAGGAGAGAAGGATCTGGAGAAAGGGAAGAGAAGGAAAGAGAGAAAGGAAGAAAGCATCTTTGGTGCGCGTTGAATTGCTTGCCTAATTTTTGTTTGAGACTCCCAATCTGGGGCAGCAGCTGCTCCGATGATGTATTACAAACGACTTATTGCTGTAATGCATCATGAAGCTCCATTGCCCTGATGACATGTTACCATAATACATCATCAGAGCATTGCCCAGCAGGAACAGGAGTCCTGGAAACCAAACAGCTCCATAAATTTTAGTAGAGTCCCTCCCAAAATTGTTGTGAATTTCTTTTCTGCTCTATTAAAGATTCAAGCTTTGAAAAGCGTGGGCCAGAGCAGGCACTCATTAAACGGGCTCCGATGGTTTCATAAGTCCCCTAAGTCATTAAAGGTTTTAATATAAGAGATTAACCATTGCTATTGTTGCTTGGCAAGAATAAATTGTCTTTAAATACTTTCTTATGCCCTCCTGGTAGTGAGTCAGGAACTGGAGCTTGCACCCGAGGAGGACCCTGGCTGTGGAGTGGGGAGACACATGGTTCACCCTCCTTAAAACAGAGTGGGCAGCTTTGAGCTGCATTGTGGGGACTCTGCTCCTCTGAGCTCCAGCTCACGCTCCAGAGATCAGCGGAGCTGGTGCTGGGGCCACTTTACAGATGATTTGTGTGGCTTCAAGCTAAGGTAAGTAGGAACCATGGATGCTCAGTCTTTCTGGAAGCTAAGCCCTAAAAGCCCACAGGCTGTACTGCATGTAATAATGAAAACATTTTGGGATGGATTCAGTGAAGAGTTCAGCAGCTCACAGAGGACCTCTGTGGACTAAATCCAGAGTTGCAACTCAAGAAGTACTGTGTTTGGGTCTGATTAACCCTGGCATCTGACAATCCCAGAGGCTCCTCCAACAGCCAGGTGCCTCAGGGGTCCATGCAGGGCTGGTGGAGATGCAGGACACCAGGGCAACGTGACCACCTCATGACAAGGGCATGGAGAGCACGTTGTCCAGGAAGGTGATGGAGAAGGGAGACTGTGCTGTACTTCTCTTCCACTGCTCAGACCCAAGTGAGCTGCTGCTCCAAGGGCAACAGGGATGCGCCCACCATCACTGCAGAGGAACCATGGCCTTGGAGATGCAACACTGAAGGACAGCTTAGTAATTAGGTATCACTGCATATCTTAGATAATGCTACCGGCGCTCACAGAAGGGCAGGTGCAAAGGGAAGGGATGAGCTGAAAATCAGGGCTTTAATTTTCCCAGCACAGCAACCAGACTGTGTTAAGGCACACAAAGGTTTGTAAGACACACGTTCTGCAAGACATTGGTGTTAAAATTAGGTATCGTTTCTCCTGGTGCTCATTATATTAGAGAAAACAGTGGACTTTTCCATACAGAGAGTGGATTCAGAAACAAAAGTCAATTTAAAAAAATACATGAAAAAGAAAAGGGAAGAAAAGGGGAAAATAGTAAAAGAGCAGAGTGATTTTTGCCTCTCTTTCTGTTATATGGCAAACATGAGCACGGCCTTTGCACAAACTGGCTGCAAAGTTCTCTGTGGCACCGTGGGGTGACTGCGGGTCAGTACCCTGTGCTTCCGCTGAGCAGTGCCTTTCTGGCACTGGAATCTCCGGGAGGGAATTGCCAGCGGTTTCTGAGAAGGGCATTTCGCGGTACGGTATCAGCACGTCGGGAATGGCACAGCCTGGTGCTGCCTGCCATCTCGGAGTTAGTTTTGATCCCAGATGAAGTGTCTTTTTATTTTGTTGAAATGGATTTTAATTGAATGCGCTGCTCGAGGTGCACCAAACGAACGTGGTTTGGTGTTTTTCTTTCCCAAATCCTAAGGGAACGTGCCCCTAGACCAACATTAGACTGTTTTGTTTTGGGTTGTTTTTTTTTTTTTTCCCCTTGGTCAAAAGATCCAGTGTGTGCTAATTCTGTCGCACTCTCTCTCACTCAATCACTCATATTCAGTGCCCCCTGAAGAAACACTGCAGAAGCCAGAAGGCTAAGAAATTACCCAAACGAGCTGCCTGTGCTTTGCCCTCACGTATCACACGCTGAATTGTTGCCACCTTGCTGGCAAAATCAGCCACGTGTTTCGCGGCGTTCCCTTCACCTACCGAGTAGCAGAGAAGGTGCTGTGCCACGCTACGGCAGGCCAAAAGATGCCCCCAAGTTGGTACCAACCAGCGCTTGACGACTGAAGAGAGCGAACAGCATCTTGCAGAATTTTATTAACTAATCTTTTAAATCAAATTTTCAGAGGTCTGTGCTGAGATGGAGTGGGAACCCTTTTCCCACACAGAAAGGCATCTGAGTAAATGCTTAGTTTAAAGAGAAAAGATATTTGAAGTTAGAAAGAAACCCAGTGATTTTATGGCTTTGCAAACTCAGGTCTTTACTCCATTGTCCTGGAGCTTTAATGCTGAAATGGGTTCAAAAAATATTTTATTTGGTTGAAAAATGCAGTTTTGCAGTGATCTTTCTTTAATAGAATGATTTTTTAAAAGAAACCATCTTGACATTTCATTGTTAAAAACTCTGTTTCAAAATTTGCCTACATTTTAAAACATAACCAGTAGAAAGAAAGATTAAATCAGAGAAAATGAAAGGATTTTTTCCTGAATCCTGTTTCTATTTTCTGTCTCACTTAGGAATCCAAAGGCATTCGCTTCAGTTTGACCCAAGTCATAATAATAACAAAAATAAATTAGTTCAGCCATTGAGCTGAAAAATCAAATTTTCTTACAGCTTAATGTGTAAAAAATATTTCTTCTGCCACACTTAATGAAAGCTGATGATCATTGCATCCATTACCTAGGGGTAAATTCTTTTCCATCTAAAACCAGCAGAAGGCCAACGTGAAGCCAGCGGCAGTCCGGCTGGTGGGAACGGTGGAGGAGGATGTCTGCTGGCCACTGGCTTCCCCAGTCATCGGGGCAAACACCAAACCCAGTCTGCCTCCTGCTGCAGCTGGGTCACCATCCTTTGGGATGCGATGGCAACAGAAATTCTACGTGGGAACAGACCCCTTAAAGTCAGATCCAAATTTTTCTTCCAAGACCATCTTTATTTTCCTTAGCTACCTAAATTACAAAGCACCAACACCAGCAAGTACCATTCATGCATATAACCCGAGAGTATTCTACAGTAACAAAACCAGAATAACGAACCAAAAAACTATCAAAGCTCTAAATTTTGGGCATAACACAGGTGATGCAAAGTACAGTAACATCAGCACAGCCCTGTCTCTTGCTTTTGCCTCTAGTTGCCTGAAACCTGCTCTTTGCCACCAAAATTCACCTGCCCCTGATGTGCCTTGTTGTAGCCCACCTCATCTTTTAGGATTTCACCAAATCTAGTTTCTTTTATTAGCTTTTGATCAGCATCAGTACTTTGGAGCCTAAAGTACAATGCAAAAAACCCCACCTAGGGGAGGTGATGAAGACAGCACACGGACACGGAGCGTGAAAGCTCACGAGACACACCAGGGGAGGGTTTGAGGGGCAGCAAGTGCAGCAACTTGCCCGTCCTCATACAGGTGATGCAGCAGCAGAGCCAAAAACCACAGGCTCCAGGTCTCCTGAGTTTTCCCTCCCTGTCCAACCGCTGTCTTTGAGTCTCATCAACAGCTTCTTCAGCGGAGCGCGCGAGTCCGCAGCCAAAGCCTGTTACGTCACCAGGGCAAGAAAAAAACCCCAACCCTTTCAGTTCCCCAGCCTTCTGCAGCCCAATTTATGTCCAATTTGCAGACTTTCAACATAGCAGCCTCACAGTTCATAAAATCAAACTCAGCCAGGGCTAAGTCTCAGGGTAATGGATTTAGGATCACTCGAGGTGTTACCGGCAGTTCATGATGGGTAACTTTCTTGTTAACTGAAGTCCCTTTTGCTAAATGAGTTCCAGGTTTAACTCCCTCCAGCCTTCACTCTCCTTTTTTTCCCCCTTTTTTTTTTTTTTTTTTTTTTTTGCTCCCCCTTTTTGGCAGCACTGTTCTGGATGGGAAGGGAGGGGGAGAGGAGGTGGCACCGGACTTTTTATTAGCCTGCGCGTGGAGGGCTTTTCATAGCAAGGGCTATGGGGAGCAAGGACAGAGGCAGAGAGGGGGGGGAAAAGGTGGGATAAGTTAGTCTTTGTGTAAGGGGAAGGTGCTGAAAGGAAGGCTGTGTGCTGGGGCCGGGGGATCAGCCCTCTGGCTCCGCTTGTCTACACAGGGACTATGGAGACAGCCGCCTGCGTAGACCGGTGCTTTTTGGTTTCCGCAGGTAACTGCAGGCGCTGTGGGGAACACGGCCAAGGAGAGAAAACCACAGATTGTACATGGGGAGGAAAACTCAGCCCCTCCCGGGCACTGCCGGGGTCCTCGGGGCTGGCAGCGCTGCCAACGACCCCGTCCTCGGAGCAGGGAAAGGGATGGCTCCCGCCAGCCATCGGCCACGGCACACAGCTTCCATGTGTATCTTCTGTGTGTTTCTCTTCCTTTGATGTTGGATTTTCCAGCTGAGAAGCCACGCTATTTATCTGGCAGAGTAACTACTGATCACGGTGCAGGAAGGGGATGCATCATTTCCAAGTGCTACCGAGCTTGGGGGACAGCCCTCCCGGCATCCAAAGCAAGCAGCTGGGGATATTTCTGTCAGTTTAAATTGTCCTCTCCACCTAACTGGATTGCAGACTTTGAGTAAACATTATCAAAAAGCTGGTGGTGAATTTGCTTTTTTTTTTTTCCCTTTCTCTCCTGTCGCTCCACACTCCATCCCAGAGAAGGGTGAAGCTGCGCTGCGTGTGCTCCTGAGCTCCCCGATCCTCATCCAAAGGGTCAGAGCTGAGATCTGCCAAAATGAACAGGGGGATTTTTGTTGAGTCTCGGTGAACAGCACACCAGGGCCGTGTCCATTCAAAAGGATGAATGTACACCAGTGGGCTGGAACTGCTTTGGGGAAGGAATAGTAAAACCCGTGGTAGAAAGGATCAATAACAAATTGTCAGCCCTCTCCGTAGGGTGAAAGGCGAAGGGAAGGCTGCCTTCACCACCTCCTCGTCCTCGTCTTGGGCCACGAGGAGGGAGAATAATGTGGCCCTCAGCAGCCAGGACACAGTCTATGGTGGTCCAGCTTACATTCTGAGGAGGTCCTCTGTGGACATGGGGAAGGATGAAATACAATGTTGAGCAGAAGATGCACCAGCTCCCAATTCCTCACCCCTATTCCCAACACATCCCAGATCCACCATCCCAGAGAACCAGCAGCCCGACAGGGCTCATGCTGGGCTCTCCGCACACCTCCATCCACCATCACTCTGTTTCTTTTTTAACTTTTTCCAGTTCCTCAGACACAATCATGGAGTTTTAGAGACTTCACTGCACATTTCCAGTGCCCACAGGAGCCGAGCTGGGTGCTGGACCAGAGGAACCAGGGCTGCACCGCTGCCCCTGGGCTCGTGGGGATGGGGCTGTCATGCCATGAACCAGCACATGGTGTTTGGGTCAGGCTCCTGCACGATGGAAATCAGTGCTAGTCCTGTGAACTGCTGCTAAGGCTATTTCCATGTGATTTTAGTCAAGCATGTCTGACAAAAAAAAAGCTTTTATATACAGAGGCAGGAAGAGAGCACATTAAACCAACCCTTCATGACAGAGTGGCCTTCCTACTCATTTATTATCATCCATCCTCAGATGATTTCTTACCCTCCTTTTTCTCCCTGTCTTTGATTTCTATTTTCTTTTGCTTCCACACAATTCACTTCTCCCCCTTGGACAGCCTTTCTGACAAAAATAAAAAATGTGGCAGTTGTGTTTTGTTTTGTTTTTAACCAAAGCAACCACTTTGTCATTTCTCTTCAGATGACTACTGCTTTCAAACATTTACCTTCCGAGTGTTTTCTTTGGTTGAAAAAATAATCACTCCAGGAGCTCTGTGCCTCCTTACGCCATCCTGTACAGTGACCCAGAGCACAGGACCTGGCAGCACCGGGGCTCGCTGCAGCTCCCTCTGAGGCAGAACAGGTCAAAACCAAAGAGGACAGGCAAAAAAAAAGTTCTTCTCGGTGTGAAAAATACCGTTTTACTGAGGTCCAACCTATTTTCAGTTTTGTTTGCAGTGAGGTTCCTCATTCAAACCATGTCTGAGGTGAAGCAGTATTTCAAAAGTGTCAAAATGCCCCATTTCATCATCTTAACATCAAAAAACACTCCTATTTTCTGGTCTAAAGCAGCATTTTGTTTTGAAGTTGAACTAATGTCAATCACTATCATTGACTGAATGGCCCCCGAAAGATCATCGCAAGCACGGACCCGGTGGTGTAAGGTGCTCTATAGAAAAGTGAGTTTGCAGTCTAAGTTTAGCACACCCTGCAACCCTGCTACTGGGTGTATTTTACATTCTGGCTGCAATAAAATTAGCCCAGTAGTGATTTATTATTGATCTCAAATAAAAATCCACTTGATAATCTAGATTCTTTACCTCCAGGAGAATATTTTCTTTCCTTTTTGCAGATGCCAGCCAACATTTTATAATCACAGTCTATGAGAAGCCTGAAACTATAAATGGAACATTATAGTAATTCAAGTGGAGAACTCTCTTCCACTCCATTTCATCGCTGTTTGTTTTGAGTAACTTATATTGTCATCTGAGCCTTTTTTCCTCCTGGAAGGGTGCAGCTCTGCTCATTGTGGTTCTGCCAGCTGCCTGCATCAGCTCGCTGAGCGTGCTCCCCGTAGCCCAGCCGGGTATTGTCTTTCAAACTAAACAAATAATTTTATTTAAAAAAGAGAGGGAGAGAGAAGAAGAAAATGTCAGCCCCAACTCCCTGTAGCTCTGTTTTCTCTGGCTTTTGTGACAAATGTGGCAGTGGTTTATGCACTCTGTACATGCAACCGCCTTTGTTCTCCGGCAATAACAATGGGTCATCTCTTGCTAAAAAGCTACATTTTTAAAAAATGAAGTAGTGGTGTTTGGTTTTTTCTTAAACCAACTCATGAATATCAATTTAAATCTGCCTTACTTCTGGGGAATCATGATAGACAGGTTTCTATTAACTATATTGCAAAGGTGACTTAGTTGGAACTAATTCTGATGAAGGTGAAGATGATGCAAATTCCCAGACTGAATCAGAACAACGTCCACCTTCCCAGTGCCGTTCCTCAGCAGAGGCCAGCAGTCCATGAGAAAGGATCCCAGACAGACAGAGACCACTGCAATGAGAGTGTCTGGATCCTTCCAAGCTAGAGACAGATGCTGCAGATTATGGGAGTTTAAGTCCTCAAATGCTAAATGCACCCGTATGTGCACATGCATGTGAGAATATATGCCATGTGTTAAGAAATCATCGTTCACAAGACCAAAAATGATGCTGATGATAGCTGATTATTGGTTCTGGGTTTACCACTTCATACTTGATTGCAGTGAAATTCCAAGTATATAAAGCTAATCTTCAAATTCGGAGAGGATTTCAATTTTGTTTCTTTCTCACTTTAAAAAACTGCAAATAACTAATTTGAGCCGGGACAGAGGCCTTTTGAATGCTGAAGCAATATTAAAATAAAAACATAGTTTCATGTTATGCAAGTATCAGTATCCATTGATTAAGGTCTGATCCTTCAAAAAATAACACGTTATAGTTATTCACTTTAAATGTTAACTACTGTTAACTGGTAGGCATGTTGGCTGCTTTTTAAATAACTTAATTGCTTTTCAAAACATTTGTGGTGAGAAGGAAACTCCAAATGTGTGGGACAAAGCTCTATTCATATTAATAGCGGGCAGCACTGTCACAGACCACCGTACGACGCGATGCAGCATGGACTGGGGGATTTATGGAAGAACTAAAAGTCATGGAGTTTTAATCCTGCATCCTTCTTTGCTTCTTTATCCTAATTCTCTATCCTAATTCTTTATCCTAATTTCGTCCTCTTTGTTTCTTAGTTTCTCCAGCTAAAAAGCATGGATAATAAAACTGACGAACAAGCCTAATTCTTAAAAAAAGAGTTGTGCTTTTTCAGATTGTCCAGAATTTTTCAGTGATGTGTTCTTGTTCGTGCAGGGAATGTTTTAACTGATTAGGTGATGTCTATAATTGATACCAGAAAATGACACACAGTTTCTAGAAAAGTAATTGTTCTTATGTCAAACAGAGCAGTTGCAAGTTCTGACGCTCTAGTAATGTCCAGGAACTGCATTAATTTTCACTGCGTATCTGAATATAATATTTATAGATGAAAATGCATAGGAGCTTTGATTCTCCATAAAGGCATTTCAGATAATATAAACCTTTCAATTAAAAGTCTGAATTGACAATGTGCCTGCTGTGAGTAATTCAAGCCGTAAGCGTATCTAGAAAGTGGTGTGGGCACCAAAGTAAAAATAGATAAATACAGTTTTAATAGTAGAATTAAGCAAGGTTTCCTTTCTTTCAACTTTTATAAGTAGAATTAGGAGGTATTCCTTGTAATTTGGAAGACTGTGCAGGTAAAACCCACTCCCACGTGCTAGGGCCATCCCTGAGCACCGTGCTGGGGGCTGTAGAGGTGGCTGGTCAAGGACCATCTGCCAGTCTGAGCTCACTGGTGCTGCAGACTTGGTAGAAATATTTATCCTGCAGCTTGGACACAACAGCAACATTTGCTTTTCTCTATTTTTTTTGTTTTATGGTATTCTTGTATTCCCACTTGCCAGGTACACCATCACACTTTCCGTTCTCTTCAAAGGAAGAAGGAAGGTGAAGTGATGCTACTTGTAAACCTTGTTTCCATCTTTCTTGGTTTGTGTCACTTTATTTTAGCACACCAGTAAAACTCCACCGCATAACCAACTTTTAATTTAGGCCAGCTGACAAATACAGCCTAGTAATAGCTTCACAACAAATAACTTCAGAAGGGACAGCCTGTCTTGATATTAAACAATTTAAAATATCTCCTTTCTTTCTAATTATAAAAAAAAAAAAAAAGGCAGACGAAAACAAAGTGAAGGTGTGGCACAGCCGTTAGCAACTAGCCAAAATTTCCACACGTAGCCTCCCAGGACTCGGCTGGAGCACAAGTGAAACACAAAGTGTCCAAGCTTTTGTTTTGTAAAGTAAATAAGCCAACCAAAATTGTACCCAACCAAAACCATTTCACAGCTCTTCAGAGTTTGAATGCCATAGAGGAGGCCTGGATGGACACGGGGAAGGTCTCCTGCAGCCACCTAAAAAACATCTGAAAAAATGGGCATTTATTCTAAGCTGGTACTGAAGAAAGGCTGATGGGTAGAGGATGGGCTGAGTCACTTCTGGAGTGGGTTTTCTCCATCTTCACTGACTGTAAAGGGAACCTGAGTGCCACAAGGAGACAGCTGGTGCCATTGCTATTGCACCTTGTCCCAGTGAAATGTCAGGCATGATCCACGCTGGGTCTGGAACTTGAGATTCCAATTCTCTTGCAAACCCAGCATTAAGGAGGAGAGAGAGAATGGACCTGACTGGCAAATAATTACTCAGCAAAAAATACGTTCAGGTGAAATAAAACTTCTTTGGTTTGGAACTTTTTCGTGTTCAAAGGTATTTGCAGTAAAACTGCAGGAAAATTTCCAGGGAAACTTCTCCCATAGCATAAATTGCTAGAGGTTCATCTTAAAATGTCGACATGAAATGTTTTCAATTTTCAGATAAATAATTTTCTTTTTGGCTTTTTTTTTCCCCATGACCAAACTATTTTGGCAAAAAACAAAGCGGAGCTGCAAGATGTGTCAGGGATCTGCTTGGGTGCCTTAATCTCCATCTTTTACAGGAAAAAAAAAAAAAGTTATTCTCTCACTCTCAATTTTTTTTTGTTTCTCCTTCGACAATATTTGAACTATTAATCTACACGTGAACCAGTCGAGAAGGTCACAACTTGTGCTACTTTGGGGCAAATCAAAATGTGCTTGTAGGAAAAGACCATCTGAGGATCTTGGGAAATCAGGGGACTTTTAGGGTATGCCCCTTTCTTCCACTTAAAGCCCCCAGATAACCTCTATACATGTCCATACCCCAGCCCTGAGGAGGTCCTTGACCTATTTTTTCCATACGAATGCCCTGAATCCCATGTCCAGGGTTGGGGCAGGTGGGATGGGGTCTGTCGCCCAAGCGATAGACTCAAAAAACACATTAATTTTCAGCAACTCTAACAGTCAGGAAAGAATCTTGACAAAACAAATGGCTCCCCATAAACATGTCTAAGGAAATTAAGATGCTACAACTGATCTGCTTTAATAAAATTATGCAGTCGGCTCGGTTTCCAAAGTTAGTCACTGTATTTTCTGCATCACGCCATGCAATTAATCCTTCCTAAAATAAACGGACTGATTAAAATTCCATTATCCTGACAGTTCACAATAAACCATGGGACCAATGATCCCCTTTCTTTTTAACCATTTAAGCCATTATAATTAATTCTGGATTTATGTCATTTGCTGGTAAATGTTACGATCACCTTACTAACTACTTAAACAATTTCAAACAGTTGCACTCCTTCTCAAACATAAGCGATGGACAAGAATTGAACTATTTAACCTGATTCACATTTCATGATGTTTCCTTTATACACAAAGCTCAGTATTGAGTTGCTGGGGTCTCCTTCGTTTGCCTGTTTTTTTGGTTTTTTTTTCAGTATCTAATTAAATGCTTACGAAAAAAAGGAAAAATTAATACTTTGGAAAAAGACAGGGAAGTGTCTGAATTCGCCTTCATGATTATTTTGGTCTCATATTCATTCATGTGTGAAAAGAGACTTCCTGAAGAACATTATTTTATATTATTATTTCAAACGCACTAAAAAAATGCCAATATTTTTCTTACCAAATTTTCTGCAATTCACTTTTGCCCAAAGTCAACTTTCCTTAGGATGCCCTGTCTTTTAGGATGACAACCACTACACTCATAAAAACAGAAGAAATTATAACTGCTTTTCTCAGTGGAATCACTTTGTGCTCAAATGGCTCCAGTTTTCACAGCAAACACACCACGGAAACGAAACCAATCCTACAATCGAGCTTATTCCAGCCAAAAGTATTTGAGATTCCTTCAACCTTGGCCATCACTGCTCTCATGCACCACTTCTCCAGCTCCTGGTAACCTCTGGGATCTCATAGCAATGGCGTCACACCAAGCACAAGGTTTGGCCATACTGTCAACCCTTCCTGGCCCAGCTGCTGCGTTCAGGTGGGACCACTTGAATCAAGCACAGGATTGAGGGGCTGCAATGTCCTCCCTGCCCCAATCTGTGGCCAAAACCCCAGGAGATGTGGTTCTTCTATATACTGTAGCAATCACGTGTAATACAGAGAGATCAGCTGGCTCAGAGGAGGTGGATTTACTAAGTCAGCCACTCCTTTGTGGGTAGTTTTTCTTCTCTATATTAAAATTTACCAAAAAAAAACCCAAATAAAAAATGAGGTGATAGTATGCTAATAAAATTGCCACTTAAATCGATTTGTCTCGGTTTTGGAAAAGAGTATCCAAATTTTAGCTTTTCAAAAGCTGTGATTAAAAACAGAGATATAATCTCCAAATTTTTTAGAAGGTGGAAAATCCATTTTCTAACCAGCCCTACTTACGCCTGGGTAGATGGGTTACTTATCCAAACTAACACTGACCTTCGAAAATGTTTGGGTTGATGTCAGTGTTTGGGCTGAGGTTTGGTTTGGCCAGTTCTTATTTTTCCATAGCAATTTACCCATCCCTAGAAGAGATGCAGCTCTGAAATGGAATAAAAAGAAGAATGCTAAGCACACACAGGCCAAACCGAGCTACTATTTAATAGAAATAACTAAAAAACCCTTTACTTCATCTTTATCTGACCGGTTGCACATAGCAGCTGATCACGTTGTGAAAGCCTTCAGCCATAATAGCCACACCTGATGAAAAGGAGGAAAGAGAACAGATTTATTGAGCAGCTAAGCTTTGTTTACATTGATAAATGAGCCTTTCTAGAGATCCCAAAGTTCATTTCAAACCCCTTTTTTAGCAGCTATTTAGCCAGCCAGCTGCAGAAGCCCCCCGGGATCTCCCCAGTGTCACTGGCAGAAACCTTCCTTCTAAGTTTCTCCCGAGGTCTCCCGAGCTGCGCCCAGGTGTTGAGATTGAAGGATGTGCCGTTCCTCACATCAGCTGCACAGGATGGGCTACTCGCCCGCACTGTCAGCACCCCGTGAGCAGGAGAAGGCCCTCTTTGTGCGCCGCCCCGGGGCCCCGCGCCGCGGCCATCTCATTCTGTTTCGAATTAGCGCCGGCGGCGATTTCCGCCGGCTCCGCGCCGCAGAAAGCCCTCTATGTTCTGCGGCCGCTCTCCAGTCGCGGCGCGCCATGGGAGGCTGCCGGCAGATGCAAATGGTGTTGTCTCAGTTCGCTCCCGCGGTTTCGCTTTCCTAGGAGGTGGAGAAGCCAAGGGATTGGGGGGTGTTGGCCATCAGCAGCCGAGGTGGACAGG
This sequence comes from Tauraco erythrolophus, assembly GCF_009769465.1. Taxonomy (NCBI): domain Eukaryota; kingdom Metazoa; phylum Chordata; class Aves; order Musophagiformes; family Musophagidae; genus Tauraco; species Tauraco erythrolophus. Next base: position 2,201,714 of record NC_141484.1, read on the forward strand.
AAGGACAGAAAATTGGGTTTAACGTGAAGCGCGAGCTTTGCACGCCGTGCTTCGGGCTGGAGGCTGTGATACGGGCTGCAAAACCTCCGCCTTCCTCCCACTGGCCTCTAGAACGGGATGAAACCGTTGAGCACGTTTGTCAGCACAGCCACAGAAATCAGAAAAGGTGAGGCCGAACACCTTAGCTGGTGTTAGAAAGCATGAAAGACGCGATACCCAAACCCGTCAGCATCCAGCGAAAGAGCTGCGGCGAGGATTAGATGGCAGCCTGGATGTGATATAAATTTCGATCCCATACGGAGTGTTTAACAAAATGGTCCCCCAGTGCCTGCTCTGATCTGGGCGGCCCCACGTCCTCCGGGTACCGCGGGACGCGCGGAGCGAGCGGCCGCGCTGCCGATGAATGGTGACTTTCTTGGCTGCGTTTTCCTGCACTCCTAGCAGGATCCCGGACAATATATATAGGGCTGGGCAAACATCCAAGGATGATTAATAACTTGCTTGTGATTAATTGCATGTTTACTCCGTCGAACGACTCAATAATCACACGGATGTTTTTTTCCGTCGAACGACTCAATAATCACACGGATGTTTTTTCCGATCCTTTGCTAGATTTTATTACTTTACTTTTAGCACTTTATTTACTTTTTACTGCCCGCTGCGCCGCAGATACACCATGAGATATGGAAAAAAAGCCATGGGCAGAGCTGTGCTCCCAATGCCCTGCCCTGATCCCACCACAGAAGCCGCTCCCCGCTCTGGATGAGGCTCACGGGCTGTGACCCACCTCGTGGTGGCCGAGTTGACAGTACTGAAAGTACAAAAAGTCTTGGACATATATATATAGTTGGTAGGAAACCAGTTTGCAAACGGGCAGTCTATTGTACTCAGATTGTACCCACAGTCCCAGAATAGATGGGTGTTTTTGCAAAAGCAGGCAGAAGCGTTAACTCCTCGATGCTGTACTTTAAGCAGCTGGGTTCAAAGTCAACAGAAGGGTGGTGAAAATATCTCTTCAGATTTATTTAGTTACTTGCATTACATAAAACTTGCCCTTTCTTCTCAGTAACCCACCAAACCAACCCAAAAATGGGGTTGAGTTGCCAACGTGCTCCCGTTTGGCCTTGCACATATAATCCTGTCCTCTCGACGTGGTTGTGTGACTAAATATCAGAGGCAAACTCTGCATGTCACGGATTTTTCCGGCTTGCATCGACAGCTCGGGGGAACCGTAAGCATTAAGCCCGAGCAGTATTCCTCATTGCTCCCAGGAGCACCCTGGAACAAACAACACTTGAGAGTTGGAATGGAAAACAGCCCAACCAGCCCCGCAACGGCATTATACCTGCACAGGCGCACGCACACGCGCTCACATACACAATTTTTTCCTCTTTATTTTTCCTTTTTCCCCTACTTTTCAGCACTGCATTCCACAAGGCAGTGTTTTTTTGCAAAATATCTCTTACAAGCAAACAATTTTTGCAAATACAATTTTTACAGATAATAATGCATTTTCAGGTAGATTGCAATGTATGGGGAAGGTGGAGACTTACAGCAGGAAATACATTTTCATTTATGCTTTGTGTATACCCATTTATTAAGGAAACATTAAAAAGCAAAATGAACATTAAAAAGGTTGCTGTTCATCTTGATGTGACTTGCTAAAACCTTTTTGCTCACTCCAGACTCTTCAGCCATTGAAAAGAGTTTGCTCAGTGTCACTTTTTTTCTCCCAGAGAGTAGTACTCTTCACATCCCATACCCCTTCCACATTGGCAGCGTGACACTGACATCAGCAGATGACATCCATGATAGAAGAAAGAAGTTTATGAAAAGGCAGTGTGTAAACCCTTTTCATTTGACAGATTTCCAAATCGTGTGACTTTTTATTCATTGCAAGACGTGAACAGAAAATTTCAATATTTAATTCTAGTTCCTTTACTTTCTGCATTATGATTGTGCTTGAAGATTGTCTAGAGAGACTTTAAGGAATGTGACTCGAAGGAAGTTGGTTCCTTCTGTCTCTGTTTTTGGCAGAGTAGACTGTAAGCACTTCAGGGACACGGGCTGCGTGCAGGTCATGTACGTACTGTCCTGAGTTTATACTAGAAAAAGTAAAGTTGGGAAAGTGTGTGCAGCACCGGAACAGAAAGTCGTTTTTGGCTCCCACGGGATTCGTTCCGCCCAGTGCAGAGATGGAGCAATAAGTGGTGGAGGCTGGTGAGAAACTGGTGGGGTCTGTGCTAGCTAAGTCGTAAGGATGGGTGCTCACATCTCCCCTTTTAGAACAAAACTGCACTAAACCCATGGCAGACCCCCCAGCCCGAAATACAAAGTTAAAACAAAAAAGGGTGGAAAACGTACATGACATTTTGCCCACCTGCCAGCCAGCAGCGCCACCGAACTCGGTGGGACGGTACCTAAGTGCTCCGCAGGGAAAACTTCAGCTTCTGGGCAGTATGTGAGTATCAGACAGAAAATAGGTGAGCTTCCTAAATGTAAGTAGTTTTTTTAAATATTAACATGTAACACTAAATGATTATTCAGTGGAAATTTGTAGAAATTTGCAGACGATATCTCAAATTTATATAAATAAATTGTATTTTACAAACTTTTCCTTCCTAGCATCTTATTCTAATGGGTAGTAACTCAGAATATACAGTGATCCGGGCAATCAGTGTGCTTGCTTCACGCAGAGGAAATGCAGGCTTCAAAATACCTGCCTCAAATTGTTTTACAGACACAGTTTTTGCTGTAGTGGGCTGTTTTCTTAATGATTGTCTAGAGGAAAAAAAAAATTATTGAAATGATGGATTAGACCTGTCTTACAATATTCACGCAAAAACCCACTCATCTCTGCGGTGAATTGCAACAGGCAGGCCAGGCTTTGGAAGCATTATGAAAATCCAGGACTTCAGCAGGAAAAGCTGGGATGGGAGGAGATCCTGAGAGTGAAAGGAAATGTTAAGAAAATAGAAGCTTACTAGTATTTTTTTCACTGTAGGAAATTCGTTTTACTGTTACGGGAAGAGCCATCCAAGACCTCGGTGCTCTCAGACCCTCACGTGAATAAAGTTGACAGTTTTATCATGGCTGTGGTGGTGCTGGGGTTTATATCCACAACTTCATCCTCACCAATAGATCTATCTGCTTGGCGCAGTAGGGAAAAAATCCTGGGATAATTTTGTTTTCTTTGCATCGGTGGGAATTTATAGTGTGAAATTCCCAATTTTTTCCTTTAAATTTGTCTTGCTACATTCCTGAGCCCTTCAAAATACCATGAACCACGTCCTTTAAATTGTGAAAGCTGTCACTGTTGTGCCTATAAATATTATTTTCCCCTTTTGGCTTTTCATCTTTTCTCTCTTCCTTGATTTTAAACAGGATCCAGCGCTTTCATTCAATTTTTTGGTTTTGATGTTTGAAGAAGATGGTATCTTCTCACGGGTTTCCCAATGCTGCATTTCTTTTTATATGGCTCTACATCCCCCCCAGTCCACTGGCAGGGGACAGATGACATACAGGAGTAACACCAACTGGCTCAAATCCTTCTCTCTGTTTCCCAGTGAACTGGCAGACGTACCCAGGAGCAGCCTGCAGAGCTCAGCAGAGAGCAGGAGCAGGACCACGGTGTGGTTTGGTGAGGGCACCCCCAGATGCACTGGTCCATGCGCCGCACACCAGTGAGGTTTTTCCTCCATCCAGCCCTGAAGGATGATGCCCACTTTAAAGAAACCCACAAGGATAAATCGCCAGATTAATCCATAAATAATTTTATCATCCTTATAACACACGTAATTCTCCCCAGTCCCTTCCAAGGACAAGAATTATTTCAAATTTATGTCTGGGAAATATTTAGGCACCTTACAGGATCTTTGAGAATATTCTGAATTCAGGCTTCTTTTTTTTTTTTTTTTTAGTTTCTCTGGTGCAAAGACGATTGGATTTATATTTAGTCTGTGTTTCTGTCCCTGTTTTATAAACACAGGAGTTCTGAGACAAAATAATAATAGTGTGAAAATGGACCAACCGCAGTGATGGCAAATATATGGATCGACTTTTTAGTTTATAGTTACACAGAAAATGTTTTGCTGATGTGGTGGTCCCTAATGTAAGATTCACTTTTAATTACCCAGTACATTCATATTTGAGTAAAAAAAACAAATAGATAATAGAGATAGACAGAAGGATATGAACTTCAGTGGCCATGAAACCATCGACTGGAAAACCTAAATGATGTATTTTATTAATTTAACTAAGGCAGTATTGCCATAGCTTTTCACTGCCAGTACAGTAATTTTGGAGTTTAAGCTTTTATCTTTCCGCAGAATATTTCATGCCCTTAAATCTGTGTGGTTTATTTGTCTAACTCTGCTAAATTTCTAACTGCAGTAGCAAATACTCTTTACCATTTCTAAAAGGGTTGTCAAAATCATTAGATATCAGATGAGTGTAACAAATATAGGAAAAAAAAATATTTTCTTTTCCATGTCCAGTAAATAATAAATATTTTAGATTTCATCCTTTAGCTGTTCATTTCACTTTCCAGTTGGAAGCATTACCAGTGTGTTACTAAAGAGTGGCTATAGGAAAAGACTAGACGTTAAATTACATTTTCAGCTATCTTGACAAGCCGTACTTGGCACGGCTTTCGCAGTGAACAAGCTAGTCTATATATTTCTGAGAAATTAAAACCATATGGCAACACCTTAAAAAAAAAAAAAAAAAGCCCTTCTCTGGAAGCATCCTTGGAGTTTTCAAAACGTGTATGAATTACATATAATCACATTTATTTAGAAAGGATCTGTTCGGATTAGACACGGACCCCTCCTTTCTGCTCCAAGAATTAAACTGCCCATATGCTGCTGCTGTAAGTCACAGCGGGAGATAACTTAATGATCACAGTTCTATTAATAGCCTCCACGTCTCCGAGCTGAATAATGTATTTAATTTTGGCTAAACTCAGCTTTTGTGAAGACTATTAAATTAAAGCATCGATCTGAGGATGAGAGCTTTCCACTGCCAAGGTAACTGATACGATAATATTGTCACTGGAAGGAGATCCCACTCCTCACTGCCATTTGCAAGACTGCAGAAGACTTTATGTGAAGTCAAAAAGTTCTGATAGACATTAGGTAGTGCTCTGCAAATCAGTACTGGAGCAGACTTGGAGCTTCCCTTTGCCTGCTGGCTCTGGGACAGCCGGCACAGCTCCTGGCAAAAAATCACATTCGGGACACGGGAACGGGGAGGTGGAGCACAAGTGGGCTCAGGGACCTCGCCAACACGTGCAGATGTCCCTTCTAGCCAGACACTATTGTATTCCTTAATAAGTTCATCAGGGATTGTTTGATATTAATATTTAGGGCATCTCTAATTTCTCCAGGGCAGTGAGGAGGAGCTGGGTCACAGTGCTGCCTTCTCCTCGCGTCCCTGGGCTGGAAAAGGTGCTGGAAAAAGGTGCCTCTCTTCTTGAGTTATCTGGTGACGTTACAAGCTTTGACAAGAAGAGAAATCTCCTCCAACTCCTGCCCAGCCCAATATGTGGTCAAATACACGACTTCAGCGGAAAGCATTCGATTAGATGAATGCAGGTCTATAAAACCATTCAATTTGGTATAGATATTTTGATACAGGGAACATATTTTCAATTTTGTATTTTATGTCAGTGAGGAAGCATGTAAAAACTTTTCAGCAACATAATACCCTAAAAACCAAAGCCTTCAATTTTCCCTCGCCTCTGTTCCTATGTACTTCTTGTATATTTGCACATTTGGATATAATGACAATTAGTTCTGTGCTGCGGGACTGGATTGATTTCGCTTTCTGGGTCTCGTCCAGCTAAAACGTTGCAGGTTCAAACACAGAAGGCTCTGGTTAATGAACTCCAGAAAGTGTAAAATGCTGAGGCCCCGCAGTTACACGATCACCCTTCCGAACAGAAGCACTAATATCTAACAAGGCCAGCTACTGTTCTACCCTTTAGAAGAAGCTCATAAAAAGTAGGTTTAATTTGTCTGGGAAAAATAGACTTTAAAAAAAAAAAGTGGTATAAGTTCCCTGGTGGAAAAACATGCTTCTATTATGAAGCCTTCCCACCAAATGTCTTGGAAATTAGGCAAAGTTAACATGTCCAGTTGGAGCCGAGCCAGGAAATGAACAGTGGATGTTCTCTTGTAAAAATCCTGAAAGCTGCAAGTAACCCATAAACAGTTTGCAGAGTGAGTCAAAATGGACCGTTTTATGTTCCCTAATGGAAATACAGCTTATTTGTACATGGATTCAAAGTAACAATGTGATGTCATCAAATGATTTAAGGTCAGAAGCATAGCAAGAGTCAATATACAGCCGTGGATGGAAACATCCTATTCTTACTGAAGAATTTTGGAGGAACCACCAACACTAGGCTTTCTCTTGGCCCTTTGGAGCTGGTACAGGAAAACCTCAGCAGCTCTATTCCTGGAATTGCAAGGTGGGAAGTTTACTGTTACCATCAGTCTAAGGAGGGCTTTCAGGAATATAAGTAAAGTTTGCATTCGCTTCAGAAAACAGAGGAATTTCCTGCAGGAAAGCACACCTTTGGCTGCTGCGGCCAAAGGAACCATCTGTGTTCACTGTTATCTCCAGAGTGAACACCCAGGTTTGCAGATCAGATTCAAAGCACAAACGGTTTTGAATCAGATATTTCGATTCACAGATCTGCTGCAGAAAAAAAGTGCCCACCTGAAAACGTGTCCCTTGAGGATGGAGCTTCCTCCAGAGTGCGGGGAGCTGGGATGTCCCTCAGCCTTTGGCTTACAGCCAGAGGCCCCTTCCTTACGTTCTGAAATGTGAGACTTGATCCCTTCTTTCACAATATGATTTTAATTTGTAAAGTGGTTTCGAGCCTGTGGCAGAAAAAACAGAAGGTTGAAGCGTCGTCCAGCACTGATACACAGTTTTTCCAAAGCTTTAGAACCAGATGAGCTGGGAACAGTCCTTCTGTTTTCCTTTCGAAGGCAGAACACAGCACTGGAAGGTTCAAATGAGGCTCTTGCAAACAGGTAAAGGAGAAAACTTTTGCCCAGGCAGTATAACTCCCATAGATGATTGAGAGCAGCAAAAGCTTGTTCATCAGCAGTCATCTGCAAACAGGCTGAACAAGCCTCAAAGCTCAAGTTTCACTGAATGATACTTTTTTTTTTCCCCTGAAACTGTCTTAATGAAAGAATGCTTCCTTCTTAGCTTCCTGGAGTAAAGTTTGACAGTGACTCTTGAGTCATTTCTGCTATTTATCTCACATTATTTTGTTCATTACTGTCACACTTACTGCTATGATAAGAAAACATATGTACAATTTCGATGAGGGATGTCTTGCTTTGCACTCGGTTCTAAGCGTTACCATTCATTCAGAAACATAATAAAAACTGGTCTAACAATTGCTAACGGAAATAACCATTCTATGATTCTATGATTTCAGAGTTAGTCTCAAATTCAGGGTGAGTTTGGGAACCTAAACTGGTATTTGAACTACATGTCCTGGTCTTGGTAGGAATATTAAAAGCCTTATCAGAAATGGTCTAGCTGACAAGAGGGGATGAAAGGAGAATCTAATTAATTAATATAAAAGACTCCAGTTCAATAACAAACCTCAAGATACATACACAGAGCACAGAGGTCACTCAGGTATCTCTCCAGGACACTGCATTGCTCTGTGCAGACCCAGCTGGATTTCCTTTGCAGATGTTTTCCTACATGGTTTGTGGAAGTGAGTAGGATGATCATGATTTTTACAGACATACACGGGCGCAGCAAAATGACATGAGATTACTGTGGTCAGCTGGAGGTAAACAGCAGCATATAGCAGATTTCTCTTCCCTGACTTCCAGCTCTTAGGTCATTCTTTACTCTACAGATTGTATGGTCTGTTTCTCTAAGAAAATTTCTGAAATAAGATGAGAGCTTACTCTCTGAAAAACATGGGAAATCTTCAGCCACATACTGAGAAATTGTTGGGAAATATTAACACTCAGCATTTATTGTTGAAAATTAAACCAATGATTTTCAGGGACTTATTCATTTTGAAGGAAACCTTTAAATCCGTTCCACTTACTGATATTTGCAAGCACTCATTTGTCTTCAATTCTGGCAGGAGGTTAGTCGCAGATTCAATGGAACAAGTCACTATTTAATCACCTTTCTGTATTTCATGGTAGCTGCCAATTAGAAGGTGGGAGAGAGGCATGGATAAGCTAGAACCATATGGTGCACTCTAAAAGTAGATAATTTAGGAATGACATTTATTTGTATAAAAAATAGTGCCTTCTCTTACCTACCTGTTAGGCATGGCCCTTTCATGAATCTTGCCCACAGTTGCAAGAAAAGCAAATTGGAATAAAATGAGATGCCAAGAACAGCACTTGCTGGTTGGGAACATTACTGTTTTATTATAGGAAAATACCTGTATCACACTCATAAAAAAACTATTAAAAATGTAGGTAGCCTACCCTTTCTACCTCCTTCCACATACCCACACCTATGCACAAAACCTCCCTTTCTTCTGCGCCCCAATTTCAGCCAATTTCTTTATGAGGGTTGTGTCTAACCGAGCATCAGGAAAGTCACAGACAAAGAAGGGTATGAGCGGGAGGAATCTTTCGTTTCTGTTATGGTTCCATAAAATTTCAGTTCAAAAAGTGTAGTCTGGGATGCAGCAAGGAGTTCACATCCACAACGTCCACATAGGAGATGGAGTTCCTACGGACCCACATACACACAGCACCACGGGTAGACTTGTACCCTTTGTACCTGTCCTGCAACAAGTAGATGTGATTCTGAAAGATTTAAGTAGATGTACACTCAAACGTTGCTGAGAAAGAAAAATTCAAGAGGAGAATTAACAAATTGCCTTCCTCTTCAGCCTTTCTGTTGAGTTGCGTGGAGCTAGAGTTGAGCAGAAGCCACTAAATGAAGCAAGGAGTTTAAAAGTTGTTTTCTTGCAAGTTGACTGAAACCAAATATACTTGATAACAGAGCAAAGTCCTTGTAGGAGCTGAGCCGAGTCTTTCACACATTTCCTCAGGTAGGAAACTTCTGTGCAACATTTCAAAGCAACGTCCCTCCCATTTTTCTTAAAAGAGCTCTTTGGTGACTCCCTAGGTTGTGGTTTCTGAGTCCCACAGGCTGGACACGCCACTGGTTCTTTATAGGACATGGTGTATGGGAGTCTCTCAGGACGTATTTTCCCTCGTTTTCAGATCCATACTCCCACCCTGTGGCACGACCTGGCCTGTAAAGCCAACAGCAGACAGAGCTCCCTCGCTCCAGCCAGGCTCCCAGCCTCGCTCTTGTACACCCTCCTGCCTCCAAGCTTGGAAAAAAAGGAGCAGGATGGGTCAGGGAACTGCACGGTGCAAAGAGGACTCCATTCAAAACTGCTTTAGAGCAGCAAAAGTCCTCTCCACTCACGGCAAAAAAATGAAATTAAATTCACTGTATCAAGAAAGATCCTCTGGATTTCCATCAGAAGGGACAGAGGAATTTCATACCTGGAACTCCGCCAAAGGCTGAAAGATCTTGTAATTTTAATGTCTGCGCCAGACTGTGTCGTTGCACTACGACATTTTCATTTCCAATTAGAACACACGTGCCCTCAAATCGCTGCGCATACAACTGCCCTGCGGAGCCTCTCCCGGAGGGCGAGCACAGCAGTTCTTGAGAGCTATTATGTCTTCAGCTGACCATGGGTTCTCCACTTCCAGAGCCCCAATTTTTGTTGTGCCACTGTAAATCTGGAGAAACTCCAGTGATTTCACTGAACTCGGGCTACTGGAAAGCCAAAGTAAATACAATGAGTTGTCAAAGGAGTTATATCACATTGGCACTAGAGTAACTGAAAGCATAATTTGCGCTATTTTTTAATAATACGATGTCTTAGATCATTAGGAATGAGGTCCTGCACACACATACGTGAGTAAATTTCGTCATGTGACTAGCCCCTGTGCTGTCTATTTATGTGAAGAATGTGAATATGCCAGATGTTGGGACTTCAGCAGAAACCACCTTGACTTACACCAGCTAAAGTTCTGGTTTACTATGCTCGTACAGAAAAGTGTCTGCTGGATTGGACCCTTCTGATAATGTCCCCAGGAGCTGACAAAAATAATAGCTGAGAAGCCTTGAAAATGGTTTCTAATGAAATCTGTTGAGTAGAAAATCTTGAGGCTTATGGGTGGGGTGGTGGGGCTGGTGAAAGATTTAAAAATCGGACTGGCTTTGCGTGACAGTCTCAGAGTCAGATGAGAGATGAGACTTTTGGCTCCTCTGAACTATTTGGCATTAAAATAATATGAAAGTCTGGAAGGAAGTTACAATTCAGAAGGGAGTCCTTCAAGTTCAGATAACCTTTGCACTAGCAGCATCTCACCCCTTGGTCCTCCTTGTGAACCAACAATGAAGATCATTCCTGTCGCAGCCACTGGGAATGCGTAAGCAAAAAGGAAGCCACTGAAAGGAGGAATTGAAAGGTGAGATCCTGCTCCCACTGAATTCAGTGGCAACCCTTTCACTGACTTCTAAATTGTCACAATTTTGCCCTAAATTAGGTTCCAGTGACAAAATTTTGCAGGGCAACGTGGTATGATTGAGGTAAAGCGTTGAACTCATTTCTTCGATGTAAACTATTTCTGGGGTATAGGAATGAGGAACGGAGTTTGCTGGGGGGTTGTTTTCCATGAAAAGGTATGCCAATACACCTTTAAAAAATACATTCCAGAGAAAACATAAGGAAATTAAGTTTGGGTACGGCTACGCAGCCATTTCCCCCCTCCCTCAGCCCAGATTCACTTAGAGACATAAAACAATGTCGTGATATTTCATTTGAAGGGTCCTTTCTTCAGCCTTTTAGAAGCAAATTTTACCTTGCATATCATTGTAAACAAAGAAGTAAGAAAATCAATTCATCACGGGCTTTTCTGAAGTCAAGAGAAAATTAGCACACACCAATGGTTATAAATCGATTTCTGAGGGCACGGACCAGTAAAGTGCATTTCTTATTTGCCCCCATCTACTTGCGTGGAGTTTCCTACAGGTCAGAAGTTGCACGAGCTAAGGTCAGCCCCCGGGGGGTACAATCTGCAACACAGGGCCTTCATTGCAGAGCTTCCCTGCCACAAGGAGCAAAATATGTTTTCCTTGGCCAGAGGAACTGTATGAAATAAATTATTCTGCAGCCAGTCTGACAGAGCTGGGCACGGGGTACAGAGAACTGGACAATTTCCCAGTGGCCTCTTGCCTAGAATTTGTTCTGAATGCACGAAGCTGAGCAGGATTAGCAGAAGACAGATGTGGATAGAGGGTATTAATTCCCAACTGGAGTTTATCTCTCCACGTCACAAAAGGAAGATGAGTTGCTTCAGCAAATCTCACTTAGCAGAACTCAGCGCGGCTTCCACCAGAGCTGGAAAATGCAGACGGGTCCGTCGTAGCGTGTTTAAGGTGGTTGTTCTCAGACCTCGTGTCTTATCACATATTTCACGGCTGTGCAGAAAGACTCTTGGGTTGAATTCGTTGCTGGTGTAACTCTATCAAAGCCATGTGTGCAGGTCTCCTGAAAATTATGGGACAGTGTGAACCTTACAGCAACAGCAGTTATCTGATAAAGGGGAAAAATAAGACATATAATGTTTCTTTTGCTATCAAATACGTGTTTCCATTTCGACCAGGAAAAAAAACCAATCCCCTTAGCTTTTTCTTTTAGACATTAAAGGTCAGATTAAAAAAAAATATTTTGGCATCTAATACCTATTGAATTCAAGGGCAACCAATGTGAAAAAATCCCCAGCGAGATGAACTCACAGTGTTTCGCTTTCAAAAATATGATTGTGTGTGAGCAGGTGCATAAATATTACGTTCTCTTCTCTCCTATTTGACTCTAGTCACGTACCTGTCCTGCTCTCATTAGGATAGCATCAGATTTTGCTCCCTCATACCTGTGTGTCTCCAAAATCTTTTAACATATTTAATGTTTGTATGCACACACTTAATAAAAGCAAGAAAGGCAGAGCAGGAGCTTTATACTTCTCTCTGCCCTGCAAAAATATTAATGTGATTTTACTGAATTCACATTAGCGGCTTTTGTATTGGCCAAAACAAGAAAACCTTATAGTTGGATGAATTCCTGGAGAATCTGATGGTTAAGAAAGACACTCTGATTTTTACATTGAGAATCCAGTCTGGGTCCAGTCTCTCTTTCTCTGAGTTGTTCTGCACATCTACTGAAAAGGAAAATGCTATCATATGGGAAAAATCACTTCCAGAAGTTGTTTCTTCACTAGGTCATACAGTAGCTGCTTGGAAGGACAAATGAGAATCAGAAGCAATGCGAGGTGGTGGTTTCATAGACTGAAATTTTGGCTGCATTGCTTACTAAGATTTTTCTCCTGCCTGAAAAGTGAACATTTTAAAACAACTGAATCCCACATTTTATACGGCAAACTGGGAAATGTGCTCCTTTCAATCTTTAAACTTGCAAATCTGAGAACTAATACAGCAAAAGTTTATCAAATGTGAAAGGCAAACCCTACATTATTAAAAGTGAGAGGAAGGGAATTCTTTTACAGCACTGGTGAGTACTTGAGTGTTTTTTCAGAATGCCTGACTGTTATTTCATCTTGAACATCCATTCAGAGTAGTTGGGAAGCCAAAGCCCAGCAGATATCTCCTGCCGCTCGTTGGACATACCTGGTACGTTATTGGATAGTTAAGTGGATAATGGTGTGAAATAAGCCTATAAAAACCAACACACTTCATAGTTAATATTTTTTCAGAGTATAGTTAAGTTACTCTGACACATCTGTCATAACTCTTATGGGGAGCTTCATAATGTGTCTGATCTTATATACTCAGAGCTGTAATGTATCTCTTGAACTGCAGTAGACCTATGGAAACTGAATACCCCCAGGTCAATGGCAATATGCTTTATAGTGTCAATATAATATACGGTTACAGTGGTACCGTGTAATAATGCCAAGGTCTCATCTTGTTCTAAAGGATCTTCTTTTCCACCTGTGCACTGGCTTAGAAAGCTTTGTGATTCGTTTTCCTGGAGGAGACCAGCCCCGAGGTGGGATTCTGGCTGCCCTAGCACGGTGCTCTCAGCCTGATAAAAGCCCTGATTCCTGCATGCATCAACCTTGCAAGAAACACTGAAAACTCCTAGACAAGGAAAGGACAGCATTGCAGAGTCCTCTGAAGCTGATGAATGCTTTCATGTACTGGACTGGACAGTGAGGTAAGAATTTCCAGTCTGAAAGACAGTCCTACCATTACATTTTAGCTAAAAATGCTCTAATTGAAAGTGAAAAAATAGCACCAGCGTCTTATTTTCCATAGCTGAAAAAAAAAAAAAAATCTGTTGTCAACCTTCTTAAATCCTTAGCTGGGGGGTCCAGCCCCAGCAGGCTGCACCGGGAGAGGGGAGGGAGGGAGGACGCAGAGGAGCCAGGCAGGTCCGTGGCTCCATCGTGTCCTGGCTTAGTGGGGACAACCTCCTCTGCGTGTGGACTCAGAGATGAAAGGCACTGAGCAAAACCTCCCCAGAGCCCTGCCACTTCCTCACATAGTGATGGACACTGATTTCATGTACTGCTGGCCTCCTGCAGACAATTACTCAACTCCTTGCCTTACATCAACACAGCATCTCTACTGCAGCTGAGGAACTGTGCCAGTGCAGAGAGAATGATCGTGAAACCTCCAGCCTCTCTCCAAACTGAAACACCAAAAGGAGCAGCTGTCCACTGAGCATGCTGGGAAAACCAGACATTAAAGTTCCCAAGTAGGGATTGCAGAGCCTGACACAAACTGCAATTTTAAAAATTCTGCCTCATTAACCTATTACATTTGGGTTTTAATACTTTGTTGAGACAAAAAACACTTAACAGCAAAAATCTGCTTTCTAGATGAAAGTCAATTTGCATTATTAAACTTTATTATAAACTGGTAGAGGCTCTAGAAGAAGTTAAAGAAATAGGACCTATGCATTAATTATAAACTTTATGATATGGCTCAATATTCCAGGACGCTTAGGAAGTTGGTTTTGTGCTGAGTTCCTGGGATGATTTATCTGAGCACTGGTATGATGATAACTGCAGCTGTTACAAAGAATCACTTTCCTCTGCATCACCCATCAGAGGCTTTTTCTAGAGTTCCTCTAAGCAAAACAATAATTTCAGTCTGGTTTTGGAAGTGACCTTTTTCTGTCCTCAAGCTGCTGTCCATGCTCTCAAACTAAGAGGAGCAGAGGGGCAAAGCGAGAGATTTGAGTGATGAGCAGGTCTGGTACCTCTGGGTCTCAGACCCCTAAAGCTAGGGGATTCCCTATGGGTGCGAAGTGTGAAGTTTGGAAGTCTTAGTTTTCACTAGAAAACTCGGGGTCTGGGCTGGCTTTTGCTTTTTTCATCCACATCAAAGGAGAAGATTCTAGTGTAGCAGCCAGTTACTGAAATTATTCCTGTATAAAAGCAATGGAGGCTGTGCTGGATTTCTATGCACTTCAAGAACGAGTGCTACTTTACAGGTACCTGTGATTAATTCCTGTAGTTTTAAGTCAAATTGTCTCACAGACACTAAGCTCTGCTTCGTGTTAAGTGTTGACTTCCAGGATTTTGGCTGAGCTCAGCGAGGAGATGGGAGTCATTTCCAAGGAACAGACCCAGCTCTAGATTCTGCTTTCAAAGAAACCCAAGGGTGCCTGGACTCAGAATACTTCTTCAAACCTAAAACATTCTCCCTGGCTTGGACAAAAAAAACCCAAAAAACAACTCCAGCTTGCAAGACAGAGGGAAAGCAGCTGAGTTGAATTCTGAGTTCTCAATAATGGTTTTCAGCTTTGGTATTCCCTTTTAATAGAGATGCCTAACATTATCAAATGATTGGAATGGGTACTTCAAACATGGAGCAGACATCTAATCATATGGCTACAGGGACAATTCTTCAGCCCTGGCATTCAGCATCTGTCTCTGCACAAAAGCAGGTAACTCAAGAGCCTCTTCTTCAGATGACAAGGGTATAAACTTTACATACTGCACAAAGGGTATAACCATCACACACAGCACAAGGTTGATAACTAAAAGGGTTAAAGGTGGGTTTCCACCTAGAGGCTCTTCTTCAAAAATGAAATGGAATCGAATGCAAGAAAATTAAATCAAATCAAATGCTCCATTCTACCCTTCTGATAGAGCGGTGCTAAAAGGTTAACTGACAAAACGTTCTGCTCTCGGGCCGATCCTGTGGTGGCTCTGTGGTTTCCGCCTATATAAATTTGATAATATTTTACAAATGCAGTATATGAAATATATTCTTAACATGTGTTTAATACATTTACAATCTATTAAAATGAAAAACAGAATATGCTTCAAATACTGCTTGGGTATTTGCTTAATGCAGTATGTCTGGAACATGTTAAACATTATTTTAGAGGTAATTGAAACATTTCACACACATTCACCCTGCGTGCTGGATGTGTGTACTGCTTGCACTTTGGGGCCAAATCTTGCCCCGAGCACACAGCCTGAATATCCAGGCTGAGGACCAAGAGGGTCTGTCAGCCTGGCATTTCCCTGCCTGCAGAGCTGCTCTGGTCCCCGTGGCTCTCCCCAGGAACTGTAGTTCCTCTTTCCTTCACCCCACTGGCACTGGTCCAGGGGGTCCTCATTGGTGTAGGTGTCTCCGCATCTCTCAGCTTCATTTTTGCTAAATAAATTAGATCCAAATTTACACTGGGCAGCCGGTTACCAAGTTACTGGGTATTATTTCAGTTCACTTCAGCACATAGCCTGTCAAAGCGGCCATTAAATACTTCTCAAATGAATATTTATGTAAATACACACGGTACGAGAATATTCCTGTGTAAGTATTTGCTTAGTTTCACAACATGTTCCTCTCGCTCATGCCAATGTTCCCAAAAAGTGAACAAGGTGTATAGAATAATGATGGAGAGAAGCCCTCGTTCCTGCTCAAATAAATGGTCACAAAGACTTGATTATAGCACTTTCCTCATTATCTCTGTATAACCATTTTGAGTGCCTGGACAAGGCAGGATGATTAATAAACTATATGTACCTATTTAAGGTGATAGAGTGGCTATTGTTGCTCCAGAGAATCAGTACAGTTTAATGGAAAAGAGTGAAAAAATGTGTTTATTTCCAACTTGGAAGCAAAACTGTGGCACGTCCCCAGCATCTGACATCTCTATGCCATTTCCTTCTCATTTTCAACTGTGCACAGTATGCACTTTTCAGCCTGGGAATCTAAGCTTAACTGGCCAGAGTGCTTTATGTTTTCCCATTCTTTACACCTAAATCAACAAATTATGTAATAAATATTGAAGGAGATAGTAGTTACACTTCTAGCTGGCTGTCGGAAAAGCTGTACTTCGTGCTGAGAGACTTGCTGCTTGGAAGAAGGCCATTTGTGTACAATGCAAACTGCTAAAGCTGAGAAGTCAGAGCTTGCTTTGCTCACATGTGGATGTTTTGCTTAGTACTCAGGATCCAACCTCTTCAGAGCTAGGAAAGCAAATTAATTTTGGACAAAAAAAAACATGAGAGATGAAAAGGGAGAAGATCCCTCTGCTCACGAAAGTGAGATAACAGCAATACTTGGTGGTTTTCTGTCTCGCTTTTAGTTGGCAGTCTCATACAATATGGACCTTGATATCTCAACTTCTTTTTCCCAGTGGATCCTTCACTCCATCTACCTCCTCCTCCTCGCTTTTTTAATCTTTTTAAAATCCTTTCCCTTTGCCAAGTAATGTGGGCAGCTATAAATTTGTCCTGGTGGTGGTAGACTACAAGCTATTTATCATTTCAACTTTGGTCGAGACACAAATTTTAGCTCGGAGCCATTAGAAGGAAAAAAAATTCATCAAAGCTTAAAATAGACTAAATTAGGTCTCATTAGAGTGGTTTGTGGATGTTTAATAATTTCTGTATGATCTTTTTTCTATGGCTCCTTCATTGAGTTATCTTGGTACACACATTCAGGTAAGATGTCCCTTGAATTCATATGAGAAAGTAGATCAACCAGTTTCTAAGAACAGCTCAAGTCAGAGAGCATAATTTTAGTGTATCATATACTGTCCCTCTTTGCATTTGGGTTGTATCTCAGGCAAGCAGCTAATGGAAAGGAGAAACTATATCCTGTATTCCATTTTTTTTCAAAGGAAATAACTTTTTTTCCCAATGCAAGGTTGTGATGTTTGGTGGGTTTTTTTAAAAATAAGAATTACTCCACATTATTTATTTATAAATAAATAAAACCCCCTCTTCTTTACAGCTGTATTAATGTGATCTACTCATGCAGTCAGATGCTTCAAGACATTTTGTAGGAAATTCACCTGGAAGAGGGTTGCAGGCAAGTAGTACGTATTATTAAAGGTTCTTGCTAAAATAAGATTACTAATTTTAGTCATAAATGTCTTATGTATCTCACCAAGACTTGAAAGACCATCTTGATGGCAAAGGCATCTCTACCAGATTCTGAACACCCCCATAAGGCTCTTATTTGAAGACATTTTTCATGTTCATGGCAGATCCTAAATGTAAATGTTGTCATTGGTACCAGCCTGTGATCTGAATAAACCAATAAATAAATAAATCATACTGAGTTGAAAGAGGCCAGCACGGCAAAAGCCACAAGACAATTTCTCTGAGCAGTGCACAGCGGGGGAAGCGAACGTGTGTCCAGAGATACAGAAGCAAAGATCCCACAGTTGGTGCATCAGAGAAGGGGAGCAGCTGCACTGCTCAGATTAGCAGTGATTGCTTCTGGACTTTGCACTGACACGAACTCAGATCCTAAATAAGCCACAGCTGCTTTCTAGACGGGCTTAGGAATCATTTCTAGTTCCCTGGATGAGGCACATCATTAACTCTTTCTCCTTGGCTTACAGACTACTTCTGGAATCTCTGATTCTCTGTAAAGTTTTCTTTCTGAGCATTTTTCAACATTCTCTGAGGGGTAAAGAAGGGCAAAATCTACCTAATTGAATTTGCCTCTCATTTTAAATCGCTCAGTGTTCACACCACTGTGAAACGGAGACATGACCAGCAAAGAACTTTAGTTTATGTGCCTTACATTTTTGGCAAGTCAGGTTTTCTTCCTTGCCTCCTCCCTTTCATCTCTCCTTCTCCTCCTTCAACCCACTCCATCCAAACCCAACGTGCCCTTTTCAGCCCAGGAGCCTAAAGGATAGTTTATAGATTACGAATTTGAATAAACTTCATTTCAACAGCAAACAAGCAAAAAATAACCACATTGGTGTCAGATTCCTGATAAATATTAGACCTGACGTAGGTTGGGGTTTTTCCTTGGACTTCTGCTTGCTGTTTGCATTTCAGGAATCCATTTTTTTTTTTATAGTAGGTCTTTTTTTTTTTTTTTTTAATGAGTTGAAAACTTGATGTCATTTTCCAGCCTGTAACCACAGAGTGCATTCTACTCACTGCTAAATGACACAGTCAGAAGCAGAAACCTGGCTGGTCTGTCTGAAACCATGTCTTGAACATATGAGTCTCTCTATCTTTATCTTTCATAATACAAGAAGGAGCGTTAAACAAGGGCCACAGCTCATGGGTCATCGTGGCAGCTAATTTTACAGAAAAAAAATATACTTGAGTATTTAATTATTTTATTTTATTTTACTTTATTTTATTTTATTTTATTTTATTTTATTTTATTTTATTTTATTTTATTTTATTATTTTATTTTTCCAACATTTTATCCTGTTGAGTCCTCAAAAAGCAGGCTAGTGTCTGAGTAACAAGACATGCATCTACTTTGCAAAGCAGTGGAGAAATTTCCACATGAAAAGCACTGAAAGCTGCCAGTGCAGGAATTATGTAGCTCAGGCAGAACTTATTAACCACAAGACATTTCTGAAATATCAACCAGATTCTCTGCCCCATCCTATGCTGAGTTTTACCTTCATATATGAATCAGCTCATGCAATTTTTAAAACAGAGCCTGGCAAAAGCAGGACAGGAGGCAGGAGTCCTCATGTGAAAGAAACGGGCCAAGACTGATTTTATGTAAGGTGCAGAAAGGACAATAAAATGAGAGACTCTGAGAAAATTATAGTTCTTCAAAAAGGGGTGAGATTATGACAGATTGCACTTTCCAGGTCTAAGAAGCCTCAAGTTTTTTTTCAGAGCAATGTTTCAAATATAGGAGTGGCTGAACCGCAGAGAAATCTGACTGCCTACATTTTCCAGTGAGTGTCTCTTTGAAAACAGGTGACTTTGCTGGTGTGGAATGAGAGGTTTTAAAAATCTGTTCAGTGGCTGAATCTAAAATAAAGCTTAATCAGGACGTGGGAGTCCTGAATACCTCCCGCTACTCAAAGGTTCAGCTTCTGAAATCTTTACGCAATACAATTAATTTCAGCAGACTCTGAATAAAACTGTTCGGGTCGAATCCGAATGAATTAGGATTTATGAGCCTAATCCTGCACATTTCACTGAAATTGTGTGCTTGGGCCAGTGGTCCCCTCTACATAATGCTTTTCATTACCTCGAAGGGGACAGGGTCAGTGCACAGGTGGGTTAGAGCCACTCAGAGGAGCAAAAGAGCAACCAGTGAGTTCACTGTATTGTGGGACTGGCTGAAAATGCTGGGCAGTGCTGAGCAACCAACCCGGAATTGAGAGATTTGGCATCGCATCCCTGGGGAGACTCGCCGCATCTTCAGCCCTGACACAGCATCCTCGTTACATCTGAGCTGTGGTTATTCTAAAAGTCCTGGACAATTTCTGAAAAACACGTTTTTCAATTTGATTGAATTTTAGTGGTGGTCAGCTTTGTTTTGCTTCTCTTGTTCTTCTCAGTCTATTCCCCTTTTCAGCCTTGTTTTGCCTGCTTTCGTTCAGCCTGTTCTCCTCTCACATTGAAGAGCACCTGAGGCAGAGTCCACCTTTGATTCTGTGTTTAGCTCAACAGTGTCCTGCCCGAGACCTCCACATCCCACTGACCAGCAATAAAGCCAATGGTGTTGTTTCAATAGCATTCATATCTCATTTGTGAATATTTCTGAAAATATTGCAGGAGTGAATTTATGATAACACCTAGTCCTGGCAAGTGAGTTCTGAACTGATAAATACCAGAAGATTGAAGAAGCATTGCAATCATGTTATCAGGCAGCAAGTGCATTCATTTGATCTCTGTGGCCAGCAAAAATAAACAAACAATTCCGAGTGTTAAATACCCTTAATCAACTGATCAAAAATAACATATACTTATGTCAGGATTTACTTCTTCCAATTATTCAGAAATATTTGCCTTAGGGTTTTTTTCCCTACTGTATGTCTCTTCCCAGCATTGCATTATCTTCAAGAAATCTGCAGCTGCTCCACCTAAGGCTGTGGTCTGAGATGGGCTGGGCATGTTTATTTGTACTTAGACTGGAAACCTCCAAAAATAAATTAAAGACCAGGTGTATCGAGAAGTGATGCTCAGTGACTCAAGAGGTGGCATCTCGCCCATTGAGTCAACACTGCATTGATGATCTGGCACGGAGTGAGGACACAATGTCTTCTTGCTTGTGCCTTCTGCAAGACAAGGCATAAAACTTCCAGTTGTTCACACATAATATAGCATATTGTTTTCTTTTACTTTTCTTAGGTTCCACTCTGTAAGCTTGCACTCGTGAAAATGAATCGTGGTTTTCTCAGTAACAGAGGAGGTTTGATGGAAGAAGAAAATGTGAGCTGCCTTTAACCCTTAGCTACTCAACATTTTGTCAGAGAGCCCAAGAAGATGATAGTGCTAGAACATCTCAACCTGGGTGTTACCTACTTCCAGGCAGCCTTAAATCTTGAGGAGCTGCCTGGACTTTTAAGCCTGGATTCGCTTTATCCTGATGAATAACGGCAACAGCAACCGTCTCTGTCCTTCCCAGTAAGATGCATTTCGCTCCCAGCACTACTCCCTTGCTGGTGGAGGGAACAGAAATCGCATCTGATCTGCAGCTACCAAGATGAGTCAAGACTACTGCTGATAGTGTTTGTTGTACAAATATTGCTCAGACAAAATAAACAGAATGATCACTGATGGCAGTCTCCCTTAGCCACCGCAGAAATGGAAGGGTCATCTATTTTGGTGGTCAAGCTGCAAATGGGCAAACGTGATCTCAGCTTAACCCCAGTACTGACAGTGACACCACACTCTACGGCAGCCAGGAGCAGGAATGTCGGGGGGCCAGGCCAACACTGATTTTCCATCCAAAACCTAAAGGAAAATAGATTGCAATGCATGCTGTGAGAGCAGCTTCCATATTTACATTTCCTGAATGAACCAGCCTTTCAAGGGGGTTGTCATGCCCAAATCGATATGGCAGGAACGCGCCGACAGTCATGCTACTGCAGAATGGACAGCCACTGGTGTGGCCCAAGGCAAACACCTCCCGCCGTGACAGAGACGTTCATGGCAGCCCGGCTACACGACTCCATGACCCTATTGTTGTTGACTTCCCATTACACAATTTCCACCAGCATAAATCAGTGTGTGTTCAGAGATCAAATGTGGTTGGCAGCATCCTAGTTCTTTCCGAGTTTCATGGCTGGTTAGGTCCATATTACTTCCCCAAATGCTCCTATCTTTACACTTCTACAAAATATCCACTGCTCCTAAAGAAGTTTCCAGTCTCATTCTAAATGATTTATTCTTTTTTTTTAATTTTTTTTTTTCTCTAAGAAAGTAAAATCTGTGTGCTTTCTTATTAAGCCACTTTATTCTTGGCAGGCTTTGAAAAAAAGCCCTACTTCAGCAATTTAAGCTTTTCTTCCTGGAGGCACAATACTCAGACACGAGGAAAAGTAAGTCGAGAAGACAAAATAAACATATTTTTCAGGAAGACTCGAAGCCAACTGGAACTTTCAATGAATGATTGAGAGACTAGCTGCTTTTGATATGCACAAATACATCCCAGTAATGCATACCCCATGCAGGCACACACCACATCGCTGGATACTGCAGAGCTGGAGAGGCAGAGGGGGAAAACTATAATAGATATTGTAGTTTGTCCCCACAATGGCTTTGAAGTACATATACAGCTCAGTAAATGTTGTACAAGTTCATGGGTGATGAAATTGAATCCGTATTGTCCAGACAAAAAGGAGGAAGGGAAAAGAACCGCTGGTTTTCAGTTCTTCATAAAATGTTCCAGAATAATCTAGGATCCAGAGTGCTTTACGAAATCCTAAAGCTTGTATTTACTTTCTACTGTCCAATTATTTGCTTAAATAAGAGGAGATAAAGATGGCTGTATTTATATTGTGGTCTTATTCACACCAGATTTGTTAAAAATTGAGGCAGACATATGGGTGGTATGAACAGCCGTTCTCCAAGGAGGTTAAAGGTGCTGACTACTGAATACCAACCAGGTCCATGGCTCTTGGCAATAATGCCTTTATCTGTGAGCTTTGAATTAGTATATTCAGGATCTTTAGCTGTGTACTGCACTCTCCCATATTCTTCAGACTGAAGCATTTTTATCCAGCAAAGAGAATCTAAATGCCTATTTGGAAGACTGCATCAAAATAAATGGTGGGAAATCAGTGGGAAAGTGATTCACATAGATACATACAAAAAATAATACTAACGAACTTGCCAAAGAGTTCTGGGCATGTAAGAAATCAGTGCCATGAAATGTCCTCGGGCACCTTGAGCTGAAGACACTCACATATCTATCATATGTCTTAGAACTGTTGTTCAAACTGACTCATGAATTTGCTCATGGATTTCAAGGCAGCTTCTTGCTCCTAATTACTTCTTTTATTGAAGACAAAAAAGCAAAATCTCTCACATAGGGATGGAAAAAAATGCATTTCATCCATGACATTGCCTGACAGTACAAAGTTTATGTATCTAACCCAACTTCAGGACTTTACCCTCGAGGTGACCAGGGAGGATGGTCTGGGTAAGGGGAACTCTGGAACCATTCCAGGCGAGTTCAGACTAGATTTGTTCACAGCGACAAAGAAAACCAGGGGATTAAAACAAACTCCAAAATCTTGGACTGTTCAAAACCAACTCAATGCCAATGGTCCAGTCTCTTACTACCCCTGTATGCAGCAGTTGAAGTCACAACAGTGGCAGAACCACACAGGGCAAGAAAGCAAACCATGATGGTGTGGAATGGGAACTTATCGCACCAGTATTAGTTACTCTGATTGCAAATATCACCTTCTGTGACCTCTGTTTACTGCCCTTGAAATCTATTCCATGACCAAGTGATTAATATGGGAGAGAGAAATACAGTTCAAGCCCAGTTCAACATGACCCGTGAAACCTTCTCTATTCAGATGGCCTCATAAATGAACAGAGAAAAAGAAACCCAGCTCTGCATCACTTCTTCTCCACTACAACTGAAATTGAATTTGAAGTTCAGGTTATGCAACAACATAGCATTGTCTCATTTTATTAAGGCCACCAGCTTCTGGAGGTCTTCGGCATGTTATTGTTCTCAATTAACACACTTCTCCTCTTTCTCTCTGGAATCTTTCCCGCTGGTTTGCATTGTAATAATACCTCCAACCCATAGTCTCTTAAGATAGATTTCAATTTGTGAGGCCAGTTTCACTTCATAACCCACTAAAGGCTGTTTAGTGTCTCCATTTAACATGCTCCATCCATTAGGAGGAAATTTGCAGAAACAAACAAACAAACAACAATTTCTTTGCTTTTTTCGTAACAGGTTCCTTTTGTGTGCAGGGTAAATCTTTACATCAGAAAAAACAGCCAGCAAATGAAGCCAGACAGTAGCTGTGTCTTTTGGCAACGGGAATAATCTAATAAAACATCACCTTTCAAAGACAAAAAGAAAAAGAAAAAAGTTTCTCTGGACACTCAGTAACGTCACCTCGGCACGAAATATATTCCACTCTTGGTTTGTGTTTTTTGGACCAATGTAGCTTAGGATGGTTGTTATCCCAAGACCATGCCACCAGAGTTGGAATTAATAATATAAACGGTGAGCCCAAGCTCTGATTGACAGCTCTGATTCTGTTAATACCTTCTAGTTGGTCTTCTACTACGGTCAGAAGTTAAAATTTATTTTGACAAGCTTTCTGCTGGTTATGGAGGCTAGAAGCTTTATACTGGGGTATCCAGTGATTAAATATCTGGCATAGATTATCAAAAACTATAGGGAAAGGCAAGGAAGGCCTCTTGATGACAAACTAGATCCTGCAGTGCATAGAACTTGGTTTTAATTAAGTTATTACCTTCCTTAATAGGAAGTAGCTGTTCCTTTGTTCTTTTGCAAGTCAGCAGACAGTAACTGAGCGTGGAATGTAAGCAACTCAATTAAGGAAAGGCTGCCTTGACGGATGCTTGCCTGCACACGGAGGTCGCCCTGCTAAAGTACCTGCTGGTTTCTGTTTCACCCAGTGGCGACTGCCTCTGCGAGGAGCAGCACGGGATTTCTGGGGTGACGGTGTCATGGCTCAGGCACATAAACTCTGCGAGGGTCAAAATGAGTAATTCAGGATTAAGAGGAGAGCTCCTGGGCTTAATCAGTGGATTCATAGTAATTAAAGGCAGAAAGCTCTATGAGTCAACCCGTTTATTTCCCAGGGCAGTGGCAGGATTGTCTCCGTAGTTCATTTTCTATAATGGTTTGTACTGGATGAGTGTTTCAAAGATGGTTTGTGAAACAGACCTCTTATTGTCTTTTTGATCACCTGTAACGGTAGCATTCAATATCCACAACAAAGAAGGCAAGAAAAGCCTATTTTTTTCTTTCACTCCCACTTATAGCAGTATCTTATAAATCTACAGCGACCACAGTTCAAGATATCATTTTGATTGAGGCCAATTTGGACTTCAGTGATTGTACTTTCAGCTCACAGAAAGTCAGTAACATCAGGATTAAGAGCAAAACCAGATCCATTAGTTTTCACCTTTAATTTTATAAAAATTACTCCAGTTGCACCAGAAAAGATCTGAGGTGTCAAGTCTGCAAGCAGAGAAGTCCTGCACACCTCACAGAGGGATGCCTGAAATAATCCGTTTTTTATCCTTTACCCCTCTGGAACATCTTCCCTGGGAATTAAATATTTCTTGTGGAGTAAAATGTGACATCAAACTCACTCCAGTCATCTAGTTGCACCTTATAGCGTTATATTATTTGATGTAGGGTAAGGTCAGAAAAGCCCCAGAGAATACTCAAAAAAAAAACCTGCTATGTAGACCATTCTTATACAAAATCAATCAACAGCAACAACCAGCCCATACCTTACCCTGCTGGTGACGGTTTGTATGAAAGTGCAGTCAAGCACAGATGCTACATATGGTCACGAGAATCTCTCGTATAGAGGGAGTAGCCACCCAAAACCAACTTCAGACTATACACTTTACAAAGAGGCAATCCCCGTGAAGGGTTTATTAGGAAAAAAGAGACAGAAAGGGTTTAAAAAAAAAAAAAAAAAAAAGAGAACAAGGCTATTTTCAAAAGTCTAAACTTTTTTGGTCAGAGGCTACATGTGAAGCTGTCAGTCATTGCTC
This sequence comes from Tauraco erythrolophus, assembly GCF_009769465.1. Taxonomy (NCBI): domain Eukaryota; kingdom Metazoa; phylum Chordata; class Aves; order Musophagiformes; family Musophagidae; genus Tauraco; species Tauraco erythrolophus. The sequence continues at coordinate 2,227,252 of NC_141484.1, forward strand.
TCTTTACGGATTACTGAACTTGTGTGCAAAGATAGTAGAACTGTTGCAATGTTTACGCTAAGGATATTTACTGTCTTTAAAGAGTGAGAATGGCAAAACTCATTTCAATAGTGAAGGAATGCTGAAGAAATGCATATTCCTTACTGTGCTGTCTGATCATCTCACTGAAGGCTGCTCAGCATGCCCCGTCCTGCACACATGGCTCATACCAGAAGAGGTATTGAACTGACACCTCACTTAAGACACACACGGGCTATAAAGATACCACGGTGCCCAGAAGATCTCCCAGTCAAAAGTGGGAAAATTACTAGAAGGCCAAGGGGAGGAAAAATTAGAAGTCTTGTTTGCTGAGAGAGAATGGGAATAATTACTACAATAAAACCATAATTTTAATATAATGTTATTACAGCCATAATAATACTGTAATTATTGCCACATTCCATTATAACAATACTCATCGTTGTAAGAACTGATGTAGGCAAGATGAGCACCAGAAAGTAGTGCAAATCTTTTTTTCTCTACATGAACTGTCCTTGCTTCTTAGAAGAAAGATATTCTGAAACCAGCTGATTATACATCTGTACCCAAAGGACAAGGGCATATTTTTCAGTGAATATGAAGAATTTGGATCTCAACTGTTCAGCCCAAAGTATTTTCACTCTGGAATAAAGCACACATTTTAGTCGGAAGGAACATCAGGAGGAGAAGTAACAGCAAATTAGATCAGAGAGATAAGACTTTGGGGAAGCTCCTGCAGGGTCAGGGTCCCCATTAAGTAGCTTCATCCATAAAAGTGCTAGAGCTTGCCTTGAGAAAGCATTCAGAGAAAGCAATAAATGTAGAACAGCTGCTCTTGTGCTAAGCTAGCGTGTTCCCAAATTGAGATATGAGAGATATGATTGCATAAAACATTGGCTGCACATAAATCAGGAATGCTCTCGTGAGGCAAGCCTCATGTTGATGTATCAAGTATCACTGAGGAAAATGCTAATCGCACGTTGGAGGATGACCTGGTTGAAGTCTTCATCATCTTGGATAGCACCAGCTGTAACAGTATAAAGGGGAACTGAGATTTAAAATATAAATGTCTGTTCCTTGAGAAGAGACTTAACTCATTGATGGTTCATGATTGCTCCCAAACTTCTTGTAGCAATGGGCACAAAATGTTTTAACAGTTTTCGTTTGTTAATGGACACCATCAGGTTAAACTGGCTTGTAGGGATCAGGAGAAACTCTACCTTGGTGGCATATTATGGATTATCTTATTTCTGAATGATGCCTTTTTGTTTCATCAGTGCATTGGAGCCATTTCAAAAGGGCAGCAAATTGTGTAGTTCAGGTTTTCAGCATGGACCACATGCTCTTTTATGAAAATAACTTCCCCAAATTCTTGCATAACGAGCTAGCCAAATACATTTCATTTCAAATTAGTTCAGCATGAAACTTCATCTTCTCATGGTGCCTTTTGAGAGTTATTGTTCCAGAAATGTCAACCCTCTCCGACCAGCCACATAGCTCCTTTTGATGTGCTCCCCGGCCAGACCGTGATGCAGCGTCACTCTGGACTGATGTGCGTAGTTAATCCTGGGAATCGTAAAAGTCTAGGTACATCACGGGAGATGTTGGAGGCAGGATGTGTATCCAGCAGGCACTTTCCCAGATGGACCTTCTTGCAGGCTCATATTCATCAAATCATAGTTTCTCTGCATAGTTTCTTCTGCACACTGCTCTCTGGTTTCTCTTCAGATCCTGTAAATATTTTGTCTTTCACAAACACTGTCCATGGAGAGAAACTCAGGAGTTTCATTGCTTATTGGTACATAACTCCCAGTATAGCTAACATTTAGTGAAGTTATTCTTCTTTTCTTTTTTTTTGCAGGCACTGTACTTGATGTTTTACTTGGAGGTTGCTTAATATCCAGGCATCCTTTAGACAATTATGAAGCTTTTGTATAGGAAATGAACACCTAATCCCTAGATCCCATGAGACTATGCACCCTTATAGAAGGAATATGTTTTTTGAGAAAATCCTTTGCCCTTTGCTTTAAGAAAATCCTTTTCCCTAAGTCTCATAAAACAAAGCAGCTTAGGGATCCTTGCAGTCGCAGGGCTGAACTAAACACGCTTAACAAAGTTTCCCTTTGTCAACAGCATTTTGGTGAGGTTCTCTCCTGCAGGATGAGTGTCAGGCTTCAGGCTAATCTCTGTAATTCTTTAACTAGAGATTTGCACATTATTAAGTGGTAGTTTTCTCAGTGGGTGGAAAGCTATCATGCAGTGGAACATTGCTCCTGATGGAAAGCTTAAATGCTCCATTCTTCACTTAGAAGGCCAATGATGAGTGTCTCAGCTGAAGGACAAAATGGCAAATGAAATCAGAATAAAATCCCTATTGAAATACTTCTATTCACCACATCCACCCATAGGCTGTGGGCAAGCAGAGTTTTCTTAAGCCAGCCCCAACTTCTGTGCTAACCATTACTCAGTCTCTACAGTAATTACAGATCTTGAAATGATCACCAACGTGCATGGTCAGCAACCACAGTCTGGACTACGTGGGACAAAGCAGGAGTTAGTGTGACCCTGTGATAAGTTACTGAAGGAGCTAGCAAACCTTAGAGTCTGTCTACCTTCACGATCCTCAACAAGGGCTCTCTTTTACTGTCACTTCAGCTGAACCCTGATTCTCTTCTACTGGGAAGCAAGCCACACTTTAAAAATATAATGAGCTTGTTACATCAGACATCTTTTAGGTTTTGACTAATACTATCCTTTTATAGGCAGTGAGAAAAATATATTCATTTTTTGAAATAGGGTTCCAAACACTCAAAGGTGAGCTATCTCAGACCCTTACATAACAAACCAGGTCCCTGTATGGCAGGCCAGCACTGCGCCAGCACACACAGTGGGAAAAGGGAGAAGCATGCAGGGAGCAGCACATTAAGCTCCATGAGAGTTTGCAAGGTGGGAAATCAGAAGGAAATTCTCCATAGTTCATTGAAGAGCCATTTTTGGTGAATAACCTACCCAGCCTTTGGCAAACCAGGGTGACTCCTCCGAAACAATCTATCCCATTGTAATTTATTTAAGATTGCTTCCACATCCAACTTTCACCTCCTTCCCTTGACAAACATAGGGCCAAACTCCCCTGAGGTCTTCACAATGGCTTTGCTGGGTCCCTGTGCAGGCAAACTCCTGTTGGCACCGAGATTTGATCCTCCAGCTTCATCTTGAATTCATTTGCGTGTGGCATTTGCATGCTGATTTCTTTGACGCCCTAACGGTTCGATTTCAAAGCACATCTTCTCCCTTTTATCTCTAGCTGAATGAGATGTCTCAATAAGCGCCAGATAAAGACGGAAGTCTTTTGTCTGAAATCACACAGGCATGGCCAGCTGTGATGAAAACTGGCTGAAGTTTCACAGGCTGCTTGTCTGCCTTCGAACTGGAGCTCCAGCTCCTTTCAGCCTGGAGGAACAGAGCAGGGGGAAAAGGCCTTTCTTGCACACATGGTTGCCAAAACAGCTGAGTGTCTTCCAGTGTTTATTTTTCCTTCCAGAAGTTATTTTTGATAAAGGGGTTGGGGGGAGCAAAAAGGAAAAGATCAAGAGGGAAGAAAGAAAGAAAGAAAAAGAGAGCAGACACAGTTAAATCTACGATTTGCATCATGCGGGTTATTAGGTGGCAGACCATCTTCATACGGAGAGCAGACGTTGCCTTTTGCATTTGAGCCTCCTGAGTCAGACATTATTCAATTTTTTAACGGTGGGATGTCCTTGTGCTATTTCTCTGATTTTAAAAAGCCTTGCTTTTGTGCTTTTGGGTGAGTCGACCTGTCCGGTACAAACAGTTTGGAACTGGAAAGTAAAGGCTATTTATTTCAGCCAGTTAATAGTGAGCAACATTTTGTCTATCTTGAAAAATCGTCAGTCTTAAAAAAATTGTCAGTAGGCTTCCAGGATAGCATGATTAAGGAAGGATTATTATAAAATCAAGGATAGCAGTAAGGAGTGCATTTTGAATAGTATGTTTAAGGGCTTTAAGAGATCTACCAAATATGAAACCTCCTGCACAGTATCCAACACTGGTTACATACCAATCAGATTTGCTCAGGGTGGTGCATTAGAAATTGGAAAGATCTAATTCTACTGCCTATGCCAAAAAAATCTAGATGGTGAGTTCGTTCCCAAAATGATCTGCCCTGAAGCTAAAGCAAGCTTACGCGTTTTTCATGGAGTTATTGAAAACACATTGAGTTTAAGCTCGCGAGGTCTTGACACATGGAGAACAGTTTAAAACCTGCAAGGCCATGGTGCTTGTTAGGATTACACATGGTGGAGACTGCCTAGCAGTTGCTGATTTTGGTCTCATTACAGCCTGTAATGCGGTTTGTGCAGATTGTAGCTTGGCACAAGCTGCTCTCCATAAAACCCAGGAGCGAGAGCCACCAATGCATCTTCAACCACACTTTGCACAAAGACTTGGGTGCCAACCTGAACTCTGACAATCCTGCCAAACCAGTGCCATTTTAGTAGGCTTCCAGTAGAATGACAAGGAAACGCAGCTTCCTCGTAGGAGATCCAAGGGGTTAAATTCCCTTGGAGAAAGGAAAGTCAGATGGGCTAGTCTCAAATAAGCTGCCCATCTGGGAAATGTCAAGTTTTCTCACAATGTTTTTCAGGGTTTGTAATGTGGCTGATCGTTCGCATGCATGAAAACAGCATGGGAATGCAATATTTCCTACTGTATGTGTGGTGGAGCCCTCCAGTCCAGCTGTATTTTGCTTGTCATGTTCTTGAATTCTGACACCATTTAGAACATGCCAGTTACTACCGTAGAAAATGCATTTTCATTCTGTTCCCTGGATGAAAAGCACATTAAGGCAGAAGAGAAAAACCAGCAGATTCTGGAGGTATCAGTGAGGTCTCTTTTATTTATTTATTTGTTTTCTAATAACGTATCATTTCATCAGGGGGTTGAGTGGGTGGGGGTAAAACTCAGTTTGACACCATCCTAAAAATGAGAATGTGAAAGTCTGGGCTTGATGCCACAGAGGAAGAGAGAGCATGATGACAACATTACTGTCACTATATTACCACACGCTGTAAATTAAAGCTAGTGGTAAGCAGTTTAAGCACTATTCCTGTCTGATTCATTAAAAAAATACAGTAGCTACACGGGCACAAAAGTCTGGTTCTTCGTGTATCTGAAATATGATTGGAAAGTTGCACTATGTCCTGTCTTAAGGAGGGGCGTGTATTTTCAACGTCCCAAGTGGAAGAGCAGATGTGTTCCCGTTGACTTGTGTGGATAGGACCCCATGCCTGGTGTGTTGGCTATGTCTGAGCAGAACTGTCGCTGAAATATGGGAGCCAGATCCTCCGTAGGTGTAAACTGGCAAATCCCTATTAAAGTTAATGATTTACTGGTTTAGTCCAGCTGAGGTCTGGCACTCTGTGTGCAAGTGTCAAGAAGAGGAACTATTTATTCCTAAGTGAACCATTAACTTCGGGTCCTTTATGTTCATCTCTGCAGTTAAAATTCCTACTGCATTTCTTCAAAAGAAAAAGGGGTGATATATACATGAGTCATCTGTCCACATACCGTGCACCATGACCAGCAGAAGCTGTAATTAGTACTTCTCAATACAGCTATAAGAGTAACTGGCTTCTCCTTTTACTGCCAAGTCAAGTACAGACTTTTTGGATCAAATCATTTAAAAAATATTTTAATTCAAATTGATACATCCAAACGTGTTTCCTGGGGGGAAAACAATGCTCAGCATTTCATTCTGATTCAGGCTTGCTTAGTTATATTTTAAATAGAATTACAGGCAACTCTGAAAAGCACAGGTCATGTCAGAGAGAAAAGTAAATCTATGTAACTGTCAAATATCAAAACTAAGCTTTCTGAATACTGTCTATGTAGACATACACACACACATAGATACCAACCCAATGAATAATTCATCAAAATCAGGGTGAGTACATAATCTAGATCTATCTCTAAAACTCATTTTTTCACCAAAATGTATTTTATCAGAACATTTTCATCCAGCTCAATTACTTTCTACAGGAAGGTCTAGAAGAAAACATTTACTTTCTAGGATAACATTATCTACACCAGGTGATGTTTGTATTACCTTGTCTGTCTACTTATCCATTCATCTACCAGGACAGTATTTACAGACAAGACTAAAGGAGATGGAGGTCTGCACATGATCACAACTGGTACAGTAGGCTCTTTTGTAGTGAAGGTTGGGTTATCCATTCGCACAGGTAGCAGGGATGGATGCATTGCTCTCTCTGCTTCGTTCGCAGACAACCGTGATACTGTCTGAGCCCACAGGGTTTGATACCAGCAGGCCTTTCATTCTGTTTTCCTAAATCCAAACCTCCTACGTGTCTGTGTGACTACAACACGTAGGACTAACGGAGCTGTTGAAAGGAAAAAGGGTAACGAGGCTGAGAGCTGTTGGCTCAGCCTTATTTCTGTTCCTGTAACTTACACACTGATGGTTGCTGCTTCATTTTTACCATATGTGAAGCTAAGAAGATAAGGAAATGGAAAGGAAAGCAAACTATAAAAAACATTGTTCTTTCACTTGTTTAATGATAAGATTCGGTGGCCACTTCTACCTGTTTAATATTCCTTGTTCTGCTCAGAGCAAGGGACAAATCTCATTCAGGTTAGGAAGTACTTGGCTCTTCTCTCCGAGGTAGCAGTAGCACACCATGACGTGCAGAATTCTACACCTTATGGCCTGAGTCTGCAGTCAGCTGGCTCATACTGGGGCCACAACAACCTGCAGTGGCAGGTGTGGAAGAGCTGAGCTCTGCAGAGAGTAGTTCTCACTGCTTGATGCATGCTGGCCATACAGAGACTGCAGGAGAAGGCAACCTCATTGAACAAAAATGGACAAAACCCAAGGAAAGAAACCTCCTCTCTTTAATGTGACCAACATACACTGATTTTGTTCCTAATTGCAATGTCGAAACAGCAGGTTTCTACCAGAGGAGGTATATGAGAACATCATTTGTCTCCCTGCCTTATTTTGTGGTTGAGATGGGCAATTAAAAAGCCATACACACGCAATACTCAAGTCCCAGACTCACACCTAATAACTGTACTGTACATCATCAGGGCTTCAGACAAAACAAACACATGCAGAAAGCAGTAAGACAGACCTATTACTAATCCCACCAAAGATTTGCGCAATCAGATACTTCCAAGAAATAGGATCGTATTTCCTGAAGTGTCTTACAGTTATCATTGACATGTTACATGAGATTTTCCAAATACACTCTGGCTGGAATATCATTCTTGGTGGCTTCCAGTTCTTGATGAGTCACCTCTTAACAATCATGCAAGAACAATGAGATTGTAACTGATCTCAGTGAGCCAAAATTTTAATCTGAGCAGACTTCTTTATTGAAAGGAGACTTTGCTGCTGATTACAGTGACATAGAAGAAAACAAAAGTCTTTACTCTTACCACCTTTAGTCCTAACGATATGAGAATGCCTAGTGGCTTAAGTCAATATTATTACTTAGAATTTCCATCCAAAAAATATCGTTTTAGGTCAGCCAAAACTGTTTGCAAATTTGAGTCAATCAGAAAGATAAAAAATATTTAAAAGCCAAAATTTTTATCTTGATGCTTAAAAATGAAACAAGGGAAGGGATGCAAACAATATGAGCTTTAAAATCTTACTAAAACCAGAAAATATTTTGCCCTGTTGTGGATATTGGAACACCTCCTATTTCAGTTTGCTGGTTTGGTTTATTTAGTGCTTTGGTGCTCACTGGCAGAGCAGACTGGGTTGGAAAGCAACCTAGGCACTAGCTGTGAAAACTCCCCTCACTTAACATCCATTTCAACATTTCGAAACTTCAGATAAGCTTCTAGCTACCTGAAAACAAAATGGAGATGGGAATTATGAAAAAGATTATTTTTTCTGGAAGGTTGTTAACTCTTTGCTATGCTGGTGATTAATTTTGTCTGGAGGAAATAAAGGCATTGTCACTGGATATGAACTTTTCTTCCTTTGTCTTTTGCGTGCGTACATCAGTACCACTGTGAGGACAACCATTCACATCCACGCACGCTGCAAATAGGAACCACGTACAAACGGTGGCCCAAGACTGAGTAGCAATTTGAAGCAGAACATTCTGATGAAGCTAAAATTAGAAAATGATTATCCAAAACTTATGCTAGCTCCAGCTCTTCAAGCTGATTCTACTTAGAACTGCACCGTTACGCGCACTTGGCCAGGATTAATAAGTCAGCTCTTTTTTTCTGAGATTTGATTTCATCAAATGTGATTTGACAAACTCCTGCGGAATGTTTAACATGACATTGCTCTTACCTAGCTGCCCAGCATGGGACCGCTTTTTGGAATCATCTGATATATTTATGAAAAGCCTTCGGAAGGTCACTCACACTGCAAACTCAGGTCAGCCGTAATAACGTCTGTATTGAGATGGATGAGCTGCTCTGGGCTCCCCCACCTGCTGCAGGGGCTAACGAGGCAGCTGAGAGCTCCCAGCACAGCAAACATACCCCTTCCCAGTTGTAACCTGTGGAGAGGGCTGGAAACGCGTGAGCACGTAGAGCTTTAGTAGTCGGCGTTTGATGGCGATGAAAGAAATAAAAACGGGCCCAGGGAGAACACTGACAGCCGTTGAAAGAAAGAGTTTGCCCGTACGAACGGCGAGAGATGGCACGCGTATCACCCCGAGCTCTGGGCACGGACCTGACTTATGTCTCTTTCAAACCAGGTTGCTGGTGAGTGGTACGGTGTGTTTCCGCAGGAACCCCGCCGTACCAGTGGCAGGATCAGCCCCCGGTGCGGACAGCCACCGCCAAGCCTTCGCATCGCTCCCAGACGCCGCGTTCCCGCGCGGACAGCCCGTCCGTGACAGGAGCCGATGGGGATACTGGGCTCGGGGAAGGATTCTGCTTCATTTCGGGGGAAATTCTGCTGGGAATACACCCACCGTTGGCCCATCTGTTTCAGAGCACCTTGTCTACCAGTCACCAAACGGGGGGCTTGGGGAGGATGTTTAGACACCAGATGATGACGGGAGGGTACGGCCGCAGGCGGAGGAGCCGCGGTACCTCCACAGATGCCAACAGGTTTTCTCCCTCCCTCAAATCGATGAAAATCTTTCGAAATTAAGAAAAAACATCTATTCTATAGACGTGAGCTCCAGCAGCGGCCCGCCGCTGCCATCTGGAGGGCGGCGCTGGAACGGCCGCCCGGGCGCTGTCGCAGCGCCCCGCGGGTCGCGACAGGGCGGGGAGCGCGGGGACCGGCCGGGCAGGGGCGAGCTGGGACGGACTGGGACAAGCAGGCAGAAAGGGTGGTGGTGCTGTTGGTAGCAGTGGGAGCGGGACGAGGCCGTGATGGAACAGCCCGAAGCTGCGGTAGGGCAGGGATGGAGGGCTCCATTGCCAGTACTGGATCTGAAGTATTTCTGTTCATTTGAACGGGGACAGCTGTGGATGTCTTCTGTGCTCCAGAACATAAGAGAGATGTGGAATAGAGTATAATAAAATAGTTCAGTTGGAAGGGACCTACAATGATCACCTGGTCCAACTGCAGCACCTGTAGTAACAAAACGGGCCAGAATTAAACCCCGGTGCAACAATGGGATCATACTCAGAAGATATGTGACATCTGTGACTTATCCAGCATCGTGCTGAACTCACCACTGGGAAACTCAGGCACAAACTGATTTATTCGGGACTGAAAGATAGGGAAATTGTTCAAAAGGCCACGAGTATCTGAGACCCTAACGAGAGACAGGACATTTTGGTACAACTTTAGTTACAAATGCATCACTGCCCTCCATCCACTGTGAACAGTCAAGCCTCTTTCCTTTTGTGATCTCTTGGGGGTACTTTGATTTTCCTTTCCTATGATTAGTCACATTCACTGCTCTCTGATAAAGCTTAGCACTGATTTCAGCAGGTGATGTGATGGTGTGATGGGGCAAGAGCACCTCTGAAGCTCAGACAATAAAATGCAATCAATTTGCAACCTACTACCTAACCATAGGTTAGTGCAGAGAAATGAATGGTGTGTCAGCTGGTCTTGATTCACAGTGCAGTCAAACCCAGTCATGACAAATTACAAAAAAAGCAAGATATGATATTTATCTTAGTGAAGAGGCAGCTTTCAGTTTCAGAATTCTGAGAAATTTTGTGAGAAATGTGAAGAAATATTTGAATTTAGAAACGAAGAAGCATAAAGTATCTCCTAGAAGTTCGTCATTGTTTGAAAAACATATTTTATTTATTCCACTGGAGTGGTAATAAACAAAACTACCTTTCTTCTGAAGGTGGACAGCTTGTGGGTCAGGCTTAGCACAATATGTGGGTTTTAGGCAAAGATCTGTACAGCTTTGGTGCCTTGGCTTTGCTATTGTAAACTGTCTGCTTAGCTTCATTTCAAAACACTGGGGTTTGAAATCAATCATAGTTTTCTTTTGGTTGATACTTGTTTGCTCTACTTCTCAGCTTTTAATACTTCACGGCACTGACTCAGAAGTCTGTGCCAAGAACTGCATCACATTGATATGAACAAAACTCTTGCAAATTCAAGCTGGCCCTCAAAATCCATTAGTGCCCTAGGAAATTCAGGAGTTGGAACCCTAGCAATAGAAAGGTACAGATTTGGTTTACATATGTTGACATGAGGATCTCAGTTGCACCCGGTATGAGAGTAACCGCACTTGGTGATGAGTGAGTGGGTTCTCCAAGGGGGAATGGAAAAATCAGAAATGGACCCTGTGTGGGAGCAATACGCTAAGGTGCTGACAGCTTAATGAATAACTTGACTGTTATGACAGTAGGACACCTTGCAGTTCCAAGAGCAAATATTTGAAATCATATGCAATGCAGGAAATGTATATATGTATGTAGAGAATACACGGCTTACCCGTATCACTAACAGATGGTCTATGTTTTCACTTCAGAGGTTTTCTTCTGCACAATCATGAGTTACTGGGGGTGAGAGTGAATCCATAGCTTGCAACTGATGACATAAAATGGAGCAGTGTATTAAAGTCCCCTTTTTATGGTGGCCATATGGCTCAGAGGTTTTGGTAACAGCTAATTAAGATATTTGCTGGTAGGCCCCCCCTATAAACCTACTTTTTCTACTGCTCCAAAAGCTCTAGCCAGCCTATATGGTTAAAAAAAAAAAAAAAAAAAAAGAGTATTAGAGGATGGTTCTTTAAGAATAGAGCTACCTTAAAAAAAAAAAAAATTCTGGTCTTCTACGTTGTCATTTACATTCTCCTAAAGCTTCAGTGGGCTATGGAGACAAAACCTACCTTTTGTGTAAGTGTTTTTGCCTAAAGCAAGTTTTAGGGGTGCCCATTAAAGAGGGGAATTGGAGATGGAAATACCAGTTTCTGTGATGTATCAGTTTTGGGGACTTGAAGACTCCCTGTTCCAGATTTACTCATCTTGAGCCTTTCTCACTCTGTCATTCCTTGACACAAGTAAAACCAGGCACCCCTTTTCTATAGACGTTCTGTACAGTTGATCCTATCAAGATTTTTTTTTTATTCTCCCTAGAGAATAGATGGGAACAGTCCACGGGGTTTGTGATTTTCCTATATTATTCATGGGTGATTATTAACTTTGCAGACTGCTCAGATTTTGAACAACTTTTTTTCTTTCCTTAAAAGTAACACCTCACTATATAAAGAAGGTGTTGTGATATTTTCATTGAGAAATTCACACTCTCTTCAGCATCCTGTTCAAGAAAACTATGTTTATTTTATTTTAGCAATTTGTACTGTGTTTTAGCAATATGGTATTTTCTCTCTTTCCAGTAAATAGGTCTTTATGAGTGCTTTGTTAATGTTATCTACAAAAAAAAAAAAAAAACACCCAACCAACCAAACCAAAGACTTTGGAAGCTGAAGACAGCTGATTATTTAAAGCAGTGGGAAGAACAGGCTGATTGACAGCAGAAAAGTAAAATGATGGAACTCATAAAAGTAAAGGTGCTCCTACAGGACTAGTGGGGTGAAAAGACAGTTGCTGCTTGTAAAGATAATGCTGAAGGAATTTAGTACTGATGCAATTGAAATGAATAATTTTGGGTAATAGGTTTTCATTATTAAGTGAAATTCAGAAAAAAATTATACTGATTACTAATAAAGAGAATTAGTGCATGAGGTTTACTTAAAGCAATCAGATCTTTCCATGCTCACTACTGGTTTAGCTTTAATTTTCTGATGTTACACACATCTCAGAATTCATCTTCTGGGAGTCAACTTTCAATCCCACATACAGGATTTGGTAGGGCTCAGTCCTTGGGGAAAGAACAGTCCAACACAAGCATTTCATGTGAGCCTGGCAAGGTAATTGTCTCCTGCAGCTGTCAGGACTAATCACTCAATGGAAACCAGGCCCCAGCATTTGTGGTAGCCTGAGGGCAAGCAAAATATCAATTGGGCTACAAATCAAGAGTGCAGCATCCTCTTGCACCATGAATCAGTTAAATGAGACAAGCAATTCAAGTGCTAAGTCAACATGGTCTGTATAAACAGGAGTTTGGAAACTGTATTTCAGTGATTTGCTTCACCTTATTTTTAAAAGGCAGCTGAAAAAGAAAAAGGGAACATGAACAAACTGCTTGGGTTGGACAAAATAATTTGGGTAAAATAACCACAATCCTGACATCTTCACAGACATTCCGGCTCAGTATAGAATCTATTTTGGTTGGAAAAGTTACCAGTTTTTTTTTTTTTAAAAAAAACATTCTTGTTCATTTAATCGCAGATCTGAAGCTGAAGTATAATATACTAGATCACATTTGAAATCTGTTCTCGTTCATCTGCAAGCAAACATTGGGTGTCCTTGTGAGCTCGTGGTTTGCAGACTGGTCTGCAGGCAGAAGAAACTGGAATCAGCTTTGCAAAGAAGAGACTTCTAAGTAGGCAAATCCTTACCACAGCAAGCTGACAGATGAAACTTGGCAATTTTGCCTGAATTCTTCCTTTCATCCCAAACTCACATTTGAGGATGTGAATCCAAACCAGAAGAAAGTTGCCACGTAAATCCTGGGAATTACTTATGGCAGAATGGTGATGACTACTCGATTGTTGTTTTGTACAAGGCAGGAGTGAAGAATTCCCAACAGGTTCAATGGACACAAAAATGTCCATCAGTCAATGGACTACTGGACATAAAAACAATAAAAGACAAGGCAAAATGGGCAATATCAAAATCAGCTGCAGCGATCTCCTGAGTACAAATGTGTCCTAAGGTGTAGTTACACATGCCCTCATCCTGACACTTTGCAGATGATCCTTGAGGCAGATCCTTGAGATCAAAAGGAGGAAAGCATGGGACATGCCATGTTTACTCCCACTTTAGAGAAAGCCCTTTCAGTCCAAAGCCAGGCATGGCTGAGTAGAATTTCAAGTCTCAACACAGAACTGGAGGAAAAAGACTCAAATTAAAAAAAAAAAGAAACAATCAGGCCAAAAATGATGTTATACAAGGCTTTCTGTTTAGACTGGGACACCACTGAGCTGGGGATGAAGTATAATGGTGAGCTGATAAGGAGGAGCTCCTGCCTGAGTCTCCTCCCACAGTCTCCATCTGAACCAAATCATTCACGTCTACCGTCTGTCTGGCATCATCGATTTTCTTTCAAGGTAAATATTTTCCTTCAATAACAGCTCCAGCAACGGGCACCCAGCCCGTTTGCACCATCTTAAGTAGGTGATACCCGTGTGTTTGTATAATGCCCATTTGTAACACACATCAGTACTCAAAACGCATTCTCCTCTCACTTCCACTGCTTCTGCACTGATGTAACTCCAATACCTCTGCTGGTCCCTTTTTACACTAAGGGGAGAATAAGAGTCCTAGTGTTTCTAAATACGACGCTACCAACATGTTACAGGCCTTTGATTGTAAGTGCCAGCTGCGTAGAGCTGAGTTTTGTCTCATCAGATGTGGATTCAAATAATCAAAACATCCACATCTCATTCGCAGCCAAAGATGGAAGAGAGTTCGAAATGGTGGGATAAATAAATGAGGTTCGGGAGAGTGAGAAAATTGTACCTGCTGAAGATGGAGAGCAGGCTCTAAGCTGAGCATTAATCTGAAATAATAATAGATGAATATTTCTGTTTTCAACAGGAAAAAAAGAAAATGAAAATTTTGTGGCATAGAAATGCATAAAGATATTGATGAATATTACTTTAGATTTGAATAAATGTCTAAGAGTGTAGAGGAGCTTTGTACCTGACATTTTGTTTTCAGAGCTGGTGCCTAGAACTGGCTAAAACAAAAAAAAAGCTTTTAATGCATACTTTTTTTAAAAAAAAAGTTTCATGCTTGTTAATGGAATTTAAAAATAAAATCAAGTTTTTAAATCTCTATTTTTTTCCTTTCATTTCTCTGGCCTTTGCAAGGACACAGTCAAATTTACCAGAAATTCTAAGTGTCTGAAATGCCTATATTCCACGTGCACGTGGAAGAGAGCATTCTGCTAATGTTTCCTCTGAGACATGCTTGCACTCACTTCCACTGTAAAATAGATGGGACCTTGGGGAAAAAAAAAAGGCAGCAGTCAATCTGTGTGCTTTGCATCCCCCCCAGGAGCAGAAATCCTGTGTGACGATCATCTGTCAGGTCTGGAAAATACAGACCCGATGCGAGTACCTCAGCCTCTGCTGCCACAGGACGGGGTGGAAGAAGATGTCAGACCAACATGGTTATCAGAAGGGAGGGGAACCACGAGGGTTTTGCTCACAACTCGCCCCAGGTTCTGGGAAAGGGGTACGGCTCGTTAGAGCCGGATATCTGCGCCGACTTCCCTCTCCCCCCGCCGGCCGCTTGATTCTAGACGTGAAGAACAGACAAAAACTTATCGTTGCCAGTGTCTTTAAAGATGCCCACACATGTTCCCTGCAGACCAGAGAGAGGGGGGAAAAAAAAGTCCATTTTGTCTGGGCAGGTATCAGTTTGAAGCTTGTCTTATCTTCCCACACCCACCACCCTCCCCACGTGGGAGCGGGACTATCGCTGCACAGCGCGCGGGGTGAGCTCCAGCTCTCCCTTCGGAGGGCTGATAAGAAGGGATGCATGAATTGCCCTTTTCAGCCAAGCTCACGGTGTGCAGCCAATCTTTATCTCCAGTCTTAAGGAAGGAAAAGCAGAAACCAGCTAAAAGCCTTTCTTTCCTCTATTCTCTGATATTCTATAAGTCACACTGGGAGATTAATATTGCAACCCGTCCCTCCTCCTCCTCCCACCCACCCCAAAAAATCCCTGTTGCGACTAAGGCAGCTGATAAACTTCAAAATAAAAACAGATGTGGCAGGAAGAATGATGTATGGACTGCCCCCTCACACTTCAGTTTCTACATAATGCCAGGGTTTGGGGCTTTTTTATTTTATTGTCCACCTAGTAGCATTCGACCCATTTTTACCTCCAAATTTGGAGGGAAAGGGAGGTGGGAACAGTACCCAGACCTAGAAAAATCAGTGTGAGGGTGGCGAAGCACTACTGCAATGTGATGGAAGCTGCCAGAGATCTAAGCTGATGACTGCAGCTCACAGATGCAAAAGAGGAGGAGAAAAATGTTACATGGAAAGGAAGGAGGAGAAAGGAAAAAATGAATTTCCTCCCTTCCCCTAGTGGAAAGTCAATAAAAGAAAAAAATTACAATAAGTAAACTCTTTGTTGGTCAATAAGCAGAAAGTAGAAGTGAATGGAACAGAGATAAGTGGAAATGAGGGCGACAGACCTTGTAGTGAAAAAAAAAAATTAGAGATGTGAAGAAAAGATAAGAAGTGCTCAAACGTCACCTAAAGAACAGTGAACGCATCTGAAATGCATTCCAGGATCTTCCAGCTATTCCTGATCAGAGGTGACGCAGGACAAATTTATCTGTGTCTTCATCTCTGTATTTGGAGGAGGAGCTTGGAGCACAAACTGGTAGCAGGGAAGTGTGGGTCAGTGGCATAGGTTCATCTTTGCAGCATGTGTTGTTATTCTGAGTGACCAGCAGTCTTGGGACACTTGTAGTTTTGAAAGCTGAGCTTCGGATGCCTTAAATGGGAGCTGATAATCCTAATTACTGATTTTTTCATCATTAAAATCCCCACTGAACAACTAGGTCACCAGATGAGTGCATGCAAATGGTTTGTCTTACTGCTGCATTGCTGCACTCAAGGCCTTGTGGTAACAGTGAGAAATCTGTTGAATTTAATTCTTTTTCCAAAAAAAAAAATTCATTTCACATTAAGTGTCCCCAAAGACACATGCAAATGTCCCTATCAGCACATAGGTAAGTCACCAACAAACTATATGTATGAAAATAGACTTGACAACAGCCAGGAGAAGAGGTGCTTGAACTTGAGGTAGTTGCTTGGTGCTTGTGCTGGTGTCTACGTGTTGACTCGGATCACGGACTATCCGTGTTTCTCCACTGGCTTTCTAGCATTTCATGCCTGTTTTCACTCAAGTGTTTATTTCTATAAACAGACCTAACCTTAGAAAACAATATAATGACATCCTTCCTGGGGGAGGAGGGGGGGGAGAAGTTTCCTCAAATTACTTGGGAGCGTTTCCGCTGGCTATTTCTTTTCAATAATGCAAGAGGTAAACGGCCGCTTTTGAACTCTGCCCTCTGCCCTTTTTATTTTGCAACTTGGGCAAAGATCAAGCCCAGAGTCAAAAGTGTCAGCGAAAATGGCTGTGATATGCGTGTGCTTTCCTTTATGAAAGTCCTCGTGATTATGTTTACAGAATTCATTATAAACTCAGGGTCCAGATTAAAAGCAAATGTCTAAGTGTCCTGTGGGGAATTGCAGGGTGGAGGATGCAGCTTCTAAGAGATGCGTGGGATCCGCAGGGGGTTATGAGCATTAGTGGGGAAAGGGGAGCAGAGTTATGCTAAAGGTGAAACGTGGACATGGGGGTCACCAAGAGGACTAGAGGTAAAGGTGGGGAAGAAACAAACAAAAAAAGATTCAGAAAGACGAAGTACTTCACCACATCAAAACCAAGACAAAACCGTGCAGAACCTATCTGTTCAAAGTGGGGACACAGTTCTGATACTATCTCATCATCTGATCAATGAATTAAAAAACATCTATCCAGACTTGAAAATGAAACAGTCCGAGACAGACTTTACCAGACCATGTTGAAAACAGCAGATTATCAAAATCTGATGAACGTGTGAGGCATCTGATAGCATGAGCTGCAGAGAAAGGCAGCGTGTACGAGGGCAAGCCAACTGTGTGCCTATCTATTCCTGTCCATTCCGCTCCATCCCCAATCCATGTATGGAAGTTGGCATCTCCTGCTACTTACTGCATCAAGGCCTCTGTGCCACAGACCCAAGGGATAATAAAGCATTTGGCTAAAATAGGTGGTCTAACAGTGACATGTCCTTCTAGATTATTGAATGGCATTTTTCATTTTGAAGAAGGACCTGGGAACACCAGAGAGGCAAATAGACTAAATAGGTCCCTTTTCTTCTGAAAGAGCTTCATGGTAATTGCTGCTGACAGGACTCCTCTATAGCGGTGAGGTCTCAGGAAGAACTGGAAACCATCTTAGAGCTGATTAACACGAGGTGTTATCCCTGACCCCTGTCACGGAGAAACCCTCTCTACGTCCAGCATCAGCGATAGGGAAGTAGCGGATATTAGTTGATTTGGGATAGGATTGGGAGGAAGTGGATGAAAAGAAAACCGTTTTAAGTTAGTTCCTGAAATGACTCTAGATAACTTGTTCACTTTTTTTGTCATAACTATTTTGAGGCTGTGAGTGCAGCTGTTCAGAGAATCATGCGTGACAGTGCTCAGAGAACCAAATGTTTTTTAAACATTTACTCCAGTTAGCAGGAATTGTCAGTGGTGAAGGTGGAGCTATCCACGTGCCTGGAGCCCTCCAGAACAAAACTGCTCTGGATACCCTTGCCTTCTCTGCAGACAGTCAAATAACGAGCCTGACACAGGGAGCCTCCTGAAGAATCTCTTGGAATTACCTTGATTTGGTATGTCTAAGAAGAAAACAAAATTAATGCTGCATTACAGCACGTTTACATTCTTCTGCACACCGACTTGTAGGCACTATTATCTGGGGTGGAACTGAAGACCATCTTGCCACAGATCTGGATTTTTAAGTTGTGCTAAAAGCCTCTTCCTGTTTTATACAATTTAGCTACTATAGCGTAGCCTACACAGCTTTAAACATATTTGATTTCATTTAAGTAAAATGGGCAACTGTATAGCCCCAAGAGTCTCTTTAATGGGTCACTCATCCATCAGGTTAGTGGGCAACGGGCTGCTTGTCCTTTGTGGATTGTTTGTACTCTTACAGCACAGCATCCCTCCAGATCTCCCGAGAGCTGCTTTGAAATGGCCAGCATTTACCAAGGATATATTCAGATTTCACTTTATCCTGGCTGTCAAACTTTGTGTATTTTTCCAATGTCAAACAGATTTTAAGATGGAAGAAGGAGATAATATGATGATAAAAAGACTTGGCCAATTGAAAGGTAGCTTTTAAAATATTATATACAGCACAGAACAATTTACTTTTTCCCCAAAATTTCAGCTGAGTGGTAACAGAACATATATACATAGTGGGCCAGAAGTAGACTTTCTTAAAAGAAAATACATTTATGTGTCCTTACCCATCCATGCATGTGCACATGCATGCACACAGTCAACCATGTGGTGCTGGATATTTTTTTTTTTCTCTAAGGCATATTTTTAACTTTCTTTTCTATCAGCTTGTAAAACATGATTTTTATTCTTCCTTTAATGGCCTGGGCTAATTACTCCCAGTGACCTTTGACCTTCAAGTGCCTTCATTTATGGTAGCGCATTCCTTTCAACAGAAACATATTGGCTTGGTTTTACAGGGTGCTGATGTCTGGCCTGGCAGCCCAAGCCCCAGCAGCCCTACCACCATCGACAGTACCACCTGGCTTTGGGAGTCAAAAGCATCATCTTTTCATAGGCCAAATTCCTCAAACGCAGTGAAGGTTTCACCTGAGCAGAAATACCAAGATTTGCTTTCGATATTAAGATTCTGCCACTGGAATTTATCTGAGGCAAACCCATGTAAATCAGTATACATCGGAAAAACGTGAAGGCATGTGCAAATACCTCAGCTAATTCAGGGAACGAGGCAAAGTTTAACTGTACAGGTAAAAAGCTCCACCTGGTTTAAAGAAACTCACTTCTCTGAGCATCCCAGCAGTGTACAGGGCTGGCTCTGTCAGTTCCACTACAGAATACACCTCTAGAAGCTCCTGGTGAGGTGCCACTACAATATTTCCACTAATTACCATACCACATGGAAGACTTTCTTCCAAGAACAGAATTCTAGTCTTTAGGTTTTAAGAGTAAGATAATGGCAGCAAAAACATCCAGGCATATCACAAGGTTAATTCTAAAACTTGCTAGAATTCAGCAAGAATACTTTCTTTAAAATATCTACCAAATACATGGAAGTTACATAAAATAAAAGATCCAAGATCCTGGCATATCTATTACCAACATCAGGAGGATTGCATGTAAGCAAGGAATTGGGGGGGGTCTTGTGGTTAGGGCAATTGGTTGGGTTTTAAAAGATACGCCTTTCATATTAACCTCTCCCTGATCTGTGACAAATTGCTTAAAATTTGAACCTGGAAGTTGCTGAATCTTCTGGCCTAAGTTCAGAAAAATCACAAAAGCCCCATATTAACATAAAATTTAAAAGCAATCCCGATTCTGTTCTGAAAGATATTTAAGCACATGACTGAGTTCTTGAATAGAGAGGGCGAGTGGAAATGAATTTTCTGTCCCAGCTTTTTGTACCTATAAGAACTCAAATCTTGTGATAAGGAGCAGTAACGTTTAATCTGTTAAATCTACTCAAATGCTATTGCAATGATAGGAATATCGAGTTAAATAGAATATATGTGGATACTGTGCAATGCTAAAAAGAGAAATAGTTCTTTGTCAATCACTGTTTGCCTAAAATAGCAAAGCACACCAGCAAAAAAAGCAACGATGTATAGAAGGAGATGCACTCTATTGAGATGGATTGCTAGAGAAAGAAGAGGAAGAGTCATGCAGAAAATGAATGTCATCTTAGGTGTTTTGCAGTAGTTGTATGGTTTTCATGATAAGCCTTTAAGCTTTTGGGTTATTTTTCTTGGGTCTTTTAGATTCTTTTTTCTTCCTCGGCCTCCTCCGCACTAATACAGACTCTCAGAGAAAGACCATTTACTTGCTCTGTTGTCAACGCATCTGGACGTCTTGTCAAAACAATATAATTTTACTTTGTAACTTTTTGACACTGGTATTTATTGCACCTGTCTTTAGTCATGATTTATGACTTGTCTGGTGAGTATTACTCTACAGCTCCAAGTTTACAATACCAGATAAGTGAAGCATTTGAAGTCCCGAATGGGCTACAGATTTATAGATGTATATTTCTCTCCCCTCCTCCAAAAAAGGGAAATTAAGATGAGCATTTTCTCCCATTTTTCTGGGTGGTAGAAATCAAGATAATCACAAGTTCTTTGGAAAGGAAAAAAGAAAAAAAAAAAAGGAGGAGAGTAATGCTGTTTGCTGCTGCTGTCTGTTAGGAGGAATACAGTCAAATGAGTAGAGTGCTTTGCAGTCAGAGTAGAGGTTTGTTTTAATTAATCGATAGCCGGCTGTCTGTACAGCATTTGAACACCCAGAACTATGTGTCCGTGACGGGGACATTAGCATCACCCAAGTTGTAGCATTGGGAAGTATCCGTCAGTTTGACGTTCTGAATGAAGAGGTTTGTAACAGACTTTCTAGGATAATACTGGCTCCTACTTAGCAGTGAAACATTAAGGCCAAATATGTAAAATGTAAACTTTACCTACCTGACTAACCTCGCTGAACAAAACGGGTTTATTCACACATATAATGTTAACTGTGTCTATGAAACACTGTTGTAGAACGCGAGTCTAAATATTTGGTAAAAGTAACAATCTCGCATTGTAAAAAACCCAATTTTGCTTTTCTTCTTTTGTTTTAGAAAACCTAAATTTGGGGCCTAAATCAACTTGACGGTATCCCTTAAATATATAGTATGCTTGAAAGATATTTATTATTCTACTGCTGTTAAAGCGAGTCTTTCAAATTTGCCAGACTTTAAAACAAATCCGGGCTTCCTTCCTAGTCAGGGCTCTTTTCAAATCTGCCCCAGCATTGCAGATGTAACACAAGACTGTTGACACAGTTTGGTTGTGATGTAAGCACCCTCCCAGTGTCTCTCTCATCCGAGCCAAAGCAACATGTGAACGTGTGAACGTCAGATAAAATTGGTTTGTAAACATGTGACTGCTTTAGTTTGTCAAAATTTCATTAAGTTATAAAGGTACTTGACAAGGTTTGCTCTCGTGATCCCCTAGGGATTGATGAATCAGTGAGATTCCCTGTGCTGATCCTTTGATAAAGATCGGGTGGAAATCAGGGACTGTAAGCTCTGGGGAGCTCTAGAAAGAAAACCTGAGATTTCTTTTCCAAGTATTTTTCAGTCTTCGAGTAAAAACCAAAGCAAACTTGAACCCCTCTTTAGGAAAGTTGCAGGGTAAATGACAGTAAGAGGAGGCAAAGCAAACGCCCACTGACCAAGCTGTTGTCTCAAATACAGCCGGTGACTTCCCGTAACAAAGCAAGGCAGGACCTGGTATCTGGAGGCAGCAGGATTGCCTCCCTTGCCCCAAACTTTGCACGTTCTCCAACGCTTTGATGGGCTGCCAACGAAAATATTGGGCAGGCATCAACTGTGCGGTTGCCACAGAGATCTAGTAAGCCAGGGCAGTGGGAGCACAGATTTCCATCAACAGGACTTTAACAAAAGCCTTGATTCAGTGGCAAGCTCTTAGGTTAGATGCTTCTGGGCTTTAGCAGGGTATGCAAAAAATGGTAAATTTACTACTGAGCTTGCTAGGCAATTGCAAATCGTGATTCCTTCAGGGAAGAAAGCACAGCCCTACTTTTCTTTCTGTTTCAGCTTGACCTTTTTAATTCTTCCCTACCCTTTAAAATGAGAAATAACGAGGCTGGCTCTCTAACAGTCAAATGTAATTCATTGCCATTTTGAGATATCTATATTATAGATTTTGGGGTCATAGAATCATCCCATCAGTTTTGATACACATTCCCATCTCACAGAAATTATTGCTTGCTGCTTTGAAAAGGCAGCAGAAATATCTCATGTTGTTGTGACAGTCTCCGAGGACCTAAAAATCTCTCTGTACATAAAACTGATTAACATTATGTTTGTCACTTTAATGTATTTTTATCATTAGAGAGCCTGTTGGCAATTTGTGCTTGAAAGTGCTGAAATAAAGATCTTGACAGAGTAGATAGCAGACCAAAATAGTGAAGTGAGATATTTCCAAAATCTCATTTCAGCTGTTGTACACAGAATTGTGCATGGATTCATATTTGAATTCTAATGTTAATACACTCAAAGCAATATTAAAATTATCAAATGCACTTTCAGACTTTTTCAGTAACAAACAGCAAGTGTCAGGGACAATTTATCACGTATAAGCTGATGGGAATTTGTACTTGCAAGTCACAAGTCACTGCTTCTAGGTTTAAAAACAGAATGTAGGAATTTTGTGACTGAACTTTCCTTAAAAGCAATGTGCATAAGACTGTTGCATTTAGAAAGAAAAACTAACTCTTTATTGTCTTCTGAAGCTCTAAAACCAGAATGAAAATAATGTTAAAATAAGAAACTTGATTGTTTACAGATTTCTATCTAACTAGAAATCTATTTCCAGGCACTTAGAGCAATTAAATTATACATCTTTGTAAGCAAGCACAAAGTAAGTGAAATTTTATACAAAGTTTAAATGAAGCTCAGATCTTTTAAAGACTGTCTTAGGAGAATTCATGAAACACCAAACACTAACAATTACTTATGTTCTAAAAATCAAGGTGCTGCTGTTCTCTCCTAGAAGTCACAAAGATTGTGTTTTAGGTTCAACAACAGCAAAGACAAGATGTAAGAACACTCGATCTCTATTCCCTGGCATTGGAGCACAGTTGGGTGGTAGGAGACACCATCTCTGACATCCAGGAAGGAAGAACACTCAGAGGAAACAATCATTTCAAACAGATGTCAAGGTGGTGATAACTAACATCTGAAAGGGACAGACAGCTCCATGCTTCAGTCTTTGATACGGGCTCCAGCAGAGATCAGACTGTGATCTGCTGCATGGACAAGCTATTCCACAGCTCTGCGCCCTATGGACGTCCTTAATCTTCCCTTACAACTGCCAGTAGATTCTGTCAGTCAAAAATCACTGGTAGATAAGCTTTGGCTCCAGTTTACCATGTTCTTTTACGTTATCACTGAGATGGGGAAAGAATTTCGACACAGAATATTCATTGCATTGAAGTTATATGGAATTTTGCTGTTATCCTCAGTGTGACTGGACTTAATCCAGTGTTTGAGGCCTGATCAAGCTTCCACTGGAATGAAACCAGAGCATCCAAGACACCATCTGGAATTGGCAGTGGCTTCTATAGCATCTGACATGCCCGAAACACACCTAGGCTAGCCAGTTAAAAACAACTGTTGTGTCAAGGACCTGAGAGATCAGGATTCAACCTGTGAGGCAGAACGTAATGAAAGTCCAAGACACTTTGGTCTGGCTCTAGTTTGTTGAAGAACTGGCTCTGAATGATTTTCAGTTCAATTAACACCACTATCCTACAGGTAGGATGGATTGTATAAGCACACAGTGTTTCCGTTTCTTCTATAGATAATGAACACAAGTGAATTTTTTTTGGAGAAAAATCACATTGCTACTCATGCTTAACCATCTCAACCAGTGAGTTGCCAAGCCTGTGACATCATCACTGGCAACATACAAGCTTCAGATTAAGAAGTAGCCTGATGACATCACCCTTCCAGTTTCTATCTAACAGATGGTTTCTGTATATTGTGTAATTTTAGCTCATTATTCATGGTTTTGGTCAGTATAATTCAGGAAGTGAAAAAACTGCCAAGAAAAATTGACCTGGAACTAGTTCAAAGAGACTAAATTATTTTATTGATTAGACTCCTTAGCTTTCATTTTGCAGCAGAGCCATCATGAATCATCGATACACAATAATATCTGAGTAATTTCTGTGCGAGTTGAATTAAGTGCTCCAAAACAAGGTAAGCTTTGAAGGATCAGGCCCTCAAGCTGTTTGAAAACAAGATAGCTAAGAAGATTTGCTGGGCAGTCCTGAAAGGGGGCCAGAAGCTATTTACTGAGGCAAGTGGTTTGTTTGAACTGGACTTTTATTTATTTTCATATTATACTTGTTGACTTCATATCCACCTTCAGCTCAGCTCAAAGGCTCGGGAGAGGCATGTTTTTCACCAACACGAACACGGGCCAGAAAGGAAGGACCTTCTGAGAGCCTCATCAGGCACAGCCCCAGTGTTGAGATAAAGCACTGCAAGCCTGCAAGAGGAAAGGATGTAAAATACAGAGGGGAGGGGGTGAGAAAGGCTGGGGAGTCTTTTTGTTAAAAGTTTAGCTAGAGTGCAGCCATGCAGAAGCCTTCAGGTAACAAATACGCAGAGGGCAGCGATGAGTAAAGCTCTGCATCGTTGCTCTACCATAAATACATCTGCACGTACAGCACTGAGCACACAGGTTTACCATTGGAGCATGACCATGGTAGCTGTAGTTTCCTTTCTGACTGATCCACCCCAAAATCAGCAGTATTTGCTCAAATCAGAAATAGGAGGAGGAAAAGAAAAAAAAAGATAACTTTTCTGCCGAGGTATCTGACAACATTGACTTCAGATAACTTCTACCTCCGAGACAGGTCATGAGAATGGATGTGGGGGTATTGGAACACAGTTTCTCCATAGTGGTTCCCTTAATGCAGGTTTAGTAAATGTCTCAAACCCGTTTTATCAGAGTGTTAAAGAGTAGTAAAGCAGGACAAGAAGATGTATTCTTTTCTTAGATTCTTATGAACACCAACAAAACACCTTACTCTGGCCAAGTGTCTGTTACCTTTACAACAACTACAGGTTTTATATGCTATCTGTTGAGATTGCTTCATCATTTATTCTCCAGAAGAATCTCCAGTTTTATGCAGATTTAACCTGAGCACCACATAGAAGAAAAACTGCAAAATCTGGGCTAACAACCTTTCAGTTCTCTGCTGCGCATTAGAAAAAAGCACAACAGCTTCTCTACAGGCATTTTCCCCTCTCTTTTCCTGTTATGTTTAAATAAAAGAGCATTATGATTTAATTATGTAAAATGCTTTTAGCCCAGACTCAGCAGGCATGCAGCTTTAAGACAATCACTCAAATATTCTCAAATATTTCTGTACAGAAAACCTACTTGTGGAAAGATGCACAAGTATAAAAGTGTGGTAAGTTCCACATATTACTGTACATGTTATCTTCACCCTGATTTTTAGAATAAAGTTCTAGGGATTATTAGATACTATTTTACTAAATGTCTGCTTACCAAAATAACCTGGCTTGCCAAGTCTAAATATTTAAGGAAGACATCCTAGCGTAATTAAAATCTTTATGGGGAAAAAATTTTAGCTTTGCCTTTCCAGTCACTCAGAAATGAAATATGGCATTTAAAACCTGTCTCTTTCCATCCCCAAACATATGGTGTGACACCAATCTGTTTTGTGAGAATATTTTACAAGTTTGGGGTTTGTTCTAGTGTAAAATTAAAACAAATTTTAAAGCCTCGAGGTTGGCTGCAAAGTAAGAAGTGTTGTTCAAATGCCAAATTTAACACCTAGTTTTTGTTGCTCGAGTCTCAGGTGCTGAGGTTGCAAAAGCTGCGGGAAACTCGTTTGTAGAGGATTTTCAAAATTGGAACCTCTTTGTGCGTAACGCAGACACCTTGTATTTGGCATGCTGCAAACGACTTGCCATCGTTAATTAATACAGCTGTATGTGCAGCCCAGTGTCATCTGCACAACCTGATGGTGGTGGGAGACGTGTCCGTGGTGTGCACTGAGGTTATATGACTGCAAGAAGAGTGTCTTCCTCCAAAGCAAATACCTACTTTTGCATTTTTATTTATTCCCTCATTTTATGCTTGTTTACCAACATAGAAGCATACTTGTAAGACAATTTTGTGGTCGTAACATTACATTTTATCAGTCTTTCCAAGCTGATAACAACCTTTTCCTAAAGCTGCTTTAGCAGACATGATCAGCCATGATAAACTGCTCTGCGCTCTCCTTTCCAGCTAAGAGCACCCAGAATCTGAATGAAAAGCCAAAGTGTTTTTTTGTTTCCATTTTAGAAAGCCAGAGCATCAAAGAAAGCCTAATCACAAAGCTCAGTTGTGTCAAAGAAGATAAAAATTATTCAAAGTTACCTCTCAACCTGAGGGAAGGTTAAACTATAAAATCTAACTTTTTCTTTGAATGACTTTATTATCCAAATTTTAATGAAGACTAATCATAACAGCCATAATATGTTCTGAGAAGATACTTCCTCTCTCTATAAATATCCAATAGGAGAAATATTGTAAAGATTTAATAAAAATCATAATTTTAAATAAAGAGTTAGTATTTGTTACTGACAGTCAGTTTTAGCCTTCTGGTTATTTGGGGATTTTGTTTGCCAACTGTTCCTAAATAAGAAAAAAAAAATCCTTTCCTCCCTCCTGATTTCAATAACCAAGTGAAAAAAATCAGTGCAGCAATCAAGATGTAATTCTGTTTGCTTTCAAAGCTTGTGCATTAAGTACCTTCCTCAAGCATTTCCAAAGTGGATAGCATCCCTTTCCGAACATCCCACTTCAGGAAGGGAGAGAAAAACCACACTACTGACATTTTCCTTATCAGTTGTGTGAGGATCAGCTCGGATTTTTGCAGTATTTAACACACCACATGGAGGAGACAGCATGGATTTGGAGGAGGATGTCTACAGATAAGACATTTCCCTTGGCTGTGTTTGCCAAACCACATAACACGCTGATGACTATTTGCTTTATCCTGTTTCAATGTGTTTTGTCTTCATTTTCATGCTCTTAAAGGAGAAAAAAATGGAGAGAGAATATTGTATATGCTTTATATATCCACATATTTTCTATTACTTAAGTAATCTAGTGAAATATTGGCCAGCTGGAATGGAGGAGATGATGCTTGCATAGTTCTCCTACAGTGACCCTTCAGGACTGGAACAGAGATGTATTAGTTATAGCCAGAAGGGAGCACTTTGTCTCCTAAATCCCTTGAACTAAGTTGGTTTTTCTTGCCAGTCTGCGATTGATTGAGTCATCACAGGTCAGCGATGACTCTGGATAAATATTTCCTTTGAAGACGTCAGGCTTTGAAAACCAGTACAATAAATTCCCACACATCAGGCTGAGCCAAATTAGCAGGACTTCAGCAGCCACAGCTGGTGCCACAGGAGTATTTGTGGGACCTAAACTGACACCACCATATGGAGACATGTGCAAAGTGCACCAGACTCATGTTGTTTTCAAATGATGTTGTTGTCCTGAGGCATATGAAATTGTTTTGAGTTTTTTCCCCCTAGGCTTTCCCTGTACCCATCTATCCTTTCCCAAGGAGTCAGAGCCCATGCAAACGGTACCTCAATATCTGAAACATCCAAGATTCAGATTCATTGGTTGTTCAGGAAGGTCGAGGTGGAGGCCACCAACCTTCTAACTAGACTAAACCAGCTATTCAGGGAAGAAAAGATGGCATTCAAATCTCCCCACAGGTCTTCACCTTCAGTAACATCATGATGCCTAATGAAAGGATTTGGCTATGTGTTTGGATCTATATATACTTGGCTATATCCTGACAACTTAATATGCAGAATATTTTGGGCAGCATTCTCAGTGAAAGCCTACTGATTTAGTGAAAAAATATTACAATGACTAGTGAAACGTAGAATCCGTTACTGTTGGCTGAGGGAATATATTCCTATGAAGGGAGTTGGCCTTCAGAGTTGGGGAGGCAAAAGGTTTGGAAGATGATTCTTCCTTTAATTCCTCTAAATTAACCCCAAAATTCAGTATCAAGGCTAGTTATAGAGGAAAAAAAAAAAAAAAAAGAAATGTTGTTTTTCTAGACCTATTTATTTTTCTTGTTAATGGATTAAAATAGTTCCCAGCTGTGCAAAGTCCTCATTATGCTCATTACTTATAATGCACCTCACAATGAGATCATTAATTCAGCACACTTGCAGGCCCTTCCTTGAATGCTGTTGATTAAGCAATTATGTTAATCCACTTGTGTTTGTTTTCTCACTGCTCTGATGATGGTTCAGACCAATTTCTTTGCTGAATTATTCCATGTGCATGCTAGAAGTTTTGCTAACATTTACAAAGGCCAAATCTACCATTCACAAACAATGTGAAGGTGAAAATCACAGATTATTTGTCTCTGGTGTATTTTGGATTGCTAAGAAAAGTGCTGGACTTTATTTTGATTCCTCCTGTTTTGGGCCAGCTCCTGGAGAGGAGTAACAGAGTTTCTATGTCTGCTTTAACACTGAAGTGGTGATTTCAGGCCAAGTAGAGATGAACCCTTTCATTTAATTTGTGTGTTCTTGTATTGATTGTATCCAGTAGTGGATTTTGTCTTATTTCCACAAGACCAGTAACATAATAGTTTTTAGAAATGTAGAGATGGATATGCAAGCAAACAAAATTCATGCCATTCACAGTCAGAAATCTCATGTCTGCGGGAGGAAGATGACAACCCCCCAACATGACCAGCACCATGAGAAACAGACGATTATTCCCCTTGGTTTAGATTTAATCTCTAATTTGATATAAAGCAGCAGATGATTAGAAAAGAGAAGGATATTCTCCTACTTTTAGATGGAAGTGTTTTTCTCAGTACCAAAAATGGAAAGGGAAATACTGTGGTAGGAGAAATATGTAATAAATTTTAACAGTCTTTGCTCAGCTTAGTTGGATGGGGCAGTGGTTCTTTAAGTATATTTGTCAGTTACCTACAAAGACATGTGATGGAAATATTTTCAAGAAGCCAGAAACATCCTGCCTCGTTCAATATACTCAGCTCTCTGGGTGTCCAAGGAACCACCAGCCATCATTTGTAATCGTTGCCGTTTACCGTTCCGCCAGCTTAGCCGGCCGCGAGGGCCGGCTGCAGCGGGAAGGATGGATCCGAGCTACACCTCAGTAGACTAAACAGTAACCCTGCAGCAGTGCCCAGCTTTAGGTTGGCCCAACCATTGGCGGATCTCATGAATAATAGACACATGAAAAATGCTAACAGACTTCCCACCCATCAGAGGAGCCAAAACCAAAATGCAAAACATGAACACAAGCCAAACCTGCACAAAACTCGCTCTCCCAAAAGACCTCTGGTAGCTCTTGAGCTCCCTATTTGGAAGAAATATGATAAAGCAGCAGCTTATAGATGCAAAGCAGCAAGATTTACTGATGTACTCCACCAAAGCTTTATTTTTGCCATTCTTTTCCTTAGCTTCTGTATTTAAGTGTATATCCACTACAGCTCCACCGATATTTTCTGAATATAGACCATCAATGACCACAGCTTTTATTTCAGGAGGTCCATTTCCGTAGCAACAGCTCATAAAAGACACTAAATAAAGCTTAGATCTCTGCAGCTCAGGTTGATATATTATATATTGGTCACTGCAGCGTGCTGACGGCTTCCCTGCAATGTGGCCTGTGTCTTTTTTATTATGTACATTCTTGGTGAGTGTTGGGGAGATTGATCCCATTCTGGTATCCAGATTTTAAAACAGATGTGAGGGGAAAAAGCTGCAGAGGGTGCAGGAAAGGGGTGCAAAAAAATTCAGAGACCCTGAGAAAGAGCCTTTTAGAGAGACCTGTTTAGGTCTGTCAAAGAGGACTGAAGTAGCATGATAACATTATAAAAGAAAAGCATCAGTTGCTAAATAAGGCTAAATCTAGTAGGGAAAGATTAGTGTGATTGGCAAAGGGAACTACAAGGAAGCAGTAAGTTCTCAAGGTCATCTTGTCTTCAGGTCAAGAGCAGATATCTTTCTAGTAGTGATGTTCTAGCTAGAAATTATTCGTCTTGGTAGGAGGCTACAGAGTGAAATTTAGTCATCTCTATGTCAAACTACACAACCAGGTGTTACCTTTTAGATTTAAATTACATTCGTCTATCAAGAAAGTGTCACTGAGATTGAGGGGTTTAATTAAAATCTAGCCTTCTTTCCATATAAATGCATCGAGAGTAAACATTTCTTTTTACATAAAAATTCCAGTTGGGAATTAAAAAAATCAAATGAAAAAAAGCCTAGAGGACTATTGGCAGCCATAGGAAAATCTTTGACATTACTCTAATGAATATTTTTCTTTATCCTTTCTAGTTCCTCCAGAAAACTGCATTATCTGGTCTATTCTAGTAGCATCATAACTTAAAGGTAAATCACAGAACAAACTCACTTCTCTGGCATCCAGTACCACAGTTTCTTTCATCTTTCTCCCCCTGCCATGTAGATGAGGATTCTGTATTTGTGATTATGTTGGGGTTTTATACAAGTGCTTCAAGGAACTGAAGGCACCTAGCACTTTACAAAGCAGTTAAGTACAGCGTGGAATTTGGTCTTAATATTCATCCACATGTTTTATGAATTTTCATATTTGAGTTTAAGCCTGGGTTTTAATTCGTTTATGTCTTAACCTCAATACCAGTTCCTATGTCCTCCTATTTTGGGAAACCTGTGTCGAATTGCTTAGCACAGGAGAAAATGGATCAAAATTCTTTTTTTCTCCCTAAAAACCGCGGTAAAATTGTGCAGCCAGCTGTTACCCTGAGACCAAACTCCCATCAAGTTCAGCAGAAGGAGCTTGCCATAACGTAACATTAGAAACCATGAAAATCCCAACGGGCATAAGAAGGTGTTGAAGGGGGGTCAAGGAGCACGATAGACATGAAAAGACTTTTTTTGCAGCTGGTTCCCTTCTCCTATCAACTGTACAAAGGCAGGCAAGGAGAGGGAGGGCAGCAGAGAAGTGAGGCTGGATTATGAAAGGGACACGCTTTCCATCCCTGTTCAGGAAAGCGGTGAGACAAAAGGCACACGGCAGCCGCCGCATGGCGAGGGGGCTTCGGAAAACAGCCCGCTTCCTCTCTTGGTTCCTCAGAAGCCCAGGGTCCATCGCTTCGTTTGTTTTCCCAAGGAAATAATTAAAGATGTGGATAAAAAAAAAAAATAACAAAAGACTGACCCTTCCTTTTTCTCACCCACCTCCCCCCTTTTTTTTTTCCTGCCTGCCCACTTTAAGGGAAATCATTTTCATACCCCCCTTCCGCTCTCCGTACACAGTGACGGCCCCGACGCTGGAGCAGAGATTGGTTTACATCCCAGTAGAAGGGAATACTTGAGGAAACCTTTGGCAGTATTATGGATTGAAGTGCAAGGAGATGGTTTTATCAGGAGGCTTCAAGGCTATTATTGTCCAAATAAACACTTGCTTTGCCAGACATGATCTACAGCTGCTGCACAGAGACCCTTGAATTTCATCTGAATTTCAATCTCCCTGTCCTTTTTGCCTTTCCTACACCACTGTTCTCAGACCTGAATAGCCTACTGTACTGGATTACTTCATTTTTTCCATCTTAATAGGCTTCACTAGGCTCTGACTCCTGACTTCCTGCCCACGACTCTAGTCCCCACTTCATCTAGATTTAGGAAGCTTTAACACGTTCTGGTTTTTGTTTTGGTGGTTGTTTTTTTTTGCCAGGGGACAGGATGCTCCCCCAGACTCTGCTGTCCTGAAGCAGCGTTTTGCTGCTGACCAGAGCAGTGCTCTTTGAGCACAGCAGAAACCCGTGCCGATGCACAGCTCCTCACGTGCATGGCAAAAAAATTGCTTGAATAAAGTAAGAAACAGCTGAGACAAACTTTCCAAGACTGTTGTTAAATCCTTATCATTTTCTGCTTTCCTCTGCCCATGCTGTTCTCCAGCCTCATGAAGGAGTGATAGCAGCAACATCACAGCATCAATTAAAAACCCTGGACTAAAACAGTATCAACAAAAAGACCGTTTCTGAGCACTTTCAAGGACACAAGTGCAGAAGATCAGCAGGAATGAGTGTTTCTAGCTAGATTTAATGCAGAGTTTTGTTGTTTGTTTGTTTTTCCTAGAAAAACTATATCAGAAAGAAATCATACCAGTAAATTGGCCAGGAATATAAAAGTCTTCACCCAATACCATGACAAATTATCTCCTGCTTACACTTTTTCTCCCCTTCTCTTATTGCCTCTTCCTCTCACTCTTGGTTTAGAAACTTTCTGAGGTTTAAACATCCAAACTCATGACTTCACACACTTCCACATGAAACAACCTCACTACCAAAGCCACTGAAAATCTGGATATTTCATACACACTTATAGTAAATTTAGTCCAGCACTCACCTGAGCACCTCCTCTTTGCAGTATCACTGCAAAGTTCCCGGGGACAAACTCTCTCCAAATTTGCTTGGGCTGATTACTTGAACTTGACCATAGCACAGAGGAAAAGCTTCACCATGAGCAGTTCTCCAAGGAGCCAAAACCAAGCAGAGCCCCCAAGGAGAGCTTTATTGGGTGTTTGCTTTGTAGTGCAGTTGCTCACACCTGAGTGCTCGGGCCCCTGTGCTCCTCTGGCCGTGAACCAGCTCCAGCTGTGACCAGTCTTTTCACTTACTGGTTTGGCCTATGAGTAAAATACTCTGAGTCTTGCTTGTAGCATTGTTTGACATTCTAACTCATTTCCTTACTTTAATTACACTTTTTTTGCCAGATACTGTTTTCTATATCAAACACAGGAAAAATAGCCTTCCAATAAGGGGAATCTTTCTTTGAACCTCCTAAGAATTAAGCTAGTAATAGAACACACATTGATACCTTAAATACACTATTAATGCTGTTTGAAAGCAGTTAATACTGTCATAATGATTAGAGGTGCAGAAAAAAGTCTGGTAGATTGAGGTCCCAAATTTTAATGCCTATCACAAATTCAGAAATATTTCTTTTTAATACTTCAGCTTGAGAGCTACCAAGCTTGAACTGCAAATCTTGCATCCATAGTCCAGGACTTCTGAACTTTGCCTGTAAACTCAGTATCTTTTTGTACTCTGGGTACTAATCTGGGTGTTTTCCTTCTCCCAGCAAGAGGGTTCAGACCTGTGGCCTTGCTAGAAAATTATAATAAAAGAAGAGCTAAACCATTAGGTCCAAGATCTTGCCTGCTTACTTCAGTTTAGAGAATAGATAACACAACCAGTTCTGCCTAACATAAAAACTCCTGGTAAAACTTTGTCCCTGATTTTCACACACCTGCAAAGACACCTACAAAGACAGGATATGTTATGTACTGGTTATTGCAGGTGGCGTTTTGGAGAGCGACTGTGTGGCTTACAGCACACGAGCCAGGCTTTGAAGGAGAATTGGGTTTTATCTGGTACTCTGGTTTGTTCGTGTGCAGCTGAAGAATTAACAAACTGGGTTTCCTGTTCTTTGCATTTCCAGCCACTATCCTGCTTTCTGAGTTTTACGATGGCAAATTTCGTACCCCCACTCCCTACCCGGGCCAGCAGCAGTTTCTGTAGCACCTCCATTGGGATGCAGACAGGGGTTTTGCGTGGGGACAGCACATGGAGGCATCCTCAGATGATCAGCTCTTGGGTTGCGGTGTGGCTCACTTCTGCACGAGGCAGCGGGGTCTGAGCTCTCTGAGTGTGCAGGTTTTGTTTGGTTTTCGTACCAGAAAAGCCAGGCTTCATAAGTTTTGCCTTTCAAGCCTTAATCTTCAGGCTCCTCTCTTTCCACCACCTACTCAAAAACTGAATGCAACATTTCTAAACCACTTCAACTTGATACAGCCCATTTAGCTTGCTAAATCTAAAGAAGCCTTTCACAGATCTCCTGGTGACGGGCATCAGCACTAAATGGAGCATGTGGGAACCCCTTGCTTTGAATTTCCTTGGGGCATAGACAAGCCATGTTGTTCCTACACCTTGACGAAATGAAGAGACAAGAAGGAACCTTGTCTAACAGCTGACTTTGGGTTTGGGCTTCAAAAGCTGCTGTCAGCCAGGAAGGGGTAGATGTTTAGACCATTAAAATCTTCTCCTTGATTGGTCTGGAAAAATAGAGAGCTTTCCTTTCATGCTAGCAAATGCAATATACATATGCAAAATAAATACAAGTTTAGTTTCTTTCTGCACTGCGCTATACTACAAATAAACAGACCTGTCCTTCACAGACACAGCAGCAGGATTCCTCCAAACGTAGCAAAACTTACAGAACTGTAGGACGGTTGTTACAGTCCTTGATGATGTCGTCAGCACATCTCTATCTGTTTTCCCATGAAATTGAAGTAATTACTGACTTAAGGCACGCCTGTGGTTGAACCATGATCCTACAGATATGATAGTAAAACTGTCAGGACTTTTTATTTGTGTGCCTGTTTCCATTTTAAAAAATACGTATTCCTGAGATTCAATTACATGCACGACTTTTATGCCACCTTGTAATAGGTCAGTTTTCAGTCTTGCTATTAAAAATATTAATTTAGAGCACTACATGGAAAGATAAATGCATCTAATCAACTTCCAACCAGAAATGCTTTTTTTCCCTTGTTTTTTGGCAAGTCCTCATAGTAGGATGTTCCTGATGGTATTAAAAAAATCCATAAGCTATTGGTTTCCAATAAAATAAGGGAAGATCACGAAAAGTTTTTCATCCCTGTTAGGTTTTCTCAATCTCTTTGAAGTAATCTCAGTATAGGGCTGAAGCAGGGTACGGTTTTTCTCTTTTGAACATTGTTTAGGTAGATACTCTCATCACTGTCATTTGTTGTATCACCTTGACTCTTTCTCACTCCATTTTGGGAGCGCTACCTTCTCAAAACCATCAGATTTGACCTAAAACCAACAGTAAGCTACATCTGATAACGAGTCTCCATGTACCTGTGTGGTCTGATGTCAGAGAAATGACTTGGAAATGGGAAATCAGATGAAATTACATGATTCTTATCTTTTTCCCCTATAGAGGGCATGAGCTGCTGATATAGAAGTTGCTTGAAGTGAAGGGAAACTGGAAAAAAAGATTTTTCATGAAGTTTTCAGGACTTGTAGCAGATATTAGCAAGGGGCCCTGACATAGTTATTAGCTATGCAAGACTATTGTTTATTTTTACACAGGAACTAAAGGAGAAAGTATCTATGCTTATTTTTCTTTACTTAGCTAAAGAAATTGTATAGCTTTTTGAAAGGGTTAAATAATTTCCTCCTTTCCTGCACTCCTAAGGCTTTTCGTGCGTGTGTGTGTGTGCGTATGTGAGGTTCCCCGCTAACCACAGCTCTGTTTTCCAAAAGGAAATTAAAATGAAATACATCAGGCATGCTGGGACTTCACACTTCAGAGACTTAGAAAGCAATATCGCCTGTTTGAATTGATTGTCACTTTAACTGCCCACAGCTACTCTTCAGGAAGGGAGCTTAAAGTTTTACTGTTCTTAATGGGACGATATCTCCCTTCCAATGACTTAATTGAGGTTGTGCTGAAACTCCCGTTAAAAGCAGGACCATTAATATTTCATTAAAACGCCTATGATGTCAGGGGTAGCAATAGAAAGTTACCTGCAAATCTACAGGAAAACCATCCTCTTCCCCTGAGGACGTGCCAGCACCCCGTGGTGGGATGGGTAAGAGTGCGTGAAGAATTGTTTGAAGCTGCTGTGCTCCTCAGTGCTGAGCCCCTTTGTCCCTTCAAGGGCTGCAGCTTTTCCTGCTGTTCCCTTGTTTGTGCTTGTACAATTATTATCTTCATGTTAACAAGCTACAAGTGAGAGCTACAAGCTACAAAGAGCTGGTAACTCAAGTGCCATAAATATTACAAATGAAAATGTTTGTTGGCCAAAGAGGACGTGTGAGCAGGGGATTAGGACATGCTCATCTCCCCAGTGTTCATATCTGGATCTCTTTTTCCTTCTGGAATGCAGGAGAACAATGGGCAGGGAAGTGTGAAGACATATAGCAAAGAAGCAGTGGTAGCTTTAACAGATAAATACCTACAGTCTTACAGAAATACCATAAATTTGAATGTGCATGAACATTGTACAGCACATCTTCAGCCAGTGTCAGTTTTTGTACTTCCTCGATTCCAAACCCTACGGAGTTATGACATCATACAGCATGAGAGGTTGTGTTTCTGGAGTTTATCTTTAAAATCAGGGGACTCCTGGGTAGAAGGAAAACTCTTAGTATGAGCTTAGTAAATTACAATTATTTGTTTCTCCACCACGAGAAAAAAAGGGAAACAGGAAAAACAAACAAACAAACAAACAAACAAGCACATGCACGGGGCTCTGGCACCCGAAACTCCAGGCATCCAACCTGGTAAACTGCTGAGTGCAGCAACGGTGACAGGAACCTTAACCAAGCTGGGGAAACGATGCTCCTCACTCCCATCCAAGCGCCTCAGGAATATTATTTCTTAAAGATGCCGTCTTAGTCATGGCAAAACAGGGGAAAAATGAAATAAAAAATACTAAAAATCCATGAATAAATTTTGAAATGTTCATAAAATGCATTCAGGAAGCAGATGTGGGGTGGGAGGCAGTGCCAGGACGAGCACCGGAGCCGACAGCTGAAGAGGAGACACGGAGCAACAATGGGCACATTGTCCTGCGTAGGAGAGGGATGGGATGCTCCTGCCGCAGCACCGCTACCGTTAGAGTGAAATATGGCTAGTTTGAAATATCTCGTTGAATGGTAGATACTTTAGGGACTGCTGAGACCCTAAGGACGCTGAGTTAGACCCAGCAGCTAGCGTTTTATTATTATGGAAGGATATTTTCCAATTTTGAAGTTGTCAGCATTCATTTCTCTTTGTGGGTTTGACGCACGGATCATCTTAGGAATTTATTTGACTGACAAATGCTCTCCAACCCAAACTAAGCCATGCACATAGATCTCACTGGCTATGAGACTGCGAGTTACTTGCAATGTTTCAGCATAAGAATTGCATATTAATATCAAATTAGGAAGGTACCTTTCAAAGAAACTCAAAGCAAGCTTTCACTGTGTTTTAACACAAAATATTTGGTCCCTTGAAACTTGCTTCTATTGTTATTAAGTCTAACTTTTAGGTCTAAACTTGTGTTTGTTACAGTATCAAATATAAATCAGTTAGAAAGCTTCCCTTTTCACAGTAATATCTGCATTTTTTAGTGTTAGATACAGCTGTTAGTCATCATCGGGTTTGCATATCCTGATTTTCAATATGTCAAACCACATCCGAATAAGAACATTGGAAAAAGATACTTTCAAATCTTAGAAGCAAAGGCTTTAAGTGATAATTTGTGGGTTGGATGAGAGGCAATATATTGACAGAGAAAGGCTGCAATATTGCAAGCTTTATTAACCTGAAGTCTCATTTCAAAATTTGGGAACACAATTGTAGTTTATGAGTACAGGGCAGAGGGTAGCTAGTTATAAACAGCATTAATATAAATCACAGTTATTACAGAAATTGAAAGCAGGTTATGTTTAAGGTATTTCTAAGCCTCTTGCTTTAGAGAAATAGGAAATGACATATATATGTGTGTGTATATATATATATGTGCATGGAGATCCCAGAAGAAAAATACCATGTCCACTGAAGTGTCAAGGAAGGACACTGGATACATATTGATATACTGCAAAAGTGAAATTTGTGTGGCAAGGCCATTTGAAAGGAAGCTGAGGCTCTCAGGCTGCTTAATTTCTCTGGTCTTTCCCCACTTCTCTTCCTGGGTAACCCCCTAAGAAATCAAACTCCAAGAAGCTGCTACCATCAGAGCACTGGACTACAGTGGTGTTCCCAGCACTTTGTTTGCCCTTCCCAGGGACTCCTGCAGTGGGAATCTCGGTGCTCCACGCATGCCCTGCCGGCAACACGAGGTGAAGAGTGACCAGACAAACCTCTTAGAATAATGGCATAGGTGGAAAGGATTTATCCAAAGAGGATACATTAATGTTCCACTTGTGCAGCTGCTCTTCTTGTCCAAACCCGTATTTACCAGCAGTTCTGAAGCTTCCAGCTCTCCTCTGCTCAGCTCCTGCTCTCACTGTCCTTTCTGGGCAGATCCTCTTGTCTCTTTTCCCACCACGTGCCTCAGGAAGGATCTCTAATGCACCTTCTGGCAAAAGTGTGTTGTGCTGGAGCAGGGAAGATGGGATTCAGCATGCTTTTTGGGGAATACATCATAAAAATCAGATTTAGACTTCAATACTTCAACACTTGCAATATTGTGTATCTGGAGTCGGCAGCATATTTATGTGATTGTGAACAGATATATATATATGCATTATGTATAAGTGCATATATTTACAGTTTATATGTGAGCATGTTCCCTTTCCTCCCTGCTGAAATCAGCAAAAATAACACCAGTATTATCTTTTATCTGAAAGAAAGTTTCTATCTCTCATAGCAGAAAAGGAAATGTCAAAGTTTAAAAGCGTGACAGAAATATATGATAACTCAAACCTAGAAGGTGGATTGGAACTATCTTAGTTGTTTTGTTTGTTTTTTTTTAATTTAAATCAAACAGGCTACCAAACAACTTCTGATGGCAATCTCGTATGTGAGGAGATTCATCCTCCTGATTTGGAACATTTTCAGAGTCAAATAATGGATTTAAATTTGAACCTTATGGCAGTTTCCAGTTTCATGGCCTCTTAAGTTTTAGTTCTGGGGAAGCAAGGTGCTGTAATCAGCGTTCTTCACTTGGAGTCTGATCCAAAAGACTGAGCCAACGGCGCTGCAGAGACAATGTTCTCTGACATCTTCATCGAATTCACAAGATACTGTGTCTTTGGAGTGCAGGGGAATGGTAAATATCAAAGGATTGAGAGAGAACAGAGACAAAAGGGATGGTTCTCCATAGGGCATCTGCCTTTGCTGTAGACTGTGCTCTGTCCACCCCTTCAAGAAAGAGAAGAAAAGTAGAGTACATCAGTAGCATTAGAAGAAAAAATGCTACTCTCCATTCTACGTTATTGCAGAAAAGTAATTAAAATCCTAGCTGCTGACTCTTTCCCCTGGGATCAAATTTTTACTGGAAACGAAAAGGAAAGGTGGTTGAACTGTGGAAACATTTACCAGCTGCAGGTATAATACCGTGTCTGTTGTCAGAGGGAACATTTCATTGGTTTATTTCTGGAGGATTATTTAGAGGGTTGTGGTCTTACGTCCAGGTCTCAAGAAAAAAAAAAAATATAGCCTATGAGGTGTGCCTTCTTTCTGCAGAATAGTGATTTGTTATGTGTTTGTCTGAGTTAAATATAGCAGCCAGTCATTCTGCACAGTCCGATATTTCATCCTGCTAACTTTTTAAAAAGGAAAAAAAAAAAAAACACCAACAATTCTGGTTTGGATAGATGAAAAAGTCAGCAGAAAAGCCACAGTTCCTAAGCTTGCTTCCAGGACAGCTCAGGTACTTACTGTTGTAAAATTCAACAGTCAGTTGATAGGATCAGCCAGGTTCAGCAGCCACGTTTTGATGCTCTTTGTTGACCATTTTCTTGCCCGTGACCATTCCTGCTCCGGTGAGGTGCCCAACTTCAGAAGTGCCCTGTGTTACTTCTTGGGCTCAGTCACTTGGACATGGGAGAAGTTCTACTGGGACGGCTGACAGCTCCGTTTGGTGCCAGGCAGCGATCAGCACCAGATGCCATGGGAAGGAGGTGAAAGCAGCACAAGCATGTGGTGAAAGTTTGCCAGTTATCTGCAGCTCTGTGGTGGTTTCTGGGTGTGTAACACGTCTGTGCCTCCAAGGATGACCTGGTGGGCCTTTATGGGGGAAGAGTAGTTGTGTATCATTGAACCCACCTTGATTTCATGGGTGGGAGGAGGAAAATGCTGCAGTTGACAGCTGTGGGCATGCTGCACATATCCTGGGTCAGAATGAAAGAAATAATAGAACTGTTATACTGCACTGGTGATTGGACAAGTTTTGAGGATGAAGCAGCTTAAAAAGTCATGTAGCTGGTGCTTTCTTTTTTTTTTTAGCAAAATTTGGGACTTTTCCTTAGATACCTTTTTTCATTCTTGGACATAGATTCCATTTTTTATAGCTCCGAGCAGTGGCTGCTGCTGCAGGAGGCTCCAGTTGTGATTACAAGCTTCACTGGGAAATACCAGCTTAATAGCAGTATCTCTGAATGACATCCAGCAGAGATATTTATTTTTCCTCAACAAGATTTATTTGGCTCCCATCCAGGGCTCAGCCTTTTCCCTGTACTCCTCGAATTTTCCTGGAGGTGCCCGCTTTTCCTGACTGCCTGCATTCACAGCTCTGGCTCGAGCAGCCCGCAGCCAAATACCTCTCTCTGCACAAAGTGTCCTGCCATTCATTTCGTATCATTTTGCTTAAGGAACTGGGTTTTTTATCATTTCATACCTTCACTGTGCAACATATACTGGCATGCTGAGGTTTCTTCTCAGATACAATTTCTGATATCGTCCTTTACATTCTCGTTACAGTCCGTAATGGGATAAAGACACATACAGAAAAATACTGCTGACTTTGGGCATGAGACTATTTACCTAAGTTAACCGAGTCACATATTTTGGTTTAATAATTACAACCTTTTTCTCTCGCATCAATTTAGTGAACCCTACTATTTTCTCCCACTGAAGCCCGAAAAAGTATTTACACAGCTCAGTGCTCCTCAGGCTAAACACTGATGTGATACTCTAATAATGGGAATTGGTGCAAAGATCATGGATTGATTTTTTGTTTTTTCCAATGATCTTTGAATCAAGACTACACAGAGAAGATAGTGAGACATCGTCTGTAGGTTGGAAGGAGCAAGGGAAGGAGGGAGATGTTTCTTGTCCTTAAGAAATGTACCTCAGCTCACTTCTGTTAAGTGGAAATGGTACTGAATGGAGCAGTAACTGAACCTGAAATATTTTCCTGGACATGAGTAGAAGCTTGAAATGTATTTGTATCTATATAAAGATGGAATATCATCAAAAGAGCTTCTGGGCAGAACTGGCACCTATGGTAGATGGCTGAAGGTGAATGTGCTATTTCCTCCGTTACTTGTCTGGGAAGCCATGTCACATGGAAAGATAACTAGCATTTGGGATAGGAAAGAGGCTATGCTGAACCCAGGAGGATCTCCAGAAATAGCTTCTCTGGAAGCAGATAACCTTAGAGCAAACAGATAGACCTCACCAACACCCCCAAAGCCCTCGGTATTACTGTTAGCTTTGGTGAAGATACGATTTTCACATAGCTGAGAAAAGAATTTGCTTCTATTTGTCAAATTTCTCTGGAATAAGGAGGATAAGAGTCACAGCATCTGCAATTTTCCTTCTGGTTCCAGACAGATGTGGCAATGGAAAAGGAACGGGGCGAGGGGGGGGGGGAGTTATCTGAGCATGGCCTGTTAAGTGCGATTTCTACACAAAGGGAACTATTTTTGTTGGTTTACACTTTCAGCACCAGTTTTCCTTTCCCTACTTGGATCAAGAAGGGCCTCACTATGGGCTTGGTGGTGTTTGTGATAATGGTATTCTGACTACCTGAGTCAAGTTAGAGACTTGCTTTTCTATCTTTATCATTTATGATTTAAAGTCGTGCTAGATCTCTTGCTTAATCCAGGGGAAAGTAGCATAAGTAGGAACATACTTTGGTTTGCAGTTTATTTTTCTCTGCTTTCCCTTCCCTAATTCAAACAAACCAACATTTTCTTTGATTGGTGCTACTAAATCGAAGGATGGTATTTCTCTGGAGTCTCCCTGCTGCTCCTGGTGGTTTGGATGTGGGTTGTTACAATAAACATAATGAGATGCTGGAAATACCTGGAGTGATACCAACTTGTGGGCTACTTATTTCTTAATCGGGCTGGTAGAATAAGCAAAGCATCAAGGCTGGAAAGTGAAAATTTAATTATCTGTTCATTACTAAAGCTGCTATTGAGTCATGAACTGTGAAAATGGGAAAAAGATTCATACAATTTAATTTAAAAATGCGATGTATTAGTTTTGGAAAAAAAAAAATCTACTGATGTGGCTTGAAGGTAGCAGTGTGTGAATCCAGAGATATCCTGACTTAATGCTGTTCTAAAATCCTGATTCCAAAACATAATTATGGCCTTTTTCCTCTTTCACTTCTAGTAGTTTTCCATAGGTTTTGTCTTGTTCCATTTGAGAAATGTCTGTACTGTTGAGGGCAATCCATGACTTGAATTTTGCACAATGAACTGCAACTCTGAAGAAGCCTTTACTTTCCCATCACTCTGGAAGTCATGATGTTGCTTGAATGAGATAATTTAAGCCTTTTGATTACCTGTGCTGATGTTAATAGTCATGGGTTGCTGGTGTTAAAACTATCTAAAACCCAAATTAGTAGAAGTACCTTCCAGAGATAAAACTTTTTTTTTTTTTTTTTTTTTTTAGCTTTTATTGAGTCTATAAAGCTGATGAGGTCATTTCTGAGTCTCTTAACCAGGGAATAGACATGCATTCACATGCTGCTCCATATACTTCTCTGAAATAATAATCTCATACAAGCATGGTCATCTGATACCAACTACAACAAAAACAGTGGTTTACATCAAGTCACTGATCTATATTTCTTTATGTAGGTTTTTCTTTAAATTAGATCATTTATCAATGCAACTTCTACGTGACAACATTAATAAAACCTCTAGAGAAGACTGCAAAATTGATGCCATGTGTCTTTCTTAGAGTGCCAAGGCCGGTGTTAAAGCATGAAACGTGTCAATTAAATATTTCAGCACAATGTTTCCGTTGCCTCTCATGAACACTCAGCCACAAGAGCAGGTCTTTTCAACCCAGCTTCTGCCCAGTCCATTACAGGATGTGTCAGAAGCTCACTTTGTACCTGGGCAAGGAGGACAGCAAGAAGTTTGCATCTTTGGGTGCTTTTTCTCTGATGCAGTCTGACCGTTACGCCTGACTCCTCCAGACACAGCTGTACTCAACAGTATCCCTTGAAGTTTCTTCGTCAGCTAGCTCCCTGATGTTTGCTGATTGTTGGGTTGAGCGTCCAGTTCGTGGGTCAAAACCAATCACTTACTGGCTGTAAAATACAATCTGTGCAATTCAGATTGACAAGACATCAACGAGGTGAGCAAACCTCTTCCAGCAGCATCAGTGCCTGTTATTTCCTTTTGCTACAATGCCTTGGTGATCAGAAACGCTCGTGATTTTTATTCTTTTCCACAAAAATGAAATGATTTGACAGGGGAGGGGAGAGTGCTTCACATTTAGGAGCTTTCTTCCCTCTTCTGTGGTAAGCATTTACATTTATATATGTATATACATGCACACACATATATACATAAACATATAAATATATATTGTTTTTGCCCAGCTCTTAAAAACGTTCTGCATCTGGTGCATGAAGCCACATTTACCACTAGCTGGAGAAAAAACATATTAATATGAAATCAAATATTTGGCTTGTCGAATGCAAGATGTAATTACATTCGCTTGAACGCACTTACACCCGGGAAAGAAACCATACTTATGGGAAAAAAATAATTTTCAAAGATGTTTTCATGTCTATCCTGGGAGAGAAAAAAAGTGGGGGTAACTTTGCTCTAAATATAATAATCTACTTATTTTTAAAAAATATATCTGAAATTTTTTATGCCACAGCTCAAATCCTATAATTATAAAGTAGCCTTTGCAAAGAAGTTTTTCTCCTAATTAATACATGTTGGGTTCACGGAGCAACTTT
Organism: Tauraco erythrolophus; assembly: GCF_009769465.1. Lineage (NCBI taxonomy): Eukaryota > Metazoa > Chordata > Aves > Musophagiformes > Musophagidae > Tauraco > Tauraco erythrolophus. The sequence goes on from NC_141484.1 coordinate 2,271,029, forward strand.
TTCACTAAGGATTTAAAAAACCTTTTAGGAAAAACATCCAGAAATAGAGGACTAAAGATTCTGGCTGCTCTCTGATCCCTGACAGACCCCACCTCTCGACTTGTATTTGTTCAGAAACAATTTTAACCACTTTCCAGACATGCGAGATGAACCTCGCTAAGGACAGGGCGGTGGTTCTTTCCTGGGAGAGCCGTGATGGTATCACGCAGGACACATGGACAAGAGGGACAGGAGCTGCTGCAATGCACAGCCCATGAAATGTGGAAAGCTGACCACAGTCCAAAAGTGTATGGGATCAGTCCAGTCCCGAATAAATTTGGTAAAAACTAGTCATCTATGTTTTTTTTTTTTAGCCCAGTCTAAAAAACTGCTTAGGCACATGCTTTAGTACAAGCGGTCTGGTAGTTTGTTTAATATTGATAGAGTTTCCCACTTTCCAAAAACTAAGCACACACTTGATGGCTTTGCTGGACCGAAGCCTGAGATAGGTGAGATGAAATAGGGCAGCAGATATTTGCCTTTCGAGGTAGATTATTCACTCCATGTTGCTTCCCCTTAGACCTCAATATTTCGGTTTGATTTCTGGCTGTAATGATCTTGGATACCAAGCAGAAGCAGGAAGGGGCTTTATTTTCAAACATTTGCAGCCGAAGTTTGCCACCTTAAAAGCTGCAGCTGCATCCCTGGCGTAACCTTGTTCAAAGCCAAGCAGATTTTAATCAGGTCTAAATTTGTCCCTGAAGATTCAGAAAAGTTTCAAACGAGCCTTAGAGATGGTGTCACTCAATCTTTTGCAAAATGAAAAATCTTTTACGGTTTTTTTTTTTCAGCTGGTTTTCTCCTAGACGAAATAAATGACTGGACTTCAAGAATTACCCTGGTATTGTTTGCATCTCTGATAAGCCACGGTGGAAGCTCCAGGGTTCCAATAGAAAAGGAAATAGTGCCTGGAAGTTGTCAGTGATTCTTAACTTTTTTTGTTTGTTTTGCAGGCAAACTCACTTAAAACCATCCTAAAATTGGACGGGGCTGCCTCTTTGTTTGTACACACGTAATTTGAGTGTCGTTTGCTAACACTGTGTAATACTCAGACGTAGAGCAGGACAAAAGCCAGTATTAACTTCCCTGGTGGGTGCCAATGGTTTACAGTAAACCAGCTCCATGCTTGAAACAACTGCTTGTCTGATTGCAGGGGAGCCCAAGGACCCTCGTCCGCGTCAGTCGGTCTCGGTGCACGGTGCTGTGCATCTTTAGTCAGCAAGCAGAGCTTTCAGGGCTTCCTTTGGGCACCTCCCCTCTCTGATCAGGGCAATTTCTGCAGCACAAACTAAAATTCAGCCTTACGGTGCCATCCTGGATCTGTTTCTTTTGGGGTAGTCTGTTTTTTCTTCCCCGCGAGTTAAACGGGATGTTCAAAGCCTTGGAAGAAGGACTGAAATAATCAGCAATTTATCTGACAGCTGAGAGTTCACTTTTGTAGCCGTCAGTCAACTTCTGGAAAGCCACAGACTGTAAGACTGAGGTAATGTGCAAAATGAGACACATGTGTGCAAAAAACACTGTCCCAGAGTGTTTTCAAAACGTCAGCATTGCCAAAAACACTCCGTGGTGTTCATAAATAAGCTTCAGTTCCTGACCTGTTCGAGGTTTCCTCGCAGCTCGAGTGACTCCTGACCATTTAATAAACGACAATCACACGGACTTCCAGAGCCTTTTTATTTAGGGTTCTCAAAAGCGTTTGATGCGTGCTAATTATCTAAATTTACAATCACCACTGAGGGCAGGGGACTATTATCCCCATCCAGGGATGGAGATAGCATCTTTATAGCCATTTTTATGGCTCCATCTTTATGACTTCAAGGCCCATCTTTCTTTACAGCATTTCAAGGGGATGAGGGAGATGAAGCCTGGGTGATGCTGCAAACTGTGACAGCTGGTAGATTTATTTCTTCTCACTTTTGGTTTGTGGAAGTTATTTTAGGGGTAATTCTGAATTTTGGGGTAAAAAGGGAAATGTTCTGGTTTTATGGGTTCAAACCAAAACACTCTGAAGTTTGGTGTAATTGCTGTGAACTTGGCTTGTTTTGAATTTGTTATCGAAATGAGATGTGAGATATTTCAATGCAGCTGAAACAAAGCTCATCCCACCTTGCCCACTGCCAGTCATTCCGTTCTCCGAATTAGAAGTTGACGGGGAAAGTTTTGAATTCTTCTTTCTAAATCAGCATAAAAATGAAAATAAACTCAGAAACTTTCCAGGCTCCCTGGGAATCAGGTCCAGCCTCAGAGCTGTCCTGCTCTGGACCCCCATGTCTCAGCTCTGCACCCTGCGGCATGGTCAGCGCTCAGGTCCCCGCTGAGATCGCTCAAAGCTGTGAAGGAGCTGGGGTAGTCAATGGCTAACTCTGCCCTGAGGGTTTCTCTTTGCTGTACCCATCTGTACCTCCTGGATTGCAAGCTCCAGGCCCCCAGCCGTGTCCCCAGGGTGCTCCTGAGCTCGCTGGGTCACTCGGAGGTGGTGCATTGCTGCCTGGCCAGTGATCCCTCCGTGCTCCGAGGCTCAACAACCGCACGAGCTGCAGGTTTCTCCTCATACAAGTAAAGCAGCCCAAGTGGGACCTAGAGGAGGAAGACTTTAGTCTTGACGTGTCATTCACCTGCAGGCTTTTGGTGCTAAAATAAGCCACAGCTATTTTTTACTTTTCTCTATTTGTTTGTTGGTTTGTTGGGGTATTTTTCCCATTGGCAGTTGAAGCACTGAAGGTGGTTCCCTTCACTTGCCAGCCTTCACTGAGGTCGGTCCCATCTTGCCAGTTCTATTCTTTGTTTTCTTTGCATCTGCCGTTGAGCCAAGTTCTCTGCTAAAGCAACCCGAGCCTGTCCCCCTCGGTCCCACTGAGCTGGCCCGACGGCATCCCTGGCCCAGAGCCCCAGCCCTCAGCCTCACGCTCTGCCCAGGTTGTTTTATTTTCAAGCAGAACTATCTGAGGCAGCGTTGGAAAATGCTAAAATCCCGTGGAGGACTTGTTCAAAAACCCTGCAAAAATAATTGCAGCTTGTTGAAAACACTAGAAAGGGGTTTCAAAAGTGCGTGTGCGTGTTTGGAGATTGGGCGGTCTATAACCAAGCGAAAATTCAATGCAATTTTACCTCAGGTTAATATATTTTGTCAACCTTTATATTTTTTTTTAAGTGGTGCCTGTGGCTGTTCCCCACTGTCCAAAACACCTCCCGTCCTTCTCCGCCGCGGTGACGGTTGCCGAAGGGTACGTGGCACAGCGCTCGGGCGCAGCGGGCGCAGAAGGAGCCCATAGCTCTTGGGTGGGTGTCTGGTGGGGGAACCTCCCCACCTGGGTTTTAAGGCCACAGAATTTCACACGCTTGTGCCTGTAATGAGGCCAGTAAGTCGCGTGTAGCCAACATCTGTCAGCCAAGACGGGGCTTAAATTACATTGGAGACTTCAAGAGACCGGTTCCTCAGCTCCTTCCTATGAAAATTCAATTCTTCTCCCTGCTGAAGACAGATGCCTTCTTTTTATCTTCATTTTGGCTTGAGTTAGCTGGTTTTACGTCTTCCTTCAGTCAACTGGAAAGTCTCTCTTACCAGATATTTTATTCCCCTTATGTGTGACGGCAGCACAAGCGGGCTGACCTGCGCTGGTTTTAATCTAGCTGGTCTGGCTGACAATAAGAGAAATCTGCTACTGAATTCAAGAACCTTAGCGCACAGAAGCATCCCACCTTGACTTTTATAGCCTACGTGACAGTTATAATCAAGTCTTGAACTTCTGTTTGGCAAACTACAGAAATTCAACACCTTAAATTTTTTCATCAAGTTTTTCTTTCCCAAGTTCCAAGTCTTATGCCTTTCTTTAGTCCCCCTCTAATAGTTTAACTTTTTGTAATGCCTTACATCCCATAGCTCTGCTTTCAGAATATTAAATATTCTCAATTAATGCATCTTTTACGTATTTTAGAGATACCTAGTTACAGTAACCATTACTGTGACCTGTCCTCAAATTACATATTTTGAAAAAACCTCTCAACAAGAAGGTAAAAAACCCTTCCACCAAAATAACTCATTTAGGCATGATGTTCAGTGTTTCCAGATTAGAGATTCAGGAAGGTTTCACAGTTCTCTTTTAATTATACCTTTATTATTTATCAGTTTCCATTTTTCAGCTCTTTGCTATGTTGGGAGAAACTCACCTCTTCATGCAGGAGAGCAAACCTTCTGGATTCTTACTTGGGACATTGTTATATCATTTAGACAAAAAGTGTTTGACCTTTAATCCACGCAGAGAGGGCTAAAATTAAGATAGCTCATGCCCTGCAAGCACACTCCTTTGATTTTCTCTGTTGATTCATTCATAGATAAAGTGACTTTAAACACTTGCTGGTTCCACTCCCCCCTCATCCAGTTTTGTAAGGCTTCACTCATTCATTTTTAAAAACATTTATTCATACGAGTAAGAGTCTTTCATTACACTATGATTTAGCCTTTTGCACATTTTCTCACTTTTTTGTAATTTTTTCAGTCAAGTCATAACGTGAAGTATATTATTATAGCAAGATCACTTTATTCTCCAAAGCTCCATCTGTCTTTCTAGGTGCTCCCTCAGATTTTGCTTCTACCCTAAAGATAAAACGATTACTTATTTTATTTCCATGTTCCTGTTCTCTTGAAGCGTATCCCTCTTGGATAAATATTATTTGCTGCCTTCATTGATGTATTTCTGATTCTCAATTCACTTATCTCCAGAAGGTCTGCAGCTGTGTGACTACCTGCTCCTCCCCCTGGACATGCTGTCTCTTTGCTAGCCACATCTTCTGAAATCCTTCCAATAATGTCTGGAGTTCTGTGGGACTTTTACATGAAATTTTAGATGGGGATTTAACATTTTTTTAAAAACATATAACAAGTTTTGAGAGAGAGAGAGTGCTTTAATTTTTTATGTGTCTCAACTTGAGATGTATGCAGACCCATGAAAAATCCCCATACTGTTCAACTTAAGATTTTTAGAGCTGATAACACTTGCATGCCAAAATTCTTTGCTTGCTTTTTGCCTTTTACTTATTTACCTTCTCTGACTTTTACTTCCATTCTTCCATTAAGATTGCAAAGTGTATTGAGTCCAAAATCACTCCAGAACATAAACTTGAGTCTTTGAGTAACCTCCACATCTGCCAAATACCTCCCCTTCCACTCACGGTAAGTCAAAGCACAGACAAAACTCTAAATACAGCAGAACATCCATCTGTTTACCTTAAATAAGAGCTACTTGGATGATGCATGCAACCAAAAATGTGCTCTTCTCATTGAGTAACTCAGCAGAAGAATACAAAACAGAAATTAGAGTAGGAACGTTTATTCCCATCATTGGAGTGTACATTCACACGTGCCCTACTTAAGCCACAGCCTCTTTTGCCACATTTGTTATCGATGGAGGTACTTTTTGTTGTAAGAAAAGCTTTAACTGGGTCACAGTTACATGGACTCCAAATAATCCAAATTTGGATTACACATGACTATATAATCTACATGGAATAGTAATTTACTTGCACAAGTCTGTTCACGTTCTGGGTACGAGCAAGGTGGAGAGCAGAGGCAAAGATTTTATGGGCTGAATGAGTCCAATGGGTTTTGCAATATTGGCATGAAATGCGAATTGTTTTCCATGGTGAGACACACATGAGAAAGACACTGACAGATATGAGAGGACTTTGGGTGATATCCATCAAAGCCATGAGAATGCCATTCATAAATCTCACTGTAATTTCCTCGAGGGCTCTTGGCTGTTGTTTCATTGGCCTGATGCTCTGCAGTTTACCACTGTTGGCATTTATGCTGTGTGTGTAATTTTGAGCTGGATAGTCTTGAAACCATTTAACTTGTGGAAGTAAATTGCTTGGAGCACTATGAAAATATCATTGAGACTGTGTGGTTTTTAAACTCCTTTTCACTGTACTGTGTTACTGAATTATTTCCAGCTGCTTCTAGACACTCCTTGTTGCCTTGCAATAGTGAATCTGCACACCCTGTGCCATTCAGGTGATGTTTGTATGTTTGGAGACAATAAAAGTCCTCCCAAAGGTCTGCTATGAAGTATTATTTGTGGTATTGCTTGACATAGTTATGTTTTTATGTTAGGAAACACGTTTACATTTTGTCACACCTGAGATTTGTTTCAGAAATGCTGAACATTAAAACACAGGTAAAACCTCTTTCCACTTTATCTCCAACAAAATGTAGATTATGAGTTGACTCAGATGGTCCTTCTGTATAACACAGAGAGTTCTGGTAAAGCTTCCCGTGAAACAAGCAACTGAATTAAAGGCTGATGCCAATTCCAGAGTTTTTTGAGTCATTAACAATAGAAAAAACTGGTGATGCTATGCCATCTTTAGGAAGCCGTAGCCCCAACATTACTTTAGTCCATTGTGGTTAGCCATTTTCTGGCTACTGACAAAACTTTTAGGCTGTTGGCACTGGGGCATGACGTGTATGGGGCTATGGAAAGGAACAGTACCGTTGCCTTCGCTGACAGAGACCTGGTAACAGCTAAGGAAATCCAACCTTGACCTGTCTTCTATGAGCCGAAACGTAGGCAGGATTTAAGTTCTGCTTCAAAGTATTTTGAGCTTAGAACAGACATTGTTTTGATGTGTTTTAATGATGACCTAAAAAGAAAGACATGATGAGCTAAAGGTGTGAAATACGAGGGGTTAACTCGTTTTACCGGATGAGGTCTCACCCTTTACACCAGTCCAAAACTTCTACATGTGAAAACATTCCCAGAAAACTCATGTTGGTAAAAGTCTAATGAGAATTCAGCAGGTCTCCTTTACTGTTGTGCTATTACTTCCAAAAATAGATTGTTTTTAACTTTTATGAGAGACTTGTTCTAGCTGAATAAAAATAAAAAGCCAATGATAATAGGAAAAGAACTGTTAATTGATTTTAAATACTGGTGGTCTTGAATGGTGCCAAAATTAATGACAATGATAATATATTTATGCAGCCCATTTTTATCCCAGGGTTCCTTACAAAATGACTTACAAATTATTTAAAGAGAAGAGCAGCCAAATGTTGGGTAAAATATGGCAGTTGTTTTACAGCACACGGCAAAGCTGTACTGCATTTCAGGATGGTTTTCCAATTGAAACTGCAGGAGGAATATTGGGAGAATGTATTACTGAAGCTGGAATTTTTCCAGATTCCTGGGATTTACACACTTTTACAATGCTTTCTGGGAGATCTTTAAACATCGTGAGTGCTCAGGATAACCATCTACAGTGCTTGTGTAGTGCTCTTGCTATGTTCCAAATAGAGTGTCAAAAATAGCATGCCCAGGATGATGCTTTTAGTAACCAAGGTTAGCAGAATATTAATAGATGGTAAAAGTCTCCGCTCTCACCAAACCACTAAGAGCATGTTTTCAATTGCAAGTGTTTTAAAGTGGTTTGAGCCCTGATGACTTGTTTGTACAATGGGAACTTCTAAAACAGGCCTCCAAGACAGTCTGAACCTATTGGTCATCTCTTCCATTTTCTTAAAAAAAAAAAAAAAAAAAAAAAAGAAAAGATGCCAGCGTAGTTATTTGCTTCAGGATTTCTCAATATTTCCTTTGGGAACCATTACTCAGGGAAATACAAGCTCCTGCATGTGCAGCGTGCGCGGTGCTTGCAGAGGAAGGGTGGCGATGCCATGCAGTTGAGTCTTGGCTCCCGTGTCCTTGCTGTTGCTGATCTGGACGTGTGCCATGCAGAGCCTGGCGAGCCTGGCGTGTATTTTGCTGTCATTCCTTGCACCACCGTTGGGACTGAAAACATTCAGGTTTACCTTCCCCCGAAAGCTGGAGTTGTGCTGATGTCTCCTGATCTAACAAGCGAGAACATTGCTCCTGCCTTCTTTTGGTGATGGAGTTAGTATTCAGCAGTGTGGAGTCAGCTGGCATCCTTGGACCGTGACCTTAAGATACCCTGTGTGGGTTTGACCAGGAGAGCTGGTGGGATTTTCCCTGCCCATGGCAGGGGGGTTGGAACTAGATGATCTTTGAGGTCCCTTCCAACCCTAACCATTCTATGATTCTATGATTCTATGATTTTAACTCCCAAGGGTCCCTTCCTTCTGCTCCTCGCTCTTGCAGTGCTGCAGAGCACTGATTCACCAATGGTGCTTTAATTCCAGTTGAGCCAGTGCAGAGTGACTCAAGCTTGCACATACTCTGGGTTTTCTAAATGTGGTGGTTTTTCATGAAGTTCTTCACTTTTGCTGAAATAGCCTTGTTGGATGTGGAAAATTCCCAGCTATGTCCATTTAATGCAATGCTGGTGTATGTGTTGGTGAAAGGGTGTGTAACACCACTGAAAGAGTGTTTTAACTGATGTAAAAGAGCAGAATTTCCTTGGTTATTCCGTTCAGAACCCCCCCAGTTATCGATTTCAGCCACACAGTTCCCTCCACCTCTACCCAAGGATTAAAAATTAAAAAAAAAAATGTGACAGTGAGCGTAAGGCAGACTCAGGGTCTTCCAAACAGTCTAATCCTCCTCCTGCAGTGTGGGTAATTACGTGGCACTTCTGTTTATTTTAGCAGACTCTTATCTCCCTCAACAACTCTGTTAGTGACCTCACTCTCCCAGAGGGCAGCTGTGACATCATCAAATGGCGATACTGCTTCCCGATAATTTTAACCCCTGTCATAACCAGTTATAAATTCATAGAGAGACTTCAGGAAACTCTGCAAACTTCTGAGATAGCCTCATTTTCTCTTTGTAGAAGAACAGAGCATCTGTTTTACCTGACTTGTTAGCACACGTTGAACCAAGCATGGTTGGCCAAACAAAGTCTCTCCATCCCGGCACCCGTTAAAAACGTTGAATTCAATGTGCATCAATAACCGAGAGCACGTTGAGGATTTAACATTCTAAATATAGTCAAGCTTTTCTTTTGTACTTCTGCAGCAAAATTTGGCAGCTTGGGAAGGGTGAAATGTGTAGTGTCACCTAGATACTGGAGATGATCAGAGCGTGACATTGACCTGGTAATATTAGCATATTGGAGCCATGGACATAGCATGGTTTAAGAATGAGCGATCATGACTTGGATATCTTCCCGTTTCTTGGATATGCCACTCCCAGCCTTGATAACTTGGCAGTGATTGCAGTGTTGAAGAGATGCGTGGAACCTCTGGTAGAAGAGCAATCATTTCTAACAGGAATTATATAGCTTTACATTCCCAGCTTGACTGTGAAAAGCTGGTTTGGTGATATTTTGCATAATTCAAATTACAGTTCTGTTAAGCTCATCTTGTACAACGAGCTCATTGGCAGTAACAGCTAAAAAATAAATAAATCACACCAATTAAACTGGAAGGTTTAAATTTCATTTCAGAAATTCCAGCCGTGTATTATTCTGGCAACCTTTATCTTCCTCTCAGCCCAAAAGGATCTGCAAAATACCAGTAATGGGTTGAATTTTTTTTCCTTATATACAAAATGTCAGATAATTTGTTTTGAATACAAGTAACCAACCTCTGTAGCCTGCAGAGCGAATTTTTACACATGGCATAGCCAGGTAAAGAAGGGTAGAGTATTCTTTGGTGGTTGAGCTGGTGGAGGTGAGGGTGTTCTGTCTTTGCTTATGCTCCATACTCTTGTAGTAAATGGGCCAGACTCTTATACAACACATTATCGTAGTGTAGCTGTGAATCCAACAACAGATTTTTTTTTTCAATTGTTGTGTGATTCAAGTAGTGATTCAAAGTGGTAAAGCTTTTGACCAATGCTATGCAACTACAGTACACCCTTAGAAGAAAGACAAATCCCCAGAAGAAAATGGGCCAGTGTGTGTTCTATAAAGCTTCTTTTATTCATATGAAAACCGTAGACACTTTGCCCTGCCTTTGTTTAAAATAAATTGGTTTTGTCTCATTCAACCAGTGGGTAAAATAAATCTATGTGAATCAAAGAAATCCAAATTTGGATTGAGATTTAGCTAATATTTACAGCTCTGGTGATCACACTCTGCTCCCTGCAACGCTGTAGAAGAAGGAGAACACCTACCCAGGAACACTCTAGAAATCAGACATCCTGTCAGAGTATCAGCTCCTCAGTTTTTATGAACACATTGGCTGATTTGATAGTTAAATTTAGTGTTGCTCTCACTTTCCATAAGATTTTGATGTAAACTCAACTCACGAACAACTTGGTCAGGAATATTGGCTTTTGGTTTGAAACTCTGACCAAGAGTAGATGGTGTTAGTTATTCTTGAGCGTGCAAAAGCAACACAAGCTCATTTCAAAGAGCACTTGGCATAGGAATATCAAGTGTTAGTGCAACTTACTCCAGCTGAGAGTCATTATTTCCAGTGGCAGTGGAAAACCATTGAGAGCTCTCATGGGAAATTGTACAAAATGTTATGGCAGGAATAATATTAACCCTTGCCACTGTTTTATGTGAAATTTCCAGTCATGGCCAAACTTTACTAGGAAATTACTCCAAGATTTTAGAAAATGACACTTTTGCCACCCATGATTTTCATAATGTAGGAAAGGAAAATGTTAAACCTGTTGCTCAATCTGTTCTCCTGCATCCCAGTGCAGGGAGCTAAAAGAGAAAAGCAGTTTCTGCTAACTTCAGTATTTAACAAGACTGCTGGTAAGGAAAAGGCAAGGAATGGAAAAGACTCCCACGAAGGGAAGCTGCTCTAGAGTCAGGGAGGGATAGGGGAAATGGCACACTAAAATAGCAATGCAAAGATCTGATTTAAATATTCAAGCTTCTGCTTTTTCTCTAGAAATCAATCCAAGATCTCAATGCACTGGGAAACTTGATCACTCATTTAACTGTTCAAACAAAGAAATGAGACTGTTCTGATTTCAGGTTGTTACAGGCTTCAACCCATAGACCTGAACGAGAAGCTCTGGATACATCTGAAATAAATTTCATCAGTGAAGTCGGATTATTCCTACTTTTAGGTGCTAATGAATTATTATAAGCCTTCTAGACAAAAGTTCAGATCTTGGGGAGCCGCACCCTTTAAAAGCCCCAATCTTCTTCTACACGTGGGACCTAAAGGATTACACTGTTTAATTAAGGGTCCTCAGCAGGAGGGATGAATGTAGGCACACAGCTCGAGATTTAAGCAGATTCTCTGTGTTTCAACTGAGATTTCTTGTGAATTGTAGACGAAAGTCTCTGCTCAAGTAGGACATTGTTTTGCGTATGACTTTTATTTAAACAGTTCTCCTGGAAAAAGAAAAAAAAAACAAAAAACAACACAACAACCCACAACACACAAAAACTAACTGCTTAATGAATGCTTTCTGTCAATAAACATTGTGAAGAATGGCCCACGTATTGCTCTAATGGCATTAGTAGTAGTCCAGCAAACAGTACTTCAATGATCCCCCTTTGCCAATTCAGCCAAGAAGCAGAAATATCGACTAGAAAATATAACTCAGCTCAGAGGTAAAAATTAGCCTTGTTAAAAAGTGTGATTGCTGCATTCATATTTTTCAAAGCAGTCTACGGTTCCTGTTTGGAAATGCAGACACCCCCCTGCTCCACGACGTTTATAAGCCTGCAGTTTTGCTATCATTAATAAAGCCAAAAGGGAGAGGTGGGGCCACATGTGGTGTCAATACACTTTAATTAAGTGTAATAATTCCCCTTTTCCTGAGGTAGACGTGCTAAGACAGATTTCTCTTCAGAGATTTATGCCTCGCCGATGCATTTCTCAGCTTTTCCCTCTGCTTTGTGCGCAGAGCATCAGTGCCCTCTTTGGGAAGACCACGATTCTGCAGGACTCGTCCAGGGCGATAGCTTCCAGTATTTCTACACGTCCACTCTTTTATAAAGTGTTTTTAGAGAGTGAAACTCACCCCGGAGCAAAGAGCCTTTTCAATTTGAGCTCCGCCTCGTAAAACACGTAGGAAAGCCTTAGCTGGACTTCAGCTTCTCTCTGGGGAATCCATTCCCCATAATTTGATCAATAATTTAACTGTGAGAACATCCTGGGTGCATTTTAATACCTGTACAGACACGGTACTGTCTCTAGACCTTTCATCAGGCTGGGACATCCTGGGCTGCAGCAATGTCATGGTCAGACCTTTTATTTGAGCTCACTCTTCTTTGTTGCCTGGTCTGAGTAGAGGAATGGGAGGAGTTCCCACCAGGACAACTCACGGTCTTCAGTGCAGTGGTCAGATTTGGGCTGGAAAGCTGAAATAATCAGATCCTGCCAACTTTAATGGGATACAGATCCTTCAAAAATCCCTGTCTAGATAATGAAGTATTCAATTTGAAGCACGGAATTTGCAGTGAAATCACCAGCTAAGGTACAGACCTTAGCTATCAAGGATTAGGTCTTCCAGGGATGCGTGCAGGACTATTTATCCTTCCTTGAGAAGATGATTTACGAAATTACAACGTGGAATTGGCAAGCTCAGTAGCAAAACATAAGGCTAAGAGAGGATCACTTTGTTGTTGTTTCCTTTTAGTCAGCATTTAATTTTGTACGAGACTGCAAAGTTACTGAAAGTTTCTGGCCAGTATCTGTGCAGGTCACAGAGAGAAGCAGGCAGGGACGGAGCTCCTCGGAGCATCCCACGAGGGAGCACCGGGCAGCCCAGGAGGGAGGCTCTGAGGTCTGTTAAGCTGAGCTTTCCAGGGAAAAGGAAGGCTGAGTGGGGAGAGATGGGATTTTAAAAGTGATCAGAAGCTGATAGCAACACACAAAGCTCTGGATTAAAGGCACCGTTGCTCACTGGAGGTCACTTTTCATCCTGAAGGATAATTCCTGCCTGCTGCAGGCTTAAAAACGGCATCTCGCATTCAACATCTGTTTTAGCCATCTCTTCCAAAAACAAAACAATATTCCCCCAGCGATTGTGGTACAACAACACAACCTCCTCTGCTCCCACCTGATACCGGGAAGTGCCCCGCTGCGCTGTAAACCTTGTCCTGTGTTCATGAGTTGTGTCACCCCATACGAGTCAGGGGCTCTCTCACTTACCCAGTAAATACTTGGGAAGGATTCACCTGGGACCAGGAATGAACAATTTTGCTGAAGCGAGGGAACCTATAGGAAGGTACTGAGCAGAGAGACAGGGGGTTCAGGGAAGAAACAGATCCTGCAGAAGCTTTTGCTTGGTGATCAGAATGCATCAGATAAGCAACAACTCCAACATTCACCAGCTTTGGTTATGCAGCAGTTTGTGAGCAGTGGCAGATTCCAATTAATCCGTTGGATGTATAGTTTAGCCCAAAGTTTAAGTTTGCTGAATCCATGTGCAGCAGAACTCCTATATATAGTGCTACTTTCACTCTCAACCTGGTTTGTTCTATCCATGCAAAGTACAGCTCAAGTGCCAAAACCTCTGACTGCAGCAGCAGCTCGTCTCTGTGCGCAGGAATTTCGTTTCTAATTCCAGTATCACCAGAACCAGAGAAATCTGATAACGGAACTGGGAGTGTCATTGAGAAATTAGAAGAATGACGGATGATTAAATGGGGGGAAAAAAGAAAAAGGCAACCAACCAAACAGGAATGATTTCTGCGACGGTGTTAAAAGAGGAAAGGATTTAATCCAATAGCTGTGTATCTCACCAGACAAGAATTGTCAAATCTGTGTAGGAGTTGAAACTTTTTGCAGCGGTAGGTGTGGAAGAACTGTGTCAAACCCTCCTCAGACACAGCTCTTTGGCATGTAGTTTCTCAAGGAACTGAAAAGGAGAGCTCAAAACAAAAAATCCTGAGAAGATGAGCTCTCCTCCCAGGGCATTTGTGAGCCAGACTTCCATTACAAAAGTCAGCCCCGGATTCAGTGTGGGAAAACAGCCGTTATGATGTGCATACATGAGTTGAGTTCTGCTTATAGCAATGAACAGCCTCTTCTTGTGGCTGCCCTGCACACCCCCCCACCCCCTGAGTACCTTGGCAAGGATTTAAAATTGTAAATCTCAGCAGTTCACCCAGGCCCCTGCTGAAACCACGCAGCAGCTCCTGACCGGCTCCTGGAGCCCATCTCTACCAACCAGGTGAACCAAAGATGATGGGTGAGACCTGACCACGATGCCGTTTGGTTTGCAAGGGGCAGGATCTGCAGCAAAGCCCTGGCCAGGAGGAATTTAGTCCTTCCTGTAAGTGTCTGTGAGGAACCTCTGAAAACCTGCTACCAGCCTGGGATAAACTGTAGCTTCTGATGATTTTTTCCAAAATTCAGACCATCACTTCTCTTTTCCATCTTGCTGTTTAGAAAAACAATGTTTGTTCCCCTCTGCACTGTATAGCACGTTACCTAATCAACTGAATATAATTTTCTTTCAACAGACTTTAAAATGCCTAAGACTTTTTCTACATTACATTGATACAAATATCATATATGCTGCAAAAAATATTATACCTTATAAAAAGCCATTGAGATCTGCTTGAACATTGCATAGTATAACAGCCACAGCAGGTATTTAATTACTAACATATTAGCTAAGCTATATGCCAATTTAGGACAACCATATCTGCATCCAAATATGACCAGACATGCTTTAGAATTTGCTCTCATATTCAAAAGATTATTTCTGAGCCTAATTCAACCTAATGCATTTGAATCCAAACATCCCAATTTAGGTGAAATTCAAGCTTTCCTTGGTGGCTAGAAGCAAAAGTGACCCGTGCCCTGTGAATGCAAAGAGGTGCTTGCAATTTGCAAATCCATCTACAATTTGAACTCACTAGTCATATGTTTTATATTTTAACCATTACGTGGTATTTGTAGCCCTTTTCCAGAAACCCCATCTTACTCCATATCCTGAGGTTTTTCTGGCTGCTGGGGGGTGGGTGTGCTTGTACCTGAGTGGCACTGGGAGCCTGGGCTGGGGCTGGCTGAGGTCTGTCCGAGCTCCATGGCCAGCCTTGCCCCAGATTTGTGCTATGCTGAACACAAACAAATGTGTAGACTACAGTCATTCTAGTGCAAGAACTGGCTCTTGCTCGGACTTTGCACAGTCTTTAGCATCAACCACCAAAAAAAGACCCCTTCACAAGCAGTCAGAGTCCTATGTTAGCATTATAACGAAAATCCTGAAGAGTGGTATTTCATCGACGCCTTTGAGACTGTTTGAATCACGTGCCGGGGATGTTCTTCAAACACCAGGTTATTACAGGTCTATACAGCAGCTTTGTTTCATTAGAAGAACAGCGAGTTAAAATTGCCTTCATGAAATCACCCTCCAATATCTGGACTCTCAAGGACGGGTCCTTGAAAGAGAAAGCAATAATCAAGAGGAAGCCAGTCAGCTATGGCTCAGATTTTATAATGTTTTCCTGCTGTTATTTTCACCACAGGCTATTTTATATTCCCCACCTCTTTTTTTTCTCCATGAAGCTGCGTTTTAAGGTCACATCTGTTCAGGGCACTTAATGATTTTTATGACAACTTTCCAGAGAAGTGGAGAACTTGAATGAAGAGGGAACTGCAGTTGGGTACATATCAGGGAGGATTTTTCTCCATCTTGGGACGTTTTCTCATGTTGAACTCAAATGATCTATCCCTAACCAAGAAATGCCTGACCTAAGATCTAACAGGGCCTGACGAGTGAAAACATAACTAAACCCAAAGTGGTAGAGAAACTCAGACCCCAGAGCAATAGTTTATCTGCAAAATGCTGTACGTTTACCTCTGCTGGAAAGCCAAGCATTTTGAAAGTAGAAAAGTTGCAAGCAAGAAAATGGAAAAATATTTTAAAAAAAAGTCATAGGTTTCAAACATACTTTTTTGAAGGCTAGAAGGAGCCTTTGAGAAGATCAAGAATTAGCAAGCTCTATCGTGCATTGCATAGCGTGTGTGTGTGTGTGTGTAGGAGAAGGGGATTGCTTTTTTTTTCACGGTTTCATCGTATGTTGGAAACTTCCTCTGTCTTGTCAAGACATATCTGACAAATCAGATGATCCCTTTCCTTCTTGACTGGCTCCTTCAGCCATCAGATGACCTGGCAGCTTGAGGTGGGTGGCTTTGTGTCATAGTTGGAGATATCCCTGTTTGTTGCAGGGGGGTTGGACTAGATGATCTTTGAAGGTCCCTTCCAGCCCTAACCATTCTATGATTCTATGATCATCACGGTACTGTGAGAGCGTTGGGCTGGCGGGGACGTGGATACAAGGAATGGCAGAATTATGAAAAAGCAGCAAAAAGAAGCTGGCTTTGTCTGTTGTGAGAGGACCCAAATCTGGCACTGCAAGGAGTGGCTGAGTTCTCCTTTGCTGGTGCTCAATGTGTTGTTCTGTGCCGCCTTTAATATGGCTGCGATATTAGCTGGGACACTCCGAGAGCAATTTTTTATCATTGGATTTGTAGAACTTTTTACAGGCCCTTTTTGATCTCGGACAAAGCACACATTTGATTTTCTTCTTTATCAAATAACCCCTAAAACCATTTACAGGCTTCACGGTAAACAGAACCCTTGCTGAGATTAAAGCTCTAAAGTAGAAACATGGAAAAAACAGCAATTGCAATAAAATTGCTGCCTTTCAATAAGCAGAGTGATTACATCGTGCATATGGTGTTCGTGTCCTGGGCTGCATTAGAGCTGTCCGTGGAGCAGTGAACATGCTGTGGTGCTGGTGCTCCTGCGATCCGTGCTCTGTGAGCACGAGGCCATGCGTTGGCACCAGGGCTGGAAGCATCCTCAGTATCATCAGTCATGGTATTAAAGCTTTAACGTGCCATCTCCTGTGCTGGCTGCAGAAACAGCTCTCCGTTTAGGAACACATCATGGGGAACTTTGACGGAGCGCAAAGATGGCTACAAAAAGGTACGTGCCAAACTGGACTGCAGTAGACCTTCCCCCAGTCTCTGTCGTATTTTGGACATGCTTTTGTCTTGGGGCTCTGAATGACCCTCCCTCCTAGATCTGAGCAGAAAAAGTAGATCTGTTTTCTCTATGCCTTTTGCTTTTTTACCCAGTACAATTCCAGAATAAACTGCTACCAAACCAGAAAGGCAGCATTTTCAGTCCATCTTGTATCGACGCAAATGACTTTGGAAAGAGTAAAGCAAGAGATTGTCAGGGTTATCCTTCTCTGACACAACCAGTAGAAGATCATATAGTAGAAGTGCTTCATGACATTATGGCAACTGACTTCTGGGAGCTGCACTGGTAGCTCCACCATTCACGTTTAGCCTCCTGCGGGTGCATTTTTCAATTGATATCCCTTAAATAACCTTAATTATGTGTATGTTAAAGTGCCTCATACAGCAGGGAAAATTGAGGAAGACACTTATTAAAAAGAGGCACCAGCACATGTGGTATTATTTTTACAGTCATCCAGCGTGTTGATATAAAGTATTACATTTGAGTCAAACCTCATTTGCGTGAGTAGTTAAAGTGAAAGTTGATCTGGCTTTGCATTGTGGCTCGAATGGCTGTCCAATTAGCGGGATGATTAGCCCGGCTAATATCAACAGAACCATTCCTGTGTCAATTTGACAGTTACATCACCGCACAGTTTTCAGCCACTTCCTGAAGGTTTCTGAATCAGACCCAAGAAAGCTGCAGCCCTACAAAATATCCCCATGGAGAAGGCGTGTTTCGCAAGCTTCGTTTTAGGAAAAGCCAGAGAACGGTTTCTTATGGCGGCCAAATATTTGTGTTGACATTTTTTCACAATTTTCCAATATTTTTTCTAAACATATGATCTGTTGTTTTCAGCTTCTGCTTCTGGAAAGACTGCTGAAAAATTGTTTGTTTTTACTGAGATTTTACTTGACCTTGAATGCGAGTTATTGCTTGAGCTACTGAATAGTGGTTTATGTTGTTGATATGTTTGCCATAAATCATCGCAGAGGAGTCTTCAAGGTGCACAGGAATATTTATTTGTTTTATTTTTTTAAAAAAAAAAAGCTTTTTAAATTCCCAGTCATTAGCAGAACACATTTTCTGCTTACGTAGGAGGTTTACAAATAAATAAGATCTTTTAAGAATCCCCATCCTCATTTATCATCTGTGGTTTGTTACTTCTCTTTTTCCTCTCAAGTAGTGCCAGGAAACCAAGCATGGCTCTGTCTTTATCTGCCTCTGGACAAGTCAACATCTTTTCTTCTGCTTTGCTGTAAGTTGATATTAGTTTCTAACATTTTCACCTGCTCTTTCCATCACATTCTGAACTCTTTTCTGCAGACCCGGTGGCCAGCCTTCCGGTGGGCTTGCAAAGCTGTGAGATCTTCAAAGGTTTTTAGTTTAAAAAAAGAAAGAGGAAAGAATCATGATCTTAGAAGAAGCATTTAAATGTTGTTAGATAAGTCTGATTTTCAGAAAATTTTGAGCATCTGCTTCTGAAAAAGTAGATGTTTCGAAGGGAATTCCATCTGGATATCTGCAAGAGGGAGCATCCAAATTCCCCAGTTAATTTCTTATATATATCTATTTGATCTATACATATTAAGTGCTATAAGCATAAATGGCATTTATACCCATTTGGTTGCTATAGTTGTTTCTTACAGACTGCTCACACGGAAGACACCATGGAAACATCAGTGGTTTTTGACAGCTGGACTCATACACATCTACATCAGATGTGTCCACTGTTCACAGTTCAAGTCATGAGACCTGTGTGAGGTCAGAGCTCTTTGTTTTGCTTCTCCAGAGCAAGCCAAGCAAAGACACCAGTGGAACGTGCAGGCTGCTGCTGGCCAAGGGGAACCCCAGCAGATGCAGGAGTAAAGGTTTGAACATTTCCTCATTTCTTGAAATTTAGCACAGGAGGAAATTGTAGCCTTTGAAAATGGCTGAGCAGCATTCACAGTGGAGAAGCTGCAGATAACTTTCTGTCCAACTAAATGACTTTTGGGATATTCCATTTCATGCAAAATGAAAGTTCGAATTAAAGCCTCCTGTGAGCTCATGGTAGTTTCACTGGAAAACCTGCAGGATTGATGTTAGTGGCACCTACTTACGTTCAGAGTCGGGGATCCCACTCAGAACGACTGGCATGCCAAGCCTGAAACACCTCAGTTCTGAAATTCCTTACCGGGACTGTGGGATCTCTTTACACACTTTAAAATAGACCATCTTCACCTGCAGCTGGGCCACCATCAGCCTCTCAGAGCACAAACCTGACCATAGCTTCAGCCCCGCTCGGTCCTGCCTGTCGAAACTTCATATATGCAATTAAAAACTCATAAATATTGATTTGAACCCAGCACTCATGTTCAAAGGCAATGACCTAGACATCAATGTTTTCTTTAGTGTTCAATGTTCCTTTTTTCCCTTATTCTCCTTCCAGCCCAGAGGAAAGTTCCTTACACTAAATGAAATAATTTTAACAGTAATTTGATTGGGTGTTCTGGACAACTTTTTCTGATTGTGTTTACACATTACTCTTAAAAGCAGAGTTACTTTGAAGAAATATTGGTAATTGTCCCATCCCAAGGATAAAACTGATGAGAACTAACCTGGACGATGCAGGAATGGTTTTCTACTAAGTGATTCTACAGACATTTGAGAAGTTTTTGGTAAAACATTCAGTAGCTCCAGGAAGTACAGTCACTTCCTTATGGATGTCTAAAAGGTGGTTGATAGGCATGTCCAAACCAATGATGGCAAAGCACTGACACCAGTGCTAAATTTGGCAGTGGCAAATTTGGGCTGGCACCAATGACAATGAGCTATAAATGTTTTTTAAAATAACTTTGGCACCAGGATTGGGGATCTGTTCTAGATTACCATTAAAGCTGCTATGGATGTCTGGAATTTCTTCCATGGTTTTTCCTTTCCAGACTCCCTACTAAGATCCATCTTGGAGCCTGTAATTATTAGCTCTAGAAAAAACTTTTTTACAGTATTATGCTGTAACTAATTTTTTTATTCTTTTCCACAACACATCAACTTCCTTTTGTTGTCGTTTCATTTGCATTTACCTTCAAGATGTGGAGTGAAGCCAGAAAGACACAATGAGTTCTTCCTTCATTCAGGAAAAGCAGAGAATGAGTACAGGTACAATGCAAACCAAATTAATCAAGTTTAGTCACCTGTAATTTGTAAATATATTTCTGTCAGTGTCCTTTTTACGGGCACCCATCTGTTTCACTTGCAGTGGAATCTTCCCTCTTTCCACCACATACAAATAATTTTTTTTTAATGTATTTTTAATAAGAAATTCTTCATTTTATTTAGCCCCAAAGGATACCTCTGTGGGATGTCCTTTGGTACGACAGGAAGCCAAGAACACAAGCTGGATTCGTGGTGTGGAATGGTAAGAATCACTTCAAATCCTCAACATGATTTTTGTTTAGAAAGTCGCTAAATGTGTTTTATTGTCAGGCATCATGCCCCATTATGCTGGAAATGCCCAGGAGTAGTGTTCCTTCCCCTCCGTGCCCGAAGCTGACATTCACTGAAATCCTTCCATTAGGGGAGTTTATAACAAGCAGAATTAGGTTGTTGCTTTTAGTTCAAACACATACCCCTTCATTTCCTCTAATTTTATACAATGTAAATAAATACTCAGAGGGGCTTGGAGGCTACTGGAAAGCACTGAATGCTGATCATGTGTTCTAAATAAGGCACTCCCAAAAAAAGCAATGCCTTTAGGCTGAGGAAGGTAATTGTCAGTTGTCGAGGAGAAAGGTCGAGGGGTGCAAGTGGGCTTTTTCCTGTATTTGTCCGAGAGGATAAACAGCAGGGAAGAAATGCTCTGCTAAAATAAAACAAAGCAAAAGTATGAGGAAAATAGATGACTCTCCTGTTAGATGGCAGGTTTGCCTAAATTGAACTGCTCCATAAAACTGAGGGGCTTTGCTTTACAAAAGAGGGTGCTTCTCTCTGATGAAACTCCTGCTTTTTTCCTGAAGTCACTGCCTTCCACGAGCAGAAAACCATGATCTAAAAAGATGCTGTTGTCCACAGCAACTTCGAAATTCTTGAAAACAGAGATAGAAACTGCACACATTTCTGTCTTACAGTATTAAATCTGTTCCTTTCACTACTGAATAGTTATAAAACATCTGTACAAACAAGAAAAGGCAGTTTAAAGTGTCTTACTTGCAACCACCTTAATAATCAACTGAAATCAGAACAACAAAGACATTGTCACCATTTAATCCAAAGTGTTTCAAGTCTGAGGTTCAGACCTGGGAGTCTCCCTTTCTCCATAGGACTAGTTCAGGCACTAAGGTTTTGGAGCATGGAATGGACATCAGTTTTATTCAGCTGTTAACTGGTCTTGCTCCTGCAGCTGAAGGGCAAAGTGAAAGTGCATATCATCCTAGGAATTGTAGAGTTTTTGAGAATTGTTTGAGAATTGTTGAGAAGTTATTCATAGGAATATTTCACCCATCACAAGTAACACTTCCCCCTCATGCACTCAAGCTGGCAAAAGCAAGCTGAAAAACATTAAAGAAATTCATAGATGTCAAACTAAAGAAAAGCTTTAGCCCAACAGAATAGTGTCTCTATTCTATTCCCATTTGTTTTCTAAATAGTTTAATGTAAGGCGCAGCCTTCCTTTAATTTAATTTTTTTGGCCAGCTTTAAGAATTTTAAAGAGATCGTAACGATCCCTAAATCACAGATAACTGAACCTATAAAACACAAACTCTGGTCTCCTCGTAATGTCATCTCTTGCCAGCTCTCTGTCGGGAATGATTTTCAGTCAATTTGATCTTCAATAAATAACAGCCTAGGTAAACAGGTGAACTCACAGTAGGCAGACTAATCCTCTTACCCCTTCCCTAACACAGATGTCTCCCAGGGCCAGCAGGAGGGACAGTTATGAGATTGGCAGGCCATACAGCTGTGTCCATTGCGCTTTTTCAAGCACTTAAATAGCCCTCAAGTGTGATTTTATACTCTAAAACATCCTAAAATATGACCACATCCTAAATGCATTAAAGATTGTTCCAGGGCCCCTGTGGTTAAATGGAAGAACCAATATCCTTGAGTAGCTCTACAAATAGGAAAAGAAAACTACATCAAATGTGCAGAAGACTATCGTGGTGAATAAAGGGATATGCATATTTTGCTTGGGTTTAAGGAAAGAATAGGGAATCAAATATCTTGCCAATATTCAGGTTCATTTCTTGCTGTGGTTTGGGACAGAAAAGGATAATGAAGACCAAGCAAAATGAGCCAGAAACTATCATACGACGCCTTAATTCCTAAGACTGTCTTGAGAAACAAGATGACAGACAGATAAATAGACAGGCTCATGCTTGCCTAAAGGCATGCGGTTTGTCAAATTTACACCAAGATTTTTATCTGACAAGAATTTAAATTGTCCTTAGATTTTCTCTTGCTGCAGATTCAACCCTGAGGAGCGTTCTCTGTGATTTCCTTGGAGTATCGCACTAAAATAACTCTTACTTTTCCATAATAGCTTTGCTAACTCAAGATTCATGCTGTAGCACATTACAGTTCCAAAGTTTTTCTCGTGGATAGAAAAGATTAATATAAGCAGTTCATCCTTTAAGACAGTTTCAGTTGACTAAAAATCAGATACAGGAATCTGGTTTTATAGATTCATTCTTTTCTATACATATTCTTTTCATATAAATACATTTCACCTAGTTTTCAACTTAATGTCATTGCATTTGACATGACTAGCTGTTTCTAATTTGAATTTTACGAAACTAATCAGCAAGGCCAGGTAAAATCTGTTCCAAAGAAGCAAACTAGCTCTGTCTGTCTGGAGGACTCAATGGGCTATATGGACTGTCAAGCCCTATAGGATGTGAAACCCTACAGAACAGCTGAATGAAAACAGATGTGTGCAGACCTTGTCCAGTGCTACCTTCAACGTGAATGAAGCAGGTGTTTGGCTATTAGCAGCTAAGCTGGAATATCTGGGCTGGTTTTTCCCTTATCATAGGCTTTCAAACAACACGTTTGAAGGATAAAATTAAGTTCATTCCCACTCAACACTTGAGAGATTTAGGTCTCGCTTTACTTGCCTTTCCACCCCATATTCCTTTCATGATTTTTCCCCTTTTTGGTTTGAGGCTCAGAAATTTACTGAGCAAGGTATCCAAACCAGTAATGGGACATAATCCAGTGCAGTGTCAGGTTGGATAGTACTGGAGAGAAATTTGAACTATCCCAGTTAAAGTAAAATTGCTACAGCCAGTTATAAAAGCTCTTTTAAAATTTTATTTTGTTTTCATGCTTTACAATTTGTTCCATATTTTTGTCAGAAATTCTGAAATTCGCCATGGTTTCCTCAGCTTCTCAGTTTGATTTTGCTGATCGCATGCTGTGAGTTGAAAACTTGGTTTACTAAGTTCTTTTTGATCTGCCTCTATAATTGCCATTCCTGAGTTGTGCAGCACATCTGTACTCCCTGGAATTCTTTTTGAGCAGGAAATCAGATGATTTGACATCCACTGGAAGAAGCAATTCTGAATTTCTTGAGTGTATCCTGGTCTGGAATTGTTCAACAGGGGAAAAATCACCAACTGAGTTAGAAAAAGTAAAATAATTGTGATGATAACAGTAATAATTCATCCCTATATCATGAATGAAGATATAAACCACAGTCCTTTGAAGGACTTTATAAAAAATCTGATTTCAGCTCTTTCTGTTAAGTTCATACTACTTACTTGATGAAGAGGTGATCATTGTCTACTAAGCATTATCAGGCAATTTAGAAAGTTCATGAAAACCTTTCTCACAACTGATAGGTGGCTTTTCTGTAAAGGAGCAGTTTGTTTCTGTTGCTATTATTTTGCAGTGTAGTAGCTCCTTTTCTGACTTAAAGAAGTGACCGTGTTTGTTCTGTAAAAATATTCCTCTTAGCCCCATCTGCAAAAGGAAATGATTCTGATCCCATTTGCATCAGTGTCACTAGATTAATATATTCTGAGACGCCACAACTTGCTTGGATTGTCAGCAAGAAAGAGGAGGAAAAGGAACACTGGCCTCGGAGCAAATTTCTTCCCATGGTTCACAGAAGAGCATCCTCCCCATCTGCTTTCTCTTTTATTCACATATTAGTTACACTATTTCCTGGATCCTGCTTTCACAGTTTCCTTTGCTGTTATGTGGTCGGTATAATGAATTATAATGAAGTATAGGTAGAAAGAGGCTGTAAACTTGAGCTGGATGAATCTTGCCAGAATTTATCTCCTTGCAAAGTCGATGAGATATCAGGGAGGTCTGGAGCGTGGGTGGGTGGCACAGCCCATGTAGGATAATGTTGGCCACTGGAAATAGAAGAAATGCAAATAACCATGTCACTTGTCCTTGCTTTTACTCATACCTTGTCTGCAGTCTTAAAGAAGGGAATTGTTAGCAGGCAGCCAGCACTGAAGCAGATAAGAGAAAAATCATTTGTTAACAGATACTCTATCACTTTAAAAGTAATAATTGGGCTTTTCTTTTTTTAATTATTCCAGTAATACATTTGCTCCCGCTTGTTCTATAGCCTTGTTCCTTCCAGGAAAGTGAAATACTATCGTCCAACGTTTCTTAATTCCTTGCCATGGCAATGAGCATTGAGTCAGGCCCCTCCTGAGCGTTTGAAGAGCACAACGACATTTAGCACGGTCAGCTTTGGTTTCTGCGTCATTGCAACTCAAAAGCCTGGTTTTAGGCTGCATTGATACAATCTACCAACAATTTAAAAAACAAAACAAAACAAAGCAAAACAAAAAACTGAAAGATCTATGGAATATCTCCTAAATTTTCTCAGTGCTCCATATTTCTGCAGTTTTCACTTTTCCTCGTTAGACTGTGGCCCCTTTCCTACAGCTTCTCCTCCCTCGTTGAACCGTGTGAGGCAAAGGGCTGAGATTTTCCTTCTTAAGAAGGAACAAAGAAACACCAACAGACCAGCTTTGGCCATGCAACTCCTTGCTCACTCTGAGCCAAATCCCCTTTTGTTCTTCCAGCTCTGGTTTTGGCAGGCAGCTGGTGCTTCACCCATTCGCCACACGCTCTTGGCATCTTCACAGAGGAGAGAGGACCGTGTCTGGCCAGGCTGCAGGAACCTCCATCACTGGCCTGGGAACAGCTCTTGAGGGACCCTGAAGAGGCAGGTGCATCTCAGTGGAGCAGCTCCAACCACATGCTGGACAAAACAATTCCTCTTGGACCTTAGTGCCCAGCTTGCCCTTTGGTGTATCTTTGGTTCGGCGCATGCTCTAGACCTCAAAATACATCTTATTTTGCGTGGAGAACAAAGGCCATTCTTATGAGCTGTTCATTACCCAACACAAGAGCTTTATGCTCCTTGCAAGGCTCAAGACCCCCTGTTGTGCAAATAACTGAACTTTCCACACTGTGAAACACAGATAAGAAGTGCTGAAAATCATGCTGGAGTAATCAAAGACACCTGTCACTGGTAGAAGCTATTTTCTAGGCAAAGCACAGCTTTTGCTAATAGAGACATATGGGATCATCAGAACTGCTCGTAAAACTGAGGGGAGCGTTTCGTTTCTCTCCTGGTGGGCAAAGCGTTCGCATTCACTTTCCTCTCATTCAAAAATAGTTCAGCCACTTTGCTGAAAGTATTGAGGAAAACGTTATTTAAAATGTTAAATAGGCTCCCTCCCCTCAAACATTTGCCAATGTTTGCCCCTAAAATGAAAGTTTAGGAGAATTTTGAGGAAATGAAACATTCATGAGATGTAGCCAGAGGTCTTCCTTCTTCTAAGTCATAAATTGTATTTGCAGAAGAGTCTCCTAGCCAAATTTGCCTGTTTCTTCATTTGGATTTACTGGATCACACTTACTATTTTTTGCTAATTCTTCTAATAGCAGCTAGCACACCCCCTGCATCCTGGCGCTCCGACTAAAAGCTGTGGTTTACCCTGGTTTTTATGAGAGACTGCCTGAAAATTCCTTCTTTGCAGATCTTGATTTTTAACAGCTCTTTGATTTGTTGCCGTACTGCTCGTTTCCCTCCTGAATTGCTTCATGTGCTCTTGATTTTCCTCCTCTCCACTGCAGTAATCTTCACATCTGACTGATGGGAGGTTTCAAGAGCCCTGCGCTGAGGCTTCCTCCTTCCCTTCCAAAAGAGTTCAACAATCTCCTCTCTTTTTTTTTCCTCCTTTTTTTTTATTCCTTTTTTTTCCTTACATCATCCTCATGGCTCACATCCTTTCTCTGCATCTCCCTCCTGATTCATTATGTAACCATGAATCTCTCTTCAAACACAGAACATCTGGGGATGGAGGGAGAAGGGTATAATTACTATAACATGTGGTAGGAACAGCAGATTATTTTGGTATTATCATTGCGACTTCCTTATATTTCTCTTGCTTCCTTTTTGGCATTGCAGATGATAGAAACTAGCTGAGTGAAATGTTTCCTTCCAGCTCTCTCCAGAGGACAGAGCAGGTTCTAGCCAGCGCGCCGGTGGGCAATATAGAGAGGCCACAACCGAGGTCATTGATTGAAATGCACACAATATCAAGTGATGCCATAATTATTAGGTGCTGATATCATGGCACTCCCTGCCAGGAGAGCTTGCACTGGAATAAGAGGCCCTGCACTTCTTAGAGGTGAGAAAAAGAGAGCGGTGTTTTGGTACCATCAGCACCACCACGCCTTGGAGCCACCACCATGGGATGAAGTCCACCAGGAATAGATCCATCTTCCCCACAAGGAGATATCATTTAACAAGTGAGAAACTGCTGAGTTGAGAAACACCCCTAAGACCGCAGTAACTCATCAGAACTCTTGTAATATTTTGGGGTTGGTTTCTTTCCTATAAAAGAGTCAATAAGTATGAGTCATCCCTGCTTTGGAGATGATATTCTGTAGGAATTCCTCCATCCTAAGCCCGTGATGAAAGACAGTGCGGATCAATCTGATGAAGACTTGCGTTTGGTGCATTAGCAAATAAACTTTATTATGTAAGGAGTTGTAACTGCTGACCACCAATATTTTTTCTGCCAGTAGAATCTCCGAGATACATCTCCTCAGACACAGCTGTCAACCCAAAATGCACCCTGTGTGTAAGGATGGTGTCACACAGCATTGATTACTTGGCAATCCGAGATTGCATCAAGCAGTCTATGAGTGGAAAGGAAAAAATATATATGTGCTCAGCATTTAAATCTTGGGCTCACAGGGAGTTGTCTGTGCTACAGTGAATGGCATTAGAGTTATTTACATCCATCAAGGTTGAAAAGGGATGGTTAGCAGATGGACAGGCATGAAATCCTGCTCTCCAACAGCAGTGCAAGAGGTGTTACTGCTCTTCAAGATCAAGACTTCGAGATCAGTGAGCTCTTTTGTCCTATTTTCATCTTAGTACATTGCCAGTAATCTTGATTGGGGTTTTGCCTGCTGCTGCTATGCAAATATGCAAAAGTAGTACTAATGTAAATGCACATAATTTCTTACACTTCTGTTTTCTCACTGGTACCTTTGTTATTCATCATAGGCATTTGCAGTAAAACAAGTGGCTACTCTCCCTCAGGGTTCCATCTTCTCCTCCTATCATGCTTAATCTCACTGCAGGGACAACTCATGCTGAATTTATGAGACTGGAATAATTTTTGGAAGAGCCCGCAGTGGTGCCATAAACACAAGTTCCAGCCGAGGGAGAAAAGAGTCCATAAGTGAGCACCTCTTCACAGTCCCTCGTGCCAGCAAGGGCAGCAAAGGAGATGGGTAGCTTTTGAGTATCACTGGCATCTGCCTCTATATCCTCTTTTGTTGAACCTTGGCAAATAACAACAGGGACTATATGCTGTAATACTTAAAGCTCAGTGAATAATTCCTACTAAAATTCACATTAAAGTTGACTGTGTTTCAATTCATGAATTACCCATGAGCAGATGTTGATTTTCTAAATGAGCTCATTATTAGAAAGTATTCATCAGATAATTTCTGCAAATACTCTTTGGGCTTCTCTTTGTTCTGAATTCAGTTTCTTGTTAGCATCTAACATTAAAAATTGAGCTATTTCGACTTCATACAGGAATCAGAGAGTATAGCCTCTGATTTATGTTCAGAAGTCACTAGTCTCCAGGAAGAATATTTGACAAGTGTGGATCCAAATTTTCAATTAATATTCTGTATGGTTTATTTATTAATAACTGTTTGGCTGAATTTCTTTGCTGGATGACTTATTTGCCTGATTATTCATGTACCCATAGAAAATGTCCATGACAAAACTATCTGCAGAACTGATGCCAATAGTTGCCCAAATGCAAATATATAAATGTAAACTATAGTAATTTCCTAACTCTTTCCCATAGCCAAGTCCCTGAGTAGTATCTGTCCTCTCTCCACAGTGTTTTATTCATCCATCTCAAGGTATCAAAAAGTACTGTACTAAGTCATCAAGTTTTGCTTTCTTACGAGTCTTTAAGGGGAAGATCCACTGTGGGTTTTTTCAGCAGCGATGCAGACATATGATACCAATTTAATACTAACACCATGTGGGATTCATTGGCCTGACTCGTGGGCTGCAGATTGGGGTTTCTTTGCAGTTATCATAATCACTTCTGCTTGCTTCTGCATCTCTCCCCTCCTGGCTGCTCCAGCCAAGCTCCAGGTTGAAGCTCTGACATGGGGCACGCAGGGTTGCACGATGCCATCGGTTGATCCACTGAGGTACCGTAACAGCCACGAGCTGGGTGCTAGCAGGATACCTTAACCTTTAATATTTATGCCTTTAGTCAATGGTTTAGAGGCTGACCTAAACTGCTGTTTGTTCTGCGTTGGAATTGAGGAGCAAACTTTTGAGAGTCATTTACTGCCTCGTCTCTGCTGAGGGGAAGGTATTGAACAACAGGGAGGAATTAGTGAACTGATCAGGCATGATGCTTAAATCAGCCTGGCCGTTCCTGATGGACCCAAACACGTGCTCGTTCTTCTTAGCATCACTGGTATGTGAAGCTGCTCAGGGATTTCGTCTCTTAGAACAGATACAAGATGAGGAGGGTGAGCTGAAAGGGGAGAAATACACCCAGGCGTGGAAGTATAATGATCTCTGAGCTGCTTTGCATTCTGTGGAAATCTTTCCATATGGCCCGGGCTGTTTTTTAACAAAATAGTGCAGAGCTGCCAAAGACTCAGAACAGATAAATTTACCCTTGTGTGAAACACAGAGGACGGATCCTTCTCTGGCGTAGCTACACTGAAAACCACAGAGAAATGTTGCTTTCCACCAGCTGAGGATCCAGCCTAGAGGATCTGGCTTTAGAGGATGGAAAACCACTACAAAACATAAGCTCTTGGCTTGACACACATCTTGAAGGCCAACGGCGACTGGCGCCTACTGCCTATATGTCACACAGAAGCTGTAAGGCTGATGAGCAGTGAAGAGACATGTGAGATGGGGATGTGGCAGCTGGAGGATGCAGAAACATGGGAAAAGGTATTTGATTTGATTTTGTCTGTGAAACAACACAATATTTCTTCCGGTAAGAAACATAAACCAAGTCTGTACTTCTCATCAAAAGCAGAAGAGGATTTGATGACAGGACTAGTTTGCTTGCTTGATTGCTTGTTCTGATTTGATTTGTGGCATGAGATTGATGAGTTTCTCAGGTGCAGCTGAAAGGAATAGCTGTATAATCCTGCACAACACTGTTCATTAGATTTATCACAGAAATGCACTTGCAGAGAAGCATCAGTGCAAATGCAATTACTTCCTCTAACTCACCGCTGCAAATACGGAGTGTGCACAAAAGAGCTTTCCCATTCAAACACAGGTTTTCATTTTAAATTGACTTTGGAGACAACTTGCCCAAGAAATGACACAGTCTAATATCTTTCCTTCATTTTAATTAGATCTCATGTGCTTTAACCATGACAATGAGATTTCTTGATGTTACCACTCTCCTTTAAAAATGTTAGTTTGCTTTAAAAGAATTGTTGCAATCTACAGATGATGCTGTAAGCAGAAAGGAAAACAAAACAAAACAAAATATATATATAGGTACTTATACATACTGGTCTGTCAAGAGCATATAATTTGTAAATCTAAAAGACTTTTGAAGCCACAGATCTTAGTTTCCAAAAGGCTGATCTTACTCGAGGATAAAACCAGCCATGATGATGTGGGCTAACACCATTACTCTGCAGGGGAATGTTTGTATTATTGGAGCATTTAGCCAAAAAAAGAAGGTTCCCATCCTCCTACTGCTCAGTTTTCTTCATCCTAAAGAACTTCACACTCACCCATGGGCTGAATTCTTTAGCTTCTTCATAAATTCAGCCAGGCATTTGGCTAGTTTACAGGCTAGAGAAAGAAGCTTTTTAGCTTTTTATATGGGAGAGGCTGCAGAAATAGGGTTCTTGCTGCCTTGTGTAGACACAACAGGAATATGAACCCTATTTCTGCTAGATTGAGGGTTTGGGATTTCTTCTTGTTAGCACACACAGGAACATGCATTTCAGACCTGCTACTCTTTCCATCCAAAATTACATTACGGACACAGGCATGTTCTCATAAACCACATGGTAACATATTTCATCTCTTTATTTTCTCTACAGACCCGTTTTCTTCTCTGACAGCAGGAGGAGAAACAGCAGCGCTGCACAACGAGTCAACCAAGTGGTTGTCCGCAATAGCGTAGAGGTGAATTCTCTCTGGATCTCAGCTCAAGCTTTATCACAAAGGTTGGCAATGCCTTGCAGATGCTCCTTTCTGCCTCTTCTCTCTTTTGCTGCAACAGCTCAAATTGCCAGCACCAAATTTGGCACGTGGAAGTAGATAGATTTGAGTAACTGGGAATTAGCTTGCATGTACTTGAGGGTAAAATGCAGCCACTGAAATGCCAGTCATGACTACAGTCAACACTATCCCCGAAAGGATAAACTAAACAGTGTTATCCCAGATGGAAAGAGAATGATTTCTTGTCTTATGCCTGGTCCATGAGGCTCCAGCGTGTTACGATGCCCTTCGTGAGTCCCACTGCTGATGCATCCCATGCTCCTGCAGGTCCTACTCTAAATTGCACTTGACCCGGAGCTATTATTGGAAGTGCCATTCCATGGCATGCATTTGAACGGAATGTCAAGGCAGATTAAAACAAAAGTGTCATTATAAATGTCAATGCTATTTAAAAAAGCCCAAAAAACCATTACAAAGGCCCAAAAACTATTTAAACAAACTCCCACAGAATGCTCATAAACTCGACAGCTGCGTGGAAACTATGCACATCTTTCAGGTAAGTTCCAGGGCTTGTTGAAGAAGGAAGAGATCTTACCAGCCTCTATTCTACGTAAGTTTTATTGGTCACAGACTTCCTATTAATTAGCAGAAACATCAGTGATGTCGTGGGTTGCCTCTTATTTCTGAGGTGTTGCCTGCTCTCCCTCACTTGCAGAGGCTCCTGATGTTAAAAAGCTGACCTCAGGCTTTGGGGATTCAATAAATCTGTTACCACATTCCTCCGATAAATATTTTTTCAAGCTGTTTAGTAGAACTGAACAGCAAAGGGAACTGCGGGTAGTAAGAGTGGCCAAATAAACATTCACGTTAGTGAGTTGATTTTCCAGCAGTGTTGGTGCTACTGGAGGTGGCCACCACGGGCTGCGGGCTGCCTCTGGCCACGTGGGTGCTCACTTACGCCGTGAAAGGTGCATTGATGTGTAGGAGATCAAAGGTGACCCAGGAAAACTCATCAGAAAAAGACCTCTGTGAGACCTTCTGTATGAAACAAAGGAATCAAACGGTGCAGGATGCCAAGCGAGGGAACAGCATTCAGCCTCGGTGTCCTGGGGGAAGTTTCTCTTAGCCAGGATGGATGGACAACCGTTTCATGTTAGAAAGAAGGTGTCTGGGTCATTTTCAAAAACTTCAAGGCTTTTAATATTTATTTTCAGCTTCAGATACTACTCTTCCCTCCCTTACTTCCCAATAGACCTCTCAGACTTCCTAAAATCCTGCTCTACCAAGTGCCTCATTGCCATGAATTCAGCACTTGTATTGGGCATCACACCAGGCATCCGTGAGAACGGGTGATCTTTCCCTGGGCCTGAACAGCCAGGGTTTATTTTATGCTGAGTGGAGGAATGGTTGGATCAAACTCTTGACAACATGTGGATTCAGTAATTTCTTTTTGTACAATTTTTTGCAGAATCCAACCGTTGCAGCTGTATCAAACAAGAATCTATCACTCCTTTTTAATTGGGAATCAATGATGAAATTTCAGTTTGACTTGGACTGGACTACTTAATCTATGGAAATAGGGAATGATGAGAAGTTTTTCCAATTTAACTCAACATTTTATCTTCTCTGCACTTTTTCCAGTGGATAAAAATAGCAAAAATAGAACAGGAGGGGAAAATATTCTAAAACAAAGAACAATCTTTTTTCAGTGAAAAAATTCTAAAGAAAATTACTAAGTTTCTTTATTTCAAATTTTAATTTTTGAAACAGAGCAACAATTATTTCATTACATTGTGTTTGAATGTGCCTGAAACAGCTACCAATGGTTTATGGTTGGGTGGTTAATTATGGGTTAGTAATGATAGGTCTTTTGGCCTATCTGTTGAGATCGTGGAACTTGACCTATCAGGACTGCGGGTGCCTTGGCCTGGTTTGATAATTAATTTGCCACATGGCTTAGAAAACAACAAGCAGAGTTGTTTTTCTCCCTCCATAGTGTGGTTTTAGGAGTCTCTGCAAAGTTCCTTCAAGACGAGCAGCTAGACGTTGCGAGAAGTGCAGCGAATTGCAGTGCAAAAGTGTTCCAAAATTTAAACCTGCAATTATCAAAAGCATTCCTTCAGCCAGCACGGCCTTTCTTGTGAACTCTCGGAAATAGAAGCCCAGCAAAGAAAGAAGCTGATAAATTAGACATAGATCTATGAAGAGAAAGGCAGCCAGCAACCAATACCTACAAGACATACGTCTTTATTTACTCAAACATAAATCAAACAGAACAGGAACTTCTGCGAGTAAATCGGATTCCATTTGTATGTTTTTCCTGACACATAAATCTGGCTGTAGCAGAATGGCATGAATAATAGAGGAACCGAACTCCCACAGTGACTAATCTTTCACTGGGTCTGGACTGATAACTTACCCTGCTGAGCTGGTCTTTGGTGCTGCTATGGTGAATCACGGGGTCACCAGAGGCAACATGGATGTTCGTTGCTAAAAGTTTCTCTTGCTGGAGGCAAAAATGGCTTGAACATGAGCTCCTCTGGGCTCCTGTAGATCCAACCTTTGCCAATGTTATTTGCTAGACAAAAAGGGCTCTCCCTTCCGAGGCCTTGAAGAAAGTTTAGGTAACAAACAGCAAAACGCTATGCAGGAGATCTGATAAGAGCAATGCCAACTGGCAGTGAGAAAAAAATAAACCACTTGCAGATGTGTTTGTGCATGAACTTCTCTATCCCGAAACATGACAAGAACCCAGCTATCCTCCAAGATGTGGGGAAGCATCCCTTGGGGTGTGATGGGAGACGGCTTCAGTCTCCCCAGCCCCCAGTTCCCAGGAGGTGTGTACTCTCATGTATGAGCCCTCAAGCTGATGGAACATACCCAGGAAGCTTTAACATTACAAGATGTTGTAACAGATCTTTGCAAACTGTACAGGGGTCTTCCCAGCAGCAGCCATAGCCACGTGGCTGGGATACAACTCACCTGGCTGACAGCAGTTGTGCTGTACCTGCAGGAAGCATTAACGGCGAAAGGCTTTCGCAGCCAGATTCCAGGCGTTTCCAGGAGAGAAAAATCCCCTCTTTCTTAGCTATGTTTTGCTGTCCAAGCTGCTGAGACTGCAAAATTGACCATCTTATAACTTGAAGAGACCTTAGGTGAATCCAGTCTCACTCTTAGGAATGTTATCTTTTCAGTTTTGGCAAACAGAGGGTATTTTCATAGAGATTCCTCTTGCTCGCACTAAAATGGAGAAAGATGGAACATGAGAGAGGGTTTTACTCTGTTGGCTGCCAAAGTCTGCTTTGACTAAAAAAAATGGATCATGCAAAATATTATTAATGATCAAATCCACAGTTTTCGCAAAGCCAGAACATTACTCAAGGTCATATCCCCTGAAATCCTCCTTTGACTGATGGAGTGGTTTCTTCCAGTTTAAACGCAGTCACAATATTATCCCTAATGTAAACTGGCAACATGGATGTTTTTGCAGTTGGTGTTGGTAAAGCATTCCCAAGAGTGGCAGATTACTTTCCACCATGGAAAAACAAATTCCACCCGCCCTGCCATCACCCCCAATTCCACTCACCTTTTCCAAACAGTACATTCAGAAGGAAATCCTGATGATGTTAAAGCTACTTCTGCTGAAAACCTGGCTGCCTTAATTGGTCCCGTTCACTTGATATATGACATTTTCTAAGTCGAAGTTTTCCTACGCTGAGCATCCATTAATTATGTCCCCAATGAGGCCTTCCTGGGAGCGTATCAAACCCATTCAAACCTATCTTGCAGGAATGGAAAATGAGTAAGCAGATCCACGAAGAATAACAAAACAAGCAGTTCCTCTGGGATGCGTGAAAGACTACCTTACTGGAGTAGGGCAGGCTGTCAGGGCGACGGCGGCGAAGCCCTTTAGAGGTGGGGAGAGGAGAATAGACTCACAAGCAGCTTTTTGGAGCAGCAGGTTGGCAGAGGTACCTGGAATGATCGCATATGTTAAATCTGTTGATGCTGAGTGTCTCATAAACACCCTGATATACAGCAGGAGGAGCACACGAGTGGCTCCTGCAGAGCAGAACATGGGGGAGGCAAGGGGGGGATTCCATCGCCCATGCTGGAGAAGGGCTGACCTGCTTAAGGAAAGAAAGGTTGCAGAGACGAGGGGAGGGAAGGAGGAAATGAAGGGTGCCTTATTTAAAAACTGCAGTGTGGTTTTAATGCTACCACAGTCGGAGTTAATGGCTAAGCTCCTCTCAGCTCTAGAGGTCCAGAAGACAGTTGCGAGGTTGATGGCTTTTTAATGACTTAGCAAAGAAGCCATCTGGTGGGACAAAGTGCTGCATTATTTCTCGATTTGAATGATGCTAATGTGTTGTTCTAACATAATGTCCAGCAAATCATGGCAGGTATTCTGGAAAGGGGCCAGGCTGGTTTTTCTACCAACACCTGGCTGGCAAGTTCAGTCGGACATAGAGACAAACTTTCAAATTACACCACGCTACTCTAAAAGGTGAGTCTTCCACTCCTTCAGTAACTTGTCATCTAAAGACACTTTTTTTGGGGAAAAAACCCTCAACAACAACAACAAAGAAACCTCACCTGAACCAGATGATGCACAGAATGAGGCTGTTCTGAAGTGAAGGGGATATGTTATGTTTCATGCCACTGTGCAGGACCTGTGATGGATGGCTTCCCTCTCCTGTCACCCTGGCACAAGCCAAAGCAGAGACCAAGGGCTCACATTTCCCACTCCTCTGCTGCAGCCCTGGACAGGGTTATGGTCTTGGGGCAATGGCTTGAGAACAAAAAACATGGGAAATCTTGCCATCAGAAAAGCTTATGACAAAAATAGCGTGCTGCCAGCTTTATTCTTGACAGTCCTTATGTTTTGAGTCTCTGGGACGAATACGGATTTCTGGTTTTCAGGATGTGAACCTAGGAAAATAAAAACTATATTGATTAAACCTGTGTCAGTAATTTTAAGGACCTATCTATACGGTATATTTGTGATTCTGCTTTCAGATAGATGTAAGGAGGCTGACAAAATGCCACATAGCCATGGTTAGGCTGATTTTACAAGCCTCTCTAAGAGAAAAACTGCATCAGAGTAAGTTTACACATTCACACAGCCTATGGATTGGAGTTAAACTAGATCCTGCTTGTAGTGTGCTGATTAGACATCCTCTACCTTCTGAGAATTATACAGCTTCTTAAATATCCATCTGTTTATCCTAATAGCTGTGCTGTTTGCTTGGGGTGGCATCCATCTTCATGGACTTTAGACATTTTAAATTTAGGCATCGGTCATCCTAGGCTCCCTGCATCATGAGCAGAGAGAAATGGCTCTCTCTGGAGAGGGATTCATCACATGTTAAAATAGGTGTCTGAGAAAGGAAAGATGGATAGCTCTTTGGAAAAGCTTATTTCTCTAGATGTCTAATCAAAGTTATTGCACATGAATCTCAGCTTATCCATGTCCCAGAATCCAGCTCTTCTCCAGCTTGTATGTGCAGGTATCTGGCTGCAGACCCTGTTTGTGTTCTTTATAAGGTGTGGGCATCTATCTGGAGATATGTGTGAAAAATAATTAAAACTCACCCATGACTACGAAGGGCTTTTCATATTTCACTGTCTACTTATCTCTGTTAACTCAGATAAATTAGGTCAACCAGGGAATGTGGCCCATGTGCTAAAATCATCAGTGAATGATGTCATGGTCAAAACGAGTCCTCTTTTAGGAGTTTAAAAGGTAATTGAAAGGTTATTTTTTTTAGAAGTTCACTTCATTTTTTCTAATGGGAAGTAAATGAGATTCAGGTCATATTCAGGCAAGCTGAGGGTGAAGTCATAGGGTGAAGAGAGGGAAGATGGAGTTGAAGATTAATTTGATTAGGATTTCTTAAGATAATATTTGATTTTATGAGGGGTTTAAAAGCAGCAAGGTCCATTTACTAGGTCTGAACTGTTCACTCTTTCTTTTTCAGGCTACAGGGAAAGGTACGGTCTTGGTTGGAGTTAGATGGTCACAAATGGAGAAAAATTAATACCAGTTACAATAAGAATCTGCAAAGTGTTAGCAGAATAAGTGGATTTGATTAAATGCAGAGTTGAAGATTCTCTGATTTCTCAGGAAGTTTCCTAATTTTTGTAACACTCAAGCTGCGAACTTTTAACTGGGGTGAACACTACAAGCTTTTAGTTCTACTGCAAACAACTAAATTAAACAATCTGCAGGGAAAAAACAATTCCCTGCCATACTTGTGGTTTCCAAAAAGAGTTGCTAAAGGTAGAGGTCTGTCTCCTGTTGCTCCCAGAGAAACTTAAAACTTTGTAACTAACTGAAATAGGAAATAACATGGATTCAAAGGATGAAATCCCAACGTTAGTAGACACGGGATAAATTCCTTCAGCATCGTGTAACATCCAGTGCTTGTGAAGCAGGATAAGATGCAGCACACAACGCACTGACCGAGGGTATCGGGCAATGGAGATCTGCTGGGGAAAAAAAAAATTTAAAAAGTTCACTCTGAAAGACAGCGAGTGCTCGGCTGGGTTGCAGAGCAGAGAATAATTGTTTTGGTTTTGAGGACTCTCACAACAGCTCTGCAGACCATCCTAGCTCTGGGTGATCCATTGGTGTCACTGAAATTAGAAGACACAAAAAAAAGGAAGGGAAAAAACCCCTATCTTTCTGTTTGCAGTTTATGAATGCATCCCCAAAGGTGGCAGGGCTATTAAATATCCATCAAGCTCCGGTGTGCCAGCACATCAACTGAGTTTGTTTTTGCAGGAAGTTTGGAGGGTCACAATAGCTTTCCTGGTGTCTGGCAGAGAGCCCTGGCTGCCTGTAGTAAGGATTTTCTACGTGATGCGTTTTACTTTAAAGCTGTGACAACCAACAAACAGCTCAGATGAAACCTGCATGACCACAAACATGAAAGAATGAAAAGATCTTTACTCCAGTATAACGTGTGCCTTTTTAACCTTGAAGTGGTTTCTTGGGCCAACAAAACAAAACAAGGATTTTTCAAGGCGATAGATGTGACGTGGAAATTTGGAGGAGGAGAAAATCTAAAAATCTAATTGAATCTCCCACAATTTTATTATTTTTTTTTCCCTACAAAGAAGCTTGAACCAAGGTGATAAACTCGACAAAAAGAATCAGGGGATTTAAACCTGAAGCTCATGGTTTGCTCCTCTGGTTATAACCCCATATTTGTGAACACCCCACACTGTTGGTGTGCTGACACGTTCGTGATCCACTTTTTTCTTACAGCAAAAACATTTCTGCTGACAATGCATGTCAGCCTGAAGATCAACAAGCCAGCTTATGCACACTCTTGCTTTCCTCTAGGACGTTGGACAACGGCCCAGTCTGGATGTCATTCTGCGAGTCATACAGACGTTGTTTTCCCTCCTCTCTTCCAGGAGCTTTCCTTACTCTGCCATCTTATCAAAGACTCAGTATTTAAACAGCTTAAGCTTGATTCTGCTGGGGAGCAGAAGACACCAGCTTTGAGGCTGGGACAGGCAGCCCAGGCAGGCTGGAGGCTGTGACCTCCGCCAGCAGCACCGGATCCAGAGAGTTTATGTGTTCACAGCTTATGGACAATATTTCCCTGGGACCAGGAACACCAGAACAGGTCTCCAAACTCCTTCCTTGGTCTCTTTATCACCCCATCTCTTTAGATAGCTTCTGACAAGTGACTTGCACTCTCCATTTGAGAAAGTCTTTTAACTATTTGTTGGATGTTTGGCTTTTAGCATTAGCAAACTAAGTCTTCCAGTTTTATGGAGACAAGACCCTTGAACGTGCCCTGTTTTTTTCCCAATATGTGCTTCAGATGTATTATCTAGATTTCTTTCCTGTTTGCTCTTCCTGGAGTCTTGTCCAGTTAGACTGATGTGTGCTGTAAGGGGTCTAATAATGTTTGTAGCTTTACACTAACATTACTTCACCATTGTCAATATTTATTCCATTGTTAGAGGGCAATGTACTTAGATGAGCACACAGCAGCTTGAATTCCCCATCCGCTGTGATTTGCATGTCTCATCACTGTAAATACTAATGCAATTATTAAGGAAATGTTTCTTTTCTGGATGAATAAAGGAGGACAAGTGATAAAATCTGTGTAAAAGCAGGAACTTGAACCTCCAGCTCTAAAACCAGGAGCTACTCTCCTAATGAAGAACCAACTTCAGTTAATAATCTCCTACATAGAGCACTGAGGAGCATCTGAATAGGGAGAGAACAGTGCTTCTGTCTCAGTAATGGGGAAGGTAAGAAAACCTAAAAATTCATTTAAAGCATATTTTTCTTCAATCCATGATGGTCCAAGTAGGCTTGGTCCTAATTTCATTTAGGGTTGGGAAGGGAGTTCAGGAAAACAAATGGATCTCTCCAGATTAAACATGGGTGGAAGTCTGTGTAATGAATTGAGTTGGCCCTAGGATCATTTTGCTCATCCTTATTTTTGTGCAAATATTTGCAATGTGACTTTGGGGCCAACTGAGTACTGCCTCTGTTTGTTAAGGACCGCAAAGAATATTTAGAGTAGAATTTTGGAAATGTCTTTGAATAATGTGGAGTAGTGGCTGCCTGTGTAATTTAAAATTTGCCATAATTAAATACCACAGTAATTAGTAAATAACATCCAAAAACTGAACTTATATAAAAAGTATCTTCAGAGAACGACCAACACAAGGACTTACAATACTGGGAAAGCTGCAAATGACCATGAGGGTTGTCATCTCCTCTTCCCCTCTACCTCCAGAGTACTGGAAAGCTCTGTGGGCTCCCTGGAGAGGAAGGATCTTGGATTTCTCCTGCAGCAACCTGTGGTGGAAAATGGGAATAATCAGTTCTAACCTTCTGTCTAACCAGCCTGATTCATCTATTTGGGAGCTCAGGAAGCTCAGAGACTCTTTGCTAAATATTCCATGACTGTTCTCACTAAGAGGATCCCTGGAGCATCTGCTGCCCAAAGGAGTGGGATGCTAAGGGGCTTTTT
Source organism: Tauraco erythrolophus (assembly GCF_009769465.1). Lineage (NCBI taxonomy): Eukaryota > Metazoa > Chordata > Aves > Musophagiformes > Musophagidae > Tauraco > Tauraco erythrolophus. Next base: position 2,310,610 of record NC_141484.1, read on the forward strand.
TCCACCTATGTGGGACTGGCACCCAGGAGCAACAGAGAGAGCACTGCAGGTTTTGTTGTGGCTGGGAGTGCTACCCTTTCTGCTGCAGTCTGTGTACAGCCAGGCTGTATTTCTGTGAGCAACAACAGTTTCTTTGAGAGCACAGACAGAGGCACACGGGCACAGGAAAGAAAACCAGTGAAAAACTTAGAAAGGTGCAAAGAAAAAGAAAAGAATAATAGAAATCCATGATATAGAAAATGGCACAATGAAAGACAGAAATAAAGGAGCCTGGAGTTTTAGGAGATTGTCTGAATTCATTTGAGAAGCAATACAAGAAGTGAAGCTTTTGTAGCTCTAGAGACGATACTCCCTTAACTTTTTATGCCTATTCAAATGCCTGGTGTGTGGATTTGTCAAGCTTAAAAGACTAGCAGACTTGGCAATCTAATTCTTTTATCTGCAAGCCAGGTAGGGCACAGGCAACTACCCAACTTTCCCATATTTTCCTGCCAACGTTTTCACTTTACACTTGAAGGGACTTGGTGCAGAGGGTACATGGAGATGCAGTCTTTGTGTTTGTTCTGCTCCGTAGCAGAGACATACAAAGATGCCAATGATGTGTGAGGATTACGGGAAAGTCGGACCCTTTGTTTACTTCAAAAGGAGCTCAGAAGATCCAAGAAATGGCAGTAAGCAGCACAAGCTGAACCTGGCCTGGGAAACGAGAGCCAAGGAAATAGCTGGTAACTGGTTCGGACGGAACGTGGGCAGAAGGGTCGTGTACCAACTCCTCACCCAAGACATCCATCCGGGACATAAACACGTCTGAAACTAAAAATAATGAGCCTCCCTGGCCTCATTATAGGGCACCTAAGCAACTCCCCATCTTCCATGCTGTCTTCACAGCTGGTTGGCCAAACACCCTCTGAAGAGGCACTGACCCAGCCTTTACACCAGGAGGGTGTAGGGATGTAAGGAGGAGCCTTCTGCTGAGGTGTATCTCTTTCCAGAGGAGAAACACGACCAGTGCAGAGAGAATATCCTGCTTTTAGCTGGCTGACATCAGGGAAGACGAATTCTGCCTCTGGTGAGTACAGTGTGTCCACGTTGAGGGTAGAGACAAGCAGGATCTAGTTCTGTGCGTGTTCCCAGTCCAGCGGATGAAAGACGGCTCCAGGTCAGAAGCTGTGAGACGGTGCTAATATAATGCTGTGCCTGAACTATTAATCCCAACACTGTGGGTGATAAAGACATATCCCAGCATGCCTGTGATGGAGTACGGCGTTGAAACTGCCTTTCTTTTCTTTTAGGCAAGCATTCCAAGCTATCTAATTCCCATTCGGACTTAAATATGCATTCTTGTTGTCTGCAAGCTAGAATTCAATAGCTGAAGATATTTTGTACCACAACCATTGAAACCTAAAACTGTTTTTTTTCCTATTAGCTTCTGATGAGACTGATTAAGATGTAGTGAAGTCAGACCTGGGATGCACGGTAACACATTCCAGCTCTGCTCACAATAAGCGTCTCAGATTTACTCCTGGATCCCAAGTGTTCCCCTCTGATACAGGATACTGCATTCCCACAGAGTTCTTAAATCCCTGCTAGGCAGCAGAAGTGTGTGGTCAAGACTATTTTGCATTGTTGGATAACAGATTTCAGTGATGTTTCTCACATCTTCAATGCAGCAGAGGATTTAGTTTTTGAGAGAGGAGCCACAGACTCGTTCTTTTCTGGGAAACAGCAAAAATCAGACATCAATCAAAGCCACAGAGTCTCCATCTAAATTCTACCTTACCCTCCATCGTTTCAATGTGTTGCTACTTGCACATGGACACTAGATCCGGGTGAAATAATTGATCTTCTCCAAGAAAAAGGAATGCCTTCAAACATGAAATATTCACTTCATTTACGGCCTACAAGATTTTTGGAACTCCATGCTGTGCCACAAACCTTTGGCTGCAGCCCTTTCCATCAGCCCATCCAATTCGCCCCTTGCCTCGGGACATGCTGACTCCATAGCAGAAGCTCATGCAATTCATCTTCATACCTGTCCCATCATCTCATTTTCATGGACCACCCAGACCTCACTAAGCTAAAAGCACTCTGGGCACTAAAAGATAGCCATTTTTCCCACATTATTTGGTTTGGGTTTTGTGGGTTTTTTTCCATACAAATAAACTGTGACAGACTCACATTGGAAGTGATTGAATCTAATTAAACCTGTTTTCATATTACAGTATAATCTAGATAGACTTGTTTACTTTAATTGGAAACTTATTATGTGTCTCTGCTGAACTGGTAGGTTTTGATTGTGGGAGATTCAAGGACTAAAGCACTCCATGCTTTTCACTTTGGGAGTGTATTAAAGCTACTTTATCTAGAAGGCACACGGAGTGCAATGGCCAGAAGACTTGAACTGATAAAATCTCAATGAGCTCAAACCTTGTAGATGGTGAAAATCAGCTTAGCTTCATTCGAGTCCCCGTGCAGAGGAACTGGTCCACTGTGTCCTTGCTTGAAGGAGTTTGTAAACTCATTTTGAGCATAACACAATGACAAAGACAACAAGCCAGCGGAGAGCTGGGGAAGGATGGGGACACCACGACTAATATTTTGTGACTGCTGGGCAGAGACATGGTGTGCAGCACCGTGGGACAGCAGCAGGGAGGTTTGTTATTAAACTTGTGGAAATCATCCACAGGAGACTTTTGTTCTGTTTTATTGCCATGTTGAGTCCTCTGCAAATAAAAAGAGAGTAACATGTGTAAACAGCCTTACGTGACAGAGGATCACACAGTCACTGGTGTCCAGCTGCTCTGCAGCCCGGGCAGATTTTCTACTTGAAGTTTTCTTATGCTGTTGCTGAATTAGCAACACTAAAGCTCTCAGGACACATGGAAAAATGAAGCAGCTACCCGAGAGCTGCTTAGATGCCAGACACCAAAAGGGATGGGAAATATCTTTGAGGAGTCATTGAGACGAACATACCTGGGACATTGTCTGGACAAGCAGACTCCTGTGACCTCAGACACCACGATGAGCATTAACCTCATGGCCTAAATTCTGCCTGCAGCAGTTTTATATCAGTGTAATTCCCATGTGTTAAACGAAATGACAATAAGGACAATTAATGTTCAATCTTTTTAAAAAGCTGAGATGCTATGGCTTTAAAATCTGGAGTTCTTGATTCTTCAGACCTTGTTGCCACATAGTCCCTGAAACTAGGCTTTGGATCCGTGATTTTAAAGAGGTCAGGGAATTAAATACATCTAAGATTTTTAGATCTGTAAATGCCCATGAGTCTCACAGGGATGTAAGTTTCTATATATCTTCAGAACTAAGATGTTATAAGATACGAAGTGGCTTTTACTTCAGGTGCAAAAAAAAAAAATCTCTTTTCATGCTTTTTCAACCATCTAAGAATATAGCAACACTGAAGTGAACAAAAACCAGTTTATGAAAACTGGCTGAGCCAGTTCCAGGCTACCTGTTCTGGTGTTGCCAACACGTTTTCCTGTCCCACAGATATACACGAAGCTGAGACTCTTCCCAGGACGGGACTCGTGTCCATCTCAGAATTAGTGCCCGCTGCTTCAGGCGTCAGACTTGCAGGAGCAGTTTGAAGTCACTTAGGAAATATTAAGAGTTTTTTTAATAATTGGCAGGTTTACCACCAGGCAAACTGTGCTTTCATCTTAAACTGAGGAGACAGAGGAGGGACAGAATGGATAAGAAAGAAAAAAAAAAAAAAAAAGAAAAAAAAAAGTACTAGAAGCAGGGGGGAGAACAAGGAAAAGAAAGCAGCGAATCTTGCGTATCAGATACAAGCTCCAGGGGCGCTGATGTTCTGTGCCAGTGTCTTATTTGCATGGCTATTTCAAAAGAAAAAATAAACAGGCAGCTCCACAGCTGCCGATTAGCATCCCGGGGCTGCCCGAGCTCTGGCAGCGCCCTCGGCACAGACCCGGGAGCTGCAGAGGCCGCCGCTGGCCAAGGGCTGAGCCCTGCAGCCCCCGGGAAGGTGCCGTTTCTTTTAAGCTCCTTTGCTCTCACGCCGTACAGCTGGATTGCTGAGGGTGAGGGACTCGGAATATTTTGTTTTCTGGTGAAAGTGGCTCATGAAGTGTCCTAGAGCAAGCGAGGTGCTCGGCTCCAAACACACCGTGCCTTCTGAGCAGAACAGAGTTCAGCAACGTGGGCTCCGTTTTTTTCCAGGGTTTCTATAGCATTATGTCAGAACATGATTTAAATGTAATAACAATTGTTTGGCTTGCAGTCCGGGAGGAACATATGGTACCTTTTTACTGTTTTACTATTTTTATAAGTTAAGCTACATCATTTTTTGTTAACTTAAGAGTATCTGCAGTTCCTAGGGAGAACTTCCATTCCAGATTTCAATATTTTATTCTGTTCCTGTGTTCGAAATAGATTTTTATTTTGCCTTTCCAATTGCTTTTTAAAAAGGGCTGTCTTTTAGTGCAAATCCAGATAAAACCATTCTGATCTTGTCACCGGCACCCTATTGTAACTAGAAGTGGATATTAAATTACCTTGTCCAACTGGCTGATTGCCATTAACTCCGACTTATCTGACTTATCCATTAATTCACTGTATCCGAGACAAGAAGTGTCCCACATAATTTTGCTGCTTTTCAAGTGCAGAAGACTGCTGCTCTAAGAGAAATTTCACAGTAACCTCTCTTTTCATGCAGTACCATTCACGCACCCATTAACCTGCAACGACACGAATGCTCGTGGCAGTGAACTTGAAGGTCGCATGGACATGTGATTGTGGAAACCAAATGCTCTGTTTGAACGTTCGTGCCAAAGAGCGTGGGCATTCAGCCAGGGAAGGAAAAGAAACAATACAGCCCGACCAGTCTGGCCAAACAGGGCCAGCAAACCCCTCCTGACTGTTTAATAGTGAAACCTCATGCTTGTCTGATGCAGTTTTTAGAGTAGTACATATTATCAGCACCCATACCTTGTATATGAGCTGGGAATTGTGCATGGAGGAACAAGCTGATGGGTGCTTCTGTGACTGATGGATGCTCACATAACCAGCGAAACCCCTGGCACGCTGTTCGGGGAGGCGAATATTTCATCACGCCCACACGGTTGGCTCTGTTTACAGATGGACTAGAAATGGAACCTGAAAATCAAATTCCACCAGATCTCAGGATAAAAGAGAGTCGAGCTCACATCTCACTTACTGGTTGCTCTCAGCCTGTTCCTACTCACCCTGTGACAGTAGCCATGAGGTTAATCCCTTCCAACAGCTACCAGCTCTCTCGCTGACTTTGGACCAAAAGTTGAAAAACGCCTTTTATAATCTCAATATTATATATTACCATCAAGTCTGAACCGTAAACCTGACTTCAACCTGTCCCCAAACCATAGCTAAAACTCATAATTGTGATTTGTCTCTGTTTCAAAAGGAGGAGAGCCAAAAGTAGCCAGTTCCTTTTTAAAGGGACATATTCAGCTCACAAAGCACTCAGAAACAGTTGACAAAATTAATTTAGGATGGTCAGTAACTTGCAAGACTTCTAGTAGTTCAGTTAAAACAAGTCACCAGGATATCTCAGCATCTTCAGCTTCTCCATCTGCAATTCATTTCTGGAATGGAAGGTGCAACTCTGGAAAAACAAAATGTCCTCAGCGGTGCAGAGCGTTGAGAAGGGATCTGTGCTGGTTGTGTGTGGCCTCGGTACCACCTGAGCGACATCGAATGATTTGAGTTTTCAAAGCTGCATGTTGCTGTGCTGAGTGTGTGTGTAAGGGGCTGTCAGAATCCCTTTGCACCTTGTGGCATCATTTTGGGTAGGCACTTAGGGCTTGAGCACGTGGGGTGGGTTACCAGTGAAATCATATCACTTGTTCCAGGATAGAAACTACAGAGAGAGCTACAAGGCTGTAACGATGGCAATATAATTAGTAGACAGACTTCTCATGCGATATTTTCTAATATGGTCTGTTGCAAAGCTGACCAAATACCTGGGAAAAATGAGATGACTGTGCAGGTTTCCGGAGAGGAGCCTCTGCTCAGGCAGAGCTGCACGTAGTAAACGCTGAGCAGCCTTTGAAATCTGCAGTAATACAGATCCCTTGCTGCTGAAGATACAGACTTTGCCTTTAATATTGATCTCAAGTCAGTGGCCTGCAACCTGAAAACAATCCTCAGACTGCAACCGGGAATTTCATACCTTTATTTCTTGGACAGCCTGACCCGTCTCATATGAAACACTGAAATCCAACATTGAATCTGAAGTTTTTCTCATAAGCTATACATCAGGCTGGGAATGTTGTCAGAACAGCATTTCTTGTGAGATTTCCCATTTCTGATGGCAGAAAATATCACAAGAAAAGACTTGCTCCATTCTAGCCAAACCCAGAAATTTCAGACACGTGCAAAACTGAACAAGTGAAACACCCCGAGTGTTTTGAGACACACAGAATTTTTTTGAGGATTCATGTTGATGTGATCAGATCTCTTTACGATCCCTCTCTGTTTCAGCCATGACAACCTGACTGATAAATTTCCATTTCTCAGCAGTTTGGGTGGATTTCTTATCTGAAGGAATGAGATTTCTTTGTGCTGAACATATTCTGTCTTTCTGAAATCGGTGCTACGATAGAGCTCCACACAGCTAACCATTTCTTAGAAATGCAAGAAAGAAACCCCAAATCAAAACAGAAATTAGCTCAACCTGTTATTAGTGGTTAAAAGGGGAGAAGCTGTAATATTTGAGTCTGATGTGGTCCCACTTGCTCCTAAAGAGGGTTAATTTTTTTTTTTTCAATAGTGAAGTGTAAAAAGCAACTTGCAGCTTTCACTTCTTCCCGAGGAATCGTAAAGATCTTTAGTGCCCTCTACAGCCACTCTGGATTCCGGCATACCCAGAACACTCAACCCACTTTTTGTATTCTTGTTCTTCTTTCTGTTTCTCAAGTGAGCTGCAATGTACAGTCCTTTAAACGAGCTTTCAGCACTGCATTAATCACATGCCTTAATGGGCAAATTCAGCTTTTTTCTTGCTAATATATTTGCATGCTCTTTACGTAACAGTGCTAAAAAGTACAGTCTGTGCGGCTGGAGAACTACGGGCTTGTTTCATTTCCAACCCAGCTATGCAGCGTGTGGTTTATACACCGAAAAGAGAAACAGAAGGCACAATTTTCCTCCCTGTCCACTGACACTTCATCTCCTCTGCTTGTAGCCAACTGCCTCTGATTGTGGATAACTCATGGAAAAGCCTTGAAAACCCCAAATCACTTTGCAGCCTCGTACATGTACTGGGAGTGATTTACACGCGGCGTAATGGACCTGTGTGCTGCTTTAGAAAACAGAAATGAAGGCGCCTTGACTGAGCTTACGTAGCAGTTTCCGTGGCCAAAGATCTAAAAGCCCTTTGCAGGCCACAGGACTGATAAAGCTCTCAGATCAGTGACAACCAGGATATAACCACGTTGTGAGTTGGAATTGCACGCTGAGCCTGGCCATAGCTATAACATCATTTCACCCCGCATTTCATCCGCGTTCTTCTGCAGCAAACACGACATCTCTTCTTAGGTGGCTCGCCTTCGACCGCAAACCAGGTCTTGTGTATTTAGCTTTGCCCTACAGACAGCTGTGGAGCTTCCCACCCAGGAGCAGCTTCCACATGTGTCCTGTAAATACAGCCCACATCTGCTGACCTTCCACCGAGGGTTTGCGTGATGGGGCCATGAACTGTCACGGTCTTTTAAATGTTGCTGCTCTGTCGTTCAGGGTATCTCAGCATCGCAACCAGGAGCTGTGAGCCCAAGGTTCCAGCTGGTGAAGCAATCACAAAGAGAATCACTTGAAGCTGGACTTCAGCCACCCCATACTCACCCAAGTGGGTTGGTACCAGTCATGCTCCAGCTTTAAAATTACAGAATCACAGAATCACAGAATGTCAGGGATTGGAAGGGACCTCAAAGGATCATCTAGTCCAATCCCCCTGCTGGAGCAGGACCACCTAGATCAGATCACAGAAAATTAGTTCAGGTGTGCACATTTATACAAGCTGCAGATGTGTTTCTGGATCACGGTGGAGACAAAAACCAGAGGAACAAGGAGAGCATCCCTCGGCGGCTTCGCTGTAAGCGGAAGTGCTCCGTACGGCGCTCGCCGGCGCTCCGTGTGCCGCCGACCACATGGGTTTACACAGCCCATATGGAAACTGGCAGCCACCCGATCCCAGCAAACGTTTGGTAGTGAGAGGGGGTTTTCCAATTACATGCACCATTTGTTAATGGTGGAAACGTTGTCCTTTTATTGCTCTGTTACTGTATGTCTCCAAAATATCCTCTGTAGGCAAAGTTAACTGATGTGAGCTGAGCTATTACTTCATCAGACACTCGATGACCTGGGGAACTGTTAAAAACCTAAATAATAACAAACCTTTTATTTACAACTAGTAAATTATGCCCATATGTTTCTGAGTAGATCCTTTCTTAGCAGATGAATTAACATGCCAGAAATAATCCATGTTAATGCAAACATTTTTTCAGCAAACCCTGATGCTTACTATGGCTAACAACCCTTTTGTTTCATTATGCTTCACTCTCTGTTCTTAGTTTTAGAGTTTCCTGGAAAAACACATTATTTATTTGTTGGGAAGAGGAAGAGGGGGGGCAAAATTAAAAATTTTCAACGGCACATGTCATTCTCCCTGTAGTGTTTCCATATCAAAACACATTGTGATTTTGTGTGTGGATATGAAATAATATCTTGAAATGCTGTGTTTCATTTTGAAATGTCAGACTGAAACACATTTTCAGCTTAAGATGTCACTTTATTCCTATGTTTAAAAATATGAAAATATGAGTCCATGCTTCATTTTAAGCACTTTGATTTTTTTATCTCATAACTTCTTTCCCTCATTGCTCACTCTTCCCTCCTCCTTCCCCCTTTATCCATTCTTTTCTATGCTGGAAAAAGGCAGAAAAGGCACAAAACTGGCAAAAACATGTTAGAAATGTTTTCCACACCTTTTTATATTTTTCCAGGTAGCATAATGTTGGATAATTTTTTCAGTTTCTAAAAAAGTGACAAGTGGAAAAACAGGAATATTTGTACTTGTTCATGTTTTCTCACTTTTTTGCTTTCTATTCTCTTGAATAAAGAACTCTTTACTGAAAAAAAAAAAAAAACATAATGGCCAAGGGAAGCATTCCTAAAATCAAAAATCAAGAAGCAGAAAAATGAATAATCCCATTCTTTTTCAGAAGCACAGCCTGATCTGAAGTCAAGATGAAATGAAAAATTGAAATAAAAAATGAAAGGAAACCACATCTTTTATCCAGACGTGTTGTTTAAAACCATTACCTTTTCATTTTAAACTTTCCAGGTTGATTTAAAAAGAAATTAAATCAGTGAAAAACTTTTGAAATCAGAAAAACAAAACAAAACAAACCAAACAATTCAGGAAAAGCTTTTCATCTTTCCAGGTGCAGAATCAGGCTCCACTGGGGTCAGGCAGACTAAATATACAGATGCTCCTTTCTGAGGCTAAAGGTGCACGAGGGTTTTGCTGTGCAAGGGGAAGGAAGGGTCGTGCATCCAGCAGCTGCAAACGCTACGCTGCTCCCTTGCACACTCACACACCCCCTCAACCCAGGGTGCAAGAAACCTGAACTCGAAATGAGAAGAGAACTGAAGAAACGGTTACTGGGAGCCTCCACGTGCTGCTGCCTCCTCCTCCTCCAGGACCTCGTGTTCGCAGGAGTTAGTGCAGCTGTGGGGTCCCAGGAGCGGGACGGATGCTGACAGGCACTCAGGTTGCCAACAAAGTCAGCCACGCACACCTCCAACCCTCCTCGCTTGGATAACAGCACTGTTTGTCTAAGGTTGGGCAAACTCCCAGGGGAAAAAAAAAAAAATCACCCTGTTAAATGCTGCAGGCTCAGAGCATCGGCCACGGGAAAGCACGGACACTCGGGATCTTTCCAGTTGCGAGCTGGCTCCGCATTATCCGCTTCCATTTACAGGTTTATGCCACATGCACATACACAAATTATGATGGAGGCTACAAGTGTAGAGTGACTGATGACAATAAAACAGGATTAGGCTGGAACCTTGTCTTCACTTACTGAGAGAAAAGGAAAATCTCACAGAAGACAAGTTTAATCCAGCTGTGAAATGTTTCAAGGGGGCTTAGACATATATCGTGTACAAGTAAAGAATAATAGAAACAATAAATCTATAATAGACACATCTGAGTGTTTTGAGTGGATGTATAATCACTTTATCATTTTTTAAAGATATACAGAGTTTATATTTCTGTTCTTTCACATGCACCATGAAAGCAAACAGTGAATCCAGAGTGATTTGGGAAGAGAGATCACTGGGAGGGAAGAAATACTAGACTTCAGATTAGTTTTCTACCCCATAAATTCAGCATTTCCATGCTTCTGCTCTTTGTTCAGTTCCACACATCCACCCTGCTGAAATGCACTCTTACAGAAATAGAGGTGCTTTGCTCTTGGTATCACCCCTTATTTTCCCTCCAGTTCCTAAAATATAAACATATTATCTATTTTGTATAATCATCTGCTGAGTACAAAGCTGTTTTGGTTCCTTGAGAGCAGCTGGCTCCCAGTTAGCTTTGCCATTTGACGCATGAATTGAGCCCAGCTACAAGCAGACAGCTACGTGCTGCAAAATTATGGACCAATTTAGGGCAGAAAGTGAAGATGGTAAAGATTAAGGACTATTTTTAACAATTAGTGTTGTCTGGAAGCTTAACTCACGCTCAGGGTTTTTTTCAGCTTCTCTATCCGGATGAACAATGCTGGATGGATCATTCCTGGTATCTCCTCCAGCTCTTACTATGCTACTCAACCTGGTGTAGTGGAGGGTGTCCCTGCCCATGGCAGGGGGGTTGGAATTAGATGGTCTTTAAGGTCCCTTCCAACCCAAACCATTCTATTATTCTATGATTCTACTCCAGAAACAGTATAGAAACTGCGAGTCACACGTATGGGGAAACTGGGAGGACAGGTTGCTGTTGTGCAAGACTGTAGTTCGCTACCAGAGTTCTAGTTTTTTAACTTTGTGAGGGCAGTAAAAAGCTCATTTATCCCCCCTCTCATCTCCAGATAGATCACTGCTTTGGGGAGACAACGGGTGTAGAACCTGTCCGAGCCCTCCTGCCGTGCTGAGGAGAGCGAACACGTTTCTCAGTCTCAGCAAAACGTTGGCGGTGCGGATGAGAAGTGAGGAGTTACAGGACAGACCCGAGGACACGATTTTCTGTGGAAAAAGTAGGCAGAGGAAAGAAAATGAGAGAGAGAAATTCAGAGCTCTAAACTCAGATGAGACAAATCAGGGAGTATTTCTGGTTTAATAATCATGAGTCCATCATTTTGCAGATAGTGAAGTGCCTCCACGACTCATTTATTTCGTGCTGTTTGCACCAGCCCGGGTTCCTGTCTCTACTTCTGGCTGCTGCTTTTTTGTTGCTGCTGACTCAGTTTAACCCACCTTGACACTTAAAGGCCAAAATTAATCTTCCATGTAAAAGATGGCCAAGATTACTAAATTATGTGCCTCTTCATTATCTTTAGATACCTTCCTAGGACAGATGAATTGCCTCAAAGTCAGGGAAGGAAATCCTACAGGGAGAAGGCAAAGAATGATGTGCAAATACTGAATCAAAAAACGAATCTGCACCAAAGGAAAAAGGGAAAAACACACATGCCATTTTTTTTCCCCCACTCATTCTGTTTCCTTTATGTTCACTGGTTCAGGGCCACTGGTAGAAGATGGAGACATATATTAATTCTCCATGCAGAAAAGTAAACAGTGATCTCCGTCCTCTGGGATTCAGACGTCTGGTCTCAGCTGTCCCTGAGGAATCTCCTTCCATTGCCTAACGGTCTCTGACCATAGCAGATCCATTTAAGGGATACCATATCATTTTCTAAAGCCTCATTTAGACTCATACACAAAAAAAAACATCACCCTGTCACACTGAAGTGATTTCAACCCTGTAAACCCCCTTTTTCTTTATTTCTCGTAACTAATTTAAAATGCAGGGATGGATTTAAGAAAGAAAAAGAGAGGTAAAGGAAGGAAGGAAAGGAAATAGCACAGGAGCTAACTTTCCAGAGTTGCATTAAATGATGGATTTTAAAAGTCTATTTTAAAGAAAGTTGTGTAACTTTTTTAGAACAAGTGCCTGCCATAAAAGAGAGAGAAGGGAAAAAGACATTATCTGGTCTAGTAGTTTTCAGGAAGTTGTGGTCCCAATTCCCTGAAAATAAAATTTCTTTATGATCATCATTTTGCTTATTACTTTTGTTATAGTCGCACCTTGAAAACCTCAGCAGAACTTGTGATCCTATTGTAAAAACAGATTATTGGTGATCAGATAGAGTGTCTGAATAATTCCAAACCAGGGCATTGGTGTAAATACAGAAATTCTCTCCAGAAGAGGCTCAGAAGCCCAGAACTTGTTTTCAACCTTGAGTTAGATGAAAAATGCAAACGTCGTCATTATTTGTGACCTCAAGTGTAAAGAAATATTTATTTTGACTTTATGGATATATTTCACTGTGACAGGAACACGATGGTTGTTTTGACAATGTTTAGCCTCTATCATTTCAAGCTCCACATCAAGACAGAAAAGATGGCAATGACCAGATTTGCCATGAATGATTTGACAGAACCAACAAGTGCCTGAGAACCATTCTGAGTAACACGAGAGGGCATTTCCTGGTGGGACACTTTCCTGGATGAAACTTTTCAACCAAATCAAGTCAGATTGGAAACTGCCCCAGGACAGATGAGGCTGCAATGGAAGCTCATAAAATAGGAAGAGACTTGCTAAAGGACATCTTATCAGCAGGGCCAGGAACAGAACAAAATCTTCTGCCTCTTTATTCACAGCATAGTTTATTCTTGAACTGTACATTAATTTATTCATGCTCCCTGTCCAGAACACCTCGCAACTGCCAGCCTGGGGAGAAAAATCAGCCCATCTTTCTAGTAAACGACTGATTTCATGGGCCACTCTGGTAATGCTATTAAAGATGATATTTTTGAACAATAAGTAATCTGTTCTCTGAGACATTTGTACAGTGGAATTTCTTTTCCCTGGCCTGATATTTTTAAGAAATAAAACTAAATTGCTATAGGTAATCTAAAACTGACCCGAATAATTTATGGTAGAAAATGTGATTGGTGTGGAGCTCATCTCAGAGAGCTCTAACTTTTCTGGGTCAGAACTTTAACTGGTAAAATTTAATACAGCTCTGAAATCAGCAAAGGAAAGATCTGGCCTTTCTTGCTCAGGATATGGGGAATTGTAAATGTTAATTTTTCTGACACACTATAATTACTGCCGACATCAACTGTTTTTATGCACTTCTCCAAAAACACGGTCAATGGTGTTTGCACAGGAAATTCTGGTTTGCAGGGAACGCCCTGGATTTCATCCGTTCTTGCTTGCAACTCAATCTCTTCAAAAAATCAGAAAATACCTGGTTTCACTTGTCTAATTTGTAAGTTGCATGAAACGTTGGGTTTTGGTCTAGACATTGCTCCTATATCCATGCTGGCTATGTAAGTTTTCCAGGAATACCTTCTTTATGTCTTTCGAAACGTTCCTAGCGGTTTTCTCAAAGAAAGAATACATTTGCAGTCATTTCTGCTGCCTTTTTCAGTATGAACAGAGAATCAGAAGAAAGTCACAGTCTAGTATGGTGGAGAGGGAGAATCAAGACACTTGGACTCCAAGTCCTCTGGCAATTATTTTCCATCACTGTACCATCACATCTGTAATTAGTGGTGCATTTGATGGCAGTAGGGGCTACTCATGGATCACAGTTTCATGCAGCACTACTGAACATTTTGCAACCCACACTTCAGCACTGATCACTGGGCAGAGGCCACTTCTGCACCACTTTTGTTCTTAGTGCAGTGCATTTGCCCAGGAAGAAAGCAGGACAGAACAGGCACACATTGTGCCCACTGTCACTTTGTGCTCTACAGCTGTTATGAGCTCGTCCTGCCCTGCTGCAACTGCACAGACAGTGCAGGGTTTGGTCAAGCTGAGCAATGAAATATCTTTGGTCTGGATATCCAACCCCAAGAATCTAAAGAAGGAAGGGGAAAGAGCAGAAAAAAATAAAGCTAACAGCAGTCACATCCAATGAGTTACCATCACTTTGCAACACATCCGTCCCAGCTCTGTCGTGGTCTTTCCCTTTTGCAGAAGACAGCAGCTTCCACGATGGCTGCACGTGTGTCTTCTCATTCTGCCTCATCCAGCAAAGGCTGCTTTAGCCAAACCCATAGCCTGTGCATTCATGTCACTGTTGGACACAAGCCCAAATCTTGTTATTTAAGACCAGAGGCATCACTACTACCAGCTGAGCATTTATGTCTGTAGAGTAATAAGAATTGAAGTAAAGATAAAAATGAAAACAGCCCCTTTTCTCAAGGCAAGCTTTACCTAAATATCAAATATTGCGTACCAGGAGCAGTTCCAAAACATTATTTGTGATCCTGATCTGGCCTAGGGACAAGAATATTACTTACACAGACTCTAGCAACACTGTGCATAACTTTTATGAGAAGCTGTCCTGCCAATTACTGCAACTGGAAACATACGTTTGCACGCTGAATATGTGGATTATGGAGAGACTTTTGTTTGTTTGTGTTGGGGTTTTTTAGCATGTGGAATGTTGGAGGCTCGGTTTCCATTTGCATGCGTGTACCTATAGGATACGCTCCTAATGGAGCCCTTTGAATTGCTCTGGGTGGCTAAGCCAAGTGTGGATTACATTTGTCTGCAAAATAACACTTATGTATCTAGTGCACTTCAAACAAAAAAAAATAATAATAATAAAAAAGTCTACTGGATCTATCTACCTTGAGCACTTCTGTAGCTCTCAGCCTAATATCTGGTTACCTGGCAAATGGGAATTCTTCAACACGACACACTTTCATTAAAAAGAAAGATGACTTGTTGAATCCACACTTCTTTGTGGAAACAGATCAGCTCTGACAAAACCTTTTTTTGAAGCAATTTCTTGAGTGTAGCTGACAAGAGATTGCCAGAGCAGCGTGGGTAGGTAATGGTCTCTTGCAGCATGTGGGGCTATCAACCTCAAGTTCCTATCAGAAAGATGTAACTTCAGAAGATGTGGGTGTGATGAAACGCTGACTGTGTCGAATCCTATGTCATAGAGAAGAGACCCTTAAAATTCAGTCTTAAATCCTCAAGATCATATATTGAACAAAATCTAAAGCTAGAAGAATTTCAGTCTGGCTGTTCTTACGACAAAATGGACCTCTGATGGTCTTCCTCCAATTCAAATCAGTATTTGGGCAGTAAGCAAAGATAAAAATGAGCTGAGCAAGTTCTGCCGATGTCAGAAGGTGTATGGTGCACACCTTTGAAGAAAGAACGCAGCAAGATAAATAGTTCCTGCGGATAATAATAATAATAAAAAAAAAGGTGTTTAACTCAATCTAATTTTGTGTAAAAGCAACAGTTGATGACAGCCAGCCAGTCAGGGCACATTGCAGATGGTGTTTTTCATGGCTGTAATCTAATGTCATAGCTTTTGCAGAAGTGGAATTAAAAATCTTCAATTCTTTGTGGTGAAGACAGACAGATGCTTTCCTGCTTTAATTCCTGAGTGGCCATAACATATTCGTTGACATTTCAACTTGATGTTTTAATTGGCTTATTTGAATAAAACTCAGACAGGTTATGTTGCTCAGTTTTATTTTGTGTCTCCCAGCCCAGCAGCCAACAAAAAGAAGACAGCAGGACAAGGAGGGGCAGTGACTTTTCACCTCTCTGATTCTCTCCATGTTTTGTTTAGCTCTTAATATATTTAAATTCATGCCTTGTTAAATTAGAACTGTGTCCTGGAGGGACTGGAGTCAGCCACTGCAGTCCAAAATGAGGGTGCCCAACATTCCTCCCAATTGTCCATAAGAATGTTTTCTTTAAAGATTTTTTTTTTTAAACGAATCTATTTCTTTCTCATCTGCAGCTCTAAAAACGTACACATCGTGTATCACCCGACACATCTCAGGAGTGTGCTGCAACCCTGGAACCAGAGAAGGTGGTTCCTTCATTTTTCCAGACTGTGGAGGCTGCTTGCTAGAGTGGACCACACCTCCCCGTTCCCACTGTCCCAAGGAGAAGGACAAAAGTTTCTCTGGAAAGATGCACATTTCTGTGTCTGCAGCAGTGACACTTTCCAAAGGCTCATGGACTGTGTGAATACCACTTCAACCCATCAGGGAAGCAAAACTCTCAAGTAAAGAACACTGTGACCTTGCTAACCTGGGTGCCTGTGGAAACCAGCCCAGCTTTGGGCGATTGTCATTGCTTCCCAGAAAGATGAAGGGTCAAGAGGGCTGGATGGAGCAAGAGGGGAATAGGAGGACAAGGAAAGCAAATGGTTAGCACATCAGCTGATCTCGCTGGTGTTTCTCATCCAAGACTTGTTCAGGACGTGCCTCCAAACTGCTATTCTCCTCTGGATTCTAAAAAAATTAGAGATGCCAAAAGCCACTCGCTCGTTAGTCTGGTGAATACCTTATGACAAAACTGCACCAGCATTAGAGTCAGTTATTTTTTCCCCTCTTATTTTTTTCTTAAGTAAAGATATATGTCTACACTAATTTGGTTTGCATTTTTCTCTCTCTGTACTTAAACGCAGAATGCAAAATGATACGCAGTTTCTACCTTTACTCACTTAAGTGAGCAGATAAATCTGAACATCAGTATCTGCAAAACCACTGCAATTTCCAAATATTCTTGATGGCTATAGCTGTGTTTGTGAGCGTGTGCACACGTGCACGTGTCATGGCTGATGTTTAGTCTTTGAGAGAACACAAGGTGTGCTTGGTGCAGGGAGCAGCAGGTATCTCAGGTACCACGGGTGAAGCACAACCTGAGTGGGAAGCGAGTTTGCTCATCCCAGGTTAGTGCTTGAGGTGCAAACCCACAGCACAAAGCCGCCACGGACCATTAGCAGAGCCGGGCATCCATCTCTGTCACGGGGAAGGTCAGGGCTCAGTTAGCATGGAATCTGAATTGCCTTCACCCTGGAGAAACCAGAGCTCTCGGGTGGGATGGAGGTCACTGCCAGGGCAGCATCAGAGAAGCCTCAGCATAGGCTGCTGCCTTCCAAAAAGAGATTTCAGTTTCACCTTCAACGCTGCCTTTGCAACTATAGAAACTCCACAATTTTGTTCCTTTCCTGTAAACTCCTCTCCTCCTCAGAGCAGAGCTGTCCTGTTGCCCCTCTCCTCATCCTTCTTGCTCCTGTCGTCCATTTGCGCCCCACGTAGCTGTTTAGTCTGCCTGAAAATCCACTTCAGATTCCAGAAATAATCCAGGAATAATAAATTGGTGCCTGGTCTCGCCGCGGTAAGGAATGCCTTGCCTAGGGTGAGTATAATTTTTTGATACATAGGTAGCTTTGCTGAAAAAAATGAATCAAAGTAACACTGGCAAAACTTAGAGGAGAATCCAAATCCATGGAGCAAATCCTGAGCAGCCCTCATTTGCCATATTTTTGTCAGAACTAGTTCTTTGATGATCAGTCAACCTAAACTCAGAAACTGGGCTGTAACTGGGAGAACGAGAAAAATCAATGTGATCCTCAGATGTTTCCTACGGAGTAGAGGCAAGTCTACATGAAATGAGTCTTTCCTTCCCATCAGCCAACTGTGAAACTAAATTATTTCAGAGTTCTAGTGCTGAGCCTCTGGAATACTGTAAGAAACCTTTTTTTAAATTCTATACTAAGCAGCAGCAGACAGTTGGGAAAAAAAAAAAAAAAGCAACTCCTTCCAAAACAGCAGTCAGAATAAATACATGTGAGCAGATTTGTCAGTCCAGGACACTGCTTTATGTTTTCCCCTGGGATCTTTCAGAAGCAATCTGCATCCTGGGCTGCCAGCAGCGTTTGAGCCCAAGTCCCTGCCAGCATGAGACCACCCTTTGCACGAGCCGTGTTGCAACGCAGTGAGCTGCTTCTCTCCAGGCTGCTGTTGGCAGGAATCCGACCTCAGCTCTCAGGAAAGAAGTTGGTCCTTCTCACCTTCAAGGTATTTACTAAACCAAGTCCTTTCAGCTCTTCCCACAATACATCCCTGGGTGACAGTCCCTGACCAGTGCTGGTGTTGGGAGGGATGAGCCAGTTCTCGCTGCTGTCTGCAGGCATTTACACCAGGCTGGGCTCTTGTCCAGGCAAATCTCCACCTGCTCTTACTAAGAACTGCCCAAAGACCAACTCAAAATAACATTTTTCATTTCATCTTTGCCTAAAAAGATGCTAAAAAAGCAAGGAATATGAAGAAAAGCAGTGAAATTAAAAGGCTCCTCATGCTAAACTCCTTGTTAAATTTTATTTTTGGGTGAATCTTATTTAGAAAGCCCTCCTTCACTTGCATTCAATTCAAAATTCACCCAGACCCATATAAATCCTATCAGCTTTGGTGAGAACGTTACATGTGTGCTAAGGGACAGAGTTTGAGCGCGTGTGCTGGTACTTAGCAAGAATGAGACACACATTTTGTTCACGTAGCAGAAAGGAAATTGTGCTTTACTGTATTGTTTACTCTTCCCAGTATTTTAATTTTCCCTTTGTTTAATATTTCGGCAGAAGCCATTTATCTTCCCTGATGATCAAATAAACTGGGTGGTAAAATAACGGATATGCAATTCATTGGGAGAGGGAAAATGATATGATAAGGTAGACCAAAGGGATATAGAGTTTGGAAATCCAGTAACGTGTGATTTGCTGCCTCACGCTTGCCCCAGTGCCCAAGGGAAAATATTGGTTTTTCATACCTAGTGAAGATAGGGGTTATCCTTTAACAGCACTGCAGCTCTGGAAACCGATCCTCAACTGCTCAAAAGAGCCATATCCAATTCAAAGCAAGACCTTTCTCCTCAGTGAAGACACCAGGTAATGGAGGTAGCAATCAGCAGTTTTGAAGCAGGAGTAGCTAATTAGGAAAGACACAGTGAGGCTCAAACGGTGGGAGGCTCAAACTTCAAGAGCAAAACGATGCTGCCTGAAAAACAGATTTTTCTTTGGTCCTCCATGGCCTTGATCCAAGCCCAGTGAAGTCTTTCCGAGGGCTTCAGAGGGATTTTCACTGCAGAGGACCAGATTGAACCTGTCTCCCAAGGTGGCCCTACAACTAACAAACTTCTCTGCCAGTTCAACTGAGTGAGTAGGTATAGCACAACTTGAAGAACTGCTACCAGAAGACAGGAAATTTTAGATTATTGTTCCCATTGAATATTTATTTTTGCAGGCAGAAGGCCAGGATTCACTTCTCTTACCTTTCCATCAATAGTCTGAGGGATGCAAATACTTACCTGCTTTTTTCTGCTACGACAGTCACTTAAATAAAAGGTCTTAATGTTCCCCAGGTACTTAGAAGACAGGTTTGTATTGGGATGTTCATCAGTTCTCTTTGTTTCATCAATTTTTCCTAGGTTTATGAAGGAAAAAATTAGAGTCTAATACTTGTGTAAGTGGCACCTATTTGATCACAAATATACAAGAAAAATATCACTTGCCCTTTTTACTCTGTTTCTTATTCAAATTTTTTGGGGGAGCCCTGTGCCTGGCAGATATGCAGACTTTATATAACACAATCCAACACAAAACAGATAAGTTATATAGATTAAAGTTGTTATTTCATGCCTAATTTTTGCAGCAGATTGCTAAATTAAAATTAATTAAGAAATCTTCTATGAGTATCAAAGCTCTTTTAAAAATACCTTTCTTTTCCCCTCTGATCTGAATTTTTTAGTTTGAAGATGGATTAACCAAATTAAGCACAGGAAAGTGTAGCAACATGACATACCTTTGAGGACCAGCCTTAATTTTTCCAGCATATCTCGTCTAACCACATGAATATTTTTTCCTGTGAAGTAGTATTTAAATATTTATTTTAAAATGGTGAAGTGCCTTCATATAAAGGCGCAAGTAATTGTTTTAGTTGGCAGGCCAAAGATCAAATAAAATACCTAAATGTGGTTCAGATATTGACATTTATTATTTTTTTTAATGAGAAAAAATGTACCCTAAAAGAAGAGCTCAAATACTTGACTACTTTCGAGAGCAGATTGTGGGTAAAAAACCTCCATTGTTATCTCAAATTTTTGAGAATGAAAGATAAAGTAGACCAGTATTCATAGGCATATGGATGACAATGTGCTGGGTACAGGCTTTTTTTTATTTTTCAGATTTTTGTAGACTCAAAGACTGGTGGTGTTTCTGATGGGTAGGTGACAATCTGTCTTTCTGTATTAAGTCTCTGGAGCCTAATGGTGAGGCTGAGCTCCCACAGTCATCTTGGCCTGAGTGGTGCCATGCATTTGGCCATCTCTGATACCTCTTCATTTTCACGAAATGTTAGCAGCATAATATCTCTGAGGCTTCTACACCCAGTCAAAAACATACAGAAAGTTTAAAAAAAAATATTGTAGATAAATGGATTCACTCGCATGCAGACACACATACACACACACTCAGTGTATCACCATTTCCTAAGTAAACTGGGCTTAAAGAATGACAAGAATCAAAGACAAAAATAACATCTTTGGTTCCCACAAAAAGGACCTGGCCAGGCTGTATCCTCAATGCAAACCTTCAAATTCCTTTCCAGGAACTGAAATGTGACATTTTTTTCCTGGCATTTATTAAAAAAACTGACTTTTTTCATCCTCCTTTATTTGTTTCTTTGTAGTAGAAAGGATAAAATACCTGTCATAAGATCAAGCCTTTCTGTTTGATTAGAGTTTTTTGAATTCTTGCTGATTTTTTTTTTAATTATTAATTACTTAAAGGATCCAAAATATTTTTTTTGAGAAAAGCTGTGGAGTAAATCAAGGCATTGGATAGATATTTATAGTTAGGAAAAGACTTTGGTTCTCTTAATTTCACATCTTGAATTTAATGAACGTGACAAAATCAGGCTCTGCTACAAATGTTGTCTCCAAGTGTAATTGCCAAGCTCAGTCAGAAATAGGGTGTAATTGTTGCCTTCATCTCTGCTGAGTCTGTCTCGGAGTCTCGTGGCACAAGATCAGCTGGGCAAGAGGTGTTTTCCTCAGTGTTCCCCTTCATAAAAACCCAAAAACCTGCTTCCAACGCTAAATTTACTGCTTGATGTTATGATGGAAACTTTTTATAGTTTCCTATCCTACATGATAGGATCCATTGACTTAGACTGATTCTGCTCAGAGGGAGGTGGCAAATTGAGGAATTTCTTGTAAAAAGCCGTAAAGCAGGACATTAAAACAGACATTGGGTTAAAACATACAACAACAACGAAGAGGTTCATCTGTTTTCATCTGCTGGTTACATTCCAAAAGGTGAGGTTGGTTTTTTCCTCTTCAACTAGCTCTAGAGAGGAGATACGCACCATACGCCACCGGTTGCTCTTGCACACAGAGCTGTAGCGAGATGCTCTCCAGAGGTCTGAGCTCTGATGAGCGTGGCCTTTCCCTCCCAACTTTCGTTTCCAGCTGTTTATTTGAATGTGACTTTCAGGCTGGTGAAAATATGCTGGATTAACAGGCCTTAAAAATTAAAGACTATTGATCCAGGGAGCAGGTACAGCAGAGGCAGCTGTCTCTCCGGCATCCTAAGATGGGAAATGTTTGGAGGCCAGTGGGTGACTGTGGTTTCTAACACAGCTGAGGCTTTGCCCAGCCTTTGTGGTAGGAACTCACACGCAACAGCACACCTGCCTACGTAAGAAGGACAGCAAAATATTTCCACATTCAGAGATTTGTGCGTGTCAAGGCCAGAGGGAGCATGGTGTTAATGTAGTTGAGCCTGTGACTCTTGGCCAAATAATTTATCCCCTTGGCTTCTACAGTAAAGAGATTTTGTTCAGTCTCCTGCAGTAGGAGAACACTGAACCCACAACCCAACGCCTGAAGGAGACCGTGCACCCTCTAAAACCATCCATCAGTTTTAAGCTCTCAGGATCTCCAACATCTTTAGGAGTTCGGAAGCTCCAGGGATGCGGTCCCTGGTTGCTGCGATGCTGGTGGGGATGCAGCCTGGCTTGCCAAAGGCTGGCTGCTGGAAAAGGGAGCCAGATCTCATCAGGACAATAATGCAGAGCATAGCGTGGGCTTGTGCAGCAAGGCTGGGTCTGTCACTCCATATTAGTGGGTATGTACAATTGCTTAACTGCCCCTTTACTGCTTTGTGCTTTCTAATATGTCCCAGTCTTAACTCCACCAATAGACATGAAACTTCCTATCATGCCAGTCACAGAGATAATTATATAAGAAACTTGTTGTTGTTGTTGTTCGCCCCATCTCTTTATTTCAGTTTAGAGAAACAAAGAGGTCCATTCATGCAATTTGCAGCTGAGTCTCTCAGGTTATGTAAATTGTTAAATCATCCATGCTCTTTCTTTTCAGCCATATTGCAAGCAGTGAATTTCCACACCCAGTTTAAACTTCACAACTGATCTATCCCAACAAACATGGTGAGTGAGAGAGATCAAGAGTTTCATCTTTTTTGTTTCCTTTCTCCTGGTCAACTAATAGGTTATACTTCCAAGGAGAGTAATAAAAAGAATCAGAAGTCTTTCATGAAAAACTAAGTGGAAGAAAACCTTGTGATATAACTAGGAGATGCCTGTGAACTTCATTTGAGCTTTATTCATTTCCATCAAGGCATAATTTAGTGCAGAATCACAGCCAAGCTTCCATTTTTATTATCTTGATTTTTCTTTTTTTCAAATCATTACTATTTTTTACCTTACAGTTTAAATGAAGTAGAAGTTCCTTGGAAAAGCTGCTGCTTCTGCTCAGTTATTGATGCCTAGTGATTTGTTAAGATTATTGTCTGGACTAGGAAATGACAGCAATACTAGAGTTAGTCTTATTGATACATGTTAATAGGAATTTTTTTTTTTTTACTTTGTGCACATCTCAGTTTCTCCACACCTTTCTGTGGCTCATTTTCAAAAAGGAAAAGAATGTCATAAGATCTTTCCAAGGCTTGGCCACCTGGGGACACTTATACTCAGCTTTCGGCCAGCGAGTGTAACCGTTCACAAAGGATCAGCAAGCTCTCCTGTCCTCGCAGCAAACCCAGGCCATGGTCTTCTGCATGGCTGTCCCTCCTGGAGGCCCTAGCCCTGCTTTCCAAAGGCCTGGCCAAGCAACCGGCCAAGTGGCTCTGCTCTGAGACCACTCTTCAGGAAAACACATGCCTGGACTCAATGATCCTTATAGGTCCCTTCCAACTTGAGATATTCTATTATTTTATTAACTACTTGGTTCACATAAGAACGTTTTATACAGCACAACACTCACACGTGTGTTCCCCTCTACCAGCTTTACATAGAGATTTCTGCTGGTTAAGTAAAAAGCATCTACCTGCATACACCAATCAAAAAGGCAATAACAATAACAGTAAGGAAGACACAGAGCTGGGCAGAAACTGGTGGTAAGTTTAAGAGCAACTATGCTAAAAAGCAAAGCAGAAAAATTCCCATCAGTGTCCGTATGAGTTTTACCTTTGGCAGGACAGGAGTACGAAGCCCAAATGTGTTAAAACAAGGACTCTGGCACTGCATGCTCTGGGTGGGCTTGAAATGTCTGGTATCCATTAGAGCCCAACGTTCTGCCGAACCAAGAGATTAATTCTCTTGCAGGAACCTGGGCAAACCAATAGCAGCAGAAAGTTAATCAAGCGCTGATCCTCCCAATCCACTTAATCACAGCCAGCTGCTACTTAAAGCCTAAGAAGAGCAACATCCCCAGGGCAGCCCTTTTGGAGGAGGGGAGATGCAATTCAGAGAGAGCACCCTGGATGGGAGAAGGGCATTAAAAAGTTAATAAAATAAAAGTTAATTCCCTCAATCAAGGAGGTAGAGAATAGTTCTGGGAAGTTCTAAAGCTTCCAATATTAATTTCTTCCCGCCTTCCCAGCTGCTTATCCCTGGAAGGCATTTGATTTGTACTAAAATATTTGCTCATAACCCAAGTTTCCTCCTGGAGTGTACACAGACTGTGTGATGCCTGAGACTTGGCTGTGGGTTTTTTCCCTCTTTCATTCCAAGTGTCTCTAAAATCTTAAAAACACTGACCACGCCAATTCAGTTTACATTGGCTGGATAACCTTGTCTTCATTTTCTTTTGAGGTATGTAGGGTCTCTTGGCCATGTCATCCTCTTCATATAAAATTTTGCCTGTTTTAACAAATGTGTTATTCCCCATTTGAACTTTATTGGACTGGAACATTTTGAGGGGTTCTGACAGGATTTTAGGAGTTTAAGCTTCCGTATAGGAAATCCCTAAGTACATCATAGAGGTCTCTTTGCAAAACACTTGAACACTTCATGTGATGTAGGAAAATGCTTTTCTTCCTGAATTCTCATTGGGGAGTCTGAGATACTGATGGATTAAGTGACTTGATATAATTACCTGGCGTGGCTGTGGCAGAGTTAAGATTTAAATCCAGCCTGTAACCATCTTAACCAAATCACCATCTCTAAGTACTGGGTTGAAGCCAATACAACGATGAGGTCCTATCTCCCAGTCAATGGTCATCACATTTAGTTGTGGAGTTGAGAGAGGATTTTACGGCCTAAGCATGAGGAAAGCCATTTAATTAAGAAATAAACTATATTCAGATTTCGGCTTGGTCGCACAGGAGTTTAGGAAGCCAATGCACTGAAACCAGTGTTTAGAAGCACTCCACCTGATTGTTAAGATCTGATCTTGAGTGACGTGACTGCGATGGCGTAAAATAAGTGCAGGCTTTCGGCAGTTGTAAGGCTGGCTTGTCCAGAAGCTGATGTTTTATAGGACAAGTACGTGGTCCTGCATTAACATGAGCTCTCACACCAGCAACAGTTGGTGGCCCTCCGTCCTGGAGGACACGCTGACCATGTTGGCAGGAACACCAGCGTTGGCAGAGTCCCCAGCCGGAATGGTCACAGCAGGGCTGCGCATTCTTCGGGCTTTCCATACGGATGGAAATCCTGGTAGAGAATAGCAAAGACTGGGGCAAATTTCCTGTGTAGTTACCATATTATGAAACAAAACTCTACTTTGTTCACCATTTTAACTTGAGTCTGCTATATGCAAGTTGCTTTTTAAAGAAAAGAAAGTTGTCATCAAAAGTAGCTCCATGAAGTTTCACTGAACTCCCTCTTTTTCATGAATCTGCACAACATTTTTAAAAAGCAAAGTATTGGTCAGCAGTTTCATATTGCTGGTTATTATCTTTGCCATGGTAAATACATTCCATACTACTTTCCCTAATATTTAGTTTTCAGAAAAGTTTTCCATCAAAGAAATATTCCTGCATATTAAAAAAAGCAGCATATTGGACGTACCGGAGACTTGCACTTTTCTTCTTAGAACAGGAAATGTCAAAATTTTAAACAAATATTTATTTGGACATACACATCCACACACATGCATTCTCAAGGTACAATGATAGGAAAAAAATACCCCGGTGATCCCATCAGCATTCTGTTAAAAAGTCACAGATTTGTTTGAAGGTACATGGCTCACCTTATAAAAATCAGTTGGACGGTATTTTGTGTTCTATTTTAAAGATGTTTACATAATTTCAGAATTTTTTTGGTAAGCCATCAGCAAACACTCCCACTCTTCTGTTGGCAAAACACCTTAACTAGAAGAGTGTTTGCGGGGTTTCCACTAGTTTCTGCAATTTTCTATAATATAGCTTGACTGACCTTTTTAAATTAACAAGGACGGAATTTTCCATGTGGCTGAAAGAAAATCTATTTGAAGTGGGGAATTTCTATTTATTGCTTGTGTTTACCAATTGCTATCTAATAAGCATACTTTCAAATTAATTAGTACAGTAGCCACTGGTTATGTTCCTCCCTTCCCCAGCTGTGTGCACTTCAGTAGTTCTGCGGTACAGATGTGTGAACGTCTCCTGCAAGCTCACTCCCAGAGGTGCTCGTTTCCAGTGGCTAGACACCAGTGAGTGACAGCATGGTGAAAAGCCAGTCTGGATTTCTGGGGAGAAGTTCTGTCAGCAGTCACCAATCACCAAAATCCCCCCAGTCATTAAAAGCCAAATGGAAGAGAACGGTTTCAAGTCGCTGAATGTAGTTTTCATACATCATTAATGAGATGATTTAGGTTGAGGAATATTAAGGAGATCGAGTGATGATCAGCAGAGACCTTGAACATTAATGGATGCAACTTAATTCAAAACTCCCTTTCTAAGGCCATTTAAAAAGTGATTTATTATCATCACACACCTGGCATTGCATTCCTGCAGCCAGATTCAGAAATGCCATTAAGCATATGCTCAAATAAACTCATTAACCCAGCGCTGCCTGACTCTGTAAGCAGGGGAATCATTAATGAATCACCCACCTTATTTTAAACCTGGTTGTATTTTCTGCATCAATACTCCCTCCAGCCTTCATGTCATCCCTTTCCACCCTCCATCTTCTTGCGTACGTCCCTGCAATTAGTAAACAACTCCAACAAAAAGCGATTGTTAGATCGAGAATGTTGGCAGACCACTTCAAAAATAATCTTCTTTGCTAGAATTACTGAAATTAATAATAATTCTTAGCCATTTAGACTGAGGTTATCACAGAGCACAAACTCGTTGGACAGTTTAGGAGGCCAGAGTCCCCCGTACGTTGCGTACGACCTGGTGTAGATGGGATCTGGTGAGAAACCACAGCCAGAGAACTTCTCCTATGGAGGAGAAAGCTCCTGGCAATAGGTCTTCACTCCACCTGGGCTTTTGGGGGAAGTGGCAGAAGAAACTTGCACTTTACGTATCGACACAAGCTCTGCCAAGCCCCTGCTCCGCTGCGTGCCTGGTGCTCGGTGAGGGAGGAGTAAGTGCTGACATGGACCCCTGGACATCCCACCCGAGTGCTCAGCCAGGGAGGAGAGAGGGTGACCCCATCCCTCGTGGGGATGACATAGCTCTGCGGTGTGAAAGCTCCGTGAGATCAGATGGAAAAGTTTAACACTACCCCTGCAAGGTTTTGGTGCATGAAGGATGGAAAAAAACCTGAAGAACATCCTTAAAATGTAAAACATCTTGGTCTTTTAATAATCCCACGCGGTATGTTTTCACTTTAGCAATAATTGTATTTTCTTTTTGCGTATTTTATTTAACAACATTTCAGGGCCCGGCTAATCTGTTCCATCTGTCGAGGGAGTGAACAATGTGCTGAGCACAGAAACAACTGCCTTTATCAGGCTGTGGCAGTTTGCAGGAGCCATCTAACACCCTGAATAATTCCTCGGGAGAAACTGCCGTCTCACCCACCGCGGACGCTGCCGCCTCCGCCGCTGCCAGTAGCCACCCCGGCACTGCAAGCGTTACGAAGGTCCAGAAGAAAATTATGGCTGAAATATAACAGTAATTGCAGGGAGACAGATGAAAGCTCTACAAGAAACAAAAATAGAATCATAGAATGGTTTGAGTTGGAAGGGGCCTCAAAGATCATCTAGTCCAACCCCCCTGCCATGGGTAGGGACACCCTCTACTACACCAGGTTGCCCAAAGCCTCATCCAGCCTGGCCTTGAACACTGCCAGGGATGGGGCATCTCCAACTTCTCTGGGCAACCTGTTCCACTGCCTCACCACCCTCAGAGCGAAAAATTTCTTCCTTATATCTAAGGAATATTTAAATGCAGCTTTTCTAGAGCTGACGTGAAGGCTTGTGGTGGCACGTTTATGTTTTATATCACAATTTTCACATCAAACAAAGTGCCCTAACCAGATTAAGAGGTGTGACAGTTAACGTTTAACAGTTACGCTGTAGCATCTTCATCAACCCATCCAGGGTGAGATGCTGAACAAGGAAAGAAATATGGCAGCAGAAAAATCCTCTGCGCTATTAATGCTCCGTGATCCACCTCGAAGTAACGCTCGGTGGCAGGATCCCTCTTGGCTACCTCTGCCGTGTAGAAAGAAAGGTGTCCAAGGGTTCCTTCCCTCTGCAGTCCATAGGAAGACACAGGTGTAGCACAGTTGGGATGCGTGTTAGGATGGAGCATCCACCACTCAGAGAGGTGGTGGATGCTCCATCCCTGGAGACGTTCAAGGCCAGGTTGGATGAGGCCCTGAGCAACCTGATCTAGTTGGAGATATCCCTGTTCCTTGCAGGGGGGTTGGACTAGATGACCTTTGAAGGTCCCTTCCAGCCCTAACCATTCTATGATTCTATGGGCTGGATGGTCCTGGGCAGGTGTTTGTTGCAGGCAGAGGCTCGCAGTGCCCAGCGGAGCCCACCCGGCCGCTCACCCTACCCTCCACCAGCCCCAGGGTGCTCCAGCTGTTCTGCAGCGTCAGTGACACAAAGCAGCTGTCAAACCACCCCTGCACAATTAGCTTCAAAGCTGCTTTTTATTTCCTGAGTGGTGCAAACCAGGCCAGGTGCAGTGGTGTGAATCCGGCTGTAACAAGCGCACCCCCGAAGTTCCCTCGACAGAAAAGGTGGAAGTCGCCACCGGAACGCAGGGCTTTCTGGAAAGGATCATCCCTCGCTGTTTACCGTGCAGTGACGTGCAGGCTCAGCACGATACATGGGGATAAAATCTGGGAGGGTGGGAGCCAGACAAACGGGAAAGATGCAGCTGCCCCAGCTGAGGTTTGGTCCAGGCGCTGAGCGGGACGGGGCGGTGGCTGCTGACAACGATGCAAAACTGAACCTGGGCTGTTGTGTGCCTTAGGAGAGACTGGGGATGGAAAAGCAGGAGAAAATTCAAATATTTACAGGAGAAAAGAAGAGACATAGTAACAACTTGATTTTAAGACACCCAAAGGCTTGAACTCATGTAGCAGACAGGATTATTGCAACGAGTCCAGGGAGGGGGGGGCTGTGGTGGGAGATGCTAGTGAGGAAATCGTGGTTTGTTATTTAATTTATGATATTGCTTGGCAGTTTATTCCTGGAGTCTCTCATCTACATGCACAGTATTTAAATGTTGCTCTTCTTTTTCCCTAGCACGTCCAACGTATTGTGTTTGATTTCCTGGTCTTCATCGTTTTTGCATCACTGCAGACATCCCACACTTCACATCAGAAGCAGCTTGAATAAAAAAATCCGCAGAACGAAAAGAAAACAACCACACTTGGAGGCCGTGTCTGCAGGCACAGACAAGTTCCCACTCTCTGCTGACACCCACAGCGCTGCGCACATTTATTTGAAGTGAGGACACGCTGCATGGGGTGTAACGTTTGCTTCTCCACCAAAATCCCTTCTGATATTCCAGGCTGGAGCAGTTCAAGGGAGATGGAGTAGTAAGGTGGTGATATGGCCAATGCCAAGGGCAGAAGGGCGTGCAAGAAACTCCAAGAGACTGCAGCATAGGAAAGAGGAGACCATCCCTTACACCCAGATATATACACCTGGCCTTGGAGAACTGTGCTTCTGCAGAACAGCTGTTATCGTCTTGTATGTACTGAGGCAGATCAAGAGGGATGCCAATTCCTCATACTTATAGAAAACTTTAATACAAAGGAAAAAAGCAGGAATGTGGGCAAGAGCAGGAGAGAAGTGTGGTTTTCTTTAACCAGCTCAACAAACTGGTGAAAAAATGTATCACTGGGTATCCCTGAGACCACAACAAAGTCCACCGACTCCCTCCCAACCCGGCCCCCCGAGAGAAGAAATTGATTTCATATCACATTTCACACTTCATTTATTCTGCCTCCCCCACAGAAAGGCCCCCACACAATGACACAAAAGACATCAGTTTTATTTACTGCCCATCTACTTGTGTCTTTGTGTCCCGTTGAGTTGCAGGAAAGCAAACCAGTGTGGGAACCCGGAGGATTGAGATTGCTCAATGAAGCTTGCCCAGTGGATGCAGGCACAGTAAATCACGCCTGACAGACTATTGTTGTAAGGGGGGCTTTTGTTTTGTTTCGTTTTTCTGGAGTGATGTTGGTTTTTCCCTGGGATGGCTTTGTAGTCCTGAAGCAAGGGTGGGTGTTGGGGGGCTGGGAGGAGGCATGTGTGTTGGGGGGGGAACATTGGCACTGGGCCCTCTGCGTGACAAAGTGCTTTGAATGTTCACATTCCCTTTTTTGTTTTCCTTTCTGATTATCCTCTGGCTCTAAATATGCTAATGAGCTTGGCATCTCCTTCAGCGTAAGGCAAGAGGGCAAGAGCTGAGATAGCTCCTGGGTGTCCAGCTTACCTAGAAACCTTCTCACTGGAGGATCTCAAAGCTCTTCCACTCCTGTTCCTCCCCAGAAAGCCCCTGTGCTGGGCTCCCCACCTCTCACTCTTCATTTAAAGCTAAATTTGGACCTCATACTTTAACCTTTGAAAGATCTGGGCTTGGTTTTCACTGCTGATGTATCATCTCAGGAAGGAAAATGATTACCCAGAGAGTAACTCTCTAAGAAACCATTTAATATCCAATAAGAGACAGAGTGTAACTACGTTTGTTGTATGCCAGGTCTTCCTGAAATTATACAACAGAGAACAATCAGCCTTCCCCTGTCAAAACCACTTATGCCACCAGGGCAGAAGGAGCATCTCGTAATATTCTAAGAGTGCTGGTACAAGTTTGTACCCTGCAGATCTCATTCAGCTTTAAGAATTGTTTCACATACACACTATCCAGTTCACTGTCACTTGGAATTTCAGACACTTTTAAAAAAGCAAAAACGTCAGTTACATATGCTCATAATAAAATCATAATACTTTAAAGAGGAAAAAAAAAATCAGGTCAAGCAAATATTATGAGGTCTTGTGCAGCAAAGTTCCAGAGGAGAATTCATCTTTAGAGGCTTAAAATGGTCGTTCAGCAGTGTCAAAAGATTATGGAATGGCCAACAACTATTCAAAGCAGAGAATGAGCACCATTAACTGGCTGAATAGACGCAGCTAAATAAGTGTTCCCTGCCTTTGTGGGATGTCACCTGCGACTAAGTGTTGCAGTAATTGTGCTGGTGCTGAAGTAAAGGAATTTAGCACTGCCTCCTATGGGAGATGGGGTCCCAGAAAATGACTGTGTGTAACAGTGGGAAAAGATGAAGGAAGGGTTAGATACTAGAAGAAGGTGGTAGAAGACATGGAAAAACATTGCCAAGAGAAGCTGTGGGATCTCCATCCTTCAGGATGTTAAAAGATTGTCTGGATATGACCCTGAGCCAACAGATTTAGCTTTGAAATTCCATCTGACTTCGACGATGGCTATGCCTGAAGGAGCAGGTCGGTCGGATGGAGTCCAGAGGTCCCTCCCATCCCAGATTATCCAACAGCTCTATGGTATCTCCAGCTCTGATTGATGAGGTTTTGTACATGGGTACCAGGAACAGACCACAACCCTCCCTCCAATCCAGCTGGGCTGGCCTGGGCAGGTTGGTCCCTTGGCTTCCGATGTCTACTGAGCCTTCTCAGTTCCTGATCTCCATCTAGATTACCCACACGTATTTTCACACTGCAGTGAAAGCTTTTCTTTTTCACTTGCCAGACTCATGAAACCAACCTGTTTCTATGAATGGGATCTGTTTGGATGAATGAGCGTATCCCATCAGTAAGCTTTGCATCTGAAATTCCCTGGTCATCCTGAACCAGAGGTCTGATGGCAATATTTTGAGCCATTTTTGGAGCCTAGGGGGAAGGGCACTTGCCTATTTTCCCCCCAGCCAGAACAAGTGGGCAGCGACACTGAACAAAAAGTGCCCAGCAAACACAGCCCATTGCAGCTGCCATCTACTGTCACTTCTTTTTATTCTCTCAAATAAAGGCAAACCCTTTTGAGCAGTGAAAACTCTGGAGATTTAGAAACAATTGTTATGAGGTAATGCCTGGAAACACGCTTACAGGGCAGGATTCCTCCTTGAAGTATTTGTCCGAGTGAAAAAGCCTCGCTGACAATACGGTGCTCAACTGTTGGGCCAACACACATGGAAAGGCAGTGATCCTGTAAAACCACAAGGTGCCAAGCATGCCACTTGGGAAATCTGTTGCCTTTTAGGCCTGAAAGGAAAAGGGCTGTCACTTGAAGCTCAGGCAGAAGCAACGCACCACCGGTCAGTTGAGCACTCCTTTTGCAATGCCTTCTTGAGCTTGAAGAGTTCCAGGTCTTGGCTTTCTATTTTTCTGCACAGTCTTCATCTGTATCCCATCTGATAGGAATTTTCCTTGCCTGCCTCCTTGGCTTAGATCTCTTTGTTTCAGCTGTGTGTCCTTCCTCTAGGCCTGATGCCAGAGTCACAGATGTGCAAGATGGGAGGAGGAAGACCAGGACAAGGAGAAGCTTATGCTTGAATTTATCAACCAGCACTTGACATCCCCATGGTGCTGTTTATTTCAATAACATCCCACCTGTGCACTGGAGATATTTCAGCCAAGCCCAGCTGGGAATAAGGCCAAAGGCTGAGTAGAGCTGTGTAGGCTTTTACACCTTTCAAGAGCTCCCCCGCAATTGCAGCTTGAGATTGTCCTCGTTTCCTTTTCTTATTTTTCTTTTCTGATTTCCATACAAGACAGTCACAAAATCTTTGAAGTTGATGTGTAGTAGAAGGGGTATGTGTCTGTTCAACAGGCTGAGGAAGCTAAAGAGAGACTAGGAGATGAACGTCCTTCCAAGGAAAGCCGAAATGGTGAAGTCTTGATAGCACGGATGTGCTTTTTCACATGGCATTTTGCATCCTCCAGGGTCTTCTATCATGGCCCTGTTCCAGTGTCAAATCACCTCTGAGCGTGCAGATCTTATCTCTCAGGGTGAAACTGAGCAAATATTTAGATACATGAAACGCACATGAAGAGCTAAATAAACCCATTTAATCAGCTGATTTTCAGCTGTTGATAGCTGGAGTTTCTGCAGATGTCAAAACAATCCACCTGTGTCCTTTCCAAAGCAGGTCATTTTCAAGATTTCCCATTTTCAGGATGGGAAAGAAAGCAACAGATTGCATAGCAAGTTGGTATCAGAAAAAGAAAAGTAATTTTTTTTTCCCATCTTCAATAGCAAGAATTCTTCTGGTCAAACTCTGGTACAGTCTGCCTTGTGCAGTCTTTTTGTAAAGCATCACCAAGCCCAAGGAGATATCCAAGAATTTTGCTTTCTCAAAACAATGTTTCTTAGCTGGAAAAGGCTAATGAATAGCTCCTGAGACATTAGCAGCCATGTTGCACCAGTAGTTATGGTAGTAGAAATGCAAAATAATTTCATTAAATAGGTTTACATGATTTTTTTGTTCCCCCCGCCCCCCCCCTTGATTTTTTTGTTTGCTCCTAGTAGTGTGACAAACACAAAACGTGTGTTCCAGGGTAAATTAGATACTACCCATATACCTAATTCTTCCTTAAGACCTGCTGTTTGTTATAATAGTTGCCAGAAAAGCCATGAGTTCTAGGTAAGTCCTTCTACAGTTATTGATGATAGGACATTGACTTTAAGAAGTAGCATAAAGGAAAATTTCTAGAGTAGTATCAGTGAAGAACAGCAAAAAGTAATGTGTTGGAATACATTAAAGACCAAGAAAGACACTGAAATGGCTTACTGCCTGTGCCATCAACATGGACTGTATTTCCAAATTTCTCCTTCCTTCAAAAAAAATCTGGGTTTGAAATCAGCTGAAATTTTTTATGCATACCTGGTTAGCAATATTTGCTCTCCTTCCGACTTTTTTCCTACTTGTCGTTTGCAAAACTAAAAGATAACAAGTTACAACTATTCACAGTGGCCCATTACTTCTATTTTCAGCAGCAACAAGAATTACAGCTCCGAGACAACATATCAATAATTTCTTCGGGGAAAAAATAAAAAGGAAAAGCATAACGCTCTGACCATCTTTGGCATGAGCTAGTACATAGACCATGCTCAGATTCTTGCTGTGGGAACAAGAGTCTTGGACAAGCCATATCTGTCTGCAGCCATCAGTATCCTCCTTGTCAAAACAAACGTGTTTTATCTCCTTTGCAAATGCTTTGAAACACGCTGCAGCAGAAGTCTTGTACACAAGACTAAAATCCCACAAATCTAATCACTTACATTTTTACTGGAACAGAACAACAGGAAAATATACATCCAAAAAAAATTTTTGTCGAGCTGGGCTTTTAGAGGGGGAGCAAAACAAAGCATTTGGTAGCAATTAATATGCCCTTTACATTTGCAGTTTTAATTCCTGTGCAGATGCGTAGTGTTGTTATTCTAATAACTTCCTGTGGTGCTCCCTTTTTCTGTAAACCTCAACGCCAATTAAAATGTGATCCATCACCGAATGCTCCCGAAACAAAGGGGAATGTCCAACTTTCTGATACAGCCATGAAAAATCCCAGTCGGTCAAAAGAAGACCCAGAGACAAAAAAAAAAAGCAGCAGCATTCAAGTCTTCCCATTTCTGTGAGTGGAAGAAAATGTTCTTTTGTGTAAGTCTTGTAAAAAAAAAAAAAAAACAGACTGAGGGATTTAGACCATACTAGAAGAGACCAGCCAGACTTTCTACTCAGCAAAAAAGGTTGATTAATAAATGCATCGAGCTTCTTGTGCTGCAACGACCATGTCTGGATAGTCACCCTCTGGGGGAAACATCAGGGATTGGATGGTACACGCAGACATATCTATGGTTTCATGGGTAGCTGGAGCTAGCTTTCAGGCAGCAGCAAGCCAACCCTTCCCTTCTTTGTCATCCATGAGGAGCAGCGTTGTCATTGTGCAGAGATACACAGTTGTGCCACAGATAGAGACTCCAAGCCTTACAGTAAACAAAAGGTGGGCAGCTCGTTGGTGGTTCATCAGCTTATTAAAAAGGGCTGATTTGCCTTTTCTTTCCAGCCTGGACTGTATAGCTTCCTCTGTAATGCAAATCAGCATCAAACAGAGGGCCTGCACGCTCCTGTTTGTATGCAGGACACGGCTTTGCCACCAAGGATGGTTTTTTCATGGTTCATGTTTCCAGGCAGCATCCCAAACACCCTGCAGTCAACATCGAGTAGGACTTATTCGATGCACCTAACTAAGAGAATGGCTTCTCCTGGGAAATGTTGAGACTTTTCTTGCCATCTCTGCTGCTCCAAGACCAACGAGTCACCATCTGATGAAGAACACTCAGTATCCTGAGCGACACTTGATGTTCTCCAGGTACTCACTGGCTGCTGCATCAGTGCTGTGTAGTATGGAGTATCCTAAGGTTCAGCTTTAAAATATATCAGCTGTAAAAATATTTTGCTGATTTTCTGGGAGGATTCCCAGCAATTATGGAGATTGTGGTAGAGAGAGCTCTTCCTAAGACTGTAATGAAGACAAGCTTGCAGATGACTGTGTTCCCAACTGCCTATACTCCATCATATTTAGTAGCATGTATAGACAGTAGGAAGATGCAAGGGATAGATTTAGGGTACATGGTATTTCTGGACTATAAAAATCAGTGCTTGCCTCTAAAAAAAAAAAAAGATAAACTGTCCAGTTCCAAGGGGACTATGTTCTCATTCACACCCAAGCTTTCTAGCTTATTCCTGAAACTTTAAATCAGATGTTATGATAGAATAAATGTCTTCTCCCCTTTGTATAGCTGCTGACTGCATGCTTTACCCCCCATTCAGAGACAGGACTGTAATAAAGAGATGCAAATGGTTTGCCTTTCTCAGCATCAAAACAAAAAGATGCCACAGCCAATTTGCAATGGACCAGACACATACATCCTCCCAGAGCTTGGTCAGGAGGGGAGAGGAGAGGCTGCAGGAGAAGGAAAGGAGAGGAAGGCTGGTTGTTTATTTATTTATAACCTCTCCAAGCCTGTTTTCTCCAGGCAAGAATCCTTGCCAAGTCTATTTACAAAGTTCAGCCTGGGGATCGTGAGAATTGCAGCTCGCGGTCTGGTGCTCAGCGTTCGCCCTACCGCAGATGTGTCCTCCTTCCTCCTGCTCTGCGCTGGACCTTTCGTCCTGTTTTGGGGGAGGAGAGTGAAGATGAGGAGAACACAGGAAAAATACATACTAGAGAAAATATGTGCTAGGAAAAGTACGCTAAAAACCTTGTGTCTTCGTTGTTACTGTCATTCAGACTCCAGTATGATAATGTATTTCTCATCCTTTAAGCATTTCTTCATGTGTCAATGTTCAGAGCATTTACAGATTTGAATAGTAAACTCTTTCTGAGGGCCACGAGCATGAATCTAGATTAACATCTTGCCTGAAAAGCACCAGTTTTCTGGCCAGGATACCCGTTTCCATGTTTCACTGTCATCTTGCTAGCATTGACTTGTAGTTCATGAACCAGATCTGGAAGTGACATAAAACGATGCAGCTCCGAGGACCTCACAAGAAATTCACCACTAAATCTTTAAATCTGTTGCATTCATGCTCTTTAGCCAGTAAGCCAGGAGTACAAGAAGCCTAAGCTATCTTTCAGGAAAGCCTTTCAAATTAACAGCTTTATTTTAATGTAATCCAGGCATGAATTATTGGGAGACCAAGATCACAATCCGTTTGCAGGAAAAACATCATCTTTGTAATTTAAATGTATTTTTTATTGGGAAAGTTAATTTAGACACAAAAACAGTATCACAATCATCCCAGTGCATTCTGATGTATGCTATTCTTTCAGACCTGGTGCAGATTTCCCTTGAGCTGATTCACTGAGGTAGGTCCTGAGCTGTTTATAAGGCTACAGGTTTTGAAATCTCTGATGAGGGAAAACTTAAATGCACCAAGGCTCTTAGCAATCTCAAGGATGACTTAAGTGCCTAAACATGCACATGACTAAGATGACAGTGATGAAAGCAATATTTAATGCTAGTGATGATGTTAATTTTCAATATTATAATATTATTGGAGAGTTCAAGATGACTATTACTCATTTATACCACATTACATCTCTGGAGACATCGAGACCACATAGATTTCCTCTCATCAGATTACAGTAGCAGAGCCGAGTCCCTTCCCAGCAGAAACCAAGCCTGAAATGCTGATGCTCCCAGCCATGGGGATGCGATTCACTTGGCAGCATCCCTGACATTTACAGTGTGACTTCAGCAGAGGCATCAGCATATTGTGGGGAAGATGAGACAGGACAATTAGCAGTGGTATAAAGACAGGCTACTTAGTGATTTCCCATCATTTTTCCTACCTGGTGTCTTCTTCCTACTGAAAGAAGCAGTTGCTTAGCTCCTGTTTCCATCATTGACTTGGACAGAAAAACAAAATAATTCAAAACCAGAAACAGTAACTCCTAGATCTGATACACTCAGCAACAACTAGTGAAACAAACTTCAGGGGGAAAAATAAATTATTTCACTATGTCTCAGCAGTAGCTTTTAGAAAAGACACGTCTGACAACTCTTACACTACTTGTATCACCCACAAGGGGTTAAATTAATCAAACTTCATCTATAGGATCATAGAAATGGCATTGTAACAGAAGACTTTCTATAGAGACAGTACTCCTTTTTCAGTCAAGAACATCCTAGATCCAGACATCTATTCCTGGAACACTATTTTGGAACAATACTAGTGTAATTCTTCTCAATCGGAGATGTATTCCCCATTTTCATAAAATATCTGATCACCTTTAAGAGTTATGCAGCATTTGTGCATATAGACAGAAAAAGGAATTCAAATTCATGTTTGTCCATCTACAACATATTCTTTACAGAAACATCACGTCAGGATCTCTGATGTCTGGGTTACGCGATTTATTATGCAATTACAAACCCAAATCTACTGTGTGGCTGCACGACCTGGAAGTGCAATCAGCAGAAAATGAGAAAAATTCTGGCAGTTTGTGCAGTATTTTTTCTCTTGCTATCCTTCAATGTCAGGCCTTTTATTGCCTTCTACAACTGTCTTCCTGGTTTCCTAAGGAAATACTTTTATTAAGCACTATTTCTTAGAGGAAAACAGTATGCTTGCCTCAGTTTCTGTAATCTATACAAGATCAGGCTGTAGTCACAAGAATTGATTTTTCCCCTTGCATAGGACGAGTTGAGAACAGCAACTTCTTCCATGCAAATATTAGGGCACCTTTTAAAACATGTTACTTGAAGAATCATTCCAAATCCATCATGAGACTCGTAAGTTGATTTGATTTCACCAGCTGATCGCAAGTCACTCAGAAGTCATTCTCAAGAATACTCAAAGATAAACAAACACCCAATAAAGGTAACAAAATTTTGCCTCTTGTTTCACAGATGAGCAGAATTACCTGCCCTAAACAAAGAGGAAAACACTTCCTGCCTAAGAGATAAAGCAGAGCTTCAGGGATTTGCAACGAGTGCCTTCTGAAATTCCCCCTCCCCAGTAAAAATCAAAGCCAAGGGGATTCTGGGGAGCTGTTGAATTGGCTAATTTAGCCTGGTGTACACACCATGAAAACGCAACCAAGGCAGGAAGAGGCCTTTCACAGAATCCATTTACAGGCACAACGTGAGGTCAAGTTGTAAATCGTTGGGCCGGGTTTGTTTAGCACAGCCGTGATGGATCGGGACTCGCGGACGTTTTCTGCCAGCTCCGTATTTGCTCAGATGGTTCTGGAAGGGTGAGCCGTCGTTCCCATTGCAAAGGGAAAGGTTTGAAAGGGTACGGCTGCTCGGGCTCATCCATCCAAGCAGGGAGCACCGGCACGCATGTGCTGCCTACCCCGGGAACGCTAAGTGAACCTGAAAGTCTCCCAACATCTGGCTGCAGCTCGCCTTTGTTTGCTTTAGGCTTTCCACACAGACGACCACCCTGGCTGAGAGCACGGGGATGAACGGGGCAGCTCCATGCACAGCTGGCGAGATGCACGGGGTTTGGGTACCAGCCCTGTCTTTGGGGATGGGGGAGAGGCTCCGACTTGGGAGTTTTTGCCCACATTGTCCTTCTGAAACAAGCTCCTGGCCCACAGGGGCAGCTGTTTTCATTGGATTTTCTCTCACTAATGTTTCTGTAGAGGCTCACCCACCCTGTCCCACCCAGGGCTGCATTAAAGTCACCAAAAAGACCCTTTCAGGAACCCCGTGACCTTCAGATATCTGGGTTCTCTTTGGAGATTTGGTCCAGAAACAAACTTGGTTTTGCTGAAATTCAGAGGATGCTGTCAGGAAGGGACTCTCCTTGTCTCACTTCAGGAATTCTGCTTCTGGTTTTACTTGAGAAGAGAGTCAGGGAGAGTGAAGTGGAAAAAAGGAAAACCCAGATGTGTCAAAATTAGACAACTAAACACCAAGCAGTTTATGGAAAGTGGCTTCTGCTTCTCTGAGATATGATGCTGCTGGTTTCTCTTGCCTGTCAGGATTCAGTTTAAAATAAAAATTCCATGGTTTGCCACCTTTTATTATTGTTGTTTAAAAGAATGAAAGACTGGATGATTATTTTTGCTAGCTTACTGCTCTGAGTGAATAGATAACCCAAGAAACTGCACAAATAATCTCGAAGATGAAGCAGCCTGACTTCTAGTAATAGCAACAAGGACCTGCCAAGTGACCTCTCTATGCCATGTGAAGCAATATTTGTGAGAATTAATATCTTTTATTTTACTCTTGATATAGGCATAGGGAAAAAAATATCCTTTCACAGTGCACAGCATGAGCCTTCTTCAGGTATGAAATAGAAGCAGCAACTTTGAAGAGCTGTGCAAGGCCTTATCTACCCCAAAAATGCTTTTTCCCCCCTCCCTCTAAGTTTGTATTAGTTGGTGCCAAGAGACCCATGATCCACTCGTGCAAATTTGGCTTAGTGTGTCTCTTTAGGTCATCACACCTGTAACTACATCAAGACTCACCTTCTGTAGACTAATTTTTGATCACTTTGGCATCAAGGTTATCCAGTGATGTGTGCTGGGAATTTTAGCTTGCATAGTATTAAAATGCGAGCTTGTGGTGCTTCCCAGTGTGTTCCAAGATGCGATTTTCACGAGAAAAAGAACGTTTTAAGCTAATTCGATTAATGTTCCCGGAGCTCCCTCTCGTGGGTGCAGCAAACCCCTCGCTGAGCACTGCCAGCTCGTGCTGTCCTTTAGGCAGGTCTTCTTGCAGGTATTTTCCGAGCATCTGACTCACTGATAAAAAAAATAGTTAATATTTACCTACCGAGCACTTTTTCAAAGTCTGTTACAGTACACAGCTTTTATTCCTATATCTTTCAGATCACTTTTAGAATGAAAACGTCAAAATCGGGAATTCAGCTTACTGCTTTTGTATAGAGGGAAAAAATATCCCATTTATTGATGACAAAGGATATATCCTTGGTTTTAGATTACTTGCTCTATTCACTGACACAGCTGAGTCTCAAGTTGAGACACTTGACAGTCTATATGAAGTAATATTGCATCATATTTAGTCAGAAACCTGTTTTGCTCTCTGGTGAAGAACATAACCCATCTTCACATGTGACTTATCCCTCTGCTTGGGCATCCATCTGAAAGGGTCTGTGCCAAATCCAGCAAGTACTTTCAGTGGTGCTACTCGTTCTGCAAGCTGCACTAGAGACAAATAAAGTTCATAAGCCATTTTGGGGTAGAATTAAACTTCCCCTCACAAATTCTCTTTGTTTTAAAGCTGAAAAGGCACACAACATTTTAAAGAGAAATGC
Organism: Tauraco erythrolophus; assembly: GCF_009769465.1. Lineage (NCBI taxonomy): Eukaryota > Metazoa > Chordata > Aves > Musophagiformes > Musophagidae > Tauraco > Tauraco erythrolophus. The sequence continues at coordinate 2,351,146 of NC_141484.1, forward strand.
AAATCCATTGCTTTTCCAGTGGGTAAGGCTCTCTAGTGGCAGTAGCATGAATCTTATTCTATTCTGCTGGAAGCGAGTTCAGTTCACAGGTTTGAATAAAGTTCTACTTTGAGAACTGGGCAGGATTTTTTCATGGCAGTATGATAGCTTTTTCTCAGCAAAAATCACTTTGTTTTAAAACAAGCAATATAAAGGCAAGACTCCTTATTTTTTTAATAGAACCTGATTAAAAAAAAAAACAAAGATGCTTGACTCCAGGGTCAGGGAGGAAACGGAGCACTCGCACATGCCTCTTCCAGCAGCTCTGAGGACAACAAGGTTTCCTGCAAACTCTGCTGGCAAAATGCAGTTCGGAGGAGAACCCGGGAACGGCAAGTCCTGGTCCGACACACGGTGGCAGCAGGGGACCGGCTGTGGGAGGACTGGGACGAGCCGAGGCCAGCACTGGCCTCAGCACAAGGACGCGCGTGCCTTCCTGAAGGGGGAAAAAAGTTTTCTGCCTCTTTACATAAGAGATCACGGAGCGAAGATGTTCTGTTCGGAGATGTGACTCTGAAGAATGGCATCCCAGTAATGTCTCTTCTCTCCCATGCCCGCTGCGCTGCGGGACCGGCTGCTTGCTGTCTTCTTTATCAGTCTTGGGTGAGGTGGGTGCTACTTTGCAGGTTACACAACCTTCAAACTCACCTGAGTAGCCCCAGTGCTGTAAAATCAGCCTTCAGACACTTCCACAGTCCCTGTGCTTCCTCTGTACTAGGGGTGTGAGCCATGAAAGGACAGAACTATTTAACTAAGAGGTTTAAGATGTGACCTTGGAAGCCTTCTTCTCTGGCATGAGCATCCAAATCACAAGGCTGGATCACCAGTTTGCACCTGCTCAGTCTCCCCAAGCTCAAGGACTGCTGTGTTATTCTTTCTGAAGTACAACAGCTTCATCAAGAAAACATAGCTCAGTGTTACCAGCCACGATGCTGGTACAGATGAACCCTTGCAAGGCAGGAGGAAGGATGTAGAAGCCATCAAACCATTATACAAGGGCAGGGCATAGCCAACTGCTGTGCTTAAAGAATAAAGTTACCCCACCTTGTTGTGGTTTTTTTTGTAACAAAAAGGTAAAAAAGTAGTAGATGATACCAAGGGGAAGGATGTGAAACCTGTTCTGATGCAGGTGTTTAAATCCCCCAGGTATGTCCATCTCACTGGCATTTCCTCTTGGTGAGCCTAGATAGCACTATGCCATGGCTGCGAGATGCTCCCCTAGAAGAACAGTGAGCCCATGTCAGGAGGTGGCACCTCAAAATACAGTGTGGAGACAGTGAGATTCACAACACCCACCTCTGTGAGGTTCTAGACAAAGGCTGTTTTCCTTTGATACCCAGAAGTGGTATTTATCCACAAATATTTAACTCCTTTAACCTATTATTGCAGAAGGGATCAGCAGAGTCAGGTTAGCTCCTCCACACCATGCTTTAAAGCCAGTACAGTAGGTTCACTTTATTTTCTGATTTCTGCCAATGCATGTCAGCTTTAAACAATATTTTCATGGAATAAGTGACCTCCTTTTATAACTGCTAGTTGACAATTAATACAAAAATACTTTCTGCAGCTTACACTCCACTCATTTCCAGACCTGCCTTACTTGTGTCAACCATCACAAGTCTGGTAATGCCAGCAGTAACCACCTTCTTGCCAAAGCTCAGCCACATGCATAATAAATCCCCAGTGCTTCTCAATTAAGCTGATATCTCTTTATTAAATGGTTTAAGCTGTATCAGCTCATTTTGGCTGACACAGGCCAGGGAACTCTTGCATGATTAGCCAGGGTGGATCAAAAGGAAAGGTAACCTCTAAGGATGGAGGATCAAGGACAGGAGACAAGCCAGGGAGGTGATGACACATGGCCATAGCAGAACGGACACCTTTGGCTTACAATGGGATTGAGGGCTCCAAGTCCTCTTCCACAGCCCCATCACCCAACAGCCCTTTCAGCCACCAAAAATGCAAGCCTGTCTCCTGCCTGCCCTCCATGATGACACAACATCCTTAAGTCCAAGCGCTGTGTCCCCATCAGCTGTCACACAAGGCAGCTCGAGGTAGCCCTGGCAAAAGGTCACTTGATAAATATGTTTTTGTGCTGTTTCCAGGACACAGCCCAGGCACCTTTTGAAGTCAGTGCTTTGGCATGTGCTCCACCAGTCCTTAAGGAGTTGGGTTACCCGAAGCCTCGGTTGCTCCTCCAAGAGTGCTGCCAAGCTGAAACAGAGCACCACGACCTCAGCTCCTCGTGGTCCCGTGATGAGCAAAACAGGTGGTAGACGACAGGAGATACGAGTGCAAGTCAGGCAGCCCAGAGCATGTCAAGCACATTTCACAACCTCCTTGATTAAGGTTAATGAGTACCTGCCTGTTTCAGATCAGGAATCTGCAGCCACAAAACAAAATACCAAAGCCCTCCTTTACTTTCCATAACAAGGCTTGGCTGCCTGCCATCCCAGGGAGACAGCAGCAGCTCCGTGAAGGAGGAAGACAGATCTATGCACCACCCAGTTACCTAATGGAAACGCTCTAACAAGAAACTGATCTCTGATTAATGCACTCATTAGCTCACAGAAAGGACAATCAAGAGCCAGACAGATTTAAATTGCATCCGAACACCATCTGTGCCTCTGCCTGACTTCCTCCGGTTTGGATAATCGTTTGGGAGGTGCTACCTAAACACGAAGCATCTCACAGGGTGAGCAGTGATGGCTGGTGATTTGGCCCTTGATTTCACTGGGCACAGAATGGGACAGGCTTGGGTGAGGTTTTATTTATTCTAACAAATGAAGGAAAACCAAGCTCATGTTAGCATCTGGTATAAATATCCATGGCATGAGCTTCTGTTCTACAATGGTTTCTAGCAATCTGGGAAGTCACATGATTATTTCAGATTTATCACATTGTAAGACAAAAATAATTATCCCAGTAACAACCTAACTGAAATGACTTTATTTTTTCTTAAATATAGTATGAGCCTCAAAACCCTTGGATTTAAAGACCTTGTGTACAGGAGTATTTCAGGCACAACATCTGTTAGTCATGGGTAAGCATGTCCCTTTGCATGTATTACCATTTAGGGCAGTAGAAAGATCTATCTGAAATTAAAAAGCCAAATTTAGCTGTAACTGAATAAAAGAGCCAGCTAGTATTTTGTGTATTTATGGAACAAAGTAGGGAAATTAGGATAGAGATTACTTTAGATGAAAACAAACAAGAACACAACAGTAAATCTGAACCAAATAATTTCTTTCCTACACCACCACGCTATTTTTACATCATTGTGGTCTAACAATGCCTATGTCTTATATTACTTTAATGACTATTTTTTCTGGTTCATCTTATATGAGGGCCTTTTCCCAAAGTCTTTCCCCTACACTGCAGTACACATACACAACAAGAAGACTCACTAAAGTCAATAAGATTAGTCTCAGCACACGGCACGATCTCATGCAACAGGGCAAGAAGGAACTTTTTTACGTCCAACAGCAGCTAGATACTCTTCCAGACCACCAATAAAACAGGTTTGCAAAAGATAAGAGGATATTGTACCTAGGCATATAATTTCTGCAAGGTACACATAGAGCAGCTCTCAAGATGTTCTGCATTTATCCAAGGAACAGTTGGTCACAGCCTAATAACTTCCCAGACCTTCTAGACAGCTTTTCCATTGCACCAAAACAACTAAACAGAGACCTTTCACAAAGACAGACTTGTTTACTTACTTCTTTTTCTTGGAGCACTGGGATAAGGGTCCCATCCTTGCAGATCACCAGCATAGCAAGTGAACTCTCAGGGAGCAGAATAAATAGAAATTAACCTCATACAGGTGATAATTAACAACATAATGAATTAGAGCTGCAGGCAATCAAGCAAAGAATGGAATCAGGTGTTGCTGGTGGTCCCAAACAAATACCTCAACCCCAAACTACTCATTATTCCTTTGAAGTTCAGGTGTGAGCCTTATTAGCTCTGGACTACGTCCAACACTCCTTGCAATTTGCTGAGCTATAGACTACCTGGACTTTGCTTGGGGTTGGCTGTGAGATAAGAACTCTCGGTTCCTGCAGTTTTGCTCAGTTCAAAAGAGCCAAGTGCTCTCAGGCTTTTGTGCAACGGGGTCCTCATGCTTTGGTTCCTAATAAAAGATGTTCTTGCTCTGCTTTGTAAACACTCTACTGTCAGCCTTTTATTGTTCTGCAGAAAGAGAAATGTGCCATAAAATGTGTGTAGGCAGGGTATCAATTTCCTTGTATTGATTTTTAAATAAAAGAATTATTCATTTCATATTTTTGTTTGATTGCTTTATTAAATGTATTGATTTGCAGCACAAGCTTACAGAAGAAATAGGATGCCAGTGACTCATACCTATTCTCCAGCAAGAATTCCCATTAGATAATATATTATGCTAAGAATTACAGCTGCTGAGGCTTAATTATGATTAATTTATTCCCTCCCTTAGAGTGGATTAAATTTAATATTTGCAAGTGTTTTAATCCTTTCTTGATAAAACATCTCTGAACTGTCTGGAGTACGGATATGTTATAAATGATGGTAGGAATAAGTCTGGTTTACTAAGGTTATGTTGTAAATGACAGGAAAAGATTACTGTTGAGTAATAGATGAACATTTCAGAACTGTGTGTACTACAGTGGGATATGGAAGTGAAAACATTCATGCAACCAAATCAACTCAACCACTTTTAAAAAGGAAAATCAGTATCGTGACATCTAGTCTGCAAAGACACTTAGGGAGAGAAATGAACATCTTGGAGACTTGTCAGTGCCAGGATTTGGACCCCAAATCTGTTTGCTCCCCCGTTCTCTCCCCCTTATAGCAGATACATCATGCAGGGGCACGAACAGAAGCACCCAGATGTCCAGGCAGAGATGGCCCCTCTACAAACAGGCACGTGTACAAATAATCACAGATGGTACAGTGATTTTCCTCATCCAAACCTACAGATCAGAAAAATAAATGGCCTTGGCATGAGCAGGGTGCTGGTGGCTTTAATGTTTGTCAGGGTAAAGCTGACTTCCCGTGGCACAACAAAACATACACGCAAAAATGTAACATTTTAGAACAACTTGGTCAGTTTGCAGAGTATAAGCTGGTGTTTGAAACAGCAAGAAATGTGACTTTGATTGCTCAGGGAGCTCTACCAGCCCCGTGTTCTTGCAGTCTTCATTAAAATACTGAACTAGAGTTTGAGTTACGTTAACACTTGCTTTTCTAGTGTTCTTCATTAAAAAACCTGGGGGGAAAAAAAAAAAAATCGCCTGAATCCCAGGTGTCTTAAATCCAGTTTTAATTCTACATCTAAAATTTAGCCTTGCTGCCTTTTGTGCAGAATTAGGTGCCAATACATGGAGGAATTCACAGCTATTTCCACGATGTGCAGAGGTGGGCAGAGAGTGGGTAGAGTTAAAAATGACAAGCAGTATTTGTACTTTTGAAAGCCACGTTGTTTGTGCATTTTCCGCCGAGTTGTATGCTGAGAACAGTTCTCTACACGAATATCTTAAAGCAGAAACGTTTTTCCCCTTCTGCTATTTAAAATACATTTTATTGCTAAAAATTGATAGAATTTTGGGTAAGAGATTACTGCTGGTAAAAATAGGTAGTTCAAGCATATCTTTCAAAAAAATCAGTACATTATAAAAATACTGAAGACAGAGCCTGCATTTTATCATGTTTATTGAAGAGTGAGACCTGCACAAACCACAGTGCAGTATTCACTTTAAATTCTACTAAGTTAATAAATCTAATGAATGGACTGAGAAGCAAAGAAGGGAGCAATGAGAGGGGGTCAATAATGAAATCAAACACATCAGATGAGGAGTTTGTCAACAAGACAAGTCTGTTTAGTGTCATTCACACGATTATGTCCGTTTGTAAGCGCCAGGGAACTCCACCTCCGTTAGGAGACACCAGGAGCCCCAGCAGAGATGCTGGCTGAGGGTTCATGGCTTTCACTGGAAGAAGTTACTCAGCTTTATTGAGATATTTGGCTGTTTGCAGAACTCTTTGTGCAGAAAGAAATCAGACCAAAGATCCTTCACCTGCACCTTGTGTTTCCCATCATCACCAGTGCTGGGTCTCTGCTCCGCAGACGACGCGCAGCGCTGCCGGCCGAGTCCCTTGTGTCTCTCCTGCACTTGCAGAGCTCAGTTTCAAAAGTATTTCTAAGAACACAAGAGCCATTTTTACAACCGTAGGTCACTCAGGGATATCTCGGTGCTTTCTGAGGCTTCTCCCAAACCTTTTTTCAAGATCAGGTTGCGTATGTGGGCACTAAACCAGCAAGCCTGGCTCTGGGAGGAGTGAATATCACCCCGGAGCATGGGGGTCCAGCATGCCCCAGCAGAGTGCAGGACCAGCCACAGTGGGACAAGTCACAGCAGCTTCTGTCGCTGCTCTGGAAGCCGCGATGTGAGCAGAAGGTGGGAGGTTTGCAGGAGCCACCTGCCAAAAACTCCGCAGAGGAAAACTGGTGCGGCTGTGTTCAAACAGCGCCTTATGCCGTGTCCTTGCCCACGCGATATCTCTCTCGTGCTATCTCTAAATCAATATATAGCTTTTGGTTAAAATATAATGAAAATTGGAGCTTTACAGTGGCTGATGTTATCCTGGTATCAGCTTCCAGAGCAACCAGCTGCCATGGGCTGCAGGTGCCTGCCAAAGCTGGCCTCACTGGGAAGATGTCCTATTTTCTTTTCCACAAAAATTTAGAGGAATGATCTGTTCTCTTGCCTTTTATACACATTGAGGACAATTTACTTAGTTTCCTAATTTTGCTTCGTGTTTTTTTCTTTCTTTTCATCTGTCCCTAACTCAGGATCTGCTCTAAATACAGAAAAGGAGCTCGTGTCAGCTAAGGGGGGAGAGGGATCCTGCCAAATGTTTCCATAGCTGCAGTAAAACAGAATGCGACCATCAGCCATCCAAGTTATTCACAACAAACTGACTGATTTATTCTTTATTTGACCTGAATAAATGCAGCGTATATATTGGCAAACATTTGTTTTAGAGCTACTGATTGCATCACTAGGGATGGAAAGTTCTTGATGAAAAGGGCTTGTCTGGGGGATCATTTTTCTGAGGGTTTCCATTTTCTGGGTGTTTTAAAGAGTTGTAGCTGAAATAACTAATTATTACTAGTTAGTTAACCATTATATATAGTTAACTATAATTATTATTCAGATGTAACTAATAACTAATTTCATTTGCAATGAGGTTGCTCCTCTGGTTTGAGTTCTAGAGGATACAGCAATAGATGGATGCTCACTGCATGTTTTTGTGAATCAGATGTTTTATCTCTAATTATGAATTAAGTCTCGGGATGTACATCAAGAGGCATGAACCCCCCCAGCTTATGGTCAAGCACCCCCAAACGCCCTGGGCGAGTCCTGCAGCAGGTCCTCCCCGCAGAGCAGCGAGGAGGGCTGGGGGACAAGGTGGTGAAAAGCTGAACAGCTGTTGCCCATGTTCAGTCTATTCTGCGGATAAACAAAGATTTAATTCTGCAGTAATGTTTAAACCAGCATCTTTAGAGTGAACATATGTTTATACTCATTATGCATATGTTTATTAGAGCTGGTCATAATGTTTTGACAGAAAAGTCCAAGGAGAAAACGCAGTTTTGTCAAAACTGAAATGTTTTGCTGGATTGTTTCAATTTCTTCTTCTCAGCACCAGTAAAATATTTAACTTCAAGACAGTAAACATTTTGCTTCAATTTTCCTATCACAGTAGAATATTAATGTTTAGTATAATGCTTCCTTACTATTGAAGCAAAACATTCCAGTGTTTCTGATTAAACATTTTGGGGAATCTTCTTTTCCAGATTTTTTTTTTTTAATTTTTCTTTTTTTTCTAAGATATTTTCTTCAGAATTGGAACTATTTCCAAAATGTAATCTGCCCTCTCCTGCTGCAGAGAGTAACAGCTGCCCAGGGTGTCACGGTGGCACCTCTACCTGTTAAAGCACACAAGACCAATGGGAACAACACACTCCATGAGATAAATCTTTCCTGAAGTTATTTTGCCTGCTTGAAATAAACAGTTTTACCAGCTCTCACGATTTTATCAGAAGCCTCCTGCTCTCTGTTTTGTTTCTGAGACCAGCTCCCAGCACCTACTGATTTATAGGAAAGTCAAAATGAAAAGGAAACACAGCCATCAACAAGACACATACATTTCTGGCCATTGTGGTTTTTGAATGAAAATAATCTAAAATATGAACCAAGAGGCTCAGAAACCAGAAGTCAAACAAAAAGAGCCCAAATGTATCACTTTTCAAAAGTCTTTTTTTTTTTTTTTTCTAAATCAGCCTCATGCTTTTTCTTGGCTCTGACAGAGTAATTCCAAGGATCAGAGGCTGACAGTATTATGATCTTCCTTCTCTTTCTCTCAATGCATGTTGCACTCAGGATTTTCCTTTTTCCCTGTACATGCTCCGTTTTCTGCTGTCTGCATTCAGATTCACCTCTTCTGCTATTAGAAAAGCCCATTTTACAGAAAGTCTAATCTGGTCATTTTCCTTCGTATCAAAGAAGAAAAAAAAAAAAATCACTTTTTTTATGCACTAAGGTGTATTGCTTCACTAAGGCCCGAATTTAAGGGAGGGGAAAGCTGCCTCAGAGCCAGGGCTGGATCCCAGGACAAGCAAAGCAAGGTGGTGGTGGCAGCACAAATCAAAGAGCTCTTGCAAGGAAAACACAGCACAGTGTGAAGGTCTTACAATTGCCTAGATTAATTTAGCTGCAATTATTATTAAGGTTTGCAGAATACTCATTTAATTTTTATCTGTATACTAGGTAGAAGCCTTCCGTAAATACAGGATAAAAGACTTTTGGAAGCAAGAGATGTCTTTGCTCTCCTTTGCATCGTGCATCACACCGTGCAGCAGAGCAAGCCACGCGGTTTGCTACGCTCGAAGAGTGAGGAAAACAAAAATAAACAGTACAGCAAGGTACAAGCCCCGGAGGGTGACCCAGGCAGAAGGAAGGTGGGGAGCCCAGCGCCTGCCCCTCGGGACCCCCAGCACTGCACCCCCCGAGCCGTGGCACAGCCAGACCAGGCACCCTGCGGATCGCGAGGAGATAACTCCTGTTTGCTAGAAATCTGCAATCTGCAGAAAACGATGGAAAGAAAAAAAGGCATCAGAAGCTTGGTCACTACAACATCACGCTTTAAAGGTTCCATGAGCTAACTAGGCTACCAAAAAAAAAAAAGATCAATAAAGCTATCTGACTGTGCCTCCTTGGCCTTTCTACTGGCTGCTCACAGCCAAGAGCCTGCCATTAAGACCATCAAAACCATAACCTCGTCCATTCCAGGCATGCTAGAGGAACAAAAAAGCCTTAAATACCACTTGCCCACCCACAGCCCCCACCTGATGGGACATTCACAGGTGCCTGCAATGACAATGCAGATGGCACCCAGCTGGCAGGGCGCTCCGGCGGGGCTATTAAAGCAGATGGGCCAGGGGACCGCTCGCTTTGTTTTTTAGAAAAGCTGCTGTAGGAGGAGGGATCTGCAGAAGTCCTTTTTTCCGGCTGGATGAGGCGCCTGTACAAAGTAAGTCCTTATAAATTTTACATATTCATGAGGGTTTTCATGGTTTTTAAACCTGGTTTTTGCTGTTTCAACTCAGTTCATAGTTGGTTTTGGTTTGTGGGTCAGCTCCTGTGCCTGCTGTTGTATGTGAACAGAACGAAGGTAATCCTCTTCCTTTTTGTTCTTTTTGTTTGTTTGTTTGTGATGGAGGAACGTCCGAACTACTTAGAAAACGATATTCTTGTTCTGTTTGTAGGGTTAGTGTTTGCTGTGTATTTTGTGTTTCTGTAGGGTCGAAGTCAGCCACAGATGACAATTGCTTCAGCTAGTGGGCTAGAGTGCATTCAGTGAAAAAAACACCAAATACAAATTCAGCTTTGGAACTTACTTTTTTCTAATTTCTAACTTTGTTGAAGATGAAATGAAATGCTAACTGGTCTTTTTGATTTCTTGGCTGTGTTTATTTCTCGTGTTCAAGAAGGTTCTAGGGAAAGTCTCCCTAATTGAAGAGCATGTGGGGGGGAGTGAGTGCCTGAGCAGCAGCCTAGGAGAGTCCTGCTTCTTCAACCTTGTGGTGTTACAGCGCTGTAGTGGGTCTTCTAACTTCCCTTTCCCTCAAAAAGTGAGGAATAGTATCTATAAATGGAGCTTTTCCTAGAGGAATCAGTGTTGATAAAATGATTTGGAGGTGGTAAAGTCCCGAGCATCAGCTGCCTTGACTGTAGATACTGATGTGAGTGTGGCAGTGCTCTGAAGAGCTCTGCAGTATATCAAAACTGTGATAGCAACCTTTGTAAAGGAAAAAGAGACGTTTCCATATGTATATCTGTGCTTTTGATGTGACAGTAGTATTTTAGTTTTGAAGCCAGTTACCAGCTGTGGTATGGGGTTTGGATGAGAAGGTTTCTAGTAACCTGATAGCCTTGAATATGAAGTATTTTATTTTCCTTGCATGAGGGTATATAAGTTGAGAGGTACCATGTATAACCAAGCAGCTAGAGATAAATTTAGGGATGTATATATATGTACATGCTATTTTCAATACAGTGACTATAATGATAGTAGAACATGTGGCCTTGTATCCGTTTAGGGCTTACTTCCAACTATCATACAAGTGTATTTTTTAACCTGACCTCTTTGTCTTTCTGCTCTTTCCCCCTTTGCCATATAAAACTTGGCTTGAAGAGTGTAAATCTCAATGGAGTTATTTCTATTGCCTGCAGTGGCTCTGGATCAGACCCAAGGGGAGGGTGAGCAGAATAGAATAGGTCCCCAGTGGGCAGGCTGTGAGGGACTTCCTTTCTTTCCCAGCGATCAACAAAGCACAAGCCTCCTCACCTGTTTGCTTTTGCTCTTTCACTCCTGCAATTCAATAGCTATTGTCAAGCCATAAGCCAGAGGCACGCAAGCTACACATGAAACCCTGCAGATGGACAGAGCAGTTGGTATGTTCACATGGCAGTAGCTCTCCAGGTGGACCTTGGAGGCAGAAGGAAGCCCTGAGAACCAACTTCCCCATGCTGCTGTGCTGGTGTCCCAGCTGAAAACTCAGCTTTCCTTCCTTGGGGCAGCCTGGCTCTGTCTGGTGTCCTTTCTGGCGACAGGATCCCTGGGGGTTCCTTGGGTTGTGCAGTGTTCTCTCTGCCCCAGGACTGTTCTAACCATTTTAACCATCCTAGTTGCTAGAGCTCAGTTCTGGACACAGCTCTAGGTTCCTACTTGTCCTTCCAGGCACATGTATAGTGCAATTGAGGTGTGAAAACTTCATGTAACAGTTGGAAGAAATGTTAAGTTCTAGACTTTTTTAATGGTGTTGGGAAAAGGGGAAAATTCACTTGAATGAGCTGATAGGACAGGCTTTTTGCAGGCTTCAGCTAGCTTCTTGTTTAAGCTCTCTTTACTTGAAGAGGAGTTATCCTCTTTGGTTTGAGAACGAAATTGCACTGTCAGGAGGGTACGTGGCTTATGGCAGCTAAGCCAGCACAGTGAATGACAGAGCGATTTGATCAAGTTGACTTAATTGAAATTGTGCATGGACAGCATAGGGGATTTATCTCTAGTGCTGCACGGGTCTGTTTGGAAATGATCCTGACAATCAGAACGTGTTCAATATCCAGATTGAATGTTTGGTCAGGATTCTGTTAACCACTATAATAAATACTTAATAGGTACAGCTTGTTAAAAATAAATACTGATAGAAGTTTATTTGGAAAATGCTTCTCTCTGTGTCCACTGATCAGACTGGCATTAAACACATCTTCTTTTTAGCTCATGCTGGAGGATTACAGGTGTTGCCTGAAAATCTGTTTCCTGATATTGTTGCCTGTTAACCTGGGGACACTAAAAAGATGTAGAAACATGATCAAATCGTTGTGTCTGGTTAAATCTGCCAGACTGCAATTTCTGAAGACTTAAACTCTTCTTCATCCAGTTACTCCATGTTTGCAAATGTCCTGATATACGTTTGTCAGAGTATGTAGATCTGTGTGTAATTCTGTAACAGCTTTGCTGGCAAGGCATTTCATCTGTTAGAAAGCTAAGTGTGTGGTTACTAATTTGCATGTTTTAAATACTTCTAGCTACAATTTAAATTACTTAAATTTCAGAAATATTGTATATTGTCTTCGACAGATTTTGAATTACAATATTTAAGATCAGCACTTCAGTAAACAACCTTTTTCATCTTTAACTTCATGTAAACACAATTACAGCAGTCTTGAGGCAGATCCCAGGTGTCTCAACTTTTTCCTATCAGATTACCTACACTTTTATGAAAATACATATATGGATTTGTGTATACGTGTGCAAGACATCACAAAACATACCTTTCCTTGCTTTACTCTGCCAGGGACTCAGATCCTCTTGGCCTCTTATTTGCAAGGTAGGAAGTCAGTGAGTTGTTTGCTTTCTTGCTTACAAGCAGAACTGTATGAAGCAAAACAAGTGACAGCAGCTGAGGAATTTGAAGGTAGCCAACTGCTCACATTTCATTTAAAGGTCAGGATCTAATTAGCTATGCTAATGTGTTAGCCAGCATTCCCCTCTGACAGGCTGAGTTCACATCCTTTATAGTGGCTGGGGCCTCTCTGAGGCTTCTTCTTACTGTTGCAAAATAGTAAGAGCTAAGACAAGGCATCTCCAGTATTTTTTTCCTGTTCCTCCTCCTGCTGTTAATGTGCATCGTACAGTGGATGATGTCCCAGGGTCAGGTATGGCAGGTGAATTGGAGATCTGAGTTCGAGCATCCTTATTGAGCTTTTCCCCCTCCAGCGATGACCAGTGACCAGAACAAGGCTCATCTGCAGGCGTGAGTGGATGCCAGTGTGGAGTGCAGGACAGCCCGAAGTGAGCTGACCTCCCTTTTTCCCCTTGATGCACTCCTTGGCTGTGCCCTGAAGGCTTCCTGCCATCCCTGGCTCCAAGGGCAGGAAGCTGCACCTAAAAGTAAAAGCAGCAGCTGAAGAGCGTTGCATGGCATCCTGTGCTATAAGTTAGGACAAGTGGGACAACAGCACGTTTGCTCTTGCTTAGTGTGTTTATAACAAAACCCTCATTTATTTCAGGCTTTCAAACTGCAAGAGCTGGGCACAGGGTGGGTGTCCAGCAAGAACAGACTCAAGGGCATTTGACTATACCTCTAAGTGGGGTTTAAAAGGGGGGTTTATAGCTGTCAGGTTTATACCACACATAATTCACTATAGAAAAGCATGTTTTTAGTGTAGGAAAGTTGCAGAGATGTTACTATAGATGGTGTGTTCTTAGGAGGACATCAGTAGTGAGACTGGATCAAGAGGCCTCATTCAGATAAAAAAATAACACAGTCCAGTCTCTGTTAAAATATCAGATTGCAAAATAACACCATATAAAAGGTTATCAGGCTTTCTAATATGGACTCTGACTGCAGGTATCATGTTTGGAAGTAAATCTGAGGCCTTTAGAAAACAAAATCACCGTGTTACCAAGGTGCAGACTGAGAACCTTCCTGTGACATGTGCTGCAGAGGAACCTGGAGCATTCCTGCACATCTCCCTATCTAGAGATTTGAGGCTCCTCTATTATTAGAGGTGCTCTCTGCTGTTATTTCCAAAAACAATGGATCTGTCCAAGTAACCTCATGCTCACCCCACTTTCAACCACCTGCTTTAGAAAGTTTTGGCGTTTTATGAATTTATATAGACCACGCCAGGGCAATAAAGAACCTGATGTTCCTGGAACACTACTGGTTCTCACTGTGATTTTCTGTCTTGGCCAGTTGTATAAGAACTGGATACCTTTTGAAAAATCGTATTAACTAAAAATGCTGAGGAATGAGTAACACTTCATGTAATTTGCAGAAAGGCTGAATTAATGTGACTGACCATCAATTTGGCTTTTTCCCAATTGCATAAAATTACTGCAGTGATTTTCATTCTCTACCATGCAGAGACCTCAACTGAGCATGGAAAAAGATGCAAGAGCTGTTCTCCAGCTCAGGGGTTTGCCTCTTTTCTCTGTTGTGACATGTAAAGAGGTAGCATGTGCACATGACTGTCCAACAGCTATGTCTGGTCCTCCAAATTAACTCTGGTGTAACTGTGACCAATTTCTATTTCAGAGCAAATTAATAAATGTAAATGTTGTGTCCAGAGTGGTTTGACTATGTAAGAACTTTTAAAGAATCAAAACTGAGTCCTTAAGTTACTTTCACAATAGTGACACCTGTCACATCAATTTTACACACTTGACTCTAAACCTTAGCATCTTCCTTTAAAAACAGAGACTGTAGTGCTTTGCTGTATGAATGTATTGCAGACAAATGCAATATGCAAACACTACTTTTCCAAAAGAAATCGGAGACCTGTGGTGTGGTCTTAAAATGTTTATCATCTAAGTGACAATCATGACAAATGAAGGGCTGTGTGAAGAGAAAATAAATTTTGAAATAATTGTGCAGTAATGTTTCTGGCACCACTGGTGTGCTTGAGGTAGGGAAATAAATAAGTGAATATAAGCTAATGATTTAGCTCAGAGCAGTGCTCTGCTGTGGATAACAGAGGCTGGTAATCTTTTTCAGATTGGAACACCTGCTTGTTAGAAACCAGATTTTAGAGTTCCACTTTGTAGTGGAAACACAGGTATTTGTACAGCTCTTGGGTTGATGCGTAGAGTCTATTTGCAGCTCATCAATGTGCCAAAATCCTGAGCTTTCATAGATGCACAAGAAAGTAAAATATTGATGTATACAGAGGCTCTCTGTCTAACTTTGTCATCAGAAATTTGCAGTATTCATAAATTGTGTAAATTGTGCAGCTGGCGTGGTAGATGGTGAAAGGATTGAGTTAAAGGCTGTTTTCACCGGGTTTGGAATGGTCAGGCTTTGCTGATGGACATGTTGTCTCTTCAGGGATGGAGTCTGGAGAATCACTACCTTGATAGTCTGGAGAATGACCAGTGATGCACAGAACTTTGAGGGGTCCTGGTAGCTTGTCTGTAATAGTGAAACTATGGATAATTATTGTGACGTCCTTTGGCCATGGTATTCTATCCTGACAATAAAAGCATCCAATGAATAGTACAATTAGAGCCTTAGCAAGCATAGGTGAAGGCTAGAGAACACTTTGGAAAACAGAACATCTTTTCATTAAATTAAAAACAAGTATTCTCTTCTAAAAATAATAATTTATAGAATGAAGGGTTTGTTTTGATTCTAGCTGTTCCATGGCCTTATTCTTAGTCTTTGACATCAAATAGATCACTTTGTATGGACTCGGAGATGATTCATCTCAATTTCATTTTGAGCACAAAGCTTGATGTAATTGTGTGGAGGATCTGGGTAAACCTCAGGTCTGGTTGAAGCAGACCTGAGTCAGTCTTTCAAGCAGCACAGTCAGTCTACATAAATGTAATGTATGATTACAAAGGAAGATGGAAGCTTCACCTGTGCATTCCCAGTAATACCCAGTGGCATATTGGATGTGCCCCTCTAGCTTTTATAAATCTGTTGGTCGTGTATATACATTGTATGGTTTACTTTCAGATACCTGGGTGACACAGTAACTGTGGTAACTCGCTGTGCAATAGTAAGACAAAGGGATTGGTAACAAACAGCTAAAAGTTGCATCAGGAAGCTAAATAAAAAGGTATTAGCCTTAAAAATACAGAGCCTCCTGCTATTTAGATGGCTTTGATCAAATGAAGTTTAACTACTTTCCAGCAATGCTTTTCTAGTTTTCCAAAACTTCTCTCTTCCTTCCAGAATCATCTTCTCAGCCATGGAAGGTTCTCTCAGAATAAGAGCAAAATGCTTCTGCTCTTCAGCAGTAGTTTGCATAACAAATTGAGGAGGAGAGGAGGACATGAGCAATTGTAGATGGAAACACGAATGGGGACATGAGACCTCGTGACCTGTGTTCTCTGTGGTTTTGTTTGGTTTACATCAAATCATTATCTATATAGATTGCACTGTGTAGAGAAATAGATCCAAGGTCAGACTTTGATGGAGGTGACATCTATTTTTAAGCAGCACAGATGGCATGGGCCCTCTGTCTAGTGCTCCTCTCCCTGCATGTAAGTTGGGGACTGGTTTGGAGCACAGCCCCAGCAGTGCCTGGGCTGAGCAGGTCCGTGCTCTGCATGCTCAAACTGAGGCCAGTCCATGACTGGTTGGGAAGTGGGAGCTGGTGGGTCTGGGGAGTTTGTATACCCTCTTTCAGAAACTAATGAAGCTGTGTTGTTAAACACTGATAGTTTTCCTTCCTTGTTAAAGCATATTGGTTGGTAGGTCTGGAACTTCATTTGTTTCTGGTCTGAAACCACTTTCTAGAATGCACCTAAATATTTCCGAGTCTACTTAAAACATGCATTAGTTTTTGTACCAGAATTCTGCAGTTCTCTTCAATTCTGTCCATTTTCTTTGTGCTTTCTGTAAACAGCAAAAGGCTTTTAATTTGTTTTTCCCTCTGTTTTTCTTTTCCTCCTTTTTCAGCCAGCATCAGTTCTACAGCATGTTTAGCTACAGCTGTCCCTCAAAGCTACTGCATAAGATATTTTGTGCATGACACTATTGATTTTGCAGCATTGGCTGTGATTGATGCTCAGATAATGTAATGCTACTGTGCACAAGATCTGTTTGTTTTTCTTTAACCCTTTACAGGCTCGTTCTATGCCTGCTCAAGAGGTGTTAAATGTGAGATTTACTTTCTGGGTCAGTGTAAGAGAACACCCTGTACACTTGCTGGTGTATTTAAAGAGCACTTCATGCTCTATGGAGAGTACATGGTGCTCGTTGGTGATTAGCAGTGTATAGTGTTACGGGTGGGATTTCACTGAAGGAAATTCTACAGGAGGATAAAGGAAAGCTTTTATCCATTTTAATGTAGGGAACGAAGCTAGCTTTCAGGAAAACACTTCTATTTTAAATGACAACATTTCACTCCTTACAATTACTTTGTGGCTCTGTTTGAAGTGCGTTAAGGTTGTAAAACATGGAAAGATACATCAGAAGATTGACTATTTTTCAAGTCCTGTTCTGACTTTTTTGCTGTCAACTATTTAAATTCCCAGCAGACTTGGGGTCTGTTCAGAGGCTGAGAACTAGGTGTCAGGCTGGTGTCAATTTGCACTACTGGGAATTATTGTTACAAGTGCAGCAAAGAGATGCTGCAGAGAACTAGTTTAAGAAGGCAAAAGTGTGGAAATAATGTCATGACAGGCAGCACAAAAGTAATTGGTAAAGGGTAGATGCATGGAACTAGGAAAGATTTTTAAGGAAACAGCTGGAAACTTGTAACCTCATTATCTATTTGGGTTAGTTGTGTAGAAGGTCTGTCCTGGTGCCTTCCTGCTTGTCTCAGGATGTTTGTTCCTCCCAAAACTGTTCAACTGCTGTCACAGTAGATGTGAAATGCTGCTGCTGGGTTGGTGTGAGTCTGGTATGGAAAGGTGCCTGAAAATTTGGGATTGAACTAATCCTAACCTGGTTTGGTGTGGAAACGTGAAATCAGCAGGATTTCTTTCCCTGGAAGGGAAAATGTTTGAGAAGTTTAGAAACTGTTCAGTTTAAGCTCTCTTTCTCTGTAGATCACTTACCCAGCTGGTCATTTGTCTTCATTTCAATATGAGTGTTAATTTTTCACTAAGAATTCTCTTTGGATGGGAAGGATGACAGGGGGGAATATAGAAAACTGAGCTGTTTGATGGAGCAGTGCACCCTGTTAGCACTGGGGGCTGATGAGGATGGCTGTTATCCTGAGAAAACTGTTCTAAAAATGGATTTGGGAAAGCTTAAATACTTAATAAAACCTGTCAATTTTTTCTGATGTCTGTGTTCTGTATCTATAAAATGGACAGCTCAACTGAAGAGTTGCTCAAATTTTGCTGGGTTCAGTGCTGTTGAATTCTGCCCCAAAATTCTGCGTTGGGAATTTTTGTATTGAGCACAGATCTTCAGAAAGTGTTTTGTTCTAAGGTGAAACTAAAGCAGGGCTTAACACTGGCATCTAAGATATCTGCCAAATTGCATTGAAAATATCAACCTCAATTTCAAATTAAATTGTTAGTAGCATCAAATTTGTCCACCTGATGAGCAGACAATGCAAATAGGGTACTGCTTAAAATGATTTTCTGCAGTAGGTCAGAAGAGGTCAGCATGGGACCAGGGGAGCTCTGGACAGCTGGGACAGGGCTGTGTCTAGGAAGTGCAATTAACTTCCACCATCAAGAACCCATCTTGGACATCCTGAAAGCAGGAATGTTCTGACCATCTCATTGGTATTTATCAAATAGGTTTATAAAACATTTATATGTTTTTGGAGATTCAGACCCTGAGAAGTTTTTCTTTTGTGCTCTAGATGCTTGTGTTAACATGCCAGCATGATGAATGGGATATCTGGTTTATGATTCACTTGCTAACCATCACTTTTCTGGCTGCCAGTTCACTTAATCAAAAGTGCATTGGTTTCCATCAGACTGGCTTTCCAACCAGAAATGGTAACTTCATTGTACACTAAAACTACAAGGAAAAGTACTACAGGAGGACTGATGTTTTGTATATGCTATCTTCCTTTTTCAATTTAGCCTGCTTTTTTCCATGCTTTTTTCTCTGCCTATGTGAAGTGCTGGCAGGAGGTAAAGGTGGTTTTCTGTCAAATTTAGCTGTCTTCTAAGAATATGCTTTGAAAAGACAGCTCTCTGAAAATGTAAAGCAGAGCTGCGTAAGCAACAGGAGTATTTGCCTTGGACTGTCAGGTGTAAAGAGAATTTTTCAAAAAACCCTGTGGTTACAGGTACCTTCTAAAATATTTGCTTATGGTGCCAGAACTAATTAATTGCAGAATAAGTAGTGTGGTGACTTGTCCTCTAAATGTCACTTCAATTGTGAAATTTCTTTCTAGAAATTATGGAAGAATTGACTTCCAAGTGTAATATCACTTTACCTATGTTGCAGACAAGTCCTTGAATATGCATGTGGGGAACAAGAACTTTCTTTTAACTTTCTTTCATAATTAACAGTCTAAACTTTGTTAGAGCAGAGAAATAAGTGTCTTCTATTGTGCCCTTTCCAATATTAACAGCACTGTAGAGCTGGTTACTTTCATTAAACATCTGGATCTGAACCTAAGACCTCATTAGCAATAACTCTGTCTAAACTGCATTACAAGTTATTCTGAGCAAGGAGGATTTATCTTGCTTTAATGCAACTAAAAGAATAGGCTATTGCTACTCAACAGTTAATGAACCAGTAAAACCTCTCAAAACCAATATATAACTGATTCTTCTCTGCTGTGGTGTTAGCTTTGCCCAGAGTGACACTCTCCAGCTGTGGAGGAGGTTGAGCTATAGCCTTTTGATTCTGTTTTTGTTCTTCCCACTCTGTTTTGGTGTGGAAGGGCAACAGGAGAGAATTTAAGGTCCATTACTTATGGTGAAATAGTAAGACATGTGCAGCTGTTAATAGCCTGCAGCATGGTAGCTCATGGAGGTATAAATGAGGTTGGGGATTCTTGTGTCTGGCACTGGCATGGATAAGATGCAGTCCTGTTCTCTTTGAAACTGGAAAGGGTAAGATTGGTCTGGCTGGCAGGAAAGTTTTATGGGCAAATGGAGCTTGATCATGATTAAAGATGCCTTCCAGCAACACCTGGTGATTGAGGATTGGCCTGTTTGACCCCAACCCCTCCACCTGTTTGTCTTGTGTTTCTGTAAGAAGTTAATGCTCCTGGAGGAGGGCTGGTGGAAGTGTAATGGATTGTTTCTCTGCAGCCATCAGGCCTGTTAACTAAATACATGGCATATTAACTCAAATCATTTAGTTTAAGCTATGTTGAGGCCAGTGTAGTGTACTTTCTCTTCTGCTACAAGAATGACCTCCTCAAGCCCAACTTACTTGAACTGAGCATGTCTTTCCATATTCTTTGCAGAAAAAAATAGAATGTACTTCTAATTATTCAGCCTCCAATAATTACCAATGCACAGTACTGACAGTAATGTAACAGAAACCCTGAAGGAATGGAGCTATGACAGCTCTTAACTGGAGTGCTTAGGTTGCTTGTTTGTAACTCATTTGCTGTGTGTTTGTAATAGTTCAATCTGTGTGTTAGGACTCAGACTTCCATATCCCCTCCACCTTTGGATTTAGCTAGGAGAAAAAAGGGGCTAGCACAAATAATTTTAAGTTACTGGCCCTCTCCAAGCCAAAACTTGCCTATTTCAGCAGGTAGCTGAGCATCATTCCTTGATGATTTTCCTTTTTAAGTTACACTAATAGAATATTCTGCAGAGCTGTTGACTGACCATTATAAAATGCCACAGCCAGTAACTTATAATAAATCTCAACATATTATATTTGTTTACTCTGTCAGTCACAGACTGGTCTGGGTCCTCTGTGTACGTGTATGATGGGAGATTCACTTCCTACTCTTCCTCAAATGCAATTTGGGCCTCCGAGGAATTCTCATGTCACACTTCACCACCAGTCTGTGGTGCCTGGCAGGAAGTGCAGGACGACCTCTCTGGCACTGCTTAAGGAGGCTTTGAGCTTTATAGCATCTTTCAGCTGAGCTCTCCAGTCACATTGTGAAGATGTAAAGCCTCGTGACATCAGGCAGTGTTGTAGCACACAGCCACTCCTTAAGGCTGTAAGAATAACCTAGGTATTAGTTCCATGCTTGGTAGCTATAAACATCCTTAGCTTACACAAGGATGTGGCTGCACAGACTCATAAAAGTACCATTGTTGAGATAAAAGCTTGACAAGATCATTTTCTACTCTTCCTAATATTATAATCCCCTAGTGGGGGTATGCCCTTAGGACACGAGTGTATGCAGTGAACTATGGAAAAGTCTTGGTTCCCACAGTCTGTTTTCTTCCTTGGTTCTGTATACTATTGGATCACCCTGTCCCTGCATTCAGGCCAGATCCTACTCTGGGAGAAAGATCTGGAGGATGTTTTCTCAGTGTGCAAAGAGCCTGAGCACCAGGACTGGCTGATGGAAGGTGTGGTGTTGGAATGGACAGGGGCTATGTGAAAAAGCATTTCTGAGAACTGCTGGAGCTGCTATACCAATGTCAGAAGGTTGTAAAGCCACAGGCTCCTGAAGGTACAGCTTCACTTGAGGGTTAGGCTGGACTATGATGAGAACACTCCTGTCCAAGCAGAGAGAGCTGTAACAATAACAAAGGCAGCAAAGGCTGAGTTTGGCAAACCCAGCTGGTGTATAACATAAATGTTCTTTTCTTTCAATAGTTGTGTGTCAAGGGACTGAACACAGTGTTCATTAATTTAATATTTTTGCATGTATTTTCCCTTCAATTTAATTTTTCTTTCGTATTTTGATAAAAGCCAGAGATTCCATGTTATATTATGAATATAGATTTGTAGCCAGCAGCTATGTGGAAAAATCAATACATTCCCAGTTCACTCCCAGGTGTTTCTGCTAACTGGGAGGGCAGAACAAGTCTGCTGCCAGGAATGTATCCTGCTGATTAAAATGAATCAGGGCAAAATGGCTGAAAACTGCTGCAACTTGAAGAAAAAAATGTGTTCATTAGGGTTATATATTGCATGAGTTAAGCTTCAGTTGAACAAAGATGGACTCAAATGAGAAAATATTAGGAATGCAAGAGGAAATAAGTTTTCAGGGTGAAAACTGCCAATTAAAATACACAGTCCTGCTGCACACCTTTAACAAATCCATGTCAATAAAGTCATACATTTTCTTTGACACATCAGTGAAAAATAACCTACCCTGAAATGACGCTCATTGCTCAGCTACTTGTCTTCAGCTGAGTCTTCTAATGGAAAACATGTGAAATGTGTTTGCTGAAGGAGCAATGTAAAGTGATAGCTGAAAGTGCAGACCAAAGCTGAGAAGAGTATAGAAATAACAATGAGAAAGTCTTTTGAAAGCTGCAAACTGAGGCTGTGATTGAAAAATCCCTGGTGATTGTGCAAAAATAAGTGATAATACTTGTCTGCATTGCAGTCACAGATTTTGTTTTGGACATGATGAGTTGGGATATTTCTCTCTAACTTTCTGAGCCAAAGGCTGTGCATAGTTGGATTTCAAACAGCCACTACTCAGAAAGGGCCTAGAACTCTCCCTTGCATGCTGTCACATCTTGGAAAACATGCCAGTTACTTAGTTAATTAGTGGATGACAAATTAAATATTTGCAAAGTGAAACTGAAGGCAGTGGTATTAGCAAGGTGCCCAGAATTATATCATTATTTGAGATAATTTGGGTAATGATGCATCAGCAGGGCTAGGTATATAAAGCTCATGTTTCATAGGGGTGGAAAAAAATATTAATCTTGCATTCTTCCTTCCCAAAAGATTTCATCCAACTGCCAATGTCATCAATAGGAGTCCATCAGCTCTGGGTGTGATTACCAAAGCTCTGGCTGGAGTCACTGGGAGACTGAAGTTCAACCCTGTGCCCTTAGCATCTTGTACTTGGAAGCTCCCTATCTAAGACTCAGTATCACCTGGACCTGAGGACTTTTCGGAGCCTGTTGGATTATATGTTTTCTCCTAGAAATAGTATTTTTAAAACAAACTTATGCCCATTATATATCTAAATAACTGTTCTCCTTCATCCATGGCAGAGCAGTAACATGGTCCTTGCTAGCAAAGCTATTGCATATGCGTTCAGCTCATGATTCCTGTGAGGTCCTGCTGGGTCTAAGCACCCTCAAGGAGTGTAAGTCAAGACCGTGTTTTGGTAACTACTGTTGGGCTTTAGATGAAGCTGAAAATCCACTCAGAACTCAGCTCTTTCTGATGGAGATCAGATTTTTAGATAACTCCCTTCTAGTCAAACAAATGTCCAGTGTTAATTGTTCAAAACTCTACTTAATGTATGGACCAGTTGATGATGTTCATTTTGATCTCAGTAGCCTTGAGTGCACCAAAACAAGGCTGAATTTTGATGGTGTTCAAGGTGGGCAGATCCATGCTGTACAAGCACGAGGGCTTTGTTCTGTGCTGTGGGCAGCACTGCACTTGTAAAGCTGTTCCTTTACACTGCAGCAAATGGGATCAGAACATAGCCCAGCTACTGAAAGTGGGAGAGCTGTGAAGATTTATGTTCCCTGTCCCTTCACGGGCTTGAAATCTGTCTTTTTATCACCAGAGGTTGTACAGCATCTTTGCAAGTGAAGGTAGCTCACTGTGCACTCTGGATTTAAGATCTAAGCTAATGACTTGTTCTGACATTGCTGTCTCTTCCTGAGCTTAGTTTTGAATACCTTGATGCTTTTTCTGTGGGTCTTGAATAAATCCAAGGGTATAGAGAAGAAATAGGAAAAAAAGGTTGTGAAAAGGAGAACAAACTAAGAAATCTATCCTGCAGAGCTTTACTGTTCTTGACAGTGCTTAAGGGCAGCTTTTTAGCAGTGCCTGATAGCTCCTCTGATTTATGGGGTGGGCAGCATCTTAAAGCCTGCTCCTTCATCTGAAAACACTTGTTCAGAGAGTCTACTCAAATGAATAAAGAGTGAGATTTGGCCCAGGGTTTTATCAGCCTTTATTGGCTTAGAGTCTGCAGTAATATGCTGTAACGCTACACCAGAAACATGAAGTGAGTAAACAAATTCTCTACGTGGATAATTATGAAGTATTTTTAAGAAGCCTTAAACTTTGGTCTCTTTCCTTTTTTTGGAAGGAGCCTGCAAGCTCTAAAACACAAGAGATGTCTCTTACTGGAGGTCATGTTGCTGGCATCACTGGTTGTCTCTGTCAGATTTACTGCTGCAAAATGGTTAGTCCAGAACCAAAATAACTGAATCTATGGGAAAACTTCAAAACAAGTACAACATTCATGTAGCTGCTGCGTGCTTAGGAAAGAGCATCTGTTAGTGCTGAGTAGGGCTAAAGAGGGAGAGTGGTTTAGTTTCACTTTTTCTTTTTCCCAGGGAGGGGAAGAATAAAAGTCTGCAGTTTTTTCAGTATGTCAAAACAGCACTTGTGTGCTCACAGCAACTGGTGGAAAAAATGGAGTTCTGTGAATTTGTTACAGTAGGAAAAGGATTGATGCTGCCAAACAGATGCCCAGGAGCTTTCCTCAACTGTGCCAGGAGCTGGTGCCCAGCTGAGATCCCAGGGACTGGGGTCACCTGCAAAGGGTAAATTCCAGAGGTTATACCCAGAGTAACTTTCCAGGAGCTTGATGGGCAGAGGAGGATCCAAAGGGGATTGGAGGGCTGCAGGGACTTTTAATACCCTGTCAATCAAGTTGCCCTTTCGTTTCCCAATCCACAGAGGCTGTGAAAGACAGCAAAAGAATAAAGCAGGCAGAGACACTGGCAGTGCCAGTGTGTTCTCACTACATACATGGCTACTTCAAATAAATTTATGCTCTTGTATAGCATGTTATTTCCTTTTGGAAAGCCACACACTATCCTGTGCAATGCTCCTGCCCTTCTCCTGGTGTTGCTGTGTAAAACAAACCTGCTTCTTTCACCACAACTATTGCAACTTTGCAAGGCAAGAGGGATTGATCATGCAGTGGTTTGTTAGTGCTGTTTCAATTCTTACTACGTTTGGAAAATGTGTTTAAAATGGAGAGTGCGAGACCATGGAAGTTATCTAGAGACAGGATAAAATGCTTTGAAATTTTCTACTTAGCTGATGCAAAGCATTGAGTGGTGATTTAAAAGTAGACACTTTCCCTTTCAGACAGAATTTTGGTACTCTTTAATCTGCCAGAGAATACACAGTATTTCATTGGAAGCTGAAGCCATACAAATTGAAATTAAAAACTGGGCATATTTTAACACAATTTATTGATTAAATTCTGCAACAAATTGCCAAGGGCAATAAAGATACTCGGAGGCTGAGAATCTGTTGCCCCAAGAGTAGGATGTATATTAGCTAAACACTAGCTTAGGCTTAGTCAAGCCCAAATATATTATTCAGCAGAATGGATGACTGATTGAAGTTCAATCTTCTGATACACAGAAGATCGAATTAAATACTATAATGTGCTTTTCTGAGTATGAAATCTATGGCCATTACCAAGCAAACATTACCTGAGCCAACCTTGGCAGGTGTGCTTTGAAAAGCTCTTTTATTTCTCTTCCTGGTGCTGCTTCCTCTAAGTTATAGCCTTGTTTTATACAAAGTTTTTGTACATAATGTGCATGCATGTGAATATATAAATAAGTGAAGGAGGTTTTTTGGTGTGTCTCAGTGTCTGATGAAGAACATGACCATATAAACTGATTATGCAGACGATGAAAGAAAATTCTTGTAACATCAGGGTTTAGCTACAGTAAGAAAATTTTTTTACAGAAGTTGCATATTCTGCTTGGTACTTAAATGTAGATATGATGTGACAAAGTGTAGTGCTTCTGTGGCTAAAGATTATTGATTTCTATCAGCTTTATCATATCCATTTACTGTGATTCTTTGGGAAAAGATGAGCTCCTTAATTTGACTAATGACTTCTTGAAATCCACTTAATTTTCTTCCTTCATCCCCAAATCATTAAGCACCAGTTATTCATTATTTTTAATAACTATTGTCCATGTGTCTGATATTCTAACAAATGTAACAGTTACAGAGGATTTATCAGGAACATCTGTAGATTCTCTTTCCTAGTTAATATTGTGGGTCAAATTCCTTACTGTGGTGTTGGGTCAGTGCAACACAATTTGAAATAATAAGTGGGATCTGAGACAGACAATTGCCTTGATTGCCCCTTTTTATCAGGCTAAATCGTCATATTTCCTGGAAACATTCGATGTTAACTTACAACTCAAGATCTCAATACATAAGCACTTCAGAGTGAGTTGAACTTTCCTGTTTTTTTCCTGAAACATCAGAGGTCATAAAATCCTTTTTCTCCTCTTTGCTCTTGCATCAAGATGAAAAGCCCAATGACTTCTCTATTGAACTAAGAGCAAGTTTAATGTGCTCTGATGTCATATACTGAAAGTGCTCAGTTGTGGATGAGATCCTGTCTGCAAAACTCTCTACAGAGGGGCTGTATTGTGTATGCAATACAGGGCACAACACTTTACCCATGAAGGACAAAAGTCAGCCAAGCCTTGGCTTGAAATGAAGTTACAAGCAGAGCAAGAAACCCCTTTCCCATCCAGCACAGCACCCACTCATGCCTGGCCAGCTGAATAGTGTTAATCTTGTTAAATAAAACTTGCTTGGGGAAGATGGGGAGGATAGTGCTTGGTGCAGCTGGTGGCAGAAGTGGTGAACACTGATTTGTGAGGGCTCTCGGGGCTGAGCATCTCACTGGGATGCTCTGCAGTGGAAGCACAATGAAGTGCTTCAGCACCAGAGTGGACACAGTTGTGCTGGTGCTGCTGCTCCTGTCTGCTGTTGCCATCGTTGCTTCCCAGGTAGAGAAGGCATTTGAGAATTTCTCATTTGGTGCCCAGTGTGGGAAGGTGTTGAATTTTCACCACCTCTCTGATGTATGTGTACTGCCTTAAGGTAATCCTGAAGCTTGGCACCAGACAGAATATTTCATGTTTCACTTCTAGGAATTGCCCATGAAGCCAAGCTGCTCTTATTGTAAGGATAGGTTTTTCCCTGTATTAAATCAGAACAGAAAATTACTTCCCCATAGCTTTTTGCTTGTGATCAAACAAACCAAATGGCAAAAATATTTGCTCTGTAGCATAGCAACAAATAAATGGGCTGTTTAGCAATGTAACTGAAACTGATCCTTAAAATAATACAGGTTTTCCCATGCAAAGAGAAGCACTTTTCTAGGATGGGTTAGTGATCCTGGGCTTAGAAATTGCATAATAAACTAAAATGCAGAGGTGCAATTTTTTGGCTTTGCTGCTGCTCTAGTCCATGGCCTTGGCTGTGTCCCTGTTTCTCTGTACCTGTGCTCATGTTTTGCTTGGAGTCATTTAGACTTTTTTAAAGTTTAAAGTGCCTCATACATCTCTGCATTACAGTATGATGGGACCTGTAGGTTCTAGATACTGCTGGAGCAGATGTTGCCATAGATTATCATGTTGCTCTTATGATAAATACTGGACCGAGCAACTCAGTGACTGCTGCTTTCTGTTACTTTCTCCTTTTTTTCCCCTTCCTGATCCTTGAGGATGTGAGTTAGTCCTGGACTGGCAACTTCCTGGCTTGCCTTAGCCACTGTTGGTGTTTGGCCTTATTCTGAGGGTGTCAACCAGATCTAACTATTCACAAGCAAGTCCAGGATCAGTCCACTACACGTGATTTAACAGCAGTTTTCAAAAGCATTTGTCTCCTTGAAAAATCCCAGAGCACCAACATATTTCTAATGCAAACTGTCGTTAAATAATAGCCTGGCAGAAGGCAAAGGCAGGAGAAAAAACTTCTGTAGACAATGGTGGTTTGTGCAGTATTTTAAGCAGGAGGCATAATCACAAAGCAGATCTTCATTTCCTGTTTATCATTGTAAATCTTTTTGAGTTGGTCTTAATTGGAAAAACAGCTTATTAATGAACTGAAACATGTGAGTGCTGGTGTAAGGGCTTTTATTTCTCAGAATTTTATAATATGCAGGGAAATTCCTTTTTGTGGCTAGGATTTAACAGAAAGGAAGGTGGGAAGTTCCAGTATATCAAAAAAGCTGCAGGTCCCGGATGTCAGTGCACAGATGTTCTGCATCGGTCAGCTACTGCTGGGCCAAGGACATAATCCTTTATCAGTGATTTAAATTTCCTATGGATCTCGAGCTTGCCATGAGTGTTAATTTAAAGGGCTTGTTTTCAGTGACACTTTTCACACTGTTTTCAGCTGGGGCTTGTGCTGCTTTTTTAAAGCCAGCACAGGGTGATAACTCTGAAGCCAGCTGCAGCTTTGCATTCTCAGCCAGCAGATGTCATTCCCTGTTCCAGGTCGAGCTGGGATTGCAGGCACTGGTTCTCCAGGGCAATCACAACTTTCACTTGTCTTTGGGAAAGGAAAGAAGCAGAACACTTCCATTTCTTTCTTCCATCTCTATTTCTGACATCTCTTACATGCACAGACTTTTCTTCCTGCTTTTTATCTTTATTCTAATTCTACTGGGAAGCTTAAAGAAGTGAAATAGAGATAGATCTCTCATGTTTAGAGAAAGGAATTTAAATTCCAGGTAAAGTATCTTGTATAACCTAAGGTTGGGATTTCTCATGCAGGCAGGTCCTTGGAGCCACCATGACTTCACCACTGACCCAGCTCACTTAGGTGCAGCAAGGTCTTGGTAAGGTGTTAGAAGTAGGAGCTATTGCTCAGGTGAGCAAGTTGGGAAGGTAGGAAAAGCCTCTGTGCCTGACTTACATTTTCACTCTGCCTATTTGGAGCCTGCACACAGAACCATGTGGTGAGTGTGGCATTTTGTCATGTAATTCAAAGCTTTTCAACCCCATCAAACCTGATTACTGGGTGTGCATTTCATGCCATACTCCCTTTAATGTTTTATAAGAATTGGTACAGCCAAGGCTGTTCAGGACCACTTTTTTTTCTATGAAATATAAAAAGGAATAATTCTTAACAAATGAAATCCCTATTTTATGGAAAAGGTCTTTATATTTTAAAAAAGCTTAGTGAAATTCTGCTCACTTGCAGCTTATGCAAACTTGTGTCAAACCAGCTGCAGGAGCGCAGCGCTGGTGGGGGCTTAAGGGCAGCTCCCAGAAATGTTGTTAAAAACAGCAGGGGATTAAGGGAAGGTCCTTTATCTCTGAGGTATCCCAGAGCCTGGCTAAGGGCTGGGTGAACTGTTCTGGTGACAACTCACTTCAAGCCTCTGATTCTGGTTGGGGTTTTTTTGTTTGGTTGTTTAATGGGTTTTATTGTCTTTTCATGTTTTCTTGAATGAAGACTTGAAACTTTCCATTCTACAAATAGCTAAATAGCAGCAGTTTTTCTGGGAGCTTATTGCTTTTGTTCTCATCTAGGCTCCTTTTCCCAAGAAAGGTTGAACCAAATCATCTTTGGAAGTCCCTTTCAACCTGGGCTTTTCCATGACTCTACGATTTTGAGTCAGTTGAAATTCTTTGTCAGGTTTTACCTGAATATGTTAATAGCTTTCATCAAGGCCAAATTTTTTTCTTGTAACTTACATGGTTCTAGGCTGAAATAATTAACTTGGAGATAACGTAAATCAGTAGCACAGATGTCTTCCTAGTTCCTTTCCGTTGCTTTTCCTGGGCAAGCTTCAGCAGGACTGGCATTAATTTGTCATAAGGAGCGAATTTACTGCCTCTGTTTTATGCTGGAAATCCGGTAAGGTGTAGATATGCAATTACTGGGATTCCTGCATTTCCTGGGGTTGATCTGGCAGGAAGCTCCATCACTTACTGCTGCTTTGTTAACTCTGGCTTTCTACGTAAACCTGAATGAACTGGGGTGTGAAAGTGCAAGCTTGGACTTCAGGATTAATAAACCAACTTTATATTATTACTGTGTGCTGCCTTCTCACCCACTGCATCTGCTTTCTTGGATTGCAAAACAATTACTAGTATGTGAGGATCTTTAGTGGAATAATGTTGTAACTTTTCCTTTGAACTCCACAATGCAAGAAGCAGATGAGTCTTGGATTGCTCTAAATAACTGTAATTTATAGAACCTCATTTTTTTTGTTCATTATCTTAATACTAGCTTAAAAATAGTAGAAAACAGGAGGTGGACTTAGCGTTTTACACTGAGGAAAGAAAGAGGAATCCATCCTTTTAAGCTTCCCAAGTGTTTTGTCCAAGCAAAAAAAGTGATCAGTCAGTGGTGCAGGCTCTACTGCCTGTGAAATCCTCCCATTCCTGTTCTGGCCTTGTCTTAGAAAATAGATTTGGAAATGATAGATGAGGATGGAAAGCTCTTTCCTACCCTCATCTTGAGCTGTAAGAAGTAACCCTTGGTGCAGCTCATTCTGCTGGGGTCACCTGTCAAGTCATTGGTCTTTAACAGGTAAAACAGTCTTGATCCCAGATTTCTGTAAATGTTCTGGAAACTTCAGTTGTGAACAGTTTTGTCTTTTGATCTGGTTCTGAATGTGAAGGTGGCAGGACTGCTGCACCTGAGGCTGATGCACTAGGTGGTAAGTTCACATCACAGTCCTTCCTGCTTCATCTTAATGGTGTTTTATGGCAGTCCATCCCCGGGGCAGTTACTGGAATGCTGTGTGGCAGGGAGCATCCCACAGCTCTCCGTAACTCTGTATAAAGAGAATATAATAAATTGCAATTGCATTTGAAAATGTCCGCTTGGGGAATCATAGTGATACTGTGCATGTCAGTAGGAGGGGAAAAAAAAAATAAATCTGTGCTGTGATGTAAAAAGCAGTTGGCAGCAAAACCCTTCTGAGCAGGGGAACTCTAAATAGGAGCCGCTTGTTAACCTTGTGCTGCTTTCTCGAGTGTTTCCCAGAACATCCCTGGGTGCCTCTGACTTTGTGCCAGGGCACCAGCTGTGCTCCCTGTCCGGCCCTCCCTCACCCTGAGTGGTGCTACCATGATGCTACCAAAACCCACCCGCTGCCAGTTTCCAGGGGCAGGGGCTGCCTGGCAGCCTTGATTGAGGAGTGTTTATTGGCAGTTAAGAGTAGTTTGTGTGACAATATATGCATATATGAAAATAATTCCATTTTCTCTACCTGGGAGATTTTTTTTGGTAATCTATGAGAAATTTGCCACACCATCAGCCTGCACTAAGAGGAGTTGAAAACCACAGATCTGAAGCTGGTGGGAGCTCTGCAACTTTATGGAAGCCAGCAGGGTGAAGAAGGCTGATTCAAAGTGTAACAAGCTGGCTGTAAATTTTGAGAGAATCTCTTCAAATAAAAACAATGAGAGCTTTTTTCTTTCCCTGTAAGATGAAAATGAAAGCAACATTTTTTGAAGTTGTCATGGGAGCTTAAAAATCTGTATGCCTTTGTAGAAGTCTGCTAGTACCAATATGGGATATTTCTGTGGGTTTTTTCTATTTTCTGTTTTTTTTCTCTTAAATAAAATATCTCCCTGGAGGCAACCTACTGAGCAAGTGCTGGTACACACTGTCCAGCACATGATGCTGTGCTTGCAAAGATGACTTCACAGTAAATACAGCCCATGGGTTTCACCTTTCGGCGAACACCTTGGTGCTTGAAAATAGGGCTGTGCAACTTCATGAGGGTGACACCCGGGATGTGTTCGGGTCTGGAGCTCCAGGCTGGTTGTGTATAATTATGGTTACTTAAAGAATTGAGTAACAGCTTGTTTTAGCAACATTAACACTAATTGCTCCCTGGATTCCTATGGAAACTCGGGCATCCATGTTCAGCCTGTGCTGATTCATCTGTGTAACATCGTTCCTGCGAACAATGCGATGGGGAAAGCTTCTGTGTTTTCTTTTAATAGCAGCTTTTAATTTACTGGAAGGAGTTGTGATGGCAGTCAGGCACCATGGGATAATCACCATCTTCCCTCAATGTTGGTAATGACTCTCTCCACGCATAGATGGCTTAATCATCTTGTGCTGTAAGGGATTAAACGCACCAGGAAATTCCTCATAGTTTATTTTCTTAACCTTTTCCCATTGTAGGCAAGAGCTTCATTCTAACTGCAGATTGTGAAATTGCAAGCAGCAGCCTCCCTGCAGATGTGCAAGGTGTCCCCCTGCCCTCCCAGCAGCCCACTATGCTGGGCAAATTGGGGATGTCCCTTCACTGCAGAGGGGCTGGCCGGAATGGTGAAATGACAATACAATCCATTCAGGCTGGACAATTAATTTTTAGCTATCAAAAAGCTGATTAACTTGTGCAGGTCCTGGTGAGTCTAGAGAAGCACCTCCAGAGGACAAATCATTCTATTTTAGGTGGCTATAGATCTATAAGATATAAGTACACTTTTAAATATTTCCTTTTGATAGGAAGATAGTAATAGGCATTTGGTGGGGAACTTGTAGTTTGACTCATTTTCAGCCTGTGCAATGAAGAAATGAGTACTGCCTGCCAAGAAGCTCTTGCCTCCTCTTGGAGGATTTGCAAAGCTGGGAAGGTGCAGGGTCAGTCATGAACTCTACTTGTAATGAATAGCTCAGGAGTGAGGACTGTCACCCCCTTCGTTTTCCTAAAGCTGTGGCCAGGGCACAGGCACAGCCTGGAAAGCACTGCCACTGTCCTACAAACTTTTCTCAGCTAAGAATTCACCAAATGCACATACTGGGAGTTGCTTTGTCTGCATGAGGTGGTGAAATGAAAATACATGTGGATGTTGGAGCATGGCATATATAGAAAAACTTAGGAAAGACTACAGTGTAACAAATGCATCATTCTGCTCTCGAACACTGTTGCAGGAAGCAGTTTTGTGGTAACTGGTGCATTGCAATTTTGCATCACTTTACTCCTGTAGCAGCTGGTGTGTAATACACACAGAACATACCACAGCTGCCATTATAACAAAAACACCAAGAAAAAAAACCCTTCCAGAAGCAGAAAATGGAGCTTACTCTACCAAAGCCATCACAAAAGACTGAGGTTTCTTGCAGGTGGTGACATGGCAAGAACTAAAATTGAGCAAAACCTCTGATGACAACTGATGTAAAGAAAATAGGCTGAGCATCAAATGCATGAACTAGATATCCAGAATGATTGTATTGAAGATCAGAGCTATAGTGATTACTGATTGATCAGTAAAAGCTGGAGGATGTTAAAGGAGCCAGAACTGTCCTGCTGAAATTATCATAGAGGCTGTTTAAGCTGCCTGACCTGCTTTGACAACTCATACCAACCTGGCAGGCAGTGTTCTTTCACTGCAGTAGGTATGCTTACTCATAGCCCTTTTCAGTGCTGAACTAGTAAATATGCAAATAAAAATAATTTTTGAAGTTCTGTGCAGCAGCCACTGGTCTGGATGAAGTCAACTGATTCTGACAATTAAAGTAATTATTTGGCTTGCCCAGTCCCTTCTCTACTTCCAACTCTTATTCAGCCCTTAATGGTATCAAATAATTTCCTGAATGAAACAGCAATTCTGCCTCGATAAAATATTTATGATTGTGTCGAGTGTTTCCTGGTCTCTGCTTTGAACTTGCTTTTTGTTTAGTTGTTTATTGGGATTCATGTTTCTCCATAGCTCTGGGATGGAGAAACCAAAACCTCGTTTGTCACATGAGTGATATGAACTGGCTAATTTGGGATGTTTGAAATGGTCATTTGGTCATCTTCAGCTCTTTTTCCTGAGGCTGATACCTGTTTGAAGATGCTGCTTCAGTCTCTTATTTTCCTAGTGAATAAAGCCATGATTAAGAACTGACTTCCAAAAAGCAGATAATTTATACTGGGTTTAAAATTACAACCTTGTTCTTATTTTTTGACCTGTTGATTCTTATCAACATGTTACAGGTGGTCTCTCTTCTCTCCCTTCCTGAAGATGAAATTGTTATAGCTGTGAATTTTCTCCTACGATAAGATTTCTTCTTAATCAGCGAGCCATAAGTCTCTTGCTGAACTATAGTAACTCAGGGTGTAAATGTAAGCATGATATCTGCCAAAAATATTTCTTCTGGGTTTAATTATTAATAATTTAATAGCAGACTTGTGGCCAGCTAACTGGCATGGATGATATTTGTTGTTGTTTACGAAGGTTAAAATGGAGTTGATCCTCTGTAGATGTTTTCTTAATGCTTCTTTCATAACTGATGCCAGACCAGGTGACTAAATCTATTATGCCATAAAAGTTAAAATGGAAAAGAAGCATCTGCTGGCTTAGTTTGTAGTCGACCAGTCAGAATGACTCCAAATAGGAAGCAGCTCATACTGCTTTGCTTGGAGAAGCTGTGTGTTCCTTTTCAAATGGATTCTTGGCTGGTTTGGAATATGGATTTTTTTTTCTAACCAAGTATGTGTGTTACAACTGTTGATATGAGTGCTTTGGTAAAACACTACATGTGACCTCTCATCAAATGCTCACTGAGTATCTCCACAGATAAGTTTCTAAGATTTTAAAGCAGTGGAGGATTCAGAAAATGAATTAGGCTCAGTAGCAGTGCCATAGCAGCTGTCACTCTTCAGTTAAAAAGTGGGATAGAATCTTCCATAGGGAAGAAAATATTCCACCTATTAGTTTGCAAGTCTACTGGAATGGGTGAACTTTAGAAATGTCATTTCCTTTTCAGAGCATCCTGCCCTGTACAGAAATAAGGCCAGAAATAACTGTTTTTATCAAAAGGGTATAGCTCACAACAAGGGCTTTATATGGAAAAAGGTGTATGTCTTCTTCGGTTCCTACAGATTAATTCTATGCTCATGAGTTGTTTTTTTTTCCAGCATGGTAGAAAGGCTTGAATGCTTGATCAGGTGCATGTCTGCCCTTGCTGAACTAAACCAGTTACTTTAAGCCATGATTGCTGGCAGGGTCAGGCAGCAGTTCTGAATTTGAGCTGTTTCCCTGCTATCAGGTGTGCAGATTTTTCTTCCCCTCACAGCCTCATTCCTGCCTTGAATTCGGGTGTGAAAAGAAGCATTTTGCACCTCTAGAGTTTGGATGAGATGAGTCTGGCTTGTAAGCAGCGTGATCAGGCTGCTTACCTCATCCAAAATGCATGAGCAGAGCAGAACTGAAGGACGCAGCAGCATGAACTTGTAAGGGGACGGCAGCGGGGTCTGTTTGGCTACCTAGCTTTCTTCTTTCTTAGAAATAAAAACAAAATATCCCTTTCTTCCCTCTGAATCTACAGAAGCAAGGCAATTGGAAGAGTAATTTTTTGTGATTTGTACTTTATGTAACTTGGTTTAATGATGCTGATCGCCACCAATCCTGTGCTGGAGGGTTCCCAAGGATGTCTCTGTAAGAGGAGGCTCAGCTGCTAAGCTGCCAGGGGATGGCTCAAATAATTAAACTCACAAGCCTATAATGAGTTTCAGTGTAATTTTTGTTTGGTTTTCGAATTTAGACTCAGTTAGGAAGGCTCAGAAAAAAGTCAAATGGCACAGGATAAGGATAAACCCAGCCCCACCACCACATGCTCACCAATTCTAGGCATGTGGTTCCCTGTCCTGTGATGTGTTGTAAACATCTGGGCCGTTTACTAAACTGGGATGAAATCCAGCAGAGGTGGCTGACTTGGGGTGATGTTGAGATGACAGGGGCTGACCCAGATGCCCCATGGTTAGATGATGTTGAGGCTCTACCTTATGATGGGAGTGGTGGCTGGTGAGAGGGCTCCTGCCTGGCTCCTCCTGAGCCTGAACAGCAGGACACAGCTGGAACTTGCTTGTTGAGCCCTCCTTAACAAAGGTGTCTGTGTGAATAATGTACAGGGGAGATAGAACAAAATGCAAAGCATTTATCAGTGTTTATATTTTTTTTCATTCTCTCCTTCCCAAATTTTACTCTGACTCCAGCACATGAAGCTTTATCACAGCCCATAAATTTTTTCCTGGACTGTAATTCTTTTGCTCTCAGTTGCTTATCTGTTCTCACCTTTTTCCTCCATCCTCTCAATCTCATTTTTGTCTCCGTTTTTTGGTTTTGTTTTTTTTCCCCTCCCTTTCTGAGCAGTCTTACCATCCTTGGTTTGTTTTCGTTGCAGCCTGCAAAAAATTGTTTTCTCACTTGTGCTTGGGCAAATTAGTTTTTGCTGACATAAGTGACTCTCTTCCAAAGAGCTCATTGGTTTGGGCAAGAGTGCTTGTGTTCAGCTTCCTCTGTGTGCTTGAAACCTTACAGCTGCCTTTTATTTTATTAGTTGCATTTTTAATAAAAAAGAAAGATAAATAGGAATCCAGCCATGTATCTTCTAAAGCGATTTTCTTGCTGATATTTCAGATAAGTACTGAACAGTATTCCAACTTTGGCATATTTTTCTACATTAATCCTAAGATGGCAAACAGTTCTGGCTCTGTGCAGTATCTCAGCAGGCAGCTGGAGGCCAGAGTCAGTATCCAGTGCCTGAGTCATGGTACCATACTTGGTGATAGGTGGAATTATCATTATTTTTATTAGGAGTGGGACTGATTATGTACCTCTGCTTTGGGATCCTAAATGCAGTGCAGCTGTCCTCTCCTGGCTGACCAAGTAAAAAAGCAGTAACTGTCCCAAAGAGCTTAGGAGCCGAGAGAAGTGCCGAGGTGACAGCTGGCTGGGGCAGATGTGGGAGCACAGGGATGCAAGAGGCAAGTTCTGTTGCTGCTCTTGCATTAATCCCCAACAATGCACGTTTTCTCTGTAAAGGCAAAAGACAAAAATGTGCTGCCAAGCCAGAAACTGCAGAAAATTCCGATGCCTTTAGCATAAGTGATTTTTTTTTCTCTTTAGTTATAGATTTCCTATAACATGAGCCAAAACCAAAATACCTGCAGCAACCATCTGAATGTAATCTTGGGCAAACAGGCACTTGATGCACTGCTTGTTGAAATAGTCTGTGAAAGTAAATATTAGTATGAGGTAAGAAATGCAAACTGGGACTTAGTCTAGCTGGTGAAAAAGCCACGAAGCATCAGCTCCTGTGGGATATTGAAAGCCTCAGGCCTGATGCTGTGAACCTGGCTCCCCATGTAGATGCCCTTGAACTCAGTGGGATGGAGCAGGAAGATGTGAACAAGGAGTTGTAGGACTGTCACTTTGGTGTTAAATTTTGGAGAGGCCCAAGTGCTCCTGATGATGTGACAGCTCCGAGCCAATGTTGTTGGAACTGCTCAGAGCTTTATCAGAGAGGGTTAAGTCTTTCAGTAACAGAGGGATCATAAATTAAGGAAGCATTACACCTGTCAGTACAGATATAATACAGATGTGAGGTAGTTTTCTACTTGCACATCTCTTTGGGAGTTAACTCTTTCCTTCTGCACAAGATGCCACTGCCTAATGACTGCAGAGGGTAATGCCTATGTTACTCCATGGTTTAACTGGTCCCCATTGCAATAGGAAAACCAGCTCACTGTTTACAGATGTTGCACTGCAAAGGTTCAAATGCATCAAGAAGAGAAATCTATTGCTTGTGCTGGCCACCCTGTGCCAGGAAAACAGTTTGGACTCTGAGATGATAAATAGAAAAAAGTGACTATTCATAGTTCCACTGCCTATCTGCAGATAAAAGGTATTTATAAGGCTTGTTCCTGTTCCAGGCTGAGAGTAATACAATTTTGATAATAAGGGGGGGGGGGTATTACTGATTTCAGTGAGCCGAGGGGGTGCCTTGTGTGGCTGCTGATGGCTCTTGCCTGTCACACCACTATTTGTGACTAAACACAGCTCTAGGTTACCACAGGTCTGCAGTGATTTATTTTTCCTCGACCACCATGGGGATGGCAAAGGCCAGTGGCTGGTTTTTGGTGTTAGGCAGGGATGGATGAGAGTATAGAATGTTGAATTTCTGAGCCAATAAAGGCCATTTGGTATCTGAACAATATTTTCCATTAAATGGCTCTTTAAACTTCTAAAACTTGTTGAATAATATAAGGTCAGATTCAGAGAATTAGAATCTTTCAATTCTCTAAAAAAAAGCATTGAATCCAGCCACATGTCTAATAATATTACTTTTGAACAATGTACGATGTGTTCTGTTTGAAATACCTGGGAACATCAAATTGGGTCCTATGAGTCTCATAAAAACATGACTGATAAAAAGACAGTAATCCAAGAGAACACCATTAGCAAAAGGCATGGCTTAGATACAGCAAAAGGGACATTGGGATTTAATGGTAATGGCAAAACCAGCCTCCTATTAAAAACATCATTTCCAATTAAATCATCAGAATTTACTTTGTAGCCTGCTGAATGAAATTATTAGAAATGGCTCTGTAGTACTGGGCCTTTTTTGTTATAGGAAAGTATATTGATTTGGTGCCAGGCTCTGATTAGCAGAAATAAGCAGCAATAAATAGCATGGCACTATCATAGCATTAGGATTCTTGTACTAATTATTTCCTAATTAGTGCCGATGAGAAATTGTGCTGTCATTACTCAGATAAACATCCCATTTGTTAAAATAAGGACTGCAACTTCTGGACACCTGGGTAAAAATCCAAAGCTTGGAAACTTTAGTGAAACTCCCACTGATGACAGAGTTCATATGTTAAATGCATGATGGCAGAATTTGGCCCTTCTGCTTTGAAACCCTTGCTCTATCTTGTATTTCATACTGACTATTTGTGCATCTAAGATTGCTTTTTTATTAAAAAAAAAGTAGGTAACAAAGGAGGCCTGATAGATTTCACAGGTTGCTTGGCTTGAATACCTTTAAGTGAGAAAACACTGGGATAAAGTCTCTTCAGTGCTAACTTTTCCTCCAGAATTTCTTTCCTTGTTGGTTTTAGAGCACTGTGATGGGGAAGGCTTGTTTTGAGGAAATAAATTCTAGAACTTGCTTTCAAAGAAGCTGGTGTGAAAGGCAATGATTTCACATCCAAGGAGTTCATACCACCTGCCTTGGTGTGATATTTCTCCCTTAATACTGTCATTTTTTGCCATTGTTGCTGTGTTATGGAGGGGTTAAAGCCTCTCCCTCTGAATGGAGCCCTCTGTACCGAATGGTTGCACTGTGCAGCTGAGGCTGGTTGCTGCTGTTGTGTTTGCTTGGTGGTGAGGTGGGGGAGAAATACTCACTGTTGAGCTTCAGCCTCCTTTGGGATGCTACAGCCAGCATGTGTGGGTTGGTTTCCAGCCCTATCCATGACTTCTGTCTACTTCTTGTTACTAGCAGAGACTAAACCTGCCCTGGTGTTCTCCTAAGGCACCATCTCAAGGTTTTGTCACTGAGGGGATGAATGCATCTGCCCAGCCTGGGGTGATGCTTCCCCAAATCCTTCAGTGAGCAGATAGCTTTGTCCAGGTGGGTGTATTTCTCTGCAGATGAAAAGCCATGTTTTCAGCAGCCCATTTCATTGTTGCTTTCAGAAACATCTCCAAAGATAAATGGAGCCAAAGGAAAAGCTCCACTGCCTTTCAGCAGACCTGTAGGGAGCAGCTAATGAGCCTTCATGGGAAATAAAAATCTTTTGCTCTTTTCTAGGTACCAAATCCCAGAAATAGTTATGTGGTGTTCCTGGGATAGTGGCTTCAGCAAGCATACTTGATATCAGAGGAGCTGACCTCTTACTTTGCCTTATAAGTATTAATCCAACCTCTCAGCAAGACTCTGCTGTGGTTTTGACTAGTCCCCAGTAACTTCAGGAATAAAAGTCTTTGGCATAGAAATCACTTCTGCCAGCTCCTTTTGACAGATCACAATACAGCAAAGCAAATTCCCCATGGTCAGTGGTGCTGCTGTCTGATACACACATTTCCAGTAAGTTTTGTCATTAAGTTTCCTGAAGACAGACTTCATGGCCGTGGAGCCAAAAAGGATTTCTTTAGGGCTTCTCTCATACCTGTTACATTTGAGGACTTAGTTTTCAATTTTTATTTCTTTTTTTTTTCTAATGGGAGGTGGGAGAGAGCAGAGGGGAGTAGGAAAAATGAATCCAATTTGGCAAGTTTAATTTGTCTTTCTATCCTGCAGCCAAAGCAGGAAGGAAATGTTTTGCAGTTGGCCGCTGTCCTTTCTGGATGTGTCTGTCTACAGTAAAATGTGATGACTCTGGCCACCCTGGGGTTCAATGCCAAATTTAAGCTGGTCTCGCTGGGTAGCAAAACCAGAGGTGTGTGACATGGTGATGTTTTCAGGGGGATGGAGGGACAAAAAGAAGCAGGGATGGATAAAGTAAGAGTTTTCTGTTATTGAATATAATATTCTGAATGACACAGCAATGTCCAAAAAAAAGTATCATGTGGGATGACTGAGGATTTAGTGAGATTACCCTTAATCTTCCTCAGTCAATAAAAAAGGAAACACAAATAGATCCTTTCTTCTTAGAAAGACAATGACATTTAGTATGTTTGCTAGAGGTGGAAAATTGGCACAATGTGTTTCATGTCGTAATAACCTTTAAATCTTCATAAGTTTAGACACTAAACTTTATCTGCTTTGCCCTAGTGCATCCATGGCTAAATGCATTTTTCTGTAAAGCTCTGAAATTCCTGGTCTGACAGAAGGCTTGTAAATTGGTGATAGAAATAAGCATCATTAGTACAGAGATGCTGCTCGGTTCTTCTAGCTGTCACTGGAAAAGACAACTTTAAGCAGATATGGCTTTTTCTGTCTTGAGAATTGATGAGCTGCTGCCTTGTGCTTCAGTTGCCTCATTTTCTTGTTGTCTCACCTGTGTGTTTTGAGTAGAAATGAAGCTTGCTCCAAGCATGGCTGTTAGGGGAGGTCCCACTTGCACCCCATTACTAGAGCTACTGGTCTAACACTGAGGATGCTAAACTGGACTGGAGAGACCTGGATTAAATTTCTTATCCTGTCAGCACTTAGAGGTCTCCAGTAGAAAAATACTATGTTAGAGCTAGGCAGTAGTAATAATTTGTCTCTGTCTTGGATCACCACTTCAAAATTAAAAAAATTACTTCCATGTCTTACACTTAATACACTAGAGGTTGGAAGGTTATGAAATAGTTTGCTGTGGAGGTATAGGACCTGTAGGATTAAACATTACTTCTGCAGTGATATTTATAATTAGAAAGTAACATAGCAAAACTTTGGCTGGTTTTACACTGAGACATAATCCAAAGAAGACCATATTCATGTGAGCGTTGCTGAACACCCCCCACCTGTGTGCCTGTGAAGATCAGTTCTGCCGTTGATGTTGGTGTTAAGGCATTAATGCATCTAGAGCCTACTGATATGCCACAAGAAAAGTTTTCTTCAATAGAACAGATTAGTTAGTTGTGCACATGGATTTAGTGTGTGGGCCTCAAAGAATGGGCAGAATTTGTTTTTTGTAGAAAATGAGCTGTGCCAAGCAAAGCTCAGGTGACTCATGAAGGAAAACAGCCTCAGTTGTGCAGACTCTAAGCCTCTGTCACTTTGCTTCAGAATTCTCATCTCAATCATTGGCTGTCTTGAGACCGGAAGTGTTATGAGCCCTGTGCTAGATTAGATTTTAGAAGGAAATCCTATTCTTTTGAAGTGCATGATCATACTCTGATAATGTTGCTGGCTTTTGGGACAATATCTTGAAGATTCAAGTCTGAATCTCAAACTTAACTTGCATGTAAGTTCATGTATGGTCTTAAATTTTTGTATTCCTGTGTCACCTAAATGAACCTGTCACGGGTGAAGCCCAATAATAGGTGATGTATAAATAGCCCATCAAAATATTAGTCCCTGGGTCCTTGAAGGGCTTGCAGTCTGACTATAAAACAAGAGACAAGGGATAGCTGTCCATGCAGGGAAAGGGAGGGGGAAAAAAGGATGGTCAAGAAAGCATGAAACTCAAACAGCAGGAGGTAACTACAGACAAGAAAAGTTCTTTCCTAATAGATTTTTAACCAATATGTAGTTTATTTACTTTTCCAAGTGCAACTCGTCCTGCATGCTTGGATTTATCCATCTCCTGCTTAGGTGACCTGTTTTAACTTGCATGTGTTAGACTAGATGTTCTGGTCTCTCCTGCAGCCAGACTTCCCTATTTTTCTGATACTTCAAGAATGATACTGCTCTGGAAAACTTCAAGTATTTTTCATAGCTATATAAAAAGTTCATTAATGGATATTTCACAATAAATCTTCCTCTAAACAGCAAAATACCTCCCCTTTGCAGAGACTGGCTGTCACAAGCAGATTGAGCAGCATTTGGCACCAGAGTGTTGTCAGTTTTCTGCTTTTTGAGTGTTCGCAAAAGTTTGCAAAGTTAGAGGTGATGTGTCTTGTTTTTCCACTGGTGAAGGAGGCTGGCTGGTAGTGAAAAATACATAAGTTTAGTTTGAGAAAAATCTTATGGTATTAGTGATTTGCCACATATGGAAATACATTATTTAAATTAAAATGTTATTATTTTCACCTTACTTAGAAAATCCATCTGTCTCCACTTCCATAAAAATATCCCAGATGAAAATGGAAAATGCTATAGATAGCAACAGTTCTTCCAGGAAAACGTCAGTGAATCTGTTATCCTTCTTATCCCTATCATGTAAATACTAATCAATTTGGGATTCATGTTGTGTACAAAATAAAAAGAATATGGAAAGAAATCAGAATTGCAGCCATTCTCCTGAGTTTCCTATTTTGCCAAAACCTGATGAACTTTAGTGCTCCATCCTACTAGGAGGAAAAAATCCTTTAAACTCTTTATCTGTAGTTCTGCTTGCAGGAATTTCCATGGCTCCTCTAACTTCAGTTGAAATATTAGAGCTTGCATTAGCTCAGGGCTTGGTGTTTGCTTCATGCAAATGTGTGTGTACTCACAATAACCCCCTTGTATCAATGGCTGTGAACAAACACCCATTCATTGACCAGCTCTATTTTTTTATTGGACTTGCCTCTACTGCTGCAAAATTCAAGAATATGTATTAGGAGATGATTTTTGATCCTGAACTTCCTGATGCAGTTAAAAAGTCCCCATGTATTGGAAGAAGTGCTGGAGGTATCTGAGGAAGGAGCTGTCTTCTGGTGTGTAAAGTTTGCCATCTGCCTGACCGGAGAGGCACGGTGTGGTGATGAAGTAGTATAAAATATGCTGACTCCTCACTTTACAAATGATTTCTGATGTTGATGCTGGGCTTTTCTCCCTTCCAGTCACAGCTGCATACCAGTCCGCTGTCACAGATGTTTTTTGGCAATTAAACAAGCTGTTGCTGCTCACAGCAAGTCCTGGCTCCCTGGTTTTATTTGGAAAC
Organism: Tauraco erythrolophus; assembly: GCF_009769465.1. NCBI lineage: Eukaryota > Metazoa > Chordata > Aves > Musophagiformes > Musophagidae > Tauraco > Tauraco erythrolophus. Next base: position 2,393,844 of record NC_141484.1, read on the forward strand.
CTTTACCTTGGAAATGGTTAATTACTCAGCTTCTCTCAATCTGTGAGCTGCTTTTTTCAAGTTTTCTAATTTACATTGCCATGACTGGCCAGCAGTAAATCAAAGCCCAGCTGCAGCTACTGATCTCCTATAACCCTTTTTTCTCTTAGTTGTAATTTCAAGTATAAGCCCAACAATAAGCCCATCTCTTAATCTCAGCATGAACAAATGGAAAATGGTCAAATGACGCACAATTTTAAGCTTCTTGCGGTATAAATTAGACAGAGTGCGTCAGTTCACTGGAATACTCTGACCTTTTCTCCTTAAAAATATTGGAGGGGGGAAAGATCTGGGTTGAGCCCTAGGTTAGGAGTCTTCTATATTTACAGCGTGCAACTGCCTAAGCATAAGGTACCAATATATACAGAAGCTGGTGCTTAAAATATGTGGGGAAATGGAAAGCAGGGCACATAGAGTGCCAATAAAAGCCGGACTGTTACCAACATTCAGCAGCTAAATTTACTGTAGTATTTGTATAGGATAGTATCCCCCATCCTTAAGTATAGGGAAGAGGGATATGCCACTACCTGAGGGATTTAAAAACTGAATTATGGATTGTTTGAATTGGTATTGTCCTTTTTTTTTTGGCTGTAATGCGGGGAGCCAAATTCAGCCCTGCTTCCATGAGTGAGGCTGTTGAAGTCCAGGGAAGGCAGAGCTTGGCTGGCTCCGTGCTGCGGGAAGCAAAGCCAGGCGCAGCGCGGGGCGACGGGAGCCTGTCCGCGGCGAGCACGTCCCCTGCCACATCGCAGGGTAATTAGAATATTAATCTTGCTTAATATGACTCGTGGCTGAGCGTGTTGAGCCAAGTGAGGTTATGAACTGGTCTTAGTCTTGTAAAAAAATCCCCTTCTTCTGCCAGTGTTGTGGGAATGGATTTCTCCCCCTGGGTGCTTGCGGTGTCGCAGTGCTGTTGGGTCAGTTGGGTTTGGTTTCACATCGCCTGCTGCTGTGGTGGGGATCAAGTCATAAAGCAGCAGGCTCTGGAAGTTCAGCAGGTGGGCAATGTTTTGTGTACGGGCATGGTTCTATCTGGATAGACAACAATTAGAAAAAAAAACTTTTTTTGCTTGTGTGTCACTTGATACTTAAGAGTTACTTCTACAAAAGAGGCTTTTTCAGAGTTTTTGGACAAAGACTTGTTACGTACTCGTTTGCTGTAGAGCAGCCTGTCTTTCCAACCCGGTGCAGATGATGCTTATTCAGACATTCTGCTCTCTGGGTTCTGTGGCAGCCCCTGCGTGGCCAGGCTCTGGCTGGCCAGGGCATCACTTCTCACCATCCTTCACTTCGGCACTGTTGGTGTGAAATTAGTTGCTTCATTATTAGTATCTCCTTTTCTTGGCCTGAAGGAAAGGGATTTCTAAGTGTGAAGAGATAAAGGAAGGGGGAGAAAAGAGGATCTGATTTTAAGAGGCAAGGCTGAATTTCAGTTTTATGGGCTACCTGTAACTCAGGTTTTAATGAGCTGACACTGAAGAAATGCATTTTTTTTTTAAAAGCATTTTGTATCTGCCAAGTTGTCAGTGTTACTCTGAGGAAGGAAGGAATCAATCCCTTGGTGTGTCTGCAATGAAGCCACAAGTGATGGCATTTACTGCTGACCCTGGCTCATCCACCAGATGGTGGTTTGTGATGTTAATGCCTTTCCCACCGAGGCTCTTCATTCTGCAGGACAGTGTCTCCCTGAAGGATTGGGGTGCCTCAGCTGCTTGGGGTGACAGTGTCACAAAGTGGTTAGAGGCTGATGGGGGGACAGACTGAAAAAAATAACTGTCACAGCCCTCAGTGCTCCTTATTGCAGTGAAACCAGGTGAGAGGCTTCCGAAAAGGCTGGTGCTGTGACCACTGGTCACCTTCTCCCCAGCACTGGGGGTTTGCTGTGGAATGTACTAATGTAAACCCAGCCTAGCCTGACTGAAGACTTAAATTGAATTTTAAATAGTGGAAGGCCCAGGGCACAAGTGTGCTGGAAAAATGTGCATTGGGAGAGGGGGAAAAAAAGATGGAAAAATCTTTTAAAGTGAGACTCCAGATTCTTGAAGATGCGAAGCTGGACTAGGGAGATCGTAAAGATCCAAACCCGGCGTGTGCATGTGTTTCCATCACAAGTGAAATGTCTACGTGTGTTTTTCTTCTTTCTGCCTAATGCTCCTTGAGCTGAGTAGGAATTAAGCTCCAGGCAACTTCAAGACTCCCTGCTGCTACCTAAATCTAGCCATGCACAAACAGTGTATTTGTATTTATATTTGTATTTATCAACATACATATGTGAGTTTATTTGTTCCTTATGTTTTCTTAATTCACCTACTTGTGATGTGGGTAGTAGAGCCCCAGAACTTCACCTTTTTGATACACGCAGGCTCGTTTTAAGAAGGCTGAAACCTGCTGTTTAATGCATTATTGAAAGCTGTTCTTTATTTTTAAACTTTCCAGGAAGTTAAAAATAGACCTGATCCTTTTCATTCTCTTATAAATAAAGAGCAGATCAGAATTATGCATTGAACACTGTGTATAATCCATTGGTTAGGGATTACATCTGGTGAATGCATCAGTTAACTGAATCAAGTCTATTTATGCTTTCTTAAAAAAAAATTAAAAATTCCAGCCTGATTCTTGGCTGTTTCCTGGCTGTCAGGATTAAGGCAGTCCATGCTCTTACCTAGTTTAAGTGTACTTGGTCTTCACTGGATTTTGAGCAATGCATTCAACCAGTATCTGCAGATTGACCAGAAGTTTGCGTGAATGCTCAGCAGAAATGCTTTGATTTTTGTATTGGTTGTGGGTCTCTTATTTTCTTGGAAAATTTTGAGAGAAAGAAACATCCCATAGAATGAACATATTTTTTTTTTAATTCTGTCCTCTCATTGCTTTGAACTGGATAATGTTCAGGAACACAAACACCAATCTTGTTGGTATGCAGAGTGGTCTGCCTTGACACCTTGCATTTCACCATAAAGAATATAATCACTAAGATGAACAGGGCCAAAACAATCTCTGTAAACCTCAGCAGCTTTGTTAGATTCAAGAGGGACCGGGCCCAGTGTGGGGCATCCTGGATATCAAATTCATTTTTTTCAGTTTCTATGAAAACATACTATGCTGCTAGGTATTAATATCTTAAAGAACATTAAGCTGCATGAATGCAAGGGGAAAAAAATATACAATCAGTGCCTAACTTAGTAGAATGAATTGTTAAAAAGCAATAGGGTTTTGCATGCAATGCTGTGAAGAATTAATCATTGCAGGTGGGATTTTCAGAGGTGCCTGGGGGCTTGCTCAGCCCCACTCATGGCAGGGAGATGGATGAATGCTCTAGAAAATCTCATTGAAATACCAAAGGTTAGAGCTAACCAAGGACTATTTTTCTATCTATGCCCTTGTCTGTGACCTCTTTTACTGGAATTTTGGGACCTGAAAAAAAGAAGTATCTTGCAGAAAACTTTATTGGAAAGCTAATTCTTCATGTCTTGGTTTGAGTTTTAATTTTTTTTCCCTAAAGGAGTCTGCTAAGAAGTCAGAGTCAAAAAAGGAAAAAAGATCAACTAGCTTCATCAAGTCTGTCAGGAACCGAAATAATTTGGGATAAAATGCTGTAACAATCATTCTTCACTTGCTCACAAAATATGCCTTGTGTCCATAGCATTTTTCTATGCAATTATGTGTTTTCTTGTGCCATGAGTTTCAATGGGAGGATGAACTCTTAGCTCACATCTGTCTTGAAAAACCATCTTATGTGCACTTCTGCAGCTTTCTGCACCTCAAATATGCTCAACTCTAAAGAAAAACAATCTCCTCTTGAAAGAGGCCGTTTTTTGGATGTTTTGGACATGCAAATAAGTGGTTCTAAGACAAGCTGCAGAGTGAATTTGTAATGAATGCTACTTCTGCAGAGAAGCTATCCCAATGTACACTTGGTATTCAAAGAACAGGCTGAGCAGACTATCCACCCAGAGGTTGGTGTTGAACACAGCAGAGCAGAGACTCTTGCTTGTACTCGTTGAGCATCTCTGCAGGACCACAGCTCGCCAACTGGAAGAGCTGTCAGCGCCAGCTTTAGTGTGCACCTCTGATGCACACCCTGGACTTTGCAAAATGTGATCTCCGTATGTGAAGCATAAAATCTTTTGTGTGATAAGAATTGGTCTCTGGACTTCAGCTTTTTCCACCTATAAAAGAGGATGCTTACTAGAGAATGGAAAGGTTTGGAAAAAACGGAGAACTCTTGGGTTGCTAGACTCTTTCCTGCAAGGTGTTCCATATCCTACTGCTTATGAACCCTCTGATCTATATTTGCGAATGGTCTTAAAATGGCAGGTAAGTAAAAATAGGGTTGGATGAAAGGAATATTGCCAGCCACCTGGCTCACCAGCTTAGTATCGTGTTCAAGTCTTTCGACCTTGCTAGAGCGTCTGTAAGGGGTGTTACAGCTCGGGGATTAGAAGGAGTGGAAAGCACTAATTCAGCTTTCCCTGCAGAGCAGGTTATGTCCACTGCTGCTATCAGTTGCATTATGATTTTTCTGTTTTCTAACAGAGGAGTTGGCTGGGGAAGCAGACACGGTAGCTGCTCAAAGAGTGGTGGCTGGCTGCCCCTCAGAGCTCACTCTGTATTTTTGGAAATAAACTCTGGAACAGTTGATGGAAAATCAATAAGCTAAGAACAGTGGCCACCATTTAGAAGTCATCTGGAGATATGTTTGTTATCAAACTGCTTCTCCCAGCCTTGCAGATGGCAAAGTGCAAAAGAAGGGTGGTGAGCCTGAGGTTTTGTTCATGGCTTCAAGAACTGTGTGAAGACCACACTGATGGTGAGGTAGGCAGTCTGATGCAATAAATGCTTCACCAGTGCTTTGGTGATCTAAGCTGATGGTGGAGGGTGAGGGTTTCAGCTCCTGCTCAGCAACACTAACAGAAAATGACCAGATCTAGAGTCTGTTCCAGTTCTCCACCCATCCCTCACCTCCCTTCAAGCAGCAGCCTAGGAGTTGCCTCTTGATTCCTGGAGTGACAAGATTCAACTTTGCTGCTGGGTGGAAGCCTTGAGCCAGCCTTGCTGCAGCTCTGCTCTGCCTTTTCAGGAAAGGGCAAGGAGAAGTAAAAATGGATTTGTAAATAGGCTGGATTATTAGGGACTCCTGTTGCAGCATAGGAAGATTTTGAGTGGAGGGTTAGTAAGGGGAATGCTTTGGCCAATGCTCTGTTTGTGAAGTGTTAAAACACTCCAGTCCTCACTGATAGCAGCCCCTGTCCATTTGATTTCTGGTCTGGAGTGTTTTTTTTCCTCTTTGCATGTAACACAGCCACTGGATGACACAACACTTGTTTCTGGAGATGCCACCTAATGCAATGAGCCCCAGGTAGTCACAATTCTGAAGATTTGATTTTGATCTCTCTCATGTCTTGACCTATGTGGATTTTACACTTTATATCAGCTCGATTAATGCTCATGCTACAGTGGTGTTGAGTTCCCAGAAGCAGCATAACCTATTGGTTTCCAGCAAACCTAAGCAATCCCAGCTGGAGATGTTTAGGAAAGGTCTGTGCTGAGATGCGTGTAGGCTTTAACTGTTGTGCATTGCTCTGGTTCATGGAGCAGAATTCAACTATTTGGTAGAGAAATGGAAAGTTCCACTGCAGGGCCCCGTGCAGAGACTGAAAGACAACTGACTTTGTTTAGCTATGAAGGGTTAACTTGTGTCCTGGGCCCAGTGTGCTGAGTGAGTGGCTGAAGACATTGAGGACTGACTAGAGCAAGGACAATGAGCAGCAACAATTGAAAAATGCATTTTTTTGGTAATATCCTTTCCTAATAAACTGCAAGCACCTATTTGCAGCAGCAAGTCTTCTCTGCTGATTGAAAAATTCCTGGGAAAGATCTCTTTACTTCTGAAGTTTCTCATCTTACCTGAGTTGAATAGGAAAGTTTGAAAATCGGTTATGTCCAAATTAAGAAAAATTAGAGCTGCTCCAAGTTTATACAGTTTTTTATGGTCTCTCTCGGAGCAACTATTAGATACACATGTAAGTTGTGTTGAAATTGATGTGTCTGACTCAGAACCATGCTTGAGGAGGGTATATTCAGTTGGAAAACAAGTACAGTCTTAAATATCATTTCCCCTATTGTAGCAAGGGCAAGCTGTGCTGGTTGCTTTTTTAATATTTTCTTGATGTGCATGCTGAGAAGTGGTGCAATGGGAGAGAGCACTTACTGTCATGAAGCAAACAAAAGTGTGTTTGAATGTATGGAGTTTTTGTTTGCATGAACAAGTCAAGCAGTTGCATGGCCAGAAAGATAACGCTCACAAACAGGCTGTGTGTGGAAATATGGGTGTGTAGAAGTGGGCTTTGACTCTTTGCTAAGCTGCAAATGATTAGGTCTGTCATGTTAAGTGGAAACATATAACACATAAAAATAACTGCTTAAAAATAAGCTTTCCAGTCTAGAGGTCCAGGATTTTACATTTCAGAGTATTTTTATGGATGCCATTTTCTCTTTCTAGTGTTGCCTGTCATTGGTAGGGGAGTTATTCATCTGCTCCACTCCTCAAAGATTTATTTGCTAATCTCCACTAACAGGTGCTTTCCAGGCATATGCGTACCCATCCCTTTGTTAAGATGCTCTGGATCTGCTTTTGGGACTCTTCCCCATCTCTGCTCTTAAAACCCAAGGCCAAAAATTTCATATCTGTGCCTACTATTAGGTACCTAAATCTGTTTCATGTATCACGTGTAGAATAAGAACATGAAAGCGTGCTTGTAAAGGGTGGTTGTAAAACTAAGCTCGTGCTCTATTAAGAGAACTATTTACAGAATGCAGCAACTCAAAGTCTGGCCAGATTTACAAGATGGGTTTGTGGGTGCCACCTCTGATTCTTTCTCCAAGATCAGTAAAAGGGTTAGTTTCCCCATTAAGCCAAGTTTGTTCAGGACCTTTCGATTGATGGCCACCAGTTCCCTATGGGAGAGGTTGCTATTGAGGTGCATGCATGACCAAGAAAGCCCCTTGGTCATAAGGTGTTGTGATCCATACCTGCTCTTTGGCTCATTATTTCTTCTGCTGGCCCTCTCGGCTGCTCCAGAAGTTCACTCTTCAGCTGATGAGAAAAAATAATCATCTCCCAAGCACAGAGGTTTCACCAAGGCTTTTTCCCTTCTTCAGGTTTATCTTACTTACAAGATCAACTGTTCAGTTCCCCAATATATGGGCTTCTCTGAACACTTCTAATGTTCTTTGTGTTTATCCCTTTAGTGCTGAGGCACAGGGAGATGATGTCTCAGATTTATAAGTGGGGGAGTTTGACCTTGACCATTTGTTTTCATTGTTTAAAGTCTACTCTATGGTAGAAAGGGGAGCCTGAGGCTTGACCCCTTCAAAACCTCTTTTTAATTGATTGAATAATAGTTTAGGAATTGTTTAATTGTTGTGTGAATGAATGTAAATAATGACACAGCAAAAGGCTTGAAAACAAGAGATTCTTTGCGTTAAAACCAAGTAAAACTGAAGATTCTACCTGTAAGTGGGAAAACATGGCGTTTTCCAGATCACAGGGAAAATTGAGATGACATCACATGAAACAGGGATATTTTGTGCGCTGTACTACTTTGGTGTGGAAGGTCAATGATGAAGTCTCACACCAGCAGAGATCATGACATCTTTTAGAGAGTAAGAAATCCATTGAGAGAGGCTAAATGGATTGTCCAAAACCACAGATCAAACCGTGGCAGTCAGTGCATCCCTGATAAAGCTGCTGAAAGGGACTGAGTTCAGAGGTGTGAAGAGGACCTTCTCTTCTTTGCAGGGGGTCAGGGTAAGGGAATTGGAAACTAAGCACTGATTGGAAAAAAATAACTGCTGGGCTGGAGATAACTGAATAAAAATACACTGCCAGCAAGTAAGGCCAGCTGTGGTGCTACACCCAATAGCAACTATGGAAAAACAAGCCTGTAAAATAAATACACATGGGGAAAGGTTAGATAGGTCTTGCTTTACACCCTACTGTTACTCATATAATAACACCTTGTTTTTGGTTGTGGACACAAGAGTGATCCCTGGGCTGTTAGCTAATGGCAAGGATGGGTGAGAAAATTCAGTGCTTTGGTCCATTTGAGTCTCTGGATTTGTTGTTCTTGACTTTAGGGATGTAACATCAGAGCAGGGACAGTGCTGTGGTACTTCAGTATAACCATTGCCTTCATGCAGCTGCTGAAGCAGAAGTGTCCTGTCCCTTCAGGGCAGATGATGCTGCTCTGGCTCCAGACACTGGAGTAAGGTTAGAGATTTTTGGCTAATTATCAGAGGTAAAAATAAAATAGGGATACATTTGTATTCAGCAGTGTTTGAAATGGTAGTAGTTTCTCAGAAGATAATTCCAGCTGCTTGCTAAAATCTCACTGAAATGTAAAATTCTGGCTAAAATAGGATGTGGCAATTGGGGTGGCTTGAGTTTCTTAAAAGATGGGTTTTTCAGGCTGAATTTCAGTACCATTTTGTGGTTGTGAAAGTGGTGAATGCTGATCTCGTCTTAAGTTGATTCAGTTCATTAGCTTGGATATTATAATGTGTTTCAAAAAGTAAATGTAAAAATGATCAAAATGATTCCATGTTATTTGACACATGGTTCTAACTCAAGGAAAATAATCCTCTGTAGGAGTAATTTATAGTGTTGTCTTAATTGCATATGTTGTTCTCCTATTGTCTGCTGACATTTCAGGATCCTCCAGAAGTTATCAGAATCTCATCTTTCTCCATTATTAGTCTTACACTAAGCTTTAAAACCACTAGATTTTTAACACCTGTATGGGTGAGAATCTTATATTTATGCTATTGTGGTCATACTGTTCTGTCAAAAAATATGTAAAAATTAATTAGTTTTGCTCAGAGCCTTAATTAATGTAAGGAACTCTATGTTTGTTCTTTTCTTACTGAAAGTGTGTGGTGTGAGACAAAGGTAATTTATTCCTGGTATAAAAATAGGAAAGTTACATCATTTCACAATCAGATCTCTCATGGAAAAATATTCAGGTTTTGTGCTGTTCTAAGTGGGAGCATCATGAGATGGTCTGAAAGGGACACAGCATCTGAGTTGGGTTACAAGCCCCAGTTGCAGCCACTGGCACAGAGATAAAGGTAGCAGCACTATTGTCGCCAGTTTGGAGTTATTTGAATGTTTTGGCTTTGTGTGATAGGGAAATATTTCTTCTTGCTAAGCACAAGCAAGGCAAGGAAACATGCAGCTGCAGAAGGCTTCCAGCTCCCTGAAGGATGTACAAAACAGCACCGTGCTGGCTTGCCTTGCCTCTGGTGACAACTCACAAAGCATTTGGCTCTTCTCCTGTGAGGTGTGCATGGTCTAAACGCCAGGCATTGTCTCTAAAATCAGTCACGAATATTTGGGGAAATGAAAAATCACTAGAAATTATGAAGGTGAGCAAATATCAAAATCCCAGCCAGTATAACTCCTGTCCGATAGGATTGCTCCCTACCAACAGGCCAGACAAGGGTCATTGCTCAAGTCTCCTACAGTCACTCAGGTTATTATTAGTGCACTGTTGTTGGTGCTATTTAAGAATTTCCAGTATACCAAATGGTAACTCTAGTCAGCATTGTCAGGAAAAAAAAAAATACCACCTATAAACTATTTTAGACTTAAGCACATCAACAGTTACTAATACAGTGCTTTACAAGGCTCAGTAAGTTATGGAGCTAAGCTCTCTGTTGGTAAAATAAAACCAAACACAATATTTAGCCTGCAACTGTGTGCTTACAGTATATAAAAAGTTACTTAATTTTCCATAGGGAGAGGGAGCTTTTTGTTGTAATTATCGAGTGGCAGTTGTGCTTGCAGAAATGTACTTGCCACTTTGACGAATGCATTTAATAAGACTGAGTGTTCAACATCTGGCAAATGCTTCTCCTGTTATTGTTTTTTAGTTTCACGTGTGCAAAAACAAGAATTATATTAATGAAAAGTTGTGCCAAGTAGACTGTAGCAAGTGATGCTTGTATGAAAAGTATGTAAAAATAAGTAAAAATTGATACGTACAATTATGAGAAGAATAAGTGTCACTCTAGTGTGAGTATTTAATGGTGCATATTATTGGAGAATAATGAATATTGATAATTCTGGCTAACTTCTACTTAAGTTTTTCAGATCTACCTATTGACAGAACAGTAACAAGTGTCTTTGATGCTGGTACTCAATAATATGGCTTACTGTAAGGTTTGCAGATGTCACGGGCAAGACTTTTAATTAAGAGGTTGTAATCAAGCCATATCTGAGCCCTGACCCAACGTTCACTGAAGTCTGATAATCCTTCCATCAACCTCAGCTGGTGATTGCTCATCCTCTGTAGAACTGGGACATACTGGACACAAACCACTCCTTGACGGCGCTTCTGCAGGGAAGAGCCAGTTCTGGTGGCCTTGTAGAGTTTCCAACGTTAGTGCAGAGCCACCAGCTGGTTAGCTGAAATAGTTCAGGATCGCTCTGTACTGTACATGACACATCTTGTAAGAGTAAAAACAAATTGCTGGCACTTCTCTTCCAGCCATCACTGGAGAGCGAGTTGCACGAGGCTCTGTCTGCCAAATTCAAAGTTGTGGAGCCTTACTGTTTTGGCGAAGAGTACAAACAATTTCCATTGTGCAGCTCGAGCAAAAAAAAAAATATATATATACAAAGCTGTTGAATCCTGTGCTTTTATGTGTTTTCATTTGGCGCAGGAAAACGTAATCATTAAACAAATCTGTTTATCTAACAGGTCAACTTTGATGTATCTTAGCAAGTAAAAGCTGTCGTTACTGCATCTTCTCCTCTTGAGGAGTGTGAACTAGCTCTCTTTGAACACAGAACAGAAAGCTGATTCTAGGCATGGAGGCTGCCAGTGAGGTATTTTATGGCCTTTCCGTGTCTTCCAATACCTTTGAAAGGAATTTTTATTCTTTTTAATGTACCTCTTCCTAATTTACCTTTGGAATCGCCCTCTGCTTTATTAAAGTAAAAGGCTTTTTTCATTCCATTATGATTAGTCTTGGGGCAAGTCAACATGATTTATTGAAGGCAGATACAAGCTCATCCTACTGCTTGCTTCAGCCAAAAGCCACGTAGGTCTATAGTCATCTGGGTTTGGGCTCAGCATCGCGTGCACAGCAGCTGTGTGCTGTACGTTTTGAAGATCCTGCTGTCTCAAAAGATGAGGGGGCTTCTCTCACACCTTCAAACCATAAAGCAAAGCCCATTACCTCAAGTATTCAGTCAGTGCCTTCCAGATTCAGTTCTATCATCTGTCAGGTTCTCTCATCTGCAAGTTTTCTTGCAAGCTGTGAGGCTATTCTTTGTGGGGCATGGGGAGTTAATGGTGTTATTTTTGTCCAGGTGTAAATGACTTTGAGAGAAGGTATGAACGAACCCAGGCCAAGGTGCTGTCCGTGTTGTGGGTGCAGATTTCCTACAAATCTTTCTTTTGCAGCTCTTCCCTTTTAATGAGTTACAAAACCTACTAATCCACTTTCTCTTGTTTTATTACAAGCTGCAAGTGTCCAACTATTTCCCCATCTGAATTCTGACTGTACAATAAGTTGTCTTTCCAGTCCAGTAAAACTTAGCATTTATGACATTCCAAAAGCTGTTGCCCATTAGCAGTTTCTCAAGCTTCAGGGTGTTTTGCAACACAGCAGTCTGTCTAATGATTGAGGGGAAAACAACATAATCATGTGCTGACATTCCAAGTTATTTTATAAGCCACTTTTATCTCGGACACCCTTTTCCTCCCTACCATGTTAGCCTAAATCTGCTCCATCCACTGCTGCTTCATTGAAGCACTTGTGGTAGAGCCTAGAGGTCCTCCTTCAGCCACTTTGGGAGGTGGTGGATCTTCCCTGTTGTAGGGCATGCCTCCCTCTTACACCAAAGGTAAAAGGAATTCAGCTGATGGTAACTGTTTATTAGCTGTCCTGGCTCTGCACCAGGATTAGCCCCAGAGGCACCTTTACTGGCAGGTTTAATTTAGCGTATGTTGATTGAGTTAAAACCGTGGCTGGCTTTTTGGTGTGCAGAAGTGATGACATTGCTGGATAATTTATCTGCAGGACTCAAATGGGCTTGGGATGTCCAGGTCTAAAAATGATCTTCCTGCCTGTACTGTAGAGTTAGGGGTACCTGTGCAATAACAGTTGTGTATTCAGAGGTGTCCCAGCTGCCAGACTGATGTAAAAAGCTTTGCTGTGTTGGCATGTCTTGGGTGCTGCTTCTGAAAGGGGAGGTTCATCCACAGTAATCTAATTTCCTTGGTATAAGTGTCCCAGAGAAGTAAGGTGTGTCTCATGGCCATGTAAGTCACAGGTGATGAGCATGAAAACCTCTGGGGTTCTGTGTGGAGAAGGAGAGCCCATGAAACTTGCAGGAAGCAGGTTTGCAGAACAGGGAAACTGGGAGAGTGCCAGTGCAAAGAACATGGTAGTGTAGTACCAGTATTGTAGTCTGTGTTTAGAGGTTCTGCTGCTTCTGGATACTGGGAAATAGTTCTGGATTTACCATGGGTGGGTGGAAGGTGTGCCACAAATTCAAATTGTCCTTGCAGGGGTTTTGTTCAAGCTGGCTCCCTTTGAGTGTAGGCAGAGCTTACTTTTGATTTCTGAGTTCTAGTGAGCTTAAAAATGAGGTACACACCATTGCAGTGCCAAGTAATAAACCAGCCCCAGTTCCTGTAAGGTTTTCCAAGTAAACAGTTTGTCAGCTTGGAACAAAAAACCACACTAGCTAAAAGCTTACATGGGTTGGGCTAGCTTTTAAGAGAATCAGCCCAAATTACCTTTTGCTGAGCTGAGATTTACCTGCACCTTCACAAATAAAGAACAATTCTATTATTTAATCAATATTGAGCGTTCCCACAGTCCTTAGGTGAGAAGGGGGCGGAAGGTGTAAACCAGACTGAACTCCAGGATCGTGCTCCCACTTGCACTGTGCAAAACAAACACTGCAGAGTCACTTAGCAATGTTTTTACCTCCTGGTTGATTTCTTTAATCCCTCCAAGAAAAGTTAGGGGACCAAAAGTGATACTCGCTTTTGGACAGTGTATTAATGGAAAGTTTGAGGCAGTGGAAAATAATTTTTTGGGTTTTTTTAATGTCGGTGATATTTACAATTTGCCAATTCACTGACATTTTCGGCAATTCCTATACATGCCAGTAAATACCAAACACCAAAACTTGGATGCAAACCACAAGAACAGGATAGTAAAATGATAAGGATTGTTTTATCTGTCAGCCAAGCCTGTTACCTTTAAACAAGATCGATCATTCTCGGGATAGATCAACAATTTCTGTGGCTAAAAGTTTTATAACGACTATTGTCTTGTTAAACTATGGAAGAGCAGAACTTGAACTCTCTCTGAAAAGTATCTGTCCAAAGCTGTACAGTTCTGTTTATGGTTATACACATGAGGCCAAACCACTGTGACTTCAAAAAGAATTTTCAGAAGAAAATAGAACTCTCATTCATTCATTCCAGAAATTAAATTTAAAAATAATTAAGTAAATTGAAAAATAAGAAATTATTTCTGCATTGTTATATGTTCATAGTTTCCAGTGTTCAGATGTTAAAATTGTGGTCGTTTTTCTTGGTGGCTGACTAAAGAAAGAACAGAGAAGGGGAAAAGGGGATTTAATTAAAGTATTAAGCTATGAGGGGCACAGCTGTCTGATCACTTCATTGTCCCTCGGGGAACAGTCAAAGGGTCAAGATTAATGACAAATACATTTGAAGCATGTCAAAGGAAAAATATCATACATGTTTAAGCAGCCTTTGGAATTAACTGTTGCAGGAAGCCACATGAGTACACGGTATAGCTTGGCTTTTTAAAGAGCTGGATCACTTCATAAACAGTAATAGCTAGGAGGTAATATTTATATCTTGATGCTTGACAGCTTTAAATTGAGCTATGGTGCTGGATTTTAATGGTGTTAAAGTCTTACAAACTCTTCCTGGCACAAACAGAAGTGGGTATTGCTGTCTGAACCAGCACATAGATAAGTCACAGAAATCTAAATGAAATATGAACATGTATATCAATTAATTTAGGACTCAGGTAAGCAGATGATTTATTTTTTTTAAGAGTAGCTGATGAGATGTAGGAGTCTGACTCTCTTATATTGAGGTTAAAGTATGGATGGTGTTCTGGGTTGCCATGAATACTTTGTACCTGAATGTACATGTTGTAGATCTCTTCTATAGACTCTGACAAACTGCCACAGGTATGCAAAGAAAAAGCAAAATGTGCAAAAAAGTGATCAACCTCAGAGTAAAGTTCTGAAATACAGTCTGCATCTCTGCAGCTGATGGCTGTAGTGGCTATATTGTACACCCTTCATGATAGACTTTGAATATATGGGATCCTTTTTGCCAGAATTTAATCTTTATTAATTCTGTATCAATATTTACGATGTTTCAGTAGTTAATGAAAAAGACAGCCTGCCTGAGTGAAGGTACTTGCAAGTGGTGGAGTGTCACCTAGCACAGCTTATTGATGCAAAATACAACCATGCTCCTGGGGCTTATTTTGTAATCTTGTTTGGCTCCTGAGGAAAATCTGCCTGTCTCCCAACTATTTTCTGCTAGCCAGGGATTGTGAGTCAGTCCCAGGTTTGCAAATAATTAACTCATCTGTCCTTAGCTTATTAAGAAAAGAATGTAAGACTTGCAAGTCAGAGCAAAAAATGACAAAATGCAAGAAAACTTCCTTCACTCTAATCCAGGGATTTCTTCTTTGCTCAACCCTTTCATGTTCTCTCATCTTCTTGGTATTAGGTTCATTTTCTGAAATCATATTCCACGTTAGTCCTTGATATTTTTTCTTCTCTGTCCCTGGCCATCACCAATTTCTATACCAGTAGACCCTCCTGTGCCATCCACTTGCTGAGGACCAGAAACAAAATGAGTGATTTAGCCTTTGCCCTCTAGATAGCTCCCCAACTCCTGGATGCACCTCTGTCTTTCCCCGCCTTGCTAAGGCCTACAATGTGCTGCTGTCTTTTTATTTAGGATCTGGTACCCAAACACCAGTCCCTTCCACAGGGAACCTCAGCAGTCATGACATGACCTTCAGTCAAGGAACTGGAAAACTCGTGTAACAAAAGCACTTACCATAGGAACACGTCACGGGAACTGGGGCTGGTTTCTAACTTTGCACTGCAATGGTGTGTGCTTCATTTTTAAGCTCACTAGAACTCAGAAATCAAAAATAAGCTCAGCCTGCTCATAGGACCAGACTCATTTGTGTCTTCCTTACTCTAAAGCTTCAATAAACTTGGAAGGCAAAGGCGTTATGCGAGTTCATACTAACTGAGGACCCGACTGCCTTTAATAAAAGTTGTGCTGGTTTGCTTTGCTTTTCTGTTTAAGATTAGGAATGGGCAGGAAAACTTTAACACTTCAAATCAAGCATCCTTTCAAAATGCTAGCCAAACCTGCAGTGGGCTTGTTTAAAGTGTATTGATGGTTTCTTCTTAAGGTATCCTGGCAAACAGCAGCTTCAAAACATCAGCAATTATATTTGAATGGGAGTTGAGGGAGAGTTTGCAAATGTGAGCAAAATCAGTGCAAGCCACTGTTAGCATGTATACTACTGCCAGCTTGACATCAAAGCTCACTGCCAGTGTATTTGAAGTTTACCTTAAATATTCCCAAAACTACTGTCTAAAAATTAGATGCAAGTTAAGAGCTGAGACATACCATATACCTGATGTGCATTCACTCCCTGAATCCTCAGATCAATGAAGGGTGGGCAGCAGGAGAGCAAATACAATTTTCTCCTGCTCTGTTGGACTATACGTCTAGCAATGGGCCCTTATGGCCAGGAAGGCCAATGGCATCCTGGGGTCTATTAGGAGTGTGGTTAGTAGGTCAAGAGAGGTTCTCCTCCCCCTCTGCTCTGCCCTGGTGAGGGTGCATCTGGAATATTGTGTCCAGTTCTGGGCCCCTCAGTTCAGGAAGGACAAGGAACTGCTTGAGAGAGTCCAGTGCAGGGACTGGATTAAGGGAGTGGAGCATCTCCCTTACGAGGAAAGGCTGAGGGAGCTGTACTGGGCTGTACGGGGCTGTACCGGGCTGTACTGGTCTCTTTAGCTTGGAGAAGAGGAGACTGAGGGAGGACCTCATTAATGTTTATAAATATGGAAAGAGTGACTGTCATGAGGATGGAGCCAGGCTCTTCTCAGTGGCATCCAATGACAGGACAAGGGGAAATGGATATAAGCTGGAACATAGGAGGTTCTGCTTAAACATGAGGAAGAACTTCTTCCCAGTAAGGGTACCAGAACACTGGAACAGGCTGCCCAGAGAGGTTGTGGAGTCTCCTTCTCTGGAGATGTTCCAAACCTGCCTGGACGTGTTCTTGTGTGATCTGATCTAGGTGGTCCTGCTCCGGCAGGGGGATTGGACTAGATGATCCTTTGAGGTCCCTTCCAATCCCTGACATTCTGTGATTCTGTGATATCCTTCAAGGGGAGGTACTGAAGAGAAACTGAATTAATTAGAATATACCATGAATGATTCTGAAAGGCGTAGCAATGGAAAACAAAGGGCTAGTATGTCAGCTGCTGCAAATTAGTAGAGATTTACTAAGCCAACAGTCATGCCATTTTTTAGCACCAGCTGGGGAAGGATCTGGCCCACTATCTTTCACTTACATGTGTTAAGAAACAGAGATTCAGTAACATGCCTCTCTGCTGAGTCAATAGAGTAAGAACCTTTCTTTCCATATGCATTAGTTTTGCAGCTATGGCAACAGTGTATGCGTGAGGAAAGGGAATGCTTAAAATAGGCTCCTGCTCCTAGTTGGAAAGAGCTGACAGCAAACACGTGTGGTCACCCGAGAACAGCGAGGGAGGCAGCGTGCTATTCTCAGCCTCCCTTCGGGTCATCTGTCCTGCCTGGTGGAGGCTGTCACCGAGAAGGTGGATGCACTTGGTTGCAGCAGAAGCTTTGCTGTGCCTCAGAACCTTCTCTGAAGCTCTGAGGTTTCATCCTCTGTGCCCTGTCCCACCACGCTGGCTCATCTGTGAGCAAGCTGGGATGCGTTCATCAGCAAGGGACTTGAATGATGCTGGTCCGTTGTGGAAGAAATTGCTTGTGGCTGACAGGCAGGCTGGTCTCTTCCACCAGAGTATTCTAAGGTCAAGACAAACCTCACTGCACAGTAACTCAAACGCGTAGCAAAAGGCCTGCAGGAATGAATATGTATTGTAGGGTGTCCTTCTTCCAACTTTAGCTCTACAATGCTATTTCGGAGAGAGGGAGCAGGCTGGGGAAGTGGAAAATAGTAGCTTTGGCTCACAAGCTGTAACCTGTTTTGGTCTCTGTTAATTAATTTGGCATTGGCTGTATTGTATGCTATTATTAGGCGTTCTATTCCCCTCTGCAACAAATTAGGGCTTTCACATCTGCCTAAAAATAAAACTTTCCTGTCTGCTGGCTAACAAGCAAAACCAGAATGCAGCATATGTGTAAGAAGGATGCACAGCTGTTCTGTCTATGAACTCAGGAACGTGTAAGGGGTGTTTTGTTAAGGATACAGTAGGTACCCAGCAGTGAGAAACAGTATTTCCAAGAAACTGTTAAGCTTAAGGTAGTTGTAGAGAGACGGTTACAAAAGGTGAAACCAGAGGGAAACATCCAAGAAGATCACAAGAACTAAATAGAACAATATTAACTTTAGTTTGTTCCTTAAGCCAGTTCTGAAAGACGACGTTCTTGATGAAAGAGGAATAGTCATAAAGGTGTAATTCCCCTAGTGTTTTATGTAACTCCGAGAGACCCCCAAGCTTCAGAGCATTTGCAGCACTCATTTTCTGCCTCTCTAGTCCAACAGCTTGTACTGTACTTCCCACCAGAGCCATGACTCTGCCCACCCTTTGCAGATGGACCCTGGGTGTGGAGCTGCCACAGCCAAGAGGAGAGGGCTCTGATGGGCACTCATGGCCAGGGCTGTACCTCCACACCGAGCACTGCTCTTTTGCCCTCACCTGTAAGCTGAAGATCATGAAGGTGCAATCACTGGTGGCTTGCAACGAGAGCAGCAGCAAGGCTGGATATATATTTATCATCAAAGAATTTCATAGTGTTTCATACTGTAAGGAGCCTCTACGAGAAATACTTTCCACCTAGTCAAAAACATAATGGAGCAAAAGGTGTAGGATCTACAGCATGTTTTATTGTTTCAGCAACCATGTGCTTGGCAAGGCTTTTGTCACCTCCAAACTGTTGCTTCTGTTGCTTGACGTGCTCCCAGCAAGGACTGAGTGATATGTAATACAGTCTGTGTGTTTTCATTCTTTCCGTGGCTCAGATAGGCAGGCATCTTCAGGAGAACCGGTTGGAGCTGGTCTAGCTTTTTATCACCTGACACATTTAGATCTGCTCTTTAGATAAGATTAGCTAATGAATTTCCTTTGACACTGGTATTTACTCTCTCTGCATTAGTTACGCTTCTTGGGATCCTCACTTTGCTCTTTTTCTTTCTGGCTGTCTGCGTGATGTATTAGTATTGAAGTCTGTTATGTAGGCAGTAAGTGTTTTTAGTTTTTATTTTTTTTTCCAGAAATCGGTTAAATGGAAATGATCTGGTTTACATTTGCATTTGGCCCCAAAGTAACAGCACAGAATCGCTAACGAGCAAAACAATGGGTTGCAAAGGCACTTTCTTGAGATAAAGAGGAAAATCTGTTAATCTGATTAGTATAAAACGTACTTCCCATGTTCATTCAGATGCATTAAGAACCATAGTAATTAGTGCTTTTAATTCCTAATTTTACGTATGGGAAATAGTAATCTCCGAAGCTGAGGAACTGGGCTCTAAGGTCACGCAGGGTGTCCCCTCAAAGCTCTTTCCCAATCAACAATGTTTTCCTGGTACCTGACGGATTTTCCTGAGAGGGGTGAGTGGAGTCTAGGCTCCTGATGACAAGATGCAAAGTCCCACTACCAGACCATGTAAGAAAAAACCCAGAAATAACGCTTTCTTGTTTTTCTCCTTTTCTGAATTACATGACATTTCGCAGAAACGAGTGCAAAACTTTTTCCATTCAGACTTTGCCACTGGTTTGGTGACAAACTTGGTAAGATTAGCAATTTTCCACGTATTATAAGTGAAAACTGTTTCTGAGGCTGACTAAACCTTTCCATTCAAAGATGCATTTTCAGGTTTTTTACAACTTTGCGAACCTTAAATGTCGGTTTGAGGATGACGTTTTCTAGGCTGAGTATAGTCATCCCTATTAGACACAAATACAGATGCTTTTGCGTTAGCAGGACCCTCATCCATGGCTGTTTCTGACTGTTGTTGGCCCCATCATTTAATAATTTTCTATGCTCAATTTTCCTGGCTTTTATCTCAGCACACTTCTGTGCATTTGGGAAGTGCGTGAACAAGATAGAGTTCATCAAAGAGGGAAAAATCCTGGGTTTTTTGAAGTTATTTGTGTTTTCCAAGTTGAAAACAAAATACTTTTGATAGCTCATGCTTCTAATCAAACATATAAAACTTGAAAACAAGGATACATTTGGAAAAGATGTTTTTCTTTTTAAAAACAATCATTTAAAGTTCATTACAACTTAACATGCAAAACACACACAAGTTCCAGAAGTCTGTTTTCGTGTGCTAAATTGTATTTGCAAAAGCAGACCATTTTTCAACTAAGAAAAACATTTTATCTGAAAAATATTGATCTGTGGTAATACAATGCATTGCCAAACATGCCTTGTCTTATCTCTCCTGACTTCCCCATCTTTCTGATGACAGAAAAAGCAACAGGTTTCCCTGTTCCTGATGAAGATCTAGTTTTCTGAGCCAATGTCAATAGTGCTACTAACATGCTATTTTCCACAAAAAAATGAAGTTGCAGAGCTTTATTGGATCTTGGTGAAGGTGCCCAAGAACAAAATTAAGATTTCACAGGCACAAAGTATACAATAACTGTTTTCTTGTTTTTAAGCTTCCTATCCAGTTATTACAGTAACTACTGAAGCTTAGCAGTAAACATGGTAAAGAAATGATATCATGACATGAATCAGCATTTGTAATAGATTTTTGAAAAGCTATTATTAACATCTATTAATGCAGGGTATAAAAAAACCACTTAAAACAGTGACTCATTCATGTTCCCTGAGTCCTGTGCGTTTTGTGTAGGAACGTCCTGCCTTAGACATGGCTCCTGCTGCGAGAACGAGGAACAGGTTGTGACTCAGAAAGATCTGTATGACCTTCTCTGTGCTGCTGAGAGGAAACCTTGCATTGCAGTCGCCAGCTCCAGGGCTGGAACCTGCAGGGAATTAAACAGGACCTCAGCTCTGTGTAGTGCTGAGCAGCACTGGCTGAAGATGATGGACTGAAACCTGGACTCCTTTGTCTGGGCTGTCTTCCCTCTGAGCGACACAGTGATGGAACTGGAAACCCTGCTTGGGGACTATGAAACAAATCATGGATTGAGAAGGCAGTCTTGGACTTGCTGCTGGTCAGCATGTCCACTGATGGTGCATGGCCATGTAGGAGCTCAGCACCAACATTGCAGAAGGATGGGAAAGGTCATTGACTGCTTTCATACTGAATCTGGGATCTCCAGCAAGAATCAGCATTTGGGATGGAGGAGTGAGCAGTGTAGCAGTGGTGTGATGGGCTGAAAGAGTTTGTAGGTTTGATCCTCATTAGTATCTTCCCCAGACTGCAACATTCTTCCCATCTGAGCTGCCTCCTAATGTAGGTTTTCCTTGACTTTCCAGAAGAAGAGACACAGCAGCACATGCTCTGTTCCTGTGGCTCTGCGAAATGCGTGTGGAAAACACCAAAGTGGTTCAATAAAGATGGAAACTGAGAACTAAATCCAAACCCACTGAAAAAACTCCCTTTGTAACGCATGGTTGAGTCAGGTTTTTTGGCGTGTTTGACAGCAAATGATAACAAGGAACGTGGAGTGATGTTTATCTCCATTAATAAAAAGTCTGTAGGAATCTATAGGAGAGATGTAAGTCTCTGGAAATAGTAGTCAAATAGCTTCAAAACCAAAAGATTTAATAGAAAATCAGTGGGTTTTTTATGCAAAAAGATGATTAAATAGATGAGAGGCCTCAATTTCAGAGCTTAGATCGGTCTTTGTCAGTTAAAAGCTCCTCTGCTCCCACAAAACAACATAACTAGTGGGAAGAATTATATTGCCCATTTGCCCTTTCTGACAGCTTTCTTGGAGGTGGATTGGCTTGAAGGCAGTGGAGCACACAGACCTCGATCTGCTCCCTTTGGTGCTCTTTCTATCAAAACAAGCCTTTTGGTTCTCAAGCAAGACCACCTCACATTGTCTCCATCATCACCTTACTGTTATTCAAATACTTGGGCTGATTTACGTTTTCGAGTGTCTTTAGATAGTTATTTCAGGCTGTGTTCCTAATTATTTTTTTAATGGCAGTATTATCATGCTATAGAGGTATTTGTTTAAATCCTGGCTGACTTTACAGGGGCAGTTTTTTAAAGGAAGAAGAAAACGAAAATCACAGTCAAAATATGTGCTAGCTTTTTTGGGACAGATGCCAATCCGGTTTTAGCTGGCACAAAAGTGAACAGTGACTGTGGGATTATACACTCCTTTTTCATCCAAATAATTGCTGGGGTTTTTGTGTGGTGTTTCACCTAGCTACTCTATAGTTCATAACCCTTCTCAGCCCAGCAGAAGAGAGCAGGACTTCTTTGTGCTAAAGCTCTGAATTCATCAGCTCTTCTCCTTGGTAGACACAGAAGGCATTAAGGGGAAAAATGAAATAAAAACCTCTAGAAATTTTCACCCATACTTTATCCTGATGGGAAGCTGTGTCTTCATGCTGTCATGTTCATATTTTACTCTCTTACTGCGGGATGAGGGCTGGACTTAAGTTAGCAAGTATTTTCCTGAATATTATGAATTCAAATTACTACCTGTTGGATTTTAGCACATAAATGGGTATAACTAGCGATGATGTGGATGATATATCTCCAAGCTGTTTTTCCATACCTTTTTTTGTTATTGGGCATCCTGAGGCTTCCTCTGAAGAACACTGAATTAGGCATGTTCACAGGCAACAGGCCCTGGGTCTGATCCAAAAAGGTGATTCCTGAAAATGGAGCTGAGTTGTTACCAAGCACAAGAGAGGCTGGATGTGAAAGGTGATGGGGTAGGGTAAGTCATGTATTAGAAGGGACAATTTGGGAAAACTCATTAAAATGAAGACTCCGATGTATCTCAACCAACTGCAGACCATCAGCCTATTCTGCTCGTGTCCCTTAACTTTTTATTTTCAATAGTCTCAGCCTGAGGTGATCCCTGTAAAACTAGACGCTGGAATCGAAACCAGCTGCAGCATAAGACTAGTGCTTGTCCTTCCTTTTGGTGGATTAAAAGTTTGGTCCAGGTAGCTCCTTTGATTAAATAGAAGCAGCTGAGGAACATACCCATAGCTCAGCTCAAAGGTTGGGTGAAAAGTCAGGCTGAAGGGACGGGCACCTGCCTCTTTGTGCTGACTCTGAAAGCACAACAGTGACCTCCAGCCCAGCCAGAGAACATGAGGGGAAAAAAGAAATCCTGCTCTTGAACCTTGGCCAAAATCATCCAAGTTCAAGTTTACATTCTTTAACTTCTAATATTGGCACCGTTGCTGATGCTTTCACCCTGAGTACTGCATGCACAAAAAGAGAAAATAGAGGAAAAAAAAAGACAGATGGAAAAAGTGTGCTTTAGCCACAGCTGTTTCCTCCTTCATTCAAAAAATGATTTAAGCACCTTATAACCTAAGGGAGAAAAACTGATGGCTTTCTAAATGAAATATGTCCTGTCAAAAAGATCTGCTGTAAAATTGCATATTGCTCAGATAATCTCTCAGAATTATTGCTTAATGATTTAAGATTTGGGTTTTTCTTAACCAATCATTCCCCAAATTTCCATTACAGAGAGAAAGAAACTAGCCATTGGTGACAGCCTTTGAGAAAAATGTGAACAGAGTAAGGAAAACAGAAATAGAGCAGCTAGGGATTTTGCTTCTGTATAATGTTCTGCTCCATGCAGGTAGGGAAAATAAAGTATAATAAACTGCTTTGGTTAACAATTAGAGGAGACTAGAGCATCTTCCCACCTGAAGAGTGGGAAGTTGCTGGCTTAAGATTCATCTTCTGCAATATTAGACACTTAAGCCTGTTAGGAAAGAAAAAGGAGAAGGATCAAGTGAGCAATTCATGTTTTAGGCAGAATGAATCACCCTCCAGGGAAGCTCATGTTTCTCCATCTACCTGAAACACTACAACGACCATGAAGCATCACTTCTTGGTCACAAAAATTAGGTGGGATAAAAGCAAAATCAAAGTTTTTACAGACAGGAGAAGGGATCTGGAAGCAAAGCTGTTTTTAAGCAGCACTTGAGTTTTGTGTATCCCAGTGCTGCAGCCTTGTACTCACGTATATGATGCTCCCTGTGTAGCTCCCAACGGGGCTGGGAAAGCAGATTATTGTGGTAGTAGACACTCTTTCTTACTTGTGTATTGGCTATTTCTTCCTATTCTACTTTCAAGCCTTTAAGTCATTGCCACTTAAGAGATGACTGCTGGGAAGGGTTTAAGGCTGCTTTATCCTACCAAGGGGGACAAGAAGTCAATACAGTTAAGAGAATAAACATCACTTTTAAGATCTGGTGAGGCTGGTATTTGGCACTCTGCCTGAAGCTTTTTACCTGATGACAGCTGCATTAGAGGTAAAAGAGTAGAAAGGACCCAGTGTGATCCTAACAATGATATAGCAGCATTGCTCATTAGACAAATAAAACTGTTTTGGTCTGAAAACTGGATAGGCTTAGTATGGAAACCAGTAGGGAGGAATAGATGGGAGCCCCAGCTTAACACTTCCTAAGGCCCCAGTTCCACAAATGCTTGTATTTTAGCACTCAAATATCTCTCTCTCATTCCATAAGGTAACTTAAATGTATAAAGCCAAGCATATTTGGAAATGGTTGCCAAATGCGGGCCTGAAACAGAATTTAAAGTTCTTGGAAAAAAAACCCAACTCTGTGGCAGAAGTAACTTGGAATTGTAAAGTATTGCTGCTTAGAATAGAGGACCTGTGTCAAAACACAAAAGCTGCTTATCAGTCTTTAATTGAGCATTTGCATGAGATGTGAGACATCAGGTATTAACAAAAATAGACAGGTTTAAAATAAGAAGCAGATGGTCACTCAAAAGCTCTTGTCTTGGAAAATAAATGAGAGGAAAGAAAAGCAAATTGACTAGCAGTGACGGTTTTATATACAGTAATCTGGTCAGAGATCTGGAAATAGTTGACAATTAATTGAAATAACACATTGCAAATTGTCACCGTATGATGAAAAATCTTCGGGGGGAAAAAAAATGCTGTTTGGTCTGGAAATTTGGATTGTACTAAAGTCATTGTAAGGAAAAAATGTTACCCAACTCAACCCAAATTTCCACAGAATTTTCCCACCCAAAACTTTTGCAGGGATTTTAAGTACAAACTGATATTTCATGTTAGACTTGAACCATCAAGAGGTGAAGGTGTCCTTTATCTAGCGTGAGACACTCCTTTCACTGAAAAAAGTAAATTTTCAAAGTTAAATAAAGCTGCCTGAGAACTTCAGCCCCATCTCCACCAAGCACCAGTGTTGTACTATCCAGTTAGCATGTACAAAAATAGTTTGTTCCAGTTCAAGACTTAACCTCATTCCTTTTCACATAGGACACTTATCAAAACATGGCATTCAGGCCAAACAGGCTCTCTTGTAGGATATGTCCTCCTTTATCTCCCTCGTAAATAACTTCTTTCTGCACTGGAAAAGAAAAAGGAAAGGGGGAGGGAAATGCCACCCACAATGAGGCACCCGAGTAACAGAAATCAAAAAAAGCACCATGAAATCTCCGTTTTCCCTGATCTTCAAGTAAGAAGGACAAACGAGGCTGGTTTTTTTGGGGAAAAAATAAGCCCATGTGTGTGGAATTCTGTTGTCGCTGCTGCTCGTGCAGTATCAGAAATTCCAAATCTGCAGGAGAATTAGTCCCTGAGTTAGAGGCTGCCTTTTGCCTCTGCACTTTCCGTAGCCCTGAGCAGATGTTAAGCTGGGTTTGCTCCTGAGCCTGCTGTGGCCAAAGCAAAGGGCACTTGTGCTTCCCCAAGGAAACACAGCAAGGAGGGCAGGGGGCAATTGGGGTGGAAAAAAAAAAAGAAAAAACAACCTGGCTGTAAAACCTTTTTCTTATAGCCAAGTGGGAATTGAAAATGTCTTCCTGTTACATTCTTTCCACGTCTGCAAGGGCCGTACTTAGATTTCATTAAAAAATATTTCCTCTTATCTTGAACAGGTTCTGACATAAGCCAGGTATTTAATCTTAACATACTTTCTTTTTTAGCTGGTTGGACTTTTCCTTCAAGGTCTTGTTATTCCTGCTCTCTTACCTTTGCAAAGGGGCCTTTCGTGATATGTGTCAGAATTTTTGTGGGAAGGTGTATTCCAAAGACAACATGTAAATCTTCCTTTTTTAGGAAGATACTACGTGTGTGCATTAGCAGCGAAGAACAGCTATAAATGTGTAAATAATGAGTGTGCAAATAGAGGTCTGCGGCACGCTTTGTAATTAGGACCTTGGACAATCTGGGCAGAGGGTTGCTCTTCAAGAATTTTCAGTTTCATTTTCTTGGATTATTGACTCCTGCTCCTCTTTCTGCAGCCAACTTCTATCTGCATCTTTTGAAAGCCTTTTCAACTTTTTCTGCCTTGGATAAGGATGCTCCATTACGCTGGGTTATCAACAATGTGCATTTTATTCCAGCAGATTTTTTTCCTGCGTTACAAAAACCAGAACCCTAAATTGTTTCTTGCTACAACGTGAAGTCAATGGGAGTTTTACCACTGACTTGACTTCGAGGAGAAACAGATCTTTCATCTGCCTGTGCAGTATGCTTTGCCCTGAATAGATATGTTGATGAAAAAGAGGCAATAATGACGTTGATAAAAAGAATTAATTACTTTTACTTCAATTATGAAGGGGGAGCTGTTCTCTCTACCTATCTGTAATTTTATCTGATAAATATGGATATATTTGCTCATTTTGAACCTCTAACTGGGCCCTAAAATTGAAGAAGAAAAAGTAATCTGCTCGTTTGCTTTTGTTAATGAGATAATGGAAGAGCTGCAAAGCTTAAAGCAGTAATATGCCACATGATATACAACATTTTCTTAGAATTGTGTGACACAATGTGTGTCTGATTAATTGTTGTATTATTATGCAGTGATTGTTTTGTTACTGGTAGGGGCAAAAGCAAAGAAATGAACCACTGACCTTTCTTCTGAGTCCTCAGATTGTGATATGATCCTAAAAGGTGTGGGATGGGAAACTTCCACAGAGGAAGGGCTGTGGAGGACCCTCTTGGCCAGATCCAGAGAGAGGAGCTCACTGCAGGGAAAAGGATAGGAAGAATCTGGGGAACTGGGGACTCTCTGAGGTTATTAAATGGAATTAACTTGTTTTGCCTAAGGAGAGAAGGCTGAGAGATCTGACAGCTGCCTGTGAGTGCATCAAGGAGGCAAGCAGCAGGCAGAGGAAAGCTATTTAAGCGAAGAGACAATGTTGGCACGAGAAGAAATGGGTATAAATAGACAGGCGCTGGAAATCCCTTCCAGTAGGAATAGTGAGGACACATGAAAAAAAAAAAATCTGGCCAATTTTTAAAATTAAGATGATGAAAAGAGATTACATGCTTTCGTGGCAGCTGGGATCTCGCACAGGAGGGCCATCCTCTATTCCTACAGAAGTGTTTTTTCTTCTGTTTGATGTTAAGGCTGGCATCAGACAGATCAGTGTCTCTGCACCAGCTGAATTCAGAAGGAGCACTGGCTATAGGGTGTTGCTACCAAATATCTGTGACTTTAGATGCTCCCTCTTTGTCATGGAGTTGGATTCAGCGTGTAGCACCAGAGCCCATCCAAGTGCAGCCCAGTCCAACTTCTGCTGTGTCGCCTTTTGCCAGCAGAAATGAGATACTTTCCTGAGTCTGAAATGTCTCTTGGTGTTGTGTGAGCTCATTAAAAAGTCAAGATTATTTTTGTCTTTCTAAGTAAAAGGGAAGATTTACTGTGTTGATTTGATGACCTGAAGTGTTTTCTGGACCCCACAGTACTCCAGCCTTGGAACAAAGGAAGATGAGCGCATCCACAATTTTCACAATAAGCGTCTTTTCAGTGTGGCACTGGTACAAATGCTGTTGCAGAAGAGGTTTGGAGTATTGGAATGGCCCGTTCCAGACAGGCAGAGGTTTGAATGATCAGGAAAAACAGGATAGGAACAAGTTTCTTGCACACATCCTTACTGCTGTTGGTAAGCCTGGAAATGTCTTGGTATTCCTTCAATTAGACTTCCAGCCTTAGCTTTTAGGGAAGGTTTTGCAAAGTACTTTTTCAGCTCAACTATAACAGCATTTTGGACTGTGCTTGTTTGCTTTCCCTTGAAGTTTTCGGTGATTGGCAGTAAGGAGGTGTCTTTTTGAAGGAGACAGCCCGACTTGGTCTAGCCCAAGCTTTTTCAAATTTTCTGATTATAATTTCCTTTTTTTTTCGCTTTTGAAAGGGCATCTTTTAACAAAGTTTTGCATTTGTGTTTGTTTTTTTTTACTCTCTGGACTTAATGTAGTGTATGTAGTCAAATAATCATGAATTATTGCAAATGAAAGGAGACATAAAATATTCTCTCATAAACGGTCACCTTAACACAATTTTTTCACATATGAAATATGTACTTTTTGCGTTTTCCTCTGGTATTATCATCTTCTATCAAGAACGTATATTTACCTTTAATTTAAACTTAGTTTTCAAGAACTGTTGAGCAAAACCTTTATTATGGTGTTGCTAAAACAAATCTTAGTATGTAAGATTGTCACTTGGCAACCGCTTCTGCTCAAAGGTCATACCCGGTTCAGGAGCATGGATGTTGGCAGCCACGAATGTAGTGGGTCTCGTATTTTCTCCTCCTGAGCAGTTGTGGCAGGAGGAGGAGCGGTGACGTTTGTAGCTCAGCAGGAAATATCTGGCTTGACCAGATGTACTGAGAGTGCTGCAGCAAAGACGACTTTTTCCAAAACTGCAAGGCTCCTGGTGCCATTTCTCCTTTTGCACCCCTTTCCGTGACTTCACGCTGCAAACATGAACTCTTTGGTTTTGTCTTTGAGGCTCATCTTGGCCTGCAGGACCAGACCTCTGTTTCTGCCTTAGGCTGACTAATTGGCTCAGTCCTTGCCTGCTCTCCCCGTCATTTTCTCCTTGCAAACAATTGCTGTCTCCTCTCTTACACAGGAATGGCACGGGGCAGCAGCCACTTTTTTTTCCCCTCTCTGAAACACCTACTGTCAGGTCTGGATCTGACGTGGTACCCTCGATGCTGCAGTAATAGTCATTTGTACTCACCAGCTTGTGTTCTCCTGCGTGTCACGAGGAGACCCCAGTGGCAGAGGGAGGTCTCTGAGCTTCAGTTGCGATGGCAGAGTTCAAAATATTCTTGAATTGAGTATGAGCATAAATTCCTATTTTTACCTTTAATGTAGAGGAGATGCTCCCTGAATTAGCTTTATCTGGTGTCCCACTGCCTCGTGAACGTCCCTGGTCTCCACGTATTTTATCACTTCAAGAGGTCATAGATATATTTGTTGTGTCTGCATAGTTTATTCAGATTTTTATCTTATTATTTCATTTACACATTTTTTCAAGTTTAGAGAAAGCCAGCCAGCAAAAAAAAAAGTCAGTAGACTATTGTTTGCTGAACATTTGCTCGATAAATTAGATGCTCTATACAGAAGCTTAATGCTATTGATTTTTTTTTTTTAATCTCCGCTGCGTGCAGAGGCGTTGCAGATCGGTGTTTGGTTAGAAAAGGATGCTGCTAAGAAAATATTGGATGAGTGGGTGGTGAAAGCAATAGGCAGAGCCTGGCAGCAACACCTGACTTACAGCCAGAAAGATGAGCAGCAGGTTTGGAGGCACCATGACCTCAACAACCAGTTAAAAAGCAGCTGCCGTCTTGGAGTGGGATAGAAGTGGGTTTCACGGAGCACTTTTCTGCTCAGAGGTGAACAAGTGATGGGTCTTTATTAAAGCTGGGCAAAATGGAAAGCTGCAAAGTTAGATTTACCTCTGGGGATTTTGCAGACCGTTGCTGCCGGACCAGATCTTGCTCTACCTCACTCCAGGTCATTTCTAGTGGTGTTGGCTCAAAATGTGAGTTTTGAGGCCCTCTGCACTGTACTTCATAGCACAGGAGGGTTATGGCTGGGCAGACAGGCATTTTGATTTAAAAAAATTGGTGTTTAATTATCAAAACAAAAAACTGAGAAGAGATGGACTCTCCCTACTTTCGCTTCTTCAGAATGAGACAGGATATAAGTTCGAGATCAAGGTAAAAACATAGTAACAATGACCAAAATTCTGGCTTTGACTTTAAGAATTTATTTGAAATCGATTAAAATGCCATTATAATAATTTTTTTCTTGTGCTTGGGTTTTCAAAGGCCATTGAATCTCAGTCTATAGCAATGAAGCTCACAAATGTTGTTTCAGGAAAAATAACGAAAAGTGAATTTTAAACCAGATGTTTTTGAGTGATGGTAGAAGATTGAGCTTTAGGAGGATGCTTTTCCCTTGTCCTGTGGGAGGGAAAAGCAGAAGAATTTAGGCAGAGAAAGCTCATCCCAAGTCAGACCCTGCAGTTGTACATCCAGTTGCTATGGTGAAGCAGCTTCATTATTTTTTTTGAAGTGGGGCTCTGGGTTGTAGCTGACTGTAATGGCAGTGAAGACTGCAGCTTTAACAGTGTCACTTGCTTTAATCCTGCCATGTGCAGGTCACCATTTCGGTTGTAGTGATGTCTGGGTGTAGGAAGCAAGGACTTTTGCAGAGCTAAGTGGATGGTACAGCAGGAAACTGCAAAGGGCTGTTCATTAGAGCCTGGGAAGTCCCAGGAACATCACATGTATCCAAACACTGGCAGCACAGCTACTAGAATTGCAGTTTAAAGCAGAGTAAATAATGTGTCTATTGCCATTTAATTACTCTACCTTTACTCTAAGCTCAATGTCTCCCTTTTGTGTTTCCCCCAAAGGCTGACTGATCTCATCATTTAAACAAAATCCATCCACCCACCCACCTTGGGTCACACCTGCCAAGTGGCAGGTGGAGAGAAATGCCTGCTGAGGAATATTGACATCTATACAAGAAACCAAACAACCAAAAACATGTGAGACATTTCTCCAAAGTGCAGCTGCAAAAAGTATTTTTGCTAGGAGCAGTTGTAGCTCTTAATGACTGAGCCCTGTGCGCTTTTAACTCACGTAATCCTTTTTCCTACAACAGCACCATCTTGGAAGAATCAGCCAGGGACTGTGAACATATTTTCCTAGTACTTGCATTCTTGCCATGTATTAATGATACCAGTGGAAATGCATGGAGAGTGGGAATACAAATGCTGCTACCTTACAGTTCGGATACTCCAGAGGAAGGTTTCCATAGGGATCCAAACATTTGGACACTTATCAGGAGCTGAAATTAGCTTAGGATTTTCAAAAGAGCCCTGAGGGGTTAGATGGTTTGGGGGACCTAATTATTTTAGGTCCTGTGTAAATCCCAGCCTTAAAAAGGAAAAGCAAAGGGTCCATGTGCTCACTTAACAGCACGGCCTGGATTCATCCCACTGCTTTAGACTGCTGTTGAGGTGCTGAAGTTAAGGACACAGTCATTTCTCCAGATGATGAATAAAGGGGGAGAGACATTTCCCCAGAATACTATCTCTTTTTTGCCCTAGGAGGCAAAATTAGGGTCTAAATGTACAATTTTCAGGACTCAGGTAGCAGCTTCCCAAAGGCCATAGCGGTGCATCAGCTTTCTGATGTCTGCTTGTAGCTGGCTGCTGATAAAGCTCAACAAATTTATTTTAACACTAGACTGGACATGGGACATAAATAGCTGTTATAAGCAATGACCACCCAGATAGAGGGGAAATCAGCTAGTTGAGGTAAAAAAAACCTCAGTGGAACAAGTGGTCCCTTAGTTTACCTTTCAGCTCTGGGATTGGCATTTAAAAGCAAACTGCAGCTGCCCGGAGAAGTACATGAGGTACTGAATTCAAAAATTTGTAGAAGCTTGCTTTTCTCATGTTTTTGTCTTTACTTGTGTCTAGGTTTAAAATTTGGCTTTGCCCAACAAGCTAATTATAGAATGAAGTCAAAGCTGTGAAATGAGCATGGATGCAGGGCTGGCAAGAACTCCAGGTTGTTTTACGTCAAAAGCGGTGCAAAACACTTGATGGTGAAACCAGTCTGATTTCGTGTCTCTGTCCACAGCCAAGGCATGGTCTCTACTAATATCCCATCTGTAAAGTGCAAAAGCACCACAAAACCAGTTAAGAACTCCATTTCTTTGTCTGCCGGAGATCCTAATATCTCTCCTAGGTTGATTCATTCAACACTTGCTTAATGAAAAGTTTTTCAGTTTTCTTTTTTTATTGCCCTTGAGAAATGATGCCAGGTTGTTCTCCAGCCAATTTCATTGGGGATGACTTGTAGAAAGGGATGAAATTTCCTAAAGACATTATGTGCAGCCTCAGTTTCAGTTGTGATAAATTTCCCTGGTATAAAATGATCAGAAGAGCCCAGGATTAGAACAAAAGATTCTTGCAACATTTCGAGGAGATCTATTGCTTATATTTACCCAGCACTTGGTGATAACTTGGTTATTTATGAGTAATAATTAGCCATTAATTTAGATACACATATCTTTAACAAACACCTGTGCAATCCACAAACAGGTGGGGGGAAGGAAGACTCATTTCTAGTTGCTGAGGCACAGGGCATCAGCTATTTTATTGTTTCATTCTGTTGAATTGGTCAATCTCCACCTGGATAAATAGTGCTTGTCTGTTCACAGCTCCACCTGGGCAACAAGAGTCCTCCAGCCCTTGCCCATCCCTCAGCAGTCGCTTGTCTCCCACCTCTTGAGGGTACCTCGGTTATATTTATAGCAGATGAAAAAGCACTTTGAGATGTCCCCATGTTTTGGATGTGACCTTCACCTTGATACATCCCTCAGGCAGGAGGGGAAGGTGTCCAGCCCACTATAATTAGTTCATGAGAAGAGCTCTGGGAAATGTACCTAGGAGGCTGGACTTTGCTCCTAAATTTTACAAGTGTGAAAGAGTCTAAATGAGTTTTGGAAAGTGGCAGGAGCTTCTCAGTGCTCAAAGACGTGTTTCTTCGAGTGCTAGGACATGTAATCTCATTTTAGGATGAGATTACATCTGGTGTCACAGGACTCATCTGGTGCCCAGGACCCGAACACTTCCAGTGGTTCCCAGGCATGTGCTCAAGCACTGTTGAACCCAAAGCTTGGAACTTGCTGCATAGGTGGTTCAAGGAAGCAAGTCAGCACCTAAAGCCATGCCCATCATTTTTCTTGTGTAGATCTGATGTTTAATGGTTGGTTGTTGCTGTTATAATCTTGTTGTTCAAGTCCCAGGTGCTGTGGTGGGATGTGGTGCAGTTTCACTGAACCCATCAGCTGCAGGGCTCTGCTGTGTGGTGTAGCTCTGCTGAGATGTGTGGGGACAACTCAGGAGTGGCGTTGGTGAGGTCCATGTGCTGCTCTGTAGAGGAGGTTAAGGACTGTAGTGATGCTGTTGTGATTGATCATTGCAAAGCACAAAATCAGGCAAACAGCCCAAAGGCTCTAAGCTCTGATCCAGGATCAAATCCCAATGTCCCTTGTAGCTTTCCCTTCTTGGCTTCCTGTGCATCATCTCTGCTTGTTAGTGAGAGACATAAAAGTATCTTGCAGGTCCCTAAATCTTACTCATGAGCACATTGGCCTCCTTGAATTAACACAAATGAGTTTTGCAAAAAGCAAACAGGCCATTTAACAAGCCACTGCATGTCTTCAGCTGCAATAAGCTACTGGGGTAAGAGTATTAATAAAGCACTTTATCAAAGCAGCATCCAACTATACATACTCCACAGTTCCGAGGTATGGAAATATGTGTGGATATGTGCACGTGTGTGCACACAAACGCAGGAGTTAGCTAGAGATGGATGGAAAATGCCTGCAGTTCAAGGGTTAAAGGGCAGCTGATGCTGTATGGAAAACTTCTCAAATATCCTATTTATAACAGTCCTGTCAGAGGTCAGATTTTTCTGTGTTTTACTTCCCCGGCTGTATTTTTATGCATAAGGATATTTTGTCACTTTACACCTGCTAAGAAACTGACCTCAAAAGAGAAGACTTTTTTGAGGTTTAAGACCATTTACAATTCCAATGAGCCTTCCTCCTTTTTTGGGGTGCAGGGGCTGACCATCCTCTATGCTCACCTTGCTAGAGATGCTTTGGGGTATTGGTGCAATAGAGCAGAATAGCTAACGTTAACTGAGGATTGTGTAGCTCTGTGAAAGGAGTTACAGCTCTTTTACATGAGGTGGTAGGTTCTAAAATGCTGCTATAAGGTTGTCCTGCCTTACCTGTGCTTTTTTCACAACTGTCAGTGTTTTGTCACGTAATGGGAATGGTGGTGGTGGGGGGGATTTATCTACTTGGTGTTTCAACTGTGGAAATAGACTCTGGACTCTGAAACAAGCTGAGCGTAAGTAACTACATGCCTGGGAAAACCATTTGTCATTATGATAGATATAAGGGAAAGATCCACAAATAATCACTGCAGAAACTTGTAGCACAGAAGCTGATAATCAAATGTTATTTTCCTGTCTGAATGCTGGGAGAATTCATTAGGTGTGTTCAGTGGAAACGTGGCTTTACTAGGACAAACCTGATGGGATCCTCCATCTAAGACAAAGAATAGGCATGGAGAAACTGTGGATAATCTGCAGATAATCCAGGTTATTTCAGGTGTCACCTGGTCCCAGAGAAATGTCTCCCATGGCAGTTTCCCACAGGTCTAGCTGTGCTTTCCACACACCTTTCCACCACCTCCCTTTGGTGGTGCTGCTCAGTAAACAATCAAAGTAGGATTTGAATGAGAGTTTGACTTTGTTCAATGTTGAACAATCAAAAATTTTTACAATATGATTTCTTTTGAGGTTTGTTTTCCTTTTTCCCCCTTTTCTTTTTGAGGAGTAGGGAAAATAAAAAGGACAAGATGTTACTATCTGTATTTTACTCCAAAATTAAAATTCCTTTGGAATATGTCAAGTGAAAAGAAACTATTCTGTTCCACTTTTAATTGAAGGAGCAATTAAGACACCCAGTTGTACTCAGCTTAAAAGAATCTCTTGAATCAGGCTTAGCTGCCATGATTAATTTAGGAGACTTTAGGGAGCCTCAAATGTACCCAAGATGAGTTCCCAATTCGCACTGCAGGCGTTTGTGCAGCTCTGCTTGCTAGGGCACGCATGCAATTTGTGCAGGGTTTGCATTTTTCCCTTCTCTTAGCTTTCCTTTGAACATTCCTTCCTTGTGATCTGTCCTCTGACACATTCTGTCCTTTGGCTTAGCTTATGGCACTAACAAATAAAATCTAGTTGTCAGAGAGGGTGGTGGGTTTTCCCCCCTCTGTGATGCTTTGACATTTTCATGTGTTACTGTCTTTTTGAGATATCCAGGAACTTTGATTTTGCGAAGATAAGAGTTCATGTGGCTGAAACTCAGGAGAAAAGTCACAAAAAAAAAGTTGTTCAGGATCAAAAGGTGCAAGAGAACTTCGGGCAATGCCAGAGACTTTCCTGAGATCATAGACTATGGGGAGGTTATGGCTGGCTGGTCCCTGGTGCTCCAAGCCAACTTAACCTCAATGTGCAGACTGGGGTGAGAGCAGGTCAATGAGAGGCACCATTCAGTCTGCACACGGGCATGGGGCAGCATAATGTGGAGTTTTATCTAATGCAATATTCACCTGCAAGCAAAAAAATTCACCACCACATACGTTTCAGGCTGAATTAGATAAATGCCATTAGTGGAACTGTTTGATGTTTTCAGAAATGCAAGGATAGGGTTAGCCACAGCTAGAAGTACAGGATGACATGTTAATAGTGATCTATATTTCGGTTTCAGAAATAAATTTAAAAGAGGTTCTATATTCTGGCTGGCAGTTATGCCAGTGATCGAATCCAGTCCTGACCTCTCTGCAAGTTACATGGCTGAGAGGAAAAACCTCCAACTGCCAAGTCAATGTTTAGGGGCTGGAAAGCAGTGGTTCTTTTCTGTCAATCTGTTTTGATTTGGGCAGATCAGGAAGGAGACATCTCCTACCTTAACGTTTCACAGTAAGAGCGGGGGGGAAAAAAAAAACACCACTCTTCTAAAAGCAGTGCTAAATAATGTTAATGATGTTCAACTGATCATCAGCTTCTGTGGAGAAGATCTAAAGACTGATGTGGCTTTGCTTGATTTCAAAGCCTGAAGGGAAAGGAATGGAAAAGCCCATCTTGGGGAGTAAGAGGAGAGATGGGAGAGCATCCCTGAGGCTGGATATCGCTACCTGCGCTGGAATGTGGGCAACAAATCCTTGAGATTTGAGGGGGTGAAGGAGGTTCTCTGCTGAATCTGCCAAATGTCTTGAGCTGCTCTTGAAAGGGAAAGTGCAGACTCTGAGCATCCAGCAGACAGGGAAAGCTTCTTAATGTGAATAACATTAATATATAAATATTTACAGTTCGGGTTTTTTTGTTTGGGTTTCAGGTTTTTTTTTGTGGTGGGTTTTTTGTTTGTTTTTTTAATGGCCCAAAAGAGCTTAGAAAATAAATGTAAAGCAATGCCTCAAAAAAAAGATAGCTGTCAACAGAGGAACACTGCCAAGAAATTAGTGAAGGAATATATTGGTTAACTCAAAAGACAGTGATGCCAGTCAGCCAACTTCTCTTCATGGTCAGATTTTTTATCTTATTTTCTGGGTTTCATACATTTAGAGTCTTCTAATATCATCATGTTAATGTAAGAGGCCAAAAGCCTATGATAATAAACCAGGAACATTTAATGTAATTCCGATCCCTGACAGTTTCTTAATACCGTTTATCCTGCCTTCCCTTTCAAGATTTAGTCATCCTAGATTTCCTTCCAAATGTGAATGAGGTGGCTTAAATCAAACCATAAATTATGCTTCCACTTATTATTTGCTTGCTAATCAGGATGGAAATGAAAAGAAGTTGGTTGTCAACCAGGACTCTTTCCCACAATATCCAGGAAAGTATCAGTATTAGGGATTTTAACAACAAAAGAAAACCGGATTGCACCTTGAGGAAGAAAGAAATAACCTGCTAGCCAGGAAGAATAGAGAAACATAGATTTTTGCCAAATAAGCTTAAAAAAAAAATACTAATTAAGAGGGCTTGCAAGTGAAGCTGGTGAGGACAGAGCTGTGATGCTTCCTGTTAGTAAATACAAAGAATAGGCACTAATAGGGCTCCAGGGGAAAGCAATAGCTTGGGAATAGCCTTGGGAAGCAAGACAAACATACAGAGAGGATGCAAAAACAGTGTGAAAAGTGATTCATGGGGACTCGATGCTATTCCTAATTGTTAAGGCTTTATTGTATGAACGCGTTCCTACGAACGGAACAAAGACTGTTGATTTCAAAGCGGTTTGAATTGCATGCCCGGAGCCGGCCAAGGCTGTGGGTAACACCTGCTGAGGCGTGCAGAGGAGCACCCCACCAGGAGCAAACCAGAAGAAGTTTGAATGAAGGTTAAAGCCTGTGCAGACAGCCAGGAGAGCCCGGTGACCTGCTCTGGAGATCTGATCCAAGCCCTTTTTTCAATATTACGTTAGCACGTGTGAAAGTATGACTGTGCTTAACGTGACTTCAGATGAAACGTGTTAACTTCCAGCTATGGGATTAAGGGGTTACAGCACTTGGAGAACTGTCAGTGAAGAGCCAGTTTGGTTTCTGGTTTGGCCGTTTTCCGAATCTGTCTCTGCAGACTTGAGTTTCTTCAGCCACATTTTATGGGCCTCCTAAATCGAAGGTGCCAGGACCACTACAGACCAGATTAAAAATCACTGCTGCCTTTCAAAGAGGAAGAGCTCTGTATTTAGAGAAGTAGCTCCTAATCCAGAGCAAAACCAGCGTGGAGATTCGCTTGGTCTCAGTGTGCCAGGTTGACCAGCACTAGGACTTGGCAGGATCCCTGCCTTCGGGTCTGATCTGGGTTCTGCATTTTTTGAGTTCTTGGACTGGTGCTCCTCAGCTGTGTTTATATCCTCATGCTGCACTGAATTTTCACTGTCAACCTAGTTTGTGTAACAAAGACTGCAGAATTCATTTCTGCAAAGATATGGAAGCTCTCAAGGAGATATCAGGAAAATCTATCTTTGCAGAGTTAGTTTCAGCTGTATTAAAGCATGCAAGCTAGAAATCAGAACCCATGTCCTTCAGGCATGAGTTCCTTAGGAAAACAGAAGCTTTTTGTGGTCATTAGTTGAGATTTTTGAGTGTTTAACCTCCATGACAACTTTAAACAATTTCTTTTACAGATCAGATCTTTCGTGCTTTTCTACCTGTGTTGCCAACTGACTTCTGTGAGCTGACTAGCAAGAAAAATCAGAAGAGCATGTACTGCTCATAAATTTCAGAGATCAAAGGCATGTGAATAATATTTTGTCCAGTAGTCTTGAACATAAATGAATGTTTAGATAGAAGTAGATGCAATATTTTTGAAGCTTTCAGTGATTTGAAAGTTTGTCCATTAGTAATGGTATGTTTAGGAAAGCAAAGGACCTGTCTTGGCAAGTAAGTAAAGATACATGCCAACAGCTGGGGAAAGGTTCTCGGGGTGGGAGGGAAGTGATTCAGCATTGCACCCTAGAGTACAATCTTCTCTGCTTTGTCTAGTCTTATTACAAATGATTCAAGTAATGAAGTTTCTACTATTACTCCTGGGAGAAATCTGTGGTTTTATGTTACTCGTGACTTGGGCCGTTCTTTAAACCAGGGAGTGAGGAATGTTCATCATTCAAATTTTATTAGCGTTCTCTGAACTTTCAACGTTTACATCTAAAAGCGTGAAAAGAAAAATACTGGGAAATTGTTTTCAGGGATAACGCCAGAGACACACACATGCACTTGTAATATGCACACAAGCTCCCCTACATGTGTTGATGCACTTGTCTGTTCAGACCCTGTAGATACAGTTGTACCTCCTGCCTGGAGAGTTTAAAAATCAAAGTGAGGCAACCAAAAAAACCTGACTTAAACACAGCATGTTTCCCACCTGCCCCATTTGTAGCTGCTTCTGAAGCTTGCTAGGAAATTCAGCAGGCCAGAAAAGGTGCCCTCTCTCACCCTCAACGTTTGCATCCGTTTTTACGCCTCAGTTTGAACAACTGATGAAAAAAGCAGTGGCTAGACCAACATCCACCAAACCTCCTACAAGGGGCAGCCCCCTTCTCTGCCACCTGGCTGTGGGCTGGCTCCCAGAAGGGCACTTTAACCAGCAAATACCCTGACATTGAGAGGTTCAGGGCTGAGTTTAAAAATACTAATGACTTCTGTCTCTCTGGAGACTAAGAAGGTTGGAAGGAATCATAAGCAGGAATACCCCATCCCAGAATGACTCCCCAGCCTCAGCTATGGATGCAACAATTAAAATACACACTCTGGTCACCTTTATTTTAAGGATGATATGTTCCCAATGTTAGTTGCCTTATGCTCTAGCTCTTGGTGCTGGAACCCAGAAGAGTGGAGCACTTTGGAACCACTTGCTTCTGTAAAGCTGTCCCCTTTTTCCTCTCTTCTCCCTCTTTATTTAGGTGAGCTGGCTGGACTTCGTGCTTCAGCTGCAGACTGGGGCAAGCTGGAAAGACACGTGGTCAGAGCATGGCTGTAGGCTTGCTTTTCTCCTACGTTTTTATTCTTCAAAAACAGAGTGATGGCCCAGATAGACCTCAGAGCCACCCTGGATGTCCATCCAAAAGCACACTGGTAAATACAAACAGTGCTGGTACAAGCAGCTCCTTCCCAGTGGGCTTAAGTAACTGGTTTGGCTGATTTCTCTCTGGGGCAGCTGGATTAAAGCAAGTGTGTTAGATGTGATGCTGCTTCCCATGTGACAGACTGGGGCATACGTTTGTGCTTTTGGGGAATGGTGCAGGATACAGGAGTGAGAACTGCTCTGTTAGCAGGTTCGATTGGCCGCTGTCTTCCCCTTTGGCTTGAGACTAGTGAAGCCCTGGAGGCACTCAGCCTGCTGGAACAAACTGCTGCCTTAGCTTTTTCTGATGGCTGATCAGCTTGTTTCCAGCTTGGACACTGAGAAACAACTTTGTTGCTGGTTTTTAGAATAAGCAGTCTTGCCAGAGCTTTTATTTCTCTGCTACAGAGTCTCTTTTGACCCCTCTGACTTCTTTCTGTGCTTCTACTGTTCTGAACGGCACGCTATTATCTTTCCTTCCTTTACATTGAATTGGCTATAGGCTACTGGTCCTTCACACCGCTCAGAGGTGGCAGAGCTGACCTCTGCACAATTAACTCAACAGGTCCAAGCTCCATAAGGCACCTTTGCTTTAGAGGACGTAGGAAAGATAAGCACTCTGAAAAATGAAATCACTTGTAGGCGTTGGAGAAGAGGCACCGGGCAGGACAAGCAGTTCCCTGATTTACAGAAAAGGATTGCTGACATGTCAACCAAAATTGATAATTGCAATTTCAAGTTGAAATGTGACTCATCTCAGGTTTTTAAACAAATAAAAATCAAACTTGAAATACTTGCTTGCCCAAAATTTCTCGGGAGAAGCAGCAGTCTGCTTTGGCACCAATATAACTGGTTACTCATGGCTATAGAGACCCCAAAAGAACAAAGTGTTTATGATCTTCAGCTGGACATATGCCAAAGTTTATGGCCCATGGAAAGCTCAATCCACAAGGATCCACTGGGTCCCCCAAAAGTACAGTGCAGAGATAGTGACACGGCCAGATAACCATAATGCCTTTGGCTTTGTGGATTTGCTTGAGTAAAGATAATAAATAATAATAAAGATGTCCTGCCAGGTCAGGGCTTGAGTTGAGGAGATGCAATTTGTTCTGCAGTCTGATGACATCATGAAAACCGGGACCATCTCAGGCCACGGTCAGCTGGCACTGAGCCAGCTGGTGATGTCGAATTTAAATACGAGTGCTACTGCGCAACATCCAGTGGGTGTGAGAGCAGATGAGTCAAATCAGACCTGACAGCTGAAAGTGAGAAATGCTCCCTTGTGCTTTTGCAAGTGTCAGTGTCTCATTTACACAGAGGGCAGCTCCTCGGAGCGGGGACTGTGCGTTTGGGGCTCTGGGTGCAGGGCTGAGCACAGCAGTGGCCGTGGCTGGGACAGCCTGGGATGCTGTGGTGCAGGTATCTAATATCAGGGTGTTCTGGGGGTGTGTGACCCCTGGGTTTTGTGTTAGATAAGGCAGAATTCTTGAAACAAGCCTTTCCACAGCAATATGCTAGTTTTAAAAAACACAATTTGATAAACGTTTCCAGGATGAAATTTCGTCTTTGCTTGTGTACCAGATGAGGCAGGATTGGGTGCAGTTGAGGTGAAGGGAAGTGTTTATGTGTATCAATACATCATCTGCATTCATTTTTGTAGTGGTTGAAAAGGCTGAAAGCAGAGATTCTTTCCTTTGGTCGGATCCTAAATCAGTAGAGAAAACACTCTCAAGCTCAGAGGCAGAAGGGTCAAGTCCAGCTTTTCACAACAGATTCTAGCTGAAACAAAACCAAGACGTCCTCACCTTGGCCATGTCCATCTTCCCACTTGCAGCTGGACTTTTTTTAGCTGCAGTGTGAACTCTCCTGGGGCGGGACGGTGGGGTATTTTGAATGGTGGCTGTTGCTGTGCTGCCTAAAATGAGCAGTACAAGAATAGCCTGCTCCCCAAAAT
The DNA here is from genome assembly GCF_009769465.1 of Tauraco erythrolophus. Taxonomy (NCBI): domain Eukaryota; kingdom Metazoa; phylum Chordata; class Aves; order Musophagiformes; family Musophagidae; genus Tauraco; species Tauraco erythrolophus. Next base: position 2,434,792 of record NC_141484.1, read on the forward strand.
ATAAGTGGTCTTTGAGTTCTAAGTTTTATAAAAGCTCTTTTGCCTGTGGAGCACATGCCAGATGGAAAGTGCCCCTCTGATTTCCTCCAAACATGCATGCAGCTGTTACTGCTTCCCCCCTTTTTTTCTAATGAAATTTTTAGACCTCACCTGTTGACACATGCATTATAGAGTTGGGGTGTTTTTTTGGTGTGGGTGAGGTTTTTTCCTCCCTTGTTCTCCTAAAGGAAAATGACTTGAGATGTTTTGGAGAAATGACACAGGGTAGAAGCTGTGAAAATAACTTTGACATACTTTTAAGAGTGGGAAATTTCAGATACCGGCAAGCCTTTGTGCCCACAATACAGTGCCTGGCTGCAAAGAGTCTTTGTTTATAGCTTGTTTTATTTTGCAAGACAGAAGCTGGAAACTGCCCAGGTCTTAGGGGGAATACCAAGCATTTAGCTTGGACAGAAATAGAGCCGCAGCTTAGGACACACTGAAACAAATGGAAGACAAAGTGATGACCCAGATCTAAGTTATTAAGGGTAAATACATATTGACAAGATTGAGGATTAGGAAGAAGGTACTTACACGCCGAAGGAACTGTCTGTGCACTGTGGTCTGAGCAGAGTTTACTCTGCAATCTGCAGCTTTCTCAGAGTAGTTGTTTTTTTTTTTAATTATTAAAAGGAAGATCAGCAGCTCAAAGGGAAAAAACCTACTTCTGTCTCCCAGCACCTACTAATTGTGAATGCAACTTAACTGGTGCACTGAAACATCAGGAGAAATGTGGCAGGAAGATGTCTCTGCTGCTCCACTGCGACAGCCGGGCTTGTCCCACGTAAGGATCTGGCTCGTGGCGATGTCATGGCTTACGTACATCTCCTTCTTTGCAAGAGACTTCGTTGCTCAGTTCACCTTGAGGTGCCCCTTTCCCTGTGGCTCGCAGCCCTGTCTGCTCATAGGCTTAACAGCTCCTCCTGTGTCTGGTGATGCTATTAAGAATGACCTGGGAAAGAGGAAAAATAGAGATTCCTAAAATAGGGGTTGAGGGAGGACAAGAGATTTTCATTAACTGTTTTAAGAACATGGGCCCTATCTAAAGGTGGTAGCAGAAAAAAGGGATTTAGGAAGCAGGTGAAAAAGTGTTCTGGGAGGAAAAGATGATTGTGGCTGAGCTGATCTTTCACATCTTGGAGCTGGTTGATGTCTCTAGCCGAGTGCAAAGACTGAGTGTTGAGCAAATAACATGACTCAGTTTAGCTGCTGGTTGATGCTCGTCATTTTCTTTTAATGGGTCGTATGGACCCACGGGTAAAATCAGATGTGATGCAGCCTGTGCTCTGCTTCCCTGTTGCACCTGGATGATTAGGCATACTTTTATTGGGATATCAGCACGGTTTGCTCTCGTGGCACATTGACAGTCCTGACTCATACAACAGATGTCAACAAAAATCTGATTCCTGCAACTGTCAAATCATTTCGCTGTGGAAAACCATATTGGGGAATATGTCTGAGGGGGCTCTAAACATACATTATTTCCTTAGGTACAGCTTAGGTGTTTGGAAATGGTGTCAGATGAGCGAGGAAACCTCAATTCATTCTCAGCTGGATTATCTGACAATACCCTGGGTCAAGAAGCACGTTGGTTTAGAGAAAGCCTCATGACATTGTTAGGGCTATATTTAAGACAGTTTAAATGCTTAAGGATGCAGACAGATCCTTAGGTGCTCCTGAAAATCCCAACAGGCATCCTTAGAAGAGGTGTAGAAATGTCTCAGTGTTTTGTTTGCCTGGTAGGTCTGGGAAAAAGGAAAGAACAAGGGAAAACTCTTCACTTTGTGTCATGCAAACCTGATTTTGTGTCAGTTTCCAGCAATGCAGAAAGACCAAAGTTTATTAATTCTGCAGCAGAAATGGACCATTTGACCCAAAGTGAACAGTCTTTCAGACTGAAGTGATGATTTATTTGTGTTGTAGTGGTTTGTTGGGTTTTTGGAGAGAAATAATTTTAGTAATATTGAAACAAAACTTGAAACTATTCTGAAGTTAAAATGCCTAGAGATGAATTTCAAACAAATTTCAAATAAGCTTGCAATACTCTTTGCTTTGCATCAACATTTAAACTTACTTTATGAAATCTGAGGTCTTATTCCACCGGTTTTTATCATGTGCTACAGAGTGCATTAGATCTTTGTTAGCATTATTGTTTGTTTTCACAATACTAAATGGATACAAATTATCATCCTGAAGACCCACAAACCTCTAGAGGAAAGAGGCTGAGAATCCTAAAGATGAATTTCCAAAAATGAATCTGTAACAGAATAACCCCACCTGACTCACTCTGCTGAGATCAATACCCAAACAACACTGCTTCTCCAAACTGTTTTTTTCAGTTAATATTTCTTTGTGGTTTCTATTTGTTTGTCAAATATTCTTCAGAATTTGCCCTGTGACTTGCAAGCTCTTCGTGCTTTAAATTGCTGGATAGATAGAGCCTGGGGGCCTCTGGTATTTGAAATTTGATGTATGAGCTATTCCCCAAAGGTTTGTCTCCATTTGCAAGTAGCTCCGTGCCCAGGGATGAAGTGTTCTGGAGGTTGCAGTGCTATGGGACATGCAGCTATTTTCATACCCACAAACAGAGGGTATTTTCACAGGAGAACAAGAGGAAGTTATTGTTGCAGCTTACCTTGAATAGACAAAGGGGAAATCACCAGCAATCCCAGCGCAAGCTCCTGCTCCTCCAACATCCAACCATCGCAGGAGCTTCTGGGGCTTAAAACAAACACGTAGGTCTGCTCTATTGTTCCTTGGTTTTCTATAGCCCTTGCTTGTTTAAAAACGGTTTAGAAAGGCTGCTAGCATGGAGCCAGGCTTTGTGTTGTTCTTTGTGTGTGTTATTTTGAACTCGACTCAGATCAAGTTGTGAGGATTTAAAAAAAAAAAAAAAATAATTAAAATCCATCCTTATTTTCTTGCTTGGGGGAGGGGTTGTTGTTGCAGTTTTTAGTCAGCTTCCTGTGTTTACTTTCCAGCCTGCTCTGGTGGTGTGCTGACTTCTGGTGTTTACTGGTTTTAACAGCTGCAAACCTCCAGGAAGGTCCTACCAGCTCTTCCTGTGCGTTTCTGAAGGGAACCCCCAAAGCCCCTTCCAGCCCAGAGCTGCAGCGGGCAGAATGTGAAATGGGTCAGAACCCTCCTGCTCCCCTTTCCTTGCTGGTCTTGACCAAGTCCATAAAAGATTATTGCAAATAGATTCACCAGCTTCCTGGAAAATGACTCAAAGTCCTTTCAGACACTCAGCTGACACAGATACCTGAAACTAGAGATACTCTCCACCCAGTGAGACAGTCTGGGTTTGTCGTATCCAATGTGCTTGATAAGGACCTGGTGCTTTTGGACACTGCCATGTATTCTGCTGAAGTCAATTATAAAGGGTTATCCCAAGCACTGACACATCCCAAATATCCTTTCGGTACAGCCTGCAGACAGCAGCATCTGCCTGACGTGAACTCATTCACTTGAAGCATCTTTCAGACGCGCTTTTCATTCCCTTCTCTAAAAATTAAGTTGTTATAGTGTCTTTTATGGGCAGATCAACACGTGTGCATGACCTTGCTCTGACACACACAAAAGGCAAGACATTTTCCCTGCAAGACAGCATTCCCAAGTGCTGTCAGAAGCCCCATGCACGTACATGGCAAGGTACCATGTACACCGTAGCTCAGCACCTTCTTACCTGCAATTTAGTCCTTGATCAGGACTGTGAGGTGGATGCTGATGCTACCACATATTTAAAGCTGGACCTAAAACGTGTTTATTTCCTATGCTGCTCTGGCTGAGCAAAAGTTTTGCCAGTCTGGATTGTTTAAGGGCTGTAAAGCAGCTCTGAAGCCTACTATAAAGGCGGGGGGGGGTGCAGAAAAAAAGCAGTTTGCATTGTCTCTGCTCCGATGCCTTTTGCTGGGGAAGCAGCACCACCTACCACCTACTCCCACCTGACAGCTGGGGGGTTATTAACTTCCTTGGCAGAGCTGGGGGCTGGTATTGCTGTACTTGGCTCTCATCCTCCTGGTTGTGCTTTCTTTACAGTTAAAATTATTCTTTCTGAAGCATAAGTGAACTCCTCTAGCGTTTTTGAAAGAGGTGAGCAAACATACAGGATGGGATTTTCAGGAAAAAAAACACCCCTAAAATGTAGACTAGAGTTATATTTCGCTTGTTTTAAGTGATGTCAGCATAGCCAAAGGGATAACTGCCTGTTCTTTGCTTGAACCAGTGTAAGGGTGTTTTTATCAGTGTAGCTTGTTCCAGTTTGCCAAAGCAAAATAAGAGATGTTGTAAATGTAAAGGATTCTCATCAGTTTTTCTGTGGCTGGGGGAAAAAGCCATACTCCTGCCTTGTCCAGTTACTTGCAAAGCACTGAAACTTAAGAGGCCCGAGGCAGTAGGGCACCACGTGTTACTGAAATGCCCATCAAAAGTTTTATTTTCCAAATTTCCTTTTGTTTACTGAAGAGTGTGAATAACCAGCAAAAGCAGTGTTAAAGCGCTGTGTCCCTGGAAGACATGAGAGATGAGTGTCATCAAACAAAACCAGGAAAGAGGGAGAGGAAGGGCAGTGTTGTGAAGGACAGGAAGATGGATATTAAAAACAAGGAAAGCATAAGAAGGATGGACACATCAGACTGAAATAGCACACGTGAGAAAACTCTCCCAGCAGCAGCTACGTCGTGCCTTGAAATGAAAGATGGAGGCAGGAGGAGTGGGGGATGGAAAACTGGCGTGAGACCCTTCATTTAGTCCCTGTGTAGAACTAGCTTAAAAAGGAAGAAAATGGAAATCTTTTGCTATAAAAACCTGAAAGCCAAAGTTCTGAGACAGAAAAGAGGCAGAGAGAATGTTACTGTAAGCCATCATGGTTTATCTCCTGCAGGTATTCTGGGGTCTGTGGTTTCTGTGCCTCAAAGGCTTTTCTTCTACTGCTACTGACAGTGAGGAATTTAAAAAACACATAAGATGCTGCATTAGTTAATATTTTGTTTTATCTTTTTGGTTGTATTTTGGTTTTTTTAACTGTTTTATCAGAAGGGGGCAAGGTGACAAAGAATGATCAAATGCTTGTCTTTGGCTCATCAGAATCATGTAATTAAGCTATCTTCTTGTTACTAAAACACTTTGGGCTGGACCCTATGTGTTCTGGGCAGTTATGCCTTGCAAAGAATTAAACTGCTGATTTTGCAGGATAAAATGAAAATGCTGAGTGCAGCCTAAGTACACAGAAGTGGTTCGGATTTTTTTGTGTAGAAGACAAAACGTAAATAGTGCTATGGGAATTCTCTGGTGTGTATAAACTCACCTATTGAAAGACTGCTCTATCTTTGAGATCTAGATTTGGATTAATTGTAATGTTTATCAGAGCAATGACATTCAAATTCTTTTTTTTAGATCTTCGATTACTATTTTTTAGTCATTCGCTCATAAATCCCCCGATCTAGGACCATTATACATTGTGCTTTGGCTCAGGACCATAGAAAACAATGGCTTAAATCCCATACATGCTTTGGCATCCACTCAATATCTAGTATGTTCATTTATGCTAAATTTACTTCTGTTTTCAGTATTTCCAGTGTGCCCTAACCCTTCTGACCTACAATCTGCTGTAAATCCCTTTTACTACTCACTGACACGTGACTTTATAAATCACGCACAGGGCACTGAGATGATCCTGTAACTGAACCTGGTATTTAGACTACAATTGAAAGGTCGTAATTTTGGGCATGTTTCAAAGGCAGAGCTTGCAACAGCAGTTAGCACATGATTCAATCTTTGACCTTAAAAGCAAAAGGAAACCAAGGTTCCTGCCCCCTCCCAGTACTACGCACACATTTTATTTAAAGTAGTGCATTCAGCAGATGGATGAAGCAATTTGAATGATTCATTCCTCAGAACCCCCATCTTGGAAATATCTGGCACCAGCAGATGCTGTGATGCTCTGAAACTCAGAGGAGCCTATGGGTGCATGGATTCAGCTGCTCCCTGAATCCTTTCCCAGAGGAGAGAGAGACTCCATGTGTTTTCATACCATGTTTTGCTCAGTGAAAACCTCAGATATTTTGCTACAACTGGAGCAAAACTGCAAATCTGAGGCACTGTATCCATAAGGCAAGGTTTCCTCATGATTGTGGCTGTTTTGTATGAAACTGCTCGTCAAAGCGTCTTAGAGATTTGGGGTAAAATAGGCAAGTTCAGCTTCCTGTTGGAATCCATGGGAAAGTCCCCATTAGCTGCCTTGTATCAGTCACAAATCAAAGCCTATCCTAATTATTAGTCTTATTATATTATTGGATAGGACTTATTTTGCTGTCTGTCCCTAAGGCAGGTGATGTAAGTCAGATCATGGGAAAACTGGAAGCACCTTTTTATCTCTGGACTCTAAAAAGAGACTAGGAAAAGACTCATGTTGGAGGCATTTCCAATGTAGATGCCTACAGTTAGGGAAGATGAACCCACCTTTTGTGCCTGAGGCAGATCCGCTAATGTCTACTGAATACTGCTATTGATTGTGCTCAGCACCCAGTGGGCTTTCTCTCTTGCTGTGTAGACAGTCTCAGTGACTTCTGGTGCTGGATGGGACCCCAGCAAGCCAACTTGTGTGTTTTGCAGGTCTAAACTTCCCATTTCATCCAGTCTGTGTTTTCTCTGCTCATCTGCTGGCTCACCCCATCATTCCCAACCAGCTGAGAGGCTGATTACTTGCAGAAACTGGTTTGTTATCAGTGCAGGAATATGAAACATTGCGTGTGTGTGTCAAAAACTATTCTAGAGTGAACCCATCCATAGCATGTCATTCTGTGAGTAAAAATATTTGTGCTGCTCTTCCCATCAACCGCTTAGCAAGGCTGTTCTTTACTACTTGCCTTGCCTTAGTACCAAATAAAAATTTGTCTTGCTTTTTAAGCCCATGGTTTTGGATACACTTATGTTCACTCTTCAGGAGAAGCAGACTGCAAAGTTGTAGGTAAATGCAAAGAAAACCCAATCCATTTGCAAAAACAGCAGCTATAAAAACAAAAAAAATACAAACCTCTAAAAACTCAGAGCTTTTCTCTTGGCAACTTTAGAAATAAGACTGCTGCTCATAACATTGCATAACATGAGAGAACATTACTCACTACGAAGTGATGTAATGTGACATCTGGTATTTGGAAACTCCAGCTATACACTAACTATACGTTGCCTCGACTTGTTACAGTACTTGCAAGATACTCTGTGCGTGGAAAGCACATAAGGACTGAACACCTTCTGCTGGCACCGGCTTTTCTTGTCTTTTCTTGCCTGATTTTATCCAATTTCCAGATACCCAATTTCCAGGCACAGTCCTCCTGCAGATGCATCCATGCCAAAAGCCACGGCGGTTAGAAAAGGCAAACAGCAGCACGTCAGATGGGCGCAGAGCATGGCCTTGGGTGAAGGCCTCAGCAGGATGTTCTTCTGTATGGAAATTGCAGCATATAGGAAGAATTCATAGATTCTTCATCTACAATATCAGTTTTATGGATAGTACACTTTTTTAAGGCGTATCTTGAAGTTTTGATGAACACTTGATGTCCCCCGCTGGGCAGTGGCTGGCCGTACAACTTCTGCTGATTGCTCACCCAAAAAGGCACAAGGTCTGTGTTTACACTATGCCGTACAAATTAGTTTCTTCTTAATTTAGTTATCATTTAAGAGCTACCTTCAATTCCAGGTACACCTGCTCTCTTTTCTGGAAACCTGCAAGTTTAACATGCAGTCCACAGGCTGCTCATGAGACAGACCTTATGTACAGAAGCTGGGGTCAAAGAAAAGACATAATGCAAATATAGCTGAGGCTTTCCAAAGTGTTCACACTAGGCTAAGCTTTCCCCCTGGAAGCACCAGGACAGCAATGAAATCTGAGCTGGCTGTGCAGAAATGAGAGCTCTGTGCTCTTGCAGCGTTTGCTCCCTGCCTCGGTCTGCACCGTCCCTCCTGCTCCTCCATCACTTTGATTGATTTCCCCTATGAAACATGAGCTGAGGATCTCCCATTTTCTATTTTTATTCCAGTTTTAGATCACTCTCTGTTTCCAGAAGGCTTTACCTCCCAGACTGTATTACAAATACCTTTCATGCTCTCTTCTCACCTCCTTCCCTCTCATCCAAATCATTTTTATCCTCTCAGAAAAAGAGAGATCCTCTTTCTGCCTTGACCCTGAGTGAGCGTGGCTGGCCCAGCTCCTCCAGGTCCTGTGGTTGCCACGTGAGTTGCTGTGGGTCCAGCTGACCACTGCAGACCTTTTACCTCTGCCTGTGTTTGTTGGTTTGTCTCTTGGGCACCACTGGGAAGACAACACCCGGCTAACGGCAGGAACTGCAGGAAAACTCTGCCTTTAATGTTGTGCCCATCCTTCGCCTATCACCTTGAAGACTGCAAGGAAGACGAAAAGGCAGGAAAAAAACCAACCCAACAAACCTCCTTAAAACTTTCTTGGTTGACAAACTGCACCCTGGAAGGTATAAACTCAATTGCAATCTGCTCTTGTTCAGCCAGAAACGGTGACTGTGGGACAAAGTTTTAGGATGATGAGGCTGGAATGAGTGCAGGTTTAAAAGGCTCCTTCCCACATGCCCAAGTTTCACCTGTTATTAGTGTGATAGCTTTAGTGGTCCATCTAAAGGGAATGTGACCCAAACTTAGGATGACAAAGTTCTTGTTGTCCTTTCCTGCACAGCCCATTACCAACAGCTGCTACCAAAAATTCTGAGGCTGGGGCATTTTGTATCATGCCTTTGAATTTAGGGATCATCAACCTGTAACTGTCACCAGTTTCTAGAAGCATTCAAAGTTTGTTGTTTTAGTGTTTTCTAATATTTCTATATTTGTTCCTTCTCTCTTTTGGACAGCACCTGACACTTCTAGAAAGATTATTTGTAAACATAAAGTTGTGTATGTTCATGCACACTTTAATATAAAACCAATAATAAATCACTTCAGATTCTAAGAGGCTTTTCTTCTCAGAAATTAGTTATCTGAAAATAAGTATCTTATTGGCATCTGTGTCAAGTGACATGTCAACAAACCAGCTCCCTTCTCTTGTTAGCAGATTATGTTTCTGTTCTTCAATAGATGCTAATTAATACAGATGCCTTGTGTTTTTGTTAGTTATAAATAGCTTAAGTGGGCGGTAGGCAATTGGGTCTTCCTTGCCACATAACTTTTATGTCTAAGCTGCTGCACAGTAAGTATTTAGTATGTGATTGGTAGGAAGGACCACAGTGAAGACCATAGTAGGATAGATAAAAACAACCAGCCAAACTACTCGGAGCTGTAAAAGGCTTGGCAGGTCACCTGCTGTATTTCCCCTACTGACAGTGCTCAATTGTTCCCTGTGCTATTGCCTAACAAACTTCATTAAAAAGGAGTATTTCCAGGGATCGATTCAAGTGTTTATCTTGATATTTGCTGTGGGTGTAAAAAAAAAAAAAGGAAAGTTCATAGCAGTGCATGTTAGGTGAGTGCAAAGAGCTGTGAGGTCTGAGATGCACCAGTTTGCCGTGTCTTTCTTTTTTTTCAATATTTTGTTTTATTATGAACTTTCTCTTAATGTCTATCTTTAACCCACCACTTTGGACCTCTAGGACCAGTTTACAATTGGTGATAACCATGACATTCTATTTAGGTTACTTCCTAGGGTAGATGCATATGGATTTAGATTGGAATTAATTTCATGCATATAGGGTGGATTTTTTCTGTCCCTTCTATCCAGATCTAAGTCTGTATAGAATTCGTTCTTGATTTCTGATTCACCTCTAAAGGAAAGGAGGAGGAGGCCACCACTCTTGCAGGAAATGGGTGCTGATTTTTCTTTACTTAATTTGTACTACTAAATATACAGAAGATTCAGATTATTTACTATCAATCTATTATTCCTGATTAAAGCACTTTAGCCGGTGAGAACAAAGATTATTTTACCTACAGGGCAGAAATTGATAGAAAAAAAGACAACATCATTGCAAATATTCCATTATGTCCTTTAGATGTGACTGATGGAATTTTAATTAAAAGATTATGTTAATGGAGGCATTTTGAATAAAAACCAATTATTTAAAGCTCTATTTTGTTTTCCCACTTCTAAAATAAATGAACTGTCCAGCACATTGCATTTTATGAACATCCTGTCCACCATGTACGTGCACGCAGGCGTTGGTGCTCTTGCGTAGAGGGGGTTTGCTGCAACCAGGTGCCACCTGCTCCCAGCTCCCAGCAGCACTGAGGAGCAGTTAACTGCAGGTGAGGCAGAATCACAGTGTGTCCACTGCCTCCAGGCAGCTCCCAAATAGCTGAAACTATGCCAGCAAACATGCTGGGATTGGAGTTTGAGAAAAATGGCTTAACATGGTCAAAATCGGTCAGAGGGGGAAGGGACAGCAGGTGAGAGAGAAGAAAAAACTTCCATTGGCAGCCTTTGAACTTACAATTATTCTTAGAGTCACTGTCTGGGGGCAGAGGAGGGTGAACTTTAGCGCTTTGCCTAAAGAAATTCAAGAAAAAACGCTCTCTGGATGCCCCTTTGAATCATCAGATCAGCTCCCCAGAGGAGTTTAAGTGCTTTGTGGAGCTCCATGAGAGTTGGGCACCTTGAGTGTCCTCATCGTGGGGACGTGTAGAGGTCAGTGGAGGAGAGGGGTGCAGTGCATGGAGCACGGGGTGGGAGTTACAAGAAAGGAGCTTGGAAACAAAGAGGGGAAGCAGAAATCCAGAGCTCTGACAGTCACTTGGACTGAGGCTGGGAAGTCATACATAATCCTTTTGAAGACCAGCCTTCCAAAGAAGCCATTGTTTGAGTCCTGGCATGACTCATGCCCATACTTCTATGGAAGAGTTTCTCTAATCATTTGAGGTTGTGGGACTGTGATTTAATTATTGTGAATTCTACTGCTAAATAGTCTTGAGCATCAAGGGGCAGAAGATAGCTCAGCTGCAGCATGCAGTCTTAAATCTCTGCATGTCTGTATGCTCTCATAAAGAGTTTGAGGTTTTTCTACCTCAAAACACAGGTTCATATTGAGATAATCACGAAAAGTGAGAACCAAACCAACTCTTTGGGAAAGCATTTTTAAGGAATGCTGCCAACTAGTATCTACTGGCCTTTGCTTAGTAGGTGATTTTTTTTTTTGACATGTACTGAGAGAGTGTTTTAATTAATGTTTAAAAAAAATGATTTTTCATGTTTTGGAAGGTCAAAAGGTGTTCAGATATCATAGAAATGGATATGGTGTAAGAGCCTAAAGAGACAGACAGGCATGTCAAAACACTTAGATACCACCATCCCCTTAGAGTAGCTATTTTCTTTCTGTTATCATCTTAAATAGAGGTATTGTAGAAATTAATCTCTTGTTCAGACATGCTCAAAAGATAAGGCAGAGGGTGGTGGTAGGCAATTCTTGTTCAGAGTGCCTTTTTTACATTTGGCCAAAGGAAGTGTAACGGCCTTACCCCGTTGCAGTCAGCCCTACAAATGGATGCTGTCACTTTTTACGAAGACGTGGCATTCACAGGCGTGAAAGGTTGATGAGATTGTTCTTTAGCCAGGCGTGGTGCAGGGCAGCTCACCTCTTCCATCTTGGAAGTGATAAAAGGAGAAAGCTTGCAATGGGAAAACCTTTTAAACTCGAGTTCTTGTACTTCTCTGTAGCAGAGACCATCAGTCATGCTGAACTTTTCTGAGAGCTCCCTAATGCACTTCACTTGAACTTTTAAACTGCTCGAGTCAGCTTTTGTTCAAGCCGAGACCCCCAGATCAAACTGGTTTTATATGAAAGAGGCTGGTTTACCACAGGGAATCTCATCTGTTTTACTGAACTTGCTTCGGAGCCTGCACATAAAGAAATAACCAGTTTTACTGTGCACAAAAGATGCCTTACACCAAATTCTGAGTGTGCCTGCATGCACATGACCCCCCCCACACACACATATGCTCCCCACTGCCTGGCCAAGCAGCTCCTCAATACACACACCCCCCCAAAAAAAGGCAAAATGTGTAGAAAGGAAAAATTCCTCTGATCCTGTTTCAGTGATCAGAAAGGCATAGTAAAGCTCTCATTTATGAAAATTAAAATTAATTTATTATATTTGAGCTTGCATTAGATGCATGATAGTAATAATAAGGCAGTATTATTAGGAGTGAATTTTTCTTTTAAAGAGTTGTGGGAGATGCTTTAAATTGGACCATGACTGTAAGTGAAAATTGAGCCCAGCTCCCAAACTCTTACAAAGAACCTGCACACCTACAGAAAAGAAATTTTATAAAGTTTAATATGTGATAAGAGACTTTTGACAGCTCGAATGCTCTTATAAGTGCTGAAAATAGATGATTTTCCAAAGATATTTCCCTCTCCAAGGCACTGCATCTGTTTAAACAGCTGAGGATATCAAGGGCTTGCAAATAAAAGGTTGAGTTTGCAGGTGCCTGTGACTGAAGGTGATTCAAAGGTTGGAAGTCAAGAATAGAAACAAGAGTATCTGGGTTCTGTGCTACGGGTGGCACGGTGGCTTCATCCATGGAACTACTTCTTCAGGGAAATGTTTTAAACCTGTCCTTCCTATCCTGGTTCATTTTTCCTATCTCCTTTTCCACCTTGTATCAGCACCAGCAGCTGTTTCAGTTGTGCCAGTGAAGCTGCCCCAAACAGGTCTGAGAAATGATCCTGGAGAAGGAGGAGAGCGAGTGCCAGGCTGACCCCATGGATCTTAACAGCTGGATCAGATCCAGCTGAATCCCAACAACTGGATTGGGGACTAATTCTGAACAGGTGGCAACAAATGGGACTGGAAAAGTCTCAAAATGCTATCAGAATAGTAATGTGCCCGGGTTGGCCCATTGGAATATAAATTATTCTCACCTCTGGAGTGCCTCGTGGATTTAGTACTTATCAGTAAGTCAGGTTTCCCAAGCAGTCAGAGCCCAGGGAAGGAAGGGAGCTGTGGAAGTACAAAATATCAGTATTACAGTAAATTGCAGAGAGGAAGCACGCTGTCATTTCCGTGTAAAAACAAATTGGAGCTGTGTGCTGACTGCCTGGTGGGTGGCGAGAGCAGCATCGATGCTGTCATCTGCAGCCTCCTGGAAAATAAAAATCCACATGGTTCAACTTCACGTTTCTCCCCAGCGCTAAACAATTAGGCTGGGTGGAGGCTGGTTTCAAACAGGCATAAATCTTTCTGCCCTCTGCTTGAATCTCACGCTGATAGGAATAAGTTTTCTTATCAGCCTCTGATGGTAAGAAACAAGGATCTAGATAAAGTTGTTTATTCCAGGCAGGTGTTGGCATGATGTGTGAAAACACACTGGGAGAGCAGATGTTCAGAAGCTGGCCGCTGCTGGCATTTGCTCAGGAGCAGGAGAAAGTATTTTCCCTTTTTTTGCCTGGCCTCGCTTTGCCTGTTATTTCCTACAAGCACCTCAACTTCTGCCTTCGTCGGTCGGAGCGAAGCACCGTCTCTCCTCTTCTGCACCATCTATTTTCAGAGCAGTTTTTGAACACTATCAACACACAAATGATAAATATTCCTCAGGATCTGAGAAAGCCTTCAACTGAATATAACAAATAGGGTTTAAGTACATGCTTAATAATCTCTTTGGCCGCACCAGTAACCACCAATCTCATGTAGGACAGTGTTGACAGCTCAGCTATTAGGTAACTTCTATCTCCTATATATCAGAGAAATCGCCTGGCACTTGCAGTCCCCTGGATACCAGTTTAGCAGGAACGGGCAATTAAGTTTCTTGAAGTCCCTATGGGTGGTTTGAGCGCGGTTGGCAGCGTGGGTCGCTGGAAAGTTGCTTGCAGCCAACCAGTCTCTCCCCAGATGCACCAAATTCATCTCTTTCGTCACTGGGACTCACTGGCAAAACAGAAGGACAGCTTTTGTGGACAACTTTGGGCTTTGCTTGGAGGTTTTTTTTCCAATTAATATTTCAGTAGAAGCTAGACAGGAAAAACACAATATGAGAAGGTTCTTTATCTTGATCAAATGTTTACCCTGTTAAATAACTAATTAAAAAAAATGAGCCGAGCTGCACGGTCTCATCTGTCTGCAAAGCGTTTGTAGTCTACAAACATAATAAGAGATAATCCAATGTCTACATGATCTTCCCTTTTAACCTTTCCATAAGGAAGTTTTTCCCATCCTGGCCATACCTGATGTGGATTCCTTCCGAGGGCAGCCCGTTGCACGCGGCATAAAGAAATGTTAGAAAGCACTTCATTAACCAATCTGAAATGAAAGCATTCAATCTTAATCCTGTCATCAGGGTTGCCTAATTAAAGGAATGGGCAGATTTATGGAGCTGCTATTTTTAACCAAGCCCCGGCACATCCAGTGCTTTGGCCTCTCGGCGCGGCGGAAGTGATGTCAGTGGTTGCCTGAGCGAACATGAATTATGTTTACAATATCCCAGGAGAACTTTTGTATTTTTCAACTCCCACAGAAAACTATCCTATTTAGCTTCAAATAGCAAACCTCAGGCAGGGCTCCAAGTGATTTACACAAGCTTTATTTTCCTTTCATATTTCATCTCACAATATCTCTTCCTGATTCCTTTTATTGCCGTAAAATCCTGATCTTTTGCAAGTCTAGTTGAAGGCAGCAGGATACATTTTCTTCCTGATCAGGCTGAAACAAATTTTAAGGATTCCTATTTGCCAGTGGTGACAGTATTTGGTCAAATGAGATTAGGAATGTGAGCGTGTGTGTGCTGGGACACCTGTAAACATACAAAAAGTGAATTTGGATCATAATAGATGGGGAAATTGTAGGAGAGAGCAGTCCCCCCTTGGCACTGTTGGCACCATCTCTGCCTCTCTCACCTCCTAGAGCCAAGGCTGTTTTGAGAAACTTCCTCGTAAACATCGTGTTCGTACAGTGAGGGATCTCCAGGAGCATCTATGAAACAGCCTCGGCCCCTTCCTTCCACCCTCTGTTTGAAAGTGTCGTCTTTAGTGGTGCTGCTGGGGGAGAAGTGGAGGGGGGAAGGTCCAAAAAAAAGGTTTCAAAATTCAGTTGTCTTCCAGTGAGTGATAGAAACAGTCTTGATTTCAAAGGGCAAAGAAACTCCCCCAAAAAATCAGACAAAAAAAACCCAAATCAAAACTAAAGAAAAGAAACCATTAATAAAATTTAGAGAGAACAAGAATTCAAGCGCAAAGTACTTTCAGTATTTTGTTCTTAACAGATATTGATGAAAATCTTTTAGCGTTGTCCCTATATTTAGCATCGCAATAAACGTTCTGCAGCCCCACACTGCCATCACTGCTCGTTTAAAAGCCTAATAGCTTGATTTATGACAGGTTTTCTTTCTAATGCCTCTGTTTTCATTCTCATGAATTATAGATCCAGCTCTATATACAGTGTTGGTAGCAGAGAAAAACTAATAACTTTACGAAGAGAAAAAAATAGGAGAGAAAACTGCACTGCGACAAAGGACAAATTTATTGATTAGAGGGAGGAAAAAAAGAAAAAAAGGTCCTTTCTGGATCTTGGCTTGCAACAAGTCCTCGAACCCTCTGTCAGATTCTGCCTTATTCATACTGGGGGAGAGGAGCCATTGACTTGAGTAGGAGTTTGGTTTCTTTCTTACTGCAGACCAAAGAGTAGGATAAATGAGCAGCTATCACAGGACTTAGTGGGCCAAATCCCTATTCTCTTGTCTAGCTGGGATGACCCCTCACTTTACTGTAATTTATCATGACCTCTCCCAAAGTAAATATTCTTTTGCAAATTCTGACCTGGACACTATCCACACCCACGGTTCAACATGTTTTACTACTATTGACCAGCATTTCACTGCTGTATCTGGACTCCTCCTTCCAGGGGACCTTACTAGCAAGAAATAACATTCCTTTTCTGGAATTCCTTCCCTCCTACGCTAGCTAGTAGAAGTGGGCAGATTTTTACATATTATAAACCAACGCGACACAAGTCTCACACCCAAAATACAGAGGAAGAATAAACTATTTAAGTAATTTTTACTCTTAAGTTTGGAGAGCAAAAATGCTGACAATTATCTAAATGTCTTCACTTATGTCTCTGCACTTCCACGAGACATTTCACTCTCTTCAAAATGAAATTTTGTGAATGGCATGGGGTTTTTTTGTTCAGCAGTATATATATTTGTGCCTTTTCATTTTCTTTTCTTAGATGGGGAATCTTGCCAAATGGTGCTTTTTCTCTTCCATATCTCCTACCTCTATATCCTCCTTTCACATTGGCTGACAGTCTGTTATGTCCATGTTCTGGCAGTTTCTTCTGCAAACTCCTCATTCCAGAAGGAAAGAATGCAAAGGCCAGATAGTCAAATGTTTCTTTGCAAATACTTTAAGCTACTTTCCCTCCTGTCAAACCATCCTAAAGTAAAAGTATTCTACACCTAAAGTCTGAAAAACTTTTACAAAGCAACACTTTCATAAAAAAGTATAAATCATTGTGGAGATAAGAACACAAATGAATAAAGTTGTATATACAATTGAACCACAGAGGTATGAATGTCTGGCAGATGGGACCAAAATACTATTTTCTAATTGTTTCCTCACACAGAAACCATCATCTTCTTCAAAGCCTGAGCAACTTACAGGAACATAGTTTATCACAGTGCCTGCTTCTGCCATGAGTAACTTTGCCATACTGACCTTCTGCCTAAATCCACTCAACATGGGCTGGAAAGTTCTACATTTTTTTCTTGCTATTTAATTCTCTCTGTCTTGTTGCTTTAGGGTGGCAGGATTATCACTATTGAATAACAAAAAAAATCATTCTATGATTCTATGAACACTATTGAATAACAAAAAAATGCAATGAGGAGAGGAAAAAAAAGATGGGGGCAGCTTTGAAAACCAAAATTTTAAAAAGAAAAAAAGCTAACTAATGCTGAAGAGCAAAGTTTTGCGTTGAAACTCATAAAATTCAGAAGGCAAGTGGTAGACTTCTGTCCAGGAGTTATTGCAGTATATGGACACAAACACAGAGCCTTAAAGCGAGGGTGGGTTGAAGAATCCTTCTGGAGTAAATACACAGGTTCCTACAAGTCGAGGGAGCTCAGGGAACCAGCCTTCACTGCTTCCAGCCCCTGGTTTGTTCTGGAGGGCAGCAGTAACAGTCCCAGAACAAAGAAAGAAATCTTACCGAGATTTCCATGAGCCTCCTTCATCCAACATTGCTGAATATTAGTTCACACCAGCCCATACTGTGCCTGTGGAAATAGTAAATTAACACGGAATGGAGTGAATTTGATGCTGAATGTCCCTTTTTTGTTAGTGCTCTACGAAGCTACATAGCATCCAAGCAGCAACACGGCATCTCTGAGCAAGATTCCTCAAATTACTTGATGTGGATTGATAGTTCTTTCTTTCTCAGTAGCAAATATTTTGAGGTGGTTCCTGTTTCAGCAGTAAATCACGTTTGTCAAGTGTGGGTTGTCTTCTGAAGAGCAGCAGGTGATTATCTTTACAAGGAACGTGTTGCCACTTGTGTAGATGTTTCAATGATTTGGGGGATGCCAGGTGAGCTACCTGCCAGGAGCTGAGGGACAGGTCTGAAGCTGCTGCGGTTCATTTCTCTCCGGCACACGCTGATGACACTGAGAGGCTGCCAGGAGTTTGGTGGGACAGTGGACAGTGGCAAATATTGACCAATTCTTGATGCTTGAAATGGAGTTTCTGAAAGGTGGAAACATACACAGGGTTCCACCGGTTCCTTATAAGGGAAGAAGAAAGCCTAAAAAACTGTATTTTTGAGAAAGGCAGAAGCATTTGGTCTATCAAAGCCTTGCGGAACTCTCTTATAGAGGAGGGAAGCTGTGCTCAAAGGCAGCCCCTGCGGCTCGGCGGAGGCAGCTGTCAAAGCGACAGCCCTTTCCCAGCTGCCGGGGAAAGCCACCTCCATGAGCACCGTGGTTGCCCCTCCACTGCCTCCCCAGGGACCTCAGCTGGGCCCGTGGCACCTTCTCAGCTTGGACCCAGCTGCGTCCACCCACCAGCTCTGTCCGAGGAGCTGCTTGTCGTTAGTTTGGCAGCATGTGTCTACAGGAGACAATGAATGGCTAGAGAACAAATAAACTGACAATGTCAGAGATGTTATTGGATGAGAAAACTGATATTTGAGATGAGTTAAATTTAATTACGATTGTTTAAAATTCTTTCTATGTCTTTTCTATGTTTTCTCCTCTGGTTCTCCACCACCACCACCCGTGTTCCTAGGGCTTTCAAATTGCCGCACTGGGATGAGCTTGGCAGCAGAGGCTGCCTGGGAATTGCCAGTGCTGGAAGCCCTCAGATCCCCAGAAGCTGATCACGAATCCAGGCATGGTTCCATTGGAAACCAGTCTTTGATTCACCAAAAGCTTGACATAGCCAAGATACATCAACATCAGATGAAACAATTTTGGGTTCTGCGGAAAAAGAATGACTTCCAAAAATATTCAAACCCGCTCTAACCACTGCATCTTCAACAGTGATGAGCTGCTACCTCTTAATCAACCCTAAGAATAGCTAGATTAGATATTTTGCTCCATTTTGAACAAATTATGGTATCCTTAAACAAATACTTGCGGGTGGTTAAATTAGTCTTTACAAATGTACAAACTAATTTGGGTTAATTGTCAGTTAAGCAGCTTAGAAAACGAAGCTTAGGCATTTCTCATGAAATGCATGTAACAAAATCAGAAAGACAAGACACTTCTCATGTTTTTAAGGTAAAAGAATAATAAAACTAAGTAGGCATTAAGGAACTTTTAGACTACTTTTGCACATCATCAAAGGAATGGCAAGAAGAAAGAGATATAGTGTCCCTCGTTTCTCCTGTAAAGCAAAATCTTAATGATTACTTACTATTCTTAGAACTGGACCTCTCGATAGCATCAGCTGTAGTAAGCACTGATGTATGCGTGACTGACTAATTTGAGGGAGCAGAGTGAAAGAAAGATGGAGTGAAGGAGATTTTCAGGACTATTTTCAAAAGAGATTATTGATATCCAGCTTCAATTTGATAGGCGCTTCTATGGGTTTGGAGATGATTGTCTTGAAACCTGTCCTCTCTAAAGGAAGCAATAACATGTTATGTTACTCTCTAGCTCCAGCTTCCTTTACCCCTTTTTATATTCAAGGCCAGGTTGGATGAGGCTTTGAGCATCCTGATGTAGTGGAGGGTGTCCCTGCCCATGGCAGGGGGGTTGAAACTAGATGATCTCTGAGATCCCTTCCAACCCTAACTGTTGTATGATTCCATATGGAAATGATGGGCGTGTTCATTCTGAAGGTAATACCAAAGTGCCACAGGGCAGGCTAAGTTCCTTCACCATTGGCACGTCTCTACATTGTCAAAATGAGGCATCTAGTCCTGCACCTGCTGCTCTTGGGGAGAACATCACCTGGGAGACCATGGGCTTCACCCAAATAAGTGACATAAAAATCCAGCTGTTGCAGGGAATGATGGAGGTGGTTCAGTAGGTGGCACTACTCCCTTTGAGTCAGGACCAACATGCACGTGTGAAGTTGGGGAGCTCTGTGCTGTAGCATCTGGCATCCTTTGGCTGTCACGTTAGAAAGGTTCTCCTTGCTCATGAAGTAGAACATCATTAAAGATGCCATGGCGTGTTTCACAAGACTATACTCAGCAAGGTCAGTGCACCGAGCAAACCTCATTACCTCTGCCTCTCAGAATTTCTGTTTCCATGAGAGAAGGTGATTTCCTTCTTGTCAGATGCGACTGCTAGTTGCATTTAACATATTCAACCTTCTGTACTAGAAGCTGTCTGCGTTTCAGTGGGAGGGTGTAGCTGAAATTGTGTGTTTTTGTAGAATAATTGGATGCTTTTCAGGAGGGCAGTGGATCAACGTCAATCAGTTTTACTGTGTTTCTCAAGCTGCTTTGTACACAGCACATGAAGCCAGCGTTTGTGTTGGATGGAAATCCGTGGGTGGTGATATGAGCAGAGACCTCGTTAGCAGGAACTGATTGCAAAGGTCTGAGTTAGTTGAAGTGTGATTCTGTTGTATCGGGGTGAATTATGTGTGAAAGACTCAAATCAGT
Organism: Tauraco erythrolophus; assembly: GCF_009769465.1. Lineage (NCBI taxonomy): Eukaryota > Metazoa > Chordata > Aves > Musophagiformes > Musophagidae > Tauraco > Tauraco erythrolophus. The sequence goes on from NC_141484.1 coordinate 2,454,886, forward strand.
CCTAGAGCCTGTTTGGAGACATCTCCCCAGGAGACAGAAGTGGCAGTGTCGTGGTGAGTTTAGGAGGGCTGGTACACTCCCTGTTAGCCATGTACAGGGAGAACAAATTCAAACTGCAACAGAGAAGATGTACTATTAACAGTAGGATTACTCTTATGAGATTATTTATCCTTGAAATGAGGGCTCTGAAGTAAGAATTACATAACTACATCTGGAGGTAAGAAAACCAACTGTTTAAGCTAAAGGAAGTGTTAGGAGAAGAACAATTGGCACTAGAAGGATAACGGGTATAATTAGGCTGGACATCAGATAACTTCTAATAATCTAAGCATGATGAGTCTGGAACCACCTTCCATTGGGAACATTAGGAGCACAGAGACTGGGAGTTTTTAAGATAGAAATTAATCAGCTTACAAAACAGTTTATATGATGTAGCTGCTGAACGCAAAACCACTTTTCAGCCCATTTTTGTGGTCATACTCAAACAAGTAAGTAAGATTAGCTTCCTAAGTACATTACCACACCACTCATGCCCTCTTGCTATGTCTCCATCTGCTTATTTCTTGAACCTGTGATTTTGTCTGGCGCGTGTGGTATGCTTTGTACTGCGTGGTACCTCTAATCCTGCTTCTTTTTGAATCACACTTGATGCTGGGTTTGTGTAATGCACTACTGATGTGGAAAAGAATGAATGCACATCTTACACAAAAGCAAAGGAAGGCTCCTGTTTCAGGAATGCACTGGCAGTAATCCACCAGACAAAGATTTAACTTGCAACCACAAGAATGGACATAAATGGTGACTGGTTGCCCTCCTGAAAGAGCCCAGGAATGCCACTGGTCCTCCAAGTTGGTGCTCACCCCAGACGATACCCATTACACATCTCTGCGTTTCATGTGTGAATCTACCCAAAACACAAGTCTTTGTTCTAGAAAATTTGTATGAAACAGGTTTTTACTACCCACCCTTCCACCCCCCCAAAAGCCTCTTAAGCCCCATACCTTCTCCTGATATGTATTATTGCCTGAGGTTGGTGATAACTGGCATACTGGTGGGCAGGTGTTTGCTCCTCTGAATATTAAGGCGAGAGATTGAGGAGTGAATGGACACAGCAGTGTCTCTGCATTGGCCTTTTCCAGGAGGGTCCTCCCTTGCTTTTGAGTCTGTCTCAGGAGTATCATGCACGGCTGACATCTCCAGCTAAATTCTGTTGTTCAGAATGCTTTATGAAAACTATTGTTAAAAAAAAAAAACCACTCAGGTTGCTTATTTTCAAGTTTGTGGAGATAGCGAAGGTAGAGTTAGTGCTAGGTTCAGTCTGAGAGAAGATGCAACTACAACTCAGAAAATAAAAACTGTCTATGTCCTCTCTATTGCACAGCCTGAAGAGTCCAAATTTCAGCAGTTTTTCCTTCTGTTTTTCCAGAACCCACTGGAGATTTTTTTAATTTGTTTTCTTAAAATATTCATAATAATTCGTCCCTCTTCAGATGCAGGAAGGATGATGTTTCAGCTCCTGCTAAAAACCAGCCAGCAGAGCAGTGGTGAGAGCATTTATCCTCTGTATTCCGGTCTACTGGTAGGCTCTTTGGATCCACAAAGACTGAACTTGATGCTGCTTTGTGTTTTTACTGTGGGAACGCATGGGCCATGAATCAATGGAACTGCAGTCTAATTTTATGATCTCCTGGGGAGCCTGAAATGCTTTTGTCTCTGTGATCAAACCCCTTTTCTTTGTCAGCAAAGCAGTCTAGTTGCTGGAGACTGTATCATGTTCAAACAGTGCTGTGCAGGAAGCAAATGGGAAGTGTAGTAGCGGTGGGAATATAACCCTACCTGCCAACAGATCTCGTTGTGGACTGTATGTAAACTGAATTGTCCAAAACTGAGTGTCTTTACAAGGAAGGAAGATCTAAATGTTAAGCAGTTAATCACAAAAACATGCTCGTGTTTGTTTGGATTTGGGTTAGCATAGACTTTAGAGGTCAGATCCAATGGTGTTGGCCATATGGCAAATTATTGTTGTTTCTAGGGTGCTTGAACAGTGTGACCAGTTCAAAGACTTCGCAGCACACCTCATCGAGCGGTTGCCAGTGCTGGTGCAGCTGGAGCGAAAAGACGTGGCAAAGCAAGAACAGGAACTTGGGAAGTGGGTCCCTGGCTTTACCCACCGTTAGGAAGCGTTTTGTCAAGTGTCACGGAAGTTGTCCGTGCCTTTATTTTCTCCACTTTAAAAGCAGGCTTGTAACGTTGACCTCACGCCGTATGAATTAATTAATTCTTATTGATAAAGCACTTTGCCTGTTGACAGGCACTGAAGGAGTGTCCAGTGATGATGATGCTGTTGTGGCTCCTCTGGTTTGTCGTTTCTTGTCACTGTAGCCTAGTGAAGCCTAAGAGACAGGGATGAAAAGGAATATGAACTCGGAGCAGGGAGTCATTATTGGCAGCAATGAGCTTGAAGACTATTTCAAAATTATTTTTCTGATGTTATTTAATATTTCAAATACATTTGTACTCATTCAAATCATCATAGGCTAAAGAATTCAAACAGCGTTTTGGACACAGCCAGGCAGGCATCTGTAGCTTTTTTGCCTCCAAGCCTCTCTCTAGTAGTAACAGGCTTTGGGGGCAACTCTGGGGAACCAACCGTTGGGCAGCGTTATCTCCAGGCCTGAGAGCCCTCCTTAGTTTTCACATCTGAAAGACCAGGCTCTTCCGTTGCCCACGTCAATGGAATACCTTGGCAATACTAAGCTTTCATACAGTTCTCTTCATTTTTAAATCTCTTTGATCTGATACTGCCCTTGTAAGATTGCTTGGAGGCAGATGATTAGCTTGGTGCCAACCGTGCATGTGGTACTGGGCGATATATAAAATACCACCTCTGCCCTTTAAGATCCCAATTAAAGCTCCAGCCCTGCAGTATGCCAAGTGCCCTGGGAGGTTCCTGTTTTCTTTCTATTCCTTCAGCTAAAATGTTGGAAAAAACATAACATTTCTTAAGCTGAGACCTGCGAAAAGTTTATCTAAAAGCACATAAAAAAATTTAACTTTATTAAGCATGAAGCTTACACATGACGAAGCCATGAGAAAATGTAAAAAAACTTGCCTTACACTTCCAAGATAAATTGATATCAGAGCTGGTGGAAAGTTTTAAAATATTCCCCAGATTTTACATTGTTCTCAGTATCCTGAATGAAATCTCCAACATCAGTGTAACCATGCTTACAAACGTGAGTTTGACTTTCATTAAGAAAAAATAAAAATCCTAGCTTAGAGTGGATGCAACGTACAGAAGTTGTGAGCATTATGTGGTTCTCTTTAGCTTTTTATATTTGTGCTTTCTGTGGGGGAATCCATTCAAATGACTTAAATCTGACCAGCATCAGTTGAAACCCCTTTCACAATCGTGAGAATTTCCACTTGGAGAAGTTACTGGTCCATGCAGTGAAAATCCATGACCCGTTCAGAAGATGTGCCAGCGGTCAGCTTCTGTACGTACCGCTCCCAGCCTCTGCTCTGGCCGGGCACGAGGACCAGATCTCTGTTTTTATCTTTTGATTCTTACACAGCTGTTGGAGGGAAACTCACTCAACCGCCGTGACTCAGGAAATATATTGCAAATCTGTTCCATTCTGGCCGTGGTCCAGAGCGAAACACGGCTGTACTGGCCAGCAGCAACGGGTGGAAATCCACACGGGGACATTCCTCGCATTCTGGGACACGTGCCGCGTACTGGAAAAAAAAAAAAAAAACACACCAAAAAATTTCCACTGCAAACAGGCACTGAAAGACTTTCCCTCTCTGACCATCCCAGTGTCACCAGAACTGGTCTTGCGAATATTGTGGTACCAGCCCCTGTGACTAGCAGAAAGTCAAGCCCACGCTCAGAGAGAAGTTGGTTTTCTCTTGCTTGTCTTGAACATATCGTTGGGGCAAATTTGCAAATCCTTACGAGAAAGCGGACAGGTTGTGTTCGTACCCCCAAACTGTTCCCTGTAAGGTCAGACCAAAGGCTCACCCAGCCCAGCACCTTGTCCCAGAGGGATCCCATAGCGGGGGTCAGTGTGAGAGTGTGGGACGGGTCAATGTGCTCATTGCCATCCTTTCTCATCACACTCTTCAGCTCTCGACAATTAATGGATCCAATGCTTGCTAAGAGCCACTGGTAATATTTTATTTAAAAAAATTAATAAATACAGAGCTGCTTATCCACAAACAGTGAACAGGAGCACATGAGCAGCACGAGGTGATTGTAAGAGGTGACTTAACAGCAGAGGAAAACGTGGCTAAAAGGCTGCTCAGGAAGAGCTTTGTGTTTTAATTGCTGAAGACAATGGCTTTAATGGCCATCTTCAGCTACTCAGGGCTGCAGAGAAGGCAGAGCCAGGTTCTGCACAAAGGTGTACGGTAAAGGAGAAGCAGAAAGAGGCTGCAGCAAGGGAAATTCTAGTTAGGTACAAGGGAAAAAATTTCATCATGACAGTGAACACGTGCCCAGAGAGGATGTGAAATCCCCACCCATAAAGATATTCAAAGCTCAGTTAGATGAGGCCCTGAGCAACATGGTCTAGCTTTGAAGTTCACTCTGCATTGAGCAGAGGGTTCCTTCCAACCAGAATTATGCTTTGACCTTATGAATCTATACCCACGATCCATGACTTTACAAAGCTATAATTTCACTATATTAAAAATTATTTTCTCTAACTCTAGAGACAGCCTTCTGATGTGCTGTCTGCACCCTCAAAAGGAGCATTTTCTTGTGTATCATCTGTACATCCTGAATGGATGTACTGCCCACCTTGTTCTTCTGTGTTATTAATCTCCTCTGCAATTTTAATCCTTGCTACCCTGATTTAATAATCATTTTGCTATTACCTGTCACTGAGCATCTCTCACCAATTCTAGAATTCTCACTGCATTTGTATAATTTGTAGCTGCATAGTCCTGTCGCTGTACCTCTCTCGCCTGTGTTGTTAACTGTATGACTGTATTACAAGCCACATTTTTTTTTATCCTCTGCATGTACCTACAGATGCAGGAAGTGTTGTCAAACACTATTTTGTTTTGTTTAAATCAGTTAAAATAGAGAGACAAGATCAAATTGACTCGTGTGAATACAAATTCATTGACTTTTTCAGGGGATGGAAGGAGATTGTCGCAGTAAAAACATTTTTAATCAGCAATTTTTGGTAACCTGTTCTACAAAGCTTCATACACCAATCTTTTCTCTTTTGTCCTAAATAACTAAACAAATACTTGCATGTCTGAGTTACATCAGCTTCTTGAGTCCCCTCTATCACACTACAACCAATTGGTACCAAACCCCAAATGCATACTGAAGAACTGTTGATGTTGCAACTGCAATTTCTGGCTCGCTGGTCATAGATGGAACTGGGGAAGCAATCGGGACAAGACTGACCAGTGTGTGTTGGTTCAGCAGCCGGAACTGGTGGCAGGCACAGCAGCCCTGATGGGAAACAGTGCTGAGCTGCGAGCGCAAACCTCGCCCAACCCCATGCAGGGTCCTGAAGGTTCGTGGGGCTCCTTCCCAGCTCCCGACATCACCCACAATTTTCCTTTGGTTCAAACCAGGGGCAGAACGAGTCAACGCTTTGAACGATGGGTTTGAAAATCGGGCTGCTGGAGGGAGCAATAAACAGATGCACATGACTGCCGAAACTCATGCCACCAGTCTGCTGAGCTCAAGCCCAGACGCTGCGCTCGTGCCAGAAACCCTGTCCCCCCACCACCTCCTTCTCACGGGTTGCTTGCAGCAGCAGGCGAACCACTTTGGCGAGGAGCGATGCCGTTTCTCATGTTTTCACCCGCTGCTGGCATAAAAGCCAAAGTAAAATCATTTTAACTTCATCCCAATCTTACGCCCCATTTGCAGCTCCGTGAGCACTTCCAGCATCCCTGTGTGCGAGAGAAGTGTTACGATTTCTGCTCCGCAGATGAATAGAGACAAGAAGGGATAGATTTTCAGAAATTCTCAGCATGCACTGAAGGGACCAAAAGAGGACAACTCTTAGATAGGCAGCCAGCTTTCTTCTTCTTCTTTATTTTTTTTTTTCCTTCTTCTTCTTTTTAATGCTGAGCACTCAGCAGTTCTCGGCAGCCGCATCTTTTAGATGTTTAAATGGGCCTTGGACTTTTATTTTAAGAAAAAAAAAAAAGCTGGCTGTTAACTGGCTTGCCCAAGCTCATACAGGGTCTCTGTGGCAGGGCCAGCAATCGAACCCAGATCTCCAAAGTCTCAGGCCAGCCTTAACCACAAGACCATTCTTCCTCTCACAAAGATGATCCCCATCCCATAGGAAAAATATTCTAGCAGGATTAAAAAAAAAAAAATTCCTATAAAAATACTTAAACCTGAACAAATATGTAATAATTGCTATTCAGAATCCACGCAGAGTCTAATTAAATCCATATTCCGTAACCTTAATTTAAAACAATCCCAATATTATTTTTAGGTTTTGGATGCGGATTTATTGCTTCTATCAGCAGCATGTTTGGCTGCCGATGCCATACAAAACTCTGTGTGTTTCATCAAAGTGCTGGCAAGAACCTCTATTTTCTGGACAGCTGCTGTAGACTTGCAGCAAAGGACAACCAGCAGCTTCATTTCCTTTACATGGTGGCTCAGATTAAAAAAACATCCTCATTGCTTATGCTGATGTTACTGTCCCATTAGAAAACGGGGTGGTTGTGTTACTGATAATGTAAGTGAGTCCTTTCTGATTTGTACTCCAGGTCACAGTTTGGGATTAAGTGTTAATTCCGGAGATAAAAGTTATATAATAAAGTGGAATATGACTCCCCAGGCGATGCACTTGCTGACCTTCCAGCCGAGCGGGCGGAGGGCTGCGGCGCTGCGCTCGGAAATCCGACCTGAGCAAATTCCTTCGTCTCCTTGGGCATGATTTTCTTTTGCCTCTGGATTCTGAGATGAGGTGTGCCCAATGTGCAAGAGTTTGCAGAAGCCCCAGAAGCTGAGTCAAGCTGTAGGTGGTGTTTTCACACGTGAAAGAGAACAGTAAATGTTCTCTTCATAGTAATTGAAAATAAAGGCACGTGGCAACACGTATCTTCTGATTTTTTTCCTTTTATTCTTTGTTTTGTGCTTCTGTAATTCCAGGATCGGTTAGAGGAACTAACCACAGTAATACAGTTTCTTACAAGTTTTCTAACTTAATTTTGGTTAGGGACAAGACACTCAAATATTTCTGGTAAACGAGAACAATGACGCCTCTGTGAACTGAGCTTAAAGCCTGTGCCCTGAAGAATTGCAAAGCATCTATTTGTCCTCGTTCCTTAAAACCTTTCGTCTTTGCTTATAGAAAAGGGTTAAAAGTGACAGCAGAAAAAAAGGGAAGACATCAAAATAACTCGGGCCAACTGCAAAGCCAGGACTTTTCTGATGTTCTTACTCTGTGTCTCGGTACCTACTAGGCTAGTGCTTCTTTCTCATTATCCCACAAATAATAAACGCTCTGCTTTAGCCCTCAATCACTGCTTTGGCCCTGAGCCTTCGGAGCAGATGTGGCGGGCGACATAAAAATAGTAAGTAAACAGCAGTGGCAAGGACCAGGCTGGACAGGAGGAGAACAGGAGCCCTGAGCTTGTTGTGCAACTGTTCCTGATAACTGGCAATTCCTCGTTGGGCTCACTCTGTGTCCTTCAGACGATGGGACTGTGCATGGGAATCATCTGAACTTGCTTTTTGGTTGTTGTTGTTAAATGACACTGGTCGGTGCTTAACTTGCTGTTTTTTTATAAAACTTTGGAGTTTGCCTCTGAGCAGTGCAACTTCATACACTTTGCAGACTCAAGAATCCAGTCTGGGACAGAAAACCCTTTTGCTGCTGGATTAAGGCAGCGTACAGAGGATGTGTTCTGCCTCTTCCGAAGCTTTTCTCTGCAGGGTCAATGGGCTGCTGGGACCCTGGTGAGGGAATGTGCCTGGGAGAGCTGCAGTAGTAAAATTTACCCAAAATAGTTTGGGTAATGCTCGTGTTCAGGTCAGCAGCAGCCCACGTGCAGAAGGTGGTTCAACCCTGACTCCAAACTAACGCTCAAGCAGATGATCGAGGTCAGACCCAGGCTTTCATAGTGCTCCAAAAATGAACTGACACCAGTACGTGCTCCTGAAATCGGGCATTAAGTGAGGTTTGTGCTTTGCCATTGAGATGTAGTCATATGGGGAAAATAAAGCACTGTAAAACCAGAAACCTCTTTATCTTACTATGATATTTATGTCCAGCCTTGCTTCACTTTGCAAACTGCTGTGGCTGGAAGCATCCGTCATCCTATCAGTTCAGTTGGATTAATTATGCTCAATCAAAATGTTTTCAAAAGAGGACAGAAACGTCTGCAGCAGTTAATCCTGTCCATTCAGGTTGTCAGGACATTGGCATTTTACACTTCAGTTCAATTACAAGACAAATCTGCTAATGGGATGTAATCTTTCAGAGTAAACAAGGAAGCAAAGCGCTAATATTCTGGCAATTGATTTCTGCAGGGTAAATGGTGCAGAGTAAAAGCTTCAGGAAGCCACAGGAGTGAGAACAGCCATGAGCTTCTCTGGTGCTGCTTTCCCTTCCCTTCTTCCATAAAAAAAGCAACAAACCAACCAAAAACACACCAAAAAAAAACCCCAACAAAAATTATGTGACGTCTCTTTTTAGTTGATTTGCATCCAGGAGTCAGTTCTTGGCCAAAAGGACGTGTTATCACTGGTGGGCTCATCTCTTCTCCCTCTCTCTTCACTCCCCTTGTTGCTTCCCAAGGGAAGCAGGATGAGAAAAGGAACAATTTTACAAGGAATCGTGAAAGCCTTTGCTGTAAAGAGGGAAGTTGCAGGGTTATATGTGTTGCTGGCACGTGGCAGTGAGTACAGGGCTGGGGGTGCTAACAAGGGACCCCCACCTCTCCCCTTCCACCCTCCCCCTTCAGCTCAGCTCTCTGGAGGAGGCACCGGGGCAGTCACCATGAGCAAGTCCTCTGCAGAGGAATGAGTTGTGAGCTCTGAGCGTTTCTTTGACTAAACAAACCTTTAAAGGTTTAATTAAAAGCCGTTTCAAGTGATGTAATTGCCCTCCCACGCAAACCGAAATTTCCCAGGCGAGCTGATGGCACTATTGCTGTGTAATTCCATGCACACGCACGTATCCACGCACGCACACATCACACACCCCGTTATCCCTGGCACATTTTTAGAACAGATGCAAGAGAAATAAATGTGAATCCTCTGTAGCTTCTGCCCATTGCTGGGTTACTTACAGCACTGCAGCTCTGTAACTCTGCCCAGTCACTAATACCCTCCAACAGCCATTTGGACATCATGTTTTCATTAAGCATTTATAGCAAACTAACTGCAATTAAAGATTTATAAATCCTATTGCATTACAGCACAACTCAGAGCAAGAATTGCCCCTGAGGTCAGCTTTCCTTGTTGTTTTTTTTTCCTAAGGACAATAACATATAGGGATCGATTATCAGTGGAAGATGCTTCATGGGTTTGTCCAAGTGATTTCGGTTTTGATGGAAGCATTTTGTTTGGAACATAGGATTTATCAAAGGAGGAAAAGTTTGAAAATCAAAATGCACCAAAAACTGCACATCAGCTGGAGAGACCTCCCAAACTCATTTTCACCCGACTCAGTTCTTTCAGCACAAACAGGGATTCAGCACATTATCTGCCACGTGATAGATATCGACATACTTCAGGCAACTCACCTGAGCTCTTGGAGGAAGGTCGGTGTAATGAGCTGAACCCTGGTTTCCCAAGACCTGACTTCCTCCCAAAAATACTGCACCCACCCAGAAAGCTGCATGGCAGAGCTGGATGTCGGAGAAATGTGCTGCTGGATTATCTTCAAGCATTCACCTTGAGAAATTTTAAGTGGTTATGGAGGAACCTTGTACCTTAGCCCAGCAATCGTTGTTGAACTCATTCATCCACCATTATCTCCGATTAGAAAATTTCAGTGGAAAGGATGTTGAAAGCAAAAAAAAGAGTCAAAATCTGAAATTATACTGTGAAATGATGACATTGTTAGGCTCAGAAAGGACTTTGTTATAACTGGGTACATCCAGACATTTACAGCACTAAAGTCCATATATAAATACTCTTTCTCAGAGTACCCATGGGATTGTTTTTTTCCCAAGGGCTTTAAGACTTTACAAGCTACTTTAAAGAAAACAGTGTTTGCCTTTTCCGTTAAAAGTTGGACCGCGCCATCCAGATTCAGTCCCGCTCAATCTCTGCTCTTCTGGAATAAGGAGGGGAGGGGTTTACCAATTTGTTTACTGAGACTTTACCAACTATTACTCTGTGAATGCTTAAAATTACACCTTGAAATTCCCCTTCAGCCATCAAAGAAGCGAACAGACTCCAAAGGAGTTCAGCACTTCACTGCCCTCGGAAAAGTCAACGTTTCAGCGTAACCACGTTTCGGCTCGGAGAGAAGTCACGATCGATTCACGGACATATTTTTTCCTGATTTTTAAGACTTGGAGTATTTTTTCAACTTTCTGGAAGACACGTGCACACGCAAGCTGTGCAGCACACCCACGAGTGCTTGTGCTTTTAGAGGGTGGTTAATTATTTCCGGAGCGGTTACAGAAATGTGTGGGTCGCAGCCTGATGTTTTCCCTGCATGTGTCCTTATGGCAGATGAACTGCTGCACAGTTGGCACGAACCTCTGGCTCTTCCTCCTCCGAAGCGCTCGAGGGGGTTGTGGAGGGTGGGCTTTGCCAGAGCAGAGCTGTCAGTAGGATGGGCGACTTGTTTGAGACATGGCTCTTAACTTCGTGAGAAAGTGCTCCTGTGGATCTCCTGCAAAGCAGCTGCCCTCTCTCCGTGAATATTAAAACTGGGAAAAACCCCTCCTCCTTCTTCTCCAAACTTGGATTTTCAAGGGGTTTGTATGCTAGCCCAAGGTTGAGGGGGGTGAACTGCTCAGACCAGGCTTAATGACACACTCTCCAGACCACCCAACGCACACTGTTGAAGCACCGAGCATGGCACGTCCGTTCGTACCTGGGCTGGATCTCCCCGGGGACCAGCGATAACGTTCTGACTTGTGACAGATGCTTCCTTCAGAAGAATATTTTCCAGGCTGACTTTTCCCCAGCCACCTGATAAAAACAGTCTCTTTTTATTTGAAACGAGTTATTTTAGCTGGTGGGGGGTGGAGGTGGTGATGGCATCCTTTAAAATTTATCTTTTGATTAAAAATGAAAAATATAATTCTAAAGTAATTAACATGTGTGTTATTGGATGTACACTGATGATTACATTATAGGACTGGTTATCAAAGGATTACAGTTAAGAGGTTTAATATTCTCCAGCTGATCCCGTAGCAAATTAATCTGCTCTGACCTTTACTGTTCTTTGTTATGTCACCATAGTATCATTTCAGCTGTATCATCCCTTACCCCCTTTCAGCAAAGTTAAAAAAAAAAAAAAAGTAGATAATTTCAATAACATATCTTTTAGGGAAAAGACTTGAGAAAGCAAAGTGTAGCTTGTCCATTGTAACTGATCACTTGAGAAAAGCAGATCTGAATTGCAAACTGTTGCAGTGCTATAAACCTTATATTCTTGTTAGAACAGCAACAAATTGGGAAGAAATCTGTTGCCTCTATAAGGATTCGGTTCAGTACTAGATAAAATGGGAACTGCTTGGCACCACATACGTACTGAATTGTGTCCTGTCTCTAGAAACAAAGCAAAATAGGAGGCTGAGAGCCTGCATCTGGCTATCTCACTTTCGAATCCATCATGTTTAATCCCCCAGTGTCTACATGGAGCCCACACAATTAAGTGTTTATATATGACAATGCAGTCTCGCAGCCATGAGGTCATACCGAGCAGAGTGGATTAAAAACATGCTACCTCAGTATAATAGATTCAGACTTCAGAGATAAGAAAAGCTGCATAATGACAGATTTCTGAGCTTTTTGTCTGACTCAGCAGAGAACAAAAGACTAAGCCAATTAAATAACTGACATCTGCTTTTACATACTTTTGCTCATCTCCATGTAAAGCAATCTTAATAGGTATTTTTTACGACTGTCAGAAGAACAGGTTTGTCACTGATCAGGTCTGTACAGATGAATTTTCCTGCTGGAAGTGTTCAAACACACCAGTGTGAGCAGTCAAACATCGGATCAAACACACGATTACAAGCACACGTACTCCAGGGCTCTGTAGAACCAGGAGAACATCCAGCGAGCTCTCATGGAAACGGAGCCCGAGCCAGCTTTGCAGAACGCACATGCCTTGCTGATAAGCCACAGGTGCCCAAAACCCAACCAGCTCAAAGGAGATGCAGGAGGAGTGAATCTTCTGCCTCTGCTTCACTCCCTCCATGGGACGTTTTATTTCTCTCAACTCTCTTCTGGGCAGTCCATCTCCTGCTTAGGAGTCTGGGTGTGGAATGGCTGGTTCTTGCCTGAGGTTTTTTGCACCCTTAGTCACTTAATGTCAGACCAGTGTTATCCTACCCAATCCCTGGAGAACAGTCTTTATTCATCTAACACCATATTTCACATTCCCATCTAACTGTTCTACCAGACCAGCTCCTGCATCTCTCTATACGTCGCGCCAGTGCTCTCCTGTTTCAGTTTTCCTTCTTGGTCTGAATGAGGGTTGCCCATTTGGTAGAAAGGGCACAACTCTGCCATCTCAGAACAAACTGCAAGCCTAAATTTATTGTTCCTAAGAAAGAAAATATTCATGTTTCCTAGGAAACTTAAAGCATTGTTCAGTATAAATGTAATCTTGGCCTATTTGAGGAATTAAGGCTTCTCTTCCATCACAGAAATAAACTAGTGACATTTATCAAACATTTTCCCTCTAGCTTTTCCTGGAAAGGGAATTTGAGCTTTATTGCTCCCTTCAATTTGCTAAGCCCCTGATTTGAAATTATTGCAGGGTTACCTGCTGCAGCACCTCCCAAGCCTCATGATGAATGATTGCTGGGATGAAGGTAACCGAAATGATGATGCGATCTAGTAGCCTGTTGAATATTCTTATGAAAGCATCATACTCTGATATACCTTAAACCAAGCTTGGTAGAGTGCTATAGAACACCGGGCAATGCTCTTGTCCCTTCACCATATGATCTAGAAGTTGGGTATTAGGTCCAAGTTAATCATCCAGGCAGCCTCTTTGGTTATTTGAGACTTAAAAAGCATCTTCAGAGAGTGACTTGTGCCATCAGCCTTCTCTCCCAGCTCACTCCAGAGGAGACCTGAGTGACCACCTTTGACACAATGCCCAATTCGTAGATGTTTAACACAGATGCCTACATAGATGTCCTTGAAAGCAAGCCACATCTAGGATCTCAACTCTTGCAGAAATATTTTTTTTGCCTATAAATTATATTAATTTCCCTTTTCCCTTCTGCTTTCCTTTCTTCTGTCTCTGTTGTATTCACATGGGAGTTGTCACTGGTCATTAAATTGAAGTATCTGCGTTGCAAAATGGAACAAGTGGAGAATTCTCAGCATCCGTTTCAACATGGCGTGAAAACATGAAATCTGGCATGTAATTCTCCAAAGGGTATAACTGTATTACATGTGAATCACAAGAGTTGGAAGGACACACCCAATGTAAGATCCTCCAGTTATGCAATAGCGTTTCAGAAGTCAGGCATTTCTTCAGATTCTACTCTTATAATTTGCCAAAAGGAGTTGATTGCCCAAGTCCACCAGTTGCCAGGAAACATATGATGTTCAGCTCTGCTTTCGTATGGCAACCTGTAAACACTAATAAATAGGATTTATTCTGACTGATGCCATTTCAAGAAGTATTTCCACACAATTTCAGGCACCTATAAATTAAGTTGTGCACCTATAAATTAATCAAAAATCTCCCGGTCTGACTCTCAGCATTCCATTTGGTTGATGGTAAGGATAATAAATTCACTTTATAAATGCCCTGATAGTGCTATTGTTAGGATTGTCCTCATTTCCCTTTTATAAACTCCTGCTTTGGGTTACATAGAACACTGAAAAATTTTAATTGTTTGAACTGAAATCGTGTGTGCCACAGTGCAGGTTTCAAAAAGTTTTTCATTATTTTTTTACCCCTCAAGCTAAAACAATTCACCTATTTTCCCATTAAAAAAGAAAAAAAAAAAAGAAAACAGTATAATTTATTTACAGTCTACTTTTAGCAGTGTATTAGATTTTCCCAGATACATGTTTCATTTCATTCAATGTGCAGTTAATGAGCTCTTAATAAATGCCTTGATTTCTCTCTGTGCTCGCAGTAACAGTGCAGGCAGGAACATTGTCTTTCATATTGTCTAAGACAAAACAATGATGTCAATGTGGAAAGTAGCAACTTTACATGAGGCTTCAAGAAGCCATTGAAAATTTATTTCCCCTCTCCGTTATGGGGTTTTGGAAGCAAATCATCCAAATCCTTCTATTCTACCTTCCCAGAAAAATGTCATTTTCCATTCGTCGATAGACATTCATGCTTGCTGTTTCATATGTATTTGTGTTTATTTTTTGAATTATGTTCAAAAGAACCAAATATACGAGTTGCCTTTTGCATTCAACAACATAGCTCATAGTCCAGGTTCCTTAATCTTTTCTATGAGCAAATGGGCACACAGGTAGGGAAAGAAAACCATGCACACTATGCAAACGTCCTAGTTAAAGCTTCACTGGAGCGTTAGCAAGTAAATATTTTGGGGACTAGTGACACCATCTTGGCTACCTAGAGCACAGATATCTGCTTTCCACGTTGAATTTATGCTGATTTTGGTGTGACCCTATCAGGGGAAAAAAGCAGGAGAATTATTTCAAGTAGAACTCCGCTAAAATAAATGCTCATAGTATAAATCCTGGTTGGTTCTTCCCAGTGTTTAGCAATATCAGCAGCAGGAAGCAGTGCTGATGGCTTTGGACCAGTGACAGAAACTTTGGATTACAACCACAGTCTTTCCCCCTTCTCCCTGGGTACAAAAGTGCATTGAAGAGATTGAGCCTCAAATTCCAGAATGTTTTGGTCCTTCAAGCCACCTGCAGGAGATGCAGAATAACCCACACTTGCTGCTCAGTGGTGTTCAGGTCCCAGAAGAACCAGGGGTGCGTGAAAATTGTAGTGGCAAAGAAAAGTCTGTTCTAATCTCTTCTATCAGAAGAAGTAATGAAAACTTTGTGTGTTCTGAGATTATTCTGCGAGTAGCTGAAAACTAGACCCAGGCTGTCAACCACCTTGAGGAGCACTGATCCTCATCATCACCAGTGCTGTGCTCGTTCACACCAGCTGATGGGTTGGTCTTTGGTCGTTTGAGTGCTGCCTACACTCAGAAAAGTTAATTAAGAATAACAGAGTCTCTCCTGCAAACAATGGTGGCTCTGTTCCTTTAGTTCTTTTAGTAAACACTTTATTTCTGAAACCAGAGCTCCTAAACTGATTTGTGTTTCAGGAGTAACTTTCCCTTATAATTTATTGATGGATTACTTAGTTAATTACTCAGTGATGTGATCGCTCAGGTGTATTATGGCATCGGGTCGATAACGATCTCTGACTAAGTGTATGGTTCGCACCCGCCGGTATCTCTGCTCGGATCACGGGGGTGTGCGTTTGTTTGGATGTGAAGGAGATTGGGGCGGAGGGAGGAGCTTCCCACACCTCAGTCTGATCCTTCTTCTCATCGTAAATTTGGCGTTTTGGAATCTTTTGGTAAGTTTTAGTTATGATTCAAAAAAAGAAAACGCAGTGTAAAGGACGTGGCTTTTGAGTACAGGTTTGGCAGCGTCTCCCTCCCTTCCCTCCGGCTCCATCAGGACTCTGCGGCTCATCCTCCTATTTCAAGGAAGGACAGACTATCTCAGCATTGGCTATGAGCTACCAAGAAGCTTCCTCAGAAAGTAATCATGATGACTCACACAGCCTGTGGATCTTCTCCTTCTCCCCACACCCCTGAATTTTCATAATTTTTATTTTCTAAAGAAACCTCTCTACTGTCAGTTTGATTATGCTTCTGTGGCTAAAATTCCCATGAGTAGGATGCTTGCTTCCAGGATCTGACCTTGCTAGGTGCTCACACTACTATAGATGCCGCTCGATCACCGTGATTCACTTTCTCTTGCTCTGGTGCAACCCAGGAGCCATCTCACCATCACGCAGCGAGCTGCTCATAGCCCTCTGAGATCATGCAATCCTCTTGCATCATCTGCTCCACACGCAGAATACTTTCTGGTCTTCTTATCCTGCCACTCAATGGTTGTTTTTTTTTTTAAATAAAGAAATAAAAAGAAGGTCAGTTGTCTTTGAATGGTATTTTACCACTTGTCTGAAAAGTCTGTAAATGGGTGGATTGATGCTTGAAACATTTCACGAATAAGTGTGCTCCAACTAGGAGACATTTGTTTATACCATCTATATAAAAAATTTAGCACATAATAGCACCTAATTAATTCAAGTTCTAGTGAAACATTTTTAGAAAAATTACAGGTATTAAGGTTATTTTCTTCTAAAATGATTTGGGTTTATTTTGCTTTTAGCTAGCATTTCTATAAGAAAATACAATTATAACAAACACTTAGTTCATTAAAGTTTCAGTATGGATGTTTGAATAAGATTAATTCTCTTTGGCCAGCTCAGTTCTTGATGATTCATTTCAGATAATCATCAGAACATGCCCGTCTTCAAGCAAGAATTTGCAAAAATAGTGTTTTGAGTTGAGCATTTAATCTTCTTAACCAAATAAAAGTTCTTTTGTAGTGAACATCAGCTACAGCATTTCTAAAAATTGATTAATATACCCAAATTGAAATGTCCATCCTTAAAAAATGATATATTTTAATTCCCATTAAAACCTGGATTGCACTCAGCTTCATTTCATTTCATAAAAGCCATCCTAATGGAATTTTCTTCAGAGCTCTGTCTTTTGCCCTGTGCAATGAGTTTCAATTAGGCGTCATCTTTGGTTTTTTCCATGTCTGGCTCATGATTAAAAAATAATAATAATAAAAAAAAAATCTTACTGTAACATATCCCATTTTCCAAAGACTTATTTTACAGCTAATTTTTAATGAATTATAACAAATCCCTGAACCTTCAAGAGTTTGAAGCCAGTGTCAAGATTTTCAGGGCAGGCTTTTCTCTAGTTTTTAATATAACATTTTCCATTCACCTTTAACTAATCTCAACCCGGGATTATAAAGCAGAAGTACATGGAAAAAAAGTATCTGGTGGAAAAGTAAGGAAGTCGTGCTTGAGTACCAAGCAGGTTTGTTTCATGGTTGGCCAGCTCTCATTTTCATATATAAATGTAATACAAACTACTTGTATCTCCTTTCTTTCTAGCTGTAACTGACCTGCATTACCCCAGCTACTCAATACCGTTGGTTTTATCTTTCTAACACAATAGACACAGAAGTCCTTTTTCCCCCTCTTTTCTCTTCCTTCTCCTCCTATTCAACTTCAGCACCGTTTGGGAGAATGGAAAAATTAATTGATTTTCCTTAATGATGTCTCAGTGAGCAGATCAGGTGAACTGTGGACAGCAGCTGCAGTTTAATTTGTGAGTGTGCAATTGAAAATTATACACTCATTGGATTACTGCACCTGACCGGGAGGCTGGCACGCTGCCTGCTGTGTCTTGAAAAAATAAGACTCACAAAAAAGTCTGGAGAAATTCTAGAACGTGTGACGACACATAGAAGGAATATAAAACAGAAAGGAGAATGGAGATCCATCCTTGTTTGTTCAGAAAAATTAGGGAAGCTAGTAATTTTCTTAAAGAAGTCCAGAAAAGTTGCAGTTGTGTTGCTTTAATTGTCATTATTGCACTTGGTGGTGTTAAACCAAACCTTCCTGTTCTGGAATTGTCTCAAGAACCAGAAAGTGAAACAGAAACACTGAGGCAAAAGCATAAATTTTAAGCTACTACATACTGGTTAATAATCTAAAGTACCTGGAAAGTATCAAAGTATTATGATTTGAAGAATTCAGAACCAGTTTCTTACTTAAAAAAAAAAAAAAAAAAAAGAAAATTTCAACCTGATGAGAATCTTGATCTATATTTTTATCTTAAAACTGACAGTGTGTGTGAATATCGTTCAGGTTTGGTTTGGGATTTTTTTCTGATACTTTGTATGTTTAAACTTGAGTCATTTAGCTTCCAGAATATGCTTGGTTTCTCTCAGAAAACAACAAAAAGCATATTTTAGGTGTCCCTAAAATAGAAAAGAGAAGCCAGTGTTTGGCCCATTAGATTTTTCCATTTGAAATCATTAATATTTTGCAATCTGGATGAAGCCGTGGATATTTGTACTCTGAAATGTCAGCCAGCATCTTACAATTTCACATGCTTGTCATCATTTTACAGACTTCAGGTTCGTATTACAAATTGGCAGTAAGATTTTTCAGGTTGTCTAAGTACTCTCTTTTTCTCCCTACCCAAACTCTTACATTTCAAAGAAAATCAAGAGGCACATCGTAGTTCCAGGGAAATCCATCACCTAGATATCACCGGGGCAGCTGTCCCACAAACTGAGGGCAGGGTGGGCTCTTGCATGTCAGGGATGGCCATGAAGCACCAAGGGCAGTGGAAAACTTTGAGTTACAAGAAAGGCACCTACAAACCACAAAGATGATGCCGAGATGAAAGGATATAGAGGATGAGTCGTGGTCTAAATTCTGGAGTAAAGAGTAGCCAATAAGTTAGTTCAGAAAAGGTGGGAGAAAAATCTATACGTGGCTATTATGAGATAATCTATCCAAAGGAAAAATTCCATCTCATCTCCAAGAACTGGAAGTTGCCTCAAACTCCATGTTTTCTCTGCCTTTTGCAAATCCTTTGCTTTCTATGAAAATGCCTTTTCCCACATGCCAGAGGGAGTTCCCGTGCCACGTCGGAGCAGCGCTCTGACAGCACTCGCGGCTCGCGGGGCCGGACGAGCTTGTGCTTGAGCTCCCCTGACAAATGTGCGACGCACAAATGTTCAAAGCACAGCTGCACTCGTACCCCCAGAACGTTTCGAAAGGTTTTCTTTTCTAGAAAACATGACCATTTGTCGGGTTCCTGCACTGACAGCGCTTTAAATCGAGCAGCACCACAAACTGCGGCTCTACAAACCCCTGCTCCCATTTATTCTTTTATTTCTGCAGTTCATCTGGGAGGGTTGGAGGGAGAAAACTCACCATCTTCTAAGTCATCACAACAGGAGAGAGGGGAAGGCTAATCCAGTTCACCTGTTCTGCTCTTCTGGCGGAATAAGTTTGTTCTCCTTTGCATATGTGTTGCCCAAGGAGATATAAAAGCTTTCTCTGTCCAAATACCGATTCTTTTGCTGCTTTGGGCTCCCAAAATGAGAGGATTTATCGCTTGTAGTTTTGTATTGCCCTGGTTTAAAGGGACTAAATGTACACTCAAGCCACTGTTGACATTCCTGGCATGTATGGGTAGCACAGGCAGTTTACATTTACAAGCCAAAAACATAAAGAACAACCTTTTGTAAGCGTTTGCTTTTATTGTGACATCTCAGCTGTGCAGCTGTGCCGTCATGTCCGTGCCAAGGAGATGAAATCATCAACTTGTTTGAATTCTTGCTTTTATCAGAGCGGAGCTGCCATCATAATGGAAGGACTAACTTCTTGCTAGGTTAATTGGTTTTAATTTGTGCTTTGGAGGAATTTTTTGACTCAACTGTCAGATGGCATTTGTATAATGCCCATCCTCTTCAAAGCGCTTCACCACAATCAATTCTTTTGGAAAACACTCTTGCAAACTGAGTTATGGTTTTTCCCTATGTAGTGTAAAAAGAGGTTGGTGGCCTGATTTTTCAGGTCTAGGAGTCATACCTGAAAACTCAGCCAGACACGGCTCATCCCAGGTTAACCCAGGGAGAAAATATCGCAGAAGGGGTTAGAAAAAGTAGGAGTGACAAGGTTCCCATCTGTACTTAGGCCTGAAAGTTGATTCCATGGCATCATACAGTTCAGCCCACACTCTGCCTGCCCAGGCCACTGGGAATAGTCTATCTTGAAGCAGAGGAAAATACTTCGTTGCATGAATAATTTAAAAAGGCTCCTCAGATTCAGGTACTCAGGATTAGACACAGTGTTTTTCTGCATTTACCAAAAGATTTGACCAGTCCCAGACAAAACACCAAGAAAGAGAGGAACGTAAAGATGGATTTTCGCTGGAGAGACATAGAGCAGTGTTAGAGTTAGGCTAAGACTAGTTGGACTGAGATGATGATTTCTTTACAAGGATTTAGAATCTTGAGTACCGAAGTCACTTCCAAACTTGGGACTTTGGTAGATTTGGTAATTTGGTAGCGTTTCTTGCATTTTCACTTTTCAGATGAGGCCTAAGGCTCTCTGCCTTCCCTGCTGGTGGCCTGTTCATCTCAAGTAACTCAGCAGTGGAGATGTAGCCTCAAGGATTATTAGACTTAAGCAAGGTGGAAAGTTTCCACCCAGTTTCCAAAGGTGGAAAAAACAAATGAAAACCATTCATCGTCTTAACAGCAGTGCAGTGAAGCAGGCTGCTCTTACTGATAGAGCTCAGAATTTATCTTTCTCTCCCAGTTCATTTACATACATCAAAGAAGGAGGAGTAGGTACCTTCATGCTGGTAAAACTGGAAGTGGGAAGATCGAGAGTTATACGAAGGTGTCTACGGTCAGATTTTGTCTCTACACCATAAACTATTTCTAGTTTTCAAGAGAACCATTTGCCATCTCCCATATGTGTCGTATTGTGGTAGGAAGATTATCCTAGATATTTGTATCAATACAAAGTAAAGGATGAAACAAGATTTTGTTTACACTAGACTCTCTCTGTGGCAGCAGGAGTCCAATGTACGAGGAACTGTAATCCTAAAGCAAACTGTGCTGTGTCACCAAGGCACTCATCGTGATCCCTGAGGGGTTAATATGTGTTTTTTCTCTCCTCTAAGGCTGCAGATCTTCCTTGTAACAAGTAAAAGACAAATATTCCCAGAGAGGGAGAGGTGTGTGGCTGAACAAACACTTTGCTGAGGGCTAGAAGGCACTAAGGAAAGGAGCTTATGAAGGGAGAAAGCTCAGAAAAGATACTGGGGGAAACCATTCACAAAACTTAAGGAAGCCTCACGAAAACATGGATCTTTGCCTCTGGGAATTCTGCGCAAAATCGATTCTGCCTTGCACTACAAATATGCCTCTTTGTCAAAAATAATGAGTGCAGATAATGCAGTTGCACTGGGACAGATGGTCTCTTTGCAAAATGTGTTCAGCAACATTAAAGTAACTGCCCAACTGTTGCAAGAAAATTGGTGACTGAACCAGGAATGGACATCCTGGACGCAGCATCCCTCTGTTCCCACTTTTACACCGGTGGAAATGGTGTCTATGTGTTTTCCTCTGTTGTTGTCACAGCTTAGAAAGGGCCCCTTTGCACCAGCTGTCTTAGTTTTTGAGAGCAGCCTCTGTCCCACAGTTTCCAAACCATCACTTGCTGCATTATATTCCCTGCAAACTATTCCTAGCTGTTCCTAGCTCAATTGTATTGAACTCGAGCAGACTGGTACTGTGTCAGAGGAGTTTGCAGACAACAAATAGCAGCATTTGCTAAATACATGACTGCCAGATTCTACGTGGAAGAGTAATAAAATGCAAAGTACATAACTCAGCTCCACATAGCGTGGTCTGGCTGCTTGCCCTTTTGCCTCTGAATTGCTTTTTGAATCCCTGCCCTGCCCAATACAAGTGAAATTATTCTAATTATACAGTTTGAAAGAGTCCCTAGTGACATGCTGGATACTGATCATTTCCTAGTTCACTGCAAAACAATTTCACATATAATACAGATTACACAAAGGGTCATGAGCTCATAGAAACTCTGAAACTGTCTTGGAAGCTTTGTATTCTCTCCCAGTCTAGGTTAGTTTTGGGTGTGGATTAAAGAAAGATGATGAACCTTCTGTTATTTTTAAAGTAAGCTTCTAGATATTTTATTCTCCTGAATCTGAGACTTGCATCCTCTGAAGGAATAGAAATAGATCTGCTCTTTTCCTTATTCCATTTTCAGATGCGTGATGAATCAACCAGGTTGTGCTTGTCAGCTCTGTTTGTTAAGACGGACCAAACCCAAGCCCCAGAACCCAAACAACGTGCTAACCAAAGGAAGTTGAAAGTTAGATCCAGATTTTTTTACCTGTTTTCCCTTTTGAATGATCCAAATCCAAATTTTAAGGATATTTTTCTCAGGATTTGATCTATTTCTAGTGATTAAGAAGGGGATCTGCAGAAGAGTCACAGTCTCTAGCTCAGGAGGAGATAAAATACAGATATAAAGGTCTGACTGTTCTTCAAGAACCTTTTTTCCATAGTTGTGCGACAAAGGCTGTTTTTATCACCACTGTGGTATGAATTAGTGATCTAAACAGGCACAGGAAGATGTTTTTTGTCTCTGCAGGTGACCCATCCCAGCAGGCTCAGGCAGTGACACTTCTACAGTAACACTGTCCTAATCTGCAAGAGCAGAAATAACGGGAATGTTTCTTTTCTCATTGACTGTCTTGTGCTCTGAGATTTGTTTCATCCCTGAACATGTGCTTATAACCACAATTAGGTATAATAGAGGTCATAAAATTATACAGCCAATTATATAAAATGACCATCGTTAGTCATAGTGATAACTCATAAGATAAAATGGGGACAAAAGCATGCACTTTGCAAACCTTCTGTCAAATATTTTTCCAGAGCTGTTTATCATTTGCTGTCTCGAAGGCTGAATTTTCATCGAAATCTAGAAAATGGAAAATTGTCAGCAAGGCCTACCAGCACCGTTGGTCTTCCCGTCACAGAAAATACCCCACGCTGGATTGCTGGCCCCGTGACTTGGTCTGTAATTCTGAGCTTACGGGATTTGACTTGACATTGGTCATCAGTGCCATCAAAAATATGAAGTGAGAAAGAACTATATTCATAAGAAGAGAAGGGCTCCCTCTTTCCCCATTCCCTATTCCAAGCTTGACGTATTTCCAAGAGTCAAAAACAAAAGCTGTGTTCTGCTGTTGTAATGACCTCACCTGCAAAACACTACGCAGAGTCATGCCAGCACAGATTTTTCATGCACATGTAATATGCAGTTATCCAATACTGGTTTTCATATTTTTTTTTTTCCCCCAGTAGTTTAATCAACAGAAAAATAGCCATCACCATGCGACAACATGATGGTAGTGGGGGGACAAGAAAGAATTGCCTTTGGTGCCAGCGGTAGTGACCTCGATTAGCCAATAATCCAACCTAAATTTTTACAGACAGCTACACCTGAACACAAATTCAGTGTTTGTGGGTTTAATAGTCTTGTTCCAGCTTCTTTATTTCCGTTTGTTTACTATTTTGTCATTTGGGTGGTTTTTTTTCAGTTCCGATGTAGCAATGGAACTAGAAAGAGAAATACAGAAATGTAGCGTGGGGTAATTCTTTTTCCTACCTAAAGGATACACTGGCTCCCACACTTTGAGGAGAACGTCATGCTTTGGAAAGCCAGAAGTCCTGCTTAAAATATCCAGGCTGGATACAATCTAACTTTCTTGCTGTTAAAAAAAAAAAAAAAAATTAAAAAATAGTTGAACAGCTCAAAGGAAATGCACTGCCCCATTAAAATTGGGAATAAAACTCAGTCATTTCTCATAGGGCCAAGGGGTTCACCTGTCATACTTTAAAACCCAACAGAACAAGGTGGACATACTTCAAACTGTCTTCCAAGGAGGTGCATATCTTATACAGGCATTAAGCAGCTCAAGCAAGGTATGGATGAACCAGCGGTGCAAGATCCCCAACCTAGCGGATCCGGTCACCCGATATCCAGTCCCCATTGATGGGATGTACCAGTCAATGGTATTTCCATGCTGACCCCACTGCACGGAGGGCAGTGGGGAGGGCAGAGCTTTTTAGCACCGTGGCTGTGCCTGAAGCAGCCCAGGAAGGCAGCCCCTCTCCGTGCCCTCATGCCTTGTGCTGGACACCTGCAACCACTTCTTTTACTCCCCCCCAACAAAATCTCTTCTGTCACATGTTGTTTTTCAAAAGACAACTGGAGGGAGTACATCCATCAAGGCTGGGTGGTCCCTTCTCCTGCAGTCAGCCTTTCAAAATAAAGTGCATGAGCCACCCGATGGGCCCGCTGTGAAAATACGTGAAATAGGTCCTCCAAAGAGGAGCTGAATTCATGCCACTGCTCCACTGCAGACCAAGATGGTCCTACAGAGTGCCCAGCTACCTTTTTTTGGGATGTTTCTGTTGGCCCTTTCCGATCTTAGGAAAATATCCTTTCCAATTGCAATTACAAATGGTTTGGAGAGAATGACGTCTTGCCATCTCTTGCACAGCTCTCTGAAAAAAGAGGTTCCATGCTCGAAGTTAGCCTTTTGGATCTTGTGGAGAAGAATTAAAACCAAAAATAACTTTGGATCACAAAGTCGGTAATCGCAGCGCTTACGCAGGCAGCTTAAATCTTTCCCAAGTCCCTGAATCCATTGCACTCCAGCCTACAACTGCAAAGTGGAGCAGGGGACTGAGAAATTTTTTTCTAAATTAAGCTTGGACTGGATGTTTTGGTGAACTTGTCTACTTTATAATAAATATTTTCCCCCTAAAATTATGGAATTGTCTGTTTCATTTCAAACTGTTTCTTCACCTCATTCAGAAAGAACAATGTTTTTTTAATGTGGAAATTTCTTACACAGGTCCTTTTGTCCTTTGAGCCAAATCCTATTTTATGTTTCTTAATGATTTATTTATTGATACTTTTTTGGCCCACCTGATTAGTTACACAACTACATATCACAGACGAGATGTAACCACCGGTTTAAAAACCTTTTTGAAATGTGACTCAAAGCAGCCAAAGGAGCTTTATCAGTATCACGCTGATTTATTTAGCACATACAATGATTTACTACAGCATTTGGTTTATGCTTGAAGGATTTTCTTTTTCTTTTTTTTTAATATTTTTTGGTCTCTTCTGAAAAGTTGACACATGTAACCACTATTGTTTTCTATTCTAATCTTTTCAAATTTTTAGGGTTTAAATCATCTCTAATAAATAAAAAACTTTCAACTGAAACATGAGAAGGAATTTTTTTCTTCTTTCCAACTACTCCTGACCATATGGCACGTTAAAGGTTGGGGTTTTTTTTCTGTTTTCTACTTCTGGTTGGTTTGTAATTAATAAACTACTTGAATGAGAGAAAAAAAAATATATATATTGCCAATCTTGGATACATTATTACTTATAGAGCCAAACTTCTTTGAAGTTTCTGACAAATCCCATTAATTTTTCCCTATTACATGCTAAGGTTCTGATTCTTAGCTCAAGCTGGAAGTGCTGAAATGGCAGAAGCAGTCGGTATTGTAACTCTCATGAGATTTCCAGTAGAATTTTGGCAGCCTGGAAGGCTAAGCGCTGGATATTTTGAAAAGGTATCTAAATTAATCTTTTCATACCTATGTCATCCATCAGTGTGGATGGACTAGCTATTAAGCTTTATCATTCCAGAAGGCGTTGCCTGGAGCATTTTTTGTGTTGTAGCATTCCTTCATTATTGTTGGGGAGCTGGCCAGAGATGTCGAACGAAGAGATTCTCTTTTGCCTGGAAAAAGGCACATTTTAATGGCATTCTTTATGGTAAGTCCTCTTATTTTCACAAACCCTTCTGTAAGCGAGTGAAGTGGGGCCAGTCATGATTTAAAAATGGGAAATCGAAGCTCACAAATGTCGATGATTTGTCAAAACAGTGGTAAAATCAGAATGAAAACACAGAGCTCTCGAAGTGGAGGGTGTCTGTGCCCATGGCAGGGGGGCTGGAACTATTTGATCTTTGAGGTCCCAAACCATTCTGTGATTCTATGAAGTCTCCTCTAGTGCCAAAACCACTGGAGCATCATTCTCTTCCCTTTGCAAGGAAGAAGCTGCTGGTTCGCATCCGCGGGGGCAGATTTTCAAAGGCAGCGACCCTTGGGAGTTTAAAAAACGCGCAGTTGTGGGGCAGTTTGGTTCCCAGGTGGGAGGCAGCCACACACTTTTCCAAACAAGTCCCTCTGCATCTTGAAAACCTGACCTTGCTCCTAGGCATAGGGCATTTCATAGTGCGCACTGCGAAGATTTTAGAGGCCTCTCAGAGATCCAATTATCATTTTTACCCTGTTGCTAAAATGTTTTCAGTGCCAGGCATGGATTCAGCAGTTTGCAGGGAAAGACTGTTCCAAGCTCTTCAAGTCCAGTTCTAGTTATTTTTCTGATTGATAAATACACCACGGACAACTCCCATCCCTTCCATTTCCAAAGACATAAACAAGCTACGGACCATTCCGGGTTTGAATCACAACCAGAGTAGCAAAGTCCTGAAATCAAACACATTATCTCATGTTAAATACACTCCTGTGCTATATGATTAATATGCTTTCTACTTAATTGAAGTGTGACACACAAAGCAAAAAATGTTAATTGAATTTTATAGCTCATGAAAGTTGCCAGGTTCTTGGGAGATAATTTTGCTGAGGGGATAACTTATCTTTTCAAGCTTTTATTTCTTTTTGGTTTTGGAAGCATAGAAGGAGCATTAACTTGGAGAGACAACACAATTATTTATTGACTTTGGTTTCTTGCAGCTAATGGCTATTTTATTTTTCAGAAAGCATGCCTAGCATGGCTTTTAACTACAGTGCGTGTAAAAATCCCATGAAAGAAAAAAACCTGTTCACCATATCTCTGAAGTTGAGCCTTATCTCAGATTTAATCTTGGTTTGAAATGAGATCTGAATCCCGACTCGTTTCAGTTGAACATCCCATCACCTGCCAGACTCCTTTCCTGAAATACAACTTTTATGTTTCCCTGTAATTTAGACTGCATCTGTTATTACAGTAGTCCCTTCTGGGAAAGACTGCTCTAAACCTCTGCTTTGCTGTCCATGGCCAATTAAGACAGGAAAAGAGCTGATTAGAGCAATTGTGATAGTAACAACTATTATAAGCCATTATGCATTGATTTTGGTTGTTTAGAAGGTTTTTTTACACACTGAGTATTGATCATCATCTACAAATGAAGACATTTATAAGGTAATTGCTTCTTCTGCAAGTCCACGCAATGTATTTAAAATTTAGTAGCACTAAAACTGTGATCCTCAGTAAACACATTATGCTGATGCAGAGACAGAAATTCTACTCCAGAAATATATGCACTCTCCAGCATATTAAAGGCACTTATTTGGCAAAATCTTTGCCAGCAATGCCTGGAAGATCACATCTTGCAGGTCTGTGCCTAGTGATGTCTGTGTCACCAGCCAGAAGCTCAGCTGTCAGCAGAAGCTTTGTAAGTATTAAAAAAAAAAAAAAGAAAGAAAAAATAATCTGATGCTTTGAAGACAGGAAACTCCACTCATTTCCTCCGTGCCACTGGGGTGGGCAGTCCATGATCCAGCGTGTTCTGTGCACTGGGGAGATAGGTTTGGGGAGAAAAAAAAAAAAAAAAAAATATATATATATACATATATGTCTTCTATAACAATATCAGTAATTGCTTGCAAGCTCTTGGGAAGTGACACTTCTTGATTTCTAGTAGATTGGTTATCTTTGAGTCCACCATCAAGAAAAAAAAAACAAACATGGCACTGATAAACAAATTTCTCACTTCTTATCTAGTGAATACCTATTTCCATGTGTAGAAAAAGACAGGAGGCCGAGGAAAACCCACATGCTGGCTCATTGGCAGGTTTATTATTTATTTATTTATTTATTTATTTATTTATTTATTTATTAGAGAAGCTATTAGCATTCTTATTAGTGGAGCTATCAAACCTGCAGCAACCTGAGACCTGCTTGGCTTCTCGTTACGCTTTTAGCCCCAGTGTTCATCAGAGGCACGAGTCAAGATCAATTTAATTAAATAAAGCCAGTAGTCAATTTGGAACAGATCTTCTGATACAGAATATGGGAAGGGGAAAAAAAAAAAAAAAAAAAGAAAATTAAAAAGAAAAGGAGATAAAAGGACAAGAAAATGTTTCCAGCTGTTCTGTGAAATGTCTCCAGTTTCTTCACACCCCAGCACACTCACTAGGCTGTGGTGTGGAGGTAAATCCTGTCAAAGCATGGTGAAGAACAGTCTGTGGGTTTGAACTACATTATCCTCGTTACCATTACGAAGAAATACAGCTCCTTATAATCCCCATTACACTCCTGCATCGTTGTGAACAACCTGCTGTGGTCTCTAGAGAGAAATCCTCGAATCTTTGACTGCTTCTAACTGCTGTTTTAAAAGCATTACATTAAAGCCCCAATATGTTCCTTGTATTTTAAGCAGAAATCTCACTAATATTGCTTAAACAAGAAATCCGCTCATTTGCAGCACAGAACATTTGTTTATAGATGTTTTGCTACACGTTTGTGTTGGTGCTACAAATGATGTCTTCCACTGGAGAAAGAGGAACAAGCAAAGGAACAGGAACACACAGAGTCTGAGTGCAGAATTGCTAATTGTGATTGGGAATGGGAACTGAGCAATCAGTAAACAAGACCTTATGTAGAAGTACTACCTACAGCACAGAACCATATTTTTCCAAGTTGTTAATCAGCAAAACTCTGCATATGATTTCATAAAAAGATATGATAAGAAATCCCATGCTATTGGATACAAGTTTCAGAGCACTAATGGGGGGTTCTTGTATATGACTCCTGGTTTTGAGATAATTAATAATGTTCACTATGTGCTTGATAACCTCCACTGAATAATATTCTGGTGTACCATGCAAGTACAGAATGTACAATACTAATTAGCTGCTTTGCCCATCTACTTAAAGTGTTTTGCACATGCCAGCAAATGTAAATACACAATTAGGGCATATTTAGTTAAAAGGCAAAGCAAGAGAAAGTACAACTATTATTAGCCAGAACAAAAATCTTCACAATCTTCATCCGTATTGAGGTCTAATTAAGTTTGCAAAATGTGCAAATCAGCTCAGCTGATTATTTAAAGGTTTGGAAAACAATCCTAGGTTAGAAAGTGCAACACTAAGTATTTTGATGGCGTGGGTAACTGTGGTTTTATGACTGTTGTTACTATTAGCTGTTCGTTGCCTACACACACACTATAAAAAACTCATAAGCTGAGTGTGAAAGTAGTTGGCATGAGGAAGTTGTGTTAACAGGAATTAGAAAAGGAGACACAGGAGATCATTACAGATGGACAGTATTAAATGTCAGATTAAAGTATCAGATGTTTTGTATTGTTGTATGTCTTTCTCTTTGAATGTAGGAAGTAAATACAATTCAGCTTATTGTCGGCTCAGTTTAATGACAAAAAGAAGTTTGAAGGAAAAAAAAAAAGGAAAAAGCAGGTTCTCTCTCTGGCATTGAGCGTTTGCTGATTCCATGTCTAGAAATACTGCACTTTTCAGTGCTTGAGATTGCCCAGGATTGTAAAATGCTTAAAGAGTTAGTGCCAGAGAAGATGTAAAGGAACTTTCTTCCAGGGAATTTGGAGCATTCTTCACTGTGGTAAATGTTTTATTTGCAGGTAAGAGGTAATTCCCCTGGATCTGAAACACAAGGTCTGTTCTAAGAGCGTTCCCGCTGACACGGAGTGATGCTGTGCGACAGTCTGACAACTTATTTTCTTTCACATTTATGTAGGGAACTAATGAAAGCAGAGTTGCTTGATTTCCATCGCAGAGGGCTTCAGCCAATGTCTAAAGGCTGACTGAAACATCCTGCTACAATAATCATCACTCCAGCTCCCAGTTAGTCCAGTTGCTCCCAGGATGGAATGTGCATCTCAAAATGTGTCCACCTGAGTTCCTCAACCAAGGATGGGCAGTGTGCATCTGGGAGGGTTTGTCAGAGGGGAAGTGATACCCAAACCAAATACGGGATTTTGGTGCAAGCCCTTGCTGGGCTCCATCTGATGCACCATGTGGCAGCATCGTGTAGCTCGATGCCCGTTTGGGGTCTGCCATCCTAGCGAGTGGCATCAGCAATTGGGATTCCTCGAGGAAGAAACAGGTATGTTGATATGTAAATAAATAAGTTGGACACGTGGAGGTAGAACAGAGACAACCACTCATCTCAGTAAAAGTGTTGCTGATTACCTTTAGAGCAAATTCATACTTACAATAACAACATTACTAACACAATATTTTTATTTAAATAAAATTTAGCTTTATTAGCATTTCATCTCTTTCCCCTTCTTCACTTCTTCCCCTGAAGTTTCATTCCTATCTATTTTGTACACAGCAAAGGGTTTCTTTCCCACACCCCTCCAAATCTGAATAGGTTTCAGCAAAGCAAAGCAGAGAGAAGCAGCTGAGAGCTAATGACTAGCACAGTCTGGTATCAGACCCCGGCTAGGCAGGGTTTGTGCTCGTTAAATGCGTCTGCAAGTTCTAGAAAGCTAATTAAAGCCAAACATACTCTTCTCATCTTACAGGTCCTCCATGTCTGTGGGCTATAAGATTCCAAAATGACTTCTGTTTCCCTGATCCTTTAACTGTGTGTCAAAGCAATGAGCCCTAAATGAAGTTTCATCTTTCCCGAGGTGTTGCTAGGTGCTAATTAGCCTCAGGGCCGCATAAAAAGGGGAGAAAGTGCAGCAAAGGATTTCGATGGAGAGGGGTTTCTTGTTCATTCCTTAGAAATAAGCCCTAAAGGAGTCTGTCATTAGAGGTTGCTGTGACATTTGTTTGCGTGTCGTCGTTGTTCCAGGGATGGACTCTGCACTTATTAATACAGATATATATTGCTGCTTCAGTGGCTATTTCAGCAAACTGGTTTTCCTCATTCTATAGCCAGGGCTGTCTGTAACATCTCCAAAGCAGAGGGGAAGACAGCACAATATTTGTACTTCCCAGGTCGCTGTTAGTTCGATTCGACTAAGGAAAACTTCCGTCCTGGACCGGAGGTCTTTCTGATTACTGGTTTATTATATCTCTGTAAACCAACAATAAAGCAGAGCAAATAACCCAGTCCCAGGTGAAAGTGCACCGAGCTGAATCAAGCCACAGGTCCTAATGTCTCAACCTCGATTAAATTCCCCATGTCCGAACGGGTGGAGGAGTGGGAAGTGCCCTCGATTCCCCGATAGCCTCAGCTCTACGTGCTCAAACACTCAGGCACTTTCTAATCAAGGGCTTTGGGAAACTGGATGCGGATTTGCCCTACCCAGATACCCACTTTTTAATTTTTTTTTTTTTTTTTTCTGTTCCATTTACTGTGAAGGAAGGAAGTGGTGAGAAAGTCGAGTTACGTGCCCAGCCACAGAGCCCCGGCAGTTTACGACATTCCCATACTCCCGAGGACAGTCATATTCTTGGCAGGCTGGTGTTAGGGGCAGGCTCACCTAAAAGTGCTTGTGGCTGCTGTCAAACCCTTCAAAACATGGCAGAGTACATCTTGTTTGTGGATATCCTAGCCTTTTTTACTCAATTTCTGACTGCTAGTTTACCCCGTGCACTCTTGTAACTATGTCATCACAGTCAAGTCCTTCATTGTTTGGGGTGATTGAATCCAAAGCTTTTGGGCTTTTTCAGGTCGTGTGTGCCAGACCTCAAAGTGACCTTAACTAACAATCCCTTGTTTCTCTTCCTCTTTCATGTACTTACTTTCCAGGATCAATCTCTTTCCAAAGATAATATTAATTTTGGCTCTAGACCCAACTCCATTTCACTCTGGGATGTGTCTGGAGCAGTAAGGATAAGAACAAAGCTCTCTATCTTTTAAACACTTCTCTTTCAACTACAGTGGGGTCCTTTTCTTTACATCCACTGTATTTTGAAGGGGGAAGATGGAGTGTTGTGCAGTAAAGGAACTCTGTGCCCAGTGCCAGGGACTCCTGCAGCATCCATCAGGACTGTTTACTGAACTTATTCCTATCCCATTTTGATATTCTTTGAACACGATGAGGAATCCGTAACCTAGGGGCACTAACGCATGGTCACTTTATTCCAACTCACAAGGTTTGTCCTATGCATTCTGCATTAAAAAAATAATCACAAAAGAGGTAAAGTGAATAATAATGCACAGATATTGGAGTATAAAGGGACAGAAACGCAGGAGAGGCTGATCCTGGAATACTGTGCTCTGCTTTGATGGCCCCAGCAAGAAGCTGGAAGTAGCTGGAAGCTACTGGTTATAAAATTATAACAAGAAATGAGATGACCACATTTAACAGCAGAGTGACATAATCTTTGGAAAGAAGTTACTGCAGGAGTCAGTGGACTTTTTTATCACTTCATGCCTTTGTAGAAGGTACACCAGGCTAAAAGCCTGGACTGCAGTGGGCTGTGAACTGGGGGAAGGAGACTAGAGAGAGGCTAAGTGACACGTCACCTCTCACCTTAAACCTTCATGAATCAATGAAAACCAGGCTGAGTCCTTTCGAACGCACTGAACCTATGATAGAGTTTTATAGACCTGTGAAGACTGCAGGGTAGGTGTAACGTGATCATGTTTGCTCCCAGTGAAAGGACAGAACTCACCCAGCAATGTGTGCGCTCAGGAAAACAGCTCTGTTGATATCCCTGCAAAGGAGAAGGTGCTGCTTTGTATTTCATTCAGCAGCTCTTAGAAAGTCATGCCTTCTTCCCTGTCCCCGTGCAATCAGTTGGGAAAGGACATGGGCTATAAACCCCACCGGGTAGGTGAGGAAGCCCTGGCAATCTGCCCCTTTGCCCCATCACCGTATCCTTCGAAACTTCCAGAGCTCTGGACATGGTCCCTGCTCCCCAGGGAGGAGGGTGGGTCACCATCAGCAGTCCAGGATGGAGAAAGCCACTGTCAGTTGTCAACATCACCATTTTTTGTTGATTTACTAACAGGACGTGATAGGTGCGCTGTGCTGTGATTCCAGCAGATAAATGTGGGATGGGATGGGCAGTTTAGCAAGAGCAAAGGGACGCAGAGACGCCTGTTCCATTTGCAAATTGCAGGGCAGGGCAGGAAGGGTGAAATGGAGAAGTGCTAATGCTCCATTAGCTTATCTGATGGGTGGAATTAGGAGGGTTGAGTTTGAGGATTGGTTGGGTGGGTTTTTTTTCCTTTTTTCCTATTGACAAACATTGCTTTTCTTGCTCTTCCTCTCATGGGGAAGAGTTAATTGCCTTCCCTCCTTCCTGCCTTCTCCATCCAAGGTCTGAATGGTGCAGAGGGTCCAGCTGCTGATGTTTTGCAGGAGCTGGCGTGGACATCTGCCCCAGCACTTCCCAGGCATCGCCATCTCAGCTTCGCATCCTGAGTTTTGGGGAGAAATCGCCCTGTTTTCCCATCTGCAGGCTCGGCGTGAGGGCGATTATGCCCATTGCCTCAGCAAGCCTGACCTATTTTCACTGCCTGTGGTTCTCTGCTTTCTGGGAGCGATGACACTGGTGTACAGTAAAGAAAGGGCCCTATCTGTGCCAAGTGCTATTTATTTAGAAGAAAGATTTTTATTTAGAAGAAAGACTTTTAAGAGAAAACAGATTTTACGGGCAGTAAATCACTCTGTATCTCTCTACCTAGACCTCACTTATCCCCTGGTGTTAGATAGACGCATTTGAGGGTTTTTAGAATTTGCTAGAAACTGTCTTTTTGTGGACAGCCCTGGACTGCTGACTGCCCCTCCGATCCAAGGGGGACCGGTCCTGTGATGCCTTACGCCCAGCTGTGGCTCAGCAGCTGTTTCAGTTTGGCTGAGACCCTGAACTTAGGCCATACCCTTGTAACGGAGTCCTCAGCGTTCGCTGAGAGATCTTTTATTGTGTTGTCCTGCTCGTTCCCTTCCCATTCAGACAGGAAAGTCTTATACAATAACTTCACCTCGTGGAAAAGGTCATGTACAGAGTTCACAAAACTCTGTATTCTTTTGTTTATTGCTCAGTATCCCTATGCCCATCCCATAAGCCACAAAACAGGGGAAGATATTTAAAAATACTCTCCGTTTTGGCACATTCCCCACAATTTGGCAGTGTTTGGGTTGAGGCTTTTGGTTTACATTTACCCGAGTTTCGGAAAAATCAGGACAAAGCTCAGCTGGAGTTTCACGGTTTTGTGGAGTTTCACAGAGAACCTCCACGCAGAACCGCCGCAGGGTTTATAGGTCTCCATCCAGCCCATAAATCAGTTGAGGTCGACTTGAACCTCGGCCCAGGTATGCCATGACACCCCAGCAGCCCCGGGACGGATCCAGACAGCTGCACGGAGGCTTGTGCAGACCTCGCCTGTGCTCGGCTCCTGCTCTGCCACCGACCTTCTGCACGTCCCATCCCTTTTGCCTTCCACGGTCCATGGCCACCAAACCTGCCTGCTTTCCCAGCGTGCCATCACACAGCCCACGTGCCTTAACACCGACATCCTCCCGTCAGCGATGTCCCGTGGTAGCGTCAGGCAGAGCTGTTATCGCTCGCTGCAAAACGTTCTTTCCTCTCCAAGTATTTTTTTTTTTTTCGGTCAGATGTGGAAAACCGAACAGGATGATCACTCAGCATGTACCTCGTCTCTGCTGCCTGCTGGAAAATCACAGCAAAAATGAAAAATGAGAGAGGGACGAATTTAGAAAACACTGAATTGCTCAAAAGAGAACGGGGCAAATTAAGTCCAATTCCGCTGTGGTTTTGCTGGTCTTGATAGAGTTGCACCAAGAGACGACTACTCAGATGTTCCACTCATTTGTCAGCAGGCAATTGGTAAAAATCTTTTAGCACTTTTACTTAACGAGTGATCATTTTTTCTTCCCACAGAACTCCTGTGGGTATGACGAGGCGTTCCCCAAAGAGCTCTAATGATCTCATCCTAGCTGACCCTACAAGGAAACCTTTAGCCCGAGCACGAACACTGATCAGCAAGTGCTCACTTATCACAGCCCAATTGCTGGTTGATGCTCCGTTTGGTCTTGCATCAGTTTACCCACAAGGGTTTCCATGGAAATTAATATCCAGTATCATACCTGTTACATCATGCCCGATCTGCTGTTTTTCCACGGAATGTACTGTGTACCAGCCCTATAAATCCTTGAAAAGCCTTGGATCTGTAGGGTAGTAATTACCCAGTGTCTGTGGAGCAAATCCAAAACACACTCTGGGTCTGCGGAGCTGTGATTACCCTACGGACGGGGTGACTAACCGACTGCTGCCGGACGCTGTCCCGGTCACAAGGCGTAACGTGACCCTTCCAGCCACTCCGTGTTTTCCAACATGGAAAGCCTTTGCAAGGATTTTAGGGGTTGAATGCCATTCAGTGGCTGTAGACCTAGATTGAGGTTTTGGACCAGATTTACTGGTAGCCGGCCTCTCAACGAGCAGATTTCCCACCGCGTGAGACCTCCGCTCCGTCGGTGACACCATGAGGACCCGTCCCCAGCGCGCGCCTGCGTGGGGGGTCAGTCGGTGTCCGCGTGCCTGTGTCTGGGCCATGTAATGGGAGATGCTGTGCTCCATGACCTGAGCCTCTTTCTCCTGCTAAATGATCTTTTCCGTGAGACACGGGCTGGTCTGTGGATTAGGGACCTGGAAACCATCCGTGTCCGGCATGAAGCTTCATGGGAGGGAGAGGGGAGCAGGGAGAGCCAGCAGCCCAGCTCCTGGTGAAGGCATTCCACAGCAGGGTCTTTGCTGAGCTCTTTCCTTGTGCTCTGCTCAAAACAGCTTTTCAGTCCTAATATGGAGCAGTATCTAACAGCCCCAGCATCTGCAAAGGGGATCCACCTCGAGAACTCATGTGAGACCTCAGAAATATGTGCATCCTGTGTGAGCACATGTGGACAGTGTCCTCAGCAAAGCTGTGAGATCCCTGTGATAATTTTCTTTACTGTCAATTCATGATCACAAAATTCTAAATTTAGAGGGGCCATAAAAGACGTAAAGGAGAAGATCTAGGGCTTGAAATGACTGGGAGAAAATAGACTAGTAGGGTACAGAGATGTGAGAGAAAATTAAAGGGAGAATCTAGGGTTCAAGGGTGGGATACTGATGGCCCAGTAGCAGGATGGAAGGATGTAACCACATGGTCACGCTCAATGCATTACTTTAATTTTCAATTCGTCTCCTTAAAACTGTCTCTGGTTTCAGCCACCACCGATCAGAAATACTACTGACTCAGCCATATGGTGTTGAGGAGAGGGTATTTTCAGCAGTAGAAACACTTTCCTTTGAAATTTAAGTCCTTGAAGAACTGTTTTGGAGAGCAAGTCTGATCACATTCAGAGGCAGACACATGACGTATTCATTGTCCACTCCTACCAGCGGGGTCTGCAGGTCCTCCCATTACGCCAATTAATTATGTCTTCCAGTGTTTACCCACAGTCATGCCGTAGGGACTTGAAGGTTGTACAATGCATGCTTGGGGCATTATCATTTCATATCCTTCTGAAACCTCAGAAGGTCCAGCAAGATCCCTGGAACACAGAGAGCTCATCGAGTACTTGTGAAAATAATGATAATTCGTTGGGTTTGCCCAGTAGTTTTAGTTTGCATTCCAAGCACAATTTTACTTGGGACTCTGGAATTTCTCTTAACTGTGGTACAATAATTTCTTAGAGTTATTGAGGTATTTTACAAACGTTTGCAGCTGGGACATGGTTCAGAAAGGGGTGGATGATAGGTATAATTGAAATGAAGTTTGCTTAATACCACTAATTGATCAAGGGATAATTGTGCTAGTTAAAACTCTGCCCATAAGATGTGTCCGTACCACAAATAGAGGCAGTGAGCAGTGCCCGGTGACCTGACAGCTGTTAAAAAAAATTGGTAGTCAAGATCTTTCAAAGAAACCTCAAGCAGGCAGATGGAGACACATGTATCTGGACATCACCATACAGCAATCTACCTGCACGTCCATTTGCAGTGGATGGTGGTTTTGTAGGGCCTATCACCAAGACAAGGTAAGGAGATGGGAAGCAACACCAGCAAGATGATTAAATTGCATGATATATCTGTTTTTTCATATGATCACCTCCTGCAAACTGTCCGTGTTCTCACTCTCTTGGTCTCTCTTAATGTGGTGGACTGAGAGGCAAGTCAAATGTGCAAGGAGTCCACCCAGTTTTGCATGTCACTTTGTGGAAAGTTGTGTCCATATTATGACTATGTGTATATATATATGTATATACACATATATACACACATATATTGAAATAGCTATTCTTCACCTTCTGTTCTTCAGCTTCCGAGTGGTGAACTGGAATAAACTTTACAGGCAACCCACTTCCATCCTTTAATTTTTAAGGACGTGTAGCTTCCAGAAGGACTTTAATGGCAAGCAAAGTTGTTTTCTCCTTGAGAGATGGATAAAGTGAAACTTATATCTTGCAGCTGCCTTAGTCATTCTCTTGAAAGCATGCTCACCTCGCTCCTCCAGCAGCAGAGACCTGGTACTCCCCTCCTGGCACTGCTCCTGCCTGCACTTGAACTGTGAGACCATACTGGGCTTCTCTTAGCTGCAAAGAAAAGGAACTGAATCACAATAGAGGTTGCTGGAGAGAGGACTTTTGAAAACATTTTCTGTTTCTAATTTTGGTAAGGAAATAGGCAATTACTGTCTTGAAAAATTAAATGTCATGAAATTTCAAACTCCATTTGTTTCTGATAAATATCTTGCAACTTGTGACAGAGGTTGCTGGAAATCTCCCCTAATAGCAGTGCCATGTTGGCCAAGAAGTGTTTGATCTGTGCTCTAGCCTTTTCTTCATGTGGGTTGGACTGGCCTATAGTCAGATAACAAAATCATTTGGTTACTTAAGTTTTAAAAATAAATTTGAGCCAGTCAGTCTTCACTTTATAGCAGCTATACCAAATCTATCCGAAGTAGTTAAAACTAGGACTAGGCCAGCCCTAAAACACTGCTTGCCAACTTACTTGAACTTCATACCAGGAGCCTGAAATCCTGATCTATGTGTCTTCAAGCTTTGGCTGAGGTCCTGCTCTACCTACTCCCCAAGAAGGCTTGGTTGGACGACGTGTACCCTGCTGGATGCACGTCGGCGAGGCAGACCAGCAGTGTTTACACACATTGGCATCTGAGTCACCTCCACCATTCACTAGGTCATCATTTCTGATGTAAAACATGTTCAGTATGCTGGGTTTAAACGGCCACGCAGATATTTAGTCAACAGCCCATCTTTAGATTTTGTCTTAGAAGGTTAATTTGACTCTAAGCCAGCCTCACATGAATTTTCTGCCATATGATGTGATCTGTACTTTGAGTGCTCGGTTGAGTTAGGGGAATACCCCGGCACATACAACCATGTGTTGCCTTTACCTTGCCATGGTTGTGACAGCAGAAGCAGAGGCCACGTCAGTCGTGGTGGGATAGGCTGCCCAGTCCGACACGGCCGCTTGGGCTTTCGCTGGCGTTTGTGATGGAGAACAGCTCATCTGTCACCCCTACTACAGCCCGCCTGAGGCGGTGGGAATTAATTACAAAGCTTGAGAAGAAAAGTCAATAACAGAATTGAAATATTCCCATCGGTTCCTCTTGAATTAGATCTCCCAGATAACGTCTGCTGGTCGTAAAATACGATGCCAGGTGAGATAATGTTGCTAATTACTGGGACACTGAGCCCAGTCTTCAGCCAGCTCCTGTGAAGCTCCATGAGGTCATGTGTGAATAGGCTCCAAGGAAAAAGGCAAAGTGTCAATAAGGAT
Organism: Tauraco erythrolophus; assembly: GCF_009769465.1. NCBI lineage: Eukaryota > Metazoa > Chordata > Aves > Musophagiformes > Musophagidae > Tauraco > Tauraco erythrolophus. Next base: position 2,493,524 of record NC_141484.1, read on the forward strand.
GACTTTCTTCAATAGATTCACCTGCGATAAGCACATTCCGGTGACTCAGTGTGGGATGAGTAGCTGCTGGAATTTTCACAGCCATTTAAAAATAATGTAGTACAGAAAAATCCAGTAAATGTCGATTTTTTTTCCACAAATTCTATTTAAAATTAGAGATAAGCAGTAGGAAATCCGAGGCAGAAGACAAATACCCGGTATCTGTGAGTATTTACTGTCATGCTGTGCTCATGAGGTAATACTTCATAGTATGGTGGGGAAAAAAAAAAAAACGTACAAAATTACTTCCAGTTGGTTCTGAGCTAGGTCCTGAGTGACCAAAATCCCTGTCCTTTGAAACAAATCCAAATCATATTAGTTGTGTAGGCTGTGTTCTGATTCAGCGTGGAATTTGTTTTTCCCATCATGTGAGAGAGGAAACGTCCAGCCCAAAAAGGGAGATGTCAGCTCGTACGTAAATTCGCTCATCAGAGAGAAATGATGCCACAACCGTGCAAAGCAGAGAAGTGGGCTTAGCAAGATGGGAACTTGCTGTATTGCCTTGTGGACAAAACCATCTTTGAAGGATTAATAACAAACTGAAAGCTCACTGGAAACATCTCGCTTGTTTGGTTTGGCTTCCGGAGCATTTCTAAGTGCAATTACTCGCAGTTGAGAAACGGAGAGGACAAAAAAAAAGTCTTGTGGTCAGTGCCCAGGGTGGTGGCTCAGGAGACCTGGGTCGGTTTCTGACCTCTGTCACGGTCTGATGTCACACAAGAAAAAAAAGAGCCTTTAATTCAAATGCAGCTCAGATCCTTTCCTACAGCAGGGATGAAGCTGCCCTTCTTCTGCCCAGCTCCTTGCACAAAGGTGCCCTGCACGGGCAGCCCTTCGTGCCCTGCTGGTGCTGACGGGACTCGGATGGTGATAATGACGTGTCCTTCTTTAGAGGTCCCCAGTCCCTGTGTAGGAGCCTCTCTTAGCAGCAACATCCTGCTTCGGATGGGGAAAATCCACAGTTCCCGTGCGCAGACGCACATCCTTTTAAGCCAGTGGATACGCATGGATTTGTGCTCCACAAGAATGAAGGTCTTTATTAAGATGCATGTTTGCTGGGCGGTGACAAATCTTTCCTTCGGAACAGAGTGATTAATGTTTAATTTTATTCCAGATTATAGGCAGCTCCGTTTGCAAACCAGCCCTCATCCAAGTTTGCGCACATATTGCCTGGAAATGAACGTTACTCTTCAACTGCTTAAGCAGCTTTGGATAAGAGATGATGGTTTCAGGAAGATTAGGAGCATAAGAAAGATCTCCAGGCTAAGAGGAAGTTGAGAAAAAGTGCTATCATGAGTTCAGGAAGAAATGCTGACACCTCTAAGGGTCTGAGTCTTCCAAATCACTTGGGAGAGTTGGAGAAAGTTGATGGGAAAAAGGTGGATTAGTGAAGATGAACTTACAGATGGTGAGCATGAAGACAACCTACGTAGGAGTGTGTGTGTGTATATATATATATGTATATAAATTGTCAGCAGGAAAATTTATAGACTTCAGTCTGCTTAGAGAAACAAATCAGTGGTTCTGTTTCCAGAGGTTTTATTATATGACAGCAACCAGGGGCATCCCGTGAGATGAAGTTGTAGGTGTCATCTTAAACACAGAGGAGGATGAAGTCTGTCTTGCCCAGTTCAAGAGCTCAGTAAGGAAGATGGAGAGAGGGCTGGAGGAGAAGCAGGGCAGAGGGAAAGGAAGCGATGCTTTGGGGCTGCCCAGCAAAGCTGGGATGCAACTGTTTGCCTCGTTTTCTAGTACCCTGTTCATGCAGATTCTGTCTCCTCTGGAGTTTTCTTCATAGGCACATGCCTAGTCTGCCAGATAAAGGTATTTAAATACCACATTTTATTATTTCTTCTTAAAAACATATGTTCGTCCCCCCTCTCAGAGCGGTGGGAGGAGGGCAGGCGGATATCCGATGAATATTTTTCACCCTCACTGTAGTGACAGCTTTGATTTGTGAAACAGCTTGGAGTAAAATGCTGGTAATTTTTCATGGAAAAATAGTGGGCATAATTTTTGTGTGTCGCAAAGAGAACAGCAGAGAACTGAAATGCCTGGATAAGTTGTTATCTGAGTGCCAAAATCCTGGATGGCTATAAAAGTTAGCATTTTTAATGCAGAGAAGTAACGTTACAGTCATCCCTAATTAAGTAGATTCTGCTTGTTTATTATTTTCAAGTATCTTGCAGCTCTGCTCATCAATTTTTCACATTATTCCTTGGCTGTTTTCTCACGTTCAGTCTCTTTGCTGGTTTGATGATTTGCTCTCCGGAAATTTCTTTCATAAATTTTTACTGTTTCCTTGGAGAGATTTTTTTTTTTTTTTTTTTTTTTTTTTCTCCAAATGAAAGTTGTCACTGCAGTATGGTGTAGGGAGAGGAGAAAGCCAGACAGTGGAAACTCCTTTAACTGAATGACATGGAAAAACCCCTCTGGCTCCCTGTCAGCCAAAGGTCGAATGCAGCCAGAGCTACAACTCAGTCAATGGGTCCTACATCCAGTATTTCATATTGATCTCCAGCTTCATAAATACCATATTGACACTGGTGACATCAGCCCTGACATCAGCGTGATGAAATACAACCAGGACATATAAAAATGACTTCATAGTGCCACGTTTGCTCACAGCAACTGCTGGAACAAAACTGGAAAGGATCTTTTGTCAGTTTAATTAGTAATTAGTAATAATGCTTTGCTAGAGGAGCCCTGTAGGCTGGAGGAGTTTGTCTTGCTTGCTTTCCAGCTGTCTAGGCAAGGCTGTCCAGACATGATGCTGAGGTGAGATTGAGAGGAGCAAAGCTGGACTGCCCCAGTGGCTGGGGTAGGGGGGTGTTTGCAATCGGTGTTGCAGGCGTTTGAGGCAGATATTGTGCTCACTGTGGCTGCCAGGCTGCGGGGAGGAGGTTTGCTGGGCATGGCCCATACTGCCCCAGAGGACCAAAGTTGATCTTCACCTTTGGAGGGGTTTTTTCGAGATTCATCTTCTCCTTTGGAGGAGGTTTTTGGAGATTGATCTTTCTGTGATCTGTCTTAGCCCAACACTAAGCACAGGGTAATAGAAAGGTTCCCAAACAGCAGCGTTTGCACCCTTCTGTTGCACACTCATGGAAAGACAGACTTAGACATGCCCAAGGTGCTGGGCACATCCCCCTGCAGAATAACAGACCCCATGGCTGCCTCTGCCGCAGCTGAGCCTGAGACATCCTTTCTGAATTTAACTAAAATCTAGAAGCAGTGCCATTAAATCATACAAAGACCACTGGAAGAGTTTGCAAAAGAGAGTGTGCAAAGTGGGGTCACGGTGGTATTTAGGGAAATGGTTATGAGTTAAGAAAAATTCACATGGTAACTATTTTTTAATAAAATGAAGGGGGGAGGAAGAGAGCGATTCCGATTTTCGCTTGAAAATTTTACAAAATTACTTTTCACATACCTCAATTATCTCCACCTTCTTTTCATATATGAAAATCTGTGCCTACAGAATGAGTCAATAAAAGCCAATAAAATGAGAACAGTATGAGACAGATCTTTGGATTGTATAAATAAAGCATGGCTGAGGTGACATCATTGGGGCAACAGTGATTTATACCAGCTGAGGATCTGGCCCATAAACTGGGAATAACTTTTTCTGTGCTGTGATTTATGTTCTCCAGTTATTGACTGCTTAGGAATAAGTCCTCTGTTATAAACAATCTGGGAAGCAAAGAAGGCAGTTGTGTCTTAATGAGACCATGGTTCAAAGCACTGCCCTGTTACATTGACCCTGCTATAGATCAGAAAGTCTCCTTGATTTAATTACCTTACAGAACCCCAGACTAGACAGCTCCAAAACTCATTTATACCCCAATCTTTTCTTTTTTTTTTTTTTGGTGCACTTTATAGTGATTTACAATTCAGCCAAGGGACTCTTCAGGCAACTGAGGAAAATTCTTTAGAGGGGTTTGCAGTTTGTATGCAATTAGATTTTTCCTTAAGAACAAAAAAAGCTTATTTTGAGACTATAAAGGTCTTGTCTCCTTTCTCAAGCACAAAGAATAAGCAGTTCTGCCTTTTAAATCTAAAGGAGCAAAAACTTCAAGGAAAGAATTAGGGGAATTTACATTAGAGGCAACACTGCACACGTCTGAAACGTCCCCATTAGAAAGTTCACAATTCAGTCTTGCACGCAGTTTTCAGCAGATATTACAGGATTGTTCCACCAGGATTATCTCATCTTCAAGGACGTTGGGATTTTTTTTCTTCAAATCTGTGGTATAAAGCAGTGGAAATAATACGATGTTCCCTTCCATTCGCAAATGACTCTTCCTCTTCTGTCTCAGGATGTCTCACAGCCTCTAATTAGATAAGGCTCAAAACATCCCCCCAAATTAATGAAGCACCCAACTATTACACCGTAACTTCATCTGGAGCAATGCTGCACTGCAATCAAACATGCAGCAAATAGACTCAGCTCCTTCTGACACCTCCTCGGTGCCGCAGCCCGCGGGATTTTATCCCGTCGCTGGCAGGGAGGGATGCTCAGAGTCACCCCAGCCCGAACCGAGTGGAACCGAACCCGGGGACCACAGCCATCGACCGTGGGGTGACATGGCCCCCGTGCCCAGAGGTGGGTGATGGCCACTGAACCAACATGGACGTTGTCTTTGTGCTATCAAAAGTCTTGGTAAATATTCAGTCATCAGCCTCCATGTCGCACCTTTGAAAAAAATCTCCTCCTTAAGCTTTTCCTTCATCCCCGTGGATTCAAAGACTTTCATGTTGCAGTTGCCAAAAGGCCCTGCATGATTTAAAAGCTGAAATCCTGTTGCATTTTCATAATTTACAGTAGGTTTCCAGAGCCTTTGAAAGACACAGTTCCCACTCACCTTTCTTCAGAACTCCCTTCTGCACATCACCTGCCCTGATTCAGGGTCTGCCTTTTCCCTGTTCACTAAATCTTTCCCTCCCAGTACTTACCCCTTGGCATCTTCCATCTCTTTCCTTTCTCTGACCAGAGACCCGTGGAGTTTCATCTTTAATGTCATCATCTGACCTTGGCACAACTGCTTGTGTCTGTCTCAGTCTGAGGGGGCTTTAAAGCAAGAGCCTGATCCTGAACTGAGTCAGGTCCTTTAGCCCTGGCCATGGGCACGCTGCCCGCGCTCAGCGAAGCACCGCGCCAGGGGTTGTATTTATATGTCGTCATTGATTAGCTCGTGCCATTAATTATCACTAATGTTCAAAAAGTAGCAGATTTTTGAACTGAAAGCATCCCATATAATGGCATATCTATACCCTGTGAACATACCTTCTTCTTTATTTTCGAGTCCCTTCAGCAGAAACTTATACTCCCTTGGGAATGAAGTCTCTTGGGCAAAATTATAATATATGTACTAAGGGAGGAACTTTAACCCATGCTGTAAACCACATATTAATATTTAATAAGCCCCTGCCTTCTTTCGACACAAATGAAATATTATTGGTCTCTGAGCTGAAATATGCTTAAATGGAACAATGATTTATGTTTTTCCAAAACAAACGAGTTCTTCGAGTGAAGTTCTTTTGAAATTACTTGAGAGATATTTTTGTAAATTGGATGGATGCCTAAAAATAATATTGTAGATTGTAAGATCTGACAATACAAATAATTACACTGCTATAATTCAGCTTAAGCACCCTACCTTCCTCTGGGTATCAAGACTCCCTTTTTCTCCTTGACGTCGAGGGCATTTTAAGGTATTCTAGTTGAACATTTAAATCTACAATCACAAGCTCCTCTGGAAAATATAGTCTTGTATTTTTAGGACTGGAAAAAGACATAGGGAACTTGTTTCTCCCTATTAAAATAATAATAAGTGTCTCTGCTAATTGGAGAGGGGAAAAAAAAAAAAGAGAATAATGTGACAATTGTAATGACCCTGCTGTGTCATAAAACAAGTATGTTAATAGTGAAATACAATCATCAAACTGCAGAGCCGCTCTGACATCTGGACTGAATTACAGGCGCTCAAAGGCGAGTCCGTGCCGCGCTGCGCCGATGCTGCCGTGCCCCGGAGCCACGCAGGTGGATGGACGGAGCAAGTCCCCCTGCCCTAACGCTCCTCCAACCTGGGAGAGCTGGTCGTGTCCCCTCTTAAACTGGGGATGGTGCTGAATGAGCCCTCGGCGAGGTCCGTACCCAACATCGATGCCCCGTGCGGCAGAAGGGCTCCCCTGGGGAGTTTCCAGCCTGCACTTGGGAGAAGGGGTTGGCTGCTGGGTGCCCCTACGCCGAATCGCAGGCTGCATCTCATCATCAATGAGATAAAACATTTCCTGCATTCTTTGATGTTTTTTCTTTGCTTCGTTCAGTGCGAGAAAAGGGCAGAAAGGAAAAAAAAAACATAGTTTAAAACTTGGTGGCCAGTTGCAGGTTGCTCAGCCCCAGCATAAGCGAGAACAACTTTTAGGCTGCTGACCACTCTGGGCTACCTGGGTTTCCAAAGAGCTGTTTTGATAGTCATGAACTGGATTTCAGGAGCCCTCTGTGACCCTCTGTGCTGCACTGTCCTGCCAGGCCCACCTCCAGACCCCGGGGTTGGATGGATGCTGCGTCGCCCGGCACAGACGGGGTCTGCTGAAGTCACCGGGGGTTTAGGAACCAAACACCTGCAGGACACAGAGCTTATCAGCTCAGACTTTGAAAGAGCCTCTATAACACTCACCAGCATGGTGCTGGTAATGATGTCAGTTAAAGGACCTGGATCCCAGAGGGTTTAATGGGTGACATTGAACCAACTGCCTCACCCAGCCCAGGGTCGGGCACCTCGGGAACCTTCAGCAGCACAGCCCCCGAGGTAAAATACAAAAGGAAAATAGCTCTGTGTGAAAAGAAAAATGACACCAATAACAACATAATGAAGCCCTCCCACGTTTCAAATGGCTGAAATGGCTGCAAGCAAATCCTGTGCATTGTCTGGCAAAATATGATGAAAATTATGCCTGTAAGCTCCTTAGGGTACAGACACGGTACATATGAAAGTTCTAGATACTTCAGGGTTTCCCTGTCTCTCTGCAGTCAGATTTGCAGCTTTCTTGCCGAGGTTACTGGAATGGACAAATGGGATGAGAGGAACAAAAAAATCCTGGTGATATTTGCTATTGACAATGCGTCCAGGCTTTTGACTGATTGTAAATCAACGTGACACGGTGGAGTTTCAGCAAGTGAGGTTGGTTTCAGTGTTATTTCAGTAACATGGAGCTCCTTTAACCATTAACCAAGTCCTACTCCATAAAACCAGAGACACTAAGGGTTGCAAGCACTTCTTGCAGGACATCCCTTCCCCTCATTTTTTTTCTCGATTTTTAGGTGCTCTCTTTAGCCCAGTTTTCAGTGTTCCCGAGCGATTGGGACTCCTATCCAGGCACCAGCTGAGCAGTCCTGTTTATTTATAAGAATCAACCAGAGCCACACAAAAGGTTATGGCTACAGGCCAAATGTCTTTGACATCATAGCCTGTCATTAATGGCATAAATCCTCTGTGATTTCATTTCCCAGTCAGCTAACCAGCATCTATCACAGATTATTTTAAAGGAAAAAAATGTCTAAACATTTACCTTCAAACCCCAAACAGATCATATCGTTCTATTTTGCCTTCCCAATATTAAATATATTCTCTTGCATATGGCATTTTTATTACAGGTTGCGACCAGTCGCGGAGCTGGTTTCGGAAAGAGCTATGTACAAAGAGAAGTTTTCTTATTGTTCCCTAAGGGGAAAAACAAGAACAGCATTTCATTTAACAAAACTTTTACTAACCACAGTACTTTGCTCTTTTAATGTCTTTTCGTTCCTCGGTTTCTGCACCAGATCTCTATCTGGTCTTTCATTTTGAGGGAGAGAAAAATTAAAAAGATTGCTCGCTGTGCTACAGCTTCTTAAAACTGAGAGCATTTAATGCAGACAGGCCAGAACAGTTTTCCTTAGGATTGTGCCTGTCCTTTCTTTTGCATAAAATGATTGTGTTATTTGCAAAACATTGGCAAGTGACTCAGAGCATGAAAGGACCGAATGTACCTGTAAAGCCTGAGTATTTTAAACACCTTGGTATTGTACGTCTTACTGATCTTGGTGTATTTGCTGATGGAAGATAGACTGCTTGATAATAATCCTTGATATTTGACCAGTCTGTGCTGGTTACGTTAGATTAGGCCTAAAAAGCACAAGTTTTCCAAACCAGGGTTGGTACTAAACCTGCAGGAGTAAACTGGGAATTCTTCTATATGCTTCTATGCAAAATCAGATAGTCAGAGAGTCAGTTTTGATCTCACTTTTTTGCATATAAACCTGAAATCGCTGAAATTAGTCCAGATTACATCGTTTGAGAGCAAAAGAACCTGACGGGGCTGCCTCCAAACGAACCTGACAGAGCTGCCTCCAAATGTCCACAACGTAATTAATGTACAGCACCCACTTATCAGCTCCCATCTCGAAAGCGCCCTGTAAGGAGGAGTTCGTTACACGCAATTGCAGATGAATTCTGAGATCTGAATGAATTCAAAGGAAAGAAACCTCAGGATCAGATCAAGACCATTCCAGGTCTGCTGCGCAAAGGGCGGAATTACACAGGCAATTTGGTCCCTGGCGGCAGCAGTTGGGCTGAGGCAGCGAGCGTGAGTCCTCCCGGTGCCAGTGCAAACTCCTGGCAGCTGTATTTTTTTAGTCCCTGATGCCTGTAGGTCCCAGGGGAAGGGGGCATCACCCGGAGCATCACACAGCGAGCGGCGTGGCGAGGGTCCAGGCAACGCAGGCAGGAGGCTGCCCCGGCCTGAGGAGGTGCACCTGGATTTTCCCAATGCAGAAAATAATATATGGGGGTGCAGGAGCAAGACTGGCTGAGCAAGCGCGGTCTCCCCGCTCTCTCTGGCCATCCTGCAGTGCTCAGAAAAGAAAGGACTGAACCGGAGCTGGACACTACAGCATGAACCCAAAATTCCCATTGAAGCCATCACTCTCGCCTTCGTCCCACGTTAACCCCGTACCCAAAAGCCCTCACCACCACCAAAGCATAAGAAAAGGACCTCCCGCATACCTTAGCAAATATAAATTAGATGTTTCCTTTTTTGAGCTGTCTGGAATCTCAGGAGGCACCCGCAAGCAAACGCTACCCAGACGTGCAGACAGCACGGATGTGTCAGAGCACTCATGTGAGAGCCAGAGTTAAAATATGCCTGCAAAGCACCAGTAGCTCCATTCTTATGACTAACGCATCCCAAAGGTGCCATAACATGCACTGATGCAATGAATTCTGGGGCGCTGGAAGGAGTACAGTGAGAGGAGGAGCTGGAGAGGAGAGTTTCTTGGTAAAGCCAGCAAGTTATTTTTCCACAATTTATCATACTACTTTTACACTGCGAGTTAGCCCTTTCCTCCAGCTGCAGAGATGAAAAGTCACACAACTCCAGCATGAATTAAGCCAGCCAAGAAAAAGAAAAGCAGCTTTCTCTGTTCCCCAGGGCATACATTATGCCTATTTGTTAATGTTTTTTGATATGTGGAGGAGACAAACTTCAAGGAAGGAATGTGGACATCTCCTATCTGAGACAAAATCTGCCATGGTGGAAGGGGCTGAACGTGTTTAGTTAGGAAGATGTGTTGGGAACAGCGATGTGTTTGAGTGGTGATGCTTACCTTTCTCAGCACCAGTAACACTGCAGTCACACAATGGACTCTGACAGTGCTGGTGGAGATAATAAATAGCACGTCTGCACCCTGGCAGAAGAGTAAGACGCGTGCCCGAGCAGAGCAGGAGGAGGTCAGCCGTGAAAGGCAGACCCCAAGCGCCACAGTGGCAGAAGCTCCCAGGCTCTACGTGCTCCCATGGATGATGAGCCGAGTGTCAGCAAAACTCCCTGAGCCTTTAGAGCAGATAAAATTACGTGTCAACATGCTGGGAAGCTTCCTTCTGAAGAGCCATCAGCAGCAACCATCATCTGAAGCAATCTTTCCAGGGACAGGGAAATATCCGTGGAAAGAAACGTGCAAGATTTGGAGTGCGTGGCATGAGGCTTTCAAGCAATACGTAATTAATTGTCTCTCAAATACATGCAAATAATTTACACGTGTAACAAAATCTCCAACTCTGAAAACCCAGAACATGAAAGACGATGGCTGTTTCATTGTTTTCTGTAACAGCAGAATTGTCATTAAACAGGCGCCACGATGCGATTCTTGCAGCAGATGAAAAGCAGGGACAATAGATGCAAATGCTACTCGCATTTTCTTTTCCTGCTCTCCCAGTGGTTTAATTTATATCTGATGAGACTACAGTTTTAGGAAGGAGAATGGCACGTTAGTCTCACTGGTAATACCGCTCAGGATGAAAGCACTCTCATTATTCGCACCGAAAGATCCAGATTTGCTTAAACAAGAACTGTCACAACACGCTGAGGTCCAGGGATTCCAAGGGGAGCTAGTCTGACATATTTGAAGCTGATTTGCATTAATTTATGAATATTACATAGTCTGTTTGTCCGATGGTTCTAAAGATGTTTAGTCAACGCATACCTTGAGTTAATTCAATAGAAAAACTGTCAGATAATACGCCAAGGGACGGGCACAACGATTCTGGCAACCCCTCCTCATTAAACAGCGAGTGTAAAGAACTGCAGAAGGATTTCATCGTAGAAGTTGATGACCTATAAATATGGAAAATATCGAGATGCTCCAACTACGTTAAAATATCGCAACTGTAAAGGTAAATACCAAATCCTTGGTCTTGAGATCAAAGCCTGGTGAGGAGTGTCACTGGGAGGAGAGAGAAAAGAAGGGGGAAAGAATGAGAAGGGTTGAAATAAACTCCCGAGCCTGCTGGGAGATAGCTTTGGAAAACTTGAGATAACGACTTTAATATAGCTCCAGAACTGGCTCTAATTAGGATAAATCAGGGTTTCTCTAATTGCTTTTAATCCCCTTGGCTTCTTTGGAAGCAGAGGTGACCATGCACAAGGCGTGCAGCCCCACGCCGGAGTGTGAGGCACGTGGAGGAGAGCCACCCTGCCCCTCCACCCACTGCTGCTCGCAGGGGCAAGTTTCCTACTGGGCCAGATTTGTTGGCTGGCCAGAAACAGAGGGGAGGAGGGAGGCCAAGGACACCGTGATCTGCGAGAGCACCTGTCTCCACCAGCACAGCCTTCGCAAAGCAAGACACAGCTGATGCTGAGCCTTCCTCAACTGAATTAATTGTTTGTCTTTTGCAGATGTTGCTGCTGCAGTCACCCAAAACCCTTGCAGACGAGTGGCCTTTGGATGGAGCCACTGAGCTGTCTATCAAGAGCAGATGGAGCCTCTTTGCACATCCTTTGCTTTGAAACGCAGCGTGTGCATTTGAGCTGCTCCACACCTTTATTTTCCTTTAAAGTCTCTTTTGTTTCTTCATTAGCTACTTGGCTTCTTATTAGAGGGTAGACATCTTTTGCCAAACTCTCTTACAGAAGGAAGAATGGAATTCCCTTCCTTTCCATCTGTGGATCACAGAGGTATCTTGAGTCAACTGCAGACGGCCAAAGCTCTCTTGCCTAAGGTGTCAACAGAGAAAATAATACCAACTTTTGATCTGCTTCTACCTTTCCAGTAAAAGTGAAGTCAGTGCAAGTATCAACATGGGAAAAAGAAAAAAAAAAAAAATTTGCTGGTCTGTCTTGAATTTTGTGCGTGTGTGTGAAAGGCTCACACATCAATACAGGGGTAAAGGTGGAATGTTTTGGTTAAAGGTAGACATTGATCCTTCCAGGGAAGCTAACAGCCACTGCAGCATTTAAGAATATCAAAAGACTTCAAAAATAGAGCTAAAGCGGTATTATTTCCCTGGGTAATCTCTCTGCCCCAGGGTGAGATTCATTCCTGTTCGTAAAGATCCTGTGCTATTAAACTAAGAAATCCATCCTTTCCTGTTAACAGCCTGTTACGTATCAATTAAATGAAACTCCGATAATGATTTATTTCGGTGGGAGCAGTTTCTTCGAGTTTATTAGTCTTGGGCAACACTAGCAGCCAGATTTTTCTCAAAGCCTAATAATGGCGAAATTTCCTAGGTAGTGACCTCAAAGTGCCCTGGTTTGGTTTGTTCTTTGTTTACAGCCAAGCATCGGTATTTGCAGGCTGGAGCAGCGGGTTCCCAAGGCTGTGTCCCTGCTGCTCGCAGGCTCCGAGCCTGGATGAAACGTAAGCCTAGGCACCTTGCATGCCATGTATTGCAAAATAATTAATGAGTTAATTTGCATATCAAATCCAGTTCGTGCACAGCAGGACTTTTTGCCTTTTAAGAAAATGGTTAGTAAAATATCAATCCTGGAAAGCTGTGGCGTCCTACCTGCTGCAGCAGGAAAGGTCTCCCCAAGGAGCCAACGTGCCTCTTGCAGCAGGAGGAGCGGGGTTTCCCTGGGGGGAACCTCCCCCCGGCTGCCTGGTTACAAGGAATAACCAGAGCAAGGCCAAGTTTGGGCATACAAGACCTGGTACTTGGTTTTGACCTTGGTTCTTGGGTTATCCTGAAATCTGCGCCAGTTGGGAGGTGCAAAGAGGAAAGTATCCAGCAAGGACAGGAGACCTCTGCCACAGCTCGTGACTCCCTTTTGCCCAGCTTCCCAACCAGAGTGATCCAGCAGCTGTTTCATAATTTAATGTATATCATTCGTATGAGTTTCAATGTAGATTTTTTAAAAAAAATAAATCTGTTTCCAGTATCTATGGGTTGAAATCCAAGCCAGTAAGGAAGCAAAAGGCAAGAGCAGTATTTTTTTTTTGTAAAGAATAATTTAAAATGTATATATTGCTGAAACAGGTGGGTTTGCAGCTCCTTCCTGTCCTGCCCATTCAAAACTGTAAAATGCATTGGCTTGAGTGTAACAATCTGGATTTACACACTCAGTAAAGCTGTAAATGTTGGTGCTAGAGTCAAGATTGAAATTTAGAGAAAACTTTGGAAGAGGAAAAAGAATGACGTTTTCAAGACTCATATTTCATTTTTATGTTCTTGAACTTCCTATCATTTTCATTGCTTTCACTTTTCTGTCCTGTCCCCAGACATTGGTGAACCAGTGGAAACATCTTGGTGATCTGCAGAAGAGGACAAAGCAAAGGCCATGCATCGAGGTAAAAAGAGGGAGAGGTTTCGGGTGGCCTTGAGAGTTACAGATGGATGGCCAGCAAGAGAAGGGAAAGGCACTGACAGGAGAGGGTGCTAACGATTTAGGCAAGGGGAGCCTGCCAGGCAGGATCTGGAGATAGTGGCCCCGGACCTGCTGCCCCTGCAGCAAACATCAGAGCCAGGGTCAGATCAGCGAGCGGCTCTCACAGAGGATGCTTTTCAGTAGGGAGAATAAGCAGATCCAGGCTGCGACAGCTAATCTGTGTCTCTAAATCCAGCCCTGTAATTATTATTATGATAAGCTTTCCAAGAGGCCATTAGATTTGAAAAGTAGATTTGAATTTATAAATGGAGCCCTCCTAGATCGGGTCAGGGCTCCATCCAAGGCATCGTTTCCGAGCTGGTTTTAATAGCGTTACGGACTGATAAAAAGTTGGAAAAATCAGCAACGGGGTCAAAACTGCGTTGAAATGCTCCGTGGCTGTCCTCAGCCCTCGCAGCGCGTTTGATTCCAAAGGCCACGCACGAGCAGTGGGAAAGGAGCTCTCCAAGCCAGACGAATAAGGGCACCGAGTCTCTTTTCGGTTACTCAAGGCCCGTTCCCGGTCCACTTCCTCATCTTGTTACACAAAACGTGACATCAGGCTCAGGACTCCAGGCAGACAAGGCACGTATGAAGGTTACAGCGAGTGTTTTTGGATCTGAGCTGAGCTGAGCTGAGGAGCATCCCTTCAATGAGGGGATGTTCCAGGCAGACGCGAAACGCAGGGATTTGAAGATGAGTTTCCTGCTTAATTTTTTAATCCCTTTCCAAATCTTTCAATGCGCTTGCTTATGCTCTGTGTTTTCATTCCACCCCCTCACCTTCTCCTGCTTTGCACTTTATGCAGCCTTTGAGCTTTTTTTTCCATTTCACACAACTCCCAGTTAACGATCCGGAGCTCTGCGGTTCCACTTACGACCTTAAAAAAGCCCCTCGGTCTCTCCTTTGGTGCGAGTTGCTTTACTCTGCACCGTGCCTGTGTTCTCATCTGGGCAATAATGATGGTGTCACCTTTCCTCCTGCCTTTTGTCAAGGGAGAGAACGACCTGTCTCATCCCAAAGTGCTTCAGACAATGACTGTGCTCAGCCAGCCATAAACACACGATATAATCCCCTCCAGACCCATCTCCCCAGTTCATTTACACACATGCTGCACACACCAGTTCATTCTCAATTTTTTTTTATTTATTTAGAAATAATAAAATAAGACATAATATATAAAAATCTGTACAATCCACAATTTGTGCAGTACATTAGGAAGACTTTGATACAAAAAGGCTGCAAACAGGAAAATAGTAATGGACAAGTGTCAGATGCCTAGATTGTTCACCTTACAATAGCTGCAGGCCAAAAGTCATTACAAAATGAGTTTCTGGTTGGCTGTGGGATGGCAACTATGCAGCACCCTTCTGCTTTACAATGGTCGTGAGCAGCCATAATTTAAAGACATTACAGTACTTCTCAGTTTTACCTTGTAATCCATTATGAAAAAGAAGACCTAAGAGAACAAACAAAACATCTGGACCCTTTGTCTTTTCCGAGAGGAGCGAGTGCTAAACTAACAACGCAGAAGTTTATCATGGCTGGGAGAGAGTATCATTAAACACAGCTAATAAGTGATGATTCCTACCCTTGCTACTTAACCAAGGACAACTCGCACGGAAGAGACAGAGGAAAGAAGAGATCCGTCCCCACCTGCCTCGGAAACGCTTTTTGTCACTGTACGCAGTATCATGTCTTAGACAATGTGTCTGATTCAAGTATTTTCAGGGAAGGGCAGAAATAACATATTCCTCCCAGACCCTAAGCGAAATACAGTATAAACCTTCTGTGCGAGCCAGTTCAGCCAACTTTATCCTTGATAAAGAGGCCGAACCAACGTCTGCTGGAGTCTGCGGGTAGAGCTCAGTCCGTTTTAAGGGCCCCCAATTAAGCATCAGCTTGGCCCAGGATCATCGGGAACCGGAAAAAACGCTGTCAGTCACTGGGTAGTCCTTAAAAATCACAACATTTTTTAAAACAACCAACCCAATCTGCTGCTGTAGGAGTGCGCTACGATAGTCTGTCCTATCCCGGGCTTAACGCGGCGTGCTGAGAAACACGGAAACGATGGGCAAGGGGGAAGGGTACCATGGAGTGTACATTGCAGGGCTCTTTCTAGCAGCTTCCCGGAGCCAGAGGCTGAGTGCAATTCTGCAATGTAAGATTCAATCGGCAAAGACAAAGGGTAATTAAAAAAAAAAAAAAGAAACAAAAGAAAACGAATGCGGCGGAGAGTGTAATGGATTACCTCAATGCACACCCTCGACAAGACTAGCACTCGGAAAGCTGGTAACTTTTAAAAATGCCAGTAACTAGAACATGTTTTCAAATTAAAAGTCCATGCTTAAAAATAAATAAAGAGAAGTTCGTAGCATTAGGAATCCTATAAGGCTTGCAAGTATTTGCTAAAAATCATGCTAACCGGTAGCATCTAGGTACTAGCTAGCCGAGACTGCCGAGCAGGATTTATACTTTTTGTGGCCTTTTCTTTTCATCTTCTCCTTGTCCTCCTTTACAGACTTCTATTTACATTTGGCTTTAAATATGAAAATACTTGATAAACTTTATAAAATGTACATTTCAAAAATATTTCTGAAAAACTGACTTGAAAAACAAAACAAAACAAAACAAAAAAACCCCAAACCTCTGCACCAGAAATGTTAAGGGGGAGAGGATTTTTTTTTTTTTCCTCTGATTTCCTTTTGCTTTAAAGAAACGAGCCGAATCCTGCATTTCCCCGTCCCCCATCTCTCATCCCTCCCTCAAACATCTCAAGTATCATTTAGCAGGAGCACTGTGCACCGGCGGGTGCTGACCTGGAGAACAGGTCCCCTTTCTCCCGGTCAGCCTCCTTTTTCCATCCCTTCCCCGTTGCGTTTTCATGCCCCCTCTGTTTCACTGAATACTCTTTGGTTTAGTTATTTTCCTTTTACAAGAATATCACAATAGCAGCACTAGCAGCACTCAGTTGTCTTCACCACTGTTGACCCAGACGCTGCAATCAAACCGCCTTTATATGTTCAGCCTTTCCTTTCTTTTACGTCCCCCCACCCCAGAAACAGCCTTAGTACTTGCACTTCATCATCTGCCCTCTCTAGCAGCCAAATCTACGTTTACAACGTTGAATTTCCACAGTTTCGAACCCACCCGCTGTAGACACCATCAGAAACCATTTCATTGCAGGCATTTCTTTCAGGCAGGGCTGGAAGGGGCCAGAGGCCTTCACAGATATCCGTTTGCAGAAGACATTAGACCTAGAACAAGCTGTTTTTTAATGGCATACAGTGATCCAATACTGCAAGAGTTGACTAGGATTATCGTCCCCACCACCACCCTTCTCCACCTGCTCCTCGGGGAGCGGGCGTCAAGCGCGGGTTCGCCGTCTCCTTGGTCTTAGAGGCACAGAGAATTTAAAGCCTTCTGGGTGAAGGAGCCAAAATACCGCCAGAGCTTGGCAGAAGGTCACAAAACCTGCTCGGAGCTCGGTGACACGTCTCATCCACTGACCGGTGTTTGCCAGGGAGGGGAGGCAGGAGGTGGACCTCCCTTTGCAGCCTCATCCTCCCCAGCTGAGCTGCAAAATACACGTTTTCTGACACCCTCGCCCTGCCGAAGAGAAGCATTTCTACCAACCGCCACAAGCCCTGTGTGCCATCCCCAAGTGCTGTGCTGTAAAAGTTCTTGTCTCTTTTCCTCTCCATCACCCTCTCCCTTCCTCTTCCAAACCTCCTCCCGGGGGGGGGTTTATCTATCGCTCGGCTCATCCGTGCCTACGCGCCCGCTCCGGCAGCGCCAGCCTCCGGCATCGCTCCGCAGCTTTGCCCGTCGCCGGCGGAGCTGAAGGGGTGACACGAGGGGCTCAGCGCAGCCGCCCGCGGCACACGGAGGATGGCTCAGTTTTCCGGATGCCGGGTCAGCGCCGAGGTCCAGGATGTGGAACTACCACTGGACCTTCTGCTGCAGCCCCGCTCGCCGAGCGGCCGGGGAGGACACGTGCCTGCTCGTCTGCTTTCCCCCCAACTGCGTTTCTCCTTCAAAGAAAGGAAGGGAATTTATTTCCCTGAAGAAAAGCAGGGGGGAAAGGGAGGAGTCCTGGCTCACTTTAGATCCGAGTCGTAAGTTTTTAGAATAAGGTGCAAAAGAAAGGTTTTAAAAAGAAAAAAAAAATTAAAAAAAATTAAAAAAAAAGTGTCTGAGGTTTGAATTTTTTTGTTGTTTAAAGCAGCCTGTTCCTTTTTTTTTTTTCCTTTTATTTTTTTTTATAATAAACTCCACTGTGCAAAACTGTGCATTTTCTTTGGTATCCACTTAGGTAGTTTTAACTTAGTACTTTTCCTACGTATATATATATTTCGTTTCATTTTTCCTTTAGACAGAGAATTAAATTCTCCCCCCAAAAAAATCATAATTTTGCTGGAGGCTACTGATTGGCCTGATATTACATAATGCCCCTTATGTAATGGGAAAGAGAGAAATTGATTCTAGCTACCAAACTACTGGCCTCAAAAGGAGTTTAGACTTTCTGGCAACATCGGCCTCTCTGAAGTGATCACGAGCTTTTCAACCCAAAAAGTTCAACACTGACTTTTTTTTTTTTTTAAATTACACAAGAGAAAATAAAAACTACACTGCAACAAAAATAACCATTTGTGTTCATGTAGTTAGCAGCAGCTTTTTAAAAAATAATTATAATAATAATAATAAGGCAGATTCTTGCCTTTGTTATGCCATTAAAAACATTCTTGTTCCCTAGAGAGAAGCATTCTGGAAAAAGTTGAAAAAAAAATAATAATAACCCAACCAAAGCTTGCCTGCAAGTTCAAGTTTTGTAAAAAAATATATACATAATTTATTCTACAACATATGTGCCTTCTGTTCATACTTAGACATGTTTAGTGCTTTGTGTTTAGAGTTCATTTTCTGTCGTCCCTCCTCTGAGGACAGCCCTAAAACCAGCCCGGGTTTCTCAGGTCTGCTTGCCTTCACACCACTCTTCAACAGTACCGTTGTCTGAAAACTGTTCTGGGCCAACTTCTCGGGTCAACGTGCCTTTGACCGATAGATTTTTACGTTATTTTTTTCCTTTCAACCAAAAGAGAGAGGAAGTGTTTGTCAGTCATATTTCCGACTCCCGCCGTAGTGGCCGTGGCTCTAGAGGCACCCCTGCTTGGTTGTGGTGGTCCATGTCCGGGTGGGTGTCTGTGCTCATGCTCTCAGGCACCCCAGTGTCAATCTCGTCCTCCTCTTTGCTGGTGAGGGCCACTTCGTTCTCGTAGCAAAAGGAGTTTGCGTTGGAGAGGATGTATTTCTTTTCTGCTAAGTCTCTGGCACTACAGATGGGTGTGTTGGGCACTTCGTACGTTTTGTGGAACCTCGAGTAGTCCACTTTGTAGTAGTTTTTCTCTTCAAAGAGTACGGGCTCGTAGCGGTGGCCCCAGAGGATTTCGTTTGCCAGATAGGAGCTACGGCACTGGGTAGTCATGGCAGTAGCTTCCACCATCCCCTCTAATATTACCACAATTTCGAAGTCAGCATTGTCCATGTCTTGCTTGCTCAAGTCATACAAAGGACTGTCTTCATCTATTTCATGCACTATTGTAATTGGGGAGACCAGGAATATGCGGTCTATCCCGCTGTCAAACCCTACATTGATGTCTATTTGATCCAAAGGGATGTACTCCCCTTCTGACGTGATCCTGGATTTGAGGAGCTGCGCTCGCACATGTGCCTCCACCAAGTGGCTTTTCCTCAGGTTTCCAACACGCCACATCAGGCACAGTTTTCCATCTCTCATGGCCACCACGGCATTGTGGCTGAAGACTAGAGTTTCGTTTCTCTTTTTTGGCTTAGCCATCTTTGCCATGACAGCACCAATGATGAAGGCATCAATGATGCAGCCTACTATAGATTGGAAAACCACCATGAAAACTGCGATGGGGCACTCGTCTGTGACACACCTGAAGCCATAGCCGATCGTGGTCTGGGTCTCAATGGAGAACAGAAAGGCTGCAGTGAAGCTGCTCACTTGAGAGACGCAGGGTTTGTTATTTTCTTGGTTCTCCAGATCCCCATGCAACAGCGCGATCAACCAAAACACACAGCCAAAAAAAAGCCAGGAGAGGATGAAAGTCAGGCAGAAGATAACTAGCATCCACCTCCAGCGGATGTCCACGCAAGTGGTGAAGATGTCTGCCAGGTATCGCTGTCCCTTCTCACCCACGTTAATGAACTGGACGTTGCAGTGGCCATCTTTTTTGACAAAGCGGCTCCTGCACTGCTGTCTGGTGTGTACCTTACTCTTTCCATTCCCAAAGCCGTTGGCAACGGCCATGGTTGCCAGCTTCATGCCGTCCTCTTCTGAAGACACGATGCTGTAGCGGTTGGTTCGCACGCTGCCCATCACTACTGCTGTGGACTGAGGTGCTTCTGCTTTAGAAAACAGTCTAAGTTTCTGCAAAACCCTTTGGAGAAACAGTTTTGAAAGTTCTAGAGGAACACACACACACAGAAAAACTGGGGAGAGGCTGGAGTCCCCAAAAGCCCTTGGATCAACCAAGGACAGTCTTCTGGCATGCAGAGTTAGCTTAGCAAGTAACCGTCATAGAGAGGGCATGGTCTGCAAGAGAAAGAGAAACGTCATATTAGATCTTGGAGGAAAAGGATAAGGACTCAAACCTGCAAGAATCAAGCAAAATGACTCCTGTGGACCTGCAGGAAGTTTCTTTATGCTCAATGACAGCATTTTCTGGAATGCAGATGTTCTCCCAGCGCAGTTGTGTGTTGACAGAAGCGACATCGTTACTACAACGGTGGCATCACTTCTCCTGAGCCAAAGCTCTGAAGTGATTAAGTCACACAAGTCTCTAAGCAATATTCACTTCAAAGCTGGACATGCAAGAATCTATCTGCTACTTACAACTGCGCTTTCTGTTTATTTTGAAACAAACAATTAGCTTTAACATCCATCTGTTCAAATATAAATACTGAAGCACGTTTTAGTGACATACGATGTGTCTCCCTACCACAAACAAAGGAGCGTGCAAAAGGGAAGACAACGTGTACTGAGAAAAAGCAATAAACTTGGAAAATGCAAATATCAGTGATTTAAATGAAACTGCATTGCGTATAACTTTTTTTTTCTTTAAGCTAAAAAAAGGGCCTCTGTATTCTCTGCAAATGGTAGGAATAAAGGCGACATTAATTCCTCTTTAACTCCATAAACTCACTGGGATCTGTGTAGTTTTTAGGCTCACATTAGGCTTAAGTTGTACGAAGCAAACTAAACCTTATCACAACCCTCATCTGCTCCTGCTAATGCAAGTGGCACAACGCTAAGATGGAGCAGGACCGGCCCAGTGTCTTCCTAACCTTTGGTGGCAAGAACCAGCACCTTCCCCTCGGGAGCCAGAGGCAGCCAGCTCCATCTCCAACAGGTAGCGGTTCTGAGTGCCCCGTAGCGTCTTAAACATCAGCAATTAAGTCTCATCAGAGAGGCTACAAAACCTTCTCCTGAGGGTAGAAGCCACTGAACTTGTTTCAGGGAGGTCTGGCTTAGACCCAGGTTTAGCTTTTAACAAGTGCGTCATCCATTAAGCCGCGTACTGCGTATCAGGAAATGTAATTGAAATACTGCAGAGGAGAAGAGATGCATTAATGCAACTGCTCCATCCACACGTGTGCCCCATGGAGGAAATAAAACTAAAACCGAGTGATGAGCAATGTCTGCTGTCCATTTGTCATCGGAGAGGAGACTTCAGTACCGCTCGGAGTAGTGGGAGACTAAATCACGATGCTCTTCGTAAATCAATATTATCAAAACTCATCTGAGTTTGTCCAAAACCCAACAAAAACTGCAGCCGCCAAGGAGCACAACCTTTGCTCACGGAGCGGCTTCAGTACTACGTGGCTCTTCCTCTGCTTTGTATCTGACAACTGTAGGTAAGGGTTCATCTCCTTTCCCAAAAGCAGCCCCTAAAGCCCTGCAGAGGCGTTCCAAAAACTTGAAGGATTTCAGACAGTTTCTCAGCCCTCCCACATCCTTCAACCACATGGCAAGGGCTTTAGGTCAGCAAACACTTGTTAGGAAAAGCGCAGGTGACAAACGGAAAACACCATCGTGCTCGCAGTCGCACGCCGGCTGCTTTTCCCTCTAGAAACTTTTGAGGCTTTACTTTTACCTTCGCTTTTTTCCTCACTTCTGTTTGTTGTGCAAGAACACGTCCCAACGCCTACTTGCCGGGATTAGTCATCCGTGACTTCAGCGGCGTACAAGACGTTTTGGCAGCTTTCGGTAGGTTCGGTAATGCCCGGTTTGGAGTACGGCTCTCAGCAATGCCAGCTCACGGGGTGGTAGAGCTGCCCTCTTACTTATCTGACTCTCTTGCCTATACTGTGTAAAGATTCATTTTTTCCCCCCACACCTTTTTAATCACGGGGTTTCTAATTCCTGTCAGGGTATCACTCTCAAAACTACAAAGGAATTCCTTTAATGTTCACTTAAATTATTTTTTTTGGCTGAAAAATACTTTTGTTAGAAACCTGAACACAGGAGCAAAGTGAAATTACTGTTAATACTTTCCACGCAAAAAACTTCTTGAAAAACCATTGCATTGGTCTGCAAATTGATCACTTTTATAAACCACATCCTACAACCACAGTCATGTTCGACTTCCACATTCAAATTCTGTTTTGTTCCAAGCTGATGGAAATACACAGGCTAGGAAGTACTTCATTTGAAGCCTTTTTTTTTTTTTCTCCTTTTTCCTGCATCGTCCCTTGGATTTTAGAGGAAAACTTGTGGTGGAGAGAAAGATAAGCTGTGAAGTCTCAAGTGTCTGAATATGAAGCTCCCCCCATGAAATTCTTGACCCAAGGACATTGGTTTGAATTCCACAAATCACTGAAATCGTAACGCCAGCTTCCTGCGGCAAGCAGGATCGTATATTGTCACATTCCTACCCTGAAAGGCTGAGCACCTTCTACCTACCATACCTTGCACAGCATTTCTCCTTCCCAGCTGCCATCCACACTCTGCCCTTGGGAGCAAACCTGCACCAATCTGGCTCTAAGGAACCTTAAAGTCGGGGTGCACCCGTGAGCACCCTGTGCTACCTTTACAGACTGCTTCAAGTTTATACAACAAAGCTCTGGCATGCTCAACCCAACATAGTGCTCTTCTTTCTTTTCCAGCACAAATTGCCTCTCTTCCTCACGAGTGCTTGGAGCAGGGAGGATGCCAGGATGGGAGCACAACCAGCGCTGTGCACAGGGACCAGCCACAGCAACGCAGTGGGTCTGATCTTCCCCCCGCTCGTGGCAGCGCGGGCCCTGTAAGATGCTCGGTTAACCCACCAGCTGCCTGGTCACACACCTGATCGGTGTCCACCCTGACTTTCACAACTAGTTTCCGCAGAGGTTCCCTCAAAAATCCCAGAAACAATCAAACTAGCAGGAAAATCTAACGGTACTTCTTATTTTGCTAATCCACCTGCTGCTCAAAGGCAAAACAAGTTTGCATCCCTTCCCCTTTCCCATTGTCAGTTGCTGGTGGCACCAAAGATGCCAAGCTAGTGTGGGACCAGCCCTGCAGTCCTCACCAGACCAAGAAGCCAACCCAGAACCCACAAACCAACCCAAATCTTTGTATAATTGGGCCCATTGCACTGCAGCCAGACACACGCAGATGCAGCTGTAAATTCAATCATCACTAGGTGTGTTATTAATTCCAGCTATCTTTCCTCCTGGAAGAGAATACAAGACTAGAGCAATGCAGCCTGTAATTACCAGCACTGGCACGGATGCAGCGTTACCGGGAAGGGATGAGACAGGATGGGAGAGCCCCAGGCTTGCTCTGCTGCGAGGAGATGCTTAGAGGAGCAGAGAAAAACGGGGCTGTGCTGCATCCGCAGCATTTCTGAGCCAGCGTTTGTGCAAATGCTGCGATGAGGAACCCAAAGCCCCAATTCCCCCTTAGCGAGCATCCCCCTCCAGACCTCCCCCCAGGAAAGACATCCCCATCGCACCGAACAGCTCGAAGGGAATTTGTCCAAAAGGTTTAATACTGAGTAAAAACTCTGCAGAAAGAGCAGGGGGTGAGGGAGAGGAGCCCTAAGGAGCACTCAGAGCAGTTATTCCCAGGCTGACGCCGCAGAGCCCCGCGGAGCGAACCGGGCACATGTTGCTAAGGCACCACCTTACCCAGCGCTTCCCCGCTGCCCTCGGTAAACAGAACAAAGGAGCTACTGGCCCCAGCAAAGCCCGTTCCCACAGCCCCGGCTTCCTCGCTGCTGGGCACGGCCACCCCCGGAACCTTTCTTCAGCCTCCTGAGTTATTTAAAAGTCATTTTCCTTCTGGGGCTTCTTCACTAAGTCGGGAAGGACTTAAGTTACACAAAGTGGTGAGCTGCTGCCAGAAGAAGGATCTGTCCTTCACGATCAGGCAGTGGGGGGGGGGGGGGTCGGAATTGGGGGAAAAAAAAAAAAAAAAAAAGCAGATGATGATGGTGCGAAGAAATAGGAGAAAGGAAAGGACAAGTGGTGTTTGCATCTGCTGTCCTGCAAAGGAGCCGGGCTCAGGATATTTCTAGCTGATGACAAAATAACTACAAGTGTAACAGCCATCACCAGGGGGTGTTCGCGGTGCACCGGCTGCGAGGATGGCAACGCAAACAAGTGTAAAGGTAAGGCTGGAACAAGTGCGGGCTGCCCGCGGGGCGGAACGGCGGCAGCAGGCGGGGAGGGGGCGGACGCGGGTCCCGGCTCAGCCCGGGCCACCGGCGCGGCCCCGGCGCAGCCACCTGCGGGTCCCCGGCTGCCCCGGCCCCAGCGAGATGACCAAGCAAGCACCGAAGCCCTGCAAATAAATCTGCCATTTCTTATCAGTATTTTTTCCTTTAACTGTCACGAACTAAGTTGAAACAATACAGCCTTTTCACATTGCTCTCTGGCTGCAGTGGTGCGGGTTTTTTTTTATTGCTTTTTTTTTGGCAGGATAATTAAAAATAAAGAAAACCCCCCGTTTGCATAATGTCAATGAATGAAGTTAGAGGTTCATTTCACACCCCTCTAAAGCATTTCGGACACTCCTTTCGAAAACACGCATCTGATCTCTAAGATTTGATATTTTTGACCTCTCCCTTATACAGGAAACAACAGGCGAGAAGAATGGAAAGGGATGGAGCGGTGCTACTTCTGCGACACGGAGTTGTCATGCAAACTTCCAGCCCTTCCCCAGAATAAAATATCTCGGGGCGGGGTGGGGGGGGGAAGCAGCTGGTGCATGGAAAGTTATGAACATAAACAGATGCTGCAAGCAGATGCTCGAGTGTTCCCAGCATACCTATCTAATTATTTTAGGCACTGAGAATAGCTCGTGGATGGTGTATGAGAAACGCAGGAGTTCCCCCTCCAAACGGCTATGCCCAAGCGCGCAACACATCCACCGACAAGGCAAAGCTTTATCCCGGGAATCCCGCGGCGCCGTGCGCGGACCCCGACAGCCGCATCGCCCCTACCCCCGCAACCCGGGGCGGCTCTTACCGGCGACCGGGCGAATGGACGCGGAAAGAAAGCGCTCCTTACCTGCCGGTGGCCTGAACGGAGGTGCTTAGAGCGTTACAGGGCGGGGGTAAGATCCAGCAGCTGGGGGGGGGGGGGGGGGGGGGGGTCGCAGCGAAGCCAATCCCGGGGTGCCGCCGGCCGCCGCCGCGCCGCTTCCACTGAGCCACTCAATGAGCCGCGGCCCCTTTTTTGCGCGCGGCCATGTGATGTTTAATACGGCCCCGCCGGCCCCGCCCCCGGCGCGCCGCGCACCAATGGGAGGCGGGGGGCGGGGCCGAGCGCGGCCGGCGGCGGGGCCGGGGGAGCGGGGGGCGGCGGGCGCGGGTGGGTGCCCCGGCGGGCGGGCGGTGCGATGCGGTGCCCGGCGCCGAGGGTTCCGGGGGACGCAGCGGTGCCCGGGGAGGACGGGGGCGGCCGCGGCCCGTCGGCTCTGCGGGGAGGCAGCGCCGGGCGCCCGCTGCTCCGAAGCGGGCAGCGTTGCGGCGTTCCCCGGCCCCGCTTGCACCCGCTCCGCGCGGTACCCGCGGGCATCCAGCACCTGTCACGGGTATCCCACCCCGCCGCCCAGAATGGCTTTTGCAAGACTTTCCTGGGAACTTGGGAAGGTCCCGTGTGGGGTCTGTGTGCCTGCTCGGTCCGGTTTTCCTGGCGGGCTGGTGTCTGGGGCCCCGCGTAAGTGAGGAAAAACACCAGAAAGCCGTTTTGTTCCTTTTGTTCTTTATTTCAGTGAAGAAAAACGCGAAGGTGCGGGGTATCTGGTCACAAATGTCCACCCCTAACACGCATTAGAAGCCACAGTGAAGCGTACCGCAGCGCGGCTCTAAACTAAACATCCTTCTCTTTCACTGAAACCGAACGTCCCTTCTAAAACAAGAGCTTTGATCCCTGAACTGAGATCTTTTGGAGCAGGGCTGGAAGCAAGAGAAGTGTTTGCCCGGCTGCAGTACGTAGGATCCACCTCTTTCTTCCCTAGGTCACCTGTGGCACCTCGGTCTGCGGGCTGGCTGGCCGCTGCTGAAACACGCACAAATGGAAATGATTTTTAAAAGCTTGTCCTCCCTGCAGTGGACGTGGCCTAAGACAAAGGAAACAAGGATGAAATGTCTGGCTGGGAGCCTCGCAGGAACAAAACCAGCCTTGTAAGCACGCTCTGAAGTTTGCCAAACTCCAGCTCTGATGGACGGTGCAGGGGTGTTAGTTTCCGAGGCAGGTGTCCGCTGCTGCAGCGCTCTCCCGCTGCCCTCGGAAAGCCGAGTGGATCCCGAGTGCCAACAGCTGAAATGCAGCAGGGAGCCCTGCATGGCGTGCTGGAAAACAGAGCCAAGGTGACTGCTGAAGGCAAGAGCTGCAGACCACCCAAGGCTTTAGAAATTGGCGTGAACACCTTGAATTGCACCCAAGATTGCAACGGTAGCCTCCGCAGCACCCGGAAAACAGGTGCTGGGGAGGATTCTGGGACAAGAGAGTGTTAATCAGCAGTCAGGTCTTCTGCCTGGAGCTGCTTAGGGTCAGGCTGGTCCAAGCGGGTCGACCATTCTCCCCTGGGGAGCTTCTTTATAACGTCCAGAACAGGCTCTAAACATGATTCCCTTCTTTCCACAGCAATGCCAGTGCCTGCAGTCACTCGTAGTTGCTTAAACTGTCCCTGCTCCTCCTCCTCCTTTGTTTCGTAAGTTCACAACTCTGACATTAGCTGTCTTTAAATACTCGGCAAAAATGCTGTGCCCGAATGGCGTATCGGCTTCAAGAACACACTCCTCGTGTTGCTGCTGAACGGTCCCACCGAGTGCCGTGACCGTCACTGCCAGTATTTGCCGAGTTCCCCAAACTCCGAACGAGGAAGCACCAACCACTACAATGGCCAAAGGCAGCTGGTTTCAAAAATCCCCAGTGTTATGTGTGCAGGGTACACAAAATTGATGCGATGGGGAGAGGAGAAGAAAAGACAAGTGCTTGTGTATATTGAGCCGTCTGGCATGTTGGGCAATCACATTGTTCTTGAGCTATTCTTGGGTACTCTGTTCATTTTTAAGTGAAAGAAAAGTCTTACCTATAACACAGGTAAGTTTTTACAAATGACGAATCTGGAAAAAAAATCTGTAAGAGGGAATGACTGCAATTATTTTATTTATTCATTAAGATGAAAATAATCAAATCCCCGGGATTTGAAAGCCATAGGCACAAATACTACACAGTTTGTGTACCTATATCAGAGAAAAAAATGCCTTATTCTACTGAGTGTATTTGTGCTTCCTGTGAACAGCTAAAATAGCAACAATTTGACCCACCTGGAAGAAGTCTGTACTCATCTATATGTAAGTGACATAAAGTAGAGCTGTGATCCACTACCGTGAAGAGATGCTCTGCAGAGAAAACACTCAGTTTGCTGGGGGGGGTGGGTTTGACAAATCTTTGCACAATATCCACAAGATATTTCAGGTTACAGCCTGACCTCGTAGACTCTTACACAGCCTTTACTCATGCAAACCGACTGATAAAGTCCACAGACCTACTAGACTCAGTGATCCCAGATCTGCCGACATGAGTAAGACTTACTCACAGCAGCACGGACTTGCGGGTCAAGCCATCTAGCATCTCATGCTGAGGAAGGGTAGAGCATGTACACCACAACTGTTTTACAACTCACTGTTAAGTCGGAGCAGCTCTGCCCAGAAAGCTCTTCTTAGAATGAAATATCGATTCTAATCTATTATACAGGTAATAAGAACCGTAACAAAGCCGTCTCTCGTCTCCTTGGACTTCAGCAGGAGAAGTACTTCCAAACTCCCCAAACAGGGAAGTTGAAGTTACAAGAAAAGTTTCTAAAAAACCCTTTCCTGTTGCAACAAGCCAGGACAAAAGAGGGTGAGAGACAGCTGAAAACTTAACCCTCAAGAGTGAGTGAGGGTTTTTTTTTTTCCTCTCAGTGACTGGTTTTCTAATTTGACAGAGTCTGGCTGCAGAACTCCCTTACTGCCTCCTTACTGAAATATTAGAAGAGCTATGTGGGATGGTCATAGTCTGAGGAGTTTTCAAGACAAGATCCGTTATCTGCAGGAGAAACGGCATCAAGGGATAAGAAGGGTTCTGGGAGGGCAGAACATTCATCTTTCATACCAATGTGCAAAAAGGAGCCAGCCACAAGGCAGCCAGGGCATATCCCTGAAAGACAGAGCTTTTCTCCCCACATTTTCTGTTTTCTGACATCGTTCTCACCTTTGTCCATCACAGCCACCCTGTCCCTCGGCCTTGCAGAGATCTGCAGATGCCCCGTGGAAGCAAATTGGAGAGTTGTATTGCAGGCACAGTCCTTGCCAGCTGGGACCAGAGGCTTTAGCCCCTATCTTACTGCATGGGAGATGTTATTAAATTGCTTTTTCTGTCTTGGCGGTGAAATGACCTAATTATCAGATTGCATTAGTCTTCATCTCTTAAAGTGGCCAAATCTGCTTTGGTTCTCAAGGATTTTGTTGCCAGCTGAAAATAGCTTAATTGTATTGTACTTGCAAAGAAAACACGGTCTGGTAGAATCAAAGCAGTTGGTTTCCACAAGTTGAGAAGAAATGGCTTTTTTTTTTTTTTTTTGGTCTCACCATTTCCATGCATGTAAACTGGCATAAGTTAGCCTTTCTTCTCTAACCGTTAAGTCAACTGGAAAAAATTCATCAGGAAAAGGTGGTTTCCCCATTCACAGTAAACCCCTGAGGTTTAGACATTAACTGGATCTTTATAGGTCTAATGCTGGGATCTCCAAGGAAAAATGAAGCCACATTTGTAACAGCAGGAACGGGTAAATTCAATGAAAATTCCACAGAGAGACGGTTACATGTTTGATAAGACTTGAGAGAGCAAATAAATATATTTTGTGCTTTGCAAGCAAATAGGATATACAGATGTGCAGCTAGTGACACAGTTATATTGGATAATAATGTGTTTGTTCACAGAAGGGATGAAATACGACATAGGAAATTGAATTGTTTTATATAGCCGAGAATAATGGAACTCGCACACCTTTCACTTTTTTTTCTCTCTTTCTTTCCCAGACACTTTGTGTCCAAAATATTTGCCTAAGATTTCAGGCTGTCTTATTTAGTCTTATTCTAAAGTCAAATCACCAGGCAGTGACTGTGTTTGGAAGAAAAAAAATGAAGTATATACTTTCAGTCTTTGTTACTGGAGATGGTGGATGTGGGAAGCAAGGTGAAGAAATCTTGAAATAATGAATTACAAACAGTAATCCATAGCTAACAGCAACTGTATATAATTATATAGCAATTCAGCAGCAACCCAAGAAGTTCTACCAAAGAAAACTTATTTCCAACACTATATTCCATGTGGTTCAATTCTCAATAAATTAAGATGCCTGATTTAAGGATCTTTAATTTCCAGCTAAATTTTCAGACCCAACAAAATATGATAAATACCTGTTGGTAAAGAGTGAGATCTCTCAGCTCTCAACAGGTACTTACCACTACAGGGTCCAAGTCCTTAAAATGATTAGGAAATATTAATCTGTTATTTAATGTACACTTTGCCCAGTCTTTATGTTCTAGAAGCCTTGCTGTAGCAAGACAGTTATATTACCATTTAGTGATCTATTTTCACAATTTAGGATTATGTATAATCCTTCAGAAATGCAGTAAACTAGCACCTAGTATCGTTTGTGACATGGAAATCTCCTGTATTTTTCCTTGTCCAGCCCTCAGTCAGCTGTGGCAGTTTGTTCTCAAAAGGCAGCAATGGGGAATGTATGTTTGGATTCATGAGAAGGACCTTAGTATAAGTGATAAAACTGTCCAAGCAATTGCATATTAATAAGGCTAATATTTTCCTATTAATCTCATAGTTATCTAATGATCTTCCATAGTTCCCATTCTTTGCATGTCTCAAGGGAAAGGGAGTTAATGGTTAATAAAACTTGCCAGAGTGGTGAGAACATGCCCATGGAGCTGACATAGGGAACTTGACAATTCCTGGAAGGAAAAGGGTTAAGAGCCAGCAACTTACACATACAAAACTGTGTGACTACACTTTCATTCTCTTCCTTACAGCTTCAGTTGCTAGTGTTACTGGCCTGCCAGATTTTCTAAAATCAGGATAGGCTCACGCTCAACTGAACAGAACAGGGTAAGAATATCTTTGTATTTCTCTGGCTTGCAAACTTTTGGTTGTGTAGATGTTGTATGTAAGCAGGAGGGCTCTCAAAGGAGTAGGCATTCATAGGTTTTTCAGTGAGTACCCTACTGTGGGCTGTCACTAGCCAAGTCATCTACTTGCTCAAAAGCCTACGTGGTGCTCAGCCAACTTTCAAACATTCATCTGCAGAGTCCTCTGTGCTCGTAGACAGTGGCCAGGTCCCTCCCTTGCGGGCAGGAATGAAACCTCATCCTCCTTCCTTGGGGATTATCAGAGTTTCATGAGTTGATCCTTATTAGCCAAGGTGTGAGAGTGGGGAGAGCTGTAAGGGGTAAAGATGTGTTTCTGGTTTGCTTCTCTGCCCCTGCAGCATCTCACCACCAACCTTCCTGGCACAAAAATGTTTTGGTTAGCAAAAAAAAACCAGTAACTTACCTTCTGGTGTTCTGTGCAGGATGAGGAAGGGGTAATGATTACAGACTCGTGTTTCCTCTAATTACACCGTGGCTGTAAGAGGAGGGATGAAGCAGAGATCTGCTTCGGCCTTTGTCACGGTGCGTGTGCCACCACAGGCAGAAACGTGGAAAATATCAAATGCAAAAGGGAGAGGCAAGAAAAAGAAGTCAATTGCAATAGAAAGAGCTAGAAACTTTCTGTCTTTTCTAAGCAAAATTGATGCAAAGTACGTGCTTTTTCTGCAACTCTTCTGCTGACCCATTTGTGTTACACAACTTGGTTCACTGAAGTGATTCCAGTTGGGCACCTTCAATTTGTCAGGTGACATTTGGCTGTTGCTGAGAGAAAGATGATGTAAAATATGTGGGTACACAATGAAACCTGTTTCCAACAGCAGAACACTGTACCAGAAGTGACTCAGAGAACCTCTCTTAAAGCCCGTCGTGGTTTTCCTGCATTGCAATGGGCATATTGCATTTCTGCTGATGGTCATTTATTATCACTGTACTTTATTACCTATCAGTGTATCCACTCTAGTGAAAATTGCATTTATAAACTCAGAAGCATCGGATTTGTGTTAACACTGCATAAATTACTGCTTTCCTTACTTGCTCACTCTCTTTATTTTAGTGTATTAGCTCGGATGCAAATGTTCTCAGTGTTTCCTATCAGTTCGTACCAGAACCTAAGACTTTGTCCACGGCCACAATGTAAATGACAATATAAGAGTTTATTTTCTCGCCTGGAAAGCAAATAAACTTTGCTAAAAACAGAGTGTTAGATCATTGGCCATTGTGGAAGGAAAAATACAGTAGAAAACAAGCTTAAGTTTCCTGAGGAGCCAGCACTCTGCCTATCTACATCAAACGTGAACTTCCATCTTGATGGCAGCGGTGCAGACCACTCCCTGGTAGGAGACTGGGTGATGGTCCATGTGTTTGTGCTGGCTGCTTCAAAGCACTCTCAGCTCCGACGGAACGCAGCAATTCCCATACCAAGTCTGCAAGAGGGGCCATGGAACGCAGCAATTCCCATACGGACCAAAGAGGGGCCTTGAGCTGCTGGAGCTGGGGTGGAGCGGTCCCATCTTGACCGGGAGAGCCTGGGGACCTTTCATAGCCATCACAGCATCTCCTCTCCCCTGCGCCTGCCGTTCCGTGGTCGGGAAGCCAAGCTGAGCAAGGAGATCCTGGCCAGGAGACACACCGCCCGGCAATCGGAGGAGTAGATTGCTGGCACAAATTGGCAGCCCAGCCCCGCTCATAACTCCTGCGTGGCTGGGAAGGAGGCAGACAAATTAAATTAGCTGGCACCTTTCTAAATTTCCCTCAAAACTAAAATTGAACAGATGAGTAAAACCGAACCAAGCTCAAATTGTTGGTTAAACTTCCTGATATTGTTTTTGACTGATTATTCGGACCAGCCGTCCAAGGTCCACCCACTGAAACACCTCTGTCGTTTGAAAAATCTGTCGTCAGAGAGGAAATAATCTTCAGCAAGTAAACACCACAGCTTCCTTTCTTCTGCTATCGTGATCTTGTGCTGCTTATTTGCTTTTCTGATGCCATTTTGTGCCTTCAGGCTAAATTCTGCCTTTCATTCCTATGCAGACGCACAGAGGAAGAAGGATTCCTCACCCACCCTTGGGCGTCCTGCATTAAAATTTGGGCCAAACTGCATGTCCTGTGCTCAGCTCTGGCCTGATCGAGATGCACAGACAGAGGGAAAGGACGGCTGCAGAAGGAGGCTCTCCCTGTTTTGCACTAGGAAACCTTGCACCTTGGAAGGCATGAGCCATGCGCTTCTTTATAATCTCCCTAATACTTCAAAAGTTGGCTTTGATCCTCTGATATTATTTGAGCTAATGCCCAAACCCTATTAAGCAGCCTTGTGACAGAGACTGGAGGCGAAAGGATTGTGCCGTTTCCCATCAAGTATTAAAAAAAATCAGGCTGGAACTCCGTGAAACGTCGAAGTTGCTGCAGCCCATCGTGACTGCAAGTCACCAGAAAACAACAGCACTGCGATACGTATTGCACTTTAATCTAAGCACACACTTAACTTGGGAGCCAAATGCCTGCTGAGGCCATCGGGAAGGGGCTGGGGCAGAGGGAACGTTCAGCACCCAGGGTCTGACTATCTTGATTTGGCAAAGGCCAGAGATCACATGTCGAGGCGATGGGTGGCAAAGAGTAAAGAGTGAGAGAGAAAGCGAGAGAGACAAAGAGATAAAGAGAATGAACAGAGGCTCGTCACGTCGCTCGCTACAGTACTGGAAGGTGCTTGTGCTCTCTGACAGCAAAGGTGACATAAAAAACCTTTGCAGAACAGACCAGACCAGAGCACAACGGGTCGGCTTTGTTCGCCTTTCCTGGTGGGGTGACTCCAGTGCTTAGGATGGAGTGCCCACAATGCAAATCATTTCTGGGTCTTTTGTTTAAAAAAAAAAAAAAAAAGAAAAATCCTCCAAGTTTACAGAAGTTAGAAATCACCAACCAGCTCATCTTTTCTTGCTCACCATCCGTGATGCTGGTCACCAGAACCACCAGAGAAGCCAAGATGGGTGCACGGTTAAGGTGAGCATATTTGAAAGTACCAGTGAATGCTGCAGAGAGCTGTTTGCTTTGCATTATTCACACTCTTCAAGCTCTGGCAAATTGCTTTTCCTCTGACCGTACTTCACTATAATTTTTTCAAGCTGAACTGGTTTGGATAAAACAAATGTCTGTTCTGAATCTTCATTAGAAATGTCAATTGACTTTGAATCCTTTTGGAAGGTCCAGAGAGAAATGGAAGACTTTGAAGCATCTTTGTGCTTTTGGTGTCTGGAAGTGGCTTCTCTCACAGGAGAGAAAAGAAAAGAAGCAGATCTATTTGAGTAATTTAGTCTCTATAAGGTAATTTACTACAAGGCAGCACTTCACTACTCAGTGCTTGCATTTTCCAGCACACAAGTGTCCTTGACCTCGCTCTTCTCTAGCCTCGGTGGTGTTTTGGCTGACTCTTGTAGGAAGAAGCCTCCCTAAGGAGCAAATCTACAAGGCAAAGTCATGACTTCCTTCGCTCAAAAAAGGGCCCAGAAGACTGGACCAGCTGTATGTATCTCCTCCCTTTATATGGATGGGCTGTTCCAGCGCTTTCATCATCTCAAGTAAAATTAGCACTATAGTAATTGCCCTGGGCCAAATATGCAGCTGGTGAAAGTGCACATATTTCAGAGGGATGAAACTTGAGATGGAGCTGGAAGGCAACTGTCCCCTTTTATTAAGGCTAACGTAAGGGAAGTGATGGGAGCTATTTCAGCCCCACATCCACATGCGCAGACGTACATTCGCACGCGACGCTGTGATTTTCCCTGCTCGAGCTTTGCACCCAAGGCTAACGCCAGCGTCAAGGTTTTCCAAATCATCCCTCCACATCTTTGGGACAGACAGTAGCAAAGGAAGTCTGTGAGTTTTGGTTTTCTGGACTACCAGCCATAGATTTGCTGGAAGGTGTTAGGAAAGAACTGTATTTGATAGCTTTACCTGGTACTTCTCCAAAAAGAAGGATAAAACAGGAGGGAAGAGAAAGGAGACTCAGTGAGGCAAAGTGTTACGGGCCTTCTGACAAGAGTGGTTGCCAACTCAGGAGTGGCACTCTGCTGCACCCGCTCAAATGAAACAAGTGGCAAAAGAAAGGTGGATTTTTTGCCTACGGAAAAAGTGATCACAAGAGGTTTTAACTGGTATATACTGTGAGTAATTCTGAGAACTACAATAAAGTACTTAGCAAATTTTGTTTCCCGACTCACATCCTACTACAGGTCACTCTGGAAACTGTCCCATTGAAATTGGTGGGGTCACATTTACTGGTCATGAGTAAGGCCCTTGACCTGGGCGGGCAAGGAAGGTTTCACCTCGGGTACACTCACTGGGGTCTTTTTTGATTTCCCCTTGGAGATCCGAAATGAGACCTACCCATTTATGCATAATTCCTATTTTTCACGCCCCGTTTAAGGCACGCCTATCACAATGAAGCCTTTATCAGTCAAAACTTGAAAATTTATGACACATCCAAAAGGCAACTCTACCAGGACAGTGTGTTAGAGACACCCAATACGGACATTTCACCAAGCCACAGCACCAGTGGTATCGGGGAGGCTTTGGGACTGTCACCTCTCTATTTCTTTGTACAACGGTCACATATAGGCCATCAGCTCATTTTGGCACCTGGACTAAGCAGGAATCATGCCGAATGAACATCAGACCAAAAATAGTCCCTCCCCTGTCAGGCAAGTCTGAGAGACACCCTGTGATCAAAGATGGGGAAACACGAGGAACAAATACAACGCCCAGTAGTCGCAGCAGACCAGCTGCCTGACAGTTGTGGAGCTTCCTACACACGCCGCTGCGAAGGAGGGTCTGAAGAAAGGATGTGAAGGAGGAGGATGATATAGATGGTTCAGCAGATGTTTAACTGGAGCTACTCCCATGCGTGAGAGAACGCACGAAGCTGTTCAATGGAAAATGTGCGTTCAGAAGTGGACATGGCACTGAATATGAGATAATTATTAAGGCATTTCTATTTTGGAGCCCTTCTGTGTGTAGCTTTACATAATAAACGTTAGCGTTGCCTTTCTACACGCACACACGTTCCCTGGTCCAAACAAACAAGCAGCTTTTTGCTTCTTGTCACTGATACCTCTTGAAGTAAGTGTCTTTGGCCACAAATAGATCATTGCCCTATTTGAAAAGTTCCTAGTGGAGTGTAGCCAGTTTTGACTGGCTATATATACCTAAGCTGGCAAAACAAGTAACCTCCCAGCTTTTGCTTCTATATATAAAGAGGAATGATATAGAATAAATCAGCTGGACAGAGCACATGTCAAATCAATTTTTACACCAAAATAATTTTCTTTCTGAGGCTGATTTACTCTGCTGAGCCTGAGAAGGCAGCTATGGAAAGCCCTAACCTCTGCTCCCAAGTTTGCCTGGGATGGTCAGGCAATACCAGGAATTTGCTGACAACAGGTTCTCCGCTTACGCCGTGGCTGTAACAACCGCCTTCCTACGTGCCATTTAAGAAGGGCCGGGGCATCCATCGGTGGGCACAGCACACCGTGCCTCCCAAATCCTTACGATTTGCGGATGCTGCGCAACGCTGCGCAGCTGACCCCTGAAGGAGCGCTCCAAACAGAGGCAGGAGCTGAGCGCAAGGGCTTCGCTTCAATTCACGGCGCTTTTTCCCTGGCAGATGCTCTTGGGAAACCACTCAGCGCCCTTCCAGGGACAGCGGGGCGCGCTCGGCCGGTCCCAGCCCGGGCACACCGGGAAGGAGCCGGCGGCGCAGCGCGGCGCGGGGGGTGCGGGCGGCGCGGCCACTCCGCGAGCTGCCACCAGGTGGCGCCCGAGTGCCCGCGGCGGCACCGGGCAGCGGCGGCGGCGGGATCGGGGCCGGGAGCGGGGCCGGGAGCGGGGCCGGGAGCGGCGGGAGCGGGGCCGGGGGCGGTGGGAGGTGGCGGTTAACGCCTGGGAAACACGAAGCGCCGCTGCTGTTCGTACGGGGCTGGTAACACCCGAGGATGGGTTTGCGCTGGACCAGCAGGATACGGGGCTTCGGGGGACACGCGTGGGTGCAGGAAAGTTTCGGGCATTTCTGACCATCGCGGGTGGCTTTGTGTTGTGCACGTGAAGCAAACATCGCCTGGCAGGTGGCAAGGTCAAAGCTTAAAAAAAATCCGAGTTTTCTAGGGTGCAACATGAGCCCAAACCAGAATCACCCAACTTCATGCAGGTTTTGCCTGATGTTTATCTCATTCATCTCCTCAGCCACGGGGACTGACCCCAAGAAAAGCTTTAAGTTCTGGAAGTAGCTCCTGTGTTGTGATTTTAAGCCCCGTGAAAACATCGATGCACATTTTTCAACCCAGACTAAAACTGTAACTGCTCCTTTTTTCATTCTTGTTTCATTTCTGTCATGCTTCCTCTTGTCTGCTCGGAAGTCAGTTTGTCGTCAGATGCTTCCCTAAATGGGCCTCTCAGGCCCACCACAGAGACACCAGCTCCTTCTGTTTGCAGGTTCCCAGCTCAAAACCAGCAAAGATTTAAGAGCTAAAAAAAGCTTACAAGCAATTTTTTCTTCCCACACAAACACTTCTGATACCCTGAAAGGTACCTGTTATTTCCTGAAGTAACTGTGCAACCGTAATACTTCGAGTCAGTCAGACCTCCTTCACAGTGTGTAAGAAACAAGGGAGAAACAAAGGGATATATATTATGTCCCACATCTGAAAATGAACTTCACAAAAAATATGCCCTAAATGATACATGATAATGGGGAAGGAAACGCCAACTGCCTTAATGAACGGTGGTAGGC
Source organism: Tauraco erythrolophus (assembly GCF_009769465.1). Classification (NCBI taxonomy): domain Eukaryota; kingdom Metazoa; phylum Chordata; class Aves; order Musophagiformes; family Musophagidae; genus Tauraco; species Tauraco erythrolophus. The sequence goes on from NC_141484.1 coordinate 2,530,262, forward strand.
AAAGCTGGAAAAATAAATTATATAATAATCTCTTATTATATTCCCTTTGACATAAACTAATCTTGACCCAGAACAATAATGCTACTTTCCAAGAGAAAATAACCAAGATGGAGCTATAATCATGATACGGGTGTCCAATGCAAAGTGGTTTGTATTTTCTCTTTGTTGTTAAAATTTTGCTTCATCTGGTAAATTTTGTGGAAAAGACGGGAACAGGGTGAGCCAGAAAGAAACGTCAATTGCTGCCTCTTGGTGGCTGGGAACAAGCTGCTGAACTTCAACCCAGCCTAGGGGCCTTCTGAAGACCCCAGGACCATGTACAATGCTCTGGGAGAGCGGGAGGGTACCTGTGTTTCACTTCAGCTCCCAACTCACCGAACAGCCCAGGATGCAGCCAGACACTTACTTTTGGACTGGTGGGCACTTTCATCCATTCACTAGGGATGACCCAAGGGTTGGGTCTGCCTTCCTGCTGTGAGGATGCACGTGTTAATATTTTTGTTGATTTTCTGAGAGGCTGGCTTGCTTTTGCATTGCTCAGCTCTGCAATAGGAATAAATAAAAAAAAAACCAAAAACAACAAAACAAAACAAATGGAAATCCTTGGGAAACCTCCTTGTCTAGAAAGAGCAGAAGGGTAAGGAAGGTTCTCCCTCCTACGTACCCAAAGTTGCTGTATACCAGTGTACTGTAAGAGCCTTTCCTAGCTCCTCTCCTAGGCAGGGAGGATGTAAGAACTGGCTCTACCAAGACTGCAGTCAGGCCCCACCTAAGTGATAGTTACAGAAGTCTGCACATTTTAGGTGCTTGTGTATCCCTTCTACACCTCTGTCCGTCCCTGTCTTATCCACCTGGTGCTATCAAAGACCTTCCACCGGGCGAGGAGGTTGCAGGTTGTGTGCAAGCTCTGATGCACCAGCCATGCAGAAGTGTCTATGTCTGTGAGCAGGGCTTTGGCTCATTCCTCCAAACAAATGGAGTTCATGCGAAGAAGCATCCACAGAATGTATTTATAACTGCGAGGGTTTGCCTGTGATTTGACACCTTTTAAAGTCAAAAGACTACTCTGCACCTTATAAATCTTTCCATGACCTCTTAGGGCATGAGATACAGAAGCTTAAAAGTGTGGCTGAAGGAGAGAAAAGTAAAACGTGCTCTCACAAGGTGTGTGGTAGAGACATGTTCTTTATTTCTGTGTCTTTATTCATAAAAATGCAACGCACGCTTTACTATACATTATTATACATAGTTTCTCTACTGTGATAAATGAAATTAAAATATCAAACGGAGAAACCCCCCAAAAAAGCCAGACTGGTTGAGACCAGTGGTTCAACCAGTATCCTGTCTCCAGCACTGGCTGGTATCAGATGCTGTAGATAAAAGTAGAAGAAACTGTATAGTAGCCTGTTACGAATTAACATGCCCAGGAGAGAAGTTTCTTCCTGACCCTCATCAGTTAGTGGTTGACTTACATGCCAAAGCATACATTTCTATACATGCTCACGTATTTATCTCTATCTGTACCAAGAAACACGTGACAAAATGCTAAATCAGACTCCTGGTACTTTCACTTGCAGGAAAGTCATTCCGAGGAAAGAATTTTCTTCACTGCAAGAGGCTCACACTGTACCTAACTGGGAGGGGGAAAGGCAGCTGAGATTCACAGCTTAATAAGGGAAACTACTTTTACAAAAAGCACCTGAAATACACACCTTTTGAAGCTATTTTGGGGATTTTGATTGCATATCTCTGTAGTATCTCATCTCTCTGAGTGGCTTTACATACATGATTAAGTAAATACTCACATGTGTGTTAAGTACTTATAAAGTGACCAGTTAAGCAGATTTCGTGTTAAGACATTCCCCTTTTCTGAAAATCATAGGATCACAGAAAAACAGGGTTGGAAAGTTCAAGGCAAGGCTGACCATTTTGTGTCCCCCCTGACAGCTGTTTCCTCCAACAGGCTCCCAAGAGCTGCCACCACAGAGGTTTCACACCCCACAGATCTGTCTGTGCTTTGCCTTCTTTACAACACTGTTTTCTAATTAAATTCAATCTTTTTGGCTTCGGTTTAAGCCCCTGTTTTCCTGTCCTACCCACCAGATACAGGAACAGATTATCCCTCTCTCCTGACTTGCAGTTTTTGTGTTTGAGAACTGTTTCTTTGTTTCCTAAACCCTTTTTTGGACTGAAACACCTTCAATTACTTCCCTACTTCCTCACTGACATGTTTTCTAGATCTCTGGATTCTCTTCAAATTGTTCCATGTCTTTCCCAAAGCGTGGTGCCCAACATCAAATAAAGCAACCCAGCCAAGATCTTCCAAAGAGAGAGGAGTGTGGAAGGATTACTTCACAGGTCTTGAAGGTTATAGTCTATTTTATACAATCCAGATGGTGATTTTTCCAGTGCCCCATAAGTACTGAGACCCTTATACATTTTCCTACATTGCTTCCCACTTTTTAGACTATTTCCCCCATGTCTGTCAGTGCTAACTTCTAGGATACAATAAGACATTTTCTACTGCAGTTATAGATGGATGCTGCTGATGATTCAGCATACAAAATCGTCTAATTACTGAGCTTTGGAATAATCACCTCCCCCTAGGCTTGTTAATATGCTTGGTTTTACCTAAAGGGATCACATATATCCAAAGACATGTGCTAGCAAAACAGAAGTGCAAGACACATTAAAATAATGCAGCAATACTACTGTATGGTGTAAATTTCAGGGGAAAAAAAAAAAGTCAGCATGCTATTTTTCTTCGTTAAATGTGATGAGCTCATAAACAGTTAGTCAAGATGATGTGAATGACTCGTCAGACCTAATTTTAGCAGCCTAAAGTTAGCCAGCAGTTCCACAATAGTCATCTCATCTCCTTCAACAATAAACGGAGAGGGATGAACATTTCCAGGATCAACGCATCCTATTGCCTTCAGCTCCCTAAAAAGCCAGAGCAAGATGGGATGAACTCCCCTGTGAAGACAGAAGAACAGTTCCAGTAACCACAGAGAGCCCCGAAGAGCAGACAATTTCTTGATGGCTGAGGTCAGGTGAGATAAATCCCGTTTCAGGCACAAATTCAGAGATAATTATTTTTACATTAGCATGATAATTAAATACAATGCAAATTAACGGTGATCATCAGGGAAAAGAAGCATGATGAGATATTATGAATATTATGATATTATGATGAGCTTATTGAATAATTAGAGAGATGTGTAGAACATGGAACTTCCATGTCAGAGACAACTTCAAATCATTAACATTCTCCTTTTTTCCAAATGGAGCTGACAGCTGAGTATGCTGAATTTCCCTGTGAAGGATCATTTTTACACAGTCGTTTCAGATGAATAGAAATATTTCATTTTGACAAAATCACACTGTTTGGTCTCCACATGGATCTTTGTCTTTTTAAAGAGGCATGATCCACTGAAAAGCAAAGCAGGACTGACATTCTGAAACGAAAGACGTTTTGATTTAAAATATTGCACAGCTCACTCTAAAAACATGATCTTCTCTGTGAGGCTCAACCTGATTTTGCTGATTTCGATTTCAAACTTGAGGTCTCGTTTTGATTTCTGACAGTGCAAATGGGCACTGGCCAGCCCTCCTGGCCCTCAGAGCCACGGAACAGAACCTTCAGGCAGCCCCGAGCCAGCGGACACACCGCACACCTCGAGCTGCTGAGGGAGTGGAAGTTCTGGGAATGGCTCACGACTCGGAAATGAGAAAATCTCACCAGGATCCTACTATGGATCCCACAGGACTAGGCAGAGCATAAGCAGGTTTCCAAAGCTCCCCAGTAATACTGGGTTCAGTTACTTTTCCCAGTTCTCCTACCAAGAACAGCCCTATAGATTCACCAAGGGGCTTCATTCGAACTGCTGGAGAGGTGCAATGGGAACCAAAGCACGATCGTTGCTCAGTGTCAGGGCCTCCTAGATGGACTGGGAGCTGGCCTTCCAAATAAATTAGGCAGCTTTGAAAAATCTGACCTAGAGAGCACACCACATTTTTTTCGTTCCCTGCCTAGAGCATTATCTGTCTCTGGGTACGTGCAGCATTTGTCCCTGTGGGTAATAAAGGTTAAGTTTGTTTAAGTACAGTAGCTGTCTAGTCAACCCAAATGTAAGCTGTTTTCTTGTGCCAACGCTAGTGTTACTGATACCCATGCTAACCAGTATGAAGCTCCTTCTAGCAGCTCAGCAATGTGTTACAACGTGGGCATGCTGTCAGCAAGGTTTATAATATAAACACTTGTGCACATGAGTTCTTTGTTTATATTCTCAAAGCTATGCTGGGAGAACTTGTTGGAAGTGACTTCAATTGCAGCAAAAAGCTAGATTTGGGACTCTATTGATAGTCTGCTTAAGGTCACAGCTGCTTTCTGATAAGAAACTTCTCCAGAAGGCCGACTGACAGCTGTCACTGGGTCTTCTGGATCTTCACAACTGGTGATAAGAGCAACTGCGCTAAATGACTCTTGGTTAGCACTAAATGGCTTGATCTCCAGTGCTGATGTCTCTGTTTCTTTTTCCCGTGTCTTTTCCATTCTGTTCCATTCTTGCTCCTTCCGATCCAGTTGCATGGCGCTGCAGTGAGGAGCATAAACTTCTGTGGTTTCTTCAAACTGTAAGCAATCCACCTTATAGTATTTTTTCTTTACATGTAAGACATCGTTAAACCTATGGCCCCAAAGAATCTCTCTGGGGACATATGAGCTTCTTGACTGATGTGAATTTCCTGTAGAATCACCCGTGTAGACAAATGTGACCAAGATTTCAAAGTTGTCCTTGGCCAGAGCTTTCCGGTCTAGGCCATACAAGGGGCTCTCGCTATCGATTTCATGCACGACTGTCACTGGCGTAATAAGTATGATCTGGTCATTGAGCAACTTCAAGTCCTTGTATTCCATCGTCATCCTGCCTTCCTTGTCCTCCTTGTAGCGCAGAAGCTGAGCTCGTACAGAGCCCTCAACCATGTGGTTTGGCCGGAAATCACCGATGCGCCACATGAGGCAAAATTTATCATCCCTTAAGCCTACCACAGCGTAGTAGCTGAAACGGATAGTTTGAGCTCTTTTTCGAGCTGTGGCCATTTTAGCCAAGGCTGCTCCGATTATGAAGGTGTCGATGATGCAGCTTAATACTTTCTGTAGGATGACCATGAGGATTGCAACAGAGCACTCTTCTGTAACACAGCGGTAACCATAACCGATGGTTGTTTGGGTTTCAAGGGAGAACAGGAACGCTCCCGTGAAGCTGTGGACATTGTCAACACAGGAGGTTATTTCTTCATCGTTGAGTAAATCTCCGTGTTGCATTGCTATCAGCCAGAAGACTAGTCCAAAGAACAACCATGAAAGAACATAGGACAATGAGACTATCACAAACATATGGCGCCACTTGATGTCCACCAGTGTGGTAAATATGTCCACTACGTAGCTTTCCCATTCCCCAAAGATGTGTTTGAAGTACACGTTGCAGCTGCCATCCTTGTGGAGAAATCGCTTCTGCAATCTTTTCGTCTCCTTCTCAGGGCTTTCTTGACGAGCACCTTGGTAACTGATCTTACTTCCCTGTATGTTTACAGGCCTATAGCAAACACTCTGGTCAGGCATCTTTCTCATATCTGCCTCGTGGCATCAGTTTACAGAACACCCGTGGTCCCAGGGGCTATTTGTTTTCTTTGTTCATTGGAAATCTATGAAATAAAACAAAAAGTTTATTTTTGTTTTAATTTCCTATGACAGAACTCTCTAACACGAAATCTAAATACGTTCACTCTGCGACCACCACGAGCGATTTTCTGAAGAGTACAGACTCTGACATTCATTACACACCATAACTCAAAACCTTAGGCCTGGAAATATGAGGCAGTTGGAAATTCAACCAGTTAGAAATGTCCACATCAATCCTAAAATTTGCTATGTAAATGAAAACAGAAATAAAAAAACCTTTGCAGTGACCCCACTGTGAGTATCTCTTCTAATGGTCTGGTGAAGTAACGGTCAAATCAGGATGGGCTGTCATGAACAGTCACAGGAATGGCATGAACCCACTTAAAGTTAGTTCATTATTTGTTGCATGCTCATTTGTTTTCCTCCAGTAGAAGAAACGCCTAAGAAAACACCCTCTTTTAGACATCAGACTTCAGTAGCATGGGCAGGCAAGTTGAGTACTAATGTGTTTTACCCAGAAAATGTATCAACCACACAGTCATTCATCATTACTTGTGTTTCAGTATTGCCCAGAAAAACCTGGTCATGGAATTGAACTTTACCGGGCTAGTGCTACAGACACATATTTGTCCAATTTGTAGAAAAGTATTTACATTTTAAATGAAAAAGAAACCTCTCTGAGGTCCTGGAAACCCTCACAAATCATTCCTTAAACCAAACCAAAACAAAAAAAATCTGGTGGCCAACAAGTATTTAAATTTTTATTAATGAGTTTGAAACAAACATGCAGTATGTTAATAAAGTTTCTGGATGACAAAAATTTAGGAAGTGATGTGAATTCCTCTGTCGGATCAGAGAAGAAATGGATGTCTTTGCAGATTGCAACCATATGGACTTCCGCAGTCCGAAGCGCTAGGCTATACGTTTAGTGACTAATAACAAGAACTTATGGTAGAAACTGAGACTCATCAACTGGAATCCAATAAAAAAGGAAAGACTTAGCTGAAGTAATCAGTTACAGGATGCTTATGAATTACTTGTAAGGATACTGTGCTGAAAAAAGCAAATGCATTTTCCTGCAGGTCTCCAGCTCATTTCACCATATCCCAACCGCTAACGCACAAAACACCAACAAGTCAGAAGTGCTAGGGTACAGTTTTACACAATTAACATCAGATGCAACTGATATTTCTGAAAAAAAAAGAAAAAAAAAGCTAATATTTTTTAGGAGAACCTGTCATTATTCTTCCAAAAATTCTAAGTTTTCAATGGAAAAATGACAGTTCCCATTTTTGAGCTTGTTTCAGCTGACAAAAGTTCAGATGTAGGTTTACAATAAAGCCAACATATTCATGGAAAACGAATTTTAAAAGATGTTTCCTTGCAGTAGTCTTGTTCCTCAGCTCTTCATTCACTTTGCCTGAGTATAAATGACTTCACACACTTCAAGGCAGAAGAGAGTCAGGCCCATGGAGTGTAATATATATTGGATGGACTAGATTAACAGACCGAGAACTCTTCTCCCATCCAAGGAACAATGACAAGCATGCACAGACACTATTCCAAAAACACTTAAAAGCCAAACATAGTTTCCATTTCTTTTTTCTTTTCTTTTCTTTTTTTTTTTTTTCAATACACAAATGAATGTGACATATGGTGTCGTAGCTTCAGAATGTGGCCTTCATTAAAAAACACAACATTAATGTTTCCAAAAATATTTCTTGGAATAGAGTCTTTGGAAACATTCATATGACTTGCTTTACTCATAGCTTTAAACAAACAGGGTAGCCTAGTCTATTGAAGACTCTTGACCTAACATTTTATAAGTCATATTTAACAACAAACAAAAACTGGAAACCATTGAGTTGTTTTTTAAGAACCTCATAATGTGAGGTGTGAAAATGAAGCAAATTGTAATCAGGAGCCAACATAATCTTAAATAAAAAACATACTTAGGCTTATACTGGTTTTCTTATTGACTGATTCAAACTAGAGTTCCTTGAAAATACTCACAAACATCCTCAGGCTCTAGAAGAGACTAAAGAGTTCATGAATCAAAGACTACTGAGTTGACTCCACTCTCTGCTGTTGCCGTCAGCAAATCATCATATTTCCAAAATGGTGGTTTGTTGGCAAAATCTTTAGATTCTGCTGGTGCTGGCAAGAATCATGGACTGTCACACATGCAGCTATGTGGCAAAGTCCGCTCTGATTTTACAGTAGTCTGTCACACACAGAGGAGATAACTTTGAGTATGAGGCATCTTGCTTTAGGAACTCTGACCCTACTTAGGGTCTCTCCTAAGTACAGCTTGTGGTAGTATATACATGCTCATGAATGTCTGTGATGGGTTTTTGACTGGTATAAATGAAGCCATGTAGTAAGATGCTACACTGAATTTCACAAAACAATCAAAAGTCTGTCTGTAATAAGAAAGAGAACGTGTTGCAGAGCTTCCTAAACCAGAACCAAATAATCTAGCCCTGAAGCTGGATGGAGTAAAGAAGAATCAGTGCAGAGCAACACGAACATATATTGCTCTCAGAATTTGAGTTAATCTTTCTCCATCGTGTTGAAAATCGGATTGCTCAGAGCCATTTGGCATTGCACAGTGGAGACGTGCCCCAGATGACCTAAAATCCCAAATGTGCTTGGCAGTCTTAGGAAATAGCCTCCTCAGCCACTCAAAAACATCTAAAAGTGCTGCCCAGTATTTTGGGTGTGCTTAAAGTTAAGCCAAATATGAACTTTTCCAGGCTACCTCTTCAAATCTCAGGAGTGTAATAATAATCACGCATCATAATTAATAACTCTTTTCATTGTCTGATGTTGCTCAGAACATTTAAGTCTAAAAAAACATCCTTCAATGTTTCTGAATTATGTAAGTCTGTATTACGGTTTGTGCTTCATTCATGGGGACACTTTTCAACAGCCACGTGATTTTCCTATTCCAAATGGGAGGCAGTAAGGCTGTGAAGCCAGATGTTCATCACTCACTCTACTGAGACACGCTGCCTTTTGCAGAACAGTCTGACCACTGTTATTATTACCAAATTTTAAAGGGGAGAAGACCACAGACTTCCAACCAGACTTGTGAACTCTAAATCTTAGAGCCGTTTCAAAAAATCTTATTTTTCAAAACAGAGATATTTTACACATCCCTAAGAAAGCCATATGAATCCCATTAACGGTCCTACTACCTGGTAAGGATTAGCAAAGGGAGTGGGGGAGGATTTAAAAACATTCTCTACTCACTAAAGCTCATGGATCGGTTGCTGCAAATGATTCTCAGATGTTGCCAGGAAGTGTTTTCACCTTCCTCGAACACTAACACACAAACCCTCGCCCTTTTTTGTCTCGCTTTTACTTTCTGTAGGCTTTTTTTTCTGGGCATGTTTGTACACGTCATGAGCCTCCTCTTGCATACTGACTCCTGTTCGGAGGAGGAAGCGTGCTGAAATTCGCAGTACTTCTGCTAACCGTTTTTATAAACATATTTCCCCTCCAAATAAAAACTTATCAGAGACAAAAATGGAGCAGCGAAGCTAGGCAGGATAGTAGTAAGACAGAAATAGAGAAATGTCAAAGATTTCATTAGGGTAAATGGCAGAGACCGTTCAGAAGTTCTTCTAAAGCATGTATGTATCAGACTCGGAGTTCAGAAAATCAGCACATATTCTTAATTATCTAAGCCAAGGCTAGGATCTTAGTGTGTTGGATACTGAAACATGCTCAGGGAGATACAGAACTGCTCCAGAGGCCTGTGTTCATGGGGTCTGCATACTGACCCCCCCTCCAAACTGGTATCTTTGAAAATTTCCCCCCAATTAGATATGGGAGAAAAGTAAGTAAATGTCTGTATTCCAAAGGTCACAAAGTGCAGTGGCAGAACTAGAACAACCCAATACCTGCTTACACTCAGTGAAGAGCTACCACAAAGCAAACACTAGCAGAAGCAAGCCTTTTTATCATATTTATCATCTTCATCTCCTGAATAGAGCAGCTGTACCAGAAGAACTTGAACTCTTGATTTTCATCAACTTGCTCAGAACAACAGTGACTTAAAAGCCTTAAGCATCAAGTTTAGCCTTTTAAAGACTTCCACTAAATGTAGCTGTCAATTTAATCTAGATATTTTGAGTTTAGGGCTCAGTGTTTTATAAGGATAATTCCTATATTGAACCTTAACCTAATACCTAACAAGTTGTTGCTACACCCATTTTATGACTATATTTTCCCATTATGTAAACAAGTGAGGGTGAATTTTTGTTCAGTGACAACTTCAGTCAACGGTCTGGTTGTAAAACATTAAGCAAAACAATGTGAAGATCTTGGTTCCAGAATAATTCTGTTCTGAGATTAAATCAAAAAGAAAACAACTCGAAACCTCCAAGTGAAATTGGGTACTCTCACTCTAACCCCCCCCACAGGGAAGTGGATCCCTCTCTCCAGCGTTGGTTTGACAATCACCTCAGTTTCCTGCTTCATTTTGGAAATGGTCTGAAAGGTTTCCAGTTTTCGTCATTGTTGTGTAACCCTGGAAGACTTTCAGCTCAGTGACCAGAAATGTGACAAGTAGAAACCTTCTGAGCTGCTTTGGAATGGACTCAAATACTTATTCCTTTTAAAAAAACACACCACCCACAAAATCTAAATAAATCTATTCTAGTATGGCATTGAAACTCTTCCTTCCTTCTTCCTTCTTTCTTCCTTCCTTCCTTCCTTTCACTCTTCTTCTTTGCAAAGGGACCCAACTTCTCCTAATGCCTACAGCCAGTCTTTCTGCTTCTGCTACGTAATGCCCAGGGCAGGGCTGGCACACACCATGATTCACCGGTTGTGGATCTCACATCCCGCGCACCACGTGGCCGCCCCACGGAGGTGTTTGCTAGCAGGTATGCCCCATGACACGTGAGACTGTGCTTGTAAACCTGCTGCCTGCTTGCCTTGCAAGTCCAATCACCCTTAGCCCACAAGACAGACTCATCTTTACGGTGAGAAAGCTTTCCCTCGCCTCTGCTGGCAGAACAAAAAGGCTCAGTGATGCTCACAGTTTCAGAAAGTGTCTGATATTCCTGGTCTCTAACGGATCAGCACAACTTTATGACCAAGGACATAGGAGACAGCTTCCCACCACAGAGCCTGACCCAGAGCACTTTCAGATCAGTACGTGCTTTTGTGCTGACTGTACAGGAGCGGAGCACACCCCAGCCTGGAGCTTCAACCACAGAACGTTCTTACATCCCTAGTACTGCCTTTGAAGCCACTGGGGCGAAACTTTTAAATGGCTCAAGCATCCCTTTAAAATAAAAGTTTCGTTGTTCAGATCCCTTCAGCTTAGACGACTGAGTGCCACGGAGGTTGGTAGGGCTGCAGTTCACCCACCTGCAACGGGACACGGTCAAATTCGGAACACAGTGCTGCAAGCATCGCCTTACAGGCTACACCTGCATGTATAGGTCTTTCAACAACAGAAGAGAAGATTGTAAATATAGAAATAAAACTTTGAATAGGCTAAGCTCAGAGCTGGAGCAAAGGGATATTTCTTAGACTTCCTACTCCATAGCTCTGTACAGAGACAAGACTTAAAAGTATCAATATAAAAGTGTTTATTAAACATTTTTAAAGATAGATGTAGGTAGCACAGAGCAGCAGACTTGTGCACAGATTTTAAAGTCATGCAATAGTGCTGCAATCTACACGGGAACAACTCACAGTAACAGATATATTGACATTTAATTCCTCTAAGTGAAACCAGATCGCCTTAAAAAAAAAAAAAAAAAAAAAAGTAGTTTGGTCCCTTAAGTTTGAGAAGACAGATTCTTAAAGCTGCTCTTTGATGAAGGCTGGTTGCCCATTTCAGAGCCACAGGTCAGGTTAAAAGTGAACCAGCCCCCTGCTTACCACTCAGAGCAATTCTCAAAATCTGTAGAAAGCTGAAAATGTCTATTTTAATTTACTCGCACTGTATGTGCACTGCTTGGTTTTAGCCAGGAACGAGCAGTGGAAACACTGAAATACCATGAGAAATGGAAAGTGCTGGCAACTTGAAACTCCTGATTTCGGGCCTCACTGCCATTCTTTGTCTCAGACAATTTGGCAGGGGTGAAACCTAAAACTGTTGACTCTTGGGACTCTTCCTCCTTTTAACCCTCAGCTCTCAGCAGCTCCTGTCGCAGGGCGACGGGACACGGCATACCCTCGAGAGCATCACCCCGCATCAGTCCCTCCCAGCACAGACGTGGGTGGGCACCCGTGGCCCCCAGGCTGGGTGCAGTGGGTGAACAGCCCCAGTGCACCTGCAGCAGTGCTGGGGCTGAGCCGGGCTGAGCCTCAATGAGCCAAGTCCACGACGGCAGCAGGGAAAGAAATCGAGCAGGAGCATCTGAGCCAACCCTCAAAGGTGACCCTGCTGTGCATCCAGCGCAGCCCACATCTGCAGTGGAGCAGCTGGATCCACACAGGGCCGCTGTCATCTCCTCCTGCCTGAAAATTCCTCCTTTTGGTTCTGTCCAGCTGTGAGACATTTGCATTTTGGTATTGAGCTGATAGGACCAAAGAGTCTGTATTTCTGGTCAAGCCCCTGCAACCTCAGTTCTTAAAAATGATATAGCTGGTCATACCCTAGACCTGAAAATCTATCAGATATACAGATGTGGAACAGCTGAAGAGATATATTTTATATCCCATCTTTTTCCTTTGGAAATCAGTAGCCAACCTATTCCTTACTTCAGCAGGCAGAATGTCCTGGCCTTTAATGCACGTTAGCTGTGAGGCAATCACACAGAAGTGTTAGTGCTAATTGTCATTTGCTCCTCCCTCCTCCTCTGACACACTGATATCTGCGTCGACACCCAGCAAAGGTTAATTTCAGTAGTTCTGCAGATGTGTGCCGTGGGATTTCTCCACGCATGGAACCTTATGGGTTACATTCAGCCTACAGAAGCATAGAAAAACTCTTCGAGGAACTTTTCCATCAGATCTTGCTGGCAGGGAACAGTAGAACAGTTTGTTGCAGCTCTTAATAGACATGATGTAATATAATAATGTATTCCACAATAGGTAAGTGGCAGGTCATGAACAATGATACAACCAGATTAGATAACACCGACCACTTTCATTTAACGGGGCCAACACCCTCGCTCCGTTATTTGCCGCAGTTCAGGGCTGTTATATCTCTTCTCAAAACACAACAGGCTACTAATAATGTAGGATCTTGGAGGCGGGCAAGAGCTGATATTCTAAAAGGGTTCTTCCAGTCTCAGAGGCCGTTTCCTTTACGTCACGCTGTGCAGTTCTGCTTCCTGAGGCAGAAAGCATACTCCTTTTTTTCCTGTTTTCTGGAGTACATTGTAAACCAAATATCCAGGGAAGGGCACCGTGACATAAGAACATGGGGAGGCTGTCTTTCCAGTTGTGCTCTTTATTCAAGTATGTCTCTAGAATAAGAAAGGTAAAGAGACGCAGGGCTGCACTTCTTGTGGCACTCCAGTTAGCTCCAGTAGCCCTGTGTACTCCAGTGCTCCCTGGTCCTGCAGCTCTCTGTGCACACACATAGCACAAACAACTGAGAGAAGAAAAGGGTGTGTGGTTTTAACCAAAGGGTTGTGTGAAGATCAGAGAACCCCTTATATTGCCAGTGCAAGTTTTAATCCTGCCAATTCAAAAGGCTGCAGCTCTGACAATGGAAAGCCTTGTGTTGGTGTCTACGGAGTTTGGATCAGATGCCTTGCTATTGTATTTCATATAAGGAACAGAATAGAATAAAACAGAATCCCAAGTTAACAGCATGAGTGAGCTCTGTTCAACAGATGAGAGAAGTAAGATGTGAGTAGAAAGTATGAGCATCTGTGATTTTTTTTTTTTTCCATTTTTTTCAATCCTGATACAAAATTCCCTAAGATATAGGTTGACACCAGTTATTAACTTCTAAGGGCTATCCAGTGCAGACACGAATGCTTCCAAGTTTCTGCTGATCTGGGCTACTGACCTCAGCAGCAATTCCACTATACTACTCAGAAGTATCTCACTCATCTCCCCTAATAAAATATCTCAAATGCCAATTAAATCACTAAAGCCTTTACATCTTCAAAACTAAAATAGGGTCTAACAGTGAAAATATAAATTTGCATTACTTCTTTGAGGAAATGGAAAGGAGAAAGAAAAGAAAATCAAAATAAAACATGTAAATAAAATTAATCACATCCACTATGACCTATATTTTTAGGAAATACCACAAAAAACTCCCAAATCAAATAGGTTGGGATAAGTATTAGCTAAGGACCAAGTCAAACAATGTATCAGTGCTTTTTTTTTTTAGGAAAAGCACCAGAAAATTCTGAGGCTGACATTAACACATGCAGTCAGATAAACCAGGTGGCAATCAAACACTATGCTTCAAGAAGTCAATTTATCGATCATTACTAGGGCCAAGAACAACTATTTGCTTTTCCGAGCAGCTTTGTATGACTCTCATTCATTTGCGAATATAGATACAGCAGAAGTCCACCTCTGATATTCCTAAATACAATTTGGTCTCCAGCCTGGTAGAGGATATCGTGTAACTCCTATGACTGAAGCTGCTCAGCCAAGGCCCATAGTCCTACATGGCATCCTGAGTTTCAGGGTCTTCATCCAAACCAAAAAAGGCTTCAACATTTTTCAGACTATATATGTCACCACTTTTTAAAAGCCTGTGAAATGTATTAAGCGGTTTCAGAGATCAGAGGTCTGATCCAAATCCTACTGAAGTCAGCAAAGGGGTTGTCTTTGATTTCTTGTTTTGGATCAGATCTGGCTGTTGGGTTTCTCAGTATCACCACAGGCAGTACCCATCGTTGCTCTTCAGAATTGGCTTGGCTTGCTGGAATTACAGCAATACTTTCTAAGGAACACGGGCTTTTTAAAAATCTTCATTTTCTTTGGTTCACAGACTTTGGCAGAAGTCTGACTTTCCATACTGCTACTTAACTCCACTGGAGTCTATAGGAAATTTGGGAATGGGATGCTTCTTTCAGAGATGACTTTCAACACCTTGTAGAGCAGACGGCTGAACTTCTTTGTATACATCCTTGTGAGCCTCAGTCTCAGCATGGCTGCATGTGATCTGGAAAGGCAGGTCACTCTGAAACTCAGTAGCTGTTTTTTCAAAATCTTATACTCAGCATGATGTTGGCCACTCTTGTTTTCAGCAGTCATTCTCTTCCCAAGTTCAGCGGTCTAATTTACAGTACGTTGGTGTTTTGCAAGTCAGATAATTAAAATAATGTGGAACTGGAAAATCACATGTGTGTGTGTGTTTGGATTGTACATTTAAGAGTTTTATTTTTACCTCAGTGTGTGGTTGCATAACTTCCTTTTTGGTCTCTTGAAGCTGTCCCACAGCTTATTCCTGACCACCTGAGTGAGTTTCTGGACACAGTGATTAGTATTTTAAGAAATATGAAGAAAAGCAGAATCTCCTCTTAGACCTTGTCTTTTCTCCCCCACCTTTAAAACATCATTAGATAAGTTACTCATTCCTCTAAAGATGGGAACATTCCTCCTGACTCTGAGTTGAATTTCATTTGTGCCAGTGCCCACTCTTTAATTGTGGTCCATATCAAATAATTAACGTGGCAAACTTTATTCTTCAGTTGTGACTCCATATACCAAGTTTCTCCTTTCCAATCCATCCAAAACCATGTGCAGCAGGTAGATTTAGTGCTTTATTCTTAAGATCCCTTTCAATATTTGCACCAATACTGTGATACCCTGATGACTCATTACCCATATCAATATCCCATTCTTTTGGATTAATCTATCCTCTCTGTATCAGTGTTTCTCAGATCTAATCCTCTTTTTCTTGTCTTCTCACTGTCCTGCTTCTTAGAGTTGTCTTTTGGGCATATTCTGAGTCCTCAAAGGTTGTTGAGTGACGACAGCCTTTTTTCTTGCTGTGCATGTGGCATTCATTGCAACAGGCACTGAAATGGCTTTCAGTGCCTCGCACAGCTTAAAAAGATGCTTTTCATGATGGTGAAAACTCTCAAATCTTGACCTTGTTTTATTCTTTATTTGATTTGTGTTGACAGCAACTAATATTTTTAATGTAATGTCCTAAATATTTTCTTCTTTATTTTTGTACTCATATTTCAACCATTATATATCAAACCTGCAGTTGCCAGATTGGTTTGTGAGTAAATCCCAACGACTTTTTCCCAAGGAGTGGATCCCTCAATCATAGGCAATTGGTTTCTCCAGCTCCTGAAGGGCTTGAGAGGAATCCCAGCCCGGGCACGTGGCATTGGGTTTAAATCTAAGAAAAACATTCATTAAGCTTATGCTTAACTATAAGCACATAATAGGAATGAACATAAGCCTGCTTTGAATCTTTCTGAGACTGGAGCCAGAGAGGTAAAATACTTGTTGAAGGCTTTACAACAAGCCACTGGAGGAATGCAAGAAACTGGTTTCTCAGTCCCATCATAATGAATTTATTCAATCAGCAAATCCCTCAGCTGTCTCAGAGAAAGTGAATATATTATTTTTTGTTCAAAATATCAAACTGTTTCCAAAAGTGGCAGTGCTTATTTAAAAAATACGTAAGGAGAAGTTGCCTTCAATTAAAAAAAGTGAATTTAGGGTTTTTTTTTAATAGGATTTTTGTCTTCCAGTCATTTGCATAGAGGCTGACTGTGCCTCCCTCAGTGCCCATGGTCTGTGCCTCTATGGTTGCCCTTTGCATGGAAGATTTTCACTGACTGAACGAGCCACTTATGGGAGGTTCAGCTCATTTCAAGATGTTTGTCATGAACCTGTTCAGTCAGCTGTGCTTTTCCTGTTTTACTTCTCAAAGGCAAACACTGTGAACAAGCGAGCAGATCTTATCAAGACAATGTTAACAAAAATACATCAAATAAAAATCTGCTACATTACAAATGTCAACACTCACGAAAAAAAGATACTTAAACTACAGTAGAGTTGATTTTATTGCCAAAGCAATTCCCAAAGATTGTTTTGAGAAACAACTTCTCTGTTTTTCCTCCTAGGTGCTATGGACCTGTGAAACAAACGCCTCTCTCATTTATTACACATTAACTTTGCTGGGGTGTTGTCATCAGACAGCAGCATGCTTAAACAGAATTTCACTCTCTAGTTTCTAATTTACTTTCACTGTCCCCTGATCCACTCCAGATTAGTTGGGAGTCAGCTAAATTGGTTAACAAAATTAAATTCAAGACTGATACACCCTGCCTAGGTGGGAGAAGCTTTATCCTATATTCTGCCTGGATCATTTATATTCATGTTTTCCCTGAGTAAAACTGAGTTAAAGCATCGCTTTTTCCTGCCACAAAGCCAGAGTCAGTCAAAAGTCACACAAATCCGTAGGTGATTAATTAAACCTCAAATCACTATCAAGTGATCAAGTGATCAAGGCCTGACAAGCCCCGAATCACATGAGCTTGGATCGGTGGCATTCTTCCTCAGGAACATTTTGTATAGTGCTAAGCTGTATTCACTTCATACCGAAAAGATCTTCAGGGAATGAAGTCTGTGAAAAACATGAAGTGGTGTTTCCCACAGAAAAAGCAAGCCCCACCACTTGGGTGCCTTCGTCTGGGAGCAACTGCAATGCTGATCATGCTTAGGAGAGAAAGTACAGATTAAGGAGGCTAGAAAGTAACCTAAAAGGTTCTGGAAGGAAGCCAGAAGTGCGGTAACGAAGGGAAAGCAATCTGAAAACAATCATGTCAGAAAACATCTCGCGGAGAGAAGCCAGGATGAAGCTCCAGTCCATACGAATGCTCAGTAGATGAAGTTACCTCCCAGCTACTGCCAGCACAAACATCATTTGTGAAGCTGACAGCTGCAGAGCAGTTAGGAGAGGAGCTTGTGTTTGCTTGTGTTTAAAGGCGAGTGGGCTCCAGCAACGTTATGACGCGTGTTGATAATTATGATATTATGCCATTGATTTGGTCTTCGGGTGTTTTTCAAATCAGGACTTGGGATCTCTTTGTTCTCTTGTGTAAAACTCGGCTTTGAGGTCATTCTTTGCCTTACACACCCTTGGCTGTTTATGAACGTCCTCACAACACTCAAAGCCCATTTCCCATTGAGGAAGACAAGAAACAGGTCGTGTCATTGTCTGGCTCAATTGTTCTTCATAACTACAGAACGATTCCAAAGAGAGGAATACTTACTAGCTTAAAGTTTTATTGTTGTAAAAGCCTCATATCAACAACGAAAGGATATGCATGATACCAGACATATGATTGAGGAGAATCTGCTTTTCATTCATATTAAAGGAAAATGAACGGGAATGACATCCATCTATTTGAAACGAAAATTGGTAGAAGGTTCAATGGGGTACCCACCTACAATGAACGTTAAGGGCTATTTCTGCTATCTTGTCACCAAAATAGATGGCTCCAGACACCTACATGTGACAGAGGTCCCCTTCTGACATCCCAAAGGATGCCAAGCCTTTTATGTTTTTGGCTTCAGGATAGAGGGGCAGACTTTGGCACTCTGACCTGACATTTCCCTAAAGCTGCAGGCAACATCTCCTCCTGTCCTGACCTTATGCATTGTTGCTCCCGACTGTGGCTGCATTTTATTAGTTTAGACAGCACTTTGGGATCTTTCAGAATAAAAGGATTGTTATTGCAGAAGTTGGACAAATGTCAGCAGACAGGATGAAATATTGCCCCATGCCCTTGCCATACTGAACAGGGAATCTTTTCTTCCAGTGTTGGTTTAGGACTTAATCCTGCAAGGTCTTGTCTGTCAGCAAATACAATCAGGTTTAAGAGCATGAATAACCATCCTAGAAAGCACTGGAAACTATTTTGTTAGTGTAAAATTAAGCAAGTGCGGAAGTTCTCCAGTGGACTTGGACCAGAGTACTCAGCACCCTGCAGAAATGAGCCTTTAGTTCTTAGAACCATTTATTGTGTCCAGAACAGCCAGTCGTGAGGGCTTTGTGCAGAGAGGTTGAATTTCACTCGCTTGGAAGATTTTCTTTCTAACCCCCTGAGACATACAGACTCTTTGGTTGATTTGGAAAACAAAATGATTAATGGCATTTTACAAGTTTTTCCGCTAAACAGATTTCAGTTGAAGCCTGTCACAAGCTAAAGAACTTGCAGGAATAGTGTCAATCTGATGACATAGTGGCAATAAATCCTATTGTACTGGATTACGTTTTTGCCCATTAAAATGCTTTGACCTATTGTCATCCAAGTAGAACCGCATTCCGCTGGCTCTTCAAAGGTTCTGATTTCACTCTCGATTGTTACCAGGGAAACTGCACCTCAATCCAAAACTCTGCCACACCAATCATTTAACTCGATTTGAACAGACTCATGTAGATAAAGTGAAGCACTAATTATTTATTCCTACTGAAAAAGTCTAAATCAAATCTTTCTGAGACCTGAATGACAGAAACTTATAGAAGTTGTTTGAGGGTTGCTTGGTTTTTTTTGCATGAGGCAGCAATTGCCTCATTTCTTTGAGGAACAGCTAACTGTGGCAACAAAATGCCATGAAAAGATTAATATTCTTAGTCTATCCAAAGTAAAAGTGCACTAGAAATCTCACCACGGGCCACTCCTGGAAAGAGTTCTCACTCAGTTGTGGAAAACTAAAAGGTTTTTCATTAATAGTCAAACAGCTGGTTAAGGCTTGTGAGTGGAAATAGAGATATTTGAATTTTCCCATTGAGATTTCTGGTGGAAAGTAGACTATGTTTTATGTCATCTACTTTTATATTAAGTGAATATCTCAGTTGTTCAGGTTTGTCTTCATCTGAGCTATCTTTGAGTGGGAGAATGCCAGTTAGAAAAGGTGCGTGCTCTCCCATAGCTACTAAGGATCAGTATTTCTTGGAGAGCAAAATGGGCCATCTGGCCGTGTCAGAAATCAGGCCAGTAAAGTTCCTTCAGGCCTGATCACTGCCAGGGTGCAGGCTTGCAAAGAAACAACGAGGTGATGCTGGTACTGCAATACAGAACCAATGCCCTGACGCTGATGTACACAAAATTAGGTGCCGATTTGAACCCAGTTTGAGAGAGAACACTTTAAAAAGAAATGGAGATTCTTTGTGGCTGAAGTTGCCTCAGGAGTGGAGATGCCTTTAGTTCTTATACATGGAAAATTTCCAGCCAGTTTTACTCTTTATCCACACAAGCCTTCATTTCACACTGCCTAGTGAATCCCTGCCTTGGTTTGCCTTTGGGGTGCAGGAAAACTCATCTGAAAAATGGTTATTCACTGAAATTGCCTCTATTCAGTTTGCTTCCCAGACTGTTGATTGTTATCAAATGTAAATTCTTAGAACTTCTCAAGCTAGTATTGACCTACTATCCGCTACCATGTTGACAGCAAAGAGAAACCAAAAATTCAATGCTTCCTCAGCTGAATCTTTCCACAGGAAATTAAGGGCTGAAACACTCTCCACTCTTCCAATTCTCCAATCCAGCGTGTCACCACAAATAACGTTTGAGTAGTTGAAGCGTATTCTCCCTTGTCTGCACTCTCAAAACACAAATTTAACTGCTTTAAAAAGAGGAACCAGTGCTACTATTGTGACTGCAAACTACAAAAAATGAGAAGTTCCTTGTGAAAAGCGGTACAGTGGCTTCTTGGGTTACAGCATTGCTTTCTGCCAGACAGGATGGACAACTAGTCTGCTTTTATAATATGAGATGAAAAGATGAAGAATCGAATCAAGCTCTTATCTCAATTTAAAAAGCAAAGAGAAAAGAAATCTGAGGTCATTTTTGTTTGTTTGGCTTGTTTGTATTTATCGTCTGGGATTTCAATTGCTCAATAGGTTACTGGAAACGGATATTCTGTTACCAGACATTCTCACCAAAAGCTCATGGTGAGAACATTGGGCAAGAAAGGTAACTAAAAAAAGAAAGAAAAAGAGAATCTTAGTCATGCCAGCAAATACTGAGCAAGGTCAATTAGCAGTGTCCTGTTGAGAGGCAGAAACTTCCTCAATATGAAGTGTTTTCCAACTGGTCTTTCCAAGAACTATTCAGAACTCCTTCTGGCAGAAGGGTTTCTCAGATTTCAACCTTTTTGTCCAGTAACACTTCCTTTGCAAAGGTTTGTTTCTTTAGAAGAAGTTTCCTGAATAAACGATCGATACATCGGTCCCTGCTCGTTCTGCCTTCAGAAAGACAGATATAGAAATGTTGGGAAGAACTGGACTTGTATTTCTGACATTTCTTCCCTCCTGTTGCAGTGCTGAGTTGTTACAGCTACACTAATGAAGCCCATCTAAAATCTGAATTGCCTGGAAATTGCCTGAATTTAGTGCGTTTGCAGTTGGTTAACTCTGATTGATCAACTGACATTTGCTAGGCAGTGCTAAACCATTTATCAACATGCACCATAACCTTGTGTTTGACAGCACATAGATCAATTGTCTGATCCCTGGGGAGCTTGGCTGACTTAGCAGCACCAATCTTGTTACATCAGTACATTCACACTCTTTCAAAAGCCGTAAAGAAATATTTGCATTAGAATGTTTGCCCTCCTTTCAAAAATGCCAGTCTGCAGCGTAGTGTGTCATGCAGATGTCCCAAGCCTTCCTTGCATAGCTTTAAATCGTGGGCAGGAGATGAGAGGGAGAGGATGCAAAAATGCTGTGAGGTTAGTTGGTGAAGTCTTTGCAGATCATGACAACTAAAGAATTTTCTTCCTTTCCTTCTTTCCGTGACTAATTTCTGTTACTGTAACTAGCAGTAGGAATGTTTACCCCACCAAAACTGAAGCGTTTGCTTCCTCTTTTCCATCTCCTATTCTCCTACGGCACTTCCCTCTCCGTTCTGATTCTGGCAGGAAAGCTTATAATAATATTACAAACACCACTACCTGTAAAAGAATTTCTTTTGTGTCTTGAAAGCTTATAATCTCACTCTGTATCACCAGAATGAGTCAGGGGTAATAAGAAACACCAGCTCAAAGTTCCCAGGAGACGACGCCACCAGAAGAAAGGAAAGTGATGTAATGCAAGGAGATTGCAAGCTTTTTTGTAGTAACAGTCATATGGACAGACCACCTCACAGACCACCCTTCTCTGATCTGGATCATCTCTGTCTTCTTCCCAGGCTCACAGCTCTGCCTCACTGCCACAGGAGGAGAGCTTCAATCCGAAAACTACAGCACAGGCACAAGTATTTGAGGAAGTTTAACAACAAGGAAGATGCAGAAGCCAGTATTTTGTAACCAAACCCCTTGCAAGGGCATTGCAACCCATGCAGTGAGCAACGTGACGATGGTATTGTCTTTCTCTGCCATCTTTCAACTCGTCCTGTCTGTTGGGTTAGTATTACTAGACAGGTTATCTTCAGCAGGCACACCTTGGCAGTGGGAGTGAAAACCCTAAATATACAAGAAGGAAAGGAAGTCCTGTCCACCAGTTTGCCTTCTATGTGACCTTCTCAGAGCCTCAGTCTACTTAGAAAGATATTACAGAGTTTTCAGTATGGTTTAAAATGTTTGTTCAGGATTTAGAAACACAGAAATAGGGGTATCTCTAAGGTAGATGAACATAATTCTTCCTTTCTTGACTTTGTTTGTGGATTTTCATGGCATACTACGGGTCAGAATCTCTCAGCAGACTCCTTACACATACGAATTTGGGCTCGAGTACACATTCACAGAAGTCCTCACACACAGACACTCAGATCTAACAAAATTGTGTCCATTCTGGTATTTCAGACCTTCACTACTAGGCCCCCTCTACTACACTTGTTCCGAGAAACTGGTTGCCCAGACCAGACTCATAAGGCAAGCTCTGGGGCAGAATGATTCTTCTGACTCACACTCATTTCAGCCAACATTTCTCACAGTCTGTAACCTTCAATTTCCTCTGGTATGAGCTGAAAGTGCCTCTGCTGCTCTGCCCTCCTCGCTCAAGAATTCATGCGGGCAGTTTTGCTGCACCTTAGCTTTGTTCCTCCTCTGGTAATGACAAGTTGGATAAACCTCACCAGAAATGGACAGACAGGAATGGAGGAACTGCCAGACTGGATCAGACCCACAGTCTGTCTAGTCTCATATCCTGTCTCCACCAGTGGCTAATACCAAATGCTCCAGGAGAAGGTGTACGAGCTCTGCAATAGGCAGCTTTGGAAGAATTTTCCTCCTCTAACAAGTTCTTATCCTGATCTTCAGTAATTAGAGGCTGACTTCAACCCTGAAATTACACAGCTTAATATCCTCCCCAAACCTGTATTCATACAAGCACTAAAGCTCTGCCTCTTTTTAATATTCAAATGAACACGAACTCTCCTTCTGAATTTCAGAGAGAAAAACTGCGTTTTCAAACAACAACTAACAAGCTGCCAGGTTAAAACGCAAAACACACTTCCAGTTGAACAAGATAAACGGTTTATTCCCATACAGGTTGTTTAGTTGGTTTAAAACTCTCTAAGGTAACCGAATTTCTGTTTACATGTACACACACAGAGACAAGCACAATTAAAGAAATGAGAAATGGGCTTTACCTTAATGTTTGCTGAGATTTGAAGGAATCTCTGCTTCACTCCCTCCTTTCTTTTTCTCTGTCTCTCTCTCTTTCTTGCACGGCTGGACTGACAGGTTGGCAGAGCTGAGAACGACAGGTTGGGTTTGTTTTTTTAGGCACAACTCCTCCCCCTCTCAAAGAGAAAAAAAAAAAAAGTAAAACTGTTTGGGAAAAGTTCACAGAAAATCCCATCCTTTCAGCACATTAGAACTGACGAGAAATATGCTACATTTGGGAGCCCAGCAGTTTTCCTATTTTTTTTTTTCTCAAAAAGTCTCAAGGTCTACTTTGCAATAAGTATGAAGCAACCAGAGGATTTACACCAGAAACTAATTTGACCTCAAACCTTTCCCATTTCTCTGATAACCGATCCAACACCTAATCATAGCCCCTTTAAGGCAGCCTTGACAAGAGGATTTTTGTAAAAGTGGAAAGGGCTTTTTGCATGCAGCACAAATATCCTTGGGCCTTGGATTTTATCCTTGCATCCCACCACCACTATGTATAATAAAAGCCACCCGTAGATGTCTGAAGTCCTCGTTTTTCCCCCAGAACCCACTGCTGCTGCTAACCTGCCTGCACTGGCAGCAGAAAGCAAGTCATTTTAAACTCCTGCTCGACTCCATCCTCTGATGTGGTTGCATAGAGACCAGCAGGATTTCTGTCACTGTCACCTGAAATGTGATAGTAATCCCAGAAAGCAGGGAGAGATCTTTAGCAGGCCACAGTGGCCACAAAAACGAGGTCAGCATAAGAAGAGGCATATGCAGTACGGAGCAATATCACCAGCTGGGTGCTTCCACGGGCTTTCCCAGGTGTTTTGGCTCACTTAGGCAAAATACCTTCCTAGAAACTACAAAGTTTTTTTTTTTCCTGCTACTACAAAGTTTTTTGACTCAGCCCGTTAGAGAGGGTTACACACAAGATGCAGACAGTGTTCTTTCTTACCCTGAGCCCATCAATTGGGCCTTCAGATGAGGGCTGCATCAAATGAACTCTGCTGGTCCTGCTTCTGAGCACCGCTGGTGCCCGTGCCCACCTGGCCACAGAGCTTTGCTTCTGGGGACTCATGGGCAGAAATCTTTGTTAATAAACGCCAAGAAATAGGAGCCAAGAGGTTGGTGGCTGGTGATGAAATAGCCTTTACACTTCCATTTCCCTGCAATCTGTCACAAGAATTGAGAGGCAAGTCTCCTCTGTGCTCTAATACTTTTCCTAAGATGGCAGTTTGGGCAGAAATCTGCAATTTCTATGGCCTGTTCTCTGCAGAATAGCTGTCTCTTCCTTACCCTGCTGTTTCAAGCAAAGATACAGTAGACTAATGACAGTCATCTGCATAAATTTGCATCACAGACTCCTTGAATAGAATCCATCTCTCCTCTGGGTCAGATTTGCAGCTGGTTTGTAACAATGAAGTTTCAGAGCCTTCCTTTACCTGCGTCACTACGGCTGCCTTACAGTATTCTGTATGCCGAGAAGCAACAGCTCTGCAAAGCCATAAACGTTCCAAAACTTTTGGAAAAAACCACCCAGTTTAGTTTAACATTATGGTGACCTAGATTAGAGGTGAATTCAATAGGTATCACACAAATTCTGTGTGGCATCGCATACAATAACGTCCAGCTCCACCTCTTACTAGCTAAACTTCTCCAGTTCTCCTACCAAGGGAGGGCCATGTCCTTCTATTCCAGGACTTCCATTCCTCCCTCATCTCCTGCAGAATGCATTTGCTGTCTCTCCTACCCGGCAACTGTTCTCAATCGTGTTCAGCTCCCTACTTAAGATCTCCAGAGAGATAACACAAATGCTCAGAAGTCTTTCCTGCCTGTGGAACAAGTTAACCGAATCCAGACCAAACTGGCCAAGGCCAGCACCAAAGTTCAGCGATAATGAATCATGGCTGAACGCACCAGTGCCTGCTGAGTGCCTCTATGAAGTGAGAAACTGTTCTTAAGGTTACAGCGTGCTAACGGTCTTCAAGTTTCTGCCTTAATTTCTAATACAGATGGGATGGGGGTAAGAATGTATTAGCATGAAGTGCGTGCCAGTCTCAGCATTACAGCATCAAAGGTAGATATATTAGCAGAGAGATCCGGCTGTAGCTTGCTTTGGCACTGGTATGTAACAGTCTTCTCAGCATCATGAGGCTGGAGATCCAGATCCTTCTAAAGATTTGCAACTCGCAGAATCCTTGAGGAGGCAGAGTAGATCTAAAGGGGTTTATTCTCTCTACTGACCCCTGTTTCCAGTCTCAACACCAAAGAGCTAGGAACTAAAACATGCCCAGTACAACATTCCTTCTTTACCTCTGGCATATTGATTCCACGTGGGCTGACTGGAGGAGGAGAGAAGCTGAGCAGCCCTGCAACAAGGGAGAACGTGCCCATCTTCAGCTCTAGCTTCCTGCTCTGGACCAGACCAACAGTGACGCAAGCATGGAGCACGACATGTTTGTGTGGCTAGTGTGTGTCCACCCCAGGAGTTAAGGGTCCATACAAGCCAGGAGCTGGCCCATAGTTCTTAGCAAACAGAGTTGCTATAAGAGCTTAAAATCAGTCAAAAAATGCACTTCAATTAAATACTACAGGGAGGTCGGATTTCTTGTTTTTCCTGTTTAACTAGCAAGTTTCAAGACAGTCTAATAATGAACCCTCAGAGAGCAGCTTATTACAGCATCAGAAAGGTTGCAAAATTGCATACAATTTCGGTTTAGTATGCGCAACTAGCTACACTCCCTACAGAAAAAAAAAAAAAAAAAAAGGAAGGAATCTGGCTTCTAATGTAGGAACTTAATCCAAAATGTCTTGATGCCAATGACAAGATTCCCATGGCTTTCAATCGACTATGGATCAAGACAACCAATGTAATAAATCTGAGATTTGCACGTATTGCTGCTGATGTCTGACTGCTGTTTCCCTCTGATTGGCAGTGGCGTTCTGTGCGCCCTGCTCCCCTGCCCTGCTTTGAAAGCATCTGCCTGCATGCGCACAAACAGTCTTCTGTCTTTGCAAGTTTATTGGGCAGGTACCAGTCACACCAGAGCCATCTGTATTTTGCAAAGGGAGGAAGGGAGAAAAAACCTCTGCATTTCAATTCCCAGCTTTCAGCCTTTGGGAGCCTGGATCACTCAAGCACCTTGCAGTGGTCAGTGATCCACATCCATCACCTCAAACACCAGCAACAATGTGCATAATCCAGGCTGTCTTTGTGACACTGGCTGAGTCTATTGCTCTAAATTTCCACCCATTCAAAGTCCAAATTCTCTTTTTACTACCTGTAAACTGCAGGTGCTTAAAGTTTGACAGGGAGGTGAGAAGCTCCCTGCAGAGAAGAGCAGCAAATGGGACAAGGTGTGCTGCCTTCAGTGCTGACAGATCGGTGGTGCCACGAAAATCAGCACAAAAGTTCCGGTTAGCTTAGGGGGCACAGGTGAGCCATGTGGATGTCATAGACCCTCTGGCACCTCTGAGAGGACATTCAGACTATCGGGAGCAGCAGAAGGGCTCTGGCCCTTTTACATGTGCTATTGCAGGAGAATATTTCAGTCCAGGGACTGAATAATTCACCAAGAAATCAGCTGGCCAGTGTGGAAATAATTTTAAATGAACTGAGCCCTTAGGTATTACATTAACTGGATCTCTAGGGAAGGATGTGGATTATTGCAGCTGAATAGAGCCCTTATTTATCAGATGGAAAAGGTTAATGTCATTTCCTTTCCTTTCCTCCATGGTTTTTCTTACCACATCACCATTTATGGATAGCATGAGGTGCAGACAGTGTAAGAACATGTGCTTGATTGTTTAAATGACCAGAGCTGTTACTTTAATGGTGGGGAGGGGGGTAAGAAATTAAGATTTCTTCTCGTTTCCTGGAGGGAATTACAGGGCTAGGAAACATAAAACACTGAAGAAAGGAAATGGGCTTGTGGAGCACCTGGTCTTTGATTTGACATCCAAGAGTACCTAACTGAATGAGGGAATTTTTGCATTCTCATCTACTGTATGTGCATAATGAGAACCAGGATCAAACTAATCTAATATCCTTATTTCATACTTCATAAAGAAAGAGTGCATTAAGAAAGGTCATTTTTTTTTCCTCCTTAATGAAGTTTAAATACAGTTAAATTAAGTTCTACTAATAAAGAGTCTATGCTTTTTCTAATTTGCCTCTGGAGTCTCAATAGCTGTTGACCTAAAGATAAACATCAGACCAGTTCAGCTATCTATCATATGCTTTACTAATGATGTCAGCAAGGCAACTCTAATACCAGCATGGAGACAAGTTCCATGGCAATAAGACTGACAGCAGTGAAAGCCTAGATTAAGAGGAGAAAACTCTTTTTTTGCAGTAAATGACTCAAGAGACCTACACTTATTCTCCTATCTCTAGCACAGTATACCCTTAGGTGAGCCATCAGTAGAACTTAACTCCATGCTAGGCCCCATAGAAGACATCTGAATACAGCTGTCAGTCTCTGTGACACAGAACTACAAGATGTGAAATTGTCTTCTAGCTTCGAGGACCAGCCGCTTCCCTTCCCCTGAATCCAACTCCACGTTGGAGCAAAACTCAGGCACGCACCTTTTCCTCTTCACATTCCACTATCCATGGAAATAAATCCAAACTGAAGGGATGATGAGGGTCAGGACCTCTGTGTAGTTGCTGGATGATTCTGAGGTAACCATTCTGGCTCCAGCTTCCCCTCTGTGAAACCGAGCCAGTAGTGTTACCTTACCTTGCAAAGGTGTCTTGAGGACAAAATATTAATATCTGGGGGCACTGCAACGGGGATAGCTAATTCCGGCTCTGAATGAAATGAGGAGAAAGATGCCCATTGACTTAGATGGGATTTAGAATGAGCTCTTATTCATTTTACATTAGCCACCGAACAGCCGTTTGAGGATAGCAGTGAATAACTAGTAATAGTTGTGCAGTTAAACAATCAGCATCTAAGTTGTAATGGAGTAAATTAATGTATGTATCTAAGGCAACCACGGTGTGACTATTGAGTTGGCTTCATGAAGTATTTGCAGAATATGAAGAGAAGCACATGTAAAAGCTGAGTTTATCTGTTCTGATTTTTTTCTTGCCCACAAAGGAACAGCTTTCCTGGACAACCAAGCAGCAAGATATTACAGCAAATAGTCTTTCACATAAAGTCAACCTTGACTTTGTTATAATTGCTATGTAAATATAATCCCACTCATCAATTAAATGCTCCTCTCCTGGGCTGGAACATTATACATGTTCATTGAGATGGAATCCCTGTCAATTCAGTTTGCTAACTCAGTATTCATGTGCATTAGCCTTGGAAAAGAGAATATGATTGCTTGAATAAATTCAGTCACTATCTCCTGCATCCCTGTATCAGTTGACAGTCAGTCTGAATGTAATACGGGTTCAGAAATAAGTTGCCATGGAAATCCTAAATATTCAGTTCTTGGCAAGGGAATTCAAATGGGATGCCTGATAAATAGAAATAGCCCTTGCTGACCCCATAGCTAACCCCTAGGTCTTAAGATGTTACTGAGAACCAGTAAGTTATTTTTTTCCAAAGTACTTGAAGAAGAAAAAGTCTTAATTTTCACTAACATTTGTACTTCCAGGTCCCAGATTCCTTAGTGAGTCAGGAAATCTCGTCCAGAGCTTCCCATTGCATAAGTAAGTACAGTCTCTCCAGTGGGGTTACATTATTTTTGAGCTGTCTGGATCCAGCCAGTTCCACAGGCCAGAGGGTAATTGTTAATGGTCTCTGACCGCTTAGGTACTGCTACTCAGCAGTAGCCCTTGCACTCAGGATGACCTGTGCTTTCCGTCCCTGTACACCACCCACATGGGGCCAGCCAGTGTCTGACCCCTTGTTTTATGGTTATTGTTCTGTGTGACTGAACATTCTTAATAATTCAGCTCCGTTTGCTGAATTATTGCTGTTTCCTAAGCAGAGTTGCAAACTTTACAACCCAAAATACAACCCATAAATAGATTTCCCTCTCGGGCAGGAGCCAGCAGCTGTTGAACAACATACAACATCCCCCTGCAGCAGTTTAGCACAAGAAGTAATGTGTGTCATACCTAATTATGCTGTAGGCAATTCAGGCTGGAGACCAATTCTTTGCTGTGTGTTGGTAAAGCTGCAAACAGACCGTTACCGGGGGCATTAAGTATTACTGCAATATTTAAAATGGCAGTAATTGTTACTGGGGAGGAGGAATTAAGTTCCAGAGCATAGTGGACATTGTCCATAGCCATCGAGGTGCTGGAGCACGTCCAAAGAAGAGGAACGAAGCTGGTGAAGAGTCTAGAGCACAAGTCTAGCAGAGCAGCTGAGGGAACTGGGATTGTTTAGTCTTGGAGAAAAGGAGACTGAGGAAAAGGAGACCTTATTGCTCTCTACAACTATCTGAAAGGAGGTTGTAGCAAGGTGGGTGTTGGTATCTTTTCCCAAGTGACAAACGATAGGATGAGAGGAAATGGCCTCAAGTTGTGCCAGGGGAGGTTTAAATTGGATATTAAGAAAAATTTCTTCACCGAAAGGGTTGTCAAGCTTTGGAACAGGCTGCCCAGGGAAGTGGTTGAGTCACCACCCCTGGAGGCAGATGAAGGACTCCGGGACATGGTTTAGGGGTGGACTTGGCAGCGTTGGACACAGTTGGACTCGATGATCTTGAAGGTCTCCAACTGAAACGATTCCGTGCCTAAGGCAAGCAAGCCGCGGGGCAGGAACCCCGTTGGGAACACGTTTTCTTCCCACGGGTGCCGTAGAAACACTTGGACACGGCTTCCCTGTCTGCCAGACGGCAGCGCCAGGAGGCTGCCGGGAGGGGCGGGGGCGGGGCGGGGCGGGAGCTGTCCCTTCAGCACCACGGGCCGCGCGGCAGCCGAGCCGCCGCCGGGGCCCGGGAGCGAATTCCCGGCCGGATCCCGGCTCGATCCCGGCTCTCGGCCACAGCCGGGCCCAGCCGGCAGCTCCAGCCTTCGACCCCAGAGCGCTTCCCGAAGCCGGGGTCTGCCCGCCGGTTCTTCTGCAGCGGAGAGGAAAGAAAAGAAGAAAATGCCTTTCTCTCGTTTTAAGTTTCACATCGTTCTGTACCGGGAAGCAAATTAACCTAAGAGGATTTTCGGAATTTGAGCTAGGAACAAAAGACAAGGGGAAAGTGGCTGAATTTTGAAAATGTGACGAAGTGACAAACAAGCAAATTCTTTTTCTGAATATTGTCTTACTAAGACCTTTCATCAACGCTAAAAGAATATAGAGAAAAGGCATTTTGTTTGGTTTTTTTCCGAGTTAACAGAAAAGATTCTCTAAAAAAATATTTTCAGTAGAACATTGTGCTTTCTCCTCAAAAAATGTTTCTGTACATGGAATTATACTGGAAGAAAACTGAGCAACCATGCAATCTGTGGACCTGATCTGGCAATTCAGATAAAACTACCGTTTGGGTTAATGAAGGTTAGAATTTCGTTTGTCTAAGACATACATCTCTGCAGTTCTCTTGAACATTAGTAATTTCATTATCAGCTGAGACTGTCTCATACTCTACCATTGAAAAATAATCTGCCTACCAACTAAGTAAACTTAGTTCATTGCACACTTGTTCGCTGCTTCAAGTTGTGTCTGGAGGGAGGAAGCAGCTGTCTTTAGAATTGAGCAAATTCCTGGGAATCTAATAGCCTCCTATGACTCCAAAAATATCTGGTACAATTACTTTCAGGTGAGAATCTTTCCATCAAATACAGAGAATTTGAAGTTTCTGTTCAAAATCAAGACCTCCATAGAATCCCAGTTCTCTGTGTTACATATTTAAAACATATTCATATCTGACTAGAAGAAACATTGAAAAGAAATGCTTCTGCTTCTGTTGAGAGAGGAAATTTCTAAACACTGGTGGAAAAGTTTATTTAAAGGACTGGATTTCTCTTCCTCCAATAGAGTTTGTCGTTTACATTTCACAACTTTCACACCTTTGTGCTGAACAAGCAAAGAATTTTGCAGAGCAGATTAAGAATGAAAAAAAAATCTGCATCAAGAAGGGCTGTGAAACAGGAGTAGGAAAATATTCTTGTCAGACAAACCCCTCTCACATCATGTACACATACAAGCTAAATATTTCAGATACAACCATCCAATCTTCCTGCACAAAGCATAATTTTGAAGATCCATAATGTACAATACTGCAGAGCATGGACTGCACCAGTGCTGTATATTCTGTAAATTGCAGTAGCTTTCAAAAGCGTGTGAAATAATCTTATCTGCAGTCACTGGTTTGTATGTTAATTATTTTGTGTTCAAAATATAAGAGTAATATAATGCTTTGTTGGCTTAGTGGTGGAAACTGATTTGGGTTATCAAAAGTGGTATTGTAAAAGCCTAAGGTGCCCTTACTGAATACTCACTCCTTATGTTTGAACCACAAACACTTTATCTTCTCACCCGGTGTTATCAACCACAGTCTGTGCGCTTGGTTCCAATTACTACAAAAAGTAAACAGAAACAGTTCAGATTGCACGATCTACCCATCCTTTTCCAGCATTTATTAGTTCTCCTCCTTGCCACTGCCCCAGAGTTTTCTTAGGCGCTTCATCCTTGGACTCAAACGAGGAATGCTACTATATGGCTTCTTAAAAGATCTGTTTGCAAAGCTCAGGGCTCCTGTGCAGCTCTGACAGCACAGCAAGAACTGAATTGCCAGCAGAGGGGGAGAGTTAGAGAGACACTGTGATTTGATCTAACATGCAGTGAAGTCAGTGGAAGTGTTCTCACTGACCGTGTCAACAAAAAGAAGGGAAAACCTTCCACTGGAGACGTTCGTGTGATATTTTCTCCAATTAATGTTTTCTAGATCCTACCCACAACACCAGTTTTCCTCGCTGTTTATAGTAAAGTGTTCATCACTTTTTCTGTGCAATTTAAAAAAAAGCTCTGGAAAATGCAAGGCCATACATAGTCTCACAAATAATGATTAGAGATGAAAAAAAATCCTTCTTGACCAGAACGA
Organism: Tauraco erythrolophus; assembly: GCF_009769465.1. Taxonomy (NCBI): domain Eukaryota; kingdom Metazoa; phylum Chordata; class Aves; order Musophagiformes; family Musophagidae; genus Tauraco; species Tauraco erythrolophus. The sequence goes on from NC_141484.1 coordinate 2,562,465, forward strand.
AAAGGCAGTGAGCAGCTTTAAGCAGAGAATGCCGTATGCCAACCCCTCATGCCCCTAATAAATCTGCATTTGATCGTGCGTTGTAAGTCCTTAAGCACATTGTAGAAATGGGGCAAATCCTCTTTTGGAATTTACTGACTTAAAAAAAAAAAGAAAAGCAACATAATTCCATTTATTTTAACATCATTAGATTCTGAAAAAGAAACCCTGATCATATCACGGGATGGTGTTATTGTTATTTCTGTGATTACTGCTGCATTTTAACACTTGACCCTGCACATTGCTGCTAGCCAATTGAGACTTCTGCTGTGGAGTTACACCAGACACAAGAAGCATGTTAAGAGCTGGAGTACAAAGGCACAAAAAGCAGTTACTGCTTTGCACTTTTCCCCCCAAGAAAGTCTAATCTATTTATTGTCAGAATAATGTCACTGAGCCTGGATGGGGCAGTGTGCTGGAGTAGGATGCTTTTCTGCTGTTTGCATGTCTCTGAAGCATGATAAGGTGGTCCTGTCCTATCCTTTAGTATCACCAGAATGTTTTTGGAACTGTCCCCTAGCATTGCACTAAAAAAAAAACCTCCAACAAAACAACTAACCAACAAAACAAAACTAAAAACCAACCAAACAAAAAACTCTACAGGGCTCAAAGTCCTGCTGGGCTGCGATTCTTGCTGCTGGCTCTGCCACACCAGCAGAGCCAAAAGTTAACTCCAGCATAAGGAGCTTATCCACTTTTAATACAGGCAAGAGAGAATTTAGCCACTTCTCATTCCCACCTTTTCCTCTGGAACAGCCCTAAAATAAGGTGCTTATCCACTTTTTTGTTTAACCACTTCAGTTCTGAAGCTGAGTTGAGGCAGCTCTATTGGCCTAAGCAATTAGGAAGGAGAAAGCAATGAAGATCTCCCCTGGTTCCTTTCTGATGCATGTTTGCTTTCACCAACAAGCATAGCGTCCTTTAAGTCCTCTGAGAATTCCAGTTCTCACTGGTCCATTGGCTCCTTGGCTCCTTGTCAAGTCCTTCATCTTCAAAGCACTCCATCCCCTTTTGATGCCAGTGTCTTTATTTGCGTTTCGTAGCACCCAGAACAAGCTACGTAAATACGTTTAAAGTCCAACATATGCTTTGTAGAATTGCCAGATTGTAAAAAAAAAAAAAAAATGCTCAGGAAATTGAGAAATCCTTGGACCCTTAACAAACATTAAACTCCTGACAAAAAAGAAGGTAAATGCATCCTCTGCTGACCTGGGTCACCTTTGAACAGACACAAGGTTCTTTATCAGCTTGCAGTTCTCCCATTCTTTTGGAGAACAGGTTTGTGTTTTGTTGTGTTTTCTTTGCTTGTTTATTTCTTAATCTTTGAGTAAATTGCAAAATGTGAATTTGGCCAAAGTAGAAACAGGTTCAAAGCTTCACAACTGACCTCCCACTTACTTCACAACCAAGGCGCCCGTCTCTTGAAATTCACGCAACCCCTCATTTACTTATTCTATCTTATGATTCAGATTTTCATAGTCACTTGGGCCTGTTTTCTGACATCCTTCCAATATATACTAATTTATTCCACCAATACTTTCATTTGTTTCGGTATTCTTCAGTGGGAATAAAGTGACAGAATCTAGCTATATGTGATAGATGTTTTGGAAATATGTTAGCCACACTATCATCCCTGCATCATCCCTTGCTTCTGGTGCCAATGATCTTTAGGGCTAAATAAACAGCTGGATCTGATCAAAACACGGAATAACAAAGTCTTTTTTCTGATCTAACAGGTTTACAAGAATCAGAGATGTGTGAACTACTCCCAAACAGCTATTTATAGTTTCTTTTCAGGAACTATGAAGATGGTGTGTCTTCACAGCGCTTAGTGATCTTTCGTAAGATCTTTTCACTTTCACATTTCATAATGTGCCTGCAAGCCTTCACTCAGATTCCTAAATATTTACAGGCCAAATACTTTGATTGCCAATACGACTCAAAGATATGTAAAGGAATGTTTTACTCTGCGGGCAGCACATATTATGTTGCAAATGCTGCTGTAAGATAAGTAAAAAAGCAAACAGTGCAGCCACAGAGTCTTTCGAAATCTCCTCTCCAACGACACTCAATAGTTTTGGACGTGCTCATCCTCACGAGGCAGCACACACGTGGAAGTTCAGAGAGATGATTGCACCTGCGTCGTCTTAAAGAATGTATTGGGGCTGAGACGTTGTCTGCTTAGGTGGAGATCACACCTGACTTACAGGATTTACTCATGGAGTAAAATGGCATTCTGAGGCAGCTGGAAACAGGAACAATTTGATTCTTCTTTTACTGAAGTTTGTAGAACCCATTTCTATTAAAATGTTATTGTTTCTAAAAATATTTAGCATTTATCTAATAGGTAATTATACAACACAACAAACAGCTACTTTTTGAATGTCTTTAAGTACTTGTTTGAACTCCCACTCTTGATCTTCACTCAAATTTCCTTTGATGCATTCTTTGGCTAAAGTTCAATTATATTATTTTCCACGTAAATTTATGTCACAGCAAATAAAAAAAATGATTTCAGCAAGTGAATCCTTCTCTCTGCAAACCAATTTTGAGCCACCACATAGCATATACGGATATTTAACATTATTTCAAAACAAGTATTCACGCCGTACGGACACAGTAAGTAGAACAATTGTGGGACAAGCGTCCTAGTCAGTTCTGTACTATGCTGATGGGTGTCTGCCTCGCCAAGAAGCTTTCTTCTAGAATTCACAGCTTACCCAAGAGCAGAGAGAAAAATCAAGAGTGCCAGATGAACGCAAAACGAAAAGTACAGCTGGTTTGTGTGAGCTTAGTGAAAGGACTGACGTACATTCAGGTCTTCATAGTGGTCATGCCTCTCCACAGGGAGGAGGTAGACCTTTTCAGACTTGAGCAGAAGAGAAAACATTTAAAAGAAAAACAATAATTAGAAGATGGGGCTATTGGTGTCAAGAAAAGAGCGATAGAAAGCAGTGTGCATGTACCGGCGAGTATGTGAACGTCTGAACAAATTCATCATATATACTCTTGTACTACATATATACTAGTATATATACTATATATATATATAGTAGCATATACACTATATATATCGTAGTACTATAGATACTTCTTCAGTTTGTGTCCAATTAGGATGATCTATCTAGGGATTTAGTTTAAAAAAGACACGATCAAACAACGCTTGTTATTGGCAGGTGGTTCTGCCCTAGCAGGAACGCAGACCACAGAAGTGTGCGACTGCTTTCCCGTGCACAGGTATGGAAACAATACAAAAGGTACTTTACCTTTGCTCATGCCTCCATGAGGAAGTTATTTCAAGAGTCCTTTGTTTCCTCTGTGCCAGCAGCTATGCAACTGTGAAGAAAAACAGGGGTTGGGTTAATTATAAAGGAAGGTACAAGCTGTAGACTCCAAAGACTCAAGTTAAACATTTACTCCAGCTTGTTCTTGTGAGCAAACTCAGAGGGTCTGCTTTGCTAACTGCTGGCATCTTGAGAAACAGGTGACAGCCGAGCTGCTGCTTGCCCAGCCACTTCCCTGTCTGCAGCTCGGAAACACACACAGCAGAAAGCTGAAGTCACCTGTGCACATCTAGGCTAGGATTTAAAAAACAAGAAGCAGGAAATTCTCCCATGTAAGCAAAGCCCTTCACAATTCCAATGGTAGTTCAAACATTTACCCATAGGACTGGATATGGAATTACCCACTGATACATCACTTTAGAATAAAAAGGTTCAAGTTTTTACTTACATTCTATTTTATTTAATCAGATTTTTTTTCTACAGAAAGTCTTTTGTTTCTGTATTAGCGTTGAGTCTAATGTAAAGACTTCCAGAGTGCAATCCCCTTTCCTACTGGAGTCACAGAGCACCTAGCACTACATGTCAGTTCCTGCTAGGCAGACACCTGGAAAAGGTGAGGATGGAGTGCAGCCTTCATCCCTGCTCAGAAGCTCTGCTGCTTAGGGACCTTTCAGAAAGTGTATTAGCTGCTGCTTTTCACTTTTCACAACATTACATTCAGGCTGTTCTTTCAGGCACTTGAAGATTAATTTAGGCACTTACAGATTAATTTAGGCCATCTGAATTTTTAGTTATGGTTCTGTAGCGTGCGAGGTCAGGAGCAGACCAGGCTGCAATCCCTGCACAGACACCCTGCCCATTTCTGAACCTCATCTGTGAAATGAACCTGTTACAAAAACCAAACCAAGAGCAAACCGTAAGGACTGAACAGAGAAACGAGTTGGTGCAAGGTGGTACAAGGTTCCTTCAGCTCACACAGCTGGCCATCAACGGGGGGCAGTTATGCTACCTGACATTAATCTTGGTTTTGCTGGATGAATCTCCCCCTATCTCGTGTTGGGATACAGGAAAGCTCGTTTCTTTTAATGACAGCTCTGTTCTCCAGAGCTGTACTCCGGTAGCGGAGGTGCTGGGCTCTGACTCAGGAGAGATGAGTGTAGCTCCGAGCTCAACTGCTGAGCAGCTCGACACGTCAGGGCAAAATGCCCTTTGTCTGTCTGGTCTGTTTAGACTACGGGCTCTTTGAGGTAAGACCAGTCTTTGACTGGATATTTGCACAGCACCTAATACAATGGAAATTCAGTCTCAGTTTGGTAGTTCTGTAATACAAATTAATAACAATAACTAGACTTGACTGCTTGACAAAAAGCAAATAGTTTGGAAAAAGCTGTCTTAAATCTTTCTATCCCACTTCCCCAGACCAAAAAAAATCTACAACTGTTATTTCTTTTGGCAGCTGAAACCTAATCCTACCTTGGTTAGCATAACAGAGAGAACAGGAAGCACTGTGAAGGAATTTTTCATTCCCTGGGACGTCTTTGATCCCCTTCCCCTCCCTTTTCCTATCAGGTAATTTTCAAATCTTGATGTTTCCAGTTAGTCTACGTATCTTCTTGTTTTGTCTACTTTGGTCAAGCGTTATTTAACTTCCATTTCAGGGATGAAAAACTGCTCTGCGTTTAGACTTTGCTGTTGTGTAAGCCGGAACCTGAGAACTTCAGAATCCCAAAAGGGAATACAGCTAAAATTCACAGCCTTTGCTGGTGGAAAACCAAACGTTATTTGCTTTAACACAGACAAGGTGCATTCATACATTACATAAACGCTAAACAAATCATTTAATCATTTTCTGTTGCAGCCACCACTTTTTGTCACTTAGAGTTAGTGTCTCAGTTCAACTTTCCAACATATGGAGGAAATTTTTCCCCATTATACAGCTTGATTTATGCTCATCTAAAATGTGCAAAGCTCAAAACAAATTAGTGTCTGTTTAATATTTGGGATTCTGAAGGAATGTGTTGACCCTTATTTCAGTCCCACACGGAATGCAAGACTGCATCTCATGTGGGCAAGCTTTTGACAATAAAACAAGTAATAATTTAAATATGCATGACCCTCAAAGGGCTTAATTACCACACACTGCTGAGTGCAGCCTCATGCTTGTAGCAAAGACAAGTCTGTAGCACTACAAAGCAGGAGATGACAACACATGCAAGATAAAAATGAAAACAAGATCATCTTGGAGTAGATAATACAACATCCCCTTTGCCTGCAGAAGGATGTTCCTGTCACACAAGCTGGAGCTTCAGTAGCATGTGCAAAGCACACCACTTGGAACTGGAGCAGCTGCATATGTACTGTCCTTTTTGCATTGGCTTTTCCTGCTTTGAACCAATCACCTGATGCTCTACCTGATGATTCTAGCATGCAGCATCTCTTTTTAGCCTCGGTCTGTTCAGATGGTTCTTCTTTTTCTAGTTGCTATCTTCTTTACTTCAGTTGCCACTGGCATCTAAGTTCCGTAGAAGTGAACAGGAGTAAAGGCAACAGCCTGCTGCAGGAAGTGCTCTGACTGTTCAAACAGTGCCATGACCACCTTACAGCTGCTCCTGGTCAAATACACTCATCACTGGCAGTGACGGGGTTAGCTGCAGCAATGACAGAGCATCTGTCATCTATGAGGTGGAACATGTCACCTGTCATCTGCTTCCAGGTAGGCTCAAAAATATCTGTTCCCTAGGAGGGATTTAGCTCTTGATTAACAAAATATCTTGCAGTCCCAGACTCCATGTATTCCATCCTGTAGTAAGAATACTTAGTCTCATTTTATGGCAATCAAATTGAGGTGCGGAGACAACAAATTACTTCAATCAGTATCATTCTACTTCACTCGAAAAAAAACAAACACCCAAGCAAAATACAATCCAACAGGGAAATTTCAATTAATTGACTTTTTTGCTTACAGATACACAAATCTCAGTTTCAGGGAACTGCTATTGCGATTGTCCTCAAGGGAATAGCAGGAGACGTATCCATAAATCCTTGTAACCACTCCCATACTGCATAAGGCCCTATTATATCTTTTTTCTTTTTTTCCTAGACTATAATATACCTAACATTTACTACCTATTGTGCACACTTCCAATTTTCTGATAGAATGACTAACAGCAATTATCCTTGGTAATAATGAAGAAACATCCCTTGCACTGGGAAATAATGCGTGGTAATCAACCGTGGCTTTGTCACTGGTCCCATTACTTGCAAAGCTGTCTATAATTGGAAGCCACTGGAACAGACACCGACTTGCTTACACGATTATTACTGCTGACTGCAGCACTGTTGAGCTTGAAAGATGCCAACAGAACTGAAGTTTGACTCAAGTCTTTTGTGTCTGTCTTTCTCCCCCTCTCCTTTTCTTCTTTACCCAGCGATGGCTGACGTTGTTCCTTCCTTCTCTTCTCTGAGAAAAGTTGCAATAAAAGCTACAAAAAGTGACTGGAAGGCAGAGTAAATATATAATTTCCCTACTCTTTATGGCTTGAACTTGTGAAAATCCTGGAACACTTTTATTATTATTCCATGTTATAATAACCTGCACATGGAGGTAGATTCTAGGCCATTATTGACTTCACTGGTCCTGAAACAAGGACATTGCTCAGAGCTCCATTTACAAAATGTATATACCACTGTTCTGTACTCTTGCTTCCAGCTATTTATAACTCCCCAGTGCCTTGGAGCAAACAGCTGGGGAATGAGTTAGGGACTCAATGGCACTCTTAGGACTCAACGGCACTCTGCTTTTCTTTTCCATTTTTTCCCTTTTAAAATTGAATTCTTTTCAGCATTAGCAGAGTAAGACAGGCAAACAAAGTGTGCCCAGAATGAGACAGTACAAAGGCGGTCGATACCACCAGCCTGATGGTGCTTGTTTGTCACAAGTACAGATGCTGTGGAGATGCATGGCCTAAATCGGAGCTTGTGCCCCGAGGATCAATGTGCACTGACTGTGCACCAGCCTTTAAGTGTGTGTAATGGGCTGTGCTTAGCAATGACCCACCTTTTTTCCAAGCCCTTCTGGCGTGGTGGTTGCTAAAGGGACTTATACAGGCTGGAACTGCTCTTAACTTTATGTGGGTGACTCTGCCTCACCAACCTGTCCGAGAGCAAAGGACACGTCAGGTTAATTCCTACTTATCCAGCAGAAGGGCGGAAGAAGAAATTATAGACGGCGACTTCCTTGTTGCAGGATGTAACAAGAGAAGGATGGACTTACCTTGCTGCATACAGAGGAAATTAAATGGAGATGCTCTTCTTTTTTTTTTCATATTAAAGAGTTCATTTGAAACCATCTTAGAAACATTTTCTCCCGTTCTCAAACACAGACTTCTCCTTTGGCTTTCCAGGATGTGAGAGAAAAGGAGGAGGTCAGAAAGAAAATGTAGCAGTTCTCTATTATTTTTAAGTGAAGTAATAAGCCTGGAAAATACAATCACTTACGTCCTTTGCTTTGAAGTGTTTCTAGGATAAAATGGCAGAGCCTTCCGATGCCCAGTATCACTGTCCTGCAGGTCCCAGTGTTTCATGGGAGCCTACATGTACCCTTCTGTGTTTCTGGGCCAGTATTCCTCTCCCCTCAACCAGCAGGTACCTGAACTGGAAATCTGTGTGCTCTTGAAGGGGCAGCACTGGGACCTGCTGTGCTGGGAACCCTGGCAGACAAACAAAAAACTGCAATAAATAAAACACCAGAAGGAGAAATGTCATTGTTGTCAGCGAGTGCTTTGTGAAAGGGACCCAGACCCCTCGAGGCTAAGTAAGCCCCAGAACAACTTGCCTGTGGGCACAGGCTTTATCAGTGGACCCTTTTTCCACCTCCGGAATGCCTCAGGCCCCACTGATCCCCCTCCGGGGCCACAGGAGGGATTCTGTTATTTTGTATTTTACACCTTTTTATTCTCTACCTTGAGCACAGACTTCCCACACATGCCCCTAACACTCTCCCTCCTCACCAAACAGGCTCCTTACCCCCTCCTTAGCTCTGAACCCCCCACCTCGGACCTCCCTGTACCACCAAGGGGCTGGGGGACGGCCGTGGCCCCTCCGCCCCACAACTCAGAATATGGTCAGCTTGTCACTGTTGTAACGCCAGAAAACACGGTCGTTCGACCATTTCTCTTCATCCTTTCCTCTCCTTTCCAGCAGGATTTGTGAGAGCACCACAACCAGCAGAAAAAAGAATTTGAGATGATCATTGGGAAAAAAAAGTAAATCTGCATGACTGTGCAGATAATAAGACTTAATGATTTTTATTTGCAGTTTCATCTTTGTGCTTATGAAAACAAGTTATTTTGGGGTGATAGTTCTTCATTTAAGAAAAAAAAAGAACAATAGTAGAATGAAACTGGAATGACAAACTGTGCTGCGTTGTCAGATCCTTTCATGCAGCTATTCTAGTAGCCTTAAAGAGTTGTAGACATGTTTTTTCTTGCCTGTGTGCCTTCCTGGCTTTCCAAGTGCCAGTATAGGGATTGTTATTTTGAAAAGCAATGCAGTAAAATTTTATTAGACAGAACAGGCTGGTTCTGGCCTGGTATGGACCAATTGCGGTGTCGGACGGAGGAAGCGACATGCCAAGCACAATAAGGAGTGAAGTGCTGGAATGTGACATTGGTATTTGTCTCCGATTGATTCTTCACCTTGGAGGAAAGATTTTACTCTGCGGGAAACTCTTTCCTCTTATTCATCGACAACTGGGAAATAATAGAGTTGTTCATCAAATAGTTGTCGTAAAAGACAAAAATAGCTCCAAAGCCCTACACCAGCCCCTCGGCAGCCCTAGGAAAGACCTCTCTGCTGATCCTGCTGACTCTCCTGCCAAGCCAGGGCTCTTCTCTGTGCTGCAGTTCCTGCTGCTTTGGTTAAGCTAGTTTCAAAAGTTTTCAGAGATGTGGCCTCCATCATTTCTCCTCGCAGAGTGTTGCATGTTGCAGCCTAAGAAAGAGCAGTTTGAGGAAGTTTTCCCTGCTGTCTAGGGCATTTCCTTGACTTCATCCCACTCGTCGTAGCTGTATTTCATATAACACACTAAGCTGCCCCTTTCCCCTGCTGATGTTACGTTTGATAAAACAAGGCATGCAAACTAATAGTACTATTTTACTTTCATGAATCAATGTTTCCAGCCCCAAATCATTATTATTGATCACTTCTGAATACTATCCAATCCCTTGATACTATTTTTATATAGCATTACCAAGAACAAAGCACTCTCATCTCTTTACAAATAGTAAAGATTACTTTACTACAGAGATATTTCTTTTTTTTTCACCTGCATTCTTTTAACTTGTTTTTCTAATTCTTTGGTGTATACAGTGGATGGAAAATGCTGTATATTGGTGAACTCCTTTTCTGAACAGAGCAATGCTAGACTGAAAAAGCAGGCCTGAAATCTGAGACCAGCTCCAGGTTTCACATGACTGTGGCCAACTGTGGTGTTCACCTGCACGTAAAAATGCAAATTACATTTACCTGCTTTGAACAGGCAGCATTTAGTAACTAAATTCATTTTTATGAGTATTTGTAAATGCTGTTTACATAATACATCATGATAATCAGATTTTTAGCTGTGACTGTAATACGATCTTGTAAATTGACTGTTATCTAAAGGTTTTATTTTTTTCAAACAAGGATACAGCAGCGCCCAGTACCTTTCCTCTGAGTGGCAGGTGGCTGGAGGACAGCACAGCACTGAGGTGGTGCTGCCACCTCTTCACCAGCTGCCTTTCTGCAGCAGTCCCCTTTTTGGTGCCTTTCTCCCTAGTGAATTCCTGGTTTTCCATGTGAGGAGTTCAGGCACCTTTCCCAGGCCAGAAAATACCAGTAGGTGAGAGCACATGGAATCGTGTTTGTCAGAGATACCTGACAAAGTATTTCTACAGGCCAAGCGTGATGCCCACGTGTTTCACGTAAAGAGTAGGTTGGGACTTTTTCAGACCTTTAAGTGGAGGATACAAACCCCAAAACCTGTGTCACTGAATGAGTATGCAAGGATTTCTTACAGAGACTTGAAGAAGCTGTTTTCTAAATTTAACATCACTTTAGTCATTGTGTTTCTAATAAAAGTAATTAAAAACAACCCGAAACAAAGCATTGTCTAAAAGAGCATATTTATAACATTGGCATTTATAGTAACCACCACTTTAGTAGAAGGCATGGCTGACAAAACAGAGAAGTCCTCATTTAAATTTTTCTTTGGAACCAAATGTGTTTGACTTAACAAATCATAATCAAACTGTTTTTCTTATCAAAACCAAACACACTCACAAGGTTGTAAAAGTCAGAGGCAAAAAATGAAATGTGGGTGGGGAAAACAGTTTTCTTGTGAACTGGACGAGATTGTTCAACTGTATTATAGCAATAAGCACGACCTGGGTTTCCTCATTGAGATCGAAAGAGCTTCTGTACGTCTTGAATGCATATTTCTGAGAGGTATGAGAGAGCTGAAGGCTGTTGCCCAGGGATGTCATTTTTGATTAAAGAGTGGGTTAGGCCAAAACCACAGATCCCAAAACCTCTTAAACTTTCCCAAAATGTAACTCCTAATCTGAATTAAACATCTGTCTCTGTAATGAGCTGAACTAAAGCTTGACCTCCCACACCAATGAACTTTGGAAAAGTTCAGTTTCCTGTTTGGAGCCGGGTTTCCTCCCTCCAGATGAGCTGTGCCAGGAAATCAAGAATTTGGTGCATTGATAAATCCACAAATAATACTTCTAGGTGTTCTATATGCAGGCTGTTTGATGCCAAAATGTTATATTCAGCTACCTCCAGATGATATCTATTTAGTGAATAGACATGTGTGAGACCTCATACACCTACAAGAATTAATAGCAGTGGAAACTATTTGAAGAATTGCAGGTGAAGCATTTCGTTGTGCCCAGGGGTATTTATGACCTGGTTTTAATAATGAAGACGGTGTTTTCACAAGGTCACTGACAGCATTCAAATCTGTCCCAAGAATTGCAGCTAGCAAATAGTTGGGATGAAGGAAAAAATCAGTAGAAATAATATTATCGTACACCTCTCACCGCAGATAAAGCAGTCTGGCTCTCCAAATGCAAAAATACAAAGAATGATTAAGGATCCTAGGGATGCTGCGTCCCCAGTAGGCACAAAACCTTCCTTTCAGGACAATGAGGTATTACTCAGTCATGTTGGGAAGGTTCTCCAGAAAGAGACATTAGAAATGTTTGGGATGTCATTCAGGGTGCTGATGTCTGAAGCTGGTATTTGGGATGGATGCAGGCAGACAGCCTGGTCTGCTGAGCATCCTTCATGTACCTCCAGCAGCACACAGAGAGCAATGCTCTGCATCCAAGAAAAATGTTTGGTTTAGCAACCAAATATAAGTGAATAAATAAAATAAGTGATATGAAACAAGGCAGTATGTTCCTGTGTTGGCAAGGATGTTTGATAAGTACAAAGATTTAAGTCTACCATATGTCACAGACACCACTGAACAGAAAAACAGTGCAGGGTGTAGCCTCTTTGAGCCTTGAAATAGCAATTCCTTGTGCCACTAATTAACTGTATTAATATCCTGAGGTGGGCAAATGACTGACTCGTTATCCATGAATCAGGGAATAAGCTTTACCAGCTACATTATTTGCTACTCTATAGTTAAACTCTTGCTAAACTGAGTAAGAGGTACTGCATCTTAATGGAGCAGGGAAAATGGGAGTGGAGATGGTTCTGTAGGTAGCTCCAGATGTAGCTGGTGCTGCCTGACTGCCTAACGAACGTGTCATACCTGCGTTAATGATACACAGTGAATAATCCACAGGTCAGAAACGCACTACGATTTCCATCCCATAATTGCACAATAAGACACAGCAGGCTGTGCATTTCTGGAGGATTATTACACTCCAGTGAAATCTGAAGTCACTCGGCCTTTGGCCTCCCAGAACCACCCAAAGCTTTCAATAATCTCCGGGGCTCTGCTCCCTGTTGTGTCTTTCTCAGACAAACAGAAAACACATTTTCAACTTCAAGCTAATCCCCGTTAAACATCACTGAAACCGTGCAAACCCTCGAGCTGATTCTAATAAAAAAAAAAAAAAAAAAAAGAATGTATTTAGAAGCAAATTAGTCTTGTAACTCAGGCAGTGTAATATCATTCTGTGAAAACCACTGCTGGACAGCTGTGATTAGCTGCTTCCTAAATGCTTTCCTGGGCTTGAGCAACAACTGGCACATTTCACTCAAACGCAGAGATGATCCAAGCACCCTGCAAGCAGTTTAAGTCTTAACCTATGTCAGTGTGGGCTTTTCAGCCCTGTGAAATTACACAGCATTATGCTTTTTGGTGAAAGGGGGAAGCAATTCTGTACAAGCAAGTTAATTCAGAGAGGGGAGCTCTGCCTTGCTCCCCCATGGGCTGCTGGTTTAATGAAGCACCTGAAATGCAAAGTGTGTGCTGGGATTTACTTAAGAGAGTGAGCAAAACGTTGTGAGTAAGAATCTCAGCTTTGGGTTACTTGTTAGTGAAGGCCCAGTAAGCTGTTTCTGCAGGATGACATCTAAGAAGCCCTTTCAGCTAAATGACATTTTTCCTGAGCCACCTTCAACATTGCGTTGATCCAGCCTCGGCAGATACCTCATGGCCTGCCAAGTCTGCTGTCCAGCCACCAGCAACGCTCGCTGCTTCAGAAAGGTGAGACATTTCTGTGCTACACCTTGCCAATATGCTGTTGTTCTTCAGGGAAATAAATTGCTTCCTGGTCTTCGCAGCGATCAGTTCATGGAGTGAACGTTTCCAGGTTAGTGTCTCCAGCTGCGGAGTTTGCTCACATGTGGAACGTGGTGTAAAGCTCATCTTTCCAGCCAAGCATTGTTTTGAACATCACTTGTGAGGGCTGGGTTTGTTTTGGACTGGTCTTTTTTTGTTGCTGTTTTTGTGAGTTGAGGTCTTTGCATGGAAATTGGCTTTGTGACATCTCTGTTATGTTCCCGTTTGAGCGAATGTGTTGCTTATTTTTAATTCTCTGTTCTGTACTCCACTCTGGGTGCACTGGTTACATCCAGCGACCATTTAAGATGTGCGAACGTCTTAACAGCCTATTCCAAAGCCCACTGAGGCTTTTTTGTTTTCTTCAATAGACTTTGATTGGGCCGTGAAGTAAATAACCAGGAAATTGTAGTCATTTTAACCTTTGTCCTACCTTTCTCCTTTCTTGCACTGACTATTTTACTTGCATTTGCTACCTCACATCTATATTTAAAGATACAAATTCTTCAGATGATTCATGCCTTTAACTTTTCTCTCTTTAGCTTTTACAGATTTTAATTTATTAGTTCTAACCACCTTAAATGGCTTAGAATCAGATTTGTTGTGTAAGTGAAAATGCTGCCAGTATTCGTTTTTGTCCCCAGGTCTTTGCAGAAAACCCATTAAGAATGTAGAGGATAAATCTCTCGAGGGGTTGTGTTCTATTTTCCCTTTTTTCGTGATGCAGTGGTGCCACTCGGATGCAGGCTCAGGAGGTGGACAGCATGTCCCCCCTCTTATCCCAGCGTCCGGTCTCAGGTTACAGCAGGACAAGGCTGCAGTTGAGAAGAGTCTGTGCTCTCCTTACTGACGAGATAAGAGACAACAGTCATCTCCTTTAACCCTTGGAAGATGTTCTGGAGACCTTCTGCTGGTGTATGTTCTTTGACATTACACAGTCAGGGCTTCATCCGGCCGTGGGTAACCACTGCCATTCCTATCACTTCTGTCTGTTTTATCTATGGTTCCTCTGCCCAGTCCCTGCTGTTTCACTGGGCAGGGATTACCAGAATGATGCTTTATGTGCTGTGAGGGCTTTCTGGTGCTCAGAGGGTAGCAATCAGAGGAAAAAGATGAAAGAATGGAGAGTTCGATCTGACTCGCCTGCTCTGTTCCTCCAGGAGTGCTGGCAGCTCCCTCGTTTTCAGTGGGGCAATGCTTTGGATTTTCTGTCCTTCTACACAATGTACTTTTCCACTGATTCAAACACCAGGTTGCATTGTCCCATGTATTTTAGCAAATCAGCGCCAGATATTTTACAGTGTCCTTATTCACCCTGTAAAGAGGAAAATGGATTACAGTGTGTCATGTTACCTTCAGACCATGCATGGCCTTCCCTGGGGCAAGGAAGAGTACTTTTATTCTTTTTATTCTTCTAGGCAATGTTTTCTGGAAAAAAAAAAAAGTTTCCATCTCCAAAAGGTCTGTGAGGGTCAAAGTCTTTGCTTTGCAGTGGATAAATTCAGATCATACTCAGTGTTATACCCTGCAGCTACACTGAGGCCAGTTGCTTTGTATTTAATGGCTTTTATTATGGTCTTAGTTGGCTTGAACAGGAATAGTTAGCAAATAATAGTTAAAATTCAAACAGCCATTAAAGTCTGGTCCTGACAAGATGCAACTACTCTGTTACTAATGGACTTTCCCCCACAAGGACACGTTTGTTAAATGAAAATGTTTGGAATATTTGGCCAGTTGACAGTGGAAAAAAAGGAAAGAGCAAATTCTAAAGTTCTTAGGAAGCTGTGGTGGCAGTATCCAGTCTGCACACATCAGCAAGATCCACTCATCAAGAAAGGCAGCATTGTCCTTAGGAAAGTTTTCCACCAGTTGTCTTTATTTAAACACATTTGTGCTCACACATCCCCGTTAGCTTGGTGGAGAACGCTCAGAGGAAAAACTACTTGAAGATCCAGAAATAATGTTTGACCAGTCGATTAACAAAATAAAACCTCTAGTTACTACTGAAGCCTGGAGGAGCACAGCACTGCTCTGCTGAGACTGTAATATCATGGATTATCTGTGTTACAAAGAGGAATTTGAGTGAGAAAAACTCAGGGGCCTAAAAGTTCAAGTCCTGCAACATAATGTGTAGAGCTGAATGTGATGTGGCAAACACAAAGCCCAGCATTTGGGACAAGAATTGTGAGTGTTTCAAGAAGACAGAAATACCTGTACAGATTGCAGCCTAGATGTAAAGATCGTTTGGTTTCAGCTCTTCATTTAGGAACGCTGAAACTTCAAGCAAGTGGATATTTTGCAGCAAAACCATGTCGATTCTTGGTTTGGCCCTGGATTTACTCCATAGTGTTCTGAGCATGTAAATGTTTGGTATACAAACTTACCTGAATGGACTGGCAAGTCCTCCAATTGATGACCAGAAGGGTTTCATTGATAAGAACGTCTCACCTAAAATGCCAATACAAAGACATATCCCAGAGGTGATAACGTTCAGAAATTTCCGTCTGACCCACCCAGCCATTCAGGAGATCTTCCAGCTGTTCAGAAAGCTTTGTGCTAAGTGCATAAAGGGCTGGAGGCACTTGGAGTGAAAGATGTGTTATGTGCTACATGATACCACTGTGTTCAGTTCAGATGCAAGTGCAAATAATACAAGCAACTTCTTTTAAAATTGCAGTTACAAAAGAGGAAAAAACAAACAAACAAAGAGTAATTACACTTTTTTTTTTTTTCCTAATTAGATGCAGGTGCTAGAAACCACTCCAGAGCTATCTTTACATGGCATTTGCAAGCTCTGTCTACCAAATGGGCTCTTGGCATGGCACGTAGAAAGCTATTAAACCTCCTGATCTCCCTCTGCCTCTGCATTAAATGTACTCTCAATGCCTGTGATTTGTCGGTGTCTTTTAATGAAATTTTTTACTCATTGCTCTTGCACTTCCAGTTCATCTCTCCAGATCCCTGAGTTTGGATTTTTCTCCCTCCCATACCGTTTTTGTTTTAACCTCTCAGCAGCTGCGTGGAGAGAACACGATGTTGCTGTGTGCTGCTTCAGCGTGGTGGTACTGAGCACAAAATACTGCAGGCTTTCTTGTGCGTGTTGGAGCTCCCAAACTTGCCACATGCTATTGGCAAATACTGGTCTAAATGTGGCATTAACAGGATACTCTCCCAAGTTCCCCAAAGTGTTAGAGCTAAGGTCTGTTGTCCTTTTTCTCCTATGAACATTTCTTGAAGCTGAACACGTCCTTTCAAAATGAGACCCTGTTAGGAACCTGGTTTGCACTCGAAAATATTGGTCCCTCTGTTTTGGCCAGGTTGAATGTGATTTAAAGCTCATTAGGCAATTTAGGATCAATGTAAATGAGAATAGATCTTCCTGGGCTTCGGTTAATAGCAGCCACTTGCCTGTTGCTTCATTTGACTGTATTTCTTTATAGATTTTGTTTCACTCAACACTAATGAATCCAAAGACATTGTGCATTCACCTAACTTTAACAAGATGTTGGTAAAGAAAGATCTGGTCTCGTGGGCCAAGGCCACTTTTTCTTCTGTATTCTTCTGCATTCGTGTAAGTAACAAACGACAATAAAAACATCTGGTGTGGCTTTATGCATTTCGTTTAACGTCAGCTGAAGGAATACAGATAAAATTCAGCCATGAAAGACCACACTCATACTTTGTATTTCTCCTCCCAAGATCACTTTTAACTTCCCCATGACGAAATGTACGTTTAAGAAGAGGGAGAAACCTTCATTCTCACCTATAAAAGTTGCAGCTGTTTTCCTGTTTTTATAGAAAGCAGCAGGCAGATTTGCTATAAAAGAGTAAATACTCTACAACAAAGTACTGTTCACCTTGAGGGATGATGTCAGACCCATAAATAACACCGCGGGAATACAGATATGTCCTTAAAGGGCCATTAAGAATGATGTGAAAAGGAAGTGAAAAATAGGCAAGCGAGTGCCATGCACAGCGTGCACATGCTAAACATCACTTTAATTTGGATTTGGGCTCAAGTGCAGGAATGGATGGAAACATGGTTGGCATAAAGGAACATAAGAGTCATAATGAAGTGGGTATGTGTGCTTTCAGAGACAATTAAACAGAATAACGGGCACTGAATGCCCGCGTAGTTTGGGGGGGGTGGAGGAAGAAGGCTGGTAGGGGTCCTGGTGTGTGTGGTCGGTGTGGCCACGCTCTCCTGTCTGTGAGTGGTTCCATTCAAAGTGCCTTCGAACATCAAGAACAACATGCAGAGGCTGTTCTTGAAAGGCACATCACGTCTAATGTTTGTTTTGCTTTTATTTTTAACAACGGAGTGAAAAATGTGTAAAATGAGATCTAAAAGAGCTGCACTAGTACCAGCTACCAAGGAGTATGCAAGGTGCAGTTTTTAAAACAGTAAGCAGACTAGGTGATTAATTCTGGAACAGAATTAGATCACTCTAGTGAATTATTCTCCCCTTTTTTCTCCAAAAACTATTAATTTTTGAAAGAATTTGATAAGCTGCAAATTACTGATAATGACTATAGAAAAACAGCACAAGTATTTAGAGACAAAAATCAAGAAAGTTAAGATGCGAAATGAGTTTCAGCAAACTAATGATATAAAACTCAATCATAAATTATTCTAGAAATAGCAGAAAAAAAAGGAAGAAAAGGAAATAACATGGTTTCTTCTTTGGAAGTCAATTGTGCATTCTTACACTTTCCAAAGAAACATTTCAAAGGGTGCAATAGTTAGTGAAAGAACTAACAGTGCATCCCCTTTTTAGTGATGATTTGATGTTTGATGCTCCATTTCACTAAATAAAAAGAAATATGTAGAGTATCAAAGAAATTATTAAAGTTTTGTTGTGTTTTTTTGGTGTTTGTTTTTTTTTTTTTTTTAAGAAAGGTATAATCTTTCAGTTAAAAAGAGTAATCTGCAACAATAATACTTTCCTGTCTGTGAATATTTCCTCTGATATATTCTAGGGCTGGATTCATCATTTTCCTCTGTTCATAACTGCATCTTCCTCTTTTCTCTTTTTCCTTTGGGTTATATTCTGAATATGTAGCAAAAATTCTTGCTATTGCCATTTCTACTTTGACACTATGTGTTACTAAATTTCCATCTCACTGGGATTGCTCAGTCCCTTGGGACTGCTTTGATCTTCCCTTTTGGTGTTTCCCTCCTCCAGCATCTACATTTCAACTCCAGCTTTTTAACATGCCCAAGATCAAGGATGAAATTTTAAAAATCAGATTAGTTCGAAGACTGATCCCAAGGAGCCTCGTAGTTGTGTTCCTGTCTCGTGTGTTACCCTTTGAACGGAGCACCTTCTGCTTCCATCTCTTCTGCCAGCCTTGATCTTCTTTAGTTTAATGAATATCTTTGTATGTGGCAGCTGAGATAGATTTGCATCCACTATCAGAAGAAGATCAGTAAACAGTTAACAATAAACAGGTTAACAGTTAACAAGAGCAATCGACCTTGGGAAAACCTTTGCTGATTCTTATCTCCTTCTGTTGGACAATCCTCACTGAAGCCAGTGCCTGGCAGTGTAACTTGCTGACAAAGTATGCTGCGTGCTGCATGTGCCTCAGAGAAGAAATAAAAGATCCTTTCTAACTGCTCCTAGGTGCAGATTCTCTAGCACAGAAGAAGGAGGTGCTCACAAAATTAGACTTCTCTTTCCTCCATCTGTCCCACCACTGCCCTCACCCAAGATGGCTGAAGCTGCTCTGGTTCCCATCTTCCTTCAGATGCCAGCCTGCATCTGCAGCTCTGGCAAGATTTGTTTCCTTAGAGAAGTGCAAAAGGGAAAGCAGCAGGGAAGGGAGAGGGTAAAAAGCTGCATTCTGTTCCTAAAATTCAGCAACGTAGTCAGAGGAGGTAAGTTCTCTGAACATGGCTTCCAAATGGCATCATCGGTTCATTCTTGTGGTTTTAGCTTGAAAACGCTTGCCATTGCACTCTGAGCAGAACAGCTGTCTACCAAATGCTCCAAATGCCTCAAATTAGCTACCCAAGAGCACCCATCAGAAGGGAACGGTTCTGCTGGCACTCAGGAACATCAGGCTTTTATGACATGTCATTCTTTGCTCTGTCCTCATTCAACCTCGCATTGTTTCCCAGGCAGGGCATATCTTCTGAATTAGGAGAGATTCGTTATTGGGAAAATATGGAGACTCTAGTAATTGTACTAGCCTGTGTAACCTTTGCTTAAGTTGGATCACACTCCTTTAACACCAACTGTGACATAGTTTTCCTCTAAGGCAATGGAAAGAGAAGTGTCAGGACAGAAAGAAGAGGGATCTTCAGTGCTGATTTGACATTTTTTGTTATGTAGTCGATACAAACTTGTTAATGAGGGGAATAAAAGGAAAACTACATCCCAAAGTTTTCTGCAACTGTAGCTCTGATGGTATCAGTGCAGAAATTGGCTCCAAGTTTCCCTTGACAGCCAAGTTTCTGGTTAATGACAAGCGTGTTTGGAATTGGATCTTTCCTTCTTTATCATGGTCCCATGGTAGTTTTTGTGAGCCAAAAAGATACTCAGGTAGCCACAATATACACAGCAATCTGGGTTATCCAAATGTTCGGCCAGAAGCACCAAGACACTGCTAATATCCCGAAGCGCGTTACCGTGGAAACGTGTCCTCTGCGTGCTAGGCAGCATCTTACTTGGAAGAGTCAAAGGAAGAGGAACACTTGCCCAGGTTAATTTACAGGAAAACAGACCTCAGGACGTTCACTTTGGCTTGGAGTCAGGTCTTGGGCTTTCGTTTGGTTTAGTATGTATTGGCCTTTAAGGGTTTGGGGGGTTTTTGTTTTCTGCTAAGCACAAATGGAAAAATGGCCTCTTCCTTTTGGAGAGGAGCCAAATTCTCTGCTGGTAAAAACAGTGTTTTGTTTATTTAAATCTCATATTTTTCGAAACAACGGAATGATCTTATACTTGTAATTTCTTGTTATAGAAAGTGCTTCTAGAAGAGCTGGAAACTTGTTCAGTGCTACTGTCTTTTAAACATCCTCCTTTCCAACAGGCATCCCACAAGTCTGGAAGTCTTTGCTACATCCCCTTCTGATGTACCCCAAGGTAGTTCCTACTGTAGCACCAGGCTCAGCAGGGAGTTCTGATCCTATAGAACAATTCCTATTTCTCAAGACAAACCCTAACAGCATTTAAAAAAAAGTTGTGTAAGGGAGATCTAAGCCATGTAAGGGAGCCTTTTTTTCCAAGTATAAATTAATTAGTGGTCAGCTCAAGCCATGCATGATACGATGATTTCTAGCTAGCTTGAAAAATATCGTGCCAATATTCTATTTAAAGAGACTCATTATACACATATCGTTTTCTTATTCCACTAAATTTGTGACGACAATGATCTTTTCTGCTTTTATTTGTACAAGGCATAAGAAGAGTCCTTGTTTGTCTTAGCAGCTTATAGGCATTAGATAATAATAATAGCAGTAGCAATTCACGTCTCATAGTAATGAATTTCATAAGTTGCTTTGTTTTCTAAAAGCTTCCTTTTCTTGTTTCTGAATTTCACTGCCATAAAGTTTGTGGGAGACTTATTTTAATATTACACTTAGGGTGAGTAGGAGCTAACTTTTGTACATTCAACACTTCCAGTCTCTCTGTCTTTACTGCCAAAAGTTTTGCATGGATTCAGAATAGACAAAGGCTAGATATTAGGAAGATCTGCAATTCAAATTCATTTTTCTTTGTTGGATAACCGCACAATGTTTGTTTGTGTATGCAGATCCAGTGCCCAACTTCTTTGTTCACAGCTTCTTCAGAGTGTAAAGCCATTGTGACCCTCTGATCTGATGATGTGCAAAACACAGACAGGGGGATTTTGCCCAGTAATGTGTGTATTAAGTTAGTAACTTATGTTTTAGCTGCACATCTTCAGAAACACAGGCGATATTCATTTTCTTTCAGCAGTACAGGAAACACTGGGTTCAAAGATATATTAATTTCTAGTTTATTTCGCACCATTCACAAAAATTTGTACAGGCAAATGTTCCCTGTACAAGTGCTAAAAAATATTTCCTAAGATCCTGAGTTGCAACAAATATTTCCAGTTCTTCAGTCATATGATCAGTGCTTTAGTAACCCTGTAGATAAACTGGTGATGTAAGTGAATGATGTCATGCACTTTAAACTTGAGGTGATTGCAGCTGAAGCTAAAAACTTTTGAGTAAAGTGAAGCATTTGTACCACAGAGGGTTTCTTAAGGCAGAATGGAGAAAGCACTTCAGCCTTTCGTCAGAGAGCTTCCTCAAAAAGCTGTCGGTCACTACACATCTCAGAAATGATGGTGAAAAAGGGGAAAACAGCTGCCTCAACTATATCCATGACCCACTGGCCAAATGGAAGAAGAAATCCAGGTCTCCAGGTGTTCATGTCCATTAGGTAGTACCACCTCCCCAGCATCACGTCATGGTTGTGCCTACAAGACGAGCTTCCTCTCTTCTCCGCCGTGCAGCCGGCGATGAAGGACGGGTTCACACGGCAAAGGAGAACGAGTAGTGCTACTCCAGGGAAAAAGTCCCTGCGGTTGGTTGCTGAAGGCTGTTATCAGCGCGGCGGGGGCGGTGTGTTGGGTCACTAGCTGAGTTCCCACGACAAATTCCTTCTAGAAATAAACATGGCCATGTTTCAGTGCTGGTAGGTAAACTGAGGTTCCTGGTAATCAACTGGTTTGTGGGCATGTTTGCTTCTGCTCTTGGTTCTTTCCCCAAGGTGAGGAGGGTAGATAAGTATCATTTATTTTTCCCCTCCAAAGTTCATGCCTTGGCTGCCCTACACGCTGCTTGAGCCCAGCAGCCTTCGTGCACGTACCCATGCTGTGTCTCAAGCAAGACCTGCCCACTGGGTCCCTGGTGGGGACAGCTGGACCCAGGCTGGCTGCGGGTGCGAGCACTTCCAACACGTCCGTCTGAGCTTGCCTTGCTCATCGTCTTCATCCTACAGAGCCTTCCTCCCCGGGCTCATTGGCTGTTTCTCTCTGCAGGGACTTTAAAGAGTAAGGTGACTCTGTGGGAAGCGTCATTGTAAAGGGCAACGGGGGATTATGTTTTGTCCCTAACACGATTTAACATCCTATGCCACCTTCCTGTCCCTGTTGGAAATATGCGCTCCTATTTTCCTCCCTTTGCCTAAATCATGCTTTTTTTGAGCTTCGTTCTCAAACGATGGGTCTCCGTTTATCCAGATCAGTGTAGACTAAGCAGGATTATAAAACCAGATTTATTCAGGGCCGTAATACTGTAGTTCCAAGGAGCACTCTCCAGTGGCTGTGAGGTGCTTAATCTTTTAGATTAACTAGAAGGATCTATGGCTTTAAACTGCTGGTTTGCGTCATGTCCCGAAAGCCGCTTTATGAACTGGTTGGGAAACATTATAACAGTGATTAAAAAATTGTCTCTGATCATGGATTCTGCATGAAAACTAGGAGGTGAAAGCATCAGTTCTTAGGAGTTTAATTCACCTTTGTCCTCCCAGGTAGTCAGACATATATGTATGATGCTCACAGCAGTGCTTTCATGAATGACAGAGTATTGCCTGGAGACAGGGAAAAAGAGAAGGAAAACACCAGGAGATGCCCTAGTAACTCATGCTGTGCTGAAATGTGCTCTTTAGAGCCAAATATTAGGCAGAAAATTAAAAAGGAATGAAATAAAACAGGCACATACCATCAGTGAGAGTTTCATTACAGGCCAGCTCTTGGCTGCAGGACATCTCTTCATTTCTTCTTCTTCTAACCTGGAGGACCCAGATCCTCCCACTCTTCATTTTTTCCCATCTTATCCCTCTTTTAGTGATTGCTCAGTGCACTCCCTATTGAAACATGCCACATCACGATGACGGAGGTGGATGTGATTTTACACTGCAAGAGTAACTGATTCACCGAGCCCAGGTGGTGATTAAGAGTTACGTGGGACAATCTGTGTGCATCGTGTTTGGTGCTTGGATGGCTCACATCTGGGTCTGAAATGGCTTTGCCATCTCTAAACACACTTTCTTCTCCCTACAGATTGTGTACGGCTGGTGGGAAAGAGGTTACAAGGCATCTCCTCTGTTTGCTGGGTGCTTGCACGGGACTCCTGATTTTCCTGATTTAATAAGGTCACTCACAAGTGCCTGGGACTTTTTATTGCCTATGTAGCAACTGAGATCATCAGGACAGCTCTGAAAACTCTGTCCAGGTAGAAAGAGTCTGCAAATGCTTTTCCTGGTGAGAGTATTCTATAAAAGGAAACAACTGAGAGAAAAACAATTCCATAAATTTGTTTATAGAACATTCAGTGACCATGAATCATGCTATAAATACACTAGGCTATAGGTTTCAGGGTCTCTTTACCGGACTGGTACAGTGGCTTGTAAGAGACCTTGGTAACAGTAGCTTCATGATGGTTGTGATAAACTGTTTTTATTCCTTATCTCTCTCTCTCTCCTCCTTCCTTCCAGTTACACCAGGCTTTTGCCTGTAATGTTTATTCCTCACCTCATGGAAAATTTTTGACCGAGAAAAAGATCACTTCTTTTGAAAAACCAAAAATGTCCAGCCAAAACCAACTTTTTCATTGTTTGGCTGAAAACGAGAGGTTTGCCATTTTAAGCTTAAAGTTTTTGGTTTGGGGCCAAAATATTTTTGCCTTTTGCCCAAAGTCTCCAATAAAAATTCCCGATTTTTCAGAAAGAGAGACACTTGTTTTTACATCAACAAGAAAAAGTTTAGAACCTGATTGCTCACTGAAAATAGTTTAGATGAAACCAGTTTTACAGAAAAATGCTTTTTCTTCAAGTGAATATTAAATAAGAAATGAAATACGTGTCAGTTTGCCCCCCTGTTACAGGAACATGGCAGAGCTGAAGGAGAACACTTGCCAAAAAGATCCATGATTGGAACAGAAGTGACACCACGTGATTTCAATGCTTGGTGACAGCTGAGACAGTCCCTGCGTGTCCTTTGCAGGGCAAATCGCACCATGTGCACGGCTCAGAATTCCAGAGGAACAGCGTTGGAGAAGGAGCCTGGAGCTGCTGTGGTTGTCGAGGCACCAGAGCTTTTGTAACAACCATATCAACCCTCATTTCTGGTATGAACTTCGGTATGGAGGTTGTGTGGGGACTCCAAAAATGCTCGACCCTGCTTATAGACATGGAATTACATTGCATTAGCGAGCAGGATTTTGCTCATTGCCATTCCTGAAGTGACTCTTTAGCCACAACAAAGAATTAAATCAGTTAAAGCTGTTTTATTTCTGACACCGTATCAAGAATTCATATAAGCAGCGAGGAGAGGAAGTCATTTGCAACTCACAACACCACATGTTAGTGGGGCCACAGGAAACTACACTGTATATCCAGGTGCACCATTGACTGTTGATGTTCTGCATACAGCTGGTATGCACTTCTGCTTCCAAGGAATTGCCATTTTGTGGTAGGGCTGAAGTAACATCTAAAACCCTGTGTGAGTGTTTTTAAATGGGGAGGTGACGACAGGAGCTGCAACGGAGTATGACTACTCTTGTCATCTTGTGGATACCTTGGTGCAGAACTCCAGGCTCAGCCAATGCCGGCAACACCAGTTTGAGTAGTACTGACCTAAGAAGAAGGGATAACGAGAAGCATGCACTGTAAATATAAAGAAATTATAAGAGCTAGGCAGTCAATAAGTGATGATTAATAAATGTTTCAATAAATCAGGCTATCATTTGATACAAAGGGAAATCTTTCCAAATAGCTTCATAATGGTCTTCTTGCTCCCCTGCATGTTTGCATTTTCTTGCATGTTCTGTTCTTTTCTTGCTTAGCTGATTTTAATGAGCAGTTACTGTGGCTTCTGTGGGACTGCTTTTCAACACAGCTTGTAGCTGATAGAAGGCCACAGGAGTCACTAGGATGGAGAGGGCCATGATGTACCAACTGAGCATACCATGTCTCTAAGACCTTTGCTGCTCCTCCACGACGGTGGACACTTAGTGATGCTTTTTTAATCCATGTCAATGAGATACAGGCAGTAAGGACCACGCCAAGGAGTAATTATCCACCCTTGGAGAGCTCCAAAAGGAGCCTAGCCCCAGTTCTACCTAGAATGCCCAATACCTTGATGGGCATCAGGTAGACCATGGCAGGAGTCTGAATGTGGCATTTTTGAACGCTGAGGGATGGTCCAGTAATTGTCTAGTTTTGGAGTGGATATGTTTTTTTGCTACTCGTGTTTGTCATCCTGAACTTCAGACACATTACAGTGAAACTTCCATCAGGAAATTATAACGTGGAAAATTGGCATTTTCCAATGATTTCCATAGAACAATTTCCAAGTAGATAGACATCCTGTGCAACAGTAGACCAAAAAATGACAAAGCATTGATTTTCTTAAGAAGAAAGACCTATATTTGTTACCCTCCACAGAAGTGAGGCCAGCATCGTGGTGGTTGCTGGGTTGTAATTTCTGCATGTTTCCATGGTTATCAGACACCATGCTATTATGCTTGGCTAATACTGGAGGTGAACAGTTCATCAGAGGAGGGAATCGGAACACATCAACAAGAGAACTGACTTAGTGATATATGAGTAAGCTTGAGTCACTCTCCAGTAACACTATAAAATATACTGACACAAGCATTATAGTAACTATAAAGCTTTTAAGTTGATCTTGAGGCATTTCTAGGTCCTGAGTTGAACTCGGTATGAACAATACAGTTCTCATTTGAACTTCAGGCTTAGTGTTGGTTGGGAGTTTTGAAGATCAGCTCAATGATTCCTTCACTTATCACGCTGGCATATTTTCCAAGTTGCCTGTAAATTAATATCTTGATAATTATCAAATATATTTGGTTTGAAGAAACATCATCACCAGGACCAAATAAAAGAGTGGAAAGAAGTAACAATAAATAATTGCGCAGTGGTATGAACAGTGATTTCAGCACATCCGTTTCGAGTATCTTTGCTAGGCACTGTGGCATAAGAGAGCTTTGAGATAGGACTTCTTTTTCCCAGAAAAGTTGGTTTAGACATTTGTAGATGTGGGGTAAGTTTTTTCTTTTATCTCTCTGTTCTTTTCCATGCCATGTATTTCTCAATGAAGTAATTTTATCCCTGCATTCGCATATTAAGAAAAGAAAAGAAAAAATAAATATGTGGGTTCTCATTTGTAGCAAGTTCTGGTTTCCTACATGAGTTTTCCATGGAATTTGTTTAGGAAAAAATGTAGAGTGCACCAAAATGAGATAATGATGGGGTTTGGTGTTTATCAAAGCCCTTTTCCCCTCGTCATCAAACTGCAAACGTCCCGCTGTCTACTGGCCGAGAGGATGCTGCACAAGCCAAAATGTGAAACACAACTGGTCTCTTGTAAAGGTTCTCCGTTGTAGAAGCCAGTACAGAAACCTGGATGCCACGAGGATCTGTGTCTTTCTGCTTCTAGCATTAATTTCAGGCGAGGAAGATGAGTGTGTTGATGAGCATACAGCAATGAAGACTCAATAATTGATTAAATGTTGTATAGGTCCCACGGAAAACTGAAAGAGAGCCCCATTTCTGCTACCTGAATACCCTGTGATGTGCTTACCTCTAAGTTAAGCGACCCAGTGGCTTGGTGCCACTGTATTGGGCAAGTGAGGGCCCCGTTCCTGCTGCTTTGGAGCACAGTGAGTCTCATTTCCACGAGGATTTCTCTGTGACTCTTTGAAATCAGCTCTTCAATGGGAGTTTTGGTCACCTTAAATCATCTAAAATGTAGCATCTTAAATATTGCCAGTTTTACCAGTTTTTTTTGATCCTGAAAAATTCCTTGAAAACTGTGTATGATTGTATTCTTCAGGATAATGTATTCATGAGATTAATCATAAAAGTAACCTAATCTCTCCCACCCATGTTGGATTATTTCCCTTCTCTTCTGCTTTGCCTTTCTATCATTTTTCAAACCTTAAACGTAGTGCAAGTGTGTTTTTTACACACTTTCTCCTTTAAAACTCAGAGGATTTTGCAGTCAGGAAGGGTTTTTTTTTTTTTTTCCTTTCTTCTCCCCAGCAAAAAAAATGAGTGTTTTATATTTTTCCCATCTTACTGTGGGTAAAATCTTTAAGTGGTATAAATCAACATTGTTCCACTGAGGTAGTAAGGCTCTACTTCCACTTATAACAGTGGAGAAAATCACCTATTGAATTCAGTATTTTTCACCTATTATAATAACTTATAAGCATTTCCGATTCTCTTTTATTTCATGGATAAAAACGGGTTTTATGTGTATAACTCCGAGGGTGATAATAGCAGGGAGTAGTTTTACTGCACACATATAACTTTTCCTTAGGCCAAGAAAAGCAGCCACAGCATTTCATCTACTCCCAGCAAAAATTAAGCAGGATTAAAAAAAGAATAAATCTAATTGACGGGGACAGAAAATGGTGGGAGAAGAGAAGCTGAAGTATGCAAATTAACAACATGAAGTGTACAGAAATCGCTGTAAGTAGTTTGTCCTCTATTTTAAATGTTTTTGAACTCTCTCAAATTAAACTTTCAATTAAATGATCGTATTTTCAGCCTTTTTTTTTTTTTTTTTCTTTTTCCCTACAGCTACATGGGACAAAAATCAAAGGGTGAAAAATAGAAGCATGAATGTTTAATCTGCGTGTTACTCTTGCTGACTTTTCAAAGCGCCGTTTCCTGGCTGTCTGACTGCAGGGTAGAACAGCAGCAAAGTCATTCATGAGAGCATCCTTATCCAGGAAAGCTCATAATCTTCACACTGATAATCTGCATGTGGGATCTTAAGCGTTTGCAGAGGAGCTGTCCTGAAAACGAGCCTTTATCTAGAAAAGAGAAGAGGACAGAAGGAAGGCTTGGGTGCAAGAAAGACCAGAAAGACCTCTCCTTGGAGTGGCATGCCCAGATATCTGATGTATTTTGTAGGATTCAAGCTGTGTAATAAATACAAATTTAAGTTTATGTATTTACCATAAAAATTCGTATCAGAAGGAAAATGGGTTTTCAACAGCATTGCACATTTCCGTATAAAGACAAGAAAGAGGATTGTATTATATATTTTACATTCTTTAACTCCTTTTTTCCACAGAGCCAAATATTCAATGGTACAAAGCAACCAGGTCATTCAGGCATTATTTACCCTTGGTAAATCAGTGTTGACTTTTGCTGCTTGTCTTACCCTTCACATGCCTGGGGTTGGCCTCCACAAGGACTCGCCCCACAGTCTTTTTAAGGACCAGCCACTCTTTTCCGATGGATGCCAACAGTGATGAGAACTAAAAGGGAAAAGAAACAAAGATCCCACAGTGTCTGTTTTGAAACACATGCTGTATGTTTCAGAGACCTGAGAGCCACCCGCAGTTTCCTGTACTATAGGTTTTGTGGACAATAACTAAAGCATCTGAACGCAATTACCCTCTTACTGGTTCCCTTACACTCGGTTCTCCCCACTGCAGCCAAGGCAGTTATTAAATAGAGTTGTAGAACATGACAATTAGTTCCAGGTAAAGCATCACCAAGCTTCAGTCTGATATTGAAGAGGTTGGGGCAATGGGTGGTGGGTTGGGTTTGAAAGATCCTGAGGTTGGGAAGCAGGAGGGGACAGCAGCATCAGTGTGCACAGGGGATCAGGCTGCAGGAGCGGGGCTGTTCGAGGGTGTGTAGAGATGTTAACTGCATGATGGTACTGAAAGAATATGGGGGCTACATGAAAGAAGAAAAGGTCTTGCACGTACAGGGAACAAAAAGCAGATGGAATCAATGTGAGAGAAATTTACTGTTGAGGTGAATGTATGCGAGCTCGTCTTTAGTCTCTTCAAGGACCCCAGGAAAGCTGAAAATCTCAATATAATTACCCACAATATTAAGCTCTCTGGTGTTGTATCTGTTGAACTTTAAGGTGAAAGTTGAGAGAGCTGGGTGTCAATTAAAGAAACGCTGTTCAAAAGCTGAAGGTACGCCAGTATTTTGATCGTCTGTTCTGATGGATGTATGGTTCATGGCAGGTGTTTTCAAGCTGTGGCAGAGGATGGGTGATGATGTTTCAGCCCTTATTGTGCCCTTTTTAAATATTAAATTAAATACGTGGTAGACTGGCAAAGTGCATGAGTGAATTGTTGACTCCTGTTAAAGCACTGGGACTTCTTGATCTTAATCAATGGCACTGGTTAGTTATCATGGCTTATGCCATTGTCTTCCCTCTGCACTTGCCTCTTTTCTCAAATGTGCTGTATGAGTCTGCTGAGGACCACAACTGACCGTGTGGACACGTGTAAGGCCATGTACATATGTATGAGGAAGACAGATAGGATTTTTTTCAGCTTGTCTGTTCAAAAGAAAGTAAACTAGATGGTTTACATAAGCGTGCTTCTTCCTGAAAGGCTGAGTTATTTTAACAGTGCATTCCACCAAAATGAATAATATTTGGCTTTTGGAGGCAGATTTTTCTGTGGTTACAACCTCTTTTGCACATCATAAAAGTCCAACCCCATCCTCTTGCTTTTCTTTCATTAAAAAGAACAACAACTAACCTTTAAAAATACCGTATTTGTCATATGCTTGCTTGGGTTTCAGCTGGTGTGATTTATTTGTCTATCTTTGGAGTAAACGTACTCATTGAGGAAAATAATCGAGCATATTACACCATAGAAATCAAGCCCTTGGATGAGAGTGGGTCGTGCAGATGGTGCTGCTGAGGACGTGGTCTCCTTGGAGCTGACTTCGCAAAGAGGTCACTGCTGAGGCTGGGCTGTAAGTCGAAGTGAGTTATGAGCCCAAGCCTTGAACTGGAAAACCTCCAGCGCTTGCAGGTGGTCTGTGTGTATAACGGTGAGCTGAGAGGACAGCGAAGTGCTCCTGCCTTCACGTGGGAGGGTCATGGTCATGTTCTGTTTCCAGGATGGGTACAACCAGACTCCTAAATCCCAAATCCTGCCACATTTCGTGGTGTGGATCACATTAGCAATTTGTGGCTCCAGCTTACCTCCGGTTATAGACTGACTGGTCATTAGCACCTTCCGTTAGTTAACCAGACTCTGTTCTCAGTTATGCCACTGTGAAGCGTTAGTTGATCCTGCAAAATTTGAAAACAAACAAGCAAGTAGTGCTAAAAGAATCTGGTCCAGCGTAAATAAACTTATCCCTTGACTTAACAATGAAAATTTTCAGCTGCTGCAGATCTCTCCAGTTTTGTTTAAGACCCCAGAGGTATCCCTCTTTACCCAAGCAAATGATCAGATCCCAATTGAGCAGGATTTCTTGGTAGAAGGGGAAAACCATTTGAGGAGGGAGTAAACGGCACCGTGTTGTTCCAACTGTTCAAAATTTGTTTTGCCAAAGCAACAGGAGAAAGCTGTTAAAAAAAGATTTTAATTGTAAGTCATTTCAGCTTTCCCTGTAAGAAAACAAGGAAGAAGTGAACACAATGGCTAAAGAACATGAAAAGATCCCAAAGGTTAAGAACGCTCCAAGAAAAATACACTCTCCATCTGAAATGGTGAGCAATGGAAACATTATTTGCACTACTTTCAGTAGTTGCTGTTGGTTGCAAGAGGCAGCAAAGCCCCTGTGATTTCCAAGGTCTCTGGTTTTCCTTGGGAAGGGGGTAGCTGGAGAGGAACATCAGAGGCTGAGCCTTCCTGCCCCGTTTCCCAGAGAGCTCAGATGGTGCACTGGGCTCTGCCGTTGTCCCACCATGAAGGATATATTGGCATAGCTCATGTGAATGAGAAGGCTCAAGTGGCAAACTGGATATTGAGAACTTCCAGAAGACTTTTTGGGACTGCTGTGTTATTCCACTCGTCTGAAAAATCAACAAATGTTTGCAGCAAAAAAAAGTTCCCTTTCTGGCAAGAAAATAATGGCTCCAAATGAATTAACTTTCAAAACTGATATTTAAGGATGTTTTATTAGTCTGATGTCTCTCCAAGTCTTGCCAGAGCCATCAGGTTGAAAAGCCGTAGAGTCACTTATAATAAAAGAGACGTTATTTGTAATTGTTTCCTCTCGGCGTTATCATGCAAGGGCAAAGGCAAGTGGGAAAGCACTTTGCAGTGCTCCCTCGTGTCGCTCAGTTGATATTCTGAGCTCCTAACAATGGATGGAGCAGGGAGGCCTCCGGGTGCTGCGTGGAAGCGTTCTGGGGGGTCTCCATGGCGTGGAGTGGAGCAGCGCGGGCACAGTGCAGGCACATCCCACCCCCGGGGCTCAGCACAAGGCTTCATCCTCCCGTGCTGCCTCTGGAATATTCTTCTTAAGAGGAGGGGGAGAAGAGTGCCTTTTCTTGTTTTGCTTCCCTTTGTTTTGCCTTTGTGTAATGCTTTTATTAATTAAGGATGAGATTTTTTTGTTTGTTTTTAAAAGGAGGCAAGGATCCAAGCTTAGACTTTTCACATAAATATTGGCCAAACAGCTTATATGGGAGAAGGAAAACAAAGGTTATCGTGATTAACACATGATTTTATTTAGGCAGTGTATCAGTTAAATTAATCTCAAAATTATAACATTTCAGCTGCTGGTATTTTCCATATTAAAAATAAAATTTAATTTTCCGGTTTTGCAGAAGCAAAAATTCCAACCATTTGTTGATTTCCACCACCAGGAGAGAAGAAAAAGGAAAAAAATAGAATGAAATACAACCCAATCCCCCAAAATAAATGCCCACAAAGGCCATTTCCATCTGGAGGGAAATGACAGTGCAGAAATTTCAGCCATCCTTAGTGTCCGTACCGCACGGCATCTCGATGACTGTGTGCGCTTCATTGCTCATGGCCTCATTTAGTGTGGGGTCTTCCAGAATCTGTGACTTGACCCTGGACTTATGGCTGTGTAACCCAGATCAGAATTTTCCACGGAATATGCACAGATGCTCCTCATGCCCTCTTAGTCATTGGATGTGAAGCACCGTCTTGGGAAGCAGCATCAGCTGCCCGGCGGCTCAGGCGCAGGAGTGCCATTTCTGACCGTGTGTGGCAAACTTTTTCAATGCTTGGTTTAGTTCCATCCAGGCTACAAACCAGAGAACCAAACCAAAAACAGAGAAGGAAAAAGAAGGAAAAAAAAATCCTTTCTGATTTTCAACATAAAGCTAGGATTACCACCAAAGAACAATAAAAATTCTTTTATTACCAACAACAGGAAGAGCAAAGGAAAAAGAAACCACAGAAAATCTTTGTTATAATTTTTCCATAACAAATAAGGTCTTTTCTGGTCATGTTTGGCTTTTTTTTTTTTTTTCCTTAAAATTGTATCTGTTTAGGAAAAAAAAATCATGTTTAGAATAAAAACAAAACTGCAGAGGGAAAAGCATAGTTCTTATTAAAGAGTTTGACATCATAACCCATCTATTAAATCGCAGTGTTCTTAAAGGAAAGTAATTTACAAATAAAAGGACGGAAATGAAAGGTTGTATGAGTTCCTGAGCCCATTGTTGAAGCAGTAAAACACAGAAAACTTCCACTATCTATAGTGGCTGAAGTCATGTATTAGCAGGAACCAGCGCTGGAGGTTCCCACAGGGAGAAGATCCTTGTAGAGGAATACGGCTGCGGCTTGCCTTTGAATTTCTTTATTCCCCAGACTTTTTTGTAGCTTTACTGTGAGTGACAAGGGGAGATAAAGTATCAAAGAGGAGCGAAATGCACTGCTTCCCTTGGCTGGCGGGTGGATGGAGCCCATCCCGTGATGCCCGGCTCTCCCTGCTCCCACCAGTGCTCCCGCTCTGCGAGCACGGCCGAGCCTCGGCTGAAAGCCGGCTCCTCTGATTTTGGTGGGGGGTGTGTGAAGTTATCTCCAAGAGGTTTGGGTTTTTTTGTGCTCTCTCTAGATTTGGGGACTGGTTTGGTTTTGTTTTCACCGGGCTTCTGAGGGAGAAAACCCTTTTTCCTCTGGCAGAGCCTTGGCACACGTTCTTCCTGCGCTCCGTGTTGGCAACGTCCGGGGCTGATTGAGGTCGATAACGTGTGGCAGTGAGTTATTACCATGTGAGACCATAAAGCCAAAATGGACAGATTCAACATAAACCAGCTACAAAAACGGCCTTTTTTTTTTTTTTCTTTCTTATCTGACTCTGCTTTTGATAGCAAAGGCAGCCGGGTAACAAAAGATTTTGTTCCCCATTAATGCATAGTGAGAAGTATCAGGCAATTCACCCTTCCATCAAAGAGGTCTGTCTGCTCTCATCCTCTGCCATGGAGTGACAGGAGATGCTGCTAATCCAGACCTGGGAAATGGCCATCCCAGAGCACGGCACTAGGACCCCCCTGGGTACATCCCAAACAACAGCAGAAGGGCAGTGCCTCGATTTCCCCCTAGACAAATCAGGGACACTTTTCCCAAAGGGACATTGAGGGTGGCTCAAGGATGAAACAACAAAGAAGCAAAGTTCTCATCAAGTTTGGATGACATTGAACCAAGAATAACTTCCAGGTTCTTTAATCAACTTCTTAAAATTATAAATAAATATTAAGATGCTGACAAAAGCCTCCTTGTCACAATATAGCTTTCTTCTGTTCCTTCATTGCTACCCTCCAGCAACTTCCCACATCCAAGTACCTCTTGCATCATCTTGAAATCAAGGCCTGAATTGAGCAAAGGCTTGTGAACAGGTTTGGCTGTGGGCACCTTCAGTGGTGTCAGTTCCTAGTTCCGTCTCAAAAGATCATTTGGAGTCATGTGTGCCTGAAGCCCAACAAAAGCCTGAGTTATTCTGCTCTGGGATCTGCACTAGTGTCTGAATCTCTAAGCTCTCCAAAACAGAATTTAGAAATGGATGTGTTTGTGCAGCACCAGGGGGGTCCCGTCCTTTTGGCACCTACATTGAGTCGTACGGTGTTAATCCCCTGCTCCAGTTAATTTGGTAGCCAAAGTGGTCAAAGATTCTCATTTTGTTTTGAACACTGATGTCTGAACTCAGAAAGCATCATCAAATCAATCTAGAAAAAAAAAAAGTATTCCATGTACATATTTCCAGATTTAAATACTCCTTTAATTTAGTACAAAATTATTGTACTGTGAATTCCCTTGTAACGTTGCTAGGTTTCATTTTTGGTTTTGTTTTTCATTTTCTTATGTATTTTGTGGATTTGGGTTCTGAACAAATGAGAGAGTGCTACCAGTGACTTGAACTAGCTTCTGAAAGACGTTTGTTTGTTTGTTTTTCCTACTTGCACGACTGTTTTTTCTCTCTGACTTCCTTGTCATGGACTTTCTCAGGAGGGCAACACATTTTGCTGTAGTGTGTGACGGGAGGAGTAAGATTCCCATGGCCAAACTCTTTTCTGAGGTGCATTTGTATAAATATTAGAGAATCCCTCAAGATGAATCCTGCAATATATTGGGAAGGTCGTGGTGATGATATGATGATACATCTCATCTGTAGGAGGAAGATGTCCCAGAAGAAAAAAGCCAAGTACTAGGCAGTTATTCAGAGCACAGTGTTCACATCTACAAACAATCGAAACAACCAAAACTGAACAGCATTGGGCATTTTCCTTTAAAAGAGCTGCTGGGTACAAATCTAGATCTAAGAACCCTACAGAAATAAGATGCAAAATCAAGGCAAAAAGTTATTTTAGTGCTGCGTGGAACAGAGCTGAGGGCAGGGAGGGCTGGGAAGAGACAGGCCAGCAAGGATATGGCTGAGGACCTGATCTGCGTTAGTTACTGTGATTTAGAAGAGGTGCAGAACAGCTCCGTGGTTGGGACATAACACATCAGGATAACACATACCCATTTTCTCATACAGCCTGATACATTACGTAAAACCTACATTTAAGAACATTACTTTTCTATTTCACCAAAGATGCTATAGCAGAAGATGCCTCCAAGACATGGAAGACCTTTATCTCAGGTCTATCTAACCATGAGCTTCCTGCTGTCCATCCCTTAATCCATGAAATATAGTACAAAGTCATACAGAGAAGGACAGAGATCTGTTCTGATTCATTTTTTCCCAAAGACACTTTCTTTTGAGAACAGTGGAAAGTACCTTTTTTTTTTTTTCCATGACCATAATTTAATTCTTTATTTTAACCAAGTTTCTACGTTCTTTCTCCTTGATAACTCACGAGTTCGAATGTGAAAAATGTATTATTACAAGAGACAATTACGGGGTTCAAAGCATTCTGAAGCATTCCATGCTTCCAGCTTCTGGTACTGATATAAGTAGAGGAATATTTGTGGTTTTTTTACTTGCATGAAGTGGAAGAGTTCCAAGAGCTGGTGGTAAAAAGCCTAATGAAAGTCTGCCTTCATCAGACACAACAAAGATCCTGCATCCTGGGAGGTTAACTGTTTATGTGGACACGATGCCCAAGCACCATCATACAACTCTCTTTCACAAACAAGCCCTTGACCATATAAACTCAATCATTTCATGCTCAGTCAAAAATAACAATAGCAAAATAATAAGAAAAAATTAATCCTGGTTTTGTTTGGCTTTAATTTTTTAATTTTTTCTTTTTTAAATAAAGCACTACTTTGGAAGTTCAAGGTATGCAGCTTTCTCATTCCCAAAGTTTGTTTGGACTTCAGATATGTCTAGCACCTT
The DNA here is from genome assembly GCF_009769465.1 of Tauraco erythrolophus. Classification (NCBI taxonomy): domain Eukaryota; kingdom Metazoa; phylum Chordata; class Aves; order Musophagiformes; family Musophagidae; genus Tauraco; species Tauraco erythrolophus. The sequence continues at coordinate 2,598,113 of NC_141484.1, forward strand.
TGGTGGTATAGTTGGATACCACGGATTATAGAAATAATGTCTGTTTTGAAGTATGCACAGTTGTTGCACAAACATCTGACTGCTGTAGTGCAGGAGGTTCTTTTCTACTGAACCTTCTGTTTGTCATTTATTTTTCCATTTTATAAATACTGATTGGAAACTTCTTCTTGGAAAGAAGAAGGAAATGTTGTGGATTGTAAACACTGAGAAGAAGATGAATTGTTTAGGATGGTGAAAAGGGTATAAGGACTGAAAGCATAATACTAAGTAGAGGAAAGTTTAGGCTGAATAACGGGATAAACTTCCAAGTGCTGAAATCTTATTAGACTGTGGAAAATTCTTCCAAAGGATGTGGGAGAAGCTCCACTGTATGAGTAGTTTGCCGTTACATTGGACAAAGGACTAAAAATAAATCTTAAACAATCTTGTCCTTGCAAAGAGGGTGAACTGAAGAGGCCAAGTCAGTGTATCCAGCACCGCCTGTGTCTTCGATCTCATTGATCACAAATCACATGCCCAGAGAGCGAGAATATCGATGACATGGGTATGTCTGAAGATGAATTCACTCACTGCCTTCAGCTCGTGGGGATGGACTCTGACTCTGTAACCTGCTGAAGAGAAAATCCGCAATGTGAAAAGTAGGAGCTGCCAGCAGCCTCCCATCTCAGCAAGAAACACAACAATTTTCAACCAGGAAAACTGAAATGTATGTGTTTGAATTGCCCTACTGTCCAGAGGAACCCTGGGGTTCAGAGAGCCTTCTTCATCCACGCAGTGTGACCTGGGAGAGCGTGTGAAGAAAATTGGAAAGACACGTTATGTTTTCAGACCATCAGAAGGAGTATGGAAATCAATATGACCCAGCTGAGCCCAAACAGAAGGACATGATGCCCTAACACTTGCCTCTGTCCCTAAAGGACGTGTTGAGCTTCAGCACCAGCGGTGATACCCATGAGAGAAGGAACAGTCAGCAGTAACTGCAGATTTGCTGGGTCACTCTAGCAAAATTATAAGTGCCTCGTATCAGATGGTCAGACGTTCAGGAGAGAATTTTTAAATATGCATATGTTTAAGTGACAGACTAATAAAGTTGTTGCCAGGGTGGATAACTTGCTATCAGATGATCTGAGTTGCTAACTTTTTTTATGTAGTAATGGCAGATGACACGAGGCAAAGAAGACACAGCAGGATTTACAGCTGTAACAATTCGCCAGCAGAATTAGTAGTGTTTTGGATGTTAATCCACTTGCTGCCTTTCCCCTTCTCTTTATGGATGATCTAAAAGCAAATTCTGTCTTTTTTTTGTTGTTGTTTAAAATCCATTCATGATAGTTCCTGAAGAGATGAGAAATCTGCCCACTGACTCTGCTGGGTCCTTGGATTTTATCAGACCGTCTAAATTTATTACATAAACACCATATTTCTGAAGTGTTTGCTCCAGGGACTCATTATGAGTCTTCAAAATTTGATGTGAGTTGCTTAACTTTGACTGGTCAGATGAATCACGTGGTGGCGTTTCCAGTCCTGAATGGAGGCGTGTGTAAGCACATCTGGTGCAAATATTTCCTGGTAGAAACCGAAATGTCAGTTTCTGTAAATACTTCTCTGTGTGATTCTGAAATTTGCTCTCCACTATGTTTTTGGCCAGTAAAACTTGATAACTCCGAAGTTCTTAGAAAGCAAAGACAAAGAGATGTGAACGTGGCCAAAGTGACTTTATTGCAAATTTGAATGAATCTGATATCAGTTAAAGCACACGTTAAAGCTGCAGTAAAATTGAATCTCTTGGAAAGACTGGAGAAGATGCACAGTTCTGGAACTCTCACTAGAGCGGATGGAAAGCTCAGGTTTTTAAGTTAAAGCAAATCAACTGGGCTCACGTCGCTGTTATGTGTGTGGAAATACAGAGTACATACTTTTAATAGATGGGAACAAAACATGGCATTTATGTCCATGTGTCTGTTCCATCTGTCTTGCAGGACATGTTAAGTTAGTTGAGAGGGCATCAGAATCCCACCGCAAGCGGACGTGAACTAAACTGGTCTCCTTCACATGGCCGTAAACATCTCTAAAAATCCTTACCATTAGGAGTACCAGACTGGAAAGAACCTCCTGGTTATTTCCTGTCTAAATCAAATCCTACTTTTTTTCCCAAGGAATTGGTGAATATCAAAATTAATTTGAACTTTCTCCCTGCTATTTTTTTTTTTTAATTATTACAGTTTGAGCCTTGCTCCAGAACCTTAGTGCTCTTAGAGCCAGAAATGTGATTTCTACTCTACTTGTAAATGATGTATTTACTTTTCCACTGGCAACTGGACACTGTAGGCTGGAGGGAGTCTCACCAGCTCATCCTACAGCACCCATCTCATCATTGCATTTGCTGTCTGAGAACCAGACGACCACCAGCAGCAGGAAGGACCACCTGATGGTCATCTTTCCTTGGTTGAGCCCTAGCCTTGGCTAAGAGGATCCACATTGCTGCCAGCCTTCTCGCAGTGTGGCCACAGAAAGCCTGATGCCATCACAGGGTGGGCTCGGCTGGGGGGGATTTCGCTCTCGAGTTAAGCCAGTGACAAAATCTTTTAACTTCTCTGAACACGTGGCGATATGTTCCTATGGATACTTGACCTCGGGACCCAAAGATAAAGGGACTTCTTGTGCCTGTCCAAGTGAGGTGCATTCTGAATTGTTGCATTTAGCAAGAGATTTCTTTATTCCCCCTTCTTCTAACACATCTCTAAGTTGTCTCATTTCTTTTTCTTTCTCTTTCAAACTATTCTTTTCTTCCTCCCTAACTTTGTCCTACACCTTTCCTTAACGCTATCCCAGATCTTTTTCCTTGTCCCACTGTTATGAATCCTCAAGGGCCACAAGAATTTTCCGTTTTCCTGCCCTAAACTCTTCGTATATCTCTCCCCACCTCGTTACAATAAAATAATTCTTCCATTTCGCTGTCACCTCAATTTAGCTCTCTCACCCTCCACTCCCTCTTTTTCCCCTGGTTTAAAGACCGACCAGCATTTCCTGAATTGGAAAAGCCACAATAATATTTTTTCCATTGAAAATACCACAAGTACAGTATTTCCATTGAACATACCACAAGAACAGTGTTTCCATTGAACATACCACGAGGACGGTGCTTTTGAGGTATCTAAATGCTAAGATGAACTCATAATGTTCATCTTGGACTCATTAAACCAAAGCCCCTTCTCTTCTCAAAAAAAAAAATTTCCTCAGACAGAGAAAGAATTTTTATTCACAGGTTTCAAAAAAAGAAAAAAAAATACAATAAAAACAAGACCCAGGCAGACCTACGACAATTTTGCACTTGCTTTGTGAGTAAAATATAAATAGGTTTTAGCAAGTTAAAAAAAAAAAATCCATTAAAAATGCTCAGAGTGGTTGAACAGCTGGAAAAGCAACTTTTTTTGATAACATTTAAAGCTGCTTAGCAGCTGGGGAAAAAATCGCCTGTAAAAACACTTAACATTTACAGCCACTCAGTGGCTGGAAAAGCAACTTGTTATAAAATTGATTTAACATTTCAGTGGCTGGAAAAGACATACACACACACACATATAACTGCAGTGTTTTACATAGCTATTTATGGGTATTTAGGCACAGATAACGCTATAAATAGATAAGCTTGGCATTTCTGCTGATGCTGCTGTGGCAGAGAATAATTTCCATTCAGAGCATTCACCGTTTTATTTTATTTTCTGGGAGTTTAGAACTAAGCCATTTAAATTCCTATCAGTCTGAAGTCTGGCACGCCTGGATGCTCAGCCATCCCACCCAGCCCCCGGGAACGTCTTAAATCATTTTGGTTACAGAGCACTTTATGAAATAATAACCGAGTTCTGTATCTGATCAGCTCAGACTGACTGAGGCAGCAGAGATCGAACTGTTTTACAAATAAAATGTGTAATGAAGGGCGCAGGATGGAGCTGTCTCCATGGGCTCACCTGGTCTGAGGAGCTACCTGCTGCCTTTGTGTCGCAGCCCCCATCGCTGGCAGCAGCCTCACACCCCCCAAAGCGACAAGAACAGTATCTGATTATTAAAGAAGTGATGCGAAAAGCACCGTGTAAGTAGTAATTAAGCATATTTGTTTCTCTCAGAGATTAGAGTTCTTTCAAAAGCCGTTTTAAAGCATGAGTCATGCCGTGAGCCCTGAAGGAGCGTTGGGTGGCCCCCAGAGCTCATGTCTGGTCCCCTCTGTCCCATCCCATCAGTCCCATCGTGCTGTGACCGTGGTGCAGAACCAGGACTGGAGTTATTGCCTAAACATCAGTGCCGACAGGTTTTCTGTCCAAGCCTGTAAACCACGAACACTCTCACGTGTGAGAACCTTGGCACACGTGGGCACACGCTGGCGATAATGGCTATATGAAATTATTGTGCCATGGAATAGATCCGCTTGCAGAACAGGGACTTAATTCCTCCACCTGGTGATTCCCATTTCCCCGGCCCCAGCGATGCGGCAGGGCTCTCCGTCGCTCTCCCTCCGACTTCACCTCCAGCTGACATTTCTATCCCATTTTGCCAAGTGTGTCTCGACGACAAAACTAACCGGATGCGTCCATCGTGCTTGAGAGATGTCATAAAACCATAGAGGCAGTTATTGCGCTGTTACAACAAGTTTCTGCAGTAAAACATTTTATGTGATGCATGTTTTGCTGGCGGGGGGCAGTCCAGGCAAACCAAGGACCCCTGTAAAACTGGGTAATCCACCCTCACTTCCCGAGGGCCAACCACGAGCTGGTGGTGAGCCCCTTTGGAAGAAAACAGTGTCTCCTGGAGCAAACACAGCTAATTACATCTCATTTCCAAGCGAGGATGTCCTGGCTGGCTGCGTTATGGCTGAGGCTGTGTTACTGATCACTCCCTACTCAGTAAAGAGGGAAGAGTAAATGTTGCCGTGATTGGGTGTCCTTTCCCAAAACCCCACAGTGTAAAACTTCTTATAAAGTCGAGAGCAGAGCCCAAAGTGGTGCTTAGCTGGGTTGGATGGCAGCTTTCCGAGCGAAGATGAGAAGCTGGATGTCTTACTTCTGCCGGTAACTCTGCAGATAATGAGGCAGTGTTCTCCAAGTATCTGAGACAGGGATCTTTTAAGTGTAACCACTTTGTGGCCAAATACTTGTGAAAGTGGAAAAATAATAATTACCTATGAATATGTGAAGATGTATATTCCTCAAGGACAGACAGGAATTGTTTAGTGTCATCCGGGTGAAGGGAGGAGGTGCAAAAAAAAAAGATTTTAGGAAGAATTTTCCTGCCAGGGAGAGCTATTAGGCACTGGAATTATTTCCTCAATGAAAGCAGAGGAAGGCGATTCCTTCAGACATTTAATAATAGATTGGGCAGAGAATTAGGAAATATAAAGAAGAAGCCTGTACTGGCAGGTAATTGGGCTAATCAGAACTAGTAGGGCTTCAACTTTTATTTTTTTTTAGGATCATTTAAAGTCAGCTGCAATAGATATTTCATTAATTTACAGTCTTTTTCATTGCAGTCCAATACCCAGGAGTAAGGCAGGACAGCTTAATACTAAAAAAACACAAACCCAGTAACTGCTGAGAACATGAGGGTGATGCGGTGCCAGCGAGGCGAGATTTCACGGGCATGCATGAAACACAGCAGCGAGTTCGCAGGCAGGCCACAAAAGCCAATGTGGAAGAGAAGGGGTGGAAGGAGCCAAGGTTTGATCTGGAAAATAAAAAGGGAAAAGCGAGGATGAAGAAGCGGGGGATTGGACGAGATGGGATGGGATGGGAGGGGGTCCTGGAGAGGACTCTGTCTTGGCAGCAGCCATGGAAAATAAAAGTAGAGAATAAAAAACTGCTTTAAGAACAGCCCGTGATCAAATACCAGACTGGCTAATTTGGGTTTTAGGGGAGAGAGGGGAGGGCACGAGCTGCAGCCGCTGTACCTCGCGACACATCTTGTGCTCCTGGACAAACAGCAAGGACTAAATCATCCGGCTCAGGCTTGAACTGGGGTGTAAAGGCTGAGCACCATCAGACTGAGTAACTAAATTTGGGGAAAGGCAGACACTGCAGAGCGCTGTGGTGTCTGGATTATCCAGAGGATGACTAAGCCAGGTACTTTTTTTTCTCGCAGTGTTCATCCTGTATGGCATGGTGGGTGCCAGGTTTTATTCTTTCATCCTTTCTCCCTCTTCTGCGTTTTTAAAATAAAATTTAGAACATGCTGTAATTATTCCATACGGGATTATTAATCAGTTATGTACATTGCTGGGTGTGGTACCGTGGTGTCCAGGATGCTGAGGTGAGAGGGGACATAGACTGGGGCATCCCATCTGCCCCCAGGGTGACTGACAAATGGTGCTGAGTGCATCTGCAATACTTAGCTGAACCTTGTCTCCCCGCTTTCCCAACCTAGGATATGTGGTCTCTCCTGCGTCTGGGTGGGAAAAAGTTTGTTCCCAAAACAAGCTGAAAAGAAAGAAAGAAGCAGAAAATCCTCCAATGATGTCCTCCCCCATAAACTCTGTCAGAGCTGAGTAAATGCAATTGAAGTTCGTTGCCTTTTTAACAACTTAATGGCATTTCGGATTATCTCTGGGTCGATTCAGCAATCCGTACCCAGTGTGAACAATAATTACTCCCAGTTGTAATTCCACAAAGCCCATAAGTGCTTATCAGTATATGGAAAGTTTTGGTCCAGAGGTGTCAGAGGCAGATTTTTATGTTCTCGTTGGCTGTAACGGGTGGGGAGGCACAGTCCAACACACTTGTTCTGCTTTAACAGCCATTTGCTCCACAAGCACCATCACTTAGTGATGCTGTTATCATTAAGGCTGAGTAATGATATCAGAATCTGGCCTTTTACTTCTGCGGTTATTCTGTAGCCTGCATGGAGAAATTCTCAGTACAAATCCAACCCTACTTATTTAAAAGCTGCTCAGAAGCCCAGGTCATTTACTACGTGTATGGACAGTGCTCAGTGTCCTTCCCTGATCCCAGGGCAGACATTAGAGGCGATGTGGTAAGAGAAGCTTTTGTCTTCTTGTCCCTTTGAGGGAAAAGGTATCAAACATGGAAGAGGGAGGAATATTACGTGAGTTAATGCTTCCTCTTGAGGTATCTGCACAGGTTGCAGTATGATTAGGCCCAAGGAAAAAGAGAGCATGAAGGAAAAGAAAGCTGAATCTCTGAATTTGAATCATTGCACTAGGAATAGAAAAGACTTAATTTATGGAAAAAGTCACTGACTTCATGCTGTACTCTACAACTCTAATTTATACCCTATTAGAAGCCGATATCATATCACCGTTAGATTTAAATTGTAGCTATATTAACATCCATCAGCAAGTTGACCTAGAAACTTATTTACTTAAGAACATAAGTGGTCTGAGTAAAAGACTTATTTCAGATGCCAAAAACAAAAACAAAAACAAGTACAATGGGTTTTGGATCTAGACAATGGTTGGGAACCGTATTGGCAGCCATCAAGTTAGAATATTTGATCTTCACAGCTTGACGTCAAGAACAGCTTTTAAATCTCCTGGCTGGTAAATATATCTGGCTCGTACGTTGTTTAACATTCGAGGCGCTTATAGATATTGTGGTTACAAAGTTGATCAAACATGTGAGGCATTATTTGTAGGAAAAACATTTACCTTACTGGAGAGGCTTGACATATACAGCAGGCTCAAATGATTTCCTGTCTGCTTTAATGCATTAAGTGGAATTTGCTTTGAGAATAAAAATTAAAAAAAAAAAAAATAAAAAAAGGGCAGTTCTTCACATGTGTTCTGCTGTGTCTGGTGTGGCTTGTGGATGCCTACAGGTAAACTCAGCACTGTTTTCTTTTGTGAGATAAAACTTGCTCAGAAAGCTAGAAAACTTTTGCATTGTAAAGCAAAGCAAAAAGAAAATTATCTGAGATTGGAGAACTGAATGTGAAAATTGTGTTATCATTTCAAATCTCTTGTTCCTCTGTTAATAGGAAAAATAAAAAAAGAGAGAGAAGGACAGGAAAGGTGGGGAGAAGAGGGAAGGAGAAGAGCAGAAAAGAGGAATAAACCAGACATTTTTAACATCTTAGCTGAAAAATATACTCCAGATTTTCCATTAGAGATTAAAGGAAATGAGGGAAGGGAAATGGACCAATTCTCATCCTGAAAGCTACTGAAGCAAAAAGGATCCGGGTCCGTGGTGTGCGTCTTCGCTTCCAGGCAAAGGGGAGCACAGCAGCCTTCCAGCTCCTTCCACTTCCACCTGTTGCTGTGCTTTCTGGTGTGTGACCCTTCTCCTGTGAGATGCCTCCAGCCTTGTCCAGCAATGTCCTAAAAGGATTATAGATGGTGTAACCAATAATCCCACGTACTCCCGGTGAAGCTGAGCCCCTGTGTTTGCTCCCTCCTTGGACATGCGTCCCTTAGAAGATGCTCTAGTAAGAACCGTTCGATTGCCAACAGGAAAATGCTACTTTTCCTCTCCAGACTGCTCAATTTTTTGATTCCTTCTCTTCTTCAAGAGAAAAGGGAGGTCCGACTGTATGGCGAGAGGGAGGCTGGCATGTGCGGGTTCAGCTCCGCGCCGCTGTGCTGAATTGTAACTGAGATAAAGATTATCTTTTCACTCAGCTTAAAAATACTCAACAGCCTTTTCCTGGAAATAGTTTATTCTGAAGTGAAGCAGTGCAATTTGGGCATGGCTGCCATTACTCCGACTTCTGCAGACAGAAGCTCTTAATAAGCTTCTCTCAGAGCATTGTCGCAAGAGTCGTGCGGGGTGGGCGGGCAGGTGCGGGGCGAGATGCTGTCACAGCTCTGCTGGAGGATGCTCTGCTGGAGGATGCTCAACCCTCGGTGAGCCCCAGGGAACGGGCACCGAAGGGAAACTCCCAACAGTGAGAAAAGCATCCGCTGGCACTCAGGCTTGTATTAGACATCAAAGAATCCAGCAGGCTGAAAATCCGTCGAAAACCAGGCTTCTCAGGAAAAAAACTTCCATTTCTGACTTTCAAAGTGTTGAATTTATGTGGGAACTGCAGCTTGCTTTGTTTTGAGGGTTGGTTTCCAGCAGGCTGGATGTGTGAGCCCTACAGGCTCAGAAGCAAGAAAGCAAATAAAAGGCACCGATTTTGATATGTTTTTACTAAAAATAATAATGTTTTTTAAGCCAGTCCCTGGAGTTTTGGGCATTGACTCATGGCTTCCGAATGCTTCGGGCAGACAGTAACAGAGACTATCCAGTAAGGGAACCAGAATTTTACCACATGAGCTGAATAACTAACGAGAGGCACTTAAATTGTGAAGGCCTTGCATACCGAGGGCTACTGCCGAGAAAATTCATAAACTATTTTGAATAAAAAATTCATTTGAGAATCCGACAATTTGTAGACTACCGTCGAACAGAAAAGTTCCAAAAACCAAGTCCGAAGGCTCAGGATCGGCGAAGGATATGTACAAAGTTCTCTTTCATGTTATTATTGGACTGGGCCAGACGTCCAGACACACCGAGTTAGTCAAGCTCACTGTCAGCTACACCATAAATTTATATGGAATTTCAGTGCTATCTCAGAGGGCCAATATTGGCTTAAGGTGTTTCCATTTCAGAACCTCGTCCCATGGCAGACTGGTATTTTTTTGCCCAGTTTTGCCTAGTGTTGAGCTTTCTGAATGACTTTAGCCTTGCAAATCTTTATTGGCCACATATTTCTCTCCCAGACCCCTCCAGCTCCACGTTACTGCAGCCCAGCTCTTGCCTGTCAGACTTAACACCAGCCTGGTGTCAGTGGATGCTACTGTGCTATTTATAAACCCTTTGCTACATACAGGTATTTATGGGACTGACTAGGGTCAGGAAGAACAAAAAATAAAATAAAAAAAAAAAATGTTCGCTCCATTTTTATTAGTCGAGTTCACAGCCAACCATATGGCCACAAACTGGAAGCCGTCAGCTCAGACAACTGGAACAACATCGCTTTCTGAATCCTGCAAAAGCCATTATGTTGTATTATATATGTGGAGAGGTGGAGAGATATATATATCTTAAGAGAGGGGTGTCAGATATTTAATAAAGGATAACAAGTTCCTCCCTGAGACCCTGGTGCCACTCTCGTGCCTGATCCCTTGTAATAACAGAAAGTCCCTCATTTTATGGACCCACGTGCCTCCCGAGGAGGTACTGCAGTCCCACCACCGCTTCCCTCCTGTTAGACTCTTCCCCAGAAAGGTGGGTTTCTTTGCTGAAACAAGTCACATTGATGAAGATACAGACCCAGTCTCGAGCGAAATGGGAAGAACATGCAGCTGTGCCTGCAAGTGCTAATAGAGGGGGTAGAGTCCCCTAAGTCCCTGGCTAACCATGCAATATATTTTGGAGATTATGTCATGTAGGCTTTTGCTCTGGGTTTTGTTTTGGTTTGCTTTGTTTTTTTCCTGTGGAGAGCTCTTGCAAGCAATTTGGAAAAAAAAAAAAAAGGTTTTAGATTTGTAATGACAAAGGATTTAAGTCGCCTGCACAAAAGGTGTTGTGCAAAATCAGCAGCAGCTCAGGTGTTTTGAGCAGAGTCGCTTGCATCGCGCCTTGCGGGGGAAGCTGCACATCTCCGGAGGGTACCTGTCCCACGTCCTCCAGTGGAGCAGTGCTCGCTGGTGCCCAGCAAGTGCTGGTGAAGCGTATCTGTGCATTTGACTTTGTGCAGGTCCTGGCTCCTGTCCCAAAGGGATGATGGCCGTATTGGTGTCCTTCGAGTAAGTTTTGCCTCTCAGCACACATTAGCCCGGGTATGAGCATGCCAGGATGCCGATAAACACCCTTCTGCCAGCGCTGCACTTGCCAGTCCTGTGCCCTGGGGGCAATCCTGTGCCCGAGGGCTGGTGCTGATGCTGCCTCATACTGTGGCTTTCACAAGGTCGTTCTCATTCTTTTTGCATCAGCTTCCCTATCTGAAAGATAAAGGTTCCTTATACCTCCCTCCCTCAGAGGCTTGCCTGGAGGTTCAATTAATAATCCCCAGTCTCTGTAGGAGTAACAAAGAGGCGGAAGGACTGGGGGAGGGAGAAGCCGGGTAACAGTCGTAGGAAACACATGGTCGGAGAGCTGAGCTGCCGCAGAAATTCCCATCAGGGAACAATGCTGCACCAGCTGGGAGGCAGTGAAGGTGACCTCAGGGCTTCGCCTCTCCATTGCCATGGGCCCATTGTTCTATTGTGTCCTTTGCAGGGAGTTCAAGGGGATAAACAGCATTTTCCAACCGAGCTTAGTCTCCGGGATGGCTTTCTTCCTTTCTAGCTTTATTTGAGCAGAGAAACGGAGTATCAGTGCACTCCCCACCTGCTGGGGTGTGGGTTTGGCGTGTGGTTTTATAGGGGTGCTTGTGGGGTCTGTCCCAAAGTGTCCTGCTGTCCTGGACTGGAGGCTGGAAGGAGACAGTAGTGAGCAAACCCAGGGGTCCAGTGAAATGAAGAACGATGTCCCCAAAGCCCCAACACCCACAAACAGTCAAGGAGCCTCATGTGATGGAGAGTACGATGTCCTCCTCTGCACCACAGCCATGGCTGGGGCACCCACAGAGCTGTGCTGGTGGGAAGGAGCCCAGGGCTGGTGAGGAACCATCGTGGTGCTTCCCTACTGATGCCCGGAGCGACTCATCCCTGCACAGCCCAGTCCCAAGGAAATGGTGATGTTCAGAGGACAGAGCAGTGCGGCATCACGGGGCTGAAAGAAGCAGCCACCACTCCGAAGCAGGGCTAACTTCATGGTCTAAACTAGACATGGAAATTATAATTAAATTAAACACATGCATCAAGAGCTTCAACTCCTTAGGTTTCCTAAACAGCTCAGCAAAGTGGATGCCTGAAGGGCTTACTTAAAGCACCTGAATTAAAAGCCCAGCATGAGCAGGTGTAATGCAATGCCTTAAGAAACCTCATTGAGACAGAGCACGGCTCAGTAGCAGTTGCCTCCACTTCTCCCCGTGAACAAGGAGAATGACCATTCTTCTCATTTCTGGTCCAGTGTGATTTGCACACCTTCCTCCCCGTGAGCCTGGCCCAGGTCAGCTGCGCTGTTTGGGTCTGGCGTTTTGTGCCAGGATGCCCCGAGGTCTCCCCATGGTCTGCAGCCGTGTTAAATCTCTTCATCTTCACCGTACTTGGGACTTTTGGAAACCCTCCTTTTAGTATCTCCGTATTGCTGGAGGAAGGAGGTGGCAGACTGGCAGATCTAATATTTTGTAAAATAAAGGCATGCACATTCCAGCTGTTACCATATAATGAGTCTGCTTTGGCAACGTACCGCACTCCCCCGGGCCTGTTTGATTTCAACGTGAAAGTATGCTGGTTTTGAACTGGAAGACACACCTATTGTTATTCAAAGATCCTTAAATATACTTAAGCTTTTAATCACCTGGCAGTCTGTTATTTCAGTACCTTCTTTTCTGCTGGCTCTTTGGAGCTCTAGAAACATAAAGTGCTGCAGGAACCTGGTGCAGAGTTGTCCTCCATCACCCACGGCGAGAGCAGCCCGGTCCCTTTCCCGTGTGGAGCATCTTATTTGTGATGGGAGGTGTGTGGTGCGGCCATGGTGCGAGGCATGGCCAGTGACTGCAGTGGGATGAGGAGGAGAAGATGCGGAGGGAAGAAGTCACCAAGATTCAGTGCCAGCAGAGATTGCAAGGACTTGAACCCCGAGCCATCCTGTAGGACTCAGTGGGCTCATTTTATCCCTAGTTATTATATTCATCCCTGTTATTTATCCCTAGTCCATGTGTTCTTTGTCCCTAGTCCGTAAATATGAATTTCATAGAGATGATTTCCTTGGTGAAATGGAACAAGAGGCAGTTTGGCAATTGAGACTGATAAGGGGCAGGGAGAAAAATAGGGATGTGAAAAGGAGCAGGTCTCCTAAAAGAAAGGCAAGAGAGGAAACTGGGAAGCAGGAAAGGAAAGCAATCAGCAAGGAGGGAGATGGAAGGGGGGAGAAGAAGCGAGTGGAAGGAGAAGATGGGAGCTCGTGGCACGGCGTTGGCACGGCATTAGCACGGCGTTAGCTGAGCCAGTTAGGTTCTGCCAGCCAAAACAGCGGCAAGTCTGAAATTGGTTAGGGATTGTTTATTTATTCATACCACAGGATGTAAACTAATATAGTTAAATTCCCCTGGGAAAATAAAGATGGCTTTTTTTTTTTTTTGGTACATTTAAGAAGACATCTATCCTTCTTTCCCTTGTTTCATGAAGTTTAAAAGGCTTCAAAGCACCCAGAAAGGTTTGCTACTGAATTCCTGCCTCTGCAGGGACGAGCGACAGTTGTCACATGGATGGGTGAGTGCTCGGGACCTTTGGTATCCAGATGTGATCCATCTTCCTAGGATGCCTCACGAGTCATGTTCAGGAATGACTTTTTGCCTCTTAACCACTGTATTTAATGATTTGCTGGGCAGTAGATATGACTGATATTTATATGGAATTAATTCCCCCGTGCAGCAGGCTCTGTGCTTTCATGTCAAAATGTGTTTTTAGTCAGGGTTAATTGGAAAATGAGTATTTACTTTCAGCTCAGGTTTTGCTTCCTTGGCTTCGGTTTGTTAAGCGTTGAAAGTTTCACCTTCACCAAGGCAAGAATAAAAGGAAAACAAGATCCTAAATCGCTCGCTTAGAATAATCTGAATGGAGCTTTATATAAAATACAAATACTTCAGGAGAAAAAACCAGAACCTGCAGCTGAAAAACAAGGGCTGCGGGGTTGCGGAGGATAACCAGCCTGCCACGCCGGGCATTCCTCCGGCGCTGCATTCCCAAGCAAAGGAAAAAGTAAAAAAGACGTTTAATTGACCAAAGTCCTGATTGTCTTTTCAGACACCCTTCTTGATGTGGTTGGAGATTGGAACCCTTTTGGAAAGCAACTTGACATTTCATAGCTTAGATATTTCCTCCATTGCTTTTGACTTTCAGGCCTCAATTATTTCCACCAGGAGAGCGTTTGCCAAGCTGATGAAATTGGAAACAGAGTGGATGTTATAAAATACAGGTAGCTCCGGCCGCTGTGCGTGGTGCTGCCTCATGTGTTTTTTCATTTGACTTCTCCTGCGGCATGGCATGGGCAGCTCCCGTGCCTGTGTGTCCAGGTATTGGGTTTAGCTCCGTTTGGAATTTGGAAAGTTTCTTATAGTTTTTGCAGGGACAAATTATTCTTCCCGGTTGCGGAAGGAAAGGAGGGAAATCGTTCTTGTCCCTCAACAGGTTTCGATGGAAATTTTGTTCTTGTGCCAAATGATCACTGAAAATATTTTTAAAGAACACTTACGGGGAAAATGTTGCAACTCTCTGGCTTTTTGTGCCCTGTTTATCTTTTTGTGGGGAGGGAAACTGGTAAACTGTCAATTTACTGCAGCCATCCTGTTTCACAGCTTAGACCAACTCCTCTTCCAGCGGCTTTGCTGTCACACCTCTGGGACACAACTGCACTGATACGTCCGGAGCGGCTGGAGCTCAGCGCGTTTGAAAATTTGGCCCAGGCAGTGATGCTTAAATGTGATGGATTCTAAATTTACACTCTCAGGGGATCTTTACTTCGGCCAGTGCTGAGTGAGGCACTGACTGGGACTGGGGCAGCCGAGGAATCGTCTGGACACAAGGAAAAACCTGCTGAATCCTCTGTGCTAACCCCCAAACCAGGAGGTGACATAGGATACACTTCTCGGAGCAGCAGCACTTGTCTGTGCTGTCCCCATCCTCCGACCATGCCAAACTGGTCGTGCAAAGTGGCCTTAACCAAATGACAGATTTGTCTCCGAGTACCTTGGGCCTGGTATTCAAAAAGCCAACTGCGTTGAACGATCGCATGGGTCTCACCAGGAGCCCACAGCTGGGACAGGAGTGGGATGGAGGCATCTGGGGGCAACACACATCCCACCACTGCTCGCCCCAGGATCCGAGAGCTCCTGTTGCTGCACGAGGCTGCGGACGCGATCCAAAATTACGTCACCTGGAATAATAAAATGCAGATGCCCTGAAGCAACAGTGATTTGTTTAGACCTGGCAGAGCTGATTACAGGATTGATGGTCCCGCTGAGGAGCATTATCTGTCCTCTCTTCTAGGAGGCACCAATCAAAGGTACAAGGAGCAGTTTGTCTCTGCCAGCTCTTGAAGCCTGAGGACATTTCTGTAGGAAGTAACAGTGGTAAAACATCCTCTGTAGGATGTAAACAATTTTTCCCTATTCAGTATGGCCAAAAATAAAAAAGGGAGCTGTGTAAACATCTCCGAGTTGCCCCTGCTTGTCTCTCACTCTCGAGCCGCGGAGCAGAAGGCTCCGCTTGGGAGCCAGTACATACTGTAACTTCCTTCTGATCCATGATCCAGCACAAATACAAAACCAAATCATGTTTCCACGTAATCAATCCATGTTCTTAGAGAGGAAAAGTGTCCTTAACAGCTGCCTAGGAGACCTTGGAGTATAATAGAGCTGTCTAAATGCACAGGTGTGCCAAAATACTTCACCAAGAGTGTGTGAGAAAGTATCCACATTGTTCCCAAACCATGGGAAAAACATATCCTGTTCCCTTTTCTGCAATGTGCCATTCAGAACGCTCTGTCTATTGGGCTTGGTGCGGGAACGCGCGCTGTCTCCTCGCAGCCATCCCCGCTTCGGGGGCTGGCGATAAACTTTCGCTAACTTCCGTGCATTGTGCGGCTCCCGAACGGGCCGGAGACACCGCGCTGGTGGCCTTGTCCTGCTCGGATGGAGAGCCAAGGCTGCGCCAACAGCAGCGTGGTGCTTTTTCTTTTGGACTGGCTTACACCCGGGAAAATCCTAAAGGAAGAGGCTTCTTCGACGCTGCTGAATTCTTCTCACCGTCCCTTGGCCAGGAGGATGCTCCGATGTGTGGTGTTTCCGACAGCTGTCCCGAGCGGCCGAAGAGTTACAGAGTGAAGGAAGATCGCTAGATGGTGAGAGAGGGAAAGGAGAAAGACCGGAATAAACTCTGATGGTAGGAAACTTGGATGTTGTGGTCGCATTTAATGAACAACATAATAAGGGAAACAGAGAAGTGACTGCGGAGAAGATGACAGATACTTATTGCTTAATCGTAGTGAAGTGCTTTTACATTTTTGGCCAGCGTGAGAGTGTATCTACAATTTCCACTTGAAATGTTTTGGAGATACAAGTAGCTTGCCTTTTGATTAAGAAAAGGTCCATGCAATTTTTTGATTAAAAGTACCTTATAAAATAACAACAGAGAAGTGAAACATGTTTTTGCTTTCAGAATTTCTGTTAAAAATCACTTAATTTTGACATTTCACACACACTGTGGGATCGGCAGCTCGTGAGCATTTCTCCTTCCTCTGCGCAGAGGATATCAGAGACAGTAGCAAGGAGATTCCGCTTCTGAGTCATCCCCAACTATCCAGGACCTTTCTGAAACTCTGACACGTGCCATCCTTACTAAGAATAACACGTTTAGAGGAAAAGAAATTGAAGTGGCATTTGAATTTGAATGTACACACTACCTCAGTCTTGTTTAAAGAAGCTTTGTGACTTCAGATCAATTCATTGAGAGCTTCCAGCTCCTGAACCTTCCCATAAGGGAAGCGAGGAGACATCAGGCAGGAAAAAAAATCTCGAGTTTTCACAGAATTGCTAACGTGGCATCCGAGCATTGCTAGACCACCCAGAAGAACAGATGTGAGTTGCGTTAGGTCTGAGCTCACGTCTGCTTTCTGTGGCATTAGCCAGGTGGCATTAGAGGTTCCACACCAGCTTGAGGCCAGGAAACACCCGCCACGGCGTGACGTGGTGGCAACGGGGACAGATCTGGCACAGAACCGACACAGGATTGTGAGCCCTGTGCACCGTGTCACGCGTTTTGATCTACTGCTGAGAGTTCTCCCAGCAGATTTGTCGCAACCCGAGCCTCAGGTGAAGCCATCGGAAAGTGGCTTTGCCTTCCTGCATGAGGAAAGGCATCTCCCAACATCTACCAGCCATTTCTCGACTCGAATTTAATCATTCAGATATTGAAGCCACAATGAGTTCTAGCCGAGGCAGAGTTCATTGGAGGTTCAAGAGGTTCAAGTCATGAATTAATTCCCACCGACACGAGAACTTCTTCAATTTTACAGAGATTGGAAAAATATCATAGTAAATAAAACCTGGGTATGAATAAGAGTCCTTTTTGTAGAGTGGTGGGTGTGTTTGGCTGCCGGAGCGGTCAGTGGCATTGCTGACAGCTGACTGAACCTGTGTTTTTATAGTGCAGTAGTGTTTTCCATTCCAAAACAGCAATTATTTTACTATTGATCGTTCATTTCCAGTGATCTAATTGGAAATGCATAATGAGACAGCAGCCTGTGTTTTCAAACCAGAAATCACCAATTTTGGTTGTCAGTTTTCAGACAACCATTGTAAAAATCTGCAGAGGAGCCCGTTGTTTCCAGGGGCCCCGTCACCCGCCCTTGAAAATGAGGTGACGATGGTAATCACCATCGAGTGACTTCTTAAAATCCAGCCTGATGTGGGTGGTGTTGAGACACTTAGAGATGCTCTGGCGCACGTGGCAGGAGGTGGGCACCGACCTCTCCTTGGCTTTAACCCCCGAAGGACCCTGATGCTTGGCACAGGAAAGGTGGTTTTTGTCACGACGACAATCGTTGCCAACAGTAGGGACAAGCACAAGCAAAGGGATGAGCCTCCCTGGAGCAGAGCTTGAGCCCCACAGCTCTGCAGACCCAAAAATATCCCATACCAGCGACCCTGTAGGTAATTCAAGGGGGGAATTAGGCACCATGAGCCACATTGGTAGCAGGACAGCTGGCGTTTATCGGGGGGACAGGACCGAAATCTCCCCCTGGCACCGCCAACGAAAACAGGGCAGCGCTTTGTCCCCACGACCCTGCTCTCGGCCATGGGACCAGTGTCAAGGTTGCACAACGAGCCTTTTAAAAATGAAACGTCTTTTAAAATACTCTTTTTTTTTTTGCGTTCTGAGAGGCTAAGTGAAAGCAGCAATTTTTGTGTTTTATTTTGTTTTAAACCTATGAAAGTTAATGTTTATAGCAGTCTAGGAGCTGGAAACCCAACTTAAGAAACACTTAATGTTTAGATCTACTTAGTGGTTGGAAAAAACAACTTTTTAAATGCTCCAGCAAGTGGAAACAGCCACCCCTTGTAAACAAACCTTTAACATTAAGATATTTCTTAGCAGTGGAAAACCTTAACTGCATGGAGACATATTTCTGAGACATTTCGAAGTGATCATAGGCTGCCGACATAACCACGTTCTGTCAGCAGAGACGTCAATGATCGATGGAGATGAAAGAGGAACGAGTTTCCATACAGGATGCTTGCTGAATGTTTGTTTCACAATAATTTACTGTATTACACACATAATTCATATCCATATCGGGATCCAGTTCAACACCACGTTACTCGAGTTTCGTGTTTTAGGGTCAGTGAAGTTAAACCAACACAAACAGCCAAGAGTTGGGCACCGGCATAAAAAATATTGGTTGTTTTCTGCAAGTACAGTAAAATTTCCCAGCCGTAAGATAAGCCTGCCAGATATTTTAGTGGTGACCTTGAAAAAATAATACGACAACCTGCTCAGCCGGTGTTTTGCCTCCAAAACCTCATTTCAACCCTGGTCATGTGCTTTGGAGCTGCTTGTTCTGACCGTGGGTTGGTGTCCCTGAGGTGAGGAATGGATGGGAATTTTTTTTTCCCAAAGAAACTGTGAAAGTCCCGTCATGAGACAATTAAATGCATCCGACTCGCTGTTGGCAGGGAAGTGGCAGGGATGAACTCATAGGTCTTTTCCATCCTTTGGGCTTTAAATCTACTGCCTGGATGGGTCAGGGCACGTACCTGCCACTGCTGCTGGATGCTGAGCAGCACTGGATGCGGCCACTTCCTTGCTGCCCTCCCGCTGTCCCACCGAGCAGTGTGCCACCTCTGCGTTGTGCCGTGCCAGTGCCAGCCCCGGGGGCTGTGTGTCCCCTCCGGAGGGCAAAGTGGTCGAGGAGTGGGAAAACACCCCAGGGAGGTGGGAATCTTGGTGTGGCCCCTGCTCACAAGCAGGCAGGCTGGGGACAGATGGGATTTGGGGAACGTTGTTTTGCTAAGAAAGGGGTCAAGCTCAAAATGCCCACATACCCCTTACCCAAATTGGGGTGCCCCTGTGCTGCCCAGCCCTGGCTCACTGGGAGCAGCCTCCTGGCGCTCGTGGAGACTGGGAGCAAAAGCTGATGTCTGACACGCTTCTGCCGCTGGGTCATTTCCTTCGAAACAATTGGGAGCTTTGATCCCGTTATGTGAGCGAAAGGCTACGGCTGTTCTCACTGGGCACCTCGGCAGGGCTAAAAAAAACCCCGCGTGGCAACCGACAATGCGCGCGGCCGAGCCGCACCGCCGCTGACTAAGCCTCTGTCCTGAGGTTAGGTAATTTCCTCGCATAAATCCCTTTTCAAGAAGGATTTTAAACAGACTTTAACTAGTACCAGACTTCTCTCCTCTGGATTTGATCCTGAGGAAATACCTGATAATAAACAAATACCTTGCTGGGATCCTCAGCCTTGCCAGAAATGACAGTTGATTTAAAAATCACTTTTTTCCTTTTTTTTTTTTTCCCTTTCTGTTTTCTCACTTTACTCTTTTTTTAGGTTGAAAGAACGCAAACGGAATTGTAACCATACAGGGCTAAGAAGGTGTTGCAGAACAAACAAGCCCCAGCAAGGTCCGTGTCGGCGGAGGGGCAACGTTTCACCGCCGCGTGTCCACACCTCCAAAACACCTAAACCACTGCTGTGTTCTCTACCTAATTTAAGATTTCCATTGGATTTGGACCAGCATTTATATATTTCCAATGATCTTATTAAAGACACTAATACTCATCGAGGTTGAGCATCACAGCGCTGCATCCCGTGGGAAGCTTGGATACCTAAAATGTGCATTACGGGGCTGTGCACGATATTTACACTTGGCCTCTTCAGTCTGATTTTCTAAGAAAATACGGCTGAAAATCAAGCTCAAGGGGTGCAGAGGAGTTTGACATCTGTGTCAGCTGGGCAGAGTCCTCCGTGCGCGATTACAGTTCGTCTCCCTGAATTCCCCCAGCAGTTTCCTATGGAAAAAGCCGAATTCCCCACTACAAAGGGCTCAGGGATGGGCTGAGTTGTTACTAGCACTGTCCTTTGTGTTGCTGTTACTGTTTGTAAACTCTCAGAACACGAGACTAAATAAACTTAGGCTTATTACCATAATGGCCCAATTTAAGGAAAATCTGTTTATATTTGGCAACCAGCAGGGAACAACTGAGAAGAGGAGAAATGCCAGGTGCAGTGGACGTGCCCCCTGCTGCAGTCCTTCTCCATACCCTTATGGCTGGTGGCCCTCAAGCAAGCAAGGGAGGGCATTGCCATAGAGAAGAGTAAATTATCCGTGTGGGTGTGATTTTTAAACCACTAAGGGCTTTTCCTGGCTCGTGGCAGCCTTTGGCGAATCTGTTAAAGCCACCGGCATGGCTGTCCCATGTCTGTAAGGTATAAAGAGATTAATGTCTTCAGGTTGCTGCAACCTTTTGGGGACTTTTTAGGTCCCTTTCTTCTGGTGATATGGGATAGAGTTTTGTTTTTTTCCATGGCACAGGTGCGTTCTTGGGAGAGAGGGACCATTTTCCAGAGGTCATGTTAGAGTTGCTGAGGTTCCTGAGCAGGGACCCACTTGGGAAAGCAGAGTCTTGCAAAACAGCCTCTGCTGGGGATGAGCCAAATGGCTCACCTGGGCTCAGGGACTTCTTCTGGGATACCTGAGCTGTGTCATCTACAGCCGTGTCCATCAGCAGGATACAGCTCACATCACCTGCCAGTAACCCAGCCTTCATCTGCAGATCAGAAAAATGTCTAAATCTGTGATTTAATTGAGTCAAATTTTTAGTCTGACTTCCTGTACTGAACCCTCAGGTCACTTCTGGAGTCTCATGTCCCGGGCATGGCTGTGGCGATGCCTAAAAGATAAATTTTCATCAGACAAGTGATTCATTAGTCTCTAGTAGGGATTAACAAAGATGCTTAAAACCCTGTGGTTGTATCCACTTGGAGGATTATGGGGATTTTGGAACAATGATATCACTGGGCTTCAATGCAATTTATGTACATGGAGCTGCAGGGAAGGTGCCAGCGCGATGGTCGTGCCGAGCAGAGACATTGGGTCCATCTGAACCATGCCTAGAGGTGATTCCCCGTGCACACATCCACGGCCCCAAAGTCACTAACAAGGATGAGAAATTGGACCCTATTTTGATTTCAATCAACTTCCCTTTACTCCTGGCTATGCCAGTGCCTCGAGATTCAATGCAGTTTGCAATTTTTTTGTGCTCTATGTGAGCGGTAATACCCCCTTTGTGGGCAAACTCTGTTGTGTTACTTTCATAGATCAAGCCATTCCCATTTGACTCGTCTCTGTTAGAACAGAAAAAAAACCCAGGATTTTTTAATAACAATTCAACTTCCAACAGTATTTGTGTATTTAAGACAGTACGTGAAATTAAAAGAAGGATCATTTAGGAAAAAAAGGATCAGTAAAGTAAGCCGTCATTTGGGACTGTGCCTCAAATTATATCTATTTGATTCTGACTTGCTGCCCAGGTTCCAGTGGAAACTTTTTTTTTTTCCATTTAAAAAGCAATTTTTTTTTCTTTTAAGGCAACCAAGCTAACAGTGTTTTTCTTTCTCTCTCCTTCTTTTTATCCAACTATATCCACCATCTTTGTTACTTAATTCTCTTTCTCTCCTACTCTAGTTTTATATTTCCTTTCAATAATCAGTTATATATTTTATATATATATATCTAATATATTATATAAAAGCAGCTGGTAGAGCTTTTGGAGACAATACAGCAGCTCTGTATCAGCTGTACTTCCAGAGAAGTATTCTTTTGTCCTAAGTGCTGCTTAGCTGTTCTTCTGACGTGCTGGAGAATGTTGTTAAAGCCAAAGTGGCTGCAGAAAGCGCAGCTGCATGGTGAAACCATCGTGGACATTGGGATGGAGCCACGGGAAGCATCGCTGATGGGTGGCTTCATGGAGGAAGCAGAGAGGTGCTGGCTGGGATGAAGATGTGCTTGGTGATACTGTAAGTTGATCACGGCAAATTCCAGCTGTTTTCTTTTTCCTCCTTCATTGCGCACCAAAGCTCTGGGCTCGAGCACGTTGCTTTAGGAGTTGTTTGCAGGTATGGCTGTGTCTTTCCTTCCTCTGAATTAATGACGGGCTCAAAATGAAGCTTGTGCTATTGAACTTTATCATTCAGACCTAAGCACAATTGTCAACAGCTGTTTTGCTCCATGGGGCCCAAGACAACACACAGGTTTACAGGATTTCCGTTTACATTCTGTCTTTAATACATTCTGTCTTGAGAGGAGAGGAGAGGAGAGGAGAGGAGAGGAGAGGAGAGGAGAGGAGAGGAGAGGAGAGGAGAGGAGAGGAGAGGAGAGGAGAGGAGAGGAGAGGAGAGGAGAGGAGAGGAGAGGAGAGCAGAGCTTGGGGTGTCTGCAAGGAAAAGCTCCGCCACACCCTTTCTTCCCATCCAAGAAAAGTATTAATGAAGGAAGAAATGAATATCTGTGCTATTGCTTTTCATTCATTGTGTCTTTTTGAAGATGTGATATACTAAGATTTCCTGTAATTACATGTAATAGCTAGAGGGGGAAGAGAGGGGAAGACAGCGAATGAAAGTCAGAAAATTTAATTCATTTAAATCTGTCACTAAGACCTTTACGAGCCAACCTGTAAATAACTCCACAGTTAAAGTAACTTTGTTTGTGTAACTCAGCTCAAACCCCACAAAGTCGAGGGACCCGATGTTTTTCCCCTCGCTTCTTGCACATGAAGTGCTATTTGAGACACTAATAGTCTGTAAATCTGACTCTGTGGCACAGCACCAGACTCGAGTGGATGAAACAAGCTCCCCGTGCCAGCATACATGCCTAAAATTAGCACCAAAGATATTGGATTCTCAAGTACTTTATTCCTTTTTTCCTCTCTCAACAGGGCTGGATTTTTGGCGTGCTGCTGAGGACCAGTTAATAATATTAGCCTGTGGTTACTGTGCCATTAAAACAAACCAGAGTCGAGCACCTTTCGTTCCTGAGATGAATAATACCAGTGCTCCCCCTCCCTCCCCAGCATGCACCGCATCCAATCAGCCTACTGGGATAACTGGGTGATGTTGTTCAGGAGCCAGTGGACTTTGAGCTTTGCAATAATCATCTGCAGATGGCAGGAGAACGTGAGCTTGAGAAACCTAAGTGGCTGGGTAGCATCTGGCCAGGAGTCACCGTGGGCTCCGGGACCCCGTTAATAATGGGTAGTGTTAGAGGTGACTGTGCTGTCATGGATGGGCTTAGAAGTTTCCATCAGCCACGTCCCACCAGTGTCTCTCCCAGCCATACCTTTCCCTCCCTATCAAAAGCAGTGATGGTGCAGGGTGTCGATGGGGTCTTAACCAAAGCAGTGACGGTGCAGTGTTGGTGCTGTCTTACTCAATCGTTGGCGGGAGGATGCTCAGTGAGTCTCATTCCACTGCCACCACTCTCTGGTCCATGCAGCAAGGTGGGCACTTCTAGAAGGTATTACCACCCATCCCGGTGTTGCTGTTTGGTCCTTAGGAAGTGCATCTCTTTGCTCTCTGTATATATGAAAGAGCCAAGAGTAGACTGGACCCCATGCTCGCATCCCAGCTAGTCAGGATCCCAGCTGAAAGGCAACCATGGGAGCTGGAGCTCCCCAGGGAGCAGACACTGTCCCATCCCTTCAGGGAGGTTAGAGAGCTGCAGGACCTGGGTCCTACAGGGCTCTCCAGCACGTGCTGAGCTTCACACAAGTAGAGCTTGATGCCTTCAAAGGGTGACAACACCGTGCCGACAGCAAGCATCGACTGATGGGGCATTGTTAGAGCAAGGGGAGCTCTGAGCAAAGAGGCGACTTTTGGGTCTAGGAAAATGTGATCCAGAGAAGGGAATAAACGGAAGAATAGAGGCAAAGTGCCATCGATTTTTCATAACCAAATTTGAAGGGCTCCAACAGCAAATGCTGTTTCACACCAGGATTTAAAAAAAAAAAAAAAATCATTGCAGGCAACACAGGTATTGGAGGAACACCCAGAGACAATTTTCTCTTGTACTTATCCCATGGAAAACACTACTAATGCCTCATGCCCTGGGAGACTGAATTGACCCCAACTGGCCCAGCTTATCTGGAGGCGTTTCTGCAAGCCTGACCTATTAAATATTCTTTTTTTGTTATTTCACAACAAATACTTCCCTCCCCAGTTTTCTAATGAGACATTTGGCTGGCCAGCACGTAGGGAATGGAGAAATTCCATGACATCATTTGCAGTGGGCCAGGCAGAGGTATCTCTACCGTCAGGTTTTCATTTTATTAGATATTACCAGAAAAAATAACTTTAAAAAAATAATAATCTGACTGAACCTCAGCCTAACAGCAGCGAAGTTTCACATAGCCCAGTAGATCAGCAGCTTTTAGAAGAGGAAGCCAAAGGACCTGTTTTCTTTAGTGAACATTTTTAAAATCTCTAAATCTTTTGGATTTTTTCAATCCCAGAATAACTTCTTAAGTACAAGGATGCTTTTCTTTTTTAATCTTGTCAACAATTCCAAGTACAGATTTGTTCTGGAGAAATCTGAGAGTCTGCCTTAGGTTCAGATAAATGTAGGAGAGTTGGCATGTCTGTCTTGCTAAATTAATCCTCCAAACCCAAATCAACCACGGAGACTCCATAAATTTCAGCAGGACTGATGAGAAACCTATGCCTTTGGAGGAGGAGGCATTCTGACTCCAACATCTCCACTTCAGGTCAGACATAGCAATGTCGTAACACAAGAATAGTCTGAAAATTTTCCATCTTTTATGCCATACTGCCTCCAAGAATTGTGTCAGCTCTATTCAGATAGAGGTAAATATCGTGGGTATTTTTCTGGCCCAAATAAAGTTGACCAAAACCTATGTTTCAGCAACAGCAATGTAGGATTCATTGCAAGACGATTTCTGCTGATAACGCTGTGACAAACTGTTCTTTATATAAAATCTGATTGTGGGGGTTTGGATTTCAACAGAAAAATCCATCATATGCCTAAATTTATTAAGAGGTTCCTGAGCCTCATACTGCCTCTCTTCAGGGGTAAAGGTTGATCAATATTTTAAGAAATTTAAAGTCCATTTCAGCCTAGATGGCATGTGTTTGAAAAGGCGAGTTCCTGAGTTAATGTAGGGTGAGGGTGCAGGCTAGAAAGCTGCAAGTGAGATTCAACTTGTTATTAGAGGGCTGAAAATATATGGAGGGAAAATCTATCATCTTCATTTTCCACATGATTTCAAAGAAAAAAGAAACCACTTTGAGTTAAAGCTCTGAAAAAAAGATCACCGCTAATTCTGTAAGTTATGGATCTATAAATCAGTCAAATAATACAGAGCTGGCCACAAGGCAAATATATCTTCTAGCACCAGTAAGTATAAGGGACATTCTCTTATTCAAGAGTTGTTCATAATTCACTGTAATTGGTGGGAAAGTGAGGGTTGAGACAATTTAATTCATTCACAATTGGCAATGTTATTATTTCGGAGTTATACGAAAACCATCTGGTGTCAACAGAAACCATCACTATGGTCAAGCAACAGCTTGGTACAACTGGATGTTGTTTTAAAAGTCCTGGGACTGAAAGGTTGGTTGGTTCCAGCCCAGGCTTCACTTTTAATAAGAATTGTGTCACCCGAACGTGAAGGATCCACTTGTCTGATGTTAAGATATCTTGACCCTTTTTTGTGTGTGTTTTCCTATTGTTTTGAGAACTTGGCCCTTTGCAATCAGCGTGGTGCAGGTGTGTGGGACACTGGTGATCACTGGGCTGTGTGAAGGGACTCCTGAAACTCCAGGAGAAGAAAAAATCCTCCTGACTCGAGTAGCTTTTGATGGATGATGACTATCAGAAGAGGATTTTCAGCAGGGCTGGAAGGACGGTGGCACCTTGTTAACCACCGTGATAAGCAAACCCCAGAGTCTGCGCAGCCTCAAGCATTCCGTAAAGAAAAAAGCCAGAGCTTGTTTCTCGGTGCTTTGAACGTCCCTGTGGATGACTGTGTGATATTTCCTGGGAGTGTCTGCAGCTCTGCTCGCAAGATCACAAGTTTTTAAAAAACCCGTGTAGGCTCCTGGGTTTTTACACTCACCTGAGTCTTCACGAAGGTTCAGATCAAACCTCTGCAAAATCAAACCTTTCCCTGACCATCTACGGTGCCACGGAGGTTGGGGGGGGGGGCACTTCTCTTTATTTTTTTGACACTTTGTGGTTTAATCTCCAGCCAGAACAGGAACAAAAGTGAAAAAAAAATAATCCTTGCGCATGGGGTTTTTGTTGCAGCAGCTGAAGCAGGTGCCTGCGGGATCCCGTCCCTGGGAGCCTGTGGGGTCTGGGTTTTGCAGACTCAGGCAATTTGGGAGCACTGGGACACCCTTAGGGAGAAGTACGTGAACGTGGGAGTGTTCGTGTGAGCTCACACCCTCCTCCGGAGCCTTTTGAGTCCTGTCTGTCAGCAGCACTGACATCAAACGTGTGTCCCCACGTCAAAGCCCTGTCGAGGCTGCTCAGTTCCTACTAAGGAAAACAAGGGAAAACAGATTTTCGGTGCGTGTTGTTTATTTTATTTTATTTTAGTATTTGATTGATTTCTTTTCTTTTTCTTTTTTTTCTAGAAGCACGCCTGAGGGGGATGATTTGTTTTATCAGGAAATGAGAATAAATGTACTCAAGCAAGCTGGGGCAGTAGAGGCAGGTGCTGTCTCAGTGCTGTTGCTCTATGGCTGCGGGTACCTCAGTGCCCCAGGGCATGGTCTGAGGCTGCCGACAGAGCTGGGGCAAAGCTCCTGCTCCGGGGAGTTGTTCTACTCAACTATGCAGGGATGGAGGGATGTGTAAAGGGGCTATTGCTGCTAGAAAGTCAGGATTTTTAGACAAAATGAAGCAAAGTCTCCTCAAACTGAAATGCCCCAAATCATAGAATCATAGAATCACAGAATCATAGAATCATAGAATCATAGAATCATAGAATGGTTCTATCAATCAAGTTTTTAAAGTTGCTGTCTCTACACCTGCCTTTTTGGAGAAATAAGGCAGACTTGTTTGCTCTGTGGGTTTGAAACTTCTCGTGAATGGCTCACAGACTACCTAGAGCCCTCCCTGCCTTTAGGACTCTTCTTTGCTCATGGATGGTTTATGCATCGTTTCTGATTCCTGTAGACAAGAACGGTCATTAGTTCTGGTATAATCAGCTTCAGTGATACCCAAAACATGGTCACCCTATAGATTATAAGCTGAAAACTGAAACACAAGGTCATTACAGCAATTCCAACCCTTACTGAGTCGCAGGAGGAAACCCACAAATACCAGCTCTATCCCAGTTTTATTTTCCATGGGACTCAGATGTGCTCCTTCTCCATGTCCCCGTGTAGTGCTGCCTCATCACTACCGACTGTCCCTAACGATGTCACACGCGGCGTAAAAGTGCGTCTCCTCCGCCGCCCGTCACTCAAGATCCACTAACGCGGGCACACAAAAAGCCTCAAATTAGTCACAGAAAGCGAAACAGCCTTTCAGAAGAACTAAATTTGGTGTGAAGGAGTGAATCACAGCAGAGATAATATCCAGAGCAATTTTGGCTGAAAGAGCATGAATTACTGGCTGCCAGCACAGCCTGAAAGAGGGTGTTTGCTGTACGTTGCAGGGATGTAGAAGAAATATTTCCCCTGTGCACTTCGTGCCCGTGGTTTGCATTTGCTGAGTTGTTCACACGGAGCAAAACAAGTGCAAAGGCAGCCGTCAGCGTTAGGGACAGGATTGAACCTGAACTCGCCTCAAATTGGGGAATCTCAGACAGAAAGGGGCAGATTTAGGTTAGATATAAGAAAGAAATTTTTCACTCTGAGGTTGGTGAGGCAGTGGAGCAGGTTGCCCAGAGAAGTTGTGGCTGCCCCATCCCTGGAAGTGTTCAAGGCCAGGTTGGATGAGGCTTTGGGCAACCTGGTGTAGTGGAGGGTGTCCCTGCCCATGGCAGGGGGGTTGGAACTAGATGATCTTTAAGGTCCCTTCCAACCCAAACCATTCTATGATTCTATGATTCTAAAGCAGGTGTGGTGGCCTTAGGAGTCCAAAACAATGTGCAGAGAAGCAGTGAAGTTTCGTTGTCCCCTCTGCAGACCCCACTTCTCCATGTGTCTAAAGACACTTTACAAGGGCTTCATTCACAGGGGACGTTAGCCCTGGGATATTGCAATTCTCCTGACTTGCACATATGTTCTTTTTTTATAAGGATTTAGGAAAATGGGTCTTCAATCATTAGTGATAAAGTTGTAGAGTTTTTTTTTGTTTGTACATCCATAAACCCCTGACACTGGCACCAGGTATTAAACTTGCAGGAGAATCAACTTTTGGAATTGAATGGTGCATGAAATTCAAAAGATGTCTACTCTGTCTCAATTTAATTTTTTTTTTTTTCCATGGACTACAGTGATGAGGACCTTAGAAGAAGAGCTTGACTTCTTGCAGGTTTGGATAGAGGTTCTCCTAAAAGATTCAAGAGAAAGAAGGAAGTAGAAAGTAAAAGTCAAAACGAGCCAGGGAATGAGAGAGTTAAGGAAGCTGCAGCTTGAACCGCTCTCGAGGGAGACAGGAAAGCCGTAGAGATTTGGCACTAAGTGCAGATCCCAAAAATTAGATCATAGCACATAATTATCCTCCAAACTGGTCCTGGTGCCAAAATCTTAATATCTGGGATTGTTATAATTTGAAGTCGTGTAGGAAATCCAGAGTTCCATTCAATTGCATTCCCATGCCCAGCCGCTCCATGTCATTGCTCGTTCCACAATAAAACGTACCTGTCATTGTGTACGGAATGAGTAACGATTCCTGTGCCGAAAGGGAAGAAGGAGAAACACCAAGAACTCTCTCAGCCGCTGAAGTCAGCGGGAGCCAGCGGTGCTGGCAGGGGCTCAGCACCCGTGAGTCAGCCCCTGGGCTCCTTCGCCAGCAGTCGTCCTGCCACTGCCACCCCACGTCTTCCCACAGCCATGCAGGGAGCTGCCCGCCCGCTCGGCAGATGCAGCTAAAAAGCCCCCAAAAATGTCCCTGAGTTTTGTCCCAGCTACACTCGCTTGGGTTTAGTCAAAGCAAAATGCTTGGAAGAGAGTCCCACGTGGGGGCTGTGAGATGAAGTCATGGTCTGACAACCATCTCTGAAGACCTTGGACAAAGCACTGTTCTCAACTCTATCTCAAAAGCTACAGAAATACCTAGTGCCTGCTCATTTCGGGTTGTGATTTCCGTGGAGGGAGTTATATGGGTGCAAACACGGAGGTTTGAGCCTGTACAATGGGCTGACACGGGCTGTCCTTCCCAACGGGGTTGGTGGCAGGTGCTCAAGCGGTTTGGGGTTTTGGTGTGATGAACATAAGATGGCTACACAGAGGTTTGTTTCCCCTCCAGGTCCAGGCTTTTCCTGCGGCTTCCCATAAAACACCGAGCTAGCACAGCTTTCCACCCTCAAGATCTGGAGCTGCAGCATCCCAGGGGATCAAACTCCTATTTATTTGCACAATAGGTTCCGATAAATGCAGCACAAACCCTGCCCGTTCCATCCCGCTTTCCTGCTCTGAGTTTGGCATTTGGGCATTACCAACATGCAATCCCATCCCATCTCCCACACATCATCCCACTGTTCTGGTCCACAGCTGCCCACAGCGGGAGTCCTGCCCCTGTCCTCCCCTGGTCCCCTGGTTCAGTGCTTGAGCCCATCCAGTGGAGCGCAGTTGGTACAGGACGTCTTCAGAAAACAGCAATGTGTGTGCAAATCTGCTAGAAACCTTATAAGCCCAGTTTGCATCTTTCCTTCAGACATTCACCCTGCTTTTCTAAAATTCCAATCCTTGAGCAGGGCTGAATTAAATACGCTCGTTCCTAAAAAAGATCATTGCACAAAATCCCTCAAACTCACAGGAACTCAACCAGCAGTGAGCATGGGCAGTCCCTGCCGTGCACCCCAATGCCCAAGGCCAAAAAAGACTTTTTAGGCGCAAAAACCATGTGCAGGACAAAGTTCATTGCTCCCATGGTGGCACATGGAGCAAGCGCCATCCTTTCCTCTGTGCTCTTGGGCAGCCTGGCATGCAACCACCGCAAATACGCTGAACATCTCGGAAGAGTGATAGCACAAAAGCAAGTTTTATGTGGCACTGAGCTGGAGATTCAAAACCTTCTGCCAGCAGAGATGCTGATGTCGATGCAGCTACCTGAGAGGCCACCTGCTACCAGGGACCAGGGGCTCAGCTGAGAACAAGCATCTAAAACCTCGGATGCCTCCAGTAAGGGCGACGCAGCAGTGCCGCTGAGCGCGTGGTCATTAAGGGCAGGACATGCCTTGGGATTCAGGAGTTCTTTTTGGGTTTTTTTTAGCTTCCTGTTTATAGGTTGACCGTATTTCCTCCGCGTTTGAACTTCTTCGTCATGCCATTTCTCCGCTGCTCCTGACACTGAGTGAGAATTAATAAGCTTCCTCTGAGCAAATATCTTTATTTAAACAAGCTGCTGCCTTGCCCCGCAGCCAGAAACCTGCCAGTAAAGGCCATTTTGCAGAAGGCAGGACGTGGGTAAAGACCCTTCCCAGCAGCATGGCCGAAGGCCGGGGGGCTCTCCCGCTGCACCGGTGCAAAGCCGCTGTGCTGAACAAGTATTTGGAGAGTTTGTCTTTTTTTCCACAAGCGAGCAAGAGAAGGAGGCTGAGCATGACGGAGAATCTGGCTCCGGTTTCTGGTACTGCACACTCGACCTCAGACCTGCTGATTTTTTCCAAAAACCTGACCTGCCCGGCTCGCTTCCCCCTCCCAGACTTGTTGTGAGCAGCGGAACGAGGAGGTAGCAGCTGTGTTTTCCGCTTTTCCTGCGTTTAATTATGCCGCAGCGACCTCCAAACAAGACAGTTTTTGATCAGACCCGAACTGTTTATTTTGCTGCTCAAAGACTGAGCCCGCTGCCTGCGGAATGCATGGCATCTCACATATTTCTTTCTCTACTCACTCTCAAGTGACTCAATATTCCAACAGATACTGCCACAAAAGCGGGAAGTCAGATGGTTGGCAAGCTAATTAATCAATCGGTTTACTCTATTAGCAACCTTAAAGGAATTCTGATGCGGACCCAATGCTTAAATCTGCTGCGACATCTGCAGCCAATCGTACTTCCATTACCCCATTAACAAATTACATGTGTGCTGAGCAAGATAGCCTGTGGTTGGAGCCTACAGGGAGCTCCTGGCAGGTTCTTCAAGTACCACCGTCACTTGTATAAGCAGAGCACAAAAGAGCAAGGACTTCTGCAGTGGAAAACGTTTATTCCATCCTTGTGGCACCTGTCCCTTGGACAAGTGGTTTGAGGCAGGGCAGATTAGCTCAGGAGATTGGAGAGGCTTTGCAGCACCGAGATGGAGTGATAAAAGAAGTTTGAATAGATCTAGAGCCTTTATAAAGTTCTTCTATTGTAAGGGCTGGCAGGCCTGCATGCCCCTGACTGGAGGAGTGGTTCGGGTGCTGTGCTGCTCCCTCGGGAAAGGTAAGCAATTTGCAGGGAGTTGGAGCAGTTTAGGGCAGTTTGGGAAGAAGGAGAAGCTTGCTTTGCTCTGCTGTCTGCTCAGAGCATTGTCCTGTCCTGTACAGCAAGACACCAGCCCCTGGCATGGCCAGGAGATGTTTCTCCCAGGGAGAGCTTTCTGCTGAGCATGGATGAAAGAACCCCTTTTTTGGGTACATTTTGGTTAAAGCCCAGCACTGACACAGTGCTCGGGGTCCTGGTGTCTCCGTGATCTCCTGCAGCAGCGATAATTGCATTGCTTTAAAGCCACGCTGGCACACAGACATGGGGAGCGTGTCCCTGCAGCCACTGGTGACCCTGCCCCGTGTCACAGGGCAGGTTGTGGCCCCGCTATTGCACCCCACAATATCCTACAGATGTACAGAGCCTCAGAGTGAGGAGGTAACTTCATAGCTGCTGTTTCAATGGCTGGGATCTAAATGCTTTCCTCTCGAAAAGCCTCCCTGCTACGTACCACGCAAACGAACACGCACTTTGTTTTCCTCCATTTGTTTCCAAGAACTGCTCCTGTCAACCGGAGAGCTGAGTGGTGCTTCAGCTGATCTTTGCCAAGTGGCTTCAAACCCCGGAGTGGCTCAAGCCTGTTTTGTGCTTGTCCTTCCTCGATGCTTACAGCACCATCGGGGCGGCGAGTGTTTTGCAAACAGCTTTGAAGGCAGATCTGGTGCCACAAAAGACTCTGAGAGCTGCAGAGGA
This sequence comes from Tauraco erythrolophus, assembly GCF_009769465.1. Taxonomy (NCBI): domain Eukaryota; kingdom Metazoa; phylum Chordata; class Aves; order Musophagiformes; family Musophagidae; genus Tauraco; species Tauraco erythrolophus. The sequence continues at coordinate 2,630,498 of NC_141484.1, forward strand.
CAACTGGGGCTCACCGAACATCGTGTACCGTTCTACCGGGCATCGGTCTCCCACTTTTGTCTTTTGCTGGGCTTTGTCTTTAAGCCTATTGTTTCCCCGCTACAAGTTGTTTATAACTTTTACTGCTGATGGGGAAAGCAGGTTGCCAGCGTCAGTGGGAGATGGGCAGCTTGGGGCCAGCTTGTTCCCGTTCGCCCTTTACAAATCATCCACGTCAGCATCCTCCAGCCGTATCAGCGGCGGGGTGTTTCCTCTCCGCTTGCCCATCGCCCTCACCGCTGCTGGGAATGGGGCTCCTGCCTCGTTTTTGGGGTGAGCCAGAGCTGTGCTTCTCCTGCGAAGAAGTCGTGGAGAGCCTCTTTACAGAAAGGAGTCTCTTTAAAGCAAGCAAAAATAAAATCCATCCAATTGTGAGTTGATGTTTTCCTTCCCCCACGATTATTTGCCACCTGATGACCCCAAGGCAGAGGCACTGATGAGGTTTATTTGTTGCTACGTGGCACTTCACACCAGTGCGGCCAGTAGCTTAGTGAACCCCACTGGTCAGCGCAGGCTCACCGTGGGTCTCATTAGCGTGTCGCTTCCTCCTGCGGCAACTCGAGGCACTAATTGATCTGACGGATTTATCCCATCGATTCACGTGGGTCCGGGGCAGGGAGAGCTGGGTCAGGCTTTGGCACAGACCTGTCCGTGGCACCAGTACAGCCGCACTGGTACAGATGGGGGCCGGCTCTGCCCAGGGATGTGCTGACACCTGAGCTTGGGCAGCACAGAGGAGATGAAGCTTTTTTGGAGGTGAACGCACACAGGATTATGGGTTTCTCAGTGGCCTGTGCTGCTCTCTCCAGTGCATCCCTTCGTATCCTTCAAATGCTTCTTGGCACCGTTATCCAGGCTGCAGCTTCCAGCCCGGGGCAGCTGGAGGGAATCGCAGCGAATAGCGACGTGCATCCCTGGCAAAAGGAAGAGTCAATCCAGTGCTGACATCCTTGCTCCCATAAAACGTCTCTGTTTGCTGCAGACAGCTAGTGAGCTGCCTTCAGTGGCAGTGAATGAATGGCTTTTGATTTGCTGTGTGTGCCCACGAGCTTGGTTAGATAAGCATCTATGTTTTTTTGGTTATATTCTTCATAGATATGATAAAACTTTAAGCCAGGCTCAGTGGAACTGCTCCTTCTAGGACACAGGTGGTCTGAGGTTTGCTTTTTTAATCCATTAAAGTAAAACTATGTTATTTGGGTACCTGTGAGCTCAGTGCCACAGGACAGGATGCTGCCAGGCTGCATCTGCTAGTGCCTTCACTGGCCCCAGCCTCAGTGAGATGTAATGCAGCATGTTAGAATTCAGCATCCAAAAAGCTTAATTCCTGTGCCTGTGCCACTAACAGGCCATGAGGATTCTCTAGGAGAAACAGAAACAAAAGCCAAGAAATGGAAAAAAAGTCAAAAGAACGGGCACTAAACTGGAGCAAAGCTTGGTTTGTTTCCCCGGTGAGTCCGAGGATCTTGGTGCAAGGAGCTCCTGCTAAGCACCAGCGAGCAGGTCTGGTAGGAGTTCCTTTTTCTGCTAGGGGTGATATGAAAAAAATGATTTCTGACTCTGCCAAGGACAGGACAGGAATCCTCTTACGAGGATTAAACTTTCAGGAAAAAAAGAAAATGTTCTTTTCTAAGAAAAGCTGTGTGCTTTGCTCATAGTGCGGGTGATTAGACACAAAACGTTGGGCAGCCAATTCCTCTGTCAACACAAGAAGCAGATAGAGGCAAATTTGGTGAATTTGCTGTGATTTGGATTAGATCTTTCATATGTAGCTCCAGAAGTTACATTTTCCTGATAGGATTATCAGTTTAGCCCTTTATTCTCCCACTGTACAATCTTTCCAAAACTGCTCAGCTCCTGATCCTGTGCATTACTTACTTGGTCAGCACAGAACATACTTTTGACTAGAGGCCAGTGACTTTTCCCATTGACATGGAGGAAATTTGGACTTCGCCTCGATTCCAGAATCTTTTTTCATTTGTCCGCTTTATTGCGTTATGGAGATTTGATCCTCCTCTGGAGTCAGTTGGGCGGCTTCCAAGGGATGCAGTTGGATTCCTCACTTCTTTGTTTCTCCTTCCAAGATGGAATGGACTTTTATGGAGAGTATAAAATCAAACAACAAGCTATCACTTGCATTTGCCTCACCATTCTTCCTGTGCGTTGGTGGAAGTGCTCTCTGAGGGGTTGGAAGCCTGTTGTAGTATGTGTGGGATGGTAAAATGATGGTCAAAGAAGGACTTATGAGAGGGAGATGTAATGCTGTGAGGAGGGGACACGCCTGCTCCAAATGCCCTGAAAAGCAAGGGACAAAGCTCAGCAGAGCATCGTGGTACTTGTGTCACCTGTCCCACCCCTCTCCCTGAAGTGGCACCAGCAGCGTGTATCTCAAGGTGACAGACGTCCCTGTCAAGACACCGTGTGTGACAATGACATCTCTCCTGGAGGAGGAGGAGGGTGTGCTGCCAGCATCCCCAGCTGTGGCTCGTGGAGGAGGACAGTGCTGCTGTGACAAACAATGGCTGCTCCGAGCGTGGCACTGAAGCTGTTTCATGCAAATGGCATTCTGCTCTAATTTAAGCTAAGGAGTTTATCAACAGCGCTTCCACATCTCCTCCAAAGACGGGTAAAGTCATAACAGATGCCAGGGGATGGAATATGCATGAGACACACAGTGGGTGTGATTGGGAAGGTGTCTGCATGGCCGAGGTGCTGGAGGAAGAGGATGTGTGCTCTCTGCAAACACAAGTGGGCGCTGGGGGGGTTCGCTCTGCCATGCCTGGCTCCATCCACTGCGGTCTGAGTCACCAGGCTGGCACTTGGGAGCAGAACTCCAATCTTTAGAAGCACAAATCGCATCTGGAAAAAAAGGAAGCTGCTTTTTAAGGAATCGGGTCTGAGATGAGGCATTGCTGCCTTGCCAAGGGATGTGTTCTTAGTTCATAAATGGCTCAAGGAAAGTACACCTTGTTATATACCTGGCCTGTTGGTACAAAGCTTTCCCTGTAGTGAAGCCAGGGCTAGATGCAAGCCAAGCAAAGCTGTATAACACGCAGTGTATCTCAGAGGTAAGAGGAAGTGCCAAGCAGAAAACTCGTCTGAGAAAACCAAAGTCCATCACGCACATAATGGGCAAGTCAATACAGTGCTGAAAGTCAAAGCTTCCTCGTAATCTCTCTGCCATAATTCCCTGAACTCCCATCCCTTTCGCGGCGGTTGGCGTCACGCAGACACCGATCACTCACCAGGAAGAGCTGAGCAGTTGCTGAAGATACACAAACGATGACAGCAGATCCCCAGAATGCCTTTGATCCCTGGTCTGTGTTTAGCTTAGAGTTCATTTCTTGGCTCAGCAGTACTCAAGTGGCATCACTCATGCTGGTGGCTCGCAAAGTAGCTGTGGTCAAGCAGCCTGTCCCAACGGCGTTTGCAAAATAAACGAGCAACTGTGCTGAAAACGTTTCCTGCTTCAGCTCTGTGCTCCCAAACCAGCAAAGTTACTGACTGGGAGTAATTCGGAGGAGCTCTACTAGCAAGTGCATAATCAATGCAAATGCACAACTCCTCTAGACTTGATTGCAGGGGAGCATCTGTTTACATCTCCGTGCCCAAAGGGCACCCTCATCTCTGGGGAAGCTTGCAGTCTGCAAAGACAGTATGTAACTGAGTGAAGTTCTGCAAAGAATATACCGTCGTTCACCAGTTTCGTGCAGTTGCATCTATTCAGCCACTAGCCAGAACCACCCTATTAAAACCTCAACTGTGGGTGTAAGTATCTCTAAGAGCCTTCGTTGAACTCCCTATCACAATCTCTACAGCAATCACTTTGATTGCTCTCAGTTTAGCAATTATGGCTGAGTGACACATTTTCAGCTTTGGAAAATTACATGCCTAGCCCAGTTCCCTATGCATAAGTCTCTCATATACATATATATATATATACACACACAGATTTACCAGCTTTCGTGTGCTAAATGGTTTCTAAACTCCCGCCTGTCAAGAAGCTGGCTTGATCTTCGAGCAGGATTCCTGTCTGATGGCTGCATGATGTGTGCCAACAGCTCCCTCTGGGTTTTTTGTCTAAGATTTACTTCAGTTGCAGGAAAATCAAGGAGCGTCTTTGTTCCCAGAAGTATTTTTGGCAACCGACTGTACAGAGCATGACCCATCCTCACAGTCTGCTTGCACAGTCTCTAGACAGCAGCTCCTCGGGGCCAGCACAACCTGGGGTGATGAGACAAGCTCTGTAATGGAAACGATTGTGCCTCTGTGTCTGGGAAGTCAGCAAGTGTCATTCTTTGTAAAACAGAGTCTATTTCGGAAAGAGCATCTCTAGCAGAGATGGGCTGTAGCTTTCCAGGGCACCATGGAGACATCCAGTTGCATAACCCTGATGGGGCGCTGGAAGACGGTCTGCTGGAAAGGGCCACAAATTCCACCTCTCCTGCTAAACACAAAGCATCAATGACCTCAGTCCTTGGCCGTCCCATCCAGTTCCAAGAGAAAACGTTAGAGGGAATAACATCTCAGGAACCCCTCCCCTAAGTTATGAACTAATGCAGCTAATTTTGCAGCTACTAAAATACACCAAAGTTCAAAACAATAACTTTGCAAGTTGACTGACTGGTGGATGGGAGCCAAAAGCAGGAGACACATGGATTTACACCGAGGTGAGCGGTAGGCAGAGGAGGAGCTGGAGTCCCTGAGCCCGGATTTGAAGGCAACAGATTTATGCTGAATTTCACCAACTGAGAGTCTGGTGCTGTGTTTTGCAGCCACCGCTGTGGATCTCATCAGGTCTCAGATAAGAAGCAGGCTGCTTGGTTTCTCCGTTCACCGAAACTGGAAAGAAAGTGCTGGCCATTTTGGAAAAATTCTGCGGAACTTGGTAGAAATGGGACTGAGCGTGCCATGGAAATTTATTTAATAGAGTCCTATGCAGAAATTACTGTAAATACTTGTAGAATTTAATAAGTGCTTTTATGCTTCCTGTTGGGTTATTTTTAACACTCTTGTAGAATTCCATAGTGGGATACGATTATGCATTAAATTTTAATAGTTGTTTAAAAAAATAAGCTGCTGAATACTATCATTTTCTGTTGGGTTATACAGGATGCCTCCATTAGGAGTGTTTTTCTGCTTCCAAACAAAGCCTGAACAGATTTGAAGACTGTACGTGAGCAAAATAATCCCAGCTCGGGGAAGATATTAATGAAACCCAGACTGAAAAAATGTGCAGGAAGCTGCTGTAGCGTTTGTATTTTCAATTTCGGTCCACACAGGTGAATTCAAGATCAAACTAAGGTTCACCACATCCTAATTGCATTTGGGGGCACTGTCAAAACCCTGAACTTTGAGATTTTCCTTAAGGAAATCTCCTTGATTCATATCTTCTTTTGTGAACACGGAAAAGTTTTCCTGCAATTTGAAGAGATTGTATACATTTCATGCCTTTTCTAATCTAACCCCACGTGGTACAGATCAAAAACCTTCATGAAGTTCAGTGCATGAAGGTCAATAATCTTGTGTCCTCTACAAATTACCCTCCAGGAAGACATCTGAGTCTTCTGTGAAGATGTCCATTGCCTTCTATCATTATGTGTGCTCCTCTGGTTGTATGATTAATCACTATGATTTCTGTAAGACTAGCATGATCCTGTGTCATTAGCTGTTTTTGGCCACCACACATTCATTCCTCAGACATCATCAGAACATCTTTGGTTTTTAAGACCATAGTAGATTTTCACAAATCATGCCCAATTTTTACCGGAGTACTTGGGAATGATGGTTGAATTGAAGTCCCATTGGGCAGGGGGTGAATTGTTCTCTGCAAGCTCATAAGCTGAGTATGCCAAGATGAAGAAAGATTGAGGAGGATGTGGTCAGCTCCAAATATCATGTGAGTGTTCATGTGGCTAACTTTTTTGGCAGGACTTTGGAAGGGGAAAATTTGCTAATGAAATAAAAAATAAAGAGAGGATCACCAGATGAGGGTGCCACCACGCTGTCCTCAAGCCTTGACACATCAGGAGTTGAAAGTCTCCCCTGTGGGGGCTTTTCCCGTTCTGGTGGCTGAACTTCAGAGCTGACTCATTCCAGCTGTATCTCTTGGTTGTGCTCACCTGACATGGCCAGGTTGGCGCCACAGAGGGCTCAGCAGTAGGACAGTGGCCATGTCTTGAACACAGAGGGCTGTACAAGCACTTCTGGCTTCAGGCAAAAAGGAAAGGACATCACCTGAGAGATGGGCAAGTGCAGGGATCTGTGTCCAAGGTTTTGCAGCAGTTGACTTTTACACTGAGCTGCTCCAATGCCATGGGCCATGCAAATGTCTGCAAGAGGCAGACACGTTTTCCACTGTGGATTCTGTCTCCACTAATTTCTCATGCAGGCAGTATTCGTTCTGACTCCATTTACTTATCTAAATACATTGTGTGCTTACTAATACAGACAGCCTGTTCTCTTTTTTCTAGCTTGAGAAGGAAAGTCTCATGAAATATGTTGCCAGTCTAAATTATTCCATGACTTGCCCACGTTTCAAAGTAACTGGAGGAATATCAACAGACATAATGGCAATTCTTTTCCAATCTCATGTCCTTCAGTAAGTCTTTAACCCACTTATCAGCCACTTGTTATTACAAAAATAATCAGAAGAAAATACACCAGTGATGAATCAACACTACCGTACTTTTTTTTTTCTTTTTTTCTTTGTTTTTTTTGTACTCATGTAACTCTCTTGGTTTCTGTTGGACATACACCAGCTTGAAACTGTAGAAACACAGCTGGCTAAATCCATCACGTCTTATTACAGGTTATCAATTCTCCCGTGCAATAAACACATTTGACAATTAGCAGTGAATTGATGAGTGACTCAGTTTGGGCTTTGCCGTTTTGAGGAGACTGTTTCTTTGCTGTGCTTAACAGGAAAGTTCACAATACGAGCTTAATTTGTAGAAAATGCAAAAAGCTGGTAAAGCCATTAGCATTTCTTATAACCAGAATGACAAATGGTCTTTACATTCATCTCAAATCACTTCTTTAAAGTGATTTAAATTTAAAAAGAATTTTCCTCGAAAGGATATTGCTGCCCAAATGGGGACATGCTTCCACAGGGCTTTCTCACCTTCTATGGGATAGATAGACGTAGGGGACTGTCAGGCTTGTCTTCCCAGGCTTGATAAAGCCATCAGTCTGATTTGCTTTGATGAATCTCCTGCTTCTACAAAAAAAAAAAATATAAAATTTTAAAAATTGCAAACTCTGCATAGACAGAAGACAAAACCACACTGTGACTCACACCATACAGTAAATCTTTTAGGAGTAATATTGCAGTAATTGAGATTTAACTTGTTCAGTTCCATATCTTACTGCAATTAAACTGGGATATTTGACCAGCTGGCTTTTTTCTATCTCAGCTCTTTATTTAGGGGAAAAAACCTGCCAATGCCAACCATCGTTACGAAGCTCTATAAAAGTCTTAAAATAAGGACTGAAAGAGATTTTTGAGGAGGAACCTGTTCCTTCCCTCTCTCCTAAGGCGAGACCTCACCTCTCCACTCCCTGGGAAGCAGCGTGCCCAAGTGCCCAGTCTGTACCAGCTCACTGCAGCGTTTCTCCCATTTGGCTTTATAGAGAGATGCACCAGCCTTGCTGTCTAAAACGGACCTTCATCAGGCAAAACACAGCCTGCTTGCAGTGCAGTCTCAGAACACCAGCCGGTCAGCTTTGGTCTCTTCAATGTGCAAATAAATGAGGCTGATGAGAGAAAGAAATCTCTGTCTTTTTCATTTGCCAAGCACTTTAATGTGTTCTCGATCCCAAAATGATTCTCCTTTATTCATTGTAATCACTGTACTTTAGTTTTTGTTTGTGTGTTTTTTTGCTGGTTTGGGGATTTTCGTCGGTATTTTTTCTAATCAAGAGTTTCTTCTGCTTATGCAAGCTAAATATTTTCCTACCAGCAAACTTGTTCTAACTTTGCTTTACAAGTGCATTTTTTCCTCATTTTGTTTCCCTTTGCTCCTGGCTGGTGCAGGGATTTGCTCCAGCAGTGGAAACAAAGGGTGCAGGTGGTGCCCAGGAAAGTAAAGACCACATGGAGTAGCATTGGTCTAAGTAGCAGCATGAAAATGCCCCCACGCACGTCCATTAGTGAGCGAAAGAGTTTGGTTGGACAAATCCCAGTCCAAAAGCCAGGTGGATGGGGGTTGGGGTGGTTTTTTTGGGTGTTTGGTGTTTTTTTTTGCCTTTGGAAAGAAGAGCAGTTCAGGCATCACAGTGATTTGCTGATTGCTGTATAAACGAGGAAATATTTCAACAGAGTGAGGTGTCAAAATAGTAATGGTACACACCTCCCTGGTGGGCACGGGGGTCGTGTCTCATCACCAAGTACGAGCTGATGCTTTAGGATGTTGCTATTAGAGATGAGAAGAAGTCACTGCCTCTGCTAATCGATGCTATATGCGAAGCAACGTGCTGATTCTTCTTGAGACTTCAAGACGTGTTTCACACTCCAAGATGCTCAGCCCCGTGTTCCTCTAGTTAATGAGTTACTACTCACTAGGTGCAAACGTGTGCAAGTGTGGTCTGTGGTTCCTGCAAGGTGACTTTGTTCAGCACACAGTGAGACAGGCTTAAAGCAAGACACCTCGTTTTGCAGTTGCTGCAGATGTAGAAAACAAAACGAGGCACATATGGAGGTTTCCTACAGCTCGGCTGATGCACCGTAACTTGTTAAATCTCAGTAACTTGAAATCTCTTCCTGGCAATTGAAATATAGCTCTCCAGAATACAATGGCACTTCATAACACTTGGTGATGTTTTGTAAAAAAATAAGTCCAAATTATATCATACAGGAAGTACGTAGGATGTAACTAAGAGTAGTGGGTGAAAAGCAGAGGTTCCCAAATCAATCTGCGTTGGGAAAATCATCTGCAGGTTCCAATAACTGTGTCAGCTGAATCGCTTGGGCTGCTTTTGTGTGCAGAATCGTGCAGGAAATCCCAACAAAGCCGAATTTCTCGTAAGACTTTTGGTGCATCAGCCTGTGGTCCGAGCCAGAAAGAAACCACAAAAACAATTGCTCTCCTTGCTATGCAGCTACTACAAGTCCCAGGTGGAACCTGAAAATGAAATGCGTGTGTGTGTGTGTCAAAATATTGCAGGACTTTCCAAAATCCTCTCTTTGGATGTAGTTACAGAAACAAGCACATGATGAGGGTCAGAAGGTCGTTTTCTGTATTGTACATTGTTCTCTCATCAGCTTGGCTGGAATTGACCCAGTGACTTAATTTATTTAAGAATACTTTAAAAGGTTTCTTATATGTCTCAGATTTGAGCACCCAAGATCATGTATCACTTTGGAACATCTTTAAGCAAACTTTAGAGCTTTTACATACTTTACTGAACAATGGACCCATTTCTTCATTGTTGTTCTGAGATGGATATCTGCTGAAGCAGAAATGTATAAACAGGGAGAAAAATTGGCTCTGGAAGGTCTTTAAAACTAATTTATATTCAAGGCTTGGTTAAGGAGCTGGATTATCCTATTCTTACCTTTTAGAGGACCATAATAAGAAAGGCAGAAGACCGATAATGGTAATACAAGAGACACATGTAAATCAAGTCTAAACATCATTAGTGTCTTCTGAATGCTTGGTGGATATTCAGGGTTCGATCTTTATCATGGAGTTTTCTCAAAAACACACAGCCTTTCTCTCTTGGATGGTTTCTGCGTATACTTGAGGTCTTCCTCATCACTAAGGAGTGAAACCTCACCAACAGACCAGCTCACTCACAGGTTGTCTGTCCTAGGGGATGGCAGAGATGGCAGCATCAAAAACCTCTGTTCTCATGCCTGTGTTGTTCCCTCCACATTGTGGGGAAGCTGAGGGATACAGAGCGCCCAGCAAGATGTCCCAGTTTGGGTGCTGTATATAATCACCATGTTTTGCAATGTTGACATTCGCCTTGCTGAATCTTGGTGAGGACTTTGGCAAAGGAGCACAACACCTGGAAATGAATTTGGCAAACAAGTTACACTAGAGCAGAAGAGTTAATTTTCTTAAAAATCTCATGAAGAGAGGGATGTTATAATTTGTCCACTAGCACATCAGTTGGCTGGAGTTCCAGCTAGGAAGTGTTCTTGGTAGAAATCGAACATTTTTTTTATTTCCTAAAATTCTATTGGGAAATAATTTTCTCAGGTTTCTTCGGCAGTGTTCATTATCCTATATTCATCAGATTATGAAAGAGAGAGATGTCTTTAATTTCTTTTTTCTTTAGGGGTGAACTTCGTCCCTTTTGCAAAGTTTATGAACTACCCAAGTCCTTTTTAAATCCTACCCTGTAGTTTTAAGAAAATGTAATAGTTTTCATCTTGCAGCAGAATTTCTTGGAGAGCAGAAGAAAGCATTCTGAAACACCGGAGGAAAAATTAACGAGAGAAAAGAGCTCTTTAGATTTGTTAGGGAGATATAACTGAATGAAAAGTTGGGAAGGAGTATAAAAATTACATAGAGTAAAGAAAATTTCTTTATGCCAAGGATCTTGTCTTGTTTGTTGTCTTCCTCTGTAAAATATCCAGAAAACTGCTGGCACTACATGAAACTAGCAGTGAGACTGAGGCTGAAAGCACCAAGACTATGCTGAAGTTGAAGTCTTGTTAAATTAATTTTTTCCAGGGTTTGCAAGAGCTATTTCCCTTCCACCTGCTGACCAAACAGGATAGCAGTAAAATACTTCCTCTTAGTGACTCACAAATGTGTCGGAGGTGATGAGGCCCAATGGGAGTTTGATGATGTCTTAAATAGCGACTTGCTTTTCGTCTCTTGGCAAACGGTATTCTCCGGACTGGTAACGCTCGCTGCGTTTCCAGGCTATGGAAATGGGAACCAAGAAATGTCTGTTGTTGATTGTTTTGCTCTCAGAAGATTTCCGTCAGGCACTTACAGCTCAGTGTGATTCGAGACGTGCAAAAAAAGGGGGAAAATTTCAGAAGCATTTAGTGATGTGCTGCCTGTTAGAGGCTGAAATCTTGTCCACTGAAGCTAGTAGTCCCACATCTCTGCTAGGAACATGGTCTGTCCTCTGCTGCATGAAACAAGGTCTTTATTTGTTCAAAAATTATTTTGGGGGGGGGGGATTTTTCCATTTCAGGGTATTGGAAGACAAGAGGTCCACAGCCCTGGGAGCAGGATGGCTATTTCTCCTTACAGATCATAGAATCATAGAATCATAGAATGGTTAGGGCTGGAAGGGACCTTCAAAGGTCATCTAGTCCAACGCCCCTGCAACAAACAGGGATATCTCCAACTAGATCAGGTTGCTCAGGGCCTCGTCCAACCTGGCCTTGAATGTCTTCAGGGATGGAGCATCCACCACCTCTCTGGGCAACCTGTTCCAGTGTTCTACAACTCTCATGGTAAAAAATTTTTTCCTAATATCCAATCTGAATCTACTTCCCTCTATTTTAAAACCATTACCCCTTGTCCTATCACAACAGGCCCTCCTGAACAGCCTCTGGTCTGTTGAAAGGGAAAATCAAAGGTTTGTGTGGCCCAGCACAGCTCGTTCAACACTATCCTTGAGGTAGCTCTTTATCTACAGTAATTCCCATCGGAGAACACTGCTGCTCCAGCTGACAGCCAGAAAGCCAGGACGCAGTTTGCTCCAGTAAATCTCAACTGGAGTTTTTTCTGTTTTATTTCCCTGCCTTAGAGGCAAGGCAGCAACGGAAGATTAAAGTGAATTATTATATGCTATGGGTTTCGGAAACATCCTTTTGCTTCCTTCCTAGGTCATGCACAGCCCCGTGGTCTGCGACTGCGGGCTCTGCTCCTGCTCCCAGTCCGACAGCTTCCCATTCACATCGCGCCGAGCCGCTCCTCCAAGCCTCCGCCTGAACGTGTCTCCCAGTGCGTTTGTAAGGGGAAATGATTAATTCAAACCATCTATAGAAAGCAATTCTTCCTATTTAAAGATACTCCTGACAAAGCTGAATGGGGAAAAAAAAAAAAAAAAAAAATCGTTTCGGTGGTTTCAAATAAAATACGCTGCACTTTTTCCAAAAACTTTTTGGTGGTTTCCATGAAGGTTAAAGAGCACTTTCTGCAGGGGAATAGCTGCCATCTTGCTGCAAATAATTGTTTTTCAAAGCAAACGTATCCACTGTTTCTCCACTTGAAATAAAATCCTGTGCATCCAATGAAAATATTGTTTTCTAAATAATCTTTAGTCGGAGTGCTAAACTAAAGCATGAACTGAAGATCTAGTAAATTAAAGAAATGGAATATTTAGCTACACAACTATTAGCATTTTGATTTGCATTCAACTGATGATCTGAAAACAAGGTGACCACTGTGAATGGTCAGGCTCAAAATGCTTTGTTTTTGTTTTCTTTGGTTTCAGAAATGTATTCAGGACGGAGACATTTATCTGAAATGTCTTCCCTGCCCGCCACCCCTCCTGAAGATTTTAAACAAAAGTTAAAGAAGGAAAGAAATAGCATAAGCAAATTTCAAGGGACAAGATTAATTACGACACATCTGTAGGTTTTTTCCCATTCTGCTAATAATCTACCCTGAAATATTTCTGTGTTGTTTTCACTGTGCTGAAATGTGCCAGCAGACTCTTGCTGAAGTTATCTGAAGACATCTGAGCAGTTCTTAACTCACCGCTGGCCTTAAGTTAGCGGCTGTCTCAAGAGCCAAATGAAACCAGTCTTCTTCCAGCCTGGGCATATTTGTTAGCAAATTTTGATGTTGAGATGCTGGTTTTTCTTTTCCTGAGTCATCAGTTTGCCCATGCCATAACACTTGCAGGAGGGGGGAGTTTTCTGCAGGCGTCTGCCTGGGAGGGTTATTCAGGGCAAGGGCTCAAAATTCGTAGCAGGAGGTTTCAGAGTCGATGCCCTGACTTGAGGCACTTCCAAGTAACCACGATGTCTGGGACAAAGCCATGCCCACGGGCATGCGGAACAATCTCTCTCTGTAAACAAGTAGAAATGTTTTCAGTTTACATGTTTCCAGTTTACATAGCATGGGAGGCTTATGTAAGTGACAGGGGAAAAGAGAAAAATTTAATGAATTCATAACAGCCCAGCTAGGAACAGTATCCAAAGCTCAACCTGTCAGGATCTGGACTGGGGAGGATGCTCGTTGGGAGAGCTGACAAGTGAGACTGCGGAACTACAAAGATTTATTGTATACTGAAATAATTCCTACGCTTGCTGAGCAAAGTTGCTGCCCCAGAGTAACTGCTCTTAGAAATATTTTCCATCGTGAACTCCAAGTCCCTTTTCTTGCCCAGATTCCATCACAACAAACGGCCCAAGGATTTACATGCCTCTCGTTTACCTTGTGATGACTGCCTGATGTACAGGTTTTATGGAGACAAGAGTGAAGGAGTGCAGCCCTCTTTGGCCATCACGGCGGAGGGAAACTGAGGACCAGTCCATCCTCATCAGAGCAGAGATGCCTGGGTGGCGTCCTGGGAAACATGTTTCTTCAGCCCTTGGTTTGGTGGATCTGCTGTAAGTGTAGAGCAAGGACGTGTCTAGCCCAGGGCTGACAGTGACCAACCTCAAACTCGCTAGACTTTTTGAGACACAATAAGAGGCATTTTCAGAAAAGTTACATCACTTCCTCATAGTCAATACCAGATTTTAAACAGAGCAGGTTTCAGATAATGCTGGGAAGGTTGGAAATTCTCATTCTGTTTTCATATGCAGGTGCCCAAAACAAATGGAACAGATTGTTGTCTTCAGAAAAGACACTTTTGTGCTGTCAGGCAGTTCCTGATCTGCTGCTCAGCAGCTAGAACTGACTTACCCAAAAGCCATCTCTACCTTGTTGATGTGGATACTTGAAAGTGAAATTTGTATTATCTGACTTCGGGGTGTCTAAAAGTCAGATGGCTAATCCTGCACCATGCCCTGGCCTCCATTTATATTCCCTGAAATAAAACAGACACCTCCAAAATTTCTCACTGACCGACTGTAGGGAAGGGTGTGAGGTTGAGACAAACCTTCACCTTCTCATCAGCTGTAAAGGGATCACAGAAAACGGGCCTAGGCTGTGGTCTCAGTGGCCTATTTGCAGGATTTCAAGAATAAATCAGGAAAATTATATTGTCATAGCAATAGAAATCCCAAAATAATATCTCTGTACCACTGCCCATCCACATACCTCCTTCTGCTGACAAAGATGACATGGAAATGAGAAGAGGGACAAACAACAGAGGCTTCTGTGATAAATGGGGCTCAAAAAATTGCAAATCAAAAGGGAAAAGAAAGATGTGGCTGTATTAAAGATCACGGGATAAATGATCAACGAGTGTAACGAGCTGAGAATCGAGGCAGGTGGAAAGTTGGTGCGTTCAGGAGGGAGAAGGATGGTCCCTGCCTTGTGTGAGGCACTGGGACCAGCCAGGATCAGGCCCATGGAGCAGGTGCAGAGGAAGATGTGGGGCAATCAGGGCGGTGGAGAAGAAACCAAAATAGCTTTGTTTGGGCTAGGAAAAGGAGGAAAAGGCTAGGAAAAGGATTGCTTTCTAAAAATAGTCCAGGTAAAACCTCAGGGAAGGGAGACAGTTATTTAAGCTGAAGGACAATGTTGGCCCCGAATCAAACTGGTTGTGAGTAAATAGAGGGTGCAAACATGAAGAAGGATTCTGAGCATCACAGGAAAGATGTTCTGAAACGACTTTCCAGTCGCAACAGGAACCTGAGCACTTCTAAATCCGTCAGAGCAGGAAATTGATCTGGGTGCCAAGATATCTTCCAGATCTACATACACATTACTCATGCTTTATTTAATCTTTTTTTTTTTTTTTTTTCCAATGACAAATTTTACCCTGCCTTAGAAAATAGGACTGGACAAAATCTTGAGAGACTGTGTAACTGATAGCTTGACCGAAGGCAGGTTCATTCAGACTGATGGGAGCTGGGCTGGCCCTTTTGAACACCCACAAGTGACATCCTACAGCTTTCTGGTCCTCCACTACCCTTATTATTGCAACATTTTGATAATAAGTTGGGATTTTTTCCCATTATCTAGCCTTATCTCCCGCTCTACAGTTGAAGCCTGTCATTGGGCTGACAAGAGCTAATGGACCACTGCAAGAATGGTGGGATTTTTTGGCCTGGGAAAAAATGCCTTGAAATCTCTTTGAGAAAAACCTCAGTCAACAAAGACTATGGAAACAAAACAAAAACAGGATTGGTTTGAATATAGCCGTTTAGCAAACAGGGAAACTGAGGAAACTGGGTTCAATTATCCTTTCCTCTAATTAGTCTTTTTACATAGCTGTATACAGAGAAATTTGATAGTGATACAGGAAAAACCCGCATTCCCACAAAAACTTTGGTGCACTCTTTCCAGCAGCAGTGCATGAGGATAAATCAGGGTGGTCTCTCATTTTGAGATTAGCCTCATGCAATCTTTTGGCTTGGCTCTGAACCTAGTAAAAAAAAAAAAAGATTCTAGCCCAGTTTGCACAGAGTTGGATTCTCAGCGTTACAGAGTTTTATCAAACTGCTTTCTTTTTAACTCTTTATATCTGAGTTAAAATGTACAAGACAGGCACTAGCTTTTTAAGTAGTTAATACTGATCAAAGGGTTTTCCTTGCTGTGTAGAAGAGGTTTCTAACACTTGGCCCTAAAGCAAATAAGTGATTTTATAAAAATGAGTTCAATTCACACAGGAATTCTTATTGTGGAAGGAGAGATAAATAAATAAATTCCTTTTTTTTTTTCCCTTTCAGTTTCTAAAACAAACGGATTCACTCTACCTTAAACTTCTAATTTCATCAGGCTACTGTAATCTTGAGTCATTCGCCACTGAATTGACCAAAGTGCAGTAAAACAAGAAAATAGCCTTTCCACAGCTGAAAATGGGTCAACAGTCCATCTCAGCCCTTCAAATCAAGAAAAGGCAAGGCTCACAGCATGCTGAGGTGAGGAAGGGAGTAAGGTTTGGTCAGTAAAAGCAGGCTATGACCCCTTCTTACCTGATGACTGATAATAGCCCTCTGCTCCTAACTAGGAGGGTAAATATAATCTCTGCCAAGTCCATCATCATCCACCTCCCTTACGTATCATGCCTGAACCTTCATACCCCAATCACGCATCAGTGGGTGGTTATCAAGGGTTGATGAACAACCTTTTCTCTTCAGAGATTCTCTATTTAATAGAAGCTCCTGCTGTGTCTCAACAGTTGCTCTAAGAGCCCTGTCCATCTCCCACGTCCTAAAAAAAAGCCATTCGTGAAAGCAGGCAAGCACAAGAGCTGAGTAAACTTGGACACAACTCCCAGCCAAATTATGAGTGTGTTGCCAAACATGGAGAAAAGTGCATCTGATTCTTCTGTTAAGGCGTCCAAGGAGGGCCACAAAATTATAGTTCAAACTATAAACAGAATGAGTACATTTTGTTCATTTTCCTGTTCTCTTTATAATCGATGCAATATGAAGAGCTGCTATCAGTGGAGAGTTATACAATCAGATGGCAGCAATAAAAAGAACGTTAGTGAGTCTAGGATATCATAGGAGGTTGACTGGAGGAAGCAGTTATAAAACAAGACTGTTTATATCTGCTTAGACGAGAACATCAGATTCGTGACAAAGTCATTTTGATGTCTGTCTGCCCACTTAATACTCAACTAATGGACATCTGCATCCTGATTTACAGTGGTTGCCTGGAGAAGGATCAGAACCAGGGATTATATATGCCCAAACACGGCTCTTTGTGCACCTTGATTGAGATGTGTGCTCCATACAGTAACAGCACGTCCATATAGAGATGCGTTAATCTTATGTACACAATAAATGCATATACAGAATTTCATAATTCATGTCTGTTTTACTGTTTCCTCATTCTATTAGTCTCATAGAAGGTTTTAATTTTTGTTATTGTTATTTTAGCACAAATTGGACTACAGGATCACAGTCTTACAAATCTGTGGCGTGGGGAATAAAATACGTACAGGATGAGCATCTCCACCAGCTGTCAGCAGGGAGCCTTTACTGCCACATCTTTTGTTCTTTGGCATCTGAAAAGGTCCTCATTCTCAGATGGTCTTCAGACTTGTTTTCTTCTCTTACAGCCATCTCTCCTCTGATATCTGCCGAATGTGCTTGGAAAAACCCAGGGCCTATCAAAATGAGAGCTGTAAAGCTTTAAAAACAAACAGACATTTCACCTGTCTCTAATCAGCCCCATCTCATGGTTTGGCTTTGATTTCCCCAGTGCAGAAAAGAAACGTATAGGATTTTAATTTCCTTGGCTCCCAAGAGCAGCATGAATGAGACTGCAGCATTGCATTCGGCTTGTGTTATTAATGGGCTCCATGCTTGCAAATGTCTCATTCAATATATTTGCTCAAAGTGCTTCCAAAAAGGGGGGAAAAAAGAAGAAAGAAAACATCAGGTTTCTAGGTCTAATGTATGTGACCTGACAGCATGAATACATTAGATCTTCTACAGAAACATACAATTCCAGCGCCGTGCGTTGGATCTCCAGCCTTTTTATCTTCATCTGGACTCTAATCAACGTTCTAGCGTACCGCCTGGAAAAAAGCCATATTTTCCTGCCATTCTGGCTCATACTTTCTATCCATTTGAAAGGGTATGACATGCCTTCTTACAAAGTCACTGTAAGTTGGGAATGTTTCTGAGCTCTCTGTTCAAGCATCCTGAGCACCTTCCAATACAAGTGTTTGCTTTGTTGCCCAGTTGCTTAGCCCTGCTATGCCAGAGCCAAGATTCCCCCAGATCCTCTGCAGGCACAAGGCAGCATGGCTCTGCTGAAGGCCATATGCTCATGTTTCACTGCTGAGGATCTCATACATCATTTTCTAGTCATAAAGAAGGTACGGTCCAATAATCCTAAACTGAGACCTAGGAGATCTCAGTTGTCTTCTAAAACTTCAGGCAGGTCATGGCATTTTCCCACTTCGTGTCTGGTTTTCCCTTCCCATGCTCCGGCTTATCTGCAAGCCTTTAAGTTCTTAAAAGGAAGAGCTGGTTTATATTATGCATCTGGACAGTGTCTAACACAAGAGGGCCCCAGTTTGATTAGGGTCTCTTGTGACTACCGTAACACAAATACTGCTAATAAAATGCATTCGCATCCGAAAAAGGCAGTGATGCTTCTTTTCCAGTTAGCTCTTACCTTGGGAAAGCCTAGGGGAGGTGGATTTGTCAGCCAAGGGCAAGGTGGCCCAACTTGACCCATCCCAGCACGGACAACCCTTTGAGCTGCCCTTGCAGTGCTGCAGACCGAACTGAGCACGAGCCGCGCTCGTCCATGCGATGCCTTCCTGTGCCTGCAGCGCTTTGTGCATCCAAACCTGCCACATATTTGCCTTCCCAAAGCTTCTGTTAACAGCAATTAATCACTTTATAGCCAGTCTTTTACTATTATGAACACAGCAGATGTGTTTCCATTAATAGGTCCCCGAGTGAGCCTTATCCAGCATCTCTGAGACTTAATGAAGGAGATTATGTGGCCTAAATACAGTTTTCATTTTCAGCATCCTCCCATTTCTAGCTGCACTACCAAAGAAGCAAACAAAACGAAGCAGGAATCTTGTTACGGGCTCAGTTACAGTACATAGGATAAACTTACTGCCAAATAATAAAATGTGTCCACTAGTTTAATGTGATTAGTAATAGCTGAAACTTGCGTCGGCGTTTTTACAAGGATCTGAAACAAAACATTAAAAACAAGCACGTAGATGTCTTTATACTGTAGTGGTAATTCAAAGCTCTCTGCTTCCCCAGTTAACCTCAATATTTGAGCAATGAGAGGGCAGGCAGTCGGCTCCTCGGGGGAATGTCTGTCTCCAGAATATTGTTCCGTCTCGGGGAATTTTTCAAGCGTGCTGGTTGCCATTAAAAAGTCATCACTTCCAACAGTGGCTAAGACCTAGCAAGTCTTTGGGTGCTTATAAAACAGTGTCTAACTAATGACGGTAATCAGGAGGGTTACGGAGCGGTGGCACGGGAGGACTCTCCGCCCGAGCCAGCACAGCTGTGTCCTGGCAGAGCCACGCTCGGCCGTATCCGTGGCGGATGCAGCCACCTTAGGGCAGAATCAGGCCCCAGAGGGCAGAGCATTGAGCTCAGCCAGGGTGGGCATCTCTCTCCGGAGCCCTGGCTGTGCTGGCTGTTTGCAGGCATCTGGGTAAGGTGGGGATCGCTGCACGTGGACATGTCCCTGATGCACCACTCTGGTGCTGCTCTCCGCTTTCCTCAATCATTTTATTGCTCCCCAGAGCCATAAAATCTCTGCTCTGATGTGGAACTTCTGGCTTTTCTCTTCCCTGATAGGAAACAGCCACTGCAGGTGATGGGCACGGGACGTGGCTGCTCTTCCACAGCACGAGGCGTTTTGTGAAGAGGAGGTTTTCCAAAGTGTTTCCTTTGGAAGGTCTGACTCTGCACTCGCTTTTGCTCCCCTAAATTGTTTCTAGAATCAAATCCCTTCTACCCAAATGGCTTCCTCACCCTTTTTCTGCTCTGCATTGTCTGAGGTTTATTGAAATTTTGTCTTTAACTTACTTGGATGTTGAAAGCAGATAGTCAAGAGACTACATCTAGTCCTTATTCCCAGTGCAGTAAAGAGAGGAGGCAGTTCCTTGTATAATATAGATAGAAAAAATCCTGTTCATTTCGTATAAGTCCTCTGAGATTCCTAAGGAGCACCTCCACTGTATAAACATATCGTATAATTTTAAAATCCAGAAGGATCATCTAATAAATTCTACAGACCTGTCTTCCACTGGTCTGTGCAATAAAAGATATTAAAATATGTAGTGTCTGCGGTATGGAGCCACTGGAGAGGGAGTTCAGTCACTCAGGATGGAGTATTTAGCCATTAGACGGTGACAAACTGGCCTCATTCCCGTAGGCAAGGTGGGAGTGCAGTCACGTTTAAAATCACAGGGGGTTGTTCTACAGACCACATTAACTCATGAGCATGTTTTCAGTCCTGCATGAAATGCTTGAGGTATGGCAGAATGGAAAAATGATGAACTTTCTTTCTCACACACATCAAAACAACTTTACCATAAAAAAAAAAAAAAATATATAGATAACTAACAAATGATTGCCCTTAGCCGTGTCTCTTTAAAACAAAACAAAACAAAAAGTGTTGCATTTTTAATTAAAGCCCAATTAATTGGAATAAAGTGAGGAAATCACATCTGGGCCATTGGTGCTACACAGCTTCTAACCACAGCATGCATGAGGTTACGTCAAGGACTTGCTTGTCAACTTTGCTTTAACTCGCACAGGGGACTGGGTATGAAAGAAAGCCCAAGAGTTTTTACTTTCTGCAGTAAAAGCCAAACTAACATAAAATGAGATTAATGGCAACAGCAGTGACTGCTTTCATTTCCCAATGAACTTTCTCAATAGTACCAGTAATCAAGATCAGGTTGGTTTTTCTTTTTTTTTTTTTTTCTTTTTTCAGAAAAAAAAACAACTTTTCATCAGAGAAAAGAAAGAGAGATACTTAAAATACATAGACACATCTGTTCTCCCATATTAACAACATTACGTCTTTCTCCATGTGATGCATAATGAATCATCTCAGTGTGTTTTGCTTTATAGTTTTGTACAAATCCAATTCCGTTTGACTATTACTGTAATAATAATATTTTCCAATTCAACAGTATCTTTCATGTTGAGTTTCTCAGTGCAAGAAACTGTGACAAGAAGTGAAGTGTGTTGAACCCATTGAAACAGCTAGAAAAAGGGAGGTACAGCTGTAATTACCAGAATAAGAATTTGTCTTATAATAGGAAGAAGATAATGGTCCACATAATCTGTTTTTTTTTTAATGCAGACATATAATTTTCACTCCATTTTGGTTAAACGAGCAAGTATTGTCCTCTTCATTTTTAATGCTTGGAAAAGCAAAGCTTATAGCATCTTACAAATGCTTTTGTCTTTTTTTTTCCTTCTTAAGAAGAATTAAATAACGTCCATCGTGCATGCCGAGCAGCTGAGACTTCACATCCAAGCCATTGCTGGCCCTGTAGGGTGAGCACAGGGAAGAGGTCCTGCAGCCCATCCCTCTTCTGCGCAGATGGTGCTGAGGCTTCAACAGAGCAGAGCAATGAACATCCAGCATCCTGCATCCTGGTCCCAGCTCCGCTGCTAATTAGGTGCCCTTGAGAAACGTTTGCCTTCATGGTCTTCACTCAGTACAACTATGGATTTTTCTGATGCTCCTCATGGACCGATATTATATTCAGTTTTCTTTTTCCTTCCCCATGGCCTCTTGGGAAAGGTAATTTGAGCTAACTTTTTTCCAATGAATTAGTTAAACTGCAGCAAACTTCAGTTCAGACACTCTGGATTAGTGGGAATTATTGCTCCTAAGTAGGTACCAAAGCCATATCTACATGCTTCCAGTCAGTGGAAAACTTGGACACTCACATTGGTTTTATAGGAACTATTAATCTGATTTGGCAGCAGTAATTAACAGTTCCTAGAAAGATATAGATCCTGATTCATTTGACCATGTGTCTTAAATGCTGCATGAGGACAAAAGTCTTGTTTGTGTTTGCTATCAACATCCAACAGGAGGGAAGGAATGTTTTCTGCAGCAAGGAATGATAATGGCAGCTTTTATTTAAAAAAAAAAAAAAAAAAGAAGAAGAAAAAAAATAAAAGAAAGAGCAAGAATCCTTGATCCAATTAAGTCTTAGTCATGTAAATAGTTGGGAGTTTCCAGAAAGTAATGTCTTTATAGCAAGATGCCAATGTAGTGTATAATTAAAATGTAAAAAATGTAGGAAAGTCGCCAAGCCTTTGATTATAAACAAGATTTTCCTAACCCACCCATGACTTGGCATTTTGATCCTGAAATTTATCAACAGGAAAAGGTGATGATTTCTTTTTTTTGGACTAGAATGGAAAATAAGTTAGTTTGTAGAGAAATAAATCTTGTTCACAAACTTTATTTGCTCATTACAAAGGCTTTTAGTATTTGATCACACTTTAAACGAGAAGGATTTTCTGGAAAGGGTTTTTGTTTTGTTTGATCGGTTGCTTTATATAATAACTGCTTTCTCTTTGCTTTATATAATAACTGCTTTCTATTGTATAATATGAAGAGCAATGCAAAGCAATCAGCTTTTACATAACAACAATTTAATTACAATAATTGAATTCAGTTTTACTGTGCTGTACCAAAATGATAACAACACTAAGCCTAACATTGGCAGCAAACATCAGTGTTTAGCACAGAGGAATCCCAAAATACCATTGAACACTTTCTCCAGTTTCTCAACCAGCACTCCTAAGCAACTTCATTAACAAGCCCTGGACAGTTTTGTTATTAGTTATACCCTCCTCTGATTTGGAAATCAGACAGAGCCATTGACTTAAGGTGATTGAATGGATCATCAGTTGTATGTTACTATAGAGATGCAAAATCATCAGGCAAGGTGAAACAGTGGGAATCTTCTAATGTCCCACCTAAAGCCTCTAAGTCCAGGAAAAGTTTTTCCAAGAACTTCAAGCACTGAATGAGGGTGAATTTTAAAATGCAATATTGTCTTTTACTTTATTACACTTACCCTTGCACGAAAGTAGTCATTAAACGGAATATTGTAAGCAATAAATCTTCTTACACAAAATAGAGTGAACAGAAAAGAAAGGCTTTTTAAACTCTAACTTTTGCTTCTTTAAAAGTTCCTTCTGGTATGGTCAAGTCTTATGGAATTGGCAGAAAGCTAAATCCGCCTCTGATAGGTCTTTTCCACCTGAGCTCTTCAGTGGCCATTTCATCACAGACCTCAAGCAGCATAAATGCCCTCTGCCAACGTTTGGTACCCAGCTCTGCTGGTGAAAGAACCAATCTATGCTAACATCTGTCTGGAGCTAAGCAGCTTTGTCACTTGTGAGATTAACTCTCCAAATGATGTACTACTGGTGCCCCAGTTGCATGCTACCATGAGAAGGAATGAAAAATAATTGGACACAAGTCCTGCCCACCTCACTGGATAGTAGAAAGGTTCATCTCCCCCAGAATGCCACAAATTTTACCTTCACTTATGCTTCAAAGCAGGAGTCTTCAAATATCTGCAGTCTCCAGGGTAGGATCTCAATTTGTTGTTCTGTTGAACATTTGTTTTACCTTGTGGCACTGTGTGAAGTCCAGGCTTTCTATTTTAAACCATAAATAGGTAAGATCAGTAACACATCCCACGGCACGTATCCTCCCTGATTAGTCATTAGGAAGCAGTTGGGTCTACGGATTTTTGCATGCAGGTGTCTTTGACAGAAGGCACGGTCCTCCCTGTCTTCTTATGGAGGAGTCACTGTGATCACAAAGCTTGAACTTTGGCGAAGCACAAGCTGTGTGATTTCATCAGAATTTGTTTGTAGTCAGGCAGCTGAAAAGTAACATTATGCTTAGAAAAGGCAAGCAAAAACTAAGTCACGAGTCATATATTGTTCAGCTAAACTTGTCAAAATGTGTTTGTGTGTTTTAATAAAGCACCAAGCGTGTTCGCGATTTTTATTACAGGCTGTAGCGTTCGGCAGCCTGTGATACAACAGTTCAGACTGTTGGCAGCAACGATCCAGTTTCCATTTCTTTGAGTGCAAGATTCAGGGTGTGGAAACTTTCTACTTCCTTGGAAACTCTTCTGAAAACGGGTTTTCACTCAATTCAGCCTCTAAGTGTTTAAGAGGTGACTGAAATTCTGAAAGTGGACTGACTGTTTTAGTGCCATTGGCAACCTTGGGAAGTTTCTCACTATGTGAAGGAAAAGGGGGGGAGAAAAGTGGGGGAGAAACCGACATTATTAAAAATCTAACTCAGGATTTTCAGTGAGCACCTTCTCTCTCTCTCTTTCTATTCCTTTGAAAAGCAGGAGGTGAAAATAGCATGATACTTTTCACTTTGAAATATTGTTCACCCTCTGCATCAAAATTTCTACCCATGCAGTTGTAGCTTCACTTTCTGCTATTGCTCAGCACCACTCATTCAATGAGATTGACTCAAGGCTTTATTTAACTCAAAAAAAATACACTTCAGAAAATTCCCACCATCGTCCAAGTAGCAGGCAAGATTTTGCCTCAATATATGTCATGATTAGAAGGATATTCCAAAATAAAGTAGTAGTGGGACATGGTGAACTGTCTTGAGATAGAGAATCCCATAGGATGGGACGAATTTCACCCAAGTTTACCAGTTTAAAGTTAGACATCTATTTAAAGCTGATTGTCTGATGGTGGGAGATGACTGCTTTCAGAGGGTGATTCACCCGGTCCGGAGCTGGGTGGATGAATCACCCTCTGGATGCTCTTGTCATTCCCTGCTGACAATGGCAGAAAGTGGATGATGATCTCAGGCCATGTGCCACTCCGAAATGGCTGCTGCCAAGTGGGATGAGTGCTGCGCACAGATTTCTCTCCCCCACGAGGCCGTTGACGCTGTGCATGCTGAAGGGCTTGGGGATGCTCGTCTTTGCTGATGCTCCATCTGCCACGGTACAGTCAGGTCAAGAGCTGGCATTTTGTTGCCTCAGGCATATACAAAATAAGCAGCAGCCTACTGAAGGCTAATTAAGAAAAGGTAGTCACTGCCCAGAGTTATTAATAGGTCGATATTAGCTGGAGAAGAAACAGACACGTCTGTGGCTGTTGGATAGCGAGGGAGTCCTCCAAAGTTGGACTAAGTGGAAAAATGCATTACTTAAAAATCCATTGTATTATCAGTCCATCTACCAGATATTAGCACCTTAAGAGAAGGAAAGGAATAAAACAACTTATAAATTCCAAGACAGAAATAAACCCAGCATTTCTCAGAGTTTATTCAGGAAAAAAATCCTGCCTTCTTCAAGTTGTATCTTGTCTCGCTGTGTCTGATTTTATGATGGTGCCACCAGTTCAGAATTGATGAGTCGACAGTCCCAAGAAGACTAAAATACAGACAGAGAGGGCACTGCTCTGCTGGGCAGCACGTGAGGATGAAGTCAGATGGTTCCTGCCCAAAGATGTTAAAAATCAGAGTGGATAGACTTTGGGACTGAGCAAGGATCATCATCCGTGGCTGAGCAGCATGGCAACCCAGTGGGTCAACAGAGAGTGAAAATGACCTTTGCAGAGTCATATAGTTGAGCTCGTGGCCGTGCGGCAAACAGGAGCCAGGGCAGGGGAATTGCATCTCAGCTCTGTAATCACAGGGAAAGTCCTCCTAGACCCACCTTTCTTGTAGGACCTTTCAGTAAAAGCAGGTATAAAACCAAGGCAATATACATTTTCAAGCCCACTTTCCCCAAACCATCTGACCCTTGATTTGTAAAATGATTTGGAATGATTTGGGTTCTGGCATCCATAAGTAACACATAGTAGCAAGGAGCACTATTTTATTCACAGCAATCTCACAGTTTTTTTTATCCTTTAACACATATCTTAGATATTGGACAGTTGCAGGACTGCCACATAACAGAGAAAACTTGTGAAACCTGTCTTTAAATAGCTTTCTTGGTTGCTTGATTTACAGCTGGCATAGCTGGTGGAGAAGGCTTCTGTAGCCAGTGGCTTTATGTATTTTTGTGTAGTATTTAACAAGACAGTCATAAGCTTTTATGAACCTTCTGCCTAGCTGAAACAGGCTGATTTGTGTCTCTGCTTACTTTTGGTCTCTTAATCTTGTCCTAATCTCACTTTTTTCTTTTCTCTTTTTTTTTTTTACCCCATTTTTAGATCTTGACATTCCTTACCTTTGGGCAACCTTCATTATACAAGAAAAAATTGGTACTCAACAAACTAACCTTGGAATGGTTAAAGAAATAACTCTTTTCCCGATGGAAATATCTGAAATTCCTCAGCAATACCATGAGAAACTAATCTTGAATTTGATCTGATTTTACAGGATGATTCATGGTTTCTGACTCAAGAAAAGTAAACTTGTTGATTATAGTTGAGGTATCTCGTCTTTAACAGAGAGACACTATTTATGTTGTTATTTTCTCCCTAACCAAAGGAAATATTTATTTTTCTTTCTATGTTGCCAATATATTATGAATATTAATAGCTGACATCCACTGTGGATGGACTAACACATGGAAACTTAACATTTCTCACCAACCAGCCAAAGGAGACAAGGCAGGACCCAAAGCGACGGGGGGAGTTTTCAATGAAGCTCTTCTTGAGCTGTGCAGGGAGCATATTTGGGGACAGAGAAGCATCATCTCAGCTGAACTCTCCTGACCTCTGCTTCGAGTTGGCCGCGTCGTTTTTTGTTGTTGTTGCTGTTTCAATGGAACTTCTTGGAACAGACTGTGCATTTCTCAGGGTAAGGCTAATGCACATGCCGTAACACAGCGGTTTCAGTTGCCGTGGAAGGAACAGGGCTGCTTTCATGTCCTGGGTAAGGTCTTCTTGGTACTCCCTGGGATTTATTCTTCCCACTGGAAGGTCTGTATGGGGAGATAAATGCTCTATGATGTGACTGGTCAGTCATTCCTCAATCCCAGAGCTGTGTTTGCGTTACTGTACCCAGATGTCCATCATCTGACAGATTTACAAGAGATTTTTTTCTTGTATGGTAATTACAGTAACTTCCTATCCCTCACTTCCCTTCGAGTGTGGGTGGAACTTCTGCCTGTTTGCGTGAACGTGGCAAAGCCACGCAATCCCATAAGCCTCTGCAGTAATAAAAAGAACGTGAGGTGAGTAGAAAGCAAATGCGCATCCTGGTCTTGCGTTTATCTTAACTCATACTTGACTTATACACTTTTCTCATCCCACTGATACCGATGGATTTACCAGCCTAGGGAAATGAGAGGGAACTGGCTTGTCCTTGTGCACTGGGGACGTACCTCGGGAGCCGACATCGGAATCCGGGCGCGGACGCCGAAAGCAGCGTGGATGTTGTCTAGGCTGTTTCAGGAGCTGAGCTTGAAGGCAGATGCTGGCTAGGAGAGGAACTGGCTAGGATGCCTCTGCCTCACTTGATGGGAGGGAACAGGAATATTAAATTATGGATATATTCTTATTGTTATCTACAATAAAACAGCTACTCTTGCTGTTGTCAGAAGGCTGTGGCAGAAATAAATGCTATTGAATTATTAATTCCTGAAGACTAATTAATAGGAAGGATGCTAGAAAAATCTGCAAGTAGAAGTTTAAAGCCTGCACGTATGTAGCTGTGAACAGCCATCACCTGCCCCGGTCTTCCGGCTGGCTAATTGCACTGTTTGGTGTCACAGGCACAGCCAAACAATACTTAAAATAATTACACAAACACACTAACTTGGCAATAGAGAGCCTTTGTTAGCAGCAAAAAATGACCGAAAGAATTTGATTTACAATTGATTACCAAAAAAATATGAAAATAAAACAAAAGCCTCTTGCCAGCTGTTCTTTTAACTGAGCCAGGTCAGCACATGATGCAAAGCAGATTGCCCAGACTGACACAGGCTGAATTTCTGATTTCTAGACTTGTCCTCTTTTTGACATGTGCAACTGAAATCTAATTTAAGATGTTGTTTCTACAAGGTAAAGATGTTGATGTAATTGTCTGCTGCAGTTGTTGTTAACTTTCTTAACTTGCTGATTCACTGCCATGCCTTCTTCTGTAAGCAAGGTCTAAAGAAAGGATGAGATTGCAAAACAGCATGTGCTGGGAAAATGGAAATTGCTTTTGCTGCTGGACCAGCATTGTTTTAGCCAGAATTGTGGGTTGTGCTGGCTGCAGCCCCACTCCTTCTGTAGGTACAGGATCAGAAGAAACTGGACTCCTGCAACTATAAGGCACAAGCTGGACCTTCATCAGCACACACTCAAACCACCATGTCCCAGCTTGTTGCTGCCTTTTGGGCTGATGTTGCAAAATACTGACCATCTCCAGCTCTGATGGTAGGAAGCATAGAGCTAAGATGAACTCCTGCTGGGAAAACTAGGACTGTTTTTTTTTTTGCTTTTTGACAAACATACACTTAGTGTTAGCAGAATGAAACAAATTTCTTGAGTGGTAGAAGCAGTTATTACCATCCCTTACTATTGGTGACCATAGCAAAAGGCAGTGCCTATGACTTAGGAACTCTGTGTACCTGGGACTGCATGGTACAGAACCCAAACCCCATCCCTGACCCGAAGACTCTAACATTCAGCAGGCTTTTTTTTTTATAACTTCAAAACTACGCAGGGCAATAGTTATGGAGAATTATTCCTACATGAAATGCAATTATTCTATGGTCCTATAGCTGCAGCGTGAAATCTTGCTGGGAACCAGCCTGCCCAGGCTGTGAGTTGAAGCACGTGGACTCCGAGTTCCTTTTTAGGACTTTTATTCTCCTTAAAGATGTGCCATATCGGGTGTTCACACTCTCAGGTCACATGCAAGTACCAGATCAATTTAAGAAAGGATGTAATCCATCCATATCAAAACTTGGTTCTGTGTAAGCAGTGGCAGCATCCACAGTTAGAGCAGCTTAGCTTACATTTATTTTACATTGAGGAAATTTAAGACAGTAAAAGAACATATTTTGGCTAGCCTTAATCCTTAGCAACCTCCTAACGATTTACACAGCTGCTCATTTCTGAAGGACGAACATATCTCGCAGAGTAAAGGTTAATATCTGTGAGAGATTTTTTTTTTCCCATTACTGCATTTTCTTTGCCAGATTTTTTTTCCAGATGACGGATGTTTGCTTGTTTGTTTGTTTGTTATAAATTGTACCCAAAAAAGAGGTTAAGAAAGTTCTCAATTATTTTTTTCTTTTAGAGAGAGGGCAACTAACAAACTTAAACTGAGGAAATCCAGGCAGCCAGAGATGTCTGGACTATCCTAAAATATGTCGTCCTGATTTCTGCAAAAGCAATAAATTTCACAAAGCTACATTCGGTTGACAGAACATATCCAAGGGATAGAAATTTCTTTATCTGAAGTTCAAGGATGCTTCAGCCAAAGGACTTGTTTGAGATTTATTCCAAATTCTGCTTGAATATAACCTACTTCGCCACATATCTTCTTATAACATAGCTGCTCAATAAAAATGTTGGTAAGCAGCAGTTTTCTGTCTCATCCCTCTCTTTGACGGTGTGGCAAGGGCATTGCTCAACACCCTTGGCACAACCATGGTCACTCACTGACCCCATTTTTCCCCTCCTCCTACCTCTGCCCTCCAGGCTCCTTTCCCAACCACGCGCCAGAGGTCTCGGTGAAAATGGAAAATGTCCGAATGTGTATAAATATTTCCTTATGTCAGTAATATTAGCAACTTGAATAAGCTGTCCTTGGACATGCTGAGCTGATCTTTTTTTCTCAGTGTTACTCCAGTTAAATCACTGGATGGATTTGAGGGGTTTTCACCACCTAAATGGAGAGTGTGGTCTGGCCCTCCAGCTCTGAGCCACCACTGCTACTTGAATCCAAGAAGAAGGAGGATGAAATGCTAATGGAGCCATCCCTCCTTTGGATTTTATGCTGTTCTTACCTCCCAGTTGGAAAATAGTGCCGTATACCTTGGCCTGGAGACATCAGCCTTTAGGAAATTTCAACAAGTAAAGATGCAAAATTGAGAAGAGCCTGAAGACAGTGAAATAATACAGGAGACCTTGGGAAAAAAATAACTTGTAACCTCAGAAAAAAGGCAGCAAATTGTTCTAAGGATCCATCTGATCAATGGAAACAAGGAAAAAAGTGAGATAATCAGGGATGTGGTGGAAGAGAGGATGGGTTGCTTGATAGCTCATCTAAGGAAGATATTCTAATATATTATACTCCATTCCGGCAGCACGATGAGGGGAGATTGCTGCCAAAGAGGAGGATAACTAGAGGAGAAAAGCAAACAGAAAAAAAAGGATAGGAAACACGTCAGGCTTGATTGTGAAGAAAGGTCAACAGAGATACATGTGTCCTCCTTGTTTGTGTGGCGAAAACGTTCAATGGAGCAAATTGCAGCGAGCTGAATAATTTTAAGAGAGTCACTCTGGAAACAAGGAGGGATGCTGAGCCCAGTGAACAGCCTCATCCCAGGCAAAAGCCTGCGCTAATAGGTCCCGTTGCAGAAGTGGAAGGCGAGGTGAAGGAGGTCTGGGTACAAAACTGGGGCTAAACCAGCATCGTGCAGTATTGTGTTACCAACTAACGCATGGAAGGGCCCAGCAGGACTGTGAGGCAGAAAAATGGCCATTATTGGGGATGGGAAAGAGATGAAAGCAGCAGGACTGGGTCCTCAGGCACCTCCCAGCATAGCCCTCGCACCAAGTCTGGAGGGCAGCGCTGCCCCGTGCCCCACCTCGAGCAGCCCCTCGCTCAGCTGCTGGCGCGGTGGCTCACCTCGGTGATGGATGGACTGATGGGATCCCCATTCCCACACTTTCCAACATACATCTGCAAATCCTAAGAGGGACAAACGCAGACCAGCTGCCAATTGGCCTTACAGATCTGAGGGCTAACATCCAGTTGGCGTCCAGCGGGTTATTCACACTGGAACGGGAAGCAAACTTCTTGCTGCAATTACCCTCCAATTTCTACTGTTTACCCCAGGAATAAACTAATTGCTGCTGTAAAACACCCCTCCCACCAGGTCCAGGAGTAAAGTATGGAAGAAGTGAATGTCAGCCAGTTGGTCAGTGGCCAAACGACTGGCCAGTGGCCAACTGGCATCCCATGTCTTATTCGCAACAGAGGAGGGCTCCAGTGCCTTGCTGCAGATAACCTGCCTGGCATTTTCTCCCATTTATCCTGTAAATAACACCAAATGTCAAGTGCTAAATCAGCATTTCCCTTACGGCCTGGCAGAAACATGGTAACCAACACAGGTCTTCTTTCTCCCACTGAATAAAGTTAATTTATTTGAGAATTAGGAGCAGGGCCTGAAAAGGAAGTGTGAGCAAGCTGGAGAAGGGTGAGACAATTTCCAGGAGATGTACAGTGGGCATGTCTCAGTGATTCAGCCCTAAATGCCACCTGCATCTGTATATCTTGAGTCTCTTTTCTTCTCCCTTTACGCCTGCTCATAAGAAACACGGCGGGGGATGCTATCCCACACCCGCACACGTGCTGGTGGGCTGGCGGGTTCACCAGCCAAAGAAATGAGCAAAAAACCAGCCTTGCAGTTCTTCATCCCTGCCCTTGATGTACTGCCAATGGTTATCTCGGGC
Organism: Tauraco erythrolophus; assembly: GCF_009769465.1. Classification (NCBI taxonomy): domain Eukaryota; kingdom Metazoa; phylum Chordata; class Aves; order Musophagiformes; family Musophagidae; genus Tauraco; species Tauraco erythrolophus. The sequence goes on from NC_141484.1 coordinate 2,661,675, forward strand.
CCTCAGCCCTTTGAGAGGGGGCAGAGCGGTTTGCAAGCGCAGCCGTAGGCAGCACGCTGCATCCCTCCTGGCCGTCCTCCGGATTTACACCCCGTTCAGGGGCAGTCAGCCAGGGTGGAGCCATCCCACCGCTGTTTTCAGCTGTAACCCCACAGGAGGATCTTACAGGACTGTCTCTTAATTGCAACGTACTCCATAATCACTCCTCTATTTCTGTCTTCCTAAATTCCGCCCGCAGTGGCAAAGCCTATTTTGGACACCAGGAGTAAATATCGTTTGTTTTTTTTCCCTTTGGTGTTGTTATCCCAGCAAAGAGGAGTGACAAGAGTGAGTCACTATGGCATTTTGCAAAACATCCCAGGAAAAGTGTTTGTCTGAACAAACACCGAACAAGAAGCTTAGACTCGGAGGAGGTGGCAGGATCCTTTAGAGCCTCTCAAAAATTACAGGAATGGAATATTCCAGCATGAGTGGACAGCGATAAGCAATAAAAAGCAACTAACACCAGAGCTGTTTGAGTGCTTGACTTCTAGCCTGGTAGATGTTAGCAATTGTCTCGGATTGCACGCCTGACTTTTCCTCTTTTTCCATGAGGAATGACTCTCAGCTCAACAGCTCAGATCCCCACGCTAACCCCCTATCCCAGACTGAGCTTTGCAGAGCTGCTGTCCCCCCTCCAGAGCAGCCCCTGCACCCCCGGCCCCGCTCTTGGCAGCTCTGGCAGCTGCTACCCGTGTCTGGGAGGGGGACAGGACACACTACGATGTACCCCCAGCAACCTTCCCTCTTGCAGAGGTAGGAAGGGTGCACCGGAGCTGCCCTGGGGCTTGCGGGAGAGTTGGAGAGGGCTGTCTGTAAAACAGCGTGCAAAAATGCAAAGGCTCACTGCTTTTGTGTTTCAGCCAGTTATGGTCAGCCTCTTGCCACTGATGTCAGTGGTGAGGTAAGCAAGTACCTGCCAAGGTGTGTTTGCTGCGCAAAGAGAGGTGGGACAGGTGAGTGAAGGTCAGCCAGGAGGTGAGGGCAAACTCCACCGCTCCGAAATCCTTATCCTGTGCACCCACCAGGATTTGCCACCTCCCATGGAAACAGCCAGCAGCTGCAGGGAACCTCAGTGCATCACGGACAGAGACACAGAAACTGCACAAGTGGTAAAAGATTATTGTGAGGGGGAGAAGTGTCCAAAATTACTGGATATAGTTAACCCTAAAAATCATAGAATCGTAGAATCACAGAATGATAGAATGATAGAATCATAGAATCACAGAATGGTTTGGATTGGAAGGGACCTCAGAAATCATCTCATTCCAACTCCCCTGCCATGGGCAGGGACACCTTCCACTAGACCAGGTTGCTTAAATGTCCCTGCCTCCTTTAAAACGCTGCCTTGTGTCACTTGCTCTTCATGCTCCCAAGCACCGTAGCCTGATATTTTTTCTTCATCAAATGTATATGTTCCCCTTAAAAGAAAAAACCCCACAATAGAACCTATGCACATTGCTGCAAGACCGTAAAATTTAATAGCAAACAGATTACATGCTTAGCAATAGACTAAGCACAATTAGGCCTCACATTCCTCTCACTCCTATAAATAACTCTCAGTTTCCTCTCTGTGTCTGCAAATTTCATTAGTATGATGGAAAGAAAAGAAAAATACACACACACACACACACACAAAAGCCCCAAGCTCTCTTTTCTTGCAAAGTCCAGAGCTGATCTCTCAATCAAGGGCTTTGTTCAGCCCCGGGGAGGGAGCAGGGAGTTAAAATACCCACCTCCACCAACCCTTGGGCCATGTGTTCCTGGCCACGAAAGGAAAATTTTCTGCAGATGGCTTAGGAATTCACCTGCAAGAAACAACAACAAAAAAATCCCCTTCTTCACTAGTCTGTGCAACCTGGAGTGGGGAGCAGGGATGTGTCACTGCTTTTGGGAGCATCATCACCTCTGCTTGTCCTCAATACCATCCCTCAAATGCCTTTGCCGTAAATGTGCCCTTTTCGAGATCCCTACCAAGGCTTGAAGGTTCAGGATGCTCAGATTCAGCTGTGAATCTCGTTCTCTTTGAAAGAGACAACTCTACAACTCGGAGGTCTGTACAGTACTGTGCAGATCTTCAGCATCTTCATCTTTCTTTCCATGAGTGGAGAGCCACCAAACAGCCCACATGCTAAGTGTGTGTAATTGCACGGGGTGTAAGAGCCTCTTCTACCCATTTTCTGTGCTGAAGTGACCTCACATAGGTTATTAAGAGAAAAAAATGTTTAAAAGGTTCTTCTTATCCTCAAGGAGGAAAAAGAAAAGGAACAAAAAAAAAAAAAGATTGAGCTTGGACAGGAGTGTACAAAGCCCTGGAAGCTCGATGTAGTCAACACTGTGACTTAACTGATAAAAATGGGAGATGTTTCCTTGGGTCCCGGTGCTGTTGTGTTACACTGACTGGCTGTTTTGTCCAGGGTAGTTTCAGACATGTCAAAATACGATGGCTGAGGTCCAAGGCAGTCTGGGCAAATGGACTTATGCTGAATGCAACTGGTGGCAGTGGCATTCAGGTGAGAGTGTGGGAGACTCAGGCTATTTGTCCCATTAAAGGGTATCTGGAACTCTGAACCAGCATAAATGTTAGTTGTTAATAGCTCTTACAACGTTTGGCAGGGAAGAGATGTTGAGAGTTACACCAGGGAAAAGCTCTTGAAAGACAAAATTGGTGTTTCTGCTGTGCAGAAGCTCACACTGTGCAGGATGAGCTGAGCATCACATCTTTGGAGCTGGGACCGTGTCTGCCACAGCTGCACGTACCACATCATCCACGGCTCCACGGCATAACTGTCAGCAAGAGGCACAGCTAATGCTGCCATCCCTTCAATCTATATTCTGCTAATTTGACTCTGATCTTTTGGGCATCCTTTTTCATAAGCCACGTCAGAGGCAGGGGAGAGAAATGAGGTGATGAGTAGTTTTTTTCCCTTGACACCAAAGACATCTTTATTTTCCTTTTTGTATATTCTCAGCTGACTCACATGCGAGTATCCCAAAGTATGTTTCATAAAAAAATAAAACTTATGCAGTTCAATGAATTATTACCTCTTTTTTTCTAAGAAAAAGCAAGATTTCTTTCTCTTTCTTTCCCTTGCCTTCACACACCCTTCTCCTTTCATCTTTTGAAGAAAGACTCATGTAAGAAATGATGGGCAGCCATCCAGGAATAATGAGACAAAGATGATAATGTAAACCTCAGAAGAAAAAAGAGTTGGCTATTGCAGGCAGGCTTTTTGCATTTGCAGTGCTATATACGGCCAATAGAAAGAAACCCAGCCTGTCAAGGGTGTAAAGTGATCCAAGATACATTAAAAGAACATGCGTCAGCTGAACACAGGGCCGAGGTAGGCGCCTAAGTCTACATCTAGGTGCTAAAACATAAGGACTCCAAGTCTCAGAGGAGCTGAGCATCTATAGGTAGGTCCAAAGCTGGTAGACTCTCCAGAGTTTTTTGATGCTTGTGTTTAGGGCTCCTCATAACATCATTGCTAACCTCCAAAAGGTAGCACTTGCCAGCTCATGCTCTGCCATTTTGTTATCTTTTTCTTACGTCAGAATCTCAGCGACCCAATTTGGTCCCTGCACCGTTATCTTCCTCTGACTTTATGAGTTCCATTAAATTTTTACCAAAGCGAAATAATTGCCTGGCTTCTTTTCTTCATTCAGTTCATTGTTGTTTTAGTCTCCAGTGGCTAGAGGATGCTGAGATTGAAAGATCCACATGAATCTAAGGAGTTAAAGGCTGGAAGAGCCCATTGTTCTGCTCCAACATTTAATGAGTTCTTACCCAATCTATTACTTTGCCTCATCTCTCCATTGCTATCAGCAGAAGAGTAGCACTGTGTGTCTGCAAATAATCAGGTGCCGGTCCTACAGCCCATAATGAGTTCATCCCAATGCAAAAGAAATGTTATCTCTAATGCGTTAAAAAGCCAAATTACTGCCTACCTTTGAAGTAAAGTCCCAATCAACAGTATTGAGGAAATGAATCACTCGCGAAGCCGCACTTCGAACGCCGCGTCGTTATTATTAGAATGGGGAAGCAGAGCTGAAGATAAAGTTTGATTCAAGACAATGGAAAAATACTGTAGGGTGGGAGAGAGGCCTGCCTGCTAAAGAGATAATGCCAAGTTTGATGAGAAAATGCTTTATATTTCCTCTGCCTTGAAATCCGAGTGTACATTTTCCAGGTCGACTGGAAAGAAACAGGTTGTGAGATGTCACTCAACACTGGAGGAGAGGAGACCTGCCTTTTCCAGATGCAGTTACGTGGAGGTAACACACAGGGCTCACCAATATTCTTTCACACAGTATGAAAGTTTCAGTCTCTAACTGTCCGCACGCTGAGGACAGCCGGGCAGACTGGCGTGGTTCTGACCCACGTTTTAATCACCTTTCAATGATTTCTCCTCCAAGGGGCCTTTTAGAAAAATTCATTTTAATTTAATTGCAGGCTTCCTTCTCTTGATAAGTGAAGAAAACACAGTCTCCCTGACTTTGTCTGCCATCCTCAAGAGCGAAGGAACCCCTCAGTTTTGGGGGCCTGTGGATTAATTTGAACCAGACAGAGATGCAGGCTGTGGTTTGCTAAGAGATGGTTTCTGCAGAGCAAATCAGCTGTGCCATCCAAAGCAAGGATATAGTGGGGAAAGCACAGTGTGCTTCCTTCGTAGCAGTCAGTAAGCACGGGCCACTGGGAGACAGGGGGTACAGCTTCGAAAGGTCCCCTTTTACACTCATGTCCCTGCCCTGGGATAAGAACTTCTCGACTGGGGGGAAGTGGTCCTCAAAGTGAACCTCATACCAGAGCTTTGAAAGGGTAATTCTGCACTTGATGTATAAACCATAACATGCAAAATAATGTAGACAAATCTTTCCATTAAATAAATGACTTCTTCTGAATAGGTTGTAAAACTCGGTTTCCTTCACTCTGGATTCAGTTAGCCTCACCTCCTCAGGTGTCCAGGGCAGCAACTGCCGAGGGAAAAGTGCTAAGCAGAGCTTTGCAAACTGTTTTCCCACTTTCCGGTCTTTTTATAAATGCAAAGCTGACACCAGGTTCATGGATATGCTGGCTGAGATCAAGGATGCTCTCAGAAACCCTGACCTAGGGCATGGATTTGCCGCAAAGCCCAGGATTTTGACCAAATTCCCCTGCTCAGAGTCAAACGTAGGGAGTAAGGACTGACCAACGGGCAATGCAAAATAACATATTCCCCTGGGCTGGGGCTCCCCAGGATAGAAGCAGCCAGCTCAGGGTCTGCTTGCTATTTAAATCCCATTTTGTCACTGGTTTTAGGGGGGTCTGGATAGGAGGTTTCAAGTGCAACCAGCTGCTCGGGAAAGCCCCAGGAAGAGAGCAGTGATGGGACCTTCCCACACCGACATACCAACTTTGATCATGTTGTTCCAGCTACAAACCTCACACCAGAAGAAACCCTGTTGATTTGAGCAGCCAGCTCCTCAACAGATATCGTGTCAACTCCACTGGTTTTGACAGGTTGAACATCTGCTTTTGCTGATATATGAGCAAGAAAACACTTGTTCCATAGATCTCGAAACACTGTTGTCTGTTAGACAGGAAGGTCCCTCTGCAGTGCAGAACACATGTATAATCTCTCCTGTGGTTAAGATATATTCTTATTTATTCACCTGATTTCCACTTTGGCTGGATAAATCTGATTTTTTTTTTTTCAAATGTTCCCTTTTCACTCATGTGCTCACTAACATTTATGTCTTTTTCACCCAAGGATAATCGAATCTCCAAAGCACACCACCACTATCAACATTAAATCTTCCCTGACATATATGCACTTTATTGAATTTCATTAAAACACATTGGTGCTTCACTGAAATAATGAAAAAACTTCTCCCTGGAAGACTAAATCTTTTCCAAGAAACCAAAAGTCTGTTTTGAGGAGCCCAGAGCAAATGATGACAAAGTCTCATTTTACTGGATATAACTGGAAGGATATTTTCACTAAATCTGGGAAGATGCACAAGAAACGGAAATTCAGTTTTCCCCATACTGATTGTGGGCCCACATGGACAAATAGGAGGAAGAAGAAGAAATAGGTCATATCCAAAATAAGACCAGAAAGACATTCCAGGCCTCCAAATCCCGGTTGGTACTGCGCTCCATAGCTCCAGGTGGATGTTCCTTAGGAACTATGGAGCTGGGTATAAATAATGCAGAAGAGTGGGGTTTTCCTGATCCCTGAAACACTTTGTCAGAGAGTCCAAGAGAAGAAACTGCTTGAGCTGTGGCTGTCAACCTCTAATTAGAAGCAAGTGATCCAGCCGAAGCAATGGATGACTGCCATTTAAGTTACTCTGCAATTAATAAAGTTTTAAAGGCACTGACCTCCCTAATGAGTTTCTTTACTCACTCTTCATGCATGGGGCTGGAAAGGCGCCGTGCCAAGGGTCTATTGCGTGTGAGCTTAATCAGCAGTGATGTCATGTCATTGCACTTTTAGACTGGTGCATATCGTGTGAGGCAGAATATCCTCAGCAACAGCTGATTGAAACCACAAAAAAGAGCCTTGACGAAGCTTTAAGAATTTGGGTTTCAGACTCAGTTCTTAGCTATTCCTGCATGGCACCTAATAGTGTAAAGTCACAAAAAAAGCTTTTATAGAGGAAGGAAAAACGTCCACTGTTGTTTGAGCTTGTCCTAGATAATCTCAGTAAAACCTGCTCCTTCCAATATTACCCAATGGAGCATATGCCAAAATTTGTATTTTCATTTCTGCCAGGCAGTCTTAAAGAAACAGCGAGATCTGTGAAAACCAGATGACTTTTTTCCTTTAGAAAGCCATCAACATGTAACAAAACGCTGTGCTTGAGAATGTGCCCATTTTACAGAAATGAAGGCCCAAGGAGAAGAAAAGAATAAAGTGATCTGAATTAGTGACTGAGTTCTGGTGACTGCAACAGCTTCCTACTTCAATGGAGAAAAAGGACTTGTCAAAATCCCCCAACTCTTGCTGACCATCCCTGGGAGAACCTTTTCCCTTGCCTATTTTTGGGAAGCCTGAAGTTAGAGGACAGGCCAAGGGTGTCTCCGCAGGTGATGGAGGGAGTCAGGAAATACAGGACCATTTCTCCTAGAAGAAGATGAACTCCTCTTAAAGGAGGAGATGCATGTCACCTAACTGCAGGCACCGTTCTTGTCCATACCTGGGCACATCCCAAGGGCAGCGGGCTGAGCGGGTGGCACGCAGTGTAGGTGTTGTTACCTCCAAAGAGGAAGCTGTGACATGTTTGAGCATACAGATACTCCAGGAATGCAAAACATTTACTCATGAAGTATTAAGCTTCCTTTGCCTCAAGCGTTGCAATCAAAATAAAAGAAAATATTACTTTCATTTTACTAATCTTCTGTAGACTTGGGAAAATATATAATACGTTCCATTAAGCTCAAGTTAGTTAATTACTAGTTAGGAAATCCAATATATTCTCAGGGTTATTTTCCAGTTGTCATTTTGCAAGAGAATTTTGCTTTGACGTCATTGAGAGACAAAAAACACTCTGTGGACAAAAGAAGCCACAAATAGAGGAAAATACATCAATATTGTTTTTCTTATAGCCTACCACTCATTGGGTGGAGTTTTTTGCAATATTGTGAGCCTGCCTCTGGCAAAGCTCCGTTTTCAACCTTAATGTGTGCACTAATAGAAGACGGCTTATGGAGCCATTCCCAGAAAAGTTTTGCAGATCTTGCAAGTCCTTTAAGGGCTATCTGCAGGGAGGCTAAATACTGACCTATGGCCCCATTGGGGAAAAAAAAAAAATGTATATATATATGTATACTTGTATATTTTCATGTTGAAATTCAAAACCATTGTTTAATTATTTTTTCTTAAATTCTTTTGCATTTCCACCTAGATATAAATCTGTTCCATGACCTTCATCAGTTAACAAGAAAATTAGCATTACCAAGATGCCATACTTGGAACAGAGAGATAATTATGCTCATTAATATGAATCTGGTCATCCACTGAATCTATTGTCCTGCTTCAGCAATAACCAAATTTAAATTTGAAAAAAAAAATTATCAATTACAGACTGATTCTAGCAAGGTTTCTAATCTGATTAATTAATACGTTGTTTATTTACATACAAAAACATAAAAGCATCTGTCAAATCAAAATACGTGGTCATTTGTTCCGTACACAGTGCATGTTTGTGTATAGAAGTGCCGACTGCAACAGTTGCTACAAAAAAAAAAACATGTTCTGTTGGATTCTGCAGGGCTGGAGTGGAAGTTAAATAGAAACTCTTAACGAAATGTTGGAGTTTTTTTCCTTTGGAATTTTGTTTTGGAAGAGAACCTGAGGGAAAAAATTCTGACAATGTCAAAATATTCTGTTTTGACTATTTCGGAACAAAATGTTTAGAGTTTCCTTTTCAAAATGGCTTTTGTTTTGAATTTTTTGGTTTTGTTATATTTTCTCTAATATTTTTATATATTGAATATATTATATTATAGAAATAAAAGTAAGAAAGCCATAGTGAAAATAGTTGGTTTTATCTACAGAAAACATCTTCTGGATTATTCCTGTGGAAAATTTGACTTTGGTGCTTTGCATAGTCTCTGGTTTGTAAAAAAGGACTAAATACTGCTTTGGCCTTGAAGGATGCAACAGAAACACACTGTCCTGGTTTTGACTGGGACATCTTCCTTAAACCTGCAGGAAGACCCAGCAGACACACATTTTCTAGCATACACACAGCTTGGGTTAAAACCACCAAGTGCTGTTTTTATGAAGGGTTCGTTGAGAGAGATTGGTGCATGCAAATCTCATCCCGACTGCCTTTCGCTTCCCTGCCATTTACCACGAGATTCCTCCAGACTTACCGACAGCAATGTCAAATGATGAGGAATAAAGAGAGTTTAGGGACAGGTCTACATCCCATTATGGATGTGATATTTTACCATACTGCTATTTTGACGTTTGTGATACAGACCCAGGAGAAGGTATTTCCCTCTGCAGGCTGCATCCGTGCTATGTGCATCCAACCAAAGAGGGCGTTACAAGGAGAACAACTTCTCAAGGAGAATAAGTTTAATCTCTTTTCTTTTGGCTTCTTGTTGCTCATTATTTTGAGGGTTGATTGCCTATTTCGGACAGACTGATTGCAGAGAGGTTGTGGGATCTCTGTCCTTGGAGATGCTCAAAACCTGACTGAACACAGTCCTGAGCATCCGACTCTGGGTGAGCCTGTCTTGAGCTGCAGGACGAGGTGGTCCATGGGGGTGCAGCCAGCATCGACCTCCTGTGAGTACAGCAGAGAAAGAGGAAAAATTGATGATGAGCCACGTGCTGTAAACACGGATGAGTTGCACGTTTCCTGTGCACAAACAGGAGTGTACAGTTATTTATGCACCAACTGCAAGAAAGGGTTGAAGAAAAACGGAGCAATGCCATTTGTCTGCAAAATGAGTTCAAATGCAGATGTGTCCTCCAGGTAGCAAAGGCACAGCATCAGCTGAACTCTTTTCTTGCATATTCCTTTTAATGCAGGGCTGCCTGATGCTCTCACTGCTAGCTGATAAACAAAATGCCAGCACTCTCTATGCCAAAAGAAGATGTGTTACATTGATAATATTGTTTTCCTAATGAAATTTAAGCCTGAAAAAAAACAACAAAGGTTTGTTCATAGAGGGGGAATTTCTTTTATCATAATCTGCTTCTCTTACTTCACTCTGTCATGGTGGCTGCTGGGAGGAAGGAAGGAGATTTCTCATCTTCAAAGTTATATCGTAAAGCATACTGGAGAAGGTAGCTTATTTTTAAACTCTTGCTGGATAATTAAATAGATAACATGGCACAACCTTGCTCACGCTTGAAAAGGTCTTGGAATTCCCAGGCTGGATCCCCTACCTTGACTAGTGATGTTCCCAGTGACCTGGAGCCTGGCTGAAGGTCCTTCCCCAGGAGGATGTTGCAGGTCCTGACCATGTGGGCACAAGGCTGGCATGGGGCAACAGCCACACCAGGGAGCAGCACCCTTGGCTGGAATATGGAAATTTGGAAGCTTATTGCTATAATCTGTGGTTATGATTTCCAGCCCTGCCAGCAAACCTCAGTGTCCCAAGTGCAAAGAGCCTTTATTGCAATCCAATAAAACCTTAACGGCCAGTCATCTTCTTTTTATGGTAAATTAAGGGCCTCGTTGACTCTGCAGTGGCCTCCTTGCCCTTTTGTTGAAGTCTCAGGAAGAGCGAGGCAGGGGCGCACGGGGAGGGAAAATGGATCCCAGATTCCCCCGTTCAGCCTTGCTGCTTTGAAGAACACAAACAAAACGCGACTTTCTCAAGGTATCTGATTTCCGACTGGCACCTCGGTAAGGGCACCTTGAAGTGGCACACAAGGCCAGTGGCGAGGCTGCATGGTGTGAACTCCAGCGCACCTACTCCCCAGCAGCGTCCCAGTTTCCCTGTTTTCTTTCTTGGAAACGCAATCAGCTCTGAATCTTAGATTTCTCCCATACTGGCAAGAGCAAGCTTTTGCCTCAGACATCTTGACTGGAAACCTTCCAGTGAAACTGTACTTTTCAGCTGTCTTGGTTCTTTCCATATTAAATGCTCCCACTGGCAAAGCACTGTCCTCTCGGATGGAGACGGACGTACGCTGCGCGCAGTTGTGATAACTCATGGCACTAATTACAGGGATCCGTTTCTTTATGGGATACAGATGGGCTACCCAGGGACGCTGCTGCTCCCCGGGTCCCTCTGCAGAAAGGATCTGTTTCCATAACTCTGGGGTAATTTATGAGCTTCCTTCGTCTTTTTGGCAGACAGTCGTACTCGAACTGATCCGCTGCAACCCACACTTCCAACCTAATGCACTCATCTCGCTGCAGCGAGCGATGCGGGTTCATCAATCAACCCTACATCCATTTAACAACTGGAGCTGTTCAAAGCCATCTCCCGACCTCCGGGGAATCCCTTTTATTCTGAATTAGCTCGTAGTTTGCTTTTGCCTTTGCAACACTCTCTGTGCTCTCCTGTTAACTCCTCTATTTCAGCTCTGCCATAGCAGAGGCTTCGCTGTCAGTCACTGTGCTGCTGTGATGGGGCTGAATGCTGAGAGCAAAATATTTGGGGATAGCTATTTTTGGCTGATTTATTCAGCTCTCACAGTCCAGCATGTGAGCAGCACGACACCAAGTAATGCATCAAGAGCAAGTACTGCCCACTTGGCAGGAGCTGCCACCTCTGGGTAGCTGCATCAGGGTTTGGGAGGGCTCGCCATGCTCCACATGGCTGTGGATGATTCTATGAGTAGGTGTCAGCCCCCTTATATGCTTTAATAATAAAGGAAAACAAGTTTCAGTAATGCTTTTTCTTCCTTCTTGATTATTTAATACATTCTCCCTCAAAAAAAAGTGCAGTAGTTAAAAATACTTTATGACACAAAATAGATTTTCCATACACAACATTAGATTAGCAGTTCCTTCAGGGTGGTAAACAAGAGAGAAGGAATTACAATTTGGATTTTGTGCCCAACATGACTTAATTCTGGTCTGTTTTTAGGAGTGCTGAGCACCTTCGTTTTCCAAGCAATTCAAGCATTGTCATTTCTGAAAATCAGGCCTGAGAGGTCAGTCTGGATTTCCAGAAATGGAGAGGCTTAGATCAGAAACCACTGGGAGCTTAAATCCTTGACCTTAAATATCTCAGTCACCTTCTTTGCTTCTTTTCTCTATACCCAGAGTGCAAACTTGAGTGGAGCTCGTTATCTGCATTAATAGGAGGGCTAAAGCAGAGAAGAGGCAACTAAATGCCCAACATCCTCCAGGACCCTTTGCCATGGTCAGGACGAGCCATCTCCACGGTGCCAGACAGAAGAGAGCTGCAGAAGAGTACAAACATCTGAACCAAGACATAAAATAGTCTTAAGCGAAGAGAGCTACTGGACTGAAGTCGAATTGCCTAGCAAAGATCTCAGCAAATAGCACTTTTTTCACAGGTTTTTCACTGTAGTGAGTAGATCTCACTCACTGCAGGACTGGTTTTCAATGTAGCTTCAAAAGGCAGAGACAGCAAGCAAAACAAGTTGGAATGAAGAAGATTTCAGACATCACAAAATACTGAAAGTATCGATGGTTTTCCATAAAGCCATCTTGATTTGGGATTTCTTTTTAAAAAGTTGCAAAACTTGATTATTCCTGGGATATATTAAAAAAAACAAAACAAAACAAAACCAAACCAAAAAAAACAACTAACAACCAACCTTGAAGGTATTTTTGTCAAATATTTTCCTTCTTTTTCCAAAGGAAATGGTTGATTTTATAACTGCAGATGCCTCTTCGTGAGCTGTTCAAGAAAAATCCCATGATTTTTCCATTCATTAGTCAATCCAGACTCACTTTTGCATCCACAGTAAGGTGTTGCCGTTATAAAACTGGGACGCAGTGTTTACATTTTTATGATGTGCTCATCATTAGCAATTTTCTTCAATGTCCCTCTCGTTACTAATTAAAAAACAGCTGATACTCGACGGAAACTTTAAGAATGTTCTTGTTTGAAGATTATTCTGCCAGTATGTCCCATATTTTCTGCTTTTTATTAAAATTAAAGGTGATTCTACAAAAACAAGCTCATTATTGTTAAAGATGAGACCTGGTGCTTCCGTATCCTCCCCAGCTGAAATTGTCATGTTGCTGCATGGCATCATAACATTACCTATAGCAACTAACTCCGATGCCACAGTCACAGAGATGTGATCTCAGGTGGGAAATGAACAGCTGGAGTAAATGAAATCCAAAATTCAGTGCAGCAGACAAATGGATCCCTGAACACACAGACACGTACGTGGGGAGAAAAAGCAAATAAAAGCTAAGCAAAAATATTTTCTTCTCAAACATCCCATGAGTAAGTGTTCAGAGGGTGAGCTTTCACCGGTCAGATTTACTGGTGGGCTTTCATAGCTGCAAAAGCCTCTCTCTGTTCCTGCTGTGCACTTGTTTCCCTGCTGCTCCTGCAGTGCATGCACAAGCAGCTCGATGCTTGGTTATTTCTGCACTCAGGGCATCTTTGTGCATAAGAAAGTAAGGCAAACTATCCAGGAGAGGAAAATGTGTCTCTGAAAACACTGTGCACCTGGCATGCTTGCTAAAATTATAGCAAGAAACGGGTATATTTTTTGTAGTCTCTCATATAAGGGAATTCATCTGGGACAATGAGAGTGTTTCCACCACACAGGTGCCTCTCGTTTTCCATTCGGATCAAGCATGTCAACTCCAGCAGAGGCCCCAGTCCTGCAAGGTACTAAGAACCTCAATAGCTCATGGATTTCCATAGAGCTGAGACTCACCTGCTCCTCACCGGAGGTCCATGGTCACCAGCAGCAAAAGACTCTCTTGGCTCTTGTAGACCTTTTCAAGACTCACTGGAGCCAGCGGGAACTGGGGTTGGAGACCCTCAGCAGGTTTCTGAGAAGCCTTTTTGATACTGTTATTTATGCCTCTAACTCCAGATCTGCTATGCAAATCTGCTGAAAGTTGTTCACCTCCAAATTTCATGTCCCTGGAGAGGATCTCTGTTTGGCTAGAAACTAGTGAAATTTGTCATAAAGTTGGATCCCGTCCATATAAACACTTACACGTGAATAAGAGGAGGGCTGTTAAATCCATCTGTGTATAGCGTGGGGAATTTTTGCTTTATGCTCTGCCTATGTTCAGGCTTCATGGCTTCGTTGCCTGCCAAAACAAAAAAAACAAACCAAACCACCCCCAAAGAAGTTGTGTGATCAGTCCAGAGTCCTTGGACTGGAAGATAATTCTGAAGTAAACGAAGAACCTTACATTTACCGAAGGCTGGCAGATACTACATCAGAGCCTTTTGCCTTTTCTCTCCCGGTGAATTATTCACTCCTGGTAAACTGATACCATTTCCAGGTTACATGTGATGCAAAATTGCTCCCATACAGTACTATTATCACCTTTTATCTTTGCAATTGTCTTGCAAATTACCTCTTTTAACTCAGTTTATGCGTCTGTCTGCCAGACTCCGGAGGTAGGGAGAAAGCAAGACATAGGCAGAGAGTTTGTTTTTCCCACTGGTTGACAAATTTCAGCCTTAAGAAGGGATCACTGTGGGCATGAACTCAACTTACTGTATGGTTCAGAGAGTAGATTCCCTTCTCCTCAAGCTCAACAGATGATTTTGGAGGTAGGACCGTCTTCCAGGGGGCATCTCAGCTTGACAGCACAACTTTGAAGGAATTTTGAAAGACTCCACCACTTTTTTTCCTCTTTTGCTGCCTCCCACAGCTATTTTTGGATTCACCAGTGTTGCTGTTACCGATTCTGGCCAATGCTGCCTTGCAAAAGACCTTTTCCCTGTGTACTTGCCGAGTGTAAACATAATCTTGCAAAACAGAGTATGTGCTTCCAGAAGGCCTGAGGAATAGCAGAGAAAAGAGGAGTTGCTCAAAGCACATCTGACGAGAGATCTTGTATTAACAGCAAAGAGTTTCTCAAATAACAAATCTGGCTGCAAGATTTCAGTGTCTCGGGCTACTGGAGCAGTTAATGAGTGAGGAAATAAATAATAGATGGAGAGAATAAGCTCTGCAAAGCAGATTGGTATTTTATGCAAAACTTAACTACTGCATTTAACATCCTATCTAACAGGTTAATGAAACATTTGTACCCCCTTTGTATCAGCTCTTCGGGGTGGCATACACCAAATTCACACGCCTGGGTTGCTGCTCGATGGGGACAAACCAGACAAGCCTCAGAAGAAGCTTCTCAGACCTGAGCAGAGTCCTGCCTCGAGGCAGCCTGAATTTTCTGAATGATACCTCAAGGCTATGCAGCAGCAGGGCTACCCTTTGCTCAGCAAACATCTCCCTTTTCCCATCTGTGAGGGCAAAGTTTGGGTTTTTGCTTTTGCAACCGCTCTCAGAGACTGCTTAAAATTTAAAAATAAAACACAGGTTCTGCCAAGAGAGCAGGTGTCTGCTCATTAACTCCTCATCACATGGATTTTACAGCAAGCGAAGGGACAATGAGCACATGGGAAAGTATACGACTCTGATAGTGCATTGTTTCTTATATTTTTTTATCGATAAACACTGACTCACCTTCAAAAACATAATCCGAAGACAATAAAGGGAAGTACATCGGGATCTCACAGTCTTTGCTGACTTTGTTTTGTTTATGACTCCAAAACGGTGTAAAAGAAATATCCATAAGCGTGTCCTATGTCTGCAAAATACGGGCTACAGCGCTGAGTAAGAGCTGGAAAATCATGCAGAGCCTCTGCGTCCTGACACAGAGAGCTGCAGACCTTGTAGAGTAACAGCTAATCACTTTGAGCATGCACATACAGTCCATTTTTTCTAGCTATGACTTCTTTCAGAGAATGAAAAAGTACCATATTTTTCTCATTTGTCTTTTTCTTTCCCACCAAATGCTGCATTTCATAACATTTGAAATGTTGGTAAAATGTATTTCCGATTCCTAAAGGGGACCATGCATGAAATCAACTCCAAAAGGGGCCAGCAATGCTCATAACTAATAAACATCAAAGGGGAACATTCTTCTTCTTGCATTGCTTGCTGTAAAAGCACCAAAATTCCCACTTCAAAGTGGATCTGCCGTGTTGCAGTGACAGGCATTAGGAACGTGTCCCAAACATGACGCACCAGTATTTTGATGAAACACAACAGAGAAGTTACCCTAAAAATACTGTTATGTCACATGTGGTTAAGACAAAGGTGATGAGATCTCAAACTTCACGCCCTGATCTCTTTTGCAGGGAATCAGAAAGGATGTCCAGACCTGCAAGACCAGGAGATGGTTTGAAGATCATCTATACGAGGTGCAGACAGTTGGCAGAAGGAGCCAGGGTCAGCGGGCAACGATGCTCCGGTCCAGCATGGCAAACCCTTCCTTGCAAAAGTGTTACTTGACATGAAAACTATTCTATGCCCCAAAAGGTCAGTGGGAATTTCTTGTTATTCTCACAGAGGCCACGATATTACCTTACATGTCCTAAGCTTAGCAGAAATCATGAGAATTTTTGTCTTTAGAAAGAAAAGAAAGCAAAAAGCAGAGCTTTTCCTATCGGTTTGTGATGCGTGAAAGCCACGCTGCCGGATTTAATCTTCACCTTTTAATAGCCTTCACTGGAGCTTGTATTCCCACACTCCCATGAGGTTCAGGATGATGAGATGCAAGTGCCTGGACTCCCCACTCAAGATGAATTGAGCTGCCCTGAGGGGTATTTTTTGGCGGCAACAAGTCCTGGACAAGAAGCAGATGATGGTGAACGGTCAGGGCAGAGTCTCTCACCACACGTTATGGCAAAGCTCAGCCCGAGTGGAGGCAGGGACCGGCTCCAGCAGGTACCACCAGCAAACCAGGCTCATCCCTGTGACCACCTGTCTGCAGATGAAGAGGCCAAGTCCTCTGCTCCCCCCAACACATGCGTGTCGGTCCCTTGTGTGCTAAACAGCCATCGTAGCTGTTGTCAGCTCTTACCCTGAGACCCCAGGGCGTTTCTCTTGGTCCCCCCTTGCCCGCAACGCCGAGCCTGTCCCCGCACCTTGCCCAGGCAGGCGTAAGGACGCCGGGATGCCGTTGGTGACATCTTGCCTGGGCTGAGGGCAGCGGGGCTGCAGGTCTCTGCTCTCAGAAAATAACTCGGTTGCTACAACAGAGCCCTTGTCCTGCCTGCAAGAGCTGTTTTGTTTGCCTGTTGCTACTTTTACCTGTGGTTCCAAGAAAAGTCACTACTTTCTTTTCCTCGATTTTCCTTTTATCAATCCCGTGCAAACATCCCACCCAAATTTATCTACAGCTCTTTTAATTTTTTTTTTTCTTAGTCACCGCATAACAAAAATGTTTCTCTTGTATTAATTTTGTTACTCAGGCAAAGTAAACCCTCGCTCCTCCGACCCTCGTACAAAAGCCAGAAGTGGAGTGACTCAGTCGTGCAGGATTTTATTTAAACCATTTGTCCTGTGGTCAGAGTAGATTAAAGGCAGATCAGGTTGCCCTTGGAGCAGCACCGGGACAGTGAGAGTGAGAGATGTTGGCACGTGCTTCGTAACCCACATGCAGCTCGCGTGACTGCCGGTTCCTTCGGCCTCGCTTTGCCTTCCATAAACACGTCTCCGTGCGGGAGCACCTGCGTGTGCGTGGGCTGGGGGGGACCGGCACGTCCCCAGCCACCGGCACCTCCGGGGAATAGCAGCGTGGTGACCCCAGGGACAGGGTGGCTGGTTGGTGTGCACCAGGGATGGGCAGGAGGGGAGGAGGAGGAGAAAAAGTGTATTTAGCGTTTCCTTGTCCCTCTGCACACCAAGGGATACCTGCTGGGATTTCTGCCCTACCTCATGCTGCTCATCTGCAGACGAGTTAATCAATCTGGGAGCATGGAGTGGGTACATCAAAGGTTTTGGGGTGAAAATCCAAAGCCTCATTGAAGATCTGAAACAAAATACACGCGATAAACTCTCTGTTCTCTGCAGAGACATCCCTGCTGCATCGTAACGACTGCAAAAGGATCCAGGTTTGTTTTAATTGATTCTCGTAGTTGCTGTTGTAGAGCATCAGCACCATGCACTCCATGCAGACTTGGGGTGGGGTGAAAGATGGCCAAACCCAAACCCGTTGGAGGTGCCCCAGACTGTGGTTTCACGCTATAAAGTGATCAGAGATGGTACCTGGTCCTCTCCTCTCCCCAGCAGTGTCTGCTCACCCTCCTGCCGCCCGAGCACGGCTCCCTCCCATGCCAGCACAGCTGGACATGCGACTGCACCACAAACCAGGCTGGGAACTGATCTGGCTTTAAAACAACCCAGCAGCAAAATAATATTTGGTTTAATTTTAAGGAGCATCCTTTGCCTGATCTGGCTCGCAGGATGTGCCAGCACTAGAGGAGCAGGAGCCGTGGGATGGGGAGGGAACCGGCAAGAGAAATATCTTGAGCTGCTGTCGCTGCAGGTAGCCACAGCCTCCTCCAGCTCCAGGAACATTAACTATTTATTTAGAAATTGAATTCAGGGCTTTTTCAGCTCTAAATAAAGCATTTACAAGCCTGAGCCTTTCTTCTTTCTCCATCACGTGGCGGCTCTGACAGCAGATGGTCAGGGTCTCTCCTGGCCCTCTCACCGAAACACAAAGCACGAAAACATGAAAGTTCTGTAAAAAAAAAGAGAATAAATGAAAACCTGCAGTGTGTTGCAGACTGTCCTTTTCATGGCTGGAAAGGCCATTTCTAGGAGCTTATATATACACATATGTGTGTGTGTGTGTATATATATCTGCAGCATGTAGGAGGCTGGCGAGCTAAGTCCAGGCAGTGCCCGTGCCATGCACTGTAGATTTATGCAAAGATTTTCTCCCAAATTTATCAATCCAGCAACTTGCATAAACAATAAGTTCTCCTATATTAAAAAAATATGTTGAAGGCTTTGATTAACTGCCTGGTCTTTCTGAATCCACCCTTTAGATCCAGGTAACGGGGCTGCAGTCTGGGATGCATTCTGCTAATGTCAAAGCAACTTATTACCCTAATCCTCTGAGAAACAAAGCCTGGCAGCCTTGCATGGATTTTTATTACAGATTACAACCCTTGTGATCAGTTAATCCAAGAAATTACTCAGTTCTTCCAGTTTATGAAGTCAAAATACGATTGCTCTTCAAAGCACGCAAACTTGTACGAATTAATCTCTTCATCTAGGGATCTAATGGTTTTTTACTAATTTTATACAAAAATATTGCCATGTGTGGGCTCCATAAATCTGTCTCACCCTGTTACTAGTTACTTTCCCCAGATGCTTTGAACTTTTGCAGAAAGTTGCTTAACCAAAAAAACACAGCTGCCACATGTTGTAATTTCCTCTTTGGGGGCAACTGTTACCGTCTTTACAAAGGTTTTGCCAATTTTCCTGGGGAATTTTTCTCTATTTATTGTATTTCCCAATATCTTTTAAATTTTATCCCAGAAAACAAAGCTGCTTGTTACCGTGTTTTCAGCACCTTCCTGATACCCCGAAGGATGCAGTTGCATGAACTCAGGTTATATTCAACACTTAGCAAAGAAATCAGATTTCCCAGCCCTTTGAACTCTATCAGACAAGTTTTCCGATGCTTATTGGGTGTCTGACTTTTTGTCTGACCAACACTGGTGTCAAATTCAGGGGAGGAAAGGAGAGAGGAAAAACTTCTGTAAGACAATAAATATAAAATAAAAGCATAAAAGGTCACGATGTGAAATTTACCTTTAAGTTCTACTGCCCAAATGCTTCCCCCTGTCCTCGTGAGTGCTTCCCCTGACTTCAAAGGGGTTATTTTCAGAGAAGGTGAGTAGGACTTGGCCCGTATTCCTGATGACAAACACGGACATTCCTTAGGTGACCTCTAAGCCAAGCACATCAAAAGTTTTGCTTAAGTTGCACCTACAAAGTATGTCTGTAGAGGCACAAACAGCTTCTCTGTTGTAAAACGAGCGGGCACATGCCAAAATGTGTAAAGCAACAAGCAGAAGGCCACGGAAATCTCTGCTTTCTTGAGAAGGGAGTCTTTGAGATGGAAATAAGTGAAGCTTAGACTGGGGTAATGTGTACCACAAAGCAATGTGGGAGCACTTTCAGGGTCCCCCCATGGCAGAGAGGGGCCATCTGGAAAACGCCCGGCCGTGCCCCGCCGTGACGGTGGTCTGACATTTGACAGGGGGAATGGAAACAGCGGGAATGTGCTCCTGGTGCTATCGGGGTCTCTAAGGCGCGTCAGGGGTGCTGGAGGAACCGGGGTGGTGTGCTGGAGGAACGCTGCCTCTGCAATGAAAAATTACCCAGGAGTTCATGTTGCAGTGCAAAACGATCTGCGTGAGCGTTCCTGGGTTCCAGCTGTATCCCCCCCTCAATGACCTGCTGCACGCTGGTGCACGCAAGCTCCTTCTCCTCTCCAATATCCAGCAGTGCTGGGAGCTGAGGGATGCTCTGCAGATCACCACTCTTTGCTCTTTCCAGTCCTGAAACTTCTTCATTTTCAGAAAAATAAGTGGAGTTTGGCAGGAAGGGCACTAGCTGTGTCTCCAGTAACCACCACCTGCTCCTCAGGCTTACCTGTAGGTAGCCTCCTGCTGGTTCCCAGCCACCACGTGCAGAGGTGAGTCACTGCAGGTTTCCAAACACTGCAGCAGTACGGAGATACGGCACAAACAGCCTCACACCCACGCAGCAAATTGTCTCAATCACTCCATCTCTTCGGTAGTTTAGATTAACTAAATGGTCTAAATAACGATATTTATTTCCGGACCTTCAGGGCACAGGTACCGTTTTGCAGCAACGTGATGTTTCCCAAGAAAATACAGAACAGTTCAAGGAGCTCGAGCAGGGATCTTGACTCATTGTTTTCTAACTATACTTGAGGATCTGTTTTACTGTGTGGCCTTCTAAAAGTTTATTTCTCTCGTGACTAATATGAGGAGTGAGTGAGTGAAAGATTTTATTTGGCAGATATTGCTCATTTCTCCCATTGTATTTTTACTGGCTTTTTTTTATTTTTGGTTGTTGGGGTTTTTTTGGTGGTTGGTTTTTGGTTTTTTTTTTAAACCACAGATAAAATTAGCTGAGTTTGAGTTTTGTTTTGCCTTCTGCAGCTTAATTTTAAGTGCAAATCTTGTCATCATTCTCTCCCGTGAAGATGAGGAGCTGAGAGAGTGCGAGTGAGCCAGAGCTTATCATCTCCTTCCTGCAGAGGAGATGTGTCTCAGGTTGTCAGAGCACTGTAACTCTGAGATAAAACATCTGCCTGAGAGTAGATGTTTGACTTTTCCTCTTAGCTTACTCTTAAAGAAATCTACCTTTTGCACCATGGCTAAAGCAAGTTTGATCTAAAAGCTGGCATGATTCGACAGGAATTGCCTGTAACACGAATGTCAGGGTGCAGAGCTTGAGTGATGGAAGAGGAGGGACCCCAGTCCCTCACTTCTCCCGCACACTCTGGCATGAGCCAGCACTTATCCCATCCTACAACCCATTTCCCAGCAACTGGAGAAGCAGCAGAGAGCTGGACGTACGTTTGGTGGTGTCTGAGTTGTCTTCCACCTTCCTTGGTTTTATCTCACTAATATGTCTGGGCTTTTTCCAGTCTCCTCGTCAAGGCTTACGGGCATGGTCTGTATTGTGTCCGATGTGGCTTTTTGGGGTTTAGGTGGCAATTACCAATAAGCAAAAAGGGAATGATTAGACATCTCTGTATTCCATCCTACTGGCCATCCGTTGTAATCCCAGGCTTAGTACCCCTGGTAGCTCTGCTCTTGGAGTAATGCAATATACTGTCAGAATCGCAGCAGGACAGTTTTTCAAACACATCATTTTATGGAACGCCAGCACGAAATTTGAAAAGGAAATAGGGAAAGAAAGGCCAACCTAAGCTGCAGGAGCTCAGCACCTCCAGGAGCTGGCCCTTTAGAAGCAATACCCTAGCAGTGATCCCTGGTATCCTTCTCTTTTAATGACCCATTTGACTACAATTTGCAGAAGCAGACTCTGTAATATAATTAATCTTTGACTGTAAAGTGACTGCTGTGCTGCAGTGAGGTTGAGAAGAATAAGCCTTCTGGAAAGTGCTTTGTCTTATAATACGCCGCTCTCCTAATATGTGTTCTAATAACAGTGTAAAGGGGAAAACCATTTGGAAGGGTATGTTATTTCTCGGTGCTTCGTGTTGGAATTCATGTCACTGTAGAAGTTATTATTGTAATAAAAAGTAAAAATGAGTTCTCAAAATACGCTATAGCAGATTATCCAGGACAGCCTGTAAGCAGAGCCTTAATGTTAAGCACATGCATGGATCACTCTGAAGTCAAACCAAAGACTTCTGCTGCGAATAGGGATGAATTTAAGTGAGCTGTTTTCCTGACTCAGGACTCCGCACCGACCCTACAGATAATACGAAAAGACAGACACAAACTCTTGGGGAAAAAAAATCCTAATCATATTAAATCAGTGGTAAATTCCCCTTCACCATACTGCAGCCCAGACTTGGTTGCTAGTTTAGGACAGAGTAAATTACTGTGTTTGTTTTTAGAAACATTTCTGCGATAGCTGTGAAGCCAAGCGTGCATGTGGCACTGCGTTTGGACGCTCCTTGCTGTTGCACAACGTCTGTTTCAAAAGGGATTAAACTCCATCTTTTGGTTGATTTGCTTCTTCTACAGATATGTGAAGGTTGCTTCAGTCCCTCTGATGGTTAGAAACCTTCCCCACTTCATCCAGGATTGGTTTTGCCTTCGCTCATCGTTTACAGCTCCTCTCACTACTTATAAGTTGTTCCTGGTATGTGTTTTGAGCCTTCACTGTACAGAGCTGAGCAAAACCAACCTCTCCTATGTTCCTGTTATAGGAGGAGTTCCATCTTCCAGTCATCTAATGGACCTTCTCTGAATCTGTTCTAGTTTAAATTATTTTTTCTGGAAGAGAGTCACCAGAACTGCACAGTTTTTTGAGACACCTTTATTTAGACTTTCCGCAATGACGGGAATATTCCCTTATCGCTCAGAAATAATTGGGTGAACACATCGAGAATTAAGTTTGCTCTGTTCATCAGCGCATCGCGTGTCGCAGTGTCGTTATTATGTCATAAAAGAGTAATGCTCCATCTCCTCCTCTCTGGTTTCCAGTTGATGAAACCACTTCTCAACCTTAACCGTGTGATTTTTCGCTGCTTGCACCTTATCATCCTGCACCCCTGCAGCTCACAAAGCCAGAACCTCAGCCTGGATCTTCCCGGATAGACTCATTTATAATCTAAAAATAATCTCAATTTTAAGACCATAATAAATAGATTTAGAATGATGCTCTCAGCATTCACTGTAGGAAACATCAGGCTCTCAGTGAGGTGTCCCACGATTGTTGTACAAGTCTCCATCGATGATCAGACTCGTGCTGGAACACTTGGAAGGCAGAAAGCAGCGACAAATGCTGCGTTCGGCTGGATGAGGATGGCTCAGGCCGTCGTTGCTCGGATGTTAACGATGGAGAAGGGAAACTGTAACCCGGAGCCACGTGCACGCCGTGTCTCCCACTGCCTCTTGCCACCCTGACAGCAAAATGCTTCTGTCACTGGCACGGAAATCTGCTCATCAGCAGGGAAATGTAAATGGGACAGTGTTTTTAACAGCTGAGGAACGTTTTATACGGCATTTCGGATGCGCAGATATGAAATCAGGGTCTCTTGACGTCTTTGTTTATCAGAACAGCAGAAAGGTTTGTCTGGGTGTTGTAACTCAGCTATCACCACTGGGTTTACTCATATTCCTGCAGTTGGTTTCCTGGAGATTTCTGTTTTATTAAAGATTTACTGTGTTATTTTCATGCAGAGAAAAAAACAGGATGCCTTATACTCCGGAAATACTAATAAGACCTTAAAAGCTGCCCGACCGGGGCAGATGAGCTTCGACACCGGCATCCTGTCCCTGAGGGGTGGCTGCCGAGGGGGGAGTGACACATAGTGACCCTGTCGGGATGGCTCCCAAAATGCTCTGCCAGCCTCAGTGACCACAGCTGGGGCATATCCCAAGCCAGAGCATCTACCCCGTGATTCCTCGTACAGGTGCTGCTCGGGCATCGCCAGAGCGGACATCGCATGTGTCCATCCACAGCTCTCCTCGATTGTTCCTGATGAGACGATGGCCTCAGTGTGGCCACTAACGAAAACGCAGGTGACCTCAAAGGGAACATAAAAATCCTTGACTTTTTAAGGACCAAATGTAGGAAAAGCAGTAAAGCAGAATATGTGGCAAATACAGACCGTCCGAAAAGCCAAGAGATTGAAATTCTGCAACTTAGAATCAGGTTGTTGAGAAGATTTACAAAGTATAGTAGTAACTCATGCAAAAGCATTTTAACAAACCCTCCGCATGGCGTTTTTCATCAAAAAAAACCCACATATTGGAGTCAGCACAATGTATTTGATCTTTCATCTGGTTCAACTTCCATCACCCTGAAATCAGGGGAAAAAAATGTAATACTTTGGGAAGACTTCCCAGCACTGGAGTTTTTGTGCAGAGCATGCCCTGCCGTGCAGGGATCTCTAGCAGGGACAGCTGGTGCCACCTAGGCCAGGAAAGCTGCTCTGATAAACTTAGCAGGCAGCAGACAAAATTCTTCAATAAATAATGAAAATAAAACCACGCCTACAGAGACACCCCTACAAACTCATTTAAGGCTTTGACACTATATATGAATTAAAACGTTTCAGTACTAAAGACTTTTGATTGAGATCATGAAATGGGGATGCAAAGTAGATGCATGCCAGCTCTAGGTCTCCTATTTTTCGCTTTTTATTTTTAAATGTAGGCTGCTTTGTAATACTTCCCCAAGAGGTGAAACAAGCCACTACCGACCCATACCTACACGTCTGGTGAAACCTGCCAAGACCACAGCTCTGCAAAATCCATCACCTGCCCGTGCTTTATCAGGAAACACAGTGTGTAATAACCCATGCTGTTGCCAGTTAACGTCATTCAAAGACGTGTTTCTCGTCCTTTCCATCCCTCCAAGATGGTTGCTCATCACAAGAACTTTTGCAGGCAAAAGTCAAGAGCGAAGCGGCCTTCCTTCCTCTCGTGCGACTTGTCAAGGTACTTAAAGGAGTTTTGGGAAAGCAAACCCGCACGGAGCATCAGACTGACGGAGGCAGAGAGCTGCCAAGTTATTATTACAGCATTTTGTTATTATTTAATAGGAAGCGTCCCAGACATCGTAACGAATAGGAGTCCCCTGCGGCTATTTTGCACAGTGTTTCTTGGATCCTGTGACTCAGCACTTTATCGACACAGCAACGATATAAAAAATAAGATGCAAAGAGGCAACGATCAGCAGTTGCAGCAGATCGGAAGTGCTGGATGAGCTTCCCAAGACAGCCTTGGTGGGTCCCACGGGGACCACAGGAGCCCCTTGGCCTCTGGGCTTGTCTTTTCCAAGGCAAAAGTGTCCAAAGTGTCCATCCCACCGCCCGAAGAAAAGATGCTGCACTGATGCTGGGTAAACAAGATAACATATCTGACTAAAGGAAGACTCCAGGCGTGCTAGTGCATTTCCCAACCTCCTCATGGTGGCCATATGAGGGATGAAAACTGGTTTCACACCAGCATTTGCTGACAGCAAAATATAATGAAAAACATTTATATGAAACAATGTAGACCGCATACTAATTGGCGTTTTATGTAACCACCCCGAAGATCATAAGATTTCAATTTAGCATAGCTAATCACGGCATCGATCGCGTTCCCCCGGAGCCATGCGCTACTCCGAGGGCGTGCGGCTGCGCTGCTGCCCTGCGGCTCCAAATCACGTCCGTGGATGGATGTTCTCCTCCTGTCAAACCCTTCAAAGCAAATAAATCCCGAGCACGGGAAGCCCGATGGCGGTGGCTGGGAAACAGGTCTTTTGGCTGAGTCCCAAGAGAAGGAAAAAGGAGAAATTAAAATCCAGTCCAGTCCATTGAACTTGGCCACCACTGGTGTGTCAGTAGCTGTCAGGAAGTCCGAAAGTCTCTTTAATCCTCTTCAAGGGTGTCTGGGCCCTGAGACTTTTGGGTTTTACGTCTTAGGTGAGGGCATATAAAGAAAGGTAAATGCAAGGGGACAGGAGGACATGGCTGTGGAGGATGGGAGGGCACAGGCAGGTGGGCATCCAGCAGTTTCTCCACCTGCTGTGTGGGCGGTTCTACATGGGATGGTGTCCTGACCATCAGTCCAAGCTCTCCCAGGACATTTCTCCTGCGGCAATGAGCAGGTGCCCCAAAGTGAGATTTGAGCTGATCCTATTAGAGTGTTCAATCCGTGTTTTCAAGAAGACAGATGTTTTTAAACGTCCAACCTGTCCTCTTGCTGGTTGGCAACAAGGACAAGCTCTCAGCTCTTGGCCACATCCAGGGATGTGGCAGCTGAAGCAGCACACCCGGCATGCCAGACCCATCGAGCCGGCAGCTGGGCAGAACCCCTGGCTCGGTGGTTCGCACCACTCGCTGGCATCTGAGACCTGGCATCACCTCAAGACCTGGAAATGGAAACTTTTGTACGCGCTCTGACTTCTCACGAAGATTGCCAGGCTGAGCGTCTTGCTTCAGACCTGGAGCTCATCCCAACTTGGTCCGCGAGGTTAGCAAAAATTCCTGATTGACCTCTTCTAGGAGTCTCCTTTTTCTACCAAATATTTCCTAAGGAACCACACACCGATGCTGAACTGAATGAAATAATTTCATGTGCTCGTCATGACCTGCTGCTGCTCTTGTGCATACGTGTAAACAAAACCAGTTGCATCACACTTCAGTTTTTAAACTTCTGAGTCATTTCTGTCTGAACATCATTTTTGGCACAGCATCTTGGGCATTTTCTACCTTAAAAGTTGGGGTTTTTCCTTCACAGGAACCCCAGCTATTGCAAAAACCTTACTTTTCATAAGAATCAGGGGTTGGAAAAAACAGCAGAGACACTTTTGCTCTTGTTCTGCAGGCTGGGGAAGGCAACGCAGCCCTTCGGTCTCTCCTGTGGTTTCCCCAGTGTCAGGTCTGCTCTCACAGTTACCCCCAGCCCTCTTTGCTCTGTGTCCTGAGAACCAGAAGCAAAAAACAAAGACAATACAGAAAGTTTTGGGTGGATTTCCCTTCTGTTGGGTTCCCAGAGCTCAGGTGTGGGGCTGCTCCACTCCCTCTGCTCCCACCTGCCCCAGCCCTCCAAGGGACCAGCAGCATCTCAAAGAGCTTGGAACCTCCAGAGCTGCGTTTTGCTCTTCCCTCCTCTCCTCCCCGCCAGCTCCAGTTCAGGGCATAAAAATACAACCAGTCACACCAAAAAAAAAAAATAAATTAAAAAACCCAAGAGCCAGGCAGGGCAGCAGCGTGGAGCAGAGGGTGCTGGAGCAGCTCCGCAGCTGCTCCACAGGGCTGGTGTGTGGTCGGCCACGAGCGCCAGCGAGAAAGTAGGTCCAAGGTGATGGAAATTAAAAACAAACTCACCATGTCCCGTACTCGGGGTTGTTGTTTTCTCGTGTGAGGTTACTCAGGAAGTTTGCAGCAGGATACGCCGATGACCTCTGCTCGGGCAATCGCATTAACGCTTCACTTACCTTCTCTCCCACAATAAACGGCATGTTTCCTCTCTGGGAATCTGGCTTCGGCTGCAGGTTTCCTGTGCTGGGCAGCAGCTTAACCCTTTGGGAGGTGCCGTATCCCAGCTCCCCTGGGCACCCCATGGGCTAGTGGGGCTGGGATGCATCCCATGGGCAGGTGGGAAGGTGTCCCTTTGCTCCCCAGTGGGGACACCGGAGTCAGAGCAAGGTGGGATGGGGTCTCCTTGGAGGTGGCAGGGCTTCCTTGGCGAGGTTTGGGGAAAGTAAGGAAAATGGAGGAAAAGGGAAAAAGGAAAAACGGAAGAAAACAGCATTGGTTGATATTTCCGGGCAGAAAGCAAGCAACGTTTCAGCTGGAGGATGGCGGGAGATGGGCAAGTCCAAGCCCATGGGGAGGAGTTCACATTAACCTTTTGTCTGAAGTCATCTGGAGAGAAGTAACCATGACGGGCATGCAGACAAGGCAGGAGATGGGTTCAGCCCTTAGCAGGAGCCCAAGGATGGTCCACAGGGCTGCAGGATGATGGGGAGAGATTCCTGCATGGAGCCCTTGGCAAAAGCCGGAGAGTTGGGTGGGCTGGGGGGTGGTGCCAGAGGGGTCTTGTAGGACTTCCCATAACCTGGCAAAAGAAATGCCGCAAATAACACCAGGATAACACCTACTGTTACGGGAGTGGGGGACGTCCACCTACTCTGTGTGCCAGGACAGTTGTTCTCATTCAAGCAAACCAGAAAATAAATGTGAGAGCAAGTCGTATCATGACAGTTGGACACTAAAAATATCCTGGGGTGGCTGGGAGGCACCCCAAAGCCCGAGGGGCTCGGGCTGCAGGAGGCGTCGTGTAGTAGCCCACACTGTGTTCAGTTATCCATCCTTTATAAGAGAAGAGTATGGAATAAGTAATGAAAAACAAATTAATAACTTGTTTGATTGCATTGCTTAAATGAAAACTGTTTTCAGTAAAACAATAGCCAAAATTCAAGGCCTATGTGGGCTGTTCTGCTTAATGCCATGACCATGGAGGCCAGAAAATAGGAAGATCCATTCCAGAAACATGCAGAGGTTCTACCATGTGGATGCAAAATAAAGGCTCCTTAGCCAGAAAAACCGTCTTCATCGTGGCGTGTCCTGTGGCGGGACCTCTCTGGAAGGAGCATGAGTGTCTCCTCGGGGGAGCCTCTGCTTTGTCCCAAGAGATGCTCTGTCCCTGTTGCTTAATGTTATCTTGCAGCCCCTAATGAGCTTTGGACTAAATGTTCAGGACCTAGGGGATGGAAATTACATCCCACCTACGCATTTCAGCCCCTTTGAAACTAGAAGACCCCTGGAAGAGAACTGGGAAATATTCCTACCCTCCACCTCTGCAATACCTGCCCCTGCTGAGGCCATCCTGGGCCATAGCGTTGCAAGAAGGAGCTGGGCAGCACCATCTCCTGGGCTCCGATGGCTTCTGCTGTCTTGGTTTAGTTGCACTTTGTCACTGGGGGGGGCCACGGGGGCTGCAACAATGGCTCGAAAACAGGCTCTGGAAAGAGCGACTCACTTGCTGAGCCATTGAGGATGTTGTTTATATGTTAGATCCTGTTTTCTTCCTCCAGCAAAGTGCTTCTCCTCCCAGGTGCATCTCCCGCGGCTTCCCCACCATGTTGGAGCGAGAGGCGGCTTCCTGCTGCTGTGACCCTGCTGGGACGGGCAGGGCTCAGCCAGGGGTCCCCCCCTCACCACGCCACGTGGGGTGATGCCACCATGGCCGGGGAAGAAGGGCTGCAGCCAAGGGCTTGGGCTGGTTGACGTCGCAAAGCGATGAATAATCCCACCTCATCTCCATTGTGGTGACAGCAAGATCTGGGTTGAGCGTGGTGCACGCTGCTGTCCTGCCCGGGTTATCTGGGTCCGTGCAGGGCTCGGGACATCCTTCAGCCTCATCGGGGACTTCGGGGCAGGAGCTCCAAGTGTTGGGGGAGCTTGGGGTAGAAGGGGTCACCACCACCACGAGACCTTCCATGAGTTGCTGCTGCCTGGCCAGCCCTTGGAAAGCCCTTGGGAGCCACCACTGAGCAGCATTATCGGTGCTCAGAGGTTCCTGATGCTGCAGTGTGATTTTCCATAACAGTTATTCCTGACGATGCTTCAAAATGACAGAAAATGGGGCACTGGTGCTGTCTCCAGCAAGTACTTGCCCAAGCTGCTCTGCATGCTGCTGGTGGCAAGGATGCAGATGTGCCTGTGGGGAATCAGGGGCCAAAAAAAAAATAAAATTTCTAATTTTACTCCAAGGGAGAGAAGCCATAAGCCCAGGGAGACTGCACAGATGACACAGTGGTGCCAAACATGAGGACACGGTGCTGCCACCAGCCTCAGGGGCTCTTGCTGCTGCTTGTGACACCCAGAGGAGACCCTGGGGGGGGACCCACCTCCCACCCACCTTCAGCATCTCCCACCTCGCCGGCGGCCGAGGACACTGCCCGGGCTGACACGTCCCCTCGTTAGGGGAGGGGAGACGGGAACCGGGACATGGGCCCGGAACGCAGCAGCTGCCAACATGGGAATGTTTGAACAAGGAGCGAAACCTCATTTAAACAAATAAATAAACAAGCTGACATCCTCTGGGCCCAGGTTTATGATAATAAAAACAGAGTGCACAGCTTGTGGGAGGAAAATGCATCGTGTATTTTCACATCTCTCGTTTCCTCCTAGACCGTCGCAAGAATTTCCTCTGAGTCCATCACTTCCTTCTGACATTTTCGAGCTCAGAAATCCATATCTGAGCCCGGTGCCCTCTCCTTGACGAGTGACGCAGGAAGAAGCGGCTTTGAAGGATACCTCTCAGCCACATTTTTGTTTCTGTTTGCTTTGAAGTGCTGGAGGCAGGGTTGAGACAAAGCAGAGCCAGGATGGGAACCCACCACATCCCAACCTGGTGTTTTCCCCCTTTTCCAGCTCATAAGAACCCCAGAGAGCTGTGCAGAGCAGCACTGCGCAGGTTCACATACCTCCATGAGGTCTTCTCCAGCCAGGCTCTTCCTATTGATTTCCAGGGGGTTTTCAAGTGTATCCCCCATTCTGAGAATACAAGATGCAGCTGGGACCTGCTCTTGCACCTCTAGCGGAACCCATTCCATCATTTTTTTTATTAAAAACCTCTCGTGCAGTTTGCAGTTGAGGAGTGGATAGAAAAATCCCCGTCGCACTGATGCTGCAGGGCGCAGCAGCCACTAAGTCGGTGCAAAGCCCCCGTTTACAAGTGGGTAAACTGAGTCACCAACTTGGTTAATCACCCCCCAGCTCCATTGCAGAGTCCAAAATAGGCTCTGGGAGCCTTTATTATTATTTTAATCTGAGAGTGCTTGAAACTATTTGGGCTTTCAAAAAGTGGGGGTGAAGCTTTTTCCTGGTGTCTCAGCACTTAGTTATTCGCGCTTAATTGTGAATGAGCTTGAAAAACTTGTGCTGAATCAAAGATTACAGTAAACAGGTTACAGAGATTTGAGCTGGGATATCCTGGAAAGCCCCAGCTGCCCTGAAAAGGGAAAAAAAAAAAGAAAAGAAAAAAAAAAGTTACAAGTGCATGCCAGAGTCCTTTAAATCGAGGCAAAGTTGCCCTAACTCTGGCTCCAGCCAAAGTGATTTTTTTTTTCCCAGGGAGTGGATAATTTGGACACCTTTGCCCCAAAACAGTGACCTCCAACTTTCAGCTCGGGGCCGTGTCCCCGGGGCAGTGTCATTCCTGCCACGCCGACCCCGAGCCTGAGAGAGAGACCCAGCCCTAGTATCACAGGGGAAAAAAATAAAGTCACCTTGGGAAGGGAATGCTTCCCATTTTTTGGCTCTCAGAGGTGTCAAAGGAAGCAATCTGACGTCGAAGGGCCGGAAAAAAACAGCTTCTTGGCTGATGTTGCTCATGCACAGCGAGGTCACTTAGAAAGCTATCAGTGGCTTAAAAATAAATGCAGCGTGGAGGTTGCCATTCAGCGATATCCTGTATCCGAAAGCTGCGAGGGGTGTAAGCAGGAAGAAACTGGAATGACCTTCCCTCCCCACCCCCCTCATTCCCACTTTTTTTTTTTCTTCTTTTTCATGCTCCTGGCAGTAAATCGCTGAAATTTCTGCATTCAAGTGACTTCGTTTCATTAAAAATAGCCCCAGGAGTGGCCTCTGGCTGCGCGTGGCCCCACTCCTCCCCAACCTGGCACAAGCAGGTGATGCCCAGGCTGCACCAGTGGAATTGCTCTGTTCCACTTTTGGGGTCCCTGCTTGGACATCTGCAGCTGGACACACACACACTGGCCCTGGGCAGCACAACAGCACTAAGAGGAGATGAGGACGATGATGATGGTCACCACCTCCAGGTAGCTGGTGGTCCATGCCTCCATCCTGGCTGCAAAGCAAGTTTGCAGACATGCACACGGGAAAAAAAGAAATATATTTACTTTTCCACAGCTGCTTCTCCAGCAGGTTAAAGAGGCAGCACAAACACAGCAATACCTTCCTGACGTTGTCCAGCCAGGAGTCGCTGCAGTTGCTGTGGGATGTTGAGGATGAGCACATGGGAGGTGAAGTTGTCAGCAGCAAGGCACGCAATGCTCGCTTGCTGGAGCAACAGCTCGGTGCTAGGAAATGCTCTGACGTTTGCAGATCTGGCCCTGCTCACTCTTGCTCTTTGGCCTTCACCTTTTTCTCACCTTCCTACCTCCCTCTGGGTCCTTCAACCTGCATCGGAGATGTGAAGGAAGCTCTGAACAAGGGACGTGGGTCAGGCAGGGCCATGAGCAGACCCCTTCGGCAGGGGAGCCCCCAGCCCATGGAGAGGCTGAAGTTTTCAGGCACTTTAAACATGGAGCAAAACAGCCCTTGGCCCAAATGCTCCTCACCTGAGAAGACACCAGGACATCATTTCTGCCCCATCACCTAGGGGGTGTTGGAAGAAGCACCACAGCCAAACCAGGCAGCTGTAAGGCTCCATGGGAACGGCGTGCTGGGCTCATGGCTCCTCTCCCTTTGAGTAAAACCAAAAATATCAATTTTTTGGCCCGTACTCTCAGATTTAGTGGGGCTGCACCTATACATCCCAGCAATGTCCATAGAGGGCATGATTTTGGGAGCCTGGCTCTGCCTCTCTCTGCCTGTCCACACTGAAAAATTGGCACCACTGTTATCAGCATCAGCAAACCGCTGGAGGCATCTCCCCACCATGGCCATGGGCTTCCTAAACCAGGGCTGTTCACCAGCAAGTTAAAGCTCCCTTTCTCCCTTCTGTGCCTTGCTCTAGTCCTTTCCAGACGCTGTCAGTACGTTCTACAAGGAACAGTGATGATAAGGATCACCAGGATAAAAGTCTGCAGGCAGATAATCAGCCTATAAACCCACTTACATTTTCTCCTGAGAAACTTCAGAACACAGGAAAGAATCGACACCCAAACAGAGAAAGAAAGAGGAAGAAGATTTATGTCTCCTATGCTTAGAGGATCAAAACCCGCCGTGATGTAAAATGTGATCGAGCCCACAATCCCCTTTTGATGTCTGCAGGAAGGAAAGAAGATGCTGAGAACTTTCTCAGCTCTGTGGACTCCAGCCCTTATTTCCATGTCCAGGGTCAAGAGGTGGTGGAAAGAAAAATAAAGCCCAACCAGGAAATAAGAAGTTGAAAGAGCTTTTTCCTTCCCCGAGGCAGCTGGGCAGGGGCAGAGCCGTGCCCGGGGGTGGTGGGACGGGCAGGTGCTGCCCAAGCCCGAGTCGATCACGAGAACTTTGGAGCTGTGGTTCCATCCCACGCCACGCTGGACGGGCAGTGGTGCCTGCAAACGGCTGTGGAAGGTTGTAAAGGAATTTAGAAAAGCAAACAGCATCGGTTGCTGCCGCAGGTTGAGTTGAGTGTCCCCACCCGTGTCCCCTCCAACAATACTGTGTGATCCCGCTGCACTGCTCCCAGTGGATGGAACCCCTAAATTTAGCTATACCAGCTGTGAGCAGTATGCAAGGTATTCAAGGGCTGGTAATTTTAGACCAAGTATAATTGCAAGACATATTTAATCACGTTATATCTGGGGCCGAGCAATGCCAAATATTTTCCACGGTTATTCACGCAGATTTGTGCATGAATTAGCAGTAGCCACAATCGTCCTTCTCCAGAGTCCATCGCGCAAGGGAGAGGAGGTGAAGCTGAATTTTTCATTTTCCACCAGTTGGTGTTTGTGAGGGAAGCACTCAGGCATCCACCGGAGCAAGGAAAGGAAAAATCCCCGGCTTGCCTGGGATCGGCCACCGGCAGACAGCCTGCCTGCGACTGGAACGGATTCCGTCCATCACCAAAGTAAACACAAATAAATCAATCAATAAAGGAGCTTTATCAAACAACCCAAGAAATTTAGGGAAATTTTAATCCACTCGCAGATTTTCCACAAACAAAAAAATAAAAGGGCTGCTGGGGCCAGGTCAGAGACTGGGGTGAAGCGGCTGAGCTGCCTTGAAGTCAAAGTGCTAATGGGTAACAGCTGGCAAAACCTGGCATCGAGCTCCTGGTGAGTCACTGGGTGAGCTCTGCTCTGGGAGCCCATCACTGCCTCCCCATAGCCATGAGCAACCAGCATGTGCCCGTCTGCCAGGGCACACGGCCGTGCCCGGAGCCCGGGAGCATCTCGGAAAAACCCTCCAAAAACCACCTCTGCCCAGCAACTGGGGAAGCTGGGTTTGCTTTCGGCCAGGACAGTCATTTCTGCTCACAACCCGTGACCTTCCTTCCGTAGGGATGGGTAACACAGCTCTTCGGTTTTATGCCATTTTCTGGGCAGCTCCAAGAGTTCCTGGGAACACCCCATTGTTCTGCATGGCAGGATCAGCCCCAGTGGGAAAGGGCAGCCCCAGGGAGTCCTGGAATTGCATCAGGGGGAGAAAAGCTGGGATCCCAGTCACTCCGTACAATAGACTCTACGATGTGGCAACTATTTTACTGGCTGGTGCATGTTTGAGGATTTTTTTTTTTAAACAGCTTTGCATGTCTTCCTCAACCAAGGGATCAAAACGAGCATCTCCAGGCTCCTGCTGCAATGTCCCTTCTCCATGGTTCAGGCTTTCATCCCTCTGCCAGAGATGCTGTGCTGCCAAACCCGGAGCACCTTTATATTTATAGCCTGCCGGAGGATCGTTCCCAGTCGAGCCAGTTGGTCTCAGTCGCTGACCGTGCCAGATGGTGTTTTAACTTCTGTCATTTTTAACAAGTCACAGCCAAAACGCTGACTGGATGGGTTTTGTTTTGCTGGCCGAATCTCCACGCCGCCGCTGCTGCAAGCGCTCGCGTGCCTGGTTGGAGCCGATCACCTGTGTTGTCTTAAAGAATTCCTTCGTGCCAGTTTGATTATTCTGGGCACTGGAAAACCCACTCGGCGTGCCCCAGGGTGCTCCTCCCGATAGATGGAGAATCTTTGAACTGCATCTACAATGCACGTTCATAAACTCTCCAGTCTCCAGTAAAGAAGTAAAACAAAAAAGCTTGAAAAGGAAAGACGTGGTGCTCCTGGGGCTTGGGACTGGACGGCATGGGGGAGAGGAATCGCGGGTGGGAAGAGCCAGCACTGCAAATGGGCACGGGACAGCTCTGCGGGCGCTGACCTGGGTGGGGAGGGACCACAAAAGAGGGATGGGTTGTCTGAAAAACCATCTCCTAAATCCAGTGCAGGTGCCCTAAATGTGAGATCTTGCTGCTTTTGGTGGTCTTTGGTGCTTTCTTTGAAAAAAAGAAAGGGAAATCTGGAGAAACTAAAGCCACCGGGTTTTGGTAGGAACCTCAATGGGCCGTTCTGATGTGTTGGTGTTACACCAAATGAAAAGCCATGATTAGTTTTATCTGAATTGCTCTGGAATCTCCTGCAGTGCTGCTGAAAGGGCTCCTGGAAGCATTTGTGTCCGTCGTGCTGCATAGCATCCCTGGAGCTCCCACGGGAGCATCAGCACACGTGGACCACTCCTTCTCCTGCTCCGTTTTACAAAGGAGACATCATCCGTCATGATGGCAATAAGTCTTTTCTCCCCCAAAATGTTTCCAGAGTTTGATGCTGTAAAGGCAGACGCCAAGTCTGCTGCAAGATTTTATCTCCCAGCACTTCCCAAGGACCCTCGTGAGGATTGACAGGCGTCAGTAGGCATTGCCATCTTGGGGAGACACCAAAGTCGTCACAGCTTCTCCAAGGAGAAACAACTGCACTTTTTAAGCTGTCTCGATCTCCTCCTCTTGTCCCCCTCCCTTCTTCTTTTATCTTCTTGAGTTTCAGGAGGGAGAGGAGAAGAAGGAAGGAAAGGATAATTTTGACTGATGATGAGGAAACAATTTGGTGTAACTCTAGCCAGTTTTTTGTCAAACACTCAGCACCCAGCATCGTTTTCCCAGCTTGGGGAGGCTCATCTTACCATACTGCCTGGAGGGAGTTTAACCGGCTGCATCCATCCCCCTGCAGGTCGGAGTTTTCCACACTTCTATGGAAGGGAGAAACCTGTGGTTTGGTTTTTCATTGCTTTTTTTCAAACATGACTTGTCCCCTCTGCCTTGGGGCAGGTGGGGAGCAGCTCCCCAGCTGCGGGAAGCAGCAGCACTCTTAGCAAGGAAATAAATCTCAACATGAGGAGAGACTTAAAAACTGCCATTTGGGGCTTTTGTACTGAAATATCTTCAATAGGGCACAAAAGAGGGAATGTAGGTCTGCAATATTTCTGCTGATAGGAGAAGACCAAAATGGAGACAGGAAAAGGCTGAAGAACAACAATGGCATTGGAGGACTTGATGCAATAGGCTGCAGCTCTGAGAATGGATTTTAGTAAGAGACAGCACAAAAGCACCAGTGATCAGGAGCTGATCCAGCACTCCTGGGCTACAGGGGTCTGAGATTTCCCTCTAGTGTCTGAGAAGGTTTGAGCCTCTGTTTTGGTATCACTCTCTTCCATGTGGCCCCTCCAGCTCGGCTCATGGGGCTCCCTCTTAACTCAGAGATGCCTTTCTATGCCAGCATAGAAACATAGAATCAAAACGGTTTGGGTTGGAAGGGACCTTAAAGATCATCTCGTTCCAAGCCCCCTGCCATGGGCAGGGACACCTTCCACTAGATCAGGTTGCTCAAAGCTTCATCCAACCTGGCCTTGAACGCTTCCAGGGATGGGACATCTACAACTTCTCTGGGCAACTTGTTCCAGTGATTTACCACCCTCACTGTAAAAAATTTCTTCCTTATACCTAATCTAAATCTCCCCTCTTTCAGTTTAAATCCATTGCCCCTTGTCCTGTCACTACAATGATGATGACCAAGAAGATGGGAGATGCTCTAGCCGTACATAGCCCTCACTTCATATGCACTGTGTTGAATGTGAGCAGTTTTGGCGATAACATATGAAGAAAGTGTAGAGAAAAAGGTGAAGTAGCTCAGAGGAAGGACAGCTGGAAGAGAGGAGTCGTTGTCAGCACATGACTCACAGGTACAGGCAAAGACATTTGTCTGCGTTATGAATAACACTCCTTCCTTAGCTGACTAAGAATGATTAACTTTGAAAACCTCAACTACTTCTTGTTATTAATGTTCTACCAGAGTGCCTTGCACTTGTGAATAACAGAAATTTGGGTTGTTTTCAGATTTCTCTTCAGGTGGTTTCGCTTGAAGCATTTTAGAGATGAAAAGTGGTTTGCAAACAAAATAGAGATTTTTTTTTTAACGTGTTTATAATCAAATGGTTTCATGGACATATTTTTCCCAACTCATAGAAGCTTTTTCATTTCAGTTGTAGGGTTTTTATAGTTGCTGAGTGCTGTGAATAAAACAGAGTTTAGGATTTTTTTTTTTTTATTTGCT
Source organism: Tauraco erythrolophus (assembly GCF_009769465.1). NCBI lineage: Eukaryota > Metazoa > Chordata > Aves > Musophagiformes > Musophagidae > Tauraco > Tauraco erythrolophus. The sequence continues at coordinate 2,698,652 of NC_141484.1, forward strand.
TTTTCTTCTGATTTGGGATGAATAAAAGTCCACAGCAGCTGGTCAAGTTGTGTGAGCATGTGGTTTAAACCTGCCTCAAAGCAGTTGCAAGACTGTTATGCATATTTATCAGGGACAGAGGGATTATAATATAATTATTCACTCCTAGTCAATAAAAAAAGAATTATCCTAACAGCTTCCATGTCACACATGGGATCACATTGCAATTAGGAAGGAAGAGCCCACAGTTAATCACTCCAAATGCTTTCTTTGTGTTTTACAAGGTACCGAGGGGATCATTTCCAGGAAGAAGCCACAATTTGAAGATGCTGTGGCTCAGCACCCACTGCCTCTGGGCAAAGGGAAGGTGCCAGGACCAAACTACTGACATCTTCCTGCACCAAGGATGGTGGCAGCTCCACAGCACTGGCCACAGCAAAGCTCTCTGGCCAACATCTCTTTGCCATGAAAGTCACTAGAAATGACACAACTGAGAGGATTTAGGACCTGAACGACTTCTGCAGGTCTGGGCAGATGCGGTCCTGTATTGCGGCCAACGTACAAGAAAATATAACCCAATTCCCTTGCATTAATCCCACTATGGAAAAAGAGTTTGTGCAGTGAAAGCAGAAAGGGAAAGGGCTGAGTGCTGCCCTCAGATCATTCGTCTGCATTTGAGGGGGAGGCGAGGGGCCAAGGGCAGCGGGGACAGCTGCCCCCATCACAGCACGCTGCTGAATTACCCGCACGATACCACGAAGCTACGGAGCATTTGCTTTCTGGAGATGACAACAGTGCCCATCAGAAAGGCCAGTAGTTTCTAAACCGTCCCATATTCTGATTCCATACCGTGAAATGAAGAAGCTGTACATGCTGCTGCCAACATATAGAGACAGTGAGGGATTTCTGACTCGTTTTTCTCCATTAGCTGCTCAAGTGGTTGCAAGAGAAGTTGCTCTGTCATCACCAGGTTCATTTCCATGGGCTTCAAGGGAAAGATGCACCCGTTTTCCAAAGCCTGTGCTATCGTGAAGTGCATCCAGCCGTGGACGTGATAACTGTCGGAACTGCTGCCGGCGCTGGGTAACTTTGCTGTTGCTATAATAGAAGATCAATCCTCTTCCAAGCACAATAAATGCTGCGACCACCAGCCCCAGAAGTCTCTCTCCTAATTAAAGGCTTTGGGTATGGATATTCCAAGAGCTGTTGAGATCCGGTGGAAGCGAGACAATGTAAACATCTTGGAAAATGCCTCAGTTTCCAAATAAGTTCCCCCACATAAAAAACTGTAGTGACTGATCTTCCAGAGCAGACCAGTAGTGAAGCCAGTGCTTTGGCCCTCGCTGTGCTAAGCCACCAGGGAGACGGAAAAATATGGCATATTCCTTCATTCCTGATCATTACTGATCAGCAGCGGTCCAGAAACTTGGTAACTGAGAGCTATTATTTTTTTCCCAGCTTTTGTGTATAAGGGTGTCTATTACTGTTATTGATTCCTGTCCTATTGCACCGAATTTCATGCTCTAGGATGGGTTATAGGACCTAAAAAGCAAAAGCTTTTCTTGCTCTGTGGGCAATGGGGACTGGAAACATCTGATCTGCCTTTTCAGTATTCTCTGTGGATTTTCCCCTCCCAGGAAGGCTGTGACCTTGGGCATTGCCCATCGGAGTAGTAAAAAACATTCTGCATACTTAGACATTATCTTCCATCAAAGAATCCCTGAAGCCTTTTCACAGTTATTAATTAAACCTCACGTGCTGCCTGGGAGGTAGATACAGGTTATCCACCTCAATTTATGTTGGAAAAGGTTAATTGGCACGTTGGACCTCACAGAGCCAGGTTAGCAGGCGCCTTCCCATTCCTGCCGAGCTCCCAAATAACCTGGGACCAAGTAACCTTGTGCTGGTGCCATTTTCTCTTGAATCCCATCACAGACCACACAGGGGAATCAAGTGAGCAAAAACGAAAAAAAAAACCCTCCTGCCTATATCCATTGCCTGCTTCCCCTCTTGCTTTTCTTAGTATCCAGAAGAGAGAAAGAAAAAAAAAAATTTAAAGGCAACATGAAACCACTCCACACTCCCAATGAGAAAATAAAAATGGATGTTGCAGGCTCATGTGTTCTATACGTTTCCAAATATTTCCATCTGCTCCTGAAATTTCCATTAGGAGTTGCCAAAAAGTCTTACAGAATTGTTAACACGATGGTAAATTTAGATTCTTTTTACGGAGAGACGTTTCCCCACCCTCTTAAAAGTCTGGTATCAATTTGTTCTGTCACTGATAAGCCAAAGGTAGGGCTGGATTTGCCCTCTTGCCCTGCTCGTGGGCTTAGTGCGGGCAGAGCCACTCGCTGGGATGGGGATGGGAGCAGAGAGGGTGCATCCGTGTGGGGAGCGGATCCGGCATCACCCCTCGGTCTGTCCCCCTCTGCCCTCCCAGTATCAGCACAAACAACAGAAATATCTCGCGAGAAAATTATGGACCATCCGTGGACTGGCAGAAACCAACCACTTTCCCCAGTCGTCACCCCATCGACCTGCTCTGTCCTTCGGAAACTCCCGAAAGATGGCTGGAGGCTGTTGGTGTGACCTACCTGCCCGTGCACCGCCCAGGCTCCCAGATCCTGATTAAAATCTCGGTGCTAAGGAGCAGGTTTCTGTGCTCAGAAGGGCTGAGGGCAGCTCTGCCTTCAGCTGGAGGAGGGCAGAGGGTTGAGCTGGACGTGCCCCCATCGCCTGCTGTCAACGCACCCACAAATGTCCGAGCTGGCTCGGTGGCTTCGCAGGGGACAAGGGGGCTAAGGGGAGGTGGGGAAGGGAGGGAGAGCATTGCTCAGGGATGATGGAAGCTGAAATGAAGGAGCAAGATGAGGTGGGGAAAGGAGGGATTGGCCATGGCATCTCCTTAGCCGGGCACCGGCTGTCATGAGGAGTGGATGGGGTCACGAATATTTCTACGTGCAATGACAGCCCCAGGCACAGCTCTGGCGCAGCTTCCTTGGTCCAGATGAAGTTGTGTCATCGGGCTGTTTCGCCAAGGATGATTTGATCAAAATACTGGTGCTCTTTCAGTAAAACAGGATATTCTTTCCTGTCGGAAAGTGCCTTTTCGGGTTGGCTCTCGCGTGTGCTCCATTCGGTGAATTAATAATGGCATCGTTCAGGGCTGATCAACCTGTTATTAGAGTAACTGAGCAAGAGCACAGTGAGTACTCTGCAACAGTATTTTAAAGCAACTACTCTCCGTGACCATTTAATAATAGCCCTGTTCCTGCAGCATAGCAAATAAGGGCCGTTCTCCAGAGGAGGCACTTAATAGAGATTAAAGATTCAGAGCCATTACAAAAAGGCAGAAAGCACCACTCACTGCCCCGGCAGCAGGATGGGTGCTGAAGGACCAGAGGAGCCTGAGCCTTACACAACCTGCTGGTTTGCATCTTGAGATAGACCCCATTTGGCTTAAACAAGGGAGCTCCCTGCTACCCCCTGAGCTCCTGTGCAATATCGGAGCCCGTCCCGCAGCTTTCTCTGCCCTCCGGGCAAAGCTGCTCCAATTTCGGAAACATTTCTCCATGTGGAGAAGGATGCTGTTTCTCCCTTCCCATGTTCCCAGGTTGTTCTGTTGGCTGCCTCCCCCAGCGACCCTTCATCTCCTGGGATTAAATACACGGCACCAGGGCTGATTAGCAAAACCCCAGTGCAAAAAGCCACCCTTACAAATGCCTTTAGCCAGGGGTAAAACCTGCTACGGCACCGAGAGAAGTGGGACTGCTAGAGGGGCACTGTAAGGGCGCTATAATGCACTTAGGGATGCCATAAATCCGAACGTAATAAATATATAAAATATAATTTTAAAAAATAGTATTTAAAAAAATAATAAGTTTTACTCTGGTTCATCTTCCTCTTCCTCAAGGAAGGAGGGAGAGCTGCAGGTCCAAATTCTCACTCCCAGGAGAACACCGTGACAACGAGCTCAAGGAAGGAGAATTACTGATGCCTCATTTCACCCTTTCCATTTCTAAGATATTCCCTGATGTGCCCCAGAGCTTCGCCCATCTCGGGGGATGCTGCTCCACTTCCAGATGCCTTCGTCTGGCTCCCGGCACAACCCGACGGCACCACACAACAGCCAGAGCCGGGCACGGGCTGAGAGGGTGGAAAAAATCCCAGCGGCTGCCTTTAGAAATAAGCCATTCCCGCTGAAAGGAAACCTATTTGCTCTCTTTCTAACCCCTTCCCTGCAATTACGCTTATCACATTTCCCTCCTGATGCATTTCTTCTTCGAGAGCATCATCCCCCGCCCTGGTCCTGGCACGGCGAGCTCGCACGCTCCAAGACACGGGCATAAAAGCATTGCCACCTGCAGCCTGCTCGGAAGAGCCGCGCTCCGGATCCAGCTCCTGTGCTCCCAAATCCCTAGATCATTCCGGAATGACAGGCACTGACCCTTGTCTCATCATTGTCTAAGTTAATTAGTCCACTTTATTTCAAATTTTAGCGCTTGACCTTTGTCTGGAGATGTGAGCTCGCAGGAAACAGGAAAGTTTCCTTCTGATTATTTGCTGGGGAGACGTGAATTCTGAACTACCTGGGGTAGTGTTTTTCAAGCCTCGGTGTCAAAAAGATGTGGTTTTACTGTTCTTGACCATTTTTAGAGCAAAACTTCCTTGCTTTCGGTGTTAAAGCCCCAGCAGCACTCCTCAGCTCCGCGGAGCCGGGCAGAGCGCAGGGGTTGGCACTGCCATGCGTTTAAAGTCGTTTTAGCTGAAACTGTTAACATTTCATAACATTGCATTTTTTCAGTATTAGTGACTGCATTCTTAGCCAGCGCTTTTTTTTTTTAATATTTGCATATTTGTAGGCAAAAAAGAAATCATACTTGCCCGAACAAAATGTCAAAATTTGAACAGATGGGAGTTTTTACCAAAAGAAGACTGTTTTGCTCAGAAATTATTCCACTTCCAAAACCTCAAATAAAGTTTCATATCTTTCAGCAAATCTTGGACCGGGATTATAAATTCAAAATAAAAATACAGAAATTTCCTATGTTGAGCTTATAAATGCCGGTTTACGACATTTTCTGGTGTCTTAATGAGAGCCATGTGACCAAAGTTACATATTATAGGAAACAGCCAAAAGGCACATATTCTTTTACAGGTATATTTTTAAACGTAGACGATTGCTTCTTAAAATTTTAACACAAGATGTTATTATCCTTTTTTAATTAAAAAATTACTGGGCTATTTTTTCCAGTTTTAATACGCTCCGCACTGCATGAGAGGACCAAGTCCTGTCTCCAGAGTCCCCCGTGCGCTGCAGATGGTCGCACCAGATATTTGTCTTCCCTTTGCAGCTCCCAAAAGCTCCGACTCACCCATTTTCTCCCCTGTAAGCCCTCCCCACACTGCTTCGGAAAGGCTTTCATGAGTAGAGCACCGATGATGTTGTTGGATAGGAACGGCATCATTAAAACACATTTGTTCTACTTCAACCCAGCAAACTAAGACAGTGACCATAATGGCACGTAATGGTATCGGAGGGGGAAGACTGGGGGCCGTTGCTGAGCCTCCCCAGTTATATATGATCACTTTTAGTGTCGTGGGAAGCCGGAGCTCTCTGGTCCTCACAACTTGGTCCTTGTAATTATGCCCATCTCCAGCCTCGTCTCGGCTTGTTTGTCCCTATTGACAGTGTTGCTATTAATACCCAGTAATGGGTTGTAGCCTCCAGCGATCCTGCCTCTCATTTTCTTGCTCAGGGAAAACACAACAGATGAGCCCAGACACTAAAAGGATGGCCATGCTCGGTTAAGACAGTGGTTCCCTGTAAAGTCATCAGTGGAGCTCATTCAGGTCTTGGGCACACGAGGCACGCACCGATGATGACCCAGTGGTGGTTTCTGCCTATCCATATGGTCCTGAACGTGGGCTCCAGATTCAGTTTGCAACCAAAGCCACCAGCTGTCAGCACTGGGTGGGCAGCGTGAGGCTGACCTGCGGAGAAAATGCACCGGGTCAGGGTCAGGAGTGGTACAGAGAAGTCCTTCATCCCGGGCTGGCTCATGCCAGGAGGAAGCCACAGCTGAAATCTGTCCTGGCACCTCAAGTCTCCGTATGCTACCAGGAGATCAACAAGTATCCCTCAGTGGCATAAATTTCATTGTAAAATATTCACATGTTTTCAATTGTAATTCAGCCCAGGCCGGGCCACGAGGCTCTTCCCAATACTGACACTGTAAGGGACGCTTTATATTGTTCTCTTAAGCATTGCCTGGTGGGCCAGAAGAACACTGGGTTTCCAAGAGTTAAGGGCTGGGGGCTGGGAATTAATTGACATCTTCCATCTTCATGTGATCTCAGGTGGATACTTTATTTTTTTTGTCTGAGGAGGTTTATTTTCCTCCAGATTGATTGGATGAATTGTGTTCCCAGAGATCAGAGAGTTCAGATGGCAGAGGATCCTCTTACCAGAAGATGAAAGCCAATATAATCAACTGCACAACTTCAAAACATGCAGCTTGTTCTTGTTGGCTGCGCCTAAGTTTTCCCTGCAGAGAAGCTGTCGACAATGATTTGATATCAATCCAGTAACAATCCCTGGTTTCTAATAATAATTTGCACTTCAGTAGAAATGTTCATGTGAGGCTCTGAGAACATTTAGCAGATGGTCATTAGTGAAGCTCCCCAGTTCTCCTGCAAGGAAGAGATAACAATTATTAGCCTTGTTTTACAGAATGTGACACTGAGGTGAGGCACTGGAAGGTGAAATAACTCTCCTAATTTTCCATAATGAGCCAGTGGCAACAGATCTATGAATGAAACCCAGGCATCCTGCTGCGATTACTCCACAAACCCTATATCCTTATCTCTTACAGGAAAACGTGGTCAAAGAGGTGAGCCTGGAAAGCAAAAAGCAAATGACTCAAAGGCAGGATTCATGACACATTTCTGGAAATAGGGAATTAGGTCTGGGTCAAAAAATAACGGGAAAACCAGGGGGACGCAATCTGAGAGACATGTGAAATGAGGATGGATGGAAAAGAAAGAAGATAATGGAAGGGAGGGGAAGGAAAACAGAGTGGCTCTGACTTTTTATTTCCACTCTTGGTTTCAATCAGTGTTGTAAAATTAAAGGTTAGAGCTCGGAAAGGAAGAAGAACGCGAGCTCCATCTGCTCCCGCGGGGGTACGCCCAATGGGTGAGGCTTCAAACACGAACTGCCAACAACAAAACCCTCCTGCTCGTGTCCGACAGCACGTCCCCCTGCAGCGAGGTGCCGCCGCGGCGCTGCCAGGGGACGTGGGCTGTGGTCGGGTGCCGCAGAGACCTGCCTCTCCCTGGGCAGGGCAGGGAAACGGGGATGGAGCTCTTGGGAACGCCAGCTCTGCCCAACGGCATCCGCATGCCGGCAACCACCAAACCCCCAGGTGCTGGCCAGCCCAGAGAGCTCTCACCCCATTCTCCTCCAGCCAGCAGCGGCCGGGCAGCCGCCGAGCCGGAGGTGTGTGGATGGGCGCTTCGGGGACTAATTTTAGCTTTCAGTTACAGTGTCTTTTCCTTTCTCACCCAGAACGTCTGGACTGCTAATACTGATGGACTGGCTGATACTACAAACCGCCTCGCTAACATCACACATACGCCACGAGGGGAACACAGCCCAGCTCGCTGGCCCAGCGGTGGAGTTTATAAAACAGCCAAATGGAAGCCAAAAGACTTGAGTTTAATCCCTCCAGTTAAGTCATCTAGATTCCTTCTCGCCACCAGCCATCTGATCTCAATCAACAAATCTTGGCCTTCATCTCCCGACCTAGCCGAGAGTCGCAATGCTGACGCCTGAAGTAATCTGCATGCAAAAGGCTTTAGTAACGAGTCCTTCAAGAGAGTTTTTTTTAATTATTATTATTATTTTCCAAAAGCACTCTAATGTGAAAGTGTTAGGCAAACAAGAAAGGTGTCTTAGTAACGTTTGCCACTAATAATTTGTTAACACTGTAATGTTCTTCCAGTTATTTTCAATACCTAGAGTTAACAGAAGCATATTGAAAAAGGCATTATTAACATGAATATGTTAAAACCAATCATTGGGTATTAAAATCAAATGCTTTTTCAAGACTGAAAATACTTCCAGTTTGTCTATTCCTCCCATAATATTAGTAGGATTTGGCAAGCAAATGAAACAGAATTAAACATCTGTATCTTTAACATTGGTAACTCACATCACCTCTAGATGCGGGATATTCTTAAGAACTTCTGCAATATGTTGCCTTCTGCATCACACCACGCACGTCCAGCACTGGAGAGCCAGAGAGCCAGAACTGTAACCAAACGTGTGTCGGAGTGGTAAAATGTGGCTTTGGAGCAGGAAACACCAGGGTAATTTGAGAGAGCAGAGATGATGCCTGCATAGGCGAGATCAAAAGTACAGCCTGAAAAACCATAACCATGAACATCTACGTGGATGCTGCTATTGCAGGTGCTATTGCAGGTGCTCCTGAGGGGCACGGAGAGCTTGCTGGAAGGAGCGAGCAGCTCCAGTATCTGACTGGGATGAAAACTGGGATGGGGATTTCAGAGTGCTTCATTTGGCGTATTTGCATTTTAGAAGTAAATATTTCTGCAGGCCCAAAAGGGATTCCAAATGAGAGAGGAAAAGAGAAAACCAAGGAGGGGAGCACTGTGCTGCTGTGCTTGGGCTAACTAGGATCACGCTTTTCGTGACAGAGAGAAGATGGCAGAGCAGCTCATGCTTAGGAAGAGTGTGTGTCATCTCAAACACTCTTATTTCCATTTGCCTTGTCGCAGCCACAGAGAAATCCAGCAGCAGAGGAGCCAACCTGCAAAGCAAGAACTGTACTTGAACAGGTACTGTGACCTGAAAAACAGTCCTGCAGTTTCTTCAAATTCATAGTCCTGGGCATCAGTCACCGTGGAGAAGTATTAGGAAAATTCCATTTGTCAGGCCAAAGCGTGTCCCAGTAAAAGTCACAAATCAGAGTTGGATTCTGGATGTTCAAGGCTATCTTTAGCAAGCAGAGTTGTGAAACACATCTCTCTCCAATTTTATCATCTCTAACGACCACAAATTGTTTATGCCTCAGCATTTGCTTTTTCCTTACCATCTCTTTCCAACTTCAGCAAGCACCACAGATACAGCAAACGAGGACACGTTCAGTGGATGAGGTACTTTCCATAAGGGCAGGGACATTTCTCCATGACTGTCACTTGCTATGCCGGAGGATCGCTCTTGTGCCATGTCAAGAGAAAATAATCCACAAATTTGTGTGTATATTCACACATGCACAACCAGCAGGCAAAGGCATTTCAGCAGCCATCTCTTTCTAGCTTTGAGGATCTTGGAAAGCCTCTAGTAGCAAATTTATCACCATTATTAGTACAGAAGGCCCAAGGCCAAATCCTTTCTCTTGTATGGGTGCAAGACCAAAAGGCAGAAGTCCCTGCCTCACAAATGCTTCAGTTTCTGCAAAACTGCTATTCTTTTTTTTTTTTTTTTACTCAATTCCATAAGACTGCTGCCGTTAAAAGGTATTTGGGACTTCATTCCAGCTTAATTTGCATTTCTCTGAGAGAAAGTTTTACCTCTGATGGCAGTCAGAGTGGATTAAGACAGGTGTCTGCAACATCTGAGAACTCATTGCCAACCCAGTGTTGGCCCTACAAATCACGTCCAGTGTGAGTGACTCTGTTCTGGGAAAGTATCCCAAAGAGGGACCATAGAAGAGACATGTTTTAGCCAGGACACCTTTAAATATTGTCTTATACAGGGCTGGAGTTCCTGTTCCGCTGTGAAGACCTCAAATTTCACTCTTCTTCTTTTCCTCATTTCAACATGACGTTAGTTGTGATAACGTAGAACATTATTTCACAATTTCATTTTCCACACATATATGAAATAATATACAGTGGGCAAGGGAGACAAAGATCTGCCATTTCGCCAACTAAAATAATTGTATTACAAAGCTCAGCACGGCTTACATTATTGTGCCGTCTTCGAACTCCATCCCAAAGGTGCATACGTACCTCTAGACTATTTTAGAGGTTGGCAGCTGCTTCAGTACACTTACTCCTTTTTATTTATTTTTTTATTCATCTTGGGGCTTTTAAAAATGATGGGAGGCTGAAGGCAAGAACCAATGCGTTGTAGAGGACAACAAAAGAGGCTCCATAAAATTGCTTTTGGCATCTCGCGTGTGTTCCATCTACATCTTATAAATTACTGCTGCATTTCAGCGATAAAAATAGTTTTGTATTTGGAATTGATTACAGTGAGATAAAGCTCTAATAAAAAAAAAGTACTGACACATAAATATTCTGAACATACAAGGGTAATTTGATTTGATAAAATAAAAGTATGGCTCTTAATTTCTTCCTTTCAAACAGAACACACAGACACACACACACCACAGTGCAGATAAAACTTCGGCAGCTGTTTTGTGTAGGAGTCCCAGAAATGGTAATGTGCCTCTTGCAACTCTTTTCTTCAGACATTTTTATGGCAATCTCCGTATCACCAGCATTCCCACCACCAAGGCTGGGTCACATTCCCCCCACGTTCTGAAACCGTTCAGCCCAGGCCCCTGCACTTTCTTCTACGTGGTAAACATTGATTCCTCTCCTGCGCCCTTAAAGGTTACTGTACGAACTGGTTTTGTTCAGCTTGTCCCTTAGTTCATCAGCTCTGGAGCTGGAGCTCTGGCCTTAGCTGGGACTGCAGGATCAGCAGAGGGAGCTGATCTTTTGTTTTCGGCAAGTCTAATATAAATGGAAGCGTAATTTTATTTACATGAGAAAGAGGGAAATAGCAATTCATGTTTCAGTGTGACCCAGACCAGCATGCTTTACTCAAGCAAAATGCTATTTGACTGAGCCTAATAAATTCAGGGTGAAAACTGGCTTTGCACCATGACAAATGCACAGCCTGGTAGTTCACCTTTAAAGAAATGCAAGGCTTAATTGCAGCTAACAGTGACGGGGTTGGCAGCGGAATCAAGGGTTGGATCCAGGACCTGGTAAAAGACAGAGCAAAGCCCCACGTCTGTTTTCCATCCTGGGAGCACTGGGGCCAACAGCCGCATCGGTGCAAGGTGCTGAGCGAGCTGCCGGGCTTCCAACCCCAACGGCACGTGTGGGTGCCAGCCCAGCCCCACGCCCCGCACCCCTGCAACACCGGGCATGGAGGCTGTGTCCATTTGCAGCCCCTTGAGCTCCCCCATTCCCGCTGGAAAGCTGCTTTTTTGGGGGGGTGCAGGAAGCACCAGCACCCCGCCAGGGCTGTGGTGGGAGCAGGGCTCATGCCTTTGATGTGGGCTGGACGGGATGCGGATGCGCCTGCTCTCGCCAGCCACGCTCGCCGAGGCACAGAAAGAAAAACCAACAGCAGAAAGACCGACAATTATTTCTGCGGAGCAGCTTGAGCGTCCCTGAGCTTGATTCAGTAACGAAGGATAAGCTGTTACGAGTAAGATGATCCTTAAAAACCTTCCACATGAACAGCAAAAGCTGCACAAAGCGTGTCCCCAACAACGGGTAGTACTTCCCCTGGGTAAATACAGGTAGACTCTGACAGCACGTTACTTTTCAATTTCATTTATTTATTTTTTTGTGTACATTTCTCTTAATTTGACTGACATATCATTGCTATAAAGATGCCCTGCTCTTTGAATATTTAATCCAAGACCACTAGTTCAAGTGTGGTTATGAAAAGTCACGGCAAACATATGACTGGAAAGAGGTGGTTGGTTTTGACTTCCAGGCAGTTGTTTGAAGCGTTTCATAGATGCACACAATATTCAGCAGAACACACGCACACACAGTGCTGAGTTTAACACACACACACGCGCGCACACACACACACACACATCTGGAAAACGGTTACAGTGGTTGAAGTTTCAAAAAGGTGTACTGTCCCTTTCTCTCAGCAGCAGTGATAAAACTTTGGATATCCTGAGAAATAAAATTGAAGCGTAGTAAAGAAGATAAACTTATTCCATCAGCAAGGTTTGGCTTTTTTTTTTTCAAGTTAAATATATTCTCCCAATCTAATTTTTTTTTTTTTCTAAATGAAGAGGGTGGAGGGAAAGGATCTGGGGCAGTCAGGGTTAAAGAATACCAGTTCGATTGTTCCACCAACATCCTTAATCCAGTACAACACGGATCCTAAAAGCATCTCATTGAAACAACATTAAATAAAAGCCTATCTAACGTTACACACATGGTCCTACTGTCAGTCTCCTACGATTGATCATCTTCATAGGACGAGGAACGGCTTTGAGATGAATGAAGACAACACAGGTTAAGAGAAGTCTTTCAGACGGAGGGGACGTGAAGCCGTGCGGGTGGGCAGCCGCGCAACCACCGAAATACTCCGGAGCGTAGGGAGTACCCTGTGAACTTTGCAACAGCTGACTGATGAAATTTTGCCTGGTTGCAGACAGGAATAGGAGCTCGGAACGATGGTTCCTCACAGCCCGGGGTGGCACTGCCTCCTGCCCACTGGCTCTGTGCTGCCACAAACCCTGGGCAAAGCCCGACGGACCTTCACCAGCACTGACAAGAACCTGGGGGCTGTCTCACAAAAATCACAGCACCTCATTTCTTCTAAATATACCACTGGTACGTGTCCACAAGAACCGGCCAAAGCAGGGAGAGATTTTCCCAAAGCTTGCTATCTCCAGACCACCCCCCCCACAAGCTATGATGCGGGGTCTCGCGTTAGGACGTGGGCAGTTCTGATTCTCATGAGGACAGTTTCCTCAACGAGCCTACAAACGGAAAATCGCTCCCACTGCATTGCCCTGCCTTTCCATTCATACCACCTATCCCGTTTCCCCATGGCTGGGAACACGGGTGCTGTTCCCGACGTGCCACCCCGGCCGCGGGTGCCCTCGCTGCCCCCGGGGTTGGGTGAGGTGACGGCTGCGGATCAGCAGCGAGCGCTGCAGAGGAAACAGGCCAGCGAAGACTCAGGCAACAAAAACAAACACGAAGCAATTAAAAGGAGGATGGGAGATGTGGTCTGATGTACTTTTGCCAAGAAATAAATATTTTACATCGCCTTTCTTAAAAACACTCGCATTGTGTTTTTCAAATCTCCAAAATGGTAGACTTGCTCACTCCACCCGCCCGTGCACAACACGTGCACACACACACACACACACACACTCTAATGCACATACACTTCCAGCTTCGTAAAGCTACTGGATTTACTTTGAGAGAAGTTTCTTGTGCATTTTGACAATTTACTTTGAGACAAGTTATTTGCGAGAAGGCAAAGTTCATGCACGGCTTTGACAGCTCCACTTTCTCATAAATGGTATTTGAAAAGCAGAAAGCAAATGAGGACCAAAGCTCCATTTAAAGTTCACCTCAGATGCCTGAAAAGCATTTATACCCACATCCTTCTGAGGTCCCTGCTTTATGAACTTCTAATGAATTCCACATTCTGCTACCCAACATTTCTTATACATAGGGGGAAGGAAAAACAAACCAGAAAACCAAGGCAAGCTGTTTGAAAACAGATGCACCACAGCATTCTTTATCGGAAAGGCTGGGGAGGCTTTTGAAGCAGTGGAGCAGAGGCACCTTTGCAAAGAGGACAAGGGGAACAAAAAGAACAAAAAGTTGCTTTTGAGCCCCCAATCCTGCTTGTCCAACACAGGCTGCACTTGTGGGATTTCACCTTGACATCTCTTACAGAGCAAGAAGCAGCTGTTGATTAGTTGCCCCATCGTTTCTGTAGGACTCGTGTCCTCTGAATCCAGAGCAGATGCTTGGCCAGAGGGTGCCTGGGTGGCCCTCAGCCCTGCTTCGGAGCAATCCTGGCAACCCCGAGTCTCACCAGTTCGAGGGCTAAAGGAAAACTCCGTGCAAATTTGACACAGAAAAGCCTGGCGTGAGACATGGTCAAACCAAGTGCATCACACACCAGATCTTATCTTTCAGGTGGAAAATCACCAATTTCTCAGAGTTCCAGTGTGCTTTTGGTTAACGATGTTGTGACACAGAGCATTTTTACCAGTTAAACTGAACTCTGATGCTAGTCGATCTCCTCTTGAAGGAACAATTACAACCCAACTGGTGCTTTTTCTATCAAAACCAGAAGAGTGAGTAGGTTTATTCAGAAGCCTCCAAGATGTTTAAAGAAAAAAATGAAAGATGCAATTAAAAAAAAATAAAATCTTTATCTCCATCCCTAATTCTAGAGCAAACCAGCTCACTAAAAGAAACTTGAAATTGCTATAAATATAATTTAAAATAATAATTAGCCTGTACTGCCATTCGCCATCCCAGCTGTTAGGAGATACTACAGTGATCCCATATGGCTCGAAGGCAAGCTGGGAGATGCCTTCAGCACATCTTGGATAGTACCAGAAATGGATAAATAATAAATAATAAGAACATGAGAAGGAATAATCAGCCTTCCATACGTAGGGAAAAGCAGAGACTTTCACAGTTATAAAACAAATGGTGTTACTGTAACAAAAAAATCCTAAAAATAAAGTAAAATAAGGACTTGCATTACAGCAGGTTGGAAAGCCTTCCCTTTTCTAACATGTTCAAAACACAGGTCCTTTGCCTGTGCCCTCTTCAATACCAGCAGACCACTGGGAAGTGGTTCTTTTTCCACTGTGCTCCATTCTTTTTTATTTTTTTTTAGCTGAAAGTGTGTAGAAATATCCTTGTTACAAATTTCCCACCATATCAAGAAAAAGCAGATTTCACACCCTAAGACAGAAACTCTAGAAATTTCATATATTTTGATGCTAAACACGGACCTTTGCCAATAAAACTGTAATTCCTTAAATTGAAGAATTCGGGCATTTTTAGGCAGTTATTTTTTTTCTACTAGAAATGACAAGTTTTACTCCAACACGTTTCTAGTTAGCAAGAAACTACATTTAGCAGCTTCCCCCCAACGTACTTCTATTAAAAAATAAATGCCAAATTCCAACTCTTTTGTGTGTTGTGACTATTTCCAGCAGCCCCGCTGGCACAGTGACAGCTGTCACCAAGCACAAATCGCTCGACTCACAATTATGGAGGAAACAAAACAGCAGCAGAGCTCTGGAAATCCACTTTTTAGGATCACATAGGAAATGTTTGGAGCCCAATCCTGGTTTTGGTAACACTATATTTTGAACCAGGCTTTTTTTTTCTGCCTGTGGAGCCCAATTCTGCCCGAAGCCCACCAAATAGCACAGTCCATGCTGTTAGATACTTATGCAAGACTCGTGACTAAATCTGGGCTAAACATGGACAGGGAGCTCTGCAGCTGCACCTGTACAAGTGAGAATTTGATCCTGACTTAACAGAGACTGTAATTTATCTTTAAACACACCTTTTTGGCTCTTACGAGGCACTTAATCTACATCTCTTCGCTCTGGCTGTGGAAATCAAGGACACCTGGCCCTTCCTGACTTTTCACAGTATCCGTCTCGAAAAAAAACACCATACAGCTGAGCTGAAAAATACCCACGGCTTTCAGATATTGTTCCAGGACACTTTGAGCTGGCTGAATATTCTTTACTAGAGGGAAAAAACCGAGACGTGGCAGACCCTGACACCTCCATCACACAACCCCTGGGGAAACTCTATCTACCTACGTTCTTGGAGGCCACGGACACGCTTGCTTCCAGACTGCTCTTTCCATCAGACGTTGGCTGCCTCCTACTGTAGCACTTATCTCCATCCACCTTCCGGCACAATCTGGTGCGTACCCTTGCGTGACGGGTCACAGCGTTTTGTAAAGACCACGATGGTCTGATGTCTCATTTTCTCAAAAGGAATAATAATCTGGGGTAAAACCAGATTGAATTAGGATAAACCCTGGGCTGGCCTGAATTATTCCTGTAAGAGAAATCAAACAAAAACTTTCCTGATCGGTTCAGTAATACTTGGGGTGTGTTTACTCTTTATTTAAAAATTACACTCTTCTGAGTTTCCTGGATTTAGCTAGGCCCAAAAGCGAAAGTAACGGATCAAAATATCCTGAAATAAACTTCTAGGAAGGGTTTTCAGGTCTGGCTAAAACCACATAGCTTTGGAAATTGCCGAAAGACGTCTGATCTTTTGAGATTTCCATCTCTATTTCCAGAGCGTTGAAGACGCTTCCAAGCTTTTCCCAGCTTATCCTCGCGGTACCTCGCAGCCGCTGGACTTTTGCCCCATCGTTTAGAGAAACCCAAGAGCCTTTCCGAGGAGGGAAACGCAGCCCATCCCGCAGCCCGGCTGCCGACGAGGGCGAGACACCTTGGAGCGAGGCTGCTGCAACTCCAGAGCTGCTCCACTTCCAGAAAGGGATTTTGAACGCAACGGCAGCGAAGCATGAAAGGAGAAGCTCTCGTTTCGGCTGGATACCTGCAGGGTAGCAAGCCTCTGGCTGCAGCTTCCCGTTGAGCAGGCACTGGATAACAGACAGCAGCTCCTCCCTCTCCCAAAGCGCTCCGCGGAGAGCTGGCTGGAGGCGCCTTTCCCTTGCCTTCACCCGGACCCACCGCCTCGAAAAAAGGCTGCTAGTAAAACCCAAAACGTAGAGGTGACTGAGACGTAAGGTGTCGATGGAGGCGAAGAGCTCTCTAGCAGCCCGGGAGTGCACTAAAAGGGGCCACGTAAAAAACGTCATGCAGCCAAAATTGTTCCCGGTGGAACGGCGCTGCCGGCTGCACAGGACCCTGAAGAATTCATTGATCCCTGTAGCCTGTAAATTAGGTATTCCCACCATTAGGCTAGTCAGAGACCACCTTAAAATGTTTACCCTCTTCCTTCTCAGCTACAGAGGCCATTCCCATGCTCTCCCCACGGTTCAAATCGGAATTCCGAGTTTCCCTGACAAGCTCGGCAGGGGAAGCAGCGACTCACAAGGCCACGCAGCTGGCAGCAGGCATCAGCTCACTTGCAGTTTGTCCCTGTGGGTTTCTTTGGGGGTTTCGATTCTGTTTCTCTAGCTGGAAGTAGGGATGCAGTGGCAACCTGGGACTTGTGAGCAAATCCATTCCCTACAAATCTGGCCCGGAGGAGTACATGGCAAGAGGAAGGGGAGACAGGCTGCTCTCACCAGGCTATGCACTCCATCAATCTGCGGCTGACTCTTTCGTCCCCTCTTTCTGCTCCAGCCTTCCCCAGCAACTCCAGACCTTCCTTGGCAGAGTGGATTGACACCTGTTGCCTATCAGAGGACTCACTTTGTCCCTGTGCCATTAAAGCCACTCTGGCAGTTTACTACACCATCTTTAGAGTCCTCTTCACTTATACAGCATGTGAACCTCTGTGGCCAGACCACTGGCACCACCACCACGTCCTAGCTGTGTCTATACGCACCTGAAAACACAGAAAAGATGAGATTCAACTGAGCTTTTTCTGGCCCTCTTTATTAAGAAATTCAACTGCTTTTGTGGTGTGAGGTTATGTGAAGGAGCAGCGTCCTTTCAACCTGCAACACAGCTGCCAACTGCACAGAAAGCATCTCTTCCAGCCACGGTCCGGGAGAGCGAATCTCACTGCGCTGCAGAGCTCTGGCCTGCCAGAGCACATGTCAAATTTCATATTATCCATCTGCTCCAGTAAAGGCTGAGCTGAAATATTAATTAGGAGATCTGATCCCTTCTCACCAGAAACAATCTGGATTTTATAGCTCAGCCAGAGGCCAGCGAAGCAGACAAAGCTCTGTGATACATCCTTTGCCGCTGGTTAACGGCTTTCAAGGAAACAACCAGCCTGGGGGGAGGACACAGACTGTAAAACATGTAGACATCTGGTCTGTTTTGTCCACCCTTCATCTGCCCCACCCTCAACCCTCACCTCCTAAGTGCATGTTCTGAACAGAGAGAGACGACTCCTCTAACGTAAACAGCTATAATATGGCAATAAAGATTAATGACTAAAACTTGCCATTTTATGTATAATCCATGGGGATTTACAATCATTAATCTTTATTAGTGTGTAACAACTGTTTAGACATTAAGGACAGATTCTCAGCTGGACAAAACTGGCCTTATTCCAGCCAAGCCAATGGAGTAATGCCAGTTTACACCCTCTGTGACCCTAGCTCGAAATGAGACCCATTCCCATCTGCAGGAATCATATCACCAGCAGTATTTCCCCAACAGCAGGGGCAGACCAGTGAAGGCAACTATTTGTCTTTCTCTGTATCTGAAAAAGAGAGCTGCATGTGTCCAGGAAGCTCAACAATAGACATGTCAATAAACATGAGGAAATTCAATGAAAAAGCAACAGCAACAAAAGGAACCCCAAGGAGCAGGGAAGTGGATGATTTTTGAGGCAAGACTCTAAGGCCTGGTTTGGCAGGAGCGTAACTAAGAGGGATGTAGCAATCTTTGGCATGTGAAAGAGTGAAAGCACCAAGACGGGCTCCCAGAGATCCTCTAAGAGGAACAAGATGGAAGAGAGAAAAAAAAAAAAAAAGAGCATCTTGGCTGGCTTTTCTGAGAGAAGAGTTTGGGTTTTGTTTTTAATAAAAAAGAGGCCTATTAAACAAGGGAGCTGGTGGGAACCTTGTCTGAACTACATCAGACTAGCCACTAAAGCAAAGCTGCATTGACTGAGCAGGATTTCCTCTTCCAAAATGTCTAGGAAAGAAGGGAAACGTGCAGGTACATAGGTAGCTTGCAGCAAGCACGGAGAAATCCCAGTTAAGGCTGTGCACGCCGGTGTCTCTGCCCTCAGCACCAGGCACTGCTCTGCTGCTGCCCCTTCCCACCAAGACAAGGTGCAGCTAGCACTGACCCAACAGGCACACGGCCACCTCCCTCTGCACCTGCTGAAGAACTGGGAGCTCAGCTGCATATCTTCTTTCAGAGCTTTTTCTGAGTAGTGACCCACCAACTGCCTCCTCCATCACACAGGGAAGGCCAGCTGCCTCCAGAAACGGTGTTCCCACCTATTTAACAAGTCAGAAATGCCTCCTTCCTCACCGGTAAACCTGACACAAGTCAGGAACAATGCAGAAATACAGTACATAGATATCTGTGTAAAGTTTTGTACACCTGGAAAAACTCCAGAAAAGATGGGCATTTCACCCACTGCAGCAGCACGAACCTGGCGTTTAAAAACAGCAACCAGCAAATGCCCTCCAACTCCTCTTTCAAGTTGAAGGGACCAGTGGGCTCCTGGGGACCCCAAAAGTAGCTTTCTTGCCAGTGACACTCCAAGACCTCTGGCGATGGCAAGGTCTCAAGCGTCCAGCTGGTAGCAGGAACATCAGGAGCTGTGTGATGGAGGACAGAAGAGGATGAGCATCATGCCCCAGTGGTCCCCCGCTGCCTGCCATGGGGACGGGCTGCACATCTTTCCTGCAGCCTGATAATCACTGCCTGTGGCGGAGTGAAGAGGCCCTCCCTGCCTAGCAATGGCCAACTGTGTTGGAATTAATTCAAGCAATCAGTCCAGGTCACAGCTCGGTGCTGAGCTCTGAGCAGCTTTTCTCTCCTCTTCACCCCCTGGTTGTGTTCTTGGTTTGTTTCAGGGTCTTCTTTTGCTGTCGAAAAATCCCAGTTCAGAACAATCTAACACACTGCCCACAGCCCTGTGCTGTCTGAAAGCAAAAGAGCTTTTTGAAGAACAGCTTTAAGCCTTAACACCTTGGCTGTTCAGCGCCGCGGTTGTTGGGAAAGGCTTAATGTCCCAGAACCACACCTGTCCTGGGCAACCCTGTGCCCGTGGTGTGGCCACCCACAGTTCTGAGCACTGGCCGAAGGCTTTTCATCTTCACAGAGGTTACAATCAAACGCAAGAGCAAAGAGCCTGATTTTCACCTTGTTGCCCAGCATATTTTCAGAGCTTTTAAGCACACAGGAGTCCCTGGCGTTCTCCTCCCTGCGCTGAGGCCACCAGCTCAGGCTTCTAAGAAAATCCTGGGATTTTCTGAGAGAGAGACAGCCAGACAGCCTGCCTCTGCGATCCTCTCCTGCCATAACCACCTTCCGCGGCGGTGATCGCTCGGATCCCTGTTTTCTTTCACACCGGTCATACGGATTCACACTTACTCTGGGCTGACGCAAATGACTTTTAAAGGAACAAAGTCATGGAGAACCAGGAGGGAAGTGAAGTGATTTGTTGCATGCCCTATTGTAATGTCGTTAAAACAAAAGGATTAGGCAGCCCAGCCACTGCAAGAGCAAAAAGCATAAAAGAAAGCACTCAGCATGTAGTGTCGAGGCATGTAGGAATCGTTTTCGAGGGTTACTAGCTGCAGACGACACTGACATTAATTTTCTATTGGAAAACGCTGGTGACATTAATATCTGCTATTAATACTGAACTTTGACAGCATCTCATAAATTCAACCTGTCAATTACAATGGCACTGAAATAAAGGTGCTCTGAGGTCAAGGAGATGTGGCGTCCAAATGAGACTTATATTCCAGGAGAAAAGCGACAAAAACAATCTTTAACAAAAGCATCAGATCCATATGTAGGAAAACCAAAGGGTGGTTTTAAATGTCATGTTTTTCAAAGCGAGAATTGATGCTGGAACCAACTCTATAAACTGGCTGGCTGGACTTTTAGCTGCAGCTGAGGACAATCAATCAAAACAGCTCTGTGACTCTGAGAAAGTGAGAGAGAGAAAACACACACCCACCCCACGGAATACGAGAGGGCAGATTATGAGCCATGCGAGGCCTCTTAAAATTACACCGCGAAGTAAAACATCCTTGTGTTTCACCCGCAACAAAATGTGACCTGAAAGGTTCCCCTCGACACGACGTGGAAATATGGAGCTTATCATTACCGAGGGCCCCAAAGTCTGCACCACCCAGGAGCTCTTCGCAGCAAGGAAAGCCCCGTGCCCTGACTCCCGCGAGCCCTCCCCGAGCCACCCTGCCCTGCAGCTGAGGGGCACCAGGATCAATAAATCCCCATGAGCAATGCTCTCCTATCTCCTCCGATGCCGGCCCCAGCGCAGAGCTGCCCTGTCTTGTGGTTCACAGCCAACTCCGCGGGCGCTGCCAGCCACGGCCGTGGCGGTGGCAGCCCAGGCACTGGCGGTGTCTACGTGCACCTCTTCAAAGTGGTTGGCATGTCCCTGGCACGAGCGGTACCACCGTTCGGTAACCCCTGCTCCAAACATCAGCCCTCCCAAGGAATCGCTTCCTACGTGGATGCTCAGGCCAGCCCAGGAGCCCAACCTGCACCAACAGAGACTGGAACCACTAAACTGGGAGAGAAAGGGCTGGATACCAGGCTGAATCACATCCTGCACGACTTCAATATCGCAGAGCAAGGCATGCTTCTAGTTAGGACGTGACTCTGAGAATCTGCGCCGAAGCGATGGGTGGGGAAGGGAAGCAGGAGAGGGGCACAAGGCACACGTGCACGCCCGGCGCCGCCGCACGCACAGGCGCTCTTCTTCGCAGGGCTTTGCAAAGGCAAAGGGCCCCATAGCCGAGCGGGGCGGCTATGTGGATTTGGCTCAGTCAAACCAGTGCCAACTGGAGCCAGTGGTCTTGCTCCAGACTGGCAGCAACACCTTGCAGTGCACAACCCTCCCTTTCTCTAGACAGCAACCACATTACCTAAAAGCAGCACGATCTGCTGCCTTCCCCTCCCACCCCAACAGTCCCTGTGCTCCTGCCCTTGGCTGGCAGCTCTTCTCCAAGGACCTGGCCGACAGCAAGGAGCTCCTGGTACGGGTGGGCCGTGGTTTCCCTGCGTGGTCTCCCAGGCTGCAGCTCTCGTGGGGGCACCTGCAGCCCGTGCTGGAGCCCAGAGCTCCTGGCTGCCTTCAGCATCCCAACCAGAGCTGGATACGGCCCAAACCGCAGGCTGGCACAGGCTCCAGGGAGCTCACGAGCACTCCCAAAGTCTGTGGGCAAGCACAGAGCCCTGGAAACTCGCGCTGAGACATCCCATTTTTCACAGATGTCACGCTACGCGTACTGTTATCCTTTCTCACGCGGAGAAGGAGAGAGGAACTCCCTTTTGGGCCCAAAGCAGCTCATGCTCAGCCCACGGAAGCCCCAGATGCTGAACGCTGCCGGGCTGGTGGGCAGGTGGGGACTGACCACCGCAGCCTCCTCCTGATCTTTGTGCAACTTCTCCGACAATCTAGTTCCCTACGGGGCTTCTGTCCCAGACACCATCCTAACAACGTGTTCCCACTCCAGATACAGCAGAGCGAGCCGGTGGGACGCAGGGCAGGGGCTTGCTCCAGGAGGTGGCTGGCAGAGCACCGCAGGCAGCAGGCTGGCCGGGACATGCCAGCCGGGCTCGGAGCGCCGTGTCCGGAGCAGAGGCGACCTCGCAGGACGCTGGGGCCTCCCTCCCTTGCAGCGATGCTGCCTCGCACTCTGCGAAAGCAGCTCGAGTAGCTGAGCTGAGATCCTTGTTTATAAATTCTTTTTATGATGCACATTAAATATTTTCCACAACACAGACATTTCTTCTCTTCTTTCTCTTTTCCTTTGACACCTTTTCCCCAGCAAAGCCCTACAGCTATTGCTTGCTGTGGCCTCATTTAGCCTCATCATCGTCACCACGCATTCATCCTCATATAAAACAGAAATCTATTCCATCAAGCACTTAACATAAATATTAAAATAATGGAAGGGACAAAATATAAATCTACATACAACTTCATGACTACCATAGCACCTATTACCATGACAAAGCAAATTCCGGTTCAGGGGGAAGGAAAGGGGGGACAAGGAGAAAGTTAGGAAGAGGGATTTTGACTGTCATTAAATATGTAAATCACTCTCTCAATTTTTTTTTTTGTTTTGTTTTTGTTTTAAGGTTACCAACCTTATTAAAATTCATTTCACTAACCAGCTCGTTCTATGTCACTATGGATACCAAAGAACCCTTTTAAAAACTTCGTCGAGGCGGGGGTTTCTCAGAATAAAAACAAAACAAAACGAAACACGGCGACTTTCTGTTGGTGCTTTCATGACAAGTCCTGCCACGCGCCCCTCCCCTGCACCCACCAGTCCACAGAAGGGCAATTCATTTACAAGTCCAGTTCTCAGTCTCCCAGGATGAGTTTGACAAAAGAGGCGACGTCTGTCTCTTTGGATTCGTGCAGGGTGAAGAAAGGATGTTGCTGGGAAAGAAAAGAGAGAACAAATAGAGAAGTTTATTATTCACGATGCTGAGGACCAAACCAAAAACCTTTTCAGACAATCTTCCAGACAGTGAAAAAGATTTTGTCGCTAGCGGGATAACATTGGACTTTCCATCTTTTGCAGCTGAGGCAAGTCCGGGAGCCCGACGGACCACTTCATGCAGGCTGCAGATCTGCACTGCCCTCTCGGATCCTCTCCGCACCCTGCCCTGGCTGGTAGGGCTGCACTGGGCAGCTCTGGAAGCAAGGGAAAGGATTAAAAAGCACTGCCTCCATCTCCAGCACGTGGTGGCCTTCGGCACACGCCGTCTCGCAGCTCCGCGGTGCCGGGAGGAGAAGCGCTCCTCCTGAGACAGTGGTTACCCACCCCACCGCACGCCAGCCCCAACGGGAGCAAGGAAAACCTCGCAGGAAGGCTGACGGCAGTGGGTTTTCCCTCAGCTTCCTGCTTTATCTGTGTATTTATCCTCTGGTGACTCTCGAGTCTCATTTCTTCCCTGCAATTGCTCATACTCGCAGCAGGAGATGGCTACTTTACCCCTAACCACCGCGAAGAGGAAAGCCATCCTGGCTGGAAAGCCATCCGCAGCTGTATGTTTAACTACTTAATCGTGACCAACATGGGAAGACATCCTGCCAGAAAATCTCGCCTACGTTTCAGCCCAAACGGAAAAATATGTGTCAGGAGAAAAAAAAAACACAACCAAATGCCCCCTGACAGCACCAGCAAAGCCCCCCTCTGCCAGTGCCAGTGACTCAGTTTGCTACCGGGGGCTGCAACGCATCAGCCGAGATCAGCCCAATTCCACCTGAAATCACCAAACACTTCAAAACCAACTGTTCTGGCAGTTAATTGTATTTATTTGCATGGAGGGTGTCAGTGAGAACCAAAAGGCAGCTGGGGCCCTGTGGGGCTCCCAGGTGACCCCTACTCCATGCAAAACGTTGTCATGCTTCCCATAGGCAGGCTGGGAGGGCTCGGTGTGACTCCTGACCCTCTCATTTCAAGCCAGATTTTTAAAGACATTTGAGACTTTCCAGGGTTTTTCAAAGCTGCCTCCCACCTTAGTCCCTGAGTGTTGGTTATTTCAATGATCATTTGCATCAGTGGCCAAGTGGAGGGAGCAGAGGAGCAAAGAAAGAGACTTTCCAAGGTGAGCTTGAGCAGAAAGTTATCCAGTGAACAAAAAGAGGCAGCTCTGAGCAGCTGGGAAGTGACCCAAAGACACACCAGCAAGGAAGAGGAAGTACAATTATGTAGGAAACAGTGCTGAAATGGGTTGAGGCAAGGATCCAGACAAAATTTAAGGTCTCCCTGGGTCAGACAGTCACGGGAATCAAAGTGTCCTGAATAACTCTGGGAGAGATGGCCCAAATGGCCTGCCGTGTTATTATCCTAGCGTGATGCCAGTGCTTTCACATGCCAGCTCAGTCGCACCCAAAGCAGAGCTACCGCAGCCTGGAAGCACCCACAATGTGACACGGGTGGCAGGGGTGGCCTCTGGCCCTGTCTCTCAGTGAACCCAACCCTTCCACAGCGCTGAGGCTGGTCATAGCACAGAACATCCCGTGCCAGGTGGGATGTGCTCCATGCAACATGCAGACCACCGAAGAGGAGTCATGCAGTAGTTACATGCTCCACTTCACCTAAGGAAGTGGGTTTTAAAATGGAATTAAGCATCCTTATCAGTTTTCCTGATGCTCAAGATAGCACAGAGTCATATTTTCCATGAGAAACCTCAATTCCACAGGAAAGCAAGAGAGAAGTCTTGGTCTGAATGACAAGTCCAATCCAGTACCACAACTTAATGCCATAAGAGAGAGAGGAGGGAGAAAAAAAAAAAACAACAAACCAGCAACCCTCAACCGCAGGACCTCACAACATTCATGTCAGCCATAAAATACCACAGCATTGAGATACTCTGGAGAGGTGATCCAAGAACCTAATTCAATAGAAATGCACTCACTTGCCAGTGGGTATTAATGCTGCAACAGACAGAGCTGCTCCGGTGAACCTTTTTGATAAAAGGCCATTTGGCAAACTTCGGAAATTTTCTTAAAATATAAATGTATTTATTCAATAATAAAAAAAAAAAGCCAAAAAAAAAAAAAAAGCCATAAGCCTCGGGCCTCCCTTTGTTTGAAGCCGGTATTTGGGCAAACTGTGTGTAAATCAGATCTATATATAGTCTAATTGCATTACAGGGCTCAGCAAGAAACGCCACAGGAATTATTCATTGCTTACAACTCACATTCGAAGGGTACATGGATTTCCAGCATGTCTTGCAGCTACAGAACACCTTAAACCCTTAAACCCTGGCACCTTCACACCACAGAGGTCCCAACACCTCCAAGCGGACAGGGTGAGGTAGTGATGAGGCTGACCCCCTGGATGGCACAGCACATGTCCTACAAGTTATGGGGCAGGAGACAGCAATGCCTGAGGAAATCCTGCAGCAGTTTCCACCCTTAACCCAGAAGATCTTGCCAGTGGCACCGGACAGGGGTGGGCATGTGGGGACAGGCAAGCATTTGGGTCAGGATCGTCAGAAATAACAGTTAGGCACCTTCCTGCCTTTAGCAAGCTGTGAGTCAGATGAGAGTTAAGAAGGGACTAGATGCTTATGGGAGTCTAACGCTGACTTCCTAATAATCTCTCCTGCTTTTTGACAGCTATTAGAAGCTCCAGGATCAACACCAGAAAGTCAGGAGAGAGAGAGGCCATGAAGCTGTGGAGCCCCAGCAGACAAATCTCACCACAGACCCTGTTCTTGCCAGCTCCAGCCCAAAGCTCTGAGCACCCATCAGTGTCTGCGCTGCTGGGAGCTCACCAGCAGTTAAGTGCATCCAACCTCAAAGCCCCACGCTGCCTTGTGTTCCCCCCGTTGGGAGCCTTTATCAGCATTTTCTTCCTTATCCCTCTGACCTAGACATGCCCACAGCAAACGGTCACTAAGCAGCAGATGAAATTCAATAACTGGAAATATTAGTCACAGGCTTGTCTCTGTCCCTAACACCCAGGAATCACTCTGTCCAAAAAGTCTCCTCTCCAAGGCACGAGGACAGTGACGCCCAGCAGGCCACTGGGCTCCTGCAGCCCATGTGGAGCACCCGTGGCACAGGGATTTCACTTGGGTGGTTGAAGCCATCACACAAACCCAAGAGGAGGATTTTATCCTCGCTAACTGGTTCTTCACAGCCTCATTCTTGTCCCTTAGCAAATTTGTTAACTGCTTTCACATATTTTTCTCCCTTGATCTGACCGAATTAGCATCTGAATGAGATTTCAAAGAGCATCACTGATTCGCAGTCGCCCTCCCAAGATCCTGAAGTAACATGATTCTCACATCTGTTAAGAAAATAGAGATGCGCAGTATCCCAAATCACCAGTCACTATCAGAAACCCTTCCTTCAGCATCCCATTGGAATCCATCTCAGCTCTGAACCAAACCACTGCTTAATCCAGGCACACTCACCATAAGCTCTGGGTATGTCGGCCGCTCTTTGGAATTCTTCTTCAAGCTTTAATGAAAAAAAGAGAAGAAAAATTTCAAAAGTTACATTCTGTATATGCAATTTAAGCAAGGCCATAAAATTATACCCTGACAAAAGCAAGGTCTCATGTCCTTGTAGAGCAAGTACAACTACTCATCCATGTGTTAAGCAAAGAGCTTAGGCCTTGAGGACACCTGCAGCCAACACAGCCTGCACATGGGCTCTGTACAGTACCCAGTGCTGGGTACACACAAGTGCAGTGAGCTCGAGGTCAAACAAGAGATCCAGAGACACCATATACACCAGTCAAAACACTGCCTGTTGCTGGGGGCCAGGTACAATGGGTTTTTTTAGTACTATCCTGTAGGCCAGCGACTAAGGGAACGGATACAGCCTCCAACCTCTGATTGGGAGCGGTGACCGAGTGGCTCTGAAGCACGTGTACAACTATTTGTTTATCACCGTGCTGTTATCAGCAGGGACGGTTACATGGGACATCCTTTTTTTCTCCTCTCCTACAACAGATGGCTCTGGAGGGTTGTAGCTGGAAGTTATTTTGGTTTCCCTCCAGCAGAAAATAGCTTTTAAAAGACAGGACGTAATCTCTACTCACTTCCTGACAGTGTATTTAGGGGAAAGACACTTGGAGCAACTTGAAAAGATCTTCACACACGTACACGTTGGTGGCGGGGAAAAGGTGTCACACTGAGCAAAACAAAAGTGAGAACCTCGGCGATGGTAAGTCGCTTCTCTGCTGGGATTTGCCGGAGCCCAGAGGAAGCGGAGGACACACACTGAATAGATATTTCCTGCTTGCTGTGTGTAGCGGGCTCGTGTTTAGTGTCATGTTGTGAATGAACAGAGGAACCGAGTAACGATACGTGCCAATATTGCCGAACTGAAGGTATGGGATGTGTCACATCCTCTGAGCTCAGAAGCAGCCCAAGTCAAGATGCTAAGGTGAATTTGAAGGTTAGGTGTGTCCAGAAGTGGGATTTGGGTATAATCCTCGTAATGTAGAGGATTCCCAGGTCACTACTACCAGGAAATCTGGTGACAAGTTACTGAAATCAATGTACATCTTCAGGAATGAAGAGCCGTACTTGGATCTGATCACGACTTAGACATCCCAGGAACTTCCCAGGTAACCAGACTTTTGCTGCCTCAGGCAGCAGATGGTGGGATTCGCTCTGCAACCTCTTGAATTTGAGACAGACCTGAGCCAGGCCAATCTCGATACACTGAGTTGATGTGACCTGCTTTGGCGACAGAAAAAATTCTCAGACTCCAAGAACATAAAACTAGCTCACTTTTCCAAGTCCATGCCACTCCACTGGCATTGAGGGGTCTTCAGCAATCCCGAAAGACAGGATTTGCAAAGAGAGGAACCGCCACATGCTCCCCAAAGCATCAGCTTTCCAGACACGGGTGCTGCTCAGCAGGGTCACTCTTCTCATCGCAACCATCACCAAGGGCTGTGGATATCTTACTACTAAACCAGCCCACAGCTATAGCTGCAAGACACTGCGCTCGCAAAATCAAAATACTCAGTGGGGCACAACAGCCTGCCTGGCACAAACGGGCAACTTTGCAATAACAAGTAGTGAGCCAGCAGCACGGCAGAAAGGCAGCTGGTCCAAAACCTCAGCGTGGGCCTTGCAAAAAACGGTGGGCATTTTGTGAGAGGGTTTTTCCAAGCCAGCTCCCACCTCTGATAGACACAGAGCAGTGTGGGCACGCACAGGTATTCCCCAGCGCGGATCGGTAGAGCGGCGTGCAGCTGAATCACGGGCACCTCGAAAACATGTTTGAACAAGACTCCAAAGAATCTGAGTGTTGGTACTTCAAGTCCCCGGGCAGGAGTGGCTGATAATCCCCTTCCTGGGTCACAGCAGAGCCGGCCGGGCTCCAGGCCCTGACGCTGGCAGCTCAGGAACAGTCTCACATTTCTGTATTTGTCGATCTGCCGTCCTTTCTTGGCTACCACGCAAACCCACCATCCACCTGCCAACTTGGCGAGCCGCGGATGGCACTGCAGTGCCTGGAAAATAAAAACGCCTCCCAGGCGGTTTCCAGGGAAGCTGGAGGGAGAAGCAGTCAGGAGCCGCGGGGCCGCCGCCAGCTCTCTCTGAACCATAGGACGAGGGCAGCTGTGAGTCTCCTCGGGCGCGGGGAGAGCCTGTGCTTTTATGCAGCTCTCGCAACCTCCAGACAGCGCGCATCTGCTCCAGCCCTTTTCCTACGCCGCAGCCAAACTCTCCCGCTGCTTCCAGCTCCCAGTCCCACGGAAAGCAGCGCAGCAGCCGGAGGGCCCGGGTAGCGGGATGGCTGCCAACAGGGGCCATCACGGGGCAAACTCTGCACCGTCCCTGCCCTCGGAGCCGTGTCTCTCCTGGGAGTGGGAGGCAGGAGGAAGCAGCCATTCTGTGCCTTGCTCCTCTTCCTCACCCCACGCCAGCCCCAGGGATGTGAGGGGCCTGGCAGAGCCAGACACCCTGTGCTGTTGACACGGGGGCAATCGGATTGAGGAAGTCTCCTAAATCCCTTCCTCCCGCGTGTCCCCTCAAAGCGACCAGGCCTGTTCCTCCGCCATCTCAGGCGGGGACGATCCCCACAAACGCCATCGCTGGTGCTCTGGCAAAGGGCATTTTACCATTGCGAGGTAAAATCGACGAACTCTGCTGAGAACTTCTCCGCCGGGAGCTGCGGCGATGGCTCCTCCACCACCTGCTTGAGCTGCTGGAAGGGCGTCCCCCAGGAGTCGTAGGGAAAGCGCAGGATGGCCAGCTCGATCTGCGGAGACAGAGCCCACGCCTCAGGCACCAGGGATGGACACCCCCCGACTCGCCCTCCCACCCCACGCATTTGGGATTCCTGGGTGCCCACCCAGGGCTGCGGAAAGAAGTTAAAAACCATCCCTCCGTGACAAGGGGTAACCGCGCTACGAAACGATTCTGCAGGCAGACAGATGCCCCTTAAACGCTGCGTGGGAGATGCCACCCATCCCTCCTCTTCCCAGGGGGACTCTGAGCATCGCCAAGCGCCGGGAGGATGTTTCGTGCGCTGGAAACGCACCGCGCCGCGCTGCCCGAGCGCTGCCCGAGCCCACGCTGCCACCTCCCGGCAGCCCGCGGCCACCGCAGCGCGGCCGTCCCCGCCGCGGGTCCCCCCCCCAACGCGCCCGAAGACAGCGAGAT
This sequence comes from Tauraco erythrolophus, assembly GCF_009769465.1. Classification (NCBI taxonomy): domain Eukaryota; kingdom Metazoa; phylum Chordata; class Aves; order Musophagiformes; family Musophagidae; genus Tauraco; species Tauraco erythrolophus. The sequence continues at coordinate 2,728,420 of NC_141484.1, forward strand.
GACAAAGCCGCTCCGTCCTCCTTCCCCTCGACCCCACGGCACGCGCCCTGGTACCCCACGAGCCCTATTCCCATTGCCACCCCGCCACCTTCCCAGGGAACCGGTGCCAGCAGCGTCAGGGGGTGTATAGGGAGGAAAATTAATCCACGAGCAACACTCAACCCTTCTGGCATCGCTGCGAGCCCCCGGGTCACCCTACCATTGTGATCCCCAGGCTCCAGATATCGGATTTGACGCTGTACCCCTTCTGGTTCAGCTCCGGGTTAATTCTTTCAGGCTGTGAACAGAGACAAAGGCGGCTGAGGGACACGGATGGCCCCAGTGTAACATCCCCACTCAGATGGGTCTTTCTGGGAGGCAGGCCAGGACCACTTAGCCCAGGCCACCAGCTTGCTCTCTTGGTTGTCATGGGGCCAGATCTGGTCCCACATCCTTGCCAGTAAGGGCAGGCAGTGAAATGAGGCACCAGAACCAGATGGTACCTGCATGAGGGATTGGGCTGGTGGAGCTGACCCAGCACATCTGGCATGTAGGGGGTGACAAGCCCAAGTTCTCCAGGATTGTTTTCATCCCATGCAAGTGCTCCAGAGAGAGTAAATCCTGAACAGCAGCTCCCAGGAGGAGTGTGAGGGACCCACTCCTTGGGGGCTGTTTTCCCTCCCAGATGGAAAGTACTATGATCCCCACAGGGCAAACAGCAAAAATGCAACACGCAGTAATGACAGAGCCTTCCCCAAGGTCACAGGGAGGTGATCAAGCAGCAGGAAGCTCTGCCCAGGAGATCTGATCTGACTCATGAGATCTGTCTCCCCTCTCTGCCCCTTCACAAGCAACTTGAGGGATACGTCTTCCAGAACAAGTCCCCAGGACACATGCCGGAGGCTGATCCTTCCCCATTTATGACGACCCGATGCCCAGGCTCATGTTCCTCTGGCTGTCCCGCAGCAGCTTCCACCCGGAGCTTCTCCGCGGCTCAACTTACAGCCATGTAGGGTTTGCATCCTGCATCCATGGTTTTAGCAACCGAGTCAACGAGGTAACCGCTAATTCCAAAATCGCACATTTTCACCTGCCCCTGCGTATTGATCAACACGTTAGAGGGCTTTACATCTGCAAGAAGGAACACATACCACAGTCACTGTCACGCATGGGTGGCTGTGCCAAGCCAAAAAAAGCCAAAGAGCTTCCTAGCAGCAGAGGGCAGCAGAGGTGTCCGTGCAAACCCCTGCGCTTTGTGCATGCCAGAAACCCAGCTGGCTGCAGCTATTGCCAGTTCAGGCGACTGTCTCATGGGCCTATCATATGTCCTGCAAGTGTCCCTTCGCTTGCACACTCCTCTCCCTGATTTGGGGGAGCAGGAGGTAACCCTGCACGTAACGGTGGTATCCCACTGAGCACAGGATGGCCACGGACATCAGAGTGCTAACAGGGGAACAGCTCAGCAGGGCTGGGGGCATCTCCAGAGAATGTCTGCAAGTGGCTGGAGCTCTGGCAAGTGCCCAGCTGGATCTGGTCTCATGCCAGCAAAAGGAAAAAAACATGAGGAAGGGTTGTGGGGTGGGCAGCAAAGGGTGGGGAGGAGCAGGGGTTGCAGGGGAAGGAGGGAGCAGTAAAGTAAGACAAGGATCATGATTTCAGAAATGGTCTCTAATTTTAAGGATAACCAAGCTTGAAGGCAATGTGAACAGCAGCAGGCGTGTGGGTGCTCCACACCTTATGGAAATCAGGCCAGTGCCTCATCTATTTATTACTGCCAGATTTATCCGCTTCCCATCATGGCCTTACAATCCTTGGTGCATTCACACTTGCAACACTCTCATGAAGGCAGTTATAATCCCCAAGAGAAAGGGAAATTAAGGCACAGAATAAAGCTAGAAGTGCTAACCACAAGAGCATGGAGGTGCTCTCCTGCACAGCAGGTAATCGCTCCCTGTGAGGCTAATCCCAGACGAAATCTCAGCACAGCGCAGGTGACCCTGTTTGTTCTTGTCCCAGCACTGATCATCGAAAGGGAGCAATTCTTTCCCTGTTGCCACCCAGAAATAAGAGGTCTCTTCTCCAAGAAGATCCTCTGTCTACGTGTGATAAACTATTAAACAGAAGAGCTGAGCACCATCTGAAGGAGGACAAGAAGCTGCTTTTGAGTTCTGCGTATTGGAATCGGGTGGTTAACAGTTTGTTAACGTTTGCTCTCCAATCAGCACTTGGCAATCAAAAGCTGCAGGTATCTGAGATCCTCACCCATCCGTTACTACGCTGAAACAAGACAATTTTCAGTGGAAAGCAAACGAGCAAACAGAAATCCAGAAGCTGAGCAGCATTTTCCACCTACTGTAAACGATACAGAAGGCAGAAGCTCAACCCCCAGCCACATGCAGAACGTACAAAATGTGTCTGCCTGCTAGAGCTGAACTCTGCTCGCTTCAGATGCTCCTTTCCCCGTCAGCCCCACGCTCCAGAGAAGCCTTTTCCCTCCTCATGACAAATTGAAAACGACCCTTTAAAAATAAAGGTGTCAAGCACCAACACTGCAAATTTGTTTCTTTCTAGGTGTGTTCATGGCATCTTTGAGATGCTCTAGAGAGGAAAATGTCAGAAGAGTTTAAGGAGGGTATTTATGACTTCACTTGAGGCTATTTGAGGTATCAAATCACTGTGCCCCACCAGTGCTCAGGGAAGCTCACAGAGGAGGATGAGGATGGTTAGGTCACCATGTGAGGCATCATGCCAGCACAGAGACGTCTCTCATGTCAACATGGAGCTGCCGAGGTGGGGGAGAAGCCTTCACAAAGCCTGATCCAAAGCCCACCAAGGGGAGAGGGAAAAGTCCATTTCAATTTTGCAGAGGTGTTGAAGCAGACGGCGGATTTAGACTGTGCGTTAGGGACATGCAACCCAGGGGGAAACAGCCCTTCCTCTGGAGCTCGCTTCTCCCCAGGAAAAACGCTGGGACCACCGCGCGGTTTTTAAAGAGCAAAGCAGCAGAGCTTTCCTCTGACTAGGTTTTGCTAGTCATGAAGACGCCGGGGAATATTTTAGCTGTCAAAGGCTCATTTTATCTGGTGTATTTTGGGAGCCCCGTGCCCGGCCGCAGGGCCAGCCCTTGCCAGGCTGAGCACGGGCGGTGCAGGACAGACGGACAGCAGCACAGCCACGGCTGTGTGCGGGGCACTCACCTCTGTGGATCACGGAGAGCTTACTGTGTAGATGTTCTAGTGCTTTTACAATCTGAAACGACAAACGTAGAGTGAATCCCAGCTGGCATCAGGATAAGGAGGAAACGCTATCTGGTTGCACCCACCCACCCTCACCAGATCTGCTTGGAGGAAAGGAACTACATCTCAAAGGAGTCCTGCACCCTCACAGCAGCCCGAGGTGATAGTGGGTACCCAGGGATCTCCTTGGGGCTCCAGGACCCTAATGAGAAGGCAAGGAGCTGCAGCACCCTCCCACATTCCTCAATTAAGTGTAGAGGCATATTTTGGATTATTTATGGCTTATAAATAACATCACCTCAAACCAGATACTGGAAGCCAGCTAGGAATGTCCACGTGGGCTGGCCTGTGGATCATGCTCTTCCTGGTGCAAATACAGCAGGGAGCTTGGGTCATGTAGGACTTGGCTTAAAAGAGAAACACCCTTTCCCTTCCCTCCTCACCCTGCTAATACTCACAGAGACAGCTATTTTCCCTAAGATGTCCTCAGGGATCGTCAGGCCTTTGTCAATGACGTGTTTGTAGAACTTGTCCAGTGAGGTATCCATCAGCTCCATGCAAATCCACACATCTCCCTGGAGGATAAAGCAAGCAAATATCTGCCCACTGGAACGAAGTATCCCTTCCTTTCCTTTTTCCTTTCCTTTCCTTTTTCCTTTCCTTTCCTGCGTAAAGGTCATCTATTGCCACTTGCCCTTCGCTGGCCTGTTTGCCTCTTCCCTGTCTTTTAAAACTCACCCAGTAAAGCTGTACTGGGCTTTCTTTTTCCCTCCTCTCCAGCTGGAATTAAGTGCCATCCACCTTCACTAACATTTAGGGCATATTTTCTGCTGTCTTTTCCCAAAGCAGAGTCCTGGCGATTTAGGAGCCCAGAAAGCTCTTGGGACTGAGGCTCCTACAGGTTCAGGTCACTGCAAATGCTCAGCCAGGAAAAGTTCAGCTCTGCTGAGCTATGCTTAAAACTCTTCAATAAATCTTGCTTTTCAGAGCTTTCCACGTTTTCCCTCCATGTGGCTTTCTCATTGCAAGTCAGGACAACATTAACACTAACAGACCAGGCTGTGAGTGGGTGTCCTCAGTGCCCAACTGTCTCCATCACTCAAACCCACCAAGCCCCAGCATCTCAGCACTGAGGCCTCGCTCATCCCTGGCACTGGGGCCTCGCTCATCCCTGGCACTGGGGCTTGGCTCCTCCTCGTGCGGGACCGCATCCCTCCTCGCTCACCGTGAACTAACTGTACATGACAGATCCTTAGGCTGGGATTGAGCAAATCCATATTGTACCAAGTCTCCATGGCCAGATGGTGATTAAACCTCTGGCACTCGGAGAGAGTCTAGGAGTGGGAATTCAGAGCCTGGGAGAGGACCCAGGCTCCCAGGGGCAGCGCGGCTGATCTCCAGGATGCCATACCTCTCGGAAAAGTGCCCCGTAAAAGGTGACAGTGAAGGGGCAATCTACCGTCCTCATGGAGATATCCAGATCCATCAATAACCTCTTCTGCTCCTGGCTGTTCACTGTGGCTCGGATCCGCTGGAAGACAAAGCATTTTAGCATTGGCTGTCAGCACCTCCGTACCACGCTGCTGCTGCACGGGACTCGCCGCAGTCGTGCCCGTGCTGGCCACAGTGCCTTGACATCAAGCCTTTACCCTTTCTTCACACCTCGTGGTGTTACCTTTTTATCATACCTCTTTGCCATGGGCACATCGCAACCGCAGCACCCACAGCAGGAGCACTGCTATGCCACAGAGGCAATGGTGGCTGAAGAGGTCTTCTCACCTCAGCCCAAACTGCAGGTCATTTGGCTCTTCCCTGCAAACACCACTCTTTTTGCAACAGCCAGAAGTCACTCTGGCTTGGGAGAGGAGAAGGGAGTAGGAAATAAAATTTTAGGCTGGTGAAAAGCTGTGACTTTTGGAGCTGCAGTGGACACCTATGTACATTAGCAGATCTGTGTCACAAGAGAGGGGTCCAGCCCTGCAGCCAGAGCCCATGTGCTCCCTGTGGCTTTGGAAAATGGACATTTCCCAGCCTCCCAGGGAAGAGATGTCATTTATGCGAAATACCTGGAGACCTGCAGCTGGGAAGGACCACAAAGGGGCATGACACAGTCCAACAGAGGTCACACACATATTCCAGGCTCCTTGGCCAAAGCCACTCGAGGTCATTAATATTACAGAACTAAGCTGTTCAGTATTGCAGATGCAAATAATAGCCTGAATGTTCCTGCCATCCCCTCTTCAGCTCTTCCACCACACTCAGAGAGGTCTCTTGCAGGTTAGTGAACACCAGAGCAAACAAGAAGACCAAATGCAAGAGCATGGAGGCCTCGAGACACATCCCAGCATCCACAGCAAAGTCTGTCCACAACTGAGGAGCTAAGAATTTTCCTTCAGTTTGCTCATAGCTTCCAGCTCTGCACCTTTTCTTGCTTTTTTCTTTATTTTGAAAGGAAACTTGAGCTAAAATTCAGCCCAGCAAAAATTGGTCCTTCCCAAAATACAGACTTTCCCATGACTATTTCCTTAAGCTGCAAGCTTATGAGTCTAAACTGGTGTTAGAAAACTTTTTATATGAGTATCTACAAGCCTGTCCTGAATCAAGATCCCACTGTAGCAGACAAAACATGAAAAACCCAGCAAAAATTTCCTGTTTCAAAGCGACTAAAAAAGTCCTAGCTGAAGAAAATTATCTTATGCAATTAAATTTACAGCACACTGTTCTTTACAATTACAATTAGTGTGCAGAGCCCTGAATCTGAGAGTATATCTACACTAGAAAAAAAAAAAGCATATTTTTAAAATGATGGCAAATAGCTTTTGAAATCCTAGTGAAAACAGGAATTTTGCAGACATAGGGGAATGATATGTTTGTACGCGCAACGCTGGAAACACGTTGAGCATCATACTTACAAACCACTCCCCTTTTCTTGGTTAAATGGCCAAAATTACCCCAGCATTCTTTCTCCTTGCGTAGAAAGAGGATTTCATAAGGAAAGAAGCCAATCCCAGTAAAGGCAGGCATCAGAACAAGCGAGACTAGAGATGTGCACGAAGGAGAGGGTGTCCAGACACAGGGATACAGACAGAAGGCACCCCAGGAGATTCACCCTACCTTCACAGCCATGATCTGCCCGCTTGGCATGTGCCGCATCTTCTCCACCACCCCGTACGCACCTCGTCCCAGCTCGGAGATGGGCTCCAGGTCATCAGCTTTCACCTCAAAGTTCTGCAGGGGGGAAAAAGGCCATCAGCATGAGGGTGGCCGCGGGGAGCCAGCACCACCAGCATCCCCAGCAGGGTGGGCGCAGGAAGCACCGATCCTCCGGTGGGATGCTCCCCCCCGGCCACCCATACCTGTGTCTCTCCCAGCTACCTTTAGCCACCAGCACCTTCAGCTTCTCCATCCTCTGAGGGCTGGGATGGAAAACGCCACGGAGCTTCTCCCCTAGGAATTGTCTTCAGCCTTTTTTTTTTTTCCTTCTGTCCTCCTCCTCCCACAAACAATCATGGAAATATCTCTTTTTTTTTTTTTTTAAGGCCTGTAAAAGCTTATTCCTCCAAATCTGTAGATGGGCCAAGTACCAGCTGAGTGTGCCCCATTTTGAAACCACGGAGGATTTATTTTGTCTAGCATTCGAGAGCTCTTTTCTCCTGCCCTTGCACAGAGGATGACTTTGTTTGGAGCCCTGCATTCTAACCTGCCCTTCTCCTTTCTACCATGACATTGTGCAGCAGCTCTATATCCTGCTTATTATTATTTTTGGGTGTTTAAAACACGCCTTTGCAACTAAAACCAGCCATTCTGTTTGCGCAGCCACATCAGTCAACCATCCTACAGAAAGACGCGGGTTATAACGAACTGATTCACAGCGCATAATCCCACACCGCTTTTTGCCGGCACGGCAGGAAAAAAAAATTAAAGAAAAAACAACCCTGCAGCCTGAAACGTGCTGGCTGGGGATGCCACGGGGCGCAGTGCCCGCACACTGCGTTACTGTGCCTTCGGGCTCCCGGTCGCGCGCTCGCAGCTACGTCGCCGGCAAAAGGAGCCCTGACTGAGGTTTTTGTGTCACGGTGGAGCTGTAAGCATCTCTGACTGCCCAACACTGCTCCTACTGTTCACCACCACCCTCTCCAGAACAGCACTTTGATTTTCTCAAGGCCACTCTTAAATTTAGCAGCAAAGTTTAAAGGGAGAGTGGCTTTCCTTAGGGATCGGGGTGAGCGGAGAAAGGCTGCTGGAGGAGGGAGCACATCCTGAAGGACCTTGGCTGGACAAGCAGATCTATGGGAAACACAAGCCATGGCATGTCAGCCCCTCCGAGATAGCCACATATCTCTGTCTGCAAAAAGGACTGAGCTCTGGGTTTTACAAGTGCGTTCCTCTTTGCACCGTCCAACACGGGCTCTCTGCCTCCGTGCTTGGAGCCTTTTTGGAGCACTTGAGCTTTTCCTCATCCCTGGGACCGCAGGGGAGAGATGATTTTCTTGGAGCAGGCGCTTGCTCTAGCAGCAGGCATTTTCTCTGCCTCGATGCTGCACCATTTTGCTCCAGAGGCATCTCACACTCTTTCCACCTTCCAGCCCCTGTTCCACACCAGGGAAAATACAAAATCCAAAATGAAAGAAAAGCATCCAAAGATAGGCACTATAAACCACTATTGGATTAGCATTTCACTCCATAAATTAACTCGTTAACACCAAGACCTATCTTTTGCACCTAATAAATCTATTGCCCAGCTTTAAAGTGCTTTTAGGAATGCTGCTGTGCCATTTTCTCCTATCGAAACAGCTGTCCTCAGTTTTGTTTTTTTCCCTGCTATTTTTTTTAGCACATCAGATGGACTGGTTTCCATGCTGTCGGAAGGATTTGCTTCCTGGACAGGAAGATCTAGCCTGAGTTAGACTCCTGATGAGATGGCCTTCAATATTAATGAAGGGAAACACTTTGGATGAACTCTTTAAATGAGCAAAGGAACTGCAAAGGAGAGTAAAATCCGCTGTTAGCAATCCCCTTGTTTTATAATGGTTATTTCCAGGGGATTAGCTGCACTGTATCGAGGCAAGGATGGAATTTCCAAGGTGGAAAACATGAAGAGAACCCAGGTGTCATGGGATGCAAAGGCTGAGCGTTTGCGGGCAAGTTCATGAGAGTGGTGACAACCAGCAGGTCACACTGCAGCTGGCCCTGGGGCCATCGGTCCCATCGGTCTCTTGCTGGAGAAGCACAAACACCAGACGATGGCTGGCTCTAAGGCTGCAGGTGACTGCCAGGGCTCACACAAGCTCCCAGGCTGGCTCTTCCCAGCTTTTATTCATCCAGCCACCTCCTCCCATTTCATGCAAAACGGGCTACGATTTTTAAATAGCTAGTGTTTATTAATCTATCCTTTTTTTTGGCTGGAATCAAGCAATCCCATGAGCAGCCCAGGATGGCCTGGGCAGTGGCCAGCTCAGGATGGTCACCTGTCCCCAGAGGTCTTCTCCTCACCATAACTCCTAGTCTTACCTCCTCGCCAATAGAGATGCAGGCTTTGGAGTCTAGATCTCTGGGTGGCCTGCAGGAGAGAAAAGGGAAAGATGTGAAATGTTCCTTAGGAAGGTCGGTTTTCCCCCAGTGAGTAAACACAAGCCCCCTGGTCCCCCGGGCCGTCCCCTCACAGCCCAACCCATCTCCTGGCTTTGCAGGAGCAACAGATACAGCCGAGATCCACCAAGTCACCCAAAAAGGGGTCAGGAAAGAAGCTGCTGGAATTGGCCTTTCTCATATCCAACTTGCCCGTGCAGGAACCCAGAGAGGTTCACTGCGAAAGGCAAGCCAGTTGGTGAGCACCAAATCTCTGCCAGCCTGTATGAAAAATGGATGCAACAGGCATAAAGGTCTAAAACCACTGTAAATGATTATCTAAGTCACCCGGCACAGGTTAACTGGCTAATAAAAGTCAATCCTCAAGGAGGTAAAGCAAGCCAAGCAGGCTGGAGTTGCACAAGTTGCCTTGAAAACACAGGGTTTTCTTCTGCAAGGCCAAGTACGTAGGGAAGGGGACGCATTTTTACACCTTGGCCAAATGCATGTTACTCAAACTGGGTGTCACAAGTGCCACATCGATTAAAATGAGGGGCCCATCCTGTTTTTCCTGTTCCTGGGCACATCATTAAGCAGCACATGACATGTCTTATGGGCAGTGGTGGGCAGAGGGTGATGGGCTGAGACCCTCTGGTTGTACCTGGGGCTACAAGAGAAATAAGGGCTGTGAAGTTATTATCCTCCCTAACGGTGCCCAAATTAACTGAGGTGTTCTGCCACCGTTCCTTGTGAAGGGTCCCCGTTATCCCAGAGCTGGGAGCATGAGCCCTGGGTGCTGGCCATGACCGGCCACCGGCCCGTGGCCACGGCAGCGCAGGCGCCAGCGACGGCTGGAAGGCAGCTGGGGTTCGTGGTTTGCTTTTTATTCTCCCTTAGTGTTTGCAGACTTACGTGGAGCTTGTCTGTGGTTGCTCAAATGCTTCTTTAGGAATTTTCAGCCCAGGGTTTCTCTTCTTGCCTGCGAAGCAAAAAAAGGGGCAGAATTAAAGAAAGGCATTTTATTTCATTGTTTTGTTTTGGTTTAATTTGCAAAACACAGCTTGTCTATATTTGTTGACCTTATTTAACATAAATGCCTGGCCAGGCTGGTGGTGTAGACTCAAGGCACAGAGTTCAAAACATAAAGTGCTTTTGTTCAGTAACGCTTCATTTAGACCTGCAAGGTCTGGCTGCCAACTTGGTACAGAAAACAGGCAAGGGCTCTGGCAAAGGCGGGCCATGGGAAAATGCAAAGTGAAAGGTATTTCTCCTTCGTCAGCCCTACCCACCTAGGATCCCTTAAAACGTTTCTTTGATTTTAAACCACTCCAGATACATAACTTAGAAACCTGGGAGGATTAAAAATCTTTTAAAAATTGAATCTGAAAGCCCAGGAATGAGATTCTGATTCTGTTTAAACGGACGTTTCTGTTTCTTGGTCATTAAAGTTGTGCAAACCCAGCAAAAATAAAGCAGAATTAGGTTTGCAGGCTTCAAAGCCATTTGTTTCTGTTCACACTGACCAGCCAAGCTTTTCTGAGCTGGATGAAGCTCAAGCTCTGAAGCAGTCCAAATGCAGGCTCTCCTGTAAAGGGGGTCCAAGCCGGCAGACACGACAGCCAGGCAGACCAGAGAAATACAAGAACCTTTTTATGACTAAACATATACAGCCACATTTCAGCACGGGGTTTTGAATTCCCAGATAAAATAACCTGAAAACATAAGTCATGTCACCAAAACCCCAAAGTAAATATCTGGCCGTTTGGTTGTGTCATAAAATCCCTGGTCCCCAAAAACGGCACAAGCATCTAATTTAGGCGTTAAACATTTTTAACCTAACAATTTGTATCAACTGCTGCCTTTCTTTTAAGCATGAGTTTTACTCTCTATTCCCAACACTTTCAAACTTTACCTATACACGTTTGAGTTTGTTTTTCCTCTTGACACAATCTCATGTCACAGACATCCCAGAGCCAGAGGGGTGCTAGATCAAAGTGCAGGCACCCAGAATCAAAAATCACCTTTTTTAAGCAATTAGGCAATCCAGATTGCCAATCTTTTTCTTTTTTTTTTTTTTTTTCATATTATCTGCTCCAAAAGACAGGATTGTGCTCGCTCCTTTTGGCAAAGAGTCATTCCAGGATGGCACAGGCTGCGACAACCCAGTTGATACTTTGTGGGAAAATAATTTATCGGAAACCACTGTGCACACTTCGCTATCGGTACTAGAAATCAACAGAGCTGCAAATTTACAAAAGGAAAAAAAAAAAAAAAAGCAGCCAATTCTCTGCTCCAAGGAGCTTCCAGTCTAACACAGAAAAGGCAAAATAAAAGAAGCAAGGTCACTCAGAAGCATGAAGAACAGCTCTCAGTTTTCCCAAGAGGTAAAAGCTGGCCTGTAAGGAAGTAAAAATCATTTTAAAAACAAGTGGAGGAATTTCTACAGTTAGCAGAGCTGTTCTTTCACCCTTTTCCCTCTCATTTTCTTAGTTGTACTCCAAAGGTCTCCAGAAGGCACAACTGAGGAGCGAGTCCTGCTGTGCAAGATGCTCTAGATACCATTTCTTGCCCAAGCTACGCCAAGCGCACATCGGATCCAACAGGATGCTAAATGGGTAACAGTGTTCTTGGTGTTGTCATGTTCTAGCTAAAAAAGGAATCTCAAAAACACAGGTCTTGCAGTGCAGGCAAACAAAACCCTCTTTCTCTGGCATTTTCTAAGTCTGCCATCCCAGTGACCTCTCCGCCTCCGAAAGCCTGCCTGCATCCTCTTGCGGTTCCAGCAAACAAGACAACCATGGGCACAAGGAAAGCAGTATCTTCATCCTTATTTTGCACGTGGAAATCAAGCAAATTCGCTGTTTGCCCATGGAAGCAGGAACTGCCTCCTCAGCACTAGAGCTGACCTCTTCTTCTTACCACTCACCAGCCATCCCTTGGCATATTCCACACATCAACCATCCATCCACACTGCTGCAACGACATTCACACAACAACCAAAATCAAAAGAGAAACAAGCACAAATTTGCTTTGTTCTTTCCTTTTTCTTTTTTTTTTTTTCCTTTGTGGATTTGCTTGCACAATCCCACGTGCTGTACCTGAACCTCAGGAACCTGCTTTCAGGCAGCTCTGGGAAGGTGAAAATGGGACCTACTGGCAATTAACCGAACTTGAACGTGAACCAGAACAGGTTGTGCAGCATTTAATCTTATCACGGTTCACAAGTGGTGTCAGCAGAAGAACTAGGTAGCAAAATGCCAAACCCAAATAAATATTAAAAGCCTTCCGCCTTCTGGTGAAATAAAATCTGCACTTTGGGGAGTTTATTTTCCTTGTCTCTTCTTCACAGAATACAATATTTTGAAACTTTGCCATTTTTTTGAAGCACAATCTGTTCGCCCAGCCGAGTTGCCAAGACACAGACACAGTTTAACGTTCTTTGGGGTTTTCTTTTCAAGAAAGAAGAAAGCAACAACAGCAGCAAGAAGAAAACAGGGATTTCACCACGGCACCAGGAGAAGGGATTGCAAACGGGAATTGCTGCGGCCGGGACTCGCACCTGCAGCACCAACGGCTCCCGCGGGATCAGCTCGCGGTGCGGAGGGGGAACGCGGTTCCCCCCGCACCACGGCTCACCGCGGGGGTGTTTAATGAAAGTCTGTTTAATAAAAGTCTGTTTAATAAAAGCTGCCACTCTGGCAGGGTGCAGCGGGGTGCGGGAACCGGGGTCCCCCCCTTGCCCAGCTCCCCGGCACCCGGCTGCACGGGGGAGGCTGGGCTGAGGGTCCACAGCTGCTCCAAAAAACAAGGGTCCAGGTCACACATGCTTGAAAGAGTTTCTCCTCAAAGGCAAACACTTGATGCTTAGAGAGCTTTTTTTTTTTTTTTTTAAGGAAAAAAAATAATTGGAAGTCCCAAGATCAGTTCTCTTCAATAATAACTCCCAAGCAAGCATCTCGCTGTCAAAATAAAATCTCCCAGTTTACCACAGCAGGCACCGGCTTTGAAAGACGACACTGTCTTAAATTGCAGTTTGCAGAGAAAGTCATCTGTACAGGAGCTCAAAATGTGGAGGCAGCTTAATAACACACAAAATTGGATGTTACCTGTTCCATTCACCAGAAAACCAGTATTTTCCATAGTGTTTTTATGAATCATTATTATTTTTAGCTTTGTTTCCTGAAGAAAATCACCACCTGTGTGTATCTGACAGTCCGTGTCCCTTGTGGCAAGTTCAGACCTACTGGCCAATTTCAGTCCTATCTGACCGAGAAACTGAGCTTCTGGAGATTGCAAATCTGCTAAAAACAGGTGACTAAATAAAGAAATCTCCAACTCAGAGGCAGGTTGAAGCACAAAAGCAACCCATGGCAGACATCAGGCATCCACGTTCAAGCTGTGCAGAAGCCCCGAGCGTCTCAGACACCAAAATAACATCACAAAGCTCAGTCCTGAGCCACAAATCAGCCAGGGCCTGAGCATCAGAGCTGGGGGTTCACTGCAACTCCTTGGGATTTGCAGTAAGGAAAGCCCCACTGAGCCATCATATAAGGTATGAAATCTAAACGTGGTTCCTTCTGCAGAAGGTTCCCAGTCCTGGTTGGTCAGCAGATGGGACTGTACATCTACTCCCCAGCATCCAAAGAGTCATGAGTATTCTGTGTCAACAACCATCAGTGGCTTTCTGGTCTCTGTGCCTCCAAGCTAAAGCTCATTTGAGAGCTCTCCCTGCGATTTTCCACATGGAGACTTCCACTTGACTCAAAAGTCAGTTTTGAAGAATAATTGAGGGGAAAAAAACCAGACTGGTTTGGAGCGATGCAGAGAGATGTCTCCAGCATCAAGTTTTGATTCCACTAAACATCCAGGGTATCTGGAACATTAAGCACAAGCTTAAATCTACTTTCTTTTAGCAAAGCAAATACTCACAGTAAATATTGAACTGACTGGTGCTAGAGAAGTTGCCACTTTTAAAAAACCCTCAGCGCTTTCTCAGCAAGAGCATCGACCAGGGCAGCAGCAATGTAAGCAGTCAGCTGCAACACCACCGTGTCCCTGCACCCTCCTGTGCCCACCTACCCACCCTGCGTGGGCACCCACCCTTCTGCACCAGCATCACCTAGAGCAGCCCACGAAAGTCAATGCTGAGAACCAAGTGAGGTCTGAAAGTGAAACTGTAATAGGAAAACGAAAACCTGACTTAATGAAAACACATTAAATACTTCCCTGTGAAGGTCTTAAACTCAATTCCTGAGGGAGAGGAGAAAGGCAGAACTTCCACTGGGCTTGTTAACCTCTTCCCACCAGCACTGACAGAGCGTGCAAGGAGATTAATGTTGCTGGCCCCTTCCAATTAGGGCAGCGTTAAATATCAATATTGAGCAAGGAAACTTCAAAGTTTCACAGCAGAAGGGTAGGAAGCATAACAGAGAATAACAAAGCGAGGGAAGACAGAGGAATTCACTACCCGCATAGGCTGTAACAGAAAATAAACTTCTACTTCTGAAGGAAAATCCCAGCCTCCAGACTTTTCATTGCAGACAAAAACTTTTTACGATATAATCCAAAGTAAATGGTTCCTCGCCACAAAAAGCTCCGATTTCCTTCAAAGGATATTAACCAGTTCTATCTTCACCACAATTTATTATTAAAGCTGTGTTCAATAGCCGTGTAGCAACACTTTCTTTCAAATAACACTCTGGAGCATATAATTTGCTGGTAAAATTTCACAGGCGGGAAATGCCTCTGTCTCCTATTTTTTTAAGAGATAAAAGTGGCTCATTTACTATTCCCGTCTTTCCTAAGGATTTTTTGTCTGGTTTCTTGAAAGGTTCTGAAAGGCAAATGATCTGCTTTTCCCCCATCAGCTGTACTCAACTGCGTAAGCAAAACCCTCACCCCTACAATGAGGGCAAAATGGAAATGCTTTTTTTTTGTCCCAGATGCCCTGGAAATGCCCAGCAGGAGACAGTTCTTCATGCAAAGACCTGGTCTTCAACTGCAAAGGGCATCTCTTACCCATAGCCCAGTTCCAGACCGTACTTCAGCAAGCAATGGTAGATTTGATGCTGTCAAAGAGAAGTTCAAGCCTTGCAGGCCAGGTGGAAATATCCAAACCTCAAAGAACTTCACCCATTAACACACCTGGACCCAAGCATAGAAACACTAAGATATCTCAAAGCTGCTCATGGCACCCAGGGCAGAGCAGGGTCCCCTGGAGCAACTAACTTGCTGTAGATGATGCAGCAACCTCATGTTTAGCTTCGGTTTCACATAGGATGACCAAAGAAGGGGGGAAATATTTTTTAAACAAGTATTAAAGATCATCTCACAGGTTGAGATGATCACCTCTAGATGATCACCTCTAGCATATTTGGTGGCCATTGGCACATCCAGGTCCGAGCACACCATCACTGCTGCCAGCCCCATCACTGCGTCCTGTGCATGCCACAACTCACACCTTCATGTCTCCAGAACTGAAGCTTTTCTTCCTGTCCCCACTCCAGGAACCACATTTTGGGACAGGACACAGGAAAGGCAAGAGCACTTCTGTGACTGTGATGGATTTTGCCAACACGTACTGGAATCAGGATACATCTGAAACACTGCGCCAGGTGCCGAGACACCACGAGACAGCCCTAACTTCCTCTGAACTCCTAGCCCTCCCCTCCTCCTCTTGGTGCACTTCTCCAAAAATAAATATATAAGTAAATCTCATTTCAGACCAAAGCTGGAAATGCCAGCAGGCTAAATGGAGTGCTTGAGTCTCTTCTCCTTGCTCTTTCCCTCTGCCTCTCCTTTCTGGCACTGACTGATGGCTGAGACACACCGCAAAGAGCGGGGGAACGTGCTCCTAAAGACACCTCCCAGAGACTTCACCGGCCAACACCCCCCCCCAAGTGCAACCAAATCTGCTTTGGCAAAGAGGAGATGACCTCCGAGCCACAGACCAGAGCTGGACACTCTCTTTTCCCAAAGTTAGTCTAAGCAATGAAAATACAGAGACAGAAACACCCTGCATCTCCATCTGGAAAACCAACATCTGGAAACCTGCAGAGCAGAAAACCTTGAACTGTTGGCACAACGCATGAGCAGATGATGCTGCATTCACCTTCCATTTTAATTCCCAAGGCTCCTGAATATAAGAATCATGGAATCATGGAATCATAGAATCACAGAATGGTTTGGGTTGGAAGGGACCTTAAAGATTATCCAGTTCCAACCCCTCTGCCATGGGCAGGGACACCTTCCACTAGATCAGATTGTTCAAAGCTTCACCCAACCTGGCCTTGAACGCCTCTAGGGATGGGGCAACCCCAACAGCACGACATGCCACAGCCTGGGCACAGTTCACCCTGTGACCACATACCGGTCGATCCCAAACTTGCCGATACCATTAGCACCCACACTACCCTGCTGGAAACGCAATTTGCTGGCGGCCATGCCCCGGGGTTTCTCTGTCGCGGGGCTCAGCTCGCTCCTCTGACTCAACCCTGCACCCCATAACGAACCCGGAGTAGGAGAGGCCCCAAACCAAAAGAGCAGAGCTTTTGCAAGGAGCGCCGGAGGGGCGCCGACGGAACCGCGGAGCAGAGGTTGTGCAAGGGCTGCTCGGATCACGCCGGGGTTATTCGCGTCCCAGGGCCGCGAGAACGAGCCGCGTTTGCACAAACACAACGGAGACAACGATCTTCAGCTTTGCTGCAAGGGAAAATCACAAGGTCAGTCCTTCGTGCCCGCCTCAAGATTGGCCTCCAGCAGGAGACGGTTCGGTGGCGCAGCTCTGAACAGCACAGGAACAAAACGCTGGAAGAAGGCGAAGCAGAAAGCTTTGCAATAAGGGCTCCAGCAGACTAATCTCTGGATCCCGCGGTGCAGAAACATACAGAAAAGTCACCAAACTGTGCAAATATCAGAACCTATTTGCCTGCCTTTCAAGAAGCTCTGTATTTCAGTAATTCAATTTTGAAGGTAATTTCCTGATTCAGGCTAATCTCTCTTACTCTGCCCATTTTCCTCTTAACGCATCCTGCAAAAGGGCTGCAGGCTGCTGTGTTTGTTCGTGTCAATACAGAACCCAGAGGGATGTGATTTCTTCTTATCTATCTGCACATTTTAGTTACAGGAGTCTGCTCGTCACTCTGATAAGCCTGCACCTCTAAGGGTTAAGACCTTCTGAGCATGAAACGGAAGAGACACTTTTGATAGAGATTAGACATGAGATCCTGCGCTAAGACATGAGCTGAACTCAGGGCTGCAGGGATGCTGGGAAGGGAGCAGGGAGCTGATACAGCTTTTGGCCAATTCTGAACCCTCCTGTAATCCCTCACGCAAGCAAACGGAGCCCTCCTGCAGCTCTAGTCTGAAGGAGCTTGCAGGGAGCGCTGGGGCAATCATGTGCTGGAGCAACCCTGCAGCAGGTTTTGTGGGACACCAACACCCAACGTCAGTTTTGAGATGAAGACTAGCTCTCTGATGGAGGGGATAACACAATATAGCTGGACAGGAGAAGGTATGACGGTTTAGGACGATCTTTCACGTCCCATGGAAGCTGATGCCACCTCGCTGAGCTGTTTCATGGGCTCCAACACTGGCTTGGACCTTACATTGCCAAGACCTTGGACTTCACTTCCCAGCTGGGCTCTGCCCCAATGTGCTCCCTGCACCCCGCTCAGTGTCTGCTTGCAGAATCACCAACATGAGAGAGGAAATGGGGCCTTCAGTGCCCATTTTCACACTCACAGACCAACAAAGAGCAGCCACATGCTCCCTTCTTATGCTAACAGAGGAAACAGGGAGGTGACAACAAACATCTTTTCTCCCAATCTCAGCAAGGGAACTAGGTAAAGCGTGGGGCCACCATCACGTTCCTGTTGAGCTGGTGGCAGGACCACACTGGTATGTAGAGATGTGACAAAGCAAGACAGAGTCCTCCCCCGACGCCCTGCACTGCCGAGGCAGCCTCTAGATTAGCCAGCTTTTCTTTAGAATAGGGATGCAATGCAAAACAGCCCTAAATTCATCGTACTTTAGGTGCTAATGTCAGTGGGAGATGGTAGATACGAGGGTTTTGCCTGCCTATGGCTTTCAGCATAGGCCACAAGAGACTTTAATATTAAAAGTCCTGTTGCAACACTTTGGCTGAACTCACCCGGTGTGTGCATCCAGCTGCTCGAACTTCGATGGCCTGGGGGTAAGGGCACGGCTTCTCCCAAACAGCTGCACCTCTGTGCAAACGGTGGCAACACCACCGAGCAAGAACGGCACTGGACGCAGCGGAGCTGGGAGAGTCTGCTGTCAGGAAGGGAATTCCACCCAGGCTGGGGCTCTGGTGCCCCGAGCTGACCCCCCCAGCCCCAGCCCTGCCCCTGCTCAGCTCTCCAGGGATCAGCACCCTCCTCCTCGGTGCTGGGATCTCCCAGCAAAGTGGAAATGTCCAGTTCTCTGCTGATTCACCCCAGCTGGGAGATGCTCCGTGAGGGATAGGTGCTGCCTCGTGACCCACGGGATAAAGATGGGAGGAGGTGGTGAATGGAAGGGACTGGGCAGTGGGATGCGCACACTCCAGTTTCAGCTCTAACAAGCCCATCCACAGCCACAGGAAAATTAATCATGGGATCACAGAATATCTCAGCTTGGAAGGGACCCACAAGGATCATCGAGTCCAGCTCCCGCGGTTGCGCAAGCCTTGTTTGTGTGCGTGTCCCCTCTCGGCCCCGCGCGCAGGTGTGCTGCGATAATGAATTAAGACAAAACCACCTCTGCTGCTTTGGGCTCTGACTCACATCCACCAAAGCAAAAGACTTTTGTGGGTGAGGATGTTGGCAGTTGCCAAAGGATGGGCACAAAGCAGCCCAGGCTCACACCACCGTTCCGTTCCCCTTGGCACCTGAGAGCGTTAATCCAAACCCATTGAGGTGGTTCAAGCCAAGGATGGGAGAGCAGCATCAAACCCCACCAGCCTTGTGAGACTCCCATGACACCCTTTAGCTGCAAGGAGACACCAGTCCACGCCCAGGCTGGAGCCATCTGTGCCTTGATGTTCTGGACACAATGGATTCTCCAGAGACGGTTGTGGAGGCACACGCATAAAAACAAAAAAAGCAAAGGTTGATGGTTTGCCTCTGCACACCCCATCTCCAATAGTCTGATGGAAATCCCATAGGGACCAAAACCTCTTCCTTCTTCTCGCCTTGCTTTGCCTAACTATTTTTCCACCCATCAACTTAACTTCACGAGTGCACCCAAGCCTTTCTCATCACACATGGAGAAAAATGACTTCCACTCCTCCCATCGCGCCGTCTCAAATGCCTTCAAACCCTGCAAATCACTCGCAGCTGCCTGACATGAGGCTGCAAAAGCCAAAATCTCGGGGACACCTTACTGGGGTCAAAGCGATGCCAAAAAGGACTTTGTTTTGTGCCCCTCAGGGTCGCTGGGGCGGGTCACATCCCTCGTGTGGCTCCTGTGCCTCCGGCATTTGGGCAGCCGCGTCCTCCTGTCACTCTGGGAAGACACAACGGTGGCAGAGGCCCCCATGGAGCAACGGAGGCCACTGGGACCCTTTCCCCTCGCCCCCGTTCCCACGAGAAATCCCAGCAGCGGAGTCCTGGGCAGGCGAGGGGCTGGGCACCCGTCCCTCCCGTCACCAGTACACCATAAATCAAGCCCGTATTTTCCCTCTGCCCAGGTCCGCTGCCTTCGCTGCCTCCCCATCCCAGAGCCTGTTTTCTCTGCTGCTTATCTCCAATTAGGAAATCCACAGGAATCGCAGGCTGGGGAGGCTGTTTGTCAAGAGTCTCCAGCCCTCGTGGGGATTTTTTATGGGAGACTTTTGGTTTAGTCGCTGCTTTGTTTTCCAGCCCTGCTTGCAGTAGGAGTTTGCTGGAATCAAAACTGGAGAAAAGCTCTTGGAATTCACCCGGGGAACAAAAGGGCTTTTGTGCAGGAGGATTTGGAGGACGCGCTGCTTTCATTGCTGCTACCTTTACTTCTATTCTCCCCCTACCAAAGTGTACCTGCCGGCGACACCGGAGGAGGTGGGCTGCTGCCCGTGCCCGGGGGGGATGCGTGGGCAGGAGGACGGACACCTCCTGCACCCACAGGCAGCAGGAGCAGAGCAGAAGGGTGAAGGGCTTTTCCAACACTCATGCACCGCGGCGTGCAAGACCTACCCGAGCCTTTCGGCCAAGCTTCGTGCTCCCCACCCCGGCTCTGCCCCTCGCACGGAAGGCAGGGTGGGCTCCGCTCCTCAGTGCAGCCCCAGCACCCTAAAAAGCATCCCAAGGGACAGGCAGGCTCTAACGTGCCAGTCTGTGCTCCCTCCGTGGATGAGGGGCTGAAGCTCCCACGGCCAACACGAGCCGGGCATCGCTGCCGCTACTCGACTCGCTATTTTCACTTCCCCTTATCCCCCGAGATTTCACCTGGAAATGCCACAGTGAGTGACCACACACAGCAACGGGGCTCTGACCAACTTCCCATACGAGTACCTGGCAGGCAGCAGCACGAATCCTATGCTCAGCACAAGAGCAGGCGCCCTGCCTGCCTCAGCCACAGTGGGAGCAGGATTTGCCTTAAATCCACCAGCCCCAGCCCAGCTACAAACACTTCTGCACTTCCCAAACCCATCGCTCCCTGCAAAACTCGACACAGGAAAGGAGCATCCACCTCCTCCTTTCCCTACTGCTCTGCAGAGCCTCAAAAACCAACTTTCTCAGGGCTGGCTGCAGGGAAGCAATCAGGATGCCCTTCCAAGCAGACAGACTTTTTGCTCAAGTTCTTCCTCCAGTTTCAATTTTGTTTTTTTAAATGTTTTTTTTTTTTAAAACCCTCCTTCTCCTGGAGGGTTCTGCAAGGGTTTTTTAATGAAGAATTGCTAATGGAGTGAAGACCCTGCAGCACAGCTTCATTTCCCCCCCAAAAAACAGATGTGCTCCTGCATCTGCCCCGGCTGCCCGGACACGGAGGGGTGATGAGTCCGTGCACCTGGCAGAGCGGGCGAGGAGCAGCCGCCCCGGCAGCACTGGCACGGCACTTTCCGAGCCAGGGCCTCTTGGAGCTGTCAGATGTGCTGCCAGCCCGGGGAAATGCAAATTGCTTTGGAAAACGAAGGTGACATTCCCACCCGCTTGCTGATTTCTGCTGTGTTGCAGACTCAAAAGCCCGGTTTGGGCTCGTGGCTGCAGCTATGAAGGTTCTCATGTCTTGACAGTGCCTACATTAAAGCACGTGCTTACTGCGAGCACACGCTCCTGTGAGGCTGTATGAAGTGCCAGGCTGAGCAGGAACAGGTACCCAAAAGCTCTGCCAGACTGTTGTCGGAGCCTCTGCAACGGCTGCAGCACCTGTCCCTGCGCACCCAGCTGCAGGATTCAGCCCAGTTCTCAGCCGTACCCCCCAAAAGGGACAACCCGCACACGGGCACTGCCAGAAGTCCCTCTGCCAGCAGTGCTGCCAGCCAGGCTGTAGCTTCCTCCTCGTTGCTTCCCCGTGCCCGAGATGCTGCCCCATAGCATCCGCTGGCAAAGCCATGTGGGCACGCACTGGGGCTTGTTCAGCCGAAAATGGGCCAGGAGGCTTAAACATGGGAAGAGGAGGACTCTGCTAAATGAGGAGGGTGTGATGGGCCAGGAAGGACTCCCCCAGGGAGCTCAGGAACCAGCCCTTTGGGGTGTCACTGTCCCCAGGGACACACACCCCGTTATTTGTCCTTCCGCTCGGAACCGCTGCTCCCCACGCGTTAACACGGTCCCAGTTCTCTGCAGATCCCAGAGCGGGATCTCATCTTATCTGCGGGGTTCCCGTCTTGGGGTCATCACCCTCGCAGCAGGACAGAACAAAATCTAATCAATACCACAGGGAAATCTGAGCTCTGGGTTTATTTCTGAGAGCGGGCGCTGCAGGCAGCCGCAGCGGTCTCATTTTACCAAGCACAGATTTAATTTGTTCAGCAAATTGTCAACGTTGGACATTCAAACTACATCTTCTTCACCTGATGCGCTGCGTACAGAACTCACATTTATAATTTTCTGCCCAAGAGTAAAGCCACCTTAGGACAAGATGGGCCATTTACGTTCCACAGAAAGCTGTCCATCGATTTTGTCCTTCTGAGAGTTACTAACTTTTACAGTCAAATGGGAATATCCATGGAAATAGAGGAACAAGGCCACAAGCCATTTCCTTAGTGAGTGTCCTTGCCCTCTGCAGAAGGTCCCTGACGACCAGGAGGGCTGTGTTCATCCATGTGGTCTACCATCCTCTGTGCTCCTCGGAGGAAAACAGCACCTCTGAGTTGAAAAGATTTAATGAATAGCGCCAAAATGGTACGAGACACCTCTAGACTGAAATACACTTTTCAGTCCCCAACTTGTGCTGTTCTGCTTGGCAGCTGGCAACTGTTTGTTTCAATGAAAAGTGGTGAATTGAAGATAATTTGAGGACCTCTTTCCTCTTCTGTGGTGCAAATAACGCTCGGAAGAATTTCAAATCAACGTCTAATTTTCCTCCCAGCGATACGCTGCTCACGCTCTGTCCTTCACTCGCGGCTCGGGCCAAACGGATGAGTTGATGAGAAATCTGGTGGCAATCTCACCCAGAGGTTTTCCTGCACTAGGAGCACGCCACAGCACCCACGGCATGGGGGTGGAAGGAGAGGAGCTGCTCCTTTGTTTAACATTTTTTCATGGGGAACTTTCATAAAAGTTCAGCCAAATATTGTGATTAATTTTTCAACACGGTCAAGACTTTGACCAACCTGCCTTTGTGCTACTCCATCAGACAGCTCTCTTTTGCTATTCTTTTTTTCCTTTATGAGCTTATTTGCTTATTTTTGTACCATCATTATTAAAGATGGTATTTGACAGTTCGGGACAGCACAGATGGGAGGAACTAACTCATGCTCCCTCTGCTGGCACCGCCTCCCAGCAAATCTGTAGGTCCTACTTTAAAAACAGACAGGAACCCTATTCACAGCCAGAAGCCAAGGGCAACCGCAGGAAAGCCAAACCCACGTCCTCCCGTCGGAGCCCCGGCTCCCACCCAGGTCTCCAGCGCTGCAACTCTGGGCACTGCCCCAACACCAGTGCAGGACGAGAGGCTCCAGGACAATAAGTGCACCCAGTTTGCACCGTCAGCAATAACAGGAGCTGCTCCACGAAACCATCCCCAGCAGCGACGGGCGAGAACCGGAGCTGCTCCACAACTGCTACAGCAGCAGCAAGTCTGTCCCACCACGAACATAAAGTCTCAGTCCTGAAAGCACTTCAGCAACGTATCTTTGCATGTTGAGAAGCCTCAGAAGCTCAAAGCCACACACACGGAGGTCTGTAGGACGCAAGGCGGCTCTTGGGGCTTTCAGGGAAGCTCTTTGGAATTCAAACAGATTTTAGCCAGAGGTCAGAGAACATGAACTTTTCCAGCTCTCCTTCCAGACACCTGCTAAAAGCACACTCTCGCTTGCAGCCACATAACAAAGTAAAGCAAGCGGTATGTAAAGAACAAAAGCCCTTCCCCAGTTTTTATCACTCAATTTTATTTCAGTTTGGAAAACACGCTGAAGAAACACATTATGGCACAGTACTGGGGCAGAAGACAGCAAGTCTTGCCCTTTTTTTCGGCAGTAAAGTATCCCTGACACAACTGGGCAGATTTTTTTCTATCCACACATGTCCACATGGATCAGACTCCGTCAGGTTACATCTCTCCACCCAGCCCCTAAATCAGGAGCTGTAAATACAAAACTCCCTTTATAAGCCTTCCCATCAAAGCCTCCACAGAACTCCCTGTATGAGGTTCATGGCTGCACTTTCAGTTTTTTCATACACGCTCGCAAACACGATACTGCTTTCTAAATTGCAAGAACAGATAAGCAGAAATGGGAAAAAAGAAACCCAGAGAGAGCAGGGTAGCATAAATCATCAACGCAGACCCATGATGTCCATCCTACTTAGCAACCAGGACAAAATACATCCCCCAACCTTGTAAATTCTTCTGCGTGTGCTCAACCCCAAGCACATTCAGTCCCACTGACTGCTGCACAAGGACTCCTATGCTCCAAGTTCAGCACATGCACAAGCAGCTTCAAGATCAGAGCGCGGAAAAAAAAAATAAATCCTATTTAGCTTCTCTTTGAAGGGGAAAAAAAAACTTCTTCAGACCCCACTCGTCCAAATGAGGGCCCTGCTTGGCTACAGCTGCTCTGAATCGGCTCTGATTCAATCTCCCAGATTGCTCCTTGCGTTTCAGCTGCGGCAATGCCTTTTTAAAGCAAGCTCCTGCAAAAAGAGCCTCCCCCCTCATGCAGGAGGTGCTGGCTGGGAAGATGCTTGCACAGGATGGGCCCTGAATGTGTGTGCTACCAGGGAACGTGAATGCTGGTTGCTGCTGGAAGCACTGGCATTGTTCTGAGGTCCACGCAGGAAGAGGGAGAGGAGGAATGCTCTCCTGTTGCAGGAAGCTGTTCCAGCCTCTTCTCAGACATAAAGCTTCTGATTTTTTTTTTTTTTTTGCAGGGGAAGTACCAAATGTTTTTGAGGGGAAGAGAAAAGAAGGAAAAAAAAAATTGCATGCTTAGCTATAAAGGAAGCTGCTTAATGACATGAATGAAACTGAAGTCGTGCTAGGTGGGAGCTTGCTGTGCTGCCCAGCACAGGTGGCTGCGAGCAAAGGCACGTCCTCATGCTGTCACCATGCAAAGACCTGGCGAGGGGCAAGCCCAGGGGTCCTTCTCCCTGCCAAAAAGGTGCCTGCTGTGCATTCAGTCTTTCTTGTCTCCAGAAAGCAACTTACTACTGATCATCTCCAAACACAGCCTCTGTGTCACCCTCCCCAGCTGCTGGGGACTATTTTGGGCTCTCCCTCCAGTTCAGATGCTGCTCTGTCGGGGGGCTGGTTTGCGATGTCCTTTCACGCAGAGCACCACACTGATCTGGTCTTTTAGTTAATTTGTAAAACCCATTCCTTGGCAGGAATTCAAGTTCTCCGTAGAGATGTTCCAAGTTTTACCAGCAATGAGCAAATTACTGGTGTCCTTAGGAAAGGTAAGGAAGTCAAGAGTCTATGTTAATTGCCTTTATTTTTTTTCTAGCAGGTATCTCCCAAAGGACAACTCTATGCCACATAGAAGGGCTCTCTGGTTACAGAAGTACCTGTATATATAGTGGCTGTCATGGCTTATTGCATAGACATCTGTGTAAACTTCAGTTTTAAGTATGTTCACTATTTTATCAGACTTTGTGCTTTGTTTGAGCCAAGCACTCCTTGTCTCCAGCCTGGTTTCTCCTGGCAGGTTATTAGGGGATTATGGTTTCCATCTCTTACAGTTAAAAAGAATAAAATGCTTTGGAATAGGTTGAAAAACAACAGTATCTAGAGCATTGCCTTTCTTCTCCTTTAATAGGCTACTCTGTCAACCCCATGCTTGTTAAATGAGAGAAAAATCTGTGGGCATGCAGTGAAGGTCAATCTTGTGGTTTTTGAAAACATTTAATTAGTACAGTTAAGTACTGAGGTCTGCTTGGGAGTGAGCTTCTGCATTAACCATCAGCATCTTTCAATTTGGAGAAGCAAACCTGCAAGAGCAGACTGCAGGTTAAGTCTACATCTCCATGTCCAAAACTTAAGTGGTGTCCAAGCTTTGGATGAGAACTGTTGCAACTTCCCTGTCCTGTTGCTGGCTCCAAAATGTGAGAGGGGGTATTTGGAAATCAAGCTGAGATCTCTGTCTACACATCATTAACAGCACAGTCCCAGCTGGCCAGATCCTGCCCTTGTGCAAGGACTGGGGTGACCCATTGCACCTTCAGGGACCCATGAGTGCTGCCAAAAGCCCTGTGCTGTGGCTTGTGCTTCTGCTCAGGTGTTTTTCTAAGTGCTGAGGCTCAGTGCTTAAACAAATCTACTTGGGATGTAGCTTTGCCCAAAGGGGGTTTTGGCATTTTGATGATAGCACGTAAAGTCCCTGCCTGTGCCTTCATGATGCACCTAACTGGAAGAAGGGAGGCAGCTGTGCTCAGCTCCTACAGGTGTTTCACTCCTCGAATAAAACTACAATAAATGTCACATACCTGTGCTTTAATCCCTAGGCAGTAGCAGGCATAAATGCTGTGATCACAGGCTGACAGTTCCTTTTTAAAAGGCCACAGCAGCAGCTGTTTGAAAGAAGAAATCAATTCCAGTCCTTTCAAAATCAAATTCGGGTTTTATTTCTTCATACTTTTGCACGACTGGAGACCCTAATTGCAAGCCATGAAAGCAGCCCCAGGAAGAAAGGGCTGTGTTGAAACCAAAGCTGGAAAGTGTGCCTCTAAATGGGTGCCAGCTGCCAGCGCTGGAGAAGTGCCCCAGGAACAAGGAGCTGGTGCCAAGGGCAGTGCCAGGCGCTGCACAAACCCTCCACGCAGAGCTGGTGCCAAAAGGACCTTCTCATCTCATGTGCCTCATGTTTTTTGTTTTTTTTTTTTTAAGTGAATGCTTCACCTCCTACATGCAGGTACTTGCGTGAGCGTGCAAGTCCAGCGGGCTCCTGTCCATGAGTTGGGAGATGCTGAGAGATGAGGAGAGCAGATACAATGGAGCAAGTCCAGGGAAAGAAGCCCAGTAATCAATGCTGGGTTCCCCTTTAAAATTTTCCCTCTCCTCCTCTTTCTGATGCTAGTACCCTGGGAAGGTTTGTCTTTGCCAGATGGGGACTTCCATAACTTTGGCGTTGTCGGAACGACAAAAGACTTCTTTGACTCATTTTCTATATCTGACCTCCAACTACTGGAGAAGCAAGAAACATTCTTAACAGGAATGACAACGTGGTGTGAAGCGGTAATTTTTATAACACAACTTGTTGCTCGAGTGTCAAATAAGCCCTGCTGAGAACGAGGGACTTCAGGATCAGACCTCGCTGCAGGACGAAAACAAGCACAAAAGCACGTTGCCTGGGACTTCCATGGAAGAACAGCCAGCTGATGCTCTGAGGCCATTTGGCACTGATAAGCACTGTTTCGTTGAGTGCAATTACATATTTTTGTTTAGAACATGATTCTCCTTCAAAAGCAGCTACCAAGCCTCTGCTGATTCAGCCTTCATTAAAGGCCTCTTCCTGCAGACACAGCACAGCGCTGACTCCTGTACTGACTTTCTATTGCTGCCTTATCTTTGGCATCTCATCTGCAACTTCTACTGCCTTTTTTTTTTTTTTTGTATTTCCATGCAGTAAGAGTGGATGCCACTTAGGCTTCAGATCTCGTAATGATTTTTCATCTGCTTGGGTGCAGGCTAGGGAAAAATCTAGCCTCGATTATAAAATTGCAAGCTAAGTAGGCTAACAAAACAGCAACAGCAAGAAACTGGATCAGCTTTGCTCAGTGAAGTTTTCCTGTTCAAACAGGAGGGGAAAAAAAAAAATAAATGCTTTCTCTCTCTGCAATCTTTCTTAGAAATAAGAAACTATCTCAGCTGCAAAGGCTGCTCCCTCTGGCTATTCGTACAATGCTCCATGGGCTTCGCTCAGCTTTTTGCAGCAGCCTCACAAGCCATGGCCATTGCTCCTATGGTGACTTTGAGGGGGAAAGGAGCCTGAGTAGCTGCTGCGGTTGGATGCTGCTCGTACAAATCCAGGCCCCTACTTGACAACAGGATGCAAATCCCGAGCGATGTTCAGCCAAAGCTTTGTTAGCACCAGCAGACCAAGATGCATGAGTAGCTTTTTGGAGCTTCCATAAAGGACGGTCAGCATCTGTTTGCAACATCTCCAAAGTAAAGATGACTCAGAAGTGCTTTAGCACCCCAGAGACTTTCATGGTGGGATGAACCCTCTGAAACATCAACTGGGTGTTTGGAATTTCTAGCTTAAAAGGAAGGATAGCTTTAATTTTGGCTTTGAGGCAAAAGAAAGCCCTACAAGCGAGAGTCTCAGGCTTCCCTTCTCCAAATTTCTTTTTACTGAGCCAGGATTACTGAGCAGAAGACACTTTTTCATTCACACTTGTCAACATGCAGAATATTGTGGATTTGGAAGACAAAAGCCAAAAAAAAAACCACACCCCAAACTTTGTGCACAATGAGTAGATGTGGAAATTGCCTTCACCACTCTGCCACCACCGAGCACACCACCTACCCTGGCAGCTCCAGGGGCCCAGATCTGCTTTCCTGCTAACACTGCTCCAGCTGATAATACTAATCTCTTAAACTATTCCCAGACAGGCCCTAAGGAAGGGAGCTAAGTAACTCCACAGGTAATGAAACTTTTTTTTTTTTAATTATAGCTCTGTCCATGCCTAAAATTAAAAGAACAGTCCGGCCGCTGGAGACTGACTCAACACTTTATATAATGATGCTGCTGGTGGCCACGCTGCCAACTCGTACAAAGCACCGATCGTCCCCCAAAACCTGAGTGACCGCCGTAGGATTTTACTGGATTTTACTCCTTCCCCTTACTCAGAACCACTTGTGCCACCCACTGCCACGGGGAAGCCGTGACCTGCCCGGTGGCAGCTTTAGCTCCCTGGGAGACACGGAGCTTTGCCTTTGGAGCTGGAGCAGGAGCAGACCTGTGGGCAGGCTCACCTTTAGAAATGCAAGTTCACGGGGTGAAGGCAGGGAACCCCATGGGAAAGGGTTGGGAATCATGGCCATGCCCAGCGATGAGGGTAATGGACACCACAGTCCTCCAAGCACATTCGCAGAGGAGGGCTGCAAGCCTGTCCCCCTCCTGTGCTACCAAAGCTCCCACATTATTTTTCTTTTTCCTCCTTTTTCCAACTCAAAAAAGGGATTGGAGCTTGTTTCAGATGTGTTGGGTTCAAATCCTTTCCTGAGAGGCTTCTATAGGTGTTGTTATGGCTCTTTTCAGCAAGAGAAAATGGACAAGTGACATCAAATGCATGTGTTGTTTGGGAAAAAAAAGAAACAAGCAACTTTTTAGTCACCTTGTGTATTTGCAACCACGGTACACAGAATTTGCACATCTGCCATGTGACTTTGAAGGTAATTGTGTTCCATTAATGACAATACTCTTGGAGGAATGAAGTGTCTCATCTCTCTAAATTACTCCTGTGGTTTTAATTGAGTATCATTTGCCTCACCTTAGCAGCTTGTGTATGTGTCACGGGAGGGAATTCACCCCAAAGGAAGCTCCGTATTTTTTTTTTTTGGTGGCTGAAGTAACAAATGAGCAACACTTACTGTGGCAGTGAGAAACCTCAGCTTTTTGCTAGTTGCACACTGGTTTTTGCACCTCCAGTGTCATTGCCTGGAAGGGACGAGAGCTCCTTCCCTGCCCAGCCCAGCAGCGGTGCAAGAAAATGCCTCCTGAGTGCAACACAGAGGGAGCAAAAGGTGGTACAGCAGAGCAGGCAGCACATCCAACAAGGGTGAAATACTAATTCAATGTGGTCTCAAAAAAAAAAAAAAGACAAATTAAAAAAAAAATAAAAAATCAAGAACTTGAACTGAAATTGGCTGTTTGCTGCTATGCCAGGCCTTGCTAGGCTGGCACCTCGCTGCCCGTGCCACAGCTTGGCACAGCCTGCCCTTGCCAATGCCTGTGTCATGGGAGCGTTACTGGCGAGGAGCTGAGGTGGTGCTGACGAGGCAAACTGCACATTGCCCAACCCCAGGAGCCTTGCGCTGCTCACAGGTTAATTTTATACCAGCAAAAACCTGCCACCTACCTAGGATGATTTTTTAAAAAAAAAAAAACAAACAACAACAAACTACCATTTAGGCTTTACATCTGTTCCACTAGTAACTGGAAAAAAAAGAGCATTTTACGTAAAATGTAGTATTTTGAAAAGGTGCAGGGCCTTTGGTCAAAGTCCATAGGGTACATGTTCAGCCAGCATCACGTGGGCTGTGTTTCTCATAATCTCCGTATCCTTTTTCCAGCTAGAGCAGAAAAAATTGTATTTGAAACAGCAAAGCCTAAGAATTAGGAATGCAATCAATAGTTAAATGTATCTCATTTCAATGTACTGTTTATGAATTTGTGCTCTAATGGAACTGCTCCCCCTTTTTCTTTTTCTTAATGGAGAAATTTGCATATTTGCAGGTTGCTTCTCTGATGTGGGCTTCCTGAGTGAATAATTCCCCCATTACAATGAATTTTGAAGGTTCTTGAATGTATCTGCTGTCACAAGAGTCTAGATTTATAGCCTCAAACTGTGTTTAGCTTGTAATTAATAGACTTCCGCATTTTTTTCTCTTCCAGAATAATATCCTATTAGTCATGACAGCCAAATGTGCCACTTTTGGGCAACGATTCAACTTCTTCTGAACTACCACCAACATCGAGTCCCACTTGTCCGGAGCGGACTCCTCTCTGCAGGTGAGAAACAAACTGCAGGGACCTGCTGATTTTCTATGGATTGCTCCATCCAACTAAAAATACCATTTTGCAACATAAAAGAGGGAACAAAGGTAGAAAGGAGCACGGGGTGAAATGCAGGAGTTTGCACCCGATGGGTCTTTCTGCCTTGATCTGCATTTCGTTGACCACAGCATCTTAGGGAGCCCATCAGGGTGGCAAGCACGATGCTGGAGGAGGCAGCTGCTGGTTTCTGCTATGGAAAGGGCCAGAATGAAACTGTTGCTTCCAAACTCCAGGGAAAAATTTTATCACCTACAGCCCGTGCTATGGCTGTGCAGAAAGCACATCACCTCTGATGCACGGCACAGGTAGGGTCTGAGGAGCAGTTCTTGTTCTCTTAATTAGGTAAGATTCCTTGCAGGGAATAAGTCTTATCAGAGAATAACCCACCCGATGACTGTCCCCCTGACAAGTAATGTTAAAAAAAAAATTAATCTCTGGCAAATTCTCAGAACAACTCTGAAAATGATTCAAAGCAGGGAGAGGGCTCCGCAGCTCAGCAGCTGGCTGAAGCTCTGCGCAGTATTTTAGAAGGCTGACGAGGAACCTCCTGTGCAACACATGAAAGCTGATCCTGAAACGCAGATTATGGCTCCCTTAATTCATCCTGAAGAATGATACCTCTGGTGCAAACCCTGGAGCTGAAACCCCTTCCCGAGCAAAACCTCAGCCCGAACAGCTGAACTTGGAAAACTTATCTGCGTAAGGAATTCAAACGTAGACACTCGTTTTGCAGAGCGCGAGATGGACGGGAAACAGATTCAAGAATGATGCCATTCATCGGGATCATGTTTTGTGGGTTGGCTACTCGTATTTTTCCCATTTTCCTTGTACCGAGAAGGACGGACAAGGCCAGTGCTGGCGAGCACAGGAGCCAAGCGGCACCACGGGCGGGTGAGCTGCAGGGCCACCACCACGGGTCCCTGCCTGTCCCCAGCTCTGCGTGCTCCAGCTTTCCCACCCCGAGACCTTCTGGGGACCCCCGGGAAGTGGCTGCTCCCCAGCTCAGCCCCTGCCCCTCCGTGGGTCTCGCAGGGACCCTCCTGCGAGCAGCAGCGTGCTGTGGGTATCGTTTGGTTCAATTTTGCATTATCAAACTTCCTTGGCTCTTTCTATTGGAAACTTTTACAATTCTCTGCTTGGCTGGAAAGGATGACTGCAGCAAACCCAAATTAGGAATAAATTATACAACAACTTTACATTTTTCTTACAAAGGAAAACTGTGTGGCAAGAGCTGTGAAAGCACCTCCTTCCTAGGTCCTCCCAGCAAGGTTTAGAGTAGAAGGCCACTGACTTCACAGATGTCTTTTTAAAAAAAACAAAAACAACAAAAAAAAAACCCCAAACAATCAACCAACCAACAAATCAACAACAAAAAAAGCCCCATTTGCAGTTTGGGAGCTGCTCTCCCACCGGGCCATGCACTGTCTCTCACCCCCCCACTCCTCAATACGTGCGAGGGCTGCAAAATGCACCGAGATGCAGCTGCAAGATCAAATCCAAACATTCAAAAGAAGCTCCAAAAGCTGCATCTCTGTGGCCAGGCGCTGACATATGTGCATCTATTTTCACAATGAATGGCCGGAGCAACTCCTCCTTAAACAGCTCAGCCTGCTCTTGCAGGGACTATTGCATTCCCACAGCATTTTTGCAATATTAAATTCTCCACCTCCTCCCACCTCCCCCCCAGACCCCCCCCCCCTTGCAGGACACAAGGCAGAGCCACTCCGGAAAAATCACCAAGTTAAAAAGCAAAAGCAAACCTTCCCCCTCGCGCTGGCAAAAAAACCACAATAAAATAAAAATAAAAAATAAAAATAAATCACTGTTGTCCCCTACCCAAATACCCCCCTCCCGCTCCATCCGAGCGCCGAGCCCCTGCTCCCAAATGCTAAATAAAGCAGCTTTTCTGCATGCTCATAGCGATCTGGTGTTACAAACCACACTGCTGCCTCTGACCAAAAGTTACCAAATATTAAGGGGGGGGGGGGGGGAGAAATCAGTGGAAAATGATCTCAGTCCTGGCACAATAACAATACTTTCCCATGGAAACATAGGTATATATTTAATTCCTGGTAACTCTACTCAAGTTTCACCTTTCATCTCCTCCACGGACTTCTTTAAAAGTTTCATTTAATTTTGCACTTGAAATTAGCTGCAATTGGCATGCATTGTGCCCGCTTTGCATGCATATATACAGTAGCGAATGCATCTGCTCTTCGACACCCTTTATCTGTCCTGACTGTGCAAAAGGCAAAAAGGGCTCAGTAATCCCCGCAGAAGAATTCAAATAACGTCAATGCACAGCTGAACTGCAAGCCCTGCCTTACAGGAACTGTGTGTGTGAGTGTGTGTGTCTGCAAAAAGGCACATACTAAACAGGAAATGCAACTGAGAGCCATTGAAAGCCTCAAACTTCAAAATGCAATTGCATCCCGAAAAATGCATGCATGCACTTAAAAATGCATGCACGGCTTTTTGCATATTTGCAACGAACAGAAGTAGGAGCCTTACCTCTCGACTGAGACATTTTCCCCTTTGCTTTGATGGGGGAGGGGAGCACAAAAGACTTTGCCTTGCCTCTCTTCTGGAGCTAGTTTTGCAACAAAGATGCAAACTGCAAGCGCTCAATCTTCGTGCAACTGGAGTTTTCCTGACTCGCTGCAGCGGCTCTCCTTGCAGCGTGGGGGGGACGGGGTGGGGGGGGGCGTGCAATTGCACACTTTGCAGGGCAGCTTGCAGAGCGGGGGGTTCCCTCCCCCCCTGCTTGCAATGGTAGGGAAGGCTCTGCTGCACCTACATGATGGGCCAGGGCTGGCAGCTAAAAGCTCCAAACTTGGAGCTGGGGGCGCAGTGCGCAGGCGCGCTGCCGACGGCCGCCGCGCGGCCGCCTGGGGGCTGTAGTCCCGCCGCCCGCCCCTTCCTGCAGGGGGCGGCGCGGCGCTGCGCGCCCCCGCGGAGCCTGCGCGCCCCCGCGGAGGATCAGCGCGCCCGCCCGTGCCTGCGCGGAGGCGGCGGCGGACGGGGAGGGGAGGGGAGAGGAGAGGAGGAGGGGAGGTGCGCGCAAGTGGCGCGCAAATAGTGCGCAAGCAGCGAGAGCGCCGCTGCTTTTTCCCGGCCGTGCGCGCCTGCGGTTTCGCGGCGATGCGCGGAGGTGCCTGGGGTCGGCGGTGGCTCCGCGGCGCCTCGCCTCGCTCGTTTTTGACCCAAACTGCGGTGGTCGCGCCCCGCGCAGCTGCTCGGTGCTCCCGGCGCGGTGCGGGAGGAGGATGCGGTGGGTGCTGGATGGCCTCTTCCCGGGTGCGGGGGGAAGGTGGCATTTCCCCGCTGGGATCCTGAGGCTTCTTGGGGAGCAGCGCAGGGCTCTGGGGCTGGGGCTGGAGGTGGCGGTGGTGGGATGGTGTGGGCAGGGCGGTGGGGAGCAGGGAAGCCCACGGGGGTCTGTGTGCAGTCAGCCCCATCGCTCCCTGGGCACGCTCGGGCCCGGCTAGTGCTGCCAGCCGCGGGTGCAGGCAGAGCATCCACCGCCCGTCACCCCGCCCCAGGCCTGGGGAACCCATCGCCATGTGCTGGTGCACCACAGTGAAAACGGGAGAGCTCGGCGTGGAAAAACACAGCGGAAAGAGGAAAAAAGACACGCTCCGTTTTGTTTCCGTTGGTTTTAGATTTTAAGGATCTGTTGGAGAGAAACCTCTTGTTTTTGTGCTCGTATGATGCCGGGGGCGTCCCACGTTCTGCGTCGCGCGGTGGTGCCTTGGCTGAACCACGGCTCTTGGCCACCTTACATAACACTGCCCGGTTCTTAATCTTTTTTTTTTTTCTCCTTTTCCCCTTGTAGGCAGAGCAGGTGAAGTGAGTTTATCCCCAGTCTGAAACGAGGCGTTTTCCGAGGTGGTCAGCTCAGCCCCTGCGGGCTAAGGGAGGTTTCCCATGTGAAGAGCTGGGGGGACACGATGCGGTGACATCCCACTGAGATGGAGCAGGAACGCAGCTGTGGGCTGGGGTGTGGTGGATGGGAACCTGCTTCTGCACACAGGAACCCCACTTTAGGAATGGCCCCTAAGGAAAGGGAAAGATATGCCTTCCTAAAGCAACGCTTTGCATTAAACATATGTTTCATCATGGGAACGCTGGAAGAAGAGGAAAAAAAAAAGCAACTAAGCGCTGAGAAACGTGCACTTTAAAAACATTTACAGCTAAATCAGTGACCAGGATGTTTGTTTACGCTCCAGCGAAATACTGATGCCAAAGGTATAAAATCCAGCGAAAAGGTTGCCCGGAGAGCACATCCGGGGTTGTCAGCAGCGCTGTCGCTTCTGGTGCCCTTTTTCCTTGGGTTGGAAAATGTGTTTTGGAGCTGATTTTTGCGCCGCTCCGTTTCCCAGCCGGGCCCGCGCGGCTGCACTCGCGCTGCTCGGGATTTTCCCATTTTCAGCTGCAAGGGCCAAAGCGTGGAGGGGGCTGTAACCCTCAATTAGGGATCTGTTTGTGTAACTTTCTAATGTTCAGAGCGATTGTTTGGGGCGCGGGCGATGTGCTGCCGCACGTGGTCCTTCCTGCCAAACTTGCAGCTGGAGCAAATCCTTACAGCCGAGCAATAAATCCCCCAAATGAAAGGTTTACGATGGAAATGCTGACAAACCCTTAACTAACACGTTACAAATGGCAGCGTTACAATTCAGTAGCTATAAGCTAAATTAGCAGTGGCGTGGGCAGCCTTCGAGGATCGCTGCAGCGAGCCGGCTTTGCCTTGATTAACGTGTGCGGCGGGGCGATGGCTTTTAATTTGCTTTTAATCTTTCTAATGAATTTTGTTGGTCTGACTTGCACGCAGGGGCAAATCGAGGGGCGCCCATCCCACCACCGCCACCTCCAGCCCCAGCCCCGGAGCCTTTGGTTTCTCGTCAAGTTTTTGGATGACCGTTGGAAGAACATCCATTGGGCAAGAACCAAAGCCCAGTTAATTTAAGGCTTTTTTTTTCCTTTAAAGGATGGAGTCCTTTTTCTCTGCAGTTCCCCGGAGCACTGGCTGTGTCCCAGGTGCCATTGGATGCTCCGGGACGTCCCTGTGGCACACATAGAATCATAGAATGGTTTGAGTTGGAAGGGACCTCAAAGATCATCTAGTTCCAACCCCCCTGCCATGGGCATGAACTGGGACAGCCCAGCAAAACGTGTATGGTTCTGCTGGCAGCCAGCAAACGGCACAATGTCGATTTTAATTGTTTTTTAATGTTTTTCCCTATTCCCCCATCCCCAAAGGTGTGCAGGGATCCGGGATCCTGCTGCAGCGCTGCCTTCCTCGGAATTAGGGCCCCCTTATCCAGCACCCTGCTAATGCTGAGGGAAATTTTCTCCCAGCTTTAATGGGTTTAGGCTGAGCCTGGGACCTGCCGAGGCTTGTCCGTCCGTCCATCACGTACCGCGTGGCGGTTCGGGTGTGGGGATGGAGGGGTGTGAAGTTCGGGTGGCGGGCGAGTCGCGGCAGGCTGCGGTGGGAGCCGGCCGTGTGGCTGGGGACAGGGGGGGACATGTGGCAGCGCTTCCCCAGGCCAGGGGGCTGCTGGGGGGGGTGAGGGGTGCAGCCTGCCCTGGCACCTGCAGGATGCCCAGCCCTGGAGCTGAATGGGGATGGTGGTGGGTGGGCCGATGTGAGTATGAGTGGGCTTCCACGGGCAGCACATCACGTGGTGTGGACAGGTTACCATGGCTTTGAGTCAAGCAGCACCGAAAGACTTTATTTATTGCCCAGCCTTTAAGCTCTCGGTGTTTAGTTTCCCCTGGGCAGATCTTTTTACTTCTCAGGTCTAAATTCTGCAGACAATGTGACCATCTCCTTTGCTCGAAGTAGGATTCACCCTCTTCCTGTCCAGTAACGGGCTCCAGTTCCCATCTCTGCTGTTCAAACCATCTCCTGCTCCGGTCAGCAGCACTTCCAAAGCTGCAGAAAAAGCCATTTGTCATCTGAGGCCTTGTTAAGTAATTTTTTAAACCCGACTTGAGTTGCTGTCTTTGTGTACAGTGAAACACTTTGATTTGCGGTGCCGCCGTGAGTTCCTGAGAGCGGGCGCTGAAGCGGAACAGAAAAAATCCCTTCTTGAATGGTTCCGTACCCAAAGGCCGCGGGGCGATGCGCCGAGGAGCCTCGTGGGAGCCTGTGCCTCCCCATGTGAGTGAGTAAATTCTGTAGGAACGTTGCTTTAATCATCCTGTGTCCATAAGGAGTGCCGTGCCGGGTACATCCCTGCGCGGTGATTTTTTAGGAAGTAAATTCTCACGTTGTACGTGGCCATGAAATACAGCAGCACTGCAAAGCGCCAGGGGAGAGAGCAGCTCGGGGGGGACGGGAGTCACTGCCACTGAATCCATGGGGAATCCGTGGGGCTGAACGAAGAGACCTGATTTCTAGGTCTGGGTCTGGCCACAACTTTTTCTCTAGTGCTTGCTCGCTGTATGTGGTCGCTTGAATTTTATATGTGTTACGGCTTGTTTATTCCTCCTTCCAGCTTGCTCCTTCATTGCTAAGAAACGAATTTGCTGCCGAGAAATGGGACAAACACGCTGCGGTTTCAGGGCGCTCCCGAAAAAAAAATCTCCTCTCCGCGTTCGTAAACAGGAGATTTGCACCGAAATATGTGTTTGTTTTAGGCACGACTTCGTTGGCAGCGTTCGCTCTGGTCGGGGCGCTGGGAGGGCGAGCCGTGTCACGCGGCGGGTTCGCTCCCTAGAAATACAATCCGAGGCTGCGGTGCCAGCGTTGGTGCCAACGAGCGCTTGCGGAACATCGACAGGCCAAAAACGAATCCCAGCATTCTGCCCACAAACAGCGGTGGGCTCGAGGGGCGCAGCTCCGCGAAGTCGTCCTGCCTCGCTCATGCAAGACCATTGCCAGAAATTCTTTATAATATATTTCAATTT
Organism: Tauraco erythrolophus; assembly: GCF_009769465.1. Lineage (NCBI taxonomy): Eukaryota > Metazoa > Chordata > Aves > Musophagiformes > Musophagidae > Tauraco > Tauraco erythrolophus. Next base: position 2,765,479 of record NC_141484.1, read on the forward strand.
CCTACATTTCAGCGGGCAGGGCCGTCTTTTCCTCTGGTTCACACCCCTTCACTAAGAATTGTTTGGAAAATTCAGGTGCTGGTCATGTGTGGTTTATAACCGTTATAGATGGTGGGAAACAGAAGCAAAACTGGTGTCCAAAACACTCTGGTACCTCCGTGTACATCCTCGAACACCAAAACCAAGGTTTTGGGCTCAAATCACTCTTTTCCCAGCGCTTCACACGGCGTGAAAGTGCTGTAGCTATTGCTCTGTAGCTGTTGTATATTTTGGATGATGACCCTGTGTGGGGACGGACAGAAGATATGGTGCCTGGGAGGTGGGATCTTCCAAAAACAATACGCTTTGCAAATGAAATGGAGCGGAGCAAAGGAGCTCGGTGAGCCAACTTCCATGGAGCAGGAGATGGGATGGGCTCCAGCAGGACCTCTGCAGAAGGACCCAGGGGCTATTTCAGTTTCCTTTGGTTCCAGGTTGTGTTTTTGTTGGATTCTGCTGCTTCCAGCCGTCGCCTCCTTTCATGGGAATGGGAGCTGGGGTGAAGGAAGGATATTGTGGGGCAAGCATAGCGAGGGTCTGGCTTGGTCTGTCCTGTGGGAGAGGCTAACGATGGCTTTTAGAGACAACAGGCAAGACAATGGTATTTTCAAGTGTGATCCCATCCCCTGGACAGTATCTCCTGAAATTTCCCATCATTTTTTAGCTGAGGTGGTGGTCGGCCCTCACAGAGAAGCAGAGGAGATTGCATGTGGTCAAGCGAGTGCCAGCCGTTCCTCCAGCACTCCCGGGGTATGGTGGTCTCACACTGCCAACCTGGAAATGAAAAATAGTAGGAATAAGCACACTAAAGGCTCTGCCTGCGGTGGGGCAGGCAGGGCAGGGCTCTTTGCTACAGAAGATGAAGAAACTGTAGGAAGTTCTCCAAGACAAGAGGGACCAGCTGGGAAGAGGGATGTCCCTGAGGGGATGTCTGGGGAAGGAGCTTGAAGAAAAGCCAAAGCAAACAGTGGGCGCAGATGCTGGGGAGGAGAATATGGCTTGTCAAGAGAGGAGGTGAGGAACAATGAGCCGTCCTGAGCACGAGCTGCTTATGGGAGCAGAGACCATCTGCTCTTCGCCAGCCTGGATGGTGCCGAGCCATATCCTGCATTCCTTTGTTCCCAGGTTTGAGGGGAATTGCAGGCTGCAAGTGTTTAAAGCCAAACACAGTCCCGGAGAGTTCAGCCACGTCTTTCCTTTTGTCTGAATTTCCTCCATCTCCTTCTCCTCGAGCATTTTCTCTCGCAGCCATTAGTTCACAGCACATTTTTCCACCTCAGATCTTGAGTAGGTGGATGAAGAGCCCAGGAGGACATTGCCCCAGTGCACGTAGGGTGGGATAGTTGGTAAAGTCTCTCTTTGTGGCTTTGGCCAGATAGCTGGGGAAGGCAGAGAGGATAAAATGACCCAAGGACTATGTGCAGCTCATAAAAGCTGAGGCCAATAAACAGCACTTACTTACAACTTAGTAACCTAAGTAATAATAAGGTCTGAGAGCCATAAACCCAGCTGGATAATAACAGTGGGTTGAGCAGGCTCTGCCAGGAGGGGTGAGGGTGATGCTGGGGTCTGTTAACCTAAAGAAGGGGGACAGAGATGGAGGTGGAGAGCCATGATGGGTAAGAGCCAGATAGGATTTTTTGATTTTTTAAAAAACTGTGAGGCTAATGCACAGATGAACTAAAGCAGCTCCATACCTCTGGAAATCATTGAATTGGGGGCTGGGGGAACAGGTGTTTTTGTATGGCATATCTTGCAAGTCCCTCCTTCTAAGACGTGCAGTGATGCTCTTGGTGATATTTTTGTCTCTTGTGAAAAAGCCTGAAATTTTACAAGATAATGTTTTATGTGGTCACCTCGTTGCTGTGTTGCTGTACAGAAGTGTCCATGCTTGAGGCATGCCCTGCGTGCAGAAGGGCCCCATCAGACGTCCCATCCCTCTGTCACACGTTGGGCTTGGCGTGGTGGAAGCAGAGCTCAGCGTTGTGGCTGCTTTCTCCTTGGCTGCTCATGTGGGTTTTGATGCTGCAGATGTTCCTTGGTTTTCTGCTGTGTGGATTTCCTCCTGTCTGCACTCCGTGCGTGTATGTGTATCTGTGTGTGTGTGTACAATAGGTTCTGGGTTTACTTTGGTGCAGTAATGGACCGAAATGCATCCTTCAGGCATCTTGTGAGCACTTAGTTCAGTCTGCAGCCCCAGACCTTTTGTGCTTTGCTGGCTCTGGGGCCTCTCCTGCCTCCGTGCCGCAGGCTCCGTGTCCGCGGCCCCGCCGCTGCTCAGCTCTGCTGCGGCAGTCACAGGGTTAAACGTCCTTTGGGGTCACATCCAGCACCTTCAGTCTCCGCGCCGGTAAGATTTGCAGGTCGCTCACCGGGCATCGCTTGAATGCCCAGTGGCTTCATCGCAAAGACAGGAGCAATAAAGCAAATTCAGACTTTTCTGAATCCTGCCCGGCCGCCACTATCCGAGCCCTTCCGTGAGCGAGAGCTCCGCGCCGACAGCATTTTAAATGACTCCTCCAAGGTTCTTTTAAAATCAGGGCACCTTTCAGCTGCAGGAGATAAAAACCAGCCAGCATCGCCTCTGTGCCCCTGATTCTCCCTCCTTCCCGGGGTGGGGTTGGGACCCCGAGGAGCGGAAGCCCCGGCCCCGCTGGGTGACGGCGGAGGGGCTGCTGTTGGCGGGTGTCGATGCAGACCCAACCTTTGGCCGGGCGAGTGGCCATCCCTGTGAGTCACCTGCCCCGTGTCCCTTGCTCCCTGGCTTACGTAGGCGTTTAGGTGTTGGGATTTTTATTCGCCCCGTGGCACCGCTCTGTACTTTGGACTTTGTTTCTTGCTGTTTTTTCCCCCTGACTCCTTAGTTCCACTGTTTGTTTTTTTTTTTTTTTAATTTTTTTGCAGCAAAATGAGTTGCAGGCTCATTCAACAACACAATTAAGGATTCAGCCGTTTTGCTCTGGGTCCCCCGTTGGATGCCGTGCTCCTGCTCAGGGGCTTTCTGCAGGAGCATGGTCGCAGCGGGGTCCTGGTCCCATGCGGGGGCTGAGCATCGTGGGGGGGTCCGAGGGCGTCCTGCAGGCAGGCTCCTCGCTGCCAGACTGGAGCTGCCCGTGAGCTCTGCGGGGTAGGGATGGTTCGTATCGCTCGGTGCGTACAACCACCACCATGGGACTGGTTTTGTCGAGATGCTTTATTAAACCTATTATACTTTTGTAGCTCCCAGGGTGATATGATCTGGAGTTAATTACCGGAGCCGGTTTTCTTTGTGAACACATTGAATCATAGAATGGTTTGGGCTGGAAGGGACCTTAAAGATCACCTAGTTCCAAGCCCCCTGCCATGGGCAGGGACACCCTCCACTACACCAGGTTGCTCAAAGCCTCATCCAACCTGGCCTTGAACACCTCCAAGGATGGGAAATTTTCATTTTTTTTAATAATAAAGAATAGCTTGAATTCTGTATTCCCAGTTCAAGCTCTGCTTAGTTGCATACACAGAGCAGAACCAGCGTGCTAAGAAGGAGCTGAGGAGCCAGGACCACCCTGGCACTAGCATCATCTCCAAAGGTGGTGGGTACCTGGAAGACGATGATAGTCTTAACTGCTGGCACAAAGACATGATGGTGGGGCTGCCCTACAGGTGAAGGACCTTGTGCCATCTGGTGTGAAAGTCCCCAGCCCGAATCACCAGCAGCTGCCCAGGGTCTGTTGGACTGGGACTGTCACACCACCCCACTGATCTCCAAGCACCCCCTCGATAATGTTTTGAGGAGAGTTTCAACTCAGACTTACTTTTCCTGAACGCTTGTTATTTTACCTTTTGTCATCAAACTCACACGCTGTAGTTTAAACAACTCTTTCAACTACAACATGTTTACACTGAGCTCCTGAGCAGCGGGAAGAAACATCCCAAAGTTTCAAATAAACATGTAAACTTTCCAGCCTGCGCCGTGGGCCGAGTTGTTTTGCCAGGTGCCGGGTTGGTTTGTTATTGGCTTCCACCTGATGGACAGAGCCCAGCTGCAGACGTGGAAACCTCCCCATTATATGCAGAAACCAATTTCCATAAAGAAAGTGGGATCGTCTGTACCTACCAAACCTTTGTGCAATGGTTCATGCCGCTTTGTTGCATTTGGTGCCACTACCTGGGTGTAGTTGCTTAGATCTTTATTCCAGTTAAAGAGCTGAAATTGCTTTCTTTGTCTTCCAAGTTTTGTGCTCAGAAGTGTAAGTTGGAGAGGTTTCTGGTGCCCGCTGCTTGCAATGAGCAGTACCCATCCCCACCGCAGACACAGGCTCCTCTTGGTCTTGAACAAATTACATCACCCTTGGCTTTTTGTGTCTATAAATGGAGATTGTGTTTAAGGCATCTAAACACACAGGGCTGTTGTAAAAATTCATTAGTTAATGGTTTTAATGTGCTTTGAAGATGAAAAGCATTGCAGTTCTTTAGGTGATAATTACTCTCTGGAGGCTCTGCCCCCATTGTGCACGTTGGGTTTGGCTCTCATGCCGATGCTGCCGTGTGTGTGCTCAGTGGCCCAGTACCACAGATGTCTCACCCAGCTGAAAGTAAAATGGATTTTAGGTGATGTTATCTTCCCAGATGACATAGCTTGATGTTTTGGAGCACCCATGTGTGAAACTGCTCCCGTGCTTCGCGCAGACCGTTCGCTTCTCCTTGCTGTGAACTGCACCAAGATGGGTTATCGCTGCAGGCGCCAAGCTCTCGGCTCTTCCCTGAGAGGGGTGAACCTTTTGAGGAGGGAGTTGTTGCGCTAAAGCACCCTAAACTGCAAAGAGTTGAAAACTTTGCAGGTAGAACATGAATATGAGTAGTTAAAACTCTTTTGAGTACAAACAGAGACCACAACAAACATCAAAGTGACCAGAAGAATCCAGCCCCAGACGGGCTTCTACTCTATGTAATGCTAGATGGGTGAAGAGAAGAAGTTTTGGGGGTTTTTTATTGAAGCTCAAATTATGCCATTGTATTTACTCAGTGTTTACTAAGCAAATCTAAAGGGCATTATTTAATTAGAGTGCTCTTTGTATCTAATGCTCTTTGTTAAGGTGGAAACTAATGAAAAAAAGAAAGTTTCCAGTTAAAGTAAGCCTTTCTGATGGTTTGTTTTTGGTGTTTGTTTTTTTTTTTTTTTCCCCTAAAGGAAGTGCTAGCTAAAGATCAGGTGGGATTAGATCATTTTCTGGACGTGAGGTATCTCAAGAAGCCTGGGCCCGACTCTGCTGGGCTACACCGCTCTTGGGGGATGCCTGGTGGAAGGAACCTTGTCCCCAAAACCTTCTCCCCCAAAACCACCTCCCCCAGACCTCACCGTGCTGGCCCATGGGATTTCTGCTGCTCTGGGGCTGCAGCAAAGGGCACCTGTGCCCTAACGAGGGCCCTGGCACCAGGGCAGGGGCTCGAATCCTGGGTATTTCCGTCGCTGTAGGTGAAGGTGTGAATGCAGAAGCTTCTGCATGGCCACGATACCTACTGGTGCAAACCGTGCTTTCCAGTTAATACCGTGCTTTGAGACCCTTTTCTTCTTCCTGAAAGAAGACACAGTCTCCTGATCTGTTTTCCAAGTAAAATTGAGTCCATACTGTTGTTACACAGCCGCGCTTCAGCGCAGGCGTGCACGATGCTCGCGCGGCTCCTCGGGTGCGCAAAACCAGCTCAGACTGGGACTCTCAGATACTGGTGCATCGAACCGCTGCGCTGCTCCGCGGGAAGCTGAGCGTCAGCCCTCGGTGAGGCATGAGAAGCTGCCGAGTTTCTTCTCCGCTGCAGGACTCCAGATGCTCAGCGACACCCCTGGCTTTCATTTCCAGCTCAGCCTTTCCCAGCAACTTGGAGGAGGCATTTCGGAAAACGAGCACGTCCGATTGCGCTCGCAGTGCCGGGAACAGGATCATTGAGATCTCGGTGGTTCTGATCACATCCCGCTTGTCAGCAAAAGGCCAGTGATGGAATAAGGCGAAGGGCCTGTCCGGAGGGTGACGAGAGCCCTCGCTGGAGGGGGAACGACTCCATGGGAAACATCACGCGCTGTCGAGGTGGGGAACCGACAGGCGCAAACGATGGGAATTCAGCATTTGTATTCAGGGCAGCATTTTTAACGCTTTAATTATATTTTGGGTAATGCAATCAAATACTGGCGACCTTCCGGACGCAGGCAGGAACCCGCAGCGCTGGATTTATCGAGGCAGCTCCCACCCAACCGTAAATCTCCGGCTCCCCGGGCCGTATTTCCAACCCTTTCCCTCCGTTCTACGGGAAGCCGTGCCGGGAGGCGGGTTCCCGGTACTGCGGGGCGGCGATACGGTCCCGCCCGGGTACGGCGGGGATGGGCGGCCGGGGGCGGTGGTGGGCAGCTCTGCTCCGCCCCGGGGCGGTGGCGGTGCCGGGCGGGGATCGCTGCGGCGGGGGACGAGCGGGGTCGGTGAGTGCCGGGGCCGGGGGGCGGCTCTGCCGACCGCCCTCCGCTGCGGATGGAAGCGGGACCGGGGGTGGCTGCTGTACCGGGGGGAAACGGGCCCCCCTGCCCACCCCGAGGTGTGTGAAACGGAAAGGGGAAGAAGGCAGAGGAAGAGGAGGAGTTTGGCTGTACCTGCTGCGGCGCGTCATTACTCCGGAGTAAAACGCTGCGGGTGGTTGATTTGTGTCTGTGTTCAGGTTTCGTGGCCGGGCGAAAAAACGGTGAGGAACCCCCATTGGAAGGGTTTGGGGATGGGGGGCAAGGGAGGAATGGGAACCCGACGGGGTGTCCGTCCGTCCGTCCCCCGCGCCGTTACCGACCTGCGGGAGCCCCCGGGAGCGGCGGGCCGGGCGGGGGGGAGCGGGGATGCTGCGGGGGAACCGCCCGGTGCCGTTATCCTGCGGTGGAATCCCGGGGGGCTCCGTGGGGAGGGGGCTGCAGGCGCTGCGTTCCGCCGTGCTGGTCAGCCCGAGACGCGGCTGGTTCCCCCTGGGGTTCAGATAGGGGAGAAAACTCTGCCCGTTTTAAAAAATGCATAAATAAAGCATTTAGCTTAAATAATTTAAGACCAGGGAAAAGCACATCAGGGTTTTTCTGAAGTGTCGTTTAGGCTATTGTCTTCTTGCAGCAAGATCAATAATCTTATTTTCTTATCTTTCTGCAGGTGTCGTTCACTGGTAAGTTGTTTTTTGTTGTTTTTTTTTTTCCTCAAGCCACAGCTCATTTAGCTGAGGCTCATCTCCCTGGTGTTTTTGGGGTTTATTTGGGTTTTTTCTAGCTTAAAAAACAAGGGAAACGTAATACGAAGCACTAAATCACATAAACCGACCCTTAAAAGGCCGTTATCAGGCTGATGTCTGGGCAAGTGAGGGAAATGTTCCTAAGTATCCTCTGATCATTATTTCCTCCCCCCCATAAGAAGCACTGGTGTCTCTGATGCAGAATTAAAGTACAAAACCAGTAATTTCATTCATATTGCTTTGACCAAGAAGCCCACAAGTAGTTGTGCTTCAGCTGCTTCTCTGGGTGGTGCAAGATCATGAGGAATTGGCTAAATTGTGGGGGACTCTTGCAGGTTAAGAGTAGTTTAATTTTGTCCAGTATTATTCAAATAAATGTCTTGGCAGCTTCTTTTTCTGTTCAGTCCGTGTGTTTGTTTTCCTCACCTGGAATTTCTAGGAGGGCTTTGTTTTTTTTTTTCCCCAGGCACAATTTTTCACCATTCAAATGATGCTTCCTCAGTATTCTTAATGGCCTGTTATGTAGCTTCGTCAGCTTACGTGGTAATGGCAGGTGTAACATCAATAAGTTAATTAATGTTCTTAAAACGACCCTTCCTCCAACCCAGGGGAGGTAAATTAAAGCATGGAAGTGTTGCAGTGAAGATGCTGAAGTATTACTGGGGATTTTTATACTGGGTAGAAAATAGTTAAAGCAGCAGCAGCTGGCATTGGTGATTGAACCTGATTAAATCAGCTTTGCCCGTTTTCTGGGTTTCATTGACACAGAGAAGTGTGACTCAGCGAGGGGGCTGCTGCTTTCATGCCATCGTGTAGCCTTCAGCAAGGACCTCAGTGGAGCTTCTCCTCTTGGAATCTGCTCCTGAAAGCCAACGGTGCAGGTCCAGGCACTTAATGGGGCACGCCATGAGTGGAGGGGAGAAGCACGTTATTTTTTGTGACCTATGAGCAATAGCTGCTCCTCTTCATTGTTTTTAAACCACTCTGCTGTCATTTTGAAGCGTTTTCTTGCTTGAAAATATCCAGAGGAGTTGTATGCATTCTTCCTGCAAGAATTGGTTATTAGTGTAGGTTGATGTTTAAGCATTTAGTGGGTTTTGGTGGGTTTTTTTAGACATAGGAAAAAATTGTGGTTTATTTTTGAAGTAGATTCAATGGGCTTTTATCGGAAGCGTTCCAGGCCCTGGGTGGGATCTCTTCCCAAGGCTTCGCTGTCGGTGATGCGCGGCTGTGTCTCCTGCAGGTCCTCTGGGGGTCCCGGCACCCCGTAAAGGATGCCGTGAGCAATGGGTTCTCTTGCTTGTGGATGCTTTTCCCCTCCTCTTCCCTCTCATGCTCAGAGATGGAGCGCTCTGTCTATGAGCCGTTTGTGTATTTGAAGTTCTTCAAGCTCAGGTCGTAGCAGTGGTGCTGACATCTGAGCAACCTCATGTGTTTATCTAACTAGATGATGTCTGCGCTCCAAAAATAGATTCCCATATTAAAATACAGCTGGGGAAGGAAGCTCGAGCCATGTGTTGTCTAACAGATAATGGAGAAACCAAGTTCTGCCATGTAGCTGCTCTGAACGTGCCATCACTGAAAGCATCAGTTTCAGTAACTGTAAAACCAGAAACGGGATGAATTCCTAAAATCCGTGCTGTGTTTTGACTGAAATGTTGAGAAATGACTTGGTTGTTCACCTGTGGCATGTGGGTGTTGCTGCAGGTGGGACTCGTGGCCAGAGCTGTGGGGGAACTGGGAGGGCTGGTGGGGTGAAGACCTGTGCTGGTCCTGTCTCCGTTGAGCAGCTCAGGATTGTATTTCACCTTCACAGGTGAGGAAATGGAGATGGATGTAGATTGACTGGTGACTCTGAACCTCAGACAGCCAGGTGGAGGCAAAACTGGGGAGGAAACTGGTGGTTCCCCAACCTGCCGTCCCTCACCAGGTACGTCCTGCTGCAACGGGATGCCATATCCTGGAAGAACATTTTCAATTTAATTTTAAATGTTATTTTTTGTCCCCGAGAGATTATGTTCAGCACTACTGTGCTTGTGCAGCTGGCCTAATGCAAAGGTGAAAACTAATGAAAATAAGTAGTGCTGGAGCTGCTCCAGAATGGAAAGGGGTTACTCACGGGGAATTGAACAGTTTGCCTGCGGCGAGATGGCTCTTGTTTTCGGATGCGTGGGTCTGGCTGGCTGCCCTCAGCCCGCCTGATGGATACTGGAGCTGTGCTTGGAGATAAATGCTTTGGTTGGTGATTTTGATGTAGCAAGATGAAAATAAGCCCAGGTTAGCTCAAGTCTTGGGAACTTGCACAGAGCTGGTCCTGCCTTTGGGTGCAGGGTTGCTCAGGTGCATCCCGAGGCCTCTCCCAGCCGATTTGCTCACTTTTCTCATTGCGGATGAGTACGACCAATTTCTTCATGTATTGGACATCTAACATATATATTGGAAGGCGTTTAAAATATGAAAAATTGCAAATAAAAACTTATATGGAAATATAAAAATATGAGATACTGAATGCTGTAACTGCCTGGCTTCTGCTTTTTAAATTATTTTGTCATTTAATATAGATTTTGGTCGTTTGTTTTTTTTTCCTTGAATGAACTAGTCTTGAAAAATGGCACCAGCAACTCCAAGAGGAGCAGGAGTATGGAGACAAACCAGAGCTCTGCTGTTCAAGAACTGTCTTATTAAGTGTAGGACTAAAAAAAGCAGTGTTCAGGTAAGTGTTTGTTGCTGACATCTTCGTGTCTGCTGTTATTCTGCACTTAGGTGAGTTGGAGGCAACGCTCAGTTTTGTGGCAATGTTTCTGAAGCTTCAAGGTCTGCTCTGAATTTTAGGTGGAAATAGCCTTTTTCGGAAAGTATTTTGTGATCCTTTGGTTGAAAATGTGTCCTAGTGCATAAGAAAATATCCTTGAACTAATATTGCAATCTTAGCACCCATAACTGAGCAGTTTAGCAGAATTAAACCTCCCCAAAAGGTTTAGTTCTGCTAAAAGATTTTTATCTTTTCTAACAGTTTAGCCCTGTGCATAGGTGATGTGTGTGATACTTTAAGGTGAATTTGAAGGTGAAGAAGGGGCAGTACGATGCTTGGCCAGACTTGTTTGATGGTTCATGGTTTGTGTTTTGCTGCTTTCCAGATAGCATGAAGTTTGCTGATATACAAAGCACGTAGAATTATCCCTTTGTACCTTAAAACGGCTTCTTCAGCACGCGATTAAAATCCTGCTTCAGTGCCAGAGAAGGATTTGGATTAAAATTACTGTCGCATTGAAAACATTCAGGCAACTTTACAGTCAAGTAATTAGACTCATAGTCCCTCCTTTAGGCTTCATGTAACTAAGATAAACTTTTGGAAATTTTTGTGTCTGCAACTGCTCTTTGAAGTTTTTCTTTCTTTCTTTGCACAGGAGGTCCTTTTCCCACTCTTCTTCTTGTTTTGGCTCATCCTGATGAGCATGATGCATCCGCACAGGAAGTACGGCGAGGTGGCCAACACCAACCTTGGCACTCTGGATACCTCCATGCTGGTGGATTTTGTCATCGGCTACACGCCGCCAACCCGGATGGCACGAGAAATCATGAAGAAAGTGGCTTTTGATAACTTCAAAGATGGTATTCAGAACCTGAGCATGTTATTTTTCTGAGTATAGCTCATGCTGTGGCTTGTTTGAAGAGGGAGCTTGCTGTTGCTGATGGAAAAAAAGCTTTTCTTTTCCATCACAGATAGAGAACAGACTGTGAAGGCATTTTTTTTGCTTGGTTGGCACATGTTCTGGCACTGCCATCTCTGAGCAGTTCCCATCCTCCTCTTGCAGCCAACAAGTCTTATGTGGCTGCAGGAAAGGTTTTCGGAGGACCCAAATGCAAAGTACAAAAAGCCCCTGGATGGCTGTAGGCTAATTAATATTTGTCCTGTGATGTCCTGGGGCAAATTCAGGAGATGGTGCTGTCCTGCAGATATATGAGGTTGCATTTTCTGTCCTGTTGTTACTGTCAAAACAACATTTTAAATTTTATTTCTTTATAAATGATGATTCCCATTACCACTGTGTCACCTTCTGAAAGCAGTTTTTCTTTTTTTTTTTTTTTTCTTTTCTTTTTTTAAAGTGCTGTGCCGGCACAGCTGACCCATCTAGTAGGAACTTATCTCTCCAAAACCACTCTGATGTATTTTTAGTTTGGTATCTTTGATTCTCTTCCTTGTGCTATGCATGCTTCAAAGGTACCACGGAGAAACTGCCCGGCCCGACATCTGCATTTTCCTCACTTTGTGCCTTCGCAGCCCTTCTGCCTCCCGTCTGCTGCTGAAGTCGGTGGCAAAATACCACGTTTTTGTGTATTTTGCCCTATGCACGGATTTAATCTGCCCTTCTTGAGAAGCACTCGTGCTAGAGAATATACTCGAGGAGGCAGCAGAGGATTGGGGCACAGAAACTCTTGGAGTGTCAAAAAAATGGGGGAAAAGAGGGAGACTCGGTGGTAAATTTGAATTACTCTCGCTGCTCCTGAGTGCTTTCTGTTCAGGAAAATACTTCCTTTGCTGGGACAAAAATATAACCTCATATATATCCCAAACCAAAGAAATTATTAATTATTAGCGTGGCGCTTTTTTAAAGCAGCGTTGCGGTTTTTCTTCCTGCTGTGCTGATACTCGAGTGAAGGTGGGAATTTCTTCTGTCTCGCAGGTCTCATCACAGAGGAGTATTTAAGCGAGGAGGAGCTGCAGGAGGCCAGTGCTTTTAAACCTGCAGAATTCGTGGGCGTCGTGTTCAAGGATGCCATGTCCTACCAGCTGAGGTTTCCCGATTCGGTCGCGATGTCGTCCATTTACACGGAATCGAGAGGTAAATGTGCACATTCCTGTACGTGTCCAGAAGGGGATAAACTGGAAGAACATTCCCTTTTTTTCTTTTTTTGGCCTGATGTTGCCCGTATTGGTTGGTTGGAAGTCATTTCCACTGTTTTGGAGGGGTCGCCTCCAGCTGCGCCGTTGGGGGTGGGACAGTTGTAACTCTGGCTTTTTGCTGTTTAAAATCATAGAATCATAGAATGGTTAGGGCTGGAAGGGACCTTCAAAGGTCATCTAGTCCAACTCCCCTGCAAGGAACAGGGATATCTCCAACTAGATCAGATTGCTCAGGTCCTCGTCCAACCTGGCCTTGAATGTCTCCAGGGATGGAGCATCCACCACCTCTCTGGGCAACCTGTTCCAGTGTTCTACAACTCTCATGGTAAAAAATTTTTTCCTGATATCCAATCTGAAATTGGATATGCCCCGTTTTGTTCTGCAGCCAGTTGCTCCAACCTGCGGAAAGGGTGTGAGTCGGTGACGTACTGGAGCTCGGGATTTACGGCTCTGCAAGCCTGCATCGATGCGGCGATTATACAGGTAAATCCCAACAAGTAATAAAATCAGGGAGGTTCCAATCCGTGGGCTGCCTCGACTCTGGGTGATTTTGTGATGTTGCCTGTTCACTTGTGTAAAACACCCCACCGAAAATGAGCTGCGATCTGATAAGCAGGCAGAATATTTCGTGTGTGTTTTGGCATGTTTTGTAGAGAAGCGGTCTTGTCCAGATGAATCGTGAACGTTTGTCCTCTTTTGTGTTCAAATGAGCCCAAAGCGTCTTGTCTAAAGGAGAGGGCTTGGCAGTGCTCACCCCAAAATACTGTGTAAGGTGCTGTACAAAAAGGGGCTGCAGAATTTGCCTTGCTATTTTGGTGTCAGTATTTGTCAGCAATATTTGTCAGCAATTCCCTTTTCCTTATTTCTCTGCCATCATGCCACTCACAGTGAGAGCAAGTCTCACCTCTTTAGGGGATAGGAATTGCAAAATTGCTCATTTTATCTCCAGTTCTTCAGATGTTCTCCAATTTCTGTGCTTTTGGAGTGAGATTTGCAGGCAGTAAGGTTTCAGAGTCTCCTGATCTCACCCTGTCCGTGGGGATGGAGACCGGGCTGAGCCAGAGTCGCTGGGTGGGATGGGGCTGCAAAATCAGGAGCGAAGCAAAAATAACTCTTCTTCTCCTCCTTTCAGCTGAAGACAAATCAATCAGTTTGGGAACAACTTGAATTGACGAGAGCGATGGTCATGGGAGAGGCTGCGGTGGTGGAAATAGATAATTTTCCTCGTGCAATCATTTTAATTTACCTTGTGATCGCTTTCTCACCGTTTGGGTATTATTTGGCAATTCATATTGTGGCGGAAAAAGAGAGGAAGTTGAAGGAATTCTTAAAAATATTGGGACTGCATGACACTGCCTTTTGGTACGTGAGTGTTTGGTGTAACCTGTTCTTTATAAAAGAAATGTAAAATATATAAAGAAATATATTAAAAAAACCAACACTTTATAGGAGAACTCCTTTATCCCATCCTCAGCTTTTAAACTGTTTCCAGTCTGATTAGCTGAAAACAGCCTAAAAGTGAGATACTCCATAAAATCTAACGTAGGGATACTTGCAGTATCATGAAAATAGGAATATTTTAATAAGTAAATCCCAGAGTAATCTGGCTGCATTTATGCATGTAAAGTTACGCCAGACTTAGAGGGATTAAATGTGATGATGTGTGAGGTTTCTATGTAGTTTGGTTTTTATTGGTTTTAAATATTTTTGGCTCAGTACCTCCTTTTTTTGGAGGCTCAACAGGTAACCTGCAGTCTCTCTTCAGAGCTCAGCAGCAGTTTCCCCAACACTTAATTAAATGAATCTCACTCTATAATTTTAACGTGACCGAGCAGTCTGAGCAACAGTTTTAATTTGTGTCCTTATCCGGGATGGAAATTGTCCGGTGCAATATAATGGAGGATTTTTTCCAAACCAGAGGATGTACTAATTTGAAATCAGGGATAGTTCCAGAGATAGAAGCGGGTTTCACTTTGTGTTTTAGCATCTTTCCCTGCTGCACCGGAACAGCCAGCTGGGTTTGTCTGGGATTTTTTTTTTTTTTTTTTTTTCTGGTTGCTTTTGGTTTATTCCTGCACCCCTGCTCTTCCCTGGCTGTTCATTCCGTTTGTTTGTGGTGTGTCCTTAGTGACAAATCTGATTTAGCTGAGTCCTTCCCCCGCAGCGTTGGTCTGCTGACCCCACTTGCCCATCAGCATTGAGCATCTCTGCCCTGGGGAAAGTTATTTTACTTTTCCCAGTGTGAAATGGGAGCGATCTGCAAAGGCATATTGGTAACGCAGCTTTGATCGGCCACTGAATATAACGCAGAAAGTTGTTTGTGAGGAAAACGTGTTGTTTTTTTTACTACCTGTACACAAATACACAAACCACCCTCGTTTCCTGAGGTCAGAATTGCAGCTCTGTTTTTATAAAGAAAAGGATTTTATTACCCTGCCCAGCTACTGGAATGACTACTGTATTAAATTTTAAATAGAATTTCTTGAATTATTGAAACCTACTACTCAGTTACCCTCTTTTGGTTATACCAAGGAATTAATTATGCAAGTTCCAAAAAAAAATTAAAAATCATGAATCATCTAATTGTTTGTCTTTTTGATGCCGTGGGTATTGACGTGTGTGCTCTAGTGCCTGGAACAATGACAGGGATGTTCACAAGTGCTCTTTTTATTTGGGGACTCTTGTTTTGTTGCAAGCCTGTCCTTTGGTGCAGCTGTCTGGAATATTAAAGAATGGTAGTTTTAGCTATTTTTGTGTGTGAATAATTCAGGCTGGGAATTTATTGACTGGGTTCTGTTCTTTCCCCCCCCCCCTTTTGCTCCTAGGCTTTCTTGGGTGCTGCTCTATGTGAGCCTCATTTTTGTCATGTCCATTCTGATGGCAGTGATTGCGACGGCCTCTTCCCTCTTCCCCCAGAGCAGTGCCTTTGTCATATTTCTTCTTTTTTTCCTGTATGGAGTCTCTTCCGTAAGTATTCCTGGTCTTGTTGAATTCAGCCATCCCATCCCTGTGGTTTTTTTTTCCCTTCCCATCTGATCTTGTTCTCTCTACCAAAGCATTTGAGCCAAACAGTGGGGGGTGTCTCGCCTGTCCCCATCCCCTTCCCTGGGATTTGGGATGTCGTACAGCTCTCGACCGTCACTATGAGAAATTCCTTTTCTTCCTGAAGTATCTGAGTTTATAAATTGTCTGTCTTTGAACTGAAAGCACTGTCTGTACAGCACCGTTTTGAAGTCCAAAATCATGTTGTTGTCTTAACGTTTGCTGTTACTATCTAGTGTGATGTTAAAACCCTAATTAAAAGTCAGAGAATTAGTTTATACAGCAAAGTGCTTGTCTGCATTCATAAGCAACCAGAAATAGTTACTTGTGCACTGTCTGCCGTTTGCAGAAGCTGTGCTAACCGGGGTGTATGTGAACGTTCAGCCGTATCACTCCTTAGTTTTCTTTTATCCTTTTGTTTCTGTGCTGTCACCTGGCATCTTTGGGAAATCCGTTCCTCCCGATGGTCTGTTTGTAAGGGAAGTGTGGGACGTGGGTGAATGCTGTAGTGACTATACCAGGAAAATCATTTGATTATCAAAGGCAAAATTGAAGCTATAATCTTTTTACTTTAGTTTTCCTATACCTTGTATTACTATTTTTTTTAATACAGTACCTTCTGATGGTTTTTTTTTTTTAATCTGTCCTTAGGTTTTCTTTGCACTTATGCTGACACCTCTATTTAAAAAGTCAAAGCACGTGGGTATAGTGGAGTTCTTGGCAACGCTGACTTTTGGTTTTGTGGGCCTTAATATTGTCCTGCTGGAAGATTTCCCCAAGTCTTTCGTGTGGATTCTCAGCCCCTTATGTCAGTGCAGCTTCTTGGTCGGTGTCGCGCAGGTAAAGAACCTTCTGCTCCTCCAGTTGCAGCCTCGTTACGCTCGTTTGTCTCGCAGCATTTTCACATAGGTCTTGATGTAGATATTCTTAAATATTATTTTAATTTTTTTAAATAAACTAATGATGGTGAGGAAGAATGCCTGTTCTAATATCTTCCCATGGCAATTTAATACCAAATACAATGCATCGTCAAGCAACTGTTACTCTTTGCGTTCGTTGCTGTGATCTCAGTCACTTTTTCATTATTATTATTTTTTTTTCCTGTTGCAAATTTTTGCTCCGTGCTGTCGGGTCTCGGGGCTGGTACAGCACCGGTGTAACATCTCCATTTGTCTGTGTTTGTTGGCAGGTCATGCATCTGGAAGACTATGAAGATGGTGCAACATTTTCAAATCTAAACCACGGTCCTTACCCGCTCTTCATCTCTCTTATTTTAATGGTGCTGGATAGCATATTTTATCTGCTTGTAGCTGTCTACCTTGATCAGGTTATCCCAGGTACGTTCATGAGAAAAATTGAGCTGCACTGTGCAAAATTCACCAGTTCCTGAGGTCCTGATGCAGCTGGGGCTGCTGGTGGCATTTCTGACTCAGTTTCAGCTGGTGGAGAAAGGAGCTGCTGCTGTTTACAGATGTATTTTATGCTGTGACTCAGAATATGTTTAGCTGAAGTAATTTATATTCTGTTAAAGCTGTGAGATGCGAGGAGGGGTGTTAGCATCTTGAGAACTGGTGGCCTTTAGGTACACCAGCTAAACTTTGTTCCCCTCTTTCTAAAGGAAAAACTTCCTTACTGGGTTAACTGGAGCCTCTGCCTTTGCCATTTGCTCTCCCGGGGCTGGAAATTAAAGAGCACTCTGCCTGTTCCAGACCTTTCCTTGTGACAGCAGTAGTTCAACGTGAAACTTGGAATAAAGTTGTTAATCTTGCAACTAATGCCTGGCTGATCCCGGCAGCTCCCTTCGCCTCCGGCCTCGCTGGCTTTGTGTCGCCTGTGCTGAAGTCACTGCTCTTTTGGCACTGGGGATTCCTCTCGCATAGAAAGAGATTTGCACATGTATTTAAATACTGGGCAAAACTGGAGCCATCGGCCTTGATGGGAACCGTGGCTGAAACGCAGATAATGTGAACTTGGCTGATGAAACCCCTTCAGAGCGGGGTGCAGGCTGGCTCGTGGCTTTTGCCGCTAAAATGCAAAAGCTGAGGAAAAGTTGCAGTTGCTGTTAAGAAATTCTTTTCCCCTTTGTTATCCAGGGGAGTTCGGACTCCGCCGCACGCCGTTTTTCTTTATGAAGCCCTCGTTTTGGTCAAAGCACAGAAAAAATTACGAGGAGTTGTACGAGAGCAGCATCAACGGCAGTTCAAGTTTCAGCGAGATAGTTGAACCCGTGCCGTCCGAATTCCAGGGGAAAGAAGCCATCAGGTAGGATTCCTGCCCTGCCTGGCGTGCAGATTAGCAGATCACACCTGGGTCCTTGATGTTTTAATGTGGCATTTGAGAATGGCTCTTGTTTCTCCCATCGTTGGATTCAAATAGCATATGGTATGCATTGCAGAGAGCCCTCGGCGCGCGCCGCGCGGCTCGTTTCCATTTGCCGTGGAAGCCCCATCGTCAGCGACGTGGATGCTCTCCAAGGATAAATCACTGGGCTTAAAGAAAGGGTTTGTTTGTGGATTGTGTTCCTTCGGTTGGAGTCCTCTCAAAACCGCCTGGTTTTCCATTCCCTCAGTTTCGCTGAGGCCACGAGAGGCGTAAGCGGTTGCAGATGTTGAAACACCTCCTCTTCTGGGAGGGTTCGGTTTCTGGTAACGCACATTTGAGGAGAAAAAGCTGAGTTCTAGGTTTGTGTGAAGGCTGTAGTGTTCTCCGTAGACCGGAGGAGCACTTCATGGTAGTTCCACCCAGCTGTCATATCTAAGAGGGTAAAACAAAACTGAAAAAGAGATGTCCATGCTCTCATCCTTGGCCTTGCGTTTTGTGTCACCTGTTGTCTTGCATCTGGCCTTGTCATGTATTTTTAGTGCATCTCAGATATTCTTTTCAGTGTCTTCCTTTTTAGCCTTTGTTTCCATCGTTTTCCCATGGCATAGCCTGGTGGGAGTTGAGGAACTTGGTGTCTTCACTCCTCCTGGTTGGCTCCGCTAGTCTCAAATAAATATTTGAGCTTAGTGACCAGATCAAGTCTTGTGTTGTCGGCACTATCCATGTCTCTTTGGGCATCTGCCATAGGTCAAAGGGTCCAGTGCTAATCCTGATGTTCACATGAGAACATTGTGGCCATTTTTGCATTGTTCATCCACGCTAGACTCTCTCATGTCATCCCTCCACCAGCTCTCCATCATTTTCACACTGTCTTGTCCTCTTTACATGTACAGGTTTTGTTTTCTTTCATACCCAGTTTTCTCCCCCACTGTTCACAGCTGTAACCCACTCCCCATCCTTAGTTTCAGAGTGGCAGGGCTTTCAAAACCCAGCCTTCACATGGTGCCTTCAGATAAACTGGTTGGGTTGTTTCCACTTTGAAAAACAGTGGGGCTGGAAGGAAAGTTTCTACCTTTCTTGGAGAGAGAGATACCTGCTTTCATTTACCGTGTTCTGATCAAGACCTGCCAGTAATCACATCTTTGGTGTCTGTTCTACTAACATCTCTTTTCCATATCGTGCCTGTTGAGTCTTTGGAAACCTCTACTGCGTTGTTCTACCGTGCGAAAGAAAAACAGATTTGAAATAATTCAGTCTGTTGTCATAGGAAATACCTTAGAAGGTGACCACATGGAGCTTTCTGATACCAACGTGGGGACGGACTAAGTTCTGTGACAAGATGCCCTGTCTCTTGACGTGCCTCTATGGGTCATTAATGTGTCTAGTGCCACTTTAGCGTGGTCGCCTTGTTGTGACTGTTGCCGAGCGTCGATCGTTCAAGATGACATATAAAGATCCTAAAATAGTTTATAAAATGACGTGTCTTCTTTCAGAATCAGCTGTGTTCAGAAAACATTCAGGAAAAAGGGGGAAACTGTGGAGGCTCTCAGAAGTAAGAACATTTTAGCTTTTTAGCTGCTTGTCAGATGCAGAGGAGCAAGAGCTGAATTGTTGAGTGATCTTTTGTGTTTCAGTTGGGGCTTTTTGGTTTTCTTTTAGCGGGGTGGGACCTTGGAGCATGAATGCCAGATGTGCCTGTGTGTGTCTTCTCTCACCGCTTTGGCAGTAACTTTATTTAAAATGGTACCCCAAAAAGCAGAGCCCTTCCATCACTAGAGAAAGTTGAAATCATCCCTGTTATTCTTCCATCGCCGTGTCATTAGTGATAACCATCCTCCCAGCCCCGTCTCCCTGATCTTTTCATCTCGTGTCCCCGCGTGGCCAGCACAGGGTCTGTCCCGGTGCCCGCCGTGCCAGGACGTGGAGGTAAGGCATCCCCTCGGGCAGAGCCTAAATGCATACCCCATATGTCAGTATTTGAATTTACCTCTGCAGTAGGAGCAGCCGCGGGTGCCACGAGCACGTCGCTAACGTCTCCTCTTTCTCTCGCACCTCGGGGGACCAGATTTGTCCTTTGACATCTACGAAGGTCAGATCACGGCTCTGCTCGGGCACAGCGGCACCGGGAAGACGACGCTGATGAACATGCTTTGCGGGCTGTGTCCGCCGACGGACGGTGAGCTGCTGCGGTGGTGGTGGGGCATTCCGGGTACCCTGCTTTGGAAAAGCAAATCTGTGCACCTCTACGGTTATTTCGGGATGCACTGATTTTTTTTCCTTGGGATC
The DNA here is from genome assembly GCF_009769465.1 of Tauraco erythrolophus. Taxonomy (NCBI): domain Eukaryota; kingdom Metazoa; phylum Chordata; class Aves; order Musophagiformes; family Musophagidae; genus Tauraco; species Tauraco erythrolophus. The sequence goes on from NC_141484.1 coordinate 2,785,298, forward strand.
ATAGAATGGGTTGGGTTGGAAGGGACCTTAAAGATCATCTAGTTCCAACCCTGCTGCCACGGGCAGGGACGCAATGTCTGAAACTGTGGATAATTAGATAATGTCTGAAAGAGTCCACTTTAGACTTGTGTCCATGTTATCCTGCTTTCTGGCTGTAAAAATCCTCTCTGTTGATTACTTTTGCCTTGTTTTTTTGTTTGTTTGTTGGGGTTTTTTTTAGGATTTGTCTCTGTCTATGGGCACAAAGTCTCCGAAATCGATGAAATGCTGGAAGTGCGACAGCTAGCGGGGGTGTGCCCTCAGTCCGACATACACTTCGATATATTGACTGTGGAGGAGAATCTCTCCATATTCGCTGCCATTAAAGGCATCCCACAGAACGATTTGATACAAGAGGTGAGTCAGTTGGGCACAAATACTCTTCTATATGTCCATTTTTAACCCATAGGATAGAAGACCCTTACATTGCACATGGATTTCCTTAGGATAAGTTTGCAGGGAAATACTGCTTTACAGTACAGTAGACAAAGAGGTACAGACAGGTATTTTTACAAAGATAAACTGTTAATTTTTCCTAAGAAACTAAAATGCTCATGAAACATTTTCAATCCCAGAATTTGTGTTCAAGCATAGACACCTTTTAATTTCTTCCAAGTTTGCTGGAGCTTAAGATCCTGCTGAGGACGTGCGGGTTCATTTGCAGGGTGGGCGGTTCAGGTACAGAATGCCCTGTGAACAAGGAACAGTTCATTTGAATGCTAATTGTTAATAATCTGGTTTCAACAAAACAGTAGCTTTTTTAACAGTAAATGTGTTTCTTATGTTTTAAAGGTGCAGAAGGTGTTGTTGGATTTGGATATGCAGCCTATCCGAGACAACCAAGCTAAAAAATTAAGCGGGGGGCAGAAGAGGCGGCTGTCGGTGGGAGTTGCTGTTCTTGGGAACCCAAAGGTGAGTGTGATGGAGATGTTCCCGATGTGGTGTCACTAATGCCCCTAAGGGTTGATGCCTCTTGTCAAAGCTGACTAATGCACATAATAACATGAAAGATGCAGAAATTTATTGCTGTGAGCAACCGTCGCTTTTTTCCCCACCCTCATTAGTGGCTTAAACAATTAAGATCACTTTAATCGCTTGACTTTTGTGCTTGAGGATGTTGATGGCTTAGGTAATGGCAGTAGCTCTGGATTTGATCTCTTTGGGAAATAAAGAGTGTGACAAGTTCGATGGCATTTCTGGCAGGTAACATTTAACCCCCAGCAGTGATGCTGTCAGAGACTTTCCTTGCAAAGCCATCCAGGCGCTTGGAGCAGGGATGGAGCTGGAGAGCTCTTTTGTGTTACACATCGATGATTTCTGGCCCGTAAGAATGGGAACTGCTTTTAGATCTGTATTTAAAAATGATGTGTGTGACAGTTCACGAGGATTTTAAAAGCGTGTGTATATATGTAACCACCCCTTAAGAGGAGCAAATACATCGCTAAACGATGCATTCTGTTTCTGATTATATTAGATTAAAACAGACTGTGGCATTAACTTACTATATGATTTTTCTGTTGGTTATACCAGGAGCTGAATTTATCCAAAGGGTAGTAGAGACAGCTGCCTTGCTTACTCCAGGGTTTTTCCTATATATTTTAGAGGACTAACTAGCAGGCTGCAGACCAAAAGCCCAGTGGGGATTTCCTGAGGTCAACACCTTCTGTGTGGACACGGCTTTGCAAACGCTTCTTGGTTTTGCACACAGGTTTTACTGCTGGATGAGCCGACGGCGGGTATGGATCCGTGTTCGCGGCACATCGTCTGGAACCTCCTGAAAAACAGAAGAGCAAATCGTGTGACCGTCTTCAGTACCCACTTCATGGACGAGGCGGACATCCTCGCCGGTGAGTCCTGCCACCACCGCCAGGTCCTGCCCCAGCTGCCCAGCCCGGGAGGGACGGTCACGTTACAGAGCAAAAAGTGATGCTTCTCCAACCGTTGGTGTATGCCTTTATTCAAAATATATAGTTGATTTTTAAGTAAATTGACAGTCCTCTGTTTGTTTGGTTGTTCTTATTTTATTTCTAGATCGTAAAGCTGTGATTTCTCAAGGGATGCTAAAATGTCTTGGATCTTCTCTCTTCCTCAAAAGCAAATGGGGAATCGGCTACCGCTTGAGGTATTCTTTTTTGCGTGGTACCTGTTATGTGACATCATATATATTTTTATTTTTTTTTTACTGTTTTCTGTTGAAATCTATAAGACAACACCCTCTGCCCCCAGAAAAGATCCTTTTATCATCTTGCTACTGAATGTTTGGTGCTCTGCTGGCTGATCTTTCTGGTGGGGATGTAAGGAGAAAAACAAGCTTTAATCCTCCAATCTCTTTCTGTGCCTTTTCTTAGCATGCACATCGATGCCTATTGCAACACGGAGGCCACCACCTCGCTGATAAGGCAGCACATACCTGCAGCCAGCCTGATCCAGGAGAACGACGAGCAGCTCGTGTACACGCTGCCGCTCAAGGACATGGACAAGTTCGCAGGTACCGATGGTTCTGTTGAGCTGTAGGGTCGAGCAGCTGTGGAAGAGAAATCCGTTGGCGCGGCTGTAGCCTGTGATTTTTGTTAAATTGTCACTTGGGTGTTGATGTGGTTTTGTACATACTCCTGGCATGGCTGTGATTTAGCAGACCATCAGCCAGCAAGGTCTTTCTCGGGTGGGTGAGGACCTCGTCACCTCCTCCAAGGTGTGTCAGCAGGGATGTGGGTACCCGGCAGCAGACGCTGGGGAGGTGCCTTTAGCAGAAGGGTGCAGAGACCCTTTAGTCCAAGAATCCCCTTGTCCTGCAGAAGCATCGTCTTATTGCAGCACGTTTTAACGAGCAGGGCTGGCCACCAGTGGGGAGGCAGAGAGCCCCGAGTCCTGCAATAATCCATCCCCTTTGTTGTGGGTCGCAAAGAGCATTGTGTCACTGCCCTAAAATTCACTGGTGAGGGGCAGCGTGGAACGGGTGTGTGGGTTTCACTAGATGGCAGCAATTACCTGATCCATCTGGCACCGGGCTCCTCCTGCAGCTCCCGGGAGAAAATGGAAGCAGCAGCGTGTCCTTTGCCCTGTGCGGAAAGCTGAGGGAGGATCGATACTGATGTGAACGCAGCTCGTGTTTCATAAATGCTTTTTCCTCCTCATTGCATTTAACCAGTAAATAATTTATTAGCTTTACCTTTAGCAGCCGCAGCGTGTACTTTCGAAAGACAGACATCTTTATGCAAGACTGACTCAATTCCCTCAAACTGTTTTAAGGAGAAGCTGAGGTTAGGAATATGCCTCAGCTACTGGGCCAGAAGAAATCACAGAGATCTGACAAGCGTCGTGGAGTATCCAACTGCTCTTCCCATTTTACGCATTTTTGTTTCCCTTCAATGTGACCTTGGCTCTGAAGCTCCTCATTTTGTCAAGTCCTTCACTTTGTAGGACTGGCAAGAGACCACTAGTGTTTTTTATCCCCAGGTGCTAATAAGTGCTGTCACTGAAAATCATTTTGGTCCTCAAGCTATGCTTGCTGTCCGGCATCTCCTGCCCAGTTAAGCTGTCTTTACAGATCTGAGTATTTATGTATATATAAAAAATGACTCAGTGGTTTTATTTGTAAAATCTCATCGTGCCTGGACAGGGATCTTGGTGGGATGAGCTGTCCTGCAGTCCGTGTGTGTGATGCTCCCAGGAGAGGGGCTCCTGGAGCCAGCTGGGATGCAACGCTGAGCCCGGGAGCTTTAGGATGCTGAGGTGGTTTTCATAAACACTACAGCTTTGGGGAAACGTGCCACGTTTCCCATATCTGACCACAGAGATTGAAGTTTTGTACTAAAAGGAGCTTATCCCAACCTTGGTTCTCAAGCCATGACCTGTATTTTTGTAGTTAAGCAACCATTATGCATTATTGATGCGTTTCTGCGTTACCTGCTTTCTCCAGTACTGTGCAGAAGGCTTTGGGGATGCCTCTGATGTGCTTGAAGATCTCTTGGGAAGATGATGAAATCCTGTTTCAGAGCAGCCAACATGTTTCCCTTCTGTCTCTAGGTTTGTTTTCTGACCTTGACACTCATTCCCATTTGGGCGTTATCACCTACGGCGTTTCCATGACGACGCTGGAAGACGTCTATCTGAAGCTGGAAGTTGAGGCAGAGATCGATCAAGCAGGTGGGATGGATTGTGGCTGTTCTCCTGTTTTGCCTCATATTTGATTTGATCTTTATGTAGAATTGCCCATGCCATGGCACTGCCAGGAGGAGTTGTGCTGTGGAAGGATAAAAAAAACTCCTCTTGCATTGTGCAGCATCCAGCAGCACAGGGCACCTTCGGTCTCACGTCATTCCAGGCTTTTGAAATATTTAACATGAAAAACGCACAAAAGCAGCGAGTTGGGTGGGGAGAGATTCTGGAAGGATCTGGGGGAAAAGCATTTTACTGGCCGTCTCTGCAGTAATTAATGTTTCATCCGGTGTATTTACATCAAAATCCTTTGCTGTACAGTTGCACGTTTTATGGCTTGCTCTTTAAAAAGTGCTTTATTTTCCCAGTGGAGCTCACTTTGAAGAAATTGTAAATGCACAGTATAAAATTTATTATCAGCCTTCTACATGACCAATAATATTAGTAGCCTGCCCTTCAGGCTGAAATCACTGAACTTGTCTTTCTTCCCCTCCTTAAATTAACTTCCAATTCAGATGAAAAGCTGACCACTTCATATTACTCCGTAATTAATCAGTTCTTCTTTTGATGTCAACTTTGGATGGTTTAAGCTATCTCAATCTTTCTAGAGCTTTCTTTGTGATACAGACTGGTAAACTATCCTGCTCTGCAAGGCTTCTGCGTGGGTATAAGAGGGTTAACAACTGAATATGCTGGTACTGAATAATACAGGTGCATACGTAGGCTGACAGTATGAAATTGGGGCAATTCTGCACCTTTTGAGTGGCAGAAATTTGTATCATCTGCCTTAAGCATCTGCTCTGTGAGTGGTTCAGAGCTTTGGGGTAGGCCAGTGTCGTTGGCCTTGGCGTTGAGACTGGGGTGGGATGAGATGGCTTCTGCAATAGCAGAGGGGAGGGGGCGATGCCCGACCAGGTTCTCCTGCCGTTTCAAACCCCGTAGCTCCGTCAGAGCATCGAGTTTGTAGAGTTTTACTCTCTTCTTTTTCAGATTATAGCGTGTTCAGTTCCCAGCAAGTGCAGGATGAAGCGGATACAAAATCCCTCGACGATATGGAGCAGAGCCTCCTGATGCTCTCGGAGACGAAGGCGCTGGCAATGAGCAATACAGCCCTCTGGAAGAAGCAGGTTTCCACCATAGCAAAAGTTCATTTCCTTAGTCTCAAGCGGGAAAATAAATGTGTGAGAGTGATGTAAGTATTGGGGCTTTCTCACTTATATACAAAATTCTCAAAACCTGTTTGAATGACACCAGAGAAAGGGCAGGATGTGGTTACTTTTTTTTCCCTGAAGTTGCATTTCAACAATAATGACTATTACTGCTGAATACATGCTTTTGGGGGGGCAAGGGAGATGTTGCTTTGAATAGCATGCACATAAACTGGGTTTGCTTTCACTAAATTTTAATAAAACCAAAACTTTTATTTCTTTCAGGTTGTTGCTTTTTCTGATCTTTCTTGTGGTTCAGATTTTATTGTTTTTCATACACCACATCATCAAAAATTCCATAGCTGCTCTCAAGCTTTCCCCAGATTTGTACTTGCTGAAGCCCGGAGAGGACTCTCACAAGTACAGGAGTGGTCTCCTGCTGCAGAACTCCACAGGTAGGAGAGCAGAGATGCTCCACAGGGGTAGTGCCTGTCTCCACCTCTCTCTTTGAACGTAGCATTTCATACGGTGGGGAACGGTGACGTGTGCTACTTCAGGGGTTTGGAACAAACTTTTTCCTTGAAATTAAGCCAAATGAAGAGTTTCCAGGTACCCAGAGATGGTAGAGAGTGAGTATCCTTCGTGCTGTAGGGTTTGGAGCAGAGAGCTTCCTCCTCCTCCCACATCTGGTGGCCTTGTGCTCACTGTGTCTCGAGACAGAAGGACAGCTCACCTGAAGGGACTGAGTAGGGAGACATTTAGTACATCAACATTAAAATCCTGCTACCAAGTATTTTGGAAAATGCCTTTTTTTTTTTTTTTCCATCTTAACGATGTTTTTTAAGAGTGTGTAGCAGCGATCTGGGCCGTAGAAATGATCATCTGTTTGAGCTGTTGAGAATTTGTGCTTAAGACAACTTCATTTCTCCAGACACTGTATCAAAGTGCTGCTGGTTTCATGCTTTCTCAGCTAATTCTCTGTTCAGCTGAAGCTTTTGAGCATCCTGGCAATGCTCGTTGGCAGCTCCACTCCCTCACTGCTGCGTTTGACTTGCACAAATTAATTGGAGAATATCACAAAAATTTTTCTGGAATTCTTTGGAGGCTGTTGAGTGGGAAGCCGAAATAAAACCGCTCATCATCTTCAAAATAGAAGAGGACTGTCTTTGGTGGGCACGTGTAAGGAAACAGTGATCTTTCATCATAGGGTTGTATCAGTGAGAAAACGCATCGATAATTTTGTGTGAAATACTCCAAGCTGGTGATGGGCAATCATGATGCTTTCTCTGTCTTACGCCAGAATCGGATATCGATGACATTGTCCGCTCTCTTGGGAACATGAACGTGCTCTTGGAGATGTTCAATGACAGTGATTACGTCTCGGTTGCACCTCACAGCGCAGCTTTAAACGTGTTTGACCTTGAATCCAGACAGGTAAGAGGGACAGACCGGCTCGGTGGCATCCCAAAGATCCCAGCTGCAGTGCTGCTCTCCTGCCTGAAAGGCACATCTTGAGCCATATGATCAACTAATATCATATAATATTCCTTAGAAAAGTGGCCTGCAAAGAGGGCTTGTATTAACAGAATGGAAATATTATAAAAATAAATGTTCTTCCATAATGATAATTATGGTAGGCTAATAAAACTTCCATCCTCCTTTCTTCTCCACAAGGATAAAAAAGCCAAGAGAAATATTTTACTTCACAAGAGACCTGGCATAGGATTTTTTTTTTTTTTTTTTTACTTACACTGGCTGAACTGTACAATTTGACAGAAAGATAATTCCCTGGTGCTCTCACATGTAAAAAGAAAAAAAAGAATTTTTTGGATTGTAAGTATTCGTTTAGTGTGGTCACTGGAGGAGCATCAGAGAGATTTGAACATTGGGGTCATATTTAATCTCCGGAAAGGAACTGCCTTGCAACATGCCAGCTCTGTCTCTCCTTCCCATTTTTATTCACTGCAGACTGTTAGTGTGACAGTGCAGCCCTTAGCTAATGTCAGTTTTTGCCTGTTTTTAAAATGCATTGACAAGAACACACGAGTGCAGGTCGTTGCCTGCTTTGTTTTTCAGACTTTAATTGTCTGGAGCATCGTTTGTCGTAGCATCGCAGTCGCGTAAATCATTCCGAGAGTTTATTCCACATAACTCGTTCTCTACGAGCACGGCTGTTTTCCTGAATTAGGTGATGTGTTACAACCACCCTGAGCAGCCCAGAGCTTCCTGCAAAGCAGGAAATCTATTATGCAAAGATTTTTCCCAACGTTCAGGTTTCATTAAGCCCATCGGAGAGCCCTCCGTGCGGAAGAGTTAATACTGCACGTAACTTTCCTTTCCAGAACTATGTTTTCACGGTCATATTCAACAGCACCATGGTGCATTCCCTGCCAGTTTTGATGAATATTGTCAGCAACCTGCTGCTGCGCAGTCTCAACGTGACGGAGAGCATTCAGATCTGGAGCAACCCCTTCGTTCAGGTGAGCAGCACCCACAGGGGCTGCATGGCAAAAAGCACCTGGAAACACGGGGCGGGGGGCAAAGCATCCCTGGGGGGAGTATAAAAACACGCCATAAGCGAAGGGAGAACCTGGTCAGGACTCTCTGCAGCACCAAGGGCTGTGCTCTGCACTGTCAGGCAGGATTGGACCCCGTGGAGTAAGTCCTTGGTGGTACAGAGCTTTGCAGAGTTGAAAAGGATTTGAAAGGTGGTGGGATTTTGTTCTGCAGGTTGGGGAAGTGGGGGGAAAAAGGGGCCTGGAGAGAGGATGTCCTGTTGGGAATTTGTTATGGGTTTGTTACAGGTCGCCTGCAGCTTTCGGAGGCTGGACGTGGGGTGCAGGGGGTCTGCTGCCTCCTGGGCAGGGCTGGGGTGGCCTTGAGGGGAGGAGAGGACCTGCTGCAGGAGGGAGATGCTCTAGGAGTTTGTTAGACACTCCTAGCAATACTCCAAAACTTCCATAGTTATTTTTCTTCATGCTGCAGCTCAGATGATCGTGAGATATACAGAATATATGTCTTGGCGTTTTCGGTCAGGTTCTAATTCTAAATGTATTTTTTTGGTCACACGCGTTCTGGTGTTGAAGAAATCCAATTTATATTCCAGAATCTTCCAGACACGATTTTCAGACTGGAGATCTATTTTGAAGCTGTGTTACTGGGAATCATTATTACTGGGATGCCACCCTATTTTGCCATGGACAATGCCGAAAACCATAAGGTAAACGCCCAGATGTGAATTCATAGACTGCAAAAGGATGCAAAAACCTTAGGATTTGGGGAAAACCTTACTTAAGAGGTGGTTTAAATGCCTCTTTTGCCATGAGAGGCAGCGTGGATGTGACTGCTGTTTGCTGCCTTGGGTAGAGCAGATTTGGGAAAAGCCCTTTCGCTTTCCGTGGAAATGCTTTTTGCCTCTTTGGCAGCTCAAATCAGCAGTAACTGGGTAAGTTGCTGGGTGAGGGATGCCACGTCAGTGTAAAACCAACGTATTAGAGGGAAAACCAAGATCCTGCTCGCACACCGACACCAATTACCGTCGTGTTAATTTTAATTCACATGTAATTAAGGTGGCATTTTCTTTTTCCGTGGCAGATCAAAGCGTACACGCAGCTGAAGATAGCGGGGCTGTACCCTTCTGCTTACTGGACTGGACAAGCCATCGTTGACCTCCCACTGTTCTTCTCCATCCTCGTCCTGATGATCGGCAGCCTCTTCGCTTTTCACTACGGCGTTTATTTCTATGTGGGCAAGTTCCTCGCTGTGGTGAGCGCGGCAGGGACCGGAGCGGATGGGAGGATGCGAGAGCACGGGGATGTGATTTTCCACACGTGTTTTATTTTTATTAGGTGGTTCAGCAGAGTTTTTCCAACTGATATACAGCAAAAATATACAGCTGGCACAGAGGCATCAGTCAGGCCACACACACCGAAGGCAAAACAATCCTACTTCTTGTGGGGAAAAATATTAACGTTTTGGGGTTTCATTCAGAACTGGAATAAAATGGAGCTTTAAAATACCAGGATCTTCCAAGGAAATGCTCTGTGTTTTTTTTGCCCTGTGTGCTCAGTCTGCTTCACCCTTTTTGCTGATACAGAATTGCTGCGTTTGCATCGGCGTGCGGCGAATGCCGAGCTTAGGGTGGCTGTGAACACAGGCCAGCCCTGCAAGGAATTGCAGCGTATCATTAAATTGAAGAGACTCTGTCCTTTATATTCAGAGTGGCTTCCCCAAGATACTGGCTGTAACTGAGAAGAATGAGGTTTTCCTAGCTGCTTTCCCAGAAGCTCCGAGTTAATCGGGTTTGGGACGTGGCCGTCGCACCGCAGGGCTATTTTTGTACCAGTGCATCTGCCCTTGTTTTCATTTCTGTGAAAATGCTAAAGCTGAAGGGCAGAATTCCTAATATTTGCCAAAATCTTCAGGTCAATGTTTATGGGAGCCTATGTTAAAAAAAAAAAGAGAAACAGATTAAAGGAAAGCAAGTGAGGTTCCTGCAATCCATGTACTGTTATTTGTGTCTTTAATAGTATATGCTGTATGTACCAAGCTGGCAAAATATATCCAGTTAAATGACAAAGATAAATCCAGAGTTATGTAGCACACTGAAGTAATTCCAGTTGATACTTACACAAAAAATTCACCCTGGGGTTCTTGCTGTACATTTCCCAAGAAACCTTCCTTATCTCTGCAGATTTTTTGCCTGATCGGTTACGTCCCGTCAGTCGTGCTCTTCACTTACGTGGTCTCCTTCACGTTTAAAAAAGTCCAGAATACGAAAGAATTTTGGTCATTTATATTTTCAGTGGTGAGTACCTTTACCTTGACTTCGGTCCACTGGGAAGAGTGGTTCTCTCCAGTGCCACAACAGTCTTCCCAGTTATTTTATTTAACTGCGTGTCGTTAGGGCTCAAGAAATCCGAAACATTTGCTGATGTCTCTTTATCACTGCTATATCCTAAATGATAAAATCTTTTAAAAATGTGCTTCAAATTAGCTAACTTTATGCTTAGAGATTCTGAACTGAATGAAAATGGACTTTTGTTTTGTTTTCTTTTGTACAGACAGCCTTGCTCTGCACAGTTGTCACTGAAGTGGCCTTTTTTCTGGACTATTACCTGGCAACCACCATCCTGCATTATGTCTTCTCCATCTTCATTCCTATTTATCCCCTTATTGGCTGTCTGATTTGCTTTATAAAGGTAAGGGGACCCAAGAAATCCTCACCAGAGCATTTGTAGGTGGCTGGGGTTGGGTGGGTGTCTTTAACAATAACAGGACAGCAGCTACGTGCCTGCAGTGTCATGTCATCCATAGCCATTTAGGATGTGAAGAGTAGCAACTTCTGGTGAAAAGTCACTTTTTTTTCCCTGTAAGCAGAGTGTTGCAGTTCTAAAATGAGGAAAGAAGAAAGTCTTCCATTAAATATCTAAAGGAAAACCATGAGTTTGTCAGCCTGTGGAGCTGAGCGAACACAGTGATGGGAGATGGATTGGTTGGGAGGTGGTGGCTTTAAACCTGGAGCAGCCCCAGGGACTTTGATGGAAGTTTATTGACGTCAGACTCGTGCAAGCAGAGTCTCTGCAGAGCTCAGAAAGGGCTTGAGTCATATAACTGAAATGACAGATGTGAGATTAAAGCGCAATGTGGGACATGCGGTCTCCGGTAGGGGATTATTTACCTGAATGGGGTTTTTTTGCTTTCTCAGGTCTCATGGAAAGGCAAGCGAAAGGTCGTCGGATACTACGACCCGTGGGACCGGCTCCTGGTAGCAGTTATTGCTGTAAGCATGATTATTTGATTATTTGCCATATTTGCTGTAGAGCATTGCTGACTCCTGCTGGGAGGCCCCTTCTGTTCAGGCATCTTCGTTCATAAAGGTCGGCTCTAACGTTCGGCATCGCTGGCGCCTGCGGATTTGCAACCTGTTACAGCTGGAGCAGGATCAGTAAAAGCTGCTGTGCCTACCAGCTCCACATCTCTGCCTCCATAGTCCTTTAACAGTGCCTGTATTAATCCTGATTATTATGGGAGTCCGTGCTGATAGAGCCAGAACTCTGGAGCACGGGGCAGTCTTTTCTCCAGAAACCCCAGATAATTCCCAATAAATCTAAGCAGACTCTGGTTGTGTGTCCTCAGTGTCAACCCACTGAGCAGCATTTAATGATAAATTTCATTTTCTTGGAAACATCAGCACATCTGTGATGGTGGAGAGCTGGAGCTTCTTGTCACTCCCATGCTGATGAGGTCACCTGTAGGGTCACCTATAGGGTCACCAGCCACGCAGGGCTCCGAGTAACCAGAACTGTATTTGTCTGTTTTAGCCCTATTTGCAGTGCGTCTTGTGGCTCTTCCTGCTGCGATGCTTCGAGCTGAAAAATGGAGGGAGGACAGTTAGAGAGGATCCATTTTTCAGGTGTGTCTCTGATGAATAGATGTTTAATAGTCTAAAGAAACTGTTTTTAAAGCTGTGCTGGTGATTAAACTGGAATGTGCAGTGTATAGCTATAAGGGATGCTGCAGAAAATAACATACCTGTGATGATATCCCATCCTAAGTGCCTAAAGAATTTATTCTCCTAACTTTTGTCATCTGTTCAGTCAAGAAAGTGCAGAAACAGGTTTTTTTTTTACTTCCTTTGAAGTTATAGGAGTGCAAAATCAGGAATCTTTCTGCTCCTTTGGGGCTTCTCCCATGTGCCACGTTAACTCCTGGGTGCCCCAAACGTAAATCGCTTTCCGCATCGAAGCAGCGAGTGAATCTCGACTGATCCCTCCGAGAGCTTCGTTCCCCCTGAATGCTGAGCGGAGACACCGTGTTGTTTTTTCCTTCCCCTTAGAAAATGTTTTACGAAAGCCAAGACCTGGAAGTTCCCAGATGTGGCACACGAGAACGAAGATGACGATGTGAAGGCGGAGAGGCTGCGGGTCCAGGAGATACTGAGCAGCCCCAAAAGTGAGGAGGTAACGCTCTGCGCCCGCCGGCGCTGCCCGGAACCCAAATCCCAAGGTTTCCCAGAGCTGTTGGGATCTGCAGCCGCTTCTCTCTTCTCTGCTAGATGCCAGCCATCCTGGTCAGCAGCTTGCACAAGGAGTTTGATGAAAGGAAGGAGTTTCTTCTGGGGCGAAAAATAAAGAAAGTGGCAACGAAACATGTGTCTCTCTGCGTAAAAAAAGGTTGGAGTTGAATTACTTGCTGTTGAGCTGTTTTCTTTAAAAAAAGAAAAAGACTCGAATCCGTTTTCCTGACCTCCTGGGCGATGTTTTGTATGTTGTCCATCCTTTAGGAGAAATACTGGGGTTGTTAGGACCCAACGGAGCTGGGAAAAGCACGTTAATTAATATGCTTGTTGGAGAGATCGAGCCAACCAGTGGGCAGGTACGTTACATGCCACAAACTAAATAGAAAATGAATCTATATTTATTTTTTTTATTATTATTGCAAGCGTTCACAAGTGTTTTTTGCTAAAACTCTGAAACTTATAATACTGTTGAGTAAAGCCTGTGCGTTTTCCTTGAAGGTTCTGATGGGCGATGGTTGTTTTGGACCGAGCAGCGAAGATGACTTGGTGAAGTTCGTGGGGTACTGTCCTCAAACGAACCCGCTTTGGCCAGACATTACATTGCAGGAACACTTTGAAATTTATGGTGCTATCAAAGGAATGAGTCAGACTGATGTTAAGGAAGTCATAAAACGGTAAGTAGTTTATTATAGAAATGTTTAAGGTTTTAGCTGTATTTTTCTTAGCAGGGATATTTTTTTTTTTCCACTTTTTCTGATGCAGTGGGTTTTTTTGTTTAAGTGTGAATCTTTTCAGCAAGTGTGAATTTGTAGGTTAAGAGATGCAGATTCAGCCACACAAAATTCAACTGGTATTTGTGGTGTTTGTTGTTTTTTTTGGTTTATTTTTAGTTATGAAGGGCTAAGGATGACCTTTGCAGAGGCTGCAAGGACAGAGAGTCCCAGGGCTCGGAGCTGTTTCGGGGTTGGCACCACGGGCTCCTCTGGGACGAGGGCGGGTGTTTCTGTATGGAAGCACCCAGCTCCGATTCTGCTCGTTGCTTTGCTTTTTTTATGCTTTATATACAAATATTTGTAACTGAGCTCTTCAAACGAGCCTGTTTGCTTAGTGGGTGAGGAGGGGGAAGCCGACCCATCACCCTCTCAGCTTTTCACACGCGCTCTTCCCCCTGCCGCAGCATCTCGAGTGCCCTGGATTTAAAAGACCACCTGCAGAAGATGACGAAGAAGCTGGGCGTGGGGCTGAAACGCAAGGTACGGGGGGCTGCGGCCGCGGGGGTTCCCAGCACCGCTCTGTCCTTACCCCTCCTCTGCCTTCCCCCCCCCAGCTCTGCTTCGCCCTGAGCATGCTGGGCAACCCGCGCGTCACGCTCTTGGATGAGCCGTCGACCGGGATGGACCCAAAAGCCAAGCAGCACATGTGGTGAGTGTCGCCGGGGCTGTGGTTGCCACAGGCTCGTCTCTTTTCGGGGTTTTATCCGATTTTATCTGTGCGTTATCCTTGTTAACACCAGGGAGAGCCATAGACAGGGAATCCACGTGCCTCAGTGCCAGATGCGCTCCGTCTGTGTCCCCTCCCAGAACAGCTTGGGGATTAAAAGCCTGAAAGTCGAAAGAAATCTTTAAATAATATAAGGAGTATAAGATTTGTGAAAAAAATCAAGTGTTAATTGCTGCTGTGGGAGTAGCACTGGTCCATGAAATGAAGGGTTTGTGCTTGACCATCACAGTCCTCTTTTCCTACTGACCCAGGATTTACTGTTACTTGCCAAATGTTTTATTCAGGGATTTTTTTTTTTTTTTCGGTTGTGTTTTGTAGGCGGGCAATTCGAGCAGCATTTAAAAATAAGGAGAGAGCAGCTATCCTGACCACTCACTACATGGAAGAGGCAGATGCTGTCTGTGACCGTGTGGCCATCCTGGTGTCCGGGCAGCTCAGGTACCACCAGAGCCCTCCCCTGCCCCAGTGCTGTGGCAGGGAGGGTAGGACCGCTCTTGACTAGAATGTATTTCTTTTAAAATACAGGTAGACATTTATTTTTTTGCACCTTAAACTTGAAGCAAGACTTAAAAAACGGCAAAAAGAGTTTGTTAGAAGTTAGGCTGCTTTTCGAGTGTAGTGTAACACGTACAACTCTTTATTTTTCTCTCTGCAATTGGTAGATGTATAGGTACTGTCCAACACCTGAAGAGTAAGTTTGGCAGAGGATACTTCTTGGAAATGAAATTAAAAGAAACAGCAGACGTACAGCAGGTGGAGTACCTGCACAGCCAGATTTTGCACATCTTCCCCAACGCGAATCGTCAGGAAAGGTGAAGTTTAACAAATGCACAGAAAAAATTTTTTACCATGAGAGTTGTAGAACACTGGAACAGGTTGCCCAGAGAGGTGGTGGATGCTCCATCCCTGGAGACGTTCAAGGCCAGGTTGGACGAGGCCCTGAGCAACCTGATCTAGTTGGAGATATCCCTGTTCCTTGCAGGGGGGTTGGACTAGATGACCTTTGAAGGTCCCTTCCAGCCCTGACCATTCTATGATTCTATGAAAACATTGATATTAATACAAACCCCTGATTTCTCAGCGGCTTCTTGGCACCGAGTAAGGAATGCCACGATACCAAAATGTACAGAAAATGTTTATGTGTAGCTTGAAGAAGAATAAATGGGGAAGGATTTTGCAGGCCAGCGGGAGCTGCCAGGGCGGTGGCCGCGAGCTCTGCTGCAGATGTTTGGCACGGAGGAAGCAAAGCTCCATTTCTGCATAGCTGTTGCCTGACAGCTTCCTCCTCGGTCAGGGCCCCCGGGAAACGGCGGTAAAATCTGAGTCACTGGCCCTAATCTAGAAATTCTTGAATGTTTTCTGGGAGTGTCTCGGAGTTTGAGGGTGGGTGGTTTGAATTTTTTTTCCCCGAATGGCTTTGAATTTCGCCGGTATGAACTCGAGGGTCTGGCTGGGTGGGGGCTGGTGAGACTCTCCAAAAAGGGCCCTGAAAGCACCATGAACAGAGCGTCCTCCTGTGCAGGGGGTTTGGAGGAGAGTTTATTTTCCAGAAGCCAAGGCAGCTCCCTGGTCTGGAGTCTGGGTTGCAGGAACTTCTGCATGATGCAAAGTCCTGAGAGATCCTGTGACCTCCCTCCGAGTTCATTTGAAAGACGAAACCTCATAACTTCGGAGTTCTGGACAGCAGTTTTTCTTTAATCAGTTTATAGGCAGAATATAAATGGTTGAATCTTAGCTGGGGAGCATATAAATCATAGAATGGTCTCAGGCGGTCTCAGCTGGTGCACCTGGACCTCTGAGGTGGGTTATAAACCAGCTGCTCTTCTGGAACTGCATCATTCCCGTTGTCCTGTGTGACGATGACTAGTCAAAGCACTTGGAGCAACCTTCAGACACCGAGTTTAAATCCATTCACTCAGATATTAATATTTCTGCTTTGAGTCGTTTTACCTGAAGCTAAATTTTCTGTGTTTCTTTGTTCCAGTTTTGCTTCTATTTTGGCATATAAAATTCCTAAAGAAGATGTACAGTCTCTTTCGCATTCTTTTTCCAAGCTGGAAGAAGGTAATTAAGCACTTGCCATGCATCTCATTCAGAAATCATTTTGTCTCCCACAACTCACACATTTGCCATGCAGTGACCCTTTTGCATTTCTGTTCCAAATTAATTTAATTTATTTTTTCTATTATTCTTGGTGTCCTCAACTGTTTCTTGTGAAGTGAAGAATAAGCGCTTGTACCAGCTTAAAATGTTTAAATCTCGTTGTGTCAGATAGTGAAGTCTTCCTAAATATGTGCTCTCATTAATTCTTTTAACAGTAAAACACGCCTTTAACATCGATGAGTACAGCTTTTCTCAGGCAACACTGGAACAGGTATGTTAAAGCAAATTACATTTTGTGGAAGTAAACTGCTGATGCCTGTTGAGGCATTTTTGGGGAACTGAAGTCCCTTTTCTGAAGTGAGCTGAGACTGCCAGTTCCCCTGCTCCTCTTTGTTTCCATTTTCTCCTTGACTGGACCAAAATAAAAGTTGAGACATTAGTGGAAATGTGACTCTGATTTATTCAAAAGATGGGCATTGCAGTTCATTTCGGAGAGGAGGGTAAAGCTGAGGCTTGTTATTGCTTATCCTGGATCAGTTATTGCTGACAACACGTGTCCTTCAGCGTGTATTTGATTCAGCTTCCTTTTCATTGTCCTCTTGAAGAAATGTAGGAGCATGAGGAAAAACCTGAAATCCTAAAAACTCCCTGCTCAGAGATGAAGCAGCACATTCAATACTTGGAAGGTTTTTAGCACCAGTTCTGTTTGTGACCAAGAAAGTTCCTACAAGGAGCATGACGTATTCACCTCCTTTCCCTCTGTTCCAGGTTTTTGTGGAGCTCGCTAAGGAGCAGGAGGAGGAGGAGAACAGCTTCGGCACCCTGAACAGCACGCTGTGGTGGGAGAGGACGCAGGAAGACCGAGTCATTTTCTGAACTCCTTATGGTCCAGATCTGCTCGGCAGCTCGTGTTTTGTGCCGGCGATGATCCTCTGCGCCCGCGTTGGGGTGTGCACGTGGAAAACGCCGGAGCTGGGATGGACAAGGGAAATGGTGTTTGGAAGCACTGAGCGTGTCCCACCGTCTGGCCTTGGGAATAACGCCGCAATAGCGGTGGCAGCGATCAACATCCTCACTGTTATTCTGCCTGTTCTGAAATTCCTTCTCCCCCCTCCCTGTTTCCCGGTTTGCATTGAGTGAGAAGACACTGCCATGACAGTCGGTCATCTCCTGGTGTTGGTCGCTTGTGCAGGAGCACCCATCTGCCTTCCTCCCTTGGCCGCGCCGCTGTCGGAACTGACTGCCCAACATTGGCCTGTCCTTGCTCAAATGCACCATTTCCAATAAAACCAGTTGCCACCGGAGCTTCATGCCCCGCGGGACCCGCTTGCTGGTTCACAGGGTCTTGCCGTGCCCGGTGCCCTCGGTTGGGCATCACCATGTCCCCAACGTGGTGCCACGCAGACACGTGTCCCTGCGAGGTCCCGCTCCCCCGCCGGCTGATCCATCCCTGCTTGTGCTTAGAAGATGCACCTGCTTAGCAGAGAGGGGAAAAACCACTCCAAAGTAATTGTGCCACTCCAAAGTAGCTGTGCTCGCTGCAAAGAGGGCCCTGAGTTGCACCACGAGCTTAGCTTGGCATCTGACCAACGTGGAAGTGTTCACTTACAGATGTAATCCGGCACTTAAATTCCTCTCCGCTGCGAGTTGGCAGATGTGGCCAGCTCCTGCTGCCGCTCCGGGTGGCACTGGTGCCTGTCGTGCATGCGCTGTAGGGTTCAAGGGGGTGTACAGAAGTGGATGGGTTTGTTTTTTTTTTTCCCCCCTGTGTGTTAAAAGTACAAAGACATAACTGTGTAGTTACGGGATTTGCCGAGATGTGAGTGTTTCTCGTCTGCATTAAAAACAGTTTAATTCTTTTGTTGAGCATAACAACATCTGTCCTGACAGCTGTTTCAAAGACAGTCCTTTTTAGATGTTTTCATTTTTCTTGATGGTGAATTCATAAGTACGTGCAACAGTTTTTCCTCATCTGTCTTTGTGACAGCAGTAAGTAAGGCAGTAGCGTGCTCAGCACAGGGGCCTTTGCTTTGTCCTGGTCTGGCAATTTTTCATTCATCTTCTTAACCCCAAAATAAAAAGATCCAAATTCACAACCTCATCGGTAGGAACGGTGCCTTTGGTTTGCCTAGAAGCACTAAGAGCAGAATGTGTGGTCCTTTATCCTGAGATATAACAGATGTATGTTGAAAGTATATTATTTTTTTGGTTTTTCTACACAAAGCTATCATCACTTCTTTAGTTTTATAAGGTGAAATAAAAGATAGCTAACAGTTCATTGTGTTCTGCAATGAACAAATAGAGATTCGTTTATATCAAAATGTTGGCTTCATAAGTCATATCATTTATATATCTTCATGTGAAAGTTAGACGTTTGTTTTTCTTGTGAAAACTTAGAAAACCATGGATTCAGGTGGAGTTGTGTGTCTCAACTGTTTGTGATTATCAGGCAATAATGTATGTGATACATCTGATAATGGTTCAGCATTGTGTTGAGCCAAAGTGCGTTTCCCTTAGTTTCTTACTCTGCTACAGGGAGGTGTGAACTCTTTATGTACAACTTTGGTTCCTCTTTTGTCCCTGTAGATTGTGTATAAACGTAGAGATTTTGTTTTGTAGTTAAAATTCAAGCCCCAGAGCTGCAGAACCACCTGGACATCCCGTTTGCTTCCCCAGGGGACGATCCCTTCCCCTCAGGAGCACAGAATTTGCCCGTTTTGATGAGCCGTGGTACTTGGTGTGTCCCCATCTCCTGTGCTGGACACGGAACAGAGGCAAAGAACGGGATTAAAGCACCAGCCTCTAAACTGCAGCTCCAGTAGCAACCTTTCTAGGGTTGACACTACCCTGTAAGAAAGGAAAAATGACCCAAATTCAGCTCTTTTCTTTATGCAGCCTTTTATTTAGCCCCTGGGAGCCCCCAGCCCGTAGCTCCTAGCTGCACCCCTGCTGTGGGCCAGTATCTCTGAGCATTTGCCTTTATTTGGAGCGAAGGTGGGACCCAGAACTTTTGTCTCATGATGCTTTCCTGTGTGTACATACAAGCTAAGGATGTCTTCTCTAAATCCCACATTTCTTACTTCCATGTCTCTTTGTAAATGGTGTTTCAGCTGCGTGTCATTGGCACATCTGTCCAGCAGTGTGCAGCATGCTCTTCTCACCTGAACTCTTAGGAAAGCACGGTTGTGAGCTGTCAGCCTTGATGTCTTCTCTTGACGTTATTCTTTAACTTACAGTCAAGAGTTAATAGTCTGTAAAATAGTTCTGTACTGCCTGGATGACATCACCCTCTATTTCAGAATAGTTTCTTATTTTCTAACGTTTCAAATGGCTCGTACAAAAACTTTCCTTAGCGTCTAGATTTGCTCAGCTTGGTACTGTTCCTGTTTTCTGTATTTCACTGTATCTGTGCAGCTACATGTACAGAGAATTTGGCTCATCGAGTTAACTGGGATCTTTTTGGTGTGGTGACATCATGTCAGTGTGGCATTAGGTGCCGCCCCAAAACATCACTGTGATCATAGTGTGTTGTATCACAAGTCTTTCAAAGTTGTTGTACGATGTCTATAATTGCTAGAATAGGGAAAAACACATGCAGAATTAAACCACAGAATCCCCTGGAAGCACGAGAGCTTTATTGCTGCCATGTGGAGTCCCTTTGTTCCGCTGTTAACCAGTGACATGCCAGATCCTGGCCGGACACGTGCTGTAGGAGATGAAATGGAGACGAGGCAGCTGGATTTGGGCTGACCATGGGACTCGGGGTGAATCAGTTCACTTTGTGCCACCGTTCCCAGGTATAAAGTGTTTAGTTACCTTGCAGGGTGGTTATGAGGAGTAGCTGGTGTATCCAAAACTTGGAAGATGCGTTTACTTTGTGGTGTTGTTATAAGGTTGTATTTTTATATGGAGGAATTTAAGGGGTTTGATTTTGTTTACATCACAAAGAAAAGCCCTTATTTAAAAATATCTGTATAGCAAGGGATGTGTATGGTGTAGCTGACATCCAGGACTCTGTTAGCAGAAGCAGAAGGTGTTGGGTCTAAAGGTGACACGTTTGTAACGCTCCTCCCGATGCTGCCGTCAGGCGCTTGGAACCATTTGCAGTTTATTTTATGCACTTGTCTGTCTTTCACCACTCTGCTGTATTTGTGAAGTCGAGGTTTTTCCTCTTCCAGCAGAAAGTACTACCAAAATAAAGATGGATTGGATTGTTAAATGCTGGTGTTTCTATCATAGGTGTGTTTTGCCGTGCTAGAAATAGGGGTGGTTGTTTTCAAAAGCCTTTTGCTGTGCCCTGGAACGCACCGGGATGTGCAGGTGAGTGGTTTGGGCAGAGCATGGGGGTCCTGGATCTTGGCATGGCCAGGGGTGTCAGGCTGCAGGATTTTTTTTTTTATTCTTCTTATTATTATTTTTAATTGAATTCAGGGAATTGCAGTATTGCAACACTTGGGATTCAGCCACCCGCAGTTGTGGCACGTTTTGGAGCCAGATTAATTCAGCCCAACTTCGGGCTAGAAGTGACCCCGTGGCAGCCGTGCGCTCCTGACGCACCGCGTCGTGCATCTGCAGGGGTGAATCACCTTCATCTGCTTGAAAACTGACCCCT
The DNA here is from genome assembly GCF_009769465.1 of Tauraco erythrolophus. Taxonomy (NCBI): domain Eukaryota; kingdom Metazoa; phylum Chordata; class Aves; order Musophagiformes; family Musophagidae; genus Tauraco; species Tauraco erythrolophus. The sequence goes on from NC_141484.1 coordinate 2,805,879, forward strand.
CTGCAAAAACTAATTCATTTTTCTGTTTGGGTCCATGTCCAAGATGAACTTGCTGGGTGGCTGGATGGGTGCTCGCTCAGGTGCAAGGGGTGACAAAAATGCTGCTGGTGAGAGGTTTGCCTGAAGCTGGACATGAAAACATGGTCTACAAGGATGAAGGATGCTGCCTGCATCCTCGCCTGCTGTGTGGGACTGCTCCTGGCATGACCCGCTGCTGAGGAGGAGGAGGTCCACCTCCAGCCCTGTGAGTCAGCTAAGGACCTAGCAAAATGAAAGGGGTTTTGTGCTCCCTGGACCTCTCAGTGGGGAAAAAAGGTAAGTAACCCCCAAAGAAATTCAATCTGAACTTGGTGAAAGTTCTCAGGTTTTCATACTAGTTTTTCTGTAATGGTGTGTTAAGGGCAGCATGCCTTTTTTTTTTTTTTTTTTTAAAGCTGTAAAATTAATCCATTCCTTTGTAACATTTTCTGAAGAATTCTTAAAGGAAGTCCCTAATTTAGCATGCTGAATTTCTTCTTGATAAGAGTTTCCTGGAGCTTTCAGTTCTCCTTTCTCTTGAAATGTGTTGCTTGGGACATCCCTTTCAGAGGATGCTGCTCCATCCTCAGCCCTCTTCCTCCTCCTGGTAGATGGAGGGCTGATCCAAGGCTGGTCCTGAGCCCCCTCCTCAGAAATCCTGCGGAGAAACTGCTTGGGGATATAATTAATGGTATTTCAAGATGCTATGTGCTCTCTAGCTGCTTTTCAGGGAAGCCCCAATGGGCTTGCACTGGGGTCCCACTTCAGGAGCAGCGGCTGGAAAACCCCAAGGTGTCATTTTTCTGTTAAAATGCATTTTCTGCAGATGCCGTGCAGGCATGCCAGGGCTCTGCGCTGCGCCGGGCGCTGCCAGCACACTGTGGCACAGCGTGTGTGTCAGAAACGTCAGATTTTTTTGGTGAGGTGCATTTCAGATGGGCTTTTTTTTTTTTTTTTTGCAGTTACGAGCAGCCTTCCCTATTTCTCACTTGTTGCCCAGAGGGAAGGGAGGCAGGAAAACGCTCTGCTCCTCTCCTAAATCGAGCTCATTCCTTGAAAATGAGTAAATGGGCAGCTGCAGAAGAGCTGCAGCCTTTTGTTGAGCAACAACCAGGCGGCTTTTGTGGTTTTAGTCAGCTCCGCAGATCGGATGCAGAGTCCTCAAGCTGTTCAAGTTCCAGGACAGTTAAATTCCTTTAACTAGTTGGATTATCATGTGGCTGTACACCCTTCCAACTCCTTCGGGTTTCCTGGCTTATCTGATTTCCTCACCTCCCTGTTTTGAATGCAGATCCACTGGAAAGCTGTTTCTTTAAAAAGAACTCGACAAACTCCATCCTGAATCCAGCTGTGTGGCAGCTGCTGGAAAAGCAATTAAAAGGGAGTGAAAAGTGAAGAAGAAAAAAAAATAATTAAAAACAAAGGGGAAAAGAAAAAGAAGAAATAAAAATCTCGTTGGCCCTCGGAAGCAGGATTCGCCTCCTCAGAGGAAGGGGATCTTGCTGACTCAGGCTCTGGGTGAGATGGGGAGGAGGTGCTGAAGTTTTCCCTCCGGAGAAGCTGGGGCAGGGACGAGGTGGCTTTGCCACCCTTGGAGATCCAGCGGTCACCCTGTCCAATAGCACAGCAGCTCTCCTGCTGCCACTGGCCCCGGGGCTCCTAACCCTGGTAGAAACACGCTGCTCCATCGCAGGCGATGCCCGTGTTTGTGTTAAATACTGCGAAACGTGGTGTTAACGAGCTCTGGGCCAGCTGGTTGTATCTCTCCCCCATCCAGTCGTTGCTCCAGGATCTCCGAGAGCTTTTGCATCGCCAGGACTGGGCTCTGACGTCAGACTGGAGAGGGGCACGGCCTCGGGCTGCACGACGGCGTTGAACCCTCTCCAGGACCGCAGAGACGAAGAGCACGGACAGCTCGGAGCTGCAGGAGACGGATTTCTAATGGAAAACGCATTGCCAGGTAAGGGGTTTCCTATTTCCCTTTTGTTCGGGGCATAATTATACCCAGGGCATTCTCGCGCAGGGGCTGTGCTCGGTGATTAATTTTTTCCTCCTTATTGTAACGCAGCGTTGTGCTGAATGAGTAAGAGCTGTACTCGCCAGCTCTGCTCTCCGACAAACATTGAGCTTTGCATCGAAATATTTACGAGGGAAAGGAGTAAGAATATTCTGCTTTTCTGAAAGTGTGTGGATTTCACGTCTCACCACTGGTGGTGCTTGGCTCCAGGGATTTTAGTGCTGGGTCCTCCTGACTGCAGATCCCTCCCTTCGCTCCCCCTCCCCCAGCCTTGCTATCACCAAGAAAAGCTTTAGAAAATGTGGACCCCCTGAATTTCACTTCTCTGTATGAATTAAAGCGTTGAACTTTGGTACGGGGCAGGCTTAGAGCTGTTTTTCTCAAGTCGAGAGTAGGGAAAAAAAAAAAAAAAATCAGTTTTAAAAACTGTGCGTTGGAGTGGAGTCAGTACAAATCTGCCTCGTCTTTATCAGGATGTAAACACAGGGCTGTGTAAGGGCCAGGCGCGGTTTTTTGTGTTTGAATAACTGGCAAACGGGAGGGTACGGCGAGAGGCACCCTCACCTCTGCGCTCCCCACGCACAGGGATTCACCGGCGGCTCCTCGGGGAAGCACGAGGTGCATCACACATTGCTTCCTGCATCGAGATGTTCCTGCCAGTGTTCCTGAGGCATATAACAATATGCTGTGTTAAGTTTATTAGAGGGGGGAAAAAAAAAGTCTGAGGAGATGCCAAATAGGAAATCCCTGAGATGGTCAATAAATGAAGTGGTTATATGGGACTTGCCCTCCCGGGACAACCTTTGGTACAGCAGAGCTGGACACAGGATCCCAGCAGAGTTATTGCTGTGCCTGAGGAGTGTGCTCCTGGTGAGCAAGAAGTCTGGGTGCATTTACTGAGCCCTCAGAAGGGAAATGCTTCCAGAGACACCCAGTTTTACAAGTGATGCTCTTACTGGTTTAAAGCTTCTCAAACACCATTGCCCCCAAATAGGTTTCTGATGTTTGGTTTTGCCTGCCGAATCCGCAGGTTTGGCTCCCAGGGCTTGCAGAGGCATCTCTCCCACTTATGTTTTGTGTCTTTCCATATCGAATTTAAACTGAAATTCTTCCTGATGAAGTTGGTGCAGCGTTTGTAAGCAGCATCGTTTGTTTAACTTTCTGGGTTCATGTTTCATCTTCCAGAGATATTTGCTTCATAGAATCATAGAATGGTTAGGGCTGGAAGGGACCTTCAAAGGTCATCTAGTCCAATGCCCCTGCAAGGAACAGGGATATCTCCAACTGGATCAGGTTGCTCAGGGCCTCGTCCAACCTGGCCTTGAACGTCTTCAGGGATGGAGCATCCACCACCTCTCTGGGCGACCTGTTCCAGTGTTCTACCACTCTCATGGTAAAAAATTTTTTCCTAATATCCAATCTGAATCTACCTCCTTCTATTTTAAAACCATTACCCCTTGTCCTATCACAACTGGCCCTCCTGAACAGCTTCTCCCCATCTTTCTTGTAGGGCCCCTTGAGGTGCTGGAAGACCGCTATAAGGTCACTCCGGAGCCTCCTCTTCTCCAGGCTGAACAGCCCCAACTCTTTCAGCCTGTCCTCATAGGAAAGGTGCTCCAGCCCTCTTATCATCTTCGTGGCCCTCCTCTGGACCCTCTCCAACTGGTCCATGTCCTTCTTATGTTGGGGGCTCCAGAACTGGACGCAATACTCCAAGTGAGGTCTCACGAGGGCAGAGTAGAGGGGAGAATCACCTCTCTCGACCTGCTGGCCACGCTCCTCTTGATGCAGCCCAGGACGCGGTTGGCCTTCTGGGCCGCAAGAGCACATTGCCGGCTCATATTGAGCTTCTCGTCCACCAGTACTCCCAAGTCCTTCTCCTCAGGGCTGCTCTCGATCCATTCTCTGCCCAGTCTGTATTTATGCCTGGGATTGCCATGACCCAGATGTAGGACCTTGCACTTGGCCCGGTTGAACTTCATGAGGCTGACACGGGCCCACCTCTCCAGCCTGTCGAGGTCCCTCTGGATGGCATCCCTCCCTTCCAGCGTGTCGACGGCACCACACAGCTTGGTGTCATCGGCGAACTTGCTGAGGGTGCACTCCATGCCACTGTCCACGTCACCGACAAAGATGTTGAAGAGGGCCGGGCCCAACACGGACCCCTGAGGGACGCCACTCATGACCGGTCTCCACTTGGACATCGAGCCGTTGACCACTACTCTCTGAGTGCGGCCATTGAGCCAATTCCTTATCCACCGAGTGGTCCATCCATCAAACCCATGCCTCCTCTAGTCTTGACCCATAAGCTCTCTGTCAGCTCCTCCTCTGACCCCAGGCGAAGCTCCACGCACTCCAGCTGGTTGCTGACATAGAGAGCAACACCCCCTCCTCGTCTCCCCTTCCTGTCCTTTCTAAAAAGCTTATACCCCTCCATGTTGACACTCCAGTCATAGGAGTCGTCCCACCACGTCTCCGTGATGCCAATAAGGTCATAACCCTGCTCATGTGCACGCATCTCCAGCTCATCCTGTTTATTTCCCATGCTGCGTGGGTTGGTGTACAAACACTTCAGCTGGGCCCCCGACAAAGCCGACTCGCTGGCTGGAGCAACAGGGGTTCTCTTGGACGGCAGTGTAAGTTCATTTGAACATACCTGTGATCCTTCCTCAGCCTCTGGACCCTTGGTGCTGGCACTGGCGCCATGCTGACAGCGGTGGGCTGAACTGTGCTCCCCCTCTCCCAGCAATACTACTTTAAAGCTCTTTGCACAAGTCTGGCCAGCCTTTGTCCAAGCACCTTCTTCCCCTTCTCGGTTAGGTACACGCCATCTGCCCCTAGCAACCCAGGCTTCTCAAAAATCACCCCGTGGTCAAAACCTTTAGAGCTTCTTGCTCTAAAGGCAAAAATAAGATTAAAACTGATAGATAATTAGTTGGAATTTTTAATAAAGTTTTAGATTTGCTCCATCTCTCTTTTTAATGAAGTGTTTGTTATGTCTGCAGAGATTCAGTGCTACTTTTACAAGGCCATCATGTTTTCCATGTTATCCAAATACTCCAGCGTGAACCTCTGTTTACATCCCAGGCTGGGCTGCTGCTTTCAGTTCATGGCTGAAATCCAGACCTGGGCAAAAAAAAGTAGCACTTCCTAGAAACCCTTTCCTAATTGCCTTTAACCTTCGTGTAGGCTGGGATGGGGAAGCACGGGAGAAAGCTCCAGGCAGGGAAAGCAGAGCGCCCAGGAGATAAGCCTTGTGCTAACAGTCAGAGGATAAACAGGGATTTTGGATCCATTGCCCTTGGATTGCACAAATATTTAATTCTTCCAAAAACAAACAACGAAGGGAACGGAGTAGTAGAACCGTTTATGAACTCCAGCTGCTCGATCCGCGAAATCAGGAAACGATGTCCGAGGGGAAAAGAGCACAAACACGTTTGAAGTTGCTTTGATTTTTGATTTCAGCCATTTTAAAGGATTAAAATATAAGAGCGTGTTCTGAGGTTCCCTCCCCTGCTCTCCCCTGGGAAGGCTGTGGAAGCAGCAGCTCTGAAATCGCTGTTCTCGCACGGAGTATTTGCTGCTTGGCCACGTGATCAAAGTTGGAGGTGGAATAGATATTCCCCATAAAAATGTCCCTCAATAAGTGCTCCCTGCTCAGTATTTAGGAGGACAGGAAGAAACACGCTGGTGTTTTAATGCTGCTCTGCTCTGGCTGTACTAGAGTTGTAATTTATTATATTAGCATCTGGGTGAAAACACGAGAAATAGCTCTGTCACAGCCTGCTAAGGGAGACACTGGCACTGTCTGTTTTAAGCTACTTCTAGCACCTAACCACCTCCTGGGTGGCAGCTGCCTTCCCCTATAGACAGCGTGGGGGGAAGGCGTGTGTGTTACGGGGATGTTTTAGGGTTTGGTTGCAATATCTAGAGCAGATGAGCAGCGGTTTGGCAACAAACCTCATGTCTAAGGTGAGACAAAAATCCCCTGCAAGAAATGCAGGGTCTGAGGCTCAGCTGAGGCGTGCAACGTGAACCAGAGCTACTGCACCCAGGAGATGGACTTGACACTGCTGCTGCAGGTCCCATGTGTTCTACGTATTTTGAATAACTGTATGAAAACAGAAAATCAAAATGTCTATCTTCTTTCTTCTATATGCCATACAATCCTCTCACATTTTTCGTGTGGGACATATGGGCTCTTCTGTTGTTAATTTTACATGGATGAAGAAACAAACTGTAGCCAGTGAAGGCCTCTCTGGGATGAAGGAGGATGAATCCGTGCACATGGAAGAGGCAGCTGAGTACAACCCATCTCTCTGTTCCCTTGCGTGGTCTTGGACTATTTCCTTCAAACTTCTCCTCAGTTGTCCAAACTGTTAAACGGAGAAAAGCTGTCAACCTTTCCCATGTTATTGCTTCCTCTGAAGTGGCATTTACCCAAGTAAATATATTGACTTCCAGTGATGTGTTTTATTCTAAATGATATTCTTTTCTTTCTCGTCCTAGCTGGGAAAATGCAAGGGATATTCAAGAAAGCCTCAAAAATATTTCAGCAAACCTGTGTTCTCCTATGGAAAAATACTCTTCTGGTGTGGAGGATGAAGACAGAAACTTTTCAGGCAAGTATCTCTTATTCCAAAGGGAAGTTAGGGTTTCCACCATGAGGGATTTTTACCTTGCGTTGTTTTTGTGCTAGGTGACATATGAGAAGCCTCAGCTGGTAATGTGGTTCTCTGGAAAATGTCAGCCGTTACACTTCTTCCCATGAGACTGCAATATCACGGCATAGTAAGGGCTTGTTACAAAGCTGTTTTGTTGCTTTTGGTTGTTGATCCCAGTTCCGTGCTGTCCAGAAGAACACAATGTCCGCTTCACGATTGCGGGTGTAAAATTATCAGCAGACCTCGTTGGCTCTGATACCAGGAAAACACGTTTTTCACTTGGAACATTCCTCATATTTTAAAATTATTACCCCTGTGGAATAGCTCTTCCTCATTTACAGAAGGAAGGCATTCATGGCCAGAGGAGCTGGACCGTGCAGCCAGAGGAGCGCTGGATGAGAGGAGCCCTTGGAGACACTTTCCATACCACCCAACCTCCAAGTCACTGAGTTGCCACTCACCTTTGCTTTCCTTCCCTCCATCTAGGAATGGATTACATCAATGGTTTTTCTCTTAATAATACAAACATCATCAAATATGATAATTCACCACCCGCGGCAAGAAATCCCTTACGACTTCCTGGGACGGTTGGATGATCCAGCCTTTAACGCGACAGGAGTTACACTCATCTACACACCTGTCACAAACACCACCAGGCGAATAATGAGCAAAGTGGCTTCGGATTCTGCAATGACGGGTAACGCTGCTCTTAAATCCTTGTTATGGCAGCAGTGCCTGAACTGACCTTGACACAGTCCTCATTGCGGTGGGGGGAGAAAAGCGTTTGGACAGCACAATTTTTGAGGGTACAAACTGTGGCTGATGCCCGTTTTCATGTTGTTGCATGACTAATCAAAATTTCAGCTGTGGAACTTTTATTCTTTTTTTTATTTATTTATTGATGTATTTTATGACAGGTACAATAATAGAAGAGGTGGAGAATGAGGAAAAAATGGAAACAAGAGGATTTTTTGAGGAAGAGATTATTGGTGTTGTTTTTGAGGATGACTTCTCCTACCGTCTCAGATTTCAGAGCTACCGTGTGGTGTCTCCAAATGATGCCTTTGAACACATCGGTAACAAAATAAATGAAACCAGAGAAGTTGATTTTACATTAAAAAATGCTTAGGTGGATCTCTGTGCTGCCATCCACTCAGAAGGGATCGAGGCTGTGTGTGCTGAGTGCTTCAAGAAAGATATTAATTAGGATTTGAGGTTTTGTTCACTTAGAAGGAAACAAGTGTCAGAGAAAAAAGTTTTTAAGAACACATACACGTTATCCACAGGCCTTTTCCTCCTTCTCCCTTCTATGTCTTACCATGTCCAATCATGCCTGGAAAACGAGCATTGTGGTGTAATATACTTTGAATATCCAGTGCCTGGACATATATTTAATGCATTCAAACACAAACCTGCCCACACTTATCCGCATCGCTACTTCTTCGACCAAATGCACCTGTATTTACTGCCTAAAAGCAGTAAACTATCTGAAACAAAAAGCAAGATTATTATCAGATAAAAATCAAGTGAGTTTATCAGTTGATGGGCAAAAAAAAAAAAAAAGTATTTTGCTAAGAATTGGTCTTGGACAATGGAAATGATGGAGAGGCTATTTATTCTGTCTACACCAGTCAGCAGCTCTTTGCAGATGTGACCCAGTTTCAGTGGACTCTGCGTTTCCTGGAGTTGCTCCTCTCCAGCCCTTGGTGTTGAGCATGTTTATGGTCACCCTACTTTGAGCCCAGGCTCCTGCCAAAGCAGGAGAGCTGAGTGTGGCCAGCTCTTCTATGCTGTGAAGACATTGTTGCTGCCACGTCAGGTGGCTCATGGAGCCAAAGCCACCAACTCCCAGTACCACGTATTCTTGGAGAAAATGCCTGCTCCAGGAAAAAAGGCTGAGTAAAGCTAAATCATGATTTGCTGTCTTAAGTCAAATGCATTTTCAATCCCTCACTTGTACATAAGCATATATATATATATACACATTTATATGGAAATATATAGACCAAATTCTTCATCTTTTTTTTTTTTCCCACAGATACCTGCCCTGATTTTGTATCAGGTAACTGCAAAGTCCCTCTGTACTGGTACGCAGGTTTCCTATCAGTGCAGTCCAGCATCGATGCAGCAGTCATAGAAGTAAGTATGATCATGATGGAAAATGTATTTTCTGTTCTTTCCAGAGTCATCTGTAAGCTTAAAAAACCAACTAACTAAAAAAAAAAAAAAACCACCAACTGAAATCAGTTCATTTTCTGTGATCATTAACTTTTTTAATACATAATGTGATACAAAAGTTAAAAGAACGATAGATCATTCTCATGGCTCAAGGCAATACAAAAACATACTAAATATTGAGATTATTTGCCATTATAAATGTAACATTGTTATTGACAAATTAATAATTTTAATGCTTACCAAAACCTCTTTGTTCTGATGTTGGCTGATTCATTACAGAAAATCAAATCAATGGCTAATTTCTTTTCTTTAGATAAAAACAAACCATTCTGTCTGGGAAGAGATGAAGTCGATCAGCGGCGTTCGTCTGAAATCACCCTTGATCAAACCTGTGTATAAACTGGTTTATTCTTGGTTCATCGTTTACATTGTATTGTGTTTCTGCCCAAATATGTACTTTTTATCCGTGAAAGTCACAAGAGAGAAAAAGAAGCTCAAGGTATTAATGAGAGCAATGGGTTTGCAAGATATTGCCTTCTGGTAAGTCTCATAGAAATAAACTGTGTAATTACAGGAATGACATTAATTCACGTGTCTATGGGATGTATACCAGCTTGCAGGATGGATGTGGGTTTGGTACCGCTCAGCTGAGAAGCAGTAATTCCCCAGACCCCAGCAGCAGTCACATGCAATTGCCTAACCATACATCTGGGCTCTCTGAAGCCAAGTTTTGCACATTATTGAAGCAAAACCTTCGCTGCTTTTATCTGTAATGGACTGTTTGCTGGAGGACCTCAGTTTCCAAGCGCGTTGCTCTGATACAGGAACTTTTTTTTTTTTTTTTTGTTGGTTATACTTAGCTCAGCTCTCCTCCCCCAAAAATAGAGAAAGAGCATTCTTCGTGTAGCAGAGATGCTTGTAGCAAGGTTCTTGGTGTTGAGGTGTCGCTTACCTCCAGGAAATGGGTGGGTAAGTGCAGAGAACACAAAAAAATGAAGAAACAACACGTTTTGGAGAAGACTGTAAATGTTGAAGTACAGGGGGCCATAGGGTCTATCAAAATAGACTTCCGAAGCCTTCAAGCACGAATATTTCACATCAATAGGAAAAGCATAAAAATGAGTGTTCCTGGCTGCAGAGCCTGTGCTTAGATGCTCTGTGGCTCTTTGCTGGTATCGTTGCATCTGCAAAGATTTGGACAGGTGCAAGACAGTGATATTTGCACCTTTTCAGTCTGGAAACTCTAAGTGGAAGTGTATTTGGGAATGACGAAGTATCTGAATTAAAGAGTGTGTCTCGTACTGGCCACGTGATGGCATGTGCTGTCATGTACAGAGACAAAAATAGCTGTGCCTTCACTCGTAGGTTGTCCTGGAGCTTGCTGTACGCCGTTTACGTTGCAATAATGGCAAGTCTGCTGACCCTGATCACGGTTAAAGAAGTCATCCATGACTACAACTTTTTTGAAATGTATTTCTTTTATTTCTTTTATGGCATAGCATCAGTAAGTCTGCTTTTGTGTTCTTAAATGATGCACGTTTTTTTTTCCCGTTTCCTAATCAAAACATCTAAACCCCTAAGACTACAGAGTACTCTAGGGATGGGCACTATATGAGAAAGTAACAAGAACTTCTCTGCTACTGGGGTTTATTGTTGTAATTTGTAGGCTAATATATCACTCCTGTTACATTTTGAGAGATTCTGACTTGAAATCAGAGTAAAAAGAGGTGCTAACACTGGCATTAATGGGAAGACTGGGGCTGCCTTCTTGCATCCAGCCTCCTTGGGAGGCTGAGAGGGGTCTGATCCATCTGCCCCTATGGACCTCCCCTGAATATCAGAGCTGTCTGCTAAATGACGTGAGCCTTGTGATGTGCCATATGCATCTGTAGGGGACAACTGAAACTCAGCTGGGTTTCTAATGCTTCTTGTTGAATTTTCACATTGTTACTTTTTCCTTAATCGCCAGCAGACACGTATCCCGCTAATTACTGATTTTCTCTGCTGCAGATCCACTTCTGTTTCATGCTCAACTCATTGCTAAAGCAATCAAATATTGCCAGTTTCGTGGGATTTGTCCTTCACATCATCTTCGGGTTGCTGGGATTTTTTACATTGTTCGAGAAACTACCACTATCTCTGGAATGGATTTTTAATCTCTTCAGTCCGTTTGCCTTTACAGCTGGCATCTCACAGGTATGTTCAAAATTAAGCTGGCACATCATCAAAATTCAGCCCACAGCAAACGTGCAGCAGACTTCTGCCTGGTAACAGTAGCTGCCATACAGAATTTGCATTGCCGTAATGACCCAGTCATGCCCCTCTGCCCTAGGTGCTCTGTCAAAAGAAAACTTGACTCCAAAAAGTGCATGCTAATTCATAACAAATATAGTTAGGCTTTCAATTGCCTCACAAATTTTACCATCTCTATATACAATAAATTTCCATCTCTGGAAAATCATTGCAGCATGGGACGTGGCTGGTGGGTGCCAGGATCTGCAAGACCTGTGAGGTGTTGAAGTGCTGCCCCAGCAAATACTGTGTGCATCACTCTTCTGGTGTAATAACTTCTACACAATTTTGAATTCAGCTTACTGAAGCACTTCTGATACTTCTGGTCGTAATAAATCTCTGTCCTGCTTAGAAACAGCGTCATGATCATGAGTGGGCATGGGTTCCTGGTGATGAACGGTCATGATGACACAGCAGTGGCTTACATGTAGCATTTCTGTCTAAAGGAAGTGTTGCAGCTGATTTGTGCTTTTTTTTTCCCCCCCCTAGATGGTAAATTTAGCAAAACATGGACCAGCCTTTACACCAGAATTGTACCCTTTCTTTAACCTATACCTCATACTGAACTTTGACAGTGTCTTGTATTTGCTGTTGACCATCTACTTTGATAAGGTTTTGCCTGGTAAGTAGAAATGTGAAGGGGAAAGAATACAAATTTGCTTGCATTTTTCTTCTATAATCCTCTTCCCTCACAGGGGGAAAGGTGCCAAAGAAGTGGTGGGATAGAGCTGAGAAAGCTGTTGTCTATGTGGAGCAGCAACAAATGTGTCCTGGTAGTGAGCTGGTCAGGTTGTGGATCAGCATCTTAACAGCACTGAGCCATGAGCCATGCCATGTTTCATGAGGGGCTGAAAACTGGATTTGCTGTATTGCTTGGGGAAAAAATGGTTGGGAAGAATCCTGTTTTCCCAGAAGCTGGGGGCATGTAGCTACCTCATTTGACCCTGTCTCAAAAACAGGCTCCAAAAGGAACGTTAAATCCTGCAGTGAGGCACTAAGATCCTTAACATCAGGGCTCCAGCAGCCCTAAACACTGGGTTTAAAAGGATGTTGTAGGACTTGACCCGATTTTCCTGTACCTTTTGGGACAAAGAGGTGGTCAACAAGGTCTTTGATTGTTGCCTGCCTGCATTTACAGATATGGATGAGGGGACAATTTTGAATAAATTACCAATCCTTTTATGTTGCCAAAGGGCTGTATTCTGCACCTATAGAGGAAGAGATGGCTGCACATGACCTTTATCAAAGTTGAGTTGACGCATAGCAGTTTTTGGTTGATATTTCACCTTCCTTGTTTCTGAAACAGGCAAATACGGAGCACCATACCCCCCTTTGTTCTTCCTGAGACCGTCATACTGGTTCAAGCCCAGGAGTGAGTATGTGGGGGTGCGATCCAGCTGTGAGAGCAGTCATGATCCCATTCTCAGCAATAACACTGAGCCAATGCCTCCGGGCTTCGATGGGAAGGAAGCAATCAGGTAAGGGCTCTTGTAGGCATGAAAAATAGAGCGCTACGTGTTATCCTTGACTTGAGAGAGCAGAGCCACACTGCACTGGGGAATGTCAGACTGAGACATCTAACACATACAGATAAGGTTCATGGCAAATACACGAAAGGAAGGGGTGGTTCAGTGTTTCATTCTGGATTTCAAGCTGGATTTGAACGTTTAGTGGAAGTGTTACCTCCTCTGTGCCAGGGACTGACCTGCTGCCCCGCAATCTCCACTTTGCAGAGCAGCAGTGAGTCCGTTCCCCTTCACCATCGTCTTTAAGAACACTGCTGATGGAGTGTGCTGCTTAAGATACTGTTATTTACATCTTTACAGGGCTACTTTGGCCCACTGCTGTTGCTGCCTGTTGCTTATTATTAGAAAGCAAATATAAATCTACTAAAATAATAGCTGGGTCATCACTTTTAATTAAGTAACAACGTGTCATCTCATTCCCTAGTGTACACTCAAAAAGTATTCGTTGAGTTGCACTTGGAAACCTTTTAAACATCTTTTAGAAAAGAACATTAGTGAATTCTGCCTTTAAGCGTTCAAGAAATGAATTGTATAAAGCAATTCCTTCAGATGGACTTACACTGAACCCTGATGGTGATGAGCAGGACCAGTCCAAGGAGGAGGCTGAGGAATACTCTTCCAATAGTTTTCAAAGGTTACTTCAAGGCAGAGGAAACATGCCAAAACTGTGAGCTTTTGTGATGACTTGCTTACCTTTCCTTTAGACTAAACAACATTAAAAAAATATACAAGAAGAAGGACAAGAGCACCGAAGCCTTAAGGGGTAAGAGAGGTTTTGGAATTCTTTTAATTTAATTTTTCACTAGATATGAACCCAAACTATTTTGAAATGTACTGGATAGTCTTAATTCTGTCTCCTGCACTGTTAAAATGCATTATGCAATGGTTATTTCTGCTGGGCTAAATTACTGGCAAATTTCAACCAAGTTGCTACCTTCCTGTTCGCTCCAGGAAAATTACTATTTATTATTTTTTGCAACAGCAAAAGTCTCCTTAAAAGCTGTGGATCTTGCAGCCATGAACTGCTATAAAAATTACCTCTCAAACCTCCCTTTCAAAACATAAACTCTTCTGGGCAAACAAAACTTTTTTTTGGTCGCTGGCTAGAGCCAAGTCTGCTGTCGCTGCCCGAGCAGTGTTCCCCAAGCCAAGGCATAGTCATAGCAGAGTCGTGGGATATCTGTTGATGCCTTTGTTTAGCAAGAACTCCAAGTGACAATATCAGTGTGATCTCAAAGGTTTATATTGATTAAAAAAAAGAACAATCCAAACAACTCACAAAAATACAAAATAAATCTTTTTTTTTTTTTTTTTTTTTTAATAAGGAGATGTGGGAGCGAAGCCTGACTGCTTTGAAATAACTCTTGAAATCTCACGTGTTGGAAGGGCTGTGAGCTCTTCTCTTTCTGTGGACTCTCTCTTGAGCCATGCTAAAATAAAATGCAATGAACCTCATAAAAAAACAGATGTCAAAATTCTTTAAATATTGAAGTTAATACCCTTGTCCCCTCAATTCAGTCAAGACCTGATGCAAGTTACTTACTAAGTTTAGTCCTAACTTCTGAAGATGCAATCCATGTTTTTGGATCTGTGTTTTTGCCTCTCAGCTTCAAAAGCAGTGTCGCTCTCCTGTCACACTTGGCAGCAAGCTACAGGTACCAGTCTATTTCTCATGAACTTCCATCCTAATGTTATTCTATTTCTATTCCAGGTTTGTCCTTAAATATATATGAAGGACAGATTACTGCATTACTCGGTCACAGTGGATCTGGAAAAACCACTCTCTTACATGTGCTCAGTGGATTCTCCAAGCCTTCAGCAGGTAAGACAATGGACCTGAACGCTGAAGAGGAGGAGCTGTTTGTTTTTTCAAGTGTGAGGCGGTAAAGACGCAAAAAAAATCAAGTTTTCCCGCACTCATTTGGTCTGGCTCCTTGTCAGTGCAGATTGCTCCTTCAACATGAGCTTCAGGGCTAACATCCCTTGTGGACACGCATGTATGCAAGTGTCCACAGATGGTTATTTCTCCATCTGGATGGCCTGATGTTTTCCATGAGCTGCATACCTATAGGAAATATGTTTTAGTTCATAAGGGAGAGATTTGGTGCTCTGAAATATTTTCGAGTGGTATTAAAGCTTTGGACAACACAAAGTTGTTTTGCCTTTCTTTAAAAAAAAAAAAACACACAACAAACACAAACCACTTGAGAAGCACCCACAATACTGGAATTAATGTCAAAGGTAAGAACACAAAGCAGTCTACTTTCCCCTTATAACTGGGGAATACTGTCCAGCATGAAATGTGTTTCATTCATTCCTGTGTGCAGGTTCTGCAATGATATACAACTACAAAGTGTCTGAAGTACAGGATATGGAAGGAATTCAGGCAATGGTTGGGATTTGCCCCCAGTTTAATTTGCATTTTGAAGCCTTAACGGTGAAGGAAAACCTGAGAACTTTTGCTCACATCAAGGGGATTCAGCGGAAGGAAGTAGAGCAAGAGGTTGGTGTGTGCTTGTCTGGCCTCTGCTTTATGGCATCGTGGGCACTTTGAGCTTTCTTTATAAAGCTAATCACCATCATCTTGTTCTGTGGAAATGAGGACAACCCTAATGTAAGAGAAAAGTGTTTCTTCAATTCTTTCTTATGTCATAAGAGTTAGAATTCAGATTTGCAGTACTTAACCTCTAAGCAAAGCTCTTTGACATAAATAAGTTTTCAATCTTGAAGTTATACTCTTCTGTACTGTGTGTAGCCCTGTAGGAACTAAAATGAGACCAGTGCTTTGGAAAACTGGCTCTTGTCTTTGTGTATTGCCAAGGTGCAGAAAGTCCTCGTGATGTTGGACCTCACTGACCTTCAGGATGTCCGTGCCAACACCCTGAGTGGGGGACAACAAAGAAAACTGTCTCTTGGAATCGCAATTTTAGGGAATCCCCAGGTAGGGACTGGTCATATTTACACACACATAACACGGACTGCTTTAGCACATGGTTTTGCATTTTGATTTGGCATGCAGACGTTTGTACTTTTCCCCTGGCACTCTAAGTCTGCTTATGTACTAATTCACTTGGCAGATGGAAGATTCAAGGAATCTAGCAAATGAGAACTGTATTTTACACGAAAAAGGAAATAATATTGTAATAGGAGAAAGAGCAATAAAAATGGCTGATGTCTGAGGATGCATTTTTTTCTTAGAGTGAGATCATAAAAAGCACGACACGAAACGATGTAAGCAAGGAAGCGCTGGCTTCGACACGCAGAGCTCTGATCTTGTTTGCCTTTGCAGGTGTTGCTTTTAGACGAGCCAACGGCTGGGTTGGATCCCTGCTCCAGGCACCACGTGTGGAGCCTTCTGAAGGAACGCCAGGCTGGACGCGTGACGCTCTTCACGACCCAGTCGATGGAGGAGGCCGATGCTTATGCTGGTGAGCCCAGATTTTTCACATTGTGATTGGCCTACAGTTTGAAAACAAGGGTTTCCCACTGCAGAGCCCACGTATGGGTCCTGCCATGATGCAGTCTGTGCTTGCTGGACACGCTTTGTCTGAGAGCGACCACCCGACCCAGGCTGAGCCAAGGCTAAAACTGGACCAAACGCTCCCTTCCAGGACTGTGCTCATGCTCTCTTTCAGGATGAAGCAGTTGCATATTATCTGGATGTACCACTAGCAGCACCCACACAATTTAGTGATATTGTTTGAATTCTCTTTCCTATTTCCATATTGCTCCCAGGCTGCATAAGAAATTTCCCGCAGGTTTTTATAAGAATACGATATTAAAAGATTAACCTTGGTGCTTAGGAGAAAGGCAGCAGTTCAAGAAGAAAAAGACCTTCAGCACTGGCCTGGTTTTACTCCTCTCAACTTCATTATAGAAATATCTATCGAGTTCAGAAGGAGCAGTGAGGTCAGTCTACTGCACTGTTGTAAATCCCCCCTAAATCCTTTGTATTCGTACCTCCTTAGATCGGAAAGCTTTTCTCTCAAATGGGAGATTACAGTGTGTTGGCTCATCTCTGTACTTGAAGAGAAAGTGGGGAATTGGCTATCGCTTAAGGTAAATCCTTTTCCTTTTGGTCATCACTCTTTTTATGAAAAGCTTCTAGTTGATTCTCTAGTGACCATTTTCTTGTAGAGTCTGTCTCTCTATAGAATTTCTATATAGGGTAATAGAAACGTTGACAATTCATTTCAGAAGACTTCTGAGGCTGCCAGAAATATCTCGCTTTGGATAGCAAGGTGCTTTTCTTTGGAACTCAGCTCTGAGCATGTAGCTAAAATTACTTTGCAATCTCCTTCGCAGCCAAAAGGAGACCAGAGTAAGAGGAAATGCAATTTCCACATACTCTGTGGTGCCAGAGTGATGTACAACAGCTTTAATGTAAAGTTGTTTTTCTCTGGATTTTAATTTCTGTGTTCTTGGTTTAGCACTATTGGCCAGGATCATTATTCTTAACCTCAACTATTTCTTGCATGCATGGCAAAACCAGGGGCACTGCAAACGCCTACAAAAATTCCCGCTGGAATGCTGCCCAGTTTTGGAGTTTTCCCTACAGCTTGAAGAACAACCACTGGCTTTGTGTTTTAAATGGATGATGCATGCATATATTTTTTTCTCGTTTGATGTTGTACCAATTGCTTTTTAATACAAACAGGATGCGCATAAATGACCTGTGCGACCCTGAGCTTACATCATCCTTGGTCAGGCAGTACATCCCTGATGCCGTGCTCAAAGGACAGAAGGGGGGTGAGCTGTGTTATACGCTACCTCTGGGAAACACTGATAGCTTCCCAGGTAAGAGAAGCCTGTTGTAGGGTGTAAAGGGAAACCAAACGGTGCAAAAAGCAGAAAGCAAAGTTGCTGTGAAGGGAATGAATACATCCCCTTGTCCACACTGCGTGGGATTAGGAAGCCCAGAGCTGCATGAACATCAGCCTTTAAAGAAAGCTTGTAATGGACATGCTAATATCATCACTGCAGATGAACAAAAGAAAATCCACCAACTTATCTACAAACTAAAATCCATTGAGTTTTCTCTGATTTCAGAGTGAGATTTCTCCCACCAGCAAGGCCCACAGTAATCAAGAAAACTGAATTTTTTGCTTATCTCTAAAGAACAAAATAATTTTGCCATGGCATTTAAATTACGGAGATAAATGGTGCAAGTGCTAGAAAGTACAACATTAATTATACCAGTCTGAGTTTCTGCCCAACTTGGTCTTGGCCACTGGGCTGAGTCTGGCTGTTTCTGTTGTGCAGATCTGTTCAGCCACCTCGAGAGCAGTCTTCTGCAGGGGGTTGTTCATTATGAGGTTAGCAGGACAACCCTGGAAGATGTTTTCCTGAAGCTGGAGGGCGAGGAAGCCGTCGGTCAAGAAGGTAAAATGTTGACTCTCTTTTGCAATTGTGGCACAATTAAAGTTCTATATGTATCTATATGTGTTTTAATTGAATATCTAATGAGTTTCTGTTGAATGTGAATTTTGGTAGTTTTCAGTAGTTCAAGAGTTGCAGTTGTGTTCAAATATCTTTTAGTGGGGAATGTCTTCTTGGAGAAGTCTAAATGCTTCAGTCTTGACTTCCCACAGGCTTTTAAGTACAGGAATTAGACTGATGTTGGAAGGGTATTTGCCTTTGAAGGGTATACTGCTCAGACCAGGAGGTGGCAAGAGATAAACTAGCCACAAGGCCAGTGAAGATACTGCATGTGTTGCCATATAAGCCCATGTTCAGCCAGTCTGAATTCACCAATGTAAATTATGTTCTGGATAAATTATCACCCCTTTTCTCTGCCCTTGTTCCTTTCCTGGCTAAAAATGAAAGCGTTCCTCTATTCAGAACAGAAGATCCTTGTTGATTGTTTGCACTTGAACGTGTCCTTTGAATGCCCTTTGTAGATAATGATGTTTCTCGTGGAGACCTTGAAGAGAAGGACGAAAGCCTCCTGGTGTTTTCCGAACAGGGGAGCGCGGCGATGAGTGGGATGGCACTCTGGAGGCAGCAAGTGTGTGCCATGATGAGGGTTCGCTTCTTAAAACTAAAGCATGAAGGAAAGTTTCTCAGGCCCATGTAAGTACGGGAGCTCTCGCCTGATCTGCAGCCCTCGTGCTGGCCTGGTGCTTTCCAAAGGATTTGATCGTTCCCTGGAGTGACTGAGGGAAGGCTCAAATGCTAGTGGAGATATTCGGAAGCTAAGAATTAGGTGGGAAAGTTGAAAAGGTGCAGTAGTAAGGACAGTTAGAATTCACTGGTAGAGCTCTGAATTACTTACGTTTTAAATTTCCCTTTGCCTTTCTTAAGGAGGAGTTCAAGGTGAAGCTCCCCTGGGCCCACTATGGTCTGTTTTCCCATCTAGATTACTATTCTTTGGAATGTTTATCCTTCCGATGCTTATGCTTTTCATTGGATTTCAACTGTGGGACAGCTCCAGCAACTGGGAAATGACAGCTAGCTCCTATTTTCTTCCCACTGAAGAGAAAATTCAAAATAAGGCAACAAATCTTCTCATCTTCAATGATACAGGTGAAGAAGAACATGTGATGTTGATTCGCTTTCTGCCCCACTTTGAGTCCTCTTAGAGTTGATAGACCAACCTTGCCCTACTCTTTTTGTACGTTCCTTTATATGTTCGTGGCTTTGGGAAGTGTTTTCTTCTGAGCAAAAACAAATCCAGTTTTAGTCGTGATAATGGAGTAGCTGATTTTTAAAAGAGTAACGAACCAGGCAAATTAAAAACAAAACAAAAGGTGATAAACAAACTATGGAAACATATATTGTGTATAATCAGTTAAATTAAGATAAGGAAAAGAAATAGACAATATAAATTTGCTTAGGTTCTGAATTATTTTTATTTTCTTTAACATACCTCTGCTTTGCAAGTGGGAACTTATCTATAAAAAACGGTTTATATTTAAAGAAAAAGCCTCTAATTATTCTAATTTCGTTTTTTCACTTGATTTCAGGATCAGAAATTGAGGATTTCATTGCTGCTTTGAAGACTCAAAACATAATGCCAGAAATGACTCTTGAGAAAAACATTACAAGCATTCCACTACATAACGGAGCCATAAAAATATCCCTGGAAGACCAGGTGAGTGATATTTTCTCTTCTTTCATCCTGCACGTCAACAGGATTTTCTGAAATGTGTTTAAATGAGGCACAGCAAAATGCACACAGTTGCAAAAGGGAGATTATTTGAGATATTAAATAGTAGCAGTAATCCTGTTCGTGGGCAACCAGGACTGTATTTAGTTCTTTCCACTTTTTCACGGTGATCTTTAGAGAAAAGCATTAATGCAAGACTTTCGTGCTTTTCTCCAGAAATTGTTGCCTTTATTGATCGTTTCGCTCATGGTACCTGCTAATGTGCTTCCAGGTCTCTGCAGTCCCACCAATAAAACTGTCTGATTGCCTTTGCCATTGCTTTTCTCTAAACCCCTGGCTGTGGTCAGCTCCTCTTCACGGGCACGAGGTAACGTCTCTTGCTCTTCTGTCTTCAGAGCTACCGATTCACGGTCATGTGCAGCGCAGAACCCATCAACTGCTTCCCCGTGCTCATGAATATCCTCAGCAACACCTTCCTAAGGCTCTTCAACTCCACTGCACATATCCGCGTCTGGAGTAAGCCCTTTTATAGCGTGAGTGTCCTGCCGTGCTTGGGGAAAATTAATTGGAACAGCCATGCTCAAGTGATAAGGACTGGATGGGTTGGAAACGTGGTTGGGTGAGCAACCTCCAAGGGTTGAGATCAGTGGTCCAGCTGCTGGATGGTTCCTGGAGGCATTTCTCAGCAGTCAGTATCATGGCTGCTTAAAGAGAGTTTCTTCTGCAGCGTTGAAGAGCTCTGCAGGGTTTCAGTGCCGTAAGACATTGAAGCTGGTGCTATGTGGCCATACGGTAGGAATACACCAGTAATTCTTGGAAGCCCCACCTTGCTTCGGCATGCATTTGGCGAGAATCAGCATCGAAAAGACGGTCTCTAGCCTCAAAAATTTACAATAATTCCAGTACTTTTTGCAAATTTTAAGATACTAAATGCTTTTGTTAATTGCCTTGGTTTGTGTTCCTAAACTCAAATTATTTACCGTAGGTGTTATTGCTCACTTGCCTATGAACATCGAGCTAGCCAGACTTTCCCTGGGCAGCTGTTGGTCATTGATGACTTCTGAATTTCTCTTTCCGCAGACACAAAGCCTGGAAGTAAAGAGCAATATTTTTTTCATCTGCCTCAGCTACATGCTGGTTTTGGCCGCTGGTTTGCCTCCTTACTTCGCGATGAGCAGCAGGGAGGATTACAAGGTAAAAAGCACGCGCTGAGAGTGGTCTTACGCAAGAAGTGAATGCAAATATGATGTCCCTGGATAGCAGTTCGTGTGCCGGTGGGCTGGCCGGCGTTTCTAGGTGGGATGCTGGAAGAAATACAGTCACAAGAGTGCAACGTTGCACCAAAGTGTGTTACCCTGCACCTCAGGGAATCAGCTTGGGCTCAGAACAATTTGGGCCTTAATAAAGATTTTGGTCAGGAGCATTTAATTTTTTTTTTTCCTTTTTAAGAATGATGTTTTTAAACAACAGCAAAACTAAGAAAGAATTGAAAGCACTTGGAAGGAAGAGGAAGGCTCAGCCACGGAAGGGAGGAGCAAGAGTAACGAAGGAGGAGCAGGAATGATGTTTTGGGCTCTGCTGAATCACTCCCTTTTCCCGTTTGCTTTGGCAGCTCCAGGCTCGTGCCCAGCTGCGGCTCGCGGGGCTCTTCCCCTCGGCATACTGGTGCGGGCAGGCGCTGGTGGACGTCCCACTTTTCTGGACCCTGGTGTGCCTCATGTTCGGGGTCACGGTACTCTTCAACCGTGTCTGCCCCTTGCAGGCCAGCACCGTGCTGCCCCTGGTGAGCTCTTTGCGTGTGGGACAGCGGGCAGACCCACATCCCCCTCCCTTATTTCGCAGCGAGCTTTTGCATTAGATATTGTAATCAAAACGGACTGCTCGAGGCAGGTTTTCATGCACCCACATCCATCTGCGAGTCACTGACATCAGTCTCTCTCCAGATCATCTGCGTCACTGGTTATGGAGTGTCTCTTGTCCTCCTCGTCTATTTAATTGCCTTCACGCTTCGCACGGGGCGAAGCAATCGTTACATTTGGTCTTTCATCTTCATTCTGGTAAGTGAAGCGAATCTGAAGTGTTGGATTTACACATCTTGCCACCTGAGGTCCCATTTCAAATGCACTGATATTCAGCAGAATAACCCAAATCAGTGACCAATCGCCTGGTTTTTAGCAACAATACGTTAATATTGGAAATACTTTTTCTGCTTTATTCCAGGTAAATTTCACTTTCTACATGTTCAGTGACCTACACAAAGCATTTTACTTCACCTTCTCTATTTTGATTCCTGTGTTTCCACTGCTGGGCTGGTGGATCTTCTCTTCACCAGTAAGTAAACGTGCCTTACTAAATTCATAAATAATGGCCCAAATGGTGTGAATTGGAAAAGCAAGAGGTGCTTCCCAAATTCCCTGTCTCAAAATGTCGACTGTCAAATAGAGTGAGAAAAGACAACAGGAGAAGAAAAGGTCCAGGCTGTGGAGTGGGCAAAGGGATCAAGATTTGACTTGTTAATCCTTGGTTTGATTGGGATATTTTTGGGTTTTTAGTTACAAAAAGCTGTTACAATGATTGTATTTCAGAAGCCAGGGTAGTCATGGCAGGGGAAGGTGGTGGAGTGGGAAGACCTGGAGGGACAAAGGGAGCTGACAGAAGGAGGTGAAAGGATTGGGAAGAGAGAAACCATGATGGAAAAGATTGATCTAACCTGGCTGATATCAGGCATCTCTGAATTGTCTGTAGCCAAGGAAGCTGCAGCTCTTGAGACAGTACGATCTCCCAAAAATAAGTAAAGATCAAAGCTTCTTTATCCCATCCTGAAGAAAAGCTAGACATCCCTACATCCCACACTTGCTCCCACCCTGCATAGAGGCACATTGTGCTAAGGAATTTTTCTAATGGACTGATTTTTTTTTTCTTGTAGCATTTCTCATTGTTTCACAGTATCGATCTTCTTGAGTCAAGGAATGACATCTTCGTAGCTGCCTTTGCAGTAAGGAGCAATTGGATGATGGTTGTTTTGGAAAGGATGACTGTTTTAATGTGATGGACTTGCACCGGGCTTGTATAACTCTCCCCATAAATAAAGGGGTTATGTTGTCAAAGTTTCACATTAAATGTTGGCAGGGGAGGTACATCCAAATAATCACGGGCTTGTGTCTCATGTGGCCCCTGGATGCTGTTCCATATGGTTGGGGGATTAAGGGGAGCTCATGTATGAGGCAGCGATATTATTAATCAGCTAATCAGTCTAATGCTGCTTCTGTAAAAAAAAAAGACATCATCTCTGCTCCTGTCGGATGTCTGTCGGGGGCAGATTATCTGAGCTAAAACTGCAGTATGATGCCAAGGCTTTTGCAAATGACCCACATATGAGATGGAAATGTATGTGAAGCATCAATTCCAGTTCTTCCTCTTTTGGACCTACATAACTACCTTTTCGATGGCTGAAGTAAATGAGATAGGTCCTTGCATCCCCTTTTAATTAAAATTAATCAAGTGTGTTGTTACCTTGTCTCCATACAAACCCAATTCATTGTTGCTTTTTAGCCTTACATCCATTGTGTGATTTTCGCTTTTCTCCTGCGCTGTTTGGAGATGAGATATGGAGAAGCAGTTACGAGACTTGATCCCGTCTTCAGGTGTGTCCCGGGCAGGGGGTGCCAGGGTGCCTTGAGAACTGCAATTACCCTGGTCTGCAGGGTGGGCTCGGGGCTGCACAGCCAGGCAGGACCCTCCTGGCACAGCCCTGACAGCAGGAGGAGAGGAGGAGTTACCTTAAAAACATTTTTCAAAGTGTGGATAAAGCTCATCTTTTTAGTTTAAACCAGTTTACCTGGTTAAAGGGAGGAAGGGAGGAAATTGAGAATGAAGGGAGGGATTTTTTTATTCCTTTGGATCATTACAATCTCTGACTTTACTTACTGGAGTTTCTCTGAATGTGTCTGGAGGCAAATTCCCCCCCAGTGTGTTGCAATAGAAAGTCAGTTGAACTACAATGCTCAAGAGAGAATAATAAATGTGATTTAAGCTTTTTTTTATTAAGATTCATAGCTGAAGTTTCAGGACGTTTCACTGCAGCTGGCTAAATTAATAGTTACACATTTAAATCCAACATTTCAACTCCCTTTCAAATGTGTCAGTATTGCTCTCTGCCGGATGGAGACTTCTCCAAAAGTTTCATCAGATCGGGGTCGTCTGTTACCTGCTCTCTGCTTCTCTGTCGCCAACAGCACATGACTGACCACCTAAGTCACGTGGGGAAAGATTTGTAGAAAATGTTAAATTGTCAGACGTTAACCAATGTGGCTCAGCTGGGAGTTAAACGTCCAAATAGCTTCGAAAACCTGCCCCGTGTACTTTAATTCTCCTTGGACAGATCGTTGGTGTTTGTCGACCAGGGGACCAGTCAATACTTAGTGATGAAAGAAAAGCTAAAGCTGGCCTTTATTTTCTCATGCGTTCCAGTGGGATTATTTTTTCCCCCCCATGAATAAATATTTGAGCAAATACTGTCTGTGGAACAGCTCCCTGAATTCCAGTAAATTGTGTGGGACACAGCATTGGCACTGCCCTGGCAACAAACTTGTAAATCCAAGACTTTTTGGAAGTGATTCGCAGCGACACCATCTCTCCTCCTCCGCTTGTAGGATCCAGCAGAGGAGAGCAGTCACCCACCAGAACAGGGATGTCCCTGGGGAGGAGCCCCCAGAAGTCCAGGCGGAGAGGGAGAGGGTGAGGAGTGTGATGGACTCCCTGCAGCAAGAGGAGGTGAAAGCAGCCCTCTGGCTTGTTTTCTTTTTTGTTCTCCATCTTCGGGTCTGTCTCTGCTTTCTTAGCTCAGGCACTTATTATTTACTGATCTGATGTCCAAGTGCACATGTCACCATCCAGCCCACAGTCTCTCTGGCACCAGAAGGAGTTTAGCTGGCACTGTATTTTTATTCCCATTCTGCTTTTTTTCCCCTTCTTTCCTGTTGCTCTGTTTCCTGGATTTTTAATTTAGAAATTTTCTCTTTAAAGAGTCATAGTTAACGGTAAGAACAGATGAGCTATGTCATGCAATAGGAGGAGAGTTTTTATTTCCCACTTCATCTCTTCACAGGAGTCAGTTATCGTGGTCAACAGTTTGCGAAAGGAGTACAAAGACAAGAAAGCCAGTTCCATCTGCAAGAAAAAGAAGAAAGTTGCTGTCAAAAACCTCTCTTTCAGTGTTAAAAAAGGTTCAAGTATTTAGCTGCGCCCCTATTAGTGACTAAAATCTAATGTGAAGGTCACATTTGGAGACCATGTTTTTGATAGAACCTTCTTGTGTGCAACGAAACCCAATGCACCTGTGCTTCTGTGTTCATGATTTTGATTTATGGGGATAAGTTAATGAACAACCTTTTCTCTTACTTTTAGATATTGCCTAGCACACAGGGAAAAAGGTCCTATTAACAATAATTATTATTAACAGTTCTTGCGTATTTGTTCCAGGAGAAGTATTAGGTCTGTTAGGACCCAATGGAGCTGGAAAAAGCACAACTATAAACATGATTTCTGGAGACGTAACGGTGACTGCTGGGGAGGTAGGTGGTTCCTTTGGATCTTGATGCCTTTATAAATGAAGGATGTGATAAGGCAAGCTGGCAGTGTAGCCCTTAAGTCGGAGAATTTATGTACATGCAACCCTGCTACTTAGAGAAGTAAGAAGAAAGTGTTGCTTTACCCAAAGCACATTCTAATTTTCATGCAAATCAATATTACAGATTTAAGGGTTTGAACTGCACAAAATCTTCGGTGTGCATTTGAAACCCATTGTGAAGTTTCATGAGCCCTGTAAGAAATGTTGACATCTTAAAAAAAAAAAAGTAATACTCTTCATAAACAGCCTTGCAAAACCAGGAAATTGAAAACGAATGGGAACAGGGTTGGGCCAGTAACAATCCATCACTTAATTATGTCCAGCATGATTAATGACATGTGCTGGGGGAGGGGAAATACCATTGCTGTTACAGATTTGGGACTGAATGTTTGAAATAGAAAAGCATTACTAGGAAAAGATAGTCTCATGTTGGTGCTGTTACTCAAAGTTTTATGGCAGCAAATACTATTTGGTTCTGTGGAAACACTGTCCTGGATCCCAGTGAGCAGAAGCCGTGATAGATGGAGATGATCACTCCAGTGATGCTGGACTTCATTTCCCATGTGCTAATGATCTTCCTCACAACAGAGGAGAAAACATCCAAGTGTCTCCAAGGGGTGTGCTGATTCCCCCCGGAATAACCCGCTACAACCGCCAGGCATGTGTATTTGTGCAGGTGCTGCTCCAGGGCCGGGACGCAGCTGCCCCCTCCCCAGGGCAGGGTGGCACGGGGTGCCGGGGCTGCTGCCCGCAGCGGGACCCACTCTGGCCAGACCTCACCGTGCTCCAGCACCTGGAGACCTACGCTGCCGTCAGAGGCATGAGGAAAGAAGGCACGACTGTCATCATCAGCCGGTACAAAGCCGAATGATTTTAGCTTTTGGTTCTTCCTCTCTCCCCAAGTATAGGACAGGGAAAAGTTTTTCTGGCTAGTGTGATTAAGAGACAGCCTTGGAGAAATGGAATCTCCTTCTGATGAGATCTACTTTATACTGTTCTCAGTCCCTTGTCAATGAAGATTTTATCTAGAAAATCTCAGAAAAAAAAAATTAAACTTGCTCCAGTTCATGGCAAGTTATATGAGAAACTCACTTCTCTCATTAGCTGTGCTTACTGTCTGGAGTTTCTGCAAAAATTCCTTAATCATAGAATCATAGAATGGTTTGGGTTGGAAGGGACCTCAAAGATCATCCAGTTCCAACACCCCTGCCATGGGCAGGGACACCCACCACTACACCAGGTTGCCCAAAGCCTCATCCAACCTTAATTTACCATCCAGGCTAGGAGTAAAATCACCAAGTAACCCAAGCTGGTGTGTATCAGCTGAAACAAGTTACGTTGGTCTCTGGTTCCTCAGTACCCCTGACCATGTTAGCAAACAGAGTTGGTCAGGTCAGTATTTTTCCTTTCTGTTCCCCACAGCATAGCAAAGGCCTTGGATCTCCAGAAGCATTTGAAAACCCCAGCTAGGAGGTTATCTGCTGGAGAAGCCAGAAAGGTACTTGTTAGCTTTGTGTTTGCTACATGAGCACAACCTGCTCTTTCTCTCTTGGATACAGCGCACAGAAAACCTTCAGCAGAGTGGACTTCTGGCATGCTTTGTGTTCATCAAATAGCTTTTGAATCCAGAAGGTTCCACCACCACCCTCTTTCCCCACTCTCCCACATTGTGTGTTTAATAAATGTAACCACGAATGGGGTTTACAAGGTAATTGCCTTTTCATGCCCCACCACGTGCATCTGCCAGGAAATGGGATGGAAAAACCACTTTCAGATCTCTGGCAAGCTTGGGAGTTTTGGGGAAAGCTGATTTTGGGAGATTAAAATGTTATCTGAGAACACCTGAGGTGGGATTTTTTTGAATCCCTCCTCCTCTTTTATTTCGGAATCAAGAGCTTCAGCTTCTAAAAGATTCACAGGGATTCAGATGTAACAGGACAACTGGCCAGTTTTGTAACAGGACAACTGGTCAGACACTGACCTCCGTGTCTTTCCCATTTCAGCTGTCTTTTGCCCTGAGCGTCCTGGGAGATCCGACGGTGATGCTTTGGGATGAGCCATCGGTGGGCATGGACCTGAAAGGGCAGCGCCGGATGTGGTGAGCAGCCCCGTTTTAGCAGAACTGAGAAGTGTATAACAGATTTAATAGGGGGGGTCTTATCCTCGTCATTGCAGTAACCATTGGGCAGGCAAAGAGGTTTATCCTTTTTCCTAACTCACGGGGGATGGAGCACCACCGCTAAAGTCCTCGCTCAGCTGGCAGTAAGCCCTTTGCAAACCATCAGATGTAAACTTAACAGTAGTGCACCAAAAAAATACGAGTGGGTTCCAGCTGAACCCATGCACAAAGGACAGAAAATCATAGAATCATAGAATTTCTAGTTTGGAAAAGACCTTAGAGATCAATCCTGTTTCTTCAGGGCATGAGGAAAAAAGTATAGGTAGTTCTTCCTTCTCATCACTCAGCTCTAGCTTTTCATCAGCAGTTTACACTGAAAGTGTAAAATTTGGAGGAATTCCGATGTGACAGATTGCAACATAGCACTGGCATCCACATCCGATCTTCATGCGAGATAACTCAAGTCTTTTAAATAGTTTTTATAGCTTTTTTTATAGTTTTATTATTTCGGTTGTTTTTTGGGAGGGAGATACGGAACAGGAGATTTTCTTTGGCTGTTCCTGGGAAGTAACTGCGATCTCTCTGTTCCCAGGAAGGTGATTCAGGCTGCCATGAAAAACAAGGAGCGAGCAGCCGTCCTCAGCACGCAGTACCTGGAAGAGGCAGTGGCCATATGTGACCGGGTGGCCATCCTGGTGTCAGGGCAGCTACGGTGGGCACAGGGGTCTCATCGCTCACCTGATTTTTAGTTGGGTTTTTTTTTTTGGGGGGGGGGGGGTGATTGTTCAGGGTTTTTATCAGTGTGGGGTTTTTTTGTTTGTTTTCTTTCTTTTTTTTTTTCTTTTATATTTTTTTTTCCCCTTAATCTAATAAGAAATGTTAGTTTGGATTGTCCCAAGTGTGTAACAAGCAGCTTTGTGAGGAGGTAAGTTGTTTTAGCAGCACGATATGAACAGCTGAATAAGTGCATGTACATCAGCTGCTCATACCCAGCGACTGCTTTACTTGCTGCTTAGGATGAGCTGAGCACTGTTTTCCCTCCTCTGCAGGTACATCGGTTCCCTTGAGGATCTGAAAAGTAAGTTTGGCACGAGTTACCACCTGGAAGTCAAAATGACGGACACAGGGCAAAGCGATGCTCTCCACGCCGAAATTCTGCACCTCTTCCCACATGCGGCTCGGCAGGAAAGGTCACTACTCCATGGGCTACGCACCCAGCCTGGAATTGTGCTGGAACACTCTGTTGCTCCTACTAATCTTGCTTAATAATTTATCTGGGAGTACAGCAACCCTACAAGCACACCTAAACCTTGGTGCTGTGTCATTAAACGATTAATTCAATTTTTTATTCCTTTTTCAGGACTTCTTCATTGCTCATCTACAAGATACCAATGGAAGATGTGCTACCTCTCTCCCAGTCTTTCTCCAAGTTAGAAGCAGGTAATAGGAAACAATCAATGAAGTAAGATTGCTTTGGAATTGTTCATATGGATTTGTTTTTAAGGGTGCCTTCTCCATCCCTCTGCAGCTAAACAGCATCTCAGGCTGGAGGAGTACAGCTTGTCTTTGCACACTTTGCAACAGGTATGTTGATGTAGAAGTTTCGGGTTAGAAACTGCCTGTATAAAAAGAAGAAACAGCCTGTGACCAACGTAAATACTGTCAGTCCTTGGCAATAACGGGGTTGTTTCCGCTGTGGCGCGTTGCAGGTGTTTGTAGACCTCACCCGGGACCCAGAGGAGCACAATTTGGATGCGGCGTGTGACGGGGCGGTGGAACAGAGACTGCTTCACCCCTGAGCCCTTGGAGCCACAAAGGAAAACACTCGGCATATTTCATCAGTGTTACTGATGCGTGCGATCAGATGCAGCCCTAGGACCTCCCGTGTCACGACACATACCCCTCTGCAGGTTTTCTGCCTTACAAATTTTTTAAAAAAATAGTATTTTAATAAATAAAGCCTTTATCCTTTGACAAACTGATGCCTGCAGTTCATCTGTACCCCTGCTCAGACCGACTCATGAAGATTCGCTGCGCAGAGGAATAATCCTGCTGGGATGAAACGCCAGTCCCAAGGCAGGCACCTTGGAGAGAATGATGTGCAAACTCAGAGGAGGCTCCAAAACCCTCACTCACCCATGGCAGGAGAACACCAGGGCTTTGGTTTACTCAGTCCTATGAAGCATCCTTCTGGCTGGTGTAATGTGGCCAACGAAGGTGGTGGTTTCTGGTGGGGGGAGCGTAGGGCTGTGTTTTGACCCAAAAAGCTGTGTGTTCCAGCTCAGGTCACCTTGGCCCATCTCTGGTCCCCACTACTGGGGTCATGGAGAGACGAGAGGGTTCAGCAGTCCCCGGAAAAGCGTAATGAAAGCTGGTAGCTCTTAGATCATCTTTAAGAAATACAATTATTATCTGAAGTCAAAATAAGATATGCTTTGACCCAAAGTATAGCTGAAGCAGGACCGTAGGCTGAACAGGTCTTCTGGCCACAGTGTGTCTGACTGTCCTGGGTTTGGCTGGGACAGAGTTAGTATTTCTTTTTAGCAGCTATAAGAGCCATGTGTTTTGGTTTCAGTCTGAGATTCGCTACGAGAAGAACGTTGATGGTGCACTGATGTTCATAGTTGACACTGAGACATCAAGGACTTTTCAGCTCCCCATGTTCTGACAGTGTGCAAGAGCACAATAGGCAGGAGGGGGCATAGCCAGGACAGAGAGCCCACAATTCCCCTCATTATTTGAACTCAGACTTAAGATTGAGCGCTAAATTGGCCAGTGAAGTATTCCATATCATGCAATGTCATGCCCAGTGTATAGATGAGGGTTGACTGGGAAGAAGAGCCTTTGCTCTTCCAGGGGCTCTCACTCAGTCTCTGAGTGCTATCTCTCTCTGCCAGGAGATATCTCATCGGCCTGCCAGGGCTAGCTTTAAACAAAAAATAAAAATAAAACAAAGAAATTAAAATATAATAAAATAAAAAAACTAAAACTAAAAAAATTCATGAAATGATAATAAAATAGTAACTCCTACATCAAGGCAACCAGGTGTTTCCACTGGTTCCCTGTAAGCCTGTCCCCCAGCCTCTGGGAAGAGGTCCCACTAGCATACAGGGGCAGTGTCATCCCATGGAACAGACACAAGAACAAGACCCTCATCCACGCCATGAGTTCCCCAGCTTCACCTGGATGATGCTGGTGATGCAGGTAAGGATAATGCAGGTATGACGTGGGCAATGCAGACACGGGTGATGCAGGCACAGACACGTGCCCAGACAGTGCAGGCAGGGACACGAGCAAGCAAGTACCTGCAGGCTGGATGCCGTGGCTCAGCGATGGGCTGTTCCTGCCAGGAAGAGAGCTGCTTTCCATGTGGAGATCCAAACATCAGTGTCCCTATCACGGAGGTGGGCAGGGAGGTGTCTGTGGGATTCACTAACTGGGACCTGGCGTATCCACTTCTCTGCTTAAGGGTTTGGCTTTTTCCCTTTACGAGGAGGGGCTGAAAGAGAAAGAGAAGGTTTGTACACCGAGGAGATGTACTGAGGACAGGTCTTAGCTTGATTCTGTGTCCTGACTTATTGCACCTCTGGAGTCTGCCTGGCTCTAAACCATCTGAATGTCATTTAAATGTTAGGGATGGGGTTTTTTTTTCTGCTAGGCAGAGCAAAGGGAAGCGCATCCAGCTCCTCCACGTGTGCAAGCCCAGCTTCTGTCCCCGTTGGTTCCTTCTCCCTTCCACCATGGGTTCCTCGGCCGTGCTGCCGCAGCGGATGCTGCTGTGGGTGACGGAGGGGCAGGCGCAGCCTGGGCGTGAAATCAAACCCCATCCCTTTAGAAGCACAGAGTTAGTTGAGAGAAGTTTATTTTAGTGTTTACGATATGTTTTGCGATCGGAAGAGCCGTTCCTATCCAGGAGGCAGCGCTTCGCTGCTCTTCCTCCATCAGGGCTGGTAGCACTGAAACAGTTGGCAAACACAACCTTTGCCATTTGGAGATAGCGTGAGTCACCGTTTGCTCCTCTGCCTTCAGCAGTGTGCCGTGATGTTCAGCCTCTCTGCACTGAGAAACATAACAGAGTTTGCCAGAGAAAGAATTTCTGTGTGGTTTGTTGTTGGACTCTTTTTTTTTTTTTTTTTTTTTTTTCTGTTATCCTCCTGGCCAAAACTCAAGAATTTCTTGAGTAGCTTTTCAGAGAATCCGCTCCAACAACTCCACAACAATATGCTCTGTTTGCTTTTCGTAACATAAATAAATCTGAAGATCTGCCAAGGAAGAAGGGGAGAGGAAGCCAGGGAGAAGTGGAGGGATGGTGTCAGGACTGCCTTTTGGCAGGAGAGCCTGAATGAAAAAACAGGTGCGTGGACAAAAGAGCACTGAGAGCTGGTGGGGCAACTGCAGGTCCAGCCCAGGGACATCAGCATCTCCACTTTCACAGGCACGCCGCAACGGACAAGCTCCGGATTCCTTTCAAACCTTCTCGTTAAGGTAAGGCTTAAACATTCTTCTTAAAACAAATAAAAATTGTTATTTGAAAAGTATGAAAACACCCAGTAATTAATAACACCCTTAAGAATACTGGGTGAGTGTATGCGTAGGTGGGACACTGGCATCTTTCTAACAGGCTGAGTTAAGATTTTGACCAAACTTGGTGACTATTTAAAGGTGATAGAGTCTTTTTAATCTTACTTTGATATGAAATAACACGCCAGTGGAGCCCAGTTTATGGCAGAGGTGCACTTCCAGTGTTTCTCAGTGCCAAGAGGACAAGGAAGGTCCAGCTCAGCTCAGTATTTTCAGGAACACAGCACACCTGAGGAGCAGATTTCTTTCCCTACATGCAGCAAGCTAAAGATTGGATTTTAAAAGTCTTCTGTCCATCTTACGCTCTTGATAATTCTCCCTGAAATACTGAAGGAGCGATGAGATCAGTTCTGCCGAGTTTCCCCCAACCGCCCAAACTCGGCGGCAGCATTGAGGGGTGACGGGCAGGGAGGACACGTGGGACATCCCAATGGGTGCCTGGTGTGCCAGCCCTTCATCCCACCTGGGATTTCCTGGCCTGAAGCTGAAACTCTAGCCCCGTGTCGGCTCGTCGAGGTTACTCTATGTGACTATTAAAATGAAGGAAACACTGGAAACCGGCTTTAGCTGGGGCACGAATCCCGTTTCAGTTGTGGAAGTGCATATGGGTGATACGAGTCGTCCTATGTCTTGCTTCTGTTCGATGAAAAAGTGACCAAGTGAGTGCAAGTTTAACTTCACAGTCCCCTCAGGGAAGTCTAGAGATCATTAGGATGGGCTAAATCCAAATTTTTTGCTCCTGGATTTAGTGGGATCGCCAGTAAGAGAGAAACCTATTCAGAGAGTGATGGTGAAATAGCAGATTTCTGACACTGAGCCAATGTCCCTGACCCATCCGCCCGCCATGCCGTGCCATGCCATGCCAGTGCATGTGATTGCAGCATGTACCCGGGGAAGACCATTTGTTGCAGCTGCTTTTCCAGCATTTCGATGCCTTGGCGCGGTAGAGACGTGCCCCTCCTGTGGGCTGAACACAAATGTTCGGAAGAAGATAAACTCTGTCCTGCCTGTCAGCACCGTGAGGCATCATCCCCCAAAGGGAACAGGACAATGTAAACCCTACTTCTGTATGACAGGAACATTTGAAAGGATTAGGACTATAAAAGCTCTGATATTTCTACCTGACACTTCACTCATAGAAGATCAAGATCTTGATTGAAAGCATATTTTAGTTACTTATGTCACAGCAGAGCAGTTTGGCTGCGTGAGTATAGCCCTTTCACATTTGGGTCCTTAGTCCTTTTGCTCACTGAAGTGGCTCATGATTATTTTACTGATGGATAACACAGACATATCTCACCTGCAAAACTTACTCAGCAGCCAGCTTTATGCCTACTTCTTTAAGTTTCCACCACCAGCATTAATAAACCTTGTTTTGCTTGGACCACATCCTTTTAAGGATGCTGCCACATCGTTTGGAGTAACACACCGATGCATGCTCATGGCTGCTTGCTCCTCTCTCGTTTTCCGTGAATATCCCCAACAACGACAGCTCCCTGAACGCACTTCCAAGAATTTGTTCTCCTGTAGCTCCGAGTTGCCTTCAATCAACGCTGCTTTCCGTATGAGCTCAGCTCACATCACAGCCAGCAGCTGCTCAACACTTCTTGGTGTGAAGCCTACAGCATATTAAAATTACGTGCAGAAAGATTTTGGTGATTTTAATCAACCATGTTGTTGTTGTTTTTATTCCTTGGATATTGAGGCCACCCAAGCCAATTAGGTCATGTAGTCTGATCTTCTCATTGTATTTGGTAAATAACTTCTCTCAGCCTTACCATGCTACAGCGTGGAAGTGTGAAATTCTGGTTATAATGGGTGTCTTTCTGCTGAACTGCAAGGATTGGGGGTGTGCTGAGGATGAGGAGATCTCTTGGTTGAAGAGAAGAAGCTCGAAGCTGTGCTGCAGGCCTGGCTTGTGCTCAGCACAGGAGGTCTGAGTTGCTTCACCTCTCTCTTGCAGTAAAAGGGGAAAGAAAGTATTACTGTGGACCTGTGCAAATAAAAGCGGTCACTGCTGTTCTACCTTTTATTGTATTTGAAAGCAATTTACAAAAAACATTGTGTGTAGGTTCAAAGATGAAGACACTTCAGAGAAATATGAGTGTATTCCAGCAAACAAAAATTCTCTTGTGGAAAAACCTACTTATCAAGTGGAGGATGAAGATGCAGAGCTTTCAGGTAAGCTAAAAAAAAAAAAAAAGGAAAAAAGTAACTAACCATTGAGAGTAGCCAACCCCTGCCTGCCTCTATACCCCAATTTCGTTTTCTAAAGTTATAAGTTGAAGTACATTTGAAAAGCCCTGACTGATGATGAACCCTTTACAAGACTTCACTTTTTAAACTGTTAATATTTCTGTCTCTTATGTGACATACAAGAGCACGGGTCGGTACTTTGAGCAGAGTGATTTACAGAGGTGACACGGACATGCAAAGATCTCACTCGTTAGTTGACATCTAAGAAACCACTGTGACTGCGTGCCTCTTGTTTGCGTTTTAATCCTGCAGAGAATATGCTCAGATACTGCTATGCTATTAAATTCCCTTCTCCACTCTCCCCCTTGCCTAGGAGTGGACGTTGTCTCTGCTCTTTCTGTTGCTGATGTTCCTAGTGTGGGCGTTCTCCTCTTACAGCCGCTATTCCGAAGTGCCTTACAGCCACCTCGGGCAGTTAGATGATCCTGCCTATAATGCCACTGGCATCACCATCGCTTTTACACCCATCACTGCGACCACAAGGCAGATAATGAATAAAGTGGCCTTGAACTCTCTAATGATAGGTATGTTTAGCCTTTTAAACATTTAGCTTTGTCGTTATTGAACCTGTTTTACATGTATGGTGTTTTAGTCGTTCTCCAGTATTTTCAGTCGGTAAATTCATCCCAAATCCTCCATCCTCACAAATGTTTCTTCTCTAGTATTTAAATTACTGGTGAGGTCAGTGTGTAAAGCTCTGCCTTTGTAGAATAATACTACTAAGACATTCGTTCATTCTTTTGAGGTGCGCTGCTTCTTGGCTGGTGAAGTACGAAGCATGTGAAGGTGCCACAGTGAGGAGAAGACGTGGAAAGGAGGAATCGTGATGCTCAAAGAGCAGAATATACACCCTGTGCCCGTGCACGTGTTTCCAGACCTACAGAAACTCATTGCAATGTTTTTCTTACAAACCACAGGGACGAAACTAGAGGCACTGGATAATGAGAGAGCCCTGGAGGAAGCCTCGATTTTGAATACTGGATTTATAGGGGTTATATTCAAGGACAACTTCTCCTACCACCTCAGGTTTCATCTTGAGAACGTGTCTATTCCAAATGACCACTTTGAACATATAGGTAATACAAAATGAGAATTTATGTGTGGGTGATTGCCTGGCATGGATAGGCATCGCTTCATTGGAATAATCTATATATTTTAAGTGACTTAATAAATTGGTTTTTTTTTTTTTTTAATCGGTGGGCCACTGTCCCTTTGAAGAGTTTCCCATAGTGCATAGGCATGCTTGTCAGCATCTTTGGTAGTGAAAACCAATTACGTTCCAGTGCTCTTACCTGTGATGCCTTTAACCTTTCATCCTTGCAGATAGCTGTTACAATTTCTCATCGGAGCACTGTTCCAGCCCAACGTATTGGTACAAAGGCTTCCTGTCCCTGCAGTCCAGCATCGATGCTGCTATTATAGAGGTAAATCGAATTTATGAACTGATGTAGGTAACTTTTATTTTAAACTTGGTCCAGGAAAGACAAATAACAAGAGACAGACTTGTCAGAAAATTCTGCAGAAAAACAAATATCCTAAACTACTCAGCTGTCGGAGCATTATTGACAACGACAGTGGGGAACTTTGATGCAATCAGCAGTTCCTGCAGAAAATGACTGCTTTCAATTTAATTTTGAAGATTTGTGCTAACTTTTGTTTCTCTTCAAAATGATGGTTTCTCTTAAAGGCTGGAAACCAAGTGTAATACCATTATTTGATTTAGAATATTTCTCAGATTTCGAGGAAAAGGCAATTCTTGCAGGAGGCTGGGGTGGTATGACTATCTGCTGGATGACTTGGTTTCAAAGTAGGCATGTCTGTCATTTCTTGTGCTTCCTTTACAAATTGTTCCTAAAAAATATACCAGGGTAGGGCTCATTCCACCTGGCTATGCACCTCCAGTTGTCCAGGCTGCTTTCATCCCCAGGGAGAGAAACAGGACCTTGGAGAATGTGAGTCATTTGTGTGTCCGGATCCTTATCTGTGGGTGAGCTGAAGGATTCATCTCCCTCAACAGACAAGGGAGGGGAGTGTAGCTGAGATGCAGACACACAAATGGGTCAGATGAGTCCTTCCCATAGGGCTTTACTTGCATTACTTGTTGATGTTTTCTATAAAGCGGCGTTAAAAAGAAGATCTAGGGCTGATGAGTTAGAAAGTTCCTTATATAAATACAACTCAATGTAGAAAATAAACTAAATACTGAGATGTTGACCTTGAATTCCTTTAGGTGGTGACAAATCACTCTGTTTGGGAAGAAATGAAGTCAATTGCTGGTGTCCGTATGAAGTCCCGGGGTGCCGTTGCCTCGCTTACACTGGAGAACAGTTACTTCATGATTACTATAGTGATGTGTTTCTCTCCATTCATGTATTTCTTAACAACGAGTGTTGTAAGAGAAAAGAAACAGCTCAAAGTATTGATGAAGATGATGGGGCTGCAGGATATTGCATTTTGGTGAGTTCTTGACTCATTCGTTTTTGTGAGTTCTTAACTGAAGCGTCTGTTTGCCAAAAATCAGTATACTCTTGGGTATTTGCACAATGAGTTAATAAGTTAAATGAGTTCATAAGTCTTCTTCAGTACTCTAAGGACAAACCAGAAGGGCTGAGCATGGCAGCAGCATATTCTGCTTCCTTGGGCATTACCTCCTGAGGTGGGTCATGCTGTCTGTTTTTCACAGAGTATGAATGAGTTGACCCTGGGGAATATTTGATATTTTAATTTAAAATGGCTCTGCCATGCAGGTGAAGTTGCAAAAACAGTTCTTAATTAAACGAAAGTGTAATGCCATCTTTCCATCCTCAGGCTCTCCTGGAGTCTGCTCTACGCTGTTTACGTGGTGATCTTCTCCTGCCTGCTGACACCTCTCATAATGGAGGATGCTTTCTATCTCAGCAGCTTCCCTGCCTTCTTGCTGCTGTTTTTCCTTTACGGCCTTTCATGTGTAAGTCAGATTTTAAAGCCAAGTGTTCTCACCATGTGTTTTATTCCTATGCTGATGAGCCTAAACGTTACTCCAGAGCCTTTTTCACAGTGCTCGGGACTGTATCCTTGGCATGGTCATGCTACGTGAAATAGCTGAGTGGATCCTCTGACTCAGCAGCAGTGATTTGAATCACAGCCTGAAGGTCTGACGGGCAGTAGGTTGGCTACAAAAGACCTGACTTGAAACTCAGATCAATCCACTAAGGAGGACTTTAGTGGGTTTTATTACGTGGGCCCAGCTCACCAGATATCTGCCTGGCAAATGGAAGTGCTACTGTTAAGGATATTTACTTCCTTCAGTGTTTGAAGGAAACTTCTGTTCTGACAGATCCACCTGGTTTTCCTGCTCTGCTCCCTCTTCCGGACCGCCAAACTTGCCAGCTCCATGGGGTTCCTCATCACCTTTCTCTCCGGATGTCTGAGCCTCATGATGTTGATAGAAAATATTCCAGAACCGTTGAAGTTGTTTCTCAGTCTCTTCTGTCCTTTTGCACTTAATACTGTCATCACAAAGGTATGGGGCATCATCTCTGCAACAGAAACTTCCCAGTAAGTTGTCCTGGGCCCTGTCGGGGGGGGATAGAGCACATTTTCTCACAGATTATGACAATAAAAGACCCTGCTGTACTTCACTGATACAGAAAGGCATAGGAAGTCATAGTCCTCATTTCAAAAGATCAGCTTTTCCATATCTCCATAGCTCTGAGTGATGAATTCTAGCTCCAGTTACTTGTATTTTATACTATACTATACTAAACTATACTATACTGTACTTTACTATAGTATATTTTATTATATTATATCATATTATATTCTATTTTTTGATTTTCTGATATATTAAAAAATCTATCCGAGAGAGGAGATTTCTGCACCAGCCGAGAAAGAAACTGAGTTTCCTGCTCATATGGTTTGCCATATGGTTAAATCAATCACTGTGTAAAATTATGCCATCTTCGTCATGACTCTGTCACATCAAGGGTGCCAATATCAAGTCTCTTGAATGACTTTCTATAAAATTCTCAACTTTTCTTCTGCTTCTGAATTGTTCTGGAAAATTCTGAATGAAAACTTATATTTACTCCACTCAGAGGTTTTATTTTGCTTACTCACTTGAAATACAGGAAGAAAAATTGGTCAGTACAGCAGATGATTTCTGGGTTAACGAAGTCGATTGCGTCCATGGCTTGATGGCACGTGCATTGTTTTCCAGCCTGAAAATTCTTCTTCTTTGTCTCTTATTTCAGGCTTTCCGTTTAGAAAAATATGGAATGGGTTTGTCTCTCTCTAATCTTATGGAGGAATCATCCTTTTTACTTTCAGCTTACATTATGCTGGCCTTTGACTCAGTCTTGTACATGCTGTTAGCTCTGTATTTCGACAGAGTTCTGCCAGGTAGGTAGGATTTATGCTTATGATCATACTTTCTTCTTCTATACTTTTGATTTATACAGATTGTGTGTAACAGCTTCTTAAGGAAATGATGGGCTGCTCCGTTCCCTGAGCCAACCAAAAAAAGTTTTGGACTTAAAGAAATGTATTACACCACTGAGTGAATTTTCTACCCCTAGCACACACTGGTAATTCCCAAATCAAACGTAACAAAATATATAGTGTTTTTTTCTTTCTGATTATACTGCTGATGAATTGCTGATGAGAAAATAGTTTACGAATGTGTGGGACAATATTTTAATTTGTTAAGTAAAATATGGAATTTATTAGATATAACCCTGAAGCCAACCTTCTTGTCTACCCCAGCTCCAAACCTCTTTTTTTAACTGAACGAGGTACTAATTTTGAAGCAGCCAAGTACTTATTAGAACCTCCTAAATGTTTGCTCTAGGATGATGTCTTGATTGTGGCTTTGGCCAATGACAGGTTTTCTTCCTTGCTTTCCTGTCAGGCAAATACGGCATCCCAGATCCCCCTTTTTTCTTCCTGAAGCCCTCATACTGGGTGCGGAACAGGAGAGGCTACACCAGGGAGATGCCCAGAAGTGCAGCGAGCCCCGAGGAGCTCCTCGGTGATGACGTAGAGCTGGTGCCCCCTGAATTCCTGGGGAAGGAGGCCATCAGGTTAAGAGAGAAGGAACTGCTATTCATGCTCTTTGAGTTGGGTAACTTGGGTTTAATGCTCCCACAGACCAGTGCTTGGGCCATCGACTTTGTTTTGATTTCTCCCGGCAGATTTTGTGTTTGTGAGGCTCTTGCAAAACACTTTGTTTCACAGAGGAAAATTAGAGATGAGATGCAGATGAGATGATAAACAGATCATTCAGGCTGGTCACTAGTGATGAAATTTGGATAAATTCAGATTTAAAAAAAAAAAACACATTTTTTTTTGCTGTGAACTTTTGTAAATGTCCATTAGGGATGACAAGGAGAACACGGAAGGCAGCCTGTTGTAAAACAGCCATCCGTTGCGATGGGCTTGACCTTGTCTTTGCAAGGCTTGGGGTCCAGTTTTGTGCACCAGGTGGTGATGTTCTTGCCTGTGCACAGAGCATGCCAAACCCCACCGAATCTCAGGGTCGCTT
This sequence comes from Tauraco erythrolophus, assembly GCF_009769465.1. NCBI lineage: Eukaryota > Metazoa > Chordata > Aves > Musophagiformes > Musophagidae > Tauraco > Tauraco erythrolophus. The sequence goes on from NC_141484.1 coordinate 2,845,788, forward strand.
CCCAGTACCTCTTATTTTTCATACCATTTCTGTCATTTTAAATTGAGACTTATAGGAATGAAAAGGGGCACCAGGGAAATGTATTTACAGGAATACTGAAATAATACCCTCCTTACCTTCCTTTTAGACTCAATAACATTAAAAAAACATATAAAAAGAAAGACAAGAGGACAGAAGCTTTAAGAGGTATGAAAGCTGTCGTGCTGATTCCTGTCACAGATGAAGAAAAACAGTTGTGCAAACGTTTCAGTCAGTCAAAGAAATAATACAACACCTGCATTGCTTGAAAACTTGTGTAAAATATTAATTGACGCAACCGATTACTATTCTGTTCAGTTTTTATTGATTTTCTACTTTTAATAAGCGTAAAGAGAAGAAAGCTTTCCCCTCCTCCCCCTCATTGTACTTCTCTCTTTTCTGCTAAATACAGAGCAGCTTCTTATGCTTTTAGTTCAAGGTTGGTAGAACTTAATCCCAATTTGCTTAATGCACTTCTGACTAGTTGTTACTACTTAGTTCTCATACTTGCCTTGCCTTGCCTTCAATAATGATTAGAGGCAAGTCAAACCTCATTTCTTCCCAAACTTGATGTGTTTTCATTCTAGGCTTGTCTCTAAATATTTATGAGGGTCAGATCACTGCCTTACTTGGCCACAGTGGGTCTGGAAAGACAACGCTGTTAAACGTGCTCAGTGGACTCACTTTGCCTTCTGAAGGTAGGACGGCAAACGGTGGGACAGAGTGGGCTTGATTCAAAAGGTCCAACAACGAGTTTGTTCCATCTCATCACGTTTATTCCTGTAAACAGGCTCTGCAACCATATACAACTACAAGCTCTCTGAACCAGGAGATAGGGAAGAGATTAAAGAGATGATTGGCATTTGCCCACAATTCAACTTACATTTTGAAGCCTTAACAGTGAAAGAAAACTTGGAAACTTTTGCAAAAATCAAGGGCATCAAGTCCAAAGAGAGGGAGCGAGAGGTAAGTGCATGTTCCCCTGAAACCCATCACTGCGCAGCGACGTGAGGCTACAGCAAGCCCCACGTTTCAGTAACGGCTCCTTTTGTGCTGGGAAGCTCAAAGATTCCAGCTGGCTGCGTCTTCTGAAAATCAAAGCTGATGTCCAGCTTTGACCAGGTTAGTAGGCAAGCTTGTGGGCTTGGCGCAACCACAGTGATTCCTCGGCTCAACCCAAGGAAATGAGAGGATGTATCAGCCCTAGAGCAGCTGCTCCTGCAGCTGGTGTGTTGGTGTGGGTAGGAGCTAGACCTCGGAATGTGCTCTTAGAAACTGTGCCTTCAGTCCCAGCCAGATCTCCTTCATGTCTAAAAGGGACAGAAGGACAACTGGTGCTGGGAATGGATGTCCTTGTGCTATTCTAGGTGCAAAACATTTTGGAACTGCTGGATATCAGCAACGTTCAAGACACTCAAGCTGAGAAACTGAGTGGTGGGCAAAAGCGGAAGTTATCCATTGGAATAGCCATGCTTGGAAATCCTCAGGTAAAGCAGCAGAATATTTAGGTCCAACAAAACTAAAACCTTATGCATATACTTGGCTACAAGTTCTTGCATGACTTCAGATCTCTTTAAAGCACTCATAATTTTTAAAACTAATAAATTTAATAATTTCATTTTGTTAAATTCATAACCCATCTGGCTAGTCTAGTTTTAAAGCAGATAGATAGTCTCCCAACCTCTGCACAGCTCCCAGAATAGTTGCCCTTGCATAAAACGTGGCCTGGGTCTCTTGCCCTCAGGACCTGAGACTTTCAGGGGAACATCAAACCCCAAAAGACATGCAATTACTCCAGCAGCAAATAATGTCTGATCTCATCCTTTCTGCAGATTTTGTTCCTGGATGAGCCAACGGCTGGGCTGGATCCTCTTTCCAGGCACCAGGTGTGGAGCCTCCTGAAGGAGCACAGAGCTGGACGGGTGATCCTGTTCAGCACCCAGTTCATGGATGAGGCTGATATCCTTGCAGGTAAGCATGGGCTCAGCCTGTAGCATCTCTGCAGAGCAACCCTGGAGCAGAAAGTCCATGTGAGGTTCAGTTGCAGAAAAGTTTCGAACCACTGCTCTACAGTATAAATTCCTTTGGCTTTTTCCTTCTTCAGACCGCAAGGCTTTCATCTCGCACGGGAGGCTGAAGTGTGTCGGTTCTTCTCTGTTCTTGAAGAAAAAATGGGGCATTTGTTATCATTTAAGGTATCAACTTCAGTCCCAACAACTGGTATCTGGGAACATGCGTGTACAAGGAGCCACCAGAATGACTGTAAGAGGGAAACCGTAGAGTAGATGTTGTCAAAACAAGAAAATTAACTCAATTAATATTCAGCTAAATTAACTGAAGCAGCACTTTACTCCAGAGTAAGGAACAAGTGAAATATGCTGGAGGTTGGTTTTTTTTATGTGGTGTAGCAAATACAATAGGATTTTTGTGGTTTGATTTTGGTTTGGTTTTGATTTTTTTTTTTTTTTCAAAACTAACCATCTGATTTTTTCCACTGAATAGGATCCACGTCAATGATTCTTGTGACTTAGAGAACGTGACATCTCTAGTTAAACAGTACATCCCCAACGTCATATTCTCAGGGCACAGCCAATACGAGCTGAGATTTAAACTGCCATTAGAATATGTGAATAAATTCCCAGGTAAAGTATAAGAAAATAATTGAGAATTGTCTGTAGAGAAAAAATACACACAAATGTTAGGAAACGGAAATAATGATTTCCTACAGGAGTCACATAAGGACCTTAGAACTGCATTTTGGCTTTCCTCTTGCAATTTTACCATCCATGGGTTTAAGATCAAAATGTACAAGTGCTTTTCTTCTGTTTGTAATGCAAAACCTAGCAGGCTAACCAGGCTACGTGTGTTACTGAGAGTTTATTTTTCTTTGTGTTAAAAGAGAAGATAGTGACAAGAGAAAACCCCATACAACCTGCGCATCTCCATACCCGCAGTGGCACCGGGCAGACCCTCACTCTCCGTGTCCATCACATTCAGTCCAACAGTCCCATAGCCCTACTGCCTCATAGGATGCTTAGTCTGAAATACTGGTGCTAAATAGAAAAACATCTTCAATGAGCCATGGATCTGGCAGTTGTGTGTTCCTCCAGATCCTTTTCATCCTGGTAGCTCGCTGCTTTATCATTTTCCCTGTGACTGGAGATGCTCCAATCAGGTTGACTCAGCTTAACCTGTCTGGTCTGGAGATACGTGCTCATGTTTGAAACCTTGGAGGCACTTGTATTATCTCCGTCCTGCAGATCTGTTCAGTGGCCTCGACAGCTGCTCCGACCAGGGAATTATCAGTTACGGAGTTAGCATGACAACCCTGGAGGATGTCTTCCTGAAACTGGAGGAAGAAGCCACAGTGGATCAAGAAGGTACAATTGCAGCTCCAAATATGTCATCCATAGCCAAAGGGAACGGCTACTTTGCAATAACCCCTGAGCATGCCTTCAGCAGTTGATTATGAGGTGGTTCTTAATTTTTCACACATTACAATGTAGAAGCTGGTCTAGGACCTAAATGTGCAAGGGGTTTGGAACTAGATGATCTTTGAGGTCACTTCCACAACCCTAACCATTCTATGATTCTATGTGGAAAACTCTCTGCAGATGAGCACGTCCTTGGGGAGGAGTGGGCAGAAGCAGGACCGCGATGCCCCAGCGAGACGGAGCCGGGCTCCCTGCTGCTCTCGGACACCGGGAACGTGGCCGTCGATGGCTTGGCTCTCTGGAGGCAGCAGGTCTCTGCCATGGCATGGGTGCGCTTCTTAAAACTTAAGAGTTCGGTGAAAAACCTGCGGTCACTGTAAGTACCAAAGTGATTCTGTCTTGCAGATCTGGAACTGAACAATGTCGCAGTTGGGGGACAGTTTTCACACCTCTGTTTCAATGAGCGTTTGGATTAATTGATATCAGGTCTTGGCTATGAACGATCTTGATAACCTGTGTGCAGAGGAGAAGAAAGCTTCTGCCTTTTCAGTGCCAGTAGTATGAAATCCCCCTTTTGTGCATTTTCATTTCTATACTGAATCATTTATGCAAGGGAAACCCATTCTCTGTTTGAAAAAAAGAATCATTTAGAAACACTTTTACCTCAAACGGAAGACGAAGTTTTAAAATAAACCGGTGTGTACAGGGAAAGGAGGGAAAAGTGCTACTTTCAGACTTCTTTAATTTTTTTAAACTCCTCTCACGTTGCCAGTGTCTGAATTCGTTTGGTCCCATTGGTCTTCAATCTGTCATGCTGGCATTTCCTGGTAGGTCACAGGAAACAGGAGGAAGATATCGATTTATGAAAAATTATATCTTAAGGAAGTCTGAAAGGCATTTCACATCCCTAAAAAGCCGAGCACTCCAGATCTGAGGTCTTCTCCCTGCTAAATTTTGAGGGCCTTTGTGAATGATCAAAGTTTGAGATTTCTGAAAAGAAAATTGCTAAAAATTTTTAACAGAAAAAGCATTAAGTAACCTGAATATGGTATACCATTGCCAATAAGTGAATGTGTTGTGCTGAATATCTGTTTTCAGAGTGTTTATTCATCTCTTTTTTTAATGCAGTTTGCTGCTCTATGCGATTTTTCTGCTTCCTGTGGTTTTGCAACAGTCCCTGTTTGCTGCCTGGCAGAGTGTGAGTGTTTGGGAGCTCTCGTCTGCACTGTACTTCTTGCCCCTGGGGAAGAGAGCTCACTTGGAGACGACCAGCCTCCTGGTCCACAACAACACGGGTGAGGGCAACGAGCCTTTCCCTATGCTTTCCTATTCTGGGGCTTCTTGCTGTTGCAAAGGAAAACAAGTGAAAGAGCAGATGGTTGTAGGACAAAGGTGATCTAAAGGATGGTGAAGGTTTTGGTGACAGAAAAGCAGGGAAATTGTGATTTTTAAGGGGTTGTGAATGAAGCTTACTTTGGCTTCAGCAGCTCGTGAGATCCTGATGCAATAATATGAAAAGGGATGTCGTAGAAGATGGGATTAGAAGGGATCCAGTTCTTTCCCTGCCCCAAATCCAGACCTCTATCCAAACAATTTCTGCATTTTCAGAGTGTGGGATTCTCAAACTGGGCACCATACTCCAGGATAGGCTCACTGATGTTGAGTGAACTTAATGGTCTGCTTCTAGAGTTTTGCCTTCAACATTCCTATGAGCAAGTGCTATTTTATGTTGTTTGGCCAGAGTATGATACTGGTTGTCAGACTATCAGCAAGGAGAATACATTTCGTAGCAACTCAGCAAAGGAAAAAAAAAAAACTAAAAAGACAATGCAAAAATTAATTCAACGAGACTGAAATCCATTAACTTCAGATAAATTAGTGTGCAATGATCCACCAGATATGTGCTGTCTGACATCCACTGTTATTGGACTTCCTCTGTTTTTGTTTGGTGGTCACAGATTTTAGAAAAAAACAAACCATCAAAGACTCTCTTGTTGCTCAGTATTATGATTCCTCTGCTTTTGGCTTTCACACCAGGCACAGGCATTGAAGATTTCATCCACACACTCGAGAGCCAAGATATCACAGTGGAAATAACAAACGAGGAAAATATCACAGAGGAGCTAAAACACAACGGAGCTATAAGTGTGTCTCGTGAAGGTCAGGTGAGGCTTTTTTCTCCTCCTCCCGTTTCTTCCCAACGATAGAATAATTAAGCAAGATGCTTCCATCAGCTCTACCTGTGGGATGATTCTGTTGAATAAGGCCTGGAGGTACAAAGATTCGAAAGTGTTTTAACCAGTAATCTACATGCTAGAGGAGACCTTATCTCCCTCATCCTCAACCTCAAACTTTACAGTTTTATAGTACAGCTATACAGACTTCCAATACCTCATAAATTGTTTTTTAGCAGACAGGGTATAGGCAAAATTATTTCAGGCCTGGATTCTCCTGGTATGCTCCTTTTCTACTACATCCTTGCAGATGAGAAAAACCAAGAGTTTTCATTTTGTTTTTTTTTTCCCTTTAAAGAGCTACAGGTTTACCGTATTATGCCACATGGAGGCCAACAACTGCTTCCCAGTGCTTGTGAATGTCATCAGCAACGCTTTGCTGAGAGCCCTCAACTCCACTGCGCACATTCGGATCTGGAATCATCCATTTTTCTCTGTAAGTGTCAGAGTCCAACAGCCAGAAGGTGTCAGAAAATAGTTCTTAAATCTGCGTAAGGTCCCAGTAAGACATCAGATTTTAATGGGAAGCCATGGGAGGCTGTAAACCCACCTTCCTCAGTGGTGGCTCTGGAACCATCGCATTTGGCTTCAGGAAAACTGAAGCTAATTTTTCCCTTGTGGGTCTTGAAGGCTACTGAACAGAGAGGGTGGCTGGGAGGGATGCCTCAGGAGGTTCCTTAGTCTCTATGCCATGTTATTCAAGTTCATCTCTCCTCACCAGTGGCAAGCACTTTGCAGGGATATGGTTTGAGGAAAACCTTCCTCCTGCCAATATTTGGTTTCAAATCCCACTTTGTGTTGATAACTGCCCTGTACTTCATAAGAAACGCGGTAAGATGAGTTGTGGCATCTAACCATTACATTGCAGATGTTTTCTACAAATGCTTTGTTCTTCTGTTTTCAGATCAGTAAATCACGCTACTGGGATTATTTTGTTTCTTTTCAACTCATGTATATGGTGGTTTTATTCCCTGGTTTTGTTCCACACTTTGCAATGGGCTACATGCAGGATTACAAGGTAAATTCCTTGAAATGGAGCAGATTTGGGGTGGGCAGAAGGGATTGCAACTGCATTACCACAAGGGTGTTTGAATATGATGGGCAGCTTAAGGCGTTTTTCTCTGTACTGCTGTAAGCATCTTTGCAGCCAGCACAAAATGCTTCAAGACAAAAAGAGGTGGAATTTCAGCCCAGTATTGCAATAGTAGCAGCTTTTTGCTAGCTTCTGATTTCCTGGAGCCATTCCCATGGGTGCAGTTGGCCAACCAGGCACCAACAATAAACTGCCCTTCGCATTGTGTCTTCCCAGGTGGGAGCTGGTGCCCAGCTGAGGATCTCGGGGCTCTTTCCCTCCGCGTACTGGTGCGGCCAGGCGCTGGTGGACATCCCGCTGTGCTGGCTCCTTCTCTTCTCCATGTTCTGGTTTCAGTTCACAATAAGCAACCACATTTCCGGGGACATCAACAGCCACTTCTTGCTGGTACATCCCGTTCTGGTGGTTGCTGGTTCACCAGGGAGGGTTGGGGTAATATTTTCAGCACATGCAGGGGTAGCTGAGACATTGTGGGTGCAGATGGTGCTGACACTCCTCTGGGTCCTCAGATACTTACTGACCTTCTCGTTGTTTCACCTCCTATCATTTGGGTTTCCCCAGTTGGAGACAAAAGGTGATAAATCTTGCTTTAACGTGCGCCTTTACATTTAGCAGTAAAATTGTGGTAATTTCTGAATGTCCTGATCTTAATATATGATCATTTAAACTGAACCACATTGCTATGCATAAGTTTCTGGTTGTTTAGATCACTCTATTTTCTCCAGTGAAAGCCCTTTCTTTCTGTAGATCATGGGTATTTCTGGCTACGGAATTTCTATCGTTCTCTTCATCTACTTGATCTCCTTTGTCTTTCGCAAAGGATGGAGCTGTGATTTTTGGACTTTTATCCTGATATTGGTAAGCATATGGCTAGATGATGTGCTGTAAGGTTTACAGAAAGGTATCTTGAGATCTTTAGGATGAACTAGAGGTCAAAACATTGAGTATAGATGCAGAATATAAATATGGACAAGTGTTTCATAGCAGTCAATTCTATATTAAACTCGTGTCACCATGTTCTGTTCCCACAATCGTGCTGTGGCACGGGGAAATGCTTGTATCCACCCTGAGCTGGTGCAGGAATGGAGACAAAGAAGTTATTTATTGCTCTGTTAAACACCTCACATCGGAGAGATGTAAGATGTTGAGACATGAGCCATCAGGTTAGATGCAGATAGCCTGAGCCTGACCTGGAAGGAGATGGGTTATTTGACATGAACTGGAATGGGAAAGAACAGGATGGGATCCTGTGCTTCGTTCTTCTGCCTGAAGCAGCCCTGCGTCTTGGGAAAGGTTTCCCTGGCTGATGCAAACCAGCAGCCTAACATGAAGCAGAAATGGCTGAGGACATCCTAAACCCTCAGTGTTTCTCATCTTTATATTTCTTGTCCATTTTTAGAAATTCAACAGGGAATTGAAAATGTAGACTCACATAACTTTGCAGATCAGCAAGCAGTGTAACCCTTCCCATCAGCTAAGTTGCCCTCTTGTTTTATTTTTAGGTATACTTTGTTTCTTACATCATCAGCAGAATAATGGATTACTTAATAGATGCTGAAGTCTGGGGCTACATTTTGTGTTTCTTGCTTCCTGTGTACCCACTGCTGTGTGTAGTGATCAGCTGTGAGCACGTAAGGGTGATGCTGGGCGAGGAGAGGCACCCCACCATAAAACACAACTATGTGTCTTTGTGAGCAAAGCCTGGTGGTAACCACATGCTGCATTCTGGGGAGGCTCATTAGTTTCCTCTTATGGGTGGGATTTTCCAAATGGCCCGAGTGCATCTTTAGATGACTTTTTGAGATCAGATCTAATTTTTCCAGTTGCTCATTATGGCTAGGAGCTACTTCTCGTGCAGTTGAGCTGTGACTGTGGATTAGGTAAGCATGCTTAATTCTTTCCATGCAGTCAAGCAACTTGGCTTGAACAACCGTAAGACAAAATTTAACGTTATGTATCTGACTTTACATGAAAACCGAGTGAAAATTAAGAATACTTGCAAGCCACTTTACTCCAAGTCTGCTGAGGGTGGTCGTGGAAAGTCAGCTAAGAATTTAACAAAACCCTCCAGCTACATGCAAGACTGTTTACAAGCCATAAATGACTTAGGAGTGAAGTCCAAATAGAAAAGACTCCTCCTCTATCTTGTCCCACTCACCTCCACCTCTTCTCCACTGGAACTCCAAAGGAGAGGAGATGGGAAGTTTGCCTGTAACAGGCCATTACCCTCAAAAGAAGAGTCTGATACTTGTACTGAGTGCCATGACGTTTTCTGGTATAGCACTTAGAAGCCCACAGTCAAACATCTGTATTTGTCCATTTGTGTGGTGAATATTTTGGGTAAATCAGAAGCTTTTATACATTTTCAAAGTATTTGTTGTTTGCTTTAACCCTTTCAAAATTAGCCAGCATTGTACTAAAGAATGATGGATCTTGATCGTTGTGGTTTTTTTTTGTTTCTTATAGATTTTTATAAGAGACCTTGATATACATGAAGTGACTCCAAAGGAAACTGTGCTAATACCTCTCCTCACAGTAAGAAAACATTTAAAATCACTGTTATTTAGGAATGTGTGTCTCCTAAACCCCATCCTCAGTTATGAGGAAGCAGGCAAGAACCTGGAGCTCATTTCATGCAGAAGGAGAATCTTGGTGGGTCTGGATGACAGATTACCCCCCTGTATGAAAACAACCTCACTCCTTTGGAATGGGGAAGGGAAAACTAAAAAAACCCAAGTCACTTAATGCTTCCCTGTTTTATGAATTATGTTTTTCTTCTACCATTGGTATTTTCTGCAGTATTGGTAAGCGATAGAGTTCACAGCCTTCAGGGTTACTCCCAGTTTAAATGTTAAAGGAGTTTATTTTCACATTCTGTGGGTTTTCCCCACATATTTTATAACACTGCCACCAGCTTCTCAGTTTCAGCCATAGTAGGATGGAAGGCAAGGCTGTTAATGTGGCAACCTCTTTTTTTCAGCCTTATATCCATGCTGTGGGTCTCATTTTTCTTCTTCGATATTTGGAGATAAAATATGGAAGAGCAGTTCTGAGAAAGGATCCAATATTTAGGTTCGTATAAACTCACATGCACCACAGGCACATGCGAGGTCTAAACTCCTACCACAGTGCTTTTCCTTGAAGATGACATTTTGATCAGATATCATTACCTTTGTGTCCCTATTTTTAAATATTTTTCTTAATACTGGTTATTTTTTATAACTAAAATAGCCCCTTAAATACTACAGTGCTCTAATAATATAAAACAGCCCTCAAGCTTGTTGGTGCCCACACGTGGTGTTTCCCGTGCTGCATGGATGTACCAGCTTGGTTCTTTGTACAACACAGAAAAATTATAAATATAAAAAAAAAATAATAAATCATAGAATGGTTTGGGTTGGAAGGGACCTCAAAGATCATCTAGTTCCAACCCCCCTGCCATGGGCAGGGACACCCTCCACTACACGAGGTTGCCCAAAATAAGTAAAAATCCCACAAGAAACATTGAACCAGAGGAATATTCACTCTTGGTCTATCCAAAATGCATTAGTGGAGAACAAGAGTAAAGAACAAAATGCTAAGACGGATCTGGTGGGTTTGTAGGATTTCCCCAAGAAGACAAAAACCCCTCCGGCACCCTGAGGAGCTCGAAGAGGAAGATGAAGATGTCAAAGCTGAAAGAGCAGCAGTGAGAAATGCCATAGCGGCTCCGAGTCAGGAGGAGGTGCGACTAAGTTTTGTGTCCTTCTTGTTTTATTTTATACCAGTAAGAAGTCAACTGGTAGAAAACAAACCACCAAGTATCAATAAGTGCGGGTCAGTGCTCTGGCTGTATTATTCTCACGGGGAAACTCCGACTCCCAAATGTACAGCACGAGTCTCATCAGGGTAGAGAAGAAAGCTGTTAAGAACGTGGACAATAAACTGTCCTGTTGCACCTCATATTCTCAGTGAACTATAAAACACATTCAAAGATCTTTAGAAGGTTTTCTGCCTTTTTTAATGGAAAAATATTACCGAAGGACTGATGCAATTCAATATAATAGACTAATCTTTCTTCTTCCTTGCTTCCAGAGATTAGCCATTATTGTCAGCAATCTGCGCAAAGAATATAAAATAAAGCAAGCTGGTTCACTTTTTAAGAAGAAGAAGAAAGCAGTCGTCAAAAATGTTTCTTTCTGTGTTAAAAAAGGTGAGAACTGTAACCGTTTTCCTAGACCTGTTTTGGAGCCCCGATCATACCCAGAGAGTTAACTCTCTGCAGATTCTCCGTTATCTGAGCAAGGACATACAGGTCAAATCTGTTTGCTCTGGGGTTAAGGCATGTTTGGTCTGTGATTGATGTGTTAATGAACAACGGGATGTGGATGCAGCCTCCTGAAATAACATAGCCCCCTCTCTCCAGGATCCACTTCAGCGGTGGCTTCTGAGACCTGGGAGCAATGCTCAGACTCGCAGCATCAGTTAGAGTTGAAATATGATGGGCTCTCAGAGTATATATTTATACTGTTTACTTTTATAAGACCTTTGACATTTCATGCTCTCTTTTATATTTTTTATTTTGTGGGACTGCACCTGATATGTTTGTTGAGTGAGGAGCATTACTAAGAAATTAAATGTATTGATTCCAGGAGAAATATTAGGACTTCTGGGGCCCAACAGAGCTGGTAAAAGCACAGCTATCAAAATGATTACTGGTGAGACGACACTGACTGCTGGGCAGGTAGGAGACGTCTGGAGAAAAGGGGTAAATCCATGAGAAAGTGCAAGTTCAAACCTCGCACCTAGGCTAAGCTATAAACTTTTTTCAAAGAATTATTATTGATCAAGGTTTCAACTGTGAATTCAGTGTGCAATTAAATCAAATGATGTGTTAATAAAAAAATATTGTGAGCTACTTCTAACTTTGACAAACAGTTGCATTTGCCCTAATTGGCCATGTGGGGTTGGAACTAGAAGATCTTTGAGATCCCTTCCAACCCAAACCATTCTGTGATTCTATGATTCTATGTTTATATTTAGAAACCATGTAAATGAGGGTTGCAAAATCACTCCCTTGCTTTTTGGGTTTCCTCGCCCAAATCCTGATGAAGCCCATAGTTTTCCTCTGAACCATATCCTTGCATCCGGGCAAGGCTATGTGAGAGCGAAACCATCAACCTGGTTGTGCAGGTGCTGATGAAGACAGGAGGTGGAGCAACCTCCCACCTCCAGGACCATGCACCCACTTTCCTGGGGTACTGCCCGCAGGAGAACCCGCTTTGGCCAGACCTCACCGTGCACGAGCACCTGCGGCTCTACGCAGCCGTGAAAGGGGTGCGCAAGGAGGATACGGCTGCCGTTGTCAACCGGTACGGATGGAGGGTGCTTCCCGGGGCTGGCCCATGTTTGGGGACCAACCCACGTTTGGTTGGCCCAGTCCTAGGGCATGGGGAGGGGAGAGGAAAGTCAAAATTCACTGTGAGACAGAGGCAACCTGGAAAGAAACTCAGGAAATGGGGCTGCAAAAGTGATTTTGTGCTAAATGCTGTGATTAAGTAAGTGGGTTAAGAAAATCTCCAATTTGCCTAAGTGCATTTAGTGGGGATAAACTTATCACTAATGTCCTTTTAAGTATGTTATCTTTAGGAAGCATTTCTAGAATCTCTGATGTTATGGTTTGGCACTACAAGAAAGGGTGTTTAAGTCCTCCCTGCTCAGCTGACAGTGGCAAGGTGGAACAGATTTATAATGCTGTTGACACTAATGATGGGTTTGGAAAAGAGCTTGTGGCTTATTCAGTACACTTTGCTTCAAATATGCACTTACATTTTAATAACACAATAAATATTTAATGAAAACAAGCAGGAGTCAAGAGCAAGGGGAAGAAAGTTCCTTTTTCTTATCCTTTTGGGAATCCTTGATGAGATTATTGAGTTGAGAATAACGAAAATGTTCCTTTCTTCGCTTGTTCCGTTTCCCCACAGAATAGTGAATGCTCTGCAGCTTCAAGACTATTTGAAAAAAAAACCCAGAAAATTACCTCCTGAGATAACCAGAAAGGTCTGTTTTATTTTACCTATAACGAGTCCTGCAGCACACATAGCACAAATCCAAAATCCCTCTGTGAGCAGAGGGACCTACCTGTGCTCTGAGCTACCTGGAAGAGCATCGTGTTGTCTTCCATGGTGGAGTGATGGAAATTAGCCTTTTCCAAAACCACATTTCCTATAAATCAGAGCCTCGATTCCCATAAAAGAAGTGGTGCTGTTCACAGCTCTTTGTAGACAGAGTGCCAGGGACTGCAAAAGATTGGACTCAAACCTCTTTCCGTGTCGTAGCTGTGCTTCGCAGTGTGCATGCTGGGCAACCCTGCGGTCCTGCTCCTGGATGAGCCATCAGCTGGCATGGATCCCAAGGGGCAGCGCTGTGTCTGGTGAGTAGGACCTCGGGCACTGTGCCACCATGGTGGTAAAGGGGTTGGAAGCCAGGAGTAGATGCTTAAGGTTAGGTAAGGAGTGGTTTATCCCATCTGCAGTTAGTGCTGCTCATCACGTGTCAATGGTTTTATTGGAAACTCCATTCTCCTGATTCTCTCTAGCTGAAGTATGAGAAAGGAGAAAAAACATTGTACCTTCACCGTTGTTGCAAACTTTAGGACAGTCATGTACAGGATTTGGAAGAATTCATAAAGGGATCTGAGTCAAAAATACTTTTTGGTCAGTATTTCAAAGTACTACTGTGTGCACATCAGCCTAAAGTTGCTGTATGTAAAGTTTTAACACTTGTTTTAGGGGAGAGGCATTTGGAGGGACGAAAGTATAAGAAAAAGTGTCTGATATTCCTATGGAATGTTAGCTTTTCTTTTTATTTTTTTTTTCCTCCCTGTCTGGTCCTCAGGAAAATGATTCGTGCCGCCGTGAAAACCAAGGAGACAGGAGCCATCCTGACGACGCACTACATGGAGGAGGCGGAGGCGGTGTGCGACCGCGTGGCCGTCGTGGTGTCCGGGCAGCTACGGTGGGCGGCAGCTCAGCCGGCACGTGGCTGAACTGAGACACGGTCCATGTAGCCACAGGGCTTTCCCCTCCGGCCTCACCTACCTAAGTCCATCACCATGGCCTTTATGAAGTGCTCCCTGTGATTTCACCAGCAGTACAATTTGGGAAGGAGCAGACGGTGGGGCACCAAAGGTTTCACACTGACATCTCTTTTTTTTTTTTTCCCCCCTCCCTCCCCGGCAGGTGCATTGGCTCCATTCAGTACCTGAAGAACAAGTTTGGCAAAGGCTATCTACTGGAAATTAAGGTCAAGGATCCAGAGCGCACTGATCTTCTCCATGCTGAGATTTTGAGGATTTTCCCAAGTGCAGCCCGTCAGGAGCGGTAAGTACAAAATACAGGATGAACGATGGTTTCAACACTATCTCATCCCTTAAAGTATGCCCAGAGTGATGGCCACACATAGGATCTCAGCTGGAGATGGATGAACAGCTCAGAGTCCCTGTATGGGGATCTGATCTGGTAATATCACCACATCCAACCCTGCTGTGATCCCTGCAGCAAAACATCCATACACCCAGCTCATAGCTTGACATAAATTTTTAATCCCAGAACCTCAATACAGAGCAATGGCCTTTTCTTCTTTTTCTTCAAGGTTCCCCTCTTTGCTAGTCTACAAGGTCCCAATGGAAGATGCACTGCCCCTGTCTCAGTCTTTCTCCAAGCTAGAGGAAGGTAAGGGCAAACCAAGATGACTTTTTGAAGAGGTGGAACACAGACTGCTGATTTTCGACTCTCTTTCCACTTCTCCACAGCCAAACGAAACTTCAACCTCGAGGAGTACAGCTTCTCTTTGAATACTTTGGCTCAGGTGAGTGATTTCAAGGCTAGACATGCTGTAAAGACATGAGGAGCAACAAAAGCCAGTGAGACCTGGGCCCCGGGCAGAAGGCTGCTACACCAAAAAAACTGCCTGGAGGTGCTAGGAAATCACAGAATGTTAGGGATTGGAAGAGACCCCAAAGGATCATCTAGTCCACCTATGGATAGCTGGTGCCTCTTAGTGGGTTATACCAGAGAACACGGGATTCTCAGCTACTATGTAGGTGCTCCCCACATGAAGCTACTTCACAGACCTCTCATAAGGCTTGCAGAGCTGTAGCTCCTGCAAAGGAGCATCACAGTGTCTAGTGAAAGTCTCTAGTGAATTTCTAGAAAAATAATGTTTTATCTTGCCCATTTCAGGTGATTTTGGAACTCTCTCGAGAGCAGGAGAAGGATGATCTTGATCTGACTTTGGATGGGACTTTCGAATGGAAACAACTTCAGCAGGAGGACTGTTAAAGATTTAAGATGCTCATTTACGCATTACTCAGTATTAACCTAGCTGATGTGATACTGCACATATTTACTACCATTATCAGCGTACCACGAAGAGGAGGAACAGGCTCTGCCTTTCCAAAGAGCATCAGCTGAGGGCTACTCTGTGTTGCAGAAGACATTTCACCTGGACTCTGCAGGTGTCTACACTGAGCCCTACCCCAGGTTGCATTTCCAGTTGACGAAATAGTGCCTGCATTGGTGAGAGCTCTTGTCGAGTGGAGCAGTGTGCAGCAGAGGGACAGAAAGGTTTGCAGAAAGAAGGGTCATAACCCATCTCTGGGGATCAAGGCTGTGCTTGGCTTGGTGGATCTGGGTGTATCAGCGAATCTGGACATGCTGCCAACCTTCTGGGCTCCTCTGCCACCAATGAATAAGACTATTTGCCTATGACATGTTTAAACACATCTTATTGAAATTTGCACTCTATTTCTATACCGTTCCAATAAATGTGTCTATAGAAATCACGGTTACACCCACATATGTCATCATTGCTACGGACCATCAGAAACAGCTGAGCAGCTCAAACTCCTTCCCCAACAGATGGAGATGACTGCAGAGAGCCCAGAGCTGCTGGCCAGATGGTTGTAGTCCCTCATCTTTACTATCTCCAGCACACTCACCGCTGCCTTCCCTCCATGCTGGGGTGAGTTGTTGTCACTCCTCCCTCTGGAAATCAGCCTAGGATGTTCAGCCTGGAGAAGAGAAGGCTCCAGGGAGACCTTACTGCAGCCTTACAGTACTTAAAGGGGGCTTATAAGAAACACAGGAACAGACTTTTTAATATGGCTGTAGCAACAGGACAAGGGGTAATGGTTTTAAAGTAAGAGAGGGTAGACTTACACTAGATGTAAGGAAGAAATTTTTTATGATGAGGGTGATGAAACGCTAACACAGGTTGCCCAGAGAGATGGTAGATGCCCCATCCCTGGAAACATTCAAGATCAGATTGGACAGGACTCTGAGCAAACTGATCCAGGTGAAGATGTCCCTGATCACTGCAGGAGGGCTGGACTAGATGATCTTAAAGGTCCCTTCCAAATCAAACCAGTCTAAGATTCTATGATTTTCCTCCTGACAACTCAGCACACATTATCCCTGTGCCCAGCTCATTTGCAAACATTAAAACTCTCACAGAAAAGTAAAATTCTCTTTATATAATTCGTAGCGGTAGCTGTGTTGCAATCGCTGCTTGTGTATGTTCCCCATTCAGCTTCAAAACATATTTTGGCAGTTGGAGAGAGATCACATTTAGATGATATTTAGAGAGATCATGATTATTTCCCTCCTGGTTGCACAACAGCTCTGCTTCTGCTCCCCACCCCTGGGAAACGGGTAAGTGAAATCCCCGAACGTTTCGCTAACCTGTTCATAGCCTCAGCTCCGGGAAAGGGGAACTTGGTGAAGAGTTTTATTTAGTGCCCTGGGGATATCAGTGGCAGTGGAGAGCTCAAGCCGTGAGCCTCTTGATATAATGACACGTTGTATGATCCGTTCCTGTTGGGTGTTTTCCACCAGCGTTTCATGGTTTGTGCCTCTGGAGATGCCACTGGTGAGAGGGGACCTTCTGCTGTGGGGGCTGCTGGTTTGAGCAGACTGGTAAAATACCCCGGCTTCCCTCTCCTCTGTCCTCCCTGTCTCTGCTCTTACACCCAGACCCACCCTCACTTCTTGAACAGTGAAATCTCCTTCCTACCACAGAGCAGGAGGAGACTGGGTCCCTTTGGAGGTCTTTGAATGACGTAAAGCAAACAGTAATAAAAGCCCCAGCAAAAAGTCCTGTCCCAGAAAGAGCATCTCTGGAAGCTGGAAAGAGGAAGAGGAGGGAAGACTAGAAAGCAGAGAGGGATTGAGGTGTGAAATCTTCTCGTGGCAATTGCATTTCCTTCTCTGGGGTGAAGAGCATCTCCTGCCTTGACTATTCCTGCCAACATCGCTTGGACAGTTGTTTCTCCTAGGTATCACCAACCCACTTCAGCCTCTGCTGCCACAGGTTCGATGGATTATTCTCCATGAAATCTGGGGCTTTCCATTGCAGGGGAAGATGAAACAAGCAGAGCTGGCTCCATCATCTCCTGCACAAGAAGAGAAGGAAAAAGACCCACAGAGAATCCCCCAAAGGTGAGCTGGTTGGAGCTGAGGCTTTGCGTCAGCCCAGAGGGAAGGGGGACAGGGCTCATGGCCTTGCCTGCACACAGTCGAGATTTTCAGGTCCTGGCCCATGGCCAGCAGTTGGAGAAAGGGGTTCTGTCACCAGCACAAAGCAGAGCTTGGCTGGCAAGAGGCAACGAACAAAAGTTCTCAAAAAGTTCACGAGGACTTAGCTTTTCCATTGAGGGGAGAAAAAAAAAAAAAGAGAAAACAAGAGAGAGATTTCCTGGAAATGAACCAACTTCTTAAATATTCCCTTCAGAGGTCACCTCCGCCTCTCTCCTATCCCACTCTGAGCCGAAGGGCTGCGGGGAAAAACCATCCCCCAGCAGCTGCGATCGCTCTACCTGCTCCTGGAGCGCGGGGGCCGGCAGCAGCCCGGTGGGATGCAGCCTGCTCCACCACGCGAACCAGCTCCAAAACTGGCCTATCGTTTTGGTTACTCTCCCTGTTTTCCAGCACAGCAGGAGCCCTCCACGCACACGGTGTCTTTGCCGACAGAGCTGAACCGGGGCACGCTGGCCGTGCCGCAGCGCGTGCCCATCGTCCCAGCGCGGAGCGGGTGAGGCAGCTCCCTGCTGCGGGTGCTGTGCGTTCCCCCTGGTAACTCCTGCCATAACTTCAGTCTTATTAACAGGGAGATTCTTATTTATTAGATTTAATAATGCCCTCTTTATGCAGCAAAGCCACAAAGGGCCATTCACTACCAGCTGCCTCCAGCGCCGGTCCCCAAGCGCCGTGTCCCCAAACGGGCATCCCGGAGCGACAGCGGAGAACAGCCCATGGCTTTGGGGTTAGGTGAGAGAAACGGGGCCAGACGGTAATTTTTGAGTGCTGGGGACCAGAGGAGTAAGGCATAGGCGTGCTCAAGGTTTGGGAGCTCAGGGACAGCATTTCACCCTGCAAGGCTTTGGGGAGCAAAGGGATATTGGAAAAATGTCTGGATGGGAATGACAGGGATTTCCAGGTCTCCTTGTCCTCTCGCAGCTGTGACAGAGGTAGGAAAACGATCTAATTCAAATGTTAGCTAAGCAACTCCCCTTAAGTGAAAGTAAGCAACAACAGCGAAGTGGTATTTTTGAGAATTTGAAGGAACTTCACGCAAAGCAGAGATGCAAGATTCAAAACAGCATGGGACAAACTTCTGCAGAGTTGGAGGAGGGTAAAGCTGAGAAATGTTAAGCAAAGGACTGATGTCCTGCAGGAAGCCCATGGCAGGGCTGCCCGTGGTGGCCTACAAGATAGTGTCCTGCCTGCAGACAGCCCGCGGGGTAAAAGCAACGTACCCCAGCCCTGAGCAGCTCCTCCTGTGTGCCCCCTTCACAGCAGTGGTGCCACAGCTACATGTGCTTTCTCCTGGGTAGGTACCTCCAGATCTCACAGCTCAACTGTCCCAAAAACATCCTTTCTTCAGAGCAGCCCGGGGGGGGGAAAAAAAAGCAGGAGATGGAATCAGCATTAAACAGAAAGTTATTTGTGTTTGCTCTGGAAGAAAAGGCACTGTGAGCTGTTTTGCAGCCATGCTGCAAGGGCAGCAAGCATCTCCAGCCGGGCACACGCCACGCTCCGGCTGGCAAACCCGCGAGAGGCTTCATCGCAGCGAGCACAAGCCCATTCCCGTGCAACACAACCAGCCGCACGTGGCTGTCCCAGAGCAGAGCCAGATGTTCTTCAAGCAGAAGAAATGAGGCAAGGCAGATGTTGGCAGCCTGGATGGTGTGGGAGTCCAATTCTCTTTTTCCATTCGCTTGAGACAGAAGAGGAAATCAGTGTTGGATTACACGTCGGCATGTGAACCGGGGAGGGAGTGAACAGGGTGTATCAGGTCCTCAGCTAATGCGAACCAGCGTACGCTCTCCAGTTCTCAGCACGTGGGTACTGGGATGTCGTAACAAGCATCTCTCGGAGTATTTAATTTCTAAGGCGTTTCAGCTTGAATTACTATGCACGTGAAAGCTGAAAAGAAGATTTTTCTCTTGCATTGGTGCTACTCAATCCTCCTCAGCACCTCAAAACCCTTCTGAGACTCTAAGCTCAACATATTCTCTAGACCTTTAGCAGCAGATGGATAAAATATCAGGCAGAAGACTGTGTGTGGCTTTGACAGCAGCCAAAGCCAACAAAATATTTACTTCAAAGCTGGCAGAAGCTTGTCCAGCTGGAAAAAGCAAGAAATGTGTTCTAAAAGAGTAGAAGAGGGGAACAGAGGGTCATGATGTTTCAATCAGATCATGCCTGAATGATAATGGAAGTTCGTGAACTTACGTTCTAGGCAAAACGGAGGTGTCTGGTTTGTCCCTGTGCATCTTCATCCTGGCACAGGCATCAGATGGTGTTTTATGGACAGGTAAGGACATGGGCTGTGCAGCAGCTGAGCTAGAAACACACCTGTGTGTCTGTGGTCATGGTGGATGCCACCAGTGTGGGGACCGAATATGTCCCTCCTGCAGAGTCTTATGCTTTTCTGAATGAATTTTGGCTATTTGAAAATGTCAGAAATCATCTAGTTCCAACCCCCCTGCCATTGGCAGGGACATCCTCCACTACACCAGGTTGCTCAAAGCCTCATCCAACCTGGCCTTGAACACTTCCAGGGATGGGGCAGCCACAGCTTCTCTGGGCAGCCTGGTCCAGTGCCTCACCACCCTCAGAAGGAAGAATTTCTTCCTTAGATCTAATCGAAATCTCCCCTCTTTCGGTTCAAAGCCATTGCCCCGTGTCCTGTCACTACACACCCTTGCAAAAAGCCCCTCTCCAGCTTTTTTATAGGCCCTTTAAAGCAAGTGCCATGGGCTGCGAGGAGGATTTGTGGCTGTGCTCGGCCTCACCTTCTGCAGCTGAGGACATCTACTTGCTGGCGCTGGCTGCTGGCATGGGCCACAGCTTCCTCCACCCACGCACCCTGGTTTTCTTTGGCCTCACTGTGAGAAATTCATTTCATGTTCTAAATGCAAATTCTCTAAAGGGTTTTCAGGATGCTAAGTAAGAATTTAAAAGGAACAACAAAAAGAAACAAGATATTTTTTTTTTGCTTGAATTTGAAAAATAACTGGCCTTGAAACTGCTGTTTTTTCCCATCTCAGGATAGGACGGAAGACTCTTGCCAACACTTTGCAGCAGGGCTGTACCGCATTTCACATGAGGATTTGTAATTGCCTCTTAGGGACTGAAAAGCAAAAAACGGGCTCCGGTAAGCAAATGATTGCACAACATCTTCTACATCTGATTTTTTGCATTTGCTGAGCATCGCTCTACTGTCCTGGGACTTTCCTGGAAGATTGGCTGTAGCAATCACGGGGGCAAACAGATGAGGGGGAGACAGAGAGCAGCACTTGGTCCCTGTTGCCTTGGGACCCCATTAAGTCACCATTAGCTGTTTCAGTTAACTTTCGACATGTAAACCCAAGAAGGGA
Organism: Tauraco erythrolophus; assembly: GCF_009769465.1. NCBI lineage: Eukaryota > Metazoa > Chordata > Aves > Musophagiformes > Musophagidae > Tauraco > Tauraco erythrolophus. Next base: position 2,866,491 of record NC_141484.1, read on the forward strand.
AAACTGGGAGAGAAGACACTCTTTTCTGGGGAGGAATCAACTTTGTTGTTGTTGTTACAAACTGGGCATGGGCTAAATAGTCTGGTGTATGGTTTACCAACAATAGCGATGCGTTTCAAAGTCACCCATTCAAATGAAATATAGACAATGATTTCCTTGAAATGTAATGTTTCCAGCAGAAGCTGTAGATCAGTGTTTCACTGAAAGCAAATCTTTCTCCTGGTCTGTAATGGCTGATCTCTTTCTTCTACACCCTTTGCTAGAAAGGGAAAATCACCAATGTTTAGAAAAGAAATGCTGATTTGCTATTTCCAGCTGTCTCACCTCCCACACAGGTGCCTAAAGAGTGATGCCAGGAGGGAAGATGGGCTAAACATGTCCTGTGGGGAAAACGCCTTTGATCCCAGCCCAAGAGCTGCAGGTGGGAGCACGAGCTGTCCTTGCCCAGCCACCCAGACCTCCACGCATTGCGCTGCTGCCGGGTCTGCTTTTGCAGGGAAAACCTCTGCCAGCTGCTATTAGCACGATCCAAGCCGTAAGTGAAGTTTCCTTAAGGAATGGACTGACAGATGGGATATTAGAGCAGTGAATGAGGGCACCGGCCAGGGGAACAGGAGTCAGCCGAGGCTCTGCTCAGGCGGAAAGGCCACGGGGACACAAGACACTGGATGTCCTGACAGCTGCGCCTGTTCAAAGGGGGGGAAATGTGCTCATTTTTTCCTTTCTATCCAAATAAAATGTGGAGTTTGTGCCTTTTTTTTTTTTTTTCCCCTCCCAAATGAAAGGCTTTGGCACAATGGGTTTCCGAGAAAGAAGATGCGAGACTTTTCTTCTCTTTCCTGGAACTGCCCTGATGAATCACTTCGCTCCCCTTCTAGCCGCGGGGGGTGCGGCGGCTCCGCGGGTCCCAGCGCGCCCGGCCCCGGCTGCGCTCCCGCGCAGCATCTCCGCTCGTGCTCCGCCACCTCCTGGGGACACCGCAGCGCTGCGGCCGGGACTGCTGCTCCCCCCCACCCGCCTCCCCAAACACCGCCGGGCCATCCCTGCCTGCCCAGCAACCAGGCGGCGGCGGGTTTGCAGCTGCACGGTTTTTTTTATTTATTTTTTTTTGGCCACCCATTTATCCCACTCCCATCTCTCCAGGTGCTGGACCAGTCGAGGTGGGGGGGGCCGAAGTCCTGGAGCAAAGGTGTGAGTAAAATACCTGCTGGGCCCATAGAAGCCTCAGTCTGAGAACGGGCTATGTAAAAAAATAACTTTCAAGATTGTTCCAGAGGAAACTCCTGGCCCAGCAAGTCGGAATATCCCAGCCTGCCTGGTTCAGGATGGCTTTGTCACTCAGCTACTGCCCTGACCCCAAAGGAGTGTAATTTCTACCATGTGTTAGAGAGACAGCATCAACGAGAAATGAGGGCAATGAAGAACTGAATCATGTGCAGCTTGGAAAAGATTTAGGACTCCAATGCAAGATCAACTTATACCTTAATTTCCTCATCCCAGGGCCGTGGGCTGTGAGCACCGGCAATGGAGGAGCACTCACCACATGGGATCACAGACTCCAGAGGCAGAAACACAGGAGGTGAAGAGAACTGTCAAGGATTGGGATGAATCTGAGGACAACGCATCAGGTAATGCTGCATCAGCCAAAAAAAAAATGCTGCTCAGTCTCTCCTTTCTTAGGGAAAACTCAGAACAACAGCAGAATCTTTCATCAGAATATTTCTAATTTTCTGTGCAAGACATTCATCTGAGGGAAGTCCCTGGGTTCCAGGTGAACACTGTCCGGCCAGGAGAGCCCCTGGACTCTGGGAGTCCAGCACCCCTGGCCTGGCTGCTCCAAGCTGCAGGTGGCATCGCTGCCTCTCTTCTGAGCGAGAGCATTGTTCTGCAGCTTTGCTCTCTCACTGTCCAAGGGCTTTGGATGCACTCCGAGGATTTGCAGATGGAAGAAGGAGGTCAAAAACCTGGACCACAGATGCTGCGGACGTGGCTGCTGTCCACAGGAATGCAGCAGCCATCACCAGCAAGGATGATCCCTTCTTCAACGTGTCCATGGTGAATCTCCCCGAGGAAGTTTCGTGTGCTCACTACACACGCAGATCTCACCAGCAGCAGCAAACGTGGCCCGAGTTTAAGGGGAGATGGAGCCCAACACTTGCCCTCTGCCAAGGGGGTCTCAGTATCAAGTATATCAACTTGATACTGAAGGAAGAGAAAGGAGAAGCAAACAGATATTATTCTAAAATATTCCTCTTCTCTCCTTCAGGTCAGATCCATCTGCCAGCTTCGTTGCCCAATGATATGATGAAGAGGTGTCCCAGCACTTTCCGCTGCAGTTTGGGATTGTAACTATCCACAGCCTTTAATCTCTGCTCAGCCGAGGAGAGTGTTTCTGGTCGCTTGTGTGTTAATGCTGCCAAATCAGACTTGCATTTTTTTACAGTCATAAAACTCCACCGGGTCCCATTCTGACTTCAGCAGCCACAAATCTGTGCCCCCCTTTCTACTTCGAGGGGCTGAGGATGCCCCCAGTTCAGGGCAAGAAGGAGCAGTTAATTGGCACGAAAAGAATAACAAGTGTGGGCACAGATCCGAAACCAGGATTTATTTAGGAAGATTTTCTGGTTATTATCTACTTAGGAACAGAGGATTTGTCAGAACAGATCAGAACATTTTCATCAAGCCTGGCATCCTGCATGTAGCAGAGATAGCGAGAGGATGTGTTACTGGAAAAACTCTCTCCAGCCTCTCCTAGAAGTGCAACGCTGTCGGGAAGGGGAGCAGAAGCAACGCTGAGGGTAAAAGCAGAACTGGCTGCAGATGTCCAGTCCCCGTGAGACCGGATCCAGCAAAGGTTAGGGATTGGCGTAGTGGCACCCTCAGAATGGTCTGTCCTCACCCAACTCTGTGCACCCGGGTCTCCCATTCCTAAGATAACAAGGCAGGGCATCAACAGAGAAACTTGCCTTGGGCCTTTTATCTCCAGCGCCTTCCCCAGGAACTCAAGAGCACACAGGCAGCTCCGGTGGTGTCACACCATCCCCATGTGCAAGAGGAAGCTGTTTCCCACACTGAGTTGGTGGCACAAGGGACCTTTTCATCGCATCTTCAAGCCGCCCCAAGACCTCTGTGGGCTCATGGACGGGCACAGGAAGATGCACACCTGGGACACCCAGAAGGTGGGTCAGTTCTCTTGGCTCCGGCACAAGAAACACCATCAGGTGTTAGGGTGCCTTTTGTGTTTGTCCCTCCATGTCCTCACACCCACTCCCCGCCAGCCTCCTCCAAACCCCTCCTGGAGAGCAGCTCACAGGCTGTGCCTGGTGGCTCTCAGCCGTCAGATGATTTTTCACCATTTCTCCTAAAGTCAGGGAGGACGAGATCTTTCAATAGCAGTTAGCTCCCAAAAGATGCACCCAGGCACATCACGGGCTATCTTACCACATCTAAGCTGCTCTGTACCCCCTAATTGCAGAGGTCTTGCTTTTAAATCTTATTTTTCCTGCCTGTCTTTGTGTTGGGAGCCACATTTCTCTTTTATCTTTACATTATACCTTCTAAAATCTATCCCTGAATCTACAAAACTGCACTCAGTAACGCAGAGAGATCCAGGACCGGAAGCATTTCGTTAGTGACTGTCCTTTACAGAGCCAGCAGGGTCAGAGGAGGAGAAAAAACAACAAACCCACGATCAATATTTGTTAAAACAGGATTTGAAAGAAAAGCATGAGAAGCCTCTATCTGGTTTTAATTTCAAATGAAAAAATATGGCTGTTAATATATGGCAACGCTACTCCACTGTAAGAACAAGGTGTAGATAAAACCTGCAAGCTTAATGAGGCTTAGGAAAAATAAAATTTGAAAGCAAATCTTCGAAAATCTCTAGATAATCTCTGTTCTGTTTATCATGCTTTGGTAATCAGAAAGTAAAACCAAGCTTCGCATAATGAAGAAAATCAAACAGGCTTGCTTTTTTTTCCCTGCTGCTCTAAAATCACAGAAGAATATAGTCATGGAAAAAAAAGAGGAAAAAAAAGAGGAACTTCTTCCCTCCTGCCGGCACACAGGGAATCTAATTGCAAAGGTTTCTTCCTGCACATCTGAGTAGACTCTGCGAGACTGGAATTTTCTAATCACAATATTTAAGCTCTCCTTGGCAACACAGAACGAACACAGCGGTCCTCTCTTGATCTGCCAGACATGGGAAGGTAACAATGGTTGATAGCTGAGTCACAAGCTGAGAATGTGAAAAAGACAAGAAAAAATTACTTCCCTTGACATCTCTGCCCGGCCAGGTCAGCAGCGCAGCTCCGGCCCTGGCCAGGCTGGGGAGATGCTGAGGACATAGGTGGACAACACAGCTGAGGAGGCTTTGCCGTGTTTTTCGGGATGTGAAGTGCTTTGATGATTGCAGACCCCTGAATCTCCCAGTTTCTCAAGCAGGATTGGGCCATGCAGCTGTGGAGCTGCTATGGGACAGCTTGGCCAAGCGTCGCTCCCCATCCAAGCATTTTTGGGGTAGACATGGATGAAGCCCAAGGCACCATATCCAGCTGCTGCCAGGACTCATGCTGAGTGCTGCCTCACAGCACTGGTTATCTCCAGGTCTCTTGGCTCAGTGGCAGAGCTGTGAACATAGGAGGGCACCTGGAATTTGGTCTCCAAAAGCCCCAGATAACACCACTGGACTTTGCAATGGATGTTCCCCATCATGATGCTGCTGTTCCTGCACAGCTGGAGGTGGCCTGCACCCAGACGGGTGTAAAATCCATGGCAGGGGGGCTGGAGCTAGATGATCTTTGAGGTCTCTTCCAACCCAAACCATTCTATGATTCCAAGATGCTGGTGGTCCCTGCAGGCTTGAAAGTGGTGGCTCCTAAAGATTTCCACTCGCAGCCCCCTTTTCTGGGCCACCCCAGATCTTAGCAGAAAAGTCTTGTTGGCTGTTGATTTTCTGTTGATCCCAGTGATCAGCTGTTCCACCCTGGTATCCCTGTCACAGCAATGAAAGCCCTACAAAAATTAAAAAAAAACAAACAAACAAAAAAAACCCCAAAGCACAAACTTTAAGTTGAGCCTAGGAAAAAATAAAGGGAATTGCTGTGCTAAAAAGGGAAAAAAATGCACTGCAGATTTCAGTGGCACCCACTTTTCCCAGAAGCACCCTTGGGTGGGGGGTTCCCCCAAGCCACGCTCGCTGCTGCCTGCGCTGACACCGAAACGGGGCAGATGCCGTGATGCAGCAGCATCCACATCCCCTTTTCCAGCACCAGGATGAATTAACTGCTCTTCAGGAGCTGCTGTTCAGTGCTGGGTGGCTGTCCTTTCCCTGCAAGCTGGTGCCAGGAGCTCAGGCTGGGGGAGAAAACTGTATTGGGAAAAACGCAGAGGAGGAGAAACGGGTTCGGGACGGGTTTTTAAATGTGTTCCAAGCCAGCCGCACCTGGAGGCGGGTGCTGGCAGCCTCCTGAGGTGGTGGCAGCCCCATTTTTGCAGGATTTTTCTTCCTGGTGAGCAAAGAGACAACGTGGGAAGCTCAGCAAAGGGGAAAGCGGGCTCGTCCTGCAGCCTTGCAGCAAACGAGGTAAATCATCGGCGCTGCTGCTGGCAACAGACTTGGAATCTAACAACTGCTGCTGGTGGAAAGGGATGCTAACAACGTGAGGAATTTTGCTTTATAATATGTAGGTTTTGAAGCAGAAACAAATCCTTTAAAAGTTCAGGATAGGCTTTCAGATAAATGCCTCCTGCTGCGGGCAGTCCTACGCCTGTGCGCTCCGGAGCCCCGGCACAGACACATCCTTGGCCCTCCAGCACCTGCTCAGGTACTAAGACCACTCACGACACAAACATCTAATTTCAGGTGTGTAGAGTCTTCTCCTTCCCCTCCAGCGGACACCGACCCAGGGTCAAGGCAGGTTTCTCCCCCACCAGCGCACATCCATCCGCACCCTCCTCCTTCCCCCATTACATGCTCAAGAGCCACAGCCCACCTTGCAGGACTGTTGAGGGTCCAGGGCAGCTGCCAAGGGTTAATGTGCAAAATATCTTTTACAAGCCAGGCTGTTTAATGAGCATCTCTCCCCGGTAATGACCAGTGATGAGAACATTCTCTGCTACGGCAACGTTGGCAATACAACAGCCCACTGAGGAGGGAGCTGGTAGGTGAAGTGAGACAGTCCTCCGTGCTCAGCTGGATGGCAGTTTCAGCCAAGCTCCTCTGCATTAATCTTACACTCATTAAAATCAGTTGTTCTGTTTCTAATTCAATCAGTGCTGCTAAGATCAAGAATCAAAAATTCATGAGCCAACGTCCCTAGGGAAAAAAACAAACAACAAAAAAAACCCACAAAACCTGTAAGTTCATCTTAAGCAGTATAGATTTTTAAAACAATCATAAAAAATGTCTAGCGGTTTCACATGCTTGAAGCTTTCAGCTCACATTTTCACGAGGGGTATGAAAATGAACAAAAGCTGAGGTTTGTACACACTGGTGTGACTCCAGAGGCTGAGTTCCCGGGGGCAGCCTCACAGATTGCATCGCTGACGATGAAAACTGAGAGACTGAGCAATGCAGGAGGAGCGAGTTCACTTGATTTCTCTTATCCTGCCTCAAAACAAGTGTCATTGCCAAAGTGGCAAAAAGTCCACCCTGCAGAGTCCAGGGCAAGCTGTCCATCGGTTTCTGCTGCAGTGAGGTCAGGAGCCCAGAAATGACATCAGCAATATTTTTCCAGCTGTGGGCAGCCCCCAGCCCCTCTGGAGCCACAAGCAGCATTAGACCCGTAACAGAGATGTAGGACCTGGTGTAGACCCAGCCACGGGCAGCAGCGAGCAATGGGCAGTGCCGTGGGGAGAGCCAAGGCACCATGGTACAACAGGTCATGCTTTCGTTGGCCTCCAGCGTCCACTACAACTCTCATGCCACCTCTGTGTCCCTTGGTCCCCTTGTCCAGCTCCCCAGCACCCACCCAGTTCTTTCTGCCCTTGATGTCTACACGGACAACAAGCACCTTCCTCTCCAGCGAGGAGCCAGATGCTCTCCTGGGTGCAGAGCAGCACCCAGGAGGAACGTGAAAGTTAACAGCGAAAGTAAATAATCACTCTCTAATTCTGTGCACGTGAATGACAAACTAGACATGATTTTTAATGTGCTCCTAATTAAGGTCACCGATGACAATAGCTGGAGAGCTGGAGACAAAGACACTAAACACCAGTTATTTGAAGCAGATGAGAACTTGCAAAGGGCTCTCCCATTTTTTTTTTTAATAGCCAAAACTAAACGACATTTCAGAGAGTGCCAGAGACCTCCCAGGCCATGAAAACACCCAAGGTCTCAAACAGCCTTTGCTGGCCCAGGCTGGAGCGATTACTCCGTGCTCTCCGGGTCTCTCTCCACAAACGCTGCCCTTTTCCCTCGGAAAAAAAGGCACCGTGTTTACAAAGTAAAGCTCAAGTAGGAAAACATCGAGGCAGGCCAGTGAGAAAACCAACCCTGGGAAAAGGTTAGGATTAACTCCTCTGGAGCCGAGCAGGGCTCGTTTCCTGAAAAAGAAGGAGCATAAATAAAGATGGGTTGTCAGCGCTAGCGAGTGTTGCTGCAGTTATTTATAGAAGGCATTCGTTTCCTTCATGAGCTGGATAAATATCCATTAGCTTTCGAGGTCATGAATCAAGTATTAATTAACCTGCTGGGAGAAAATAAAAATGATACAGATATTAGTGTTTTAAAAGGAAGCTTCCAGCTGAGGAAAAAAGGAAGAGAGCTAATGTGAAATTTTTCGATAAGGAAAATTGGGAAGGAGCAACGAGCAAAGATCAGACCTGTTGGATGCGCTTACTGGCAACGTCAGTCTCTGCTTTGGTAACAAGGGAAAAAAAAACCCACAAACCTGTGATCTTGGCATGTTTATGGAGCTTCAGGGTGGAGAAGAGCTTGGAGTGAAAACTCAATGGGTGTTTTTCACCTGGCAGCAGCAGCACCCACCCCTCTTACAGCTGGTAGCTGCGGGCAGGGCACAGCCACCGGGGCCCGAGCCGAAGCCCCTGCCAGCACAGAGCCATCCTCCCAGGGCACCACCACCTGCCCTGGCAGAGTGGGAAAAGCTGTTCCTTCTTCCAACACCGATGCAGCAACTGTTTTTTTCCACTAAGTCCCTTCTAGATATTCAGACTACAAACCAGACCTTTCTTTTAGTGCAGGCAATAAAAATCCAAAACAACCATCAGGAAACGAGCAGAATAGCCAGAACATGCTCTGGCTGTTACACACTCACGTAAACAGGAGGAGACCTTGGCCCTCTGACTCCCCACCTTCCCTCTGTCCCACTCGGGGACCGGCTGAGCTAACTCTGAATTTCTTGGACTACCCACAAAGCAGCAGCATCCCATGGAGACCGGTGGGGCTCAGCTTAGCATAAGCCTGAGTAACACAGAGAAAAGAGAAATACTTCATGAAGGTGACTGTTTTCTAAGCAAAAAAATGCCAAAATAGATGTGACACCAAAACTGGACTGTAAAAAACACCAAATTTCCTGGTGGCACCAGTTCAAGACCGCCATACCATCGTGCTCCCAGCACGTTGGTCTAGGACAGCTTGGCTGCATCCCTTCTCTTCTCTGCAGAGCAAGGCAGCATCCAAGGGACATAAATCAGAAGTTTGGACCAATTATTTTACAAACCGAGACACAGCTCTCCCATAGCCGAGGAGGCACAACCTTTAATAAGCACAAAAGATCCTGGATTAGATGTGGTCTTCAGGATTGACTTCCTTTGCCATGCCTGTGCTCCACCCCCACATACCCAAATCTTTAACAACTTTGAGCTCTTTTTTTTTAATTTTTTTTTTTTTAAAGGGATATGCAGTCAGCCTGTTCCATTTTTAACTTTTTTTTTCCCCTTTGCATGTTTCCCAGTTCTCTGCCCACACATACCCACACTACAGACAAACTATCCTAAAAAGATTGAAAGAGGTCTGAAAAAACAACAGTAATCCAGGGCGTCATCAACTTCCAGGAACGCAAACTGGCTTAAGAAACCACAACTGCTTTTTGTTGTTGTTATTTTTTGCATGGGTTGGGTTGTTTTTTTCAGTCTTTTACAACCTTCTGTTTCACAAAATGGCACGAATTCACTCCTCCTTCACCCTCCTCAGCCCTCTCTCTCCCCAGCTATATTCAGAAAACATTTCTCGCCAGCCTCGTTTAGCTCATATTTCAGGGCAGAGCAAACATGTGTGCATGGGGGGAGGGCAGGGATGATGAGTCAATTAGGCATCTAATAAAAACACGATTTTAAAAATTCCCTTTCCAACTGCGAGCACGATGCGAGCTACGGCAGTCGCCGAATCGGTGTTGCCAGCTCGGTCCAGCCTGCCCAGTGCCTCCCTTGCAGACAGAGAACAGTTTCCTACAGTGAAACTGCTCTCATCCTGCATTAAATGTTGCGTATGATGGGGCATCTGCTGCTTACTTCATGTGAAAGACACCGTCACAGCCTAACAAATCACGTATTGCCGGAAGGACACTTGTGCTACCACCAACGCTCTTTTAACTCCATGGCCTTCCCCCTCCGTATGCTCCCACCCATCACCGCGCCGTGCAGACCTCACACGTTACAGCTGATTAACCTGTCCCCGGAACAGGCAGCCAAGCTCAGCTCTTTGAACCCCCTGGTCTCGCAGTCACCTCTTCTGTAGTTCCCATCACTCCAGCCACAACTTTGTGGGTCTGCACTGGAAGGCCCTCGGGAGGCACCACTTGTCACACAGAATCATAGAATCGTAGAATGGTTTGGGTTGGAAGGGACCTCAAAGATCATCTAGTTCCAACCCCCCTGCCATGGGCAGGGACACCCTCCACTACACCAGGTTGCCCAAAGCCTCATCCAACCTGGCCTTGAACACTGCCAGGGATGGGGCAGCCACAACTTCTCTGGGAAACCTGTTCCACTGCCTCACCACTCTCAGAGTGAAAAATTTCTTTCTTACATCTAACCTAAATCTGCTCTCTTTCAGATGCCATTTATCCCACAGACAGCCCCTGCCACTGCCTTTTTCCAGGCACGAGCTAAATCAGAGAGGGTGGATGCAAGAGATGGTGCCTCTTCATCCTCCTTGCAGATGGTCAAGCCACAAAGCACCCAAGTGAAGCCATGTGCTTCCTTCCAACCTCCTTGCCTTGGTCCAAGACCCAAACCACCCACTGGTGCAGTTGTGTTGGACTCGCACGCTCTCTCCTAGCACAACCGTCCCAGCAACACGCCTGAGTGTGTTCAATTACCATATACTGTTTGAGAAATTTGAGAAATTTGAGAAATTTGAGTGTTTCAGGTATGATTTTGATCTCACGGGACTGGTCAGGTTTAGATGAGAAAACAGAACAAAACGTCCTGAGCTTTGGCACGTCAGAGCAGCAGGAGTTTCCAGCAGAAGGCAACGCTGCAAAATTCATGCTAGTAACAACCGATTCCGTGTTAAGAAGAGCTGTATTTTACAAACGTCACTGTAAAGCCAGTCATTTCACAGCCAGACACCCTGCGGGATGCCAGCGAGCTGGACGGGTGTCACAAAGGAGCACAAAGACATTTCTGGGACTGCACAGCCCTCCGTGCAGCCTGCTCCCAGTCACAGCAGCCAACCCTGCTCACCAGCACCCACGGGTGCCACTGGTCAACCCGGCTGGGCTGAGGGCTGGGCTGGCTGTGCTGGCCACAGGCTGGAGTAGCCAAAATGGCAGCAGAGCAGAAGGCCATAGGGTCACAGTGAGCTTGTTCCCATCAACAAATTTACATCCCTCCCACAATGGAGCTGCTGGTTTCCTTTGTAGGACAGGCTATTCTGATGCACCAGAGGGCCCCTGTTTAATTTTGCTCTGGCTAAATATGATCAGTTTTGTGGCTGAGTAAAGAATTCATTATTCAATCAAACTTGCTTGAATTTCTGTTTTCCTTTTTCCCCAGGTTTCCCCTGGGGACACCAGGAGGAGTCCGGGCAAGACTGGGCTCTGAGCAGGCAGCAAGCCATGGCCAACGGGCTGCTCCTCCGGCCAGGGGACCTCCAAACCCCAGGGAGAATGAGGTCCGTGGGGTCAGTGCCAACACCAGCAAAACAGAGCAGGAAGATCATCAGCCAGGTAAGGATTTATCAACCAGCCCAGACTAATGCATATATTTTCCATTGGACAAGTCTCTCCTCCTCTCACCAGCACAGTCCAGCCCATGGGACTGGACAGATTTTATAATCTGCTGGTGCAGATTATAAAACCTGGGTTTCTAGCTGCTTGCTGGAGATAGCACATCCCAGAGTACCCAAACGCAGGGGAACAACGCTGCCCTTGGACCTGTCCTTTTCAGCCACGAAAACAAGTTAATGTCACCTAATCAGAGAGTGACCGTTATTTGCCACTGAGCTTCATAAAAATGTGAGGAAAGATGAATGCATTTTAATTAAGTTCTGGGAGGGAAAATAAAAAAAACAAACATGCACCTGGCTAGACTGCAGAGAGATGAACTCATTACTTCATCCACGTCTCAGTCTGCTGCTGATTTTCCTCTGCAACAGAACGATCAGCCCAGGCTGCAGACAGTGACTTTGAAAAGCAAATAATCCTTCCGAAAGAGCCAGGCCAGCATTTTATAATTCCTACACCTCCAAACTGGGAGTCTTCAAACAGCGACATTTCTAGCAAGACTGATGGGCAAGCATTCAAAATCTTGGAAATCTGAGGGGAAGGCTCCCCAAATTGGAGCAGCAGGAGGGGACTCCGACAGAGCTCACTATGGATTTTTCCAGCAGCCAAACGGCTCCTGCAGCTGCCAGAGTTTTCCATAGATTGTCCAGGTCTGATTTTCTGCTACGAAAGCCTGAGCCTGAGCTGCCCTTTTCATCTCAGGAATGCACAGCTGCGAGAGCGAGGCCTCGGTTCCTCTTGCAGAACACAGCTCCAGGAGTGAGGACTTGTGCCCCATGAGTGGGGTCACGTTCCTACTCACGAGTGAGGGGTGGGCAGGTGGGGGGTGCAGGCACCCAGTTGCCTTTGGGTGTATGGAAAAAAGAAACGGCAAAACTCATCCGAAGTTTGAACAGCAAAGTAAAACAACCTGAACTCTTAACTAGACCTAGAAAGTTTCTAGGGCGTAGAGAAGGAAACAGCAACACCATCAGCCTCCTGTCCCCTGAGTCAGCTGAGCCACCTTCCACATCGGAAACACTTTCTGCTCTTCTCAAACGCTCAGATACATCCCCTGAGGAAGTCCCTGTTCCTCTAACGGAGTCAGACTCGGTGTCTGTGGGCTTTATAAGGATGAAATAATCTGTTTGCTATTATTGCTCCTTGCACGATTAGACCAGAGCAGGTAGAACTCGTGCTCCATGGCACTAGTCAGCAGTCCCAGGGAGGCAATGCCGTGCACCCCTCGACGGCACCGCACAGCCGGATGCACCGATATCCCTCCCCAGCCAAACGCTTACACGTGTTTAATCCCCATGGAAGTCAGTGGAATACGTCTGTGTCCTTAAAGTCAAGCACCTCTTAAAGTGTTTTGCCAAACAGAGCTTTGTGGTGGCCACGGTGGCCGAGGCAGTGCCTTCAGCTTCATTCACTGGTGGGGTGGGCAGGACGTGTGTGATGCCTGGTCCCAGTGGGAGAGTGCTCAGCACAGCAATGGGGCTGGACCTTCACGACATCTTTATGGTTAAGCAAGCGCATCACTGAGCTGGGGCCTCGTGTCCTTCTCTTGGCAGTTTTAGATGCCAGCCCTGCCCAAGGTGGGACAGCGGCCAGCAGTGGTACAGTCTGGGGCAAAACCCTTCCATTTCTCAAAGAGCCAACAAAATTGGGCAACATCTAGTCTCTACCAGTGACATGGTCTTTGCAGGCAGGGAATTGAACCAGCTCCTAGGAGCTACAAGACCACAGCTCAGAGACGCTCCATCCTTGGAAGTGTTCAAGCCAGGCTGGATGAGGCTTTGAGCAACCTGATCTAGTGGAAAGTGACCCTGTCCATGGTGGGGTGGGCAGGTGGATCTAGATGATTTTCAAGGTCCCTTCCAATCCAAACCGTTCTATGGCTCTATGCTGGTGTGTCAAAGCTGCGGAGGTTCAGCTTTGCCTACACGGACACAGGCTCCCTGCCCTTCCCATCCTGCTGGGAAGAGCTTGGCTCCAAACCCAGCGGGCTGACCACAAACCCTGCCTGCATGAATGTATTTGTTAAAACACTCATTCACACTGTAGCCACGGCGCTGGCTCTAAGAACATACATCAGGCTTTTTTGTCAAACAAAACCCATTCCAACCGTCTGGGAGGACGGCAAAATCCACCATCGCACCGCTTGGAAGGGTTTGCAGTTCACTGCAGCACTTTGTATCTGCAGTTGTTTCCATAACCAAGGCCAAGAGAGCCTGTGAACAGGAAGGAATTAGGCGCTCATGCAAAGACCATTAAAGTCAAGGGGAATCTTTCCACTGACTTGAGAGCGTTTGGCTCCCGGCCCTGGATATCTGGGTCTGTTGTGCGGGATTTAGAGCAGGAAACGGGAGCAGGACTTTGCAGGTTTTCTCAGCTTTTGTTACAGAGTTTAGCACAGAAGCTCTCTGTGCTCATTTCTCTGCATGTAAATTAAGAAGTGACTGCTCATCTGAGATGCAAGGCACTAATTGACCATCTTTCTGTTCAGTCTAGGCAGCTCCTCCATCCTTCCCGGGGTAGGCAGAGCTAACACCAGAACAAGTTGGACCAGCCCATTCCTATGGACAACAAGATTTCTTTATGGGTCCTGACATGTCAGTCCCTGATGCAAAACCCACACATGATGTGTCAGTCCAAGAGGCAAAAATACTTCAAACCAGAAGCTTCAGCAGGTCTGAAAAGCTTGTTAATCCAAAGTTCAAGTTCACAGTGGGGATGAACCTCCTACTGAGATCTAGGCAGCATTTCACTGATCTCACTTCTGTTCTGTTACAGCCAACAGTTTGGCACAGGGAGGTGCTGTCTTTCGATGGAGTGCAGGACTATGCACCAAAATGACAAAAGATCTGAGCTGCCTCTATTTTCACACAGAGAAGCAGAGATCTGCTCTGCATTGCTTGGGACTTAACCTCTTGAAACCAAAGCTTTCCGAGGAGCATCTTCCCAGGCACCCAAAACTGCCAGCACAGGAACCACAAAGCACTCTGTCAACCTTCAGGCTCTTTTAAAATACAACTAAGATCCTAATTTCCTGCTAATAGGAGCAGCAATGCTTCTCTGGGCTTGCAGTAAGACAGCCTGGCTGGTGAGTTTAGCGAAGTGCTGTGCCAGGTACCAGTGTCCACAAGCCAGGGCTGGAGGGCACCGGCACTGGAGTGCTGCACTTGGAAGATGCTGGTTTCCTTTCCTTCACTGCCCCAGGAGGCAGCAGCCCGTGGTTTGAGACATCCTTCCCGCTCCTCGTGGGCAGCGTGTGCCTGGGAGAGGAGCGAGGCTGCAAAGAACGAGTTGCTCAAACCACAGGCTTAGGGAAAACCTCTGCCTCCTGGCAGATGCTCATTACTTGGGTTGAATTTAGAAAAACAGAGGTGATCAAGCCCTGCCTCAGCCTTCAGTGGGAAATACAGAGAGACAGGAGTACGCTTGCTGCAAGAAACGTGATCCCAGAAAGAGGAGAAAGGAGGGTGGAGAAGGAAATGCCTCCTAATGCCAGGGGTGACCCAAACCAACTCTGCACAGCCGAGCTCTGCCAGCAGACTCGTGGAGCCAGACAGGACAGAAATATCTAAAAATCAGATTTCTTTTGGTGGCTGCCACCTGCCCTAGACAGTGTCCTGTTCAACAGGATGAGCTTTGAGCAACGAGTGTCACTTTTCTAAGATGACTTGACAGTTATTTGACTCAAGAGTGATGTACCAGTCCAAACATCACCTCTGCAGAGCAGCGGTCTGCAGGTTCCCTGCGCAGGAGCATCCATTCCCAGAGCTGGGTATCTCCCATGGCCTGGAGGGAGATGTGGTCACCCCACCAACAGGAAGTCAGGCATGGCTTTTTGCTTCCAGTGGGATGTGGTTTTAGGAAATGAGCTTCACTACCACCTGCTGCAAGTTCCCCGGTTTAGTGGGACAAAACACCAAATTCGGCAGGAACCAGGGTCTCATTAATGTGACCAAGGCTTTGGCCAAGCAAAGGCTTTGCAGCTTCCATTTATAGGGCACGCTGAGACGTTGTGGCAGAAGTTCAATGCAGGGCAGCGAGCACCATGGTATTATGAAGTCTAGACAGTGCTGGAGGATGCCTTTTCCCTGCCCTCGCGTACTGTTCAAAGCCCAGCAGCCTTCCTCAACAAGGAGCGACGCGGGGAAATATTTAATTCCCATATTCAAACAGACCTTTTTGAGCCATTTTCTCCCTCAAAACCTCCATCTGCAAAGCTCTGCCTGGCAGACAGGAGGTCACCAGCGTGGCTGCATGTGCGCCAGCAAGAACCCTCGTTTGACCAAACGCTGCCGAGCTCCTCAGAGAAGGAAGCAGGGAACAGAACTTTCAAAAACCAGCCTGAACCCCATGTTTTTATTCCTACCTGGACTGAAAACAGCACCCTTGGAGCAATTCTTGAAATATCTACTTTTAGCTAGTTTTATTCTCCCCTTTTCCTCCCTCTGAGCTGACCAGGAAACCCACCTGCCTGAGACTTCACTGCTCCGTAGACCTCCAAGCAGTGCTCCCTCCTCCGCCAGGAGACATCCAGCTGAACAGCATCCAAGCAGCTGTGCTCATCGGTACCCGCAGCCAGCCTCAAAGAGAGCAGAAGGCCTTCTGAACCTAAACCAAAATTAAAACAGAAGTTGTTTTAATTGATCAGAAGATTTCTGTGGGGCCTTAACCGCTCAGATGCACTTTTCATGAGCTGAGGGGCAACTTCTGCTTAGACAGCACTTCAGCAGCTCCTGATATACAACCTGGGGGCAAGGCTGGGGGAAACAGGGCAGCACTTCCCTACCCAGTGCCAGAAACAGGGATTAAATCTGGGTGATGCCTCTGCACCTTTAACTGTTCAAACTGCAGCAGGGGCTGGTGGCAAGGACTTGGCCATTCAGCAGCAATTCAAAGGAAAAAATGGGATCAAATGATGATCCTTTAGAATTTGCCAGGCTGCCTCTGACTGCACACTGAGCACGTATGCTCTTTCCTTAAGTGGATTGATAAGAGCTCTGAATCAGTATTAACACATGCCAGATGCTGGGGAATCATCTCCCACTTATGGCAATTAGGAGGATGTCCCAGAATCCAATAAAGCAACTGAGAAGATGAGCAGCTGGTGGTGATTGTCAGGCCCCAACGCAGTGAGATAAATCTATGTAACAGAGGTGTGATTTTCTTTTTTTCACTTGAGTCATATGCCATTTAGCACAGGATACGTGTGATTCCTCCTCCTCCCTTCGAGGGTTCTCCTCGGGAGATGAGCAGAGCATCCTTCCTCCAGCGGTATGCTGAGCTGTGCTCCCCTGACCCTGCCCTTTCTCTGCTGAAATCCACCTACCACGTGTCGATTCTCCAACCCCATCAGCATCACCCAGCTGCAGATCTTCAAAGGGAATTGGGCAAAGCAACCCTGAACAGCCATCAAACACCATCTCCAGCCAGAGAAATCACCAGGTGAGACCATCTCCCTCTTGCTGACCTTGCCCACTCCACGCTTCCAGCCAAGGGCAAAACCCCACAGCTCGAGAGAAGAGAATCTGCCACGCGTTCAGATTTGGTTTAAAAGACATACAAAGCAGTGAAGGTTACTTCCTATGTAAATGAGCCCAAAAAATCATCATCATTGTGCACAGGGAACGCTGGAGATTGCACACCAGCATTCCCATCTAGCGCAAACACGGGGCTGAACAGCATTTTAAAAGCACTTAATGGATGACTCCTAGAAGTAACAGCCAGCAAATTTGATTTGCATGCGAGACAGCAGAGCTGAGCTATGCTTAATAGAGGAAAGAAGATGAAAGTAATCTCCAAAGGTCTGATAATGCAGACTCTGTGCTGAGATACACTTCGGTACATCTTTACAGAGTAAATGCCAGGGTAGCTATGAGGATGTTTTTCTCGGTTTGGATAGCAATTCAGGGCTCATCGGTTTCAGGATCAGAAGCAGCCACTAAAACATCTCGTATGAGCTGCTCTCCACCACAGCCAAAATGTTTCATCCAGCAAGCAAACAGGGTCAGAGGTTTGATAATTTCGAGCCATTTGCTATGTGACACACCAGCCTCCACCCACAGCACGGGCCAGCCCAGCACCAGCTGCTCTCGCTGCCAGGGCCCTTCTCCCACCAAGGCTGCTCTTTAATTCAGTCTCTGCCCTCACAAACAAATTTTACTCCCATTTTCCTTCCCAGAGCTTTCTCACATGTGGAAAATGAGCAAGAAGAAAAGTCCGTGAGCAAGTGTTCCCGCCAGGAAGACTTCAAGAAGATCTCCAGACTCAGTGGTGCCTGGAGAACCCGCTCCTTCTTTTCATTCCATTTTCCTTTGCGCTTTTCCTAGAGCTGAGCTATTTCTCCACATAATTTCCTACCAACATGTGACAAAAAACATGACCAGCATCTGTTGTAAGAGCAGTGTCCGTTTAAAAAGCACTGAGCGGACCCAAAGTCACATAAAGTACTTACAGTGTCACTTACAATGTTAACATTGAAATCATATTTAAATTCAATTCTTATGTAAATTGATGCTCAGTGTTTAATTTTAGTAAGATGAAAATGCTTAGCATCAGTTCCAGGTTTTCAGGACTGTGGACTCAATTTGCAGAGGGTGCCTGGGAGAGAAGGGAGATTTTTTTTTCCTGGAGAATAATACTGCTTGTTTGAAACATCTTAACGGCTATGAAACTGTCATTCTGGATCCTGGCTTGTGTGAAAGCCAAAGTTGAAAAAAAAAATTACATTTGAAGTCAAGCTCACCTTATTCCTTTCAAGAAGCTGCTGTTTTTCTTCTTAAACCTTTGTTTAATTTCGATCCTTTCTGTGTTCGAGATCTGCCCGTCTGTGTACCCAGTACCTGGGCTAATGAGTTCCCTTTCTATAGCTCGGGATCTTTGACAGCAGTGTCACAACTATACCAGCTACATGGAATACACTTTTAACATCCCCATTAGGGGACATTAAAAATGGGCTTTAAAGTATGAAATTACCTAGGATAAAATTTAGAACATACACAATATTTGACTTTAAAAGCATGTAAATATTTCAGCAATTAATGCACAAAGTCCCAGCGCAGGGAGCACAGGATATTCTGGCTCCTGTTTTTCAGAAAGTTTATCTGTGGTAGAGCTTTCATAAGTGCTTGATGCAAAGTGCTGTCAGCAACACCACCTGCAAGTCTGTGCAGAGAAAGATGCTGTGCTTTTGGGGGCCTAAAAGGTCCAACCACAGAAGCTCAGCGTGGACAACCCACCTTTGTCCTCCCAGGAGCCCTCAGCGTAACTAAACCCGATCATTTCACCTGGCTCAGGGACCTCTATGCTATTTAGTAAAATACATCGTTGGCATCGCCCAAGAGCACAGAGCAGGGCGTTTTGCTCCACCAAGGTCCGTGCACAGGAAGGAGAGGGAAGAGCGTGTGTTTTCCCAGCTGGGTGCCTTCAGAAAACACGTCCATCTCGGTGCCTCTGGGTACGTGTCTGCAAAGTGCTGAACAACAGGAAATCGTTTGACTTGTATCAGACCAAATCCAGAGAGTATCAACCCTGCAATTAGCTATAATTAGAAATCCACTCCGGCATTGCTCCTCCAAGCAGAATCCATACACACTCACACGTGCTCGGCTGCTAAAGCGATTCTGGTAGAGAAGGACACAATGACCATCTCTCCCAGGGGTGGCCCACGTGCTCCCTGTGGGTCCCTGTCTCCCACGAGGTGCAGGAGCCAACCTTACACCCGGGCTTATCCGTGACCTCCCAGATGCTGAGCAAGGAAACGGTTTGTACCACAGCGTCAGACCTCAGGTCTTTACAGCTAACCCTGCCAACCAGCCAGCTCCCTTTCCCGCGCCCGAGCAGCCGTCCCCTGGCCAACCATGCCAAGGCTCAGGCCCAAATTCCCCTTGGATAAGCACGTTGAGTTATTTTTTAATGTGTCTTTCTGCACTGTAGCTTTCCTGTCTTCAGTAAGAGAAGATAACCTGGTGCTGTGAGATCCCCTGGTGAGCAGTAACGAATTAATTCCCCAGCCTCCCACTCCAGCCATCTTCAGCCCTTCTTCTCCACCACCCAAATATCAACAAGCTCCTAACCAACAACATGGACACAGCCAAACCCAGTGCTATTTTCGCATCGCTAATGCCCCTCGGAGCCTGTGCCAGCTCTCAGAATGACAGCCAGAATGCGATGGGAGAAGCTCAGTCCAGGCAAAAAAAAAGATTCAGTTGTCACCTTATTTTCAAGGAGATTTTGCACTTGTGATTCCCTGGCAGTTAAGATGCATTTTGAAAGCTCCTACTTAACCGTGTCTCCAGCTAAAGCTAAATATTGCCATATGAGCAAAAAACCCCAGCACTTAGGAGATCTTGGTGCTTAGGGATCCAGTAAAATGACAGCAACCTCAGCTATAATTACTGCCCTGTAATCTGCATGCCATGAATAACCACGTAATTCTGCAATAGCTGCAATCACGGCACGCGGTTATTTGCTCTTTGCGTTGAAATAAAACGGTGGGGAAGATGGACAGCAATTGAGTGCTGTGTAAATATGCCGTAATTTTCAACCTTTTTCTATCAGCAGGTCCTTAACATTTTTCCTGTGGAGGCCCCATGCAACAAATAGAGGAAAGGAGTGCGCAGGCTTCCCTCTCCGAGCTGTCTTCTGCACAACCCCAAAAACCACCCGTCCGCCCCAGAGCGAGCTGAGGGATGGGAAGAAAGGTGGGTAATTTGGAAAAGGAAAAAAAAAAGACTTTAACCACAACTAAAATTGAGGCTTTTCTCTTGCTGTTCTTTCAGCCATTTGGTTCACAGATGTTTTTAACAGCTTTCAGAGTGTGAGAGTCGGAGCCAGGAGGGCACCCACACCATGGCCAAGGGGAAAACTCCCTATTTTGATCTCGCTTTGGGCACATGGACTAAATGGTCATGTTTTGTGCAGTGAAAAAGTACTGAAACCACAAGAGGCCCCATCCAACCAACACAGTGCAGTGCCAGCGTGGAGGAGGAGAACGAACACCTCTTGTACCGCCCAGATCTGCCAGATCAGGTTATTACTCCCAGCTATTAAACATATCTTTGCACATCAGCTGGTTTCCTCTATGACTTATTTTTGATGGAATAAGTCAGGTTAGCTCTGCAGACAAGCTCAGCTCTTTAAAATGTTTACAGCCAGCTGATACCTTCTCTGGACTGAGATGGGAGCACTCACAGGAGCGGGTCCACAGGGGGACCAGATGGACACCAACCCTGACAGCAGGTGATGATGCTGAGGATGACACCAGCCCAGGAGCCACGGCTCACCCATGTCAACACCATCGACTCATGCCTGCATGGCAGGAGGCCCTGGGCTGCAATTCCCATGAGATACAGATCAACCTCTGAACCTACCCAAAAACAAACCTTTCCACATCCTCAGAGATCAAGTTCAGCAAAGCCAAAGCTGTTGCACAGACAACACAGGCCTCCTACAACTGCAATTCCCTCCAAAAAATATCACATCAACAGATACCTCCTGACTGTGCCAATATATCCCACACAGGACGGCATCCCCAGCACATGACTTAAACACAGTGACTGAACGCTCCACAGCAAAACAGAAAGGACAAGGCCAAATTCAAGATTTTCCATATCAAAATCCACAGGATTCTGTTGCTTATGATGGATGTTTATTAAATTACATACAGTTCAAATTTTTCCTCTAAAAGCCTTAATGCTTACAAATGCCTCCATGTGCATATTAGCGGTGGAGATGAACAAAACAGTCATTCGGTGATCTCACAGCTTCTTCTTTCCCCAGTATCTCATTTGTTCATAGACTGAAGAAACCCTGGCATTAATAATTACTCATTTTAAATTAAATGCAAGATGGGAGAGAGGAGAAAAAAAAAAATCTTCCTGAGTGTGGCAAAAATGGAGAACCCGAAATACTTTGGCTCCAGCTGAATCCACGTGTGAACATGAATTGTGAAGTGGAATAATTCCTCGTGCATTGACTTTCAGCACAGACTCTAATATTCAAATCCATGTTCTTTCCAAATTGCTGTAATTTTCAGCCTATCTTCTGTGATGATATATATAGACAGCCTGAAATTCCCCTGTGGCACTTTAGCAAACAGTTTAACCTGAGATATGATTTACTAAGATTTAAGTGTGTGCTCAGGAGGATCTACTTCTGCTGCAGGAATTTGTATCAAAATTGGCATCACCTCTCTCCAAGGCTCTCTCTACTGAGCACACTGTGCTTGGGTGCACAAGTCCATCTGTGTCCTTCCCAGGGACCGCAGAGGCTTGAAAATACGGAGAGAAACAAAGATGTTTTCTGATCTCAGAGGTCCTAGAGGAGGAGAAAAGTGACCTTCTCAGACCCTGCTCAGAGACCCTGGCTGAACCTCGGTTCCCCAGGCTTTCATCACAGCACCCCAAAACTTCATGCTGCTGGGACACTGCAGAAACAGAAGCAGAAAGAGGCAGAGCTGAAAGTGATTAATATTGCCCTGAACCCCAGCAAAACACACCATGTAGGGATGAAGGATTAACCACCAGAAACTCCAGGCCAGGTGCAGAGATGGCAGCTCACCCCTACTCACCCAGCTCGTCCCTGTGTCCCCTCTTCATAAGCTGCCCCCGACACCCATCCTGGACCTTTTCTCTGCACTTCAACCCACTTCAGTCAACAGCTTTGTTCAAGTACTTTTCTCAGGGGCTACCAGGAAAACATGCTAATTTGATGATGTGCTGAAAAATGAGTGCAGTTGTAAGCAGCCCAGGTACTTCTGTATCCACCCTGTTCTCCAGATGGACCTTTTCCCTTCAGGTGGCAACTTACTTTCTGCTCCCCATGGCATTCCCTGCCCTAGTGCTCACGCGGTGGTGGTCACCGAGGGTTAATAACAAAGTCAAGGAAGGACCAAGTTGAAAAACAGCTGAATTTCCTGCTGATAAGGAACTCCTCCTTCCAGGCCTCATTAAAACTATCCTGCTTATTTTCTTGCTTCAAAAAAATATCTAATTGCTGGTTTTCCAGCAAGACAGTGAGTCTTCTGTATCTTCACTGGGATGAACCAACCCCTCCACGGTAACTGACCCCCAAAGCTGTACTAGAGGGCGGATCAAGTCAAAGATCATCACTCTGGCTCAAGAACTCATGTTTAAAATGCTAGAGGCATTTAATACAGAGACATTTTAACCTACAAGAGGTCCCAGTGCCATAATTGCATCTTAATTTGACCTGAACACACGATTGTGCTGAAGATTGACACAGGCTCCCCCGGGCGAGCACGCGCAGGCTCAGCGGCTCTTCGGCAGGACACCGATTTTCTGTTAGTGCAAGAGATTCACTGATTCTCCTGATTTTACATCCTCTCGGCTAGAAAAAAAAATAAATCTCAACGTTATTGTTGACTTCCAACAGTGAGAAAGCAGGAAGCAAAGCTGACAAGCAGCTAAAGCCCAAACAGCTCAAGCTGTTTTGATGGCAAGAAAGCTGGAGGAGCCAGCAGGCCATCAACCTGGATGTCCATCGCCCAGATCCAGCAAACACATCTATTCTGGCATCGTTAGGAACAGAGTACTTGTCCTCTTGAGGTCCTCCCCAGCTCCTCCATTTGTTCTGATATTTTTTTTGTTTAATTTATGCTGCATTTATTGCAGAATAAGCTATGTAATAAATTCTTGTGGCGTAGCTCCCTACACGAGCACTCTGTTCCAAAATCATTACTTTTATGACTAAACACTACGTCCATGAAAAGACCTCCCCCAGAAGAGTTATTGCCAAACAGCCCGTTCCCGTCGGCTGTCCAGTAGCCAGCCGCCGAGCCAAGGTTAAGATGACTCCAGTGAGCAGCAGAGATTGATAGAGTCAGGAGGGGGAAAAACAATTACACACACCAAAAAAAAAAAAAAAAAAAAAAGGAAAAAAAAGGCTCAGGAAAAGCTGAGCAGGGATACGGTGCCACGAAGGCTGCCTGGGAAGAGGAAGGATCTTCCCCACCAGCTGACAGTGTGCTTATACACACACCCACAGCATCCTCTCCCAGTGGGATTACTGCTGCAGTTTGCTTTTGACCATCCTAATTCACTGGTGCTTTTTAATTAACAATGTTAATTGTGGATTGAATCCCCCTCCCCTCAGGAAAACAAACAATACTGAAAAACACCTTGTGGTGTAGAAGTTTGCTCCCTTTCCTTCTCTTTCCTTTGCAGTTTCAAAACACGAGGGCATTTCCAGAAAAAAAATAAAGATACACAGAGGTGCTGGAATGAAACACTGGCTTTATTATTATTATTATTGTTATTATTATTACTACTACTATTATTAGACATAGGCTTTCCTTTTGCAACTTGTTACTGAGCCCCAACCCAAACAAGCACATGATTGACTTCAGACTGAATTTTGGGGGACTCAGCTCTGCTCCCCAGCCTGCCCCATGCAGCCACAGATGAGGTTGGAAGCATTCTGGAGGCTCAGGTCTCCACGACCTGCTGCCCTTAGTCCCACCTGGCTGTGACACAACCATTGCCTTGGCAGAGATGCCCCATCAATGAACAAGCCACAAGAAAAGTGCTCACACAACCCTGAGGTCATGGCTGGTTTTTTACTCTTTTTATTCTTAAGCTTTCAGGGAGGAGTGAGGGAGCCACCACCTCTTCCTCCGTCTCCCTCCACAGTGCCCTTTTCACCTGAGAACACACAAAGCCAAAGCCTCTCCTTCATGTCATGCCTAATCCCTTGGCACTTCCAATGCCACCCAAGGTCCTTCTGAAATCCATGGTCTTCCCTGTAACAGTATGTCCCCAGGATAAATTAAAAGCATCCATCCTTACCTGGTTTAACAGTTTCACTTTATCTTCCTACTAAAAACAGCCATAATTTTACAGCCTGTCTGCCTGCAGTTTTCACCGGGACAAGATGCACAATTGTAGTAGCAAACAGTGGTCAAGATTGTACAGTTTCCTCTAAATAATTTAAAGCACTGTTCTTGCAGACAAAGAGGAGTCAGCCAGCCTCCTCCATGGAGGGGCATAATGCACAAACTACATTTAACTCATGAAAATAACTTATTATCTACTGATAAATCAAAGATTTTTTTTTTTTTTGAGAATATATACTCTTGAGGATAAAGGTGTCGCAGTTGCTATCACAGCCTACCATGCCCAAAAATGGGAGACTGGCTATTTTCCTTTGTGGTCTGGATAAACTGGTGCTGGGCTGGGAGTCAGAGGTTTGGGATCCATCTGTGATTTTTCCCATCAGTGGAAGAAAGCACAAAGCCCTTCATTTTCTGTGTTGTAAACAATCCTTGTCCCTTCCACTGACAGGCTTTTAAATTATTATATAGGGAGTCTCACATCAGCCCTCAGTGGTTTTACTGAGAAACTGGTGGGAAATGAGCTATTGCAAGATTGGGAAAATGTTACAGCAGCTTCAGAGGAAGGTTCAAACCCTCTGCCCTGGGTTTGGGTGTCTGGTCCAGCCAATGGCAAAGGGAACATCTATGCCTCTTCCCAGCCCTTCTGCTTGGTTTCCACTGCACTGTCTGCAAACAATAGGAAAAAAAAAGTTCCTCCCTTTGAAAGCCATTAAAATTAAAAAAAAACCTCTGCAAACAATCTGCATTTTATCTTCTTAATAGCTGGAAAGCCTCCACTTGCATCCAAAAATAATCACACTCAGCAAGAGTTGAAGAATATTCTTTTCAAATCATGGCCCAGATGTTCCATGGAGACCGTTTCACAGTTAACTACCAATAAAAGTAATTCGACAAACTAAACTCTGATTAAAGAAGGCGCCCAGCCCCGCGCCATCCGCAGACAAGAAATGTGATTCGCCGTTATTTAACCTTTAACGACACAGACACGCTGTTTCCTTCCTCCCTGGCAAAGGCGCCGCCAGCCCGCGAGTCCGGCTGTTGGAGAGGATTGTTTTGGTTTTACTGTCTCGGAAATCAGATCTCATAAACTCAACGCGAGCTGAGCCACTGGCCGGACGGCCAAAATCCCCCAGTGTTGCTTAAGAGGTCAGTGCTGTTTTCCAGTCAACCCCAGCACATCCAAGACAAACAGCCCCACGTCACCCGCTCTGCGGAGGACGTACAGGCGGCCCTGCCCACGTGCTGGGCTGCCTGCAGGTCACCACCACCTTTCTCCAGGAGCTCTGATTGTTACAGACCTTTTCTAGGCTCCAAGGGTTGGCGTCCATCAGCTGGACTTTGGACAAGAGCAGGTACCTGGGCAGCTCCGGGAGCACAGTTGGAGCCTTCTCAGACCCCATGCACTGGGCAAAGGGTTTCTTGACTTGGTCACCATCAGGATTGTCCCTCCTGGGACAGGGTGGTCAGATGCCACAGTCGAGCATGGGGACCTGCCACAGGCATCTAAGTCTTTGCTCTAAACACACACCAGCTTCATAGACGCTTGGAGGGAGAGAGGTGAGGGGGGGAAAGCAAAGCTGAGCTGGAGGAGATGACCAAGAAACATTCCCAGCACACAACAGCCGCTCTCTTGGACTGCAAAGGTGGTTTCATCTAGTTTGTGCTTAGCAGTGCAAAAGCTGTTTGCCAAGTAGGATGGGAACCACCCAGCCTCCCAAGCCCAGAGCAGCTGACAGCTTCCCAAGGCCAAGGGGATGCACCCTGAAGAGCAGCCAGGAGAGGTAGACGGGAGGAGGAAAACGAGACCATAAGCTGACGGGAGCTGCTGCCAAGACCTGGCAGGTTGGACAGGGAACATAATGGGGTGTGTGCCTGGGGCATCTCTCACCTTCTGCCTTCCCCATCCTACAGCAAAGGAGGCTTCAGACCACATTCCCACTTTGCATGTTTCTAAACACTTTCTTTTATACCCTATAATTGCATTTTGTACCACAAAATTCCTCTGGAGGGAACAGGCTTCCTCTCTCAAAAGATTCATCTCCAATGCAAGTGGAGAGGCACTAATTGCCCTGTTAGGGTCTCCAGGGCTTTTCTCTGTATCATTAGCTAACAAAAATGTGTTCTTAATTTAAGCACTTAGCCCAAATATTTCATTTTTAATTACAATTGAGGCACAGCACGAGACAGCCCAGAGCAACGGTGAGCACTTCCCCCACCGAACCAGCACGGCAGAGACTGGGGAGGGATTTCACACAACCCTGGGGGGCTGGGGCATAGGACACCCCACCAAACCCCTGCATGAGGTGTCACCTCCCCTCTTACCTGGGAAATAGACCCCAGCCCCTGCACAAGGCTGCACCCAGGCTGGGGGATGCCCTTTGGGGAGCATCATCCCAACTCCCTTTGCCCTCCCCAGCTGGGCATGGGCAGCACTTTTATAAGCACCACTGCCCCCTGGTTGGTCCTTCCTGACCACGCCTCTTGGGTGGGGCTCCCAGTCTGTGGCTCCGCCCCTCGCCCGTGGCTCCTCCCCCCACCGCGGGGGCTGGCAGTGACCCTCGCCCACCACCCCTGCCTGCAGCCCCTGCCTGCGCTGCCCGGTGCTTTCCCGCTGGCAAAGGCGGGATGCGCCGCTCCAAAGGGAGGAGAGGAATTCCTGCCCTGTGCTGCCAGACAAGGGGGTTCAGCTCTGGCAGCAGGGCTGGGAGTGGGCGCTCAGCCCCGAGAGCAAAGGGGAAAGGGGGGATGAGACCTCACGAGGGTCTCGGCACCTCCCTGTTCCCTGCGCGCAGCGACCAGCACAGCGGTGCTCTATCCGGGGCCCTCCCGCCCCAAAAATCCAGGTCGGACGCAAGCGCTGAGCATCTGCTGTAGGGCAGGAGCCCGGGCCAGCAGCTGCATCCCCCACATCACGTCCCGGGTGGAAAGGGCGGGCGAGAGGAGGGTGGCAGAGGTGGCCGGCTCCAGAGGGGCTCCGGCCGGGACTCGCAGCCAAAGCCCTGCGAGGACGGGAGGGAGCAGCCGGACACGCAGCGGGCCCCGGCTGCAGAGCCAAAAGCGTCTGCGCCACGGGGTCAGGGGAGCAGCAGAGGCCTCGGACACGAACTCGCGTTCCAGGATTGCTGCGGATCAGCCTGCTTTTCCCCTGGGAGGGTCCAAGCTGCGGCTTTGCCTCTTTCCAGCCCTGTGCTAACGCAGCCCCAGGCTCCCTTGCTCCTTGTGGGTTTTTCTCCCTCCACACCAAGGATACAAGCTGGAACCACCTTTTTTCAGCAGCTCCACGTGCAGAGCAAATCCCTTTCCCCGCCGCACTGTGGTCTCCCTGTCCCCCATCGCATCCCAGTCCCCCCAAACCGTGGCTGCTGCCAGCATGGAGAAACTCTGGTGCATAAAGAGAAGCTGGACCTGGTGCTCTGAGCCCCGACCAGAGCAGCTGGACCAGGACTGGAGCTGCAGGACGTGCTTCTGGCACGTCTGTGCCACGACGTGCTCAGACACATCTTGATAGTGAAGCAGCAAACGCAGAACTTGGCTCCTCCAATTCGTATTTTTATTTTCTTTATAATGTTGTGTAGCTGCCTTGGAATTTAATCCTTGTAATTCATGAGAGAGTGAGAAAGGGATAGTTCTCATCTCTTTCTCCCTTTTACAAACACGATTATCTGCAGGGTGGGACTGGGTCAGTTCTGTAGCATTTCAAGTAGGATAAAAAAGACAAAAAGCAGCAGACAGAGGCATTTACCTTTTGGCAAGTAAGAGGCATCTCTAAGGAAGTTGATTTTTAAATCAATAATGTGTGAAAGAATTCAAATTACATACTTACATCTCCAAATATTTTAAGTTACGTGCCTGGAAAAACAAGAGGAGTATCTTTAGCTTCTTAAAAAATGACTTTGAAAATGACCTGGCTGGTTGCTATCTGAAATAAAAAGGAAGTCTTTTTTAACACAAGATGTCATCGTACATTTATTTAAAGCTTTAATGACATGTTTTGGGACATCATCTACTCCTGAATATTTCTCCCTTGCAGTTGTCTGGAAGAGGGAGCCTTTTTTTTGAGTCTTAAAATAGTAAATGAGGACAATTATCTCCTGGTAATTCCAAACGATAATTTGATTCCGCTTTAGCTGTCAGCGTCCCATCAAATCAGTTTTTGCAGGTTAATTTTAGGAACACATTCACCCATTCCGGCCCGCTCGGATGAGCCCTGCTGGAATGATGAACCCAGGCTGGAAAGCAGCACGTACCTTCCAGCCCAGGGACGGCAGCGGCTGCCCATGATCTGGGCACAGCCTGGCAGCAGGAGCAATGAACCAGAACACAGTGAGACGCCGAGGGATGTGCGTGGGATGGAGACGAGCTTCAGTGGGATCATCCCTGCTCCCACAGGTCTCCAAGACACAGCTGAGTGGGGAAGTGAAGCTGGGCTGGTGGTCATGCCAGCAAAGCCCAGGTAGCGCTGGCATCACCCGGGCATCGCTGAGATGTTTTAATTAATAAAGAGAAGAGCGATTTTGCATTCCAGCGTGTTAGGAGCTGGCAGTTGCTAACGCTTTGGGAAGGACTGTAGTGCTTCCGTTTATTACAGACTAATGGGATTGATTTGTTTTGGGTTTTTTTTCTTTTTAATCAGTCTCATTAAAAGCGAAACGATCTTCCGGTGGAGCATGCAAATAACACGCAGACACAGGCCCAGCTGACGTTTTGTTCCTGATGCATTTGTTCAGAATTAGCGTTGCAAACCAGGAAAGATTTAATAATGGTTTCTGGGAGAGATTAGCAACGGGGAAAGCGCTCAGGAAGGATTAAGAGTGAAGCAAGTATGAGCCAGTTTTTTGATGGAGTGTTTGCCCAAAGTTGCTCTTTAAGTTTAAAGTGAGCCAACGCGTGCCCTTCAGAGGGCTGACAGCCACGGGGCGGCGTTTGGTCCTGGTGATTCATTTGGGTTCGTTGAATTCCAGAGTTTGTTAACTTCAGCTGGTTAACCTCATTGGTTTTAAAATAATAATAAAAAAAAAGAATCCTATTGTTAGTCCCAGGCTGTTGCTTATTATCAGGCTGGGTTGGGGAAGCTGCCAAACTGCCTGGCCCGTGGATGGGCTGAAGACCACAGTGTCCCCACACAGAGCGTGCCGCTGCACTGCAACACCCCTTTGCTCTCTCCTAAGCAACGTGGCCAGAGAGCTGGCAATCGTTTTTGCTCTATTTACACCCCGTTTTATGTCCTGAAAGCTTCTTCTCTCCTTCGGTATCAGGGGGATCAGCACTAGGGCTGATCCCTTCCCATCCTGCAGACCCTAACCCAGCACCTCTGAGCAGAGCCCCTGCCTGCCCAGTGCTCCCCAAGCCTTTCCAATGCAGGCAGGACCCCAAAACTTTCCCCCTTGATACCTCAGGGCTGGTTTAGAGCATAAAGGAATCCAAGTGTAATCATGATACCAATTTCATCCCCAAATGATGCAGAAGTGCGGGCACAGCCAGTGTTCCCGAGCAGAAGCAGAGCAGCATGGAGAGCATGTCGTCTGCTCCCACTGGTCCTCACTGGCCTGTAGAAGCACCAGCTGCAGTTTGTGCTTATGATTTCTCTGACACACAGTGGAAAATACAAAAAATTCAGTATTGTAGGAAAAAAAGCTCAGAGTAAGCCCCCTGAAACTGAAACCCAAAGTCTTCGAGTATCAACAGATGGAGCAGTTTTGAAATTGCATTTCTAAATGAGGGCATGAACTAGTCCCCATCTTCCAAAGATCAAGAGACTGAGGGGACAGTTGTGCTCCAGGTCCCTCCAGCCACAACCCAGCCCAGCCCAGGGATCATCTTCTCTCTCCTCCTCGCCAAAAGGAGCATCCCATGCTCCGGGACAGATGCTCAGCCAACAGCTCCACTGACGCCTGCTTGCAGAGCCCCAAAAGCCCCGATCCCAGCACACCTCCCAGAGATTCCCTTTGCAGTGCTGCACGCAAAACTGAACTCTGCTCCAGCCAGCTGAAAACATAATTGACTTTTCCCTCTTTCTGCAGTTTATTTTTTGTTCTCCCTTCAGCAGAGTGCCGGAGCCAGGCTAGTCTAGTCACGCTTCCTTTGTTTACAGCCAGTTTCTCCTCCATTTCCCTCCCTTGGCCTGGTGCTCCTCAACCTGTTCCTTGCTGGGCTCCCCGTGCCGCTCGCAGCGGGACCCTCCTTCCCCCCACGCCGAGCCCGATGGGTCCCAGCCCGAGCGCATCGCCACCGCCAAGCCTCTGCAAGCAAACTGCAGGGAGGAGTTTCCTCCACTATTTTTTTTTTTTTTTTTTTTTTTTTAGCAATTAAGAAAACAAGAGCAGAGTCCGAACCATGTGCCGGAGAGCACCGCAGAAGCCCCAGCTCCGGAGCCAGCGCCCACCCGGAGGTGTTGAGGCGCCTCATCCCCCGACCCAAACACCGCCCTGAGTCACCTGCAGCAGCGACCCTCGCCGGCTTCCAGCTCCTGCCAAAGGTTTTGGCCGGGTGGACTTTCCGCCTGCGGGAGAGAGGACGAAGCCCCCCGAAGGAGCCGAGGGGTGAGGGCAGGCGGGGGGAGCCTGCAGCCTGCCCGGGGCGAGGCGGAGGGAGGCCGGGCGGCTCCAGGTGCTCCGCTCGCTGCGGAGGGGCGGGCGGCACAGCCCGGGGCGGCTCGGCTCGATCCCGGCGCCGCCTCCGAGGCAGCCTCTGCCCGGACCCCGACCCGGACCCGGACCCCGACCCCTCTCCAGCACCCCCCGCGCTCCCTTCACCCCGTCCCCCATCCGCCATCCCCCGCCCCGGCCGGTCCCCGATCCCCCGCCCCGGGCCCCGAGCGCCCTGCCCGGTCCCCGCCCCGAGGTGCCCGCACCCCCCGGCTCCGCCGCTCGAGCTCCCCCGTGCGCTCTGCCCCGGGAGGCGGCGGCGGCTGCTCCCCGCGCCCGGAGCTGTCCCTGCCCGCGGCTCCCGGTTTCCCGGCGCCGGCCATGCCGGGGCCGCGCCGGGACCGCCCGGCCGTGCTGCTGCTGCTCGGGGCGCTGCTGGCGGCCGACCTCTACTTCCACCTCTGGCCGCGGGCGCGGCGGGAGCTGGCGCCGGGTGCCCCGGGCTGCCCGTGCCGCCGCCGCCCCGCGCCCGCCGCCCCGCCGCCCCGCGCCCGCGCCGCCTCCGCGCTGCGGCGCCTCTTCGCCCACCCGCTGTACCGCGCCGCCGCCCCGCGGGGCCCCGCCGAGCCGCTGCTGGGCGCCCGCGAAGCCCTGCGCTACTACCGGCGGAAGGCGGCTCGCTGGAACAGGTGCGTCCCGCCGCCGCGGCACCCCCGCCGCATCCGCCCCGGGCACCCCCTGCGCGGGTACCCCTCCCCGAGCACCCCCTCCACGGGCATCGCGTGCACGGGCATCGGCTGGGCACCCCATGCATGGGCATCTCTGCATGAGCATCCCAAGAGCAGGTACTCCCCCGGACACCCCCTCCCCAGGCACCCCCTGCACGGGAATCTCCTTGGCAGCCCCTCCTCGGGCACTCCTGCATGAGCACCTTCTCTCTGGGCATTCCTCCCGGGTACCCCCTGCACAGGTACCCCACAGGCACCCCCTTTCCGGGCAGCTCTCCTGAGCACTCCTGCTTGAGCACCCCCTGCCTGGGCACACACCTGCTGCATACCCCCTGGCATCCCCAGCCCAGCTTGTGCCCCACTTCCCAGCTCTCTGCCCCACCATCCTCCCCATCACCCCCCATCCCCAACAGCAGCACACCATGGACAGGCAGGGCTGAGCAGAGGAGACTCTGCTGGGAGGGGGCTTCCTAGGGTGCCTCCCGCTCGGCTGTAAGATCCCCAAGGAAGGAGAAGGGTGGCTGCTGGGGCACAGGGTGAGACGCTGTGAGCTGGGTCCTCCCAGGGGTAAGAGCCTCCTTTGCTCCACATTGCCTTTTCGGCTTGGGGGCAGACCGAGACCCAGCCCCTGCATCCACCAGCCCTCAGGGTGGGTGACAACTGGAGCCCCAGGGCTCCAGCAGCCACAGTCCCCCAGGCCGGATCCCTGCACGGCTCCATGTCTGCCTCTGACAATCACAGGGGTCTCCTCCTCTGATCCACCACAGCAGTAGTGGGGTGCTGGCTCCCCGTTCAGCCCCTCTCCTGTTCCCACCGTTGACTTCTCTGCAAAAAAAAAAAAAAAAGGTGCAGAGGCTTTTCCTTTTGGAGAGAAGGGGGCTCCCAGCTCAGAGCCCTCCTCTTGCTGCCTCTCCCAGCCCCAGCAATGGTGGCAGGAAAACTCCCCCGTCTCATGCTCCTGGGGTGGGACTGTCACTAACCCCTGTGGCCCCTGCCCCAGGGGGAACGGTGACCCTCAGCACCAGCTCTGAGCATCGGCCGCCTGTGCATGATCCGACCACTGACGCTTCACTGAACCCCTGATCTAACCCCCTTTGCAAGGAGGGCTGTGGCCAAGCTGGAAACAGCCAACGTCCTCCAGTGTCTCCCAGCTCCTCGCTGCACCCCACCAGCCTCTTCCTTCATGCACAAACTCGGATCCGACAGGGATGGCCACAGTGATGCAGTGCCAGAGCAGGTCACCTCGGAGGCTCCCAGCACACCAAGCTCATGGTATCACCTTGCCACCCCCTTCATGGGACAGAGACAGTGTCCATCTGCAAGGGGACGGCAGCCTGTCCTGGGGGTCACCTCAGAGGTCCCTGTCCTGCCACTTGCCCACTGCCCAGGTTTGGTTTCCAGTATCAGAGCCGGCCCCGCTCCTCCTGCCATCCATGTGCCATTTGCTGAACCATGCAGGCAGGATTTCCAAGCTCCCACTTTCTCCACTTCTATGCGAATTCCTCTTATTTCCGTGGGACTCACCCAGTCCCGGTTTCAGATTCGATTCGCAGGAGAAGACGATGGGAAGCGATAATGGAAGGAACCAAAGAATGACCTCCATGGCCTGAGCAGCACCCGGGGCCTGGAGCCACCCCGTGTGCTTGGCCAGGAGTCACCCCTGCGAGGCTCGTCCCTTGCCCGAGTCAGTCTGGAGCAGGTCAAATCCTGCTTCACATCGCTTGAAGTCCACGGGTTTGGGTATCCCCAGGCCATGGGGATACCTGTGCCATGGACCACCCCTGGCTGCCTCTTCTCAGAGCTGAGCAATGCCTCCTGAGGACATCAGGAGGCGGGCAGCAAGACGGATGTGTCCCAAGCCAAAGCCCAGTGGGGATGGGGGATCTGAACCAAAGCAGCTCACGGCAGGTACTTGATGGCTTCTTGAGCACCACCAGAAGTCCTGAGCAGCCGGTGCTGAGCACCTGCAGCACTGCTGGCGTTACATCGGCAGCCTTGCCTGCGCAACAGCCCCGGCTGTTTGATAAGAAGTTTGCATTCCCTGATTTATTTACCTCTTTGTTTAAACGTGCTATTTGCACCGACGCCGTGGCTGCACGTTGCCTTTTGTCCTGCGGAGTGGTTACGACACGGCCAGGAGGAAAGCTGTGATGCCATTTGTCCCTGATTGACTTCGCTTTGCACCTCCAGGAAGGAGAAGGGAGGCAGAGTATTGATTATTCCTCAGTCACTTTGAAATAAAATATATGATGCTCCTAAGCGGGTGAAGCCTTCGGAGAGCACGCACAGGCCAAGGTGATGCACAACCTCTCCTGCCATTGGCGCTGCAAATTGAACATATAAGACAGCACTTGCCAGGGCCGATGTGTTTTGTAAGACCGTTAATTTTCTGTGGGTACCAAGGGATTCCTGCCTCCCAGATGCACTGCGGAGCCCACGTCCCCTCCGACATGGTCAGTGAAAAAGCTGTCCCTGTAATTGCCCAGAAGGAAAGGCGGTGTCCTCTGTGGGACCCAGGGACCCATGGCTTCCTCTCCCAATCCATAGGTTTAGCAAAGATGCTGTGGTTGAGCAAGATCTGCACTGGCTCTCACCGAGGTGACACATCTGCCACCAAGCAGAAGAGAGTCGGAGCTGAGCGTCCACGAGCCACCCCCTTGGCTGGCTCACGGCACGTTTCTGCATCACGCGCAGGTCTGGCTGTTGGCAGAGCAGCTTTCGGAGTGGCTGGATGCTCCTCTTGAGTGGAACAAGCTGTAGGCTCCCCCTGTACCCACGGCGCAGCGTGACTGTCTTCATTTCTGCAGCGAGATGGACGTTGGCTGGAGCGGGACCCTCTGCCAGCTCGCGGAGCGGCCCCAGGACTCGGCCCGTTTCAGATGCCCACGGCCAGGGGAGCACAGCAGCGCATGTCCTGCCTCCCAGACTGCTGCTGCCCAGCACCCTGCCTTCCCCAGGCACATCGATTAGCACGAGGAGTTTCACTGCAGGATGCAGAACCAGCTGGAGAGACTGATGGGGATGCAGGAAGGAAACAGGAAAAATCCACACCTCTTCAAAACCATAAAAAAAAAAAAAAACCTTAAAAACTCCAGAGCTTATTTTTATCCTTGAAGGAGAAGCTTCAAAACCCCGACCTCTGTAACCGGCTCGGTGCCAGGGGAGGCACAGGGCGAGCGGGCAGAGGTGGCCTGTGCCCAGCATCACCCCGCGCCGTGTCCCTTGCAGCCCAGCAGCGAGCTGGCTGAGCCCGGAGCCAGGGCAAACCCCGAGCTATTTATAGCAACTTCGAAATTAACCCAGTTTTTATATCCTTATGCCTTTGGCAGAGCTCTCTTCTTACAGGGAAATATTTCAGGAATCCTGAAGGAAACGAGCAGGCAGCGGGAGCTGTATTTCGGGTTTAACGGCTGGGAAGGGGCTCGCTGGCCCTGCGGCAGCTCGCCCGGGGCCGGGACCGTGCGGGTGCTGGGCTGGGGCTCAGCGCCGGCCGGGAACTGCCTCCCCTTGCATAACCACTGCATTTTTTTCCCCATCAGTAATCTTTTGCTCACTGCCACCCCGGGGGGGGAGGAATAGCCTGTGTGTACGGGAGGCAGGAGAGCAAATATGGTAAAATATTTGGGCAGCTTCCCTCGGGAAAAATCCTGAGTCATTCTTCTAAATTAGGCTGGGGTCTTTATTGTCCCTGGCCACAGCCAGACATCGGGGTTGTGCCTTAAAGACTTGCCCATGCGAGCCCCGAGGCATGTCCTCCAGAGCTGATGGCATCCCGGGGCCACGTCCTGGTGCAGAGCCTGCCGGCAAACCTGCCGGCAAACCTCCCCACGGGTCTTAGCACGCACCTGTGTCCGCCTGCTCCCAGCTCGGGGGGAGCATCTGTGCCCTTTGCAGATGGCCTGAGCAAAGGGCCGGACCGAGGGAGAAACGCTCTGAAACCCTTGTTGACCACGTGCACGTGGACTTTGCACTGTGGCTGACCTGATCCAGCTGAAAGGCAAACAAACTGGGAGAAGGAACGGGCTGCTCTGACCTGCAGATACACCACATCTCTCCATTTCCTAGATTTCTCCCAGAACGTTGCTGAAACACATCCCTCACTGCCAGGAAGTTCATCCCTTGCTCATGGTTAGACCAGGCTAACACCACTGACCTGCTTGGATGGAGAAAGATGATGGAAAAAAAAAAACCCCATCCAAAACCCAACGCTTTCCTGCTGGTTTGAAGCAAACAAACCGGCAGCACCCACGAGGCAGAGCCCTTTCCAGCCACCAGTGCCAGCTCCTTGGCCAGTCAGTGCCTCGGTGCACGGTCAGCGCCCACTTGCTGCGGCCGCCTTCATGAGCCACGTGGCGTGGCAAAGCCTGGCAGAGCCCCCGGCGCGCTCCCTGCTCCCACTGTGCCTCCTGCATCCTTTGGGGCCAGAAAAGCGCGGGTGTCCGGCCTCCCTGTTCTGGCCACTTTTAGTTTGGTTTGCACTGGGCAAAAACTAAAAAAATCAGGAAAAACTAAAAGCAGGCAGGGAAAAGCCTCTTTTCATCCTTCGTGTTTCCCAGCGCCTGTTTTGCCAAGGGTCTGGATTAGGTCCAGCGAGGTGCTTGGCACCTCCCTCTCTTCATCTGCTCCATCCCAGCCTTTGTTAATGCCCCACTCGTTATCAGCCCCCAGCTCCTGTTTTTTTTTTCCACTGATTTATCTTGGCACTTTCAGTGCAAAGTGAACTTCGTTTTCCCTTTATCAGGACCGGCTGCTCCGTACACGGCTCGGCCAGCACTAAGGAGAAACTAACGCTCCGTCCTCCGCCGGGTGGAACAAGTGACCTTCTGATGGCAGTTCAGCACAGCGTGGGTCCTGCCAGGGAGGTCTCAAGGTCCAGGGAAATGCTGATCAAGGGAGAAGATGTCTTCATGTTCTTATTCGACCTGCAAAGCCCAGTTGGCTCCACATCGGCCAAGACAGGTCCCAGTTCAACCTTGGTTTGAAGAGGTGATGGGCAGGACACTGCCGGACCGTGGGCTGTGAATCTGGTCATGGAGACAGTCTGTGGCTCTAACTGAATGAATTTTTTTTTCGTTGCCTGGGACCTCCAGCTTCAGGAAAAATCTCTGGCAGAGATGTGATGACAATAAAGACAGTCCTCTGCAGAGGCTCGCTTGGACAAGACCCCGTCATTCTTCTGGGCTCTCTGGACACCTCACTGAGCAGTCAAGACCCAAGTTATCTGCTGTCACATCGTGTTCCCTCCCCAAGTCCAGCCTGGAGCCTGCAGCCCCTCCAGGAGGCACCTCATCCACCACACAGGCCAGCTCTTGTGCTGCTGGAGATGTGGTTTAGCTCCAGCCATGCCCTGACACCTCTCCTGGTCCTGATGGGGCAAGGAGAAGATAACAGAGTCCCTGTGTTCCTGCTTGAAGCTGCTTTCCCAGGGCTTTGCAGAAGGAAGGAGGCACAATTTGTGAGACCTTTGACCATCTTGGGCATCACTCTCTGCCTCAGTTTCATAGAATCATAGAATGGTTTGGGTTGGAAAAAACCTTCAAGACCATCTAGTTCCAAACCCCTGCCATGGGCAGGGACACCCTCCACTACACCAGGTTGCCCAAAGCCTCATCCAACCTGGCCTTGAACACTTCCAGGGACAGAGCATCCACAACTTCTCTGGGCTACCTGTTCCAGTGCCTCACCACCCTCAATGTAAAAAATGTCTTCCTTATATCTAATCAAAGATAGATTTCCCCTTGGGCAGCACCCAGAGTCCTTATCCACCCTGTT
This sequence comes from Tauraco erythrolophus, assembly GCF_009769465.1. NCBI lineage: Eukaryota > Metazoa > Chordata > Aves > Musophagiformes > Musophagidae > Tauraco > Tauraco erythrolophus. The sequence goes on from NC_141484.1 coordinate 2,903,611, forward strand.
CCCTGCCAGCTCTGCTCCCCAGCATCCTCCCTGCTCCCCGACAGCCTCTGGGCTCACAGCAGTACAGATTTCCACCCCATGGCTCATCCTCATCACCCCGTAACCGCTCTCTTCCAGGAGACACAAGCTTTACAGGGAGGAGCTCAACCTAACCTCCCAGGCAGCTCCACTGCCGCTCCGGCCGGAGGCCAGCTGGCTCCAGTTCCACCTGGGCATCAGCCGCGACGGGCTCTACCCACGCTCCAGCCCCACCGTCGACAGGCTCCTCCAGGACATGCGGGACTTCACCACCATCAGTGCTGGTGAGCCCCCTCCTGCTGCGGGGATGGGGAGGGGGCGGTGGGAGCTGCATGGGGCTGGGGGGCTCCAGCCTCCCCCCTGTCACTTCTGCAACCAAGGGGGGGGCCGTCACCTGCCAGAGGAAGCCCCGAGCCCTGTGCCATTTTGTGCTGTGCAGTGGTTGTCGCCTGCATGCCGGGTGCTGGGAGGGGGGTCAGCAGCCCCGCGGGGGTCTCACCATCCCTCCTGCCCTTGCAGACTACAGCCAGGATGAGAAAGCGCTGCTGGGGGCGTGTGACTGCAGCCAGAGTGAGTGCCACGATTCGGGTCCCCGCTCTCCCCCCGCACCCCGTCGCTTCAGCTGACCCCCATCCCTGGCTCCTCCACCCTGACCTCAGCAAGGGAGATGTAAAGCTGGGCAATGCCAGGCTCTTCTCCCTCCCATTGAACCCCTCCACCCAGCGGAGGCTGGGATGTGGGTGCCAGGACACCAGTGTGCCACTGGTTTCTACTGGGTGGGAAGGAAAAAGTCCCCACGAGGATGTAACAAATGGCTGTCGGGAGAAGTGCTGGAGGGAAACCTCCTCTGTGGCACAGGGGAGAGGAACAATAACTGCTGAGGCAGAGGGGAGCAGCCCCAAAGCAGAGGGAGCAGCTGGAAGGAGCGATGGGATGGAAAGCCCAACACTTCCAGGCGCTGACATCCCGTCCCGTTTCCTCCCCAAGTTGTGAAGCCCAGCGGTGTGCACCTGAAGCTGGTCCTCAGGTTCCAGGATTTCGGGAAAGCCATGTTCAAGCCCATGAGGTAAGGGGTGCGTGTGCCGGCAGAGCCCCCCCGAGCCCCCACCGCCCCGCGGAGCCATAGCCAAGGGGTCCTGGCAGCGAGGGGTACGAGCACCCCTGGCACGGACGGGCACACCACGGCCACATCTGTTCTCCCCTGTGCTCAGCTGCCTCGACAGCTGAAATCCTTTAATGGGTTTGGGCTGCTCACACCATCCCAGAGATGCCCGTGGATAAACACCAGCATTCCCACACCACTTAGTGACTTGGAAATTTCTCCATTCATGGACTTTTGACAAGGGAGTGTAGTGACAGGACACGGGGCAATGGCTTTGAACTGAAAGAGGGGAGATTTAGATTGGATCTGAGGAAGAAATTTTTTACACTGAGGGTGGTGAGGCACTGGCACAGGTTGCCCAGAGAAGCTGTGGCTGCCCCATCCCTGGAAGTGTTCAAGGCCAGGTTGGATGAGGCTTTGAGCCACCTGGTGTAGTAGAGGATGTCCCTGCCCATGGCAGGGGGGTTGGAATTAGATGGTCTTGAAGGTCTTTTCCAACCCAAACCATTCTTTGCCGGACAGCAAAGGACCTTGCCGTTAGGGACTGCCCATTTCTTCCTCTTCCCCCATGGACTTGGTGTTTTACCTTGTTTCTCCTTGGGTTCCTCAGAGTATTTCCAATAAATAACCACCAGTCCCAGTCACCTCAAATAGGAGTTTTAACTTGCTTCTGCACTTCTTTGTAGCCCCTTGGGACTCTTCACATTTGCCCTCAGTCGTTTTACTTTCCGCGCACACGCAGGGCAGCTGGCAGCACGCCGACTGAGATGGTTTGCTCATCCCCAAAGCAGCTAGCTCCTCTTCTGTTGGTTTCCATCCACCTCTGCCCAGTGTCCAGCAAGTCCAGGAGAAGGAGGAAAGTGTCCGTGCGCTCAGCTGAGCCGGGAAGGCTCAGCAATGCCTGTGGCCTTTCCTGGGATATGCAGCTGCTTGGGAGGCTGAGTGTGCAAATTCACCTGCCACACATGTTGGGGCACTGCGTGACAGCCAGAAAATGAAATTAAATCAGCTGCTGCTGGTGTTACTGTCTCAAGGATATAACAGCATCAAACATGAGTTCTTCTCTGCCTCCCACGGGGACGTGAGAGGTGCAGCGTGGCCTCCAGCATCCACCGGTGCTGTACCCACCCAAAATGCCATCTTAAGTAAGCAGGTCTAAACTCTGGCACGAATGCTTTTAAAGCCCATCGTCAGTCCTTCTGCCTCCCTCGCCCACCTGGCACCGAGACAGGGCACAAGTGCTACTCTCTGGCACAGCGGGTCGGTGCCAACTCAGCACTGGGCGCTCCAGGTCCCGGCCTGGGCAGCTCTGCCCGGTGGCCCTGGCACCAGCATGGCCACACGATGGCTGTCCCTGTGCCACCGCTTTGCGCCCGTGCCTGGTTAGGTTAACCCCCTTGCTCTCTCCCAGGCAGAAACGCGAGGAAGAGACTCCCGAGGACTTCTTCTACTTCGTCGACTTCCAGCGGCACAACGCGGAGATCGCCGCCTTCCACCTGGACAGGTAGGACCCCCCTGCGGCATCCGCTCCTCCGGCTGCCAGATGAAGTCCGGGTTGTGAACGGGTCAGGTACCTGCCACACAGCCCCACGCACGTGGTCCCTCCCGCGCATCGAAGCGCAAGGATGAGCTCCGGGCGCAGCCGGGATCCCCTCCCGGTGCCGGAGTCAGACGCTCAATCAGCAATCCAGGCGTGTTTGGGATGGAGACCAAGTGCAGCTATGCAGTTGCAAGCCCTCAGCTAATGAGCAATTAACCTGGCACCCCTTCCCAGCAGGCTTTGTGTTTAATAAAATCAAAAATACCCTTATTAGAAGAGGAGGGCAGCAGCCGCCTTCCCCTGCATGGGCTGAGTATTGAACGTGAAGGGGAAGTGATCCCTGGTGATGATGGTGGATGGGGGTCTCCTGTTCCCAAGCCCACCTTCCACGATAAGCAGGACCAACTGTAAGTCCTGTAGCTCAAACTGGGCCAAGGAATGGAGAGAGCTGAATTCCCTTTCCCGCTCTGCTCTTACACCACTGCGGTGACTCTGCTTGGCCCAGCTGCCATCAGCTTTTGCCTCTCTACATCCCAGCTCCACCGCCAGAAAAATGAGGCCGGACTGCTTTTCTGATCTGCTTTGTGGTTTTTTAGAGCTGAAAGACGCTAGATAAAAGCAAACTTTTTTTTTTTTTTCCTTTAAAACATTGCTCAATAAATAACAGGCTAAATCCTGTTTCGTGCCCGATGCTCAGAAGCAGAGGGCATTACCCAAGGAGCAAAGTACAGCAGGAACCGGTTCACCTCGTGTTCCTGGCTCAGCGAGCAAGAGGAGCTTCCATTCCCTGACACGAGTGCCTGCCTGCCCCAGGCTCTGACTTTTTTGAAGACTATTTGAGATGAATCAGCCGAGCGGAGCCTCTGAGCAGGGGCGATGCCCCCGCGCCTCCCGCTGTCTCAGCCGCCTTCTACCAGGTTCAGCGCATCTTCGCTCCGTGTCAAACCCAGCATCATAGAAGGGCCTGAAGGGCTGGTCCGCCTCCCCAGGGACCCAGCTTGCGTGCGAGGGGATGGGAGAAACAGTTAGGGAAAAGACATGAGTCCTGGAGAACATCCAGATTGTTCCAGGCAGCAGCTATTAAAATACCAAAATCCAAACTCAGCTGTGTTTTGGTCCGGAGAGTAAAATGATCCTGGCTATGGGCTAGAAAGAAACTGGGAGAAGAAAAATCCATGTGGTTACAGCCATCAAAAGGCCCCTGGTGTACCAACAGGAGGGATGAGGCAGTATTTGCCGTCCCACGCCGCCATCCTGCGCGATAACATCCCTTTACACCGCAGGCTCTGAGCAGCCATCCCTTTTGTGCAGGATCCTGGATTTCCGGAGGGTGCCGCCCACAGTTGGGAGGTTGATCAACATCACCAAGGAGATCCTGGAGGTCACCAAGAACGAGATCCTGCAGAGCGTCTTCTTCGTCTCACCAGGTAGGCGAGCACTCGGCTGCCACGGGCAGGGATTAGCCACGTTGGCCCATGTGGGTGGAAGGGCAGACGGGGCTTGTGCTGTTGAGCAGAAATTAAGTTCTTGGGTGAAAAATGCACAAAGACATGGTTACAGCAGAGGAGCCCCTCAGCCTCCAGCTGGAATCATCTGCCAGATCTACTCACCAGCCCAATTTTCCCCAAACTTTCCCCTAGCGTGAGACCAGGTCTGTCCATCAACCAAAACGCCGGTATCCTCCATGATTGGCAGTTTCAGATCCATCATGTGGTTACATATGCCACAGTATACACAGTCACCATCATGTGATGGGGAAGAGACCAGTCCAGGCTGCCCTGCTAAGACAGGGACAAACTTTTTAGCAGGACCTGCTGCGATAGGACAAGGGGTAATGGTTTTAAACCAGAAAAGGGTAGATTTAGACTAGACACAAGGAAGAAATTCTTTATGATGAGAGTGGTAAAACACAGGAACAGGTTACCCAGAGAGGTGGTAGATGCCCCATCCCTGAAAACATTCAAGGTCAGGTTGGACGGGGCTCTGGGCAAACTGATGTAGTTGAAGATGTCCCTGCTCACTGCAGGGAGTTGGACTAAATGAACTCTAAAGGTTCCTTCCAACCCACACCATTCTATGATTCCATACCTTGCAGCCTCCTGCAGATCATAGCTCCTTTCCCCACTCTCCTCTCTCTTCTCCTCCCAGCCAGCAACGTGTGCTTCTTTGCCAAGTGCCCGTACATGTGCAAGACAGAGTACGCGGTGTGCGGGAACCCTCACCTCCTGGAAGGGTCCCTCTCCGCCTTCCTGCCATCCCTCAACCTGGCACCACGCCTCTCCATCCCAAACCCGTGGATCCGCTCCTACTCGTTTGATGGAAAAGAGGAGTAAGTGGGTAAATGATGCTGCTTCCCGTATCTGCGTTGCAGGGAGCGTGCGGGAAGGAGAACGAGCAGGGTACGGACACACGGACAGAAGCTGTATGTCCAGGCAGCGATAGGAAGGCTGACGTTCAGAGACTGCCCATAATTAGTTTAATGACACTTAATGTCTGGGCATTGAGTGGGTTTGACTTCCAGTCTCCTGCATATGCAGGGCGGGAGGTTTAAGCCTTCCTCCTCTCCCCCTCCGCACCAGACCGGCTTTGGGTGCTACTGGGACACAGCAGGAGCAACCACTGAGTGCGTCTCCCCCTTCTCCTGCAGGTGGGAAGTGAATCCGCTCTACTGCGACACGGTCAGGGAGATCTACCCCTACAGCAACGGCAACCGGCTGCTGAACATCATTGACATGGCCATCTTTGACTTCCTCATAGGTATGATGAAGGGGGAAATAACATTCCTTCCTTCCGTGTGGGCCTTCGGCATCTGTCTGTCCGCTCTCCCCTGCCACGGTGTTTCTCAAAGCCATCCCTTCTGCTCCAGAGAGAGTTCTGGGAGACTGCTGTGTGCCCACAGCCAGCACAACCCCTCCTGACGTGCAGGCAAGGGGCAGCCCCCAGGCCCACCCCAGCCCACTCCCCGGGGGGTCCAGCAAGATGAAAGCAGCAGCTCTGAGCATCCTAAGACGCTTCCAGCAAGACAACAAGCATTTCATGCAGATCCGCAAGAAAAGTAGGATAGTTTAGAAAATTGCTTGCTCACACGGACGGGAAACTCTGTTCCTCTGTCTGCCCTTTGCCAGGGAACATGGACCGTCACCACTACGAAATGTTCACCAAGTTCGGGGACGACGGCTTCCTCCTACATCTGGACAATGCCCGAGGGTGAGGCTGCGGGAGGGCATCGGGAGGGGGCAGGCAGCGGGCAGGCACTAAAGCTGGGCTCTCTCTGCTTACCCCCCCAGGTTTGGGCGGCATTCCCACGATGAAACCTCCATCCTGGCACCGCTCTCCCAGTGTTGCACGTAAGTGCCAGCTCCATCTCCCTTCCCCGCCACACCGGTGTTCCCACTGTGCCGGACTGGCAGCGCTTGCTGCGGGAAGTCACCCCGGCCTGGCTCCATCCAGCAGCACAGGGAAGACCCCAGCTAATCCTGGCCGAGGGGCCAGGCCAGACACGGAGCACGGGAATCACAACATCCCTGAAACAGGGATTAAGCTTTTGTATCAGTTAAGAGTATCCCGTCGTGCTGCAGCCTGCTCCGGTGTCACACAGCTGTCCTTCCCGGCTACTTCCCCCTTGAAGCTACCTTCAAGTGTAAAAGCTTTCACAGATGGACCAGGAGACACTGTCCGTTGGATCAGACCCTTCTGGAAGGGTCTCCTAGCACTTCCCAGCCCATGGACGTGACATGCTATCGGCCCCGTTCACCTGACATGAAGCTCAAATTTCCATCCAAAAGCTTGGTAGAACTTTAATACAGCTAATCAGGTTTCTTCTTCCCATGGCAATAAGCAGAAGCTCATAAATTTTACTGCTTGAATCTTATCTTCTCTATTAAATCACATAAATGTAACTTCCAGCTGATGATCTAAGAGACAGAAAAAGCTGCTCTTCCCTGTGGTTTCTCCCTAGGAGATGCCTAACCTATTTCCTTGCTGTACCTGCTCCATCCCAGCCCCGGGCTGTTCACTGCACTCTCTCCCCGTACACTCGTATTACTGGATCTAATTTTAAGCATGTTTTTTTGCACCCAGTGAGTCTTTTCATTTATAATTGCAGGCTCACAGTGAATCTTTCTCACAAACTCCTGTTTTGTGTGGTTTAAATTAACTCTGCCTCTTAATTTGACTCGTATACAGTAAGATCCACAGGTCAGACCCTTCCTATTCTTCCAGATCCACCTCCCCAAAGCTGCTCTTAATTTAGTTCTCCTTGTAAAAGACAGTGGTAAGAAGACCTGCAAGTCACACCTTGTAATAAGCCAACGAGGGCCAGGAGCAGCTCATGCTGCCTGCGGGCGACACACACAACTTCATTTCCCACAACAGCCAATCCATTCGGAGTGGAGAAGCATCCAAAAAACACTTGGAAAGGAAATAAAAAGGTTTCTTTGAGTCAGCACAGAGGCCACAGGTTTCAGCCTGCCCTGACCAGCCCCACCGAGTCACCTTCTTGTTCCTACGTGAAGTCGAGCCGTGGACACCTAAGGGGGAACAAAGTCCTCCAGACAAGAGGGACCACTTGGGCCACAGGGATGCTGAACAACAGGCTGCTCGCTGCCCTGCTAAACACGTTCGGCTCGTTCCCAGCTGAGTTCTTACTCTAAGTCTGGCTTCCAGCAGATTTAAGTCTGGTATTTTTAGCTGCCTTTCACAGCTCCCCCACCAACCCGTGTGCCACACGCCGAAGTCTGCTGCTCTCCTCTCCCAGCATCGCTCCGAGCACAGCGAACGGCACAAACACAGCCATGCAGTAGAGACGGACCTTTTCCTAAAAGACTCAACACCCTCAACAAGGCATGGATGGGCCTAAAAACAGCCCCCAGCTGACCTGGCTCATGTGTCTTCTCGGCTGATGAAGTCCCTAGAAGGCTCTGGGTCAAATCTTCAACAACTCAGTACAACAGCTGCCCTGGGGGAGAGGAGCGGGGCCGGCGGCAGGATTCCCATCTCACACCCCTTTCCGGGTTCTGCCTGTTCCTTATGTAACTGTCAGAGCATTCACTGAGCCGTTCCCCACGGGGTCAGACTAGCCCCTTCTCCACCTCCAAGCCCCGTCACCGCTCGGACCAGAGCAAACACAGCTGGTGTTTACCCGCAGCAGCTCCTCGGGGTCACCCCTCGCCTGGGAGGGGGCTCCACGTGCTCCTTTGCCGCAGTTCCCATCTGCTCTGGATAAGGCTTTCTCCGGCAGCAGGACCTCACAGCCGCGATTTAAAGCCTCGTTGCCAGCCTTAGCACTCGATAAATTGATTTTTTTTATTAATTTTTTTTTTTTTTGCTGACCAGACACAAACCTCGCTGGGCTGCTCCAGAGCACGACCAGCACCTGGTGCAATTCAGCCACAGCTCGGCCAGGCACAGCAGCAGCAACGAGCCCTTTCCCCTGGCATCCGAATAGCACCTGTCCTGCTGGAGTTGCAGAGAGCCAGAGCACTGTTCCCAATCCATGCCCTGCGTAAATAACAGGGGCAAATTCTGGAGCTGGTTAAAAATGTTTCTGACGACACCTTTTTCCATCTGGAAATTTTGGTTCAGCTAAATAGGACTGGCTGCAGGAACACGGACTACTTTGTTTCCAAAATTTAAAGGTCAATAATTAAAACCGCTGATTAATTTCGGTATTAGAGATGTCGAAGTCAAAATACTTTTGCTGAGGATTAAATAAATGATTTCAGAATACTTAGTTTTGTCCCCAGAGGTATTCCAAGATTATAGCTTTTCATCTCACTTTCTGTCAAAGGAAAATAATATTTAAATCTCAGTGCTTCTTAAGATGAAAAGTCACAGTTAAATCAATTCCAGGAAATAGTCCCTCTTTTTGCTCAGAGTTTTGCCAGAAGATATATTTTTTTTCCCCTTCATTCATACCTCTTCATTTTACGTCCCCCTCTGCCCCCACCCCAGAAACACCATCTTTGGGGACATGGCACCACCCTGCAGTCTGGGGAACTGGATCACCTCCAACTCACAGGAAAAACACTCAATAATGACATCATCTATGATGTTTTTCTCTCTGATGACAGAAGTTTGCAGTAGAAATACTCTGCAGTCTGGAAAAAAACAATAAGGAAGCAGAGGTTTCTGCAAAAAATTTAATTTCCTTCAGAAAGGGAAAGCTTTTATTCCAAAGGTCTTTGTCAAACATCTTCACCCATCTCTGCCCTCCCTCCTTCCCCTACTACCGCGGGGCTCAATCTACTTCTCACTAGGATGCCACAAGAAGTTTGCATTAAGATGTCCAATTTCTTTTTTTTCCAGAATAAAGAGGACGACGTTATTGCGACTGCAGCTCTTGGCTGAGCCTGAGTATCGGCTCAGCGACGTGATGAGGGAATCCCTCTTGCAGGACCGCCTGGCACCTGTCCTCACCGAACCCCATCTCTTGGCCTTAGACAGACGGTTACAGCTTATCCTGAAAGCTGTGAGGAAATGCATAGACACATACGGAGAAGCCAAGGTGGTGGCCAACGACACCACGCAGCCGGAGGCTCCTGCGTCCGACAGAGTGAAGCCAACCACTTAAAACAGCCCTTACCTCTCCGAGGTAGAGAAAACCCCTGCAAGGCAAGCAGCAAGTTTTAATAGCTGCCAATTTCCACCTACAAATGCTTGTGAGACTCAGAGGGGAAACTCATCAGAAGATCTTCAAGAATCACACTGGGCTTCTATGTTGGATACTCAGCCAAAGCCTCTGTGCTTGGGCAGTGTGTTGGTAAGTTGTGGTCTGACCACAACAGACCTTTACACCCTGATCACCAGCTCTGGTGGAAAAGCAGCCATCTCCTGTCCTGCAGGTGGTCATGCCTTTGGGATGGCGCAGGAACACGGGGCCATTGGTTTGCTCAACCTGCACAGGACCTCGGTCTTGCTAGTGAAGGACAAACTAGATCCAAGGATGAGACTCGAATAAAGAGATGCCAAGACCCTTTTCCTTTTACTAAGTCTCTGTTCTGTAACCAAGACGGTGTATTTGAGGAAAGAGGAAGCTTACTTCACAAGGGCAGCACCTGCCCCTGAGACACGACAGCACGGTGATTCAGCATGGCCAGGCGGAAGAGCATCTGCACAGTATTCACCATCAGGCCTCTCCATTGATTCTTGGTCTCTGCAACAGTTATCAAACCCACTCCACTTCGATTTATGCCTGTCACTCAAAAGCCCACTGCCTCACAGGGCAGTAAAACCACTTCTACTTTTACCTGCCTCATGGGGAGAAGAGCCAGTTTGGGTTATAAGAGAAAGGCAGATATGTGCTACCTTGGACACCCAGGGAAAAAAAACCCAAACCAAAACAAACTGCTCAGAGGCGTAGGACTGTATTTACAATTAAAGCAGCCACCCACTTCTGGTGAAAACATTTTGCCAGAGTGGAAGGATCTCTCTCAGGTCATCTTCTCGTAGCTGTAAAGTCATTGAAGTTGTCAGAATTCCCCGGAAAACAAATGGTATCCCCCACCCCCCCATCTCTGTGCATTTTGAGATGCAATAGGAACTGAAGACCAAAAAAATCATGGGGAGGGAGTTTTCATAGCTCTTTCAATTTGTAGTTTTCCCCTTGCCTCACAATAACAAAGCTTAAGAATAACTTGAGTACTGATGCTCTCTTTAATAGCTTTTTCCTTTAACTGTCTGAGAACAATTGCACTGAGCCTTTTGGCAGCGCAGGGAAAGTAGCTGAGAACTTTGTTGATAATTTATCATCCTCAAGGAAAAAAAAAAAAACAAAACACAGTCAATCTACTAGAAGCTCATTCTAAACTAACCCTTAAGTTAAACAATAACCATCTACAGCACTGCAGACCTTTCAGAGGAGAATCCCCACGCCACAGCACAGACGTTGTCAGGCAGCAGTTGTTAACAGGCTCTCAAGCTGCTGCACCTACCACTGGCTCATTTTCCCATGGGCTGGAATTTTGCCTAAGCTAAAGGGAACTCTGTGACGCTGGCAGTAAGTGCCTGGATCAGGCAAGGAAGGGACAAAACTCGTTTGGCCACAGCTATTGTTTTTCACAGCTTAATTGGACTCCACAGTAATTCTAGAATACACCTGTCTCCACGCTGTAAAACTACAGGAGACTGTAGTTGTAATTTGAATATGTCCTTACAGGTGCTTATTCTATTCATTTGTATGTTTGAGGAAGTTTGGAGGGTTTCTACTTAGCAAAGAGACTCCTCCAATATTCTGAAGCCACAAAGGTTAGCAAGAACCCCCCACAAACCCAACCAAAACCAAAAACCCCACACCACGCTCCTTTAGTCTCTCCTGACTTGTGATTCAGCCACGTCCTTCCATTTCCAGCTTCCACAAAAGCAAGGTTTTAGACAGTCTCAATCCAACAAACAGAATTCTCAACATTGGTGGCCTTCCTGACCTTTTTGCTCCTGTGCACAGAGAGCAGATGAAAATAAAAGGACCTAACTCACTCTCGGCGTGCACGGTGCAGCAGTTGGTTCAGTACAGGACGCTGATTCCCAAAGTCCTATCTCCCTCTAATGGTGGCTTTCTGTGCTTACCACACACAAGCCCACAATTCATTTGATCCATGTCATGGAATGGTGACTGTTGGCTGCTTGAACAGGAAGAACATGGCAGCAGAAGATAAGTTTAAAAGTAAACTTATGAGGTTAGAAGTGGAAGTTTTAAAGTTTCATTTTAGGTAACAAAAAAATAGTTTTCAGCCTTTTTTTTTTTGGCAAGGAGATGGGGGAAAGGGAGGGCCGGATGAAGGAAACAAACCCAAGGATATTTAAGTGGCTGGTACAGTAACAGGGGTTGCGAGGCTGCTTTCTTACTTTTTATCCTCCCTTACATGGTAGCTTTTTAATGTATCTTCAAAACTGGGCAATAGCTTTCTCAGAGCTGGGTGCAAAACGTCCAGTCTGAGCTGCTTCAGGTCATCACTTCCCAAACTTTTTCTGCTTCAGAAAAGTTTCAGACAGGCTGAGAGAGTTGGGGCTGTTCAGCCTGGAGAAGAGAAGGCTCTGGGGTGATCTTATTGCAGCCTTCCAGTACCTAAAGGGGGCCTGCAGGAAAGCTGGAGAGGGACTTTTGACAAGGGCATGTAGTGACAGGACAAGGGGCAATGGCTTTAAACTGAAAGAGGGGAGATTTCGATTAGATCTAAGGAAGAAATTTTTCACTCTGAGAGTGGTGAGGCACTGGAACAGGTTGCCCAGAGAAGTTGTAGATGCCCCATCCCAGGAAGTGTTCAAGGCCAGGCTGGATGAGGCTTTGAGCAACCTGGTGTAGTGGAAGGTATCCCTGCCCATGGCAGGGGGGTTGGAACTAGATGATCTTTGAGGTCCCTTCCAACCCAAACCATTCTGTGATTCTATGATTCATCGTAGTGTGAAAATTCCCCTCTTTATTTCTCGCTGTCTGTCCGCCAGAACTCACTCACAATTAATCATCACCTGTTCAAAACATCCACTAAGGGTACGCACAGATGGGAGCAGACAACTCTCAGAAGCTTCCGAGCTCCAGTAGCAGTGGCTGAGCACTAACAACCTTAACAAGAGGTCAAAGCAGCACGAGGTGGCTACGAGACACTCACGCAAGACACAGGCACCTTCTGACTTCCAAAGTAGCCATGTGCACCCAATGCCAGAACTCCAGAGCAGCTCCTGGGTCACAGGTTGGCTCGTGGAGACCAAGCTCTCCTGCAGGCTCTGGAGAGGAAGGTTCAGTTCTGCTGTAAGCCAGGACTTGAACTCAAGCCTCCAGAGTTAACACAAAGCTTCTTTGTTTCTACCACCTCATTAATAATGTATCCTCTAAGGCCAAAGGAAAACACAACATAGGGATGGGGAAAAAAATACAGAGACTGATTGCATTTAAGAATTTAAATCATTTTATTGCTTTACCTGCCATAAGGACAATCTATAACAAAAGGAATATAATATAATATATTAGCACATACAGTAAATCAGACTTATATAGTCAGGTAACAATACAAAAATGGTCCTCTGGTTGACTATAGCTTTCTAGGGCAATAGACCTCAAATTCGCTAAAGGTGGACTAGCAAAAAATTACCTCTAAAGCCCTGAATGTTAGCTAAGGCAAAACTATGCCAATCGTAGTTTCAAACATATTTAAATTGCACACAAAGGTAAAGCTATAACTGTGATTAATATTTAACTCAGACTTAGCTGATTTATCTTAAAATCTTGTAGGTAAAACTACAAAAGGGAGTAAACAGCAAGCTAAAAAGATGCAGTAGTGAAATTTGATTAGAAAGCCTTATATAAAAAAATGTGCATTTTTTTTGTGGAGCTCTAACTAGTTTACACAGTTTTTGGTGCTTTAAAGTAACACAAAGAACACATATGAAGAAAAAAACCTTGATAGAGTCAAAACTTAAGAAAACAGTTTTACCAAAAAAAAAAAAAGAAAAAACCAAAAAGGTAGCATTTGCTTACCACTTAAGGACTCTGGCAGAAATCCTCCACTCAACATCTTCGGAATAGAGAACTCAAACCACAAGTGTTTAAATCCCATTACTGGGATTTCAGGGTCAGAAATACCCTGAAACCTTCCGTAAAGGCTTGGTACCCTCAGTATTATTTTGCACCAATTAGCAGACTCTTTCTGATTATCTACACGCCTGGGAGAAAGTCTGTTGAATTTGAATCCACATCACCTCAGAAAGGAAATAAAACGAGGGCTCCATCGTTAGAAGTAGTTGCACAACAAATGCCAAACTGCTTGCTGTCACTCCCAAATACAAACCTACGCTACTTGATATAAATTACAGTTTAAAGGAAACCTTAAAAATTGCCTACCGTTATTGAACCGTGGAATTCAGTAAAAACTTTTGGGAAGTATTGGTGCGCACAGAATAATGGAACACAAAGCTGGTAAATACTGAAATACATTTAAGACTCTGCAACATATTGAACTTGGAAAAAAGAGTGAGTGTGAAATACGTGTCACAAATTCCGTCAGCAACGAAAAAGAATGCACCTTTTGTATTTAAACTAGATTTATAATTAACCATTTTAAAAACTGTGAATTGACTGATTTAAAAAACTTAAAATAACTGAGTGTTGCAGGAAAGTTAAAACATTCACTTTTTCTGCCTCACATTGTGTACCAAGAATAATGGCATCCATATGGACCAGCAATCTTGCCACCTGCAACTGATGCTGGCCATAAATACTCAACATTTATTCTCCCTGGTATCAAAGGGTCACCTGAACTGATGATCTTTTTTTTTTTTAAAAAAAAAAGTCAACTGAGGAATACAAAGCAAGCAAGAGTCACAGGGAAAATAAAATGTTTGCTTCCAATGTCTACACCAATCTAAGTACTTGAACATTACTAACAGCTGGACAGCTGCACCATTCTTACACCGACCTATGTACTAGAGACCAAAGTCAGGCATTGAATGTAACATTTGGTTCTTGCCACTTGGAACAGGAAGAGTTTTAAATGGCGCAACTATCGCTGAAGAAAGAACAAGAAAAGAGTCAGTTGCAGCAAGTCAGCAAATTAAGGAACAACTGCGGTAGTTCACCAGAACTATGAACCTTGAAAGCTTTGATTTACACTTGACAAACATAACTAAGCAATCTTAAACCAGCAGACACAGGAACAATTATACTGTTAAATTCCAACTGTGGCTTTCTTAGCAGCTGATGCCTCACGACTGAACCCAGAATTACAGTACCCAGAAAATTTAAAAAAAAAAAAAAAACCCAAGCCCCAAGAAGCTCAATTACAAGGGCAGTTCTCATTTGAAAAGAAATACAGCAGATTATGACCACAGCCTTAAAATCTGTCCAACAATTTGAGAGACACCTTTAAAACAACTTTTTTCTCCTCTCTACTGTCACCTCCTGGCTCTATGGCAATCAGCATGGTGCCAGGAGATCTGCCCCTCGCTGAAGCAAGGCTGCACCTGCCCGAGTTGGACACTTGCACAGAGAGAAGCCGTAAGAAAAAATGTCTCCACTGAACTTTTTCTATTAATTTCATAGGACAGAGAGCTCTAAATTAAAAATAGTGCCATGATAAGCAATTTTTTTCTTTTTTTTTTTTAACAGACAGGAAGCTGCAAATGCCAGTGGCAATGTGGCTCTGCACAAGGGTAATAAAGCAGTCTGCATTCGTGAAGCATGTTTTGGTTAGGGAGGAAGGTTTCAGACAGACAGTGATACAAAACTGTTGTACTGCTGGATGTTTCGCTTGAGAATATCCGAGCACGGACCCAGGACACGCTCAAATCGGGGTCGATCAAGCTTTACACATTTCAACAGGCCACGAGCAACGACTGTGGCAGCGCGGGGCCGGTTCATCAACAGAGCTATTTCACCTAGGGCAACAGGAAAGCACGAACAGTGTTAAAAATCAACGTGCAAAAGAGCTGAAGAAGTTACCCTGTTGTATTTCAAACTGCTGCAGGAATGGAACCGAAGGCAATTCAGGTTTTAACACTGAGCAGAACAAGTATCTCTGTAGTTACATTAGAAGCAACTGTGAATCAGTTTTAAAAAAAACTACTTGATTTTTTTATTTAAAAGCTCATCTGCATTCAAGTCTCTCTCAAGATGGCCTGAAGAATTTTCAACATTGGTTCTATTTGAGAAAAGGTCATGTTTCAATTAACCATGTAGCTTTCTTTTCGTTACTACAAGTAGTTGTTTTTCTAATATGCAAGGTATGCTGCTGTTCAATTCTGATATTGCTAAGAAACTCAGGACAAGATGATCATGGTACTGAAGTAAAAAAAAAAAAAATAAAAAATGAATGCAGACAGAAGCCTTTGACCCATAGCTAGCCAGAACCAAGTATCTGACTTTGCCATGGGGCTGTGGAAGATTAGTATCTTGAGGTTCCGTTGGATTCCCACTTCATAAGTTATGTACAAACATACCAAAAGCTTTGTTTCAAATAACTGTTACAACTGCTAAACAACAAATCTGGAAATGAAGTTTTCAACAAGCCCCTGTTTCCATCACTGACAACAGCTACCCCTAACATTCCTAGCACCAAGTGTGAGAGAAACCTCAGCATCAGCTTTAGGTTTGCCTGGTTTTAAGCAGGTGGGCTGGTTATCTCCATGTTCAGCACTGAGGAAAGAACTCAGTGCTCCTTGGAGAATAAATCTGCCTGCATTATCAGAAGGGATGTTCAGAAGAAACAAGAAAAACTTTTCCTCTGTGCCCAATTAAAACTCTTGAACTCACTAGCCTCCAAAACAGACTTGCAAAAGGATAAGTAGGTTCTAAGGGAGAGTTAAACCCCTGGGGGACAGGTCTGCAGCACCTGAACACAATGGTAGAGATAACATTTAGTTTAGCAGTGGGAAACTCAAGGGTACACATCAAGGGAAATACTAGTACAGACTGAAATACATAGAACAAACATCTAGCACTAGATTCCGAGCTAAGCAGACCTTTGGTCAGACTCAGTACTATTACTGCACTCTTGAGTACATCCCACTCCAGGCCTTGCAACAGAGTATTTGTTGATTACATCACCTACAAAGCAAAAAACTGAACAGACAACCAGAATGCTTTAGCAAGAGGACTGGTTAGAAAGAGTAGTGAGGAAAGAGAAAACATGAGAAAAAAGTTAAGTACTTTTTTTTTTTTGAGAGAGAGAGACAGGGAAGTATTTAAACATTAAATAGTAGGTTCTGAACCGGCTGCTTGCTTTTGTTTCAGAACTGAAAGCACTTTTCTTCTGAACACAAAGTAAGGCTGCCAGGAATATCTTGTTATATACTGTTACATTATGCTCCAGGAACACTCTGTGAGCATACATATCCAGTCCTTATCTGTGATCCAAAACAAATCAACATGCACTAGACAAGTGACTAGTTCCATGTGAAGATTATTTCCAAGTCCTCACAAGTAAATATTTACAATAGGATCTTAGCCCTTTTCTTTGCCAGCACATGTAAGCTTTTTCAAGCCAAGGCGACTTACACACCATGTAACTTTTAGCTAAGTAAGAACACCTTCAACAGAAGAAGAGAAGACCCTGATCTGCACTTGGAAGACTATGTCCAGAGCATCACACAGTTTCAGGGTCTCCAGTGCAAGATGCTGACAAAGCAGAGCAAGTCAGCAGTACCACCCTTACGGAACTGCAGCACAGAATGTACAAAGAGCTGCTGAAAGAGCTGGGTTAGTCTGACCTGGAGAAAAGAAGGCTAAGGAGGGAATCTTATTGCTGTCTTCAGCTAGATAATGAGCTATTATAAAGACAAATTTGACTGCTGTCTGCACAGCGAAAGGCAGAGAGAAAGCGACAAGTTGCAGAACAGGAAATTCTTGTCAGGCATAGAGAAAAAGAATTCTTCACAACAAGGCTGGCTTAACAGTGAAAGAAATTGCCCAGAGAGGTTGTGGGATCTCCATCCCTAGAGACACAAGAGAGTCGACTGGATACAGCCCTGAGCCGATATGATGCAATTTCAAAGTCAGCTCTGCTCAGAGGAGGGAGGTCAGAGCAAATCACCACCAGGCCCTTTGTAAATTCAAGCCCTCTAGAACAATCTCATTTCTGAGACATCCACGCACACCTGCATGGCAGGTGCCTCTAATACTCACCTGACATTGACTGAAGCCACAAGAGTCAGCCAAAACAGTAATTAAGCAAATCCATCCCATCGCTACCACCCACAGCAGTCATCCACACCGCACAGGTAAAACGGTGACCACGGTGTACGTAATCACAGCTGTCACGGTGTAACTCACCAAAATAATCAGAAGGTGCCAGTCTGCCCACTTCAACAAATTCTTCGTTTTCTGATCGACGCTGTAACACTGCAGCTGTGCCCTTCAATAAATCACAGCAATTAAACAATTGGAATTGCCAGTATCACTTGAAACACTGAATTCCACACAGAATCAGCTGCTTTGCAGGAACAACTGTTACGCTGTCTCAGTCTAAGAAATCAGTTCACAGTCTTTGCATAGTTCACCAGCCTGCTCTATAAAAACAGCTGGTCCTCCCTCCTCTAAGCATAAAAGCCTTGGGTATGTATATATCCACAGCACTGACTTCTTCTGTGTTTCTTCATAACACTAAGAATATTACAGTATGATGAGCAAAAAGCACCACCACTAAAACCCCAGACAGAAGACAATGATACAACTAGCAAGACTTGACTAGCTATCTAGAACAGGTCTCTACTCTTCTGGAAAAAAAAAAAAAAATAGTTTCAGCCAGAAACTTGTTACTTTTCTCCTGAAAGTACCATTTGTAAAAATAGCAAAACTAAATATAAGCTTCTATACGTCCAGCAAGATTATATCTCTTAAGGAAGTACGTTCTTATATTTCGTTTTTCTCCAAGTGCCTATTTGGGGGCAGAGTAAGTCATGTTAAAAAAAGTTCTGAGCTTTTAATTTTGGCCTTACTTACCTCCAGGATAATGAAGAACTCATCTCCTGGCTCTCCCTGGACCACAATCTTTTGCCCATCCTCAAACTGTACCGGTTCCAATGCATCAGCTACAGTGAGACGCTCCCACTTGTCCAGAGATTCTATAGAGTTAATAGTTCATTAACAGAGTATTTTTTCAAGGCACAAATTATACTTTTTGCTCTGTCCTTATACAGACATCAACCTATTTCTGGCTACATCCGTACATCAGATACCAAGACTTGAATGAGAATTATTTTGGAATGATGCAGAGAAGCAGTACAGGCTTTGCAGTCAGTTTTAACTGATTACCACAACAGCCTGTAATCACAATAATGCTGGCTAAGAGCTTTATTACAATATGGCAATTTAGTCCACTTCAGAACAAAAGTCTTCTCACTTACCCAATATAGATACTTTACTAAGGAATTCCTCATACATCTTTCTCTTTCTCAAAGTACTCCCCTAGAAAAAAAGTGCACAACGTTTTTTTTTACTTCACATTTGACATGAGGCTTGACATAAAACTTAAGACAAAAATATATTTAACCACACATATCACATCCTGTCTCTCAGACTCCGAACCCACAACATTGTGTTTTCAAATTCCATTATTTCAGCAATATTCCAGAGTTCAGCAACCCCTGCAAAGCACTTAGCATTTATTGCAGCCTTAATGTTTCTTAAACGCATTTTCTTACCATACAACCTTACCCAAACTCACAAATATGCTCAAAAGTGAGTTACAGCTGCTCACGTGCACTACTTACACATGGCAAGCTAGAGAGAGAGCAGAATCAAAACTACTGACAAGTTAACCAGGAGGTACTACTCTTTTAGTCCAGTTTAAAACTGCATTGTTATTTTGTTTGCTAATGCAACATTCCCCCTTGCTCCATGCCTGACGTATGCTGAGTGATCAGCTTTCTGATTGCAAAAAAAAGACAACAGGATTTTGAATAAATCACCCGGCAAAGGACAGGCACAGATAAGAAGGTCAAGTGATCAGTATAAGTTGAGTGAATAGTAAAACCCAAAGCATAACTCCAGATCAGCACAGAGCTACTTCAGTCAATGGCATAAGCCACTCATCAGCTTGAAAAATACTTGCCATCAAGATCCTTCTGTAGCTATCTCTGTCAATGCCCCACAGCTTCACGTTCGTCTTCGCTTTGACAGTTGCAGCGCGAGGAGTTCCATATATAAGGGCAAGTTCTCCAAAGCTTCCACCTTCACCAACGCTGGTTGCCCACTCGTTGTTCACATAAACCTGAAAGGCAGGACATGGTGATAAGCCAAGGCCCACGGTGTCCCATGAGCTGGTCAGAGACAACATGAAGCTTGTGCCACCTCACGTTTCCTTTACTATAAAGGGAAATTCTCATGTTTGCACAGAGTTGACCACTTCAGGGTTTCATCAATGTTCCACAGTCAACCCCAGTCCCAGCCACAATTTTCACTTTCATTGACACAGGGACTCTTCTCCTACGTCACATGCACAGAGACTACACACGTAGACTCCTGAGATCCTTTAACAGGAAATAAAATCTCAAAAAAGTCTCTGTCAGAGAAGGCTATGGATTAGTTAGACTGGAAAATAAAAAGCCTGGTCATTCTTAAAGCCTGTCCCACACCTCCACTAGACTCCACCCTGCCCCCTGGAAAGCATTACTATTGTATTGGTTTCGGAATCATTCATTTTGAAACTCAACACAACTCATCGTTTGTGCAGCCACACTGAGCTGCTACGGAGCAAGGACGCTCCAGAGAAAATAAGCTTCTACAAGTAAGAACTTATAAGAAAAGTTGCTAAAGGAGGGACCTGTAGAAAAGGCCTGTAAATACGAGCCTATTCTTCTGCTATGAATGAACATATCATCAATAAACTACCAATAATGCTTACATCCATTTCTCCTTGATCAACAACATAGAAGTTATCGCCTTCATCACCTAAAGAGGGGGGAAAAAAAATTGAATACACACTAAAAAGAGAGTAAAGCTATGCAAGCAGTCACATTTCACAGAACTAGTATCTCTGTCAACTTTGAAGTTTAGACTCTGATCAGATTGGCACAGGCAAATTTTGCACAGCTTACACGGTGAAATTTCACATTTTGCTGATTTCACACTCCTCTCAGTTCTGTGAGGGGGGACATCTACTGGTACACAGGAGATCAGCAGCACTTCCAGGATTACTGGCAAGGCATACTGGATCCATAAACTGACATAATCTCTTCTACAGAGCCATCAAATGACAATCTTAACAACAGATAACACAAGCAAAGAAACTACATCTTCCTGCAATTGCTCCAGTCCCCACTTCAGCATGAGCTGTGCTTCAGATACCATAGCAAGAAAGGGTCACTCATCCACACAATGTTTTTCAAAAAAAACACAACAAGAGCACTCAGCCAGTCTGCTCACATCTCAAACTTATTGATCAATGTGAACATTGTCACTTGCCTTGCTGTATGACAGTCTCTCCTGCGATGTAAGTGACAGGGAACATTGCATCAAAGATGTCACTGGAAAAAGGACATCAAAGTTAGACAACCGCTTGGACAACTGCCCTGCATGCATCCATACATCTGTACCTCCAACCCACCAATCCTTTTCCTACAACCTCTGTATGGTGACACTGACTGTTCCAAAAAGGCTGGGCAGCTTTGTACATTATGACACATTTTAGCTGTTCTGAAGTCTGCGCTTTAAGAAACTTTAAGACTCCAAAGATTTGTTCCTACCTTCTCTCGTTATCATCAAGATGGGCAAACAGCACGTTCTTCTCGATAGCTTTTGCCAAAGCAGCCATAGTCTTATAATCTTTTGGAATAACCTAGGATGTGATCAGAAAAGGTAACCCATTAATTTTTTGAAGAAAAATTTCTGCATTCCTCTGGGTAAACAAATTATTCAATTACTGTAAACCACTGGCTGCATTTTTCCAGTTTCTTTCAAGCACCATAGATCTAAACCCAAATACAGTCAATGTTTACAGCCAATTTACACACAAAGTAAATAAAATCTGGTATTTTTTTATGTAACTGTAAAAACATCATTCCATGCTAAGTTTGTAAGTTTTTTTGCAAGAGTACAAGTGTCTGTTCAACCTGTGTTTTCCTACAAATAGCAACAAGTCTGCTCTGCCATTAGGCTAAACGTAATGTTGTTGCAGCTGCTGAATAACTGGAAGCACTTTGTTTATATATATAATATACAAATATATGTGCAGATAAATACCTATTGCTTCAAAGGGAACAGGTCTGCGTTATGCATAAACGGTTTAATTGCACAACAGTTTATTCTCACCTCCAATTAAACACCTATACACACAACTGTAAAAAGGTCTTGCTTTTTACAAGACCCAACAGGCTACAGGAGCTCTGTTACTTAATACACTGATAGAAGGTGGTCTTAGATGAACTCTTTGACTGGAGATGCAAATTTTAGCAACATTCACAAGTTGGGGCACCTTTCTAACGTAAGATGCAGCATCCTCTTCTGTATAGACTTCTGCACTGATGGCCCCACGCCTTCTTCGGCCCTTAACCACAGGGTTCATAGGAGGAGGAGGAGAGATTTCATCCTCCCGTGAGTCTGAGCGGGAACCAGACTTCTGTTGATTCAACAACTGTTTTGTTTCCTCCTAAACAGGAAGGGAGACGTGTTTGTGTCACATAATCCAACAGAGAAAAAAGTCATCACATACCATATTCGAGCTTAGTCTGCCAGTGCAAGGGGGTTTCCTGGGTACTATTACTCCAACGTTACGGCAAACAGGAGGCGACAGCAACCAAGATCAAAGCCCTTTCGGAGCAGACAGCAGATATGTCTTTCATTCATAACATTCATATCACAATGGTGGTTATTTTAGTATGTTACACTAACAGCACAGTATGTTTAAGCAAGTTGATTCTACAGATTGTCAACTTTGCACGACGGTACACGTTTTCCTTCCTTCTCTCAGTTACCTGTTGTGCTGCCTTGCAGTGATAGTGTAGAAGACCAGGATACTTCAAAAAAATGAAGAGTACCTAATCTGACACACAGAAATTTGATTCTTCTACATACCAGAAGATTCGTCTTAATCAACTAAAATCAGATTAAAAACAAACCAAAAAAAGCCAGCCTTGGAGCCAAAGCATTTGCATGGTAACAGATAAACGACTTGCCCAGCGTTAAGGGAACAGAGTTTTGGGACAAGCCTTAGAAGACCAAGGAGTCATCTGTTCTCCGAGAGCTGCAGCACTTTTAAAAGCCAGTTTGTCCCAGTGTCCTTGATCAAACCGTACCCTGCCCAGCTGGGCAGCTTGGCTGCCACACTCCACTCCGGAGGTGCACAGAGGCTATGTATAACAACAACATTTTGAGGAAAGGGCCATCAGATAACCATTACAGCGAGTTCACATCTTGCACCTCTCAGATAACCAAAGCCCTGACCCATCAAATTACATTTCGCTTCCTGCTTTTTGCACATGGATAAAATAGTGCTACATTTTAAAACGATGGGAGCAAAACATATTTAAAACCTTGTTTCTCTCTCCTGATTCTAGAGAAACAGGTCTCAACTGAGACGAAGGTAAAAATAGCTTTGTTAAGCACAGTAGTAAGTGTCCAGTTTAAACCACCTCTCTACAAACTGGGCACCACCACCAACCACAGAAACATACTGTGCGTTCACACACCAAACACTTAACCCATTAAAAAAACTTGACACTTTTTACATATATGAACATCAGCTGCTGTGTTTTTTCCAGTATCACATAAAACATGAAATACTGAAATCCTGTAACTTTCAGGGATAGAAGCACTTCAGCAGCATTTAGCTAGGGAGCTGTGCATCAAACACTGCTCAACAAGAGGCTCACCAGGGTAATGGTCCACTTAAGGAACAAGGAAAATGCACTAACAGAAAAAATACAACTGGTAACTTTGCCTGATCTGAGATTTAACATGACTATTTTAAAAAGTATGATAAGGTAGGGCATGGACACAAAACAAGTTACGTATCAATAAGATAATACATTAATTTAAAATACACCAGCTATTCCAAATAATCTCACTGTTTTCAAAGCAGTAGCTCTTCATGTATTCATCTTTTTAAAACCTATAATTTTTTATAATTTCCAATACTCAACCACATATATTACACCATCAGATCAGAGAAAAATTACACTAGGCCTTGAAGGAAGAGCAGCAGCTACCTTAGAATTTAGCCAGTGTTTACAAGTGAGAAAATGTATTTGTTCAGGTTTAGAAGCTCCTCAAATTAAACACTTAACGGACAAAGGCATTAATTTTGCTCTGTAGTGACCGGGATAACCATTACCAGGATTTTTAAAAGGTTTATTACTAAAGTTAGCCTGCTCAAGGCCAGGGTGGATGAGGCTTTGAGCAACCTGGTCTAGTGGAAGGTGTCCCTGCCTGTGGCAGGGGGGTTGGAACGAGATGATCTTTAAGGTCCCTCCTACCCCAAACCGTTCCATGATTCTGTGATTTATTACATCCAAGCATTATCCTGGCCTTTCAGCTAAGGAAGCAGTTCAAAGAGTTTTCAGTGTCAGTAACCACTAACTGTGAATTTTATTTTTCCTGACAAGTAAGCAATAGTTATTAAGTTCATTGAAATTATTACAAGTGAGAAACATTAAAGTGATGAGACTTCACATACTCACATTTAAGCCTATCAGCTACTGAAGACGACGTTCACGATTTCAGAATAACGTTTTATACTGTATGGTCTGGCATCTGGTAATCATCATCACACCAGAAGCCAGCCTCAACTTCTGGTTAATTAGCAATTAATTTATATCAGTTCTCCACATATTTAAAAAAAAAAAACACAAACACTCCAAAGCTAAAAAAGTAGCGTTAAAAGCTCTGCCATAAATTCACAACTACACACTCTATCCTTCTTAACTATCATCTTTTGCAAAAGCAGCACTTAGGAAATAGGAAAATACTCAGGTATTGTAAAAACATACAATCAATGTGTAGTAATTAGATTAATGTAACAGCTTTCACAACTCTGAAGAGGACATTTGAATTTCTACAGCAGCTGTAACAGTCTCAGAGGCAGTAATTTTCATGTTTCTGAACATAAATTCAAACGTGTTTAAATATCTTCAATGTATTTTAACAACATGACAGTGAATCAGCTCCGTGTGCACGCTGTGGAAGAGATGACTTGTCAAGATAACCAGAGAGAAAACAGCAACCTCGCTTCAGTTTTAAATGGTGTTCCTACAAAATTCAGTCTTAAAAAAAAACCTTTATCTCAACTTCGACTTCATCCAGTCTAACAGATGAACAGATTTAGAAAATATGTTGAAAAATTGCTCTGCTTTATCAAAGATGTAACAGATGTTACTTCTGGAAGGTGAAACAGACGCCATTCCACAAACATTTTTGCTCTACCAGAGCTAAGGACCAGGTTGGAGCTGGTTAATTTAGTACTTAGCATGTGTGCTTTCCAGACAGGGATGTCACGGGAGCTTGCTGACGTAGCACAACCCTGTTCATGTTCTGGTACTTGATAGCTATTAAGATAGCACGTTACCTGGTTAAAACAAGACCAACCCATCAGACTGAATCGTGGAATTGCTTGGAGAAAGCTGTAGCAATTTTTTAAATAGAAGAAGGCAAGAAGAAAAATGCTACAGTTTCACTTTTAGCTATAGCTGCACTAGTGGCATGGATAACCCCCACCAACACAACTCATGAAAGACCCTGACCAAAACTGTAAGAGTAATTTCAGGGGAAAAAACATCAGTTTTAATTTTAGCTTCCTTATAAGCTGACAGGAACATACAGACAGTCTATTTGCCCCAGAATAAAATCATCAGGAGTTATTGAACTCCAGAACACACATGATTAAGTTCAGAGCTAGACTTGTCTTGCTAAAAACAAATTAAGTTTCCTTTAATCTGAAATACTGCACGTTGACCATGAGTCCACTACACAAAAGCATCCAAATATTCCTATCCTCATATCCCTGCATATGGATTGGTTTAGAATTTATTCTAAGTGCAGTAATACAGTTCACTTTGTAAAGTTTTTGTATAGCAACACTTGTTGTGTTAAGTTTAAAAATTATGAATCTATGAGTACTTAGAAACTCGAGGACACAAGGTGGAGAAGGAGGCACAGTAACAGGGAGGGACAATGGATATTTAAGAACCTGATTACCACCTGGTTTGCTGCTAGTATTCTCTGAAAGAGAAGGTACTAAAGATGCAACCACACACACCCCAAAAAAAGTCAGATATATCATAAAGTCCTTGCTCATTTAATAAGCAAAATGTTCCTCAAACACATTGTGAGTACAGGAAGTCAGCTTGCACCATTTGGTCATTTTCTTGTATCTACCTTGAACACTTCCATTAAAAGGCAACTTCCACCGTGCACATTTATGACCTCTAGTGTTAATTTCCTTCTGCTTTACATCAGCAATTAATAACTAGCTAGAATAAAAGAAGCAAGAAAAAGATATCCCTCCCATATACAAGTACTGAAAGCAGCACCTGCAAACAGCTGCTGCCCAAGGTCACAGCTGCATCATTTACTAATGTATGTTCTGAACAGAGTCGCTGTATCTGACCTTTCCTCTGCATCAGCCTTTAAAAAAATCTCACATTCTCATAGCAGCTTCTTTTCCTGTCCACTTAGACATCAATATAGGAAATGAACAATTCCAAAGAACATGAAATCATTGTTTCAATTATGAATACTGATATAGAATCACAGAATGGTTTGGGCTGGAAGGGACCTCAAAGATCATTTAGTTCCAACCCCCCTGCCATGGGCAGGGACATCCTCCACTACCCCAGGTTGCTCAAAGCCTCATCCAACCTGGCCTTGAACACTTCCAGGGATGGGACAGCCACAGCTTCTCTGGGCAACCTGGGCCAGTGCCTCACCACCCTCAGAGGGAAGAATTTCTTCCTTATATCTAATTGAAATCTCCCCTCTTTCAGTTTAAAGCCATTGCCCCTTGTCCTATCACTACATGCCCTTATCAAAAGTCCCTCTCCGGCTTTCCTGTAGACCCCCTTTAAGTACCGGAAATATGACAAAATGCTTTCCCTTTCCAAGATCCCAGAACGCTTCCAACACCACCAACAACAAAAAGACCCTGGGGACAAAAGCAAGAGGAACAACCAAGCAAAACACCAACATCAAACTCTCAAGAGAAGGCAGAAGCAGGCTTGCTCTGCAAGAGATTTGGAATGGAAACACTTCCATTTGGCTTCAGCTAGGCCTGGTTAACCACAACTGGCCAGCCACCTCCGTGCTGTTGTATGACTGTAAATCATTTGTCTCAGTGTAAGAAACCAAATGCCAGTGTCTGACCAAGGTCAACGCTACGGTGACCATCTAACCACAGACACATCAGGTATGTTATCCGTTAGCTTGTGAGTAAGCATCAGATGAGGATGGCATCTGCATCCCAGCCAGGCAGGTCTGCTTGTCAGCTCAGGTTCTGCCCTCACGCTTTCTTACAACAGACGTGCTCTTACACCACGACCAACTGGCAGAAACTCCTGAAAAAACAGGATTTGTTTTCCAAAAGCATCAGTTCCAATTTCAAACAGCCAATACAAACACGGGTCAAATCTGCAGCTCAGCCTCTAAATGACAAAGAGATTATGTAAATTCAGCTTGTTCCACTCCCCTCCCGCTACATATTTTTACCTTCTCCAATCTTTCGAAGTATTCTCTGAGGAATCCCATGGGTCTTTCAGGTCTCACTGTGCATAACTGTACAATGCAATCCTTCAGAAGTTGCTGGATGTTGTGTTTCTGGACATAAAGTTCACACTCCCGAAGGCTACGCTCCTCCTCGCTGCTGCTGCTAGAAGCTGCCATCGCTGAAGATAAAAGAAAGTTAAATAACTAGTGGAAATGAAGATGCTGCTGCCCGATGTAGTCAGGCATGTTATGCTGCATTATCATCTTACTGATATCACAGCACCAAACTACCTGTATTTATAAGGCTAGTAACTAAGCTAAACCATGAAATAAAAAGCTATGAACTTAATTTAGCACCTGGAAAGAAATAAAAAGCCCAAGTGATCTACAGGCACAAGTAAAAGCATCTGATTAAGCTGGAAAAGCTTCAACAACTCAAGTGCTGTGAGCACACAAAGTCCAGAAAGCTTCCACCTAAACGTTCTGCTGATTGAATCTAGTATTGCACAGGATTCGAGGCTCCCTTCGTGCACAGAGCTGTATGGGATCATGTGGATGACGACCAGACACAGGTGGGAGGAAGCTGGGAATCTGAGAGGCAAGTATGAAAAGCATCAGGAAGTGAAATATATTAAGGCTGAAGCCAGAGCCAGTTCACCAAACGCCAAGGCAGAGCCCGCTAACGGAAGTTAAGGAATTAGAGGCGCTACTCCTACAAAGCCGCTCTCCAGTTTAAACTGGTCCCCCCCTCATAACTATCTCTGTGGATTCACTGCAATCCCATAAACATTTCTTCAGTTGCAAATGAGCAAAAGCACATCTTTAAACAACATTAGGTTTTCAAGAGACTTTAAAATGCCAGCGTCACCTGTAACAAAGGCGTTCTTAAGCAGGTTCCCCCCCCTTTCAGGTTATAGAACCATTTTTAAATATATATTTTACATATATATATATAAATATTTCACATCGTTTTTTCATAAAGTAATTAACACCAAAACAGCTAAAGAAACAGGAAAGAATTCCTCAGGGCATTTTGGATGAAATACAAAGAAAGTTACCTGGTAAAGGGACAGCAGCAACAGCTTAGGAATATGCAGTAAGATATGTTGATACCAGGATCAGCTTTTAAAAAGGAAAAAACGGATTCAGACAAAACGATTTCGAGAAGTGACAAGCCACTGAAAAGCCCAGCAGTGCAGCCACATTAGCCATTTTATCCTAGTGAGGAACGCAGGCCACACGGGCAATATAACACTGGTCCCCTTTGGATTCTGCTGCTGGAGATTACAGGTTTTGTTGGTTTTTTTTTTTTTCTGCAAACTCTCAATCTTCCAGAGCACCCTAACGCACGGCTGCACTCCGACCGCCACGGCCCGGCCCGCCCCTCACCGCGGCGCCGGGGCTGCTCACCGCTCCCCGCAGGCGCCACCGCCACGGCCCGGCGGTGCGGGCGGCGGCCCCACGGTGAAAGGAACGACACGGCGTTCCCGGGAGCTGGGGGAAGACACACACACACACACCCCCCGCCGAGCCCTACTCGGGCCGGGGGGTTGCTCCAGCGGCCGAACGGCCCCGCGCCCCGCCCGGCGCGGCCCGACGAGCCCGCCACGCAGCGTGGCCTCTCTCCCCGCTCGGACACGGGGCCACCAGCCAGGGAAGGACAAGGGGCACCGCCTCCCCGCCCCCAGCGGCACCGGGGGCTGCCGGTCCCGGCACCGGGCCGGTCCCCTCGGCGGCGCCCGCCCCCAAGGCCGCGGGCCGCCCGCCCCGCGCCCTTCCCGCCCGGCCTCGCCTCGCGTCGCGTCCCCTCGCCGCCCCGCGGGCCGGGCGCCGCCGCTCACCCGGCGCGGGCGGCTCCGCCGGGCCCCACCGCCCCCCGCGCGTCGCGTCGCGTCCCGGCCCGGCCGCGGCCTCAGCGACAGCAGCGGCGGCGGCTCCCACCGGAAACCAACCGGCGCGGCCAATCACCGCCCGCCGTGACGTCAATGCGCCTCGCTCTCACCCGGGCCCGTCGCCGCGGTAACCTTAAAGGGGCAGCGCCGCGCACAGCGCCGCCGTGGCGGGCCGGGAGCGGGAGCGCCCAGGCTGGCGGGGAGGGAACGGTCGGGGCGCGGAGGGCAGCGGGCGCCGCGGTGGGGCCGCCCGCCGGGGCCGCAGGGTCACCGCGGAGGGGTGAGGGAGGAGGGAACCCCCTGGCCCCGGTAACGGGGGCGCCCGGAGAAGAGCCGCGGTGCCTCCGCCCCGCGTGTCTCCCCCGGAGCGATCGACAGCACCGCGGTCCGCTACATGGCGTTCGCGGCAGCGGGTGCTGCGGAGGGAGCCTCGGCCCCGCCGGGCGAACAGGCTGTTAGGGGGAAAAAACAAATCGGATTCGAGTTCGGCAAAGGTTCCGCTGTAATCGGTTCAAAACTCGCGTAATCGAATTAAAATTGCAGAATTATTCCCCGTGTCTTTGTGGCTGAGATGAGCCCTTCGCGTCCCTCCGCTGTGTGCACTTACATCCCGTAAGGTGTGCGTAAATCACCTGCTGCCTGCGAAACCCTTCGTGATATCTTACACAAAAACTTTAACCCCTTTATTGCTGGGTAACAATGTCGCCAAAGGCCTCGGAAGCGCTGGCAGAGGCTCCCGGACCCGGTGCGAGGACCTGGGGAGTGAATCCTAAATCCCGCGTCTGCCCATCTCCCTGTAACCGAGAGCATAACGCAGCTGTACGACCCGGTGTTACAACTGCCCGGACAGCGTTTCAGCCAAAATTCACCAGTGCTTCACCTGTTCGGGAGAATCGTGTAACACCCAACCAAAATAGTTCCAATAACTGGTTTTAATGTGCATTTTGAGCTTAGAAGATATTGGTGCTTTTGCAATGACGTGACAAGGCACCAGGAGCTGTCTGTCATGGCATTTCTTGTTTACTGGTTCTCACACTAGAGAAATAAAGGATAACAGCTTAGGTCTAGGGCTTAGATCTGCCTTTGTGACGGACCAAAGCTATCCCTGAGTTCACGGGAATCCTTCAGCGTTCCAGAGCTTCTGTCTGTTACAGGGTTAATTAGAAGCCAGGGTTCAGGATTTTCTGACACTGAGCCAAAAGCTGGAGCTGTTAGGAAAAATCAGTTCCATCTCAGCATTAATTGTAAGGAATCATTAATATTTGTGAAATACTGTCAGAGAACAGTATTCGTGAATGGCAAATCTACCTGCTCAACGGGTAACACAATATTACTTTCTCTGACATAAAAATACTACATGTTTCTGAACACTGAAAAAAAGTTGTGTGCATTGCTCCCTACATGCTTTTGTTGTGGTTTTTTTTTTTCCCCTGCTTTTTATCTTCCCTTTTTGCAAGCTGTCTGCTGTTGTCACATCTCACTCCTCCTTGTTTGGACAAGTCCCGGTGCTGTTTTGGGATAGATCCCATCTGGAACAGAGATCAGACCCGTACGTAAAACCTGTTCTACAACATTCTCTTTATTAAGAAAACAAATACGCTGTTGTACAGCTCTTGTGTGCTCTTGATCCAATCCTTTGCTGAGCTCTGGAGCCAGAGAGTTCAGATGGCAAGGCAGGAGTGTCATCAAGGGAACAGAACAGGCTTTCAGAAGGAGCCCTGTGATGCCAACCTGAGGTCCCTCTTGTTAACTGTGCACAGCTCCTTCACCATGAGTCAGCACTGATTTATCTTTGAAAGTTAAATCATGCTTCTCCTGAGCATATGTTCGTGCATATTCATGTGTTAATTCTTGCGCTGTTAAAGACATGAGAGAAATTAAAATCAAACAAAGCCCTATTCCATTTGGTCTGGTCTGAATTACAGTCAGACTCTGGTATTAACTGTCTAATTAAATAATAAACATTCCGGAGTAAATTACTTGCATTACCATCAGCACTATTCCCACAGTTTTCATTTCAAACAATTTTATGCATTAGAGTTTCTCATGAAGCAATCTGTTCCCCGAGGCTGTGGCTGTTGAAGAGCAGGGAGCTGCCCAGACTGCCAGCAGAATATACCAAGGCAACGTTAAGAGACACGGCGTGACGCAGCCAGGGAGCCACCATGAAGAGAGGTGAGGTGGGGACTCTCACAGAGCTGTACTAGCTGCTTTTAGTTACATTTAATAAGAACTCCACAGGATAATTTTTCCCAATTCGGTTTCATCTCGTATCCTGTAGCAGAGACTGTCCTGAAGCACCATTTTATTCATTTTTTAGACAAATCTAGAAGTCAGTCCTGGTTCAAACCCCAATGGCAAGGACCAAGGGTTGGCAAGGTAGTGATTTCAGCAATGGTAAGCATATCATGTCCTTACTGGTGGGACATGCAGTTTTCTAGACTGGTAAATAGTGGTGAAGTCTGAGCATGGACGAGGAGAGATGACTCTCCAGGCAGGGGCTGTGAATCATCATGTGTCACAGCATGGACTTGCAGAAAGCTGCAGGTAGGAATTGCCGAATTTTCGCAGCCTGGTTGCTCTTACTTTTAAACCAAGAAACACTGCCTGAAGTATATTTCTAGGCAGATTCTGGAAGAAAATGTCTGAAGGTGTTTAAGTCCCTGCAAGTTAAGAGAAGTTGGCTACCTAACTTTCTTGGAGAACCTGGACCAGTATATCCACTCGTTTTTGTAAAGTGCTCTACTGTTAGGTTTATGTATTTAGCCACTTCATATTCTGCTTCAGCCTCCAAAGGAGGATTCAAAAGCACTATTTTCATGATTAAAAACAGCAGTCCTCTTCAAGATCATCACAGTTCCTTCATCAACTGAGTGATAATGCCACCTCATCATTCTTAGGCATTTGGCTCATCTCCATTCTGCTTTAAGTCATGTAGGATACATATTTCTCGTCTCATAAAAGACCAATAAATTTGCCTGTAAAAAGCATCTGAAATATCCCAAGTGGGAAGATAATTTGTTTGCTTTTTAACAAAGCTTCCCAGAAGCTCTTACAAAGACTAAATCTATTGCTCTAATTTTTATGGTGCTATTCATCAACATCATGATCAGCAGCAATAGAAGCTAAGAATGGTCACTGGGAAGCAGTGAAGTCAAAGCTTTCTGTTCTGCTTACCATCCTGCAATCATATAAACCCCACAGAGATACTGAGTCAGGATTATCCTGTAAGCATAAAGCATTGCAGCATTCACCGAGGAAGTAAATGAGAGCACAGTGGGTTAGCTCCAGCGGGAAGGAGATCCAGGCCAAGGCGGCTGGGTAAGGCGGCTGTGCGTGGCACAGCGAGGATGACATGGGGAGAGGGCACAAGGAGCAGTGTTAAAGGAGTGTGAAAGCAGCTTGAAGCTGAAGTGGCTGAGGAGTCACTAGTTCCAACTGAAAGGAAAATGTAAAAAAAAAAAAAATCATAGACCACTAAGCCAGAAAAAATACCTCCATGAGCAATCGCACTCTGCCAGGAATAGCAGTGGGGCAGTGACTGGGGAGCTCAGGGGGAAAAAAACTTATATGAGCCAAGATGACAAATGGGAGCATAGAAGTCGTCTGCCCCTGCTGTGTGCATAGAACTGAAAAAGCTGCTTGATTGGTACTTTAGTGGCAGCAAAATTAACAGTGCCTGTGGGAGCTGGAATACTTCACAGGAGTTACAACAGCAGGGGTTTCTACTGAAGATACCATCCCAACGGAGTATCGTGTTCTGCCCATGAGGTACCACCACCTCAGAGCAGTCACTGGGATTGAAATCAAATGAATCAAACAAGTGTCAGACTGAAGCAGCCAATGTTTGTCCCACACGGTTTTACACGTTAAATCATGGCAAATCTATCACCCTTGATGTACAAGCAGGGTCCAAAGAGGCACAGCTCAACAGGCAGCACTTGATCGGGGTGACTGCCTTGGGGCAGGGTGAAAGGGGGGATGAAGAAGCTCCAGTGGTACAGAAACGTTTCTTCTACCAACAGAAGCTGCCATTAGCCCCAACAGCCCTAAAATCCACATCAACCAGCAATTAGAAAGTCAGTGGAACTAAAACCTGTAAGCTCACTGCGGACCATGACGATATCAGAGGTAGAGTTCATGCTGTGTCCTTTGGCATGTCTTCTTGTACTTTTTTTCTTTAACAAGCATAGAAAGTAAATGCCTATTGCTGCACACCTCATCTCTCTGAGACTATACAGTGTGATTCATAGGAAGATCCATAGATTAGGAGCCAAAAGACAGAAAAAAATGTATTCCTGTTTCACAATAGACTATTTGAGGGCTTCTGAGTTCCATGCCAAACTCTGGAGTTGACTGTACAAGCCTGACAGCTTTCACTGTGACACTTTGATATACCTGCACGCAAGGAGAGAAAAAGGGTACTTGCCACCCAGTGCCCAGCAAAGCACAGTGTTTGCCAGGTAGTCTGAGCCTCTGGATGAGTTGCAGCACAAATAAGTCTAGTATCAACATCTGTAATTTTGCCACAGGAACGGCGACAAAGGAACAAAGCAAGGGATTGATGTGATCAAAAAATGTGCAATCTGAAAGACAGCACTTGAGCTTCCTGCTCTAACCCCATCATGACCTGTGCCATGGGCTGAAAACCACTCAGGCCCCTGAAAGATGGTGCGTGGAGGCTGGCTCTGGTCTTGCTGCACATCGGCTGGGCAGACAGCTGTGTGAAATGGTCCCCAGTGCAGAGTGAGTTTGCTTTGAGCAGCAGATCTCAAATCATCTCCATATGTTACTTTGAAGAAGCAAATGACGGGTAAGACTCAAAACAGAGTAACCAAGAGCCAAGAAAAAAATGCCCTGAAGTGCCCAGATCTTAAAGACAGTCAGGAATCCAATTATATCTGCAAGACATCTACATTTACATCTGCTGCAACACAGCCCGTCACACACTCGATGTGGTTCCCAGCTGGAGGGCTTCCAACACCCAAGGGGCAACTTTGGGAACATTTTGCCTCCTGACTAAATGCTAAACAGCTCAGCAGCATGCGGGAGGCAGTGCAGCCCTCCCGAGTGCCATCATTATCCGAGGTATGTCGCATCACTCTCCAGTGTTTGCTTAAGGACAGGCTCAATGACACTTTGAAAAAGCCATGATACCCTGATTAAATTCTAACACAGACAATGGTGTTCTGTCTGCCATCCGACCGTGCTCAGCCTGAACTCAGTGTTCTCTCTTTCTTCTGACCTAAGGAGCTGTGCCTAGACCAGCAATTAACCTGCACCTCAGCAACAGGGCAAGAAGTTTCTAAGCACCCTCCTGAAAATATTTATTGGAAACACCTTGCTTAGGTGTCTATGCACAAGTCTGAAGGACTTCAGGGACACTTTCTCTCTCCTCAGCTCTGAGTGAGGACAGGGATTAGCACAGTGGGAAACAGATGCAGGTCTGAGTGCTGGGCTGCCTCACAAGAACTGGGAGACAAAAAACAGCATCTGGAGCACTGAAAAAAAAAGACCCTGTGAGGCTCAGTCCTCCAGAGAGAAGGAAGGAGATGGGAGAGCGGCAGGTCTTTGCCTCCTGCAATTTGGATGTGAACTATCTGTGATTTGCATTGTTAACTTTACACAACCTCTGGGCAGCTTCAGCAGTTCTCGGACTGCCCGAGCATCTGCAAATGTGATTCTTGACTTTAAGATCTCTCTGACGCAAACCAAACTAAAGAGCAATGAGATAACAGGCAGCTACTTTTGACTGCTGTTCCGGGAACGTGTGTGAAATACTACCAGTGTTTGTTTTGTGATAGAATTCAAACACCCTCATTGACAAGAATCCTCAGTTCCTGTGCTTTTAACATAGAAGCAGGTTGGGGAGAGCTCCCTCTCTGAGCACCATCCGTGACACAGTTCTGTTGCAAGCTAAATGCACACATAAAAGCATTCAAAACAGCCATTCGCTTCCGTGCTTGTCTCTGAAAGCAGGTTGCAAAGTAAACACATCATGCAGTCGGTCAGATCCACTGTTCTTGGTCTGGACTGACGTCCCAACAATGTCTGGACCAACATCAAACAAACCGGCTACAGAATCAAGCGATTTCTAAAGCAAGTTTCTGCCTCTCTCCCCCCAAGATAATAGAACATTTTCCCAGATGGAAGGAACCCACTTGAAAAACAACGGGTCTTTGAGATGTCACAGCTAAGGCTTGTTTGGCACGTGCTGTGTGCCGCAGGAATACGATATAGCCTTTTCCATTCTCCAGCTGTAACCCTTAAATCTGAAGCAGCAAGATGATTAAGAGGTGCAGGTCTAGTTTCCTGCTCTGCTGCTGACTTCCAGGCTCTCCTGCGGAAGTCTCGTAGCCTCGCTCCATCTCTGCCTCCCCAGCAGGATGAGGATAAAAGCGCTTTCTGGGCCGAGGATGAAGCCAAGCTCATGAGATGTTTGCATGCTCCAGTAACGAGGATCAGTAGTTGAATTACTTGAACAAGCTTTAAGCCAGTCACGCGAGAGCTGATGCAATGCGGTTTGCAAAAGAAGTCATGAAGCTGCATCCACATGAACTTGGAGGCTACGGCTCGCAGTGGCTGCGGTTACCTTGGCTCTGTGTACACCACAGTCCCATGGACAGCGTAGACACCTCCCTGCATTCTCTGTTTGAACAAAACCCAAGTTGTTCCTGCGCTGAATGTCTTTATTATACCAATGTTTTGTGCCATTTCTCCTCAAAGCCCCTCCTTGTCTCCTCTAGCATGAAAGGGGAGAAAGTCACCCAGGTCATGAGATTTGCTTACGTGCTAGGAGCTCGGGCAGTGAGCCTGTGTCTCCCAACGTTATCCCTCCACAGCCTCACTAAGCAGAACTGCTCCTCTGGTCTGGTCACACCAGGCTCTGCAGGAACCCAACGTTCCCCTGTCTGTCCAGGACTCCGTGTGCTCCCAGTCTCCCTCTTGCAATGTTACTTGTTCTGATCTCTCATGTCAGAACATTCTTTGCTCTTTAGATACTTACAGAGGAATTACAGTTAGTGCTGTATCCAAGAGTTAGGGGGAAGGCAAAAGTTTCTCTC
Source organism: Tauraco erythrolophus (assembly GCF_009769465.1). Lineage (NCBI taxonomy): Eukaryota > Metazoa > Chordata > Aves > Musophagiformes > Musophagidae > Tauraco > Tauraco erythrolophus. The sequence goes on from NC_141484.1 coordinate 2,939,342, forward strand.
TCTCCGCTTCCAGTTTTAACCCCTTTGCTCTCTGTGGTGCAGGTCTTACAGCTGAAGAGATTCCACGACTTTAAAGAGTTCAGTGTGCACCCCAAAGAGACATGAAGATCAGCCACCCCTGCGAGCAGTGTGTCAAGTCAACCTCTGAAAGCCTCCAGTGAGATAATCCATTACCAGGGTAAGTGCGATGTCCTAATCCTAGTTAGGGAAATGGGATGTTTGCCAAAGCAGAGGACAAGATAAGGAGCATTAACCCAACTTACAAGGAAACATAGCATTAGCTTGCAAGCTCTTCCCTGACCTTGGCAAGCACTTCTGAAAGGGCTGCTCACAAACACAGCTTGTAAATGGCAGGACCTGGCTCAGGGTCAGCATTGAAAAAACTACTAGAAGCAAAACTCTCAAAACTTTGATGACATTCCGACTGGCTGTGGAGTCAGGAACGACCGCTCTTGCCCTTCCATCGCTCTGACTGATGTGAGTGCCAGCAGATGGCTCTCGAGGTCTCGATGCGTCTTTCCTGACTTCTGTACCTAACCAGAGCGCAATGAGATTTCTTGTAGGCACACGACACACACACTTCCACTGTGTACCCCTTCCCTTCACCACACTGAGTTAGTATCTGTCCAGACAATTTAGCAAGAAAAGCCAGTCTGCTGGTGACTGTCACAAATATGTCCATGGTTTTTTCTTTCCCACATTTTATATCTGATGCAGGAATCATGATATGAATAAAAAGGCTTTGAACTGATGACTTCACTGGTGTCCAGTTCTTCAAGAAATTCTTCACTCTGAAGGTGGTGCCCAGAGAAGCTGTGGCTGCCCCATCCCTGAAAGTGTTCAAGGCCAGGTTGGATGAGGCTTTGAGCAACCTGATTTAGGGGAAGCTGTCCCTGGCCATGGCAGGGGGGTTGGAACTAGATGATCTTGAAGGGAGTCCCTTCCAACTCAAACTGTTCTGTGATGTTTCTATGATTTTGTGATCAGGGTTCTTCCAAACTTAGATTGGCCTCTGACATATACAGTCCAGTTCTCCACTTTTTTCTTACTTTTCCACTGTATAAGAGAAAAAAAACCCAACCAACCAAACAAAACTTATCTGTCCTGGCATAAAAAGAACTAGCTCGTCGAAGTAAGAGGAGAATGCAAGGCATAAATTCCATATTCCTTTCTATAGCGTTTTATTAGCAGGATTACTCTCTCTGAAGTCAGTGGCTTTTACTACAACAGAACTGAAAGCCAGTGGAGCTGCAGATAATCCAGTGGCTAATCCCAAGAGCACGCAAAGACTGCTCTCTCCGTTTAGCAAGTGCTGTGTAGAAACATCGCTGCGTGCTGATGCCGGACGGACACGAACGATGTGTGCAGCAGGTCTCGGGGCACCAGATGGCAGCATTTATTGTCAGGATGTCCTAGAACAGCCGGGACTGGCAGTTCAGTGCTTGATAGTTCATGCTGCAGCCCCTTCTTCCTCCTCCTCCTCCTCCTCCTCCATGATCATGATACCACTTGGGGAGGGTAATAGAGAAGAGCAAAGCAAACGTGTATGTGCCATCTCTCCCCACTCCTTTCACCTGCAAAAGATGGTTTCCTTGCTATGTGAAATGCTTGATCTCCTTATTGGACCTCCTGCCTATTTTTCTCCTGGCAGGCTCTAGTCCCTCAACAGGCTCCCAGTTATCATGAATACCAGTGAAGGACATTGAGCTGATTTAGCCCCTGTCAAGACCTTTTTTTTTTTTTTTTCCTGTAGCAGATTTCATTCAAATACCAGACAAATCAGTAGGAGCAGACTTTTACCTGAGAGGGAAGAGCACGGCTGGAATTTAAACACTGAGCAAGGGAAAAGCCTAAAAACCATCAAAAGATGCCTAATCCTTTTCACGTCGAACGGCAACGCGCAGGATGCCATGGCTGGGAAAGACCCTTTGAGGCACAGTGGCTGGTTTCCCAGCTTCTTCACCTCAGTTTCCTCTTTAAGGCTTGAATACGTACATCCGGGGTGGAGAACGCGAACCAACATCTGTTGTACCAAGTTTTCTGCACTGAAAAATGTTCACTATCAAATGGTCACACTCTGGATTAGTTTTAGAGTTAATGACTGAGTTGAGGTTGTTACTGTCAATGGTTACTGCACACGAAGCAGGGTTACTGCAGTCACAGGGCTGTCAGGAAAGGGAAGCCAACTCCTGGTATATTCTTCCCAGCACACACACACATCAGAGCAAGAACTGTCCTTCCGATGTCTGGCGTGACTCTGCTGTCTCAGACCATTTTCCCCAGGTGTGACATATACTCAGATCCCAAGAAAGAACTCAGCGCCTAACTATAACCTTCCAAAGCTGTGTTCCTGAAAACCACAGTTTAGCTATTTCTTTTAGACACCAGAGACACCTCATTTCTTTACCAGCAAGACCCACAATTTCCACACACAGCACCTCAACTTCTATTTCATGCCCAAAGCCCAAGTGCCCCGATCTGCCAGAGCACAGATCCTGAGGTCTCCAAGAGCTCCTACGAAGTTGGGGCTTACCAACACCCAGAAGCTATTCCAGCCAGAGGAACAGCTTGCCCTGATGCTGGCTCTGGTCTTACAGCCACGGTCATCACTGTGGCATGGCTGTACTCAACAGCAACACCTGCTCCAAAGGCCACCAAAGGTTTTCACGCTATAGTAGAGGACAAGAACTGTTTGTTTCTCCCACCTCCACTAATGAAGTAGCCATTGTATGCAGCTAACTGAAAGGAAGATTGACCAACATGGTTGCATCAGTCAAGCTACAAAAATGATGTTGCCCAAGTCTCAGATGCTCCTGCGGCTCTGCTTTATCAAGGCTTCATTTTAAAACCAGCTCATGGTGATGACCCAAACAGCAAACATCCAACTGTAGCAGTTGCTCGGAGACTGTTTTTTGAAATACAAGGCACTGACTCTGGTTTTGTTGGGGGTTTTTATTTTGTTTTTAGACTTTTTCCTGCTCTGCAACCCCATTTGCCATCTGACATCCCTGTTTCAAAATCAAACTATGCTGATCCACAGGGACAGTCTCAGGACATTCAAAACCAGCTTTTCTGTTTAATTTTTGGGTTTTATTAAAGCTTCCCACTAGGGCCCTATGAATAGATGTTTTCCCCAAAAACATGATGAATTTAAAATTATTCCCCTGCTGCCTTTACAGTGTCGCTCATGTACTCCGTGTCCTAAGGACGATCTGCCATTAGCCTCACTCCAAGCGAATGCTGTTTTGAAGCTGTGTGTTTTCATACTTCCTTCCAAAAATCAATCATCTTCACAGTTGTATGTCTTAAACTCTGTAACAGGAGAATATTACGGACACTCAAAGGCCTACGTGCTGCAAAGGGGGATTAATCTAGGCAGATATATGTGTCCACATGGAATCGGCCTCATTTACGTGGTATTGCGTGTGGCTCTTTTTCCAAAAGTCCTGTGGTGCACATCAAGTGATCTAGGGCCAATGACTTCAGCACTCACATGAGGATTACTCATCTAATTAGGGGGTTTGCAGGCTCTGCCCCTGTGTTTCTGTGCACTGTTAATGTCATTGTACCGACTTCCAGAACATTTGTCATTTAGCGACCGGCTCTAGGGTTTGTTTTTCGTTGTATTTTCCCCGGTAGATTTGACCCCGCCAGGTAGCGGCGGCACTAATCGCATGAATAAAGCTGTTCTGGGCACGAACGCAGGAAGTTTAAATTGTGTAAAGGAGGAAAAACCAGACCCTTCAAGGCACTATTTAGCCAAGGGGGCAGAGAAGAGGGCTGTCTTGTTTTCCGGTCAGTGAGACACCGGTGTTTTTCCCGCACCCCTGAGCCCTTCCAGGCTCCAGCCCCTCGCCCACCCCGCACGGCGCTTCCCTGACGCCAGACCCGCTCCCCCCCCCCCAACATCCACTTGCTGCCCCTCCTTGTACCGCGCCACGGCAGAACGCGTGTCCCCTCCCTGTACCGCCGCTCCGGCCGCTGTAGGCAGCGGTGAGCCCCCTCCAGATGTGCCACCCCCCCCCCCTCCCCGCCCGCCACAGCTGCCCGGGCGCGTCTGATGCAACCACAACATCACCACGTGGCCACGCACAGCTGTTCCCCGCCGCCAGCCAATAGCAGCCGGTTCCGCCAACCTCGGAGGCGGGGCTTTTCCTGCCGCCCGTAGCGGATAGGTCTATCCGCGAGTCCATCGGCGGGCTGGGCGGTGCCTCCGGCGGCTCGCGGGCCAATGGGAGGCGGCACCGCCCCGGCGGCCGCCAGCGCAGCGGGCCGGGGCCGGGGCCGGAGCCGCCGCGGGGGCCGGAGCGGGCCGAGCCGCCGCGCCCGCTCCATGGAGGCCGCGGCCGAGGCCCCGGGGGCGCCCGCGGCGCTCAGCTGCTTCTCCTACAACCAGGACTGCACGTAAGCGGGGCGGGCGCCGCGGGGCGGGGGGGGCGACGGCGGCCGGGTGGGGCTGGCTCGGCCCCGCGGCGTCCCGCAGCGGGGCTGGTCCCACAGCCCCCGCGGGGCATGGCAGGTCGGAGCGGGGTTGGCCCCACGGGACCTCCGATAGCGCTGGTCCTGCAGGGGCGAGCCCGTCTGGGGCGATCCCCGTGGGGACCCCCCCACGGATCCGGCTCCGTGGGGCTCGGCCGTTCCCCCCGCGGCCCGAACGGGGCTGGCCCTGAGGATCCCCCGGGCCCCTCTTTGGGGCACCGGGATCTCGCTGGACATCCTCAGCTGCCCCGAGTTCGGTCTCTGGGAGCCCGAGGGAGGCAGCACACTCAGAGGAATCACTGCGTTTTACTTCCGCAGCAGTCTGGGAAGAGTTTTCGGATGATCAGAGAAGACTTTCTGCGAGGGCTTTGTCTGCTGACAGCCCCTCCGTGCCGATCTCTGGCTGGCCTGTGCTGCGGCCACTTTGTAGGTGGCAAAGTTGCCCAGGGCTCTGTGCCGAGAGCCCTGCACAGGCACCCCCCAAAGTACCACCCCACCACCACCTCAAGACACCAGAGGGTTGCCTTGGAGCCTCTCACCCTTACACTCTTGCTAACCTGTGGTTTACCTGCTTCAAAGCTGGTCATTTAAGAAGCATTTCCAAGCAGGACAATAGACATCCCAAAGCAGAGAGCTGCACGGTGTCCGGAATTGTAGCTCAGAGCCAGGATCAGCCCAGATCATGGGGTGCAAGATAAGAATCACTAATAACAGTCTCACACCTGGAAATACCATTACCTTTGCAGCACTGCTTTGCATTTACTGTGTCTAAACAAAAAGCGCTTCGATGGGTGGCAACACGCTGCTGACGTGAACCTGCTGGCCACCACCACCACCAGCAGCACGAATGCTGTGCGTTGGCACTCTGGGCTGGCTGCTGATTTAAGACCTGGACGTTGCTTCTTACTATATCTGGAACCGAGCAGAGCCAGCGCTTGGCATGGCTGTGCCTTGTGCTGCATGCCTGCACCCACTGCCACGAGCAGAGCTTCTGTAGCCCTCACAAGTCTGTCCTTCTGTAGGCTGCAGTAGCCTCAGATAGAAAGCAGGATTCTTCATTTGTTACCTTAAATGCTTTAGGTTGAGATTGGAAACTGAAGTTGTGCCTTCACAGATCACTGTACCAGGAAATACCCATTTCCCCTACATGCAGGGACTCTTGCTATCACCTGGAGGCCACAAGAATTACACTAGCAAGCTTTTGTCTTGTCTTTGCAGCTCCCTGGCAATTGGAACAACAACTGGATACAGGCTTTTCTCCTTAAGTTCTGTGGAGCAACTGGACCAGGTCCATGAAAGCAGTAAGTCTCCTGTTTTGCTGCAGTGGAATGTTGGCTGACAGACTGTACCTGTAGTACTGCACCGAGGGGCTGGTTCTGCTCTGCCATTGCATGTGTGGCAGCTGTTTCTGCTGTACCCATGTCAGGAGAGGAACAGTTCTGGTTATTGCCCTGTGCGCAGCAGCCTTTAGAGTGAGCTACAGCCTTGGAGAAGCTTCTGAACAGTCAGTAATACTTTAATAAAGTTGAAGGAGTCCCACAAGTTTAGAGTCCAGCTTGTTTTTCACTGCTGTCAGTCTGATGACAGTAGTTTGTCCTGCAAACCAGCATTCAGAGGTAGTTTATCACTAGCATGTTTCAGATGCATGGACAGGAGACTGCAGAATCCCAGCGTGGATGCTGGATAACTTGCAGGCTTTTAATCCAATGTGGTATTTACAAGCAAGATGTTTTTAACAGGTTTCCCATGTAAGAAGGTCATTCACAGCAGGCTTTCAGCTATTAGCTGTGCTCACAGCAGCATGCAATGCACTTAACAGCCCAAAACAAGTCAGGCCTCAGAGCATGTACTCTATCTAGCCTGGCTCAGGCCACGGCCAGAAGTGTTTCAGCTAAGATGCACCAAAAATACACCTCACTCCTGGGAGGTGCTAGTCTGTCTCCACTGGCAATACAAGGAGCCTCAGCAACCAGACATAGCTGCATCATCTGGAGCAAAGTCCAGGCTCCTTTCCTGTCTCACAGGATAACTGAGCTGCTATACAGCAGCAAGCCATAAACTTATATTAAAGAGTATTTAGGGGGTTGGATTGCCCCCAGAGTCTAGCCAAAGAGAAACAGATCCCTGCTGGTGACACACAAAGTGACGGGCTGAGACATGAGCAGTCCCACATCATGGCCGTGGAGCAGTCCTTGGACCTCCAACACCACACAGCCCCAGCACTGAGCACCATTTAGGGCTGCCTGCACTAGAAGTCACAGCACCTCATGGTTTAGGTACAGGTCCTCCAGGACCATTGTAATGGTGCCTTCCCAACCCAACAGGCACCATCCCAGACATGGTCTCTGCGAGACCTACCACATGACTGTTCACCACAGCCATGCTAGAGCTCTCTAGAGACCACAATCACAGTGACAGGGAGGGCTCAAACATGTCAGCCTTCCCTGAAGAGGCTGGGAGAAATCAGACACTCCACAGAATAAATAGTGAGTTACACACAGCTTGTTCCTTACCTCAATAAAGCCCAGCTTGCTCACTCCCTCCAAGAAAACCCCTAACCAAGCTGGCTGAGCTCCTCCCTTTTTTATCCCCTTCCCAAGGATTAGCTTCAGCTGGAGGGCCCTGCCCAGGAAAGGCCAAACAGGGATGTCAAAGGGGCCTGGCTTAAATTCTGCCTTCAGGGGAACGTTTATTAACCCCTTCTTGCTCTCACCTAAATGCTTTGTGCCAGGTAGGAGAGATTTTTAACAAAAGCAGATGTTGAAGACCTTGGCACTGAGCCTTCCAACCCGATTCCCTCTGAGTTGAGTCTCACTGGTTGCTGCAAACGAAGCAACCATAAGCCAGGCTAAAGACTGTCTTGCTTTCCTTCTGTGCCCAGATGAAATCCCAGATGTTTACATCGTGGAGCGTCTGTTCTCCAGCAGCCTTGTGGTTGTGGTCAGTCATGCCAGGCCACAGCAGATGAATGTCTACCACTTCAAGAAAGGCACAGAGATCTGCAACTACAGCTATTCCAGTAAGATACTGTCCATCCGGCTGAACCGTCAGGTAAGAGGCTGGGAAAAGTGTTAGCCAGAGTTTTCCCACTCTGGCTCTTTGCTAGTGATGACTTTCCAGCTGGGACCCTGCTGGCGGCCTGGGTAGGTTTGCACAGAGACTGTGAAGTGGGGCTGGAGGGGTAGGTACCTGTCCTCTTCTGTCAGCTCCACTCCAGGCTTGGTGACCTCTGGCAGAGGAGCAGGATGGCTGCAGATACCATCTGCCACAACTGTTTGCTTCAGTAAAATGAAGCTGAGTCCTTGTTTTTGTGGCAGTTACACAAAGACTTTTTGTTGCCTGCCTTCTTGCCTATTCAGCATGCAGCTCTGCCAAAAAGCCACCTTTTCATCTTCCTCCCTCCCTTGGATTCCACATCCTGACTTCAGGCCCACCTCTGCCATCTTGGTTGCAGATCAGACCTTCAGAGTTGGTAACTAAACCCAGGAGTAACTTGAACTCTGTGGATGAGGTGAAAGGCTGCTTCTCAAGTACTGCTAGCAGCTTTGTTTTATTTTTAAAGGTATAGAAAACATTCAGGCCACTTACAAGAAGGTTTTTAGAGTGTTATTCTCTGAACTGACACAGCTTCGTGCAAGCTGGAGCCCTTTTGGAGGATTTTAAGTCATATTTTCTTTTTGTCCGTAATTATTTTCAAAGTATATGCCATAAGAAGCAGAGGACATTTTATGATGAAGAAATAACCAGTCTGTGTAATTGTATATAATCAGCCTCTCCTCAGTTAGCAACAGTGAGTCCTGCAGTAAGGCTCTCCCATAAGGAAACTCTGGGTTGAGTTTCCAGTAAAGCTCTGTTTGACCAGAAGTTCCTGTACTACAATTAAATCTGTCCTAAATTGATTTTTTTCACTTAAACTTACAATGGAGCTGGCAAAATAAAGACTTTCTTTGAATTGCAGATAGATGTATATGCATAAAAATAAACTGGGAGGTTCTGCTTAGCAGCTCTAGGAGATTAGTGTGAGGATAAAATAAGTTCAGGCTTTTCCCCATGTGCTGCTGTGGAGATGGCCTGAAGATGATGCATCTGCGTTCCTTGGCTGCTTTATGAACTTGGATTCAAATCCTGGGCTGAGCTCATCCTCCAGCCGTAACACAGACAAACCTGGAGAGATTTGAAGATGCTGCAGATACTTGGGTAGATAGCAGAGAAATCACTTTTTCAGTCTACATTCAGGATTTAAAGTGGTGACAGGTTCTGCGTGTGCTGTGACACCGGAGCCTTTTGCCCGGGCTTCTGTGTGACAGCGATACTGCATTAAAAGTCCAGAGAAAGCCAAATCCCATACAAGGCATTAACAGAGGAAAACAGTGGCAAATAAAACAGGAACAGGTCTCCACCAAATGGTGCATGTTTTGATTTGATCTCTCTGTGAAAAAGTCGTCGTTGTGCAAAGGAGCGAGTCCCTCAGTTGTTGTTGATCCATGGGAATTCTTGGTTCCAAGCTCCGTTATAACTCTCAAGTGTGTTGAGGTAGGTGGTGATTTGTCTCGAAGTGGGGAACAAGGCTGTGCTGTGGGACCGGTGAGAAGCTCTCCCACAGCCTCCCTGGCTCTTCATTCACTGCCAAAACCCTGCTGAGCCCTTTGGAGAGGTTTGGTACTTTTCCCTGGCTGTGTCCATACCCGGCACGTCTAAGTCCTCAACACACAACTCAGTTATCCAACCTGATTTGTGTCAAACTGGAGTCCTAATGAAAAATACTGGTGAGCAGTAACGTTTTGTACAAGACTCGGTGCCCTGCACCCCGTGTACCCATCACAGCGCCAGGCACCTTCTCTGAGGCTCCGTTTGTGTGCACAGCGAGGACAAAACCCATTCCTCATCTCAGCAGGGTTTGCACTGATGGGCTACAGGGCTGCACGGAGGGCAGGAGCCAGAGCACCAGCCCCCTCCAAGTCCTGGTGAGCTTCTCCAGGCCTCCTTCACCAGTTGACCTCCCACCCCCATCACTTTCCTGGATTTTGTCCCTGTCGGTGCCAGCATCTCTTCCTGCAGCTCTGGCTGTTGTTTTGCCATCATCTGGAAACCTCCCTTCACCTGTGCATCAATAGCAAGTGAGTTGTGCAGTTCTGGGAAAGCACATGGTGGCTTTGCTGAAATCAGCTGTATAAATATTACTCTGACGGTCTCTGCTACCAAGTTGATGGCTGTTACTGTAGAAAAGGCAAAGTCTTCCTGGAAATGCAGAATGGCTCTGACACAGCCCCAGATGCTGTGGTTAGCAGGAATAGAAGTGGGAAAGAGTTTGATCTGAGAGTAATGGTGGTGCAAGGCAAAGATTTTCTAATGTGGGTGTTTGAAGTTAGTGACTAAGCTCCACATTTAGATACTAAATAAGTGGCCTCATTTCTAAAGAGGTGGAGGCTTCCTGTACATGGATTCGGGTGCTCCAGCTTCAGGAGCCTGGATGGAGTCTGGCCTTACGTTTTTATCGGGAGGTTTCAGCGCTGCTGGACACTTGGCTGTAACATAGGTGGGACTTAGAACACAACCCCTCAGCCAGATCCAAAGCCTGGTCCCAAAAAAAGCCTCTATGTGAAGTGCCTCCGTGGTGACACAGAGATCCAGACCAAGCTGAGTGGTGCTGGAGATGGCGACCTGGTGCTAAGGTTGTAGCATTAGGCTTCCTTTTTCCTCTCTGCCTGTCCTCCCCACACTTGGCAGCTCCTCTCTCCGCTGGGGGGGTGGCCGTTCCTGGCAAGTTCGGTAGAAGAGGTACGAGCACGTTAACTTGGAAATACCCTGCCCATCTGCCAAGGCGGTGTAAATCCTCGGTGTGAGACACTAACCACTGGGACTGTCTCTGAACAAACGTTTCCCAGCCCAATTTTTATACAATTCTGCCGCACAACTCGGGGCACGTAAAGCAGAGTCTCGCCTGCTGATGCCGAATGGGAAAAGAAACATTAATTTGCTGAACAGATGCATTAGGTTTAGAAGCAGTGGGAGGCCCATCACCCAAATGTTCGCTCCTAAATCAGGAAAAAGCCAGGACAAGGGGCATGTAGCCCCATCTGTAGGCATACTGACAGGCAGGATTGGCAGCCTCTCTGCTGCCTGGTCTTTGTGATCAGAAAGGAATTTGCTACGAAAAGAACTGCAAACAAAAGTTGGGGTAGGAATGGACGGTACTCAAGGCCCCATGGCCAGGGTGTAACCCTGATGTGTCTTCCTGTTCCTGGGGTCTGGGAATGTGGAAGATCAGCTCTTAGAGTAGCAGAGAAGGAGTCATGATGTTTTATGTGCTTTCTAAAGCAAGACCAGATGCAGGCAGCTCTCGAAAGCAGAGTCATATAAAATCAAAGCTTGTCCAGCGAGAGGGGATGGAGAAGCAGAAGAGATCGTGTTTCTGTTACATTTCAGTGCATGAGAAATTCCTGTTGAGTTTTTCTGACAGTGAAGATTTGGGTTTGTGAACTGTGGGAGCAGCAGACAGAGGCACCATGCCCATGCTGGTGAGGTTGCATTGCATGTCCCTTGTGTCCTTGCAGAGGCTGGTTGTTTGCCTGGAGGAGTCAATTTACATCCATAACATTAAGGACATGAAGCTTTTGAAGACTATTCTGGATATGCCTCCAAATATAACAGGTAAGCATAGCAGAGCTGTGTGAATGGGAGAGATCTGCCATGCAGGAACTTTGTAGAGCCATGATGCTTGTGTTAGAATTTAAACCAGCCTGTGGTTTGTATATCCTAATTCAACACTGGGGAGCCAGAAATGCATGGAGGCATTCAGTTGGGCTTGGGAGAGCAGAAATCCTGCTCTGTCCTGAGCAAAACCCTGCTTTGTCCTGAGCAAACGCAGCAAAGGCGAGCAGAAATGGTCAGCGTGGTTTGACTTCACCGCCCAGGTTCGATCCCTTCGTGTCCTCGCGTGGGATGTCCGTGCAGCTCACGGCTTCCCGCAGCGTGCCTTTATTCCCTTTCACAAGCAGAAAGCTGTCAGGCAGGCCAGCACTGCAAGTTTCCCTCCACACATAGGACAACTTGAAACTCTCCCTCTGCGGCTCCCTGCCCTTCCTTCGCTGTGCCCTGCGTCACTGAGTCCCGCGGCGTTTTTCCTCTCCGGACAAAGGAGCTCCGCTTCCCCGCGCTGCCGGCGTGAGTCAGCTCTGCAGCGTCACGCCGTGCTGCAGAGCTCGGAGCTCCCTGCAGCCCTGTGGTTATCCCAGGTTTTCTCTTGGCCACGGACATGCACTGCTCCGCTAAGGTAGAAAGCTCCTGTGATTACTTACGGGCTTGGGGTCAGCTCCCAAAGGGATTAGCGCCGTGAAGATCACCCAGGGCAGAAAACACAGCCAGGCACAGCGCTCATTCCCTGCCAGGCAGTTCCCAGGAGCCCGGGCTGGGCTGATATGATTCCCCAGACACCACAAAGCCAAGGGGCAGGGCAGGTGGCTGCAGAACAGATCCTCTCTGTGCAGCGTAGGGTGAATCCGGCTTTCCTGCTCATGGGAGAGGAGCTATTTTTAGCCAGGGAGAGGGAAACTTGGCGGAGCGCCTGCGGCAGCGCTGCCGTGCGTCGCTGTGCTATCCCGGGCGGTCGCGGGCTGCAGCGTCGATTCACGGGCGGGTGATGGGGAAGTTGCTGACGCGCTCGCGCCCGGCTTCTGGCCTTTCAAGGGACGCTATTCCGGCGGCTCCCCTGACCTACTTCAGGTCTCAACAGATGGCCTCTCCATGTGGATTAAACATACTAAATACTGCAAATATAATTAAAGTTTAAAGCCTTCCTGAGAAAGCCCAGCAGCGGCAGGAAGGGCTGGGATAGCCAGGCCTGAAGCTGTTCTGCAGCGGGGCTGAACGTTCGGGTCATGATTTAGGAGCCACAGCGATCAGCGCTCACCGGGACGGCACCAGGCTGCTGAGGATCACAGGACTCCAGAGGGGCTTAATTTTTTCAAACCCTTTTACAGCAGCATCTGTCATCAAAATGAGCTGAGTGACAGCGCTGTGCCACGCGTGCTCCCTTTGTCCCTGGACCATCTGCTTTGGTCCCAAGGATGACCTTGAGGACAGCGTGTCCGGGAGGCCGAGGCAGTCCAGCCTCACCACTCTTTGGACAACCCTTTTCGGAGCAGGGATCTGTGGTGAGGGGTGTGGGATCAAACATGCCACCCATCCCCCCAGAGTGTTCACCATGGGCACGGTAACACCGGCATGGTGAGGAACGGGCTTTGCTGCACACCCTCTGGTCAGTCGCAGTGAGGTCCTGGCCAGGACCTGGCTCCCGGTCCAGCCTCCTCCATGCAGGAGAGGAAGATGCCCATGGTGGGCAAGCCAGTTGTTTCATGTGGCACATCTCAGGGGCAGGATTGGCACCGAGGAGGTTGCAGTGCTCACGCTGACGTGTGCCATGGGGATACATCTCAGGGACAACTGCAGCTTTGGAAACCATCTCTTGTGGCTTCCTGCAAGCCTCAGATCTGCCTGGACCTGCTGGCTTGAGGACAAGGCGTGGCTTCTGGGATGTGGTACCTTTTTCCGTGCTCTCAGGGAAGCCACCTACAATGTGGCATTCCCAAAGGTGCCACCCTGAGCAGCACCAACCTCCCTCCTCCCTCCCGAGCCCACCACTGCATACAACCACCCTCATCAGGGCTGGGGGGCTGCCGAGAGCAGAGGAGCATCTCCAAAGGCTGCCTGTGTCCCTCGCGATCCCCGTTCTTCGTGCGTCCCTGAGGTCAGCCCAGTACACTCACGTCTGTGTTTTCCCCTGGCCGGGTTTCCGTCTGCCTCTCCCAGCCCGGCGCGGAGCAGAGGCAGCGGGTGACTCACTCCAGCCGCTCAGAGCTCGCTTTGTTCAGCTCCAGCCTCCTCGAGATCCTCTGCTTGGAGAAGGGGCTGCGCTGACCCCCCCTGCGCTGCCTGGGCCGAGGGAAGCCCATCCCGAATGGACACCCTTGCCCACCACGAGCAGTCTCGGGGCCGTCTCTGCCCTCCTCGTGCTGTTTAACCGCCTGCACTTTGCTGCTGCTGCACCTCTGCTCGGTGCGTGCCGTGTCCCTGGCATGATGGAACGCCTCTGATTGATAGGGAGTGGATCCCTGGGGCTCCTGGCCGATCCTGCAGCTCCTGGCTCCGCTGCGGTCTCTTTGTTTAGTTATAAACAATGACCTAAAACGAGAGCTTCAGCCGATCCTTCCCTGCTGCTGGGCCAGGGCCAGGGCCGTGTCCTGACACGACGGCTCGCACGGCATGTGTGCGCCCGTCCTGCCTATCCAGCCGTCCTGTTCGGGGAGCCTGGCAGCGTTCCCGGCACCCTTTAACCCCGCGCTTCCTCCGCATGGAGGGGACAAGGTGGGATTTCCCCCAGCAAGGGCCGGGAAGCTCGGGTCGTGCTGAAGCCTCAAGTCGGATTTGGGAGGACTGTGAGCACGCGGACGTGGCGCAGGAAGTGAGTGAGACCCGTTTCTGTATGTGACAGGATTCACCAGGATGGGTCCTCAGCCAGCGGCAGAAATGAGAGGCAGGAAGAGATGCTCTTTTCCGAGGTCACCATGGGGACAGGCGGATGGACCCATCCATCCCTGTCTCATCCCGTAATTCCTGCTCACTTTGAAAGGGGTGTTTGGGAACCTTTATGCTCATGTTGGTGTAAAAACAGATGGCTATTATGGAGAAGAATTCCCTCTGTGGTTAAAATTTAGCTAGGGTCAAGTTCCTTGTCAGCCGGAAGCTCCCTGCACAGCTGTGGCATTTGCTTTGTCTTTCTCTGCTTCCCTTTTCCGTTCAGAGAAAAGGGAAACGGCGCTGCCCAGCCCCACAGCCGTGCCGTGCCGTGCCGTGCCATGCCAGCCTTCATACCAGGGCTGCTCATCCGAGCTTCTGACCCTGCACTTACCCCCTGCGCACATCTGGAGGTGCCCAGATGTGCCTGGGCAGGAGTCCTGTCAGCCCTGATGGCCCTTGCTGTGTTTCATGCACCTATTCTTGCCTTCTCAAAGGAGATGGTTAAGGGAGGGGCAAGCCAAGAATGTGCCCAAAAGCAGGACCCGGGCTCCTTCTGAGCAGGGTTTGGAGGAGGACGGTGGCTGGGAGAAGGGACCGTACTGTCCCATACCAGCAGGTGTCCCCATGGCCGAGGCGTTGCCAGCACGCAGCCCCGGTGCCGGACACTGTCCCAAAATGAGACAAAGCCTGAACCCCCTGCGGTGTCCATGGCCGCGTTTCTGCTTTCCATCCTCCACTAGCAAACAACCTCAGCGGCGTCCTTCTCGCCTTGCCAGGTCTGTGCGCTCTCTCAATCAACCATGCCAACTCCTACTTGGCTTATCCCGGCAGCGCGACCAGAGGAGAGATCGCGCTTTACGACGGAAATACTTTGGTAAGTGCGAAGCTCGCCCGTTTGGATACCGGCAGGGACTGAAAACAAACAGAACCACAGCAAAGCCAACAGGGCCTTTGGGAGGGATGAATAAATACACTCCACCGAGCTAGACTGCAAGGGAATCGCCCGGGGCAGGCACGTTCCCCATCCTCCTTGCTTGGACGCCATGGGAAGCAGACAGCTTCTTCAGATCAGGACATCCATCTCCCAGTACGGGATATTAAGGGAAACGTGACCCATTACCCCACAGCTGCTTGACACAGGGTTTCCTATAGAGGCTTCCTATAGGAGCTTCCTATAGGGGCTTCAGCAGCGTATTCCATGGTATTGATGTGATCAGGGTGGCTCAGGGAAGGTTGGAGCTCCTCCAGGCACAGTGCAGGACCTGGAGCAGCCGCTTTGCCACGCTGCAAGCTGGAAGGGATGCCAGACCCGATGTCATGGAGAGGGTGAGGTGTCCAAAGTCCTCCTCAGGAAATCTGTCCCTGAATGGAAGCAGAGTCATGATTATCTGCTGTTTATGGCAGGGCTTTGGATTACATAAGGCTGTCGCTCCGTACGTGCAGCGGGAGCTAAGGATCTGCAGCAGGGGAGGAGCAGAGCACAGAGGGAAAACACGCGGCTGCTGGGAGAGGTGCTAGCAGGGGCCCGGGCTCCTGCCGGCATCGCGGCGGTGTCGCTGCGGCAGGATTTGCCGTACAGCCCGGCGGATTGCAGGGAGGCCGGCTCCGTCGCTGCACAAAGAAATGCCAGGCTTCAGAAACGGCGATCCCGCAGCCTGGAGAAGTGGGGAGCTGAGAACTTCTGCCCCTGCAAGGAGTTTTCTGTAATCACAGTGCCCGTGGTAGGTGGGGAGTGAGCTCAAGGCAGGGCAGAGATAAGGAACGCTGAGGTTGTTGAAGGGATACCGTAAGTGCGATACGATCCCGTGAATCCGTATCAGCAGGCCTGGATAGGGCACGAGGCAGGGAACGCCCTGCCCGTACGCAGTCCGAGGAGCAACGTGTCTCTCTGCACTCACGTTACCTTCTGCCCCGCAGAAAACAGCCTGTGTGATTCCTGCCCATGACGGGCCTCTGGCTGCCCTCACCTTCAACTCCACCGGCTCGAAGCTGGCGAGCGCTTCCGAAAAAGTGAGTGAGCGCTGCTGCGAGCCCCCTCCCTGCTGCCTGCGCTCTGCCCGCGGCTGGCAGGGCTGTCCCAGCCAGCTCAGCTGCCTGGAGCGTGGAGAGCGGGACCTCTGAGCTGCCCGTCCTCAAACACAGCCAACAGAGGAGGGGCACCCAAAGGACTCTGACTTGTCAGAGACCAGCAAATCGGGTTCGGATTGACCCCAGCCGGCAAACAGGAGGGGCCTTTGCACATCCTGAGTTTCCTGGGTGTGTCAGAGAAAGGGCTCGAGCTTTTTGCCCAGCTCCTGCGTGATCTTTCCGTTTGCATTTTTTGTAGGGCACAGTCATTCGTGTATTTTCCGTTCCTGGTGGGCAAAAGCTCTATGAATTCCGGCGAGGGATGAAAAGGTCAGTTCATTCTTCTGTTGGTGACAAGTACACAGAGGTCTCCCGAAGCAGAAATGTAAACGCAGGGACAGGGCAACGTCAGATGCTGGTGGCTTTGGCATCTTTTGCAGAAAGAAAACAAGAGCGAGCGTATCAGATAGAAATGTCATTGTGCCAGACAGCCACACTGTGCCCAGCTGCCTCCGGCAAGTTTAGTGATTCAGTTCAGAGTGTCACAGAACAGGGCGATGGCAGAGAATAGAGGTAGATTCTGTCCATTTATTCTGTCCTTTCTTGTTTCTTACTTGAAATAATGAAGTCCCCAAAGTCATCAGCCCAACTCTTCCCCTCTCAAAGGAGCTGTTTGGAAGCTACTAAGCCATTTGCGCAGAACCCAAGTCCCCATGGTGGGGACGGGCTGTTGCTGCCCTCAAATGCAGCTCCCTCAAATGTTTTCAGTAGCCCTTTTCCTGACTTTTCCCTCCTTCCCATCCCTGACCTGCCTGTGATTTTACACCCACTTCTGCAAAGACAAAGCTCACCATGATGAGACACCCTGGCCCTGCTCAGCCTGCGCAGGACATGCCGCACGTATCCCACTACCCAGTGCTTTGGATATCTTCCCTGGCCTTTGCAGTACCAGAAGCTTTAGCTGCTGTAGTGAGGCCGGTGCAGATGTTCACTCCACAGACAAGGACATTTCCACCTCTCTGGCTGTTTGTCACTGCCTCAAGGCAGCTCTGCTGAGCAAAGGGATCAGGGAAATGCTCTCAGTCAGCCGCAGGCTCAGCAGCAGCCAGGCAGGGTGCTCCTTGCCGTGCATGGGTCTCCTTCCTCCCCATCCTCTTCTCTGTGAGCAAAACTGAGCCGTTTCCCGTGAACAGCATTCCCTGAAGTGACCGGTCCTGTCTTTGCTTGGCTCTAGGTATGTCAACATCAGCTCTCTGGTATTCAGCATGGATTCCCAGTTCCTCTCTGCTTCCAGCAACACGGAGACCGTGCACATCTTTAAACTGGAGCATCTCACTGACAGGTGAGAGGGTCACCCTGGGTTAACCCGCCTGCCCCAGGGGTGTCCCTGCTTCAGACGTCTGCCCTTACGCAGATGGCCTCTGTTTCCTCACTGTGGACTGCCCATGAGCAATGCCAGCTGCAAACTGCCTCTTTGGCCTTGCATCCTGCGGGATTCACTCCCTAGAAAAGCTACACGCTGCACCCCTGCTGTCAGCCTCTCCAGGCCTCCTCTGGGTTTATCAGCTGCCACTGTCCCCTGCCCCGTCCCTTGTATCCAGCTGGGCTAGTGCACAATGTGTGCAGGTGCTCCGAAGAAAGCCTTTGCGTATCTGGGATCAGGATCACCTCCTGATCTGTTTTGTCTCAGCCAATAGCAGTAGCCCCACTGATGCTGCTTTGCCATCCCCTCAGCCGGCCAGAAGAGCCACCCACCTGGAGCGGTTACATGGGAAAGATGTTCCAGGCTGCTACCAACTACCTCCCTGCTCAGGTATCGGGCATGATGAACCAGGATCGAGCCTTTGCCACTGTCCGCCTGAACATCTCCGGACAAAGGAACATCTGCGCCCTCTCCACGTACGTATTGACATCTTCGTGCCCTCTGCCATGCCAGCCTGCGAGCAGACAGGGCTATCTCTGCAGAACACCACTGCTGCAGCCCCTTATCTCGCACGCGTGCCTGCGGAGCACGCCGCACGGGTGCATGCCACGTCCGTGTGCCAGTGCAGATCTGTTCGGACTCATGATGCTTTTCTCGTTAGGATTCAGAAGCTGCCTCGACTGTTGGTGACTACGTCGGATGGGCATCTCTATATCTATAACTTGGACCCGCAAGACGGAGGGGAGTGTGTCTTAATTAAGAAACACAGGTAACTATACCTCCAGACACACCTGATACAGAGGCTGATCTTGTAAAAAATTAAGGGAGATTTCACCTGAAAGCACAAAATGGAGCTGTAGCAGCAAGAACGGTAGAACTGACTTTGTGATTTTGGCTTCCTGATCTGACAGAGGTGGGTGGGAACCATGTCAGGAGGCAGGGACGTGGGGCTTCTCGCAGGAGAAACCAGAGACATCTCAGATCCCTAGGCAGTTGTGGGACATCTCAGGCATCTCAGATCCCCGGGCAGCTGCAGGACATCTCAGCTCAGGCAGCAGAGGTGGGCAGGCTGTGCCTTGGGAGGTGCCTCCAGCAGCAGAGCGTTGACCACCATGGTGGCAGGAGAGCAGAGCACCTTCTCCAGGCGTGACTGGGTACTGGAGGGCTGACTTTGGGGGTAGGATGGTGTGGAGCGACGCTGGGAACTTCCGTAAACAAAAGCGGGCACAGATGCACGCCTGCGGGCACGCAAGTCTTCCGTGCTGCTGTTCGGTTCGTATGCAAATCTGATTAAGCACGTAATCCCCCCCCCACATCTGGGCTCCTTGGCTCCAGATGTGAAGCCTTTGGGGTGGGGTGCGATGTAACATGTGCTCCGAGCCGGGAGGTGGCCGACGGCCAGGAAAATGCCAGCAGTTTTGTGAAAAAGCCACAAAACAAAAGCACTTCAAAGCTGCGCTGTCCAGCGTGCTCCGGCCGCCCGCCGCCTCTGGACACTGCTGACGCCCGCCTGCTCCCGTCCCGGAGCGGCCGGCCGGAGCTGGCGAGCCAGCTTCGAATGTGGGCTCCTCTTAGGATGAGAGGACTGAAAAGGGCCCTTGGGTCATGAGTTAACGTTACATCATACTATATCTCTGCTCGAACTCCATCCTAAACTAGCCAGGGCTGCTTTTCCCATCTAGTCCGCTCCTGTTGGAAGCCCTTTGGAGCCCCCTCTGTGATTAGAAACACTGTTTGCCTTTGTAACCTAAAGCTTTTGTGGTCAATCTGTTCCCTTCTATTCTCGTGCCAGCATTGTCCTCGAGCTGAAGTAGTGCTTTCCCTATCTTCTGCTTCCCCCCCTGCTTTACTGGTGGAGCACAATGCTGTCTTCTGCAGCGCTGTTGGGGCTGCAGGCAGTGCCCAGATGCAGGGGTACATGTGGGTGATGTGCTTCAAGGAGACCTGGATGCATGTGCTTGTCTTGGCTGGTGCTGGGGGAGGAACGGCTGGGATCAGAACTAACTCTTCTCCCCTCTCTTGCTCCTGTTCAATTAGTCTGCTTGGCTCAGGAAAGATGGAGGAGAACAAGGAAAACGACCTTCAGCCTCCATTACCTCAATCTTATGCAGCAACTGTAGCCAGACAAAGTACAGTGCCTTCAACTTCCACCATGCCAGGTAAGCATCGCATCAGCCCTTCTTCACGCAGAGCCAAGAATGCCACCCGGGGCAAAGTGGAAGGTCTCCCAGCTTCCAAGGGTTCAACCAGAAACCACTTATGCAACGCAGGCTGGGGCAGCCGGACTTTGGAGCTCACCCGCTTCATGCCCTGCACCCAAAACAGGCCAGGCATTTTCTGCTCTGCTTCCCGGGACCCCTTCCCAGCGCTCCTCCTCCTGCGCAGAGCTGCACCACAGACGGGCTCGCCAGCAGAGCCGTAACCACATCCAAGCTCCACAGTTTGTCAGACAGCAGCTGCTGCCAGGCTGGTTTCCAGGAGTTGAAACTGTGGGTGTAAAAGTCTGATCTCACTATTTTCGTGGCAAGATCGCTACAGATTCTCCTGAACCTGTTACACCTTACCCTAACGAAGCTAGCGCTAAATTGTTGCAGAAGAGTGGGTGACAATCTTATTATATTCCAGAGTCTAAAGGTCTGCATACAGATATGGATCTTACTCTGGAATTGGTGTTTACATTCATGGTGGGAGGAGGAAGCTTCTGCCACAGGAGCTGGCCATGTAGTCCATTCCCTAATCCGTAGTGTTGATGGAGATGCCTTTTTCTTCCCTGAGTGCTCTGCCAAAAAGCCAGAGAAAGACGCTCTGTGCTAAAAAGGTGATAAAATAGTGTCTCTGCTGTTTGTTTCCAGCCTCCTTTCATCCATTTATCTGTAATGTTTTGTGTTTTTACTTGGCCAGGTTATTCAGAGGACGGTGGTGCCCTGCGAGGAGAGGTTATCCCAGAGCATGAGTTTGCGACTGGACCAGTGTGTCTTGATGACGAGAATGAGTTTCCTCCTGTGAGCATTCGGGACCCCTAAAACTGCAGTTCAGCCCTCATGCTAAGAAGAAAGTATTAACCTCTTACAGAAGAGATGCTGTTGCCCCACCTTGTCCCAGCTCACTGTGAAGCCTAAAATAACTAATGAAGTTATACAGGGACAGTGCCAGGAAAAGTACACCCCCACTAAATGGCAGCTAGGGATGGGGCAGAGGTGATCAAACCTAGTAATTAGAGAAGGATCTGAACAAACTAGTTGAAGTGCAGATGCAGAATGACGTTCAGATCCAGATCTGACCTTTGTGCCTCGTGCAGATTTCTAGTATTACCAGGAATAGCTTTAATTTGAACAATACCATCATTTAGAAATAAAAACTTAATATTCCCTGTTGCATTTACAGTCAGTTGTATTAGCTTATGGAATGCAACTGGAACATACCTGAGCCTCACCAGTCTCTTCATTTCCAAGCTAACTGAAAAAGAAAATCCTTTTCCAAGTACAAAGATGAAAGGCATAACACAGTTTTGAACCGTTTTCCAATTTTTATATGGCACTTTCTCAGTTACCGTTGGAAGAAGATACTGGCTTTTTAAAATCTAACTTCAGCCTGGCAGTGTCTCTCCGGCTCCTTTTCCTATTACACACCATTTATTATGTGAAGTACCTGACCCCTACATGGACAGATGTTGGTACCGTGCTGTGGTCTGGTTGTAATCAGCGGTGTCTTCGTAATAGTAATGCCTTAATACAGCAGAATATTGTAATGGATTTCACGTTGTAGGCTTGGCAGACTTTCGAGTCCCTTACTCCATTTTTACATATCCTGCTGTTGGAAGTTTTGCCTGAAAAGGAGGATGTGAAAACTTTATTGGGATGGCAGGATTTGTTCCACGTGCTGAGGCTGACCTCTGTGAGGCACTTTCCTATTGACTGATACAAAGTGTTATTTAGATAAAAGACGACTAGCTCATGATTCCTTGTGAAACAACACTGCCTAAGTCCAACTGGAATTGCACGAACCTTAGACCCATTCTCTGTTGTTCCCTGTAACATAACCTGCTGCAAACCGAGAACCAGAATCTTCTAGTTGTCCTACCCCATTACCCAAGAAGGATATTTAAGATGTCCCTCCTCTGGGTCAAAGTCCTGTGTTCTCGGAGAAGCTGGTGGCCCAGGCCCCTGGCAGGAGCAGCAGGGCCAGAGAGAAATCCTTTGCTTCCTTGGACATGTGATTTGGGGACGAGTGAATGCCAGCGAGCAGGAATCGCGCTGCTCCCGAGTGAGCCTTCCTGCTGGGACTGTCTCCTATAAAAGCAGCCCCAAAGCCCAGCTGTACAACAGCAGGTGCTTTATTAACTGAACTTGGATCTGTCAAAATCCTGGGCTGGATTAACCTGACAGAGCAACTCCCGTGTACTGTTAGGGAGGAGGTGGCGTGGGAGGGAAGGTGCCCTCCCCAAATACTCCCCGATACGGTGGCTTAGCAATCGGAGCTTCCAGATCAAGTCCCCGCAGCTGGGACTTTGGTTTTGCCCCTCCGTTGCTGACGGGAATGTGTTTTGCATCTGGTCTACCCGCTGGTGCGGCGCCGGCTCCTGCTGCGGGAGCGCACAAGGAGCGTGGTCGGGATGTTTTGATGCTCTGAATTCCACTCAGCGTCCTTGTTTTCTCAGCGCTGAGATGTTCGGTCTCGGTGACGCGTTTTAAGGGGGGGTTTCAGGAATCGGTCACTTCTGTGCGGAGGAGAGAGAGAAAACCTGACCTTATCCAACAAAAATGTTTTGACAGCGTTCTGCTTTGCGGAAACATGGGAAGGGTTTTGTTTGTTTTCCAGCGTGCAACAAAAAGACATTTAAAAACCCTCAAAACTTGTGACAAAATGGAACACGCACCCGCAGCCCATGCCACGAGTGGCTTTGAACTTGGACGTACTTTTGGAGAAACAGCAGAGCTCAGACCCGGCCGTTCCTCTCCCTTTGGAAACATCTTGCCTTCCCCTGACCTCAAGCGAGACTTCAGAGGCTCCGCTGTTAAGAGCAAGGAAAAGCAGCTTGGGTCTAACGTAAAATCTGCTGCTGATTGTCCAAAACTGCCTCTTTGTTAAACAGAAGGAGGGACAGACCAGAGGAGAGACGAGAAGCCCAAGGAGGGCTCACAAGAACCTGCCTCAACAAGAACGAATGTGAGCGTTGCTGCTGCGGGTGCCAGGACTGCTGGAGATGCCCACGGCAAGAGGTTAAACCAGTCCAGTTACATCTCTCGCTCGCATGGATGGGGTGGATGACCATCGTGGGATGGTCAGGTCCGCTGTTGATCCTGCGCAGAGGACCTGGGCGGTATTGAGACGGACAGCCGGCCAAGATGCCGCACATGGGCTGTGCCAGGAGGGGCTGCGTGGCCCTGGCGCCGCGCGGCTTCGTGGGATGGGAAGAGCAAACCCAGCTCTGGCCGCAGATGGTCACGGCAATTCCAGCTGTTTTCTGGTTACCTGCCTGAGCAGCTGCCAAATTTCAGTGGGTTTATCGGGGTCGGTGAGGATTCCCCCGGAGTCAGGAGCTTTGGTCTGCGCCTCGGGCCAGGCAGGGCGCTGCTCGGCCAGCGCGGCTTCGGGAGCTGCCGCAGCGGCGCTTCCCCACCAAGGCACGGTCAGAACAGATTTTGGGAAGCGCTGTGAACTTTGACAAAAGAAATCCTGCAGGATTCAGCAGGCAAGATGGCCTGGAATGAGGCAGTCTGAGGAATGCACCCAGGAATTGGAATCCAATCCAATCTTCTTAGAACTTCTGGGATTCAGTAGGAAAGGTGGTGTCTTCCAGCAGATCGCTCAGTGCTTTTCTAGACGTACATGATTCGTACGTTTGGCTGCACGCTGAAGCTTGCCAGCCTGAGGACCAGAGCTGATGGGAAGGTTTTACTGGGAGATCTGTTTCATTAAGTCAGGCTGTCAGTGGTCAGCTCTTCCCCTCGCTGATACAGTCTGAAAAAACACCTCGCTCACCTCGATTTTTGCCCACATCCAAAACTGTTTGGGCAGCCTGCCGGTGCTGCCAAAGGATGCTGCTGCCCGTGGCTCCTGCCTGCCGCGGTCGCTCCAGCAGCCCGTGCACCACGGCCGCACGACGTCCTCACCCCGGCAGCGCTGCTGGATGCAGAGGGGAGAAACCCCCAGCGTGGGGTCTGCACACATCCCCCTGCTCCAGACTGCGGATCTTAACGCCAGCAGCCAGGTTGCAGATGCATCTTCAGCTCCGTGGGATGGGTATTTGCCCAGGTTCCTCCTCGCGGTTTGCTGGACGGTGTTCCGCTCGTTCTGCTGCGTGGATATGCGACACTAATGATTTTAAGTGATTTTTTCTTTTTAACAGCTGGCTGTGAGCAGAGGAAAGGCAATGGATTTTGTGGTGGAGCTCTCCTAATAATCGTGTTTCGTGGGGGATGAGCAAGTTTGGCAGAACTTGACTGGCCTCTTCTTCTTCATGGCAGCTCCTGCCCCAGTAGCTCAGACAGGTGTTTTGGGCAGCTGGGGCTTGCAGGATGAAGCCCAGTTTGTCCATACATTATCTGAGGTCTCTTGGGAAACACACAATCCAGTGCCCAAGGCTCGTGCAGAAGTAGGTGCATGTCTCACCCAGGGTCTCCAGCCTCATCCCGGGGCACGAGTAGCTGAACTAGTAGTAGTTCAGGGTCCCTCGCTGCTGCCTGTTCTTCTGTGCACCTGCTTTTCTCTTCCAATCCAAGGTTTTGCTGATGCTTGGGCCAGGCTCCCCCTCACCTCACCCACTCTGACACGGAGGTGTTTAACTCTGGGCTCCGTCCGGAGACTCCGGAGAGACGCGGTGATGCACGGCACGTCCCTTTCCCCTCCCGCCATGCCAGGAGCTGAACTTTTTAGGAGGACTTAGCCAGGGAAACGGACCTCACCCCCAGTAATGGAACTGTGCAAGCGTGGCTGCGCTCAGCCCAGTGCCAGCTAGAGGCAAGACACCCTTGTCACCCAGCCAGAGGGTTCCTGTTCCCAGGACTGTAAATTTGGGGAGGGGGAGAGCAAATAAATCAACAGCTCCCAAGTCTGCCCTTGAATGGAAAGTAAAACACTGCAGGACATCCCTCCACCTTCTCCTCCCATGTGTGTAAAAACCAACTTGAAACACACCCTGTTGCTGGGAAAAGTAAGGCCGTTCTGTTTTGATTTTGGTAGATAATCTTGTGCCGTGGAGGTCAGCCGGGCAAAGCGAAGAGGTCATGATGAGAAGCAAACATCCGCGCTTAGGACAGCTGCTGGGAAGTGCTTTGGAAAAGCCAGGAATTTCGAAGAACAGATTTGTGAGTCCCTGAGACGAGAGAAAAAATAATAAAAATCCAAGGTGGGCCACTGTTTTTTTCCTACGGTGCGTTTAAGTGAATACCTGGCCCCGTTAGCCCCTTGTTTGAATTTGTGTCTGGGTGGGGTGTCAACGTACTGTATGCACAGCGCTATATTTAACAAACTATATGTTAGAACCACAATGTAAATGCTAATTTAATCAGATTTGTATGTAACCAGAATTTTATATACCCGTTTGTCCCTTTTCTAATTTATGCTGTTTTATGTGTATAAATGTACTTACAGGAAGATACATTAAACTTATGTCTTTGTACAGTATATACATAGTATTTTACCCAGGCAAAGTATTTTTGCAGTGATATTAGAGAAGATGCCGTTTGCTACGTTGAAAGGCAGAATAAAGCCACGGTCTGTCCCCGGCAGCTCGCTGCCCGTGCTCCTGCTGTTCTTTGTGGGGCCCTAAAGATGTCAGTCTTGATTAAGTTTTATGAGCAGGAGAGTGGGTTTGGGGGGCTGGGGTGAGGGCAGCTGCTCCCACCCGACCCACCTGGCCAAGGTCACACAAATCCACTTGTGGTTTGTCCAAAGAAAGATCTGGGTGCGTAAACCGGAGCCCAAAATCGTTACAGAAAACCCTCACTCAGCTGCTGAGAAATCCCGGTGGTTTCTTAAGTTTCAGTTGCCCCTTCGGTTTGGCCCGTACAGCTCCCCGGGCCTCTGCATCTGCCCAGAAATGCCCCATCAGAGCCATTTCACCCCATCTGTGCCCCCGGCATCGCATTGGAGCAGCTTCTCTGCCTGGAGCCCTGATCTGCTGGGAGACCTCGGGGCAGGGACCTCTCCCTCACCTCCCTAAAACTAAACCAAAAACGCAGTTACACCAGCACCGTTGGTCTTTCCACGCAGAACTGACAGGGAGCAGCCCCCCCAGTTCTGCACTGCACCCCTCTCCCATGCACTTTCCCAAAAAAAAAGCCTTTTCCAAACGCCAGGACTTGGGTGCATGTCTTGGTACGATCCCCGACAGATCCTCACAGAGCCCCGGACCCTCTTTCTTTCACAGCCAGCTGGGTCTTTAGCACAACCCCGTTAACAAACCCTGCTTGGGGTGGGGCAGGTGCTCTGTTTCCCCGAGCACCCTCCTCGTGCCAGCCGGGAATTCCCTCTCTGCAGCCACGAGCCATGAGCTCCATCCTCCCCTGCCTTATGCTCCCACCAGCCCACTCCAATGCCCATTTCAGAGGAAATCCAATGCCCATTTCAGAGGAAATCCAAGCCCATGTCCCAGAGTAACTCTCCCCCAAAGCCAGCTCTCACAGAAGGTAGTTTTAACCCAAGACCTGGCTCTTTCTCAGTCGAAGAGCCCTACAAAAAGCCTGTCTCCTTCCACGTGCCCAGAGCCAGCAGGTCCTGCAGTCCCCTGCCCCGCGGGGTGACAGACCTGCTCTGCACGGAGGGGACCCTCCGCTGCTCACGCCGCCCCACAACTAACCCACCTCCCTGCTTCGGAGCACGGAGCGACGGGGACCGCAGCCTCCATCCCTCTCCTCCACGGCCGACCTCCAGCCTGGAGCCAGCACGCACGGCACGACAGACACGCTCACAGAAACCAGACCTGGGACCAAGGAGCAGCCTGAGCCATTGTTTGCTTAAAGACAAAGCCACGACGCTCTCCTTTGGGCGCGACGGTCCGTGTCGGTGCCGGGCGCGCGGCAGCGGCAGCCCACGTGCCGCGCGTCGCAGCAGGGCGTCGCGGACGGGTCTTTGGAGTAATCTGCAACCGAGATGTTGTCCGTCGCGATGTCGTGCAGAGCCTGGGCGTAAGCCCTGCTGATGGCAGGCAGCACCGCCTGGTACTCGCTGGATGCCACATCCAAAGGCTCCTGCTCCTGGATATCGCGATCCAGGTTGAAGATGAGGGGTGGCTGGTGATGCTCAGCTGGCCCAATGCTGCCATCGCAGGCCATTGCCCCTCCTAGGGAGGAAACCAGAGAAAAACACTGGAGTCTCAGGCTGCCCAGGGATCACCCCTGTATCCCTCACCCTGCGATGGCGCAGTCCCACCACGTCCCAGCTTCGGGAGCCTTGGTCCTGCTGCTGCCCGAGGGTGCTCCCGCAGCCAACAGCCCCGGCTGCAGAGCCACAACGCAGACACAGGTGGGCACAGACTTGCTCCTCGCTGGGTTTGCTCTTGCTTGAATCAAGCTGAGTTGGTTTTCCCCCGATCCACAGGGAACCAAGAATTCCAGAAGTGTTTTTTTTCCCAGACTCTACGATCTCTGAAAAGGACACGGTACCTGTGGTGTAAAACGCCTTGTACTGCGCCAGCCGCAGCGCCTCTATCTCGCCATCCTTCCCGGCTGCCCCGCTGTTGGGGTGGAGCAGAACCTGAAGGAAGAACAGAAAAGTGTCCGTCAGCCCATTGCAGAGAAAACCCGCTCTGTGAGACCCGCTCCCCACCCAGACGAGACAACATCCCACCCACACACACATTCGGAGACGCCGTTTGGCCCCGAGCAGCCCAGCGAGCTTTGGGATGACAGCAAAACACCAGCATCCCTCCTGTGCCTTCCTGCCCTGCACAAAGGACCCTCGAATTTACCTCCCCAGACCAGTTCTGCTACAGGAAAACGGAGCATGAAGGTGCTGGGGCTTTCAGCAGAGCAGGGCAGAATATTTCAGAGCTGGGACAGTCCCAGGTGCTCCGTGTCACCCATGCCGATGAGACGCCCGTCTCCCTCGGTGCTCACAGCTCGGCCGGTGGTGGGGATGCCAAAGGGAGACGAATCGTTGCCTGGGACTGGCGGCAAACCACAAGCCGAGGGTGAGCTCATGCTCAGCAAAGGCTGCACGGGTAGGTGAGGTGCTGGAACATCACCCCGGGCCCGTCTGCGCCGCTGACTCACCCCGCTGTGCGAGCGCTCCCTTCCCTAACAACGGCCCACCCGGCACCGGGAATGGGGGTGAGAAGGAAGGGAAGGAGGGAAGGGTGGGTCCAATCTCTCCCTTTCGGTATTTGGGATACTTGATCCACGCAGGCTGCCCACTTTGGCACACGGGAGCGAGGAGACAAGTGAGCCCGAGGGTTCAGCGGGCTCGTCCATCAGATAATATGTGCCGCGGAGCCAACGGCTTCATTGAGGGATGAGTCACTCGAGGTTTCCTCCCTGGGAATTGAGTTTAAAAGTGATTCAAGAAATTTCCACTGTGCTAAAAATTAGAAACATCTGCCGAAGCTGTAGGCAGCTGCGGTGCCAAGTTTAGTAACAGCGTTCGCAGCTGATCGGCGCGGTGATGCCTTAGCAGGTGCCCGGCGCGGAGCCCTGCCCTGGCATGCAGCACCGCCGGGCATCCCGCTCCGTGATCCCACGCTGTGCCCGTCCGGATGCAGCCGCCACCTGGGGGAGGGGGGGGCACTGGGTGACTCATCTAAGAAATGCCAGGACTCAGGGTAGGGGGTGATTTCCAAATGCTCTTGGTTTCTTTTACTGCCCTCCGTTGCAAGGTAAATAAGAAAAGAAAAATTTGCCTGCAGGAATTTGGTTTAAAAATCATGTTTTAGGGAAAAAAAAAAATTAAGGGTATAAAGTGGAAGAGGTGATGCAGTGTACACCTGCTGCAAGGAGGAAATCCCTGCTACTACGTCCCTTTATGCTGACAGTCCTCGGCCAGAATAAAACAGCTCCAAAGTAGAAATGAGCAAATATTGAAGGGCCCAGGAAGCCGGTACCAGGAACTGACCCAATTCATCTGCTTCCAGCCCAAAAGCTTTGCCTACACCCTGTTGCTAGTTGGCACAGCTGGGATGCTGCCGTGTCGGTGTAAAAGCTCTCAAACTTCCCTTGCTACCAACAAGCACGTTCCTAAAATCCCCACGCTGGGAAAATCTATTAGAATTTGCTGCATAATGAAGGACCTTGTTAATTGAGCCTTTTCAAGAAACATCCCCAGGTCTGCAACCCATCTATTGATCTTTGACTTTGTTGCTTTAATTTAACAAAAAAAAAAAAAAAAAAAAGAAAGAAAAAAGGGGAAAAAAAGCCTTTTCTCCCCCGAAAACCCAGCCTGTTCGTGCAAGCGTGCGGGGAGCAGGCACGCAGCCCTCGGCCATCAAGCTAATGGGAACAGCCCCTTTGTCTGACACTTGTGCCCTTGATACGTTTCGTGGGATGTGTTTATTTTTACTGCAAACAGCCTTCGCTCCAAACAGGACCTCGGCGTCGCCCCGGCCCCGTCACAGGTTGTGCTGGTGCCCAGCGTGCGGGCCGGGATGCCCGGCAAGGTCCCCTGGGGCGGCTTGTGCCAGGGAGCTGCGGCCACCCGAGGGACCCCAGTTGGGAAAGCAGGTGGCGGGGCGAGCAAAGGAACTGCTTCGGGAGGATTTGTGTCAAGGAAAACCCCGTGACGTCCAAGGGGGGGGCTGCTATCAGCCACTTGCCAGGGCAGGGAGCCGAGGGGGGGGAGCGGGGACACGCTCTTGCTGGGGCTCTGCGTCCCCTCCAAGGTCACCCCGTCCCGTGGCGATGTGGGCAGCTGGATCCCATCCCTGGGGATGCCCACCCTGCTTGCACTGCCGGGACAAGCAGGAACAACCCAGCTCTGCTCCCAGCTCCCAGCCCTGCAGGGGTTAACCCACCCCTGACTGCAGCACAACCCCCCCAAAAAAGCACTGGGCCGCAGGGATGCTGGGGAAGGCCGGGGAGCTGGTGATGTGTCGCGGATCAGGACGTTATTCCTTGGTCTGAAACACGCAGGAATGGCTCGTGTGGGCTCATGCCCCTCCACCGCACCCTGACACCCACCAAAACATCATTCCCACATACCATCATTCCCAGTAAACCATCATTCCCACCAAACCATCATTCCCAGCAAACCATTGCTCCCAGCAAACCACCGCTCCCAGCAAACCATCATTCCCACCAAACCATTGCTCCCAGCAAACCATCGCCCCCCCCCAAACCATTGCTCCCAGCAAACCACTGATCCCAGCAAACCATCTCTCCCACCAAACCATTGCTCCCAGCAAACCATCATTCCCAGCAAACCATTGATCCCAGCAAACCATTGCTCCCAGCAAACCATCGCTCCCAGCAAACCATTGCTCCCAGCAAACCGCTGAACCCCTGTCCCGGTGCCATGCACGCAGAAGAGGGTTAACCCCGAGGAGCACAGCGGAGCGCGCTGGCCACATCCCATCCGCTTCCCCGCTTTATCTCACGGTTCGGCAGAGGGTTCCATAAATACGAAGCAAATACCAAAACCCTGATGGACGCAGAAAGCAAATCCAAGATCCCCACTGGGAGCTGGCTCGTGGTGCTCGCAGGAGGGTGGACTTTAAAAGCAAAATCAGGCTTTGTCTGTGGGGCTGCTATTAAAGCCACTTTTTTTTTTTTTAATTTTCTTTTGGTTCTGCAAAAATCTTGTGTGACTCTGAGAAAAATGCATCGCCATGCATTGCCTGCTGGGCAGGCAAACCCCAGCATCCCCTGGGACCGTGTCGCTGGGATGGTGGGCACAGCCGTGCCGGCACACGGGATGGCACGGCAGGCTGCATGCATTGGCGTTTTCACCTACAATCCCAGATTTATGCTCAAAGCATAAAAAACCTCTTCATTAATCAAAAAGCCCTTTTACCCTGGTACCCCGAGCCCATCCTCGGTGCAGCACCCGGCCGGCTCTGCTGTCCTGCTCCTCCAGACCACGTGGATGATGCTCCCATGGGTCTGCACATCACCAGCTCTGAGCCCTTCTGCCCATCATGTCCCTGTTTTAGCTCGGAGGTGGTGGGACCTGCAGTCAGAAGGGGGATGTCACTGGCAGGGATGGCTCTGCCTTACCTTGTGCCCCACATCTGACCACCCAAAGAGAACTGGGGACACATCCAAGCCGTCAAAGCGCCTGTTCGGGGGAAGCGCCGCCCCAGCCAGGGCCACCAGCGTGGGGAAGATGTCCAGGGTGCTGGGGAAAGAGATGGCTTTCATCAGAGCAAGGAGTGAAGATCCCTGCAGGGTTGCCCCAACCCCACCCGCACCCCACAGCCCCTCGCCCTGGGGGCACCCACCTCACCCATGGCAGGGGGGTGCTTCGGGAGGGCACCGACCGCTCCCCAGCACCCAGGCCCACAGCCCAGCTCTGCAGAAACGGTTAAAACCGGCTTCGAGCAGCGACTCGGCCCCGGCGAGCTCTCTCGCTTCGCACACCTCCCGCCCCCGGCACCGGCTGCTTGCCAGGCACGGCGGGTTCAGCCAGAATCTGCCGCTCCCCGCGCCCGGCAAACCCCGCGGCCGCAGGGCAGGGGCACAGCGGGGAGCATGGCAGCCCCCCCCCCGCCCTCCCGTCCCCCCCACCGGGGACCCACGGGGAAGGCAGCAGGTCACCCTCCAGAGAAAGTGCTGGCACAGGGACTTTTTACGCCAATGACAGCAGATCCCGTTGCCCCAGGAAAATGTGGTCTCGCTTTTGCATGGCGCAGCACGAGCCGGCGCAGCCAGAATGGAAAATGAGAGCGGTGCTATTTTGTGCACTCCCACCAAAATGCCCGTCAGCATTTCCACCGTAAACCTCCCGGGTTTTTCAGGGGCCTCAGCCACAAAAGAGCACTCGAGGCTCATCCTTGGTCGCTTCCCGGTGCGGCGGGACGCAGGGAAGGAGCGGGCGATCCGCTGTCCCTCTGGCTCCGTAGGGATGCAGAGGGGACCATCTCTGCTTTCCCACCTGCCGCCCGTGGCCCTGGGGCCAGAGCTCGGCCGCGGCCGTTCCCCACCCGCCGGCACGTCCTCATGGCACGGAGGGACCACGGGTCGAGCAAAGTCATTGCTGGGGTGGGACAGGGACCACCCAGCTCCACCACCAGCCCCTTGCGCAGCCTGGGCATGGGCTTCCCCCTCCGCCAGCCACTTCTCTCAGCGGGGTCCAGGCTCCACTCCAGTGGGACGAGGGACAGCTGGCTCACAGCCCCCACATCTGACCCCCACCCACCATGTCCTGCTCCTGCGAGGCACAAGTGTCCCATGTCCCCCCCCTGCACCCTGAGCATTGTCCTCTCTCACAGATGTGGTTGCAGGGCGACCCTACACCTTTGAAAGGAGCCACCCCACACTGCAAGTGTCCCCAGGGGACAGCAGGACATCAGCGTGGCCAAGTGACACATCCCAGCGCTGCCCTGCCCCGGGATGAGGCCGTGGCACGGGAGCTGATGACCCGGCAGAGCCAGCGGTGCCGGGCGGCCGGCGGGGGCTCAGCCACATCTCTCCGGCTGCAAAACCCTCGTGTCGGCACCTCGGGGGGGCGGCTGGGGTAAGGAAACTGCTGGAGGAGGTGAAAGCACCAGGTCCCCCAACCTGGGGCCACCCAGGGTGCTGCCGCCGTCCTGCCACCGCGTCGCTCCCGCCCGGTGCACGACGGCGGCTGCGTGAGCGGAGAGAGGAAAAAGCCCAGGGCTTAAGGGCCCCCCGTTCTCCCATTCAACGAGTTTTCATTTAGCTGCTAAGAGACGGAGAGAACAAATAAGAACAAACACTGCCGAGAGGCAGCCCCGGTACGGCACGCTCGTGGAGACGGCCCCAGCGGCCAGGAGAGCCGGGAGGCGCCGAGAAAAATCCTGGCTCCCCGCTGTGCCCGAGGCAGGGCACATCCCTGCGGGCACCTTGCGGGGGTCAGCACAGGGCCACCTGAAACAGCAGCCCCGGGCAGGCCCTGGGCAGTGCGCTCCTGGTCCCATATGGGTGCTCAGTACCCCCAGGATCCATCCCCTGCGCAGCACGGCGCATGCGGATGCTCGCAGGGTTGAACCAAGTGGATAGGACTGCTGGAAACCGCCACCGAGGTGGGAGGACAACGTGATTGAGGGAGTGGTGCTCGAAGATCCCCCCGGCTGCAGGCAGATGTAACCCGTGGAAAAAGCAAGATTTAGGTCAAAGTTGGCATCAAAGCAAAGACTCTGCCAGCAGGCACATGCTGGAAGCCACACTGGGGAAGCCACGCTGCCAACCCCAGCCCCAGCCACGGGGGATTTATTAAATAAAGTCAGCCCAGCATCCCGCTGCCACTTCGAACACGGAGGGAAAAGGGCCCAGCAGTGCCTGGGGATGGGCAGCTCCATGCCCGCTGCTGAGGGCCAGAGCTGCCAGGGCTGCCATGCCAGTGATGAGCGTCCTGGGCAGGGAGAGCGGCCCTGCTCCAGCCATGCCGTGGTGCGGGCAGCTGCAGGCAGCTGAACCAGCTCTCCCCACGCCCCAGCCAGCTCACCCAACCTGCCCAGCCCCACGCCGCCGGCACAGCTGGGATGGTGCAATTTGCTTCTTCTTCATCACCCCACTGACCTATTTCTTCCGTGCCCCACTTTGGGTTGGAGCAGGGGAAGGGCAGGAGCACGGCAGGTGGCTCCGACAATTAAATACAATTAAGAAAAGCCGACAAGGCAGTTTTTCTGCAGAAACCGGCGTGCAGGTGCAGGTCTGTGGCGATGCATCAGCATTTCTCTACTGGATTCGGCTTCCCGGGCCCCCGGGCACGCTCACCCCCGCTCACCCCTCCACTCCCTGCGCTGGGGAGGACACGGAGCCAAGCGATGCCGGGGAGAGGCAAGGCGCAGTCCTGGGCAGGCTCTTCTCCTGAGCCTGATGGCGAAGGCTGTCAGTGTTTCCATAACCTCAGGGGAAGAAGGAGGCTCCTGCGGGCAGTTAACGCCTGCCCTTGCCCAGCCCCTGCCCTTCCCGGGGGATCCCACCAGACCGAGGTCCCTCCTTGTGTGCTGAGGTCTCTCAGCCACATCTGCACACATGGATTTCATTCCCTCCCCAGCTTATTGGATTTCCCCATCAGTTGGAGGGGGACAAGTCATCAACCACCCTATTTCACATGCTCATCCTTTGAAGGATGTCCCCAAGGGTGACTCTAGGTGCCACCTGCCCCCCACACTGTGAGCACCGAGCAGCCCTGACCTCTGCATTCCTCCATGTCCCTCTCCATCCCTCCGCAACCCAGCCCCAGAGCTCAGGCCGTGGCCAGGATCACAGTGGTGACACCTTTCTGAGCAACAGCCATCGCTCGTGCCCCCCAGGCTGGCTCTGTGCTGCCTCCCAAACAGGGGGGTGCCTCTTCCTGGTGCCAGGGCATCACCCTGCCCCAGCTGGACACAGCCCTGTGGCAATGCTGGGCTGTGCCAGGGAGGATGCCGGTTGTGCTGTGACTCCCAGGGAGCTACTGAGCCGCTTTCCGAGCTCCCAGCGTGGAGATCTAGCTTTCTAGATTTCCAGCTGTCCAACCTGCTGGACTGGATCCGAGAATTGCAGGAGATAAGGTCTTCAAGGAGATAAGCAGGATGCCTGGGCTTGGTGGCAGGGCTGGAGCGTGCACAGTGGGGCCGGGAGGCTGGTAGGACAGGGGGATGGGGACAGGCACTGATCCTGCACCGCGCTGCACCGGCTGCCTGAGCGGGCACGGGTTGGCAGATCCGCCCCATGCCCCCATGGTTGGTCCATCACCCACCCATGGAGGGGAAGGGTTTGGAGATGAAACCCAAGGGGTGCTGCGTGCACCCCATCTCCTCTGCCAGACATCAGTGCTCCAGCTCACTCCCTAAACCTTCTCCTGCCTGCAAAAATCCACGTCCCAGAGCTGCCCTCGGGCCTTGTGAGGAGTAAGTGGCTCCAGCTTATCTCATGGACCTTAGAAACACCCAACATCTCCCCAGGGCCCACCAGCCAGGACATGCTTCCAGCAGCTGGGACACTTCCCCAGTGCCCAGCAGCCCCCTCCAGCCCCACTACCCTGACCTCCGCCATCATGTGCTCCAAGGGACAAAAGGGGACAAGGCATCCCACTGTACTGCCCCCCACCCAGCCTGTGCCCCTCTGCGCTGCATCTGCTGCGAGGGAGGGCTGTTGAGAGGGCTGCAAGTGCTGCACGGCGGGCTGCAACTGCTGCAAGGAGAGGTGCAATTCCTGCAAGGAGAGATGCAATTCCTGCAAGGAGAGGTGCAATTCCTGCAAGGAGAGGTGCAATTCCTGCAAGAAGTGCAAGTGTTGGACAGAGAAATGCAATTCCTGCAAGGAGAGATGCAATTTCTGCAAGAAGAGATGCAATTCCTGCAAGAAGTGCAAGTGCTGCAAGGAGAGATGCAATTCTTGAAAGAAGTGTAAGTGCTGGACAGAGAAGTGCAATTGCTGCAAGGAGAGGTGCAACTGCTGCAAGAAGTGCAATATTGCTGCATGCAAGGCTGCAATATTGCCACAATAAGGACCCTCCATGCCACCCTCCGCGGCGCGGCGAGGAGCGGGAGGCAGCAGCCCTTCCCCTTGGCTCTCGCCGGGTACCGCGCAGCCCGGCCGCATCCCGCCCGGATTGCAAGCGCCATCTCCCCGGCCGGCCTTTCCCACAACCGCACCCTCCTCCGCACGAAGCCATTCACATCCCACAAAGCCTGAGCCTCCTTCTCGGTGGAGAGAGAAAACATCGTCATCTTTTAATTATCGGGAGGCGCTGGGCCGCCGCGGCCGGGAGGCACACGGAGCGAACGCCAACCCAGCAGCCTCACAAAAAGCCCTTTCAACTCCTCTCTGCTCCAGCATTAAGTCTCACGGGCTCGGGAGACGACAAGAGCGCAGGGTCTGGCACGAGGCCGGCAATAACCAGCGTGGGCACCGCCGCTGCTGCCAAAATCCAGATCATCACCTGGGCCGCAGCACGGGGACGGCGCGTCCTTCCCAACGGCGGGCAGAGGGGCTGCCCCGCTCCCCGGCACGATCCCACCCGGCTCCTACCTGAGCAGAGCGTGGCTCGTCCGCTTGGCAGGGATGTGCCCGGGCCAGTATGCCAGCGCCGGCACCCGGTGCCCTCCTTCCCAGGTCGTTTGCTTCGCCGAGCTCCCACCTGCAAGAGAAAAGGACAATGCTCTGCATCCCGCCGCCCAAGAGCCTTGGATTGACGGGGAAAAATCCTGACCTTGGAGTTTCCCTGGGAAAGGAGCTGCTCAGAGGCAGAGATGGAGTAAATGACCCCAAAGGAGGGGGATTTCGCTGGAGAAGGAGCTGGGTCAGGGGAGGGAGAAGAGTTCAAAGTTTTTAAAAGAAATAGAGAAAAGGGGCAAAGAAAGGGGGCTCAGTTTGGCACTGCTTTGTGCTCCTCCTCTGCTCCAGTGAGCAATGAGAAATGCAGCCGCCTGCTGGAGCCACCACATTTCCATCCACTTCCGATGTCGGGCGAGAATATGGAGCAGGCGGGAAACGCAGGAATTTACTCCAGGGGCTGCCAATGGCCCCATGCAGGTGGCTGCTGCCCTCCACGCGGTAAAGCACCAACAGCCCCCCCAGCCTACTGGAAACCCACTTAATTAAAAATACCATCCTGCTGATAACCCTCCCACCAGCTAATTAACCCGGTCACTTGTTTCCCTGACATCACCCAAAACACCCCTGCTCTGCCCTTGGCTTTCAGACACACGGCGTGGGGAAGGCGCCTGGTCCCTTCCTCCACCTGGGATGCTGAGCACTGAAATGGGGGTGCTGAGCACAAAAACGGGGGTGCTGAGCATCGAAATGGGTGGAAGGGTGTTGGAGAGCCTCTGCTTTGGCTGTAGCCCAAAGGGCCTCAGGCAGCCAGGAGGGGCGGAAGGGGCTGGGAATGGGGCACACAGAAAATCCCAACCCGATTCACAGAGCAAACTTCCCAGGCGCAGCCTTTGTCCGCCGCCTTTCAGCGTGCACATGGCAACGGCACTCGCCCAAAGCCATTTCCTCCGGGCAGAGCCAAGAGAGAGGCCAGGTCCCCACTGTGGCACGGCCGCCCCGCGCTCCTGTAGCCCTGCGCCGGTCCCCAGCCCAGCCCGGCCTCTCCAGGAGCCACTGTCCGATGCTACGGGCACTTGGGCTGACCCTGCGCTCCCAAGCGATGCTGCCATACCCGCACCACCGGAGCGGAGCCTCCATACGGCACAGATGCCACGGCGACAAATAGCCCAGGGAAAAGATTTCTGGCAGCACGGGCCAGGCATGTCCTCAGTCTCTCCCACTCCCCACTCAAACTTTCGGCGTTTCCTCCCAATGAACGTCTCTTTGGGGGCTGGGGTGGTGGGACACAGCCGGTATCAGGGGCTCCGGGGGCTATTGGAAACGTTCCAGCGCTTCCAACGCGCATCCCGCGCGGCTGAAGCCCGGAGCCTGCCCTGCCTTCGGAAACCATAGCGATTATAGCAATTAATGTCAGTCCCCATCTCCGCATGTAAATCAAATAACTCATCCCCCTGGGAAGGCAGCTGCATGTTAAGGGCTTTTCCCAGCACAGCCAGGGGTTCTCCAGGAGGACCTCGGTTGGGTATTTCCCTCCAGCCACCCGCGTGCCTCTGGCTGGGCAGAAGCTGGAGCTGCTGCTGAACGAGCTCACGTTAACACTTTGAGCAGTAAACGGGGCTGAAATACCCCAAACTCAACCAGGGATTTTTCTCCATGATGCAGCCCTGCTGCTGAGGGGACCGTGGAGGCTGCAGCTTCTTGGGAAAGCTGAACTGAGCATTCCCGTGCCGGGATGAAACCCCTGGTCCCACTCCCACCAGGCACAGCAGGTCCCCAGCACAGGGACGCCAGGTGCGGAGTCTGCCAATCCTGTCTCAAAACATGCCCAGCATCACAGCCCCAAAATGTGCACCTCCATCCCGCACCCCTCCTTGTTGGGATTTTGGCCCCGAGGTGGGAGATGGGGTTTTGGGGTGGGCTGGGGGCTGCGGGAAGCTCCCCAACTCTCTGGAGACCAAGGAGCAGCACACACAGATGCGCTGCTCTCTTCCAGCAAGGACCAACTCCAGTGACCACCCAAAATCAATGGAAAACACCCCTGGAATTTAGGTTGGACCCTAAAAGGAAACACCAAGCAATGCAAAACGTATAGGGTCCCAAGCAGTCTGTCCTCCCCTGCCCTCCTGCTCCTCAAAGGGCTTTTCCCCACTGGGGCACGACACACCTGGGATGGGATGGCTGAACATCCAGCACCCAGCACCCAGCACCCATTATGGCGGGTGTTTGCAGTGTTAGAACACCCTTTTAGTGGACAGTGACACTGGGCTGGCTTTCAAAACACCCGTGCAACGTCCAGCCAAGGGATTTCTGAAATCGTCCTTCCCAGCTGGTATTTGCAGGCAGCTCCCAGAGCCCTGCCAGCCCGACCTGCCCCCTGCCTCCCGCGATAGCAGGGGCTGGGGGAGTTTTCGCAGGGCAGCGAGAGCCTGGAAAGGAGCTGTGTTTTCCCAGCTTTGTTCCCAAACGTTGGACTGCCTGTACCAGCTGCTCCGGCTTGTGACCGTCGGGTTGCTCAAGAGCAACTCAGGTCGTCAGCAGGGTTTGTTTACTAAAAAAAATAAATAAATTAAGGTTACGATTTCATCCCGGGGCCAGCTGAAGGAAGGGCTCTGGGAACGGGAAAGCGAGCCAGCTCGGCAGCAGCGTTTGCCCAGGGAAGCGGCCACGGTTGCATCGCCCGGGTGTCAGGAAGCGGAGGAGGAAAGAGGCGCTGCCGCCCGCGGCCCCTGCGCCACCGGCACCGCTCCCTCCCGCTGACCCCGAGCAGAGAGGGGAACCGAGCCCGACGCGCGTTTACTCTGCGTAATACAAGCAGAAGTGGGAAATGCCTGACTCATGAGTGCTTCTGGCCACTCCGGCCGAAATAAACCCACCAAGCAGATGGCTTGGCCGGAAAGAAAGGCAGAAAAAAAAACCCAAAACAACAAAAAGCCCAAACAATAAAACGGTGGAGAGAAAGAAAAGCAAAGTCCCACGGTGCTACGAGGGCTGCCGGGCATCCCAGCGGGATGGGGCTGGGGGCTGCGAGACTCTGCCCGAGCTGATGGTCCCAGCGCTTGGGTGGTGAGAGCATCCCTGCTCCAAAACCAGCAGCCACTCAAGGTCCAGGGTAATGGGGACCAGGGGGGCCCCATGTCCCCCTAGCAGGAGTTTTAGGGCAAAAATTGAGTGCTCGAAAGAAAAAAAAGGATTCTGGTGTGTCTTAAGACAACTCAGCCCAGGGCAGCAGCCAGCAGAAAGGCTGGGGGGTGAAATGTTCCTGATGTCCCCCTCGATGGGCAATGACAGGCTTTGTGGAGCAGCCCCTCCGCACCCCGGGGCACAGGGATCCCCCCCACGCTGCCAGGTTACCTCGTTGCCTCTGCCAGGCCCCCACGAACGGCCCCAGCCGTCCCGCCAGCTCACACTTCTGCGCCCAGGGGCCGTTGTCACCTGCAAGAGAAAGAAACGTCCCCATGAGCGACACCAGGACTGGGGGGCACCTCTGCTGTGGGGGGCGAGCGGGGACAAGTCATCCCTCCATCCCTCCTTCCCACTCCCGTGATGTTTTCCCGCGTTAGCAAGAGCAGTGGATTTATTTATCTTTATTTCTGAAAGTTTATTTTCAAGGGCTGCCCGAGTCCCGGGTGAGGGGCTGGAGCGGAGCTGGGGCGTGGGGGGACACACGGCTGCCACCAGCTTTGGGCGTTAATGAGCATCCGAGCGGTTCCTGTCGTCAGGAGCAAGACATCCTCATTAGGGAGGCTGCTCAGCGAGAGCGGATTTGGGCTTCTTAATGAATGAGGATTTGCAGTTTAATTAGGCACAGCCCTGCTGGTTCAGCCCCGTGCCGCAGGGGGGTGGCGGGGTGGGCACCCGGCTGGCGGCCACAGCCACCCGAGACCCCCGTCCCGGTGACACGACAGCCCCGGGCAGCTCGGCCACAGCTCCAAGAGCTCCCGGTCCGCAGGGCAGAGGGAGCATTGAGGACAAGGGGCCACCACGGCTCGTGCCCCCTGCCCCACGCACACCCCGGGGCTGGTGCTGCCGCAGCCGCCGGTGTCGCCCCCGGCCGCCGCAGCCGGTTTTCCTGCTGTACCTGCGAACCACAGGAGCGTGTTGCCCTTTCCGTGGCTGTCGGCCGCTCTCTTTATCCGTCCCACCAGCGCATCCATCTCGCTCAGGGAGGCTCCATAGATGCCCCTGCCCGAGGCAGGGGGTGGTGGGGGGACCCCCAGCGGGACGTGCATATGGGCCAGTGCCAGGTAGAGGAAGAAGGGGCGTCCGCTGTCGCTGCGCGGGGAAGAGGGGGCGTTCAGCTGGGGCAGGGAAGGGGAAGGTGGTGGCTGGAGGTCACTGGGATGGTGGCCGAGCCTGGGGACAGAGCAGGGGCCCTTCATCCCAGGAATCCTGCAGCCCCCACTGCCTCTGCTGCAGCTCCCAGGGGAAAATCCGTCCTGCATGTATCGGCCAGCTGAACACCTCGGGGCACCCGCTCACGCGGGGCCCGGCGTGAGCCGCTTCTCCCCTGCTCCTGCTTAAACCTCTCCCTGTTGTCCTCCCATCATCGACTGTCCTCCCATTCGGGATGAGCTCACCCCTTCCTCCATCTCCGGCGGCGTGCCAGCTGCCAGCCAAGCACCCTGTGCCAGTGCACCCCTGGCACCCACCCACCTCCCTCCCCGCTCTCACAGGACCCGTTTTGGCCCTTCCTCCCCCTCCCCAGCAAGCGCTTGGCCCCCCCACCGGTGACTTTGGTAGAGGAGGAGCAGCACCAGGACACCCACACCCCACCCAGCCTAGTGTGGCCGAGCAGCCCCGGACAGGGAGCGTGGCACGTTCGCTCCCTGCGCTGCCCCGCTGCCTGTTTGCTTCCAAATCACCAGAGGACATGTCCTGTTTTCTTGTTTACAGCTATATTTATCTCCTCCGACGAGGCCGCTCTTCCTCAGGGACCTCGGAGGGGAAGGGTGGGATGACGAGCGGTGGGGAGGGGCCGGATCCCAGGGACGTGTCCCAGCCTGCGCACGCGCCCGGCTCCGGCCACCCCATCACTGCCTCCAGAAAGGTTTCGGGGCCCCTTCGACGTGCGTTTTGGCACTTCCTTCCTTTACCCGTCACCCACCTGGTGATGGAAAATGAGTAAATCCCATCCCGCCTGGAGCTGCCGCATCCTTCCCCAGCGGCGCTGGAACCCTGAGAAGGGCTGCGACCCCCCAACGCCCTGCCCAGCCCCTATGACCATGACATTCCCACTTGCTTTTCACATCAACGTTTCAGAATTCTCCAGAAAATTAAGTAAACATTTAATCAATAACTTAAGACAAACGTCCCTGACTTTTGCTCCCATGTTCATCACGCACTGAGTGTCCCAGCCAGAGCCAAGTCTCACTCACACGAATTGCTCAACCTTGACACGATGGTTAAAAAAACACCGGGATGAAAAATCCAGTGTTCTTTTGTTGCCCGGTAATGAATGAGTCAGGCAGAGGAAAACTGGAATAAGCCATCAAAGAGAAGGAGAGAAAAGGCAGGCACCTGCTTAATCCCGTTCTCCGTGAACGCAGATAACCCCAAAACACTATGGGGAGTTTAAAGGTTTTTCCTATTAACTCAGAGCTCACGCACTTGGTTTCACAGCCCAGGAGCGTCCTGGCAGCCCCAGGGCTGGGGATTTGGCTGCCCTGCAGCCCCGTGCCCGGGTACCCACCAGCCCCGTTACAGCC
Organism: Tauraco erythrolophus; assembly: GCF_009769465.1. Taxonomy (NCBI): domain Eukaryota; kingdom Metazoa; phylum Chordata; class Aves; order Musophagiformes; family Musophagidae; genus Tauraco; species Tauraco erythrolophus. Next base: position 2,980,630 of record NC_141484.1, read on the forward strand.
ATCCTGACCGCACGGCCGGGCCACCCTGCGGCCAATTCTTGGGACCCAAAGGGGATAAACTATAGGTATTGCCAACCGTGTCCTGGGCTGCATCGAAAGCAGCGTGGGCAGCAGGTCAACAGAGGGGATTCTGCCCCTCTGCTCTGCTCTCCTGAGAGCCACCTGCAGTGCTGCGTTCAGCTCTGGGGTCCCCAACACAAGAAGGACATGGAGCTGCTGGAGCGGGGCCAGAGGAGGCCATGAAAATGATCTGAGGGCTGGAGCACCTCTGCTATGGAGGCAGGCTGAGAGAGTTGGGGCTGTTCAGCCTGGAGAAGAGAAGGCTCCGGGGAGACCTTCTAGCAGCCTTCCAGTGCCTGAAGGGGCTACAAGAAAGATGGAGAGGGGCTTTGGACAAGGGTGTGTAGTGACAGGACACGGGACAATGGCTTTAAACTGGAAGAGGGGAGATTTCGATTACATCTAAGGAAGAAATTCTTCCCTCTGAGGGTGGTGAGGCACTGGCACAGGTTGCCCAGAGAAGCTGTGGCTGCCCTGTCCCTGGAAGTGCCCAAGGCCAGGTTGGATGAGGCTTTGAGCAACCTGGTCTAGTGGAAGGTGTCCCTGCCCATGGAAGGGAGGTTGGAACTAGATGATCTTGAAGCCCCTTCCAACCCAAACCGTTCTGTGGGTCTGTGATACGCTGCCCAGGTGCATGAGGAGCCACGTCCCCACAGGCTGCTCCTGCCCAGCCCTGCGTCTGCCCCCGCTACACAACCTTTGCCCCAAGCACACCCGCAGGACCCCCTGCCATGGCCCTTCCCGGGGTCTGTGTTATCCCTGGATGCAGCCCAGGCCGGGCTCCGCCGCCGCCGCCCGGCTGCGCGTCCCCTCCTTGTGCTGCGGGAAGGTGTTTTGCAAAGTCACGGCTCATAATCCGCTGATAATAGGGATTAAAATTACGCAACCCGTCAGCAGGGCTTCGGGATCCTCATCTCGGAGGAGCCGCTGTGCTCCTGGGGGAAGGCAGACCCTGCAGCCCAGGGACCCCCGAGCGCTTTATCCCCCAAGTGGACCAAACCCCAGGCATGGAGCACGTTTCAACACCTCCGGGTGCTGTTCTGGACCCGCCGCCGGAACTGCTGTGGACACCCACCCAGCACCCGCCCCCACGGCCCTGCCAGCACCCCCCACCCACAGAGGCACCTCCACTGCCCAGGAGAGCTGCCCCGCTGCCACCTTGCTCCGGAGCACCGCAAAGACAGAGGGATGGAGGACAGAGGGACGGCAGCGTTCCCTCCCTCCCATCCCCGCTAGCCGGGATCCGGCTGCCTGTCACCCCCAGGGAGAAGGCACAGCCCAGCTCAGAGGCTTTGACCCTCCTCCTAAATGGTGGTTTTAAACACACACGATTCCTTTAGAGGAGACACACTAAAAGGCTTCCACGGTGAGCCCCGCGGGACACCGGTCACAGCCTCCGTGGCTTCTCCCTCCTCCAGGGTGCTGGGAAGCCGAGCCATGGATACCCCAGATCTGCTCCCCAGGAACCACGGGGCAGCACCTGTACCCCTGGCATTGCACCATCACGACACCAAAGACTCTTGCACTGCCCCATGAGCTCTCCCGGCGCAGGGAATGGGGCACGGCGGGTGGCACCTCACCTGGCACGCTGGATGAACCGCGTCGCCGCTTCCGCGTAGCGTGTCGCCAGGCTGCTGAGGTTGACGGGCTGTTCGACGATGGTGACGTTCTCGAAGAGCGGAAGGGCCACCTCCATGTAACAGTCCTTCCTCACCACCCTGCCGGGAAGAAGCCACACGCCACTTCTCACCAGAACGGGGACCAGTGTGGCAGTGGGCTCGGAGCCCGGCTGCTCTCCTGGCTTTGGAGAAAGCCAAGGAGGGGAGAAGAAAGGTGATGGATGATGCCAATGCCCCCACAATGTCTCCATGGCACAGGGTGCTCTGGGGACTGACCTGCCTCCCCACCCTGCACTCTGCTGCGGCATGCACAGGCAAGAAACGGGGTGCACAGAGCATAAGGGGAGGTGACCACAGCAAAGGGCAGCTCAGCACTGGGGACACCGGTGCAAATACCCGCCACGCGCCCCCATACCTGGCAGCCGTGCCGTGCCGCGGGCAGGGCGGGCAGGGTGGCAGGTTGTAGCCCGGGGTGTCCGTGCAGCCCATGTCATGGCTGTAGGGGATCCCGAAGTAGTAGTCGAAGCCTGAGGCAGGGGAAGCGAGGGTGTCAGCAGGGACAAGGCGACCACGGGGTGCCCGGCTCCTCCCCGCTGGCATGGCCCTTACCGCGGAAGCTGGGGTGATGGTGGCCATGGTGTCCCAGGTGCCACTTGCCTGCGTGGAAGCCACAGAACATCATTTCAGAGGTTAATGCAGCTACAGCCGCCGCCAGCCATCCCCCATGAGGCAGCTGCAGCGCTGGGGGCTTTAATCTACCAACAAGAAATCTACTGGTTCGTGCGGGCTGCATTTCCAGAATGCCTTTTTTTTTTTCAGAAACCCAGAAAAAATGCCTAAGGTATCTCATGCCACTGCAAATCAACTGTTTCCAGCCTTAAAAGGCTCTTTCATGCGTTTGCGTTCAGAGGAGATGACTTTCCAACCCCTCCCAAACAACCAGCTTCATCCTCTGACCTCCGGCACGCGCCCGCTCCCACCGAATGCGCCGATCCGAGAGGGAGAACTGCAAAAAATAAGGAGGAAAGGAGAAACTGAGGGCTTTTCTGCCAGTGCAATGCATGCAAGGAGCAGGGGCTGCAGGTGCCAACAGCTCCCACGACGGCAGGAGGGTGCCCAAAGTCGGGGGCCCAGTGGCATGGACATGCTGGCACCAGCGGCATCACACTGGCATGGCATGCGGGAGGGCAGAGCTGCCACGCACGGTCGTGTTTGCCGAGGAAATCCCAGTGCATTCCTTGCGAGGTTAAGCAATTAGAGCTTAAATGGAGAACTTGGGTGGGCCTGGATTTCAGGTAATGTGGTTGTGTTTGAAAATGAGGATTTTAAGCTTGGGACTGCAAAATCCACGGCGGGAGTGCAAAATCTGTCCTGTATGATCCTTTAGATTTTCTTTTAATTGCCAGCGTTTCACCTAACCACCCGTGGTACCTCCTCCGCCGGGATGGACACGGGCACCTGTGTCCCCCCCACCGCCATCCCCCGACCCGGACGCCCCTCGGGCGTTACCTATAGCCCCCGTGCTGTACCCAGCTTCCTGCAGGACCTCGGCCAGGGTGGTCTCGTTGAGGGGGAGGCCACCGACCGACGTGACAGCGAAGTTGTGGGTGACGCCGTTGCGCGCCCCAAGGCGCCCCGTGAGCAGAGAGGCGCGGGACGGCGAGCAAGTGGACGCGGCCGAGTGGAAATCCACAAACCTACAAGATGGAAGGACCCTTCGCTCACAAGCCCCTCCGCAGCCGAACGCAGCCCCATCCCTCCCTGCTCCCCTGCGTGCATCCCCTTCTGCCCCAGGGATGAGGGTCTGGAGCAGGGGGATGAAGCTGGCAGGTCTCGGTGGGGATGGATGGACCTGCACCCCGAGGGGCCAGGCTCTGGCTGCCCAAAACCCCATCAGTGAAACCCCTTCGCCTGCCAGTCCCACGGAGCAAATTCCCCTTTGCTGTGGGACAGAGTAACCAGGGATGCTTGGAGAGGGCTGGGGAGGGGGGGACAGACGTTACCTTGTCCCTTCGGCTGCCAACTCATCCAAATGCGGCGTCTCCTTTGTCTCTGCCCAGTTGGCCCCCAGGTCCCCCCAGCCCACGTCATCTGCCAGGATGATGATGAAGTTGGGCTGCCCATATGCCACACAGGGAATCGAGAGCCTGGCCAGCGCCGCGGCCAGCACCAGCATCGCCCGCAGGGAGGGGGTCCCCATGGTGCCACACATCCCCTCCCACCCACGCTGGGGCACCGGCGGCTTCGTCTTCCCCAAACTCCCTCCGCTGCGTCCCTGCGGATGCAGCTGAGCTCTCCACGGGCCCTCGCAGTGATGAAATGTCCCCTCAGCTGCTCCCGCGGGGCCGGGTCGGGGGCCAGCAGGTTTGGATTGGCTCCCTTGGCTACCGACCAAGCTGCAACGTCTCCTCTGTCTTTCACACCCAGGCACAGCTGATATTCCTGAAATCGGTGCTAGTGAAGGTGTTATTCTTAGAAGTTGAAAACACCCTTTGAAGTCACCGTCACCTTATTTTTAACTTCCCTTCCTTCCTGGTAAATATCTCATTAGACACTGAACCAAAGTGGTGTTTTTGCCCCCAGAAGCGTGCTCAGTCTGCGGCAGCGGCTCCTCTCTCCTCGCCGCAGCCGGGGGGGATGTTTGCGTCCAACAAACAGCTCTTTCCCTGCACTCCCGCTCCTCGGCTCGCCGGAGCGCTGGCCGCCCTCGCTCCAGGTGGATAAATCACTGCCGTGGCTCTGCCGGCGACTGTCAGCCCGTCCTTCCCCCTGCACAGCTACAGTAGCCCCTGTGCAAGACAGACAAGAAGCAATCAGGACCTGCAGCATCCCTCCTGCACCCCAGCCCTGGCAAGAACGGCTTCTCCTTGCAAGTTGTATATTTTGCCACCTGGCTTACGATGGCTTAACTGGAAAAGACTGGAAACAACGATTGACCCTTTCCCGCATCCATCGCTCAGGCTGGGATGGTTTCCCATGGTGCTGTCATCACTGGGGATAAGCACTGTGGCAGATGTCCCCAGTTGGTACCACCAACCTTGGGAGAGAAACATGCTGTGGAGGATGCAGCCCCCATGGAATGGTCAATACAGCCAAGCAGGACAACATCCATGAAGACCATCCAGGAGGGTGACAAGAGAGGGGAATACTGGAAAAGAAAAGAGGAGAAGGTGACAGGAGGAGGCAGGAGAGGGAATGCGATGAACTCCACCCATAGGCCAAGAGGTTTGCAGCTGGCAAAGCAAATTATTCCCAAGTTTCACTGCTCACATCTTAGAAGCTTTGGGCTGTCGCTCAGATCAGCAGCTTCAGGGCTGCTGGCGCAGCGCTGCAGTGATCAGGGACGTGACTCCATTCATAATTCATAGCCCAGAGCATCAATTTATAAACTTCCATCCACGGCCTCGAAGCTCTCGGTACGTGAATTAATGGGGTGCGGGATGCGGTGGGTCGGCGGCCTGAGCCAGGGGAAAGGGCTGAGCCATGGGAGAGGGCTGAGCCATGGGAAAGGGCTGAGCCATGGGAGGGGGCTAAGCATCCTCCACACAGCACCATGCCGGACCCCATCCCATCCCCGGGCCGTGGTCCTGCACCACACAATGTGCACTGGGGACCCCCCGTCGGCATCTGCAGCCACCCAGAAAAACTGAGCAAAGCCCAAGGGAGCCAAACCCACGTTCACCCACAAACCTCCGTCGTTTCCATTTACCTCGGGGCGGGACGCCAGGATGAGAAGCCTAACACAAACAATCCAACCCATTTTCAAAGGACACTCTCTTCCCTCTGAAGTACAGGGGAAAGTCATCCAGGGCGTAAATTTATGCGTTAGCGTCAGACACAACTTCTTGATCTCTGATGCTCAGGGGTCATTTGAAGGAGAGGCTGGACATGGCTCGTGGGAGGTGGGACGCACCGCACGGCCCTCGCCAGGCTCCTGCAGAACCATCCTCACCCACAGCAGGGACAAACCGCCGGCAGGAAGAGGCCACCCCTTGGCACCCCCCTGAGCTGCTTGGCAGAGGTGCCTCTCCGACCCTTTTCATCTCCAGTTCCCGGGTGAGTGGAGGCTGTGCCGGCTCTGCCCCCGCGGCACGCTGCGCACGTCCTCCAGCAGTGCCCGGGTGGTCATGGGCACGAACCTGGGACGAGCCCCGCTCACCGCTGTGCCAGCACCCGTGCTTCAGCACCATCTCTGTTCCCCTAGAGCTTTGCTACAACCAGAGCAATGCAGAGCTGAAGGACCATCTCGTAGGTATTTTTTTTGCAAAAAAAATAAGTGACTCAGAAGAGATTCCTCCAGGCTGACTATGGTGGGAACACGGTTGTTGCGGCACCTCACTTTGTGCCAAGCAGGAAATCCTGCACTGCTGGTAAAAGCCCGATGAGCTACCTGGGCAGAATCACGCCCAGGAACCAAGGCCTCCTGACAACCGGCATTGTCACCGCGCACCTCGCCGTGCGGCACTGGGCTGCGGGTGCTGGCATCACTCGGGCTGGATGCTGTGCACCCGGGCTTCACGGCACGCACCTTGTACCAAGGAAGAATTAAATAAAATATACCAAGGAAGAATTAAATTAAATAAAATGCATTTTTCTAAGCCAGACAAGGCAGTTCACGGAAAGACGAGGGATAAGTCGAAACCAGGTAAACCAGTTTAGGAAAACTCCAAAGCCTCTCCAACCAGCGCTGCTCAGGACACTCTGGGGTTGGCCCCAGGGCAGGGGAGGAAGATGCCTCCTGGGCTCGGGGATGGTGCCGCGGCCGTACCACCACCACCACCAAACGCCACAGCCACCTGCCCAGTGCTGTGAGTATCTGTCATGTATTTATTACACATTAACCAGAAGTTTACAAATCTTGGGGCCAGTACGATCATTTTCACATTTTTCACATTCTTTCACATTTTCACGCCTGCCTGGAGAGCAAAGCAGCAGCTGGAGCCCAGAAAAACCTGCCGCCCTTTGAAGCACGCGCGGCTGTGCCGGCTGTGCTGAGCTGTCCCCCGCCAGCACCCGGGGCTCGCACCCCACCCAGGGCGTCACAGCTTTGATCTCCGGCCCAAACCCGCACCAGCAGCCCTGCTCTGCTGCCAAAAGCCCCGGCAGGCATCCCCAACCCGGCTGAGTGGAGCAGGGAGATAAGGACATAGCAGGGGAAGAGAAATTCAAACCGAAGTGGGCACCTGCTGTTGTCCTAGAACCACCCCGGAAGCTCCCAGCATTGCCCCTCATGCCAGCTGGGGTCAGGGAAACTGAGGCAGACAAGCAGAAGCAATGACTCAAGCTGTGTGCCGACCCCACAGCTGTCAGGTGCCGCAGGATGGGGACATGCCCCCGTGGCCTGGCTCACGGTGCTGACCGTGACCCCACCAGGGGATGCCAGCCGCTGTCTGGAGGGGTTGGACGATGGCACATCCCGGCAGGGATAGCCAGGCCTTCAGGGGAGAGAAAAAAACCCTGTGTTTTGTTTCCAGATTGACTACACACAGATCATAATTTTCATTTGAGGGCAGCAAAGGGCAGCAGGTGCCTTGTGAGGGGTTTATCCGTGGGGCACGAGCTCTGTGCCTGCCCCGTTAGGCCTCCTTGGTCCCGGCATGTTTACCAGCAAAGCCCTGTTCCCGGTACAACTGTCCTGACAATGCTTTGAACAGAGTCAAGACTTTATTCCAGGAATAGTTTATACTAGTTCCTCTAACAGAATAAGCAGCATCGACAAAAACATACTTCTGCAGATTTACTAGGATTTCTGCCAGCTCCTGAGACAGGAGAATGTTTTTCACCCCTCTAACTGCTGGGTCTTTCAGAGAAAACATTACACATGCTGAGCAGGGCTGGGCGAACCCCAGCAGAATAAATGAACTGGAAGTCCCTGACCCATCCGGCGGCAGAGAGCAGGGGCCCGCGCTCCCTTTCTGTTTGCAGCCCGCCCTGTTTTCCAGCTCCCGGCTGATTTATGCCCATCGACGGGCCGCTCGCTCTCCGCCGCTCTGGTTTACAGAGCCCTCAAACACCGGCCACGCACCCGAGCTGGGAGTGGTGCAAAAGTCCCTGGGAAGATGGAGAAGCACGTCCCGGTGCAAGCCGCTGCCAGGCACGGGACGGACCCACAATGGATGTGCCAGGGCAAAGCATCCTGGTGAGACATGGCCAGGCCAGGCTGCAGCAGGGGAAATCCCCCCAAAGTGGGCAAACAACATGGGGGAAAAAGCATTTCACAGCAGAGCTGCAAAGCCCTGGGCCAGAGGGGCTACAGCCACCCATGATCAGCCCCATCCCTCCCCCTCCAGCCCCCATCGCTCCCCAAAGCCTTACTGTACCTGGAAAGCCCAAAGGCAAGGAATGAGAAGGTGAAGCAGAGACAGATGCAAAGTACTGACAAGAAATACCAAGGAGTAAATCACCTTTGTTTTTTCATGCCAAAGATATTTGCATTCTTATTTCTCCCCTGGAGGCACAAACCTCTTTTGTTGTCCCATAACCACTTGCACTGTCGCTGCCAGGAAGAAATATGGCTCGGGGAGGGTGACCCATTCTCAAGGAAAAGCTTGTGTAACTGGGCATCTGGCTCTTTGAGGCCAGACGAGGTGGTCACTCTTGATCCACATCCAGGAAAGGCATAACCCCTCAGAGGAAGGGCTTTCCCGTGGGACGGAGCGATACGGGGCTCCCCAAGGGCACACAGGGTGCAGTCCCTATCGCTCCCCGAGGCCCAGCACCTGGATTTTGGCTTGTTTGCGAAGGGTGAAGCTGCCGAAATCTGCTGGTGAGGACAAGAGTATCGGCGGCTTGGTGAAGGCAGCAGCCATCGGACCAGCACGGCCACGAGAAACCAGCGGCGGCTTTCTCGAAGCTACTGAGTAAAATCAATAGCTAACTGGCCTGATTTGTTAGAATTTTGTGGAATTTTGTCCCTGCTGCCCTTACCTGCACTGGAAGAACACCAAGAGGACGGCGTCCTGCCAAATCAACCCACAGCCCTTGCTGACGGGTGAGGCACTGAAGGGATGTTTTCACCCGCGTAGTTTTTCCAGGGATACGAACCAGAATCGCCAGGTTCCACTTTAACCCAGCAAAAGGCAGCGGGGTCCCAGGCCAGTGCGGGAGCACAGGTCCAGTCGCACACCACTCTGAGCCCTCTGCTATTACCTGTGGGCAAAAGACACTCGCCACGAGCCCCGAGGAATGGTGGGAGGCTCCAAAACCTCCCCAGCAGCATCCGTCTGCACCCAGAGCATCAAGGCCAGCACTGGGATGCAGCAGTAGCAGTGGCCGTGGCACAGTGAGCCGGGGAAATGCAGCACTATCAGTTTTTTCCTCTTCTTAACTGATTTCAGGGAAATGTAGGGGAAACTCTAAAGTGCCCATCGCTTTGGCTCCATTCCTCTTTGCCGGGCATTGCTGGGAAGGACCCATGCCCCGTGCTCTCTGTGTCAGATATCTGACCCCCCAACCCATTCCCTTCCTCCCCCATCCATGTAGGCGGTGAGTCGCTCTCGCCTGATTCCAGTTTGACTCACAAATCGCTACTTTTTAAGTTCCTTACCTAAAGGAGATGTTTTCCCCTAAAAACATAACACGCGCTTCTTGCAACGCTGGAGCATGGAGGGGACGAGCGCACACTGGCGTCCTCCGAAACGGCGTGTGGGGCTCCAGCGTGTGCTCAGCCCCGTCCCAGCTGCTCCTGTCCCGTTCCCAGTGCCCCGCATGGCAAACGGGACAGCGGCTGCCTGCTCCGCAGTGAGCCCGAACTCGGGATGCTCCCGGCACTGCATCCCACTGCTGCGGGGCGAGGAGGGAGGCAGGCAACAGAACCCCGGTTCTAAAGCGTGCGGGGATGTCCTTTGCCCACACCCCAACTTCCACCACCTCATCCCTTTCCCGTAAGGATATCGAGGCCTTTTCTGCCAAGGGCTTCGAAACTTGGGCAACAAACCGGAGCGGGCTCCAAGCCCCCGCCATGGGCGCGGGGGAGGAAGCAACGAGGGGGCCCCAAACGCGCTCCCGGCGCTGCTCCCCCGCCCTTTGCATTTTCCCTCCCGCTGCTCGGCCCCCGCTCCTCCGCCCGGCGACCCCCGGCGAGCGGCGCCCTCCCCGCAGCGCGCCCGCGGCTCCGGCTCGGCCGAACCGGCGGGGACCTGCCGAGCCCGGCGCCGCCCCGGCCCCGGCCGCCCCCCGCGGGGCTGCGGCGCGGCCGAGGGGGGAGAGCCCAGCCCGCTCCGGCAGGTGCCGGCCCGGGGGGGCTGGCAGCGGGGCCGGGGCGAGGAGCGGGGCGGGGGGGGGGCCGCGTTCCCCCGCCGCCAGCACCGCCCCTCCGCCGCACACGCGGTGCCGGCGCCGCCGCTGGGCCGAGCCGGGCCCGGCGCGCACATGGCGCTGCGGAGCCGCCGGCGGAGACCGGCTCCAGCCGGTATATAAGGGCTGGGAGCGAGCGCAGAGCAGCCGCCGCCGCGGGCAGCGGGAGCAGCAGCGGCCGGAGGCCGGCGGGCAGCGGGGCCGCCTCCTCTCGCCGCCGCCGAGGGTCCCCTGCCCCGGCCATGGGCAGCCCCTAACCCCGCCGCAGCACCCAGCGCCGCCCGGTGAGTGGGCTCCCGCCCGGGGACTCCGGGGGAGGGGGAGGCTTTGTTTGGCTTTTTTTGTGTGTGTGTTTTGGTTTTTTTTTTTGTTAGAAATTATTTTTCATTTTTCCTGCTTTTTTGCTTTCCCCCCACCCTCCCTTTTTCCGCATCCCTTTATTTTTAGCTGGCGGCCCCGGCGCCCGCCGAGGAGCCAGTGCGGCGGTGGCGATGCAGAAATCAGGTCTGAAATGTTCGGAAAGTGATGCAGAAAAGGGGGGGGCCATGCCGGGCCCCTCAGCTCTGGCATTTTTTTTTTCCGCATGATAATTTCTTTTAAATTTTAAGTGTACATAATGTACATAATGGTTTTTGGTTTGGTTTGGTTTGGGGGTTTTTTGTTTGTTTGGTTTTTTTCTGTTTTTTGTTTTTGTTTTTTTTTTTTCCACTTCTAAATAGCGTGCTTCCTTCTAATCTCATCTCCCCCATGCCTGTGCAGTGACACAGGAATTCATTGCATACCCCGTACCTCTCTCCGGGGGTATCCAGGCACTTCCCACAAACTTTGAGCAGAGGCTCCGCTCCCGCCTGGGCACACGGCGGGGGTCTTGCCCGCGACCCCCGGCCCGCCGGGCTGCCCCTTGCCCGGCCCGGGCTGCAGCAGAGCCCTGGCACAGGCAGCACCGGAGGGATGCTGGAGCCCACGCTCCATCCCTCGGCAGAAAAGCCCCCAAGGGCGCCGTGCACCAGCCTTGACCCACCGTGCAGCACCGCAGAGGGGGTGCTGAACCCCCCCTGCCCCGCTCAGGGGATCCCTGGGGTGGGCCCCTGCATCCCCCACCCCAGCCAGGCTCCCGTGGGGCCGCGCACGGGTCCCCGGTGGGTGCCGGTGCTACCGGGACCGCGCACGCACTCGCCTGGTCCTCCGTGAGAAGTTCCCCGGCGGGATTGGGAAGCGTTGCCGGAGCCGCTCAGGCTTCCTCCGCCGAGAAAGTCGTGCCGATGATCTGGAGTATAAAATGGAGGAGGGAAATGCCTGGTGGCTGCCGGGGAGGGAACGCGCCGCCCGCAAGAGCCGCAGGTTCACGCCGTGCCCGGGACGGCGCGGCCGGGGGCCGGGGGACCAGCGGCGGCTGCCCGCGGTGCCCTCCCGGGGTGGCCGGTAAGAGCCAGCGCCGGGGCTTCACCCCGGGACTGTGTGTCCGTCTGTCCCCCCCTCCTGCAGGTGTGGCCGGTGCGCGGGGTTAGCGAGGATGAAAACTGTCCCTGCGCATCCACGGCCCCGGGTGACACGGGGCAGGGCTGAGGAGACCCCCCTGCGATTTAGGGGGTGATCACCTCCAGCCCCCTCGGGGCTTCAGCCTGCTCCTAACCCTGGGGTGACAGAGGCCCTGGGGGGCAGCACATGGAGCTGGTGGCCACGGCAGTGTCCCCACATCCATTGCCAGGTTACGGCGTTGTAGGCAGCAGGGGCTTGGCAACCCTGGAGCAGCCATTCTGGGGAACGGGCAACCTCCCAAGGAGTCACCATCACCCCGAGTGCCACCATTGCCACTCAGTGGGTTTCAGACGCCGCAGGACGCGATGGTGGGTTGGATCATTGACCGACCCTACATCAAATGGGTGGTACCAAGGTGTCACCAGGCACCCCAGGCCAGGCAGGAGGGTGCGGTGGGGAGGATGGGTGCTCCTGGGGAGCTCCTGCAGCACCACGAGCCTGCGCTCGGTCCCACAGTGGATTTTTCACAAACTGCAGCCATCCACCCCCACACACCGAAATACAGCTGACAGCTCCTGGGCGCTGGGTTTTGCTGATGGGAACAGCTCGCCCAGGTGGTGAGCAGAGAGTTTCTGGTCCTGGGCTCAAAGAGAACCAGCAGAAACGAGCCCCGTGGGTGACAAAGGCAGAAACTTCAGCCCAACTTCCGCATTTAGTCCCTCGGCAGCACATGGACTGGCTAGCGGTGCCTGAGGGATGTCACAGCTGCCAGGCCGTGCCTCTTTCAGCAAAATTCATCCTAAACTGATGCCCGGCTCTTTCTTCCCTCTCTTGCAGATCAGAAAAATGACTGTCAAAGCTGTAAAAATGCCGTGCACCGCTCCAAATGTTTATACTAAAGTGCCTGATGGAGGATGGGGTTGGACAATTGCTTTTGCTTTCTTCTTTGTGGAAGCTCTAACATATGGCATTATAAAATCGTTTGGCGTCTTCTTTAATGACCTGAGGGAAAGCTTTGACGAAACGAACAGCAGGATATCCTGGATAATATCCATATGTGTGTTTGTACAGGCCTTCACAGGTAAGAGTAACAGGCGTTCAGCGCGAGTGCAAGGGGCAGTCGTACTGCTGACTCAGCATATGAGGACCTGGTACCTGTGACTTTTGTGTCTCTCACGGCTCCATTCTCAGTAACAGCTGTAAAGCCCAGAGGCTTTGCACTCCTGAAATAACAAGGAACGTCTGTCTCAGCCCAGAAGTCCCTCGGAGCCTCATCTCGTGTCCTGCTGTGTGGTACAGGGACGTGGTCCATGCCACAGACCCTGGCCTGGCCGTTTCAGCCCAGCTCTCATCAGCAAGGGCTAAAAACAAGAGTTTTGAAACCTAATTCTGTAGTGAAAAGGGTTAGAAATAACTTGAGCCTCACTGAAAACCACTGGTGTCCGTGGACATTGCTGTAGGTTTGTCCCAGGCTGCCACACACCTGTCTTAGTCTCTTCTGATGATTTTTTAGCACACCTTAAATGCCACGAGGTTTGCAGTGCTCCAAGGATGGCCCAAGGGCAGTGCTGTGCTGTGTGAGGCCAACTGGCAGGGGAGGTGGCATGTCACGGGGACCTGGGCAGGGGTACAAGAAGGAGATAGGGGTAGCTGGCAAAGTTGCTGACTTGGGTGTTGACCATGGCTCTACTTCTCTCTCACCCATCCAGCTCCTCTGTCAACGATCCTCAGCAATCGCTTCGGTCACCACTTAGTGGTGATGGCTGGAGGGGTGCTGATCAGCACTGGCATGGTCATCGCCTCCTTCGCCTGCAGTGTTGTGGACATGTATATCACCATCGGCGTCATCTCAGGTGAGTCGTCCTGTTCCCAGACCTGCCAAATGCTTCGCTTGCTCCTGCGCCTTCCCGCAAGCGTGGCTGTGCCCACGGGGGTTTTACTCCTCGTGACACCAGGACTGCTTGAGAAACGCTGCTGCCCCTTCTGAGCTGACCTCCCGCTCCCAGTAGAGATGATGACCTGGGCTGAAGGCTTGGCTTTCTGCCTGCCTCACCCAGGGACCACCCTGGGACTTGGTCCCGCAGAGCACTGCGCTGGTACTGATCGCTTCGCATGGACTGGGATCGCTGGGGAGATGAAAGCTGCTAATAGAGTCAAATCCTCTGACCTCTCCCTCTATCTCTTTTGTGGGTTTTTTTGGTTTTTTTTTCTGATTCTTTTTCCCTTCTCCAGTCTGGCCTGGGTGTCCTGCTCACATCCTCGGCTGGGAGCTTGCCTTGCTTAGGAGAGCAATTGCTACAGGCTCAAACTCTTTAAGCAGATGAGGTCCTCAAAGTGGCCCTCGCTGGCTGTTTGGGGACAGAAGGCATTATCTAGCAGGTTTGGGAGGTTAGGTCTCTTGTTTTGTTTCTTCTTTCTTTTTTTTTTTTTCTTTTGGCCCCTCCAATTAAAAAAAAAATAACATTCTGGTTTCCCCAATGATTTTCTTCCAGGGTGACTCGCTGAGTTGGCCGAAATGATACTGTAATCTCACCACTGGGAAAGCTGACTTAACGTGTTCTTGCATCGGTGTTTCCCCCTCCCTTACTTGTTGTTATGGCAATTTTTGGCATTTATTCACAGGCCTTGGATACTGCCTCAGTTTCCTCCCGACTGTCACCATTTTATCACAGTATTTTGACAAAAGACGTTCGCTGGTCACAGCAGTGGCATCTACAGGGGAATGTTTTGCTGTTTTCTCCTTTGCACCAGGTACAGTGCCCGAATACTGCGAGTTCGTACGTGCACACCTAAAGCACAGCGCTGCTCTGATCCTTTTCCCAAGCAAACGGGAGCCAAAGGCCATCAATACCAGGCTCACGGACCTTTCCATGAGTTGCTAAAGCCCACAGGTGGTTGTTCACATGCCCGTGGCACTTGTGCCCTGCAAGCAGGGTTACAAGTAATCCTAGAGACTGGTCTAAGGATGCCTGAGCTCTCCCCAGCATCGCCTGCCAGAGCAGGACGTGCCTCACTGATGCGCAGCCCGCTGGGTTCCCTATATAGATCTAGCAGGCTAAAAATAAGACCGAGAAACTTCAGCTATTTAAAACACATGCAGTACACAACTGCTCCTAAAGGTTAATGGGCTTGTGCTTAGCACCGTGCTGAACTGCCCTGGACTTCAGGGGACCTGTCCCCAGGCAGCACATCCCTGTCACTGCCTGTCCTCTGCGGTTCAGGTGATTTTCTGCTGTGCACGTTTGCTTTCAGCTAATACCCATTGCAAAGCTGCTTTGACTGCAAATCATGGAATGGTTTGGGTTGGAAGGGACCTTAAAGATCATCTAATTCCAACCCCCCTGCCATGGGCAGGGACACCTTCCACTAAACCAGGTTGCTCAAAGCCTCATCCAACCTGGCCTTGAACACTTCCAGGGATGGGGCAGACACAACTTCTCTGGGCAACCTGTTCCAGTGCCTCACCATCCTCAGAGGGAAGAATTTCTTCCTTAGATCTAATCTTGTAATTAAGCAGTGACACGCTTTGAGTAGAGCTAAGAGACTTCCTCTAGTAGCTGGTTTCAGGGTGGGGTGAGCTGAAAGAGGAAACTCAAACGTTGAGTTTGCTCTCATTCACTAAAAATAACACCACCTTCGTCCTCGCACATCCCAAACTCACTGGGACCTCAAAAGTGGCTACCTAGAGGATAGCTTCTGTCAGCCAGCTGTTAAATGCAACCTATAACTCTTGCCTGCTGCAGCTGATGGGAGGAAAGTGGGTGCCAGACCCCTGGGTGGCCATGGGCAGGATGGACCAGGAGGGACCCCTGCTCAGCCTCTGCAAGAGCTGAGTGCTTGGGACCCTCCAGGGATGAAGCTTCAGTTACTTCCCTAGCTGTAAATTCAAATAGCTCCTTGGTGTAAATACAGGCTTTTCTAGTTACACTTTCTTCTTCTGTCCTCCTCCTCAGCAATTACTGCTTTGAAGGAGCAGATTGGCTGGAGATACAGCCTCCTTTCTGTCGGGGTGCTACAGCTAAGCGTTGTCATCTGCGGATCACTGTTGCGGCCCATTATCATCAAAGAGCAAGAAGAAGTGAAAGTGCAGCCTCCGGAAGAGATCACGGAGACCAAGTACATGCTTGAAAACGAGCAAACACGCACCTCAATAGAGTCCATAGACTCAGGAGTAGAAATAACTACCTCACCCAGCAATGTGCCTGGAAACACCAAAGCAGAGCCGAAAAGTGAAGAACCAAAGGAACAAGTACAGATACTTAGTGACAATAACAGCACCCCTCCAGAACCAAAAAACAAACTACTGGACTTTTCTGTGATGAGAGACTATAGCTTTATCTGTTATGCACTCTTTGGCCTCTTCGCTACCCTGGGCTTCTTTGCTCCCTCCCTCTACATCATTCCCCTGAGTCTCAGCCTTGGCATCAGCAAAGACCACTCTGCATACATACTGTCTGCCATGGCCATCGCAGAGGTCTTTGGAAGAATTTCAGCTGGCTGGGTTCTCAACAAAGAGCCTATCCGCAAGATCTACATTGAACTCATCTGCGTTGTTCTGCTGTCTGTAGCGTTGTTTGCCTTCCCTTTTGCCTCTGAATTCTGGGGCTTGATGACATGTAGCATATTTTTTGGGTTCATGCTCGGAACGGTAGCAGGCACCCATATTCCCCTCCTGGCAGAAGACGACGTGGTTGGCATTGCAAAGATGTCTTCTGCGGCTGGAGTCTACGTCTTCATTCAAAGCTTTGCTGGGTTGGCCGGACCACCCCTTGCAGGTAACTAAAACTTTCTTCTTTATTTTTTGCGTGTTTGACAGCTGTTGGTGCTGTTCCCTTGTCTAGAAAGCATTCTGGCAGCGCTAATCATAGTACCATCCTAAAAGCCCTGCAAACTAGCATTAGGAGACTTTGGGAGCCAGAAGACTGCTGCAATGCAGCTCTGCAGAGTCCCACGGACGAGGCAGCCTCCACTGAGGAACCTCAGAGGGAAGGAAAATACTGCAGTGCTTCCCTGCTCCTGCTAGAAACCTAAAGCTGGCATCACTTCAGGCTCTAGCGGACGGCAGGAACGAGTCGCTTTCCCTGTGCGTGTGTTTTGCCGCACGCTGCAGAAAGGTGAAGTCTCTGTCACAATAAATAGGTGCCTGATGCACCTAGGGCTGAGCCTCCCTGCAGTGCCCAGAGGCTTCTGACCTGCCTGAAGATGACACCATGTACCCCTGAACACAATGGGTTTACTTTTGTTTTTTTAAGGTAGCATCTGATTTTCATTGAGTATGTTTTCATGGCAAATAAAATGATGCAGTGGTACCCGGAATGAAAACCCTATAGGAGGGATGGATGGGCAAGGGAGAGGGCGAGTGAGTTGTGGCTAACTGCTGCAAATGTGTTCTCCCTAGGTGTCTTAGTGGATACGACACACAACTACAGCTCAGCCTTTTACTCCTGTGCTGCTGGCATGGTCCTGGGTGCCGTGTTTCTGTCCCTGGTGAGACCATGCAAGGCTGGGCTGTGCCGCCGCCAGCAGCAGTGCGTGGAGGAGGGCGCAGTGGTGGTCCTACCGGACTTGCCAGATGACTTTATTGAGATGGATATTACAAAAGCAGAAAACTCGGGAAAAGTCAGTAATGGCACAGCGTAAAAAAACCTGTTCCTTCTCCATCTAACGTACTCGGCGTAAGACTGCGGAAAATGTCGACTCTGCTCCACATTTTAAAACTACATTCTAAAGGGAATGTGAAAATTTTAAATGTGAACAGTTGCTACCAACACCTTTTTTTTTTTTAATTATTAGAAAGAACTTTTTTTTTTAACCAACAATGGAAAGCTCCATAGAAAATACGGATAGCCACATAAGAATAACATCTGTCTAGCATGAAGATGTGACGCACACTGCTGCTTTCCTGATAACAAGCATAGGTAAAGGTTCGACTGATCCCAGAAAAACTGAGAACAGCAACAGCAGAAGCAGCTCAGCCTCTTGACTGTCCTCACCCATCCCGTACCACAAATTCCACGCAGTCAAGAAACCAACGATATGGACTGGAAACGAGCATTTCGTACACCACCAGTAGCCAACTGAATCTTCTTCTGCAAGACTATGGACTCATGTTTTAGATTTGAGGAGGCAGCTAGGCTAGGTAGCTGACTTAATTAGAAGAACATTAGCAATGGTTTAACTTGAATGTCACAAATGCTGGGAAAACAGAGGCTCTGTATGTCCTTATGGCCAGTTATTACTGCACATACTTCATAAGATCATTTTTCTTCTCCTGGTTGGTATCCTTAGAACTGTTTTCTATTGATAGTCAGATTTGATGTATTGTTTCTAATTTAAGTAGTATTTATTAATTTATTCTAAGATTGTTAAAGGAGTTGAGCTTAAATAACTGGAGAGGAAAAATCATCTTTTGCCTAACGGAAAGCTGTCTTTAAATCAATCTCTTCATACCTATCTTGTATTGTTAGCTTGTGAAATTGTTGGGAAACTTACAGCATAGAGTGTAGCTGTTTTTAATAGGTAGGTCTTAGGTAAACCAGTTGTTATTTAAATAAGGAGAAAAAAAAAAAACAAACTACAGATCCAGCATCTCTTTCCATAAGGCCTCAGCAAGTGTCAATGGACCTGGCTCCGCTGCCGTAACCAGCCCACCCCGCAGGGAGGATTTGGCCCAGTATGTCTTAATGTACCCGAAACCTTTGCTTACAGGTGCACCAGGAAACCTTTGCTGCATCGCTGACCGAGTGTGGGAGCCCCCCCATGACCCAGCCCCGCGCAGCCCGGGTCGAGCTGTACCCCCTTCCCCGGCTCGCCTCGCTCCCCAAAGTCAGCAAGAGGCTTTGGGTTTTTTCTCTTTTTCTTTTTTTTTTTTTTTGCTGCTGACTTCAGTGAGAATTGAACGAGCCTGTGCACGTTGAAGGCATGAAGGGAATGATCAAAGGCAACGTACTAGCTGTTCATTTAGTCTTAATGGGAGAGAGTCCTACTCACGGTGACACAAGCTTGCTTATCCCAGCTATATGCATCTTAATGCCTCTAGGCAACTCAGGGGGACAAATAAAACAAGTCTGGTTTGGTTTGGAAAAAAACCCAAACCAACATTTCTGTGTATTTAAGTGGAAGTGGCGTCATGCATTAACTGCTACGCTGACCTGTCTGTGTTTTACCAGCCATAGAAATGTGGGACAATCTGAAAAAAAAAAAAAGAAGAAAAAAAAAAAAGAAAAACCTCTTTGGGAAAGGTGCTTGATTTGTTTTTTCTGTCTTAGATGTCCAAAAAAACAAAACCAAGAAAAACAAACAGGCACTCTTGCAACCAAGTGGCTAGAGCAATTCATCCTCACTGCCCGAGACCTGCGGTCTCGCGTCCTTCCTCTGCCTCAGCACTTTATCACGGCCAGCAGAACCTCGCTGCGTTGCACCCAGGACTGGAAGACCCCTTACAGAGAAACTAGAGTTTTGTGAAACAGTGAGTAAATGAACAAATAACAATGTTGCATTAAGATGTACTTTTTATTTATTGTTAATTTATGATACTTCAAGCATTTTGGTAAATGTTCTGTAGACTCTAATTGTAAGATTATTGAAGTCTTTGTGATACGAGACCTCACTACAGCACTTTGCTATTACAACTCTGCTTGGAAGTGGAATAAGGCCTCCAGGTTTTGCGTGTGTGTGGAAGCTCCCTGTTCTGCAGATTTGCGAGGTTCTACTGTAATTTAATTTTTTTTTTTTTTTTACAACAATTTCCAATACAGATCAAATAATATGTTTGTCACTGACCTCACAGTACGTTTCTGTTCCTGTCTGTGTCGCGGCACGAGCAGGGGAGCGAGTGAGTTTGTGTGTGTGCGGGCGCAGAAGACCCAGAACAGGCTTTAACGCCTTCAAAGCAGGATGTACTGATTTGTTGGTAACATACCTAGTGGACTCTGGAAATACTCTAAAACACTGAGTTTTGCAATAAACTTTTTCTTTTTTTCTTCCTTTTTCATTTTCTTTATTAAAAAAAAAACAAAACAAAACAACCAACAAACCAAACTTTCCTCCGCTCCCTCTTCTCCCTCCCCAGGATGAGGCCAGGTCAGCCGTCACCCCGCGGGGTTCTGGTAGGGTCCAGCCACCGCTTCCTGTCCCTGAAGGGCTCTCAGCAGCGTGATTGTCACGTGTTTACCCTCCAAATTGGGCAATCTGACGCTGTTTTCATGATTAGAAGGAGCCTTTTCTTCTGAGTGGTAACTGAATTGGTGGCACTTAAGAATGTTATCCTCATGCCTTCAAGAAGCAGGCAATCATGTAATTATTTTATAATCTCTGAATTGCAGAATACTTTCTCCGTGCCAGGCCGGGCAGCTCATGTATCAGAAATCAAGCCACTCAATAGCAGGATAGTTCACTAAAGGGCAATTTTCTCTCCCTCAAACCCTATTTCTTTTTACACCAGCTGAGATACGCCCTTCCCTGATTAGCCCCTAACTCCTACCATCACCAAACCCTACGAGGAGTAATGCTGCCATGCTGCTCGATTCCAAATATCGATGAGTGTATTAGATTTGCAACCGAACTATTTGTTGAAGGAATCATCGCACCACTGGTACGTATTAAGTACAATTTGGTTTTTGTTCTGGTTGCAAAAGTCCTAGAACAGAGGTGATCACCCATGCAAGCACAGTAAACAATGCAAATACCAAAGTCCCGGGAAGATAATCTCTCCAAATTTGACTCTGGCTCAATTACAGCAGTGAACAAACATTATCTGCAACAGCTTCCTCAAAAACAACCCACCTCCTAAAAAAAAAAAAAAAGGTGTTACAAAGGCTGTACACCATTCACGTCAGTAAAAGCACATAAAACTAACACTATGGGATGTCTCCCTGCACAGAAACAATTTTGAGTAACTTTTCCCACCTGGTTTAAATTAATTGCCCATGACCTTCTCTGTTATGCTAGTATGAAGGCATTAAGGCCAGAGCAAAACAGGTTAAGAATATGTACTTTTATTCGGTAGCATTGTATATCTACTTTGTGCCAGTAAATAAGAGCATGATACAGGGCAGAGCTCACTTCTGCAAGGCTTGGAATTCCTCTCAAAAGTTGTATAAACTCTTGCAGTCAATGAGGCCAGTGCCAGCCAAAGGTAAATAAAGGAAATTACAGCAAGGTCAGCTTGCAGAAGGACAAAAAGCCCTCAGACTGTAGGTATCTACCCTTTCTGAAGCTGAAAGGAAGCTGTACAGTGGGTTGGTTTGTTGTTTTGGGGTCTTTTTTAAAAAAAAAAAAAAAAAATCAGGACAAAACCATTTTTCCATTTGAAATTAAAAGGAAGGGCAACCTCTTGTTCTTTTTCACTTTAGATAAGCTGACATCAGGTACTTAAAGGGACAAACGAACCTTTAAACATAGCTACACTGGTTTTGGAAAAAAGTAAAGTAGGTGCTTAGAAAACAGCTTGAATGTTTTAATGCTTCCTTTCAGATGTTACTTGTTAGCATCTGAGATCATCATTTTCCAGCTGCCCGTAGTAAACATGACCTGAATTTCCAGAGCGATGCAAAAGCTGAAGGAGCAGCCTTCCTCCCTCCCTCCCTCTTTAAAGCTCATCTCTAAGATGCTTCACAGGTCGAGTTTAGGAGAACATCCCTTTAACTTCTGGCTTGGTTTGAAGGCTGAGCCAGAAAGCACTGCAGCCCAGAGGAGTTATTTTACACTTGGTGTCCACAGGAAGAGCCAGGCCCCCTGCTCCCACCGGGACACGGCACCGGCGGCGCGCAGGAAGGGCTCCCGGGCATCCCAGGGCGCCGTCGGTTGGAGAAGCCGGTTTGCAGCCGCGCCGCGCGCCTTCCTCCCGCCGATCCAGGCGACCTCGGAGGGTCCTGGCAGCAAAAGGCCGAGTTTTCCCCCCTCCCCACTTTCCCTCGCACGGACTTCGCCTTGCGGGGTTTGCACAGCCCCGGCTGCGCCAGCAGAAAGCTCGCTCTTGCAAACTGCAGCGAGTCGCCTAATAAATCAAACGCGATCCCCCACCCTCCTTCCTACTGCAGTTGTCAAGCTCCAGTTACAACAATTTGTGGTAAAATATTACTCACCAGCACTTTGGCCCGCGTGAGCAGCTCTGCCTCTGTAAAGACAGCCCCCTAAATCACTGCTTTGTCACAGAAGCCACAAGCATAACCGAAAGACTTATTACACGCAGACATTATGAGAATAAGGCCGAGGAGACAATAGTTCCCCTCGCTTCCCTTTTGTCAAAGCTTTCATTAACGTTGCAAACGTCTTTTTCTACTTCACCCGCTGCTTGCTGCAGTCAGCCTGGCAGAGGAACGGCCCAAACCAGCCCCAAAGAGCCTGAGCAGCAGCAGGACCGAGGCGGGCGACGGCAAACCGGGGTGCTGAGCATCCCCCCGTGCTCCCGCTTCCGCGATCTGCTCTCCCCAGCGACGCTGGTACCCACCATCCTGCCTCCCCACCCCGCTAGCTCACTTTAATCTCCACCAGTTTGGGCTTGTGCTGTGAGAAGTTATCAAAATTAGGTGGTTTAAGCACTTCAAGTACATCGAGGCTTTTGCGTTGTGCTGCTGATGTGGCTGGTATTTTTATTTTGTTTTTTAAGATGTTGCGGAATGAGACAAAGACCCAAAATCACCAGTGAAGAGCGAAGGCCATTTGTGAGGTTATACCTGGGGTTCGAGGGTGGCAGGAGACAGGCATGGGGGGCACAGGGCAGCCAGCACCAGCATTGCCAGGGGGCTTTCCATTCCCTCTGCTGCCCATGCACAGTAACAGGGGGATGCTCCTGCCTGAGCTGAGCACCCTCCTACCCATCGCCCCGGGACTCCCCTCACAGTGCCCTAACCCCTGGCTCGGCAGCCCGCACACGTGCCCCCCGTGCCACCTTCACACTGCCTGTGATGGTAGGGAAGGTTTCCTACAGGGAGCACAAGCTGCCTGTAGATTAATGACTAAATAAAGCAGTGAAGGATGCACAGATGATCACCTGAAGATACGTGACAAGGTCTGATTCTGACACTGCCACTCGGACAAACCTCCTTTTGAAGCCTTTTCTCTGCTCCCAGGCACAACACTTGAACAAAAGCACCCAAACCCTTCCCCTGGCAGGTCTGCATCCCTGCTTGTCTCTGCCGGTGGTGACCACCCAGCAGCTGCGTATCCCGGCTGGAGCCGGCCCCGGCAGCCGGAGCACAGCGGTGACTTGAGGACACATCGACACGCGTGGCTACTTGTGCTCAAGAGGCAGCATCCGCAGGCAGGAGCTGGCACAGCAGTCACCACACCTTGACATGCTCACGTTGCGTTTCCCTAGAGAACCCGTAGCAGGTGTGAAAGCAGGTTCTGGTTTGCACAGAGAGGAGGGAAGAGCAGGACGCGGTGCCCTCCACATCCTGGCAGCAGAAGGCAGCCTGGCCGTGGGATGGGATGCATCCCTGCGGATGCAGGACAGGGTGTGCCTCTGCTGCTCCTCGGAAAGCAGCTCTGGGGGACAAGGTGGCCTCTGCTGAACATTGCAACGTGCACGCCGGGAAACTTGTAATTGGAAAACACGTGGAACAGCAGCCTGTGCCCTGCTTGGAGCCGAACCCCTAGAAAAACCAGCTCCTTCCCAAACACCGCAGGGCTCCCTTCCTGCTGTGAAATCACTCCCTTCCCCTCCTCCTGCTGCAACCCCAGGCCTCCAGTGTGACTTTGCCCTTACGGTACCAAATAACAGCCACAAACACCCCGTGAGCCTGTATCTTCCCTCCCTCACACACCCCAGCCTGCAGCAAGGACGGGTTATCAGCAGCAGCCAGGCGCAGCCTTGCCCCCACACCCCGCTGCGGGGCACCCCCAGACGCTATCAGGTGCTGCAGGGCTCCCGTGCCACTGGGACGGGCTCCTGCCAACTGGTCCCACCAGAAAGGACGCCAGCCAGTTTGGCACCGCTGGGGAAAGCCAACACAAAGCCAGTCAGAAAAGCCCAAAGCAAAAGCTTGTGCACTCACAGTGCAGAGCCCCGCTCCTCCCCATCCCTGCTCCCATCTCCATCCCTGCCAAGGATGGGGAGTCCAGGCAATGTGGCCATGCCATCTCCCCACAGCAAAGGGCCCCCCGGTGATCTGCCATGGGCGAGAGGGGGCACATCCCACCCCATCTACCACCGGAGAAATCTGCTCCCCGACCTCCAGCAAGCCCTTGCAGCCATCCCCCTGCTGTTCGCAAAACACGGCCCTGTTCTGCTCAAACCTGGGCTGCACGTAGCCCAGCGAGGGGTTCCATTCCCGCCCTCCCACCCTCACAGCTTGAAAACCCCAAACTGCAGCTTCAGCAACACTCCTGTCCGCCCCCCCCCCGGCACAGAAACCCCACCAGCCCAGCACGACCTTCTCTCCTTCAGTAACTCACACAATTCCTCGTGCTCTGCCAGAAGTAAAATACATTAAATACTGTACCTGGAAGGGAATTTGCAGGCATAAAACCAGTTTTTCTGTTTCTTCTCCCTTTTGCTGGCTGTTCTTCTCCCACCCCGCTGGAGAAGAGTCAGAGCCCTTCACAGCTTCTTCCAATATCTCAATCAAGAGCAGGTGGAAACCTGCTCCCCCAACAGCAGTAAGAGCAAATCCTGGTGTAAACCGATCACCCAAATATTTAAATACAAAACCACATCGAAGCTCTAGTTCACAAAACGTTTTCAGTGAGACAGCCCCTCTCCTTTCCAGACCTACAACTGGCATCTTCCCATCTCAAAGATTTTTATTCCATCTCTTTTGCACAGCTTTGAACAAGACAAGAATTTCAACCGCAGTGTTCGTCTTCAAGGACTCGACACCAAGCTTGCAGCCTGACCTACGTGTTGGATTTCTCCTTGGTAAAAAGCACCTTTGGCACAGGAGAGGGGGCCAAACTGGTCAACTAACAGTCTATAAAGTGATAACGAGACATAAACTATATATTTATGTCAAATTCAATTTTAATAAGCAAGGAAACAACAGCAACAAATATCAGAAGGTATAAGCGATTCTATTTCAAAAGAGTAATTTAAAAAATGTATATAGATGTGCTCTGGTGTGGACTTTTAATAGTAGAATAGAATTTAATAAACAGAATTTAATTGCTCACAGTGTGTAAGACCAGGAAGGCAGCACACAAGTAGACTGGTGAAGCAGAGAGCAAAAATTAATCCTGAAAATTGTGCCCAGTGGGAACTCTCCCCCGTCAGCCTCATTTGGGGCCCGGGTATGAGAGAGTCAATTTACCAGCACAGAGGAGGAAGCATCCTACCTGGCTGATGCAAAGGAAAACAGAAGCTTAACCAAATCCTGGTCACAATAATTAAGAATAACATCCTGACACAGGAAATTAAACCTTTTGCACAAAGCGCCAATTAAATCTGTGAACCTGATTAAAAAAAAAAAAAAAAGAGAGAAACAATGTAAATAACCTGGATTAAAGTTTAAGGCACCTTCTCTTGATCGTCGTGCAAGCTCTTAGATGCAACCAGGCTTCTGCTCCTCTCCTTGCAACCCATGCCATGGATGGATCCCGGTACTTGGAGACTCTACACACCCACCTGTGTGTGCAGCTACCCCTTTCACCTGCAAATACCCTTTTATTTACATAGGGACTCTCATTCCTGCATTTTTTTTTTTATTAGAATCTTATAAAACACAAAGAATGAAGCAGCACAAGTTGCCCGCAGCTGCGTGTGACACAGCTCGCCCCAGACCCTATTTAGAAGTGTTCAAGAGCGATGAGGACAAACATTCCTGGATACATGTGGCATCAGCAGGGACCAAATACTGTAGCATCACGTTAGCAACCAGTGTCAGCCAAGAGATGATACAAACATTAGCTTTTCAGTGAAGAATTTTTAGTGTACTGGTAGTTCCTTGTCAGACAGTAAATTTTAAAATAGTCCGTAGTAAATGACAGAAAGTAACCCTTTAAATACATGAGCTTTTCTGGATATACTATGCACTCTGCTTATATGCTTTAGTCCTGCAGCACATCAAGGTGTTTTAATACCCACTTGCACCTCTATTTGAACCCTCCTAGAGGTTTTGCTGGACATATTCGGGTTCCTGCCTCTGTTTCACTATCATCTTCATGCATCCCTCCATAGTAAGGTCTTCAAGATGTAACACATTAAATGAAAATTAAATAAGAAAGTTGAAAGACGTTAATCTTAATGTTGGAAGACTTAAAGCAAAATAATTTTCTCTCTCTCCATGGCATTCTGCTTCTCGTGTTTAAAACCAATATGGTTAATACTGGCTAGAAGGTTTTCAACCCCCAACCCGTGTGAGCAGCACAACCCTCCTGCCTCTTTCCCCAAACACCCTGACTCTTCTGTAACACCTGCTTCTACTTAGCAAAACAAATAAACAGTTACTAACCACTGACATTTCTTTGCATGTCTCAGACCACAGTTTCCTTTGGAAACCCTGAACTTCTGTGCTCCTTCAGTTTTTTACGTCTGTAAGACCATAGAAAGATGAGAAAAACACAAAAACACGCACAGACAGAAGCTACAGTATCTACAGCAACAGCTGAAACACAAACTAACGTAGGGGTTGTGAAACTCATCCTGCGAGGAAGTTAAAAAAATGGGGCTGACTGCTGCACACCGTTGGTGTCGTAACCCAACCTCGAGCGTGAGGTGACGGTTCTCAGGCACAGCTCAGCCGGGTAGGGGCCAGGTACCCGCTCCCAGAGCCCCAGGGCTCTGTCCCAGCACCGCACAGGCACACATCCAGCTGGACACAAGGCTCCCAGGGAGAAGGGTGCCCAGAAACCTGCCCAGCGATGATAACACACTACTCCTGGACACCCTTGTCCTCAGGAGGCCGTGGGAACTGGTGATGATATAGCGCTGAAGATGTGCCACTCACATTGGTGAGCACTGGTTTCTGCAGGGCAGTGGGTAAGTGTACTGGAGAGCAGCTGGCTGGTGGTGCTGGCACATGTGCTGCACGCCCGGGCTCTTCCTGCTCTCCTGTGCCACCAGAACCAGCTCTGCTGGGGTCTGCCCTGCCAGGTGGGGTGGGCAGCAATGCACTGAAGAGGGGTGTGCAGCAGGAGGGCTCTGTGGTGGGTGCCAGCAGCACAGCTGCTCTTCTGCAGAAGGGAAGGAAAGAAAGCTTTGGGGGCCACCTTGCATGACCACCCAGTCTCCATACCTTGTGTCTTTCTGCAGTGTCAGAGCCTACAGCAGCCTGCAGCTTGCACAAACAAAGGGGGCAGAGGTCCAGGGGACATCTGTCTGATCCCTCCAGGTGGCTGGAGCCTGGCATCCATGGGCAGTGACAGAGACAAAATTCCCCCCTGCAGTGCTGCGTTCAGCTCTGGGGTCCCCAACACAAGAAGGACATGGAGCTGCTGGAGCGGGTCTAGAGGAGGCCACGAAGATGATCCGAGGGCTGGAGCACCTCTGCTATGGAGACAGGCTGAGAGAGTTGGGGCTGTTCAGCCTGGAGAAGAGAAGGCTCCGGGGAGACCTTCTAGCACCTTCCAGTGCCTGAAGGGGCTACAGAGAAGCTGGAGAGGGACTTTTTGCAAGGGCACATAGTGACAGGACAAGGGGCAATGGCTTTAAACTGAAAGAGGGGAGATTTTGATGGGATCTAAGGAAGAAATTCTTCCGTCTGAGGGTGGTGAGGCACTGGCACAGGTTGCCCAGAGAAGTTGTGTCTTCCCCATCCCTGGAAGTGTCCAAGGCCAGGACTCTTCTCTCCCTCCGCTGCGTTGCACTGACGGGCTCCGGGCTCTCACCCGGCGGCTCCTGAGAGCAGCAGCTCGGACCACCGGGTGCCGAACGGCCGCCAGCCGGAGCAGCGTGCGGGGGGAAGGTGCCCGCTGCCCCCGCCAGCCCCCGCCACAGCTGCAGGTCCCGCTGCCCCGGGGAGCGGGAGGCTCGGACGGAGGATCCCAAAGCGCTTCCCGGCGGGCGCAGCCGCCCCCCCCCCCCCCCCCGACCCCCCCAGCAGCACCGTCCCGGCTGCGCGGCCCGCCAGCGCCCCCTGCCGCCCCCCCGCGGGGCTGCGCCGGTGCCGCCCCGGGACCGGGTGTCCCGAGGGACGGGGCCCTAATTAATCGGCGCCCTAATTAATGAGGCCCCTTCCGCACACCCCCCGGGGTGATGGTCGGCCGCGACGCTCCCTTCTGGTCACAGCCGCGGGAACGCGGGTGCCATGGGTTTCTGCGAGCCGCCCCCGGGAGATGGCAACTACCTGCGAGAGCCGGGAGCCAGCGCGGGCTACCGGCACGCACGGACCGAGCCACGGGCCGGCAGAGACACGCGAGCCACGGGGAGGGCACAGCTCCCACGGGCAGCCCCGCTGCCAGCATCACCTCCAGCTGCTTAACGCTTTATTTCTCACCCACGTACCCTCCCAGCTGAGCTTCCACGGCCGCCGTGCCACTGTGGAAGAATTTTTAGGCGTGATGTCTTTAGGAGAGTCTAATCCATGACGGCTTTAACGAACACAGACGTTGTTTGGTGTGGGAAGGACCAAGGAGCACAGTTATGTCGAGGAAGGTTCGGACATTCAAGAATCCTGCTGCGACCAGGAGGCTGAACGTGCCATGAGGTCGCTCTGGGTCTGGCTCTCTTCCTCCTGTATCTTTTCACACTCCTTCCTTTCATTTTACAGCAAAATAATATCTTGTACCCAGTCATTCACGTGTAATGATGATTTTCAGTATGTAAAAACAATCCAGTACACTTTTTTTTCCCCCTAAACCAGAAAAGTTCACTTGCAAGCGACAGGGCTGCTGGCATTTGTTAGGAATTCCTCTCCTTCATTTTATCTGCTTGGGAAACAAGG
Source organism: Tauraco erythrolophus (assembly GCF_009769465.1). Classification (NCBI taxonomy): domain Eukaryota; kingdom Metazoa; phylum Chordata; class Aves; order Musophagiformes; family Musophagidae; genus Tauraco; species Tauraco erythrolophus. The sequence goes on from NC_141484.1 coordinate 3,008,903, forward strand.
CAAAGGGGTGCCCAAGGAGCGCAGTGAATCAGTACAACCCGTGTCCCTGCCTTTTCCCAACGATCTAGATCTTAACGTGTTGGAAACTCATCAGTCTTCTCCTAAAAATTGCATCAAGCAAACTGCTACGCACTGAGCATCCCTGCTCGCCTTCCACCACACTGCAACAGCAAGTGTGACTTGGCGTTTTTCGTATTATGGAGCTGATTGTTCATGTTTTCAAAGTCATTTTAGTTTTTGACACTTAAAAGTTGTGCTTCTTTTGCCAAAGAGGCTTGTCCAATGATGAAATTCCAAGACTTATCAGCATTATTCTTACAATACTAAACGCATCTCTGGGCTTTTTCCTCTTTAAATATTTCACAAAGTCCCCTGGAAAACAAAACAAAACAAAACAAAACAAAACAAAACAAAAAAAACAAAACAAAACAAAACAAAACAAAACAAAACAAAACAAAACAAAACAAACAACAAAAAGCAAGCCACCAAATAAAATGCTATTTTCAGGAAACAAGCAGCAATATAGAGAAAAGCTGTGAACACACAGGATTGTTTGACACACGTAAATGCACATTACTGAGCTGGGCAGCCTGAGCGTTCAGACACCATCATATCCCAAAGACAGACTTTCAAGACCAAGCTCTATTTGCAGACCTGGGCCTCAGGACAAACCAGGCCCGAAGTGTTTTTTCTGGTTCACAGGTCATTGAAATATTACTTTACAAAAACAGAAAGAAGAGCAAGAAGCTTGGATGCTTGAATCTTTTGCCAACTGCTAGTAGGAAAAATCTTCTTAGCCCTATGGACACTAAATGGGCTCAGCAAAATGCCCAGTAGACCACATCAGGTAAAACCCACCATTAAGAATGCCCAAACAGTACATTTTATCACTATACTCAAAGAAAATTTGTCTTAAACGGGCTTGACAAGAGTTTGATCTTTACTGTTCAAACTAGAACCTAAATTCTATAGAATTATGCTCAACAAAAGGCAAAACCTCCAGCTGACCACTGCATCAACGTGGGGAGTTTATTCCTCAGCCTCAACGGCTGGCAGGGCTCGGACTCCGCAGCTATAACAAGAGTGATTCCTGAAGCAGGAGCCCGTGGCTCTTGGATCATCCTCCTGGCTGCAAGGGAACAACTTATGCGAACAAAAATTACAGGATCCAACAGCTGCAGGAGCTGGGACTGGGGCTGGCGAGGCAGGGAGTGTTCAACCACGCTCACAGCCCTGCTGTGGGACAGGCACGGGGACATGGGAACCATCTTCTGTTGGACATCTCCACCCCGACGAGCGACAAAGAGCCTCAAGTTCCCTCTGTACATCAGTCAAGTCAACCAACTTGCTTCACAGCCCTTCCTCGGAGCTGCAATATTCCCACTTATTTCAGTTTTTAATGAATTTCAAATTTCCATCAATTTCTCAGGAGAAAAATACGTGTACTCGCTGCTTAATGGCACTTACTATATGCCTCCACTATACATGTAACCTTTTGCAATTCCTCATAATTCCAAGAATTTGTTGCACTGATATTTGCCATCTTAACCAATAAATAAAGGAAAACAGAACTACACAGCAGTGGTCCAAAACAGCGTGTAACAGCCATACAAAGCAATAATTACAGTAATGCCAGGTAACTTCTGTTGCCACAGAATAAGGGTTTTGCTTATTACCATCACATCCAAGCAAGGCAATACAGGAGGCTAAAAACCATGTTACCCACAACCCACAGCACTGAAAAAACCATCGGTGTGGGACAAAACCACGACACTGAGCTGCAATTCATCTTTTGGCTCAGAAAGGAGCTCCGCATCCCCAAAAGAGCTGATCAAATACAAGGCAAGTAGGTGCACCAGGACTTGCATGCTGCCTTCATTGCTGATTTGTTTTTTTTCCAGTATGTATTTACAATATGATTGCAATTATTAATTTAAAATGTGTGCATGAGGCAGGGTATTTTTTAATATGGATAATGTAAAAGTTTTAAAAGACATGCATGAAAGCAGGAGTAAGCAAAGGAGACTTTCATGGTCTTTGTAATTAGAGCATCGCCTTTCCTGGAGAAGAATTTGTGTAGAACTTGCAAAAATGGGGGAAAAAAGTGTTGTGAGTGATGAGGAACCGTGACCACACTGTCTTCATGGAGTTGAAACCCTTCAGGGGATTGCCTGCCTCCATGCATGCAACCAGGAGACTTTTTTTTGTATGAAACATTCTAGCAGGAGGTATTCCTGGGCTTACAGGTTTGTACAGGTGTGTCCTCTCTATTCCCCTGCCAGAAGCAGCATTTCCCCAACACACCTAAGAGTTCTTTGGTGTTTTTATAAAACAAGCAAACAAACAAAAGCTCTAATATTTCACACTCGCGTGATGCTTTTTGTGTTCAGAAGCTTTTACAAACATTAGTGAGGTTTGCTGGGAGATAGGATGTTCAGAGAGAAGAAGAGTTTAGCCCTTGGTTCCAGAACACGTATGTTAAAGTTCTATTTTTTCCACCCATAATTTCATTATTCTCTCAAGCACTTCAAAGAGACATAAAGCAGTGAAAAGACAGGGATCCCACGACTCCCAAGGAAGTGTTGCCAGTGTGGTGCCAGGGACTGAATTTCACACCTCTCCCTTAAGGAGATATGATTTCTCCCACAGCCTTGTCCCGAAGCAGGATGTTATCCGTGGGACCTGAAGCCGCTGAGCGAGCACGGCTGCTTTATTTAGTGCTCAGATGTTCCTGGAATCCAGTCCAGTGCTCAGATCACGGTGGTTCTCCCTCCACCTCGCTGCTTCTCCACCATAATTCGGTCTGAAGCAGGCACAGCTCAGATGTTCCCCACACTTTTTGGGGCACGCACATGGCGTAACGCTGGCATCGCACTGCGTGCTCGCTTCAAAATGTTACGGGGCTCAAACAGAATCGTGTGCAGTGAATAATCTTGCCATTTAAGTCAAAGAAACCAACTGTGCATTGCAGATCTGATGTTTCTCCTACTAATGTTTTCAGCTCTGGCCTATTTTCCATAAGCATCCCGTTAGGAGCTCTTCCCAGGCAGTCTGCTCATGTTGGATAAGACATAAAGATGGGGTGACATTTGTGTCTGCCCAAACAAAAATCCTGTCTGACTGGAAGATGGAGTCAAAAAATCAGCCCATGCTAAAGAAATGCGTGATCCAAAGAGCTCCAGTTATGGAAGTGGGAATTTAAATGAGGATTCAGTTATTCTTTTGCTTTTAAGGAACTGAAAACAGGTGGAGTTATTTCCTACACCGTTGCCAAGATCTGGAGCCACTTATTTGCAACGGCTCGTGTCTGTGACAAAACAGAACGTGGAGATGGCACCAGTGAAACCCTGCCACGAAGAGGTACTGGAGGACCCTGCATTGAAAGTGATCCTCGGCAAGAAGATAGACTTGACCTTTCCTCCAAGGATCTCGAGAGTGCTCCACACTAACACGCTCACATTGTGCTGCCTTTCTTTACCAGGGAAATACAGCACAAAGGTGCTGGGCAGAGGTGGTTTCACTTCACTGGAGGCAGCTGAAAGTGCAGAGACCAAGCCTGGGCTGGTCACTGCTGGGGCCTGGCTCGCCCGACCTACCTGGGACATTATTTAAGGCTGAGAATTGCTCTCTGGAGGTGCTTTTTTCTCCCTACTGATTGTAGATGGTTCTTGAAGCTTCTAGCTTTGAGAAAGGTTCCCTAAATGCAGGCAGGGACTTCATCCAAAGGACAGCAGGCTCCCTGCCTGCCCGAGGGGATCGCTGACCTCCACCTCCCAGAGAGCCACAGCAGTAAGCAAAGGTGCCAGACTATGTTTTCCTCCTCTGCTCTCCTGACTTTTGCATAATCACACACATTTGTCTCGCTGCAAGCAAATGAGACGGGGTATGGAGACACGGAGTGGAAAGCCTGGCTCCAGCGAAATGGCTGGCTGTCCTCCAGATGCTTTCATATTCAATCCCTGCTTCTGCAAAAAGGGAAAAACAGAACACTTTACCTTGCTAGCCTCTTAGAGAGAAGCTACTTTTGGCAATTAATTTGCATATCAAACATCTAAATACTCTCCGTGTATCGATCCCACTGGTTCAGGTAATTTGGGTCGCCTTTCTAAAGGAAGAATCTTGCAACAGTGTCAATCAGCGCTTCAGCATGACAAGGAAACGGCCACGGTGACGTGCTGCTGACGTTTGCACATGTAAAAATGTTCCCTTACCCCAGTGGCATCCCCAGATAAAAGACAGCAGAGATGATTGTGCCCTGCTTTACTACAAGTGCGAGGAAAGGCAGTTATTTCACGGCAAACAAGAGAAGGATTTGCTACATGGTGGAAAAAAGTATTTAGTAATAATTCTCCCTGAGTATTGCAGAGGTGAGAGAAGGAACAGCAGAAAGATTTCCTGCTGTGAGCAGAGATGTGATGCCATCGGCAGAGACGCACATCGGGAGCAGAGGAGGAAGGAGAGCTGGTGTGGCTTCGGCTGTGGAGCTAGAAGAGTCATGCCAGGCTGGTGTCCCCTTCCCGGGCAGCAGCCAGGCTTGTGGAGCACAGCAGATGATACGAGAAATTCTGAGGTCAGTTTGGTTGTGGTTTTATCAAGGGCATCACAGATCTACAGCGAGCAGGGCGCACAGCGAGCCTTGAACACACGTGCCCCGCAGCAGATCCGACGCCGGGCGCGTTGCTGGGCACGGGCTGCATCACATCCCCTTTTCTCCTGAAGTTTTGTAAGTGGGGATGCGAAAGGGGGGGAAGGAGAGTCTGCCTGGGCCTTCTGCATGAATAAAAGAGGAAGTTTTTCCCCTTAATTCTAGACAATTTTTAGCAAATGCCAGACATGATGTAAGAAGGCTGTTGCTGCTGAAGGCTTGCTCAACTTGCTCCCCTGCAAATCCTAATGTTACTAACTCTTTGAAAAATGCTGGTTTCACTGAAGCTTTTTTGTTTGCTTCCTTTTTCTTCAGGGAAAATGGAGGCTACAGCAAGAAATGATCATCAATTCACAGCTGCTCCCACCACCAAGACATCAGATTGATACAAGAGAATGCAGCTCATACAGAAGTAGTGCATAACATTATGCCTAGATAATCACAAAAAGATCTGTCTCCTTTACCAATACTGCATTTTCTTCCTATAGAAGCTGCAAATAAAGACCAACTCCCAGGCACAGACTGTGGGTACGCAGAGCACTGAGTTGAACCTCACGTCAGAGCTGGTGATCACACCTACTAATTGTGGAAGCACTTACTGCCGTAACAGCCTGATGTGGTGAGTTGCTGGAGAGAAATTATTCACGGTTGGTGCCACCCCACAAACATCGTTTGCGTGGTATACAGTCAACATGGAAACAGTCATTCAAGTCTCTCCATCAGCACAGGCGGCCATCTGGGGGAGTGTTAACATTAAAATACATGCTTTTTTTTTCTCTCCCACTACTGCTTCCCCTTTGAATCTGACAAAGGGGTGCTTTCTTCTACATAGGAGAAGTTGACTGTCTTCCAGGCTGCAGGCAACACAAGAGAGAACACAAGACAGAGCCTGCAACGTGGCTAAAAGCCATCCAAGGTTTGGCCTGGTGCTGGACGGAGAGAGAAATGGAAATCAGGCAGAGATTTTGGCTCTAACCATTGCTGCCTGTCAACGGGAAGAAGCCTGGGAAGGGAGTCAGCATCTTCTACACAGACACGATCCACTATATTGAATATGGAGAGTGGGGAAAACTCACTTTGCTGGATGCACCGAGCCTTGTGCTTCCTCCTCCTCTCCAAGTCCTAAATTAATAAAAACCAGTCTGCACTGATCAGCATCATCTTACTAGGTCACCACGTTTCAAGCCATCCAGGCAGAGAAATGAGATTTATTCGCTTACTGCACCTGCTGACAAACATGTCCCTGCCTTATTTCTCCAGCGCCTTGCAGCCCCCATTGCCCGAGGAACAGTGAACACACAACCTGCTGCTTACAGCCGGCGGCTGGGAGGCTGTAGGCTTTAAATATTAACCTTCAAAGGAAGTCACAAGCGCTGAAGTGGATCTCTGCTCACAGCAGCCTCCCCCAGATCCAGGTTTGTCACATCCAATGCTCAACAATTAGTCAAACTCTGGGCTTCCTCCGCGGAGCGAAGCAGAGGCAGCAGCTTGCTGCACGCTTGGGCGGGACGGCGTCTCCCGTCGCAGGGCACAGCTCATTTCTGCTGGATGTTTTGATTCCTTATCTTCAAGTCATCTGCAGCTTGTTTACTGAACTTGGGCGTAAGGACCGACTCTGCCACGTGCGTTTCGCCAGCCAGAGCAGGGCTCGCGCTCTGATCCTGCAGGAGCTTCTCTTAAGAGCAATAGTGAGCAAGAATCCCAGAGTCTACAAAGCTGCTGACAGTGGAAGTTACACTCCAGTGGGAACAAATGCGTGTCTTCAAAATGAGGGGCAAGACAAGGGAAGAAAGTAGAGAAAATAAATCCAATATTATTAGTTAGGCACAACCAAAACACTATTGCAGAACCTGTGGGACTCAGTCTATCTGGGCCCTCCTCGTTATTTTAACCCAGTAATTTGCATTTCACACAGGGAAAACGTTTCAGCTTGTGTGGAAAACACAGCCAAGCAGTGCGTTAGGCAGGCTGGCCAGAAGTAACTCGATGCTATTACCTTTTTTTTTTTTTGGTTGTTTTAGAGGAAAAAAACAAAACGGCAGAGTCTGCAGCAGCGCAGACTCTTGTCCTGTTGCGAGCTGTGCTCCCCGAAGGGCCCTGCTCACCCCACTCCTCCAGCACTCTGCAGAACTTAACAGTCAGGGCAGCTCCCAGCAGGAACGGGGCTCCTGAGGGCACCTCCGACCGGCTCCCACCGCCGGCGGGGCAGCCAGGGAAGCTCTTTCGGCAGAGCTCCACTCCACTTTCCCCTGTCAGTTATTGTGCAATCACCGAGTTACTTTAACAGGAAGGAAGAGGCTCAAACACCCGACCTACGCTCGGCAGTACATGCAACGAGGCGTTTTAACAATCTAGAGCTTTGTGAAAGTGAAGAAACTTCCACTCACTCACATAAATCCTGTAAGACGCTCCTTGCCTGCCGCTCCTTCGCTGTCCCCACCGCCGGCAGCCCCCGGGCGCATCGGGGGGGATGAGGTTATCCGAGTTACTGCTGAACCACCAACCTACTTAAAACGAGAGCTTTGGTCAACAGGAGCTTCACTAGGATTGAATTGAATTACTTGTAACGTTCAGCTTAAGAAAAATCAAACCAAACACAAGTTCTAGATGTCGTTAGTTTTACTCCTCATGTGGCTGACTGCACCTCAGAAAGCAAGGTACAAGGGGAAAAAAAAGCTTTCAAAAAAACCCTAGAGAGACTGGTTTTCCAAGTCAGAGCAACATCACAAATGGCGTTTGTTCGACATAACTGTTCCAGGGCGAAAAAGTGGTTGCGATTCCTTAGAAACAACCGCCCCAGAACAGGCAAGACCCAGAATCAAAACTTAACTGGGTTCAGTTTCAGGTCACCTGACAGGTTTTTAATGCCCAATTTCAGTGAGCAGAGGTGGCTCCTTCCCCGGAGAACTCTGCTCTCCCCGGTGCTGAGGCTGGGGGAAAACGTGCAGGTTCCTATTAATCCACAGCAACATTCACATACACTGGGAATTTTTACAGTTTGTGTATTCTGATTATCAAGACGAACACTAATGCTGTGCCCTAACTCCAGAAACAAGCATGACTTGGTCTGAGTGTTTTCAGAGACTTAGTGCCCGCAGCATGCCAGCCAAGTCTGAGCGCTGTTGTGGAAAATGAAGCATCTCAGGCCGATAAAAACTGACAAGGAGAAATCAAAGCCTTGCTGCAAAACGTTGCTCCATAGTGCAGCTGGTTGCAAAACAGCCAGTGATCCACTTCTTGGGGAGGCAGAGGCTGGCTTCTTCAGAAAACAGCTTAAAAAAAAAAATCTCACTCCGCAATCCTGAGATACATAATTTACACAGAGGTCTGCCACTTACGCCAGAACATATGCGAGTGTCATCAATATTTTAAATATTTGAGTACCAAACTGGTTGTCAAATGCAAGTCAGCAATTTCCTTTGCCTCTCTACTGGGGAGAAAGCAGTGAGGCTGAACAAGAACCTGGATGAGCCCTTTTAGCAAACGAACTTGCTTCAGACCAGAGGCTAACTCTACTACATATTTCATTTGAAACACAAGATGTGGCAGGAGCAAAACAGCTGGCCAGCCAACAAGAGCGGCCAGTTGGTTGCCTCCACATGTTATTAATTTGAAAAAATAACTTCATAATACCAACATGAGGCTGTATATGTTTATTCATCGTCAGTAATTTTTGTACAGAAGGCAAATATTAATAGCTGAAAGGCAACACTTTTGGAGAGTATGTACAGAGCAATGTACAAGCGAGTGTAAGAGGTTTTAAACTATTAATCAATTTAACCGTTTTATAAAAAGGAAGTGATGCTTTTTCGTCTAAGACTTCCCTTAGAAATAATTTATTGCCAATCTTAAACTAAAGCAAGGAGGAAAAAAAAATTTACAATAAAAAGTAGTCCCTGGAAAGCTTATAAAAAGTTAAACATATAAAATTGTAAGCCACAAACATTTATACAAAGCTAATACAAATCTTGGTTTTGTTAAAGATCTATGAGGTTGTTACAAAATATATTTTTACACAAAGGCTTCACGTAAGGTAAGCTCTCACTGCTACTGAAAGCGCAGGAAAGCGGTTTTAAATAGTCTGCAATTCAACTTATTTTCAAGTACAATGCAAAGAAATTGCAAAATGGCACTGTATTGCAATGCTGTGTAATTAAAAAAAAAACCTATGTTAATGGTACCATCAAACAGCCAAGACCTGTAAAGTTAACTTGTGAACAGTTCAGTATGGCATGAAACTTCTGATCATTTTGAAACAGGAAATGTTATTGTTGGAAAATGAACCTTCTGCAACCGTCCTTAAAGAAACAACCAGAGGAACCTTCCGATGGCAATGGACATGTTCAACATGCAGTTCTCAGTCTTTAAGCAGTGAGTTGCTCCCAAACACGACGAGCAGATGCAGTTTGACCACGCTATCTGGGACTGATCATAAATACTACCACTAGCCAAGTGTCATGAAGCTTGGAACACCCACCTGATTTGAGCAATTTGCTAGAATAATTCTGATGGGCAAAATTTAAAGCTACTTACTAGACAAATGAGTCTGATATACAGCCTTTGAGATCAACGAACCCACCTGACTTTTTTTTTTTTTAAGAGCAGATACTCTAGAAGAAAGTTTAAGTTTTACACAAACTGATGGCTTACGTTCCCATGTACAATATATATAAAAAAAAAACAAAAGTAAAATTTTTAAAGCCCTGATGAACAGCCGCAGTTTTCAGGTATCAATCAACTCAGTTTAACACACTGCAGCAGGGAACAGTCACTAAAACACCAATTTCACCTTCCAGTACAGGAAGGCTGTACGAGACAGTGGTATATCTCCATACGGTCAGTGATCTTTTTAACAGAGCTCACTTGACCAAAGAGAACTAAGAAAGTTTTGGGAAACCTGATTTTCTACCAGCTTTCCCACCTTCACTAGAAATACATCCTGACCTTGTATCACGGACTGGTTTACACGAACGAGCTTCACTCTTTCTCGCCAACTGTGACTCATTTGTTTGCTTCAGGATAAAAATCAGTCTGTTCAAAACATCAATCCTTCAGCTCCTGTACCAAAATCACATCTTGCTATAAAGAAATAATATTTAGAAACAAATCTACATAGAAATACAACGGTACATGCTGTGCTCCTTTTCAGGTAGCTAACGAAGAGTCAATTTGAAGATGGGAAAGCCCAACATTGATTCGGTTTGTTTAGCCAGTTAACATAGGAACCATGTAAACAGTCACATCAAGGTTAGTTGCCTCACCCCCTCTAAAGAAGTGGGAGTGGGAAACACGAGTGATTTGACTCAGTCATTTCACTAAAATAATTAATTTCTGCCTGAGATTCATATAGTGCTTACCTACCAGGACCTACTTTGTCAGAAGTGACCCAACCTGACAGGGTCCACCTTGCCATCCTACAGGCCCTGGTGTTCACAGGGAAAGTGATCTGAAAGGATTAAAACCAGGGTTTTTTTGTGTTGGTTCAGGGGAGAAGCCTGCTGAATATTTTTCCCGCTTTAGCTAACGTCAGAAGTGCCCAGCACCTTGGTGATACTGACTCTGTCCCTGGACTAACATCAGTTTTGAGGATCTTTAGTAAATTAACAGGTCCCTTGACAAAAAATTCATCAACATTTTACATAAACAAATTTTAGATAAATTCCTAGTCATCTTTGTATCATCCACTATCCAGTCTTTAGTCTTTTCTGCAATCATCTAATCTGACATCCTGCAAAACACATACTACAGACCTTCTCCAGATGAATTGTTTTAATCAGAGGAGAGATAAGTCTCTTTTCCAAAAAGAAACTTGTTCAGACAATCGTCAGCAATGGAAAAAGCCAAACCTACTACTCCTCTTGTTGGTTACTCCCATACAGGACATGGATCTGTTCAGTTTCTGCTTTCCAACAGTGGACTTTCAGGCTACTGACAGAGGTTTGTTGTCTGCTCGTGTAGCATTTATAGCTCAACCAAATCAACTTGTCATCCTTATCCAAAGAGGGAAATGGAGAACTTCTGGACTCTCGTTACAGGCATCTTGTCCAATCCTTTAAATAGCCTCACTAGCCTTTTTTAAGGTCTCTAGCTCATCACTCCTCTTGAACTGCTCACATATGACCTGAAGACATCAAACCAGAAGTGATCACATCCATGTCCAGTAAGGAGGCAAAATCTACATTAAATATCCCCATCTAAAGATCATATTATTCCTCCTGACACCAGTGCTGCACTCAGGCTTTCTGTTTATGTTTAGATTATGCACCGTGACTTCTCCCAAGCTCTTTTCCGAATTCCTTCCTCCTGAAATAGTGCCTTACTGCAGAAATTGCAGACTAATCTATGACTACTCATTGGATGATATAAAAAAATAGAGGTCTTTCAAAGCACCTAGCTAAATAAAAAATACACTATTCCCCTTCTACTGACAGGAGAACGAGGTACAGAGATGTTAATACAGCTTACAATCACAGTAAGTAAAGGCTAAGTTCAGAAGACAGGCAGCTTTCCTATATTCTAGCCAAGACACTGCTCCAAGCAGTGAGAACATTATTTCACACCGCTTGCCACGTGTGCGGTATGTTAATAAAAATTCATTTAAGAAAGTATTGGCCAGTATCATGATCCACAGGAATTGGCCGGTTCCACGGGGCAAAGTGGCAAACTGAACTGGCTACGCGATGCTACAGTCTGGGGGAAACTTGGTAACAGCACTACTTGTTAAAGCACAACCTCACAAGCTTACTCTCACTTTGTAGTATGCTGTGTGGTGTACGAGGATTTCTGGGCAAGAAGTATTTCTTCTTATTTTTTTTTAATCACATGGCAATGGTAACAACCCCCCTTTAAAAAAAAATTTAAAAAATGAAACTGCAATGGAACTTTTGGTAAAATATTCTTAGTCACAAGCAGCACTCTGGAGCATGCTGTGCAACACTTTTGGCTCAAGTACACTTAGGATTGCTAGACCCAATTGGAAAGTCTCAGAAAGAACCTCATCAGCTGAAGCACGTTCTGCTGTGACATGCTCTTTTTTCGGAAGAAAACATTCGTCTTCATGGAGTCAGCTACACAAGGCCTCTGCTGGGAACACATACACTCACATAAGGCCACTGAAAATACCGTCGGAGGACAGAACACAAGGAGGCACTTAGGTTTGCAAGTACTTCTATCCATCACCAAATGCTTACTGATTAAGATGAGGCACACGGTAAGAAGTCATGAAGAAAGTAAAAAATTAACCAGTGCTATATTAAAGCGCTTCAAGAACAGGTAAGGTACCTACATGTAACATCTGGTTAGTGAAGATCAGAAATACAAGTTTAGCTTGCTCCCCCTTCCCACATCAGAATTTCAAGAGGACCGTTCCATAGTGCTCTGTGCTTTGCCATGGCTCTAAGACGTACGTACGATGCGACAGAGTGAAACCGTGTACTGTGCCACTCACTAATTCCTCGTCACTAGACTTCTGCCTGCACCAGTACTTCCTGCCAGTCATGTCTGAAGTTCCCAATCCAACTATTTTTTCAGTATCTCCTAGTCACACCCCATGCAAAGATTTATACTTAATCAGGAAGTATGTTACACCCAGGAATTCTAGCTTCGAATAGATGATTCCAGCAAGAGATTCATGGGATTTCTAACCAACAATAGACCTGAGAAATCGTTAAGTCAGCTATGGTATCACAGTCTTCATTATGAAGTTAGACGTGAAAAATTTCTCCCCTCCTTAAATTACTGCCGCAGTCTAACAATTGCAACAATTTCACTGAAGTTTGGGCTTGGAATTCTGAAGGTGGAATGAATTTTCTAGGATAATACACACGTTTTAAAAAGGTCAAATTTATCACTTTACAGGTAACTTAGACATAGGTCTGCTATAGAATTACCACTTGAGTCAACTTGAAGCTACATTGGAAGAGATAAGCCTGAATTTCTGCAGAAATTGGCAATAATGTGTTCAGCAGCAGCTTTTAGCCACGTATCAAGAAGTCTGACAGGATCTGGATTTCTCTACTCCTGCTGTAAACTTCTAGTTTAAAAAAAAAACAACACACAAAAGTTACTAAAATAAAAATGTCTTTTTGCACATCACTGTAACATAAGCTGCTTGAGGTTGTCGTGAAGGATGGTATCCTTGACATCACGGAAAACTAGCCGGATGTTTTCTGTGTTAATAGCAGTGGTGAAGTGGTGGTAGAGGGGCTTCTGCTGCTGGTCCCGGCGTTTAGTACGAAAACAATCCACCAGGAATTTCTGGACATCTGTTAAGCAGTGGGGATCCCCTTCAAACTCTGGAAAATAGTCTTTGATGCTCACTTTTTGTACTTTTTCCTCAAGCAAGTCCGTCTTATTTAAGAAGAGAATGATTGAGACGTTGCTGAAAACCCGGTTATTGACTATTGTTTCAAAAATGTTCAGGGATTCCGTAAGGCGATTCGTTTGCCGATCCTCCATAAGCACTTGGTCAAATTCACTCGAGGAAACAAGGAAGAGAATCGATGTGACGCTGTCGAAGCATTCAAACCAACGTTTCCGTTCTGACCTTTGGCCACCTACATCAACCATTTTGAAAGGAACATTTTTGATTTCAAAGTCGTACTCGTGAATCCCTTTTGTGGGTCTTCGTGCCAGCAGTATATCTTGCTGTGAGGGAAGATAATCCTAAAAAAAGATAAAGGAGAGTTTGTCGATTAGGATATAAGCCACAGGCATGGTGATCACAGCTGACTTGCAATTGAGAGAAAAGTTTGCAGAGGAACAGCATGAGGTTTGGAATAAACATACACATATAAGTAGATTTATATGCTAAAACTGAAGCATTTTGGAAAGATCTAGAGTCCAAAGCAGGAAACACACCCAACAGTGGATCAAAACAAGTACCCCAGAGAACTGAAGCTTTCGCTTTGCCACATGATAAGGATCCATGAACAACCTGAAAGGTCTACCATCAGTTCCTCATGCCTGTTTCCCTCATTCTGGATTACTTTATGCTTCATTCACCCTCTTCCCACACAGCTGAGAAACGTGCTGGATGCCAACACTTGCCATGCAGCAGATGGGGTCTAAAACAGGTTTCTCAAACCAGTAACCATGGTAGTATCCCATTCTAACTCCAGGCATTCAGCTCCTCCCGTGTCCTCGTGCATACTGCACGACTGCTTCTAGAGAAAAGAGCTGCTCCACTAAGTAATTTTTAAGGCAATCAATTATGTCTGAAAAGCAAAACCTAAGAAACTCAGTGTTTGTGCCACAGATCTTTTGCATCCAGCTGTATTGGTCCAAAAAGTCACTTCTATTAGCTGTGTGCCACACCTGCAGGCTCACACAGCCTGATTTTGTCCAAAACATGGTATGTAAATAGTAAAACAGGAGAAGAAACAGGCAGCTGAGGACAGCAGCCTCTTCCCAGCTGTACAGCCTAGGAGGGCATGTGAGACAGCTGTACCCTGAAGTTCTCCAGTCTGCCTTTTCCCCCAGAATTAAACAGAATAAGTGTTTTTTACTATTTTTTTGATTGTCACATGAACCATCATCATCAATAGATGCAGATGCTAACAGGAAGAGGAATTCTTACTAGTCAGCTTTCAACAGCATGAAATTCAAGACTCATATTGGCAATTTCTTCATTCTTAGAATTATACTTTTACATATGGCCCACATCTTCCTGCTATTTAAGAGTGCATCTGTAACAGACAGCTGGCTGACATTGAAATTTAAAGCTTTGTTGTTCACTTGTTACGGAAAGTCCTCCTTGCATTTTTCCAGCATTTCCCACAACTTCAGAGTGAGTGATTTAGTTTCAGAGTTGGAATTTTAGCCTCCTCTCAGCAAATGATCTATGATCTTCCTTTGACAGTGCCAGTTATAAAGATGTGCAAAAGCATGGTCCAGAAGATCTAATTCTAAGTAAGCTGGGGCAGGGGGAACAAACACAACTACACGGCTATTTAAATACTGGTACTCCAAGTTTAAGGCAGTCGGGCAAGCTTGATCCACAGCCTTTAAGAAAGCAGTTTTAAAAACCATGACATGAGCATAATGATCCAAGCACTCCAGCATCACTTTGCTTTATTATGTAAACGCAAAAGTGAAACCAGAGAGATTGTTTTCTTCCAACGCCAGGGATTCTTTATTCAGGCTGCCCTTGACTGGGACGTTGATTTTTATCATGGCACGAATTACAAAGCAGCTCTCTGAAGCACAGGCTCCCTATCCGGCACTTTTTGCTGTAGTACTACTACACATCCAAAACCTGCCCCACCTAAATCTGCAGGAGAGTTGAAGTAGTGTCATGTTCCCTCCAAACTGAGCAACAGACATGTGCTTCCACCCCATCTGACTAAAAGAAGCAACTTCCAAGGGTAATAAGACTTTTCTCTTTATTTGTTTAATTTATCTTGGGTCTTTTCTATCAAAAATTGTTAGAGAGGGAGAATAATCAGAGGAATAGAGCAATGACTGCATCAAATGTCATTACTCAAAATCCCTTCATGTGTACCTAAAGCTGACTGTTAACATTTAGGAAAAAAAAAAAGTCACAGGTTCAACATTTATTCCATCTTTCAAACAGGAATCTTTTGTTATTCAGGAATTTAGTCTCAAGTTCTCAGTACAAAACTAGAAAGTCTTCGGAAAGTTCAGGAGTGACTGAAATTCTTAAAAGTAAATAAATAAATAAAATCAATTAATATAACAGGCAAAGTTATATTAATTTAATAATAAATTAATAAATATAATAAATTAATATATACTGTCAATATTGAAACAAGAGCACAAAGCAAACTCTTCTGGGAGTTGGCCTGTACTGTTTATTCAGTAAAGCTTTCAAGAAACAAGGAGCTTATCCCTAGAATTCCTGACAAATTCCCTCTTGAGTATTATTACCCATTTAAAATTCCTTCAACGCTTGCAACCACAACAAAATCCTTTCGAGTGCTTCCAAGTGCTACATGCACAGAGACTACCATGTCTTATATCAGATAACAATACACTCTGAGGCAATGGTCCACAACTGGATGCACTGGGAGTCCAGCGCTTGGCATACAGCCATCACCTGGCTACAGGAAACAACAGTGACTCCTAAGAAATCTCCCGGTATTTTAGTTATCTTGTTGAAGAACGACTGTTTTCTCTCTCAAGCACAGATCCTTGGGATACTAGCAGCGTGCCACTGTAGCAACTCTGAACTAGTCTCTTTCTCACTGTTGATCCCATTCTCCGAATCTGAAGCCTGCAGCTTTAGGTGAACGTTTTCCGGAGATGGCACTGAGTGTTATTTTCAAAGTCCTTTCCGCGCTTCACCATCGCCCATCAGTACTTTTCCTGCAAGCATCCCCAAGCACACTCTCCTTTTCTATGATTCACTCAGTCTTCCATGCTGACTGTTTTTTTTTCCACTTTTTTTTTTTTTGGGGGGTGGGGGGAGTGAGGTGGGAGGGTGGCGGTGTGGGTAAGGTTTGTTGGTTTTTTGCTTTATTTTCTGTGCAGCTCTATTTGCCTGCAAGCACAGCTCTTCCCAAGGATACACACTGGTACTGACTCAGAACATGTGCTTTCTTCCTGAACTGTCTCCTTCATCAAATTCATTAGTAGTCTGTTTTCTTCTAAAGGACTTATTTTGGTTATCAGGTAGCTCATTTGGCTAGCACATCACTGTTTGCCTAGTTAAAATTAGAATTTAGGCGTAAGATCCAATCACACCATGGACAGCAATACCTGTCTCTGAGATATTTTGAATACACAGTCTGCACTAGCAGTAGAAATAAACAGTTGCAAGGAATCCAGCCAATCCCACGTGTATATGCCAGCCAGCTACTCTTACTTTGCTGATCTGATTAAATCTGTGCATTAAGTTCTTTTCTCTACGTGCTGTTATCAGTTCCTTTTTGGCAAGAGGCACATGAAGCACAGGTCTACCTGTTCATAAGCAATTCAGTTGCAGGCCAGCCCAGTTGTACCAAATAACAGATAAGAAGAGCAAAATGCTTACATTAGTACAGTTTGAGGAAACAATCATTAGACAAATTTTGCATATACATACAAATAAACCAGAAGAACCTACCAAATCTTTCACTCAGTAACAAAACTTAGCTAGCACTTTTTCCACAAAGATTGAACGTTTTCCATGACAGTAGATCTTGAAGAGTCCCTCTCTATCTCAGTACCACTTGGTTTAACTCTAAATTGGAAAAACTGCAATTCAGAGCTCAGCATTCCCACAGCAACATCAGACCTACAATATATGCGTGTGTCTAAAAAGATAAAAATAGTGACTTCAAGTTGCACACTTGAATCAAAGCATGGACTGAGTTTCTAATAAAGAACTTTGAAAAGAAGATGCAAAGATTTTTAACCAAGTGTGTGCAAATGTGTGTGGAAAAAAAAAGACAACCTTCAAAACTCAAGTGGCATTGGATTCAAAGACCACGAGAAATCCACCTTTAGCAGAAAGTTCACTGAAGCGAGCGCAGTTCTCCTATTGCCTTATAACTCAAGATCAAATTAAAATTCAGAGAGTGAGTGCTGGAGTTCCCAAGCAGATATCTGAGAAGTGTACGCATTCTGCAAGGCCATCATCAGTGCTCTAGTTAGAAAAATGACAGTTCAAAGCAGAAAAATAGTCTGGTTTAAAATTAAATTTTTATCTCTTAGAGAAAAATAAAAATGAAATTAAGCATGATGTAACAGGATTCAATTGAAGTGGTTTGGATTTCCTCATCGTTAGCCATCAGCTGGAAGTTACTATGGAGAAACTGCTTCCCCATGGAGTTCTAGCATCCCGTTTTAAAGGCAGTTTTTCCACATCCATTTCTGCAATACGTGACTAATGAGTATCAGCACACAACTTCATCATTCAAGCAGTAGCCAACATTTCTATCAAAAAGTATTCTACAGAAGTTTCAGCTTTCTCCCCCAGAGAAAACAGATTTTATTCTGTACCAAGTTTATTTATTTTAAAGCAGATACTACAGAAAGGTACCACTGACCTGTGCACTAATCTAATTTGGTGTTCCTAACTGGATATATAAAACCAAAAGCAGTCATTTTTGGATATCAATTAGTGCTCAAGTGCTACTTTAACAGCCTTCCGACTGGACAAGCATTATAACTTGTTTTTGATCAATTTCTATGGAAGTTTTTTTCCAGAAAGTCTCTTGGCCTTTGCCTTGCTCTATGTTTCTGACGTGTTAGTGACAAACTGCTGAGATAATGGGGCAGTCAAAGTTAACTACAGATAAAGTTATTTGAGTAGACACTAATTGCATTTCATCTGCTTAAAACTCAGAGATCACAAACACTACTTAAAACTCAAGACAAAAAATAAAAAAAAAAATCAACTTACTTGTTCTCCAAGTTTATCCAAGTTGTCCAAGAAATACTTTACAGATTCCCCCTAAAAAAAAAAGGCAAAGTTATTTAAAAAGTGGCATACTTGATCCCAATAGTTTACATTCTGAAGTCCATTAATTTACCAAAATCTAGATTTAAGTGTTGTAAGCTTTAATCACTATCATTTTTTTAAGCAGCTATCCTAAGAACACAACTGACATTTTATTTTTAGGCCAGTTAATATTTAATCTTAAAAGCATACGTAGGCACATTTATAATAGTTAAATTCCTTCCAAGATCAGAATTGCTAAATAAATCCTACAGCATTATCCACCGGGTGTATCAATGAAGCAACCACACCTTCATTATGAAAAGATACATTCAATTCTTCTAACCCTTTGAAGAGTCTCCACATACAGGCACCCAGGTACAGAGATTAATCACTGCAGATAAGTTAATTTATAACTGTACTGCCATATGATCCCATTCATATAGGTACTTCCCTTGAGCACAGCAAACAATTAGCAGAATAGAGGATGAGAAACCACAACAGATGAAGCATTTTACTAAAGTTTCCCATCACAGACCAAGCTGGACAAGAACTCCCTACTCTGGGAGTAACGAACAGAGCTCTGCACTGCCATACTGCATGATACCACATCTACTAGACAGGTTATCTTCTGGATTCAAGCCATCACCGTCCCCGCAAATAGTAACTGCAGCTTTTAATCCCTCCAGAAACATGGAACAAAAGATTTTTTATTTTAAGTCTGAACTACAGTCAACTCTCCAGAACTCCGTTAGGGTGCTGTGATTAAGGAAGAACTCTTACAAGGATGGTGCTGAACCCGAGTTCACTTGCAATAGGTAATGTACTAATGGAATTTATTGTAAAGGAAAGTAGTACCTTCTTAGGATTCTCAGCATCATGACAGAAGCAGAAACATGCCTCCTTTTGAAAGCTCTTGATTATCAAGCTGTAACTTATTTACTTTATAGTAAATACAGAAAAGAAACCATCTGTGCTTTCACTGCGGATGGAAGAGTAAGAATTCTGACTGAATTTTCTTGATGAGAAAATCATGAAACATCTGAGGCTGGAGTGACTGTATCTAAGCCAGACGAATGAGGACAGCAGTTCCACCCTGATACTGACTTCCTCTCACATGAATTTGAAGTCTGCAAACTTACCTAGTAAGAACATCAAACTTCACTACTAAACTGTGTGCCCTAAGCAGCAGTAAAGGAGAGTAGGGTAACAGTCCAAAAGGGGTTCTGGCAGACACATAAGCCAGGTACCTTTGCAAGTTGTCCTGGTACTAAAAAAAGTTACATAAAGTCAATACCGCAGCTCTAAGTGTGCAATTTGAACATCAACTTCCAATTAGGCAAGGCTGGGACACTGGTTGAAACATGCCTTGTGCTTGACACACCTGCAGAGAAAGAGTCCAACTCAGCTCTACTACCTCATTTTACCTTCTGTTTGGCCTAACACCACCCATGTTCTCCAGGGTGACCAACCGCAGCAGTGACTCTAACCATCTGGAAGTGACAGCAGACAGCCAGCAACCACTTCCAACAGCGGCCGTGAAGTATTCCATACCTACATCTTTCTCAGCAGTTCAGAAATCCATTCCAGCCTCAATCCTGTAAGGAAAGTGTAGGTAGAAGAGTGTTCCTATTTCACAGGAAATAAAAATACACGACCTTGATGCACAAATCCATCAAGCTTCCCAACCAGGAGTAACAGGATCTGAACTCAGGCCTTCCTAGTACTAAGACCACTGTCTGTAGCTGAATGTTAAGACAAAATAAAGTTTAAGGCCAGACAATTTTTTTTCTAGGTCCCAGTTGGAGCTGGCAACCCTCCCACCCTCATGGGACTACGTACAAATCAGCCAGATTTCAGACTCATTAAGTGGAGGTATTTATTCTAGAATACCTGGGCCTCAGAGGCTGTAAATATGCATATATGTGAGTGCATGCATACGTATATTTTCCTCTTAGACAGCTCTTTTTTTATACTATTTACTGCAATGCCTACTCCCTAAAGAAGCATTAACTCCACAGTACTGGAATGCACGAGTTACCATCTCTCCTTTGAGTCCCAGGGCTTACTGCTACTGCAATGGATTGAGCAGTCAGAGCAGACACGTGAGCCACAGCCTGTAAAGGTCACAAAACACCCCCAGAAGCAGCTTCCCAAACGAGGGGATTTCCTGAAAACACAAATGCAAAATACTTTGGCCTGCAGCAACAGCAAGGCTCCAGAGCCACGCATCCAACAGGAAAGTAAATGCCAGAAACACACGGAGGAGGCTGCTCAGCTTCCTGGGCTGTTGTGTACCTCATCAACGGCAGACAAACACCAAGGTGGCCATTCTGAAACTCAAAAGATTTAAACTATAAAAGCAATTGGTTACAAGAATAACACAGTTAATAAACCAGTGACTTATCAGCTTCCCTCCTCCACATCTTTGCCTCAGCCACTGGGTTCTTCCCTTATGAAAATCTATTCAGACAACGAGTATGACACACCAACCTAGTGCCGTCAACATGACTCAACTCTGTATTTAAGGATACAAGTTGTTCAGTCACTGGCTTTTCTCAATTTGCATGGCATCAAGAACTTGAAACAGCTTCAAATTCGTCATCTCCTCTTCATCACACTCCAGACACCCTTCCATACCACACGGCTACAAGCCAGTGCCTCGACTAGTGGTAATTTTCTATCTGACCAGGACATCTTCACATTAGCAGGCTAAGCTCTGCAAACTACAGATGCTCCTGAACAGCAAGCGACCACGACTAACAGATTGTTATCAAAATGCACTACTGTAGAACTGAAGAGTTTTGACCCATTTTAAACAAGCTTCAAAAAGGCGGCACTACAAAGAAACCAAGCGAGACTTCCGCATCCTTTTCTAAAGCAGGGAACCCACGTATTTTCTGCAATAATGAAGAGAAACTCACTGAAAAACCCACCACACAACAACCAGGAAAGCCTTCAAGCCACCAACTGTTAAAACTGCGTAAGAAAATGATCTATGCACAACCCTGCACGCCAACAACTCCAGAGATAGCTTCTGTGTTAGGCTACTTTTTCTTGGCGTTAAGATACAGAACCAGATCTCACTCTCTAAATCAATGGCAGCGGCTATATTTGAACGGCTGTGTTCAACAGACAGTTGTCACATTCTAAAATTTCCCTTTAGACAAACTGTAAACTCTCTGCATTACCCGAGATGACTAGAAAAAAGAAACTGGGTTTCCCCACTCTGCCCCACTAACTCCAGTGTGGCTCACCACGTCCAGCTGCTGCCACGTGCATTTCTCATTTGCAAGTTAACACACTGCAATAAAGCAAACTTCTTGAACACACAACAATACAACACAAGATCTTCCAGTGCCAGGTGACTGCACTTTTGCTGCTTTAATACAGGATTAAAATAAATCATATCAGAACCTTGGATTTTAAGCAATCGTTTTGATTGCTTGTAGAAGATGCCCTTTTTTGTTCAGATGGAGGACACACATCTCAGCTGCAGCCCTTCAGCCTCCTCCTGATTCAGAAATGCATGCAAACCACAGGAAGTTGACTGTTAAATAACTTTATTCATAACTGTCAAGTATTCCATTTTCAGAAAGGTTTGATTCAAAACAGCTTGTGTGCCTCCTGCAGTCTTGTGATCCTTCGTGAAGGAAGTCAAGCCGAGTCGTTTCATCGTGAGCATACAAGTGATTTACAAGGAAACAACTAAATCATATTCTTATCAAGGTACTTGATATTGCAACAACAGCTTCCCTTAGTTAAAATAAATGAAGTGTTGTAGTCTTGCTCATGCCTGGACAATGAAATACCTCCTGATTTCATATAATGCACTCTTTCTACAAAGACAGGATTACAGCACATATATTGGTCATTTACCTACACGACAATAATGTATTGTTGCTGCTCAGGTGGTCTTCTGAAGTATACGAGATTAGTTATCTTTTATAAACAAAACATGGCACAGAGAAAGATAACTGTCTAAAATGTAGCTAGTTAGTGCCTAAAGCAAATTAACCACAAAAATATTTTGGGGGAGGATAAAAAAAAAAAGGTCTACATGAAATACACAACAGATGAACACATCTTTTAAACCCAGGAAGTGGCACCAATTTATTTGGTTTCCATGAAAACAATGTCAGCAATCTAAATATGAGTTGTTGAAACCTTAATAGCTTCTTAGCTGTTCTAGGGAAACACAGACATTACATTTTTTCCAAAAGCAATCACTTTTTTTTTTTAAAGAAGACAGAAAAAGCATCAAATAAAGATTTAGCCATCACAAGGTTTAAAGAAAGAAACATACAGTTTATCAAATTATCTACGTTTGGCTACAAGTTCAGTGGAACATACTGAACTGACAAGACTTATTAAGTACCTGAAAGAATAAATCAGATATTTAAAGAAAACAGGAGATATAACTTTGTAACTCTAGATTAGAATTATAGGGAACCACCGAACGTTTTCTCTTCCTGACCTTACTTTAATTTCTCGGAAAAGAAAAACAAAGATTTCCTATTTTATTTAATAAAAACCCACAAAAACACAAACAAAAACAACAGCCAAACCTGATTTTTTTTTAAAGCCTTAGTTTAGAATAAGAACAGGTAACTACCATTTTTTTAGGCTGGCATGTACAATGTCTGCATTGACATGCAAACAAAACCATCCATAGCATAGGAAAAAGCAGCTTGAAGGAAGAAAGATGATGGAGGAATAACCAGAGCCTTAAAATTCTGCATCATACAACACCCTAGTGATCCTTATAGCACACAGTTCATGACGTACAGCTTTTCTCTATATAGACGCTCAATCCAGATAAATCCATATCTGAGGATTTTGGCAAAGAATCCAGAGAAAAAAACTTCGAACCTTGATTTCCTTGACACCCTGCCCCAAGCTGACCCAAAAGCAGAGTGACTGCAAATCAATCCTGCTGCTACTGAAGTTTCACCAGATGTCTTCTGACATTTCAGTAATGAGCACAGACATAACTAAGGGAGAAATGTTTTAGTCAAATCAATGCCGGTTTCCTAGTGGGAGAGGTATTATAGAGCACTACAACCTCCTCCCCCTCCAAAACAAGGGATGTCCATAACATTCCACAAAAGAGGCAGATGATCCAGAGGATACATTGTGCCATGAATGCCCCTAGCCCTAATTACATTGAGTTCAAATCCGTAACCGTCGTGATCGTTAGACCAGCAGAAGTTGAACCAAGTCTTACGCCAGACATGGAATTGGTTTGGTTCCTTTTATCGGCCTCAGACTTGGAGGTAAATAAAACAATCTTGGTTCCTTCACAGCTTTCAGGTTTCTACAAATCCTTTCTAATCAGGATTCCTCTTTCAAACATGCCCAGTCAACAGAACAGGCTAAACCTTCTACACATTCATACCTATATACATACCTTGCTTATTCAAGGAACTCAATTTAAAAACCAGGTACTTTCTCTATTTCACAGCAGCAATTCAGCAACTTGCTTGGTATCTCCTAAGGCGAGAGGAAACAATTTGTTTCCCAGTTGCCACTCCTTTGCCCTAATGCTTGGTGTAGTGCGCTCTGTTTAAGCAGCAATTTTATTAGCAGTGTTTCGGGAGCTTACAAAAAGCGTATGCAATAACTGATGGTTAATAAGGCTACTAAAGGTTATTTAGGGAAAAGTGTGAGGTAAGCAACAGTGTATTTACATACCAAACTGCAAGTCTGGGTCAAAATATTTGAGAGCTTGCTAACACAAAACACATTTCCTAGAGAGAAGTATGTTTCCTTTCTGTAAGTGTTAATTATGGCCAAAGTTATGTTAAAACCAGCATAAACTGGCACTCCCACCAAAACAAAGCAGTCCCCATTCATGCCCACAGGAGCATCACTGCAGCCATGTGCAGAGCAGCCAACTGTCCAACTAACCCCTCTGTCCCCAGGAGGGGAGGGCAAACTGCTTTTGAATGGCACTGCTGCTGCTGGAAGCACTGATGGAGCTAAAGCACAGGTAACTTACGTCAAATGTCTAAAGCACAGATACTGTCTGTCACCACCAGATATTTCAGCATCTTCTGGCTTCTTTCTCTCCAGCTCAACCCTTTGAATAGCCATTTTAAATCTGATCTGCCCATTTTCCAAGATAAAATTCAAGCACATTGGGATTAACTGCTGCTTCTTTGTAAGGCTGGAGAGTTTCGAACACCGGCCAGATTTGCTTATACAGGAGTACAAAATAATCCTGTTCTCTACCAACACACATCACAAGTGCGTCACAGCTCATCCCACCTCTCCTGACAGCACTATCTTATTTCCTCTTTTCAGCACTTCCTGCGTGCAGCTCAAGTTGTGTTTGACTTTTTTCAAAGCAATCAGAACTGCATCACGCGGTGTAGAAGTGAAACCTGTCTTGTGTTCGGTCACACAAACTGAGTATCTGTCCTAAAAAAAAAAAAGGAAAGGTTGAAGTCCTGACTCATAGAAGTAATCTTATGTAAAATCTTTTGGTAGCAGACACAATTTGTATTCAGAAAAGCTGGATCACATTGGGTGGAGGGAGCTCAATATCATGAAGCTACAAAAGCATCAACAAGGGAAGGAGTCACACGAAGTTTATTTCATGACTGACATTTTTATCTTGCATAATGGTGTTAAAGAGAGGTGAAGGGGTTTAAGAAGGGTTTTAACCCAATAATATCCCTTTAATCTATTATCCCCTATTTATCGTGTAATCCAATTAATCCATCATTCTCAAAATGTGGCTAACAAACAGAGGAGGACAGAGCACGCCAACCTGAGCTCCTGCACTACGACTGCCCAGCGACACCTTCAAGCCGCTGGGTACCCGGGGGCATCTGCCATGCTGCCACCCCCAGTCACAAGTGAGAAGGGGGAGGTAAGACAAGCCACGTGCATGTCAGTCTAGAACTAAATACTCCAAAGAAGGCTCCAGTATCAGCCGTTTCTCCTTCTTGCACTCAATTCAGTTTTGCACTACCCTTCAAAGTGCCTCATTCACTGACCCAAATCAGACTCGGATCTTCTCTGATCAGCAGAGCATTTCCACCGTTTCAGATGTAACATGCCATCCCAATTAACCAAATGAAGACATTATCAAGCACTACGAAGAACTTATCTGCATACTAGTATACCACAGAGCAAACTGTTCCAGTTTTGAATTTTTTGCCTAAAAGGCAAGAAATCCAATGTAGTTTTTCTTAGCTAGGTATCCTTCCCGTCTCCTGAAGGGATGTAATTGTCAGATTCTTAACAAAACTTGCTTAAAAATATGAAAATTCACGACAGCTTTTAGGCATGAAACAGCACTCCACTAAAGCCTACAGAACTACAATTTCTTCCCTGCAAGGCAACCTGTTGTTGTATTTCCAAGGAATTCTGAAAGACTACTTGGAAACCAGGATGTGCCATATTCTATAAACAGCTGAGAATTTTAAGAAACCGCATAGCTTTCAGTCATATGAAGTGATATTCCGTTCGCACAACTCAACGGCAAAACCCAAGAATTTGCTGAGACTCTTTCCCACAATTAAAAACCCAGGAATACACAGCATTTATCCTGGCGTGCCATTTTCCTTAGGATCACCAATGCTTCCAAATACGAAGTAAACTCACATATACTGCAGCACCTTCTAGAGATCAGAGCCAGGTTAGGAAATGCAATACATGGTATTTGGGACACAACACATGCAGATCAGAGCAACAAAGATGCTTCTGTTTGCCAGAACCTGAACAGAAATTAATCCATGAAAGCTGTCCACGAGATCAGATGCACTTTCCTTCTGCAAAGATCTCTTTAATCTCTCCCTCAGTACGTATTTACAATCCAAACTCCTCTTCCAGAAAGTTTACTTTAGGAAAGACACCAATACTTTGTAAAATATTTTTGAATTTCATTGATGAAACAAGTCTTCCAAGTCATGGCACACACGCAGACCTAGAAATCATATGAAAACACGCACTGACCAAGATGAAACAGCCACCGCCCAACTACACTTTGGGAAGCATCTATATAAACTTGAGATGTTTTGCACACAAAACAGTCTGAAACCAGACTATAAACATTTGCTCTTCTTTCAGTGCACTGACCCACTGGCTCCATGACTTCATATGTTTGCAACTCAAACTGCATTTAATTTAACACTGAAGCTGTAGTGAGTCTGCAAATCTGCCATCCATCATTTAGAGCTTTTCTTGCTTCCAAGTTGTACAAGACTGGCAAAGGCTCCCAAAAAAACGACAAATATTTGGCATGTGAAAACATATCAACACTAAAACTGGCCATATTGAACTTTAAGATGCTTGAAAAGTCCATTATTGCATACCCTGTAAACTAAATCACTACATTTCCAAAGCAGAACCCTAAACTAGAAAACGATGCATGCACTTAAGTATTCCTAGGATTCAGTTTTAAAGCACATTTGATTCCTGTTTCAGGCTCATGAGAAATCCAGATGACCAAACGCTTTTTAGTTCCTTCCTCTGCCTCAATTAGCAGAATCCATTTCAATTAAGTTCTGGTATTTCTGTTTGCAAATAGTGTCATACTAACATATCAGCTCTTGTAACAAGAGCATCTGACAAGATTCAGTAATAATCTACCATTTCTTGTGAAAGATGTACATGTATCACTATATGAACATCAGTATTTTTAAAAATTAGTAAAAGCTGTGTCTAAAGCACTCAAAGACCAGTAAAGTACACAAGACTCTCTAAACAGCAGCAACAACCAAGAGGCTGCAAACATTTCACATCACTTGTAGAATTTCATACTAGAAATTAACTAAAAATAGAAAAACTAGAAATTAATTACTAGAGCAACTATGCAACTGTTTTTTAGTGAAAACGGTCAAAGGTCCCAGTAAAATCCACATCTAAAATTTTTGTAGATCATGCTGCACTGAGGTTTGTGGGTTTTTTTGTTTGTTTGGGTTTTTTGTTGTTGTTTGTTGCATTTCATTTGTGTTTTTTTTTTTTTTTTTAACACACTATTTTGTGTAGGTATTTTGAATTACAGATGATGTCAGAGCACTGAGTTTCCTCACCTGGAAATTCTGCATCCTCTTTATTTGGTCACCATCATGTGCCCAGTGAGAAGTGCTTCCAGGCAGCCTGCCAAGACTCTTGTCGGTTTGTTTAAAATTATTTCTCCAGCATCATTAAACAACAGGAAAAAGATACCGAAACGTGTGATTACCCATTCCTGTATCTCTCATCCATAAAAAGAATTTAGGGTCTTCTCAGTTCCTTGGTGAAGTCCCTGAAGAGTACGATAGTCCAGTTATTTTAACTGAGAGGACTATGAAGTACTGGGAAAACATTTAAGGCACGAAGGACCATGACAGAGAAGTATACAGCATGGTACAGTGAATTAAGGGCTGCAGAAGCCAGCTCACTGCCTATAATAGCTCAAAAATTTTCTTCTCTGAAATAGCTGAAGTTGTCATTTATGGCAGTGATAAAGAATTCAGAGTGGTTTCTATATTTAAAATTCCTCAACTTTTCCAGCTGTATTACCTGATGTTTATCATTAATGCAGACATGCAAGTAGAGAAGTATTGGAAATAATTTAGGACCTTCTTTAGCTGCTGACATAGTCTTAAACATTTTCTTTAT
This sequence comes from Tauraco erythrolophus, assembly GCF_009769465.1. Taxonomy (NCBI): domain Eukaryota; kingdom Metazoa; phylum Chordata; class Aves; order Musophagiformes; family Musophagidae; genus Tauraco; species Tauraco erythrolophus. The sequence goes on from NC_141484.1 coordinate 3,036,544, forward strand.
TTACCATTTAAATTTAACTCATGAAACTACTTTGGTTGTAGAATAGAAGGGCCAACTGTTAGTCTCTAGGATTATTTAGATACTTTTATTTGGATTAAATACATGTATTGTTGGAGGCTGCCAAGTTCACCACTATCATGTTCTATTAACCTATTTATCCATCCTTAAGATATCATAAAAAAAGGCTTCATATTCCAGAGCCACACGAAATACCACTTGGTATCAGGTGGACTCCATCAGCACCGTCAGTGATACGGCTTGCTGTTCTGTAGAAAAGCAGGCTCTGCACCTTCTGAACTTCCTACCTGATGCGTAGTAAATTTAGATACTTAGAAAAAAAAAGCCAGTAGACACAATGCTGGTGTGGCTATTACCTCGGTTTTTACATGAAACACTAGTACAGTTATTCTTTTGGTTTTCTGACATCGTAAGGTCAGCTGCACTTACATTTTCTCACATTTTCTTAAGCAACTTCCTCAGCTGCCACAAGCTAAAGTTTCCTACCACTTTGCTGGTTCTGCCGAAGGGGTACAGCATAAACACAGAGCATTTAAACGGCACTCATCACGAACTGAAGTTTAGGTCAATAAAGACAGCCAAAACAGTCACCCAAATACAACCTGCGCATACTACCTGCTCAGTGAGGGCAGACTTAACCAGCCTCTAAGGCTGAAGTCTTGTTACAGTAAACTCAAATTAGGGAATGGCAGCACAAGTCAACACTGCCCGTGGCATCGCACCTTAATCCCAAAGGATCTCGTATTTGCATATGAAAAAGATCACTCCATATTCTTTGCCTCAGGTGCAAAATTAATTTCATCTATATAGATGGAAGATCATAGCTGCATTCATACCACATGTTTTGCCAGCATGGAGATTTGCTGACAGCTATGAATACTGGGACTTTGTAGTGTAGATTGGCCTTATATTTAGTCAGTTATTTCTAAACAGAGAACCGTGTAGTCATTGCTACATTTAAATTATGTGAAGCAACGCAGAGAGACAGTTCTACAGGTACCGACACGCAGTTATCTTGCAGGTTAGGAGCAAGGAAACAGGCTCTGAATGAATGTTTGTACCGAGGTCTCATGTTACACTAAGCCAGAAGCAGCAGCAGCTCATCTAACACATTTGCTCCAATTTAAAAGAATTTGCTGAGAACAGGTTCACACATTCGAGATGTGTGAAAGGCTGAGAACGTCTCTTTAGAGGTTGTTGGCGTGCACAGCACATTCAGAAGGGCTCTTACGTTTTACCTTTATTTAATCAAGGCTTAGTTATAGAAATCCAAATTTTTGCAAAAAGTAGGTCACCTTATAGTCTTCTGCAACAAAACGTTTAGGAAACTAAGGCACACAATTATCAACACGACACAGCTTGTTCAAGACAGCATATGTAAGAACACATCCATCTGCTCCCACATTGTATTGTGAAAGTCTGCATTTTAAAAGCAGTGGTTCCCCATAAACAGACATCTGGATTGAGTCCGAATTAAGAACTCCATCCTCAGAGGTTGTACCAAAACCACACGGAAAAGATATGCTTGTACAAGCTACATGTAGCACACAAGGCTCCCAAAAGTTGCCAGCATTCTTGGCTGGAAGACAACTCATCATGCTTCTTGTCTGGCACGTGTGTGCTGCAACAGCACGTTCACATCAAGGCAGCTTCCTTTGAAAGGCCTGTCAATCCAGAGCCACATCTATGCTAAAAAATAATATTAATGGAAAAGAAAAATACAAAAAAGGAAACTGGTAACATTTAGAAAAAAATAATAGCAAAAACGTTCTTCGGTAAAACCAGACCAGCTTGCACTACAACATCGACTGGCAACCCAAGCCCAGTCCTCTCCAAACACTTCAACATTTCACCACTAACAAAAGAAGTCAGCAGGCAAGAAAAGAAGAATGGTGGAAAAGGAAGAAGGCAGTCCCAGAAACAGCCCTTCAAGGCACAGTAACTCACAGGCTGAAAGAGAAATCCTAATCCCAATTCGGAAAACAATAAAAAATGGCACTTGGTGTTAAAATTAGTATAAAAATTCACCTGAAGATCATTCAGCCCAATTAAAATAACATAGTCAATCCCCATTACCAAAGCACTGGTATATACATTGAAGGGTTTCTGGCCACAAACCGAGCATTAGGAAACTCAAGCCTCTCTACTGTTTGACTCCAGTGTTAATCCCTACACGAAGCCTTATTAATACAAACTCAAAGCCGGCATTATCTTGCCATTGGGGCAAGAGAAACAGCAAATCCTCAACAACTCCAAGTCTTTTCTGAGGATCTGAATGACTCATTTTTAAGTATAAATTTGTAATGCACTTTTCTTTCCATAGTTACAGCAACAATCTTTGGTAAATCCTTTTCACATAAAGACTGAAAGATGGCAAGTAGCTCTAACCTTTCCAAGGGCTTTAAGGATTCATGCTCCCTGTACACATGCCATGCTGTGATTTGACGTTTGGCAGACCTATCGACCGAGGAAAGAGGAGAAAACAGTTCATGTTTCAATACATACGAAGCAACAGCTTTTTGGGTTTACCCACAAAAATTTAAGCGATATTCGGTGTAAATACAACATTATATTTAAATAAAGCGACTGAATTATATGGTTAAGTGCTCAAATAGTCAATGTACGCGTTTACAGAAATGCTGGGTGACTGGATCTCATATCCATAATGAAGAAGATTCTTCTATCAGTCTGAGAAACTTTCTACTGACAGTTGATGCACTCAAGCATGTCCTAATAGAAGCACCACCTACACACTTCAAGCAGAAATAGAGTGGGATAACTGAATACCCAGTCTCAGAACCAGTAAGAGATCTGGGAAAGGGAGAGGGGGAAAAAGATATCTCTACCCCACAACTCAGGGGTGCAGGGAGGCTGCAGAGGATGAATACTGAGAGGAATATCAACACATCACAGAGAGCACAAGCCACCAAAAGGCTTCTAAAATTCGTGTCACAAATATGGCATAGGTGCTTTTAATGAATGACAGGTGAGATACTCTGTCTTCTTCTCAGTTCTACACCTGCAACTTCAGAGAGGCACTGAAGTACTGGCCTCACAGGTGCTTTGTAAGATGGGCATCCACACTTGACAAAGAAGACAACCTCAACATCTGGGAGCCTAGCCTGACTTCAAACACAACTGACCTGGGATCACTACTCCACAATCAAGCACATTTCAAGGACGTGTTGCCTATGCACCTGAAAGAATGGCAAATTTTGTTAATACTTTGCAGCGGCTACTTGAGGACTCATTCTTTCCAGTAGAGCTAATTTAATGTTCTTGTGTGTATAAGAGCCCCAGCAATATTCAAAGACAGAACCCAGAAAAGTACAACCAGAATAAAATAAAATACTATCTTCCAGTAAACTGAACAACACTCCAATGATACTACTCTGCATCAGAAAAATGCTCTAGAGAAGCTGCAGCAAAACTAGCAGTAGAACTTGAAGCTGAACACGCCTTTTCCTGTCTTCTATAATCTGATCTAGCACTTGCAGACATGTCACAGAAGTAAACAGGATCCAGAGGTAAATGCATAAATCGTTCTTACTGCACCATCTATGCCTGCAGTTCTACGCAAATGCGGACAGAATAAAGAGTCATCACTGCCCCTGCACATTGCAGGTTCGTGGCATAAAAAAAACAACCAACATTCAATGTAATTTGCAAGTAGGGCAAAAAGTATCTATCCAAAGATCAACGATTCCTGGTAGCAAACATTCAAATGCACCCAAAAGTTATCTTGCTAAAGAACAAACCTTTAACACATTCAAAGCTTATCGTGCATCTGAGCAACTCAAGCCCTCATCCCACTTTTCCATTCTTGGAGAATCAGAAGACTCCTGGAGACTACTTCAAAACACGTCTCTTAACAACTCCAGCAGCAAATCCAAGAAACATCAAGTCCACAGCAAAGGCACTGACGTGAGAGCCAGGTACAACGGTACTCTAGCTCAGAAGTGCTTTCCTTGGTGTTACTAGATGCACAGCACCAGCTCCAGACACTCCTCAGCTGCCAGCACCTCAAAGCAAATCCCAGTGAAAACAGCAAACCTTTACAACCACGAGTATAAATATACAGGCTAGGAAATGTCTAGTTAAATCGGTTTGCATGCTGTAGAATTAAGATAATATGTTTATTCAAGTCATTTCAGGAGATTTTTACTGGAAATCAACTTGTAATGAGAAATCTGAAATGTTAATTAGATGTCAGGAAGCGTTAGGCTGATTGAGACTAACTCCATAACTAATCCATGTTAGCCATCTGACTAGAGCCCGTAGGAGAAACAAGCTCAGCAGATGAAGGAGAGAAAGCTTGAGGATGGCCAGAATCTTCAGCGTAAGTTACAGGAACTGACTAAGCTACGGAGCAAAATACTCTTTAGTTAACCGTGTGAGTGGAACTATCACAGAGTGGTTTGGGTTGGAAGGGACCTCAAAGATCATCTAGTTCCAACACCCCTGCAGAAAAACCCTCTACTACACCAGGTTGCTCAGTGCCTCATTCAACCTGGCCTTGAACACTTCCTGGGATGGGGCATCTACAATTTCTCTGAGCAACCTGTTCCAGTGCCTCGCCACCCTCATTGTAAAAAATTTCTTCCTTATATCCAATCTAGACCTGCCCTCTTTCAGTTTAAAGCCATTGCCCCATGTCCTATCACAACACGCCCTTGTAAAAAGTCCCTCTCCAGCTTTCCTGCAGGCCCCCTTTAGGTACTGGAAAGCTGCTATAAGATCACCCCGGAGCCTTCTCTTCTCCAGGCTGAACAGCCCCAACTCTCTCAGCCTGTCTCCATAGCAGACGTGCTCCAGCCCTTGGATCATCTTTGTGGCCTCCTCTAGACCTGCTCCAGCAGCTCCATGTCCTTCTTGTGTTGAGGACTCCAGAGCTGAATGCAATATTCCAGGTGTTTGTGATAAAATTTGAGGGATTATAACATTACCACCTGAGAAGTATCAAAGTGGCACATACTGTACTAAGCTGTAATTAGCTCTTTCCAGTTTTAAAGCACTCCACAAGTGGGAACTAATGAATTTTCATAAATACCGTTTAGAGGCCAGAAGGCCCCTATTTTTATACCAAGGGAAATATATCATACTGGCTATCCCCATGACCACTTCAGTTAACAAAATGAGGAAGGACACTCTAGTGAACCAGTCATGGAAACGCTGATTTCTAATTCTATTAAAATACAACCAAGTTCTGTTTTTTGCCCTCTCGCACCGCTATAAAAAGACCACATTGTTTCTTTAGGGTCCTAACATCATCTCTGCCATTGTAAGTGAAAGATGAGCAAGAAAAACAAAAAAAGGAAGAACAGCTCAATGGTCTCTTACAAAATGTACATATAGCTTTGAGTTTTAACTATATACTTGCAAAAACTTTAATCTTAAACCCTGTTTCTCTGTACTTACTGTCCAAGCTACAAATGGCTTCTAGAACTACACACTCCAGCTTTCTTTCCTCCAGAATTTCTAAGTAAATTTTGACATTTTCACTCATTATCCATCACTGTTCTGTTCTTCATTCGCTCACTTCTACCTTTGCCCCAAAGTGTCCTATTCCCATGTTAAGGAATACCCCCAGCATTCCTGCCCGTACTCTCTTAATATGAACCATGTTTTCCAGTGCAGTGTCAAGCTCGGTCCAGTGAAGTTAAACCCACTCCACACTCTGAAAAGAAGTCAGTGTATGCAGTCAAATAATACTCATCTACCATGCTCAGTCCCAGCACTTTACACATTTTTTAATACTACTTTTTCCTTTCTCCTGCTCATCTAATGATTATGATAGTTCTCTCTTTGTTACATTTTTTGCCATAAGCAGTTGAACTGGAAGCAGAGCAATATCCTTCTCTGATTCCTCATTCTACAATGCAACAATTTTCAGTCTTGAATCCTTAATTCAAGAGTCAGCACGCGACACAACTGAACTGTCTGTGTCTCTGCCAACTTCCCCCTGCTCTACCTCCTGACTTGGGTACGCCTGTCACTGCCCTCTTAACCATTTGTGTCTGCTTTCCATATCATGGCACATACCTAAACTCTCTAAACACTTTTCCACAAAGCCTGTTAGCAGGTAAGGCAAAAATACACACTGCTTTCCGGAGCCTTCTGCCATTCTGCTGCCCACAGGGAGCTCTGTCATAACTTAAGCTGGGAGCTCACTCGCGTAAAACGGAGACTTCATGCTTAGCCAGCGCTGATCACACTGCTTGCACTCAATACAATGACATCATTCAGCTGCTTTTTTCTTTTTCATGTTTACAACTTGGCATAAATATCTTGGGCTGAGATCTTGAAAGGATTTAGGAAGTAAAGTAAGTATAAATAAAGCAGTTACCTTTCTTTCAGAAATTAGTGTTAGGATAGTACTCAACTATTAAGAGCACTTAAAAAAATAATAATTGAGTTCTGTCTAAAACACAACGTGATCCATATATATTTTTGCAGAGAGCACTATACAGATTTTGGGATTTCCAAAAGAAAGCAATAGCTTTTTTCTGTTGAATTCAGAAGAAGACATTCTTCAAATCCTACTCAAAGTGAAACTCTGCACATGCTTCAGTTACGGAAAGAACCTACTTCTCAGACTCAAGACGACAGAATAGTAATAGCTCCCTTTTCCTTTGCTACTTAGCCTGAAGTCACTAAACATGCCTGATTAAAAAAGAAAATAATTTTATTTAACAGATTTTAAAACAGATCACCCCAGCACAGCAATTACATCACTAGAAGTCACATCTGTATCAGAAGAGGATCTTGACAACAGCAGAGCAATTATTCTTTTATGATCACTCTAAAGGCAAAATGCAAGGAGCAACAGGTCTCATTAGAAACTTATTTATACAGCTCAGAACTGGGCTGGGCAGGTGATAGGCTACTCGAGCACCTGCCCATTCTGCAATCTCTAGAAGACATTCCGTGATCAGGGTAATACATATTTATAGAGTATTTACACAACCTATTTAAGTCAGAGTATGATTACACAAGCATTCATAACAGCTCAACAGGAGACATCATCAGCTATTGTTCAGATTCACACTAACACAAAGGTTATTTTTAAGACATAAAAACACAAAGCCACTTAGGTTTAAGAGACCTACAACAGATTTAATCTATTTTAAGGTTCTCAGCCCCCACCCCCACAAAAACCTATGCTACTGGCATTTACTACACAAGTCTATGAGCCAACAAAAAACAAACTTAACTTAAATTCTTCATTTCCTTTTGCAGTGTTTGCATGGAAATGGAGCAAAGGGACTTCAGCTATCACGAACCGTTAAAGCTCCAGCTCGAGAATCAAGATATGTTTCTTTTTCCTTTCCAATCCCACTATTGAACTGTATACTCCATCTCAACCCCACTACTAAATTGTATACTCCATCTCCATCTGAGAACTTCAATGTAACAAAAATCTCATTACATGAGTATTAACACAGACATTCAAAATTAAACAGGAAGTATACAGAGGGAATGTTTGCTAGATTGCTCAAATTGGAATAGAGAAGGGAGTGGTTTTTAAATTCTTCTCATTAACCCATGCATATCTTTTCTTAAAAATCACGTTACTATTAAGTTCTCCTTTACTGCAAAACATTTTTTTGTTTTGTTTTGTTTTAATTTGACGTACTAGTTAACAAAGGGTGGAAATAATCATACTGTAAAAACACTACTCAGGTATTAGCTTTGTTACAAAACATAAAAGTCCTCTGTATCTCAGCTTTCTCACATATGAAATGAGGACAATTATGTCAGAAGCTCTTTATTATTCTTGTGTTTAAAAAAAGGGGGGGGGAGGGAAGGGGGGAAAGGAGCTAAATGCATCTGTTTGCAATACCACAGTACAACAGTCCACCATTCCAAAACGTTTAAGATCCATAAGGAGGCTGCTTGATTGGTGTTTTATGGAAAAGCAACACACAGGAATGAGAATCACACGCGCTCAATGAAAAACCACCGGAACTCAAATCTTACCAGCTGGAATTCTCTGCGCCTGTCGTACGCGTGCTGGATCCCGCTGTCCGCCCAGAGAGCTCTTATGGCCGGAAGGTACTGCAAGAAAACCGCCGTCTCCACCATGCCCTGCACCACCGTGACGGACCGAGTATCGAACGCCATCATCGTGTCGCCGTTACTCTGGTTAGCAGGATCTCCCCAAGGGATATGAAGTTTCTCTCTGGCGTCTACGAGGACTCTCACACCTTTAACAACATGAAAGAGCACTGCAGTTAGAGTTTCTCCGTATCTTCTGTTTCACTAGCCTGCAAAGATTCAAACAGTGCACTTACTCTGAAAAGTCAAAGCTCAACAGGACTATCCACCCAGTAGGAAATGAGAAATTTTTTGAAAAATTGACTCAAAGCACTACATTTTCAGCTAATGTCATAACTCAGATATTTGCTATCTGAAAAACACCTCCATGATCAACAGCATAATATCCACAGCACAAGTTTAACCCTTGAAAAAGTGCTATTTTTAATTACTAAATCCCCAACGTGTGCTACCAAGCAAACTCTTTTACAGATATTCATACCTCCCTCTGATCTCCAGAGCCATTCCATTAAATTTACCTGGCACAAATACAAGACAAATGAACTATGTTTAAAATCTTATTTCAGAATACATTAAACCATCTGACAGCTTATTTTAAGGTTCCCTAGTCTTCATATTCTTATGAACTTGGTATCTAGTTATATCTAACTGCAGAGAGTTACCATTGCCTTTAATGCTTTCAGAGATATGAAGACTAAAATCACAGTACTTTCTAAAAAGTATGTTTTTACTGCTGAAGTGCAGAAGGAGTTGTATCACCTAGACTTCCATGCGTTTTTTGTTGTTGTTTTGTTAAACAGAGTGTTTTAAACCTCTCTTACACAGAAGTGAAAAAAAACCCCAACATTATGCTTGTACTGATAAGGGAAATGCAGGGAAATTAATTCCAGTACTAAATTTACTGGTGAAAAAATAAAAAAAGAAAATTCCAGAAAGAATATGCAACTGTAAAGGCACGGAGAGAGGTATAAGGAATTAAGATGTAGTAACAAATGTCTATATAACATACTTGTTCAATGCCAAAGTATTTTGAAGCTTCATTCTCTCTCCATTATTTTTCTACGTCAAAAGCAATGACTGCAGGAAAGCAGTCTCCAAAAAAGATCTGCAGTTCCTATGTGTACGCTTTCACAGAGTAGGAAGTATCTTATTTTATTAATAAACTATAAACTGGTCATCATCCGTGCTCGTCCTTTCTATTGCCTTGCTATTTCTAGTTTTCCAGGCTTGATTCGTAAAGAGCTTTGTAAAACAATTTGCTTTAAAAACCAGTGGACCTTCAAGAGCGGGGCTGAGGTCTGGTGCTTTCACTGTTTTGAGAAACTTAGTTAAGACTTGGTCCAAACCAAAAATCTGGCGAGTGACTTAGATGAGAGAAAACGAGGATGCCCAATGAAGTAAGGATGACAGCAGTGAAATCCAGAGCCCGCTCCTAAAGCGTGCGTGGAGGTTTTGGCAACGCATCTATGAAGAGCGGCTGTGTGCGCGGGTTTCTGTTAACTGATGTGTCAGTCTGGTTTCCAGCACGATGGCAGCGTTCCTTCCACGGAAACCAAACGCGGAGCACAGGGCGCCTCTCGCCCTCTCAGGTGCATCCTCCCCCCGTCCGTGACGGCTCGTTACTGCGATCGCCCTACCGGGAAATGGCCCAGCTCACGGACCCAAACCGCTGCTCCCTCGGCACGACCCGAAGCCGCCCTCCGCAGCACGGCGGGCCGCACCCGGGCCAGCGCCCGCCGCCCCGTCACGGCAGCGGTGACACCCCGCGGGCCGGGAGCGGGGCTGCTCCCCGGCAGCGCGGGGCCGCCCGTCCCCGGCGGGAGGAAGGGTGAGGCGCCCGGAACGAAAGCGCCGCGAAGGAGGAGGAGGAGGCGGCGGCAGCGACCCGGCGGCTCCCACCGGCCCAAGGGACCCTCCCCAACCCCACCCCACCCCCGGCCGGGCCGGGCCGGCCCCGCCGCCGCTCCCTCACCCTTGATCACGTTGCTGTAGATGGTGGCGCGGAACTCCTCGCGGGCCGCTCGGTCCCAGTCCTGCCCGTGGATGATCCGCATCTGCTTGAGGAAGGTGGACTTGCCGCTCTCGCCCGCGCCCAGCAGCAGGATCTTGACGAGGCGCTTCACGTACGTCTTCTCGCGGTTGAGGCACTTGTCGATCTCCTTGGACTTGCGCTGCTGCTCGGCCTCGCCGCTGGTGAGCAGGCAGCCGGGGAAGCAGCCCGACAGCACGGAGCGCGACGGCAGGAAGTCCGCCATCTTAGCGAGCACTGCCAGCGAGGGGAGCGGCCGCCCGGCCCGGCCCGCACCAGCCCGCTCTCTGCCCGCGCATGCGCCCCGCGCGCCCCGCCCCGCCCTGCCATGTGACGCCGTCCCTCCCGGCTCACACGCCCCGCTCACGTGACCACGGGGCGCCTCTGCCCGCCGGCAGCCGGGGCCCGCGTCACGTGACGTACCCAGCTCCCCCCCCCCCCGCCGCCGCCGCCGCAGCCCGCCTGCGAGGGCGTCACGTGACAGCGGAGCGCTACCGCCCTCCCGGGAGCCCCGCCCACGAGCGGCTCCTCACAGGAAATGGCGGGAGGGGCGGCTGTGGTGGCTGTCTTCGTTACCGGCGAGGCCGCGCTCATAGCTGTAACCGAAGCGAAGGGTGCGCTGCCGTGAGGGAGAGCGAAGTTTAGGCTCAGCCGGTCCCGGCGGCGGCAGCTCTGCCGCGGCGCTGCAGCCGCTGCAGGGATGCTGACGGGCGAGCGGAGGGGGAGGTCAGCCCTCGGTCAGGGGGGCAGGATGGAGTTTGCCAGCTAAGCGGTTTTTGTTCTTGGTACAAAAATAAAATAGTTTCGTTAAAGCGCTTTGAACAGTTTGGCACGTACTTCCTCTTTGCTCCTCTGAGAAGAGCTTTTTCAGCACTACAGGGATAATGGCACCAGTTCGGTTCTGGGGCTCACAGGGGGGCTGTGGGTGGGCCAAATGATAAAAAGCGATGGAACTTTTTATCCGTTATTAAGTTAAAAGTAACACAGACGGTATTTTCAAGTGCTTAGTAAAATTTTCCTGAAAGTTGGCAACCCTTCATGTGACAGGTAGAAAAAATAATCAGCTGAGGGACATGCAGGGTTTAAAATCCCACTCTTTGTGTGATCCATCCCTGAGCACAATTGTTCTGTTTGCCATTTGTATAAAAAATTAACTTATCATCAATTACACTAGCACAGTGCGAGGTGGTAGAACTGCTGCCTACCCAGAACTGCACCGACTGAAGATGCAGTCCGTAAAACGAAAGGCAAAAAAGATTCAGTAAGATTTTGTATTACCTTGCTTATTGATGCAGCTTTGAAAAACTGCTCAGGAGAAGTCTTACATCGTGCATGTTGGTCAGATCAGCGAGTCTGTGGTCTCACCTACCCACTCACTGACACGTTGGTTATATTTTGTAGGCTTAAGGATGGAGATAAAAAACGGCTGAAAAGCAAACACGTGTGGTGTAGCTCAGTTGAGAGCATGTACATCCGTGTCATGCTTTTCTGACATGGCTATTTATAGACTGTAGTGGAGAAATCACACAGAAGCATCTTTGATACCTGCTGATTTTTTCTTTCAATGTTTCTCTGCTTTTACTAACAATACTCTTAAGTTACAAAAAGGAAGAAGTGACCGAGGAAACTGTGGGATGAGTTTGGCACAAGGAAATGTCACTTTGCCTCAACTGGAAGGACCTCCTTCACCAAAATCCACCACGACTATCAGTGCCCACACCTTAGACAGGGGATGGCCCCACATGGAGATAAATTCCACATGAATTATTTCATATGTCCTTACAAAAACCAAACCAAACCAAACCAAACAGCATTTCTCATAGGAGAGCAGGATGTGCTATAGTCATCCAAGAAGCACATCTTGGTGGTCTTGGTACCGATGTGGAAGCCAGTCATTCCTGAGTTCTAGTCCAAGTTTTAGAACTAAGTTTGCTGGTTTTACACAGCTCTTGTGTCACCTTCAGAAATGCAGAGGACTCCTGAGCTTCTACAGTTCCCCTTGGAGGTAAGTAGTTGTCAGTGAATGAAAATCCTACCAGTGTTACTCCTTTTGTGCTTCTTGTCTGGAAAGTGAAACTGGTAACAGCAATTGTGCTTAAATGTTTAATGCTTTTGCTAAGTGAGAATGAACATTTATTGCCTCTTAGTGAAAGAGACTTAAAACCAAGGAAGCCAAGAACAAAACATAGAAACAATACCAGTTGCCTACTTTTGAGAAGTTAATTAACACCTACCAGTGAAGTATAACAAAAAAATAAATGCGTAAGCAGTAGAAGCAGGTTAAGAAAATCATAGCTGTGCGGCAGAGAAGATTTCCAACAGCCAAGCCTGCGCAAGGGTGGCATACTGAGTCCTTGCCTTTCAGGCCAGCAGCAAGATGCACCCAAAGCCTGGGCTGCAACAATAAAGGATGAATGAATTAAGAGTAAAAGCTGTTTTCTGGCGTTTGCCAATGGCAATATCACCTTCCTAACCTGGGCATCTCTCACCAGAGGCCAGAACTGCTTCAGGACAGACAAGTATCTCCTGGTGCTACCTGGGCTTCCTTTCGAGGTGGCTTCCATCTCTTGTTGGTGCTCCTTGTAATCTCAGTTTTGCCCTTTTCCTTCCTCTTTTTCCTCCTTTCACTTTGCTTTCCCCCATGCGCTCGCCTACCCGGTGACTTTGCTAAAACCTCCCTTTGCTCCGGCCTCTCCCTCTTGGCGCAGGTCCCTGCCACTCCAGCCTGCTGCCACCCTGATCTCTCACATGTGTCACCTCATTCTCAAACACTGTCAGTCCACATTTCCAGCTGCCCAAGTCACCTACGTCTTGGGTAGTCCCTGGCTTTCTCCCAGTGCTGCCCCACTTCCTATACCCTTCATGTTCCCAGCAGGTTGTGAGCCTTCCAAAACCTCCTCGATGCACCATTCCCAATCTGGCACAGGAGCGTGGCTTTCAGCATGCTGCAGAGCGGGAAGGGCTATTCCTGTGCTGAGGATGACGGTGTTCCCTGGAGAGGTCACTGAAGCGGACTCAGCGTCATCCAGCTCGGCAGCGGAAGCCAAATAGCTGAGTCCTGGGTCAGGTGTTACCCCAGCTGCATCCTCTCGCCCCAGCAGCCAGGCTTCATCTCTAAGGCAGGGTACGTGAGGTCTTTCTCTGTTTTGCTTTTTTCCTTCCTCTGCCGCTTCTTTCCTTAGGTTTCCTGTCCCTGGAAAGTCCAGGAGTGATGTGAAGCAAATGCTGCCCATTCATGCTCACACATCTTCCCATGTGGCTGCTAAGGAAGCTTCTCATTTTGAGCCTCGTGCCCTACCAGACAGGACAATGGACTCGAGATACTGCTTTAACTATTGCCTTGCTGGGAGACCTGAGATTAAGTCATGTCTCTCTCTATGTCACAGTTTGCACTATTTTTTTTTTTTTTTTTTTTTTGGTAAACTGCTTTGAAATCTTCCGGGAAGGAACTGCGTACTGAAATCCAGCCTCCACTTGCCACACTTGCAGTACCATTCTCGTTGCTTCACTTACGTTACCTCTTCCTTCCCCTCAGGGATGTCCCCAGTTTCCTTAGATAGAAAGGTAGTTTACTCACCACATGCCTTTTGTGTTGCATGATTCAACTTCTGATGTGTGAAGAAGGGGCAACCACGTAGGAAATGTGATGTTTAAAAAAAGGGGGGATTCCCTCTGCAGCGCTTTCCACAAGAGAAACTGTCGAGAGTTGTGAGCGGGTCTGTTGAGAACGATCGCAGCTTACCGGGGCTTCATAAAGAGAACAGAGGGTCAAAATTCAGCTCTCACCAAACCTTCCCCGAGCTGGGACACACTCCCTGGCCTCTGAGAGGGATCTATGGGCTCAGGGGAGCACGCGAGCATGCACTGTTGCCCTGTGATGCAGACCTCGAGTGTATTTTCACTACAGCATCACATATCTCCTGCATGGGGTGTGAACATCTATGTAAACTTGCAGTTACATAAATAGCACTGCATTTACTGTAGAAAGCAGGCACTGGGAGGTCAAGTGAACTCCCCAGGAAATGTCTGTCGTCATTATCTGGGGTGCAAAAAGGCCAGGACTAACTTGAGGAGCCAGAAATCAGCAGGGAGCCTGCATGGCTGCTGCTGGTGCTCTCTGCCACTCTTCCCTGCTGTCCAAGTCCCTTGCTTTCTTGACCGACAAATTCACGTGTGAAATGGCCAGACTGGGTCAGGGACTGTAGAATTGTTTGCTTTCCACGAGGGTGGGTTTCGTGATGAGAGGCCCAGGAGTGTCTGCCCTTTCCACACTTATATAATCTGCTTTAAATGCCACGTGCTTCACGTGGCAGATCTGCTGTAGCGCATTAACTGCTGGGGTGGTTCACCTGGGCAGCAGGTGAAACGCAGTTCATCCTTGATCTTGGCTTTGGTGGTTTGGGTCATTTACAGCTGTTAACAAAGCGGAATTTACATTGGACATCTTCTGTAGCAAAGACACAAAGTAGCTTTGTAATGGAGAGAGAAATATCCATAGGCTTTATTTCACTTGTCAGAGAAGACTAAAATGGAAAAAAAATCCACACCTGATCTATGAGGAGGTGTCTGTAGTGGATCAGCAGGATTTAAAATTACCAGGAGCTTTGGAGCTCAGCAAGGTTGAAGAGCTCATATCTCAGCTTGAGCTCTTCAGAGCTATTTCTCCTGAATCTCCTGCAAGGAAATTTTGGTCATTCTGAGTTCGTTTGTAGACCAAGTTTGCAAATGTTTCTCATGAATAAGACACTCGTGTTCCTCAGTGGAACTTCTCAAGTCAGTATTTTGGGATGAAATGACCATTTTTATTCCATAATGTGGGGCACGTGCCACTGGTGGTGATTGATCCTTTACTTAGGCCAGTGTTTGCACCTCAGAACGGGGAAGGAAAATAGCTGTTCAGAGGAACCATTTGTAGTTTATAACATGTTTTCCCAGTTTGCCCACCAAACCAAGAAATGGAGCTACATCTTTCTGTGTGCTATTTACCCTGATATTATGTCCAAAAGAATTAACTTACATGTTAAGAATTCCTGTTCTCCTTCCAATATCTGTCTCTTTCAAACAGAGATGGAATCACTTTTGTTAGCTAGCATCATCAAAATGCCTGCTTGCCTTCACCGTCCTTTCCCTTGCTTCCTCTGACTCCACTCTGAATTCCTTCTCTCCTGCTGTTTGCTTTCATGACTGTCCGTGCTACTGGAATTTCTGTCACCTTTGCCATTTCAGAGGGCCACTGGGATCTGAGCTTGGTCTCAAAGAACCAAAGAACACTTAAATTGTGAGACACTGCAAACGTGTGAAGAACTCTCCTGCTCCTTCTGGCCATCAGCTAATGCCTTCAAGCATGAGGTATGATAACTTTGATACTAGCATGTGGAATGACAGAGGTCACTCACAATCGCTAAATCACCGAGCAAAGAAGGGTGGAAAAGCCTTCTGGAAAGTAAGGAGTGTCTGTTATCTGGCGGCTGCTGTGATTCACGGGAGGATTTCACATGGGAATGACTCCGAACAGACACAGGAGAAAGGCCTTCCAAAGCACTGGCTTGCAGAGACACTATGAAAGAGCAGAGGTAAAGATAAAACACTTCCATAAGGGCAGCAAAGCAAGCGGGAAAGCAGCCTGTGCCTTCAGGGTATTACTATGAATGGAAAAAGCGCTCTGCTCTGAGCTCAGCGCCAACGTGCTTTCCTCAAGTGTGCCAACCACAGATCGTAATGTCAGAACAGTCACAAACACCGTGGCGAGGAGGGCACTGCCCCGAGAAACAGCTCTGCACGCGTGTGGGGAGCGTGGGCGCTCCCTGTGCGACTGGGAAACGTGGATGTGGTGTGTGATGTGCATGCGAATGGGGGTGGTATAAACGGTCCTGTATGACCTGTGTCCATGGACGCGTGGGAGCATGCGGGCAGCATTGGGTGGGATCTGCTGCTCATGGAGAGCATGGTGTGAGTGCCTGCTGGATACACGTACACATGGCACACCGAGGTGTGAGTGCACACTCCCGTGGGGGCTTATTCCCTGTGTGGTGTGCAGGGAGGGAGGCACGCAGCATGTGCAGGTGTGCGATGTGCAAAAGGCAACGTGCCCACGTGGCTGGCAGGAAGTCCTGGCAATGCCTAGTACAAGCCTTGGCACAATTAGATTCCGTGTGAGTGAGGACCCAGCCCTCTCCCCCTGCCCGCTGTGCTGACAGGCCGAGCCCTGGGCAGCAGGAGGAAATTCCACTGAAGAAACCAGACAAACGGAGCTCCTGGTTTCCAGTGCTGCCAGTCAGGTACCGTTCCCCCACCCATAGCATGAGACAGCTCCATTGCGAGGAAGAACTCTGTAACCCGTGGTCTTCCTCTTTTCACCTTTAGTCACTATTTCCCCACTGTAAAAACCACCCGGGTGGCTCCTGCACCCGCAGCTGTGCCGAGCTGACCATGGCTGGTGGCATTCGAGGCACAGATGCCTGAAGCACTGCTTACCCCTGGCACATGCACGATGCTCAGTCACAACGCCTTGGTCTCAGGTGCCCTTGTTTTACCCTGGCTCCAGACTGGGAGTGGTTTTAGGGGGGATTCTCCTCTCTCCGAGGGGAGCAGTGACTGGGCCCTTTGCCAGCTCCTGCTTCACCCTCCCTACCACCCCCCGTTCTGCACGAACACCTTCCTTTTCCAAGGACCGTTTCCAGTGTGACTACCTGCGACAGCTACAGGCACCCAGCACCTTCCAGAACGGCGCTACACCTCCATCATCCCACCCCCCTGCTCCCAGCCCAAGCCTTGGCCCCCTCCCCTGCTCCCGGCCCGCGCCCCGGACCCTCCCTCCGCGCCTGCCCAGGCCCCGCCCCCGCCGCGCGCCGCGCTCCCACTGGCGCCCCCAGGCGCCGAGCGCGCTGCCCCCCTCCGCCTTCATGCAAATGAGCGCGGGGCGGTGGGTGCTGATTGGCTGCGGCGCGCAGCGCTGGCACCGCCCCCGGCGGGGAGAGGAGGCGGCGGCCGGTGGCCGCGGGCAGGTGCGTTCGGTCGGGGTCGCCGGCGCTCCCCTCCGCTCGCCGCGCTGTCCGGCCCGGCGCCATGACCGTCACACGGCTCGATCAAGGGCAGCGGTACCGGCCGCGGATGGCCTTCCTGAAAAAGGTGAGTGCTGAGCAGCGCTGGGGGCAGCTCCGGGCATCGGCGGGCACGTCGGGGCGGTGTCCGGGTGGGGCGATGCGGTGCCCGGGGTAGCGCTGACCTGTGTCCTGGCGGGGGGACCTGTGTTCGGAGCATCCTGCCCGGCCACGGCTCTCCGGAGCCCCGCTGAGTGTGCGGAGTCCGAGAGGTGACAGCCCCACCTCCAGGGGTTTGGGGGCCACGACCTGTTGCAGAGCCCCGCGGATCGCAGCTGACTCAGGGATTCGGGCTGGGAGACTGAGGGGCAACATGTGCTCAAGTTACAGAGGAAAGAAAACTGTAATTTTGTTTAATTTCGTAGCTTATCCTCAGCTGAATTATTCTCCTGACACATTTTCTCCCTCTCCCATCTTTTCACTCAAAGGCGCTCAAAACTGTGTCGTTTCCCCGGGGGAAAATCATCAAACGTCGTGCCAGACTGCCCAGTTCAGCTCTGGGCCAGGGTTGGTCCAGTGTGTGTGTGTGTGTTCCCAGTGCTTCCAGCTGATGTCTGCTT
Source organism: Tauraco erythrolophus (assembly GCF_009769465.1). Lineage (NCBI taxonomy): Eukaryota > Metazoa > Chordata > Aves > Musophagiformes > Musophagidae > Tauraco > Tauraco erythrolophus. The sequence goes on from NC_141484.1 coordinate 3,054,309, forward strand.
CCAGAGGCTATCATGGCCAACTGCCTGCTCTCTGCCTCTTTCTGCTTTTTCAGGAACGAGTGTATTTGTGACCAGAAACAGTTGAAAGAGTGGGAAGATGTATGCCTACGCTTTTGGATGTGATGCGTAATTTTGTGAAGCTTTCGGTGTTTTTTTTCTGTAGCATTCATTCAAAAGTGTAGCCAGTTTTAGTATAACTGGTATCTGCAGATTTTAAAAAGCAGAGTGTTAAGCTAGCTTTTCTCCCACCCACCTCTCCTGCCCATGGCTTATCCTGTTGAGTGGAATTAGCTGAATTTCCAGTGACAAGTACAGCCAGTCAGTTGCTGTTCCGAGTTGTAGTTACCTCTCCTGCAACGCCCACGACCTGAGGAGGTTTCCAGGGGGAGAAGGGGAGAAATTTGGGGCTAGTCAGTGCTATGGGATGAGCCTGGCAATACAAGCACCATACTTTTTATGCTAGAGGAAGTATAGAAGGTATTTTCTTTGGTGCTATGTCTTTCAAGGTATATTTGGCTGGGGAGCCCTGCCAAAGGAAATACTTTGGGCCAAATTCTGCACTGAGTAATACTCTGTGGAGTCGCATGCGGGGGTGCAGAGGAGAAGCTGTGTGCTTTGAGAAAACAACCTCCAGCAGCTGTGCTTTAGCCGCTCTGTAGGAGCGTAGCAATCTTTGCAAAGTGCTGTGAATTCCTCAGGTGGGAAGATCTATTAAAATACAGCAAAACCAAACCACTGTTACAGAGCGTGCACCACTCATGCTGTGAGCAGAGAGAGTGCTTTGCATGTCTAAGACCTGCTAGCATTAGGAAAGAAAGCTCCCACATAAAGGCTTTGGCTCTTTTCTCTGCTTTCCTTCCTCCTCTGTTTTTTTCAGACCTCGGGGAAGGCATGGATGGAGCCTTGGCTGTTATATGGCGTTGTGGTCTGTATACCAGTGGCTGTGTCCTCAGAGCTCCCCTGAAATACTGAGCACCTTTACTCGTTGCCTCTGGTGGGAGCTGAGGATGCTCGGGACGCATCCAGCAAGCACCTTGCAGACTTAGGTCTGTGAGGAGCCAAAACCCTAGAGAGAAACTTTCTCATTTACTTAAGTCTGTGCTCAAGCTTTGCCACCAGCTGGCACATACGCTGTAACGGTGCCTTTGCTTTAGCCGCACGGAGGGATTCCTGCCGTGCCGTCAGGCTGCTGGGCCTGTTGCACCTTTGCAGCTGCGACGTGTCTCCAGGTGCTGGTTCTCCAGCAGGCAGCTTGTGACCACAGCAACCCTGCCATCGGATGGGGGGAAAGGAAAGGAGTTTGCTTTGGGAGCGGTGAGCAGTGCTGTGAGGTTGCTCTGCATGACTTGAGCTGGATGTAGAGCTTGGTCTTCATGGCCGAACCATGTGGGAATTGGAGAGCCCCCTCCAAGGCTCTGCAATGCCTGCTAGTCCATGAAATGCCCATGACTAATGCTTAGGTTGTTTTATTCTATTTTTTCCCCTCCTGAACTGTCTTGGTAGGAAGAATACTGATGCAAAAGTCTGTTGGGACAGGGAGGTGGCCTCTGAAATACATTTTGGGAATATGTGGTTGGCCAGATGCTGGGAGACCTTGAATCAGCCCAAGCCCTTGCTGCCTGTGCCTGCCCCAGCAGTCAGGATCTGACCTCCGTTGGGCATCAGCTGGCAAAGCAGGAGGCAGCGCTGGGCAGGGTTGTGCTCTCCAGCGGCTGCTGGGCTGCGTATTTTTCCTTGCTGTGCTACATGAGCTGCATCGTGACTCATACCTCGTGGGTAGGGCTGATGGATGCCGCTCGCCTTTTTCCTCTGCCTCCTCCTTACTCTGGTCCCTGATGTGCTGGGAGTGCTGCAACCCGGAGGGACCAGCCTGGGGTCTGCAGCATGGGTGGGGGCTTCTCCAGCCTGGCTTCGACTATCTGGGCTTAGACTCTCTAGCCACTGCTGGCCCTCCTCTGCCTGGACGTTTCTCGAGGTGTGTGAGCATCTGAGTCGTGTTTTCACTGGAAGGAACTATCCATTGGACTCCTGCTCTCTGTTTAAGTCAGGCCCTGGACATGGCTGAAGCTGAGCCTTAGGCTGAGCTCAGCCTCATCCCATCCTCCTTTTCCCTGTCCCAGGTGGGAAGATGCTGGTGCTACGTGTTTCTGTGGAGCATTGCCCTGAGCGTGACGTGCTCCGAGCAGTCCCGGTGAGATGGTGTGCTCGGCCAGGCGGGACTGGGCTTCAGTTTGGTTTCGTTGCTGTGCTGGGTTTAAGTAGGAGGCTTGGCTGGAGAGGTGGCGGCAGCACAGGGAGGGAAGAGGGAGCACGTGGAAAGAGCCAGCTACAGCCCTGCCCTCCTTGTTCACAGATTTACTCCCTTTGGGTGTGGGATCACTGTGCACCAAGTGGGAACAGGCCTCCTCCTCTCAGCTTTAATTAAGAAAAAAGGAGGAAGTTTTAGGTGGTTAACAAATGATTCTTTTTTTCATTTTTTTTTTCTGATTATCCATGAATGTGCAAAGCAGGATTGTTGTAGACCTAGAAAACAATTGAATTAGCTTTCTGAGGCTGGAGTTGTGATGAAGGACTGTATTGCTACCTTGGAAATCAGAAGAAGGAGGGATGATCTTCACGACAGTACCAGGCAGTGAAGGAGGCTGGAACCACGCAAATACTCAGGATGGAGAAAGTGGCAGATGTTTGGTTATAGCACCAGGAGTGGGCTCTGGGCTGTGAGCTGGAGCCTCCTATGAAAATTTGTCTTTTACATCTGAAGCAAAGATACCTTTGTCTGGGTTGATGCTGAGGGGCTGAACTCCTCACCTCAGAAGTGTTTTCCTGTTGCACATCAGTCTCAGTACCCGGAGCCTGAGCTTCTGTGGTGTGGATGCCCTGCCCGGGGAGTTGGTGGGTGCCCAAAGGGTAAAGCTCAGAGAAACAAGGATGGGAAATGCATCTGGAGTAACTCACCCAAGCAGTCCATCAGCAGTCATCTGCCCCCACTGCTAGCTCCCATGGGAGAGCATCTGTGCTGGATCCATCCCCCTTCTCCAGAACTGTGGGGACCCCATCAATCACTGAGCATTTACAGAGAGGACCCTGACCCTCCCTGGGGCTCCCCACGTGCTCCTGAAGTGCAGGGATGCTTTTTCTTACCATTTGCCACTTCAAGTTTTGCTTTGCACTCGTTGAACCCAGTGACTGCTTGCAATCACATGGGAGGGCAGACAGTTTTCCTGTTGTCTCTTCTGTGGCTTTCAGGGTGAGGCCACCTCCATGCAGAAATTCCAGTTGATCTGAAGGGAGACCTCAGTGGGGCTCGTGCCTCGTGGTGGCTCTGCTTTTGAGGTGAGCTCAGCCCAGAGCCTGGCTCCTGCAGTGGTCCTGCTGCTGATATTTACCTCTTTGTGTGCTTCCGCCCATCAGTCGGTGTCAGGAAGTGGCTTCTGGCTCTAAAAAATTCAAACCCGACAGAGCTTCCCTGGCCGAAAGCATGACAAAATGTGTTAGAGCCCTTAGCAAAGCAAGCAAACGTTCCCACTGTATTTTGACCAGCCCTCTACGCTGGCAGGCTGGTGATGATAGCGACCAGCAGCCCGTAATGGGCAGAGTGTTCCCGTGGGAGCAGAGGAAGAGACAGGCTGAGTTTCGATCCGCACAGCGCGTGGTTTGCAGCCAGAGCAGCAGGCACCCCCCAACACCAGCTCCCTGCCTCGTCTCACTTGTTTCTTTCTAATATATGTTATTTCTGCAATGACAAGAGGGAGCGCGGCGGGATACGAACGTGACAAGAGTCTGGAGCTCTTTGCTCGTTGAAGAAAGGGAACACGCTGTGCTGGGAGGCTGCGTGGGTTTCTGAGCCAATTCCTCCGTCTTGGCTGGTAAAGACCTGTCTCTCCAGCCCACCGGGGAGCGAACAGCAGCCCCGTGCTGGGGCAGGGTGTGCTGCACTGCTTGCAGGGAACAAGTCGTGCTGGAGCCCAGTGGGACCAGCGCTGCGGTATGGTGATGAGCAGCGCTGGGTTTACCCCCGGTATCCCCGTGTGCTGACGAGGTGCTGTCTGCGGAGAGAGTAAGTGGCTTCCCCAAGGTACTCGTGTTTGCTCAGAAGGAACTGAATCTGAGTTTCCTAAATCAGTGCCCTGCCTGCTGGACTGCCCAGCCTCGCCTCGTCTCGCACAGCTACATGGGCATCTCTCCACACCCAGCCTTGAACTTGCTGGTGGTGATATCGGAGGTGCAGTTAAAAGGCCCAAAAAAGTCTTCGTATTCCATTACTTTGGGTCTGGTTTTGCTATTTTAAAATATTTTATAGAAGTATTTATGCAAATATTTGTGTGAAATTTTACGAGGCTTCGTTGTTTTAGTATTAATTTGACACTGGCTTTAAAAACAGTTGAAAATCCATTTTTACTGCCAAGCTCAGAGTGCATCCTGTCACTACAGACTTAAATCCTCACTGAACTTGGCAAGGCTTGGGACCAAAGTCGCTGTGGTGCCTGTGGAGACAATACCCTTCATTATGTGTGAGTGTCATCAAGTCACACTCCTTAAATCCTCTAATCCTAGTTAAAAAGCTACAGCCTCGTCCAAAATGAACGTGCGGAGAGACCAAATTGGTCCTGTTGGACCAGAGTTGATTTAATATCTCTGGAAGCAGAAGACAAAAAGAAGAGCATCTTCCACAAAGCCGATGCTCTCACGGCACTCAGATAATGTGAAACGCAGAAGGCTGTTGTGCTTTTGGGAGGATCCCAAGTGCAAGCAAAAGGCTGTTGTGCTTTTGGGACAGTGCTAGGAGGAAGTCGGATATAAAAGGAGGAAAATACCTTTGAAAATTTTCGTCTTTAAAAAAAAAAAAGATAATTGGGAACCAGAAATAAAAGAAGTCTGGCCCTGAGGGTGAGACTCATCCTCTGTAACATGATCTGTTAAAAACTTAGGCAGTGAGTCTATAAACGAGTCATGAGCATCCCTCAGGAATCCAAGGCAGGAGATGCTGCCAGATAGGAGGGTGAGTTGCTCGGGATGCTGTTTCTCTGCCCCATCCCTGGGGGCACTTTGCTGCCCACAGACTGGGCTAAGACCCCGGGTGGGTGGGTGCAGCCATCCACAGGAACAGTCAGATTGTCCCTTGTACACCTCCTTCCTATGAGCTGGGCTCTGTTTCTGTGTTTGCAGTCTGCTTTCCCAGATGGAAGTTCTGGTCCCTGCTGTAATCAATCCTTGGCCAGCTTTTCAAAGCCTTGGCTCAAGTGGTGGCTGTGCTTTCTCAAAGGACGGGCTGTCCTCATCTCCCCTGGGTTTTCGCTTCTTGCTCAGCCCCAAAGCAAAGCGGTGTGCTTTTCCTGTTGCTCTTCTAAAGTCCTGTCTGGTTATTATCTGCAGTCCAGAAACAGAACCTTTGCTGTTTGGTCTCCAGCCAATATATTGCTTATTGTCTTGGTGCATGGTGCAATATTTACAAGTCTGTGCACAGCTGGGGTATTTGTGCAATAGAAGCACAGATTTTATTTCCTCCTCCTTTTTTCCTTTCTGATTGCCCTAGCAAATAGCCCACTGAGCCAGAGAAAAACATTTATGGGTAGCAGAGATTTTTTTTTTTTTTAAATTATTATTTTTTTTCAGCCTAGCTCTCATGGAGTGGTTACATCCTGTTCCTTGTCTGCTAACCCCAGCTGTGCGTGTGTTTTCTGTAGGAGGGAGTGACACTGTGAGTCAGTGTGAGAGCTGACATGGTTTGAACGTGGCATCTCTAATGGCAAGGGGAGGTTCGGAGAGGACTGTGGCTGTTGCATCCATTCCTATGGCAAGCCATTGTACGCCCCTCTGGGACGCTGCCCAGAGCTGCAGTGGTGCTGGGGGTCCCTCCTGTCCATTCCTGTAATATATCCCATCCCCACCATGCTTTGCAGATCGAAGCGCTTATGATGGAGATGCAGAATCCAGACACGGGCATCAAGACACAGACACAAAGGGTGATGATCACGAACATCCCACATGCTGTGACAGGTAAAAGCTTCACTGTGGGAAGGGATGGGGCCAAGGGAGTTAATCAAATAAAAGCTTTGTGTGGACCCCATGGCCACCTCAGGGTTACTGCTGCCTGGGCATGTTCTGGAGCTTGTGTTCCCAATAAATGTTTGCCATACATCCTTTGAGATATACTGCTCCCTTTATCTCCTTCTCACTTGTGTCTCATTTCACTCCTAGCTCTTTGAATCAGAGACACAAACATTGCTAATCATGCAGTTTTTGGTGTCTCACGTGAGTTTAACTCAAGTGACCTTGCTTTCTCTTAGCGTACAGGTGAACGTGCTTCAGCCTCCAGACCTGTTGTCGTCCTGGTGGGGCTGGATCACAAATAAGGATACACATTAAAATCCGATTAAAAGAAGCAGACTGGAGTCAGACTGAAAGATGGTGCTTCAGAAATGAACAACAAACAATTAGTCTCCCTTTTATCATTTTCTGCTAATAATAATAATTTTTCCTCAATACGTAGGAAAAGAGCAAAATATTCAGCCCACTTCTCTGCCTCTACATGACAGCGTTTCCTCTTTCAAGCAGGCTGCAGAAGAAGCAGGCGGGGAGCTGTGCTGTGTCTGGTGTGGCATTACCCACAGCTCTTACCGCGTCTCCTTTGTGCCTGCGAGCTCCTTTCTCAGGGCACCATCAGTACCTCCGCTTCCTTCTTCTCCAAGACTCCACAAAAGCTCTTTTGAGGGATCTTCCACTCTAAATATTCGCACATACTGTACCACAGTTTCTTCCTCCTGCTTTGGTCTTTCTGCAGCACTTTGAAATTCAGAACAAAAACTCCCACTGAAACCAGTGAGCTTGCTTCAGGCAACTCAGGAGACAACTCAGCCAAATAGATTAATTTTTCCCCACTGCATTTGCAAAGCCAAGTAGGCCCTGTGTCTTGTTTGCCCCGTTTTTTTTTTTTTTTTTTTATGAGGAAGCAGAGGCACTGAGATGAAGTCACTCGCCCATGGGTACAGTCAGTCAGTGAAAGAGTAAGGAGAACTTGGATGACATCTGAAGCTTGTTCTTAGCAACACCCTCCGTGCATTACAGTACAAACCATACCCTGGCTTGCTCAGCGGCTGCTCTGCAGCTGAATTTGGTGGAGTTCTTTGCACCTGCAAAGGAGCTGGCCTTGCCTCCCCTAGCTGTTAGTGAATAGTTAAGGCAAGGCTGCGGAAAAATTTCCCCTGTACTGAAGATGATGTGCCAACTAGATTAAGTGCAGAGGGAACAAGTACTTCTGTTGATGTCTGACCAACGTAAAATACCACTTCCTAAAAGTCCATGGCTAGATGGTATGGAGGGAAGATGCCTGTTGATGCTCATCCTCTTTGCGTGCTGTCTGCTTTATTCTGGTTCCTTACCCAGAATTGCTACGTGTTCCCTTTTGCGTAAGTGATAAATTGTAGTCAGCTTCTGATAGGCAAGTGACTTCCAGTTTCCTTGTGTAGTGGTCATCACCTCTAAACTATGGTATTTTTAGTGCTGCATGAGTTGCACGTGTACTGATTGGCTTCTGGGTGTTGCAAAAGTGACTGATTGATGTCTAGTGAGGGAGCGGTGAAGACATTAGAGCAGTGGACACAGATCCACTGGAAAGAGCTTGGCTCTTCATGTTCAGGAAACTAGCTGGTTAAATTCAGTGCCAGGAAAATGGCTTACAACAGAAAAGGCAAATAAACCTCCATGTTAAATGTGCACCTTTGGGGGAAAACGCTTAGAGAGCGAGCTGTCTAGAAATGAGTGATGAGATAATCCTTTAATTTCATCTATTTCAGGAAGCAGGCAGTAGGATAAGAGCTCTGAGCCCCTATTAGAAAGTTAAGTCATCACTGCAATGTCAAGAAAGGTCAGCACCTCAATCTGCAGTCCTAGGGGAGGGTTGGAGGAAAAGGCTGATAATTGATCAGGGAATGTGTGCATTTTTGCCCTCTTTAAACGAAAGGAGGCTCTTGAAATTTGCCCCCAGAACATAAAACTAAAACTGCTGGCGGTTTATGCTGACTATGCGTATGACTGGTCACATTCCAACAAAAGAACTGGGAGAGATGAAGTGTTTGTGAATGCAGAAATCTTGTTTCCCTTTGATATGTCCTGTTACCACTGCAACTTGGATCTGAGACTCATCAACATCCCTTCTGCACTGAAAGTCGTGTCCCTTGAAGGACTCGAGAGGACCAGTCACTGTCTTTTACTAGAACTGAGACAGGACCACGCTCTGTGAATCTGAAGATACTTTGCAGTGAACCTTTCAAGACAAGATGGTGCAAAACAAGGGGCACTTCACCTTCCACCAGTGGAAGCTGCTGTGTTGCTAAAGTCCTTTCTGAGCCCATGATGAGGGTTTAAGTGTTGCTCAGGCCAGGTGTACTTCTACACAGTCACACTGTGCCATCCTGACATCCCTGCCTGCCTCGGGCTCCCTCTCCCAGGCACTGATGCCTGCTTGATCAGGAGAAAGCCTGAACGACAGCATGGCCAGTGAGAGACCGGCAGTGCGTGTTTGCAAGAAGGGGTCTGTGCACTTGGTGAGCTGCAGAGCACAGTGAGGGGTGAGGACTGGAGAGGTCTTGTTTTGGCCTGAGGATTTTGGCACACTCCCGGTTTCAAGAACCTGACCTTTTCTTTGCTTTACAGGTAATGATATATTGCAGTGGATTCTCCAACGCCTGCAGATCACTGAGGAAGGTGGGTAGAAATGTAAAAATTGAGGCTTTTTCAGCTTTGAGTTGTAAAACTTTAAGATCTCCATAGACAAAACTTCTTAGATGAATTCTTCTCTCCTGAGTAGCAGCTCACTTTTAAATTCCAGTGCAGTGTTTCTGTGCAACTGAAACATTTGCCTTCTCCATTTTCAGAGGCGCTCCACCTGGGAGACCTGTTTGTCAAATATGGATACATCTACCCTCTTCAGGAGCCAAAAAATCTCACCCTTAAGACAGATGGCAGCCTGTACAGGTTTCAAGTGAGTTGCATCTTCTCTAAAGCCATTGAGAGGGAGTTCAGCACTAGTTTTTAAAAACAAGCAGTTGGGGCTGTTCTCCAGGAGCTGTAGTCATGAGGCCATGCTGTGTAGCCGTGCTAGTCATTCAGTGTGCAGGAGGAAGGAGGAAGGGATCTGCAGAGAAGCCTCAGGCCAGTTCTCCCAGTTCTGTGTGCAGATTACAGTTTACAGGGAAACTGTGGTACTTCCTTCAACTCAATTAGTGTACTTGTTCAACTTCAGAATAGCTGTGTGTTCTTCCAAATGTGTGTTCCCTTCTAGGTCTCCAAGTGGCAGATGGGGTCAGTGTTTGAAAAGAGTGTGATCAGGGGAGACTGAATAATGAATATACAAAAAGCACAGAAATAACGGGATGTTATCAAGGTTCGTGGTTGGGCTGTTTCCACTACGATGAGAAATTAGGGTACCCTTGTTGGTACTTGGAATGAGGAGTTAGTTTCCACATGGTGCCAAATCAGGCTCCAGCATCTCAGTCCGAAGGCTCAGGCAGCAGTAGGTTGGCCATATTAGCGGATTGCAGAGCAGGAGTGGATTCCACGTTGGCAGCTGCTGACCTCGGTTCTCCTGCTGTAGCTGGCCCACGCCACCGCACGAGCTGACATCCAGCTGAGGAGCTGAGGCTCAGCACAGCAGAGGAGAACTTTCCTCTCCCTGCAGTGTGGGTGGTGCTGCACACCTCTTGGCATGAGCTCAAGGCTGGTGTGCACTAACCAAAGCCTTGTTTTTCTGCAGACCCCCTATTTCTGGCCGGCACAGAGCTGGCCTGCTGATGACACGGACTATGGTAAGTGGTGGTACTGTGTGTGTTTAGGAGGCATAGTGCGAGCCCATGTGTTTGTGCACTTTGCTGTTCATCTTTTTGTGCTCTGTGTCCACACGTGGTGACCAGCCCTTGCGTTTTCTTCCATGCTGTTTTGTGAATAATTCTCAGTAATGCTGAATTGAGGGAACACTCTGGATGGGACTGTCTTGTGGTGGCCTTGATGAGTCTTGACTCAAGCCTTGAGTCAAGTTTCACTTGATGAGAGAAAGCGCTTAAGCTTCTCTTACGTTCCACTGAGATCCATCAGACTGGAACATATCTGAAATACTCTGCTGGCTAGGGAAGACTTTAAACACAAGGTTAGGTTTCCCTGAGGAGTTAAGTGTACTCCTGGATCTGAGCCCAAGGCTGTCTTCCTGTAGATTTGGATCAGGCCCTGCATTCAGAGGTAGTTCTTTCTTTGTATAATGTGCAGTGGCTCCCAGTATCTCCTGATGGCTCTTTCCATATCAATTTTTTGTTGCCGTTGTAATGCTTTTTATTATAGGGCTGGTCACGAAACTTGAGCTGATCACCTTGGTTTGCTCCTGTGGGCTGTGCAGTTCAAAGACTGATTTGTTTAAGCCAAGATTGTCCGCTGGCTTTTGTCTGCATTATGCTGTAGATCTTCTGGAGAAATAAAAAAGCCCATTTTAGATTGGACTGGTTTTAATAGGACTTGTAATGAAATGATGGCCCGTGTTTTGAAAACTTGGAGGTCAAACTCTGAAGAACCTCAGTATCTTAGAGATTTGGTCAAGCATCCTTTGACCTGTGAAACCCTGGCTGAATTCCCAAAGGAGGACTGATGGCTGTCAGAAGGCACACTTTGCCAGTTCTGCGTGGCTGCTCTCAGCCTGGCCACTGCCTCACAAAGCATCAGTGACAAAGTGAAGTGAAAACACCAAGTTAACTTTTCTTCCATGAGCTTTTTGAGCTTGGAGCCCATGCCTAGGAAGCCCATGCCTAACACATAATGATTCCTGTGTTTGTCGTGTGGGTAAATTTTTAATTATTCTTGGATTTGTTGGTCTAAGTGTAACTGAGTGCTTATTTGCTTCTCCCTCTGCAGCAATTTACCTAGCAAAGAAGAACATTAAGAGGAAAGGGATTTTAGAGGAATATGAAAAGGTAAGGAGATGCCGTGTTTGTTCCATTGCAAGCCTCTCATTTGCTGTAGCTTTAACCCTCTGTTGCTAATGAATGAAGCGTGGCAAAAAAATCACCTCTTCAATTGCACGAGGTGTTACTGCAGCAGTGTCAAAAGCCAAAATTTTGGAAGTGAAAAAGTGACCAGTACAGGAAAATACTCTGAAGTCGATGATAATTTTAGCAGGGTAATTGCTCTACTTGCAGTGGTACTTTTGCACTGTTGCAATTCTTGTAATTCCATTCAGAACAATCCGGATTTCTTGGCTTGGTTGCCAGCCTGGCCTAGTTGAGCTATGGAGAGTCAAGAAACCCTAGCATGGGAGCGCCTTGTCCAGAATTTTCACAGTAACCGCTTTTTTATTTTTATTCCAGGAACATTACAACATGCTCAATCAGAAAATAAACTACAAGTGGGATTTTGTTATTATGCAGGCCAAAGAGCAGTATAAGTGAGTTGACTTGCGTTCCCTTATTCGCATCATTGGGGAGGGTGTGAGGAGGCAGAGCTGCACTGTCTTGATGCACAGTTAAACTCCAGTTTAAAAACATAAACTGCAGCTTTAAAATGACTTGCAAGTTCCCCTCAAGGTTGTGAAACAAACCTGCCTTTCGTACCAGCCTGGGGTTCCTCCGTTTAACAAGTAAACTCTGTTAACTTCATGCTTTGGGAGTGAAGGATTCCAAGCGTTTTCAAATGACTGGGCACCCGCTTGCCAAGCCTCACCCTTGCCCTCTGCACCTGTGTTTCTCTCCCTGCCTGGCATTTGTCCGTCAAAGGCATGGAGTCGGTGTGGTTTGTGAAGAAGCCGAGGTCGGATGCTGCAGCGAGTGCAAGTCCTCATTAGAGACAGCTGCTTTTAGCTCAAGGTTGTCCGTGAGCATTTGTGGATCAGGCCACTGGACTCAGGACCTGTTATTAGTCTGGTTCCATTATTGCTGGCACATGTGTCACAGCTGAACTGAGTGGCCTGAACCAAGAAGCAGTAAATGTTTCCAGCAGGGACTTCTGGAGAAAACTCTGAAGTGCATACTTAGGCACCCAGCCAAAATGACTTGATTTTAGGAGCTGAATCCTTCAAATTCCCAGGAAAATTAGTGAGTGTGAGATGGGATTACTCCTTTGGAGATAGGATCTTTCCTGCTTCTGTAGATTCCTTTTACCTTTTTTACCTCCCAGCGTGGCAGGCACTGCCTCTGCTGTTCAGCAGCGTTTCTGTCTTCACTGGGCTGGTAGCCAAGTCGTCAGAATACAGCTCATCAGATAAGTGTCTCATTAAACACGAGACTGTTGTTCTTGTAAATTGAGGTCAGACTTGGGCTAAGAGATGCCAAATGCAGTTTTAGAGTTAGATACTGAGACTGTGTCTGAACTAGTAGATTAAACACGTCTGAGGCTGTTTGATGATGATGCTGGGGCAGACTGGTGCAGAACAGCCCGCATCCACCCTGTTAACCACAGCAGGGTGGCCACATGCAAACAGCCTTTTGGGAATGCTCCGTTGCCCATGCTAAGTCCCAAATTGTGCCCAAGACTTGCCTGGGAAAGAATTAGTTGGTCCAAGCCCAAACCATGCTGGTGCTTCTTCTGTTTAATAGTGGAGGTGATTTGGGTTTTAGTGCCTGGGAACGCTGCTTGGCCCCGTTTTGAAATAATTTCTGTGAGAATTGACCCCCTTTACTGAAAGATGGGGGTGAAACGTGTTTGGGATGTACCTCTGCATGGCAGTCCTCAAATACTGCCTGGGGACATCAGAGATGGATAAACATGAGGCAGCAGGACTGACCGCAAGTAGCGAGTTGTTGGCGTAAAACTCTACCAAGGGGCCGTCTGTCTAATCAGAAGAGGATGTGTCTGCTCCCAGCTGAGCTCAGGAAGACGATGATTTCTCAAAAGCTGCAGTCATGTGTCGCCATGTGGACAACATGATCTGCAGTCCAGAATTAGCTGGGATAAAATTTGGTCAGGAGGCTGCATCAGAGTGTCACATAGTCAGGCTGGGACCCATGGGGCAGGAGAGACTGGAGGTGTGCCCCTTTTCTCGTCCCACTGGTTTTAGGACAGCAAAATTTGTGAATTCCCCTGGCAGAGTTAAATCCTGTTCTTGGCTTTGCAGGGCAGGGAAGGAGCGGAAGAAGGCGGACAGGTACGCCCTGGACTGCCAGGAGAGAGCCTACTGGCTTGTGAACCGAACTCCTGTAAGTAGAAGATGTCAACCTGTGACTTCAGTGCCTCGGTGGTGCCCTCTCTGCAGCCACCTGGGACAAACTCCTGCTTGCTAAAGGCATGGCTGTGGGCATGGCCTCTGGGCTGTGCCCCCTGTCGCTTCCCCTCGGGGAAGGGGTCAGCCCAGGCCTGCCCTGAGTCCGCACCTTTCTACTTGGTTGCTCTCAAAGGTGCAAGGGAGGGAGGTCCAGCTGTAGCACCCATGCTCGGAGGGGAGCATTGCCAGATTTGGGTGGCAAAGCTCCCCTGGGGCACTGCTGGTTGGGAGCTGCTGGCAGTGGAGCCCTTCGGGGCTCGAGGTTCACCTCGTGTATTTGTGTGAACCACAAACTTTAAAACAAATGAGTTTCAAAGCTATTGATGTTTCTTCTTCATAACAGCCCGGCATGCTAGACGTCCTAGAGTATGGATTAGACCGTGTAACGGATCCCAATGAAGATAAGGTAAACTAGGTGAGACAGGGTTTTGATTTTTTTTTTTTTTCACACCTACTGAATTTGTTTGCGAGGACCCAGACAGCATCCCTGGGATTGTGGTTTTGTGGGCACCGCAGGCTGAGCAAGTCAGCTCAGCTGTGAGAGCCAAATGGGCCAGAAGTTGAAGCCATCTCATTGTCCAGGGGGTGGGGCCCTCAAAATAGGCTTTGGCAGCATCTTTTGGCTTGAAAATACTTTGTCAGCTTTCTTGCCACACCAGTTAGTGTGAGTGTTTAGCTACAGGACATGTTTTCTCTGCTGGTGAAGCTAAATTGAGGAATCCTCTACCTCCAGATGCTTGTTGCTGCCTTTTTATTAGTGGTGAATCAATTGAGGGGGGCGGTTGTGGGGTGTAAGGGATCAGAGGAAAGATCCAGGTTTAAAATAGAATGACAGAATACCTCCAAAAGGGTAATGTGTGGCAAAAACATGGAGAAGTTGGTGTGGTGGGTAAGAGACACAGTGTGTTGCCTAAGAATGTATATTGTATAGCTAGACCATGAAGAAACAAGTAATGAACAGAGACTGTGGAGGCTGTAACTGGGTGGGACTGGTTCAGAGTCCATGGTGAGACAAATGCAGCCAGTAGAGGAGGAGCTGGAGCTGCTCCCCTCTTTCTCCATCAGTCTTTTTAAGCAATCTTGCATTTGTGCACTTAATGGTGTTCATTTGGAAGTGAAGTCAAAGTGTCTCTCAGCAATTAAATGCAAATGTTACTGCGATCACACTCACTGTATTCCCACAACTTCTCATTTTTGTAACACCTTTAAAACATCTCAACAGCCAGAGGCAGGATAATTGCTTTGGCCAACTGTGTTCTGTTGCTATAGAGACTGAAAATGAGCAAAACGTAGGGTTGGGATGTATTTTATTTTTTCTCGCTGTAAGTAGCAGCTGCCAAAAGCTTCTTTTTTTTTTTTTTTTTTCTTTTTTTTTTCCTCAAGAGAAAAGGAGTGGAGGAAAGGGAGAGGGGTGGAAAAGAGGAGTAAGCCAACTTCTCGCCCACAGTTTTACAGCTGACATAGAAGGAGATTTTAGGTTTGCAAACGGTCTGAAAGCCTGTAGCTGTCTGCCAGCTGCTTGGTAGCAGAGAGGAAGTGAGCTGAGGGATCTCTGTTCAGTTCCCACCCTGGACATACGAGAGATGGTTGGTTCCCCCCATCAGCAGAAACTCTGAGGAGGGCCTGAGCCAAAGGACACCAGCTTTGGGGTGACTTCACTGCCTTTCTCCATTAAGCTGGTCTCTGAGCTGTGCCTCCTCTCTCGAGGCTGGGCAGGAAAGGGAAGGTTCTCCTTGCTCCTCTTTTTCACGTTTGAAAGAGCGGTTGACAATACACGAGGCAGCCAAAAGCCCACGTAGAGCCACCTTTGGACTAGCAGCTTTTTTTTTTTTACACCTGCAGACTGCTCTCACAAACCCCCATGGCTCAACAGGCTTTGGTAAGGATGGCCCAAGCTCTGCTGGTAAATGCTGAGCTGGGCTGTGCTTTGTTGGGCATATCTTACCCTGCTGAAGGCAGTGCAGAGTTTTGTTAATGTGTCCTGTGGGCCCAGCCTCTGGCTCTGACATTGGTGAAACAGTGAGAGCAGAAGATGAGTGCATGAATCCAGCACCCATTTATTTGGTTTGTGTCTCTGTTGCTGCTCAATCTAGCTGTGCTTTGTTGGCCAATTAGTTGTGTTTCATCTTGACAGCTAAGAAAGAAAATATTCCTGGTGATAATTAATTTCTGACATCAGAATGACTTCTTTGAAGCTGATATTGGCAGGAACATCTCTCTTTCACTTGCCTCAGACCCTTTGGTGGGCTGGTTCCTTGCTAATTGATGGAGTCCTCTGGGGATAACCAGATGCTCAGCCAAACATCACACTCAGACTTTTATTGCTGACCCATGGGCAGCCCTCAAGGTTCGTGATTATAATGAGTTAGGAGTTGTAGTTGGGCGGGAGGAGTAAGGCAGAAGTAGCTGTCCATTGAACAGCTAATTAAGGGATGCTTTAGCCTTTTGTTACCCAGGTCTCAGGCTCAAGATCGAGCCTTGCTGCTCAGTGAGTTACCAGGCAACTGCTGGAGCCCGCGGACTCGCCTGCAGGTACACACTCAGCTTTTGCCTTCTGTAACCAGAGAGCCTTTCTGAAAGGTGCTTTAGCTTCACCAAAATCACTGCGCTAGATTCAGGGACTACTGCATGAAATGCCCTGGCTTCTTGTGTGCAGCAGATCAGCCACAGAACATCATAGTCATTGCTTGGCCATTAATTTAGTGAGTCTCTGTCAGTTTGACTGCCTGATAAAAGCGTAACTTCTGCTGCATCCATCACATCTCTTGAAATAACAGGGTCAGAAGCAGATAAGAGAAGGGAAAACTGGCAATTTGATCGGAACTCGGCATATGGACTCTTCACAGATTTGATTTTCAGCTGTTGGGTCGAAGCACCAGCACAGTGGAGATGCATGTTGAGTTGATCTTATGATAGACTTGGCATTTGCCTCTGGTGTGCGGAGCTCCCAGCTGGCTGCATGTAGGGAAAGGCCCACATCTGCACCCGAGAAGAGGTGCTGGTGTGTGCAGAAGCAGAGCTGTCTGCATGCCAGAGGGCTGTTTGCCACTGCCGTGCCAGAGGGGCTGTGCCCACAGGTTTTTGTGATGAAGTGAGCTGCGGAGGGGGGCTAAGCTGTGCTGGCGGCTGGTGCTCCTCAAGGATTCATTCCTGTGGTCATCCTTGCAGCTTGCTGAGCTGCGTGCACGGACAGAGAGCGCTGCGGCATTCAGGGCGCCGTGCGGGCATGATCTGCAGCCATGGTTCAAAACGAGCTCTGGATAACAGTGGCCTGTGCTTGTTCTTCACTCCAAGCTCCATCTAGGCATACGCACAGAAGCTGTTGTCCAGCTGTTTATGGCCTCTGTAAACACTGAATGGTGGCCAGACAGGCAAAAACATAATGACCATTATCTCCACAATGTGGTCAGGAAGACCCACACTGAGAGCAGAGGATGTCCATGCGAATGGTTAGCTGGAAATTAGCACGTCCCAGCGCTTGTAGGAGCTCGTGGCTTCAGCCGTGTGGATTGGCTCCAGACATGGGGCTCTCGAGTGGGTCCTGGCTGGCTCCCAGCTGAGCTTCGCAGCCGCTGCCTGCGTGCATGGGGAGCACCTAGCTGGTGGCAGCGGGGTGTGACGAGGCCGTGCAGGGTGCCCAGGGCTGCCGTGTGTCTCGGGGAGGAGGATGTTTGACAGCACGCGGCACTCGCCTGAGACAGATCGAGGTCTTTCACTAATTGCCAGTTTGATTTGAAGCCTGCAGGGCTGGAGAGCTTATCCGCGATAATTGTGATAAGCCACTCGTTAAGGGCCCTGCAAAATTAATCTCATTAAAAGAAATTACTCTTTTGTTCCAAATATTAGTTCCTTCCAAATAAGGGAGGGTGAGTGGGGGGTACAGGGCACTTTGCCACTGCTGCTGTCTGTCGCGAGGGGTAAGGGTGGGCAGGATGATGGGGACGACTGGCAGTGCTCAGTAGGACACAGAGAGTATTCAGGGTCCCTTGTACCAGCAGCAAAGCTGGAAACTGGCCATGGGAGCACTGTAGGAGAAAGGGAAATGAAATGTTGTGCAGCTCTTGGGTGAAATATCTGAGATCCTTCTGGTTGCTGTGGATTTGAGAACTGGAAAGGGCGGAGCACAGCCAGCACCTGCAGCCCTCAGTAAGGTGTTCAGTGCTGGGCTCCTCTTTGATTCTGCTCCAGTTCAGTGTGCGCCACTACTCAGCGATGCCCAGCCCTTCTCATGCCATAGCCCCCTTTTCTGTGCAAAAACCTCCTCCCCACCCTGGAGCCCCCACCAAAGCCCTCCCTGGTTTACTCAGACCAGCTGTCCCAAGGGCTGACCTACACGCTCAGGCTGTGGCAGGAGGGAATCCTTGGTGTAGGATGCACTTTAAAAAAACACCCTTTCCTTGTTTGCAGACATGACGTTAGCTTTGATTTTTACTCGCCCACATGTAATTTTTCTGTTGTGATGGCATTTTAATTGATGCCTTTCTTGCTCTATATAACATGTAACTTACTGTGTTCTTTTTCTCTTTCCCACCAGCTGTTTGTCTTGTGTGTGTGTGTGGTGTGCTGCCTGCCTCTAAGACCCTTGTAGAAGATAACACAACTTTACTACCACGAGAGCTGCCTTCAAGCCACTGTGCCAGCATCCATCTCTCCTCACCCCACTGCACCAGGCCTGGCTGAGGCACCCACTTGACAGAACAGAGGAAGAAATGAGGGACCTTTCAAAACCATCTAATGATTTTAATGTGTTGATTTTCCTAAAGTAAATGCCTGAGCCACACTTAAGTTCCATCAAATGGAACAGTTCAGCTGGCACTCGTAAATCTAAGGGGGCCTGGTTTGTATCTTGGGTTCCCTGAGGAGACAGTGAACTCCTATTGTGCAGGAAATAGCTGGCCTGAAACAGAAACTAAGCACTCTAAAGAGGACACTTCCAGGACAGTAAATGCAGTGAGTTTCTCTGCACAAGCAGGTGATTTCTTTGCCTCCCATTTCTACAGTCTTATCTAAAACAACGATGACACTGTAGAAATGAGAGGAAGAAATGGTGTCTACCTGGAAGCTGACCTGGCATCAAGGGTACGGCTACAGGGTGAAAAGCTGTTCTTTTGTCTGTGAATCTTCCATCATTTATTAGATGTCCCAGGGGCTTTGAATCAGCAAAGGAAGCTGTACAGCCCTGTGGCCAGTGATCCTGTTGTCCAAGAGCTTTTTCCTCCCCCGATGTGTCAGCCCTTACCCCCTCGCATGCAGTTCCCTGTGTATGGCCAGCAGAGCGTCACCGCTGGTGTGGCTACTGTTTGCTTTCCTGTTTGTCCCTGCTGAAATTATGTGCGCTGCAGTCATTCAGAGCTGGTCGTGGTATTTCCAGCAGAAAAAGCTTCCTCCCTTTGCAATGCCACGGTGAGGATTTCTGCTAGTACTACACTGGCCAGGCTAGGTTTGTGTTAGGGTCAGATGGGCTGGATTCACAGTAGTGCTGTACAGACTGGCTGATCTGCTGCATATCTGGCTCCTGCTGCTGAAATGGTGAGTGTGCCCTCTCAAAACCAACCAAGTTTCAGCAAAACGTGCATGTTTTTCTTCCATACAGAGAATAGTTTCTGCCTCCTGAGCAGGACTAGTGATGATGGTTAAAACGCAAAAGCAGATCTGCACCACTGTCCCAACGATGGTCCCTTCACTAAGCAGCCCTGGGAGAGCATCTTGCCTTTCCCAAAGTGGGGGCAGCTCAGGATGCAGGTTCTCGGGTGAGAAGATGGGAGAAGCAGGCTGCCTGTGGCATTCCATACCAGATGCTTCATCCTTCATTACTCACAAACTGCACTTCACCGAGGCACTCTGCAGACCCATGTCTGCAACAGGGTTAGTTTGATAGAATGATTCTGGGATGCCGATCTTGTTGGCTGAAACAGGAGATGCAGAACTGAAACACTGCATAAGCCTTAAAAGGCTTGCTGGGAGCATCCCTGACTTAGCCTGTCTTTCCTTCTGCCTCCTGAAGTTTATTTCACGCAAAGTAACTGTGCTTCAAAGGAAGCTGTGTGAATAAACACCCTGCAGTTAATTTCTTGCCTTCAATTGCTTGCTCGTTTGTGGATGACATGTAACATAGTCTGAGTTATTCAAATCACAACGTAAGCACCCTTTGCACAGCAGATACTGCTTCTGAGGCTTTTAATTGTGGTGTTTATATTTTGCAATGTGTTGGTTCCTGTCTCCTTTAGCTAATATTGAATGATCTAATCTGTGTCTCGTAAACGAATCTATTTTAGCTCCATTAGAATAACCCCTTAATTGAAGGCATACAGGCAGCCTGTGATGGAAGAAGCAATGCTAAACAGTAAATACAGCTAATGGAACGATTTACGGTGTGTGGATGCTCTTAGCTTTGATGATACCCTGATTAGCTGAGCTGCTGTGTTTGATTTTAATTGTAATGAGAATTAATTGGAGAGCGCTGCACAACGGCAGCCCTGCAACAGTGTTTTCATGTCTCAGAAAAGGCGAGGGAAAGCACCCATCCCGATTTAATGATTTTTATTTCTTTATTTTACAGAAAAAAACTATGGATATTTATAGAAGAGAGGTAAGTGGTGCTTCCCTCACTTCTAGGTGTTCGTCCTGTATGTATTGCTCATATCAGTGTTGCATGGAGGCTTACAGCCCCCTTTGCAGGGGATGAGCCTTTTTAAAAACGTCTGGGTTTGGCTGGCAGAGTCTCTGCCCCATGGAGCTTTTGGTCAATGTGTTTTCAGGACATTTTCTGCCTCTGCACCTCCCCCTGTGGGCAGCCAGCAGCTCTCTCAGTGATGAGAAGGCTCAAGCAAGGACAGAGACCAGGGCTAAAATCCAATAGATCAAAATTAGTGGTGGGGAAATCATAGGAGATACATCCAGTGGCGCCAGTGTAGAGACAGCCAAGGATCAATGATAATTACATGCTAAATCATCCAGAGCATTTGTAGGTTCCTAGACTCGGAGCTATTACCCAATTTCTATATAGCATGGGGAGTGCTGTTTAATTACTTGCACATTGCAAAATGATCTTCTGACGTTTACAATAAGCTCAGTGAAAACAGCCATTTTACTCAGACAGTTTAGGGATTCTCTGATTCCTTGGACATCCAATAATTAGGGAAGAAGCAGTTCCTGTTGTAGTTAGCCTTGCTACCTGGGAGAGAGCATGTTTGAGGTTCAGATAGAGACAACCTTGTACAACCTTGTCTTCACATCTCCGTGCTTCTAACCCTGCACATGTCTGATCCCTCTCAGATCATGTACTACCAGCAGGCCATCATGAAGTCCAGAGTGAAATCTTCTGTCTCTCTCGGAGGGTAAGTCCTGATTTCCTTCTGTCCACACATTAATTAGTCTTCGGCGCTCATCTCTAATGAGATGATTAAGCTATCTGCTCTGGCAGCTGGTGACTCAGTCAGGGGAATCGATGTGATGGCCACACGCAGTGTTGTTTGCGCTGTCTGGGTCAGGACGCACAAGGCAGAGGAGGGATCAGAGTCCGAGTCATGATGAAGAGGCTCCCTCGGAGCTAAGGAGACCTTTGCTATGAGTGTCTGTAGAGCAGCACCAGCCTCTTGGTTCAGATTCCTTCTGAAATCAAGAGATATTCAGACTGGTCAGGGCTGGACTGTGGTGCTTGGGACACAGCACAGCTCTGCAGTCTGGAAAAGCAGCTGCATGGAGGCTGCCTTGCAAGGATGCAGCAGTGTGTCGGTCCTATGCCTGTTCCTGCTTGGGATGAGTAACCAGCAGTTAACTCATCCCAAGACTGACCTTCCTGTCCCTGATCTCCAGCCTGTGAGTGTTCTTGTGCGTATGGCGATGATCACCAGAAGTCGGCAGAGCTCAGGACGTGTCTGGTTATTCTGTATTATGAAGGAACACACACGTCTCCATGAATGTCCGAGCAATTTGTTAGCAGTTCCTCTTCTCAGTAGGCATTTTTCCTGATCTGATTCTTGATGAAGCCAATTAAGTACAAAGCTCCCAGTCCTAGCATTAGCCATTAGCCTGTTTGCCACAGGCATTTCTTACCTGGAATCTTAGTGCTGGCCAGTTGCCTAGAGGTGCAGTCCATCCCACCAGTCTGCTTTACATAGTCATTGCCACCCAGAGATTCATATCAAATCTGAGGTAAACAAGGTGCTCAGGCCTGTTCCCTGGGTGAATGAAATGGGAGGAAGAGTCTGGGAAGCAGTGCGGTCTCCTGAGAACCACAACTTGCAAGGCACTAGAAGTTCTGATCATTTCAGCTGTCGCTGGCTCCTAGGTCACTTAAAACTCTCTTGCCTCAAATTTCCAAACTGTGAACTGAAGCTGAGGACACCTGACTACCTTCCAGGAATTTTGTGGTGTTTAACTGTTTGGCAGTGGAGCTTTTCACGCATTAGTCCTGGTCTTCTGGTGGATAATGCCCATCACCTAGATCAAAAAATCCTCAGGAAATTTGGATCTCCATCTCAGCTGCAGGACTGAGTCCAAATCAAATTATTATTGATGAGGATAAGAGCAGCAACTAGATAGTGTTGCATGCATCCGAGCGCAGCATTGATTTAGGAGGAGCTGCGAAGCGCTGATCATTAAAAGGACGGAGTAACGTTACCTGAGTTGACAGATTGAGATTTGTAGCTTGATTAGAATTTATGGATTGGAGTGAATTATGCAGGTGCTGAATGCCTTGGCGTTTCCAGTGAGAAGATAGAATCGAGCACTTCTGTGCCAAACCTGTGGAGTGCTTTGGGCAGCAGCAGTGTATAACTGCAGGATCTGTGCCAAGGTGCCTGTTAGCAACGGGTCCTTGGACAGTGTGCTCCCAGCTTTGAGCACATGAAAGCAGTTTGGCCTGGAAGGAATTTTAAACACAGAAACCAGGTGATTTTTTTCAAGAATGAAAAAGGGAAGAGAAAGCTAAAATTCCAGGACATTAGTGAAATCGGTTGTGATTACAAGTCCGGCCAGTTTAGAAGGTAGGAGAAGTGTTTGTCTGGTTCCTACTAGGATAGAGACATTTTTGCTTTGTGCCAAGCCTTCAGAGTCCTTTGCAGAGGAAGAAGCCATGTGGTAGGTGAGCAGAGGAAAGGAGAAGCAGGGATGTGCCCTCGACGCTCCCTGGGCTCTCCCGCACCCCACGGGAAGGCTGCGGAGAGCCCACCCTGAGCAAATACAGCACTTTCCTTTCCTCTCTGGAATGTGTGGCACAAAATGTTGCAGGATTAGGCCTTTGCCAGTTGGCTGGAGAAGGAGACAGAAGCTGTTTGGGGGCTTAGTCCCACTTCCATGAAATGAAGAGGCAAAAGGAGGTGATGGAAGAGAGTCCTGTATCTCCCTGCACTTGAACTGACAAAAATCACTGCTTTGGAAGACAACCAGGAGATTACTCTTTGGGAAGTGGAAAAGATTAACTGAGCTAATGAATCCGTTTTTCTAGTAAGGCAGGGGCCACGTTCCAGATCCCTGTGCCGATAGGGCTGCACCTCTGAAGATATCTGTAGTCTGTGCAACCATTTATTTGGCTGTAATGGGACTGGCTGCAATTCTGCCTGCAAATTAATATTTTGATTTTGTTGGATTTACTTGCAGGCTCGTGAAGTATTCTGAGCAGTTCCTCTCCAATGATCCTATTCTGTCTGGATGTCTCCCCAGTAACCCCTGGGTAACAGATGACCCTGAGTTTTGGGATCTCAATGCAAAACTGTATGTATTTGTATTTTTTTGCCAGCTTGTGGTTTACACTGACCTTTATGCTGATAGAAATCAGAAAAGGGAACCACTGATTTCATCAGGAAATCTGGTCTCTGATCAGGAACAGGGAAGCATTCCCTCTCTGACATAGCTTAGCCATGATAAAGAAACTGTCTCATGGGAATACTCCAGGCTGAACTTCCAGCATTATCTTCTTCAAGTGGAGCCTTCCTTAACATTACAGAAAGTCCTAAACTGATGATGGGAGTGTGCACTCAGCCCCTGCTGAGTGGGTCTGATCCTCCCCTTGGATGAGTGAAGTCCACTTTTACCAGCACAGGAATGCTGTAGGACCGTTTACGCTCAGGTAGAGCACTTGGTTTAGCGTTAACCTTGCTAAATTAGCTGCTGCCAATGGTGTAACAATTCAGGGTTCAACTACTGGCCCTTGGTCTTTGCACACACCTCAGGCTGCTTTCTTAGGAGAGAGTTTGGGTTGGAGGCACATACTGGCGGTCCATCCCTCCTCTGAGGTTTCTCTTGGTTTTCCATGCAGATAGTATTTGCTAATTATACAGTGGCATCTCTGGGCTTGAAGAACATATTACTGGTTCTCATTGGAGACCAGCAATCTTGTTAGAGTGATAATATCCCATTAGACAGCCCCCAAGGATGCCCTCCCAGAAGGCCTTTATGAGAAGCGAACCTTTGGGCAAAAACCAGTGCCTCCTCCAGAACGGGACTGAGTCAAACCTCCGGCAAAGCTGGGCTGTCATTGTGAGGGCAGCATAAATCCGAGATAAATCCTCATCCCACTGTGTACCAAGTTATTTAATTATGCCTTACTTAGTGGGCTGACTTCGGGAGCTCATTACAGCGTTCTGGAGAACAGAGTGCTGAGAAGTCTCTCGGCATTCCAGCAAAGGGCATTTTGGTTTTAATTAATCTGCCAATTAGGCTGCATGAAATTGGCAGTGCTGTTTTTGTTCCCAACCTGTGCAGAGTGGAAGTCCCCACCAGGATGCGTGTGGAGCGATGGGCCTTCAATTTCAGTGAGCTGATACGAGACCCGAAAGGTCGGCAGAACTTCCAGCTCTTCCTGAAGAAGGAGTTCAGCGGTGGGTCTGCGGAGTCTCTCTCTTTGCCCCTGCCTAGGCCACGCAGCACACTGCCCAGCTGTGCAGTGACACTGCCCAGGACACTGCACAGCTGAGACCGAGCAGTGGTGGGAATCCTTGCTTTTGCCCTGGGTGCTGTGAGCTGAGACAGTGAGAAGGTCAAGTAAAGGCAGTAGAAGGGACTTTGGAGGCAGTGGCTGTGCAGCCAGTGCGTGCAATACCATCTAGTGGCACAGGACACAAAATACAGCCCAGGGCACTCCCTGTGCAGGGGGGCACTGCTCCCGGACAAGCTGGAGCTGGCTGGATTCACACGCTCTTACAGGTGTCGTTTGTCCCTGAGCAGAGAGCAGGGGAATGCTGTCTTCCTCCTTCGGCCCCAAGGGGGTTTTCAAGGGGGCTGTAAGAATCGGAGAGATTGAATTGGGGCCAACGCACACTGAGTCAAACAAATTCCCTTTAGGAGTTAATAAATGGGATTGTATTTTCCTCAGTCTCGCTCTCTGCTGACTGAGTCCTTGTTACACAGGAGAGAATCTGAGTTTCTGGGAAGCCTGTGAAGATCTCAAGTATGGAGACCAATCCAAGGTCAAAGAAAAAGCAGAAGAAATTTACAAGTGAGTATGATAATTCTACTTAAAGTTCTTAAACTTTGTACAGGAGTCCCATCACCACCTTCCACGCATTGTCATTCTCCAAATGATTCATTCCTGAGACTTTTCTGTGTAAGCTGTCATCAAATGTGGCTGTCCTATGTCCCCATGTAGGAAAGGAGCTTTTGAAGATGAAAGCACAAGTATTGTTTTGTTATATAGTTACTTTTCCTTTCTGTTCTCCACTATTACATTTAGGTCTTAGCACATAATTTCAATAGAGGTGTGGAAAAACAAAGGTCTTGGGGCTGCCACGAGGAGAGTGGTGAGACCCTTTTTGCTTCCAGTGGGCTAAAATTTGGTTCATATTGTGTGTTAACAGTGCAAGAGGAAGTGACTTTGTGTTGTGCTGTTGAAGAGGAGATTGACTGCCCAAGATCAGGACACCAAACTGTAGTGGGGAGCTGAAGGAACTTTTCCTTTCATGCATAGACAAGGAATCTCCAGGAATTCTCCAGTTGTTAATGGCACTGTTGATTCCTCCTCCTTGCAGGCTCTTCCTGGCTCCAGGAGCAAGGCGCTGGATTAACATCGATGGCACAACAATGGGCATCACGGTCAAAGGCCTCAAGCACCCTCATCGCTATGTTTTAGATGCTGCTCAGACCCATATTTACATGCTGATGAAAAAGGTCTGTTGTTTGTTTCCAAAGCCTTAGGGGAATTCCTGTTCTCTGGGCCTTCCTGTGCCTTTGTATGCTATCAGCTGTCACTTTCAAGTGGCCTTTGTTTGAAAATCCCTCAAAATTGCTGACTTAAGCAAGCACTGGTTCAGGCCTTGGTATTTTGCTGCTTCTTCTTCCCTTTAAGGCAACATGTCCCCAGGGTGGTGGAGGTCAGGTGTCTGCTGGAAGTCCTACTTTCTAATACCAGCTTGGTCACCAGCTCATTCAGAGCTTGACAGATCTTTTAACTTCAATTGGTTAGTACCACTTTGGGTGCCACATCAGGTATTCCCGTGGTGAGGTGCTTGTATCCAACTGGATTTCAGCGGTGAATGGGAAAGGGAGTAGCAATTGTGATATAACTGCAGGAATTTTGTACCACGAGCATAACCAGATATGGCCCATTTCAAATTTTGCTCAATTTTTTCCCACATTTTTCTGTGGTTCTGTTGATGGACACCCCTTTTTAGGTCTGACTGTTGCAGGCTGATGTCAGCGTGCAGTATGTCGTGGCTTTCATTAGATCACAGTGACCACGAATGACCTGTAACTCCTCGTTATGAGCAATACAAAATACAGGTAGCAGGAAGGAGCATTATGGGCTAGAGCAGCAGCTAACGCACATGGACACTGAAAGCAGCAGAACTGTACTGATTTTCACCAGTTACTGCAAAGTTCAGCTCCTGAAACATGAGCACTTCACCCTGTAATGACTGTGAGACAGCACTGGCCTGGGCTAAGCTCAGTTCAGACCTTTTAGTCTGGATCTTACCTGGGAAGCTTTATTGTCAGATGGAAAATCCTGGGAATTTTACTCCAAGATGAAAGGGTATTGGTTTAAATAGCTACATTTGCCTGAAAGATGCAAAGTCCCTTGGGCTCCTTGGGGAGATTATCTGGTTCCCAGCCACTCTGGCTCCTGAGCAGCTGTATTTGGTGGTGATTTTAATAAGAGTGTTTGCAGCCCATAACTACCAGTCTCTCTTTTTTCTCCTAGTAGGACTCCTATGGCCGCTATTTAAAGTCTCCAATATACAAGGAAATGCTGGCCAAGGCTGTTGTGCCACAAGAGACTGTCAAAAAAAGGCAAGTGAAACTGGATGTAATTGTGGGTTTTGTTTTTCTTGTTGTAGCAAGGGTAGAAAAAGCCTAAGTTGCAGCAAAATTACTACGATTTAGATGTTTGCTTAATTAAATAGAGTTTTTCACTCAGAAGATGCCTTGCTTTGAGACTGATTATGCTGTTTATTTGTGAGCCCTTTGGAAGTGGCTCATGTGCAGCCAGAATCGACTTGCCCATTGCTCGGCTGCCTTGCCCGCTGGGTCTGTTCAGAAAGGCTGTGATTGTTGAATTAATCACGGCTCCTTTCCTGGAAGGAGAGAGTACTGTGTCCTGGGCATGGGAAAACTCCTGGCCACAAAACGTTGGCTGCCAGAGATGACACAGAGCCACCACAGTGTCCTCCGTGGGTTCTGCTCGGCTCTGCCTGGACAGAACCGCGTACTCCCCACGAAGTGACGGTGACAGGCAGCCACGTGGGAACAAACATCATCTGAATGGCAGCCCAGAAAGCCAACCGTATCCTGGGCTGCATCAAAAGAAGCATGGGCAGCAGGTTGAGGGAGGGGATTCTGCCCCTCTGCTCTGCTCTCGTGAGACCCCACCTGGAATACTGCGTTCAGCTCTGGGGTCCCCAACACAAGGACATGGAGCTGTTGGAGCAGGTCCAGAGGAGCCCAAGAAGATGATCCGAGGGCTGGAACACCTCTGCTATGGAGACAGGCTGAGAGAGTTGGAGCTGTTCAGCCTGGAGAAGAGAAGGCTCCGGGGTGATCTTATTGCAGCCTTCCAGGACTTAAAGGGGCTACCGGACAGCTGGAGAGGGACTTTTTGCAAGGACATGTAGTGACAGGACACGGGGTAATGGCTTTAAACTGAAAGAGGGGAGATTTAGATTGGATATAAGGAAAAAGTTTTTCACTCCGAGGGTGGTGAGGCACTGGCACAGGTTGCCCAGAGAAGTTGTGGCTGCCCCATCCCTGGAAGTGTTCAAGGCCAGGTTGGATGAGGCTTTGGGCAACCTGGTGTAGTGGAGGGTTTCCCTGCCCATGGCAGGGGGATTGGAACTAGATCATCTTTGAGGTCCCTTCCATCCCAAACCATTCTATGATTCTGTGAATTGTGAGTGACTGCTGGTGTAAAGTAGACCGACCTAGAAGAGGGAGGTTTGAAATGACTCTTTTCTAGACCAAGGTGGAGGTCACGTAGCACATCTAGGCCATTCAAACTGCTGCTTCTTAAAGCTGAGCATGCAATGGCAGAGCTAGACTGGGTGGTGTGCTTCTTTCTCTGTTCCTCTTCCACTCGTCAACCTAGCAAGCAAGAAAGAGGAATCATGGACTTTCACACTATTGTTTCGCCTAACGCCCATTTCAAGTCAGTGGAAAAAACCCCTCCTGCTGACTTGCCTGGGGTTTGGTTCGTTTTTCCCTGAGCCACGCATCACAAGGTGCCTGGCAGATGCTGGTTGATCCTGGTGACTGCCTTCATGTTTGTCAGTGCTTGTTATGGCCACTTCATATTCAACATCCTGATTAAACCAAAGACCTAGTACCTCATCTAGAGGTGACTTAACACTTGTTTCCACTGCTGTTGGTAATGGCTTTGCTGAAGCAGGTCGGGGGTTTGTGTTTGGGGGATCAAAGACACCAGAAACACCCATACTGGTCCCTATGTTGATCTTACTGAGGGCACTAGAAAAAATTCCACTAGTGGCAGTTGCTTGGCTTCACACCGAGTGTTAGTCATGTGCAAATGCTTACAACAAAAGGAGTAATGTACTGGCCATCTCCTGGCCCTGGAGTCCCTCGAGGACCAGGACCAGAACTGCCTTTAGGCTTTTAGCAGTTCTGCAGCTGATGTGTGACACTGAGTCACGAGTCCTGCTGTGAACCACCTCGTCTGCGTTTGCACTTTGTTGTTGTGAGGGTGACAGTGGCACATGGGTCTCTGTGTCCGAGCTTGCCTTCCTGGCAAGTTTGCTTACCAGGGGTGTTTTTGATGCCCTTCCACTTTTCAGTAACACCCTGCTGCTTTCTCTCACTCTCTGCCCAGCTCCGCTTTCCCGTTCGGACGCCGTCACCTCCGCTCCAGCCCTAGCCCTGTCATCCTGAGGCAGCAGGAGGAAGAGGCCAAAGCCAAAGAAGCCGCCACGACTGTGGACATCACGCAGGTCATGAGCAAGCTGGATCGCAGGAGCCAGCTCAATAAGGAACCTCCCAAGTAGGCTCTGAGCCGCGCAGGGCACAGCGCAGGGAAAAGACAAGCCGAGGCTGGTGTTGAGCTTCGTCTCCCCTTCCTGAAGGTGTCAGTGCTGCTTTAGGTTTCTCAGGCTGGTTCTGCCAGCAGCCTGCTTCTTGCACGTTGCCATGGCTTCTGGAGCAGCAGTTGCCACTTGCCAGACATGTCAGGCATGGGAGTGCTGCCGGAGCCAGGCTGCTGGCTGTGCTGGACTCGGGATGCAGGGCCCCAGCTCCCTCCCTACACACCTCGGAGTGGGGATGCCTTCTGGCTGCCCTGAGGCCCCTCGGGAGGTTGGGATAGCCTGGCTGCCTCTCCCTGCCTCCTGCTCTTCAGGAGCTGGGAATGCACAAGACAGAGTAAAGCTCTGCGGTCTCAATCTTTTGAGTTCAAATCAGCCTTCCTTGAAGCAGAGATGGATGACCCCACCAGGGGCAGGGTGAGGTGGCCCACCTCAGACCGTGTCCATGCTGGCGTCTGTCCTCTCAGGGAGGCGTGCACCCTCCCAGTGGGTGCACCAGGACACCCCTGAGAGGAGTGCACCCCTCACTTCAAGCATCCTGCACCTCCCAGCTAGTGCATGGAGCATCCTGCACCTCCCAGCTAGTGCAATGGAGCCACAGGCAGAAGAGACTTCTTGTCAGAACGGTAGGATGAACGTTTCTGAAGGTTTAGTTGACCCTTTGAATTTTAATGACATTCCCAATTCTGCCCTGGCACGTTGGAGATGATCAGCGGAGAGCTCTGCTCTCCCCGTGACTCCCCCCGCGCGATGAGCTGGGTGTGCAGGGCCTGCAGGAGGGCTGGAGAGATGCAGCCGCATCACTTTGTGATTCTTCTATCAAATCCTTCCTGCCTTTTGTCTTGTCTTTTTCCTGCACTTCTATTTTCTATTGCTTAAAAAAAAAAACTAACAGGAGGTAGTTCCAGTTGTCGCTGGCTTGTAGCCCAGAGGCAAGGGAGAACCAAGGTAGAGGTTTTATCAGGTTAAGAGCTGATTTCAACTTAAAGTAGTGTTTTTTTTTTCATTTGCTCTGTCTCTTTTACTCTTTAGAATGAGGCAACCTAAAATACTATGTTAGTGCTAAAGAGCTCAGGGAGATTCCAGGCTTTACTGGGAAACCCCGACATGTCTGGACCAGGCCAACGATTACCAGAAGTGAGAAGATTCCTGCAAAGCCCAGTAATGGGAATTGGGGGGGTCAGAAAAGCTTCCTTGTTTGTTAAAATTTAGGAGAAGCAGAGGGACCGGATGGGAAGCACTGAGGTCCAGGAAGCTTCTTCACTCCTATTTGTATTGTCCATCCGTTTTTGCTACTGGTAGGACTTTACAGGAAATGAGAGATGGAAAAAGCTGGATGTGAGAGGGAGCCCTCAGGTACCAGGGTGGATGCAGGCCAGCCCCTTGGGAACAGGGAGAGAGTCAGGCGATAGCTGTGTCCCCAAAAGCTTTGGACAGTGGTTCGTGCCCTCCCTGTGTGTGTTCGCAGGGCTGCATGGTCTGGTCTGGTCTGGTGTCGCTGCAGAACTACGCTCCTTCGCTTTGCAGCTGAGCTCAGGAGATTTTTGTGACCTCTGTTAACCTGATGGTGATAAACCTTCTTAGAGGAATTGAAACCAAGTTGCATGAGTCTTTTGCTCTGGTGTCAAGGTCTGCATGCTAAGTCTCTGCTTATTCCCAGTGGAAGCAGTGACAAATTTTGCAACACTGTATGGGTGAGCAGGCTTAGACTGTATTTTTTTTTTTTTTTAATTTTGCTTAAACCCACAAGGCTTTTTTATGTCGGGTACTGAGCGCTGTCAGCCTACCTTGACATAAGAGCACTGAAGGATACTCAAGAACTTGACAGGGTTGGTCCAAAGCTACTTGGATGTGATGAGCTCCACAGTCTCTTCAGAGTTTGTATCACATGGAGCACTGAGTATGCTGGGATTGCCAGTATGTAGTAACATGTGGAAGATCAAGTCAGGGTATAAATAATAAATAACAAATCTGTGTGTTCCAGTCAGTCCCTCTGATTCTACTTCTGTTTTGTCTGCAGCTTGGCTTTTTATGTTCCCTCTGTCCATGCCTTTCTCTGGTTTCTCATCCTCTCAGCTTTGCGTTGCTGTCCCCCTGCCATGGGTTAATGCTGCATGCTCTGGAGTCGCTGTGCTTGTGAAACACCAGTCCTGCACTGCAGGCAGAAGCTGGCTCTGTTCTGCTTATGGGCTGAATAAGCCAGTGTGACCCAGCGTACCGCTCCTCGGGCCCTTGCTGCTCACTCCCTGAAGAGGAAGGTTGCCTGGTACGAAGTGTGACCATGGTACAAACTGAACTTCACTTTGTGCCAGCCAAGAAATTGTTTCTGTTGGAAATCAGAGCAGTATGTTGTTTCATTTCTTGGCCATCGCTTCCATGCATTCATCTGTCTAATAAAAATAAATGTAGAAAATGAAAAAAGAACCGAGTTCGTCCTTCTCTGTCTTGTCTCAGTGTGTTCATTCTTCACTGTGTCATCTCTCTGCCATGCATGCGTGCATTTTCTCTGTGTGCTTCTGCTCTCAGCACTTCTTTTTGGACATTTCTACTGGGAGTGAGTCCTTGGGAAATGGGGTTGGGGGGAACCCTGGCATGCAGCATGCACTCTGCCGATGAATCTGTACTCAGGCTTGTCCTGAGGGCTCAATTAGCTGAGCTGGAGACTTGGCAGCACCAGCTGGGGACACTGGGGGCCCCAGCACAAGATGTGACTCCTTGTATTCTCAGTCATCAGGGTTTGGAGCTCAGTGTCCTATTTCTTGGCCACCACAGCAGCCAGCACATGGGTGCTTTGGGCGTGACATGGTTGTGCTGTCCATAACCAAGATCACGTTCTCGGGATAACAGACTCCTCCGTGCCTGGAGCCGATCATTGTGAGAAACGAGACAAGCTGGTGTCTCCTACAGCATCCTGGGGGGCGTGGGGCTGGATCTGTCAGCACTGGCTGGGGCTGGTAGCAATGACCCTGTTGCTTTCCATGGGCAAATTGCGACACCTCTGCCCTCCTGCGATGGGAGGACAGGGAAGGGGGCAGGAGAGGGGGACACCATCCTGGGCTCAGCTGGGTGCTGTCGGCGGCCACCCCGCTGAGCCCCCTCTGTCCTGGCAGCACCGTCAGCACCCAGCCCTTCTCCTCCAAGGAAGGAGAAGGCTTCTTCTCCTGACGAAGCCTGGGGAGCTGGTGACCAGTGTGCCTCCCCAGGGCCTGACCGAGCCTCTGTCCTCTTGCTCCCTGCAGCCGTGCCAGCACACCTCCCGGGCACCGTGCCCGGCTGCCTACGCTGGCACCAGAGCCGGCCCCTTCCCCTCCAGTGGTGGGGGGTCCCACGCAGCCACCCCATCCTTCAGCCGGTTCCTGAAGAGGGGCTGCTGGACCTCACCCGTGTTCGCCACGCTCTCGCCCAGGTGCCCGGCCGTGCCCCACGGGAAGGTGCAGCCGCTGGGCGAGCGGGAGCAGCGGCTGCGGCCGGACGCCACAGCGGTGAGCAGGTGAGCACCGGGGCTGCCCATGGAGGGCTCGCTGCTGGCACCATTGCTGCCTGTGACTACCCAAACTGTGTCTTCCCCTCGGTTCCTCGCGTTGCTTTCTGCATTGGATGTGTTTTTCGAGGAGAAACGGGCAAGGGGCCATGCCGGTGGTTGGTCTCTGCTGCGCTTACACCTCCTGTTTGTGGTGTAAAGCCCCCAGGTTTTACTTTTGATCCCTGAATTTGGGAAACCACTCAAATATTTGTGTTGGTTCAGGTTTGGTTTAATGATTTGAAAGTCAGAAGGAACCCAGAAGTAACAAGGGAGGAGAAATCTTGAGGGAGAGTCACAAAACGTTTGTCATTCCGGAGCGGGATGTGTAAGAACGGGGATTTTTTTGCCTGGAGAGGCTGTCGCTGTTGAAACCAAATCCTGGCCATGTCCCTCACTGAGAGTAACGTGTCCTCAGTCTCTTCCAATCCACCTCTGCTGCTGACCAAGCGGATGAGTCCACGTTATAAATCCAAAAGCACAAATCCGAGGGCTGCTGCCCACCCGACTCCGCACTCCGGCCGTGCCGGCGCTGCATCACGCAGCGGTTTGGCTTCAGAGGGGTGGGAGCGCACGTTTCCTTCGTTTCCCATCTCTGCGGGCTGGCACCCAGGAGTTCTGCTTTGGGATTTGGGGTTTGAACAGTGCGGTTGCTGTCTCAGAGAGCACATCGAAAAGTGCCGTATGCGTGATGAGTTTTCATTTCACAACACAGCTTCTTCCAGATAAAAACGGATGCTCCTTTGGAGAGCCGGATCTACCCCGTGGACTCTGAGGAGGGAGAGGACAACCACCACCGAGCTGGCAGGGACTCTGCGAAGGTGATCTGCCCCTGGGAGAGCCCTGTGGAGGAGGGCAGAGCTGGGTAACACGCAGCCTGGACACGGACCCTCTCTTTCCAGGCCTGAGACCACACGGTTGGCCACACGTGGTTGGGTGTATGGGCCATGCTGCTGACGAGGTGCATTGGGGCCGTCCTTCAGCATCCAGGAAGCTGAGACTACCACGGCTGGGAATAACGGACCCTGGTGTACCCATCTGTTCCTAATTCAGGAATTTGAAGCATTTCTGGACTGGTTTTGTTTCCTATCTTTGGTATATTCAGGTCTATTCGTTATAAACTTCTTGATAAATGAGCCTCGTTTCTTGCCGTATAGCAGACGGAGAATTTATGTGTGTGTATATATCCCGGGAAATGGTGTCTTATCCGAATGACTCGCTTGGCCATGGGATGTCAGCCCACTGAGCACAACACAGCTGGAGCAGAAGCTGCAGGCAGTTTTCAGAGTAGGACTCGGACTTCAGTGCCAAGATTGGGGCACGTTTGTGTCCCCAGCTTGGATCCACCTCTTATTAACAGTATTTTTTTAAATTTTAAAGCAAGTTAATTAAGAGACAGCTGACTGCTGGGGAGAATGAAGTTAACCCCTCATGAGAAGCTGTGTACTGTATGGCATAGCATCGTTCCTTAATCCAAACCAAAACTGACCCCAAAGAGCAAGCAGTGTGGGAGGAGAGCAGAGGCTCCAGGGCACTGCTGAGTCAGCTCCCGTCTCCCTTTTGTGGCCTCTCGGTCCCGGGAAGAGTTTTGAAACCAGGACTTGAACTGAACCCCAGCAACACCTGGGAAGATCCAAAACAAGTCTGTGTTGGTATTTTGGACCTCTCCAAACTCAGATTGATGCATTGCCACAGTCTTAAACTGTGGTGTTAT
Source organism: Tauraco erythrolophus (assembly GCF_009769465.1). NCBI lineage: Eukaryota > Metazoa > Chordata > Aves > Musophagiformes > Musophagidae > Tauraco > Tauraco erythrolophus. The sequence continues at coordinate 3,088,238 of NC_141484.1, forward strand.
CAACAGTGTTAGAACGTCGCTTTCCTTACGTCATGTCAGTGTTTGACGATGGTCGTTGTGTTCAGGTGTGGAGGGGTTTCCTGGCTGTGTGTGATGTGGGTCATTGTTCTGTAATTTGGCCATGTGGCCCGTGACTTTTGATGCTGCTATTTAGTATTTCTGACTGTAAACGGAGTGTAGCAGGATCCCTTCTGTGGACTGACCTGAGTCATGACCGTACACCAATATGGTTAGAGATCATGCTCGTTTATTACAAACAACACACAGGTTATATAGCAGAATATGGCAAAACTCCTCCACAACGGAGCTTTGCCTGTGTGGCTGGTGTGGTTCATCATCCTGACTTCTACTGCGGGATTTAAAGTCTCTCCTCACACGTGCTCGGTGGTGCCCGTTTCCCCCAGGGCTGGGACAATACTTCCAAAGACCCTTCCCCAGGGGAGCAGAAAGATGCAATGCCCCAAAGCAAAGGTGGAGCAGGATGGTGCTGCCTGACACTGCCCAGGACACTTCTCTTGTACGAACGTGTGTTTGTCTTGCTGGCTTTGCTTTGTCAGGAGGGTCTGGCTCTGCTCCGGCAGTCACTGGTGGTGGCCACCTATTACGAGAGACAAACACGGTGTCTTTTGTGATTGTTTTTGTTAATATTGTTACTCAGCCACTCCTGATGAGACACTGATAATGTATAATCCAGGAAACACAAAAGGAAGACATTGTGATGTGTAAGAGTTAATATTATATTTAATATTATGGAGATATTATAAGAGCTGTCTACAGTTAATATTTCTCTCATTGGTCTGGGGTTCCTCTTGTGCACCTTCATGCCTTCTGCTCCAGAAGCCCACAGTGGCAGTGGATCACCAGTGTGTCTCTGACCGGGACGTGGGTCATGCTCCACAGAGACAGTAAACCCCGTCCCATGGAACCTGGTCGTCTGTGGTTTCCCCCTCTCCAGCACTGCCGGAGTGCACGGAGCCGGGGTGGGCACTGGGAGCTCCTCAGGCACGCTCCTCACCACCTGCTCCTCACCACCCTCAGCTTGCTGAGCAAGACACCCATCTTGTCCCAGTTTCACACGCTGATGAACACATGCCTTCTCGATGGTGAGCTTGGGCACTGCTCTTAGTTATTATGTGCTTAGTGAGAGTAACGTAACTGGTGCTGTATAATGCCCAGCTACCATGAGAACCTCTTTGTACCAGTGTGCACGTGGTTTTAGCCACGGGGAAGAGGGGAGGCACCAAGAAACTCTTGTGAAAGAATTGGGTCTCACTCATGCTGGCCTCGGTGAAGGGTGGCACTTCCTTCGCTGTACAGAGGCGCAGAGGGAAATATTTGTAGAAATATCACTGGGTTTATTTCCCGTGACCTGAGGCAATCAGCGTTTCATCTCCAGACACAGCTTTGTGGTTGCTGAGTGCTGTGGCTGTGCTGGCTCTCCGGTGGCACATGGAGGTGACGGAAAGCTGACGCTCTCTGGTGACCTGTTGTGCTCCTTAGGGGGCAGATTGCAAAGATCTCCCCATCTTTGCCAAGGAATCGAGTAGTGCCTTGGCCTCTTGCTCATCTTCTGAACCAGAGGAAGGACTTCAGGATCCAAAACTAGCTGCTCTGTCCGGGCTTTGACATCCTGATGCAATTACATCCAGACAGACAGGTACAAACATGCCCCAGAGGCTAGCACTGCGGGTTCCCAGAATTTATCCCTTCAGGGTACTGTTTTTTTTCCCCAATATCTTTCCACTTAATGACTTCTACGTTTTTTCCCTGGAGGTGGGTACAGGCTCCCGTGTTGTGCATCTCAAGCCTGTGCCTTGCTTTCCTTCCTTCCTCCCTTCACCCATGGATCCCCCAGGTGCTGCTGACTGCAGGTTGAAAACTGCTGCTCCGGAGGTCCCCGGTCCCTCCTGCACCGTGCTTTCAGCTCTCGCAGCTCCCATCCCCTCGCTGCGCAGGAGCCTGTTGAACGCTGCCTGGAGTCACCTGGAAGAATTAGTTCACTGCAGCAACTTAGACATCCGAGGTATTCCGATAATGCGAGGGATGTGGGAGGTTAATGACTGGAAAAAGTGATCGCTCCCTGTGGGCAGTTTCTCAGAAAACTCCCTGCTGCTCGGCTGACAGAAGAAAGGAGCCTCCAGCAGCAGCAGCCAGGAAGCCCCGTGCCCGTGCCGCGGCGACTCTGCTCTCCTGCCTCCCGCCGCTGCGGGGGCTCGTGGCTGGCACAGACCCACGGAGTGGCTGTGGCCCCACTCCAGCCCAGGGGTGCTGGAAGAGCTCCCCGTGCTCCAGGTCTGAGCTGATGTGCTGCAGGAGGGGCTGCAACGTTTCGACTTCACATATCATTTGAATGAACCTGGAAGGAAGATGCTTAATTAGCTGTGGGGTTCTACAACGTGCTCCGCTCCCACCTGAGGAGGTCCCACACCCCACAACAGGGTGGGCGCCTCCAGTGTCCTTTGCTCGAGCTCAGGCTGACCCATGGCTGCTGGGATTCCTTTGGATGCTCCTCTGCAGCAGTGGGCCAGCCTGAAAAGCCAGAGCAGCTTCTGGGGTTCCCCCAAATCTCCGTGAAAGCTCTTCCCAGGCCACCTCAGCCATCAACCTCAAGGGGACACTGTTGGGACAGGATGGGATGGGAGTGAGTTCCATACTTGCCAGCCTCAGCCTCTGGCTGGAGCGATGGGCAGGAGGTGGATCCTGCGGCGTGGGCTGCCAGCTTTGGGGCCAGCCCTGCTCTGGCTGCTCTGTGGCTGTGTCATGGTGCTGGTGTGCGTACCACGGCTGAGCTGTGGGGCTGGGGTACGTGCCATGCTGTGCCGTGGGGCTGAGGTGCGGGCCACGGCTGAGCTGTGGGGCTGGGGTACGTGCCATGGCTGAGCTGTGGGGCTGGGGTACGTGCCATGCTGTACCGTGGGGCTGGGGTACGTGCCATGGCTGAGCTGTGGGGCTGGGGTACGTGCCATGCTGTACCGTGGGGCTGGGGTACGTGCCATGGCTGTGCTGTGGGGCTGGGGTACGTTCCCCTGGCAGGGGAAGGAGAGGCGAGTGCGGGGGCATGGCCAGTTTGGTGAACCTGATTAAAACTTCCAAATTAGAGATCTGCTTTCCAGGCGATCGGCATCTCTCAAATTTCCCTTTAAATCTGACATGTCACTCTCTCCTCTCCAGCTGGGATGTACAGCCGAAGTGCCAAAACCACCGAGGGCATGATTTTTTTCTCTGAAGTCTTGGCCTGCGCGTTACTCAAGTCTCGTTAGTTTAAAAATGGAACAAAGAATGCTCAGCATCCAGCAGGATCAGGCCTCAGGAGCAGGAAGTACCAGCTGGCTCAGGAGAAGGCTCGTTCCCGTGAGATTCCCAGTGTGGTTTTGGCAGGCGGCGTGGCCGGGATAGCTCCGCGAGCCGCTCTTCCTGCCCGAGATGCCAGCCGGGGCAGAACAGCTGACTCGGAGCACGACGGCTCTTCACAGCATCACTCGGTGAAAGAAGCCGTCAGGAACGCTCCTGACACCGCCGCCTCTGCGTTTGGCGAGGGTGGCACGGCAGCCGAGCTGTCAGCCGAGCCACGTCACGGTGCTCACGGAAACGCTGCTCCGTGGGTGGCATCCACCTCCGTGCGGGGCTGCGGGGCGCCGCGTCCTGCTCGCTCCCAGAGCAGGACGTCGGTCGAACTGAAGTGGTTCACAGAACATTCACCCCAAAGTCTGAATGTCTGAATTATGAGAAATACATTATGGAAGAGTCATCGTGACTTGGCTTTTCGGGGAGCAGGAGCCTCAGGGATGCAGGAAGAAACCTGGTGACCGGGGTAATTTCCCCCTTGCCACGAGGGATGTTTTATGCATTTCGCAATACGCCTGGCCCAGAAGCAGAGGTGAGCACCTCGCAGGATGCCTTTTAGGGTAGATGTTCCCAGACCTGTTCTGCACCACACTAAAGAGGAAAAGATAAGCTCTTGCAAGTCAGTTTACTTTTTAAAATTCATGTTGCCATAGCAGCTTAGCACACTGTCTCAAGTCCTCCTTCTTGCAAAACTTTGATCACCATGAAAACAGAATTATGTTGTTCTCCAACATGTTCTACATATAAATATATCGACGTTTTCATAGTTTGTGCTTCAACATCTCTGCAAAGACCTCGTTTAATTCTCACTGAAAAAAAAATTTCTCTGGCCAAAGGACAGTATTTTAAATCCTCAAGCTGCATCAGGCTCAGTCTTGGTGTAAAGCTGGCTCCTCAGCATCTCTGTGGTCCCGCTGCTCATGTTCCCAGCTGAGGTTCTGGTTCCAGTGGTTTCTAACACACACTGGTACACCACAGCACTCATGTCCATCCACCAATTTCTGTCCCTGAAATTGCAGGAATACCCTCCTCCCTTGGCTCTGCTCTCTGCCATCAGCCTAGTCTCTCCCAGGGAAGGAGTCAGTCACCCCTCTTAGAGTGGGATGAATCAGCTTTGGAAAAGACTTGTTCCTTCCATTGGCTCAAGGGGACTGACTCAAGGTTGGACACAACTTCTATAGGGGTAGGATTTGGTGGCAACTTATATATGGGTGGGATTACCTGACACCAGTGGCTTTAATGAGAGTTGGTGCCTCCGATATGTGGTGTGTAGGCACCTGCTGCAGCCCCAGGTGCAGTGGTTTGGTTCTTCACAAGCTCTGCTGTAAGCCCGAGGAGACTTGTGTTTGTTCTCCTTGTTACCCAAGATGGGGCTGCCTCATTCTTATTCCTAAATTCTCCCTCTGTTGCATGTGCTGGGAGCAATGGAAGGAACTTTAATAAACACCGACACTTTAAATCCTGCTTAGAGCAATCCTTTTGTTTCCATCAGGTGTCCCATTTTTTTCTGGCTGCATCCATGCTAGCAATATTGAAAAAGACAGAAAAAAAAGAGAAGAAATTAGGCTAGATGTAGACAAATTTGCAATAGCAACCTACACAGCCATTTGGTTAAACAGGACCTCACCCCCAGCTACCCTTTTGCTGTTGTTGTTCACATGAATCCTTTTCCTCACCCCAGAGAAGACCCTTCCAGACCAGGACTGGGAGAGGCCAGTGGGATTTTTATTAATGTTCACAGCCAGACTTCTTCCAGTCAGCTTTTTTTTTAACCTCGATCAACTGAAGGGGGGGAAAAAAAAAGAAGAAAAAAATTGGGGTAAAAGTTGAAGAACACTTTTAATTTATAAGAAAAAGAACTAAATAATTGATGTAGTCATGGTGCCAAAGGTAATTTCTGCTGCTCCCTCTATCTCACAAAGACATTTAGCATTGATTGAGATCAAAGTATCAAAAACCCCTGCTGCTGAGCTGAAAGGCAAAACTTTCGGCTGCCTTTCTCCGCTCTAATAATATCGTCTTTATGTAGTTAATAAACTGCACACTTCAGTCAAACTATATCATTACAGAAGACTTAGGGAGCTAATAATTTAAAAGCAAAGAATTGCCTCTGTTCTTCGCTTTGAACTAAACAACATTCTGTTGAATGAGGGGGACATCAAAGCTTTGTTACTATTACCAATGTGGCTGGAGCACAGGGCCGCCCAGAGTGTGTACTTCAGTCATCAAGAGAAAAAAAAAAAAAAAAAGATTAAAGATATTGGCTTATCAACCCACAGGCAGAACCAGGTGTTTTCTTTTCTGCTGTGCAAGCATCAGGTGGTTTACTTATCAATGAGTTTTCTTGTTAAATAGATGTACATGACTTAGGTCGATCCCTCCAATCCTGCGGCCCTTTTCTTTTCTGAGCCATCTTTGAAAAAGTTGGGATGAGGGGCTGTTTGTTTTCGGGAGGACGGCTAATTGGGATTGTTGGGGAGGGCCAGCTCCTGTTTTCGTTCCGCTGACGCTCTCCTGTTGTGCCGTGCTCTGCTGCAGCAGGTCTCCTCCCTGCTCCCCACCTTCCTCCTGCACGCGTGCCACGGGGCAGCCTCATCCTCTGCTGGATGTGCCTTTGTCCTCTGTCTGCCGTCTCATCCCCACCGCTCCGGTTCCTCCGTGCTCTTGACGGAGCTGGCTCTGCTCTCTCAGGTCACTGTTGGAGTGGGTCCACAGGAGGGCCATGAAGATGATCCGAGGGCTGGAGCATCTCTCCTGTGAAGACAGGCTGAGAGAGTTGGAGCTGTTCAGCCTGGAGAAGAGAAGGCTCCGGGGAGACCTCCTAGCAGCCTTCCAGTACCTGAAGGGGCTACAAGAAAGATGGAGAGGGACTTTTTACAAGAGCATATAGTGACAGGACACGGGGCAATGGCTTTAAACTGAAAGAGGGGAGATTTTGATTAGATCTAAGGAAGAAATTCTTCCCTCTGAGGGTGGCGAGGCACTGGCACAAGTTGCCCAGAGAAGCTGTGGCTGCCCCATCCCTGGAAGTGTTCAAGACCAGGTTGGATGAGACTTTGAGTGACCTGATCTAGTGGAAAATGTCCCTGCTCATGGCAGAGGGGCTGGAACTAGATGGTCTTGAAGGTCTCTTCCAACCCAAACCATTCTATGATTCTATGAAGATCCTAAACTCATTTAAGGAGGCTTAAAACACTCATGTTCAAGCCAGCGATGCTTCCTTAACAGATGTTTTTTCTTCAAGTATCGCACCATGGGAGAGAAAGGCTTTCTTTCATAAATTCCAGTAAAACACAAAGTGTTTCCTGGAACATTGGACAGGGACAGGATCGGTGAAAACAGCCCAAGGGGACTTGAGGAGCTCTCCTCCCATCCCTTCCTTTCCATGGCCACATCTGCCTGTGTTGGGTGTCTGAGTCTGACTCCAGGTTAGACCTTCCACATTCTTTGGCTGGAGACGTTGGAACACGGGAGTGTCCTGGCTGTGGTGTGAGCCCCAGGGTCTCACCATGAGAAAGAAGGTGAATCACGAGGACAGCACTTGAGAGATTGAGGCCTCTAAACCCTCTTTCTCTGGTCTCCTGGGCTGGATGGACCCCTGGGTGTTCCAGGCAGGTCTGGAAGCTGGCAATTTGGTGTGGGCTCTATTATGGGATACTTGGACTTCTTAAATGCTGCTTTTCATTTGCATCAAAAACTCTCCTTGGTTCTTGGCAGTCTGGATCTCATCCCCTATTAAAGACTGGAATTTAAAAAAGCAGAAAATAATGGCTTATTTCAAAGTAACAATTCAACTGCTTTTTGAAATGCCGTCCTTATTCAAAACCGCTTAAATTTATACATATTTCTAAGTCTTTATTATCCTCAGAGTCTGAACCAATTTGGATCTTGATTTCTGCAAGTGTTCTCCTCGATTTCTGTGTCAGAAAGTTGAGAGGCAATGTGAACAGATTGGACCTTAACCATAGGTAACAAATGGTTTCCTGGGAGTTAATGCTTAAGTTATTCTTTAAAACACTTTGCAAAGCCTATTACTATGGGGAGAAAATTCACAGCAGAAAGGCTTTCCGAAAGGGATGATCTTCTCCTTCCCATCCTGTCAGGCCGCAGGCTGGAGGCTGGGTGCTTGAGCACACACGTAGACACGTGTGCATGTGTGTGCTTTTGTGGGCCTTGTTCTTTTTTCCGTGGAAGGGGCTTTACCATGCCTTGAGAGTGATGTTCTAACCCTGCAGAAGTGTTCTTTTTGCTTTTCATTTCAGTAAGACTAAAATGTTCATTTCCGAAGAGGAAAAGGGTCTTCTAGCAGGTACACACATGGCTGACACGCATCTTTTGACCAAAATAACGTAAACTTCCCTGTGAACAGAGAGGAACTTGTCCATTGCTCCTTCTGCAGATTAATGAATGTCCTGCAGACACGTGCTGGTGGTGTGCATTGTTGGAGGACAGTAAGAACCAAATGAGGAGGCAGGAAAAGGTCTTCTACCCACTCTGGCTCAGACAGCATGGGATTCACAAGCAGACACAGTGCCAAAGTTTTCAGAAATATTTTAGGAAGTGTTGTCCTCATCTGCCAGGAAGGTTTTGGATTTGTCTGAGCTCATCAGACTGCCGTCATCCTGGGAGGGTAAAGAATGTCACAGCCAAGTCAACCTGATGGGTTGGCTGTCAGAGGCAACCATCAAGCCAAAGGAGTATGATGTATTCTGCTTGACTTGTTTGGGCTTTCACTGATGGGATCTGTTGTACGCAACACCCGAGATTTGCACCCAGAAATCGGAACGCGGTGGTGTTTAATACAACCTCTAGTACCTAACGCAAATCCTAGAGCACAGTATCTGCCTGCCCATCTGTCTGTCTGTCTACCTCCCTACTACAGGCAGACTCATTCATGAAAAGACTGTTTCTGCAGCATTTAGAAATGCTCCCTTGTTCAAAACAGCCCCGCGAGCCAGCGCGATGCTACGAGAGGCTTTCTAGCTGGACGGAGACGCAGAGCTAAAGGCTCTCGAGCCAACCTTTGCGAGACCTGGTGATAATAAAGAATAAAGAGGCTCTGATGGGAGTGCAGGGCAGAGTGAAGCTGTCTTTAGCCTTTACCAAAACCACTGTCAGTGCCTTTGCCTTTTCACAGCACAGCTCTTCGCAAAGCTAATTGGGTTAGTGCCTTGCAGGGGGTTTTCAGTGTCTGCGGGAGGTGGGCTGCTGCAAACACCTTCCCCTTCAAGGCACACAGCGTTGCCTTTTTCACACCACCGCTCTCTCCCTGGCTTCTGTTCTCGAAAAGCAAAAGTCCCAGGCTGTTCTTCAGTATCAGCCATTACAGTGTTTCAGTTCTTTCCTCCCAGCCATTTTCAAATGTTCAACTTAAAAGGAAAATGTTTCATTTTAGGCCAAATTCCCCCCTCCTCTCGCTTTCCCCTCTCTTCTCCTTCGTCCCCCCCCCCTCTTTCTCTGGAAGAAGAACAAAGTCATTCAAATCAGGAAGCTGAGGAACTCCATGTATACTTTCCACTGGGACCTCGATCCCTACTGGTTTGGCTTGATTTGATTGAAGTGTAATTTAATCCTTCATTATTTGTCATAATGTCATTTATATATAAAAACAACCCTGCATCCAAACTTCAGATCAGCACCGAGGAGCTCTCCAGGAGGCACGGAACGGGAGCGGAGGAGCAGGCTTTGCTGATGGCGAGGAGGGTGTGAAGCTGGCAGGCGGCGTGCTGCCTTCCTGCTCGCCGGGCAGGCGCTGGGATGGAGCGTGTCACAGTTAAGTCAGGTCACATTACGTGAGCGAAGATGGGTCTGGATTCACAGGGAAGTGAAGGGGCGAGCGCATCTGTGCAAAATAAGCCGGGTTGTGCAGGTGATGTACCTGGGAGGAGGTGAACAACGTGGGTTTCGGCTACAAAGTGCAGTGTATTTGCAGGTGCGCTGGTAAGCGTAGCAAGGATGATGTCCCTGCCCTCTGTTACCAGCTGGAGCAAGGTAGGGCTGGGGCCTGCGTACCTCAAATCACATCTTTATTTGTAATAGAGGAAGAGGAGGAAAGGGAAGGGCCTTTCATGGTAGGAAATGTTTTCCTAGCTCTGCTCTGCCATCACAGAGGAGATATCCGTGTTCCTTGCAGGGGGTTTGAACTAGATGACCTTTGAAGGTCCCTTCCAGCCCTAACCATGCTATGATTCTATGATTCTATGATCACGTGCAGGTTTCCTCCATCCCCTCTTCTTCAGAGTGAGCTCTATGTTGTTGGTGCTTGCCTTCAAGCGTTGGGGTTCAGGCTGCAGTACTTTTTTGGCACCAGGTCCTTCTGTGAGGCATGTAGGTGAAGCAGCAGAAGTCACCAGACACTCATCTCAAGGCTGCAGGATGTTGAATCTTCATCCTTCGCCTCAAGCATCTCATGTTCAACTCCGTGCAGCTAAAATACTGAATGTCTGATCTCTGGCATCTCTCTGCTCCTTTATCCGGGTGGTGTAACATGGGAGAGGACAGGTGAGGAGGGGAGGTCAGTGGACCTACTGTGCATCTGGGAGGCTTGAAAGAGCTGATGGCTCTAGGTTACGGACTCGGGGGCACTCAGGTGGTGAGAGGGCGTGTGGTCCAAACTCCGTCTGATTCCCAAAATCTGCCCGGGAACCCCTTGTGAAACCTCTTCTTGGCTCCAGCTCTCAGTGTTCCCACCTGTGAAATGGGAGCTCGTCGATCTGCAGTGAAGGCTTGTGAAGAGGCAGCCTCCGTGTCCACTTCCCACCGACACCCGTTCCAGCTGTTCCAAACGTGTCCCTGCATTACCACTCCTGTTCTCCGCTGCAGCTCTCAAACGAGTGGAGCCTCGTTGGAATAAAAGCACCTTGTGAAGCTTTGGTGCAATATGGTACAGACAAAAACCAGCGCAGCCAGGAGGTTACTGGGAGGTGTGGGGACAACTCTGCACTTGAAAGCCCTGTGGCTTTTGTGCTCGCCCCTGTGCTCTGCTCAGGCAAGGTTCCCTCCCCGCGCCGCAATGGAACGTGCAATCAGAGACCCCGACCTGGCTCCACACCTGGGAAAAGTCGCTCCTCATCCTCTTTCAAGCCTGCTGGCTCGCTGCTCACTTGCCTGAGAAGTTCTGGCACGGTCTGGCCTCACAGCTGGGCATGTCCCGGGATGCACCATGTCCCATCCCGCTGAGAGCCACCGCACAACAGGAAGGTTACGACTAATCTGCAAATGTTGAGTGAGGTGGTTTTTACTCGAGGAGTTTTTTCTTTTTTAGAGAGATGCCGAACATCTTTACTTTCCCGTTCCTATCCATACATCCCTAAAAGGAAGTACAAACAAGGGGAACAGATAAGCCTTATCCCTCGGAAAGAAAACATTCCTGCAGTCAGCGTATATAAGCCAGATACTGCCTGCCTTCCTTCAGCCCGAGCCGTGCGGGTCCCGCAGCCCGGCTCTGCGCTGGGGCTTAGGAGCAGAGCCAGGGGCCGCGGGGCTGGTGGGTGACAGCACCTGGCACAGCCCTCCCCTGCGCTCTCCTGGCCGCCCTCCCCACGGGACCAGGCTGCCCGGGCACCTGCGACCTGCTCCGGGGAGCTGGGGGGACCTGGCCCAGAAACACCCCCCAGACACCCACGCAGCAGGGGCTGGGTGAGGGTCCCACCCCTCGCCGGGCGCCCCTGCGCTGCGGTCGGGGCTCTGCCCTAACAGCAGAGCAGGGTGGCTGTTCGCAGCACTTGTCAAAAATTAAAGCAAAACCTTCTTTCAAACGCTCCGTCTGTACTCGACTGCCAGAAAAGCGATTCTTCCTCAAAAAAAAAATTGCATTTAAAATTCCAAATACGCACTTTTGCTCAGACGAAAGAATGTGTGTTCCCGCTTTCAAGTCAGGTTCTCTGTGACCTCTAGGTTTTAATAATTTGAGCAAAGTGTCATTTGACAATTCAAATACAGTCGGTAAGCACAGGAAAGTAAATGTCCTTTAAGATAAGCACATATTATAGAGAGAGTTGATGATGAGAAGATTTCACCTAGAGCTAGAAACTTCACAGTAATACGTACGACACTTCTGCATATTAAAAAAGCTGCTTTGGTGAAATATTGGTATTTCCAGATTTCAGCTTTGCCAACGCTAAACTATTTCCACTGTTTAATTCATAAGAAAGTGTGGTGGCCTTGTAGGTAGAGGTTTCACTGTTTAGCTTTCGCTTTCCAATTAAAAATGAATCAGTGTTCAAATCCTGCTTGCTGCTCATCCGAGGGGGCGAAGGACACAGTCTGGATGGCCGAGATCTGCTCTGCCAACCCCGCTCCCTCGCCATGGTGCCGCGCTGCCCGCGGTGCCGCAGCCGGGAGATGCTGCAGCGGGGCTGGGGGTACTGCTCCTGGTCCAGGGATGCGCTGGAAGCTGGAGCTGACCCCACCAGCCCTCAACCCCAGGTAGATGTGCTCATTCAACTTCGGGTTCCCCCCTCCTGCTCTGCTTTCCTCAGATCCTCTGGACTTTTTTGTGCTCTCCCGAAACCCTGGCACAGAGAGGGCCGTTATCACACGGGCACCCACCCCTCCGCGCGCAACTCCAGCCACCGGCCAGCGAGCAGATCAGCTTGTCACAATAATTAATAGTCCTCCCTGTGGTCCCTGGTAATCCATCCCAGGGCTGCACAGCACTGGCTCTGTTTGACTTAGGTGTATGTAAGCCTCAGAACTGCCCCAAACAGAGCCTTTTTCATGAAACTGCTTCATTCAACACCTTATAAGGGCTGCGGGCGCAGGGAGGGGGCAAGTTTACACAGATGCTAGTGTCTCAGGACTTGCTAGCAGGTGTCTCCTAACTTTACACAGACCACCCTGACACTAAAGGGGCTCTTTTGCTTTGAGCCTCTTTGAGTTACAGGACTTTGGTCTCTGAGTTCCTGTTCAGCGGGCGATTTATGACTTTCCTTATTGACAACTCTCCCGTCAGCAGGCGGATGGATTGTTAGCTGGCGGTGTGGGTTTCACGGCGTCTTCGGATAGCTGAAGTTCCCTGACCATGCAATTCCTCCGGCTTTCTAGGGAAAGGAAAACAACAACACTGCCCCTACGGGCTGTGGGGTTTTTAATTTGTTTGTTTGTTTATTTAAAACAGGGGGAAAAAAAAAAAAAAGAGAAAGATCTAATGATAGGTTTGAGCAAACAGTTTCCTCTGAATTTGGCCATTTTCTCTTGCTGAGGTCATATGACAGCTGAGATTACACAATTAGAAATGTTTCAAGGCATTCTTTCAGCCTCAAGAGGGGAGGAAGGCAAATATTTAGGGTTTGCTGTCTGTAGTTCAGGGAACAAACATCTCAAGAGCTCTTCTACATAGGGGTGATCATGGAGGGCGTTGCCTGTTTCTCAAGGGATGAAGCTGGAAGGCGGTGGTGGGCTTGAGCTGCTGTTCCTGATGGAGAATGGGAGGTCTCTCAGGCTTCAGGAAGTTTGGGTTGGGATGGGCTATTGCAAAATTCAGGTTCTTTTTTTGCAGTTCTCTGAAACCTCTCCAATCCTTGTTAGGAGTTAGTAGGGAGGAAGCATTATTGGGGTGACTGTAGTGCCCAGGAAGCCCAGAGCAAATTGCTGATCCCTGCCTCAAACCCCCACTTTCTGTGGGCAGCCTCTCCTCTGTCTCCGCTGTGTTCGTCGCTGGTGTTACTGCTCCTTGTCACCTCTGTAGCCCTCACAGTTGTTCCCTCATGCTGGGAGAAAGAAATTAGTCTGTAAGCACCCAAAAACCCTGGGCAACACAGGATGGTAGACAGGATTTAGATCTGGACCTGCTCCGTGGTGGATCCATCACCATTACAGCTGAACACTGGAGCCAAACGCTACCATCTCTCCTCTCCCTGAGTCTCACCTTTACTGCATTAAAAATCCAACTAAAATTAGCAAAATGTCCTCTTACAGAGGTGAGAAATGGGTACATCACCCAGACTTTGTGTCACTTTCTGGAGATTATGTAAAAGTTGCTGTTTTGTGGCTGGCCAAGATTTCTTCCTACTTTTCCATGTCAGCTTTCTGAACATGAAAATAGCCCTGCAAAGCAAAGCAGAGAGTGCGTTATTGCAGGTTGCAAGCCAATTACTATCAGTTAAAGAACAAAAATATGGTTGGTAATTTCTGTAGTTTCTGAAGTGAGCCCACCTCTTGCAAATATTCCTGCACAGCACGGTACTTTTCTGCTGGGTTCAGTTTGTCAGCACATTGCAAGATCACGCTGCTGAACAGCTTAACCCCGCTGTGCAAGGGTGGGTTTCACAACACTTCCACGTTGACTCATGAGGTCAATGAAAAGGTCCCGTTGGGTTCCCAGTCTGTACAGCTTTACCCCCGCTTAATTTAGCCACTGGATTTCTAATACTCTCCTGGGTGCACCTGCACTCCACAAAAAGGAACTAAGTATTAAAATACGCACCTATATCTCCTTGCAGTGGTATTTAGGAATTACTCCCTCTGGCACTGTTTTGATCCTGGTGAAGGTTCTTGATGATCACCAACTGTTTCCATGGCATGGCTGTTCAGTGGGCTGCTGAAATGGCCTCTCAGTCTCAGTCCTTGTAGACAAATATCTCCAGTCAAGCCCTGATGTTACAGCTGTGCCTCACCGACTGGTTCAGAAGCAACGATAGGTACTCAGTGACACAAATGAGATTTCTAGTTCAAGTCCTTATCTGGTGCAATGAGCAGCCACAAGATTCATCTCCTCCTGCTTTATCAGGTCTCCTGCTGATCACAGGTTATTGGCTGAGTTTATTCTTGGCTGCTTGACAACTTTTTGCTTCAGCCCTTGTCCTTCAGGTCATTTAATATTTTGCCCCTGGCAGAGCTGAAGAGGCACCAGTTGAAGCCCAAACCATGTGTGTCAGGTACTGGATGGTCTCTCAAAAGGCTGCTGGTGCCATTTGTGAGTGGTCCCAGGAAGCTGTAGGGGTGTCTTCTCATGCCCCCAGCCCTCTGCCTTACACACACGCTTCATAAAAGCTGTAAGGGGTTAGTTTGGATAGACACGATAAAAAAAATTACTTCATTGTGCTTTTGGAACCAAATAATGCTTTAATAGCAGAATCCTTTTTCAAAGTTAGTAGTCAAGAGTAAGTAGTACTTTAGGCAATCCAGGCGTCTGCTGCAGGGACTTTCCCTCATAACTAGTTAATGAGCTTGATGTACTTTCCCCACCTAATTAAGATGCCATCTTTTTAGCCTTGTTAGGAAAGGTAAAGTTTTGAGACGTATTAGAGACAGGTTCCCTACCTGACCCTGGGCTGTGCGCTCTGGTGAGCTGCAGCACCTTCCTGGGCCTCCGCCCTGGGTGGGAAAGGAAGATGTCTGTAAGTCTCTGCGTGTACGGAGTGGAAGCAGGACGTGCAATACTCACCATGCACAGGGAAGCTGGGGGACTAAAGGAGAAGAGCAGGCAAGAAAAAACCTCTGTGGTTCTTTCCTGGGTGTGGAGTGAGCCAGTCCTTTCCATGGTTGAAAGTTTTGGACTCCTGAACAGGCTCTCTGTTCCCAAATCCTTGTATTTGGGAGGTGGAGTGCTGCTGGTTTTGCATGGTAACCAAATTGATCACCTCACCAGGACCAAGAGCTTGCTCATCTTTAGGGCTCCCTCATCTTTAAGGCTCGTTCATCAGTCTTCTGTAGGAGTAGCGGCTGTGGTGTTTGATGACCGAGCTGGCCTTCCTAAAGCCCAGTATCAGGGATTTACAACAAAACTGTCTCTAAGAAAATGCATCTTGATGAACATACATGAGCTTGATTCTCTCAAAAGCTCCTCTGTTCCCAGAGCTAGGGAGGGGGATGTTGTCAGACAAAGTCCCATGTCTGTTATTGGTGTTTTCTGCTTGTATGTTCTGTTCTGCATGGAGGGTTTGCAGGTGGGTAGTGCCTATCCCAGACACTTCTCTGGTGGCTCTATTCACAATGCTCCTTTAAAAATTAGTTTAGAAACACCAAAATGGAATAATTTAGTTAACTGGAGTTTCCTTTGTGACCGCTTTTCTGCTTCCCTTGCTGCCAATGCACTTGGGGAGCTCCCTGGTTGCTGCATAACTGGACTCAGATCCAAACCAAACCTGCTGGGACTGGGACTCACAGAGGTTCAGGGAGGTGGAGTTCCAGACCCGATTTCCAGCTTTAACACCACTTGAGAACCAAATATGAGTTCATCCTCATTCTGGGCATTACCCTTACTGTGATTCACAGGATAAAGGTGCACAGGAGAGCTCAAATGCAGGGCTGGGAGGCAGGACAGTCTCCTCCCAACCGCCTGCACGCTAGTGGGTGATTTGATCTGTGAGCACCATCTGCATGAGCAGAGGGACTCAGGGTTATTCGAAGAGATACACCAGATCCCAAGAGAAGGAGCAGATCTCACTAAAGCCAGTGGTTTCGCCAAACTCAAAAGAAAGAGCTACTTTGAAAGACCTCCGGAAGCTGGGAAGCTGCAAACCCCGTGGTTGGTCAGAGCTGTGGGCTGAGAGTTTTCTCTGGCAGCAAATGAAAGCAGTATCAGCTACAGTAGCTGGAAGCTGCCTGTGTGCTGGAGTGCCAAAATACAGGAGAGAGCATTGTTAGCAGGAATCCAAAAGAAGAAGGGCTGGAGCGCTTGGCAGAGGGATTGCTAAGCAAGGAACTGCCAGCTCTTGTGCTGGGTCCATCAGCACCAGCACCATGACCATCACCAGGCTGCAGGAGGGAGAAGCACGGACAGTCAGAGGAAGCTGAGGGGACCACGGCCACCCTCGTTTGCTCTGCCCAGTGCAGAAGTCACTTTGGCTGACACGGGAGGGAACAGTCATGGACCTACATGACCTCCCATCACCATTACAGCTCCACTCTGTTCTGTCACCAGCCATCATAAAGCACAGGGGTCTTGGGCAGAAGTCTCCTCTGCTAATGGTAGGTGGGGAGCAGCTCCTGCTCTTTTGCAGAGTGGCTGGTGCACCAGATCCACGTTGGGATGGAGGAGACTTGGTAGAGCAGAATAACTTACTGCTTTTCAAAACCAGAAAGAGAACTGGTGGCCGCTCTGGGGTTTCTGTCGGCTTCTTTTCCCAGCTGACCCCATTTTTATATGTTTCCCCTTCATAGCCGGGCGCCAAAGCCTGGATATATTTCCTCCTGGCCTGCCATCATGCTGATGGGATTTAAATATGAAAAGCGTTGCTGTCTGTGCAAGTTAAGCCTTTGGTTAAAAGTGCAGGGTGTTAAGAGGTGCAGGATTTTTTTAGTCTCTTATAAGGTCTTTTTCAGTGTCTCCTTATGAGATGGTGTTGAAAGTCTCTGTAATATAACGATCTCACACACTGTATATGCAGTATCTCTCCTCCCTTTATGCAAAGTTTTCCTAGCTAATTTCGCAGCATACTCCATTAAATCGCATCCTTTGCCGAGAACTCTGAAGGTTCTCGCTGCCACATGGTACATGTGGCTGCTGCTTATGTATCTGCCTTGAATTAATGCAGACAGGCTTCATCTCCTGCAGCCTTTTTGCAAAGATCAATGGGCTTAATCCTTTGCCTCCAGAATCAGGCCCCAGAGCCACACAAATCCCCTCCAGTGAGCTTTCTCTGCCTCTTACCCTGCGGTCCAACTTTTTCTTGGCAGCCTTTGAGCAGAAGCTTGACCTCCTTCAGTTAGGGAAATGCCAACTCCTAGAAGCTCTAACAAATGAAGCAGGAGGTGTTCCTTGGCCACCTTAGGACCCTCTCCCTGAACCAAAGCCTCCTCAGGTCGTCGAGGCTGGCGTTGCATCTGCAGTTAGAAATTATCACATGCCTTTGCCATGGCTTATCCATGCCCAGGTTTGGAGGACTGAGGTTGCAGAAAGCTCCCTTCTCCCCCCAGAAGCTTCAGAATAAGGGTAGAAAGAAAGAAAAAGGGAACAATTGTGGACTCAGGACTGCCAGCGGCACTTTTACAGCTAAGATAATTGTCTTCTCCAACCCTTCACTTATAGTTTCCCGAATTGGTGAGACCAAGGGTTCATCCATAGCCCAGTTCTGTCAGTGGTGCTCTTCCCATTGTCTTCCATGGGCCATAAATCCACCTCCCTGAAGGTGACCCTCAGCTGCAACCTGCCTCCGTGCCAGGCACCCCACGGTGTCCTCTGGGGTGGCATTTCTTGGCATAGGAGCCCTGGCTACAAGGCAAGGACAAAGAGGGGACTGTAGGTGAAGCCGCAGACTTTTATATTCACATGGCTTCCTCTTGCCCAGCCAAAAAAAAAAAAAAGGATAAAGCAGGGATGAGCAGATGAAGGAAGAACAAGCAGGGCAGAAAAACAACAGGAGGAGAAGACTGTGGCTATAAAACACACTTAAGCATAAGCTTCTCCTATAAACTCCAAATACAACGCACTGGGGTGAGCGAGGAGGCAAATTCTCTTCTTTCTCCCCAAACCACGCACCCCTCGCTCCTCGCAGCGACGCTGCGGCCACCGCGGTGCCCCCCGGCTGCTGGCCAGGAGGGAGGGGGGCTGCCAGTCCTTCGGGGCTGCTTTGATGCGGGCACAAAAGAGCAAGTCATTTGAGACGCTTCCTGCCTGGTGGCCTGTATCAGCTTGTGAATCATCCCAACGCTGCTGCTTAATCCGCTTGTCTATCTTTGAAGCCTTTTCTGTCTCGCAAACAAATGATCAACTGCAACTTATTTTAATCCATTAAAAGGTTCCAGCTATTCCCCTGTAAAAACAAAATACCCGGCCTCCGTACCTGGGGGAGGAGTGAATTTTGTGAGTATTGATTCAGCCGCCGCTGAGCGCAGTCAAATATTAGCATCAATTTGTGTGTTACTTGCTAGGAAGAGATGTCACAGGTTTGGCTTTTACTGTGATCTAATCCTGGCTATTAAAATCCTGGGATCTCCAGGAAAGTCGCTGCAAGACAGTGTCAAAATGGCTTGGACCGCAGTGTCGTGTGTGGCACACGCGATCCGAGGGGGCCGTGACGTCAGGGCTGGCGTGTGGAAGGAAATCCTGGCCAGGCAGTATGGGGACAACCCAAAGCAACGCTTCTGCTGTTGGCTTCCATTTACAGAATGGAACATACACGGACGGGCACCGCTCTGTCTTGCAAGACATTTATGTATCTACTCTCCCGTTAGGCTTTCTGTGAATTAATTGCCTCTTTCCATTCCTTCTTCCGTGTTTGGCTCCGACTCTCTGAATAAAAACCTAAAATTACAAAATCCAGCTGAAACTTAATTGAAAACACCAAGTTCCATCTGGCCTCACATAAATTACGGTCAAAGTTGCCATTTTAAAGAACAGTTGTTGTCGTTGTTGTTGTTTTTTAATGCCAAACTATAAATCAGCTCGAATTTAGTTCAAACCGGCTTGAAATTGGGACCAGGTTTGCTCGAGGAGTTTACAAACTCAAGCAAAAAGCTTTGGGCAAAGGGGTTTTGTACTGAACATTTCCCAGAGATATGCTTTTAAAAAACTCCCCTGGGAGCTGATGGTGTGGGTGGGGACACCTGTCCCTTCGCAGAGCAGAGGGAGAGGGGAATGGGGCTCAGGTGGCACGTTAGGTGAGGGGGACACCGCAGGTGCTTCTTGTTTGGCTTCGACGGGGCTGTGATCACCTGCCCCAGCAACCCTGCTCTTAAAAGCAGCCGCAGCACTGTCTACCTCATTCCCTGGGACTTGGGAGGCTGAGAACCACTGATACCATGGCTTTTCCCCCCACTGCTCAGCTGTGACCATGGTGGCAGTGAGTCCTGTGCTGTCACTGTCCCAGTAAGCATCTTCTACGAGGACAATGGGACCGGTGAGTGTCTGGTGTCCAGCTGTGCAGGTGAGCTGTGCGTGCGGAGGTGTGCAAGGGCTCATAGCAGAGCCAGCAGTTTGTAGCCAGGCTGGCATCTGCTCACAGCCTTGGCAGCACAAGGTTGCCCAGCTTCTGCCATGTACAGGGTGTGCTTTGTGTGCTGGTTCCTGTGTGAGAGCAGGCAGAGGATTCTTTCTTCCTGTGCATCATCTTCTGTTTTGTTTAACCTTAAAGATATTGATCTCAGGGTGTTTTTAACCATATAGCCTAAAAATGCCTCGCGTGGCACTTATTTCTGATCGTGTAAGCAAAGCAAGGCTGTATTTCACACTCTTGCCTGGCTTTCCTGACACTGAGGAGGTCAAAGGAAGCTTTTTGTGCTTCCTAAGGAAGTGGTTGTGCTGCTGAAGCAACAGTTTGAGTGTGGTGAGAGTAAGGCCTTTAGACACAAAATGTGTTTCTGCAGCTCTGTCCTGCCGTTCAGCTGCAGAGAGGCTCTTGAGAGGCTGTAAATAATGCAGGAGAGATCCTGCGGGATGACTTTGTAAGAGGACTTGGAAGTGAGATTACTCTGTGACGTTAGGGATGAAAACACCTCTTGACTCTTTCGTGAGTGGTAGAGTTAATAGTTGTGTAAGATGTAGATAAATTGTTCAGAGTGTAAGATGCCACTGCCTGTGGGAGGCTGACTGGGTGATTTGGTTGGTGTTTATTTAATGGCTGCACATCTTTAAGACACAATACTCAGCTACTCCTTCCGTTTGGGCTGACCGTGTGCCTTCTGCAGTTGAGCATCCTCCTGTGATGTGTAAATGACGAGTGACTTCTGATGATCAAGGAGTAGTGGCTTGATAGACAGATTTCAGCTTCCTATTTGATACCCAGACAGCATTTCATATCAGCCCTCACATCCAAATGTATCTTTTTCGGAGTGTGCATTTACTAGATTAATTCTCTCCAGGCAGCCAGTGAAATGGGAGCTGTTCCTCCTTCTGGCCCTGCTCCTACCAGGCTTGCGATGGCGAGTACCTTTGCTTGTGTGAGTCACTGTAGACATCCCCAGGATGCGATTCAGATGTGCAAGTTTTGTTTGGAGCAGGAGTAGGGGTTTAGGATCAAGCTACTGGGAAAAGCATTAGTCCTGCTTGACAGTAATGTGACCAGAGCAAAATCCGAATGTGATGGGGTAAACACCTCTTAAATCGTCCATCCCACCTCTGTGTGTCCATCTCTGGGTGATGGTGTGGTGCTGGGGGAGCAGCCCCCAGCCCTGGCAAAGGGCTTGTGTGGATGGAGGGCAGGTGTTGGAGCAGACTGGTACCTGCAAATCTTTCAGTGGGTTTGCTGGAGGAGCCTGAGGAAGCAAGCACTTTGAATCAAAGGTTTTCTTGCAATGCAAATTCTGAGTGTGAATTGGAGCGTTTTTGCTGTAGCTGGGTGGAAAATGCATGGTACCTCACGTCACAGCGAGAAAGAAATTGTATTTTATTTTTTATTTTTAAAAAAGGCAATTAGAGTTAATGTTCTCCTTGTTTGTCAAAGGAAGACACCAGTCCGCAGCGTGGAGGGAAATGCTTTTGCCTCTTCCATTTCTGCCACTTCCTTTTGTCTTTAGTCAGAAAAAAGGCAACACAGCGTTTGCCCCCGCCGTGTCCTGCAGGGACTTGCTGCAGAGAGAGTGCTCCCTGTGTGCAAACCCGTATTGAAAAGGGAATCGGAGGTGATGATTTGGATCCAGAAATTGCTTTCTGTTGAGAGGGAATTGATCTGTAGGAGCATTGTCCAGCTTCGCTTTGCATTCATTCCTGTCCACGGGAGTTTAACTGGTGCGGCTGGGAGCTGGCTCTGAGGTGTGGACACAGCCTCTCCCATCACTGCAGCTGCTGAGCATAAAATGCTCCAAAATGCCATGGGCAGAACCAAGCCAGAGGCAAATGATGGTTAGAAACTGCGTCCTCAGTCCAGAGAGATCTGTATCCTTCCCGAAATGACAATAAGGTGTGTGCTTGGGCAAACTGCGGCTTGATTTTTTTTTCTTCCCTGGGAACTGAAGGGTTTTCTTCCACCATTTCAAGAAGTGGGGGACGGGGCAGCAAGACCAGGGCGGTGTCAGAAGCAGACCCTGCTTGCTGCTAAAATGTTGTGGTTATATGTCCAGTTGCTACTGTCTCAGTATTTAACCTTTTAAAGTGAGGAAAAACACTTCAGACTCCTGAAAGCAGCAGTAAACGGTTCTTGTTGGCTCCAAAATGTTACAGAAATTGCAGAGACTTTGATCCCCCATCACCCCACCCCTTTCTATTTTCTGTTGCTTGAGATTTACCAAACATAAAAATTCACCTTTGTGTTGCTACATATAATCATTGAATAGTGATAATAACAATAAAACTCCTAGGAAATCTCCCTGTGGCAACAAGTAATTGACCCAAGAATTTTCACTACAAGGAATTTTTTTTAATAACCACACAGCACTAGAGATGCTCGTTCATCGGGGGATACACCGCTATTGTTCTCATCAGTCCTGATGCTTTGCCTTCACCCTTTGAGTTTTCTCAAAGGATTGAGATTATTTGGTTTCTTTGAAGAACAAAGGATAAAGAATTTTTTTTAGATGACTGGCTATTTTGATCTGCAAGGTCTGCGCGCAGTGTGAGGGAACAAACATCACTAAATCATTAAGGGAAAAGGGAAGGGTATGCATAATGGAAAGGAGGAACACAAAAGCCACCAAGTCCAGTGGTTAGAGGACGGCGCTGGCAGCCGGTGTCTGGGTGTTTTTTCAGCCCAGCTGCTGATCCAACACGGGGCTTGCTGCCTCGCTTCGCTGGACCTTGGTTTCTCTGATCTATAATTTGGCAGGATAACTCTTACAGCCAAAAAGATTCTGTCGTGTTAAGTTAGTTTATAATTTTCAACTCCTTGGTCCTTTAGAGGAGTAACAAACATTAAGTAGAACGTTTTGTTTAACCAACCCCCTCTCTGAATGCAGCCAACACTTTGCTGCAAGATACACTCATGGCATCTTTCATCTGTGAAAACCCTACTAGGCTGCCTGACTTCCCCACAGCTGGACATGGAGCCAGGGATGTCAACCTCGAGTACCCAGCACGAGGCTGCGGTGAGCACTGGGATGAGGGATGCTTGCCTGGTCTCTGCTGTTTCAGCAGATCAGTCTTCAGTGTGTTTCTTCTCCTGAAAGCTTTTGTTCCCTTTTTGGTGGTAGACTGAGGTTTTGCAGCATGAGGGTCCGTGTGTCAGCCCTTCAGGTAATGGTCAGAGCATCTAATTTAGGAGCCATCATCCCCAGACTTGCTGATGGTTGGTGTCATGTAGAAGACCTTGAGGGGGATGTAAGGCAGATCCGTGAGACTTGAGTGAGGACTGGCCAAACCCAGGTGCTTCCTTTGCCCCTGGGCTGTGATGCCTTAGAGCTTGCAGTGTTGTTTTCCAGCAAATGGCTCTGCAGAAAGTCGAGATCCCTCCGTGAGTCTGTATGTCACAGGATAACACACAATGTACTTCCCATTCAAATGTACCTTTTTCATTTTAGGAGATAAGAAAATATCACATGTTCTGAGGAAATAGGATTAGCCTGTAATTAAGCAAAAATCCTTCTATTTAGCATAACAATTTTTTTTAAATTGAAGAGTGAATATTACATGCTAATTATAGGGTACACAATATACACAGAGCAATGTCTAATTTGTATATGAGTGTCTATTTTTATTTTATCTGAAAAAAATTAAATGTTAATACAGTCATTCACTCAGATGCATAAGTAAAAGATATCTTCTAGACTTTCAACATCAGCTGAGCTGAGTCCATTGCTGCTCCTACCAGTTGGGAAACAGTAGGTGGTGACACTGTGGCTGATTTAAAAATACAGTGTGCCCAGCTCTTGGTGGTGGTCACCTAAAGGGGAGGACAGACCAGGAGGCCATCACGGACCATCCTCACATTGAGCAGGCTCTGTGCAAGAGCGACATGGAGCTGTAGACTGAGCCATGGAGGACAAAGTCTTGAATTTTGGAGAAGTTTTGGTCTTGATCCATGCTGGGCTTGTCCTGGTTTTGTGAAAAACCGTGAAAACCTAGTGGAGTTTTGACAAAGTTTGGACTTCTACAAGTGAGCTCAGGCTATGTTGTGGTTGAGCTTTGCCCTTTCTCAGTGGATTTTGAGAAATGGTTTGCTTGAAGCTGTAGAGGGCAAGTGAACTTATTCTCATCAAATTTTGATCCCCCCGTTACCCATCGGTTTTAGATTTAGTCCTGAATTCTGCAAACACTTAAGCACATGTTTTGCTTCACACACTTAACAGGAGTACTCACTTATATGCAGTTAAACATATGTACTGGTTTTCACAGGATCCAGGAGTCTGCCACAAATATTTCAGGTTCAACTTCCATTTCACATCCCTCGAATTGGAGCTGGTCTTGTTTCAGAAACAACCCGCTACCCTAATTAGCCACTTTGATGCACTAATCCCCTTCCTGCCCTTTGGACGTATTGACATGAGCATGTCCCTAATCTTCAGTGGGGATTTTTTCCGGTGACTTCAGGTTCCATATGTCTCCTTGAGATGAATGAGTGCTCCTGACATGAGATGGTAGTAGCTGTGGTGGGGTTAACCAGAGCAACTTCCGAAAACACACAAAGGGAGAAAGCATCGTGTTTGCTGAAGTGTTGCTGCCATGTGTGAGAAGTTTCCCAGCTTTGCCTGGCTGTCCTGGAAAAATGAACGGTGCCGGTATGCTGCACCTTAATGTATTGCCTGCTGACCTTGCGCAGGGTGAAGAGGTAGTGGCTAAAGGGAAACAATGTGGATGACATGTGAGACCTGTTTTTTTTCAGGAATATGGAGTGTTTTCCAAATTTCAGCAGTGCTGTTAAGCTCACACCAGCCTGGCAGCTGAGCAGGTTGGCATCAAGTCTGTTTTTGAGTGTGAGCTTTGGGTGCGGACTGCAGGGCATCACCCTCTGTTTGGGGGGAGCAGGGCGGTTGCCCTCCTCTCCATTGCAGGAGGCTCATGCTGCCCCGTGATGGTGCTGGGCTTGGGGCTGGGCTGTGCTCAGTGAGCAGCATGGTCCTGGTGCCTTGCTTTCCTAGATGTAGAAAGAAAATACTAAAATCTACCTTGCAGAAAAGTGAGGCTTCCTCAATTAATAACCGTGCTCACGGGCTTGCCAGATGAAAGAAATGCAAAGTACCTTGATAGCTTCTTTTATGATCATTAATAATGGTATAACTTACCTGAAAGGCACAGTGCATGTCCCTGGTGAGTTTTGATCTCTTGTCACGCCTGGGTATGCGGGATGGGCAGGGCTCTGTCTCTTTGGGGAGTTGTTAGATGAGAAAACAGGCGGCAGATACTTCTCCACCCCCTGCTTCGATCTATTCCCAACGCTGCTTCACTCCCAAGGATCAATATCTGAACTGAGAAATTATATTATTAAGCTGCATATTGTAATCATACATCAAGTGGAGTCCACTTCCCCCCCTCGGCGCGCATTAGCATGCCCTGATGGAGTGGTGCTGCTTTTGAAAAGATTAAGAGCGTCAGTCATGCAAAATATGTGGGGTACAGGAGTGGGACAGTCCTTCTGCAGAGCATGTCTGACGACTTTGTGTGGATTGCTCCTTCTCGATTTGCATTACAGAAAAACAATCTTTTATTTATTTAAGTTGGAAATCCCTTTGCATCTGAACTTCAAGTGTGCAGCAAACACACTTTGATCATTTAATGCAGAAGTCACTGATTTACAATAAATATTGTGTTTTCTTTTCATACTTCTTTTTGTTCTTTGAGATTAGAGCAAAGGAAGGAAAAGGATTTTGACCTCATTAGAATTGCCTGGTGAAAGAAATGTGCAGAATGAGGAAGGAGCTGGGCTTCAGATTGTCCCAAACTGAGGACAGAAACGATGGCATCGATCTATTGGAGTCTATTGGTTCCTGTTGTTTATCAGGACTTGGAGGAGAGATGGCTCTACTCATGGTGCCTTTGAATGTGATTTCGGAGAGTCTGGTTGTTTCCTGTAAAGAATCAGGAGGAAATGATGCTTCCTGAGAAGCATCACAGCTTTGGGTGGGGGGTGAGATAGCAGAGGCACAGCCCAGCCCTCTCCCTTGCACAGGGAAGGGTGCATGCGTGGGGTATGCTGGATGACTTGCCCTTGGGGGGTTCCAGACTTGCAGGTACCAAATTCACAAAGATGTACAACGCTGAGGTATCAAAACACCTTGGAGAAAGCTTTGTCATAGATCCTCCAAAGTGTTTCCATGGAGCATCTCCCTCCTGTTGCCCTCTTCCCGCTGCAGGTGAGTTCATGGGTGAGAAGCCTCTGTCCAGTGTGAGCATCGGTGGCTGCTGGAGAGGAGCCCTGGTCCCATGGGTTCCTGGCCATGAGGGTGGTTAGGACTGGCACATAAATATGGGTTTTATAAATGCACCAGCTGCTCAAACTCTGTTCCCCAGAGCCAGGGTGACATGTGGGGTAACAGTCATGGGCCCCTGTGCTTGTCGGGTGGGCTCTGATGGGGATGATACAGGAGAGGAGTACAGTGCTGCAGGCATTACTGCTTCCTTTTCCCTGCAATTATCACATGGCATTAATTGCATGTATTTCTGCTGTGTGCCAGGGTCTGAACTTGCACTGCCAAGCTGAGATGGGGACCAGGATTAAGCCCAAAAGGGGCAGTGAAATGGTAGAAAAGCAAAAACTTTCCTGAAACATTAGACATGATACCATCCCCAGTTTAGAAATTGTTTCTAGTGAACAGATTTGGTGGTGTTTGTGGGAGATCAGTGAACGGGGTTTGGGATGGAGTCAGTCAGCAGCTGAGCCACTGTGATCTGGTGGAGCTGGTTCTCGGGATGGGTGGTTTGCTGGAGCGGTGTGGTGGGTTGTGCTCCGGAGCAAGGAGCCTGAACGCACTGACAGCACAGCCTCCTTGCTGCTGCCCAAGGCAGGTTTGCAGAAGTCCTCTCCCCTTTGGGGACAGAAATAAATACAAAGTGGATACTTAAAACAAAAAAACCCAACCAACAAAAAAACCCAAAAAACCGTACCCCCCAAAAAACTCCCAAACAAAACCAAGCCACAAAAGACCAAAACCCAAAACAGAAAATGCCCCCAACCCCCCCCCCCCAAGCCTATTCAGCCCACCTCAAACAAATGCAGCTTTCTTCTGGAGTAATCCAGTGTAAAGGGAAGGGATCAGCTCCCTTTATGCACCCACCACACTGACACTGATCCGAGCTGACTTGGGTCTTTGTGGCCATCCCAATGGCAGGAGCAGCAGGTCCAGCTTACAGGTGTGAATTCCAACTCCATCCCCTTTTAAAAGAGGGATTTTCATGCTGGGCAGGCTTGGACAGAAAACGGTTAAACAAAAAGAGCAGTTTGCTTTGCCTGGAGTGTACTCCTGCTTTGCCTTTCTGTCCTTTGCTGCTCTTTTCATTTCCTTAATCAATGTGGTTTCCTTTTGCTTCATTCAATGGATTTTTCCTTCTCTTTTTCATCCTGGAGCAAATCTGTGAAATTGTACCCCTGGTATGTGTTTCTAAAGAAAGGGCCATGAGGAAAGTCAGGTTGCTTGAGCTTTGTTCAGGGTTGTAACTGGAACCAGCAGTAGGTGTATTGGTTGCACCAGGTGGATTGTTTACTTTGGGCCACAAAGGGTTAATTTGTTCTTGGTCAGAAGCTCCCAACTGCTTAATCTGTTAGGTTTGCAGTCCTCATCATCAGGGAGAGATGCTGGAGGAGGATGGGTTTACATTTACTGGGAGGGCTCTGAGTAAAGAAACCAAAATGTCTTTGGGTTCTCCCAAATCCAGGCTTTCCTCATGCAGTGAGCTCAGAATCCAGCCCTTCATCTTCCCCTTGCTCCAGGATAATTTATTATTGTACAGGATTGAACCAGAACTGTTTAGCCTAAAAGTGATCCACCCTCAGTTACGTGCTACTGTGTTACTTCAGATGCAAAGAGACCAGAGAGACACCCCTTTATCCTGAGCATCTTCGACAAACAAGGAGGGGGTTAGTGGTGGCGTAAACATGGTTAAATCACCCTTTTTGGAAACCCTGATCACTCATTATGGTCAAATCCAGCTGGATGGAGCCAGAGTGACACTTTAAGGTACTTGTCTGCTGAGGAGATGTGTCAGACAGCATATGGACAAACACACAATGTCACGGTGCCATCTCCTGTGGAGAAGGCTTTTCCTGGTGAAGAAATTCTGGATGGGTCAGCAGTTCTCCTGCTCCATCCTGGTGCTCACCAGGACATTCAGATGTGCCTTGAGATGTGACTTTCCTTGTTGATGCCAGAGATGAAGCCTTGCACAGAACTGTTACCAGTAGTGTAAAAACTCATCACAGGATACTTTTTTCTAGTGGAGGAAAATCTGGGGAGGGATAAAACCCCAGAGATAATGTGACCCCACTTCATCGCTTCAACCTCAGCAGGTGGGACAGGCTGAGAAGGGCACCCTGGGAACATATTCCCAGCCCTTTCTGCCTACTTTCCATCTCTGTGGAGAGACTGGCATTGGGATGGGTCCAGGCACTAACAGATCCTGCCCAGAGCATGTCCAGCCCCACCACCCAGCCCGATGGTTGTGACACCGTGGTTGTCCCGGGGCACGGGGACAGCGCAGGACACCTCGCTGCTCTCCAGCAAACCTGGGTCAGGGAGCTGGAGCACCAGAGAGGTGGTGGGGAAAATCAGTCCCACCAGCACCACTAGAAAATCTGTCACCCCTGGATGCTGCTTTACCCCCTCTGTCCTGAACACACCTCTGATGTCGTTCCCCCGCTGCGCAGCGATGGGTGCTGTGCAGGGTGGGTTTTCCAGCAGGTCCCCCTCCCTTTCAGCTGCCACCTGGGAAGATGCTGGGTTTCACGTTGTCCTGAGCTAGGGATAGAAATCCCAACATTCCTGGGAGAAGCTTGCCTTGGTCAGTGCCACAGGGACGGTCCTGACAGCCGAGGGATGAGATTGGCACGAAGTGGTGCCCATCCCAGTGATTGCTGCGGGACCACCATGGGGGCTCGCTGGGACAGGGCTCCATTGCTTGCCCTGTGTCTCTCTGCGTGGGAAACAAAACCCCAGGTCCCTCCTTTCTCAGTGCTGGTTGAGACCTTTAAAACTGAACACTGCTTTTCACTTAAGCCTCATTTCCTGTCAGTTTAGTGGGATTTGATCAAGCAATTCCCTTCATATGCAATTTGCAGTGAGCAAGTTTTGCTGGGAAAACTCTCCAGGTCTCGGTGGTGTTACAGTGGGGCTGAATTCCTCCTTTCCCATCAGTGGATTCAGCGAGGCTGTTTCCATACATAGCACCAGCACGTCCTGAGAAAACTCCATCAAAGCCCAGACAAGGTTTTCCAGTTTTTATTCAGTGACTGAGTTTAGGTTTCCCGTTGACAATAAAACAGTGGGTAAAAGGAAGCGATTAGCAGCTTACAGCAATATCTAGTTCCTTCGGAGTAAAGCTCTTTGCTTTGTTTTGAGACTGAGACGAACTGTACAGTGTATTGTTCAAAAATGCATCCTCTGTTTTGGAAAATCTCCATCTATTTTGTTTCCGTGTTATCTGCACGGCTGTAATTAGAAAATGATGTGCCTGCTACATGACCTCCTCATAAAGGACATGCTTAAAGTGAGACAATAACATTCAATTCCCTTTCTAAACCATCAAAAAGAAAATGGTTTTCAAGGCGTTTCTTCCTCCTTCCCAATTCCCTCCCTTTGGCCACTTGGGTGGTCTCGTTTGACAAGTTTTACAATAGAGGACTTTTTTGTTTTTCATGGACAAACATGTAAGTGCAGGAGAAAGTCTGGAACTGGGAAACAAATGCTTTCCCCTTCCCGTTCCCCAAGAAAAACCTCAAAGAGGCTGAATATCAGCAGATCCTTCCATGGCTGCTGGCAAAGGCAGGGTGAGAGGGAGACCTTGCAAAGGGAGACCTGCTCAGCCCCCCCCTTTTTTTTTTTGCTGTTTACCTGCATCATTGCTGCAAAACTTCACAGTCCATGCTCCAACTTCACGTGCATGCCCAGGTCTGAGGAAAGCTGGGGACAGGGATGGGGACTTTATACATCTCCAGGCTGACATCAGGCCACCTGCACAGGAGGCAGGAGGAGGTGGCATGCAGCAGGACCTCAGCTTGTCCTTGCTGCAGAGCAAGGTGAAATGCATGGAGAGTCACTGACAGGATGGCCAGAGACCGTGTGTTTGGTGAAATTGCATTGCAGGAGCAAGTTGGGCCACCGTGGGTCTAAATATTTCTCAGAGGAAGTAAGGAATAGATTTGTGCCTTGAGAATTTTCTGCATAGTGATGCCAGGAGGGCACAGGTGCAAAGCAAGTGAGCAGGGGAAGGGTCTGTGCTGTTGACAGCTCAGTGGCTGCAATATACTCCTGCCAAATGTGCGCCTGGGATATGTGAGGGACGGATCCAAGCTGGGCTTCCAAACAGGTGAGCAGCAGCTTTACTTAAAAGCCCATAAAATAATAATTAGAAAAATCGTGAAGCTGTAAAATGTATTGAGCAGCTTCCCATTCAGATTCTGGAAAGGGGGAGCTGTGCTGAGCTGCACCCTACGAGAGGCAGAGCTGTCACTGGGTACCTCTCTGCAGAGCTTGGAGAACTTGAGTATGCATTTCTGGGATTAAACCTACTGAGCAGTAGGAGGACAGCAGCAGAGCAGAGCCAAGAGCTCTCTGCAGCCCCCAGACCAGCCTTGCAACCTGCAAAATAACATCTGCCCTGGCATTGGCACACATCCCCCACCACCCTGGCCAGTACAAGGAGCAAAGGATGGGCAACAGCTCACAGATGAGATGCAGTCCATCGCTGAGCTCGTGGTTCCTGGTGCTCCTGTGAGCATGGGATTACACTGAGCCCCCCAAGATGGGGGAATGTGACAGAGCATTACCCAGTCTGCATCTGCTCCTGTTTCCAAACTGACTTCTCTGTATTTGCTCCCCTTTCCTTTTCTCCTGCAAGTGCTCCCGTTGGGGCCCTATTTGCAGGAGTGACTCGGTAAACGGATTGGTTGGAACAAGGTCTGGACGGGAATCACATCCAGCTACAGACACTGAGCCTGGGACTGAGTCACTTGCTCAGTGGGAATGTCTCTGGACTGAAGTGCCCAGTCACACTTACCTACATGACATGAATTTCAAATAGGATACACTATTTATGTCAAGCTGCTTCTGTAGTTAGTCATACCTTAGTAGCTGGGGAAACGGATCAAATACCGTTACAAAAATATGAAAATAATAAAAAGTAGTGCCAGGCTCTTTTACAGCTTTGTGTTCTGTATGTCTGTCTATCTGGGCTTACAATCTTCGACACTGAAATGACAGCAGGGATATTGTGAATATTTAAAGCCTAAGCTAGCATCAGCATTTCCATTCAGGTTATCGCTTTATGTTGTCTCTGGCACATTAGCTTCCCTGCAAATGAGGTTTGAGATCTCCATCTGGTCCTGGAGGACAAAAGCTTTCTTAGAGAAAGGAAACAGCTCCAGCAGTGGCTTCAAAGCTCTTGGAGTCTCATGTGAAGACAGGGAAGCAGCTCTGAACCTATTGGATTTTATATTTTATAAAATACAAATTGGACCATAATTTTCATGTCACTAAGTCATTCTATTGCATCTGGCCACTCAAAGCATCATTTCTTCTTTCTTCAGCTTTTTTCCCTTATTGCTTGTAAAGCAACAGGATGAAGTCTACCAACTGGGCATCAAATGTATGTCAAAATTCTGAATTCCAAAAGGGCACATGGGATCCCACTCATGAGAGTGAGGGGGCACAGAACGTCTGTGTCTCTCTCCACAAATGAGCTGGATGGGGACTGCTCTGTGTCCATGGAACAGGAATAGCACAGGATTTTCCCCTCCAGTGTACCTACCCCCTGCTCAGTTAAACGTGCCGGGTGCTCAGGCAGGAGCTAGACGCTTGGAAGATTAAGCATTAGGTATAAAATGCTGTGAAACAAAGGGGCAAATGATGATTACTTCCCTCCCATAGCAGTCCTTGTACCAGTGCTGATTGCATGGACCAGTTTAGACAGTCTGCCTCAGAGATGCATAACCACTGGGGTTGTTCTGTTATATTTATGGCCAGATTTTGCTCTGTATAAATCCCTGACATAGCCTGTGTTAAGAGGGTGTCTGATTTTTTTTTTCCAGCTGTAGCTGAAGTGATTCAGTACCTGGGGGCAGGGGAAGGCATGATGCAGGGTACAGCACCTGGATGCCAAGGGGATTGCAAGGAGAAAGCACTGTGAAGTGGTGCTGTCTCCCTCTCAGCCTACTTGATAAATTTAAATGACAGTTGTTTTATATTGTATAAGAGTATAATCTGACCTATATCTGTGGCAGACCTAAAAATAGCTTTCCTCTCAGTCATTTTCAAGATTTTTTTTTCCAGCAAAAGGTGAGCTCTCAGTGCTGGTCCTGGATAAAAAGCATCGTCTCAGCCCGGCTTGCTTAGGATACTGTCCTTTTTACAGTCTTCTGGGGAATCAAAACTATGGGGTGGTTTTATTTACATGGAGGACAGACTGTGAGTGACAGATCAAATGGTCAGATTTTAGTGTGATTTAGGAAAATTAACTAATTTGGCTAGAGAAATCAAGGATCCCCATGGAGTTTGTAGGGTAAAACTTGCTTCAGATGGTTCATAAACAAAGATGTGTTGTTAGGATTGCTAAGTTCAATGGATTTTGCTTTTGCAACCCACTGTTGCAGTTTTACTTTTTCTCTTTCCGTCTGGGAGATATTTAGTTGCCTCTCAGTTTTGTTTTCCTTCTGATTTTTCTTTTTATTTTTTTTTTTAAACTTTTGTTGTTTTCAACAATTCTAACAGCAGGTTTTGCATTTGCAGCCTGTTTCAGGGGACAGGAAAAAAATAATCGGATGACGAATAGCAAAAATATCAAGTGAATATTAGCAGATGATGTGTGCTGGGGGATCCTGGCTGAACCAAAAGTATCTCTGCAGGTGGCTGGGCTGGGCATGTGTGTCTGTGTGCAGGTGGCAGCGGGGAGATAAGCAAGCAAAGGAGCACGAAGCTGTGAGACCTGTGTGTGGGGTGGTCCTATGCCACGACGTTTTCTTTCACGCTTGCCCTTAGGCATGGTTAAGCTTCTCTATCAGGATGCCCTGGCGTATCTCCCAATGCCATGATGTTCCTTAGTGACTCTATGTTTTTGTCTGACATTGCACAACAGATCAGGATTCCTTGATCTTGCGTTGTTTGGAATCTTTCGTGAATTGCATCCATGTGTCCAAGGCGCTGAGCCCTTTCACATAATTGGGCAATATTTGCCTTAAGATCAACAGTTCTTTCCCAAATGAGTACGAGTTGTTGCTCCTTCCCGTCCCAGAAGTGCCAATGTGAAGTACAGGACTTTGGATCTGGGCACGCGGTTGCCAGTCTGGGACATAGGGCTACAGGATAGCATTTGCTCCTTATGTTTTTCCCTGGAAGAAGCTGTGTTTTGCCTTTTGGGCAGGACATTGGCTGTGGCTGAAAGCTGCTTAGGAATTGCAGGGAGTGCAGGATTCAGCAGCCTGCCTGTTAAGAGGAGTTTGTTGCCAAAACACATCACTCTTCAGAGCTCTGCACTTGCAGTCAGTTCTCACCTTAGCTTAAAGGCATTGATTTAACACCTCAATCCAAGCCAGCTTGGACCTGAGCACGTATGGAACAGCTCCTGTTATGGATAACTTAGCGGCTACCACAGGCGATACATGTGAGCTGACACCCCTCTTGTGCGAGGCAGAGGAGGAATGAAGGTTAAAACTGCATGGGGAGGGCTCTTTCCATCCTCCCTGATGTGTGTGTGCTTCACTAACTTTGTCCAACTGGAATTATCACTGAAACATCTCAATAAAACTCTGATTTCATGATTATTCCCAGAGGTGGTATCTCAAGAGGTTAGAAAATAAGGCTGGTGTTAGCTGGGACATAATTGTCATTTATGTGTTTATGCTGCTGTATGCACACGAGTGTATGAGACTGACCTACAACATGTCATAAGATGTCTGGATTTTCATGTGGCTCACTTACAGAATGATGCTTTTATTCTCCTTCACAGTTTTCATCCTTTCTCTGCTGTATCTCTGATTTGTCAGAGTGGCTTAACTTGTGCTGCTTCCTCCCTTCCTCCTCCTCTCTCTTGCTGCTACTCGTAAGTAAATCACTACTGTTTCATGGGAAGTGGAAGATAAAAAAGAGCTAGGTTCTTGCATGTCTTGTGCAATGGAGATGACTGAAATGACTATTAATAATTGCTCTCTGCATGCCCAGGCAGAGACTCTGATTTCTTAGTAATTCCAACTATGGCAATATACACTAATAGCATAGTCCACAGCTTCATTTTTTTTTCTAGAATCAGCCTAAAACCAGGTGGTGTCATCACTGAGCTGTTGACACAATGGCAGGATAAGGCCCTTGGTTAATTTATCCCAGTAGCTGTTGGTGTGGATTTCCAAATGCGGTTTGGATGGCTTAGATTCAGGCCCTTCATTTTCAGAGGTTACTCAAAACTTCCTGAAAATGTCAGGTGTCTGACATTGACACGAGCAAAAATTGAGACATTTAACAGTGACAGTCACGTTTAACAATGATAGTCATTAAATAAGTTATTAGTTCATCTACGAGAGTCTTGAGGCATGAAGATGCCAGAATTTTGGGTGCAGACGGGCTCTGTTGTGCAGGATAGGCATGTCCAAGAGAACTACGGGTTTTATCTGTCTTCAGCAGTCTCCTTGAAATAACTTTTTTGATATTTATAAAAACTACTAGCTCCTGTTTCTCCTCTACCAGGGAGGCCCTATCAGAGCTGACTAGCACTAATTGGAGAGGGGGAGGCAAGGGGAAAGGGCATAAAACCCAGGAAGAAGAGGGGGGAGCGTAGATCCCAGGGACTAAATTTGATGGTATTAAACTGGGATGGAAATAATACTCCCGCAGACCACAGAAACATGCCATTTACTGTGGGAGTGCGGAGCGAACAAGGAGATACACGATAAGGCTGGTGAAGTCAACGTGGTTGGTGCAACGAACCCTGGGACGTTCTGCTGGATGGGCCGCCTTAGCGAAGCTCCCTTCTGTGGGAAAAATCAACGGGTGGAATGGGCCGGTCTTTTTTGCCACAGCAAACCTATACTTAAGTGTGATTAAAATGCTTTCGGCAAAGGAAATACCCTGTAGTTTAAGCCAAACGTGGGGACATCCTTTCTCCCTCTGATTGATGTTATGGTGGTTTATGTGGTGTACTATGTTCTGAACCAGACCCAAGTCAATTAGGCACCGTTTCAAAGTATTTTCTCATGCAGCCCGAGGTTTTGCTCGTGCCAACGAAATCCGAAACTCAGGGAAACGATAGCAGAAATGGATTCTGTGAAGGAGCACAGCCAGGCCATCGGGCTCGCAGGCAGCGAGCGCTGCAGGATTCCCTGCTTCAAGGATCAAGCTGCCTTTTTCAAGTCGTGTGATTTAATGGCCTTTTTTGCTGAGATCAAGTGTAGTATTGGCTTAATATCTGATACAAGTGCTATCAGGAAAGTATATCCTACCTTTGCAGAGGGACAAGATGATCTAACTGTAAAATGATCAGGTCCTCATAGTTCTTTCCCACCCCTGGACCAGGTGGGATTTCTGCCCCAAAGACACCATCTAAAACATCTTTACACTCAGCCTTTGACTGTTTGAAGCTTTCAGACAATCACAGTGTGGGAAAGGACAGTCTTTATGAATCTTTCGCCCTTTCAGTCCCAAAATATCATTCCTTGTGATGGAAGAGAGTAATAACATGAGAGCACCATCACAAGCCAGCCAGCAAAGGAAATAACAGGGTGACCTTATAAAATCAGTGCTGAAAAAAACCACCCAATTATAGGGTTAAATGCCACTGAAGTAATGATTCTCCTGGTTTATCTCACTCATGATACACTGTATTTTAAACCCAGCTACTGGGAACACGTGGAACAGTGCTCAAACCATCAGCAGAAGGTTCCTTCATATAACAGACATATTTCCACGTATTCCAAAACAGCCTCGGAGTCTGGGCAGGCAAGGAGTGAGCTTAATGCCTTCCTTTGTAGTAGGAGATCTTTGAAACTCTTATTTGATCGTTTCCCTAGATTAGGATGATTCTGCACGGCTTTGGAGAAATGTGTTCCCCCTGCCCACCGACCTCCTCTCCCAGAGTGATAAGGCATCTGTAAACACTCTCTGAAACTCCGTGCAGAACCTCCTCTGTACGCAGCTTTGAAGCAGAGCTGCATGAAGACCCCTGTACCGGCTGAAAATATCTTGCAAACTGATAAAGAAGTGCAGGTACAGCTAAAATCCGCTGTGTAATAAGGATTAGCTGAGCCTAAGGAGGTTTGGTTGGATTGAAGATCGAGTTGAAATGTATGAGGCTTGGATTCGACCAGAATTCAACTGAACTTGGATTTCATCAGACACTGCGTGGGCCCCCTCCTGTCCTGCTCCTCCTCGCCCCACTCCACGTTTAGAGTAAATACTCAGAGCTCATCGTTTTAAGAGGAGCGGTTCAATTTTCCCACTGGTCCAGGTTCTCGTTAAAGACGCTGTGCTTCAGTACAATTCTCCACTTTCCCAACCAGCCCTCGTCTCTCCGCATCCGTCTACCTGTGTGCTGCTCCGTATTGATCTCAGATATGTGGGCAATTGCTCCGTCGAACACAGCCTGAAAGAACCTCGTTTGATCCGATGATGATACTATAGCATGGATTCTGACTAATTGTATCCATGGAAATCAAGTGCACTTTAACTAATGAAAAAAAAAGATAGAGCGGTCAAAGCTTATTTGAAGAAATGACATGTTTTAAAACCTGACATGACTTAAAACAGAATCATATAAGTTCCTTTGCTAAAACACTTTCAGGATATATTAGGTATAACAATAGTTTTCTACATGAAAATGGCTTTGAAATCTTAAAAGAAAAGTATTTTAAAAGAAAAGAATTTTTGCGGTGCATTAAATTGGACGTGAATATGACAGATTTCAAAGACTGTCAAAATAACGAATTTACATCATAAATGCACAGGCTCCCTTTTTAAAGGCCTCTTCAACAACTCAGGAAGGCGTTTAATGGTGAGCAAGTTCAAAGTGTCATGGACTCCCACTGGTATAAAAAGGAGGCAATACCCACTATACTCTCTGTGTTTCAGATAATGTATCTGTCTCTTTTCAAGTTAATAAACTGCACTCCTGTCAAATTGCAGATAAATGAAAGCGACCAAGACATTGTTTTCCCCACATATTGCTAAGAAAGATATCTCCCAATATTTCTAAACGACCAGTATGCTAAAAAGAACTTGAAATGAATCCACCCTGCAGTTATTTTACAGCATCAAAGACAATGAAATTTCCACAGAGGCACTTTCTGAAGTTTTAAATGCTTTATTTCTGATAGCTGCTCATTAAGAAGCTTCGAAAGCTTTTTATTGTTTCAAAGGCAGTCATCTAAATTTTTAATCATTCACCAGTGCTATATGGTCACGATGTTACTCTCTAGCTTTAAAAACCCTTTTTTATTTTCTAAACAGTAATGTCAACGTAATGTTTCTCTGAATAATTGTTAGGTATGGCCTTACTCAAAGAGCAACTGTGAGGAGGGAAGAAAGGATTTTTTTTTTTCCAGCTCCCTTTTGCAAAGGAGAGAAAGGAGACACTTCAGGAAATTAAAACCCAGGGCCAACAGTTTTCAGAGATGGCCACCAACTTAAGCTGCTGGTTTTGTGGGCTGGTCTCAGCTAGTTTTTTATAGCAGGGGAAATTTGCAGTGGGAATTTTTTTAAGCTAACAATGATGCTCTGCAGGCTGATTCTTGCTCTGTGACACATGAGTGTCCTTGGGGATTAAAGAGGACTTAGGGAAATTTCCCATCCCTGCCCCTCGGAGCTGCCTCCTACCCCACCCACCGCCAGTACCGGAGCAGTGGGGCTGGGTCCTGCTGGGTGGGGGACAATGCAGGAGGCAGCATCCCCATCGGTGAGCAGCGTGCACCAGCCACAAGCGCGTGCCAAGTCCTTGTGAAGGTGCAGAAAAGCACTGGGGAGGCTGGCATGCCGCGGCCACCAGCCAGCCTGGTTGGGCTAACACTGGCCTCACATCTGGTTTTGCTTTGCTCCTCACTCCAGCACCCATTAAAAGCAGGATTTTTCTCCTTGCCTGGGACTGTAGGCTCTCACACACGAGGCTGGGATGAGATTGCAGTTTATTTACTCTACAAGCTTGTATTAAATTTCTCCCTCTAAAAACCACAATCCAGCCTCTCTCCTCTTTGGGGACTGTGAGTTTTCCATTCTCAGGATCTAAGCGTTGGACTGAACCCATGTTCCAGCTCCAGCCTCTTCCCTTTCTTGTGCTGTATTAAAGTAGGTTCAGCTCATTGACAAGCGAGCAGCGGGAGAGACTGGGCAGATGTGGGCTGCCTCTGCTTAGCGAGGAAGTAGATCTCTCTCAACGCAGGCACTTGGCATTTCCACCTTCCAGTTTTCAGTTAGTGTAAATGCAAAAGAAAGAAAAATACTGAGGGGCAGGAATGGCCTGTGTTCGGATGTCACCTGTGAGATTTTTAAGAGGAGGATAACACCTGGCTCTTGCTAATATAATGCTCTGCCCTCCTCTAGTGGTACCTGTGATCTGAGACTCTCAAAGGAATTACCAATATGAAAACAATAACCTTCTACTGTGGGTTGTAGCCGTTCCCCCTCGCGCAGCTGAGATGACCGAAGCACGGGCTGGGTGAGATCTCCTTGCAACCCAACAGGACGGGGCACCCGTTGTAACCAGCACCTCTTGTTTTGCCTCTGGGTGATGGAGTAAAGTAATCCAAGTCTTCAAGGGATCACTTTCTTTGTGCCAAATGTGTAACTGTTGAATAGTTCTCATTAGTTTTATAAGTTGTATGCAAGCATACGCCTACCATAGATGTATGATGACACTTTTATTTGTCCCTTTTCAGCCTGGGTTTGGGTGGTTTCGAGCACACTGAGTGCAGCTTTCAGGCCATTCCTTGTGAGGGAGCCAAGGCTTCCTTCCCCTCCCTGCCTTGCACCAGGGGCATCCGTCAACTGATCTCGTTGTTGGAAAGAGGCAATTTGCCTGAGTGCAGAAGTTTTGAAATGTGAATAGTTTCAATGGCATGTTGGTGGCTAACGTGGAGCCATGAGGGACAAGCGTGCTCGCTGCCCCCGGGCTGGCTCCGGCCCTCGGAGGCGCAGCGAGAGGAATTCTCCTGGTTACAATTAACTGGTGATATCATGGGAACAATGAAAGAAAACGAAGCGGTTGCTCCACTTGTACCAAAGACTGGGGAAAAGAGGAGGTGCCAGCCATTCCTGTTGGGAGTGAGGGGAGAGCTGGCGGCTGTCGAGGCTGTGGGTGTCGGTGCCAGGTCTGGGAGGAGGGAGATGCCATGTGTGCTCTGTGGCACAGCCCGCGCTCCCTGCGATGAGCTGCAGTGAACGCTCTTAGCTTCTGTGTGCCATGCCAGGCTCCCGGACAGTGTGGGCTTTTCTTAAGTGTCTGAGCTAAAAGTGTGTCCTGGGATTTCAGTTGTTTTCTTGGCCAGCCAGAGCCCAGATTACTTTTCCTTGTCTCCTTTAGGTTTTGCTCTGCCTGGTGTAGTCACTGCTGCAATCTCAGCACACTCCTGAGACGTACATCTGCCCAGCTCTGGGCTCCTCCTGATGGACCCGAGCAAACCACCACTGATAGTTATTGCTAGTCCTCTCCTCTTCTCCAACAGGGTTCTCTTTGAGCACCCCTGTTTCTCTTTGGGAAGCTTCACAGACCTTTGTTGAGGTTATACGTTGCTTTGAGGAGTCTTGATTCTGGTACTGGAAAAATTGGAAGAGAACTGGGAATAGAAGTGATGTCCTTAGCTGATATTTGACAAGACTCACTGTGCTTCCCAACCGCCCTGGAAGTCATCAGTGTGTTGGGCAGATCCTTGCAGTGATCAAGCCCATTGGATAAGCCATCATCTTGCCAAATCAGGCAACTCATGAATACTGGAGCTGCAGTTAATGCTGCATATACTTAAAAGTCCTGATGAAAACCAAAGATAACATGACAGTTACCGTAAGATGCATGTTAGAGAGGTCGACTGTGTCCTGTGTGGACATGTCTGGCATCCATCTGCCCGCAGCCGTGTCGTGCACTGTGTGAAGGACCTGATCTCGGAGCCGGTGGGCTCTGCAAAGTCCGTCTCACTGCAGGAATCACTGCGGAGGCTGAGTTGGGCAGGTGCTGCAGTTTTGTCCCTTCGCCCTGGGAAGCTGCTGCTTACATTGGCTCCCGCTGTGCTGAATGCCAGTGGTGCCCTGGGAAACCTCCCATCATCTTTCCAAATCGTACATTTGGAGAACACACTTTTCCTGTAGTGATAAAAGACTAATTACAGCTACCCAGAGTCTTAT
The DNA here is from genome assembly GCF_009769465.1 of Tauraco erythrolophus. NCBI lineage: Eukaryota > Metazoa > Chordata > Aves > Musophagiformes > Musophagidae > Tauraco > Tauraco erythrolophus. Next base: position 3,127,847 of record NC_141484.1, read on the forward strand.
CTGAAAATAATTCCTATCCTGTGTCTAGGATGACCAAGGAAAACAAATGAGATTAATAAATAATAAAATTTGCAGAACATGTACTTTGCCAGAGACAAAACAGATTCAGATCTGTATGTGCTATGTTTGGAGCTAACTTTAGAACTCAGAATTTTGGACAGACTTCAAAATATTGACATGCAGGGTCTCAGGCCCTCTCACAGATTGCAAACATTCTGCATTCTTGGCTGTTTCCATGTCGGGACCCATGCCTTGTTATCTTTCCAGGGAGAACTTAACTCTGGCCCTTTACGCAGAAAGAGCCAAGGGCTTTGGGAATAATTAGAAGCTGATAGCTTCACAAGCTACCAGATCACTTGGCCTATCTTTGAAGCACAAAAGAAGGGGATGGAGTAAGATACAGCTCTTGCATCTGTGAAATTCTTTCTCATTGGCAATCTCCCTACAAAGTTGTAATTAACGGGGATCTTCCAGTTCAAGATGTAAGTACTGTCATAGGCATTGGTTTTCCCAGACTCTGGGTCCCTGCACATGGAGAGAGGTCCCAGCATGGCCTCCTGGGGCCAAGGCTGGATTTAAAGCCGCTGCTCACAGCAGTGCATTGGATGCAAACAAGTGTGGCCAGCAGCAGAGCTAAAAGCAGAGCGTTTCCATTTGTTTTTCCTGGCCTGGTGCATGCTTTGTGTTGGAGGGTGAGGGAGAGGTCCCCCCAGTCCCCATCCCACCATGCTGCCTCTGGCATGGTGTGATGCAGCCAGGTGTTGGGGAGATCTTTCCATATGGCACGGCAAGTCACGGGGAAGTGCCTTTGAGTTTAGTGCGCAGGATTTCTGAGCCCACATCTTTTGCCCCTTGTAGTAAGTGTAGCTGCGTTGACTTTGCCTGAACACCTCTGGAGCCAGGCCAGCACCGGAGCAGAACCAGCCCCTGCTCGCTTCGAGGATGAAAATGCAAAAGCCTGGCCGCAGGCTGCTGGCTCCCTGTGCCATTTGGTCTCCAAATACTCTGCGTGCTATATTTCTGTGTTGTAATTACTAGTCTGGTTCCTAACGGCTATAAAGCTGTCCTCAGTAGGGTGTGATGGATGATGTTGTGTTATTAGAGTGGTCTTTACTGGGGAGTGTTACTAACTTGCTGGCGTGTTCCTGGAGGTGATCCTCCATTGCTTCAGAGCGAGCCACAATTCCCCACTGCTTTCACTTCCCAGTCAAACTGGTTGCTCTGAGGCTGCAGCTGATGCTTTCAATGTCTAAAGAAAAGAAGTTGAACTTTTTCCTTGAAGCAGAGAATTCATCAGAATAGCTCAGCAGAGGCGATGTAGCTCTAGATGGTCAGTTATGGGGAATACCACCTCTATTTACTATTCCAAACTATTTGCACATCTTTATACCTTATTTCTTCTCCCTGGTTTTTCTGGAAGAGTTAAACTTCATTGTTCCATCAATGTTGGCACATCAGCTCGGTCATATGGTATCGTTTCTCTTTTCTCTTGAATGACTTAGATGATTGACTAACAAAATACTTAGAATACTTGATCTGAAATTTGCTTTTGGGTAATGTTCAAGGGTTTAAACTTCAAGCTTCATTACTGGGGAGCCTGCCTTCTGGTAAACTCTGAGCGTTCCTGCAACATGCCAACCCAAAGCACCTTGTGTGCTATCACACTTTCCTATTTGCAAATTCAGAAAAAGGCTTGCAATACGTTTCCAGCATGACTGACTTGTCTCTGTAATGTAGCTGTGGAAGGTGGGATCTGTCTCGCTTAACTTAGACAGAACCTGAATTCTGAGCAGCTGAAATTAGACATCTCGGCTCCTTCTGCAATGACGGGATGGAGACAATGCCCCAAAGGGAGACCGCATCAGATCTTAGACTAATGTCCAAGGGAGGTTTGGGAAGATGCCCCGTGGTGATGTCCACTCTCTCCGCTGATTAGAGGAGTTGCCTACGTGACTGGCTAAGACCGTACACCTGACTTGCATGTGGCAAGATGGTCCTAGCTCCAGGCGCACATTTTTAAAGGTATTTATGTGCCTAAACAATCAGAAGACGCCTTGCAGGATTTACAGAAAGGTTCTTTGGTTCCACTGGAATAGATGGGATTTAGTTTAGATAAGGCAGACATTTGGGAAATCTGATGTCTCACGTATTCATCTAAACACTTCAGAAGAATGTGTGCCTGAATGTTCTCTCAAAGTAAGGTCAGATTTGGCTGACAGACATTTAAAACGTTTGATCTTAATGTGACCCTCAGGAAATAACAGACTTTTATTTCAAAATAAATGCTTTATTCAGAAGAATTGAAAATAGAGCCTTCCCCACTGCTGTGTTTGATGCATTCCTTCTCACCAAGGTCTCAACTACAGCATCTCTCCTTGAGTTGAACAGTACCATGCCTTGATGGTGAGGGGGAAGGCAGCATGGGCTGAGTCCAGTCTTTCCCTGAGGTGCACAGGGCTAGAATAATTTTCCTATTCCCTGTGTAGACTCTACATATTGCTTTCTGTTCCTAAAACACTAGAAAAAGGCACTGTTAGCCTTGACTTCCAGCTTCCATCATGTCCCTTGGCTGCTAAGGCTGGTTTCAAAAAGGAGGCAACTTCATTCTAGCTCAAAGTTCAAAACAACAAGAAGAAACGAAACCCCAAACAAACCCTCTTGTGTGCTCAGGTCCAGACATCCCTTGAGTTGCAATTTGTGGCTGTCTGATCACTTCGGAGTTGTAGCACTGATTTCCTCACTCCTCCTGAACTTTTGCCACGTCTCCCCAGGCCTGGAGAGGGGCCGCTCCTCTTGCTGCAATTCTGGGAAATGCTGCTCCTTTCTTCAAAGCTGGAGGGGGAACAAATCGCCGGCAACCTGACAAACCTGCATGAAATTCAGAGCAGCTCCTCTTTCCTCTGTTCATGGTTTTCATGCCTGTACTTAGGCTTGTGAAAGCTGTGCTACAACAGCAGGTGTGTGTGTTCAGATCCAGCTGTGCTCCTTTTGCAAGATGGCAACTAGTCACATCTGGTTCCCCTTGATTATACTCTGAGAAATCGCCTTGTTCCCATTTTGAAGTAGCAAAGATGGCAGAAGGTTCCTTTATTCACAGTAATCAATTATAGTTGGAGAGTCCTTTAAACTTGCAGACAAAAGAATAGCAAGATCCAGTAGGCTGGAGCTACCAAAGGTCAAAGCAGAAATAAGTTAAGAAGCTTTTGAACAGAGCATAATTAATCATCACAACATCCTTTTCAGATGTATGGTAGATTTTCCATCACTTAAAGCCTTTTAACAACAACTGAATATTTCTCAAAGTTGGATTCAAGACAACCAACAAGTTACTGGGTAAAGTACAAGAATTGTGGCAAGAAATTCATGGCAAAACACAACACAGGTTACCTGTACTTCAACTTTTATTAAGCATCACTGCCTGCCTGTGGTACCCCACTACTAATGAGTTAAACTTGGTGTCTCACTTGGCACCCAAGACATGATGTTTCCCGTCTGCAAGGAGGGTCACAACTTGCCCGCCTCAGTGCAGGAGTGCAAAGATCGTGTGTGATGCATCCTCTCCAGGCTTCCAGCCATGTCTGTCTGAGGCTTCCTTTTACCCCCAAGACGTAAAATTTTCTCCACAGCACCCTTTTCCCAGCTCCAAACTTCATCCCAGGATGCAGCATTACCTCCTAACCTAACACCACAGCAGAGCAAAGGGCTGCTCCTTCCTACAATAGGACATGCACATCAAACTAGAAGATGGAGTTGATGTTGTGGTAGTTTATTGGATTTGTGCATCACTTGGGATGAAGAACCTCCATGATTTCTGTGTTTGGCTAAGCATTTTTGTAGGAAAAGTTACTTTAAGCTGAAGTTCAAAGTTCAAAATTCCAGGGTGCTGGTCCAGACTTGATCTTCTCTGTAGGTGATCTTGAGTCCAGCTTAGCTCTTTGAAGGTCACCCCTGCCCTGGAGCTCCTGGTTATCTATTAAATAGATACCTCTGAGAGTCTCAAGGAGGCTGATAGGAAATAGTAGACCAAGTGGCTTAAATAGAAATGAAATCTTTGGATTCTGGCCTTGCTGCACTCCAAGAAGGACATGAGGTGCCCCAGTGATTGAGACTGAAGGAGAAGAAGAGGCAAAATGGGGATGGCGGTGGGGTGAAGAAACGCAGTATTTTTCTCATTTTGGGCTCAGCCACTGACTAGACACGCAATTTGGGCCAGCTGCAGTATTGAGCTCCTTCTGGTGAACCACAGGTTTGGGCTTTTTTCCTCTTCCTTGCTTCTTGGGCAAAAAAAAAATACTAAAAAAAAGCTGGAATGTTCTCACTGGAAAACCAGATGTGGCATCTTGGAGCCGAGTTTTCTCTGGTAAATAAATTTCAAGATGAAATCAAACTAAACAAAGCTGCTAACTAACCCAGCCCTGCTGCTGAAGTGTTTTGTTGGGTTTTCAAACGTCTTTGTGATGATTCTGTTCTTTCCCTGTTCTCCCAGTGCCATGTCGAAACGTTACATGACTTGAAAGCCTGAAAGTCATGGAAGGGGGTAGGGGGAGGAGGAAAATACAAAGGAAGTTGTACAGACGGCTATCGGGAGGGTGAGGATTTTTTTTTCATAAGCCCCAGTAACCACATGAAAGCTCTTTAAAAAATAACAAAACCGTCTTCTCCATAGCAGTTCTAGTAGTGCAGGTAGTAAAGGCTGGTATTAATTACCTGATTGAGCTTATTGCTGCAGGTGGAAGCTAGTCAGAAACTAAAGCACTTGGGTGGCCAGTCGCACTGGTTTCCATAAAGCTAATGGGACACCTTGTCAACCCCAACCTCCTCCCTGGAGCCCTGGGAGGAGACGCAGAGGAGGTTTCTGGAAGACATTGCTCTGAGAAATCTCCCCAAGAAGCCTGGCCTGGCTTTCTGGAGCCACCTGGATCCAAATATGTGCAGATGTGCATGTCTGTCTGTAAACCAAATCTGCTGGAAGAAGAAACACTGGTGTGACACAAACAACCGCCTTTCAGAAGCCGTCACGGTGGGTGCTCCAATTAACAGTGCCACAACGATCGCTGTTGCTCATGAGTTCATTACAAAAAGACAGACAGACATCTGCAGGGGTCTTAAAATAATGACTCCTTTTATCTGGTGATTGGCAGAGGTGGGGTGACAAGGATGTGCTGCTTAGCATAGATTTTTTCTTCTCTTTTTTTGGATACCAACAGAAAACATAATGTGGGCACTCAAAACCAGCAGCTTAGTGGAGGATGACAGGGCTGCAGCAATCTTTTGCTTCACTCGCCCCGTGTTAGTGTGGTCTTCCCAAAGCACCCACCCTTAGGCTCGAGCAGCAAGTAAGCCTTCCAGAAAGCTTTCAGTCTCCACCTCTCCAGAAAGCTACTGGTGCTTTCCAACGACATGCTTTCCCCACAGCACCGTGTGTCCTTGGCAGCCCTGTGTGCCAGCTGCATGGACAGGGACCCTGGGCTTGTCCGAGTGCCTCATGCTGAGCTGTTTTGGGCTCTATGGTCAGGTCCATCACCATTGCCGCAGCTCTCTGAAGGCCAAGGTGTTGCTCAAACTGTGAAGTAATGGCAGAAGTGCCCTTTGAATTTGTCCTCTCTTCCCAGGGCTGTAAAGTTCTGTTTCCTAAAGGCAAAGTGACTTTGCATCACTTTCTCCTCTTTGGACTTGAGAAACAGCCTGAAACTCTCAAAGGAGATAACAATTTCAGGGCTGCTCCTGTCCAAGTTAATTGCTGGGATGTCCATACGGGAAAGACTTGTGTCAGTTCAGGTTTCTCATGAGTCTTCTGAGATTCCCAAGGTTTTAGTCTCACTTATTTTTCTTAAACTAGGCCCAGCAACAGAAAATAAGAAGTTATTAGCTATTTTATAATTATACTCTGACCTTTTGCAATACTTTTCAGTTAGGGACTTCAAAGCCATTTGCAAACTTTCACAAACCAAGCCTTAGCACAAAGAAGTGCCACCTTATTTTGCAGGTCAGAAAACTAAAGTGTTTTCCCAAAATATATGAGGAGCTGAGCTGGGATTATACCCCAGACCCTCAGCTCACAATCCCTTACTTTAACTGCTAGCTCAGCCTTTGCTCATTCTGGCATGGGAAAAGCAATTGGGAATAAGAAGGGAATAAGAAGCTATTACTGGGGCAGGCGGTCTGTAGGGGATAGAGTTACAGTTTTTACAATAATGTATTATTTAGGACTGGGTTGCGATTTGAGATGGACTCAAGCTGCAAATTTGGAGGCACTGTTAGGATTGAGTTCTGAAAACCCCAGAGCAGAGAAGCATTTGAGTTTGAGGTTTGGGATCTATTACTGTGGATTTCCAGAGATGTCCATTCCAGAGGTCTACGGCACATCTTCTGCAGCACTTATCTCTTGACCTCAATACTTTACTTTGCCACACAGGAGAAGAGACAGGAGGGGTTTCTGTGCCATGCCGTTATGACTCCTTCCTCCTTATCGACCAACTTGAAGCAAAATTTGCTATGGAACTAATAGAAAGGACAAAACTTTCCCATTAAAAAGTTTTTATTTTCTGCCTCCTATTGCATTGCTGCATATTTGGAATGAGTGTCAAAATAAAAAAAAAAAGAGAGATGCTGATGCATTTTACTTGGTCTTTCATTTGAGGATTGCTGGCTGTTTTCGAACTGAACTTAAACAGAAGGCCACAAGAGTTTAAACCTGATTAAAAGGATGCAGGAGAACATGAAATGCAGCTCTCCAGAAGCTATCAGACTCCCTGTTAATCTGTGCTGACACCTTTCGAGCATCAGGGTTAAGAGACAATAAAGAACATGGGGCAAATGGGATCAAGACAAAAAAGTAAATTAGTGAATTAATGAAGAAAGATCTTGAGAAAAATGTCTTTGATACCGGAAAATAACCAATAGCGTGTATTAGTCTAAAAGCATATTTTCAATGCAGGGATAAGTGCACACAGCAGGGAAGAAAATGCCAGCAAGAGGCTGTAGTAGAGGGTGAATTTACCTGACAATAGATCACTAGAGTCTGTGGTACCGTGTTTAGAGGGTTAAAAGGCTAAACATCTTTGTATTTAATGGAAGACGCTCCTAGAATTCTCAAAAGCAAAAGATGGAGAGAAAAATCTGCTGCTTGGGAGCTTGAAAGAGATGCACTTTTGAGCCCGGAAACTGGAAAGCTGCAAATCTATTCAATGGGGAGACCTGACAGATCCATTTCTTCTCTTCAGCACCGCAGGGAGCAGCCCGTGTCCCGGGGGATTTGCTGTTGCTGAGACCATTCCCAGGTGTGCTACTCACCCTGTGTTCAGGCTGCACGTCCTGCCCCGTGTCTGGGTCACTCCAGAGTTGATTCTTCTGCAGCTTAGGTTTAGAGGATGAGTGTTCAGGACCTTTCAACCTTATTCATAGACAAATGCTGCTCTTGACCAACGGAAGTGGAGGAAACTCAGCCAAGAAAGGTTTGCATTGCTGAAAGCATTTCAGGCAAACACTGAGGTCTGTCTTTGGTTTCACAGTGAAATACTTTATACCACTTTCTAAAAATTGCTCTTGGGTATTAATCAGACTGGAGTTTGCAGGGCCAGGACCAAACTGAATGATTGTAATTCAGAAAACTACTATAATTTACTAATTGCTGTCGTTGCTAGGATTTTACCACGCATTATTTGAACCAAAAAGTCATCCTTTTTTTTTTTTGTAGGGAAGGCATACTCTGTAGGTAACCTGCCCCCTCTAAAAACCAATAAATGATATTCTTGGAGAACAAAGATCTAAGGATGCTCTATGGAAAGGAATAACACGAACAAAGCTGTGCCATACATTAAAATCGGCAAAACTGCTTCAGGCGATGCAATTGCATTTTTTTATTAGTATTGTGTTGTGATGCTAAACAGCAAACGACAACTGTGAATAAGATAAAGGTCTTCATTGTGCATGAAAAATTTAAATTGTTACTTTAAGGAAGGATTATTTTTTTTTTAAACACCATAAAACATTGATGATAACATTTTACAAAATTAGAAAGGGGAGAATTGGTTTGAAGTCTTCTAAATCCATTAAATTTGCATGTTGTTGTTCAAAGCAATGGTTAAAAAAGCAAGAAAAGGAAAAGGTCTAGAAGGCATGAATATATATTTTGGAATATATATTTGACAGCTTTATCTGAGAATCAGAAACCTGGTACTTGAACTAGTTTAGGGATGAATAAAAGTTTTATCTGTGGGTTAGGCTGAGAATTTCTGAACAATTAATGACTGAGGTGGAGCATGGACTTTCCATGCTATGTAGGGGAGAAGAGGTTTTGTTCCCAGTAGGTACTGGATGCAGCCCAGAGAGAAGGCTGCTCTGTGCAACCATTGCTGAAATTTCAGGAAAAAGCTTTGCATCTCATCAGAAACAGCAAGTTTCTCAGTCTAGGGGTCTTTAGGCACCTTTGCAAGAAGTTTTGCCTCTCTCTAAAACAGCCAGAGCAAGAATTATGCTCCAGAGAAAGGAGAGGGAGGTGGTAAACCTGCTGACTCCGCGGCCAGCCGATCTCTGCTGTGTCATGGAGATGCCCAAACATGAAGGACCTGATAACCGTTTTCTGGCAGCCACTGTTATGGGCTTTTAGGGTGTATGTTTTGCAAACCCACAGCACAGACCGGGATGGGGATCTGCCCCGGCGGAGCTGTGCTGAAGATGGCACAACGTGAAACCACAGCATGATTTTATCAGAAAATTTGGAAATAACTGCCCGTGGGAGTGCGGGGAGCAGAGCAAGGAGGAACTAGGGTGCGGGTAAAACCATGCGCCTGCTGAGCACACACAGTGAATATCACACCCCCCGCCATGCTGGGGGGGGGGACGGGTCCCTGATGACCCCCACCTGCTTGGGGAACCCCAACGTGCCAGCCCCGTCCTCCTCCCTGGCTGATGGGAGAAGCCCTCCCTGCCGCTCCGAAGGCAATCAACTCCTGCATCGCCCGCCCGACAAGGAGAGCAATTTGTTCCTTTTGTAAGAAAAATTAATTGTGGTGCAGGAGTAAATACGAGGACTTCAAACGAACCGGTGACTCCGACTGGAAAAGTTGGCACTTGGAAAACAAACACGAGCAGCAGCAACATCATTGCGTGTCATGCTGCACTTGGAGAGAGACTTTTGAAATCCCGACTCCGCACGCTCTGGTCGGTGGAGCGGCAGGAAACCCGCTCGCTGCATTTTGCTGGTTAGTAATTACATTTTTCATATTTTATTTATTTCCTCAAAAGAAACAAGTAATTATTACACAATCCTTTCCCCATACCACTTTGGATGATTTATCCATTATAATCTAGGAGAACGGCCCCATATTAGACTTCAAATGCATCTCATTAAAGATTTTTTTTTTTTTTTTAGGAAGAGTGGTGGAAAAACAAAGAACTGCTGTGCTGTTGTCTTTTACTTCGCTTTAATGTCGGGTTCAGAAGTAATGATGCTGGGAACAATCATTCTTCAAGCCTCAGTTTCCTTGTGTTTACTCATTAAACACGAGAACCAGGTGCTCTCACGGGGAAATGCTCATTCTAACATTGGCTTTAGAAATCAAAAGTCTCTTCGCTTTCACTAACAAGCACAGCTTCGCAGGGAAGGGACTGGGAAGAAAGCAAGCAGGACCTGCTTTAAAAATGAAATATTAGTACCCAGCCCTGCAATATTATCTCATAGAAGCTGTCCTGATTTTAGAGAGATATTGGTAGGAGGTGTGTGATTACAGGGTATTCATGCTGCTGAATGGTTGGTCTCAGTGTTCAGAGCTCCTTATGTTGCTCCTGGTGAGAGAGGGACTCCTTTAGGAGCAGCTCAGAGCAGCGAAAGTCGGCTCCTGCTCTCATCTTCCTCCCATCCTTCTCCACCAATGAACCGAGGTAACCAGCTCCCTCGCTCAGGCAGAGCATGTATTGCCATGGAAAATATTTCAAGCTCTGTGATAGCTCGGGAGCAGCTCAGTGACAACATGTAGGCATCTCGTGCCACTTTGGACTCCTCAGGGTACACAGGAGATCAACACAGGGTGGTGGGTATGACACAAGCTGGTGGGAGACTCGTGCCTGCTGATGGAGCGTGCAGAGGGTGGGGAGGTGCCCTGGGCACCTAAAACCTCCGTCTGTTCACCTGTGTTTAAGCACAGCTCCACCCCAGATGTGATGTGCTGCCTGGATGCAATAGGGTCACATCAGGGCTTGAAAGCTAGAAGACCTCTTGCGTCTAGGGGCAGTTCACTCAGTTTTCCTGAAGTTTCTGTAAGCAGAAATAAGGAGCCCACAGTACAAGTCCAAGCTGTGAAGCTGTCTTGGCTCTGAAAGTGCCTCTGTTGCCTGTGCCCAAAACATTCACAATTTGGTACCACTATTTGCTATGAATCACCTTTGACTCCCACGGCAATAAGGGAACAGAAAAACTCAGGATTAAGATTTCAAGCTGATTTTTTCCACTAGTTTTTCATATGGGGCATAGCTGGTTTTGACAACCATAAGGAAATAGAGTTTATCTGTTGTATGGATGTTACCACCAAGGCTGAGAGGGAGGAAAATGTTCTCCCTTTGGATGGATGCACAGAAGGTGGAATGAATGCAAATGCACAGGAGGCAAAGAGGGCTGCTGTGTAATGACCTTTTTCAGTGTAGAAAAACCTTTGGGTATTTTGGCGAAATGCTGAAAACTTCCATATTCCCCCCAACAGATTGGAATTTTCAGCAAAAAGTAAATTCTTCTTTTGTCACGGAGTAGAAAACTCCCATTTCTGTTGGAAATGCTTTTCTGCAAGATTTCAACCAGTCTTAATTTTAGCACCGCTTTGGTGAAGCTCGGGGCTGGACCTTTATTTGCGCAGATTTAAACCGGTGCCTCCCCCAGAATGGGAGTGACAGAGGTGGTGAAGGCAGCATGTACTCAAGGCACCAGCCAGTCCGTTCAGGTGCCGACCTCTGTTAGTAATTATTAAAATCATGAAACGAGCCTAAATGGGGTCTGCTGTGGCACCTTGCTGGAGGGCTGCTCCCAGCCCCAGCTGCTGCTTGGCTCCGCTCACCGAGCCCCCGTGCCCTTGCACGATCCCATTGATGCAGAACCTGAAGATCTGTGTTAAAAGCTGTGAATGCTGCTCTCCTGCTCCTAGCCCACCTTCCCAGAGCCAGTCGCTTAAACTTTTTACTTGTCCTGCAGGAAAGCCTGTTAGTGGGAAGATATCAAGGGGAATCTGTGTAGATCTGATTGGCAAGCTGTGTTCTTAGTTCTTGGTGCTTTTTTGAGTCGTCGTCTTTTCCCCAGCAGTGCCTTTTAATTCTGGTTTTATAGCTGACCTTGTTACTGTTGTTAGTACAGTTTTTTCCTTTCCCTTTTTTTCGGCGTAGCACTTCTGTAAATGTTTTTGTTCTTTGTTCTAGTTCACTGTCCCTTTGAGGTTCCCTCTGATGTCTAGTCAGTGGCGTGTTTTTGATAAATTCTTCCCTAGCTGGTGCATCTTCTCTCCAGGTATCAAAAATCAGGGCAACGGTTATTGAAGGGACGCTCATTAGAGTGATACATGATTTCACTGCCTCTGCCGCCACTAAGGAGTGGGTGCCTCCAAGTCAACAAACGGGCCACATTTAAACAAAGAAGCAGGAGACCTGCCCTTTCAGACCCGCTGGGTAAAACCTCAGCTGAGCGCTGGGCCTTTGAGCGCGGGGCTTTGATGGGCACATGTGTGATGGGGAGAGCAGCGCGCTCTGCAAGCTGCCCACCAGCCGCATCCCACCGGCAGCCCGGTCCCGCACCCACCGACAAGGGGCAAGAGCGGTCTCCTGCACGGTCTCGTACGGCAGGACTGCGCTTGGAGGTGCGAGGTGAATAATTGAAAAAACGAGCTCTGCTTTGTACCTCTTTACTGCTTACAACCTCTTCTTGCGGCGTGCGTGAAGGAGGCTGTGAGACGGGCCCAGGACTGCCCAACAGGGCTGGGAAGTTCCTAAAGTCCTGCTGGCACAACAGCTGTGTTCTGGCGTTGGCCTCCATGGGTTGCTCCGTGGGAAGCTGAGCTGGTTCTTGCCCCCTCAACAGGGGTTTGATGGCTTGAACCAAGGCCTTGGCTTTGAGCTCAGCCCAACCAAAAAAATGTGTTTTACAGCAGAACCCAAGTCACACGCAGTTCAAAGCAGTGTCTTTGTTTGTTAAGGGTTCGGTGCAAAGCTCTGCCTCCCTGGGAACCTCATTTTCTATCCACCTGTCCCCAGGCACTAAGCAATCACCCATGGCACAAGATATTTCTGAACTCAGCATAAAATTTGTTGCATCTTCTTGAAGTCCTCCATGGACAGAGAGCAGAGCAGGGAGGACCAGAAGCTTCAAGTTCTTTGTACCAGCCAAATGGAGAAGGAAGAATCTGGGGATCCTCATAAAAGGGAAACTAGCAGTCCCACCTCTGTACTTTCCCAGCATAGACCTTTTGTCTTGGCTTATTTGGGAACCTTTCTTGTGCTATGCATGGTAAATAGGCTTTCCTTGAGTCTCTCTTATGTTAGAGGTTTAACAACGCAAAGGGCTTTGTTCTGGTTACAAGCGTTGCAAAGAACATCTCTAAGGTTTGTTTACACCAAAGGGCAATGGCATAATAATCCTCTATGCATCGTGCAAGGGCTTGCAACAGGAAAGGTAATGTCTAATGACCTTCATTTCTTAAATGCCTTCCAAACTCCTCCTCAGACACTAGAGGGTGAAGCTCTGCAATTCCACTGAAAAGTAACAGAGGGAAAATGAGCCACTGAAAGGTCAAAGACAGTGTCTGAGCCAGGAGACTCGGCTGCTTTGATTATGTCAGCGCTGCCCTATATTCTAAGAACCTTTAGGAAATTAAAGGAACTCTGAATTGGACAAAGCTGAAGTTAAAAACAAGATTGAGTGGTCTTTGGCAATGCCGTTTGTACTTCTGAAATACTGCAAGATGCTGCTCCCTGACCAGGCAGGCACCATCGGCAGTGCCGAGGAGCTGGCAGAAGTTCTGCTGGAGTCCAGCGTGATGCAGATTCCCAGGACCTTCAGCAAAGCAACTCAAACAAGGTAGCCTTAAAATAAATTGACCCTTAAATTCTCTCCATGGTTTCACTTCAGGAATCAAAACGACTGCCAAGTGCAAACACTGGAAGTAGATCCGTTAATTTAACGTTAACTTTTGCTTGTTATGACTTGATAGGCGTACTCCAAACGCACCACTACTTTGTTCTAACTCTAATTCACTTATCCACACCTGCCTAAACTGCTGGTGACTTTCTCAGTTGGATGCACATGTGCACGTCCCGGTGTTGAGCTGTGTCAGCAAACACTGTGCCTTGCTGCTTTAGAAAGATTGCAAAATGCTTGTTTGGTGCCAACGAGCAAGCTTCATGCAGCCAGAAACGAAATGCAAATAGGAGGTTTGGCCCATTGCTGGTGAGACTCTTCAAAGCAGGACTCCCCTTCCTGTGATGTGAAGACTTTGAGATGGGATCCCCACAAGCAAGAACAGCTCTCAGAAGGGATGCCAACACCTGGTAGAATCAAAGCCTTGAAGATGGGCCTCCCCATTGATAGAAGTCTTTGCATAAGTACCCTCCTATCTCCTCTGATGCCTTTCCAGTGTCAGCAAACTGGAAGCTACAAAATCAGGAGAGGGGTGGGATCTCTCTGATGCACCCTCACCAGAACAGCAGGTCTTGGGTTTGCTGGAGGCTACCACCCAACCGCGCACATGGATCCGACTGACCTTTTTCTGTCTGACTAAGGCGAATTCTAGCAAATCTTGCTGGGGTGGTTGGAGATGTTATCACACCTCCACTTCCCCTCCTATCTGTCCTACCCTCCGCCCGCCACTCCCTTGTGGAGCTGGCAGAGCCAACCTGTGCCGGCACCATCAGCGCTCGAGGGGAAACTCAGCGGCTTCGCTGAGCCAGGCGAGGAGGAGAGGTTTTTCTCCTGGACTCTGCAGGGCTAAGTCTTTGATTACCCGTGCTGTAGGAGGAGAAACCTGCCACAGGGGCAGGGAGATAATGAGGCAGTAACAGCACCTAAAGCTTTTGCAGATCTCGCCTGCTGGAGCCCTAACATGCAGAATTCTCCTTTTTGGATCTCCCCGAGGGAGATGATGATGTGGCAAACAAGGGTAAATACTATGACTTGTCTTCACTGTATCATTGTGGCATCTTCCAGTGGAAGCATGATGCTTTCAACCACCTTCTCCCCTGACTTTCTCAGGAAGAGAATCAGTCGCTTCATCCTCTTCCCAGAACCAGCCTCTCCTCCTCTTCCTCAGGCTGTTTTTCACCAAAGCAATTATTTCCCTGCACCAGGCAAGGTATTAGATGGCTCACAAATTATTTTATTAGTATTTGATTTGGCATCCTTTTATTTTGATGTATGACCTGCTGAGTCACAAGGGAAAAATATTCTCTGGTCTAAATTCTCTCTTTTTTTTATAGAGGAGCCTTACAGCTCTCATTTTTCCTCATCCTTGAAAGATTCCCACTAACAGGGCAAACGAAACAGGAAGGAGTGAGGCTTCATCTCACTTTTCATCCTTCTCTTTAATCAAGTGACACTCCTCGGCTTCCTGCAATACCTGTCTTGGAGCCTGTTTTGGGGTGAGGAGTGTCCTCTGGCCAGGAAGAAAGAGGGTGGAAATAAAAAGAAACCCCTCAGGCTCTCCTCGGGAAAAGGAACGGGGAGTGCAGTGGCCTGGCACATGGGTCAGGAGAAAGGTGTTGGCTAATGAAGTGTTCATGAAGGTAATTTGGTATATGGATAAAGGGCAGAAGGAGTCTGTGCATTGCTTTCTGGTTGTGTTCCTTAGGACACCAACGTGATGTGCGTTCCTGAGAGCATAGCTGATAACAGAGGTGTTTCTCCTCTGCTTGTCTTTCTCCAAGTCCTTGAAGATCTAGTCTTCCTAGCTTTGGGGTAATTTGGGAGGGAAATGGATACTTGCATTGAAATGTCCAGGAAAGGGCTCCTGTGGAGGACAGAGTCTCTCTCGGAGTCTCTCATACGGAGCATGGCTGCTCTTCGGTCTTCGCAGGGGGAAGCTCAGCCCCATGCTTGCTCAGCTGGATTATTTTTGTCATTTCAAAATGTTTCACTTCTGAACAAGAAATTCACTGCTTATGTCCACCTGACCCAAAACTGGAACTCTCTGTTAAACATGAAACTGGAAGTATGGTAAAACTGCGTATTACGGTCTTAATGAATTATCTGTTTTAAAAAAGGAAAACAGTGAAGAATTGCTGGCATAAGTGTGGAATAAGATTTTTCAAAGGAATTACCCCAGCCAAGGCCCAGGATAAAAGTATTTTCAATAATAGCATTAGACCAAGAAGAAGCACAGCAAGAAATGCCAAATGTAGTCTCTAAATGCTTAAGCAACTTGAAATCTAAAGATGAAAAGGTTCTGTACACTAACTATTTACTCTTATTAATGCTGAATTGTACAGAAGTACATTTATATTTTATACCACTTTGAACTGGGAAATATGTATAATTCCCACAAGAGGATAAAGTATTTTTGCACTGAAGGATTAGAGAGGTGCTGTTTAAAAGACAATTTAAGGTCTTAATACAAGGTACAAGAGACTTTGACAGTAGGTCTGGCCGCTGCTCTTGTACTTTCATTAGTGCCCAGAATTGGTGGATCAGGTCTGCGTTTTGTGAGCAAAGGCAACGAAATGAATGTAAGTAGTCCTAGAAGATCTTAAGGAAATTGCAGTGTTACGTGAAGGTGGAGTTCTGCTCAAAAACCAGGGGGCTGATAAATGTCTTCAACCGCTTTCCAGCCTTTGTGACAGTCTCCACCGCTGTGACCCACTGGACCTCATCCATCTGCAGCTACAGCCTTTGTAAGGCACTTCCACCGTGGTGCATCTCCCCGAAACTGGGGAGTGGAAAGTGCTTGCTCTTGCTGAACGTTCCTGTGTGAACCCAACCCATCGTTTCCTTAGATGCATTTCTCTGTTGGAAGGTTATTAAGAGTGACAAGCCTCTAGTAATGTAATCTATCATTTGAATAAAGGAGCTGCTGTGTTCTGCAGGTGACTCCTTTGTGGTCACGCTCGGAGGAATAGTGTAGGGAATGATCCCACATGCCTTTAAACTTCCTTGCGGTACACAAAGGGTGGAAAAGATAAATAAAAGCCAAACAACATTAGCTTGCACCATCAAGTTAACAAGCTCTATCACATCAGCTGGAATGGCTGGAAAAGGACGTTGTCCTTTCTGGAATGAGACAGCGCCTGAGTCATTTTTATTCGCTTGAATATATCATAGGATCCAACCAAGAGCTTAATAAGGCCAGAAATACTTTCTTGGGATGACACAATCTGTTTATCTGAAGACCTTCTGTCCCATGATCTCTCTTGTTCTCCAGCACGGCAGCCGAGGGGATGCCAGGTGGGCTCAACCCGTGCCCACTCCTCTCGACCCGCACTCCTGCGGGCTTGTGTTTGGCTAGCTGTAGAGAGTGCTCGTTTGCCACGGACCCACCACTTCAAACATGCTCCGGCCATTGGCTCGGTGCTGGTGCGAGGGAGCACGGCTTTACCTCCTTCGGTCCGGGGCGCTGCCGCCGCCGGGGACAGGGGACAGAGATTTCTAACCAGCAAATACCAGTTTGAAGACTCCATTGTGCCAACCCACCGTGGGGAGGGGAAGAGGAGCAGATAATGAGCTACTGCATGATGAACCACAAGAAGAAGGTATAAAAGGTATAGACCATTAGAAAAGAACAAGGCTTTAAATGCCATCTGAGATTTTAGCTGAAAAGGCCTTTATTAGGTTAAAAAAAAAATCTACATTTAACAATATAGAGTACCCAGTCCTGTAGATTTCTACCGCAAACTCCTCTGAAGTAAACTACAAAGGATTGTGATGTTTCTTCTTTCAGACTTTTTTTTTTTTTTAATATGAACTTTTTTTTTTAAGGCACCGTATCCCAGTGAACTATCCTCCATTTCTTTTTCTTGCTGAAGCTGCAGATGTACATTATGCTAGTGTGAAAAAAAGCTAATTAAACTGCATAGACTCTGCAGGAGGCAGTGAGGGCCTGCAGTGCACGGGGGATGATTGATTTGGACTGTCACACAGCTCTGCTGGGTGTCATAACTTAGTGACAAATAAAGGATTACAGTGTCCCAGAGTAACTCTCTCCCTTTTATTGTTCACCAGACATCAAAGCACAAAAGCATATTAGCATTTTTAATAAGTAGTTAGGTCAGTTGTGGCTTACAGTTTGGAATTACTTTATGTAAAACTGAAAAATGAAAGAAAAACCAAACTTATTGGTAGATTAAAAAATATAATACCCACAAGGCAGGAGCGATTCTTCCATTGCTTTCGATCGAGAGCACGTTATTTGTCTAAAACATGCGGGGAATGCGGGTTCCCAGCTCATTGTCTGAAAGCTAGATTTCTAGCTATAAAAATAATATCAAGAAGTTGGAAACATTTTATCAAAAAAGCAATTATTGAACTTCCAGCGTTAGAGGCCTGCGTGGCGCATTGTTTGTGCATTTTTCATGGAGTGCTTATTGTTTTCTGCTTACAATTAGCAGTATAAAATGATTTTTTTTTTTTAATCACCTTATCTCTAATGAACATGTATCCCTGGAAATAAAATTGTGAGTATCTTGTATTTTTAAAGAAAGCATAATTTGAGGGTGTTTACTTTAAATAAACAGAACTCAGATATGAAAATGTGAACCAGGATGGAATAATGAAGCTGGTGTTCTTATCAGGATACAATTAGCTCGGCATAATTGTTAACATTTCCCTTTGAAGTGGGCAGAGTCCTTTTTGGTGGCGCTGGTCTGCTCTGCAGAAGCAGACGAAACGGCACGGCCAGGATAACGTCTGCGTGCAGGACGCAGAGCTGGTCCTCGGGCACTGGGTCGTGTCCGTGCATCATCCACGCGCGCAGCCTCGGCAGCCAGCGCCTGTGCGAACCCCCAACGGCAGCCAGGAAAGGTCCCCTCCTCGATGGAGATGACCTGGGTGGCAGCAGTGCTGTGATTCCCAGCCTTCAGATGTCTGCCACCGCATTGCTAGAGGAGAGCCTGCCTCCAGGATGGCATTCTTTAAGGTGTTTATAAATACCATACGGGGTTGGAGCTAAATCTTTATGTATGAAGATCTTGGCTGGAAACACCATTCTTTACGGCGGAGTTAATCAAAACCAGAGATGGAGGGAGAGGTGAGGTTGAATGGTCTCAAAGCTGCTCTTCCATCACCACTCAACCCCATGCCCACAGGCACTGGCAACTGGTGTCAGTGAGCTCCACATCTGGCCGTGGCCAGACTGACATCTCCTATCTTCCCTGCAGAAAGGCTGCAATAAAGATGCAAACTCCATTCTCCTCAGCTCCCCTCTCAATGGCGTAAAAATCACCAAAACTTTATCAACACGTGAGATGCAGTCGCTAAAATCAGTTTATTCACTCCAAAGCACCTTTGATCCCTCCTGTCACTGTTATCGGTTGCTATTATAGCACTGTCATTAACACGGAGCTATTATCTTTTATGTTGGTGTTTGGGAGGTTAACCCTTTACTAACTACCCTCTTTTATCTCAAGACTAACTTCCATCCCTTGCTGCTACTGCATATATTTCATTGCGAGCACGATCGATCCGGCACTAAGAACGTCAAGGATGCTTTTGGCAGCTGGAGCCACGTTTCCTGAACCTACCCTGCAAGATAGGCAAGGAACTCAAAAGTTTCTTCAGCAGTTTGTGTGAAAATGCCACATTTCAATGGGAAACTTAACTCAGCTCATCTTGGATGTGTCTGTTTTATCCCCTTCCCCAAGCTGGCACTGTCACTGGTGAGAGCTGATGGTGCAGCCAGACTCCAACAACGAGATAACTGCATCCTTCTGTGCGGACAGACGTCTGTCCTGGGGACAACCTTCCATTACTTCTAGTTATCTTCTTAATTTTCTTGCCCCTTCCTTACTTTTTTGCACCTGCATAGACTGCCTCCCTGCCCCACCAGGACCAACAGACTTGCCTCTGTCAAGGACAGCAGCTGCCGGGCTGGAAAAGTTGCATTGGGAAAGAATAATGTGTATTTTTAAGCTGTCTCTTTATATAGTTTAGGAGTTGAAAATGAGGAAGAGATCCAAGATCTCTGTGGAACTCCAGCAAATATGCCACGGACCATCAATGATGCAAGACCACATTTAGGGAACTGCTGGAATGGGCCGTAACAGCTGTAATGCAGATATAGTTTTCATATTATCCCTGGAGAGATGTTTCCTCCTTTTTTATAACAATCCTCTTAATACTTTTTAAAATGAAAACTTCGTTTTCTTGGTATGAAATTACCTTTTTTAAAAAAGAAAAATCAAAGAACTTTCCACCAGAAAAAAAAGCTGGCACTGGGATGCCTGTGTGATAGGCACCTTATAAATACCTGTGATAAAAAAAGAAAAATTGACATGAAAGTAATCTTAAGAGTCTGTCTTTCATTTCCAAAGACAAGAAAATGTTTCTCAGTTAAAGATGAAATAATGTTATTAACCAATCATCTTGTGCCTACACAAAAGGCACTTAAGATACAGTGGAGATGTCTGAAGTGTAGAGAACTGTATTTGCCATTCTGTAGGTGCCAAAATGCTGAGACCCAGTGCAGGAATTTTTGATGATGGAAGTTCCACCTAGATTTAATTTTCTTTCTTTAGTTCAAATAAAATTTTTCATTTAATTTTAATCTAGTGCTTTTTAGTAAATCGAAATTTAGCAGACTTCGGGGCGTTTAAACCTACATCCAGAACTGAATTTTGCAGTGAGAATTCACCACTAGTATTTATGTGAATTTGTCACAATGCGGTTTGATTATTGTATGTTCTCAGGGCTACAAGGACATGATGGAAGAGTCTGTCTTTGTATTACAGATGAGCTGGAAATCTCGACAGGACACAGGATCTGAATGTAGGAGACTCTTAATCTTGGCAGAAGTCAGCAAGTCCCTTCTGTATCTGCGCTACAAAAGACGATTTGCGTGAGGATTGTCACAAACCCCAATCCTCAGGATCTTATTTTTTGCAGTGACTTCCTCCTTCTCCCAAAAAAGAGCCAACAATGTGAACTGATTTTATTTTCTGTTGGACACATCAGCATAATTTATGCATACCTGCTCTACAATTTCCACTTATTTCTCTAGACCTTTCTGGGATGTGAGAGTCTTTATTTGTGAGTCCGGTATGCTCACTTGCTTTTGCAATTTGGGAGGCTCCTTCATATTTGAAAACGATGGCTTCATTTGTTTTTCCAAGTTCTTACTGAATCACTTGTTGGTGTACAAGAGACATTCCAATCACCAGATTAATGAAAGCGCCTTTCTTCTTTGTACAAGTTATATTACGTCAGAAATTTCTCCACACGCACACCAGTTCCAGTTATCTGATTGATACACTTAGACATCACGCATGAAATATGCCTTTATTCCTGTATTTGTGTCTGTAAACTGAAAAGGACCCTTTATTCTAGAGGAAGAGTCCTGCAGCTCGGAGCTGAACTGCACGGCTCCGTCAACAGTTAAGCTGGCTGCTCGCCAAGAACCGGCCTTATCTCTTCAAGCAACATCGGTGGAAGGAACCACAAGAGTGAATTTCGAAAGATTCATTTGGGAAAAAAAAAACCCACAAACTCATGATGTCATCCCAAATCCATGGCCAGCAGATGCCGGCTGGCACACGCTGCCCATCGGCCCCGCTCTCGACCATGGGGCTCCTCTTGATGTCTTCTTGGGAAGCAAAGGGCAGAGCTTATCTGACCCTAAAAATTATTACCTGAGGACTCTGCTCTTAGGGCTACATGCTCCATGTGCTGCACAGCATGGAGCAGAGAGGTGGGGGGGGAGAGGGGCTGGGAAAGCAGCCAGCGGCACACGTGGAGAAAGGCTCCCGTGGGGCCAGCCTACCTCGGACGTGATGCATGACCACATCCCAGGCCAGCTGGCTTTTGTGTCCGTTGTTCCTAATGTTGCCTGGTGTGGAGATGATGATGAGGATGAATATTTGCAGTGGCTATTTATGGCATGGGAGCCTCAGCCAGACGAGGGCATCATTGGGCTTGGGTGCTTGTTCTCCTTAAGACCTTCTGGCCCACAAGGCAAGACCTAATAGGCAGAAGGGAAACTGGTGGAGAACAAGCAGAGTGCAAATAGCAGCGTTTTGGTTATGCATGAGCCTGAGAGGAAAATCATGGCCATCACCTGCAGATCTGCTGTGTGAAGTTACATGAGCTGGACTGTGGAAAGTCGCTGGCTCATTAACATCTCAGGCTGCCTGCAAACGAGTCATCCAATGGCAGCCTGGGTGAGGCTTGCCAATTACTATTGCTGAGACAGGTGGAGAGGACAGCACAGGGCTCAGGATGCCGTTTTGTGGCCAGGTTTATGGCCTGATGTCCTCGGGCTGCAGGTGTCCTCCCTGCTGAGACCAGCTGGGATTGGGAGCACTGAGCCTTTATCCTGGACGATACTGGTCTGAGAGCAAAATGTGACCTCTGTGTGCTGTTTCCTTCACTCTTTTTATCCCAAGCATGGACATCTGGGAGAGTTTGGATAAGACGTTGAGGTGGGCTTTTTTTCCACGCACCAGGAGGTAGGTGGAGCTGCCTGTAGTTTTGACCAGATAAAACACTGAGAAACAAGTTTTTGTTCTGCGAGAGCCAGTGACGTTCAAACCATGAAATGTCCCACCAAAGTCCGGAGGAGTTTGTGTTTGACTGGCCCTGGTATCCACAACTTCAAACCTCATCCTAGGACTTTGGCTTCCTCTTTGAAAAATGCCCAAGACGTGGGGCTGCTCGGAGAGCCCATTTGCTTAAGGATTTCCATAACCCACGAGCCGTTAACAACCTCGCACGAAGTGGCACCAGACAGAGAAGCCAAAGCCCAAAGAGACGTAGTTTTCTTCCTGTCCCTCCTCAAACTGGGCCACGGATAATGCAAAAGGGGTTTACGCTGTTACCGTGGGAGCTGTAGGATGGAGCATTTCGGTCACAAACCCTGTCTGCTTCATTGCTTTTAACGTTCTGCTGATTTAAGCACGTGCTGCTCTGGAAAGGAGCTGCAGCGTTTGCAAAAAAAAGCTTTTTGAGAAATATTTGTGCATCCTATGCAAAAGCAAAGCCTGTCAATGGCCAAGAGGAGAAGCAAAGCCCAGAAGTCATTTTTAACTAGACAGTCTGAAATATTAGGGGGGGAAAGCAAAGTGATAGCAGGTCTGTGCAAACACCTAAGCACAGTCATGAAGCATCTATTACAGGGTGTGCAGAGGACACATAGACTTACGGGTATTGTGAGGAGCACAGAATTGTGAGGAGAACTTGTTGCACAAGTTTTCACGCTTGTGCAACAGCAGAGGACTTTTTTTTTTCCTTTTTTTTTTTTTTTTTTTTTAGCTGAGAGACGAATGAGCTAAAACGACAGAGGCAGAATGGAAAAAATAAGCAGACTTGGATCTGGACTAAATATACTAGCAGGATAGAATGTTAATTTTACCCAGATTTGGTTTAGCTTGGGGGAAAAAAAAGAAAACACAACACTTTGTCTCTGGGAGCTGTCTGCGTAATGGGTAACTGCGGCGCTTCCCAATGTCACTGCAGAATTGCCACGGCCAGGTCGGCTTCGTCTGCTCTAATTTCCCCTCCGTGGGAGATATTTCCTATCAGCACGTGGCCTCTCAGCACACACGTACTGCGAGAGAGCGAGGGGTGAAGCTGGGAGTCTGAACTCCGAGTTTCCTCGCTCCGGCTGGCTTGCATCAGACCTTAATTAAAATGGGAGTATTTGGGAATTCAATATAGAATATCGAACCAATTAATAAGACTCTTAAATGATTACACAACGTTAGCTGTGAACAGTTTGATACTTGCAACTCCTGCTTTAGCTAATGCCTGATTTGATGAAGATTCCCAGCCACCAAAAAGGCTCAAGTAATCAGTGTTTGTCTGTGGCATAAACTATTTTTAACCACCTCCCCCCTACTGAGTGCACTCTCTCCTCCTTTAGAAATGGAACTTTTCAGACATAATTTAGAGAAAACCAAGAAAATGTGCCCCCACCCCCTAAAAAAAAATTAAGGAGAATTCATGGTAGGATTATAAATGGTAATATGAATTTTTCTGTTGTTATTAGTTTTATTTCATAAAACTTTGAACATGCTCGTGTCAGTGCAGTGGGGAGCCCACAGGAAGCCCTGCCTCTGGCACAGGTTACAGGTGCGTTGTGGGCAGGGTAGGGCACATGAAGAAGTGGTTGGCTGTGGGAAAAGCAACTGTGAACAACGGTGGTGGCCACCTGATAGGGCTGCTGTTGCACTTTTGGGGTATGATCCTGCACAACTTCTGGCTGGGGAAACTTGTGGTGGCCTGGTGGCTGCTCTGCACCCTACAGATGTCCAGGGACACCCTGGGCAACCACAAGTCATTCTGCCTCGTGCCCGAGTCCTCTCTCTGGGAGGTGAGCCCGAGGGTAAGCACCAGGGACCGAAATCTGAGGCTGCCTGGGAGTCTGGCAGAGGAGGTTGTATCTTACATGATAGAGCATCTCTGGTTCACAGCAGCAAGGGGATAGGGAAGAGGAAAAAACCTTGTTTGTAAAATCCTGCTGTGCTTTCCCTCTGTGGCACCCGCCGGTCCGTCGGGAAGGGGAATTTCTGCTTTGCGTGGCACGCGGAGAGGCTTCGTCACGTGCGATGCGAGGAGAATGTCCGAAGGGGGCCTGACCTCCGCTAACAGCACTGACATTGAAATATTCTGCTGCAGAATCACAGCGACATCTGAAACTTTCTTTCAGTCATTTTCTTCCCCTTCCTTTTTTCTCATCTCTTTGGGTCCTTTGGCCCATATGTTGCTAATTTTCTGTCTTTTCAAAGCACTCCGTTTCATTTAAAGTCAGAATACATTCTATTCATCACCATGAATACTAGGGAAAAAAGAGATCTCAAAGGTCAGTGTTCTCCTTAATATATGAAATAAATGAGCAAAGCACAGTGTTTTTTCCTTTAGCTTATTACTTTTTTTAATCTACTTTTTAGGTCTACTGTGTGAGATCACAGGAGGGACTTAAGCACTCACTCCTAGAAAGGTTTCCTATATATTCTGCAAGAAAGAAGTCCCTCAAAAATACATGCCTTTGTGGTTTGATCTGCTGAGCCAGATTTCAACCAACCTAACTACTGGTCAGCAAGCTGGCGTGCCACTACACGCACACGTACCCGAAGGGCTTCCCTTGCCAGGAGCTCACTTTCTCTTGCTGTCCATCACGTTTACTCAGGAAAAAAATTCCTTCTTCTTTGCTAAGATATTGCACCTACACCTTGAAATCTGTGCAAGGGAAGCTAGTGAGAGAAGCACTGGCAGTAAGATTTTTTAAAGTAATAATGCAGTAGATCGCAGTCTTACCAAGACGCAAGTTGAACAGTTGAAATCACTTGAAACTGAGAAGAGCAAGCAAGATGGTCTGCTCATTTAAATTCTGCTGTTGCAGAGGTGTGATCTGTTTGAAGAAAGTGATCACAGGATTAAATTTCTGGAAGGACTTTTAGCAGGTTGCCCTACAGCCTGCAAAGAGTTAATGACATCAGTAGCCCACTATTTTCTTGCTTCTCTAACAACTTGCAGTGACAAAAGCTGGTCTCTCCCCAGCTGTGACAACGGTGGCAGGGCTCGGGCCAGCCCACATCAGCCCTTGCAGGCTGGAGTGACCCAGGAGACACAGCCAAACCCAAAGTCAACTGGAGAGCCAAATGAACCTTTCTTTACAAAACCTCAGACCACATGAAAGTGCCTGGATTTGTGTTCTGTTATGAACTCGGAATTTGGGCCAAGTTAGTTAAAACGTTCATCAAGACTCTGATCTTTGTAGTAAATCTGGGCCTGAGAATTGAAGGAATCCAAGTTTGGACTTCAAATCAGCCAGGAGGCAAGTGTTGACTGGTGTGGGACGAAGTGCTGAGTAGATGGTGGCTGGATTTCCCCTGTTCCCGGGCTGTGTTGCTGCTTCATGTGGGGATGGACTTGCTTGAGAACCCAAATAACCCCAAATATAAGCCATGGGAACTGAAGTGGTTGGGTTCTCCTGAATTTTTGCTGCTGCTCGTTTGTTCCAATGCTCGGCCAGAGCAGGTCCAGCCCTGGGGTTTGATGGATGTGACACATCAGACCTTCGTGCACCTTCCCACTGTAAGCTCATTTGGGCAGAGACCTGCTGTGTGTTCTTGCACGGTGACTTGACTAATAAATAATCTCAGGAAAGTTCCCTTCAGTGCTGTAAGATGCCTCCTTTCATCTGGCAGTACTTTGGGGCTGGCACTTCATCAGTAGATGAACAAAGCCAAGTAATACAGTACAAGTAAAACTATTACAATCTGGGTGTTTCCAAAACAAGGTCCTGACTGAAAAAAAAAAGAAAAAAGAGAAGAAAAAAAAAAAAGAAAAAAGAGAAGGGAAAAAAAAAAGAAAAAAGAGAAGGGAAAAAAAAGAAAAAAAAAAAAGGAAAAAAAGAAAAAAGAAAAAAATAAGAAAAAATAAAAAAAATGAAAAAAAAGAAAAAAGAAAAAAAAGAAAAAAGAAAAAAAAAGAAAAAAAAAAAGGTTGGGGAGGGAAAAAAGATGGAAGGAGCAGGCAGGGAGGGGCTTACCAGCTGTTAGCTTTGAGCTGTAAATTTGGTATAAATAACATTTCTGGCTGTTTTGAACAAGTATAGATGTTGGGTATCTGTAAGTGAAAGTTTCTTGCTTTGCAGAATGGCTCCATCAATCTAAATTAAGAGCGTTTAGTGGGAACCAGGAACGATGCTACTGAAGAAATCACAGCCTAAACGCCAGTTAGCAGGCGGGCAGCTGTTGGTGGATGCCTTTCCACCACGGGGCTATTTGATCTCTCTTGAGGTTGATAAAAGTCCTGCAGAGGGGTAGTGGGTTCTTTTGAACACCAGGCCTGCAACATTTCTGCATCTGCAATTGAAAACGCTGTGGCAATGAAAGGAAGTGGGGGTCTTTCAGGTCTTGTTTCTGGCTCTGCCACTAATTTAATGCATGACCCTGGGCAAGCCAAAAAGCATCTCTGACCTCAGTTTACCTAGTGAGAAAATGGGAGTGGTAATGCTTATCAGCCTCTGCGGTATCCAAGATTTCGCTGATACGTGTTTCCTCAGTCTGCTGAGACAAGTGAATCATCATCCTACCCATCCGTTGGAGCCTCCTTCCCGCTCCAAAAAGCAACCTCTCCTTACAGACCAACGGCAACACATGCTCATAACTCAGTGTTGGAGAGAGTTGTAACCTGCTCCTGACCTCCAGCAACTGAGCATTTCCAGGCAAGCATGCACTGGGCTAATCCATCATGATATCATCCTGCCGATCACCTGATGCTTTCCATGAGATATGCTCCTTGCTTTCAACCAAGGAACGGCTCTTAGAAAAGCACACGCGCTTTAAAGCCTGAATTTTCCATCTCGTGCCACATTCGGCTTGCACACAATTAATTTAACACCCAGCTGGTAGTAAAATTAGGTGCTTCCTGAGCATTATGTTTTTTAAATTGCTTTCTTAATGCTTTCTGCTCTATCAGGGCTGTCCTGCTGAGGAAAGGGCTAATATCTTCTCCCAAATTCAGCTTTTCTCTCAGCATTGCTGTACAACAGAGAACAATATCCCTGTTGTAAAGGTGACTTTTTATCAAAGATGCCTGACAGACTCTCCAGAACTCCTGCAAATCCTCCCTGTCTGGAGGTGGTTTCAGATCCGCAGCTTCTGAGTTCGTTAGACTTTGCGTGCTACTCACGTAGTGAGGACAGTACCCGCTGCGCATCCCGGGGCGGCGGGGTGACCCTTTGCCAGGGATGATTTTGGCGTCCAGCTTAGCACGTTGTTGCTGCTCTCTGAAGCGGAGATCGGGTTCTGGCTCTGGGAGCCATCCAACCCAACGGAATGGCAGGTGGCAAAATCAATAGCAAGTCACAACAGTTTCCTTAACCTGCCAAGGAGGGGAGGGAGGGAAAGAAGGACCCTACACAAGACATCCCATGTCTGATTATACTCCGTGCATCCACGGCTGTTGAAACTCTCTGATTGCCCTGTTTGAGATTTAGCTGCAACATCCCATTTGTTACAAGCAGATATGTAAAGTCTCCTTGGTATTCAGGTTCATTTAAAGATTTACATTTTGTATTTCCTTGCTCCTTTTCTGACGATGTACATAAAACAGAATTGTAAATGTTTAGGAAAATCAAAGCTATTCTTAGATGCTTGCAATTCCACTAAGTTTGTGTTCTCTAATTTGCGCCATGAAAGGAAAAGGGAATCTGGGAGAGGAGCTTGTAGTTTGCTTTTTGAGGTTTTCTTTGCTGCATTTCCATTGAAACTTGGGGCTCAGAGTTATGTTTCCCAAGGCAATTTGAAAGTCTTCTCAGTAACCGTTCCCTCCAAAGGACGTGTCTGCAGCCGCCTCTCCTGCCTTTTCATGGAGCTGTAGTGGAGAGTTTGAAAGTTAATTGCAACAGGACCAGCTCCAGCAGATGTCCAGAAGCTCAGCTAGAGGACTCTACCCTGGCAAAATCGGTGATATAGGAGTAACTTCTCCCTAACTGTTTTTTACATAAATGCCATGATTTTCAGGGTAGAGTGCAATGCCCAGCACAGTGCTGAGGCACAGCCACGGCTGTAATAAACTTGATTTTTAATATTGTGAGCCAAAATGCCAACTTGTCTCTTCCCCGAGTGCTTGGCCACCCCCATCGGTGCTCACAGACTCACAGTCCATCGCTGCGTACGTCAGAGATTGTAAACTACTCCAGGGGCAAGCGGGAAGAAGTAGTTTCAGATTAGGATCTCTGGAAGAAAATCACTCCCCAGGTAAATCCTAGCTAGATGTAATCTACCCTTCTTTTTTCGTCTTTCTGCACAGTCAACACCTTGAGAAAGTTCAGCCCCACAATACTGACTGGGAAGGGAAACGCTGAAAAAAACTTCCAACTGGCAGAACGAGAATTTTCAAAGGAATGGGAATCGCGTTCCCTGCAGCCAGCCCTGACACTGCTCTTGGGCCTCTGCTTCTGAAGCTGAAATTAAAAAATAAAATAAAATAAGTAGGGTTGTTACGTCACCCTTCGCCCAGGTTTGCAGCTCTGTGGGAAAGGAAGGTTTACCCAAACAAAAGTCTTGCAGTGGCTGTGTGGCTTGATGAACAGAGCTCTGGAGTGGAATTCAGGAAAATCAAGCCCTCTTTCCTGCTCTGCCACTGGTCTGCTGGAAAAAATGAACATTTTCCTCTCAACATGTGCGGTAACGGGAATTTCCAATCCAGAGAAAATTTCTCATATCTAAAATATTCCTCTGAATCAGTAAAAAAAAATAAAAATCAGAGATGTGGAATTTTCCACAAATGGAAAATTTCATTTTTGGAGAATGCAAAGGAGAACATTCCTCCACACCCACGTTCAGCAGCCGGCGCGGCGTCCCTGTGTCCTGCCCAGCTCCAGGGACCAGTGAGGTCCCACAGCTCTGGCTGGGGATGAGTGGTGAGGCTGGAGCCCTGAGGAACCTGCTCTGAAGCTACCAATGAAAAACATTAGATAAAAATCTGACGTAACAGATTGTTTCTGGTGAAGATTTTTTGTCTTCTTAAACCACAAAGGTGCTACCCACCATCACGGAGAGCATACGTGCTAAGGACAAACATGCGCCTGCTTTTGGAGACCCACCAGCTATAGTCATGAAGGACATGCCGAGCTTGTGACTATTCCTGAGACCAAAAATGTGCTGACTGCCCCCTCCGGCGCGGCTGGCTGAGCCTGGCCAAAGGGCAGGGGCTCAGCACATCTTGGTGAAGTTAGAGGAATTTGGCACGGCGTTTTACCTTTGCAAGTCAGCGCTGGAGGAATGCTTTGCACATATGAACTATCTCATGCTCACCAAACCACTTATTAGTTTCAGGCACTGGCCCCTGTGTTATTATGGCCTTGATAACTTTATTAAATTCAGCCCCAGCTTATTCATCTCACAGAATGGCCCTAACTATTTGTAGATATTTTAAAGTAGCCATCCTTGCTTCGTGATCGCTTCCAGACCTCGCTGAGAGACACGCATGTGTTTGAAATGCCTGCTTTCCTTCTCCATTTCACCATAAAGTAGCCAATTTAATTTTGCACAATACCGTTTGATAACAACCATGTGTGTGTGTCTTCGACGTTTATATACTTCAGAGAAGGTACTGCTTGGTCAGTGTGAGATAATTTCACAAAGAAAAACGGAACCATATGTTACTCCTTTTTACTTGGCTTCTTCGTCCGCCTATCTTGTTTCTAATGTCAATCTCCACGCAGGTTTTCCATTACCTTGGGAAGGGGATATCTTTACACTTTGTGTTTTCATTACCGAGGTGCCTGACAAAGTGTGTGGAGTAGCTGAGGTAGATGATTATCAGCTTAGCACCTCTGAGATCATTATCAAACGGTAACGATGCTCAGGAGACAAACAAAGGGAGAGGGTGTATGTCGGGTGTGTTTTTGGAGGGACTCCAAAAGGAAAGGTCACTTTTTGGACCACATGTCGCGGAGAGTGTCAGGATGCCTGGGATGCAGTCTTCAGCACGCCGGAGAGGAGCGAAGGGCATCCTCGGCTGCTGCAAATAGGCAAAAAAAAACCCTGCAGGTGAGTGGATGTCCTCTCCCAGACGCTTGAACAGGCAGTTTTAGAGATGGTGTTAACTGGTGAGGTCTTGTTGCCATTTCTGGGTCTCCTGCCTGACTGGCAGGGTCGAGGGAAAAGTGGCAGTGCTTGGATGAGTTACTTGTATGTTGGGAGAGGGAAGGGGAATTTCCCTGAAGTTGTAGAGTGGTAGGACAGGGAGGACAGAGGGATTTGGTGATGGAAGGAAGGAGGAGTTTTGCCATGTAGCAGCGGGGCTGGGCAGGGGACACCCCGCACGGGGTCTGGAGTGGAAGCAGTAGCCGGGGAGAGCAGCGACAGCAGTGCTGGAGACGCGGGAAAGCCCACGGTCTCTGAGGCCACAGCTGGAAAGCGGGATGTGATGTTTTGGAATCACCATGTAGCTGAACTGCTGGCAGGCCAGGAGGGGACCGTCAGTGACTGCAGCACAAGCTGCATCCTCTTCCTCATTCCACCAAACAAGGCATGCTGGTGTGCACCAAGATCTCTCTGTGTAGCCATGGGACAGTCTCCATTCAGAGCTGCCAGCTGTGGTCCAGCACATAGCTCATCTCCATTTGGATCGTGAATTTCAGACAGGTCACTGCTGTGCCAGATGGATTCTGTGGACACGTGGCTCTGCGGCAGTCCAGGTTACGCTGTTTTTGCTGCCCATGATCTGAGCAGAAAAGGTGGTCTTAATCGTTGTCCACTGTCACACACCGGGCTCACAGCTTGCACTTCAAGGAGGGGAGGAACCGTGTTATCTCCTGGATACCAGAGTCTGGGCAGCACTGTCCTACAAACGACCCATCCTTGTGGCAATGACCCATCAGCCCAAAGCCGCTACTGAGAACGAGACGGAACACGGATGAAGCGGGTGCAGAGACCTGTGAGCTTGAGCTGCCCAGCAGTGTTATTGCAAGGCTGTAGAGTTATGTGCCATCTCATTGCAGGTGCTTTTACCTGGACACTGGCTGTTATTAAGCTCCATTATGAGAACAACACTTTGTGATCCTCCTGTGACTCACCAGTCTTGTGACATCCTGGCAGGCGAGAGCACTTGGCCGTCTCCCCCGTGCTGGCAGGGCCAGAGGCGCTTGGAAGGAGCCGTTATTGCAGGGAGTGTCCGGCCTCACTCCCAGCTGACTTTCGGTCTGGCTGAATTGGGCAGGGATGGATTCCAGAGTAGCACTTGGTTCCTCTGGCTTGGACCCATGGAGACCCGTGGATGGTTCAGCAGACAGCGGCAGGAGTTTGTCAAGGACCTCCAAGAGAGACCAAGTCCTTTGGCTTTGAGGACGTCGCATGCTTTCTGCTCTTTGCCTTTCTTCACCCCTTTTAATTTCGGTTAGAATATGAGCTCAGCATGAGCCTTGCATGTATTACCTTTAGTTAAATCACCCCAAATTTGCAGAAAACCTTATGTAGGTGTAAGCTGATCTTATGAGTCATGCTCATTGCCGTGAATGCTGTATGGCATATGGTAAAGCACTAGAAAGGGATGTATTCTCCCAGCAGATGGCTGGAGTCGTGCAAATCCTGTTACTGGGTGGCATGTAGGACAACAAGCAGAGGTCCTGCAGAAAGAAGTCTTGATAATCACGATTTCTTAGGGACCAATCTTAAATGGCTTTGCTCCCTGGCACTGCTTGCAGTAATAACAGCAGGTGCCCATGCAGAAATCCTTTTCCCAACACCTCCTTCACATCTTTGCTTTGCAAGAGGGAAGTTGAAAGACTTTCTGACGAGGATACAGAAAAAAACACTATCAATTTTTTAAAAGTCTTTTTCTCTTGAATTGTCAACTGTTTGTGATTTTTTTTTTTTTTACAGCAGTTAAAAAGTAATTTTGTCACTCTATGCACTTTCAAACCAGCACATTGTAGGAGAAAGAATTCCATTGGAGGCCTAGCTGGAAGGAAGGTGAGATATTTGCTTAATACGTGCTTAACCGGCAATCATCTTGGCAATGTCCTAGCCTCACTGCAGTCAAGGTGGTTTTCATCACTGGAGGTATAATTTGTCCCTGCCTTTACAATTGCTCCTTCCACCCTTCCTCTCATCTCCCGCTGCAGTCTACCTGAACTAGTAAAAATCCAGCTCCTGCCCCAAGCTAGTGAGATGCACGGAGATGAAGAATAGTGCCCTGTGCTGATTAGCGTGGTTGCAACTCTAAATGGTCTGTGCTAGTGCCTACTGGAAAGGTACTGGTGACAGCAGAGCTGTACCTCTGCCTTGCAAGGCTGGTTGGGACCTTTATTCCCTTCGGGGCTCCTTGGAGCAGCCACCCGCAGCCAATTGTTCCATTGATTTCTGTGGATATCAGATGAGATCTTCTGTTCCTGAGGGCAGGATTACCAACCTGGGATATCTAAGGTGAGGGCTCAGCTCCACATAAAGGCGTATAGATAAGGGACTGGATTTTTAGAAAGGTGAGTTCAGGGATTCAGAGTCGCTGCAAATTCTGTTCACTAATTTGGGTACCAAAATCCTCATCCTCAGGTGTGTAACACACAGCCTCAGGTAGGTAACTCAGGTCACCTGGTTTGAAAAATACAAAATTCAGCTCTTTGCGTCTGTCTGCAGAAAGCACTTTATGTACCGCAGCGTGTAAATCTTCATCCCACTCCACCGAAGTGACCGCACTGCGCGGAGCCAGCGATGCCACCGTGCCTGACCCACGTCACCTCCGTCAGAGCCCAGGTCTGCCGGCACTACCACGCGTCTGGCTAGTGAGAGTGATGGAGGAGTGTTTGTGCAAACGAAAATCAGTAAATACTGTGATAATTTTCATACAGTTACAGGAATTTCATAGCCTAACTTCGACTGTGTCATCCAAAGCTTTGAAAAGTCCTGGAAAAGTGTCTGAAAAGAGACCGGTTAAGATCTCCAAGCCCTCGTTGCTCTTCCTCATCCCACTATCATCCCAACACTCTGGTCCTCATTTTCTAGGTCATCCAGGCACGGCTTTCTCTGCTGTGAAAATGCTCAGGTCATTTGTTAGCAACGACAGGAGACGGCTCTTTTGGAGATGTAAATCAATGTCACTTCAAAGCTTCAGGGGAGCAATATTTATTTACACCTTCAGATACCAGATCCTTGTGTTTTGCTTTTATGTGTGTCAAAGTTCTTTTTTTTTCTGAAAGGTAACATTTTGTTGCAAATTTCTGTAATTAAGCCACCTCGTTTCTATGGCAATAGACACTATACAAATTAATAAAATAAATATTCCAGCACAGTTTAATTCTGGCAAAGCCATGCGAAAAACCTTTCCATCATTCCTCATTACGAAGGCAGCAAAACGTGCTTAACAGACTATCTTATCAAAATTAGTGGAAACATTAAACTTCCCAAAAAAACCTTCTTTTGAAAAGTTGTTCTAAGCAAGTTTCTAAAATCTCAGAAGTATTAAATCCTCATTAATATAAGCTCAATGTATTTATGGTGTCAAAAATGTGTTTTATAAAAGCCAAAAGCAGAGTTGCACAAGTTGCCTCATTATCAATAATCTAGCATCGTCCCTTTTATGTGTCATTTCTTTACACAATATACTATCATTTATGACTTTTAGCAAATACATCATGGCAAAGGATTACTCTCATCAGAGGCAGTCTTTGAAAAGGATATGCTAATTTCTAGAGAGCAAGAAAACATCAAAACAGTGCCAGCAAATAGCCAAGGGACTTTCATGTCTTAATATCCTTCAGAAGTGCTTTATCTCCTAGTGCAACGTGTATCATAGTATAAACAGGAAATG
This sequence comes from Tauraco erythrolophus, assembly GCF_009769465.1. NCBI lineage: Eukaryota > Metazoa > Chordata > Aves > Musophagiformes > Musophagidae > Tauraco > Tauraco erythrolophus. The sequence continues at coordinate 3,161,274 of NC_141484.1, forward strand.
AAACAGCCAAGGCATCAAAGAACCACCAGTGCATGGCTGTAATTTTAGATCAGGTTTAATAAAGGTTATCTGCAGCAGGCTAATCAAACAAAAGGGTGTATGTTTTAAAGCGCCATTTGATAATTTTCATTTAAGGCTCCCGATCAAAGAGATCCTAACAATGTCTTACTGACTCCAGATAGATCCCTTTGCCTCACTTTTCAAAGTAGCTTCGTTTATTGCTGGTAAAACTGGTTTTGATGTTCTAATTTTTTAGGTGGAGGAGAGATCAGAAACTGCTCTGCTTTCCTGTGCACCTTAATTTGAAAAGCAATAGAAAGAGAGCTGAGAAGGAAATGAGCAAATCCAGCAAGGGTCAGGAAGATCTCAGGGTCACTTCTGCAAGCTCTCGGTGGACCACGATGTCTAAGCAGGGGCTCCCATCCCACGCATGATGCAAGGATGGGAGACAAACCCAGGCCATTGACTAGTTAATGTGAAGGAAAAATACCCTGGAAGCGCGGGACAGAAGGGAAAAAATAGTCGCTTGCTCTTGGCTTGTTGCAGGAGCAGGCAGAAGCCAGACCGGCTGTTTTTGTGACACTTCTCAGCCGTGGCCACCAGGAGTAGCTCCGCAGGCATCATGGGTATGTGACAGAGAAGGAGAGAAAACTGCATTTTGACTGTCCTGCCCAAGGATAAAACCTGTGGATCTTTTCCCCCTTGCTTTCTGACTGGTTCCTCGATTGATTCAAGATCTGATTCAAATTCCTGAAAAGAAATGACAATTTGATGATTTCTGAAAGTGGAGAAATCCTAATAGGAGAAACTGAGAGAAACAGCCCCTCCCAAGCAAGGGAGAGAACTTGTTCGGGATGCCAGTGCAGTCTCCCATATTCCTGGTTTATTAATTATTCTGTTTGTGGAGTAAAGAGGGAGCCGAGAAATTTCTCCAAATCAGAGCTTTATCAAAATTGTTCCGTTTCTGGCAAGATTGATACACTCAAGGAACTAAACATAGTTCAAATATTTTGTCAAAGCTTTCTGCACCACTGCAGCCCAGGGATGTTTCAAACTGGTTTTCTCACAAAGAAGATGCTTCCCATTAAATAAGAACTCGCGCCTTGCAAATTCAGACGTAAATATTTCTCACTGGGGGCAGCCCATGGGGGAGGTACAGTGGGACGGGTCCTGGAAGCAGCAGGAAAAGCCTCCAGGTGTCCCAGCCGTCAGGTCCAGACAGGTCTGACTGTTTTGAGGAGAAATCTCAGCTCTTTGGGACCAGCCTTCCCCCAGTTGTGTCCGGAGGGAGGGGCTGGTGGGGCGACAGCAGCTGCTCAAGCAGGGTTGATGGTGGGTTTGTGACTTGTATGTGTGTAAAGCTTGTTGTTACTTTTCATGTCCAGAAATCCAAAGCACTGTAGGGGGTAGTTCCAAAGAAAAATCCAAATAAATAAAAAATTCACCCTTGGGTGCACTTAATGTAGTTGGTAAGAAATATGCTGACTCCCGAATGTTCTCCTTCCCACACACTTCACAAAATGCTAGTTTTATACATATACATGTGTATATATTTCCTGCTGATGCTCTCTTAAATATTTCAAAGTATTCTTATGAACCAATATACTTTTATCGTGGTATTTGTAAGAGCGCGAGACCTCGGTTGTACCCATAGAGCCTCAGTTCGCTTCTTTTTCTTTTCAAGTAAATTATAAATTACCAAAGAAGTGCTGATAGTCACAAAAATCTAGTTATTGGCCATGGAGACTCAACCAGAAGTAATCTCCCCAAAACCAGTTCTATGAAATATTTATGTTTCGGGAACACTGTTCCATGTAGGGCGGTCGTTTCCGATGACAGTGAATGCTTCAGGAGAAGCAAAATGGTGATTCCTCTGTTTTGAGGAACGCCGCCAAACTGCTTGGCGGAATAATCTGCTAAAAAATCCCAAAACCCAGGATTTGCTTCTCGTTAAAGTACCCACAGCAAGTGTCAGGCTCCCGCCACCAGCACCGGGGAGAGTGGTGCGGAGCAGCACCCCTTCGGCCAGCCTCCGTATCGACCTTCCACGTATCTGCAGCCGCCGCGGGTCCCTCCCTGCGCTGGATTACTGGCTCCAGTGCAGACACCAATCAATAGCGAATGAAGGCAGTAATGATCCAATGTCAGAGACTTTTTAGCAGCTTTTTTGAACTAATATTGGTACTTCCTAATCCCGTTATCAAAGGATACCATGAAAAACACCATGACGGTGGGTACGAGTCGCCAACCTTTTGCAGATTCATATACTTGAAGCTAGAAGGAACCATTCAATAATCTTTTTTCTGCTGACCTTTATTTCATGGGCCATTAGATTTCATCCGTATCAAGCCCAATAACTGGTGCCTGACTGAGGTACAACTTGTGCTTGGCAAAAGCGTGTCTTCAAAGAAGGAAACTGGTCTTGATTGAAGACGTTGGTGCTGGACACTTCACCACCCCTAGGCAGTTTAACTCAGTGGTTACGACAGTTTATTTCTGGGCACTCTTCTGCCCAAGGAAGTTAACTCAGGACAAGGGAATGTGCATGAGTAAAGACAACAGTCTTTCTACTTGACTGCAGACACAAAGAAAGGCACAACAGCCATTCAGAAACACTCTACAATGACTGTTATGTCTACAAGCTTCATTTTTAATTTGTCTGCCTCAGGTTTCATCTATTATCAGTGTGTTCCCCTCCTACCAAAGAGCCGTATGTTTTACGCTGACATGCTTTCTTCACTCCTCATCCTCATCTTCTATGTAGTAACATCCCCCAGGACCGGGGCACAGTGATCGCTCATGTCACCTCCAAAAGTTTCTTGTCCGTCCTGCGTTGGCCAAACCAGGGAGTGGGCAAAGTCCTGGTCAAGCTGTACTCAGAGTAACTGAGACGTTTCTTTAGGTTTGTATCTCGCTTGCCTACTGACCCCGACTCACTGAGCCGCGTCTTCAGCAAAACAGACACCTTGTCACGCATGTGTCTGGCCCGTGGCCCTCTGCAAAGTTACTCGCAGGTGTCACTGTGTGCAAGGCTGGGACTTGGAACGGGAAATGTTATTTAACAAGTGGTGCTGAGCTGTGTCTGCGTGCGTGCCGGGTGCTCAGGCCGTGCACATCCAACGCGGGGTGTGGGCCATAGCAAATGGGTTTGCTCCAGACTTGTCTGTGACCTCTAGACTTTGGGAACATGTGGGCGCTAGCTGGCAGGTGGCAAATAAAATATACTTGGTGCAAAACATGCCTGAGCTCAGCAAATAGCATGCCTAAGTCCTAAAATTATCCAAGACAGTCTCCATAATCTTTATGGGAGAAAATTAAGTCTTCAAAGCAAGAAGGAATTTAAACTATCCCTGGTTCAAAGAAAATTGCCACATGCCGACAAACATTAAGAATGATAATATTTTGCTAAAGCCCCAGTAAATCGTCGTGTGGTTTCTCTGCATTTCCTTTCCCATTGCTGTTCATTGCTCATACATCCACATTCACACTGGGAGGTGAAGGAGGAAAAACTCCCTATTGAAAAGAGAAGGAAAAAATAATTTTAATTTGATACAATGCCCTGGGATACGGTTTTGACTCAGTAACATTGCTTCCTGTGCAGGCTGCTTCTTCCAAGCATCTTTGGAGCATTTGCTGAGTAGTAGGACACCCCAACCTAAGCAGAAGCTGTCAAAAGTCTTATCAATTTGTCATATTAACAGCTGCAATTAAAAGCATTAAGCAAATGCACTAAGAGCCTCTCTGGGAGGGTGCTAGAACCTGCATTTGCCTCTGTGTTAAACTAATTGCTTCAATTACAGTTCTAGGTCATTAAATGTGTGCCTGTACTCAGGGAACACGAAGAAAAATGAGAAGGACCTAAGAAACGGATTTTTGTGACATGGTTTTTAAGTACAAGAGCGTATGGTCAGTGCTCCCGTAGCAGCAAAGGAGGCGGAGGGCAATGCAGAGGTGATGAGAAAGGAGCTCGCGGTGCCCACGGGGGCAAAGGCAGATCTGCCACACACGTCAGGGGACAAAATTAAACTTTCCCACTCCCACTCCACAACTTTTTTCCTCCAAGCAGCTTCAGGATGAAGTTTCTGGATGGCTTCGTAAAGCAGGACAGCAAGAAGAGACCCACCTCTTGCAAGACACCAATATCCCACAACTCCAGCCTCTTGTTGTCCATCACTTGCAACTTTGGGGCACAGGCACTTCTGGAGGCAGATTTTTACATTTGTTTATTAATTGACAAGCGAAAAAGTCTAAAGCAGAGCACATGGCGCAAACTCCCCCTCCACACACCTCTCCATGGATCTTTTCCAGGAGTCTGGAGCTAGCTCCACATTCACAGCTTGATCACATATGTGTGAAAGGGATCCAGACTTGAAAACTTAAGGTTGGAGCAGCAGTGGTGTGAGACCTGTGTCTGCTTCTGTGTCCCAAGAAAGGGTCTGAGTCCAGCAGCGAGGAAGGAGCTGCCTCTGTGCAAACTCTTCCTCGCCCCAGTTACTTACCAGATTAAACTTTCTGGCTTATGGCCTTATAGCTCTTCCAAAGCGCTGGGTAAATCCAAGTCTGGATTTTAATTCAGAACCAAATTCCAATTTATTTCAGTCTAAACAGCTACAGAGACTCTTGTGTACGTGCAGCAGCTGACAACGGCTAATGGTTATCAGAAGGTTAACGTTCAGTTGTAAAAGTAACGGCAATTGAGTAATAAGGATGGAAGAGCTCAGCCCGATCCAGCAGTGCCTCACTTACATCGCTGCACACAGAGACAGTAAATCAGGAGAGTCCGTTCCCATTACGCAGTTTCGCCCTGAAGGAGCTTAGCTACTTTGGCAGCGCAGATGACATTAAACAGATGAAGAACGAGAATGGCTCCGATGTGATTATAATACGTACGCGTCGCTGTCACAGCCCCCTTTCAACTTGCACCATAGGAAAATAACCTCATCGAAACAGAAAGACTTCTAGGGCCGAGGTTAATTGCAAAAAAAGCTCTAAACGAAATAGTCACAAGACCCCAAATATTGTTATTAGTGCGAGCCAGCAGCTTGCTCCGAACTTTACAGGACAAAAAGTTTGCTCTATGTTTGCAAACCTTGCCATAAACCAGGCAAATCGTAACTCTCTGCTGGAACAAACCTGTACCTGTTTTTTAATGTGCACCAGGTTCCTTACTATCTGTGCACCAAAACTTCTGTCACTGGTGAGCCTGAAGTCAAGCCCTAGATCATCCATCGACTGCTCAGTGTCAGGGAAAGGGGGGCACATCTGGACCCAACATTAGATCCCCCTGCACCCTTCTAGAACGTGCTGAACGAAATCCCTGATCTGACCGTCGCCTTTAAACTTAGCAAAGAATTGAAGGTGGAGCTGAGCTTTATTGCTCCATTACAACCCCGTCCAGAAAGCTTGGCGTTAGATCGCACGGCGCTGTGTTGAATCTTCATCACAAAGCTGAAAAACCACATGAAGGCTGCTATGAATTTTTTCCTGTGTGTGAAAGGAGCAGAGACCTTCCGAGCAGGTTTGTGGCCCTTGTGACCACCTTGCATGCCATTTGCCATGAAGCTGGGTGAGACTCAGAAGTCCTGGCAGAGTTTTGCTTTCAAAGTTGGATTTGTTTAAGGCACTCAAAGGGGTGCTGAGCCACTTGGATTGAAGCCAAAGAAAATGTTGATGCAAATCCTGCCAAGTAAACCTACCCCCACCCCGCTAAGTCACGTGCCATTTAATTGTTCTCTATTTTATTTCACGCAACGTCCCCGATTTATCAGTGTGACGAGCGACATGGTTCATGTGGTAGCGTGGAAGTGTTTCTTATTTTCTTTCCATCAGGCTGGAAAAATCTACCTTCTTCTGGCTCTCCTCTGCCGAATGCCTCATGCTTCAGTTTTTGAGAAGTTTTATTATAAAGTTTAGAAACTGAATCTTCTTCTAGACCAGATGTCCCCAAATACCAAGGGAGTTTGTGTTCACTACTCCATTGAAACTAGTTCCTGAAGTTTGCCTTGGGCATCCTCTGAACTTCCCATCCCTCAGTCTGAGACAGCTTTAGCTCATTACAACATCTCTCTATCCAGACTATCCCGCTCTTCTTCCCACCCTTCTTTAGAAAGATGTGGGAGCAGTAGGGCTAATCAGTGAGTGTTGTCCCCTCTTTTTTTTTTTTGAATACCAAAATGTGGTTTCCCATCACCAGCTAATCAATTCCTTAGCACTAAAATGTCAAGCAGTGATGGTTGTCCGTAGGAATCTAATGCTACAGATTTTCCAGTGCTAACAAGAAAGACAATGATCTAACACCAGGCGATGCAGAGGCCAACATAACGTAACCTAAGAACTGCCTGAAAGCTGCTACTGCAGCATCTCCCCTGGTACTAAGGAGCATCTTCTGGAAGCAGCTCGGTTTCTGGCTGTGACAGCATTTGTGGCATTCCAGGACGAAATTCCTATCCCCTGATGAGGGGTGAGCATTGTGTTTGCAGGCTGCTTCCTCCCAGCACTTTTAGCCAGGAACGGTCTCTAGGATTAAGCTGGCATTAGGTTTCCTAGTCAAATTTTCGCGATGTTATACTGTTACGTGGTCAAAGGGAGGTGGGGAATGTAGGAAGGCCATTCCATAGGAGAAAAGTGAGAAAATTTATTCCAGTCTTCATCAAAGCTGCTAATCAGAAAATGGAAGAGCCAACCAGCAGCATGGCATGAGGACAACTGCTCTTCCCACCCTGCTCCAGCACAGAGAAGATGACAGGGCAAAACCATTGGTTTTTTCCCATGACTCCCCTAATACTGACCAAACCCCTCTGACGAGGGGCAGCCAGGTTTTCATGCTAACGCTCTGGGAGGAGGAGGGGGCAGAAATGCTTCTCTCAGCTGCGTGTGGGTTCATTAATTAAGGCAAATGCTTCCAAGCTGGGTAGGTGGGGAGTGCTGCTGGGCTGCCTTGGGACTCCTGGCAGGGAAACTCCTCTGGCACCTGAAATAGCTGGTCTTGCAACTCTGCGGGGGTTTTTGGAAGGTAAGAGCCTAAATTTGTTCTTTCCTTTAATGAACTTCGATGTTCCAAGGAGGAGAGCAGGTTCTGCTCTTGATGTAGTTGTTCTCTGTTTGGTATTGGAGGTACAGGGAGCTTGTGGCTTTCCTGGATGTTGCAGAAGCTGGGGCTGATGGCTGCTGCTTTTTGCTTCCAGGGGGAGTCAATGCAAATAAATCCTCCTGTTTTGATCCACGTGGGTGACAGCAGCCCTGGAGGTTTGAAATAATGCTAAGAACAAACTTCATTAAACTTGCTGCATGTCATGTGGCTTTCATGCAAAATATAAAAACCACTGCCAGCGTCCACAGTTTGATCTGTGTGCTTACACATCTCAGGAGGCCCTATGGTGAACCTGGGTTGGACTTGAAGTTTGCTTGGTTTTTTGGGATGTGTTGCCTTTATTTTTTTTTTTTCGCAGGAGGGTTGCACGCCTAAGTATGTGTAGTTTTTACAACCCATTGAGAGTAAAGTGCCAGACCTTTTAAAGTTTATACTGTAGCAAATTAATTCAAGAGTTTTAAGATCGACTTGCGATGGGGTTCATAGGGAGCAGGAGGAGCAGTCTGGGAACCACCCAGCAGGATGTGTCTTCCCCTATGTTTGTTCAGAGATGCTGGATGTGTAAGTCAGCAAAACGGACCGTGTTATCCGGCGTGAGAGATGGAGATATGTTTCAAGAGCTGTGAAGAAGCAAGCAGGGAGATGGAGTCCAGGGCCTTGGACGGAAGAGATTAAAATGTGTGGGTTTGGTAGATCACGGACCTGTTTTGTTTTAATTGAAAATTGCTTCTAAATTTGTCTATCAGTGGTGTATGAACCATGAGACACACCTGTGGTCTGTATGAATCAGCTGATAAGGGCTGAAACGCGTTTTGCCAACTGTGATCCTCTGCGGAGTACGTGCTGCCGAGAAGAGCTCTGGGTTATGACAACAGAGAAGGGGCATTTTGGAGCCATTAATGACATCTGCAGCCTCGCAGGAATGTGTCAGATAGTTAATTATTGTGTTGAACTGTAATTCTATCGTGCCAGAACATAAGTAGTTTGTTTGGATACTCTTTCCTCCTCCCCTTTGCTGAAGATAAAGGAGTTAAGTTTAATCATTAAATCTCCATCTTGATCCATGTAGGTCATGCACTGAACCAAAGTCAGATAGCAGAGCATTTAGCAGCCTTATCTCCTTCACAATAAAGAGCAAGCAGGAAGCTGACTCTGTTGTCTGTTCTATTTTTTAATATACGTTTATTTAAAGAAAAGCCATCTCAAAAATGGAGGCGGGGGGTGGGGGGGGGGAATCTTCCAAACAGCAGCTTCTGTAAACAGGATGAAATCAGATAAAGAAATTACTGTAAAAATATTGCCTCATCTCTAAAGCTCAGAACTTTTTTTTCTTTTGCTCTTTTTTATCTTTGAGAAAGATAATGAAAGAGGAAGCTTGAAACCACATTTCCATTGATGTTTGAATACACAACTGCTGGATTTAAGAACTGGAGGAGATCAAAGAGAATGGTTTTCATTCCGATAAAATTATAGCAGTTCTGGTATAGGGTGATGGGCTCATTTATGAACTCTACGACGCAAATAGTTGTTAAGGCCCCTTTTTTTTCCTTTCCTTTGCTAAGAACTAAATGAAAAATGCCTGGAATTCCTAAGGATTAATTAGGAGTGTGGCTAATAACGTTATAATAGATACATACTAAGAGCGTATGTCTCTCCTTAGAATATTCTCTGGGAGCATAAAACATCTGTACAATCCAAAGGGAATCGGAATGCCTGTCCCTTGCTACTGTATATTACAATTCACATGGCATGAAAACTTAACAGCATTAGGTTACAAAAAAGTATGTGTCCTGACACCACGCTATGGCGGTTTAATTTTTTATTAACACGTACTCTGACATTCATTACTAAGTATAAGCTGCAAGTTAGAGCCATTCATGCACACAGAGCTAACGCAATTATTCGTCACATGCTATATTATGTTTTTAAACTGTGCAATAAAAGTTATCAGGAAGGGTCTGTATAAAATGCAGAAGTGATACATCTGTGATTGAACAGGAGATCTAAGGCTGCGGTCCTGTAGTATATCCATGAAGACTTCCCATGCCTGTGGAAAGATCTGTTGACCTGGGAAGGCTTTGCTTTAGTTGTCAGGAGATTTTTTTTTTCTTTTTTTTTTTTTTTTTTTTTTGAGAGCTGAGGATTATATCAGGGCTTGTGTCAGCTGCAGCGTGGTAACCTCACATTTGCATGCCCTGAGGATGTGAATGTGCTTTAACGCAGTTCATGCAGAAATGAATTTGTCCATGCCGGTCATACAGCCTAGCTTGGTATGGAATCCAGTTTGGTGGATATTTATCCACTTTTTCTTACACTTCAAAATTTGAAGTTTCACAAAAATCATATTCTGCATTGGTCACAGAGTAGTAGGAAAAATATGAACTTTCAGAACTATTTTTTTTCTGGTTTCTTTGGGGTGATTGTTTGCTTAAATTTTGGTTTTGGCAGTGGGGTTTTTTTGTTTTGTAATTTTGGTATCCAAAACAAGTCGTACTATCTCCAGTGCAGGCAGAGAACGAGGGCGGAGTGCTTGGAGGTGTCTTTTGCTACAGGTCACCTATTTGCATGGAAATCCAGTTTCGGAAGCATTGGTGTTCACAGAGCTGATCAGGCAACTTGGGGGGGAGGAACCTCTTACCCCAAGAAGCTTAATGATAAGAACAGTCGCACTCCGTTAATAAGGATAACGCTCAGGGAGATGGTGCTTTGAGCTTGAGGCATGGGCCAGTTCCGAAGCTGGTGGCCAAGTGCATGACTAGCATAGCTCTCACTTCAGTTTTAGTTTTAAACCACATTCCCTTTGAAAGAGAGGATCATTTCTCTCCTCTCAGACCCAGACAAGAGGGTTGATTTGCCCATCTTGGACACAACGCCTTGGCAGTCTGAAATGGTGTACGGAGGGGGGAGTTTTCAGCAGGACTGTTTATGCTTTAGTAACATCAGCGTGGTGTTTGCTCCTGGTGCGATGTGCTTGCGCTGCCTCTGTAGGGTGAGCACAGCCACTTGCCACACAATTGCTGGTAAAAGGCTTTTTTTCTGTATTTTTTTGAAGCAGGCAGGTTCGTTGTCTGTTGTTGGCCAGCTGTTGGACTTGGTAGCCATGAGCCTGATCTAGTCTATTGACTGAGCCCCATCTCCCCTCCTTTCTCTGTTAGTCTTTTTATTAAAACCTTGAGCAGAATGTGGTTCTTGTGGTCTCACTTCTGCCTTATCAGATGTGGCTTGTACCTCGAAGCAGCACAGAAATGGGTAATCTCTAACCCTGAATTATTTTATTTAGTTTCTTTTGCTGGCAAAGTGCCCCGTGTGATGGCACGCTGAGCTGCCCAGTAGAAAGCATAAAGTTGCTTCATCTTAAAAATAGCTTGTGTTCAGGGTGGGCATAGAGGACAGCTTGTGCAATTAAAATGGTGATTATCAAAGTCATGCTTAATAAAGTCATCTGTGACTTGCTGAACTCAAGTTAATGACCATGAAATCCATGGTTAATAACGGGACGGCGGTTAGTGTGATGGGTGACGTGCCGAAGGTAGCCAATGGAAGGCAATAAATAGTATCGTGTGTTAACGTTTGACAGCTTAAACTGTCACTTGAAAATTTCATCCCCATGGTGACTGTTTGAAGTTGGTATTTTACTTTTTAAATGCCTTTTAAGAGCTTCTTGCTAGCTTTAACTTTCCAATGAGACTCGTATTTGGAGCTCAGCGCTGAGATTGCTCAACACCGCGTGAACCCACGTGTGTGTTTCTTATGTCCAGCTTTGGAGCTGGCTGCAAGTTAGCAAAGCATCACCAGGTCCCCATCCTGCTCAGGAGGAACTGAAGGGAAGAGTGGAACTGGAGGCAGAGCAGTAAATTAAGGAAAACGCACACTGAAAGAGCAGGCAGCATGAGAATCTGTAGGGAGAAGTTAGGAAGTGCAGGGAGAGCACAGCTCATCCCAGGCACTTGTGCACTGACTGCCTTGGTCGTGAAACGCTCCAGGAATCAGTAAGGAAAATGCACAAATTCACGTTGCAAATGTGGGATGTAGAATGTGTTTGTAGCCTTCAGGGAAGTAAGGTCCCGAAACGTCTTCCCAAACAGAGGAGGAGAAACACAGCCTAGTTTAAAACCAGAGCTTGTGAAAATGCCAGGTGGATGTGGTACCACTGGTGAGGTGGGATCTAGGCCTGTTCTCCAGCTGAGTAACACTGCTGCTAATGGTAGTAGTGGAGTAGTAAACGCACTTGCAGGGCTTGAACTTTGAACATTTCTGCCTTAAAAGTGATGGGGCTGTTAGAGAACACAATGCTGCAAAACAGCTTTAAATTCCACTTGAAAAGGTGATTTGTTTATGACTTCTCAAAACATGTCAGTCTAGCACAGGAATGCAAACCACTTCATAAATATTGTAGCAACGTGCGGCAATAAACCTGCAGCATGTAAGAAGATCTGGTGCACCTCAGATACTTCTAATTCCCTGTGGTCCCCAATCACTAGGGACACGATCACCTGGTGCAGAGACGCAGGGATATCCCAAACTCTTCCATGCGGCTGGCCCAGATCTTGCTTAAATCACATGAGGTGGACACTGGTGTTTTCCTTCTTAATTTCTCAGTCCAAGGGACATGGGAAAACTCTTGTTGATGCTTCTAAAGAGCCAGCGAGGGAAGCCAATGGCTCTGAGGGTTCTGCTGTCCCTCGAGGACAGTGGGAGGTGTTGAACAGAGGGTGCTGTGGCAGAGTAAAGCTCCAGCGTGGGGAACTTGAGGTTTCTGAACCCAGGAAACAAAGTGAACTCCTTCAGGCTTTTTACAAAGCAATCATTTTGTATGGCAATGGCTTCCTGAGTGCGTAGATATGGCAGTGGTCCTGCTGCTCCTCCTTCAACAGCGTGGGCTGTTTGGCTTTGCTTTGTTAAGTAGCATCCTTACTGGTTCATAGTAGGCACTTGGCTTGGAGAGGGAGGAAAGCATGAGGGATGCCTGTACTCTTATACCTGTGGTCGTTTCGGTCAGTCTCTAACTGCTTGTGCAGTGTTTTGGTGGTTATCTCTAATCCCAGTTGTAGGCAGCAGGGAACCGGTGAGGAACGGGCAGTTCCTTGATGCCGACACCGCTGGTGTTGGCTCTGGCCCCACAGACCCCCAGTGTGATGCTTGGCAGGGAGCACAGGGCGAGTCCCTCCGGACCACGGGTGAGCTCAGCAGCATCTGAGCTGCGTGAGTTTGCAAGCAGATGGCTAGGGATGTGCAACTAGTTGGAACATGCTCCGCAGTGGTGTCCTGGGCTTGCACGGGGTGGATGGCTGAGCCTTGGCTGAAGGTGGGATACGCCGCTGCCGGCTTAACGGCGCCGGAAAAGTGCGTTCGCACCCATAGTCTTTAGCAGCTGTGGCAAAGCATCTCTCTCGACAATGTGGTCCTTTGAGAGAGGAATGTGATGCTACGTGCAGTATTCCCATCTAACTGTAAATACAGTGTTTTGCATCTACAACAACCTTTTTCATCCCATGGCATCCCAGCCACTCTGGCTGTTCGGGAATGGGGTTGCTGCAGGTACTGGTGGATGCTGATGGCTGCTGCATGGCGATGGCTGCAGACAGCTCCTGTCACCTGCAGTTGTTTTAGCTTCCTTTTCCACTGGCATCTCATGAACCTGTGTTTTCTTCTGCCTGAAGAATGTGGAACAGAGTTTCTGGAAACACTGAGGAAAAATACAGCACTTGTTAAGGTTATTTCAGTCATTCAGAAATTACTGACTTAGATAAATACGTAATAGTGAATAATAGAATATCTATTTGTTCCAGCTCAAAATGATCTATAGCTTTTCATTTTCACTGGGAATAAAGTTTAATCTATTCATGTGCTTAGGAAAAAAAAACAAACTGGTGGGGTCATTAAGCAGTCATTAATTATTTTTGTCGTAGGTGGCTGGAATGTCGTTGTAATGAAATATGCATTTCCTTTTGCTTGCAAAGAGTCATGGGCTTGTGTTTATCATGTAGGCAGCATAGGTTTGCGTAGCGAGAGTGGCAGGTATGTTGTCTCTCAGAAAACGTGGCTTCTTTTTTTTTGCTTTTGGGTTGCGTTCATACATATTAACATAGTTAACTTCCCCTGGGAAGAGTTACCTGACGCATCAGGAGGAGGAGGAGGGTGACGGTACCCAACAGATCAGAGCGCCGTGGAGTGAGGCACGGCCGTCTTCTCCAAAAACCCACTGTGAGGGAAGGAGCAAACCCTCAAAAACCCAACAGCGTGTGTGTGTACAGCCCCGCGTCGCACCCCGGCGCGTTCTGCGCTGGACTGTCCCCAGCGTGACGCTGGGTCTGGACCGAGGTACCGGTGACAGCGCAGCCGCTCTGCCCTGGGGCTCACCGCTGGTGCGGTGGCTCCCCATGGGTGCTCAGGTGCGCTGGCGTGTGGGTGCAGCACAGCCCCCAGGCACGGCTCGTACCGCGCGGCACCGCCCTGCTCGCCGGCAGCGGCACGTTGGGTCACCTCTTCCTCCCTGGAGGCTTGTGGGGCTCAGCCTCCAGCACGGTCCCCAGTCCCTCTCCAGGATTCACATCATCTCACAGCTTCCTTTGTCACCTCGGGACAGGAGCTGTGTTAAACCCAAGCTGAGCACCTTGCTGCTTTCACCGGCTCTCTCTTCTTGATCATAAGTGCTTCTCCTCTTGCTGTCGCATCACGGGAGCGCTGCCTTTCCTTGATTTCCAAGGTCTTTGAAGGGGCTCAGGAGGAAGGGGAGACCTGGCGTCTGCCTCGCAAGTTGTTCATGTCCTCTAGCACCAGCCCAGGACCTCAACTGAAGTCCAGCCTGAACTTTGAACGTGGGCACTGCCACCACTGCTCGGCCCTGCGTCCCCTGCCAGAATGCATCCCGTGGGGCGGGTGCCTGGCTCCTCTCGGAGCTCTCCTTCCACAGGCTCTGAACAAGTCCCTCGGGGGAAACAGATGCACAGACTGAGCTGTTGCTGGAGGAGGAGGAGGAGCCAAGTCCCTGTGATCTCCTGTTGTTCCATCTTCCTCTTGAAGAGCTTATAGCACTGTCTTAGAAGTGTATTTTCCATATAGATTGTCCACCTGAGGATATGGGATCCCTTTGTAGGCATTAGTTAGTTTAATTAAGTTTCACCGTACTTCTTTGAGGCAGGGAAATGATGTTCCCTGGGTTTTTACACCTATGTAAACTGAGGCACAGAGAAGTTACGCATCTGCGGGAAAGTCCAGAGGCAGTTTGCAGGAGATCTGTTTCGGGGGCTGGTATTTCCTCAGGAAAAAAGAAAGACAAGTCCTAAAAACTGGGAGGAAAAAATCCAAAGCCAGGAAAGCCTCAGAAAAGGGGAAAATGATTTTTCAGAAAGCTACACATTGAAGCAATTTTAAATAAAGCATTTGGAAATAAAACTCAGCAGTTAGCTTAAAGTTAAGATCTCCTGGTGGGGAATAGGTTCTGCTGCAAACACCACAGTCTTAAACACGGGTCAGCCCTGGGCTTAAGAAGGACCAGGAGGATTTTCAGTTCAAAATTAGAATTGCCAAAGGGGCCAACAGCATAAACAAGAAGAGATTGGGGAAAGGACGGTGGGGAGCGGGTCGGAGCTGGGGCCGTAGAGGCATATAGCTTGTGAGAATCCCTCGGCCTGCCTTAGAAAACGAGTTTTGTTTAGCTAAGCCCCAACTCAAACACACTTGAAAATTCAGAGTTTTACCAGCCTGGTATTGAGCTGTGAACAAGTCGCTATTGTTTGAGTGAAGAATGATGCCCCTGTCACCGGCGTTTCGGGGATGCTGAGGAGTAAGTCTGGCTCCTCCGGGCAAGGCAAGCACGGCGTAGACTTAGAGTGAAGCCGCATACATTAAAAACCACCAACATTTGTCACACAATGGGCAATGTCAACCCTTTGTCTTCCTCTGCCAGCTCCTCTTGTCCCTGGGGACGGATCGCGGCTGCACCCGAGGTCCGTACCCGCTCCCTGTGGTGCTGAGGTCTCATCCAGCACCCTCTGGAGGAGCAAGGCTGGGTTTTGGCAGCTCGGGAAGTGCTTTTTCCTTCACGAGAAGGGAAAATAAAGAGACGAAAGCGAGGTGAGCTCAGACAGTGTGAAATAGCCCTGGGTGATGGGCACGGATGGGTGGGAGATGTTGGCAGCCAAGCCTGGCTCGCTCTGCCCTTCACCGTTGTTCCCTGCTGAGCAGGACTCTACATGTCAAGGCACTGGTGAGCGCTTGCCAGCTCGCCAGCGGGCTACTGACTGATTCTCACCTATTTGTGCTTCTACAAAACACCCCAAAGAGGCAGGAACAGGCCTGTTTCCAAGGAGAAGCACAGTAGGCTCAGCTGGGCTTTTGGAGCTACTTGAGGGTTATCTCCTACACGTATCCCTCCCTCCAGCTTTCACTTGGGCCACCGCTAAGACCTGAGGTAGGAAAGTGGTATGGATCAACAGTGTTTCTTTGACGTGGGACAAATCCTGGCTGATTCTCCGGTTGCTGACGCTTTCCAGGCCATATTTACAATTAAAATGACTTCAAAGTGCAGATCCGTCATAGGAAAATGTCTTCATCCAGAGCAGATCTATCACCACAACGGTGGTGATGTGCTTCCCCCATGGTAGTAATTGAAGGTGATATCTAAAAATAGTATCAGTGGTGCTGTCATTAGATGCTCATCTGATCACAAACGTTAGATGCTATCATGGTGTCTAGCCATCTGTGCTTGGCTCTTAAACATCTGAGCTGGTCCCATCTTTCTCTCTATGATCCTTCTCTCCAGAGCTGGAGAAATGCTGCTTTGATGGCCAAGTCCTTGCAGCAATGAGAAGGACAAAGGCTCTAAGTGCAGCACCTCCCCTGCTCCGTGGCCACCCCTCACCCTCCAGCCATATGCTGGAAGAGTAAAGAGCTGTTTGTGGGGTCTGTGGGGTGCAAGCAGGACACTAAGGAGGCAGGAGAGAGGAAAGGGTCCAACCTTCCCAACCTAGTCTACTCTAAATCACCCAGGAGCGGGCTCCATCCACCAGCATGACTGGGCCAGCTGGGGACTGGCAAAGAGGGGGTCTCCAGCCCCTTATGTGGTGCCACAAACCCCCAGATCCTTATCCAAAGGCTGTGATACTCGATGTCACTGTGGAATCAGGAGCATTAGAGCTGCAAATGATGTTGGTCATCACTTTGCAGAGCAGGGGGTATATCTGTGGGCAATTCATGTCTTTTCTGGGGAAAAGAAAGCAATAATTGAAGCTCGTGCCCATTTAAAATACCTTACATCAGAACTGAAGAACTGAAGCTGTTTTTTTCCATTGCAGAAATTATTTGGCCTTGAACCATACAGACCTCACTTGCTATTCTGCAATTGAAAAGAGTCTTTTGTGAGGATTTTTAAAAATAATTACTACAAAGCACTTCAAGAGGAATTCTGATTGTCGTCTATTTTTCATTTCATGCTTTCATGACATTTTTGTTCAAGGATGAATCTTTTATGAAACGTCTATTTTAGGTTACACCCTCCAGAACCTTATTATTTGCCTTAAAAAAATCCATCATGGGCAGGAGCATATTCTTTAAGCTCTCCCATTAGTATAACTAAAGTCATCAGAGTAATATTACTATTCATGCAAAATAGGTGTCGTCTTTCTTTAAACCTCTTGGCAAGTGGTTAAACTGATTTTAACAAGTATGCAGTGCCAACTTCTTAAAGCCTTGAAAACTCTGAAGATTCCCAGGCTGCAAAGGACTATTTACATGGTTAAAATTATACACATATCCCCTCTACTTAAAACTGTCCCCTCATCACATAAGACCCTTGCAAATCCATTCTAACTTCAAAAGAAGGAAAAATTCCTCTTCCAAGAATTCTTTTTTCCCCTGCTAGCACAGTCTAGGCTTCCCAGGTTGTGAGAGCCACCAAATTTAGCTCAAGGGCCAAATTTATCTTGTAGCTTCATGGGTGCTTCTCTCACTGAGTGAAAAAGTTAAGGAAAGGTCTCATCTTTTTGAAGTCTATTGAAAATGTAATTGTAGAGATAAAAGACCTATAAGATTTTGGAGATCCTGTTGTCCACTCTTGTTATACATAACCACTGTGAAAGCGTCACAGTGATGCCACAAAATCCTGTGGGACACTTTCTTCTAAGCTGATTATCAGGTTTACAAATGACACTTTGACTCCTTGGCTGTCCTTACCCCTCTGAATCCCAGCTCCTTCTCCGTAGTCGCTGCAATGAATGACTCTTAATGACCCTGATGCTCACAAAAGGGAAACTTCAAAGTTGCATCCACGATGAATTCATGGGAACTAATTGTTTTATCACAGAAACGTTCAAGGCGGGGTATTTGCAAGCTTATTCAGCCAAGGAGCGGGAAGCCGTGACGTGGCCAGCACAGGCAGGTGTAGCCACGCAGGCAGAACCTCCCCAAAGTATCTGCAATCGCTCCGTAGAGTAATAAATTTGAAATGCCGCTAAAAGATTAAAAGAATTGTTCTCATCTGAGATCTGCAAGTTATTGGACTGTATTCAGGGAGCTGCTTTGGCCTGAACTCTGTATCTTTATTACCCTCCCTCCTGGCCCGAAAACCTCTTGATCAATTCATTGCAATTCAGATTTTCCCAGGGAGGTATCAACCTAATGCCCAGGAATCCTATATTTGTTCAGCATCCTTGTCTCATCTCCAGTCTCGTATTGGAGCACGTCTCGAGCACTAGGAAACTGCTGTGCTGATGCTAGCACAAAAAAAACCCAGGATTTGATAAAGTGCTCTGGTACCAGAATCACACAAGCTATCACATCTACTACATATGTTCCTACTGTATTCCTGTATTTTATTTTATTTTCTAACTGGTTTGAGCTGGGCTAATCTGCAAAATGGAATAATATTTTCAGGAAAATGCTGCCAGTCATGTACTAGGCACATTTGTGTAAATCCTTTCATTTTTTCAAATGTAAGTCAGAAAACTGAGATGCCAACAGTTGCCTTGAAGTTGAAAGGTAACATCTCTTGTTTTGATCTGGGTCATTGGTGGAAAAAAAATTAAAAATATATACGTAATGTGGTGGGAGAGTGGGATAAATGGTCAACCACAAAGCACAGATCAAGATTTGGATCTAAATACCTTTAAAGTTCAGGAGTGCTCCTCTCCTGGGAGCTGGTTCAAAGCCATCTCTAGATTACACGTACCTGTCTGGTGTTCTTGCTGTTATACCTGTCTGGCCTGGAGAGCGACCAGAGGAGTATCTTCCTTGCAAGCCTCTCATTAGAGAAAATATGAATTACAGAAAGTAACTCAATACCTACCCAGGCTTGTTGCCATACTGCTTTCCCACTTTCTTCAAAGGAAATTTATCCTGTATTTTGTGTGAATTCAAACCAACACACAAAGGAAAATATGCACGTTTGTAAGCCCAGCAATCAGACGGGAATCTGCACTATGGGAGATGGAGAGATGCTGACTGCAATGTAGTCTGGTCAAAAAGTCTCCATCTTGATTTGCTGCTAATACTTGCAAGATAAAATATTGTTCAAACAAAAAAAAAAATAGGAATTTTATGAAGCATTAGGCACATCTATGTGCCTGGTTGTGAAAGGTGTGCTGGCTGGTGGAATTGCTTTTATTGTGCTTTATGGGTGAAACAGGACGGCGATGGAGCACGGGGCTGGAGGTGACACTGCTGTCATCTCATGGTCCCATCGTTTGCTCTGGTTTGTGCGGCATGTACTGCAATGCACCACCTGGCCAGGGACTATTTCATGGGCTTTTGTAATGAACACAAATTCTAATGATGGTAATAATTTCACATGTTCCTCTGCAAACAGGTGATAGATGTCATTCCTAGTATAATGATTTATTTTTTTTTATTTTTTTTTGTGCATGTGGTTGAGAGGTATTTGGGTGAGTGGCTTCTCCAGCAGAACTGCAACAGCAAACTCCGAGCTGGCAGGCCCCTAACGTCGTTTTGTAAAGCACCTCGGGATACCTGGGGTCTGAAAGGAAACTCTCTTTTATACCGTATCAATCTCTGCTCTTTTTATAAAGTGCGCTGCGTTTATTTGCAAGGCTTCTGAGATGTGTTTCATGGTGTAAATCGGGCTGTTAGGAGAATCCCCAGGAGCTCCCGGCAGCAGCAGCTGAGGCCGTGCTGGATCCGCATCCACAGGATGCTCCAGCCCCAAGCAGGAGTGAATAGCCAAGCTCCTTCGTGGGACTCCCAACCTTCAGTGACCAGCTCATGACAGCACTAATTAAGAAGCAGTCAACTCTCGCTTTCAAAGCGAAAACGTTGACAGCAGGCGAAGGGAGAAATCCCTTTCCCTTGGCAGGAGGCTGGTTAGTGGGACAAACGCCGGACAAAACTCAGGAAAACACAAAGCACTCAGCCTGCCTCTCTACGTACAATGCGATGTGGGTCTTTGAAATGTAAAAGTTACGTAGTCCTCACCTTCTGCAAAGAGAAAAGTGGTGAAGAACAGAACCAAATTGCACTTCCCTGATTTATTGTTATTTTTTCTATTAAGGCTGTTTAAGGATCTTTTGATCTCACCAAGGTTTTTATTATCGTGGACTATTTGTTACAAACGGTGCTATCACTGAGAACCAAAAAGAATTACCTTTGCACTGAAGGCAGCCAGCTTTGTAGCAGAAAGCCTCAGGGTTCTGTACATGGAGGTGTTTTGTCCCCTCTCCTCACGAGCCCTTTCCTACCCCGTGCAGCAGGTTTTTTTGGGAGAAATGCTCCACTGGTGATGGACGTGTGAGACTGGGATTGGGGTGATCGCAGCGGCAGAGCAGGGACCCACTGCTCTGTGCCAACAGGGTCTGCAGGGTGGAGGGGGGACAAAACTGTCCCCAGCCAGCCTCACTGGGAAATGCTGCCAGGGAGCAGGTGGAGAGGAGACTGGGAATGCCGGCTGTGCGGCCGGGGAAGGGGGAAAAAAGCAGCGGGAAGGCTGTGCCCCACAAGCGACGTCCCTTACAAACCCCACAGTCACTATTGATGGAATACAAGTAACCCAGAAATAACAATAAATGCCGTACGGATCTCAGAGGTGTTTATGCTGCCCTAATAATTCCTTCCAGAGGAGATTCGTACTTTGAACTGACTAATTCCTAAACGCCAGTTAAATCAGTGTGAGTCCGGAGTGACCCACGTGTCAGCCCAACATCTCCCCTGGGTCACGCTGAAGCCGTGCAGGGCTCGTCACTCCTTTTATTTGGCCCCAAAATGCTGCAGTCACTCCCTGACTCAGGCAGATGGGCCCCTCAGCTCTCCGTACGTGGCACAGGCGCGAGTCCACGCTTTGCTTTGTTGCATTATGTTTACAGCACGTTTTCACTGGAATACTGGTTATTTCTCAATGCCCTGCTCGCAGCTGTGAGCTGTAACGTGGTTGCACGTTTGCACTTGCCAGCTCCGTGGCAGCATCGTCATGTCAGACACACAGGACTTGCTGGTGGATGGGATGGAGTTGACCCTACACACGCTTGCACTGCCCAGACCTGCCCCCAGTGAGGCTGAGGTGGGTTTTCAAAGTGGGGTCCAAATTCTTGCCTGACCTCTCTTGGAGCATCGTATGTTGCGGAGCAAAATCCATCCCCTAAGGCAGCCCCGTCTGCAGGATCACCCTCCAATCCATGAAGGTCATGTCATGTGTGTGACCTTCATGGGATGAAACGAGCACCAAACCTTCTCAGACAGGTTATAACTGAGGTTTACGGGGGCGATCTTGGGATCACTTGTTCTTTAGCCCAAGTGATATTGATGGGTCCTTGTTCCTATCAGCAGAGGCTGCACCATCAACCCGCAGTCCTGCTACCTGCCTGTGGGTGATCGGAGAGGAAGGTTGTGTTGATGAACCTTGTAACCCGCGGCCAGTGAAATTTCACCCGGAATATCCATCCTCCGAGCGCCTAAAGAGTAGAACAATGTCAACAAATTGGACGGGATTCAGAGAAGAGTAATAAAAACGATGAAAGGGCTGGACTGATTTATGAGGAAGGATTAAAAGAGTTACATATGTTTAGCTTGGCAAAATGATGACTAAGGGTGGGATATGGTATCTGTCTGTAAGTATGAGAGGGGTGTAAATACCCAGGGAGGATGGGAATTATTTAGCCTGGTTCAAGTGGGAGTAATAAGATTAAATAAAGGAAATAATCTTTGTGACTGGGTTGAAGGAAAAAATTCTTGATGGTTAGAGCCCATTTCCATGTGGAATAATCTCCCAAAGGAAATAGCTGAAGCCTCAGGACTTGAATCGTTAGAGGGGAGTCGGAGGAGCGGAGCACCAGGCAAAACAACACGGGAGTTTGGAAAACGCCAATTCCTGCGATTCCAACCATGCCATGAGAGCAGTTGGGATGTTTATATCCAGCCATTAACCAATGCTTTGATGTGGGGAGGGAAATAGAGGGGGGAAAAAGAAACCGACAACAATTGTACAAATTATCTACATACCTAAAACTGCAAACTCAAAAGGGAAGAAATTCCAACCATTAGTGCAATGTTCCCCAAAAGCACCATTGCCAAGCTGTCAGGAAGGGTTGTGAAACCCATCCCACGGCGTGATGGGGGCAGAGCTGACCTCGTGCATCCAACGGCGCTCCTGAACGCAGCCCCTGGCCCCTGCAAGACAAACCAGCTCGGGATTGAGTGGGAATCAAAATAAAGCCATTAGCAGGCTTCTAGTGACCCTAACAGCTTCTTATTTGTACAGTGCTTTTTCTAACAATAATTATAAGAAAAGGTTTTTCCCCTGTAATTGTGAAAAGAGAGGGGGGGAAAAAATATGGTAATAATATGAAGAGAGCGACTCCACGTTACAAACAAGAACCATATGTTGACTTATCATGGGAAATATGTAAATACAGGCTCGAGCTGATCCGGAGCACATGTTGTTAGTCATGAAGCAGCTATTTAAAATTCCACGGCTGGATCATTAACTTCACAGTATCCTTTATGGAAGACAACAGAGGGCAAATAATCAGAGTGGCACTGAAAATAGCCTTTTTCTGAAGAAATCTCATTTAGCCAAGGTTTATAGGAAGCGCTTTGTGATCCGTCAGCTGAATCAGAGCAGGGTCTCCTCCGTGCTGGTTGACTGGGATGGCTTTCTCCTGCACCAGTAACATCTCCTGGCTCAGAAGTTCCCTTTGGATGCTCAGATTGCACCAGAAATGGTCCATTCTTGTCCCGCCTGTACTGGGGGAGCAAATTAGCTGCAGAAAGTGCTAACTGATTGCTCATCTCTAGTTCCTATTTGAAACGTGGTTTACCTGGAAGGATGTGGTGATTGATCACAAGCTGGGAGGAAGGTTTGTCCTGTGGTTTCTCTAAAGCTGTGGCTGTGTTCAGATCTTTGCCACGTATTTTCTTACTCATCTTGGGCAGGTCACTTCTGCCTTACATCTCTTTCTTTTCTTAGTCGATCCAGACAAGATGACTTCTCTCTGGGGTCAGCCATGATCAAAGCAAGTCTAGATTGAAAGAGATTCCATAATTAGGAAAAAACCTCATAAAATGCAAGGAAGAGATCCTGGACCCCAGAGAAAACTCTGCCTTAAGCAAACGCTTTAGAGCGGTGAAAAGATGGATTTAGACTAATGCAGTAATGTGGATGGGCATCACCTCATCCCTCTTGGTCTGTGCAAGGAGAAAAACCTCCCCAGAACCTGTTCATGTGGCCCCTCTTTTGGCATTTTCGTGCAGCAGCATCTGCAGAGAGCCGGTGGCGGGAGGCAGGGTGGGAGGCTGAGCAGGCTGCAGCTCGGGCAGGGGTGAAGGGTTAAAAGCATTGCTAAGCCAAGTAAATTGGGACCAAACATGTCAGCATCCTCAGTTTCCATCCCAGAATGCTGGCGAGAGGCAGCGTTTTGCAAAAGTTCTGATTTGCACATGCTTGGGTATTGCTCAATGCTTAAAAAAAAAAAAAAAAAGAGAAGAATAAATCTGTTCCTGTGTCATCTTGAACAAAATTCAGAGCCGAGCTTGGTCACCCGACAGCCCAACAGTGCCTAACGTGCCTTTTGAGAGGCGAGGGAGCCCGCAGGCATCCCCAGACCGGCTGCCCAGTGGGATTTGGGTACCAGCTGCTCCCTGTGAGATGCTGTGTGAGTGGTCCATGGGATGAATGTGTTTTGGGGCAGCTGGGAAGGGCTGAATTTAGGAGCAAGTCAGGCCCCCATTGTAGCATCTGTCTCCACGTACCTCTGGGGCTGCTGAGAAATACAGGCAGGGTTGATGCAACACAGAGACCCCTCAGTAATTGGAAAGGTCTCTACAGGTTTTATTATGGGGCAGAACAACCTGTTTAAGATTATTTCCCCCATCTGATTGGAGTATTTTGCAGTAAGGAAGGACACAGGGAAAGGGAACAACCTCCATCTCTTGGTGTCTCCTGTGGTAGCAGCTCCTAACCCCTGTGCTGTGCAAAAGTAGCAGCTTTGGCGTTTCGTTGCAACCACCCCTGAGAAACATACACTTGACCTTATCCACATTCACTAAAAGTCTAGAAAAGCTGCCGTGAAAGGGTGTCCATGAGTGGCCTCCTTGCCCTCAGACCCAGAGATGATGGAAGAACCAATGCAATGAGATATGGCATGAGGGGAAGATTTTGGAGAACAGCTGGGCTCAGCATCAGCAGTTCCTTCTGCTCTTTCTCTTGTATGATGTTCAGTTTCACACTCTGGTGTCCCGACGGCCGGCACCGTGTGGTTTGGCTTTCCATACTTGTCTTGTCTATTAAGAAACGCAGATAAAAGACTTTCTCCTCCTCCTCCTCCCAACTTTAAAGTGAAGCATCACGTCTTCCACATTAAAAACAAGCCTAGATAGAGTCTGGTTATCTGTCAAGCAATTTAATCTCCCTCTATTTAGCTGTGTAGGGCCAAATCCTGGGCAGACGTGACTTGGCCAAGCTGACTTCAGATCTGCTCCTTGCATCTTCATTGGGTGCCTTGACACGGCCCCAGTGTTGTCCCCTCATCCCACCCACAGCCCTCAGAGCATCACCCAAACCTGCCATGCTCCGTGTCCCCTGCACGCAGCCCGCGCGGGTCACCGCACAGCGAGTGCCACCGATGCTATCGTGGGGAAACGTTGTGGATTACAGGCAGACAAGTGGCATGAGGACGGGAGAAAAAAGGAGTCTGGGAGAATCAAAATCATCAAAAAGTTGCTGGGAAGAGTGAGAGCTGAAGGAGAAGCTTAAAGGAAGCCATTAATATTAATTCAGGGAGATAACAGGAGTTCAATGGCCCTGTGAACGAGGGGAAAAATCACAACTGTAAGTGCAGGAGCCACTGGGGAAGAATGGGAATGGCTCTGAAATGCTCCAAATGGAACAAATCCTCAAGCGGTGTAAATCAGGAGAGCTGCCTCTGGGCTGGTGACAGTGGTTGATGTGATAGGGGAGTCAGAGCAGAAACAGGGTTACAAACTGGCTGTGATGACCAAAGGACATTATGGGGTGTCTCGCTGCCTTTGGGGACGTTATGGGATGTCTTGGTGCCCTTGACTCAGCCATGAATCGTGCCTGTGCCGCTGCTCAGGGTTCGTGTTTCCAGCTCCCTCAGTGCTGTAGAAGACAGAGGAGCAATCGCCTGTCCTGGGGCTCAGGGCAAGGCTGTGACCCTGCCCATCGCTGCCGGTGTCTCGGCGTTAATGGTTAATTACGTGCAGAACTGGGACCTGCTCTCGTACTGTGCGTCTTGTTTACTTTTCTTCTCTCTTATTGGCCTCGTTCGCTGTTCAGCCCCATCGTTTATCACAAGTGAAACATGGCTCCTTAGGTTTTTTTAATTATTGTTAGGGTTTCACAGTGCTTTAAACCACAGGGTGAAACCTGTTCATGTAATAGCCCAGGTGGAGTATGGGGGAGCGATGGATGGATCTGCAGGAGGGGCTTTGCCGGGGAGGGGAGCAGGTGCCGAGCAGTGATGTGGGCAGGATCATGTCCCCGCCGTGTGCCGGGTGTCACACCAGCCTGGGGCTGTATCACAGCCAACGCCGTGGCTATTTTCTGTGCACGTGTCCAGTTTAAACAGGAATCACAAATCTGGCGCCTTCTGACCTCCCAGCACCTGAGCTGACAGCCTGTGCCTGGCTTTTCTTGTGCCTCTTGTTAAATAACTTGATGGTAGTTCAGCTAAAACAATACATCTTACACAAACGCAGCAATTCTTTAATCACGCAGCGCCAGCGAGGTTTCGATCGCGTTTTTCACGTCATTTTGCTGCAAAAGGGACAAAAAGTTCACCAATCTGAATCGTAGGGGCCGCTCGTAATTGCACGCTGGCGAAAGCGATGAATCCAAGCAGGCTCTTGATTTGGGGCAGGATGGTGTCTCCGTGCCTGTCCCCAAGGCGAGGCAGTGGGTGTGCAGGTGGGGACAGCGGGACGCAGCCACCACGGTGCTGGGGTTGAGATGTCCCAGGGCAAAGCTGAGCTGGGGCCAAGGTGGGGCTGGGACCTGGCAGCCCGTCTTTTGCAGGAGCTGTAGACAAGCAGGTGGGAAGCTGTAACTAAACCACTGACTTTGCTGTCTCCTGATAACAATGAGCTTGTTTTGACTTTCATGATTTTTTGGAGAGGAAGCAATGTTTGCTCTTTTGTTGGTTTGTTTTGGGGTTTTTTTTCCCCTCTTGTGTTTTGACAGTTTTGTTTCACTGGAGCACTTTTATGAGGAGCAATTTATTATTTTACTATGTTATTCATCTGCATTTTAATTGCACACAATAAAACTTGAAAGCTCCCAGCAGAGAAAATCCTATAGTACTTCCCATCCTGTCCCACTGGGGACGAATTGCTGGGGTCACGTCGTTTGTCAACAAACAGGGCTGAGCCCTTTGTAAGAAACACGCTGGTTTTTCCTGAAGTATAACAGTAATAACTTTTAATTGGCGTTGTCAAACGGTTAAATTTAATCCGCCTTCATTGTGGGACTTGAAATGGAGCAGGTATTGTTTGGAGGCAGGACAAGAAGGATCTGAGAGCATCCAGCCTTCTTGGGTGAAACGTGTCCTCTAGGAATTCCTGACAAATGCTGGTACCCAAAATACCAGCAAAATACCATAAAACGATAAAAAAATTCATCTGCGTGTCAGAGTTAGACCTTCAGGTCTCTGTGCATGAGCTGTGGGGCTTGGTTCCTTGCAAGCACAGGCCAACATCTTGCACTTGAAAGATTTTGGCCTCTAAATCACTTTACCCTCCACTTTCTGTGGCTCTCTTGTCTGACAGTCTCTTTCTCCTTGTAATCATTAAAGAAAAAAAAAAAAAGCAAGTTAAAAGTTTTCATGCAGACAGTGAAGCAGCTCAAATTGCATCCAGGGAGGCAAAAAAAAAAAAAAGTAGTCTTCTATTAAAACATCATCCATCCATTCCTTCCCCCCGCCCCCAGCTGATATTTAAGGGGATCAGAAGCAGAATTGCAGGGCAGCATTTAAATCAGCCCGGCTGCTAGCTTCATATATTAGTGCACCTGTGTTTCTCATCAAACGTGCTACCAAAAGGAATGGTTAAAAGTGCTTTGATCTGACTTTAAATATCTCCAAACATCAGGAACTGGAGGTATTTTAATCTGATTTTACTGGAACTGCGCCGATTTAAGGAAAACAGAACCCAAAATTAAGTTCATATTTTCCATCAGTCCCTGGAGTTTGGAAAGAGGAGATTTTTACGGCGAGTGGGGACGGCTCAGCTCTGGGGCTATGGCTGCGCTGGGCGGGCGCAGCGAGGCAGGAGCATCTTCAGAGCAGCGCCCTGCCATCAGCTGCTCGGAGCAGGAAACGTGGTGCTCCGTCCTTCTTTCTTTTTTAGACGTTTTTGTGGGTTTTTTCCTTCTGTTTCTCTCCCCGCCGCATTTAAAATCTGAAATTATGTGCGTGGTCATAAAGCACGTGAGAGGTTTTCACATGCAGTCCCTCCCAGCAGGCATCTCCTTCTTCAAGAGGACAGTGTTTCGTGTCCTCAGGTTTGAACGCAACGACTCCGGTGCAAAATCCTGAGTGTTAATTTAAGTGCCTGAGGTCTGATCTCACCTCAACCTGTCTAACTCCATCTCACAGCCCTGTTTCCCTCGAGGGAATACTAGAAATCCTTCTTCCGTCCTGCTCCAGCCTGCAGCCCTCCGAGCCTGGAGACGTTCTGCACAGCATCCACGGTCTCTCATTAGCTCCCAGCCACGTTTGTGCAGGAGGACCGAGCCCAGAGACTCAAACAAAACCCTGTTTGTTTCCTGCACATCCTATTTTCCCTTCCCTCTGCCGTGTTTGTGCGAGGCAAAGCCGGGCTTTGACTCAACACTATTATTAGCTCTTTCTCTCCTGCGTCACGACCTCGGCTGGTGTCACCTGGCAGCACCCCGGTGACACGGAGCTGAGGATTCAGCCTGGAGAACAGCTTTAATAAGGAGTTTATTCTCAGGCTACCTGCTCAGCAGATGTTTCTGCTTGTTTTGTTTTATGTTTACTTTAATTCTGCTCCTAATGTGCCTTTTACAATGTCTTCTGGCAATACTTGTAGACCTGCGCTGGGTGGATGATAGCCTCTGTTGTTAAAGGCTCTGAGCTGGGTTATCTTCAGATCTCTCAAGTTAGGCTTAAGAACTTGCTAAAACACTCAGCTGTAAGCTTTTTTCCCAGGCCAGGGCAGAGTTTTCCCAGCGCTCCTGCGTGTCTCCATGCTCCCCTCCCTGCCCTTGCAGGAATCGTTGCATCTCACTGCAAACCACGCAGCAGGTCTAGCTGCTGCCCCCTTCAAAGGCCACCTTTTGCCTAGCCATGGCCAACAGGACCAAGCTGCAACATGCTGCAGATTCCCTTTCACTTTTTTGCTGGATAAAAACCCCTTGATTTTAAAAAATAGGATTTTTTGGAGCAAATGAGGCTGACTGAAGCCACAGGAAAGAGAGACGTATAAGTGCAGGAAAGAATGAGACCACTCTTGGTGTGGTGGTGGGCTCATCAAAAATAAGACGCGTGCCCAGACAAGACAGGCTGAAAGATTATCTCCCACCCTGAGGGAAAAAAAAAAAAACAAAAACACAAAAAAAAGACTTTTCCCGGTGGCCGATTGTTTGGCTGGACGTTGATTGAGAGCTGGGGCTCAGATAAAGGCTGGAGGGTTGGCGATAATATCAAAAAGGCAGTCGGAGTTTGGGGCCAGCCAAGTTGTCATTTCCTAATGCTGCTGCTGCTGCTGTCATCCAGCCTTCTGGGGCACTGGAGAGTCTGCAGTCAACTGTTAAAAAGTATTTTAAAAAATAAAGCCAAACCCTTATTCCGGAGTGGCTCTCTCCTCCACGGAGCCAGTTCAGCCTTCTCTTGGATATTGTGCTAAACTTCAGCATTTGATCAAAAAAAAAAAAGAAAAGATAAAACATATAGGTAGGAATCAATGGAGCCTTTAAACACTGCGCTGTGAAAAAGGCTGCGCTTTGCTGTTGTCTTTCTGAACCCTGTGAAATGCTGGGAAACTGTTTTTAATAAACAAGAGTTCAAACAGTGGGGCTCCGTAGCCAACAGTCACGCCTTAAACTCTAAACTTTACATGAAAACTCTCAGATCCCTTTGAACTCTTTTTTTCCTCCCTGGCAGAGGATTCCAGTGTTTATGCATTTTTTTTTTTTTTTTGAGATTGCTGGCGGGATCATGAGGAGGGTTTTAATACTTTTTTTTAAACAATCTCCTGCCTTCAGAAACCATTAATGCCCACTAAGAAACATCAAGGCATTGCTTTGAAGTGCCTTCTGGCTACAGCCCTCTTACACTCTTTGGTTACTGTGCAATCAAATAATTAAATGGAGTCTAAAAAAATTCTTTTACCTGGTAATTAAACACCCCATGTTGGACAGTTGCAAGGGTTTTTAAAGGCATTGCAAATCTACAAAGACTTGAAACACAAAAGTGCTACACGCTGCTAGAACAAGTGAGGAGACACTTTCTCCCTACTTTGGCAACCCGTCGCGCGGGCGAGGTGCGAGCTCGCCCTCCTCTTCCCGGCTTTGCCAAGGTCGGGGCGGCGAATCCCAAAGGAGAAAGGACAGAGCAGAGTCATAAATCAGCGAAGCTAAACTCTCAAACTCTTTTTTTTTTTTTTTTTTTCCCCTTTTTTTCATTTGTTTGTTTGCTTTGGAATAAACAGTAAGGGAGAAAAAAGTTGGAAATAGTATTTTGGCTACTTCATCAAATGTTGAATTACGGGCCGGAGGCCATCCCGGAAGGCCATGAAGCCCAGTTTGGACACGAGCTGTCTCTGAAGGCTTTGGGCGTTTGGCTCCGTGCAGCGCGGCGGCTCTTGGGAACGCCGGGACGCGAGTGCCGCTCGCGCCGGGTGGCACGGGGACACCAGCACTGGGCTGTGGTTGGCAGGACTCAAGCTCATCCTTTTCTGGAAGGTTGTGGAGAAGCAAGGGCACTTCGGTGAGGGCTTCAAAAGAGCTGGGCGGGTGTTGTAATGGGGTGTGTTGCGATCCGGTGTCCAATAATAATTCCCTGGCTGGGAGGAGAGGGGAAGGGCCACCTCCTCCGCTCCTGCGGAAACTCATCTCCCTTCAAGGTATCCTTTTGATGGCAGCTTTCTGAAACCTGGTTGTTTCACTTCCCAGAAGTTAGCTGAGAAAGCTTTCTCTGGTTCCAACCTAAATTGGCCTTTCCTTCCTGGAGCTCTGCTTTGATCTGGGCATTTGAATCTCAATGCAAAACTCGGAGCTTTGCCTGGTTTTTGCATGGCAACAACACGGGGCAGGATTTAACCCCTCCCCACCTATGCACTCCATCAGCTGCCCCCTTGTTATTCCCAAATCTTCTTTGGGTACTGGCTGGTTTTGCAGCGTCTGTCCCAGGAGCACTGTCCAGAGCCCAAACCCTGCCCTTCCCTCCGTCCTGCCGGGGCTGGTGGGACATTGGTTGGTTGGTCTCTGAAGGCAGAGACCCCTCACCTGCCGTGTAATCCTTTGATGTTTTTACTTGTAGAATAGACACACTTTGGTTAGCAGCTTCCTCTGAAATGTTTGGAAAGGATGTTGCATTTGTAGGGCTACAAGAAACCTTTAGAGATGTAAGGATTTTAGGAAAGAGGAGCTTTGGAGAAGGCACAAACTTTTTGCTCCAAGCTCTGCCAGGCTGTTGCAGCCACCTACAGATGCTTTTGAGGGGTGGAGAGCTTTTGCTGGGCTCCTTGCCCTTCATGTTTAGGGCTGGATGACACCTTGAGAGGTCAACTGGGGTCCCTCAGAGGGATGATGCTGAGGCTGCAGAACTTCTCCAGGAAGCAGGGGGAAAGGGAAGAGCCAAAGCAGGAGCATCCCAGCCATGCATCTCGTTTATCCTTTGACTTTGGAAGGATTTTGGGGTGATGAGAGCTCGCTTTGAGCCAGCACGGCAGAAAGTGAGAAGAAGGGGAAGGTGCGGAGAGCTGCCGCTCCGGTGGGAGCGGGAGCCGGGAGTGCTGCGACTGCAGATGAGGAGGCAGCACGGGCGACACGCATCAGGAATGACGAGGCGGTTGTTTCAAAGCAGGACGAGCTGTAGGGTTCAGAGATGTTCCAGTCTCCTGCAGGGCCCAAGACAAACGTTGAAAGCCAGAATTCCCAGAGGGTCTTTCTGCTTTATTTTTTAAAAAATAAATAAAAAAAAAGATTTACCTGTCAAATCTTATCAAGAAAAGCGCTGAATTAAGGAAGGTAAGACGTAATGGGCTTTCTTCCCTATAAATAGATCTTCTCATGCAAGAGATGAAGGGCATTGGCCAGGGAGGTCAGCCAAAATTGTCTGAAATTATGTTATCGCCTGGATCTGATGTCCAAAATTAGCCTCCTCTCTCCCTACGTGGGTTCAACACTCCCTGAAGACGAAATGCATCACAACGTTCATTTAATTTAAAAGAGAGGCTAAAACATATGGCGTGCCATGGTTTAAATGTTAGAAAAATTCAGCTTGGGACTCTTCATTATGATTAGTAACACGCTAATGAAGTCAAGGGGTAAGGAGTGTGCGCAGGGCTGGGCAAGGCTGCGGGCTGGAACCGGGGACGTTGCTGGGAGGAATGGAAAGGACCTGAACCAGAGCTGCTTTCACCATCCAGGATGAGCCTGATCTCTTTTCAGAAGGGGAAGGGAGAGGATTTGCCTTAAATAATTCTCCAGCCTCTGTGTGGGTGTTTTCTGGGCTCTGTGATTAAGGCAGAGCAGTTGAAAGCAATGGGATAGGAACTTTGTTTAAAGACTGAGCGTTCCTTTCTTTTTTCCTTTTTAATTAATCTGAGGTTGCTACTGGTGTGGAGTAGTTGGGTGAAGGTGTTTGAGGAACACGAGGTTAATGGAAGGTGAAAGAGAAAGGAGCTAAGCAGAGTGTTGATGGGCTGATGCTCCAGCCCAGCTAGCGCACGGCTGACTCAGGGGTTTAGAGGGAATAACCTCCGTAGGTGAGGGGGAGAAAACAACCTCGGCGAGGCTCGGGAAAGCCTGGGAGGAATCGGCAGCGCTGCTGATCCTGGCACCTGGGAAAAGGAGGGAGTTTTCATGGGACTTCGCCGATGGAAAGCACCCTCCCCCAGTACTGGTGATATTAAAATTAGTGTACAGTCTATAGTTTGTATTCATGAAGGGAGGGGGGATTTTGTCACTGTTTTGGGGTCTTCGTTTTACTGTCTGAGAAATGGGTCTGCAGAAGAGCACTGGAAGGGTATGGCCAGTTGGCATACCTTGGGCTCCTATAAATGGTGCATTGTGGAGGACGGAGCCTCCCATACCCACAGATGGTGCAGAGGGGCTGCGGGATGGTGGCAGGTCACTTAGGCTGTGCATTGGCTTCCTGGAGAAAGGATCCCCAAATTATTGCTGCCCGGTCCCTCTCTCCACTGCCGATGGTCCTCAGTGCTGCAGGAGGCAGCCAGCATCCCTCCTCTGCCCCTCCTGCTGGGAATTTTGGAGGTTTGAGTTGGTTTTACCAATCAAGACGACCGTTGGATGTAGATTCACGTGTCAGGGATGCTTTTCAGCCCTGCCATGGGGCTGGGGCACCTCTTCCCAAGGCACGAACCTCTTCCAACTGCCCCAGGAGGACACGCCGGCATGGGTGGGTCAGCACCCTCAGTCACCACTGACGCCCTAATTGCCTCCTGTTCTCGCACCAAATGCTGGGAATTGAAAGATCAGAGGCAGAAATCCTGACAAGAATAGGTTGGAAATTTGTTTTTTTTTTTTCTATTCTAACATCTGATTTTGAGGGCAGCCTCGTACATTTGTTGGATGCTGGCTCAGATGTTTCACACCCTTTGAGCCCGGCAATGTCAAACGTTCAGGCAGGAGAGAGAAGAACAAATCATGTCCCTGGTATCTGCTGTGACCTGCCAGCCAAGGGGCCTGCAAGCAAGGGCTGGGGATGCATTTTGCATCCAAATGCAGCCTGTTTTCTACCAAGGGAAGAAAACCTCATGTTTCCAAGGTCCCTGTCCCCACTCATCTCAGAGAGGAGAACTGACTCCACGGCTGCCCACTCCCCACCACTTCAAGCCTTTAGTTGGGACTGAGCAAGACCATTGCTCGTCTCCATGCGCCCCCAACAAATCCCAGCCATTAAATACTTGGGAAAGTGATGGGTTTTCCCCCAAAAAGCCTCTGATCATGATGCTTATGATTCCCAGCCCACTGCTCCCTCTGTGCTCCATGGCCCAAACATTCCCAAGGATCATTAAAGGTCCATCAAGGTGTTTTAACTGTGCTGTAGGCAGGGCCAGTGGTTTTGCTGGACTGTGACCCAGCCTGCAGAGCGGACACGTGGCTTTGAAGCTCACCTGGCCACCGCTTGCCCCATCCACGCTGCCAATTATCCGCCGGGCGCCGGTCTAACACGGGCAGGTTTACCTACCCTCCGTGGGGGTCGTGGGGCTGAACGTTTCCAGCACACTTCGAAAATGACAAATGCTCTAAATGTTAAGAATTAGTGTGATTTAAGGATGTGGAGAAGTTAGGTCTCGCTCACACCGTCCTTCCTGCAGCGCTCGAGCACTGATCGGGTGTTGCTTTGCAGAGCCGGCTCGTGCTGGTGATCTCGTTTGTCTGGAAAGACTCAAAACAGGATGTTTTACTTGCGGAAATGTCCCCTTTTTGGGTCCTTCCAGACAAGGGACCCAAAACGTCCCATTTGGAAGGACCCAAAAAGGGGACATTTCCGCAGGTGCTGTAACACCGTGAGGGCTTTTTTTCCCCACCATGAGTTTACATAGCTTTCATTAAACCAGATAAACTTAATCTAAACAAAAAAAAAGCCACTGGGGTCCAAATAAAGTCTTGCTCGCTCCCTGTATTCCGTACCATTAAAAAAAATAAATATATATATCTATGGGTTGGATGTGAGACTTTTTAAGCTGTAGCAGTAGAACTTTCCCACGCTGCCTCTCCATTTAGCAGCTGACAAGCCAGACCTGTAATCACGTTCTTTATCCCGAGCCAGGCTAAAAAAACAAAATGTTTCTGAAACGCTGAAGGTAGGTGAACATTTTCAGTGTCACGTATTAAGGTGGTGTCTAACAAGCTCCATGTCCCACTTATAATTGAAACAGAAGAGAGTGTTCACTTTTCATTCATTTTTAAAAGACTATTCAAATACCCTTTCATCTCCACTAAACAGCCTGCCATGTATTTGAAGCCATTTTATATTTTGTTTCTACAGACATCCAAAAAACAGAGGTGAGTATTTTGGAACATTGATAGAAAGATGCAAAGGCTTGCGAGGCACTGAATGGCTTCAAGCTGCCTCAAACACATTCATCTTCTCAAGAAGAATTAGGCACAGTGTGATTCATTTTAATAGCAGAAGAAAAAGAATACTACGATGTAGTGCTAAGTTCCCAACCTTTGATGGTAGACTAAAAAAAGAGAGAGAGGGAAAGAAAAAAACATAGCTTTCTTCCCTTATGTTGTTGAAGTCTCCCTACACCCATCCGTTATGTCCAGCTTATCAATTAAGATGAACCCCATGAACTTCAGATGGCTTTTTTTAAAACAAGGCACCATCCATTTAAATGTGTAAAACTGCCTGCAGCTCTCTTGAACTGCAGGATTCAGTCCCGAGCTCTGTGTACTCGGTGTGAAGTTGAGCCCTTTGATAGAAGTTTTACTGATGTTTTAAATGAAGTCTTCTCATACACACAAAATAACCCAGATAATTTAAAACCTCATAAAAAAAACAGGGTGGAGAGAGGAAAAAAAAAAAAAAAAACCACCTAGTTGGTGCCATTGGTCTAGCGAAAGAGAAGAGGTTGGCTTTGGTTACCAACGGGACGGACCAAAAGTGTTTCCACAGTTGCTTTCCCAAGGTTATTCGCTTGATCTGGGGAAGGTCTGAGGGACAGCTGGGAGACAAACCTGTCCCTGGTATGGACGGCTTCCCTCGGGGACAAAGTAAGCTCATTGGGCTATAAAATAGGTTTTGTACCATGAATACTGGTGAGAGGGAAGGCGCACGGGTAGGAGCTCCCTGGCGTTTGTCCTGCTCAGCTGCTTCCATTGAATCTCTCCTAACTTTGCCTCGGCCAACGTGGCCACGTCAGCCAGGGCTTTGCAAAGCTGGGTTTAGCTCTGGCAGGTGATGGAGGGGGATGAGGGGATCCCGGAGCAGCCCCAGCGCCGTCACACCTGGGTAAGGCTGTGACCACCCTCCATCGCCCAAGGGCTGACGCCGAAGCCCTCCGACGTGCCATGGCTTTGCAGAGCTCCAGCACTGGGGCCACCACATCTCCGTGACCATCAAGCCCTGGCTCCATCGGCCGTGTCTCTCCCCATCAGGTAGGCTTGGTGGGGCAGCCAGCCTACCCTAAATTTGTAGCTAAGTGACCCAAACAAGCTGTAAATAATTTAATCATTGCACCCAAGTGCAGCCCCAGCCTTTGTCTTGCCTACTTGAGCTGCAACCGCTTCCCAGCAGGAATAGCTCCTGCCAAGGCTCAGCTCCTGTTTCCAGCTACCACCATACACGAGAAGAAACCTTTTAAGGTATTAAGGGGGGGGGAAAAAAAGTCAGACAATATTAATTTGAAAAATATAAAATTTTAATAAAGGCTACATCTCTTAATTACAATAATTATTGTACCAAGTAATTTTTTTTTTTAAATGAAACTCTTTATAATGCATAATTTACAGTATAAGTAGAACAAAATGCCATGGCAAAAGTCATGAGTACAGGACTTGTAATAAAAGGCATAAAATATATTTATACATAAACCCCTTAAACAAACAAGGGAAAGCTTGAACCCTGAATATAGGGCGACGCATGGTCTCGTAACACCATGCAGGCACAGGTACTGTACTGATTAAATTTTAAAAACACTAGAGATAGTGTATTAATATCTTCACCATACATTTTCTACAATATATACAGACTTACACAAAGTAGCAATGGCAAACAGAATGCACAGATTAACTTAATCAACACAAAACCCAACTGTAGAAATGCAAGGTCTTTCTCGGGAAAGGGTCGCTCTGTCCCAACACCCACGCCACGCTCTGCCCAGGGCTGCAGGGAGCCTTGCCCGTATCACCCACGGGCTCGCGTGGGTGTTGTGAAGGTAAGGCCAAAAAAAAAAAAACCACCCCAAAACAACCCACAACCCAACCGAAAACCACCACGCAAGGAATCACGCGCTCCGCACCGATCTGAAAATACACCCTCGTGGAAACAGAAGCTGTGCTAACATTGAAGTAGGAACAAAATTAGCTAACTACGTGGAACACACACGGGGTTTTTAACCTGGCTTTTGCAACGTGTCCTTTTGGTGTGCTCAGTACGGAAACGGGAACTGGATGGCTTCTTCTACAGCTCTCCCAGGCTCAGGGTTTTGCTCAACTTTGCCTTAACCAAGAGGCCCTGGGCAGCACCTGGTACCCTCAGCGCTGACAGCAGCAAAGCAAAAACCTCACACCGCAGAAATCCATGGACAAAATCTCAAGTTGCTGTTGTTATATTGCATCTAACGTATTTAACGCTTAAGACCTTTATTTCAAATTAGAGCAGCATAGATTAAAATGCACCGGTCTCTAGATGAATGGTAGGACAGTATTTTTATTTCGGCTTTTATTATTTCTTTCGAAAAGTTTTATCTTCGCTTGGAGAAAATACTGGGCACAATGTTGCTCCTTCCCTCCTCCCCCTTCAAAAAATAAAAAAAATCATGAACGTGCTTATAGCCAAACTCCTAAATTTTAGACAGTGGGAACAATATAAAAAAATAAAATAATCCTTCCTCCCATCACCCCACTTCCCAGCCCCTCTCTTCTCCATTGTTAAAGCAGCATATCCAAAAACTGGACTTAAGGGAAAACAGACTGTTCAATAAATATCAATAAGGATTACTGTTAAGGTAAGCTATACACAGTTTCTCTTAGTCCATAGATTTCAGATCCCCAGGAAATCATATATTATGTATGGAAGTCTCTCAAACACGGTCTGCATCTCCAATAGCCAACAGTGGTCATGTTTTTAATAAATAGTTCAGGGTTTTTATCATCTCAGTACCTAACTCATGAATAATAACTGCCTTTTTTTTTTTTTTCCTCTAAGGCTAATTCAGCAAAGTCTTCATAGACTTCGCTTTTTTTCTTCATTGGTTCAAAACTTTCCTTCAGAGTTTGGTGTGTGGTTTTTTTTTTTTTTTTTCTCCTGGTCATCACTACTGTTGTGTGTCCAAAGACTTTTCTAGCTTAACTTTTCTTAAGAAACGCAGACACCATCAATCGATCCGTTCTACTTTCCCAAGGATCCGTCCTTCGTACATCGGCAGGATGGTTTCGTCTTCCCAAATCTCTTCAAACACCGCACCGCAGTCAAACTCGTCGCTTGCTTTTTTGAAGTAGTATCTGTGGTCAGGAGAATTAAAACACAGTTAAAAAAAACAAAAGGGAAAGCGAAGGATGCTTTGGCAGTTCTTTTAACCACAACATTTCCAATCTCTCCCTCCTAGGATGCTCCTCCAGCTCCCGGCGTGGCCAGGAAAACCTCAGGACTGCTCAGGTCCAGCAACATGAAAGCATCCCAGGAGCTGCAGGGACAGGGATGGGACAGAGGGAGCAGGGCTGTGCCGCTCCTCAGTGGTGACAATGGCTTCTACAGTGAGTAAATTACACACGTTGGCAGTGGATATCCTCAGCCGTAAAGAAAATTAGAAAGCACAGTGATTTCTGGTCAAATATCTTATTTAAAAAATAAATAAATAGAATTTCAAAGCAAAGTGTAAGGTTCCCCTCTTCCCCACCTTCTTTCTTTCATGTGTTTTCTTGTTTCAAGGCTGAAGCCCAACATTAAAATTAGCAACTGTTATTAAAGGAGAGGCTTTTTGGGCATACGGATGGATGAAAAGAAAACCATCCCAGCTCCCTGCAACGCAAAAGCTGAAACTCTGCGGTACTCCCACTGAAAAAAACACCCCGGAAAAAAAAAAAAAAAACAACCCTGGGAGCCTCACATTGGAAATAACCAAATGCCTAATTCACGTCTCCGTTTTAAGCGGCAGAAACTCCGGGAGCCGCGTCCCGCCGGCTCCCAGTGCGGCCCAGTCTGCGCGCTGGGACGCGGGGAGGTCACGCCGCGGTGTCCCGCGCTCCTGCTCTTTTGCTCCGGGTCGTTAGATCATGAAGCCAGCGCTCCCCCAGACAAAAAAGCACCCCCACCTCTCCCGTGTCAAACAGTAAGGACCCCTCTATTATCCTGAATTAGACCGTTCAGCTTCTTGATTAAAGGTTCCTTTTATCCCGTTTGGAGCTTTCTTCCTTCTAGGGCTGCTTAATTGCATATGCACAAATGAAGGGCTTCCATTCAGAGGGGTAGCATTTAGGGAGCCTGTCCGTCTGCCGCCGCACACCTCCTCCTCGGACATGCCTGCTCCCTTGGAAAAGCGCTTTGCCATCCGATCGCCAGGGCTGGAAAACCCTTCCTCAGATGGGTTACAAAGGAAAATAGAAAATAATTACCCCCGCTCACACCGCTCCCCTGTAGTCTGCAGACAACTGGGGTTGGTGGATATTTGTCAGGGGAAAGGGTTTTGCCATTGTTGTGCTTTTAGGATGGGAAAGGAGATGAAATTCAGCTCCCTTTTACTATTAAAGCTGAAAGAGCCACGGCAGGGTCTTAGAATTTTTTTTTTTTTTTTTTAGTGACTGTTCTATTACACATTTTTAAAATACTCAGTAACGACAGCCTGAAAAATCTATTTATTTTCAGGGCACATGAAAACTATTTTGGTAGGGGGCTAAAAGCTAGCTTCTTAGTCAAAGAGATGAAACCAGCTCCATTTAGTCAAGGTATGGTCAGGATTTATTTTTGTAAAGTCATTCCAAGCTGAATTGACACATGTTGCCTCTTTAATGGCTCAGCAAGGAAAAACATCTTATTTAAGCCCTTCAGAGCCTGAGCTTATTGAAGTCAGTGGCCCAGCTCCCACCAACTCTCATGCTGCAGGTCAAGGCCACAATTCCCCAGGCCAGCAGCCTTGAAACAAACCCAAAAAAACCCAAGGAAAGTTTGAATGAATTACAAAGAACTTTCTCTTCCCTTTCCCTTTCTCCACCCCTCTTCAGATAACAGCCGCTCTTCCCAATAACTTCCTCCACAAGCCCAGGCGCTGGCTGTGTTTACAAAATTTTTATTTGAGAAAACACGCTATGACCTTTTACATAATTACAACCTTATTTCACAGAGAAAAGGGAAAAAAAAAAAAAAAAGGAAGAGAGGAGGCAAAGCAAAAAAAAAAATCCTCCTCCACAACATCTTCAAACAAGTCACTCTGCTCTTATTTGCTCAGAAATGGGCTTTCCATTGAAATATATTTTATGTGGCGAGCTTTGCTCTTTTTTTTTAATTTTTTTTTTATTTTTTGGGACATCTGGCACCAATCGAGGCGAGCGGGCCTGGCGTTACAGCTCTGTTTTGAACCGCTGCCATCTTCGGATTACCCGACACCACCCAGTTTTTTTGTGCCTCTATGTTTGTTTTTTGTTAACGCCATCAGTATTAAATCACTGCTTAATTCCTTCATTTTCTTTTTTTTTTTTTTTTTGAAGGGAGGGTGGTGGTCAAGGAAAGCAAAGCAGCGAATTTCCCGGCGGCTGCCCCACGGCGGGACCGGCCGCGCAGCTCCGGCATCGCGGGAGCCCGAGGTACCCACCTCGCAAACTGATCCAATCAATAAAGAATTTGGAGAGCGGAGCGTTTCTGCGTGTCTTTGTGCATTAAATGAAAGGCAACGGCTTCAAAGCCATGCTTATTAAATGTGCCTTAAAAAGAAATCAATGCCAGATGTGACCAAAGCAGCCTAGTTAGTGCCTCCCCGTAACACACACGCTACTCCGGGCACTACGGACCTCTTCCCTGAAGGTCACCCGCAGTTTCACTCAAAGTCCAGCCAAAAGTCAAAGCTTAGATCAAAATGATTCCCCGGAGGTACACACATTTGTGTAATTAGTTTCACCTTGTGTCTGTGCAAGATAAAATACTGGGCACGTACCCAAGTTCCTTTTCTAAATTTCTGTATTGTCTTTACCCAGGTGTAAAGGGGTGAGATCTAAGCAAAACGTTGTTTCATCCTTGTCAGTCACTTAAAAACATTTTCTAGAGTAATTACGGGCTGACAAGGCACAAATAATTGCACCTGGAGGGACTTTCGGGCCACATAGGTTTTAGGAGCCAAGTCCTGCGCTTGGGCATCACGCAAAAACGTCATAGAAAACAAACAAACAAACAAAAAAAAGGAATTTTTTAGGGGGCGGTGGGACTGGAGCAGTGACAGACCAGCGACGAGGGGAGGGAAACTGGTCTGCAATTGGGGCATGAAGCTGCATCAGCCCAAGGAGAGGTGTGGTGGGCAGGAGAGGCTTTAGGGGCTGGAAAATGACACAAGGGTGCAAGAAGGTCAGGGACCTCTCCTGGAGGTTGTCCAGGTTGGGTGTACGTGCAGGTTGCTGCCATCTGATGGTGGCTGCCCAGGCTGCAAAGATGGTTTTAGGGGACGAATTGGCATTAATTCAGCCCCACAGTGCAACTGCCACAGCCAGAGCCCAGCTCAGCATCCCCCAGCCTGAGAGCACCCATGGGTGACCTACCTCTGGTCTGCACAGGTGGACTTCCCAAAGCTAGAGATAGGCCAGTGATGGAACATCGGCTGGAAAGTCCTCATACCAAACCCAAATGACCCATTTTGAGGTCAAAGCAGAGGCTGCCAGTCCCAGGGCAAACCTTCTGGCTCTTCGAAGAAGCACCAAATTCAGGGCAAATTCAAAACTTGAAGCTGGACCATCCCTCTCCTGCTCACCGTGCAGGAGAAGGGGCCAACAGACAATCCCACTAGTGCCCATGTCCACTGGGAAAGCACAGCAAAAAACAGCCAACATGAAGCTACTGCCATGGGAACTAGAACAGGTGAAGCAGCAAACTGGTTAAACTGGGAGCTGAGCCCTGGAAACCAGACAGGCAGGGTTTGGTGGTGACCCTGAGGAGAAATGTGGTATCGCTGACAGAGCTTTCCCTGCAGGGCAGAGGATTTTTTTCCCCTAACAAAGAGAAAAATGAGCTCCCCACCTCTCAGCTACAACATCCACTAAGATACAACATCCCAACCTTTCCCTGACCGCATTTATGGCCACACCATTGAAAAAAAAAACACGATTAAAAAAATCAAAAACTTAAAGGAGTAGGCAAAGCAGGAAGCCAGCACCAAGACGAATGCTGACCTTCCCCCCCTCCCCCCCAAATTGGGAACTGAACCCCATTGCTCCATGCCTTCACCACAAGGCCATCCCAGTTTTTCCTGGTATCTAAGCTTTCTGGACAAGGGTTGGGATGCAGAGCCTGCCAGGCTGCATCCCTGGGCAAGGGGAGGGATGGAGAGGTGGTGGCCCCGCAGCCAAGCTGCAGCTCAGGGCTCCTTTCTCCATCCCTAAGTTGCTCTTGGTTCGAGTAGGAAAAGAGTAAGAAGATCTACAGCCTCAGAAGAAAAAACCCGAGGTAAATGTGTCACTGCAGGTAGACCTGCAAAATGTCTGCTGATTCTTTTGACTTCTTAAAATATACAAAAAGAACAAACAAATCACAGATTCTTACCTGTAATTTCCCTTTTTGCTCAGCTGTTCTTTAAAGTGCCCAAGGGTAAGGCTCTGGGCCCTTAACATCCTCCTGTAGGGAATTTCTTCTCCGCAAAAAAAATAGGTGACAACCAACTCGCTCGACTGAGAGGTGTGAACAACTGGCAGTTTCTTTGGCTCTTTGTGACTGAAAAACAGAAAACACACACAAAACCCTCTATTTTTCCATTCAAGGACAAGCCCTTTCGCCGCGCTCAACCCAGCGGCGCTTCTGCCACACGAAACACGCCGGGCGTGATCCAAAAAGTCGGATATTCCCGTGCTCGCCGTGTGCACAGCCCTTCACTGGGCTGCCCCCGCATGCTGCCAGGGTGGGAATCACGGTGTCGCAAAAGACCCAGCCATGGGGAGACCCCTCATCCCATTTTACGGATGGGAGAACTGAGGGATGGAGGTCAGATGTTTGCTGGAAGCATCAGAGCAGGACCACAGGTCGGATGAGCGTGCGTAGGGCTCGCCATGGGCTAACCTGTACCCAGTGAGCCCCAGTACTGTACTCTGCTGATTTTAAAAGGCTCGTTACACCCATCTTCATACAAAACATCTGCCAAGCTGCTTTCTCCTGCACGAAACCACCTGCACCCACCAACAGCTAACAAAGCAAAACCACCGCCAGATTCTTCACCTGAAGTACACAGGTAATGTTAGTTTTCCCGGTGAGGATAAAATTAACTGGGTTTTGTCATCTGCACCAAGGAAGCCGTCTTAAAGAATAATTAAAACAATATTACCCAGCAAAATGGCAACGGTGTAGTGAATGCCGTGCAGCCAAATCTGCGCCCACTTCTGAGGCAACGTACACTTGGCATGTCAAAAGGTCACAAAGTGTTAGTCCGCAGTAATTTAGTCTTCCTAATTTGTTCTAAGTCTTTGTAGAGTGGCTTCAGAAAAAAAGCTGCTAGCAAAGACAGCTGGTGGACTTAAGGTCAACCAATTAAAAATGAAAGGCTCTAGTCAGGTGGCTCAGTCTGGACTTCAAACATTACTCATTGCTTAAGATGAAGAGGGTAAGAAAGAAAACTTTAATTATTTAGGCCATTTTAGACCTCTCTGTAGCAGATTTCTTGTTAAAAGAACCATCCTGTAATTAGACTAATCCAATCTTTGTCCACTTTACAGGAATGCACGTTAAAAAGAGCCAGAGACAAGATTTGAAAATGTTTTGTTCTTTCTTTAAGAAGAACGCTTGAAAGACGAAAATTCAGATGGAAGAATTTCCTCTTTTCAAAGCGCAATCCATTTAAGGAAAATATAAGCATTACAGATCCATTTCCCAACCCGTTCCTGAGCGCGCGATACTCACTCTTCTGTCGTTAGACTTGCACTGCAGAAAGGGCTGTTCCCCCCCGGAACGGCAGCGGAGTGGTTTCGATCCCTCGGCTGATTTGAGGTTGAACATCTGAAGGGGAGAGGGGGAGGGCAAGAGGGGAAGGGGAGGAAGAGGAAGAAGGAGAAGAAGAAGGAGAAAAAAAAAAAAAGACTTCTTAAAAACATTGTCGAAATACAATCTTCTTAATTGAAGTCTCCTGTGGGTCGTTAAGTTCGCTCTTTGTATCAACCCTCACATGTTGTAAACAATCAAAGGAAGAATTAAGAATGCTGTGGGCTCATTTATCCTCCCATACCCACATGAACGATAACCAGCCCAATTCTCCACTTGGTATGTAGCTGGAGCCCGTCCCAGAGGAAAAATGGGCAAATTACAGCCATCAAAAGAGTGGAAGTAATAGTCTAGGACTCAAACTATTTGCACCAGCGTAGGGTGGGGTTGGAATAAGGAGGCTCATCCTTGGGGCTCGGCCAAGACGCGCCGTCACGCGTCCCCACGGTCCGGCCCCGTGGCTGACCCTCTACGTAGACGGGGAGGACACCGTCCACGTTCACCCACCACCGTGGCTGAAGATGAGCCAACCCTGCACCCAGCAAACTTCTCTCCTACCCCTCCTGCTCCCCAAACCCCACGGAGGGACCAGGACCATCCCTCCCGCGGCCGTTACCGTTGCTTCTGTGGCTTGGAGACCTCGGCGAGGCGGCGGCACGCTTCCTCCAGCTGTGCCAGGGTGTTGGGCGGGGTGAGCGGGGGCATGGCGGGGTCCTGGACGAAGGGGTGGGCGGGCTGCGCCCCGCGCGGGTGGCTGCCGGTCCCCCAGGGGTGGTGGCGGCCGGGGGCCCCCTTGGCGAAGTCGGAGCTGTAGGCCTTCTTTGTGCTTTGTGTGCTTGGGGAGGGGAAGAAGTCGGGTTAGAAAAGCTGGAAAATATGACTTTAATAGCAGCTCCTATTCTGCTCGCTCCCTCTCAAAAGTCTGTCATAACATGAAAGGAGGTTTATTGCCAAAAACATGACATTTTTGTGGTTTTTCTGGTTCTGCGGAACAGCTTTTATATTAAACCGGAGGAGCAAAGAGTCTCATTTGTTTTTAGCGATTGTAAAAATAGACAGCCCGTGTAATATATAAATATTTACCGGGAGCAGTATTGCTGTAGACAGCTGCGTATTTACCTATGGGGCTTGTGCTTATTTTGCCTCTCGCTCTCCAGCATCCACTGCCAGACGTTCTGCGCCCGGTCCGCCTCGCCCCCCGGGAGCTGCACCCCTGCGGGGCCGGGCAGCCCCCCATCCCCGGCTGGCATGGCACCGCTCTCTGCTCCTCTGCTCGGCCTCTTCGGCAGCGTCCCTGTCCTGCGGATGGCGAGAAGAGGACACAAGCCCACCATCAGCCCCCCATGATGGCCCACGGCTGCCTGCTCAGCCCATGGTGGGGTGACGGTTCAGGGTGGGTGTGATGGAGAGAGATGCTTGTGACTTACCGGAAGGGCTCCAGCGGAGGGAGAGGGGGGTCCATGCTTTTGGGGTGGCCCCTGCACTTGGGGTAGCAGTAGTAGTCGCCGCCCGCCGGGCAGCAGCACTGCGCCCGCTGAGCCGCCTCTGCTTCGATCTGCTCCTTCGTCTTGGGCACGGCGTGGTGGTGGATGTAGTGGTGGTGGACGTGCTTGGTGGTCTGCTTGGTGACGAACCCCTTACCCAGCAAGGCGCAGGCAGCCGGCGATGCCACGCCGGGTGGCAGCTTGCCCGTCGGCAGGCGGTCGGGGGAGCGGGTGCGAGGGCTGTGCCTGCCTACGCCGGGCGACTGGCAGCCGGGGGTCTTCAGCACACGGGAGAGATGCTCATCCAGGATGGCCTGGGGGTCCTCCTCGTAGCTGCCGGAGGGCAGGAGTGAGAGCGGGTGCTGCGGGTGCTGGGGGGGTCGCCACTTCCCGACCGCTCTGCGGGCCAGCAGGGAGCTCCAAGCCCTCCTTCTCCTCGTCCTGCCGGCCGAGCGATGGCGAGAAATAAATACGAGGGGACGGGGAGCCCGCGAGGCGCGCGCCAGGATGTCCCCCCGCCGCGGGTTCCAGAACTGCAGCGCGATGGAAACGCGTTCCTCCCCACGGGCCCCCTCCCACGAGCTCTGCCCGGCCCCAGCAGGGTTAATCCTCCTACCTCCTGGATTTGCTGCAGCCTCTCCTCCAGACTGTCCATGGTTTCCTGCTCCTGCTTC
Organism: Tauraco erythrolophus; assembly: GCF_009769465.1. Taxonomy (NCBI): domain Eukaryota; kingdom Metazoa; phylum Chordata; class Aves; order Musophagiformes; family Musophagidae; genus Tauraco; species Tauraco erythrolophus. Next base: position 3,206,017 of record NC_141484.1, read on the forward strand.
AGCTTCTCCAGCCGGGAAATGAGCTCTGCGGCGAAGGCAGCCGGCTCCACCGGGGTCATCTCCTTGGGAAGACGGTGGGTCCTCTACAAGGAGCGGGGACAGAAGGCACAAGGCATGTTTAGCGCGGGGCGCGGGCGCTTAGCCGGAGCGGCACCGCCGGCCCCGCTACGCTTGTTGTGTCTCCATGTTTGGATGAAAAGACGACCGCAACCAGGCATGGGCTGCTCTGGATTTTTATGAGCTAGTGCTGTGGCCTCATGGAGTGACATCCTCCCCACCAGCGTTTGCCTTCGGCAGGAGCAGTTGGTCGCACTCTGAGGAACCCCGCTTGTTCTCTCTGTAGTACAACCAGCCCATCAGTAGCTACTCTGAAGTAGAAAATCTTCAAAGACTGTTGTCAAACATCAAAAAAAAAAAACCACCAAAAAAAAAAACCACCTCCAAAAAAAAACCCCTCTGAGGTGGGAGGGAGAGACTTTAACTCAAGGAATAAAGTGAGTATAAACAGAAAGGAGTTGGAAATTAAAAAAAAACAAGATGGGGGAGAAAAAGGGAAAGGAGAAAAAAAAAAAATAAAAAAAAAAAGAAGTCAAACGGTTGCAGATCAGAGAAGTGCTGGTAATTTATTTCCTGGCTACACACTGGGCACCTTTGAGGTAGTGTTGTCTCAACAGTGTCCTAGATCTCTTCCCCCCCCCTCCATCTCTTTGTACAGAAAATGAAGAAAGCTGCTGCAGGCGAGCGGTGCTACACTGCTGAGCTTGGCTGCCTCGAGCAGATCTATCAAGGGAGAAAGGGAACATCTCCAAATCAAGTGCAGAATATAAAAAGGCAAAATGCGAATTTCTGCCAAAAGAAGCAAACATGGCAGGAAAAGGAGGGGGGGAGAGGAAAAAGAAACCACCCACCCGCCTCTGCCCTCCCTCCTGCCACCCCCACGCACCCCACTCCCCCTCTCCATCTTCCCCCCCAAAAAAAAAAGCAGAAAGCTGAACTGCCAACTCCTTCACATACTGCCCACCAGATGAGGTGGGGCCTCTCTCCGGCAACCACTTAGCTCCAGAAATGATGTGAGGGTAGAAAAAGGCCACTCTGCTGGAAATTGTCACTCTTACACAAGCTGGCTCTATTCAGTCCCTGATCAAAGCACTGCCTTACAGAGAAAGTCGATTTGCACGCCCTGGGACAAAATAATCTAATTTACAAGCTCAGGCTATAGAACTTTCTTTATAGAGGAAGGGAGAAAAAAAATACCAAAAAGAAAAACCACATAAACCAACCCCCGCCCCCCCCTCCCGAAATATCAGCTATGATTTCTTGCTGCTTAAGACAGCAGAAAGAGGAATTTTAGCACATTAATCTCGAGACAAGATAAGTTGATACTTGTCTGTGTAAACAGTTTATTCACTGCAGGAATCGGAGTCTGCAAGTCAACCGAATTAGCGAGTCAGCGAGTTAATTTCCAAGAGCGCGGCGACGCCGCGAACCGGATCCGCTCACGGTGCGGCACGGCGCTGCTGGAACGTCCCTCCTTTGGGAGGTTCCTGCTTCCCCCCACCTTACAGACACGCGCTTCCGCAGGCTGCCGGTGCCACGCACGAGGCCAAGCCCCAAGGTGGAGGTGTCGGTGTGGTGGATGGAGCCGAGGCTCTCGCTAGACCCAACTGGGGCATCCCTGCGTGGGTTTAGACCAGGAAGACCAATTTGGTGCTGCTGAAAAGCCCTAATTAGCACCTGGCTTTCCAGGAAGGACCAAATTTTGACTGTACGCAAGCAGGTTTCTGCAAGGATGCTGAGAGCACACAGCTCCTGCCCAACACCAAGCAGCATCTCTTCTCAGGCATCATGCGGGGATGGAAACGATCTCCTCTCCTGCTCCCTTCCCTCCACGTTTGCCCATTGCCAATCCCAGCGTTTTCCATGGCCAGCCCAGTCCCTGCAGCTCCCACCTGGACTTACCGGAAAATGAGGTAGAGAAACTTGACCGTTGGCCTTGACGCTCCGATGCATTTCCCGCTGGAGCTGCTTCTTGCTCCCAATTCTGTACGGGGGGATCCCATCTCTGCACATGGAAGAGAGGTCACCATCAGTCGGGGCTCTCTCCACGCTCTAACCAAGATGTTTCTCCATCACCTCTGAAGCCACCCAAGCACACCGTGGGCCTGCGTACCCAGAGGTGCTGAGACCTCTGTATGTCACCTGAAGCCTCAAAGATCTGGCACCTTGGGAAGTGTCCATGTCACCATCTACAAGGATGTGCAGGAATACAGCAAAAGCTGAAAAGCAAGCTGAAGGCAACTCCACACTGGAAGACGCCCAAAGATCTCATCAGCTTCACTTCTGAGGAATCTCACAGAAAGGCCCTTCCAGTGCTGGGGTTCTGCTTCTGCACTGTTGCTTTTCCACCACTGAACTACACTCGCTAAGACCACAACTTTCCTCAAGCTCTGAAACAACCCACGGACCATTGGCACAGTGGAAACAAGAAGGAAAAGGCTGAAGATAGGTTGGCCACCAACAAGGCTGCTCCCCATCTCTAGCCCTACTGAAGACCCAGGATGTTTCTCCCGCCCTGGGGCTGGCCGGCACAGGTTGGCCACCGCCAGCCACGAGCAGAGCCAGCCTGTGCCCTCCAGACACACCGCTGCCCTCGGCCGCGCCAGCTCGTGGCCGGGGAGCCATGGGAAGAGCCCAGGCGAGGAGCGCCGGTGGGAACAGCCCCCCACACAGCCTGCTTGAGGCAACGCTGGGTGTTTCCATCTGTCCACGCAAAAAATTACCTCGGTTAGGATTAAAGGGCCTTCTACAGAGAGCGGGGACAGCCGGAAGAGCATGCCTGGAGATCCTGAATGTCTAATTCCACCTCTTCCCTCAGACTGAATAACCTGATCTCCAGTCCCGTCCCTTTCATCCACCTGCCCCCACGCCTGACTCATCTCCCGAGCGGACAACATCGCTCCTGCCTGAGGAGCGGTGGTGGTGGCGGAGCAGACAGCGGTAGCCCCACGCTCCTGCCCGAGGAGCCAACGTGGCGTCCCTGCGTGCCACCTCCCACGGCCACGGCGGTGGTGGGCATGCACCAACGTGTTTTGGACATGCAGCCGGAGACAAGGCGCAGGGAAAGCCTTCCCGGAGACACCGGGTCCCTTCCCTCGAGGAGGACAATCTGCTCCACGTTCAAGGTTTGAAGCACGCTACCTATCACAGGCCTTTGAGAAGATCTTCGCCAAAACGTCCGGTTGCTGTTAAATTTAGTGAGCAAGATTAAGCTGCAAAGTCCAGAGGGAAAGACCAGAACAATTTCATCTTAGAAAACTTGGGAAAATCTCAATAGCAAGAGAGCACACTGAGACCGCAGAGAAAGTCCTGGATGCTACAAGATGAACATCAGCCTCCTCCGGACTTGGTCCATGAACACAGGTTACGTTTCAAGTGGAAGGAGCTAATTGTCCTCACGTCCCCGTTTCACAACACGTGGCTCTGGAGCACCTTCTGGAGAAGCAGCCCCGTTACGTGCTGGCCATCACAGCCAGCCAAGGCTCCTGACTGCAGCCACTGGTGGCCACCAAACATTTCTGCTCCACAAACCCATGGGGCGACAGGGATCAGGGCACATGACAAGCTTTAGCTTTGGGGGAGAGTGGGGGCAAAGCAAGTCTAAGGTGAAAACCAAATCATCTGCACCTTCAGAGAAGCATTTGCTCACTGAGGCGTGCCGAGATAAGGGTCTCTTAGGGAAGACCTTGAATGCAGGGACTAACAAGCAAAACAGGCATTGGAAAGGTAAGGAAAAACACCTCCACGAGCACGTTACACACACGTGTATGTACGGGACTAATCCCGTTAATGTGTTCAATTAAAGAGGAGGTGTCCTCCATAACCATCAGCACAAGAGGCCAGATGAGGAAGAGCAGGGAAGCAGCTCTTGAGGCACCCAAGGACATGACCAAGGGACAGCGCGGAGTCGTCCCCAACCCCTCTGCTGCGGCCACTGAGCTGGGAGCACCTGTCCTTGTGGGGCATCCCCATGTCCCCAGCTTCCAGGGACTGTCTCTGCCCGAAGGGACAGTCCTGGGACAGGCTGCGGAGCAGGAGCGGGGACTCCCGCTGTTCCCAGGCAGGGTGGCCCAAAAAGGAGGAGGAAGAGCAACGCTGACCCAACAGCACAGCTCCTCACTTTGTTTAAGATTTGCCCGGGTTCAGGTGGGTACAAAAGCTGCTCCTTCCCCCCTAAAACTCCTCCAGCTGCACCGGAGAGCCCCACATCAAACCTCCTGCTCCCTCCTACAGCCCGGCCTCCTCACAAGAGTTCTACAACTTGTAACAATGCGCAGAATTAAAAAAAGATGTTTTTAAAAAAAAAAAAAAACAAAACAGAGGTATTTCACTGGGATGGGAAGGCTGTGGAGTAGCTCAGGAAAGTCATCCTGGGGAACGAGGAGCGACTTTCGGGGGAAAACAGAGAAAGCCAGGGCTGAAGGGGTGACCCATGGGTGATCCCCGATTACAAGAGGGACAGACAGACGGAGCTGGAGCCAAGCTCAGCTCAACAAGAGATATTGGGGGGGCAGAGGGAACCCTGATACTGAAACAGACCCCCCAGCCAGGAGAAAGAGCCTTCGAAATGAAAAGGCTGAGCTCGGCCAGAGGTCTGGGGCAGGACAAGGGTTAACCCCAACTCTCTGGGTGCCACCTCTGCCCTTGCTCCAGCAGCAAACATCTGCACTCGCTTTCTTGGCTACCAAAAGCTGCGGGGCTGAGGAGCTACAGAGTTTAGGCACTAAATAGTAGAGTTTAATTATAAACATTTCAGCTAACCAGGCTGGGGCTAAGCCAATCTGTTTCTGGGGGAAACACTAGTTTGAAGTCTTCTACCCAGTCAGCTGCCATTTAAGCTGAGCCAATTATCTTAGCCTTTTGACTCAGATGTGCCTGACCTAACCTGAATGTAGTTTTACTGCTGCTTTGAAATATCAGACTCATGCGCATATGCATTCACTCCCATCTTCATTTGGCAACGGCTCTGAAACAAGCCTCTGATCTTGCCAACATCAAAAGCCTGGTTTGTAAGATAAGGTAATATTTGAAGTTTGCTCAGCAGCATTCCCCTGTGTCCAAAGTAAATCCATAAATAAGATATAAGCAAATAAAAAAAAAAAAATCCCCTTTCCTCTCTCCCTCCCCTCCCCCCCAATCAAGAAATGGAAATATAAATTTGCATGATGCTTTGTGGCTATTACAAAATATATATGGACAGACTGATCCCTGGCAACTATAATAAAATAGAAAAGCCAGAATGCGTGCTATTTGAAGACAGTACAGTTTGGATTTAGATTTATTTTAAAAAAAAAAAAACAACCTCACTTTATTGCTATGTCTGACAGACTTTTCCAGAACAAGTTTTTCCTCTTCAGTTGATACCAATATAAGCCAAAAGAACTAATCTGCATCCACACTGATGAAACGGAACAAACCCGGGTCCTCTGGAAAAGGGGGGCAGAACCTCACGGGCAGCAGAGCGCCCAGCCCCATCTGCGCCCCGAACACATCCACAGCATCTTCAGGAACCAGCGGGGCCGGGAGAGGCTGCGAATGCCAAACACTTCACTGCCATCCCAGCAGCGGCAGTTTCACACCAACCAGCCTCAACTCTCAGCCCAAACCTTCCAAACCGCCCGTTCACCTCTCCCGCTTCCCAAACCACCCCGACACCCTGGCGCATCCGCCCGCTCCCGGAGCGTGGCTGCGGGGATGCCCGGGCAGCAGCTCTGCGGCAGGAAACACCGCGGTCCGGCTGCCCCCCGCCCTGCCCGCCGCCCCCCAGCCCGGAGCCGCGGGCAGTTTAATCAGCCGAGCTTCCCCAACCCCTCGCAGCCTGCGCGGGCCATTGTTCCGGCAGGAAAAAACAGGCAGGCTCCTTTCACCGTGCTTTATGGGGAGCTCCTATTCACTTGTTCAAGCAAATTTCAAAGCGGGCTGCTGCCCTCTCATCCCCGCTAAGCTCCCCTGGCCGAACAATGGGCTGAAAGCGATTCAGTTAAGCCTTTCATCCACCATGCACTTTATTTCTCACTCAGTGCTCTCATCTGTATAAGGCCCACAATTGGCATTGCTGTGAAGAGAGGGTATAATCCTGGCCCTGTGAATCCCAAGTGACCCTACACTGGTCCAGAAATGACTAACCCAATGAATGCTCTGTTGACACATGATCACATACAACCAGCGCCAGTAAGAAGAAATAAAGAAGTCACCCTATGATTCAGCTCTTTTATTTAATGCCAATATTGTTCAATAAGGGAATCTGGTGGGACAACAAACTATTTTTTTCCATAATATCAGTTCAAAACACACATGTGCGTTAAAAAAGAAAAGCTTTTTTTACGCATCAAGGATTTGGGGCAAATCCTGTTTTCCGTTGTGCATCATCACGCACATTGACTTTAAAAACCCAGCAGGCAAACCTCTCTGAGGAGCACACAGTAACCACCAGCCACGTCTCACAGAGACATTGGAGAAGCTTCACCTATGAGAGGAAGACCAGGAACACAGCACTCTGCTTACAGGTGGGCTTTTCTAGAGCACTTAAGTGAAGATCATGAAACACAAACAGCAACACCTGCCTTACACCCAGTTGAAGAAAACGGTCCTTAAGAGCGCAAAGTGGGTCTTACTGTCCCCTCTACAGACACAAAACCACCGTTTCTCTCCTGCTGCAGAAAGCAAACTGAGGAGGAACAGTCAAACGTCCTGCTCCCAGCTGCACACTCCTCAGCAGTCAGGAGAAAAAGACACATCCTGCAATTCCTGGGCTCCTCCACAGCATCATCTCTCATCCCTACACTCCTGAAAACACCCAGACCTGATCCATGCAGCTCCATTCAAATGGCTCTTTGAAGACTGCCCCAGCCACACTAGATGAGCAGCTATTTGCCCCTCCAGGTCACTGGCCCTATTACCGCACATTCTGACATTAACGACGAACCTTAATTACAGAAAGTACTTCCTACAGGAAGTAATCTCCTCTTTGATGACTGATAACTAGCTAAGGAAGCCTGGCCTTAAGACAAAGGCTGAGGGAGATATGCTCCTTGGGTTAGTCAGGCAGCACCATTAGCATAGGGCAAAACATGTTTGTTCAGCTGCAGTTGCAGAATGGCAATAGAGGGATTCATTATTTTACTCCATCCAACACCTCCGGCGACGGCAGGAAGAGCGAGCCCACGCTGCCCTGCTACACCTCCGGATTTGGGCGCACGCCTCCGTTTCGGCAGCCCCTAGTCAACGGCGAGCAGAAGCAGGGCGATGATCCCAGAGCCATCGCTCCCGTAAGCCCCCGCGGTGCATCGGTGCAGCTGATGGACAGATGGCATGTCCCAAAAGGACCTGTCCTGCATGAGATACTTACACACTGCTGTCCGTCATCGACATGGAGTCGTCCGTCAGGGCATCACTAGATATTTCACTATCGTTGGCGCTGGTTGCTGGGGCAAAAACATAGCCAGAATTCACATGGTATGGGTTAACTGGATCGTTCCTCTTGAAGGACCTAGGGACAAGCAAAACAGAAATCTAGTTACCAGCCAGTCTTGGGCTAGAGAAGAGCACACAAGTTTCATGGTAGCACTCTCTTTATGGGAACCATGCACACTGGCTGCTCAACCCCTTTAGAAGCATCTAACCCTCCACTGCTCAGACCAGCAGCAACCAGGACACGCTGTCTAAACACTTCCAAAGTCCAACTTCACAGGAGTTGCTTTCAGCATTGGAAGCGTGCTTTAGAAAACCCCAGGAAGCACCTCTACATACTTTGATCCCTTCAAAAACTTGGTCCTCAAAGCTGGACGCTGCACTGCTGAGGTCAGCAGGATTTTTGCTGGTGGCATCAGCAGGCAAAAGATCAGGAAGTTCACAGCTCAGGTCCCACTGAAAGCCACTGAGGCACCAGCTAATGAACACTTGAGTCTACTCTGAAGACAGCAGTTAGGGTCCCTTTGGGAATACAAGTTACGGTATCCGTGTTGCCTGAAACAAGAGAACTGCCTGAAACTACTGGAGCAGGACCACCATGCGTCAGAGGAGGCATGGACAGGGCTGAAATCTGCTCTCTCCAGCTTGGCCTCCCAAAGCTGGGTGCCATCTTCCTGGCGTTACACAAACACATGATAAAAAGGCCCAGTTTTTGGGAGAACCTACTCCTTGTTCAACTTGAGTTTTTGTGCGTGGAGTTGGGTGGGGAAGAGGAGGATGGGGGATGTGAGGACAGGAGCAGCAGGTTGTATTTTTAATGGACACATGAGTTACCAACACCAATGCCTTTGGCTTCACCCGGAAAAGCAAATCCAAAGCCCAGCCTGGATGTCTGAGTTGAGTACCCAAGAGTGGTCACGTGAAAAATTCACGGGCAGTGACATGGGCTGTGACGGAGCACCGCAGGGGTCACCACAGCAGGGTCACCGCATGGGGTGGGGGGGACACGACCTGGGCATCCCCCTGCCTGCCTCCTCCCATTACCCCAGCTTCCCAGCCAGGATCAATATACATATCTTGGGCAGGCGATAAGGGGATTATGCAGGGAGGTTTGAAAGCCCCAGTCAAGGTGCACATTTTGTTCCTCTTCCAGGGAAAGATGGGGTTGTTAAGCTTCTGCCTTTGTATATCAAAGCAAAAGGCCTTGTCATCTGATAAGGACTGCTGATTTTAATAATTAGGGCCACTTACCCAGGACCCGGGGGCCTAAGGAATGTACCAGCAGGCTCGGCAGGTTTTTTTTAATGGGCTTTCCACCTCCCTGCCCCCACAGGGGGTCGGAGGGGACCAGCTGGGTTTAAGTGAGCAGCAATGTCCTCCCACCGCCCGGCTCTCCATCCCTCAAACCAACCAGACACCCCTGCCACTGCCCACTCCCACTCCGAAAACGGGAGCCTCCACAAAGGCTTAAGTTTGAAAAGAAGAAAAAAGAAGAAGAGAAGTTTAAAAAAAAAAAGAAAAAAAAAGAGGAAAAAAAAAGAGGAAAAAAAGAAGAAAAGTTTAAAAAAAGAAAAAAAAAGAGAAAAAGGAGGAAAACAAAGAAAAAGAGGAAAAAAATGAGAAAAAAGAAAAAAGAGAAAAAAGAAAAAAAGAAAAAGAAAAAAAAAGAAAAAAGAAAAGACAAGGAGGGGGAAGTATGGTGGGGAAGATGGGCCTCTCTGGTATGAGAGGCGCGGGGCTGGCTGCAGGCAGGTATTCAGCCCAGCCGGGGCTGCATTCCTTTGCGAAGCAGGCCAAGGCATTTCTGATGGGGAGATCAAGATGTTAAAAAATATATATCTGGGAAGAAGAAGAAGAAAAAAAAAAAGAGATAGTAAGGAATGCCACAGGAAAGAAGTTAAATCTTCAAAGATAAATTAATTCCACATGTGGGTGAAAGCTAAGTTATCCTACTACTACTACTACTACAAAAGTTTCTCGAAAAACCACGTAGTCTTCTACTCTAAATCAGGGGGATGTGCAGCCCAAGTGACCGTTCCCGGGTCCTTGGTGGGCTTCTGGGTAGACTGTGTATGGGATGCAGCTCTTCAAACTACTTGATCTGAAACCATCTCAGGTCTTGAGAGCACATCCAAAGCCCAGGAGGCTCAGGGATGGAAGATGCTCCATGAGGTGCAGGGGTGCAGAAGGGTCCCCAGCACAGAACCATCACCTTGCCACCCCTGGATGCATCCAGGAGGGCTGTTTTGTCATGTTCTTCCAGCAGATGGGATGACTGGAGGGGCTGGAGTGGGGGCGGAGGCAGCAGGTCCCTATGAACCTGACACAGGGAGAGGAGGTGTGTCCAAACAGCGTTTGGAAAGATGTAATTAGAGAATGTGGCCAGAACTAATTCATTTTCTCATCAGTACTGGACTGCAGCACCCATTCACCTACCAACACCTCACGGACCAAAAAACCCCAAAGTTCACATATTTTTAAAGCCAGCCCCCACACTCCATCTCCAACACGCTGCCCCACAGAAACCCCCCAAACTGATGGGGGCTGATTTGCTATGTTTAATTATTATTCTTTTTTTTTTAATATATATTTTTTAATTTGACCACCTTACTCCAGTAATCACACCCAGATGCAGCGAGTTGCCCGCGAGGGTTCTGAATTCCAGCGGGAAGCGGTGGTCTCCTGCTGCACAGGCAAAGACCCGCCGCAGCTCCCAAACTCAACATGCAAAGTGTTTTCAGCTGTCAGGTACCAGTTGCTCTGGAGCTTCAAGGAGAATGTCTGATGTTTCTCAGCCTATTCTTATCTCGATGCGATGACACACAGCGTGTAACTCTCTCTCCATGCTATGTCGGGCAATGGGCATATCAGAGGTATTGTAACACCAGGAAAATTTCAGGGGCTCGTGGTTGTAGCCCCCCGTTAGGAGGGGGCAGTTTCAGAGCGTGGGGTTTTTCACTGTCAAACTCCACTTCTTCGAAATAAAAGCACTCTGGCAGGTCAAACCACAGATTCATACTGAGAGAGAAAAAAAACTACAAGGAGCATTTCGAGGCAAAACTGAATGTCATTTAGTATTTTCTTGGGACAAATATCACCGGGCAATCATGGGTTTAAGGATAAAAGGAAAAAAAAAAAAAACCCACACACGCACAAACGTGGGGGGAGGAAAAAAAAAAAAGTAGTATATTTTAACAAAACTATGTTAATCACAGCTTCCATGCTCTAATTGTAGAACACTGCTTCGAGCATAGCTTTACAATGGCATCATTTACTTTGATAATTGAAGCCAAACTTGGTTCCAATAACTTCACACACAAGGAGCTCCACCGGCGGGTCCTTTCAAAGGCCAGGAAGCACCAGGAGCTGGCAGAAGGCATCTGCAAGCCCCGGCCTCCGCACAGCAAGGAGGGTAATGGGAGGCAGATGAGTCCACCTCGGAGAGAACAAAACCACGCGCCGTGAAGGCTGCAGGGCTCCTCTGCGCACGCAAACCTGCGCGCGATAAGTTTAGCAGCGCGGATAAATAATAGCTGGAATTCCTGGAGCGTGGGGCCAGGTCCGGCGCAGCGTGGGGAGGCTGGTTCGAACGGCACCGCGAGCTAGAGGGGAGGGGAGTCGCTTTGAAGGACAAGAGGGAGGTTCTACATGTAAAATATTCCCTGTGTTAGAGCTCCAGATACACGAGCGGCAGCTCGCGCGCACGCGCCCGGTCTACGGCCGGGCACAAACACCGTGTTTTCACTTGACTTCTCCTGTTCCTGTCCATCACCGACGCTGGGGCCAAAGTCTTTCAACTCGCACGATTTCTGCGGTCTCCCGTTTGCCGCGGTTTTGGCCGTGACTCCATGCCCGGGGATGTCCAGGTGCTCTCTCATCCGAGATGGCTCTGCTCCCGCCGTTGGGTGTGCTCGGCCTGGCGCTCCTGGCTCTCGCTGGCATAATCACATCGAAACCCACCGAAGTGAATGGCAAAAGCCTGCACGGTGCTCTAAAACCAGAATGCGCCGAGCAGAAATTCTTTAATTCCATCACACGCACGAGGAGGGAGGTGTGGTTTGGATGCTCACCAGGAAAGACTTTCTGCAAGCTTCAGCTCCAGTCCTCAACGCAACCCTAAGCGCTGAGCGACAAGAGATACCCCATCTGAGATACCCCATCCATATGCTCATCAGCTTCTAGCACATGCACGCACAAGTGGCTTCACAAACGGATAGCTCAGGGAGCAACTGAGAAGCATCTCAGCTTGACCTCCCTCTCTTTGCATTGAGATCTCTTGGCCCCATGGAGAGCAAGAGCTCCTGGAAATTCAACAGAAGGTGATCAAAGCAAAACGCACCACCTAATGTCCTAGGAGGGTAGATCTGACATGTGAGGAGCAAGCTGCATTAATCCCCAGGCAGAAAAAAGATAAGAAAGAAAAAAAAAACAAAGAAAAGGAAATAAAAAAACCCAGCACTAATCAGGCAAGCAGCCACCATTCTGGGAGAGCTCTCCTGGACAAGGCACATGTGGGTTTTTAGCAGGGCCTGCAGCTCTGGTAGAACATTACAGCCAAACCCTTCCAGCACTGAACACCAACAAAGGCTGAGAGATAAAAGCATCAAACATCCCCCTCCTGGAAAGCACGCGAAGGGCAGCAGTTCAAACCAGGTTCTGGAGAGCAGCAGATGCTCAGGCAGCAACACTCAGGCACGAGATGAGGATCCCCAAACCCAAGTCCTCCATGGAGCAGCTGCCAGCAAGTGCCCCCCCCGCAGCCCCCCAGCAGGAGAGGTCCAGAGGCCACGCCGGGACAAAGCACATCCCTCCTGCCCGCACCCACGCCCATCACCCTCCATCACCCCTGTGCTGGCAGGGAGGGCCTCATGAGAGGGAGGGGACCAAAGAGGCCTCCGGCTCAGCAGGACCCTCGCAGGCGAGGGCATCCTCCCAGCTCCCGGCAGCTCGGCACCGGGAAGCCCGGCACAGCTGGAAGCTCTCGGCAGGGCAGGAGAGGAGGGTGAGCTCCAGCAAAGCCTCGCCAGGAGAAGCCTGATGCCCTTTGATGTCCATGAATCACAGACACGCTCTCAAAATTCCTGTAAACGAGATGTCAAACACTCACCACACCAAACCCCAACCTCCTGGGCCAGCGCAGGAGAGCGCACATCTGCCAGCAGAACCCTCTCCTCTCAGCCCTGATTCAACAATCCACATTTATGGCAAGGGTGGGGAGAGGAAAGAATACATTTTCAGAGGATTATACAACTCATCATTTGCTCATCGGAGTCTTTCTTCCACATCCCCCCTCCACTCCCCCTTCACTTGGAGACGGCTCTCACTTTCTTCACCCTCAACACCACGGTGCCACCAACATTTCCGACAAAAGAGAAGGGTTCGGTGACGCGGACGCACCCCAAGCCGAGGGCACGAGAAGCCCCTGCCACCACGCAACACCCTCCACATCCTCACAAGCTGCCCTTAGACACAACCACATTTTACTGAGTTTAACTTCCAGCACAAGGCCAACAGGAGAGCACCAAAGATCTACTGGAGGGATCTACTCTACTCCTCCTCTACACCTGGAGTGTCTCTATTACCTTAAGTACTCAATTTTAAGCATCCTCCTGTACACATTGGCTCAAAGCCATCCTAAATGGCTTTGACACGATACCAACACCCAACGCGATGGGAGAGGCTGTCCATCACACACAAACACACACACGGTCAAAATAAAAGCAGATTTTGTGCAAGTTGCAGAGTTTGATGCAATAAGCGCACACATTTCCTCCTCCATGACCGCACAATTGCTTCCCACATAACCAAGATAGTTAAACACTGGTCGATGGTGGAGTTGGGGAACTAGTAGGTTACATTATTCATGCGCCTATATGATCCACTCTACTCCTGCTCTTAATAGGTTTGAAAGTTGAATCAATAATTAACGAATGTCCGGAGGACATAGTTGCTATGAAGTTTTTGATCTATAAGAGAACTGAAAAAGCCAATAGGGCTTCAGAGCACAGTATCTTGTTTTCCTCTGTACAGAGGGGAAAACACAACTCAAACCCAGACAACACCCCCCAAATTCCAGTGTTTAGAGGTGCAGGGAAGCCCCTGTGCTCCTAGCCCCTGGGAAGCCCAGCCTCCCCTCGCCTCCCCGCTAGCTCCCCAGCAGCCTTCCAAAAAGGCACTCTCAAAGTCCTTAAAGTTGAAACAAAGCTCAATTTCCAGTGGTTCCCTTACCTGTATCCGTTCTCGATCGTTTCCGTAGATCTGACATTCGCCGTAACCCTCAACGTCTTGCTGGATAGTCCAACTACCGAAGGCAAGATTTTGTTTTTAAAGTCTGCACAGCTCCATTCCTCTTCTTCATTCAAGGTTGGGAGATAGCCACAGACAACTTTTAAGCTCCCCAGTCCATTGCTGTTCATGTAAGCAGGATTCTCTCCTCCACTCCTTACATATTCGAGGTATATATCAGAAGTTAAAAACATCTGGTAAGCATTTTCCTCCATCACAGTCTGAATCTCAGTCTGTGCCTGATCAAACATGATAGAATCTATCTGCTGCTTCTTGATGCTATCCCTTATGTAGGTCTTGGTAGCAGGCTTGAGCTGCTTGGAGACGATGCTGTTGTTCTCAATGTACCTTTTGTATATAGCTTTGGCTACTCTTAAAGTTTTGGTATCCTTAAGGTCCATCTGCCTGAAGCCATTGCAGGCGAACCAGAAGTCTAAGGTATCCACACATTTTTCCCTCTCCAGGAAGGTCCGAAAAAGATAGGCACCATCTTGATCTCCCAACAAGGAATGCAAGGATTTGGTCCATCTGGCCAGAGGGGAGTCTGGAGATGCACTGCCTTCCGGCTCCCCGAGTCCGTTCTCATTCCTCCGCGGGGCAGGAGGCACCGGCATGGCCTTGAAGCTTTGGCTTTTGGGGAGAAACGAGCTGGCGAGTTGCGGGCATGGTGCTTCTCCTTCCTCTCCTGGGACGGGGGGTCGGGGGGCGTCTTCCCTGAAGCTGCTGCTGGGGTCTGGGAGGTGGGCGAGGACCACGGCGCTGCTCATGGCTCCGGAGCCCGATGGGGAGAGAGGCTCCCAGTTGCTCCAGGAGCTGCCTGCGCCTCTGCCTTCCTCTGCCTGGAGTCAGCAGGGGATCCTCTGAGCCTCCTCTCTGCAAAGGGGAAAGAAAAAAGGGGGGGGAAGAGAAAAAAGGAGTATTGATCTAATCAAAACCAGATCCTCCCAACATCAAAGCCAAAAAGTAAACAGGCTTTTCAACTCTTCACATTCAAAAAAAAAAAAGGAGAGAGAGAGAGAGAGAAAGGCAGGGCAGAGGGAGCGCGGCTCTATCGCCAGCCCGATCGCGACTATCAGATCCGCTCCGCTGAACTCCCGACGCACTTTTAGCGGGGCCGGGGGGGGGGGGGGGGGGGGGGGCGGGGGGGCAGCGCGGCCACCTCCCCCCCCCCCCCCCCCCGGCAGCTCCCAGCAGCACAGGGCGTCCCTGCCCCGGCATCTGGTTTCCATTTTGCACCCCCCCAATACACACACACACTCTGCCCCTCGCCCTCCTCCAGCGCGCACGTTGCGCGCCCCATCAGCACCGCGCTGCCGGGGGCCGGCCGGTCCTCTGCCCCCCCCCGCCCCGTGACGGGGAGCACCCGCTCGGGAAAAAGGGCTTTTTGGGGCGCTTCTCTGCGGAAACCAGATGCTGGAGCAGGGACCCACCCTCCCCTTCCCAAAAAATATCCGGCGAGGGGGAGAGGTTGAGGCGCAACGGCCGTACCTGGGCGCTGCGGGGCATCCCGGGCCGGGCGGGCGGCCCCGCGCCCCCCCGGACCCGGGAGCCATCAAATCCAGCCCCGGGAAGAGGAAAATAAATAGAAAGGAGCACCGGGGGGGGGGGGGGGGGGAGGGATCGGGGGGGGAGGCAGCCCCCGGGCGGCGCCGACCCCCGCGGGCCGGGCTTCCCGGCGCTGGACCAGCGTGCAAAATAATAGTAATAATAATAATAATAATAATGATAAAAACCTGCTCCAGAAATGGCGACGGGCTGGGAGGAGAGAGGTCGGAGCCGGAGCTGGAGGGGGGGAGGAAGGGGGGAGAAAAAAGTCCGAAGCGACTTGGCTCCTCCGAGCCCTGGAGCCTCCGAGCCCTGAGCAACAAGCCGACCCCGGCCGCGCCCGCGGAGGCACCGCGCCCGCGCAGCGCGGGCACTGCAAGGCGCGCACGCCAAAAAAAAAAATAATAAAAAAAAAATTAAAAATCCATATTAAAAAAAAAAAAAAAAAATCCGCCGGCAGCGCGGCCCGCTGCTCCCGAAGTTGCCACTCACCGCGGAGCCGGAGCTCGCTGCGCGCCCGCGGCCCCGCCGCTCTCCGCCGCCGGCAGCGCGCAGGCTGGCCCCGCTCCCCCCGCGCCCCTCGCTGTCGTCCTTCTTCTTCTTCTTCGTCTTCCTCCTCCTCCTCCTCTCCTCCCCGGCGGTGCAACCGCATCGGAGAGCATCGGGAAGGGGGGGCGAGGGGGGGTGGGCTGCGAAGGAAGGAGCCCACTGCGATCCGCGCCTCCCTCCTCTCCCTCCCCTGGTTATTTATTTTATTTATTTTAAATACAAAAGCGCTGGTCCCTCCCCCGCCTCCTCCCCCTCCCTCCTCCCGTCCCCCCGCCCCTCCCCGCCCCCCCGGGCTCTCCCCGCCAGCGCTGCGCGCATCAAAGCGGAGGCCGGCGGAGCGGTCCTGCAAGGGCGGTAGCGCGACTCCGCGCCGCCCGCCACGCTCGCACACACAAAAAAGAGGGAAAAACAGGCCTCAAAAAATAATAATAAAAAAATAATAAAGAAGAAGAAGCTGGGGGGAGCACCCTCTGCCCCGCCTGGCGCTCCCGCCCCCGGGCATCCCCGGTGCGAGGCGTGCGCGGGGGGAAGCCTCTGCCCGGGGAGTGGGAGGGGTGTGCGTCACCATTCGTGAGGAAAATATAATAATTCTATTTTTGCGGGAGGATTTCCTTTTTTTTTTTTTTTTTTTTTTGCCCCCTTCTCTCGGCATCCCGGAGCAGCTACGGAGTTGCCAGGACCTTATCAAAGGGAAGCGATCGGCAGCCGCCGCTCCGCCGCCCCCCGCGCCGCTGCCTTAAAGGCGCAGGCGCACCTTCCGCGCCGCTCCGCGCCCTTCCCGCACCCTTGCGCGGGCCGCGGTGGTACCTGGCTGCCTCTTCCCCTGGCCGGGCGGAGTACTACAGGGCGGGAGGTTACTCCCAGGCAGGAAAACTTCGAGAAAAGTTTTCATCTCAGGGAGAAAATGGGGCGGGTCCCCGTATTTTCTTTTTTTCTAATAAATAATCCCAAGGCATGTTTTCGCTCTGCACGCTAATTAAACAATATCTGATTGCAATATAACTGGTACATCAGCAAAACTCCGTTTGCAGTTGTGTTCACATCTTCCCCCCCCCCCCCCCCCCCCCCCCATCTGTTAATATTTAAACAGACACGGAATGGAGGGGTTTTTTTTAACTTCATACAAAAGGTTTTAATTAGGGGTTGGCCCCCAAACCTGTCCTCAGATCCAAGGCGCCTCCTGCCCTCCTCCCCGTCCCGCTCGGCGGTTCCCTCCCGGCAGGAGCTGGCCCGGCCGCGGGGAGCCCACCCCGGCCCCGGCCGGCCGAGCTGCGGCGCGGCTCTGCCCTCCGCCTTCCCATCGCCCGCCCGGCCCCGCAGCTCCCTTTCCCTCTTGCTGGAGCGCAGCAAACGCGCCCCAGCTTCGTGGGCAGGCACGGAGCTGAGAACTGCAGGGCAGGACGGAGGGCAGTGCCACGGCAGGAGCCAAGCTCTGCTTTATCGTTATCATCATTATTAATTCCTACACTGCAAATCCTTCTAGAGGCCCCAAATGGATTCTCTCTACCGTATCCCTGAGCCCCACTCTTGCAAGCACTTCTGCACATAAGCAGAAGACCCCGTGTGCCAGTCCCCCCGCTCCTCAAGCCCCTGGGCAGGGACTACCATGGGCACCACCACCTAAAGACACCCATGTCTCCTTGCACCCAGACTTGCAGCTGGGCTCAGCACCCCATGATCCCCCTTTTCCTAGGAAAAGGCTTTGGAAAATGAGCCCGCTCCCCTCAACTGCTGCGCCTGCTGCACACGCGCGTACGGAGCCAGGAAGATGATGGCAGCTGCGCAGGGCAGCGCGGGCAGGGGAGAGCAGGCAGCGCACGTTGGCAATGCCTCTGGCAAAAACCAAAAGACACCTTCCATTTTTGGTGTGCCTGAATGTAATTTATGGCATCTCCTGGGAAATACAACAGCAAAGTGCAGCCTGTCATCAGACCAGCCCTTCTCCCCACACTCCGCTGGACACGGACTGCCCTGTCCCCCCAGCCCACCTCTGGCACAGACTCCAGAGCTGCCCATGCCAGCCAGCAACAACACCCACAGCTCCAAGAAATGGAGCTGTGATGGACCCTGCTCCCATCACTGAGGTTCATCCTCAACAGCCTCACCCAGCCCCCTCCTGCCCTGCCAACCCCCCACATCTCCGCAGCGAGGGGGGACCCCGCGGTGAAACCCCGAGGGAAGGACGAGGTGCACGGGACCCCAGCAGTGGGCACACCAGGGAGATCCCCAACTCTGGTCCCAGGGGCTTAACGTGATCCTAAATGGAGGACAGAAATCAGTCGTGGCCGCAAACCCGTGCCTCTCCCTTCCCGCCCAAGCCAACTTCTCTTTATCCACCAGTGAAAAAGCAAAACTGGTTTGCAACATCACTAAACACGGTGCTCAGCTTCGCCCCGCGCTCAAGAGCTCCCCGTTTCTTCTTCTCCCCTAGGCCCTGCTCAAACCACCATCTCTACCAAAACAACCAGCAAAACACCAGAGAGGACGTGTGTCGTGGTGGCCCTGGACGTGGCATCCTTTGACGCTGCAGTGTCATCAGCTCCGGGATGGCTGAATCCCTCCGAGCCACGCGCAGCAGCGAGGAGCCGACCGTGCCTATTGCCAGGTGCCTGGGCTGGACAGCCTGGGCTAATAATACAAAATAACACGTAGGTGAATTTGTTGTTGCTGCCCAATTACACATTTTTCAGGCCTGGGAATAGCTACCACTGGGCACAGAAAGCAAACTTTCTGCCAAACCCACGGGCTGACCAGTAAAAGCCATTTCTAGGCACAACAAGCAGTTATAAATTATTAGAATTAATAATATCTTTGCTGCTGATGATGCCAAGTATCAATATGCCACTATGCCAGATGCTACTGAGCCACACAAAATGATCCTTTCCTGGGAAAATCACAGAATCGTAGAATGGTTTGGGTTGGAAGGGACCTGAAAGATCACCTAGTTCCAACCCCCCTGCCATGGGCAGGGACACCCTCCACTACACCAGGTTGCTCAAAGCCTCATCCAACCTGGCCTTGAACACTTCCAGGGATGGGGCAGCCACAGCTTCTCTGGGCAACCTGTGCCAGTGCCTCACCACCCTCTGTGTAAAAAATTTCAGTCTGTGTCCCCTGGACCCCTTGTGATGGCGACAGTGAGAACACCTCCAGCCCAGGACCTCCAGCCACCAGAAGCTGATTGATCATCTCCTGCTCCTTACACCTTGAACCTGCTTTGAAATAACGTTGGCACAAACAGCTCTCTGAGTCTCATTTACTACTATAGCACAGAAAATCGAGCCATTATAATGGAGGCTGAAAACCTTGGACTTCTCCACTTTGGAAGCAAAATCTCATTAAGTATCATTCATTATATTTTCATAAAAATGTCATTTAACCAACTAGTTTTCTCCAAGTCCCGTTGTGCAAGAACGCTGCCCTGCACCGATGCCCTGGGAGCGCCCCAAGCAATCAACTCACCCAGGTGCTTCATTTACTGCATTATTTGGGATGACATGAGCGTAAGAGCAGCCCACCCAAAGACCTGTCTAGCCCACCATCCTCTTTACAAGTCACCAAAAACGGATGCTTTGGGAATAAAATTAGAGGAGGGCAAGCTCCTGAGGCCGTGGCTTTGTGTGGAAGTGCCCGTGGAGCGGTTTGTCCTCCCCGAAGCCACGGGGGCCCGTTCGTTCTCTGCGTGTCCGGTCAGGGAGTCTATTTTCTCCTCTTGCCAACAGGGAAGAGTCATGTAGTGCCTGAGATTTGAAAGCAAGCCGATGAACTAGGCAGGCGGTGGCAGGTACAAGAAGGTCTTCCAGAGTTTTCTTCATCTTTATCGGTTTTGGGAAGTCCTTGTTCACAGATCTACAGGGAATCTCTGTGTTCAGGTAGCAGCTGCAGTCATCAAGAAAGCCGAGTATCTTTGAATTTCCTTCTGATTTTCCAGTCTAAACTTGAATCTGAATTCCTAGGCTGAACAGAAGGAAAATTAACTATTTATATTTTATTTGTTAGCCCTTCTGCATTTTAGATAAAAAATGTGCGAGGAAATGACTGCAAAAAGGTGTACGAAGCAGCGCCACCCAGCCGTGCTGGTGCCCTCCTGGTGCCACCACAAAGGCCAAACGTGGCCTCTCCTCGCTGGCTGCTGCTCTGCATCACGTCCACAGGCAGCGCAAAGAAGCTTGAAGTCAGATTGTGGCACCAAAAAGGAATAATTTTAGATGAAAAGAGTCAGTTCACAGTGAAACTACATAATAAAGAGAATTTTTTTTTTTTTTTTTTTTTTTGTGAGAGCTGCTTTAGAGCAGGTAGTGGAAAAAAAAAAAAGGTAGGAAAGAAAAAAGCAATGGGAGCCATTAAGGACTCGAGTGCCAGCCTAAGAGCATCGCTCTCAGTGCAGCGCTGATGGATGTGCCCGTCCACGCTCCCCGGGCTCGTAATGCAACACCCCATCTTGTCCCAGCTGTGCCCAACTGACCCAGCTCCATCCTCGCCTTCTCTGCCCACCAGGCAGATACTTTCCTGATGTCTTGTTCCAAAAGAGATGCCTCCAGGTTGTCGTTTTTCTGCAGAAAGCTAGGCCAAACGCCAGGAACGTTGGGGCACTGAGGACCACACCAGGGTTGTTCTGTTCGTTCTTCCTGTGTGGCTTTGTGGAGCCACACAGAAAAAAAAAAATAAAAAAAAAAACGGCAAGATTGCAAAGATGTTGATGGAAAATATGGAGGAAGGATGGAATGAGGACACTGAGCTCCCTCCTCTCCCTGCTCACCTCTCACCGGTCCCCACTTGGGGCCAAATCCCCACCCAGGACCCCTCAAACCTCTCCCCTCCCTGCTCCATCCCTTTGCCTCCCCTTCCCTGGCCGAGCAGGAGGAGCACGAGCCACGCTGTTTGCTCTTCCCCCCTTGGCCAAACATGTTGCCATGGTGGGCTGAGGTCTCGGGGTATAAACCATCTTCCCGGCAGGAAGATAAGGAGGATCCATGTGACTGGAGGGTCTAAACCCACCAGCGGTGTTGGTCAGAGACGGTGACTGCCGTCATCTGCTCTGGCACACCCTCAGCAAGCGACCGGGCTCTCGCTGGTGGCCACGTTGATAACGAGATCAAAGGCTTGCAAGTATTTCAACAGAAGTGCTGGGAACAGTCTTGATCAAAATGAGAGGAAGGCCCTGTATACAGAAGACATGAGAGGTTTGCAACCCACATGTGAACCTTTGAAGTTATTCTTCCTTTTTTTTTTTTTTTAATAAACGAGTTTAACATCATTAGTTTAAGAGGTATAAAACTGCTGGGCTGTATAATCTCACTACCCACTGCAAGCACAGAGCATTAGCCACGTGCAGACACGCTTCTGCAGCGGGGGAAAAGCGCGCTGCCAGCGATACTCGAAAATAAGACAAGAAAACACACAATTAGTTTTATGGGATTTGAAGTTCATTTCATAAACCGACATACTTTTGTTACCGAGTATTGCCAGATAAGTCCGATACATTTTCTCTTCCTATAATCCTTTTACCATTTCCATTCCCCCCTACAGACTCTTTTCCTTGATGTTTTGTTCGGCGCACTCCCTGCTATCTGCACACACTCCGCCAGATTTTTTAGACTCCAAAGGGGCACCGGATCAGCATTAACGGTTCTATGAGAGCTGATAAACCACGTAGAAGCACTTTGCTATCTATTAACATTTCTGAACTGCTTCCTTCACCTGCACGGAGCGGTGATGGAAAAGAGGGTGGGGGCAAAAGAGGCGAAGGAGGATGTTTATGATCAACTTCCCACGACTTATTTTTTCTGCAACCCCTTCCTCGCCACGCACAAGCGAGACATCACTTTCTCTGCCAGCTTCTTGTTTAAGTAACCGGTGGGAGACAGGGTCTACAAGACCTCTGATGGGCCACTGCTTGCCTGGGTGCGTGCCACGGCGATGGCAGGAGGGGCTGCAGGTGCCACAGCCGTGCTACGGACTCTGGTCCTCACAGCCGAGTTCCTCACAGGCAGCACAGAGCCCAAATTTCGCCCTTGAAGGTAACGTTTAAGTCCTACTGAAATTTTTTAGTGAAATAGTGACTTTTTTTGGATGGAAAAACAAGCACTGCTACGGCTGCTGGGGACGTATCTGTGATGCCATGGCAGAGGCACTGAGTGTTGTCAGGCCCAGGTGGAAACTCCTTCAAGGGTCCCGTTCAGGGCCACATTCCTCCTCGCTCCCACCCCTGCTCACTGCTTCTGCTAGGCATAGTATTGATTCTGGGTTTGCTTCATACACGTGCCAAGGAGAATCTGAATCTAAAGCAGTTTAAAGCCCAGTTTTTGTTGGGGTTTTCCATGCACTAATCCTGTGAGTGCCTATGAAGTGACTTTTAGACACCCCACCACGTAAGCAGTTGAGCTTTACGCAACTGCTTGTAGGTGTCCATCACCCTGAGGGGGGCTAAACCTCCCCTCTCCTTGCAGAGTTTGCAGCAGTTCGTTAAAAGCATCAGCAGATAAGGTGTCTCTGGCAGCCTGCATCTTTATCTGCCAAATGGGTTCAGATTTAAGGATTTCCTTTCAAATTTGAGGTGGTTCTCATCCACCTACACATGCGCTCATCCTGCCTCCTCTGCGCTCCCACTGCGCCCTCGGCAGCGAGAACCTGGCACGTGAGGTTCAAGTGGGAGAACCATGGGGAGGTGATGGGACCATCAGTGCTAGCAAGGCCTGAAGTAGATTCCATCCTGTTTTTTCAGGGAAATAGGAACATTTTTTCCAGGCATGCTCAGGGAAGTCCTTCTGCTGAGTGCACAGAGCAAGCGGGGTGTGCTGGCTCTCGTTCTGCAAAGGCTGGATGTTCCTGGAAGAGAACATGGCCAGCTTGGTAACGAGTTGGGTCTGATGGTATCTTGGCACGACCGCGGAGGAAGTGAAATATATGATGTGTTACTAGCTTGAACTGATGTGATTTGATTCTGCGATATAATCCTTTTTGTTTGCTGGCTGGCTTCGATAGCTGTGTAAAAATGGTTACTGAAAAACTCAACTAAGTATGAAGTGTACTCACTGCAAATCTCAGCGAGGAAAGGAAATCCAAATGTTTTGAGTTTAACTATTAAACATAGTTTCCAGCTAGTGTGCTCAGAATTTGAAATTAAACAAATGAAAGAAACATGTTTCAATGGTTTTATGTAGGCAATAATGTCATTAACAGGAAATCAAGAAATTGGGCTTTGCAGCTGCGAGATGAAATTTAACCCTTCTATGGAGCAGGGTGCTCGCTCGCCCAGCACAGCGTGTTCTGGTCCCCACCTGACACGGGGCATCCCACACATCCGGCAGGACCCTGGAAATCCTGATTGACGCAGCCCTTAAAGGATGATGATAATGGAAAAAGCAGGAGGAGAGACAACGGTTACGAGTGAACAGGCTTTCCTGACTAGTGGAAAACTTTTAGATCACAAAGTCAAATAAAACTCTTCACTTTCAGGGGGAAAAAAACCCCAAAACCAACCCCTTTATGCACGGTTATTTTTAAGTGTGCTATCAAAGTTGAGAACCCTAAAATTATACCTGTTTTGGTTTGTTTCTGCCTGTCGATTCAATTTTCAGTATCAGGGAAGGGTATGAGCCTCCAGCCCCCACGGTGCTGTCAGGAGCTGGATGATGTCTCCACTCTGCCTCTCACCAGCTGGACCAGTACTGAGGCCACAAAAGAAGCACTGCATTTTTTCTAAGGATGCCTGTATTTCCAGGTGGGAAATACAGACTGGAGGGAGGAGACTTTGCATGGAGAAAGCCTCATCCCCACGTTGCCCATCAGGTCATCAGGTGTGGACCTGGCCCCCAACGTCCCTGGAGTGTCTTGTACACAAAGAGGTACACAACCACAAAGTCCCATATCTGAGCCCATCAATGATGGAAACACCACTGAGAAGAATATCCTGCCCATAGCGATGGAAAACCGCTGAAAAGAACATCCTCAGTATCTATCAGACAGAGGGGACAACAACCGGAGAGGAACCAGAAGGCAGATTTTTTTTTTTTTTAGTTGAAAGAGGAAACAGTTGGATAGCTAATTCTGGAAAAAAAAACCCCAACAAACAAGCAAACAAAAAAGAAAACCTAAAGAACCTACACCTGGCACGGAACTTCCCCTCATGTAGGGAAAATCAGCACCATACCCCAAAAGCTGGATTTGTCCTTCACAAAAGCCACTGCTGGCAGGCTGATGGAGACAGGCTGAGCTCTACTTCATTGCCTTGAACTGAAGGACAAGCCCTAAAGATCGCCTCTCACGTACACCCTTGCTTAAACCAGCAACCAAGTGGCCATCGGGATTTGTGCTGTAGGACCTGACCCTCCACGTCTGGAGCATTTACACATTCTTGATATAATTTTCTAGAACTAGAACCAGAAAAATCTCATTGTGTTTTTGGGGCACAACATACACCCACCTGCCAGCCCTTGTCCCCTGGACTGGCAGCAACACCCAAAACCATATTTATCACCGTCGGACCATCCTGATGGCACAAAGTACGGATTTTTGGTACCAGTTAATCTAGTATCAGACCGTGCTGCTCCCCCTTCTCCCGATTTATCTAATTTTTTTTTTAGTAGATCATGTTTTCCTCTGCCAAAGCCCTATTGACTCTACAAAATGGTGTTTTCTTCCACTATGGGAGCCTCCACCGTAATCCTTTCAAGAAAGGGTAAACAATTAATATTGGCATCCTCGTTTCCCCTTTTCATTAAGTGTAGGGGAAGCTCAGTAAGCATGAGGTCAATCTCTTCAATCTCTCTCCAGACTAGACCCAAGAAATGGCTGTTTAGACATGTGTTTCGTTAAGAGTCATTAAATTTTTTCTTTTTAGTAGAAATCATCATGCTGTGGGAGAGACCATCAAAATATTATTTTAATCTTTTCTCCTTTTGCTAGTTCAGATTTCTGATCCTTTCACAGAAGCCTGGAAATCACTAACCCAGTATCCTGTCCCCCCATAAGAAACTGGGGACACTGGGAACCTCGTATCACTGAAAATCAGGAGAAACTGAAGTGCTGTCAGTCCACATCCCCACTTCTGCAGTCCCCAGTAGTCACTGAAATCAAGTTCTGGGCTTCTCCCTCTCTTCCCAACACAGCTGAAATTAAGACACCTTTTTTTTTTTTTTTTCCTTTGAAAACAAATCTAACTTGAGTCTCCTGTTATCTTGAGAGCATATTCCTGGCCCTTTCACATCACTGACAACTCCTCCACTTCCTTTTTTGTAGCATTTGTAGCTGTCAGGATGACCATTCCCCAGGGACCTCCTGTTCCTCCAAAAGCCCTTCCAGTTCATGGGGTTGTACAGGACGTAACCCATCCCCATGAGGGTCCTTGGGGGAACTGAAGAAGTTCCTAGCTTGGTCCCTTCTACGTGTCCCATGTGCCCCTCCAAGGTCTTCTAATAAAACCTGGAGATTAGCTCAGCAGTGATGACGCAGCAGGAGCCCCTGATAGGGGATGGTGGCTGTGGCAAAGAGTCCTGAGGGGAGCAGGAGGTCACTGTCACCTCCGAAGTCCCAGCTGCTTCTTCCTGAGATTCATTTGTTTTGTAATGGGACAATTGCCACCTGGGGAAAGCTCTAAAAACTCCTAGAAAGCAGCAGTAAAAGCTGAAATCTTGCCGTGGCTGATGCGGAGTCAGGTTCTGAGGGTTACAGGACAACTGCACCGCTGCGGTACTTCAAATCCATAAAAAACACTGCTTCTGAAGATTTTGTTAGCAATACATTTTGGGGTCAATTTACCTCCATTTGTGCATGCAGCTCCCATTAATGTCAACGAGAACTTCCACATGAGTCCTTTGCAAGCTGGAAGGAGAGCACTGCCATGGTCTTAAATCACACACGAAGGGTTTTGCTTGGAAATGGCATCATGCAAATAGAGCTCTGCAACACTGGAGATGACTACGGTCCCTGTTCACTTGCCACTTGCTCCTCACCCGATGGGTTAAATTAAACGAGAGTGCTGCCATGAGACGTCTCTCCCACTGAAGTGAGTTGGGGATGATGGCCAGCTGTCAGGGAAACAGGCCACCTGCCAAGCATGGAGGACGTACTGGTGGGACGCCCATCCCCGGGATAGCATGGCATGGGGGTGGCTGCTCCAGTGGGCAGAGGTGGAAGGAAACTGGCAATAAAGGCAGTGATTTCTGAGCACTTTTGTACAGATCCAGGTCTGCCAGGGCTTGCCTTGGGCGTTTGTAACATATGTTTTAGCCCTGGGTCCCATTTATCCACTCCGTCTGCGCAACTGATAATAGACTCATTAAAAGCACAACAGAAATGCTGAAATAACTGCCCTAACTTTAGACAGTAACATAAATTCCATAGATTTAACCAGTATAGCGATATACCATTACACATACCAAACATGAGAACAGAGAGAACGGCTCATATTAAATTGATTTCAGTTCATAAAGAATGTAATATCAGTGCAGGCTAAACCCCAAGTTATTTAATACATTTTAAGGCACGCAGTTTCCACAAGCTTATACACGTTCACATCTGCTCTTGATGATAATGAGCCTCTTATGTGCTACACCTGACGCCAGAAAACACTGGAAATGTCGATCTGTCATGCGTGGCTGTGAGTAAAATGACAAAAAAAAACCTGTGGGCCAGATACCTGGGGTTAATCAGCATCCAGCTCTTGCCTTCAACAGTTTTAAGAAAGCCACCGTGCTTCTGAGCTGCTGAAAACTCTCCGACTGCTCCACTTTGGAAATGCAGAGCCAAACGGCTTTTCCAAAGCGGAGCAGTCAGAGAATTTTGAGCATGGGTCAGTTGTCATGAGAGGACCACTGCCACAGCCCCGTTCAGCAGCTGAGACACGGTTAAATATCCTGAGCTCAAACCCAGCCCTTTGTCCTGGACTGAACTAAAAAAACATAATCTGTTTAATGCTTCTCTCTGCAATTATCCTAGAATGGTTTGGGTTGGAAGGGACCTTAAAGATCATAGAATCATGGAATGGGTTGGGTTGGAAGGGACCTTCAAAATCATCTAGTTCCAACTCCCCATGCCATGGGCAGGGACACCTTCTACTAGATCAGGTTGTCCAAAGCCTCATCCAACCTGGCCTTGAACACTTCCAGGGATGGGGCATCCACAACTTCTCTGGGCAACCTGTGCCAGTGCCTCACCACCCTCAGAGGGAAGAATTTCTTCCTTAGATCTAATGGAAATCTCCCCTCTTTCAGTTTAAAGCCATTGCCCCATGTCCTATTACTACATGCCTTTGTCAAAAGTCCCTCTCCAGCCTTCTTGTAGCTTTCAATTACACTGGTGCAAATCAAGGAGAAAGGATGTACATCACTACAAACCAGTAAGAAAAAAAAAAAAATAAAATCCAAGTGATTTTTCTTCTCTTGATGACTTTACAGAGGCTGAAGCAGCTGGGGAGGTTCTCCCTGACTGCTTGAAGTTGCTTGGAGCCTGGACAGCAGCCTGGAACGGCAGCAGCCGTGCTGCGGAGGGGAGCCGGGATGTATATTTTGGCAGCAGGGACAGCCCGTTTCCTTGGGCCACCCCCTCCATTGTGAATGCTTCGTGCATTAGCTCAGGGAACTCACCCCGTTAAAAATAACCCTCCCCCGCACAAAAAAAAAAAATAGACAAAGAATAAAGGCTATTTATACCCCGGATCAATCCCTCGGGCTGGTTCACTGTGTGGCCCCAGCCCAGGGTGACCGTGGGGACGTCCCGCTGACACGGGGGGGACAGCACCCACCCAGCAGTGAAACTGCTTGACCTCTACAAGATGACTTTTCTTTTTTTCCCCTGTGACTATCAGGTGTTGGAGATGGGAAGACTCTGGGTGTTTTTATAATTTTGATTTTAGTTCCATGTGTTTTCAGTTTATAACTGTATTTTTTTTACCTTCACCTCACGTGGCTCCCCTCCCAGCTGAGTCAGGGCTGTTCCTTTATGTGCTGTTTCCAAATTCCTGGGTGTAAATGCCTCATACACGGACAGCAAAAGGGCCAGCCCCAAAATCCCGATGAGAAACAGATGATTAGCCAAATAGTCTGATAAAACTCGGGGAGAATCATCCATCCACCTCAGCAGACAAGTTTAGATATGGACAAAGATAGTTGGTATAATATATATACATTTTTTTTCCCATGTTGTTTTCTGTTTTGACTTCTTTGGGATCATTCAAAGGGAGGTTCAGGCTTTGATCTTCTCTATTGGCAATATTTTTTTCATCTAGGTTTTTATAGTTTGAGAAGAGATGTTACATGCTTGCAACAGAGACTATCAATATGATGTGGGTCTGAACAAAAAACCTGGTGTCAGGTTCTCCATTTGGAGTGTTACCTCAAGCTTTGAAGTTTGTAATGATTCAAAAGCATCTAGAGCTGCTACAAATGTTAATAAAATTAAAGCCATCTGAAAGTGAGGCTTGCATGTGCCTTTGAAAGTAGGTCTGTGATCAGTTATTACCCTCAATTACCTTGTTGTCCACTCTTTTAGCTCGAGGTTAAACTCTTAACACTTTGCTTTGAAGTGGTTATCCTTTTATCTATGACCGGACTGAGGAATTTAAGGGCAATAATCAATGAGAGCTTCATAAGAATAAAGGGGAGACAAGGCAAGGAAAATAGGTGTGAATGTTCCCTTAACGGCTGGCTGGGGGTTTGGGGGGGCTGGGAGGGACCCTGAGCTCTGACATGGTCCTTAAAAGAAAAAAAAAAAACCACAGAAGAAAAAGAAATAGAAGGAAAGAGGGGAAAAAGGGGGGAATGAAAGAAAGTAAAGAGGAGCTCCAGCAATTTCCAAATCACTGCTAAAAATGAAGCAAAAGCCCTAATTCAGGGTGGGGCTGGGAGTGGGGAGAGCACGGGGAGGTGAAGCCCTCATCAAAGGCGCGGGATGGGTAAGGAGGCACCCAGATACGATTAAAGTATTGGCTTAATCCCGGCTTTGATGTCCACCATGGCACCTCACCCTGCCCAGTCTCAGCGGGGACGGAGATGGGACGGGTCCCCTGCACCAGGGTCCCGCTGCCCTCGCCAGGCTCCCAGCGATGACCCCCCACCCCAAAGCAAGAGGTCCCTGGGCCGAGTGCTGGCACTAGATGCAAAGCAGGATACGGGTGATTCCTTCCAGCCGGCACAGGATGCCCTGGCACAGGGGGCTCTGCCCTTGCCGGGGAGCAGCAGCAGCATCTCTGCCACCTGCACCCCAGAAGGTCCTCGGCCACTCCCCTCAGCTCCCAAAACCCGCCGCGGGCAGCAGAACACCCTTCTTAGACGAAGGCATGTCCAGGGAAAGAGGCTCAGAGAATTAACCTGGCTGCTGGCTTGGTCTTGACATCCCACGTCACACCCCACGAGGAGCCGGCGACCCGGCGCTTTCCCCGCGGAAAGGCAGCCAGCCTCCGCTTTCACTGGGTCCGGGGAAAACTGGTGTAATACTCTCGGCCAATTTTCATTCACTTATTTATTTTTTTTTACTCCGAGGTGCCTACAGCAAGGTGTTGAAACGCGTGTTGAGCTCGCCGAGTTTGGCAGGGGATCAAGTCCAAGCGGCCGGGTGTTCTGAACCTCCACCGCCGCCGAGCGAGGGCTGCGTGCGCTCGGCACCGCCGAAAACCGCGCCGCTTGGCTTTGATCCCCGGCCAGCCTTTGGAGCTGCGTGTCTAATTTAAGGTGCTCGGGTTGGAAAACGTTGACAATTATTGTTACTCTAAAATTAAATCAGTGCTTAATTATTGAAGTGGATGGTAACTTAGGTGGCGTTTTCAAAAAAGCCTAAGGGAGTCAGAAGATTTTCAAAGGCAGTTTAATGTCTCAGGGCCACGTCTGCCTCCTCGTACCTGCACTTTTCTTACCGACTGCTCCTGCTTCGGCACCTTTTTAAAGCCATCCTGGAGCTGCTGAGGTCTTTTTACCGAGAAGGTACAAGGTGGACCTGAAACCACGAGCGCAGACCAAAGTCTTCAGCCCTCCAAATGCACTTGGCTAATTCACAGTGAAAAATCAATTGGTTTTGGGTGCCTAATTCTTCTATAATCCTCTAGATAATCCCATCTTAAGGCTTTCAAATACTGATAAAAAAAAAAAAACCACAACCCACAATACAATAGTATAGAACACAAACATATATTTCATATAACTTTCAGATACTCTGAACTTAATATGAAATAGGTTGAGGACAATAGCAATAAAACATTGCTCAAGAGAGAGTAAAGGCACCGAGACCGTGAAGCCTGAGGCTGAGAACACTGTTTCGTAATTAAGGTAGCCTCCAGACAACGATTGTCATACGCAGGCGTTGCTCAAGGACCCAACCATTATTGCTTTCATTATAACTTTTCAGGAGAGGATCTCTTTCTGGCTTGGCTCCACCTTCATTCAAAGCTCCCAATGGCCCCAGCCACTAACGAGAAAGCGTTGATTGAGAAACGCTAATGACAGCCTCCACGGGATGCAGAGGAGCGCGCCCGCGGGAGCCCTGCCCGGCGAGGGGTGGCCGTGGAGCGGGCTCGTGGCACCACGGGTCCAGACCAGGAGGTCTGGTGAACGAGGTGACACCGGTTGGGGACATCAAACGCCACGTCTGGGATGAGGAAACTTTCCTCCGTGGGCAGCGCAGCGAGACGTGGATCGCTGAGCCGTGCGGAGCGAGGGAGGAAGCTCGTGCTGCTGCAGCCTGGACCGGGTGGTCGCTTGCTGGTTAAATGGGGTCCTGCTGGTCTTTGTGCATCAAACCAGTTGAAAAAGGACTGGCAGGAAGGGTTTTCCAAAGAAAATTGAAACTAACTTTTTAAAAAATCCTGATAAAGCCTATATTGCAACCAAATAGCTTACTTTTATTAATTGCAATACAACACGGGAGCTGTCGTTTCTATGTCCCATGCTCTCCGCTTTCCACAGCCCTAGACTGCCTCTCCCACAAAAGGCCGGGCTTCGTGCTCGGACAAGGAGAGCGTGGGGGAGCAGAGGAGCACACGTGTGGCCGGGAATGGCAGTGTCAGGCATCCCGCACAGCGACCTCCACGACGGATCGCTGCTGCATTTCAGAATTTACACGTTCTGGGTTTCGGCTGAAATCGGAGTTTCAGCTTTGCAATGGGAGGGAAGAAAAGCATGAATTAGAAACTCCTCTGTTTGTAGAAAGTTTAATTTCCCATCAAAATCCAATTTGACTAAAAAAAAAATCAGTTGGTCCTATTTACACCATCTGGTTCTGAGAGAATCTTATTGGAATTGCAGGATCAGCTCCCATCATCTGATGTTACATTGAGCAGGACCATGCCTGTCTACACTTAACTGCTAACCTATCTTAATCATCCTAGTAATTAATACGCTGGAGCAAAGTCATGTTCCAACACGGTCTAATTTTCTAGTGAAGACAAGTGCCAAGAAGCATAAAAAACAAATGGGAACACCCCGGGATGGCTTCCTCGTCCCCCAGAGCCGCTGTGGGTCATTGCTCCTCTACCTCTGGTCTCCTTCATGCATGAACCCAGGAGGACCCTGGTTCCTGCCAACTCCTGGCTAAGCAGAAGTCCCGAGGCCGGGGTTGAGTCGCTTGCTCCCGCTGCTCTGATGTTTGGCCAATTATCAGCACCTGGATAGTAATGTAAGAAGGTAACGAAGGAAGAAAGAGACACTTTCAAGTTCTCTTTGCTTCTGTAATAATGCTTCTGCTCGACAGCCTGCCCGGAGACGGCCGGCCACAGCCCAGCTCCTGGGGAGCCTCCTCAGCCGCTGGCAGCCCAGCCGGCCGTGCCGCGGGCGGATGGACTCATCCCACGGAGGGCTGAGCCCCATCCCGCAGGACGGGGCTGGCTGTGGCGACATTCCCTTTTGCACTATGATTATTAATTATTTTTTTTCCCCAGCTCATTATATCGAAGAACGGAGGCAAATACCCCGGAGCAGATCACTTTGCTCTAAAGGGTCCCGATCCCTCTGCAAAGCAGCAGAGGTGGCCGAGCACCCACCGCTATGCTGCTCTGCTCCTGATAAATGCACGGGGATTTTTTCCTCCTGGGAGGCTGGGACTGACCTGGGCAAAGGCTGCACCAGTGCCTGCACCCCTGGGAGCTGTTGCTGTGGTCATGGGTGGACAAACCTGTCTCAGGTCTCCCCTCAGACCCAGGCAAACCTGGGAGGGAGGGAACCAGCTTCCTTAACCCTTGAGAGAGAGAAAAAACGGTGCCACCAAACAAGAGTGTAGGCAGAGCAGGTGCTGGAGCTGCAGGACCCC
The DNA here is from genome assembly GCF_009769465.1 of Tauraco erythrolophus. Lineage (NCBI taxonomy): Eukaryota > Metazoa > Chordata > Aves > Musophagiformes > Musophagidae > Tauraco > Tauraco erythrolophus. Next base: position 3,238,096 of record NC_141484.1, read on the forward strand.
CCACCACCCCAGCCCCATCACACCTCCATCAAGAGGGCCTCGGGGCAGCAGCCGTTTCCCACCGCCAGCCAGGAGTCACTGGCTGCTGAAGATCCGTCAGGTTCTTTTAAGGCTTTAATTCATTTTCTCCCCCACCCAAGATAAATGGTCCTCTTCTGGGTCTCACCTTGATGGCTCCTCCACCCACTCCTCCTCCAGCACCTTCCACTGCACCAGATCTCTCCTCTTCTTCTACCAGGTTTAGAGAGAAGGCAGATAACAAGGGAGAGCAACTCCTCTCCCCGTCTTTTACCCATTCCTCTCATGTCTGGCCCCAAAAGCCAGGGGGAACGCTGTGCCTGTGCGTTATGGGACAGACTGGTCCCACTGCAACTTCTCCGTACTCTGATACATGACCCACCACCACCCCTTACACCAAACCTCCCACCTCGGGTGTCCCTTGCCTGTAAAAGAGCAGGTGGTGATCCCAGGCTCCTGCAAAACATCCTCCTGTCCTGGAGCTGGGTGAAACCTCGCCGGGTCCCCCCGAGATGGCACGGGGGGGAGGAGAGGCGCAGCCACCCTTCGCGAGGCCGCAGCAAGGTTTTGTGACTCCGAAGAGTTGGCAAATCCCCGGATAAAAGGGAAAATATGTTCATAATAAATAACACTGAAGTAACGCGTTGTGAAATATTTACTCCCTCGGAAAGGCGGCTGTTTGCCTTCAGAGGAGCTGCTATCTGATCCTCTGCCAAACGGCACGGAGCGGCTGGAAAAGAGACTTTTCTGTGGTCGGCGAGAGAAAACCAGGTGCCCAGAAGCGGGCTGACTGCGTGCGCTCGGGGAGACGGGCACGGAGTCGCGGGGGTGTCCGGCTCCCGCGAGCCCCGTTAACGCCTCTGCAGAGCGCACACCGCGGAGTCGGAACTTTCATTTTAATGCAACTAATCATATGTCAGCGTAGAGACTGGGGGAAGGAGAACAGAGCGGGGGGGGAAAAAAAGAAAGAGGTGTTGATAAAATACTTGTTAGAAAGAAAATTGGATTAGCGGTGCCATTCTGGCCATGAAGTTCTTTGAGCCGGAGAAAAGAAAATAATAATCTTGTTCCTTTTCTCCCCTCCTCTCTCTGCAGCCCACAGAAGGCCTCACAGCCAAAACATCAGTCCTTCTAATCTTATTTTCTTTTTTCTAGCATGTATTTTATTAACCCCTTTTCTCATTTAACTGCTATGAATAGCTCAGTGGGTAACATCCTTCTTAGAAAGCGAAAACCTCCTTGGAGATGCGGCGCAAGAAGAGAAATGCAGACAAACTTCCAGCTCCCGCACTCGGAAGAAAAGCCCCCTCTGTAATCCTGTCTGGTGAATCCCGACGTTGTACCCCGAGGGATCTGTGAGTTCCATGTCCCCTCTTTGGAGCAGGGACAATCGGGGAATTTATCTGCCGATGCGCTATGAGATCGTTCCCGACTCTACGAGCTCCACGGACATGGAGCAGAGATTAGAAAATAAATAAAAGCCCATGTTTCTTGTCGGGAAAGTGTATATATATCTGTAAGATGAAGTCAGGCACTCTGAATTACCTTTCCTTGACAGCTTCCCTCGCCAGCTATCGGTCACGTACAATGAAACCCCCCTGCGTGGGCTGGGACCGCTGGTGCCACAGGGGCTTTGAGGGGTTTTATTTGAGGGGTTTTATCCCTACCAGCCCCAAAGCAATACCTGGTTTGTCCTCTCACACCCAAGGCAGGATTCTGTGCCCCAAGTAAGACATAGTCAAACCGGGATCTCAAAGCTCAGGGGGGTCAGTCTTCCCTCTGCGCAACAATAAAAGGAAAAAACCCACAATTAAAATATCAAATCCAATGGAGATAGTCCTGCCCTGCTGTAAGTGAGAGCAGAGGTTTGGCCTCGCCATAAAGAAAAGCCCAGCTCCAGCGAGCTCGGCTGCCGCCTCCTTCCCTGCGAGCAGCAAACCTTCCTGGGAGAGGAGGGGAGCAGGATCCGGCCCCGTGCGATATTTGTGTGTTATTTTCCTTGACAGCTGTGGTGCATAGTGGTAAGTGCATGTTTAATTCATTCACAATTTATGGCGTAATGAGAACAATGGATGTGTCTGAGGGAATAATTGCTTCACGGCGGGGATGCTGGAGAGTTCAAGTTGGTTGGCACCTGGACTTTGAATCGGGGCTGGCGGGGATTGGCTCTGCCACCCCACAATAGCTCCAATAACAAAGCTGCCGGGGACGGGGAGGGGGTTCAAAGTCACCCCGCGCCCCCGCGAGCTGTGAGAGCCTTTCGCTGGGACGGCGGTGGCCGGATCCCAGCCCCGTGCGACCCGTCTGGCCCCATTCCCCGGGCGGCCGGCGAGGGCTGCGAGCGTGGTCGCTGCCTTTCCTTCAACCTGCACTTACAGGGGAGTTCTGCTGCGCTGCAGACCCGTGCCCCGTGGAAACCAGTGCTTCCCCGACTCCATCTCCCTCTAAGACCCCTTCACTGCTTGGTCCTGGCCACGTCCACCAAACCCCTCCTTTTGTTAGGGGTGTAGAGAGGGGCTTGACCCTTTCCAATGTCCCCAGCAGCCACATGGAGTTTTGGAGGCCCCAGAGGTCAAGAGCATCCATATGGAGGGCTCAGGAGCTCCGTGCGTCTCCCAGCTGTCCCCACGGCAGCTGTGCTCGCAGCCCCCAAACAAAGCTCGTTAGGGGGCTTGTTAGGATGCTTGGGGGTTGCTCTGCGCTGTCCTGGAGGAACCATGGTACCAAACCACCTCAAGAAGGCCGCAGCCAGAAGAAGGCATCATGCTCAGCTCCCGTACACGGACGGCTAATTATTCATCGGGCTGAGAGCGGAGAGATGGCGTTGTCTATCGGAGGCTCTTTCCTGCGGTGCCGGAGCGGGGCCAGATTTAGAGCTGACAATAAAGAGACGCCGACAAAGCATTGCTCAAGCCTTGGCCCACGCAGCAGGAGATATGCAGCAGCCCTCCCAACAGCTCCTGCCTCTTGGCACCTCGCGGGAACGCCGATCCAATTGCTCAAACAGACGTGTCAAAGCACGAGCGATGACTCTTCCGCACCACAAACCCACCCCGAGGGGATCCTCTATCAAGACGGGGCTCTTGGACCCAGCATCGCACATCTGAGGGAAACAGGCGTGCAAAGTGCTGCGAGACTCTCAGATGGAAGGTGCCATACGACCACAGAGGCTGTTGTTAATTATTACACCGTTATATTGGGGAGCTCTGCTACAGACCATCAGCGCTCGAGCTTTTCCATACATGGACAGAGCTGGGTCCCTGTTCTCCTTCTCCATATGGGAAAGCCGTGGGCTGGGGATGTGCTTGCCTTGGACATCTTTCAGGGATGCTGAGCTGAGAGCCCTGTTACACATTAACCCCCCCTCAGGGCTCTGCAAAACATTTTGGACATGTATGTAACACTTGGTAGCAAAGAGAGTCTGCTTTTAGCTGGGGCAACATCTGGGTATGAGCAGATGTGGGCCACGCTGTGAGCAAACCGCTGCAAGGGCTTTCCTTGAGGGACCAGAAGGCACTTTTTAAAAGTGTTTAAAGGGTTTAGGCACATAAATTCAACACTGTCACTTGAGTTAGACCTAATTCAGATTAAAAGGATCAAGATTTTGGGCTCCTATGTCCCCTTGAAAACATTCCACCTGTCTACACGATGGAACTAGCGACAGTTAAGACTGTAAGACAGAGCTTAGGTGCAGACAGAACCATGAATTTGTAGTCCTGACAGAGAACCGTGTTTTCTCCCATCTAGTCTGAGGTTAAACACAATGTTCTGTCAAGCCACACACAGAGGAAAACATGGTTTGGCAGCGGCGTCTCACGTAACCACGGTTAAACACGGCGTACCTCCGCCGCAGCCGCGCGCCATTGGCATCGCGGAGAGCTGCTGCCGGTTTCACTTTCATCTGCCTCTCAGGAACACCGAGGAAGCAGCGTAGCTGTAAATACATCAGCCGTTACGTCCTCCCTGGAACGCTCTGTCTCGTCACCCCTTTCTCTCTGGAGCTACAGCTGCTCACCGTAAAGCCCGATACCTCCGCCTGGGAGGAAAAATAACAGACGCCGAGTGCTTAAAGAGGGCCCGGCCAGGACATAGTCTTCATCCCTCCACGGGCAAGAAAAGGTTAAAACCAACCATGACTGTGGATGTAAAATGTGAATTTGGCTGGGGTGAGAGATCTTGTCCCCCTGCTCCATCCCTACTGAAGCTCAACCCTGGCCTGAGCCCCCCAAAAGTCCCATCCCTGGAGGAGGATCCAGACCCACCTCTGAGCCCAATCTCCTCTCTGCTCTTCCAAGCCAACAAACAGCCCAGATGACAGGTCAGGATATAAATAAAACCATCCATAATTGCACATCTTTAATTACTGAGGGTGTTTGGGTTTCTCGGAGAACACTAGGTTGTGAAGAGTCTCAATCAAAGAGCCCTTAGGGCGTTCAAATCAAGGCAAGCATCAAAACCCAAAGCTGTTTTGCAAACACAGCTCCAAATATGTACAGCGGAGGGGGAAGGCTTGAACCCGCCTGCCCAGTAAAGAACACACCCTGGAAGGGGTCCTCGCTACAAAGCCAGCTCCGTGCAAGGGCAAGGGCTGCGACCTCGGGGTACCAACATCTGCAGGAGCCTCCAGCGAGTCCCCGGGTTCATGTGAGGGCAACTTCAGCCATGCTTTAACCACAGCTTTCACCCAAGCGTTGGAAGTAGCCATCATGCCACAGGCAAGCAAGGGAGATGTTTCCTCTACCGTGTTTTCTCCGCTGTTCTCCCAAACCTAATCTTTTGCGTCCGTGCAGTGTAGCTCTGAGGCTGCACTTGCCAGAGATGCATTTTACAGCATTGTTCTGCACCAGCTCGGAAACGATTAGAAGAAAAGTTAAGTCAGGAAGAATCTTTTGTCAAAAAATTTGTGACTGATAATTGTGACCCCTGAAAATATCTTCAGCTAGACCAAACCAATGTACAACATGTAATTATGTTTTTATAACGATGGAATGGTATTGCAGGCACGTAAAGTGTGCAGAGAGGGAGTGGAACCAGCAAGAAGTGTTGTTTTTTTTTTTTTAAATAAATCACAAATTAAAAAGAGAAGGTAATTAATATACAAAAATTCAGGAAAAGACATGGTAAAATCTCTAACTAGCAGAGCTGAAGACAGTTCAAAGGACAGTTATTTTTAAGCAAATGTTACAATGAAAGGTGATTTGCATGAGATGTGTCCACTATTAGATCAAAATGAAAGACCAATGGCGAAAAGTCAAAAGCGTTCTGCATCTGGAAAAAAGCCAGATAAGCCATTAGAACGGAGATGAAACCTTTCTGTTGCAGAAGATAACATAAGAATATATTACACATCTTACGGTAAGACCTGACTATCAGCAAAGCTGCCTCAGAGTTTTTCAAAAGCTGGTCTCTCAGCTTGGCGGGCCGCTGCCACGCTCCGTAAAGCGTCCTGCTTGGAGGGGAAGGTCTGGGGCACCCGAGAAGACAGCTATGTTGTGTCAATGCTTAAAGACATGTGGGATGTTCCATATTGCTATTGACCTAAGCCCTGAGTTTAATTCCAAATGGGATAAGAGACTGATGCTCAATAAATAAAGATTTAAAAGAATACATGACAACTCACGGCAGTCTCTTTAATAACTTCCTATTGAATTAACCTGGTATTCTTTTTCATGAGATTTTAGAAAAGAAACATGATGATAACTAAAAGATAGGAAATTACAACCTGTTTGGAGATTGAGGGAACTTGCTCTGTCCTGCTTAAAAAGGTTTAACCAGAGAGGATCCAATCACAGGCAGTGAGAATGTAGAAGAGGATTTCAATAATATTTGGGTAGTAGTTCTTCTTCTAATAGAGATGTTCTATTTTAGCCAAACCCACTGGATTTGAAGCAGAACATTAATTCAGGGAAGTTCTAGGAAAGGTGTCCCTAGGCCATTCCTGAGTCCCTTTTGGTCTTTAGATCTCCAAATACAAGTTTCTAAGCACCCACACAGCAATTTCACAGCTAGAATTCACATGAGCGTGTGTGCGTTTGCTTGGAAATAGCTGTCGTGAAAAAAAGAGGAATAAAGGCCGGTAGATCCAGAGAGATCCACATATATCAATTAGAAAGGTTCTAGCAGTCATATGAATTTCAAAATATTATTTCAGTTTAAGCTTGGCATTTCTCATCCTCTTCCTTACAGTGACCATCTGGCCAAAACCCAGCATCTTCTGTAACAGCAGCACATGGAGGCAAAGGGCCACCAGCCCCTCCTCCACCAACCACCTCCCATCCTATAGTTTAACATAACAGCAGCCATAATTTTCAACAAGACACGTGCATGTTACAGAGGCTCGACCAGAGCAAAGTGCTCCTCTGCCTCTGCAAAGGCAAAAGCGAGGCAGAGCGATGAACTGGGGAGGGCTCGCCGCGCTGCCGGCGGAGGCATTCCCCGGGGGCACATGGGGCGGTCCAGCCCCCGACGCTCACCCGTGTCTCTGGATGCTCAGGCCCATCTGTCGAGGTGGCATCGCGCCAAGTCACGAGCGGGCTGGATCCCGCGCCGGGCTCAGCATTGCAGGCCAACTCGGCACTGCTCGTCACAACGGTGGTGGGCTTGCTCCTCAGAACAAAGCTCTTGCATCTATCCTAAAACATGGCTTAGCATTGCCTGGAGAGAAAGGCTCAACCCCCACCAGAAACACATGACAGAAAACAGTCCATAGCTCCTACTAGATCCACCAGAAAGGTTAAGTCACTTGATTCCACCAACGTATCACAAGGTGCTACTGATGCACAAACCCACTCTGCACAGGAAGCTGCTTCTACCAGTATGAAATCCCACCAACTCACTGCGGGGCCAGACCTTCGGTTGTCCTTTGCAGATGAGACATTCCTTTGAGCCTTTTTGCAGTCACCAACAGCAACTCCGGAGCTGCTGACACAGAGGGCTGCGCGCGCTGCTCGTGGGGAGCCCATGGATTTCCCAGGCAGGAAGAAGGCAGAGACGAGTACAATACTGCTGTGTAGAGATGGACTCTCAGCTTTGAGGAAGACATCTGGAAGCATAAAGCAGGTCAGGTATAATCTGCATTAAATCCAGAGGCCAACCATCAAACCTGGCTGTAGGTCTGAAGCCCCCAGAAGGTCCCTATTCATCAGCACATCCAAGTGTAAGGATGGGCCTGGACTTAAGTAAGTGCAGGTTCAAGGTTAAGTGTTTGCACATGTGCTTTATTGAATCATGGCCAAAGGTTCAGGTGGGAAGTGCCCTGCTGGTGATGGGCAGGTTTGTCTTCCTACTTTTTGTCCATCATCTGCGAGTGGTCCGGCCCCATCGCTGTCGGGGCAGGGTGCGGGGTGGCAGCTGCGCCCCGTGGCTGTAACTGGAGCTTCTCTGCAGGTGCCTGGTTACTTTTTTACTACACCCAGCATTTATATTTCAAACTGTAGCAGAGCAGCCCAGTGGTTTATGGAACCTATAGAGCTGGCAGGAGGGTCCATGGCAAAGGTCTGAAAAAAGGCACCGAGACATCACTGGGGCCACCACCTGGGGACAGGGCTGGCAGGAGATGCTCCTCTGGTCAGCTGCTCTGTGCGGGTGCTGCTGCAGGAAGGGGGATCCATGTGTTTGCTGTCCTCTTGTTTAACAACTCCCTTTACAGCAAGGCAGCTGAGCCTCGTCCAAACCCTGTGAGCTCGAGGAGAAACTTTCAGGAGATTGAAGTCCGCTCTAGGTGAGAAGTTGTGGGTCTCACTGCTCCTTGTCCAGGAGTGAGATGAAGGAAATGCAACACATGACGCCCCATGTGCCCCTTCTCCGTGTCCATGGGAGGCTCAAATCCCCTTTCTTTCTGCTAAATGCTCCAGCAATAGGAGGGCAAACTTGGATCCGTTGCATGACACAAGCCCCAGGAGCTGGACCAACCAGCTAGATACGCAGAGGACAACCCAGAGGGCCCGTTGTTCACTGTTTCATGATAGGTCTTATTCCTTGGCACTTGTTCAGGTGCAGCCACAAATGGTGTCCTTCCAGCCGTGCCCAGGGCAGCAAAACGGGTACGTGCATTCCTGTGTCTGCCTCTGGCAGAAGGACACGTCCACCTCATGCATGTGGCAGCCACATCTTACAAAACCTGTTGATGCTCATGTGCCAAGAGAGGAGAAGCCAAAAGAGCAACTGCGAGTCTCCAGAACCACACCAGCTCGATCCCGCAGCTCCCAGGATTTCCCGAGCAGAGCGGCAGGGAGCTGCCCACTTGCTGTGCCCTCAGCAGAAGGTGTCAGTAACAGAGGTGGTCCTCTGGAGTGCACCGACAGGGCTTGGTCTAGAGCCAGCTGCAGTCCCCTGAAAGTTTCCCTTTGAGTTTCAAGGGTTTGGATTACAGCTCCACGGCTGTAAAGTTTAAACACAAGGACAGCAAATACTGGGACAAAATTAGATCTCTCTGGTGAAGCTGGGGGGGAAAGGGAGACTGTCACTTATGGTGTTACTCAAAACCACCTGCATATCCTTCAGAAAGGGGCAAAGTAGGTGGTAGGACCGTGGCTGCCCCTTGCGACCTGCCCGTCGTCCCTACCTAACCCTGCTCTGCAGCTCCTCCATCACTTCAGCTATGAGACACCTGCTTTAAACACACTTTTGCATTCCTTTTCTCTGCAAATCCATCAATCCCGTGGGTTACTTTGGAGAAATGGTTGGTTCAGTTGGTTTCTTCAGTGTTTTGCTACAATCAGTGAGGAAAGGTTGAAGTTGCAGAATAATTTTAAGGGGTTTCAGAAGACTCCTGGCAGCAGAGCCAGGCTCCTTTCCCTCTTGCAGGAGCTCCATGGTGACCCCCCTGGCACCATCACTTTGATAAACAGCTTTTAAAGAAAGGGAGGGAATTGCCTGGGGAGGAATCCGTGTTCCTCTTTGGGAGCTGAATCCCCCGTTACTGATGGTTTTATCACCTCATTACACTGAAACCTGGCTGGGGCTGTTCACTTTGTATTTTGGCAATTTCAGCTTCCCACTAAACCTTTAGGACTCTCTGTCTCCTAATGGGTGGCAGGTTTTCTTTCCTCCTTTTTTATTTATTTTATTTTTACAAAGAATTTATGAAGAATTGCAGGACCTGGTGAAGGGTATTGCTCAATCAGAGCACGTTGTCTTTACTGATCTAACATCTAAGAAAATTAAAGATCTTTCTCTAATTATTTCGAACACGAAGTACTTGATTTTGTGTTACTTCCACTTGCACTTGAAATATATATAAAGAGCGTGGATAAATTCACGCAACCTAATTTTAGAACTTTCAGAAATTTTTCCATAACCACCTTTAACTGGAGTGCCCATGCTGCTCTATAAACAGGGAAAAACCAACAAAACACGATCTCCTCAGCACAGGTCACCGACAATTTCAGCTGCAATATTCAGCTCTATTAGGAGCAGCAATTAACGGTAAACGGAGTCAATGAATGTTTGCTCCGCTCCGGATCTGTGCCTGGATGAGGCCTGGATGCCCAGTGGCTAAATCATCTGTTAAACAGGTTCTTGGTGCCATCAAGGCACCGTGGGCTCCGTAACGAAGTGCTCTTGGGAGACGCACCCTTTCTGGTGCTCAGAGCACCCTAACGTAGGCATTTTGCTGAAACACTCAGCTACAGACTTCGGGGAGGTACTTAAATTCCATACACTGCTAGCCTGGAATTTATGAAAACAATCTGTTTCAGGTATCTGAATGCCTGAGGAGCTTTACGTTATACCCACTGTTACCAGCTCTGCACCCTGGTTCCCCTGAGCCCAAGGTGGGCACCCGGACTGACCCATAAGTCTTACAGAAGAAGGCTGAAAATCTGGTTAAGCGGAGGACTGAAGAGATACAACCCAGGCTTCCTCACTCCATTTTGCCAAAGCATCTTCACACAGATCCAGCGCTGTTCTGCTCTGCCGTCTGAGCTCCGAATTACTCCCAAAGGAAACAAATGGGGAAGAGGAACAGGGGAAGAGTCTTCTCCTGCCTTCCAACTTCTGCACTGTGGGTTTGATGCAAATACTTTTACTGCTGCAGGAACGGGGCGCTGAGCTCGTTCTGGAGCACGAGCCACGGGCTGGGTGGCTTTGGCAGAGGGCTCGCTGGCACCCAGGTGCCACGGATGCTCACTGCCAGTGCCATGGTGCCTCTGTGCTTTCCTGGAGGTGCGGCTGACTGGGGAACGGAAAACACGGGGCTTCGTGGGCTGGGGGTGTTCTCAGGGTGCTGGTGAGGTCAAATGGAAATGCTAAATAAAGCATCCAAGATATCCTTTATGGTCTGTGAGCATCAGTTACACAGGCGGCCGAGTTGGTGCTTTGAGATTTCATCCAATGGAGCTTTGCAAGCATGAGCTTCAGCACCTCTTTGAAGAAGAAGCTGTGAGCACCTCCTGTTAGTGACCCTGCCACAGTGTGCAGCACAGCCAGAGCAGCTCCTGTCTCCAGGGCCAATTCTCCATCCCTTCACTGCCCTGCTGCGCTGTCCTCCAGCAGGAACCCGGGACAAGTGACATTTCATCTACTACAGCCCAGGGAAGGTGAGGGAGAGGGGATGAAGAACTGATTAAAATCAGAGTTTGCATTCAGAGTTTTTATTCTAGATTCAAATCTATACTGAAATTAGCCAGCCAATGACCTCATCCAACAGCGATGAGCAAACAAGAAGATGACAAGCAAGTGTCGATAAGTCTCAGAAGACGTAACATCATTCCTGAGCACAATTAAACGCAGCCCTACAAACATCCAGGCTCCGACTGTTCATGAAACCCATATGGAGTCATTAGCCTTCTTAGGTCTGTTTTTCCACCACCCTTAGACACAGAATGAGAGCCTGCCTGTATAAAAACTTGCTGAGATTTAGGTAAGCTCTGAATTTAAAGAGAAAGAGCCATTTCTCAGGAACCCCTTTCTAAAAATGCTTGCTCTGGAAGAAGAGTGGTCAACTGTGAATCCAGAGGTCATCACAGACAACCCCCCAGATTGATCAGCCGCATCTTCAGCGCCGTGGTAAATGGCCGAGTCTGCTACAGCTAATGGTGGAGTTCAGCTGGAGGGAAACCAACTGGTCAACAACCGCACCAGTATTGTGTGTTCGGGGGTAGGGTACTACCTCTCAGGTGATATAGACTGTCAGCTAAGTCTCATTAAACTTGTCCTCTACCCTCCAGCAGTTCTCAGCACTACTGCATTGGTCCTCAGTGGAGAGACAAGGGCGGTATAATAAAGTCCTTGATTTCAGCTCAGGATCACTTTGACTGACAGACTTACGGATTCTACGTCCAGAATTTTAATAAATTCCTTGAAACCTTTCTTTGGGCAAAACTGGACAAAGGTAACTTCGGCATTACTTTGGCTGGAATAAAACAACCATAGAATTAGGACCCACAAGCTTCTTTTGAAATGATGGCCAAATCTGTCTGTTATTAAACTTTGATATCAGGCTTTGAGTGGGACAAGAACAGGACTCCTAAAGTATAAATCTGGTGAATAGATGTTATGAAGTTGGAAGTATTGTGCTATAACTTAACCACTCAGCTGAGACAAAGGTATTCCTTTCCTTTGCTCATTCCTTAAACACAAATTTCCTTGTTTTCAGTCCTAAGTATCGAGACTAAGTCTGATACATGTGCTGACATACCTAAAGCACATCGTTTCCACTAAGCTATATGTTTATGGAGCATGCAAAAAAAACCCCAGCTGTGCAGATAAAACTGTTTTAGAGCTGCTCAAAGGAGGTCGCAGCTCTAAATCCTCCTTGTGTGAAGGTAAGCTGTGTGCCCAGCTTCCCAAGGCTCTCCCAAAAAGAATACCTTGAATATGAGGCATATCTGGGTTAAAACGAAAACTAAAGTTTACTGTTGCTAGTAACAGCATTAGGAGAACCACCAGGAAAGAAAACATCTCCTCTCCCAAGGATGCCTTGAAGGAAGCACAGCATTTAACGGCCAGTAACCGACGGTCAGGTCATGGGATAAAGGCTGCATCAGCAGAGATCAGGATCAGGGACTGCAAAGCAAGGGCACGACACGAGGTCTTCACTCTTTTCTGTCACCATGTTTGTCAGTGAAGGAGAGATCATCTCATGGTAGCAAATGGTAAATAAATGATATTTTGCCCAGAGGCTTGACCTATTTACATTATTATAAATGTCAGATAACATTAGAGAGAGCTTCATAATTGCTATGTGAGTGGTATGAATTGCTGCCAAACACAGGACACTCACTCTCTTTCTCTCATACAAGACACATTTTTGCAAGATCAGATGCTTATTCAGTTCTTTCAATGTTTTTTCACAAAAAAAACCCAAACCTTCTAATTGAGGGAGGAAAAGTTTTATTTAATTGTCTTCTTTTTTTTTTGGTTTGAATTGACCAACTGTGTATCTTCCACTGGTTTTATCAAAGAAGCCACCAGTACCAGAGCACATCTCATTTTAAGTGGGCTTTAGTTGGCAGACTTAAAACTGATCATGCATTTTAGTTTCAGTAACTTGCAATTTCTGCGCTCTTTGATAGCGCACTTTAAAGAACAAGCCTTCTTTAATGACAAAGGCTTAAAAGAAATGACCTTTCTGAACAAAATATCAAAGCTTAGAAAAGATAGTTCCTTGAAAAAAAAAGTCTGAATTAAAATGACCTTGTGTTCTGAAACTTCTGCATACCATATCTGACGTCTCACTTTTCCTTTGTACCCTCAGAACAAGACCAAGTATAATTGAGTAGTGTGGTGCCTCCAGTACATGTTGTGATCTGGGAAGGACTTGCAGTGCATTAAGATAATTTAAAAAAAATAAACCAGAGCCCATATGCACTCTCTATCAAGACTGCTGCTTGCTAGAATCAAAGCTGCGCATGCTTTTCCGAAAACTCAACAAACCACTGTAAGATATTCTCGTGATTGCAAATATTTTCTTCTTTTTCTGTGCAGCAAAATAATTTCTCAGTTTGAAACTACAGTCAGCAGAGATTTGGGCAAGTAACAGGAGTATCTGCTGTCACCAGCACAATTAAAGCACTGTTGCAGAAGAAAGCAGAGGGCTGGGAGAAGGAGGGAGGTTATATCCCTTTTCTTCCAGCCGCACCAGAAATGAGCATATTTGTTACGTGTAACACAAGAACTGTGAGCGGCACTGAAATAAAGTGTCACCTTGATAAGGGTCACCTCCCTTGATACTGGAGAAAAACGTTATGATGCCTTTTTCTTGGGGGGTTTTATATAGAGTGAAACAATCCTCCCTCCCACAGCAAATATCAGTAAAATTAAATAAATAAAAAGTACAAATAAAGCTCTAACTGTACTCAAGCTGGTTTCGCCAGAGCTTGTTTTATGGACAATCAAGCCAACCACCAGCAGCTGGCAATTCCTTACCCAGGGGGTGAAGAGAGAGGTAGAGAGCAAGTAATATGTATGAAAACATTTCTAATCCTGCAATTTGGACACTCACTTGTCACAAAAACGATCCAAGAAATGTTAACAACTACAAGAGAACTCCAAACAACCTTGAATTTAATTTTTTATCAGGTTTATAAGCACCTCCAAAATGGTCCTCATGCTGTATTTGATGTTGGAGAGAGATTCCCAGAGTTTTAAAACTCCCTAATTGACCAAGATCTACTTTTCCCAAACTGCTTTCTGATCATCAATGACATCAGCAATGCAATTCCATCAAAACCAAGGAAACTGAAGCCTGAATTCATCTAGCTAGAAGAGGGTCCATGTGTTTCTTTCTGGATGTGTCCCCCATTTCGCTTTCAGAAGCACTGTAACCACCCATGCACCATGCAAAAACGCAAGCAGAGCAGCAGAATCAATAACGCCTCGTTTCCTTCACACATGAGAAGAGAGACTTCACTGTCCCAACATCTGCTGTTTGGACCCAGGGCAATACCCGACGGGTAAACCCCAGCCCACAGATCCCTGAGCTCCCGGTGCTTCTCCCGCCGAGCCCAACCACCGCTGCCACACACCTCTCTGAGTAAATACATTTCATTTTACTGCCCACAATTAACTAAACGCATCCGAACAAATTCCTCCAACTCAAACTCACCGTTGCTCCAGGCGAGGCTTCGTGCCACCTGCCGCAGCACCTCCGGCCTTATCAGAGCCACGACAACCCCTTATCTATAATTAGAAGAATCACTTGTTGATTCAAGGAAGGTGGAAAACCTGCCCAGGCCCCGACCAGATTGATGATCGGCAACGCACCCAGCAAGGCTGGAGCCTGTATTTGGCACGGAGCTGCCTGCCAGCACTGCCAGGAGGTGGGTGGATGGAGCCCAGCCTGCCAGAGCCTCTCCTGGTTGATCTCCGTGCCAGGAGGAGATAAGAGGGCAGCTGGTGAGCTGGGACTCGGCGGGACAGCCGCGTCCAGTCACCGGCACTCAAGCAGTCAGGACCCTCCGAGTTCTGCCCGGACCGCGGCGCGTGAGCACCGGTGCCACCGGGGCGAGGGAGGAGAGGTGGCCGTCCCCGCCAGCAGCGATACGGAGGGTCTCGCTGCTGCCGCCAGTGCCACAGCTGGACTTAGAAGACAGGAATTTCTGGCCCTCTCTCAAGCACTCAGACCATTAACTGTGCCTGGATACGAACGCTGCCGGCAGGATGGTGCCTAGGGAAAAAAAAAGCTGTTCTTGTATTCGGCGTATCTAAATTTACAGATGACGAATGTACTAATGTACACTCTGGCTCAGGGATGGCCAAGAGATACAGAAACCTTCCCATGCCTGCGAGGCAGAGCCGGCTACCAGGAGGACTCCCTGCCCGGGTCCTTCAGCTTTCCACCGTGGCTCAAACCTCATCCCTACAAACCCTCGGGAATCTGCTTAGATTTACCAGGATCACTCCAGAAAGCCTGTGTACACTCATGCAGAATCAAGGCCGTATCAGTTACGATCCTTTCAATAACATCCCATAACTGTGTTATCAGGACTTTCCTGTGACCGGTGTATGCAACTCCAACCATAGATTTACACGCTATTAACTGGCAACGGTGGCCGCATTTGTCATCATGGTGTTTTCATTCTTGCTGCAAGATTTTTCCTTGAAACACAGCACGAAATATTTTCCCAGTTAACGAAGCCATACAAAACTCTCATATGCACTGTGGCTGCTTAGGTGAGTGAGATGCCCAAGCAGGACAATAATGTCAAAACAAAATAGTACAAAATAATAATATTTTAATATTATGTAAACACATGGACACAAAACAATGTCAAAATATGTTAAAATATCTTGGACGATCATAATAGAAAATGGGATTTTCTTCATGTATAAAAGTGAAAAGAATGGTACTGGGAAGTAATAATAAAAATATTAGTAGAGGAAACTTTGCTCGCTCGGTAAGCAAGCTCAGCACGGAGTCAAACACACGGTATATCGAAAGCATAAGTCTGTAATAAGATAATGATAAAAAAATAATGGAAGACACAACTAAAGACATGCTGGCATGCGCAATGGATGTGTTTTTATGAACTTCATCACATTTTATGTGCTAACAAAGCAGCCACTGATCTTTGCATTTGAATTTACAAGAGCCAAATCTTCAAACCTATTCAAAGCAGTCCCTTTGGCAACCGAAGGAATCCAACAGCTCCAGCAGCTACCTGAAAACGAAGAGATTCTCATTAGTTAGATCTTATTATTCTTAGTGGAAAAACACAACGGGCTGAAGCCAGGGCTGGGTCCCGTCCCCGGTGGCCGGGATACGGCGCGATGGCTGCTGTCGGGTGTCCGGGGGGAGCGTGCCGCCGAGGAGCTGCGCCGCGGCTGCAGCCATGGGCACACGGGTGCAGTTTTTCAGTGAAGGAGGGTCAGGTAGATGCTAACACAAAATTTAGTGTGAATGTAGTCTTGGAAAAAAGCCCTGGTCAGGAAGAAAACTCTGAACAGAAGCAG
Organism: Tauraco erythrolophus; assembly: GCF_009769465.1. NCBI lineage: Eukaryota > Metazoa > Chordata > Aves > Musophagiformes > Musophagidae > Tauraco > Tauraco erythrolophus. The sequence continues at coordinate 3,254,008 of NC_141484.1, forward strand.
CACAAAAGGTTCTCCAAGTCTCGGAGCAAAGGCGGCGGCAGCCCCGCTGGAAGCGGAGCCGCTGTGGGCCATGTTGGCTCTGCCCCTGCCCTTCCTCTCCGGCAGGACATGGCTGCGGCTCCTTCCAGCCCCGGCGTTTCGGTCAGTGGTGGCCTGGCCTGATCTAACGGTACGTGATGATTCATCTTTTTAAACAGCTGCTTTCCTAACTGTGAAGACGCTAATTCGGAATAAGCCTGAGACAAAACGCATCCCTTGGTAATGCTGCTGCTGCTGCTGGAGAGAGCGCGCAGACCGCGTTACGGTTTTACGTTCTTCTAACCAAGTTACCTACACTGGACATATTACCAAGAATCTACAACATTTTCCATTTCTGATTAGCCTTAGCTAATTCTCCTTAACAAATCGTTTAGGATTAATATTTCCAGACAACTTTCACACTGCTAACATTTTTACAAAGTTTCAATACAAATATCTTCACAAGCACCCATTCTTATTTGCAGAAATCCTCATGTGAGATACGCAAGTATCATCAAAGGCTATAAATGTAAGAAAGTCGGAGTGGCTTTCCTGGGAAGTTTCCTTTTACTCACCTCTCCATGTGAATCACTAAAGGCACAGCAAGGCTTTTTATTGCTGCAGCACTTGCTATAATTTATATTGGAGGGTGTAAACGCCTGAAAAAAAGCTCAGGCTCATGAAGATCCGGTACTTTGAAGATGTGATCTGTAATATTACGCATTGCATCATTGTTTTCTATCTTAAAAGGAGGTGGCATCACCGCAGAGCTGCAGCTGTGCACCGAGCCACTGTCTCATCATGAACATCGAGGCAAAGTCCAGACTTGTAATGCACCTGCAAGTTCTCTAATCTTGCTCTAATGGTACTGACTAAGCACTGGGAAAATTCTCAGACGCTTGTTTACTGAAAATAAGGATCTTTTAAAACTGCAACCGTATTTAGAGTGTTTTAATTAAGCCGTAAAACTTCAATAACTGGGATCCACAGGTGTGAAATGGTACAAATTGATCAAAGATAATCCCGTACCTTCTGGCATGGTTGGCGTTCTGCTCTTCCTGGAGGACAGACACTCTTTTCTGCAGAATATTGACCTGTAAAATACATCCTGCATGAAAACGGTGTACAAAATTCTAATTAATAAATTTGCCCTCATTTCATAAAGGGTGTTTTTCTCATCTGTCCTGCCTACATAAAATGCAGTAACACTTGAGCTGCATACTAGAATTAATACTTGATAGAAGATTGTTAGCATGGCTTCCCTGGCCCTGCTCCAGCTGCACACTATCTACTCCTTTAGGAACAGTCTACACAGTTTTAAACTCAGCTGGTGGCACCCTATGGGCTACGGGAGGGTTTGGGAGCTCCAGTCCTACGCCCAGCTCCCACGTGACGCCTGTGCCCTGATCCCTGCACTTCTGCTCTTGTGAGGAAGGTACTCACCTATTCTTGAAGCATATGAAAACTGATGTGTGTTAATGCACTGTGGCCACTTCTGGATGACTCACCCAGAGCTGACAATTGGGCAGCATGCTTTATATTTAGCAACGTTTTCAGAAAACTTGGCCCAAGCCTTACGTATTTTCTTTCCTTTTTTTTTTTTTTTTTTTTCTTATTTTTATCACTGCTCGGTGCTTTTACCCAGCCTGTCCTCTTCATCCTCCTCCAACAATAAATAATCCTGACAGGTGCAGAGATTCCACTGCCCTTCTTGTCTGATGTTTTCAAACAGGAATTTCAACAATTTTCAAAGACCAGGACACCTGTGCTTCAGAAAGAGTGCTGCTTACTGAGTGGTCTGCGACGGCAGCGTACCGCTGGAAACACAGCCAGCAGCTATGTATTTCTGGGATAGCACCCAGGTTTTAGTGTGTGTAGTTACTTTTACTCTTTTGAAATGCTGCTGCTGCTTACAGAAGCCCTGCAGGTGGATATCAGATTCTACTTTTTTTTCTCTCATTAAAAGGTGTGGTATTCTTATATAAGCTCCAGAGTAACGCTTCCTACCAGCCAGTGCTAACATTCAGCCACGCTTTAAAAATAGCTTTTTACTATCAACTGGAAATAGATTTCCCCAGCAGATCCTTAACTCTTTATTCCCTGCAACCATTTAAATGAGAAAGAGCATCACTTCCATTAGGTATCCCTTGACACGTAAGCAGAGTGTTTACAAGCAGAGTTGAAGTTGTGTCACTACTAGCACGTAGGAAAATGAAAGTTTTCCCCTATGAAAATTTCCTGCTTCTATTAAAGGCACACTTTGTGAGGGGAAGTGTCCCATGCAGAGCAAAAAATGCTCATGCATTGTAAAGAAGGGGAAAAAAAATAAGAAAAAACAGCAAATACATTAAATCACCAACCATCTCCATAGAGAGAGCTGGCATAAGAGCGAGCAACGGAGTTTGTAGATCTATAATTGCTTGAAAAATGGTCCTGAAAATTGGTATAAGGAGTGTGCTGGTATCAAGCCCAAACTTGTACGCTGTGTCCTCAGGGCTTCTGCTCTTCCCAGAGCTCATGGGCAGCTCTGAGTCACCAGCATTGCCCTGTCTTTCGTTTTTCCCTTCAGCCCAGGACAGATCCCAGCCCTTCCCAAGATGTTTAAATGCGCAGCCCTGCACTGGGCCATATGCGAACACTGACAGTGTTTTATTTGGATTAGCATCATGCCACATCTATGATCACTCCTCTTCATTGCTATTTATCCTTCCTCATGTGAGTCCAGGCAATGATGACATTTTGTTTTCTTCCAGCTCCTAATACACTGAATATGAAAGCATCAAATAACTTCTGCGGGAACCATGCACCAGAAACACAGCCAATTCATTAGTAATTCCCTATTCACAATGACATTTTGATATTTCTATTAGCCAGTTTTATAGTCTAGTTTATATAAACAGTACTGGTTCTGCATTATTCTAGATGAGCTTGTGTTTTGCAATGCTAAAGACAAAGCATTCGAGAAGTCTGTTAGAGCCTCTTTGTATAGGAAAATGTAGAAATAACATGATGATTATTTGGACTAGGATCTTAAAAAAAATATCCCATTTGCTTTATTACATAGGCTGGAAAGAACACAAAATGATTTCCAATTCTCCTCTGCACCCTTTACACACATCTTTTAAACGATTCCTTCAGGAGAAACAGGGTAAGGAAGATGAGAGATAACTGTGTGCTATATTTGAAAGGCTGAGAAAAAACTCCTAAGATGAACACAGTATAACTCCTACTTTCAGCTGTTAACTGCAGCAAAATCTGGGATCAAAAGACACAACATGGTAGCTCTCAAGCTGAGGAAAAGAGGAGAAAAGCCTCATGAAAGATGGCGAAGTGAGAAGCATGTGGGTGCTGCCATAATTTGATTTTGAGATTTATTCAGTATTTCGGGCCAAATTTTAGATAGCCATGATTTCTTGTCTTGAAGAGATGGTTTTTATCCAGTACAAAAGGTTGAAGATGAATAGTAATAAATTACCTGAGATTTTAAAGATACAATGGTGTCTTCAAGTTCCTGTCTCAAAGATGCTGGCATCAAACCTTTGAGTGTGGTTTCATATTCTTGTCGTATATGAGTAATCTGTAACAGAACAAAAAGAAATTTATATATAGATGGCTACTCCTGGAAGCCAGAGAGTAACGATTTTGCTTCTTTACTCAATTCGGAGTCCAAGTAAACTCAAAATTGGGCTGTCAAGGGAAAGAGAAGGAGAGAGAAGAAAGATCAGCAAAGACCTGTGAAGAGCAAAAGAGGTAAAAAAGAGGATGAAAGGAAAAAGAAAACATAAGAACATACAGGGAGAAGGAAAAAATCACGGAAAGGAAACAGGACAGCTTTGTTGGAACATGGTCTGAAGAAGCAATAATCATTGTTAAATCCATCGCAACAGCGTTTATACTGACACAGACTTTACAAATTGATAGTCAGAAGTTTTCTTTTTGTCTTCAGTGGGATCTGAACCAAGTCAGTAGAGTGATACTTGCCCCTTACTCCCTTAGACAAGGGGAATTATGGTTTCCCAAGATTTTTTTTACAAAATTTTGCAACTTCTAGGTGCTTTTAAGAACTTTTTTTATTCATCATGCAACTATTTTTCATTGCACTTCGTGTCTTCCTCAACTTCATTGAGGGACAGGACTTCCAACAAGTAGGTTTGAGCATCTTAGACATGTTACAAGTTCAGATGTTCACACCAAAAAGGAGGACGTTTTAGTCCATGACCTTATTCAACAGATGCTGAGTACACAGTTACAAAGCTGCGTTATACAAAGACAGATACAACTTCCAATAGGATTAACCACTTAATTCAAATTAAGCAAGTACTTAGGTGTTTTTCTGGATTAGCAACTGAACATGCAAATAAAGGATAAAAGCGGTTCAATATCAGATTAACTTACAAAATATCTTTCAACTTTCAAATTGAATCTTTTTTCCAATGATTTACACACCAATGCCATTTTGCACTAATTTTGTTTTAGTTACCAAATTGTTTCAATCTACCATTGCGACCACAAATCAAAACCTCAGTCTTACATCTGAAGAAGCCAGGAATGATAAATTCCAGCTCCCAGCTCGCTTAAACACGTGAGAACCAAACACAAAGTTGACTGCGAGATGTGCCAATTACCATCTTTCAGAAAAAGCAGGTCATGCCAAAATACACGTTATGCATAATGCAATTATCAATACAAAAGGAATAAAACAATCTGATGAAACTTGAGGAAAATTCTGTCTATGAGTCATTCCAACACGCAGAAGAAATCTCCATATCTCTATGCAAATAGGCAATTAGAGGCTTTCCTTGTGAGCTGCGAGTAAGTGATGCCACTATGCAAATCTAAAGAAAAAAAAACGGTGAGACAGGAAACCTTGCTTGAACTCTGCTTGTATGCAAGCCAGTAATCAAAATTCATGTTTTTGAAAGTTACTCTGATAAATTTATGCTACTACTTCTATAAAGGCTTACAAAGCTGTGCATAGGTGCTTTGCCAGGATAAATATTTTCTGAGCCAACAGCTCATTTGGGTGGGGACCTTGATAGAGCAGAAACATATATTTCAGTTAATTCAACATGTTACATTTGTTCTCGGTGAAGCGGGAGCAGAAACAGGCAAGTAGAACAGCAGCATGCTTTTATTTCCTAGATTCTGAATTCTGATTCTCTTTCAGAGAGAAGACATGCACTTTTTTTGCGGTGAAAACTGTTCTTTGGGATACAACTGCAATTTGGTTGTTTGCTAAGACAAAATATGTTACTTTCAACTGCGCTCACTAATAATTGCATCACAAGATGGAAATAAGATCCCAGCTGTTTCCTGCCATATTATGATAAACAACATGCTGATATTTTTGGCTGAAGTTACTATCAAGGTTTATTGACCCAAGAGATTAAAATAGTGCATGGCAAAAATCTGAATCACTTCTTACAACACAAAAATAACATATAGTGTGCTAATATATACTAATTTTAATGAAGGAAGGTTTTTATTTTTTAGCACTTATTTATGACCAATGAAAGCTATATCTGCAGGGATTTTTTTTTTTTTTTTTGTGCCTTAAAGGCTTTTTTGTTCTTTTATAGCCTCAAGCTGCCTCCCTAGGATCCACAAATACTATGTCTCCTCTTGCGCTCTTTAGAGATGTCTAAAATCGCAATTCTTCAGCCCTCAGGAGGGCTTTAGTCTGCTGGAGGAGGATAGCTCTGTTTCATTTACTGTTGTGTTCATTTTTCTTGAATCCTGAGAAAGTTTTTTTTCTGAAAATTCATTTTGGTGAGTTGATTTAATCCATGAACCCCCAGGAAGGTTTTATAGCTTTTAATATTAAGCTGCCACACTGGTCTTTGTTTATTCAGGTTGGTGGCTAACATATGAGGTTTAAAGTTTTACCATCAATCATCTTTGGTGTCAGTAGAAAGAACTGAAAGCTGAAGTTGCCACACATAGCTATATACATGCTTAGTCACACGATAAATTAGAAAAAAAGACAAAAATATTCACAGTTATACAAAGTGATGCAAAAAGCAGGGAAGTTACATTTTCCCAGACTGCCATGAGATCTTGTCATAGTTGGGCATTGATCGTTCTCAAAAGAGGTTAAAGTAGGTTTTGATGCCCAGAAGAGAAATCTCCAAGACTGAGGTTCCCGAACCAAGCAGTCAGGCCTGGCCCAATGCTTTTCAGCAGAGTAAGACAAGTTTCAATTTTACTACTTTGAGGAGTCTTCAGGTGGCACAATTCAGTTCTGCAGCTACTCATTATTTCTAAAAGCTTCCCAAGGATGTCTGTGGCGCTGGGTTAGAAGCCGAAGGGAGCCCAGGACTGATCAGGAACGAGTCCCATTGGCATCCAGCTGCACTGTGGTCACTCTCCTTCCTTTTTGAAAGAAAACAACTGCAGCACATCCAGGAGAAATACAGGATCTTCAAGATGACCAGGTGCATTTTAGTCCCTGTGCTAAGCACAGCCTGTAAAGCAGAGGATATTCTGCTTCTCTTCTGTGCTTTGCTATACAGCCACAACCACACCATATCTTATCCAGGTGCCTGATAGCCAGCTCTCCCCTTCTTACTTTTTAGATACCTGTGATGCCGAGTTTCTCATCCAGAACATGCTTTGGCCTTGGTACAAAACCCCTGTCTCGTTAAAAAAAAAAAAAAAAAAAAAAAAAAAAAAAAATCCCAAATGCAATCTTCTCCAGATCTCCCAATTGTAAATTACTTGATTCGAACCATAGCAGCATAAGTAAAATGCAAAAGAAACTCTGAAGTATACAAGGAAGTGAAGATACAACAGAAGAGTTATTCAAGTTCCTTTAAAAAAAAATAAATCTTGTCTTGAAGGGCATGAAGTTAACATTTTGTTTATGTCAGATAAGAATCAAAAGGCAGTTCACTTAACTAAGTTGTGGGGTTTTTTTAGTATCTTAATTTCTGCCTGTTTGTAATATTTGTGAAGGATAATAATTCCAGGTGTGCCAGGAAATATTAGGAAAGTGACCAAAAGGCGTAATTAGTGTCATTTAATTATGAATAAATTTTCCCCACGTTTCAGGGGGAGTAAGGTGAGAAAAGTAATTTCCTGTCTCTCTCAAATCATTTTGTGCATTATTTAAACAACAGTTGTTACAATGCTGTTTAAAACAGAACTGTCTTAAAAAAGGCTGTGCATGTGTTCTGCAGTACACATCTCTAAAAGAAGACATGAAAGATCTGCTGTAAGAAATCTGAATACAGGTTTGGGTACCAAAAATGTAACAGTAACTCTTCAGCCTTAGGCAAATAATTTAATCTCGGACTAAAGTCTTATTGTTCTAAATGAGGATAATAATAATAATAATAATAATAATAATAATAATAATAATAATAATAATAATAATAATAATAATAATAATAATAATAATATTGCATAGGTCAACTTCATTCAGGTGCTGTGAAGATTGCAGAAGTAATTTTCTGAAAGCACCTTGAAAAGGACAAACAAAGGATGAATTACTACAATGCCATCCCAAATAAAAGAAAATCCCAATCAACAAAATCAAACAACAACCCAAAAAATGTCAAAGTCATTATTAATCGCAGCCCATTTGTGTTCTTCCTAATTGCAGAAACTCCTCTTCTGCTTCTCAGCACTCCTAAACCCCAAGTGAGCACAGCTCTACTCCCACAAAACTGCTGTAAGTCTGCCCCTTCCTCCATCAGCTGGCATGGGGATGCTGGGCAGTATCTATAACCGAGGAACTAAATCTACCGAAATCTGAAATTTCCTTAAACTTCAGATCTCTCAGTGTTTTGCTGTAACAGAATATTTGGAGCTTGAAATCTTCTCCAACAATTTTTCCTGATGAAGAATCAAATGATGCATCCATCTTTTCAATGAAGAACAAGGCCTGAACACTGGTCTTTTCACAATATAATCAAACACGAATATCCGATGTTTTTTAGTCCACATCTTCTCTTATTTCAGGCAGTGGGAATTTCTATTCTTACTGTGCGACATGCGTTGAAATATGGTTCTTCCAGATTTAGAGAAATAGAATGCAATTTGATACAAATGTTCTCAAGTTCTTAAGAAAAGTAATGAACACTATAAATTGCATGAATTTGGCTCAGCTGAAAGCAGAAACCGGGCAAGATCAGCTGAGCAAGTTATTTTGTCAAGTGTGCACCATGTTGTTCTCCACTGAGAAAATACTGCCGGAGAACCTCCTCTGTCCTGACAGTTCCAATAAAACATAAATTGGTGACATAGCCCTCCTCTTTGTTTTTCTGTCTTTAGCTAGTAAACCATCTGAGCGTCCAAAACATTTTTGCCTCGTTGTTTTCCTAACCCGCGGGGACCTCCAGTTAAGCCGAGCCGCTCGCTGCGCACTCGGCTTTCTGCTCTAAGTCGTTTTGGTTTTTTTTTTCCAACCCGCATCCAAGAGGCCTTGTTACTTCAGTGGCTTGTATTTTGATATCTTTCTTTTCTTAACCAAGATCTCCCACCTGGAAAATCCTGTTCGTAGTTAAGCAATACAAGTCCATATAATTCATAGCTGCAAAGGAAGGGAAGGCAGGCAAAATTTTTTTTAAAAAAAACCACCAGTGGGCTGCATATGGCAAGAGCAGCATTCTTGGGATTACGTGAGTTGGAGAGGAATAAAAGCTTTCACTGTCAACACCATAGAACAACCAGGAATGTTGTGGCTAGAAAATTCGCGCTGTTCTCCCAACCTCCCCCTCTCCGGGGCTCCGCTATTGTTCCAGCCGGGATTTGGAGGATCCCCGACTTCTTTTCGCCTCCTTCCAAATGACTCATCACAGATGCCGTCTTTGTCCCCGAGCACTTTTTCCTTCAGCTCATGTCAATGCCGTCCTTCCATCGACTGGAGAGGCCACTGTCTCGCCAGGAGCGGTCCTCCCCTCCGCGGGGCGAAGGGGACCCGGACACGGCTCACACCCCCTGACCTGCAGGAACGAACCCAAAACCAGTCCAGCCCCTGACCAGCACTGCTGGGCCAAAGCTGAAAACACACAGTGTTCTTTGCTGGCTCTGTCGATTCCTAACGTGCTATCGAGATAATTAAGTCTGAAATAAAGCTATGAGCCTCTTTGACACCACCACTGGAATGTATTTATGTATTTCAGCTTTACATTCCAGCATGTGTTACCTTCTATACAATCCTTTCCATCCTGGGGTGGTTCAGCAAGTCCAGGTGTCTGATCCGTGGAGGTGCTGAGTGCTCGCTAACGACAGCCAGGACTCACCAAGCTCGGCAGCATGCAGGATAAGGCTCAATATTTTCACACTGACTGTGTGAACAAGCCAATCTTTGTAGATAATGATCACAAGCTACTTTTACTATCACCATTTCCCCTCTTTCAAGAACAAAAATCTGATCGGCAACTGGAAAAAAAGCTGCCAGGTTTACAAAGCATCATGGCTGGTACGAGCTGCTCGGCTTTGGGCACGGGTGAGGATGGGCAGTGCAGGAGAGAGCCACTGCTGCGCTTCCCGGATGGCATTTTGTGCTGCTTAAATTGCAAATAAAATAATACTTCAGAATTTAAATTATGTTAAAGATCAGCATAAAGGTGGCCTTTTTCAGTCCTTTATAGCTCCATGTAGGCACCTCATCACCTAGGAAAAATGAACAGGACAGTTCACTAATTGAGAACGCATCGCTGAGAGTCCGTGCTGGAGATGAGGTGTCTCTGCTCTTCTGCCATCCAACTGGCTCCTCCATGCATTGACATTTCTTCTTTTTTTAACTCCCTGCATTAAATACCAGCACCATTGTCCTTTGTGGTCCTACTTTAAACGCTTCTGAAAGAACAAAATTCCCTTAATTGACAATATGCAAGCAAACCACAGATGCTCTAAAATGATCTACTGCTCTCTTAAAAGAAAGATCTCTTTCTCATTCACTACTATTTAAGACAAAGAGCTAGAAAACTGACATTTCAAAATGCTCTCTAATTCCTGCATGCCAGCATATGCTTCTATTCTTTTTTGCTAAAAATTCTTTTTCCTTTTAACTATTTGTTCTGTAGTTTCTGTTTTACTGTCTTTCTCCAGCTGGCCACTTCGTTCCAATAATTCATTCTGTTCTATGAAGTAGGTATATATTTGTGTATTTTCCAGTTGTGTCTGATTACCAAAGCTAACATTTGATCATTGACTTCCACACGTACATCATCATCATCTACCTCCTTTCCCTTTGACAGTTGCACAGTTGGTGAGAGCCTCCACTCCCGCAGTTCCTGCCATATGGAGCTCCTGGGAACTTTCAACTCCATTGATCTCCAGCTCCTTTCAAATCCCACCTGTAAATCTGTTTTTCTGTGCTTGAATCTCAGCTTCTATCTCCTTCTGCTAGTCTGAAACTTCATGCTACACAGTATAACTTACTATATTCTGTTTAATTCTGCATTCCTTTCATAGCAGGCTGTTAAAGAAAATGCTATATAAAATATAAAACATGTCAAAGGCAAAGTTATGATTTATTCTAACAATCTCAGTCTTAACTGAAAATTGGGGGGCACTTTTGTATCAAAGTGATTAAAGAACATATCAATGGAATTGCACGTATGGTAGACACTCCCCAACATAAAAGTGGTAGAATTCGACTCCAAATAATGTCAGTAGTCATTTCAGGGTACTTTTGTCAATATTGCCACACACCTATAGGGGCACCTATATCCATGAAAGCTCCCTTATAGAGATACAACCAGAATCAGTCTGATTCTTCCCCAGCAGCCTCTATGGGGAAGTCTGAAAAGAGAACGACATACTAAGAAATGGATGTCATGGTCTGTGCACACCAAACACCCTGACCAGCACCGCTCTCGCTTACATCAGATTCTTCACTGCTTGTATGCTGCTGTCCAACATCTTCTTTTCAATAAAAGTCTTTTAAACTTGAAATTTGTTCACCATAAGCAGGTAGAAAAGAAATCTTCTATGGTGCTGTCCGCAGACATTGAACCAGCAGATTTCCAGGAGCCAGTCTGTGGGCAGCTACGCCCCTCTGGCTCGTTGTCTCCTACATCTTTCACAATATATATACATAGATGAAATGCTTTACAGGAGGAAAACAGCTGAAGTAGGCAGTACCCTCCCGACCCCAGCGCCCCAGAGCAATAGATGGACAGAAGTGAAGGGGCAAGGAGGGAAGGACCCTCCTCAGCCTCGCAGAACTGCAGAAAAACAAGTGCTCTTCAGACGCGGCCTCTCTGGTCCGTGCTGGTCGTGTACAGAAACTGCAGGAACTATTTTAACGTGACAATATTTGGTGTCGCTGTTCTTGAAAGTCACAGTGGAAACGTCTTTCAGCTTCTCACTTTCTCGCCCATCGCAGCAGAGGCTGCTGAGCGCCAGCCCGAGGGGTTAATGTCCCGGTCCGCGGGCAGGGACGGTGCAAGGGCTGCTCTCTGTGAATCACGTTGGTGGTTACAATCATTCAAATCTAGCCTAAGCTTCCCATTTCTGTGGGAGCAGTGATGGGTCTCCGGGGGAAAACTCTGGATGCGTTTCAGTGACGTGGGTTGAAGCAACCAGAGCAAACGGCAGAATTTCATCACCACCTCCAGCGCGCGCTGACTGTTTGTTTCCCAGTTTCCAAAGTGCTCGTCGGCTCGGCAAAACAGAGGCTGCCTAAACCCTCCTCACCTGCAGCTGGCCACAAAGCAAAGCTTTTATTTTTAAATACCTAACCTAGAGCTTATTAGCCTGATTTTAGATGACTCCAACATGTTCTGAGAAGGACAACCCTTTGAGAAAGTCTGGGAACTCAAGGCAGGGGCCCCAGAAGCACTCCTTGGCTTTTGCAATTATCTGGGGCACCTGAGCCAAAAGTCCTGCAGCGGGCAAGAGGCTGGTCTGGAGCAACCTTCCTGCAGAGGTTCGCCCACCTCCAGAAGGAGGAAGCTCCACTGCTTCCACCTGATCTTTCCAGAGCATGTACAGAGGGAGGGCAAAGATTTTCTGTGAATTTATCTGATTGCATTTGAAACTCTGGGATATCTTCAAAAATGAATCTGAAAGGAAATATGGACCAAAAGCCATTAATATTACTCAAGTCTTCCAGCCCTTGTTGTATCAGAACTATTTGGGACCCATATCCTGGACATAGGCAGACGTTGCTCATCTCTGTCTCACCGAGTCTTCACTCCCTGCTCCACAAATCTGCAGGCAGTAGCACTATTCCCAGCAAGGAGAAGGTGTGGTAAATGTTAGAAGTTCTCCGTGCTACACAGCAACTAACATTTCAGAACGATGCATCACGGCATTCATCTGAGAACAAATATATTTAGTTGGCATGGAAACAGTAAGTTAGGCTGAATGTGGTAAATATCCAGCAGTCATAAAAAATTGAGCAAGTCAGAATAACAAACATTAAAAATGAAAACTCGCTGAATGCTTTTGAATCATAGCTCTTTTACAATTATCACTCCTGTTTTCATTTGAACACGAGCGAAATCCACTCAACAAACTAAGCTGTTCCATTTTATTCCAAATACTTCTACAACACCCTTACTCAGATAACTCCTTTCTCCCTTTTTGGTAATCTCTTTGAGAAAAAAGAAATTAAAAGGCTGGAAATCTACATTGGTATTCTCCTTTATTTCCTCAGCAATATTCATGAATTGAACATAATTGATTTTCTGTCTTCAGAGAATCTCTCTTCTTTAAGACTCTATTTGTGACTTGACTGCTTGGAGGAGTATTCCTATGGTTTGAGTATCTACTATTTGATTTGTTTGTGAACATGAGGAATTTTTTTCCCTCTATTATCCCCAATTAGAAATTTTATATCATACTCAATCCACCTCTATAGTTAAAAACATTACAACACGAAATGAAAAAAAATAGTTGTTTTTTTTTTTTCTGAAAAAATTCTTGCATGTAATTCTCAAAAGAGAGATTCCTGGAGTTTTTTAGTATACTGAGTTGGGGTGATTACCCTTACAAAAAGGAATTTGAAATGAAATGAGGTATTCTAAGAAATCTAAGTAAAAAAGCAAGAAGATCACTAACAGTAATTTTTATACAGGCCTCAATTCAGCAAAATTTGTTGCACATGCCTAAATTCCCAGATTCATTAAGGCACACGCTTCAGCTCTCAGTGATGTGCATCATTTTTAATTACACATTCACAGGATGTGAAGTCTGCTGCATGAACAATTTAGATTTTTTGACTATGACTGACAACTGCATAAAGCCATATGACTCAAGAAAGAGGAATATTTTTAGTAGAATGAAGATCTTTCTTTCAGAAATCTTGTCTCACGTTAGATCTAGGCACGTATCGGAGACAACCAAGTGATACACTACAAGAGTATACGATACAGGAACATAACCTACATGGAATTAGTTGACAGGAAGCTGGTTCCCAGAGTTACATAGTACTGAGATATAAGAAACTTCAGTGTTGATTTGCAAGGAAAAGGTTTGGACATACCCAGATTTCCTAGGAACCTTCCCAGACTGCTTTAACTGTCTTGGGACTATATATCAAAAAATCTCTATATAAACCACTATATATTAAGTGTGAGTTACACTTTATTTACTGCTAGTTTGCCACTTTCCATGAATACGATTACACATCTCAAGAAGGTGGACATCTAATTTTTGAAGAAAACATCCAGCATTTTGACATGAAGAAAGATGATACAGTTCTGAGACTCCAATCTAGAAGAGTAGCATTACTGAACACATGGACGATTGTCCTAGAAAACCATGCTTTGCAGAGACAGGACAACCTTTATGGAAAAGATAAAAGTATTTAGGTCAGTTAAAGTGGGAGAAGTTCCCAGGCACTTTTGACAGATGTATGTTCATCTGGATTGGAACTCATCATTCGGATAACGTTGCCATACTGCATCACTGATGAAAAACAGAGATATACTGTGATTGCATCTACTCACACTGTAAAAAGGATCGCAAAAGTAAACAGGAGTAAACACAAGTTCATACAAGAACATGAAGTACTGGAATGAAAAAGCTCCATAAAAACAAGAGCTCATCTTCAACTGCAGTGCCGCGCTCGCCTCTAGACAGCTCAGGGCTTGCCATCAGAGTCCTTCTAAGATATTTTCCCCCTTATTTATAGCCTAGTTTGTCTCTCTGGATAATTACAATAAAGAAAGGTTAACTCTGTGCAATCACTAGAGGGTTATGGTAACAAAGAGTTAAGCTGCGTGGATCTGTCACTCTTAGAGACTGAAGAGTTATAAGGACACTGCACCGAAAAAAAAGACAAACATGGAGCACTAAGATACCACCCAACAAGCCATAACGAGAAACAGCTTCTTATTTTTAATTAAAAGCACAACAAAATGTTTTTTCATGTCTCATTCATTTGTTTGTTGTTGTTATAGAATCAAAACACAAGATTTTTCCTTTTAATGAAAAACAGAAGCTGTTTAACCCTCTCTCCTCCTTATTTCTAGACATGCAAAAGCTCAGAAAAGTGGCCTTTGTAATAGCACCAGTACAAATCTTGATAGTTTCTGCAATTCTGATTCAGACAATATTTAGCAAAAGCAGAAAGCAAGTTCTAAGTTAATACCTTAAATATTTCAACTCCCTAATCAGCTGATGAGTTGTTAGCTAGTGTTAATGCTTGATGAACATGTTTACAGGTAGCCTGGCCAACACATAATAACTGGAAATATGTTAGAGCTGTAATTTTTGCATTTTTCTTCTGGAGAGATAAGCATAACTAACGGATTAACCAGTCACAGAGAAAAACTAACAACTTTCAGAATGTTTGTCTGCAGAATAGACCAAAGCCACCTAAACAAAAACATCTTCACTGGCTCCAGCTTCTTCAGAAAGTCCCCACAGATGAATGGCAGAGACAAGACTGTTGATGAACTCAGACAGAAGTGTTACCATCAGTCTGCTAACATAGCTTTTCCTTGAAGGAAAAGCTCTAAGCTGGATGGTGCAGTATCATTTAAATACCATTTCTGTTCCATTTGTACTGGGGAACGGGACATTACCAGCTGAGCTCGTCCTTCATTCATTTAGTGTGGGCAGGATAGTGCTGTTGGTTGGTTTGGACCAGGTGCTCATGCAAGAGAAAATCCTGAAGGCAGAAAGGGGGGACCGTGCTGTGAAAGTGCACGTCTAGCCTTCTACCTCTGTATTTCACAAGTCATTTTTTGAGATGGGTTGGAAAAAATGCAAAATGGCCATGGCAAAGATTAAAGAAAAAATAACAAAAATAAGATATTTGGAAGAGGACTGACACAGCGTGCAAGCCAGTGCTGTTCCTTGGAAGGGACAACCATGCACCAAATAGCTAATTTTCCTTCTTTTTTTCCAGGAGACTCATTGAAGCCAAATGCAATGCTTGCAGGCCAGCTCACTCATTACACCAAATTCCTCCGACGCTGCTGCATTGCAGCTGAGGGTGAACCTGGCTCAACATCTAGATTTGGGAGGCAGAGGGGGAAGAGAGCAGGACAGCTCATCATCGACTCTCCTGAGGGGAAATACATGAACATAAACACCAAGGGTGAATGAGGGTTCCCGTGCACAAGTAGGATGCCAACCACTGGGGGAAAAATATTTGAAATTAATTATTACTCTTCTACAACCACCCCAACGGACTGTTCCTGCAGGCATAGATTTAGGAATGTTTTATATAGGATATATGTTACAGATACTGTTTACTCAGCATCAAAAAAAGTTCTCAAACGCTGCAAAAACTGATTTGTATCAGAAATCTGTAGAATTGTATGTGACCCAGATATCCACCACCTGTATATTTCCCTCAACGCTTCGTGTTAATCTGGTTTGAATGCAGATCATTGACTTCCCGTTTCAATACTAGTCTGTAAACTACATACACCATTTGGCTTCAAGCACACTAAATCTCTGATTTCACCGAAAGTGTCCAGAATAATTTTTGCACTATTAATCATATGGAACTGTTTACAGACAACATGCTAGGACAATGAATGCGTAAAATCAGGATTAGAGATTATTTTTAGCTCAGTTATTGTCCAATTACAATTCTCTTCATACAAACCATTAAACAACAGGTTAGAATAGTCTCAGAAACCTCTATTAAAACAGCATAGTCAGTTCAAAATAAATGCATCATTTAACAACTAGAATAGTTGAAATACCAACTTGAAATAGAGAGCATGAGATAAGTATTTGCCTGTAGGGTTCAGACAGTTTAATTCCCTTTTATTACCAAAAACCAGAAAAGCTAGCTGAAAATTTTGCAGGAAAATACGTGCTTTTGCTTTGAAGCAAGATATTATTTTTAAACATTGAACCTCCTTGCTCAAGGGAAGAGGACTGGAGGGACAGCACCCAGTACCTGTTCTTGAGTCTCCAGCTCCCTGCGTTGCAGCCTCTTCTCTGCAGCCCATGCCTGATTGCAGTAACTTTCCACTTCATCTTGTAAGATCTGAAACAATACCAAAGGGTGCAAAACATGCATGAGAAACATGGGATGGCAGAAAAACTCATAGGTAATGTCGTTCAACGAGCTGATTAAGAAAACAGTGCAGTATCAGTACAGCTCTTCAGCTACAGTTGCTTCCAGCTGTAGGTGATAGTTGCAAAGACACAACAGACCCAGTTTGGCCACCCTTACTGAGCAAAGGTATTCTGCACAGGTAGGACCACTGATTGAACAGGAGTAGTTAAAGCTTAGCAGTTCTATCTTAGTATAGGCCACAAGTATTCATACTAAAAATGTAATAAATATCCTCAAAGATTGAAAGGGAAATGGAAACTTTGCAATTGCAACAATTGCATTTGCATTCGCATTTGCAGATGTCTCAGATTTCTGTTATCATCATATTTGTACAACCTGTGCTTCCTAGGAACACTTCTGCAGTGTACCAATAACTTTCCCTTTAAGCCAGAAGAACAATCCTCTCTCTGGAAAAACTGTGTCTGGAATTTGCAATGAAAATGTATTCCATATTATTGAAACGGGATGCTCGCCGAGACGAGGGGCTCCCCTCCCGCCCCGTAGTAAAGTCTAGCATGTGATCTACAAATGAAGTATAAATGGCAATAAATAAAAGGAATCGTGTCACTTTACCACAACTATCCAGTCTTTATTTAGTTCAGAAACAATCACTTCTGAACCAAGCTCATAAAGTGCATTGACAAATTTATTTTGTCATTATTGTTCTTCTTATATATTTATTTTTATTACGGCAGTCTCTCAGAGCCTTGATCTTTTTGTTATATGCTTAACAAAAGCACAGTCATGCTCCAAGGAACTGATAGTCTATGTTATTTCTAACAGATACACGCCAAACAAACAATACCGTTTCAAAGATATTTTTTTTTTTAAAGTTTCCTAGTCATTGTTGAATGTTTGAATACACACTTAACATTTACTTACACATATACTAAAAGCTTAGTTATGCTGTCACCTTGAATGAAGGCATTGTTAACTGCAAGTGCTGACTTGAAGCAAAGTGCACAATGTGGATGTTAGATTGACATCAACACAGAGGCGGCCCTGGCGGCAGAAAGGGAATATTTTGAGTTATCTTTTGTATGCCAGGAAGTCAGGGCATTGCTACCCATCAGCTGAAAAGCGCGGTGCAGAGTCAGGACTGGACCTGGGAAGGGACTGGTGCTGGAGATATGCTATAAATGACATCGAAGGTTCCTCCAGGGCTGCTTTTTAAAAAGTTGAGCTGCATGGAGACCTTCTGCAGAGTGCCTTGGAAAGGAGAGACTAACAAGTCCATGGACTCTTAGTGCGCTTTGCAGAACATGAGATACAGCTAATGTTTGCTTCCTCCAAGTAGAATGCCCATACACAAACCAGGATCGTTAAAAGCACTTGTGGTACAAAGATTTAACAGAAAAAAACCCTTGGTCTTTTCCACAGCACTGAAATACTGTACTTTCAAATCATTTACAGGATAAAATTGCTATTGAGATAAGATAAGAGGACTACTTATGATAGATCTTGCACGTTGTTTTGAAGTGATGCCAGGCATTAACTTTAAAGTCTTCAGCTATAAGACTATTACATGTTCTGATGCCAAAAAATTTAACCAGACCCAAGCATGAACTTCAAATCTGCCCAGGGACTTTTATGCTATCACTGCTTCTGAGAAATGTTGATATCCAGGCTTTGAATATATAACCGGTCTTCAACACTCAACAAGTCTTGCAGTACCAGGAATTTGCATTAATATACCAAAATATATGTGTGAATTGTAGGCTTTTTGTTTTCTTTTTGTACATCTGGTTTTGTAAGGTAAAATACAAACAAGCATACTTTGCTTTAAAAACTAAAATGTCCAGGTCAAGCAGTGCAGAAATGTAATAAGGAGCAGCACTGTTCTGTGTATCAGAAAGATCACTGAAGACCCAATGAATTTGACAAAGTCCTGCCATAACTCCAAAGTCTCCAGACATAACCAGTACAGGGTGACTCTCAGGCACATTCACAGAGCATGTTTTGGATAAATGACAAAGTATGATCCGTCTTCTCCTGCTGTTTCCACAGCTCATACAGTTCAAGTAGCTTGACATGGTGAAATACAAGGAGGGAGGAAACCTCGTTACGCATCAGTGTAAATTCCACTTTTTCACAGAACTTTGAAGATGGTCAAGAGATAGCATATATACGTACAAACTTACGTGTATATATATGTACATATTTGCCTCAGAGAACAGATTTATGTCACGCTCCACCACAAAAATCTGCAAGTACCTAACACAAAAAAAAGATCTCAAATTGTTCCTGGTAAAGGCAGCAACTACATGGTGGCAAAAGAGAGAATTAGTGCACTGCTGTTTCCTTCCTTACTTTCTCCATTTTTACTTCTCTTATTTATGTCAGACAAACATACTTTGCAGAGCATAAAATGAGAGGTTCCTTTAGATCTGAGGGTTTGCAATGCATCTTAAAGTGATTTAATTTGGGAAATTCAGATAACACACAGTCTTTGTTCGGTCCATCTACTCTAGATACCATTTGCCAGCATGGAGCCCACATATTTTGTTTCATTATGAGAGCAGACAATGTCTTAAACAAGTACAATCTAGAAATAAGGTATTTTTACTATAGCATGTGAGTGTAGCAAACTATCAAGTCTTATAATTATCCATTCATCAATTATTCAAAACAAAATATACTGTATGAGTTTACAGACTTTTCCAATCACATCATATCTGCCTGTTAGTATGTTTTGTATTGGGATGGCAGTCCTCTGATCAATCATAAATACCTCTAACTGGACTATTTTTGGACTATTGCTGTGTGGACTACCAGTCCTCCTACCAGTCGCTTCGTAGAACCTAGTTTTGTGTATAAAGGATGTGCCATGAGGAGTTCAGTGTTCATTTGGGTAGTTCAGCTTTTCTATCAGCACAAAGGACAAGAAAGCAAAACCAAAAGATCAGTGTTTGATCAAAGCCATGCCAAAAAAAAAAAAAAAAAAAAAGTAACATCAAAATCTCATGGTTGCTGTAGATTCCTGCATACGATTAGCTCTGAAAATAGTAATTAGAAGTAAGCAACTTTGTTGCCCATGATTTTAATTTTGTAGGAGGAATCATGATGGATGTCATGAATAATGTGCCCTTTTGAAGATCACACTGAAAATTCTCTCTATTGTCAAAAAGCTTCACATGCAGTGGCCAGAGCCTGAATGCTGATGGCTGTTTCTGAAGCTCCCCAGTACCCTCAAATCTTTTTCTGTATCTGACACGGAAGCTTTGGTCACATAGAACACTCTTAAAAACAGCAGACAACTTACTGCAGGTACATCATAGAACATCTCTTTTGTAAAATTAAACAATGGGTTTGGTTTCGTTTTGTTTAGAAATGCAGGTTTTACTTTGCAGTTTCAAAGTGTCAGATTTTGTCCAAAGAGTAACAGAGCTTATGTTTAATAAGTGTTGAGATGAAGAAAAAGGGACAAAAACCCATAAAAAAACAGGCCAATTTTTAAGTGTCAGAAGCTTTTTTCCCTGAATGGAAAACAAAGCCTAACTTATTTAGTTAAATTTTTCCAGGTACAGAATTAATTCCCGTCCCTCAGCTTTGCTAAGTTGACTTACATCACTGTTATAAAGACAGGGTTGTGGGTTTTTTTTTTTCAGTTAAACCGGCTTTCAAATGCCATGTAAACATGTTTGCTGTTGAAAGTCTACACCATACCTGACCTTGGAAGTGCTTTGTGTTGGCCTGAGAACAAAGACATGGAATGTTTTGCTTTCCAGTCCAGATATCCTACACTTTGAAAAGCACTTAAAAATGTAAATGAGATAATAAGCTCTATTGCAACAATGTGGGTGAATTACAGCCATATAAAAGGAACATTCATTTCATTTATTTATAAAAATGGAAAGGATCCTAAAATAAAATCATATTGTAAATGTTTTGGTCGCATACAACATTGAGAGACACGAGAAGGATGGAAGGAAAAGTCATGGCTTTGAGACTACGCCACTGAAATATTACGGTCAGATTTTGGGACCTCAAGTGGGGCTGCTGGAAAAGTCCATCACTGTCACCATGATACATGAAATGTTCGGGTACTGGCTGATACGAAAGGAGAAAGGAACATCTCAACTGCACTTCTGGGTAGGTACTTTTTTTTCTATTATTCTATTGTGGCTTGATTATCACCAGCAAAACGTTTAATGAAGTTTATTTCAAACCCAACTGTGCTCATGGTAACTTGGAGCACTTTGAAGACAGAGTAGCCCATGGGGAGTTAGTGCAGAGCTTGGCCTGTGCGGCTTGCAGAGATGTTGGGACGGTGCACGAGACCGGAGGAATTCAGCCTGACTTCTGGGTGCCAGGCTGAGGCTGCAAAATAGGGCTTTTTTTAAAAAAAAAAACCAACTTGTAAAGCATATAGTTTTGACAAGGAGCCACAGAGAGACAAAAAGGTATGATGCCAGCATTACAAAATCACTTTTCAAGGCAGGAATAAATTTTTGGCATTAGTTACAGGGCTTAATCGAAATCAACTAAAAGCTGGTAAGAGAAAAAGTTCTAAGAATCACAAGACCAAGTATGAAATAGGAATATATGAAAGATTTAGTCTTTAATATATGAAAACTGATTTGATTATCCTTTAACTATAGGATACTTTTAAAAAGAAGTGTTGGATTCCCTGAAAAAAAATCAGTTCTGGAAGAATTACATAAACAGAAATCAGTATTATTTTTAATTACTCGGTATTGATTATTACTGTTAAGATACTGTATTTACAAAGCTGTGATGTTTTGCTTCTTCAACCCGAAAAATTTTTCTACTTTTAGTGTGTTCCTGAGAGTAGACAGGGCTTGATTCCTGCTCCCATCACATCAGTGGCAAGTCTGAGATCATGATGATTTATCTTTCTAGTACTGAGGGCTGAATAAGTGACACTTACAAGGAAAGGAAAATCTTCTAGAAAATGTTAAAACCCTGAAGTATTTTCACTTTGAAACAAAAAGTGTCTGCAGGAAAATCACTGCTCATCATGATCAGATGATGCCAGGTAATGGCAGAGTCTTTTTTTGATACATACATGTAACTTATTGCCTGTACCAGTAACTCTGCACACATGGACGTGCGTCTGTATCAAGAAAAGATCTCGATATTTATGACCAGTGCAGAATACTACAACTCAAGGTAGTAAAAGTTAGAACTTTTCATCCTCAAAGAACTTTTCAAACGTTACCAAATTAATATAATTAGTTAATGAAAGATGCAGTAATAAAAGCTACCTTAATTACCTACTGTAGTTTTAATTATCTCCTTACTAATGGCCACAGAAGAAGGCTTCCACTCTACATCCTCAAAACATGTGCCAACAATAATTCTGAATACAGGCCCCTCTTTAAGTGCCTTCTAAATTTAAATTACATCCATTGATGTGTTTTCTCTCCCCGTTCATGAGAAGAAAATCTAGCTCTGGAACAATAAGGAAAATCCATGTGAATGTTAAGAGAAATTAAAGCAAATTTTGTTCCAGAAATACATACGGAGATGCTTTAAAACCTCGTCATAGAAACACTCATTCCTGAGAACCTTTATCTCTCCGTGAAGCTGCAAGTATGTGCTGCCTGGGCAAAAACTTCTCCTTTATACCAGGTAGTCTGACAATTTACAGAGTCAAATGCAACTCTTATTCAAAGAAAGCAGGCCGAGTATCCCATCAAAATTAATATTAGAATTTTTTAAAGTAGTCATTATTTTTGCTAAAATATTTTACGGAGATACGTAAATTTGTCTGGGTTTATTACTACTATAAATAAATAGTGAAAATGTATCTATGAAGATCACTGACGTAACGCCGTGAGTCAGAGCAAAATAAATGTATTTTTAAAAAGTGAAATACTGACGTTTGAGCCAAATTGTTGGAGCATCCTCAATGCTTTTTGGGTTTTCACAGAGCTTTTGCCCACTAATGCTGCTCCGAACCTTGGACACTGCTCACTCTCTGTGCTGCATTCCAGCACACGACTGTTTGAAAACCTCTACATTTAAGTTCTCTCTTGGTTTTGGTGTAAAGCAAAGGAAATCTTATGGTTTTAACCTAATACATATGTTTGCTGTTCACATATGGCAAAATTCCTTTCTGGTGGGAAATTTTTGCTGTTGTTGCAACACACTATATATCCAAGAAGTCTCCTTTGATGTTGAACTATTGCTCCACTACTCGTTATGCTACTGATTCAATATGAAAGGCAAAATTTCTGTGGTTTTTGTTAAAACAATAGCTTTGTTTTTGCAAACAAATTTTTCCACAACCTACATACAAGGGCCAACTTTACTGCAAAAGAAGAGAAAATATCTCTATTTTTTTATACTGAAAATAGTTATGGTGTTTAATAACACAAATTATTCTTCCATCCTCTAGGTAACATCACAATTACTGTTATGACTGTACAGAAAATTTATGCCTTATTGGTCTTCAGGAACAGAAATTAAAACTTTAGCGATATTTTACATCTCTCTCACACTTTCCTTCCACTGACTTCCTCACCTTTTACCATCAGTTCAACTTCATTACCTGGGTGAAGCTGCTAAAAACTACGTGTGGGAGGGGGAAAAGAGAAGTCCTGCAAAGACCAATCTGTACTGTGTCCTACTATGCAATGAGAGAATGGCAAATTTGGGAATCTTCATGCCTAATATATAATTTAAACCACTAAACACTACTTCATGAAGAGTGAACATGAATTACAACATGGAATGAAAATGCAAATGGTAATACCTTCTTAAATGTGTCCCTAAAAGAGCTGGTTGCCCATGTTCTACTATTCTTATGAAAAAAAAAAAAAAAAAAGGTTTCTTTGGTCAGGGATCAGATAAAAGGGGGCAACTTCCAAAGGCACAGAATTCATCAACTCCCACTTGGAATAACGTGAACCCCCATATACTGGGCACATTTGAGAAATGTGGCCCACTTTGCTGACATTTCAAAATGGGAGTGGACATCTTGCAAAACCACTTGAGCTGTGGGCTTTGCCCACTCAAGTCAAGCGGCTCCTTTTGCACCAGCTTATATTGCTTCTGGGATCTGCCAGTAGGAGATGCCATTGAGAAATGTAACAACTTCTTCCCTTGAGGGACTTGGGGAAGAAAGAAAAGGGTTCAGGAAGGAAGAGAATAATTTGACTCTAGGAACAAAATCAAGTCTCTCTGGTAGTAGTGAAAACTTTTTAAAGTAGGTCACTTAACATAAAAGAAACATATATGCAAAGGTTTTTCCAGCGTGGTAGGCTCTAACGCTACACTATTTTTTATTTTTCACAACTCCTAGGCAAGAGACTGACTGGCAGTATATTATATACTTTGGCTCCCGGGTGGATCACCAGCATTAGTCCCTGAGCACTCCCTTAACACTCTCACGTCACACTTCATCTGGATTGGTGTCTTCTGGAGATTCCCTGAGCACTGTTAGGATTGTCAACATGCATATTTTTTCCTGCTTCGTTCCTATAAAATATTGATGTGTTTTCAGCATTTTCTGTAAACATCTAACCGAGAGAAGCGAAGTTTTAGGGCCATTTTTCTGCAAAGTCTTCAGCCATATATCCCTAAAACACCTTTATAGCACCAGCAGAGATACTCATAGGCTTAAAATTAGGCAAGGGTCTAAGCACTCTGCTGAGTCAGGGCTTCACAGCACTATAAACTCGGTTCTTTTGAAACACAAAGGATGTCATAAGGCAGAGCAAGTCCTGCAAAGATAAAAATTCAAAGAAAACAGCGGTATAAATTGTAAAGTTAAGCATTTTTTTCAGGGGGAGCCAAGGAAGGAATTGTTTTTGCTTTGTTTTCAGTGGCTCAGGTGACAGGAGAGGGGGAGGGCGGCAAGGTTCAAAGAGCAGCAATAAACTTGCTTTCATCTGCTTTTCTCAACGAACCACAAAAGCCAACAGGCAGTTGCCATGTGCAGGCATTGCTTTCTCTATTACCAGGGCACTTCAGGGTTGCTGTGATGAAGTCATTTGGAAAGCTTGTCAGCTCAGAAGAGTCCCTATAATACTCACCCGGAGTATTTTGTTAGTATGCTTTAAAACTGGCTTTTCCCTTTTTCCAGTCTCCATGAGTTTCACAGTCAAGAGCAGGGGCAGAGGTTGCCAAAAAGAGAAAACTGCTGAACTTTTTCCCCCTTTCACTCTCAGAGGTGTAGACAGAAACACCAATGGTTCACACACACCAGATAAACTGAATCTTTTAAACCCAAAGATACCATGACATCTTAAGCACACACTTACGAAAGAAAAGTTCAAAACTCCATTTTAAACCACTTATGAGAGAGGATTTACCAAGATTCTGCCTAATGTTCAGCTGACGCATTGTCAAAAACATTTATCACGAACCTTTTGAAGTTTCTTAGCCACCCCCTAGTTATTAAAACTTGAACTGCAGAGCTTGTTATCAGCCTCAGAGCACACACAAAATACATCAGGTATTTTTTAAGTCAACCTTTCAGTCTAATTTTGAGACTAATATACAAAATACAACATTCCCAATCAGGTTAATGTCTGACAGATAACACTGAGCAGGCGTACGTGCTGCGTCTGATTGATCCACGAGACAATTTTCATTTCCTAATTTGCTTTTTATTAAACACTTGGCAATCAAAGGGAACGGCAAGGAGTCTGCCATTCTCGGAGCAGGTTTCCTCTGAAGACCTGATGTCAGCTTCAACGTTTTCAGACAACTGCTTGAATTTTTGACACTATGTCATAAGAACGCCTAAAATGTCACATCAATGGATATGTTGCCCTAGTGAAAAACTGCTATTGTGAACACACATTAACTGGTAAAACATCTGGTTTTGCTGCTTGCTGTATTCTTACCAACAGCTCTGCAAAAACTGGCATCAGGGTTCGAGCAGAATTTCCTGCTCTGATTTAGAGAACGCCTGACTCATGATAAAGCCTATTTATCAATCACTTGCTGAACAAGGCAATCTTCTCACTGCCGGGGGCTTCATTCCCAACTAAGTTTATCACCAAACTGCCACTTTAAGTGGGTGTTCGGAAACTTTACACCTGGAGATGGACTAGAGGTTCCAGTAGACCTCTGGTGCTCTACAAACGTCTCCTTAAAATGCATTCCTCGTCACAGATGCATGAAGACCTGGAAGTATAAACATTTCTAACAGGCTTTACAAAGCATCTTATTTTGCTGTGCTCTTTAAAAAAAACAACATGACGGGCTCAGATATTTCTAATCAATAGGCTAATCTGATGCCCAGTAGCAAGAAAAGAAAAACTATTTTGTGCAATGAACGAGCAGACAGTCCAATATTGCTGGAATTCTCCTCATTACATAAAATAGCACACATTCTCTTACACATACACACACAAGAAGAAATCTAATAATGTCCTTATACCTTTCAAAGCAACCTTAATCAACAATATTAACTTGCAAGGCAAACCACTGCTTTTTGAACTAACAAGAGCGAACTTGACTCAACAGCTCCTGCACACTCAATACATCTAAGATGTGAGAGCAGCACAGCAATACCTTCTAAAATTATGTCTGTAAGCCAAAAGCTGGACGATTCTTGACAGGGGCAGAGAAACATTTGGAAACTTAGAAATTCTTTATTCAAAGTCTTTAATGACCTCCAACCCAATTACATTTGCAATAAGACATGATAATGCAATCGTTCCTATTTAAAAGTATGTGTGAAAACGGAGCATTTTTGAAGCTTGATTTTTTTTTTTTTAATCATGTTGAGATGAAGCTCATTTGCTTAAAAAGAAAAAATGAAAAAGAATGTCCTCTGCAGCTGGTCAAACAGATTACGAAACTCTAATCTCACTAGCCTGAGGAAAACGAAAACTGTTTTTCAAGTATCTATTTTATAGAGCATTGGCTTTATACTTTTTAAAAGACGCATTAACATAACTGATCAGAACATCCCAGTATGTTTCTGATCTAGTTAATCATATGACATTATGACAGAGATACTTGCTGTCATAATGCCAATGTTTCTAAACATTTCTAAAATCCTTTAAGTTCTTTTTTTTTTTTTTTTTTTTTTTTTTTTTCCAAAATTAGACACGGGTAAGATCTATTTCAGCTTCTTCAGAAGTTTTCCCTTCCATTTTAAAGCTCTAGAATACCAGTACAGAATACTTATAGATAGACATATACACACAAAGTAACAAAGAACAATGTCAGGCTCCACAACCTATTTAAATGTTTCTGCTAGCTTTTTATTCAAATATTTTACTCTAATTCCTGCATAACTTGTTTCTGGGAGTACCCATCACCCTATTTCTTTAGCTCTAATGTCATCACTTTTGCTGAACTGGAATCATCAATAAAAAATTAAGCATGGGTCTAGTTTAAATTTATTGCCCATGCTTCCCTTAAAAGCAATCGTTTAAAACATTCAAGCCACACTTGTTGCAACTCTGAGGACCAACACATATTGGATGATTTTGGTCTGCAAACTTGTAGAAGGTCTGAGCCCCTCCAAGCCAGCCCTGGTAAGACCAGCCCGAGGATTGCCTGGTAGAGGCCCCCGATACGAGCATCACGGCAGCAGGTAACTGCTTGGCTGCACTTGAAACAAACATTCTACATTTGATCTTTTGATGCTGATAATTTCACCAATACAGGTAACAAACTGATGGTAATTTATACACCAGGAAAACTAGGAAAAGGATGAGAGGGGAAAAAACACTTGCCAAAGCTATTGCTGTGTCTCAGGTTTAGTTTTCGTGGAATGTCAAAAGCTGTTACACAGTTGTGACAAAGTGGATTTGATTTCAAGGTAGTTTTGATTTTAATTTTTTTTTTTGGTTGTCTTTTTTGATCCAGTTTTGAGCTGAACGATGGTGGAAAGACTGTGCTAGTTCAGTCAGCGGATCTTTCTGCTGTGGCAGAAAAGTCTTATGTGGAAATGCACAGACACGAGAGGACCTCCGTGCCACACAGGAGAAGTTTCTGTTGAGTTACTTGTGAACCTAATGAGCAGCCCTAAGATATCCTCCCGCTTTTCCTTCCAAGAAACTCCCACAGGGTCATGACAAGGCAGCTGAAATATTCCCCAAAAGTCCACCAAGCCCAGAAACCATACAGTGAGGAATGTTTTGCCTCAGACCATTGTGAGTGTGAAGGGCACAAGGACTCAAAGGGCAACCACGCAGATCCACAGAACAAAAAGCCATTGAGGACTATTAAATGCAGACAGCAACTCCCTTAACTGTATCTTGCTGGAGAATGGGAAAGCATATCAAGGAAATGTCCCTAAATCTTCAGCCTATTCTTATACTCTTTCCTGGGCATCTGTTATCAGATACCATGGCGCAGAAAATGGAGACAGATGGACTCCAACTGGACCCAGCACAGCCACTTCTATTTTCCTTAAGCCAAAACAATTTTTGCAGTTTATCTTCTACAGGACTTTCAAGCTTCTGAATGGCAAGTGTCAAATCTTGATATCCACAATACACTACAGTCATCACCCAAAATGCTCTGAACAAGAAAAATAACCCAAGTGGTGCCTTCTGGTTGCAGAAACGCTTGGCGAGAAAGTTTCTGCGCAGGTAGAAAATGCTACAAGAGTTCGGCTGGCTGAGCAACGCTTGATCAATGCAGAGGGAACGCCTGCCAAACCTGTTTGGCACATCTACAAGGAAGGCAGGCTTTTTTCATTTTCTCTTATTTTCTTTTATATGTAAGTAGTTTCAAATATTCTTATATGGATGACATTTTTAAAATGCAAAAGCATTAAAAATAACAGAAAACAGATCGAGTTCTAAAGCGCCACCGGTTTCTCATTTGTGCGGCTGCATACTGACGTCTCGCATCAGACCTGCGCAGCACAAAGCGCTGAGCTTTCCAGCTACTTTGTGCACACTGAAAAAATTTTCCTTATCACAAACGAGACATAAACTACAGGAAAAAACAATATATGGTGCAATGTGAAAGAACTAAGAATTCCGGTGTTGTTGAGGTTGCACAAATCTCGATCTGGTTTCAGGATCTGATAAGGAAGCATAAATAAGCTTGTCCTCTGCAGAGGCAGGTTTCACAAACAGCAAGTTAGAGAAGAAGAGACATCAGGCTCCTCACCCACGCCGCGAAGGCTGGGTGATCAGAGATGGGCGCTCGCAAATGAGTCCACAGCAATGCCAAACCTGACTTGCAAATGCACATTTCATACGGTTCAGGATGAAGAGGAGACCTGGTAGGGGACAGCAGAAAGGAAAAAGCAGCATGCAAATACTTAAGGCAAGTATAAACGTTAACAGTGGCAACAAAGACCCCACTGCATTCTTTGTCCATCAGCCACTTCACATTTTCTTGTGTCCTCCTTACATTTGTGTAAATCCGAAAAGCAAGTAGAAGTGATGTGTTATTCTGGTAGGAGGAAGAAAAGAACACATCAGGTATGAGTTGGAGCTGAGAGCACAGCTGTGGTCAAAGGTGTTCCCAGGTACGCAGAGAATCAAAATCCACAGATACGATGGAAACTGGTACACAGTCTTCAGCAATTGCTGGTTTACCTTGCTGAATTACAAGTGCAAAATGTAAAGGATATGAGTGATATTAACATTGGGAACAAAAGCCATATCAAGAAAAGCAATGCTTTTTTCCTGAAGGCAGAGAGAGACAATACACATCCCAGATTTCTCCTTCAGGCTGCCTGCAAAGTTCTGGCTTGGTCCAATTGTGCAGGTGTTCCTGCAGGTACCTAACGTTTGGTAGCCTGAGTTTTTATTTATACAGTTTCATTCTGACACTCCCAAACTTCTCAGTAAGCAAACAAACCCACTTTTTATGTTTAGTTTTCTCTTGTTTGTACTTTCACCCTCTCTTACATAACAAACTTGGAAGAGAGCAGCAGCACGGAGAGTGCCTGGGGCTCCTGGGGTGCGTGCAACGGATCGGACACTCACCCATGGGCATCATCTCTCTCTGAATAAGCACATCCTCTTCCTTTGTCTCCTCCAAGTTAGATCCTGGCACTGGAAGGGTGGACACTGGGTGAGAAGGGAGTCACACTGGCAACAGGAATAGAAAGGCCAAGCTGGACCATGGTACTGCATTCGGGCACCCGTGGCAGCCCCTCAGCGGTCATGTAGAAAATGCTTTGGTGCTGACATGTCCTAACTAATTATTTCCCAGGAAAAGGGACTGCTTCGTTTTCTCCAGATCTGGTTCTGGAAGAACTTGCATTCACACATTTTTGTTTCACAAATTAACTGATTTGTTTTCAGGACACGATTGAGCGATGCTCTCCTTCCTCCCAACACAGCACGCGTTAATCCTTTGCAGGAGAGCAAACCCCAGTGCAAAACTGAGCTGTGACTTTACAGCAGATCTCAAAAAGGGAACTGAACAGTGCATTGCATGTTTTGTTTTCTAAGGCCAACACAGACAGGTTTGAAACCCATGACCTCATGCCATGCTGGGCCAGGAAAACGGCATATTCAGGGCACAGGTTTCCAGCATAAAAATACTCATGAGGTGATCTGATGTGGTTCTATTCACCTGCCAACAGTCCTGGCAGAAAAATAAACAGGTTCTGGAGATGAGCTGCTGCTGGAGGCAAAGCAGGAACCAT
This sequence comes from Tauraco erythrolophus, assembly GCF_009769465.1. NCBI lineage: Eukaryota > Metazoa > Chordata > Aves > Musophagiformes > Musophagidae > Tauraco > Tauraco erythrolophus. The sequence goes on from NC_141484.1 coordinate 3,284,061, forward strand.
TAGAAGAGCTGCCCTGACCTGTGAGGAACTGGCCTTTTTGCTTTGAACTTCAGCAGATCTTAATGAATTCTTCATAACTGGCAATCTGAGGTTTTCACTGAGGATATATTTCTCTTGAGGTGCCAAAGGCAGGAGACATATTCAACATTAGAAATAAAAATTTTGGGTCTGCTGGTTGGTTGGCCAAGCTGGTGAAGGCAGTTCCAACAGGTATGTTCCCCGCTACTGCAGATAACTGTTTGTGTTGTATAAGGGATGAGATTCATACATAAACATGCACCAGTGCTGAAGGATTCGGTTTCATAATTATTAACACATTGACTTAATTGAAGTTATTGACTTCAGTGCTGTGAAAGCTTGAACTAAAAATAAGCAGAGACAGTTTTAGTAACAGTAGAAGTTAAAAAGTGGTTATGTCAGAGGAGTAAGGTTTTTGTTGTGCTTGACTAATGTCTGCTTTACCACTCTGCCAGTCCTGTTATCCGGCAGTTTTGAAGGGGATGATGCCAAGAAGCTCATTTAGAGTCTTAAATTTTATCCTGTGGGCAACACTTATTTCAGTTTCCTGAGAAGAAATTTCATAGATGGACCCCTGAAGAAGAAAACAGGTGAACTCCTTTTACTCCACAAAACAGTCTCCTTGCTGGAGGACCTCAGGCTTTCTGAAGAGGCCAAAGATACAAAACTATTGATGCCTGCACAGAAGAGCTTAAGAAAAAGCTTCAGGCTTGAGGTTCCCAGTCTTCCCTATAAGCTTCAGCTTCAAGTCCCCACTCTTCTCCATCCAAGTTTTCAAGAGTCAACAAATAAAATCTTTACTATATCAAGTCCTGTTCATCAATGGAGAGAATCAACACAGTGTAGATGGTGCATGAGTCAGCAACAATAATCCATTCCCAGGGAAGGCACCCCAAACTCCAAGGCAAGATGGAGTATGCAAATTAAGTGCAAAATTCACGTGCAAAAGGCTCAAAGAATACTGTATATTTTCAGTAAAACTACCCAAGTTTTTCATCTTCTTATGTACACATGTACCATATGAGCACATACAGTTTCCTTGAACTGCAAGGCAACAAGGTGCACTGAAAATGTTTACAATACAAATTTTAATGGGAAAAGGAACAAAGTGCGATACACAGGAATAGAATTTTTTCTGTTTCTGGACCCTAGTGCTGCTTTGGCTGCCAATAGTACACAAAATTTCCACTGAAAGGCAAGTCAAACCAATTTCCCTTAGGACGGAGGCATCCGAAAACTTACTGAGGTTATTATATTAGTGCCTACGCATTCTTTAAGCAGATGAACTGCTTCACTTTGAATCCATGTCAAACCACAAGAACTGGCTGATAATAACATGCAATTAAAATGATCTCGTTCTTCCAGACAAAAATTGGCTAAGAGCTATATCTCACATTTTCTAGCTGGGCACAATGGGGCGATTGATGCTAGAAGGAAACAGGATAGGTTGCTACCAAGGATCCGAAGGGTCAGGTTTGGTGACAGCATTTGTAGGTTTAACCTCTTAGACAAATTTGTGAGATGAAAAAGCCACTTCTGCCGAGCACGAGACTGTGAGAAAGTCAGAGCAAGAGCTCACAAACACACAAGTTGTGCTAATTAGACAGATGTTTTGAAAACCCCAAACTTTACGCTCGATGCATCTTTGTATCTTTTGATGTCGTACTTGGTGCTGCCTCACACCACTCAGGGCTTACTGAGGAAAGCAGAAGCTGCTCCCCTGCAAGGCTGTCTGGGTGACTTTGCCATCTGATCTACTGAATACACAGATAAAAGTCGCCGCGTACTTTTTTCCTTTTCAAGTACAGTACTGTAGCTTGGAAAGTTCCTTTATTCTCAACTCCACTGATGCAAGAAAGTGGCAGAAATATGGCAGCTTTGGCTGCTTTCCTTTAGTAGCTCTTTGTAACTAATCTTTTAATGCTAAGGAAACAATAGGTATTTTCATTTCATATGGAAAAAAACACTCTAGTTATAGAAAATCAAGGCAAGGAAGGCTCCAGGAACTGTAAGAGTGTTACTGACCAATTCATTCTGCTGCTATTCTGCCTTTAAATATTGGTAAATAGTTACCCTGTCCAGGTATCAGATTCACCAGTTTTCTCTTGTTATGTTTAAGAAAAGTCCAATTATTACGAAAATGGTAAGTTTAGCAAAGATATTTCTATTTCACTGTGATCTGCCATTCAAAAGTGCTCGCCAGTCATTTTTTTTAAAAACACTCTGATATTTGATCTGCTTGAGTTTCAGTTACATGTAAAGCTGGAGAGCCAGCAGAAAATTCTAAATGGAATCTGAAGATTTCTAAAGTCAACACTCATTTTGGCAAGAGCGTTTTAATGTATAAAGCTGAAATCCTCAGTGACTCTCTCCTGCTGATACCCCTGGAGCAGCCATGATTAGCAAAAAAACAAAAGCAACCTATATTAGAACATACATTTTTTTTGCAAAAAACTGTTTACACAAATACTGGAAACTGTGTAGGCACGCTGGAATCTGTCTGTGCAACCTGGTGCTATTTCAGCTCACTCCTGGGTTGAGCCACACCATAAGAACGATAAAGGGAAGTAGATGCTGATAAGTAGACCAGGTCCACATCCCCAAATCTCTATTTGCCAAACCCTGCAACTTGTGCTACCGTGCCAGGCTTTAAAATCTTTACTACAGAGTAATAAACGTTTGCGGACTACGGAAGGTTTGCTTTGAAGATGCCATTTTCTCCAGCAACCTTCTGTTGGTTGGATATGCGGTTCACACATATTGTGTTTCCACCTACCCGGCTGGAGAAGCCCTGCAGTCAAGGCTGTTCCAGGAGCAGGGAAGGAGGCTGCGTTCCAGGAACTCACTGGAACTGGAACAAAGAACAGCCCTTGGAAAGTCTACACAGTCCTATGCACAGACTGTTTTACAGATGCCCTGTGTTTGGAGGACATTAGACACTTGTTTTTATCTTTATCTTTTTTTTTTTTTTTTTTCTCCAGTAAAGTCCCAGACTTTTGAGCACAGGCTCTTCCTCCCAGGCAGTCTGCCTTGTAACTTCTGAGTATCTCCCCAACTTTCTGGGCACCACTTTCTCCTCCACGTAAAAGTCCCTGTGTTCTCTCTCGAATAAAACATCTTTGAAATGCAACAATAATCTGTAACCGTCACAGCAGCCTTAAAAAAGCAAATTTTCATTTTCTTTTAGCACAGTTACAAACACTGTCTGCCCCTCTTTATTAGCTGCGTAGGCTTATGTCAGTACTACTAAACACTTACTAACAAGAGTGTTTTCTCTGTACCTTTCTAATCACCTAGGACTCCACTTGGTGTTATTACTCCTGTCTTGTCAGTTAAAAGCTGTGAATTTTATGGCTTGTTTTGAATTCCTTTTTGCCATTTTTCCACTGTAAAATTAGTGTACTCCACCTCATTAAAAGAAACTGATAGCTTAGTTATATAAGACTTTATATTTTGTTACGCATTTATGAAATCTTTAATTCCATAATTTGGAGACTGTAAGGCAGCATCCCTTCTAGGGCTAAAAAAAGAATAAAAAGGACTTCACGCAGCAAAGTGAAGGGAAAGCAAAACACTGAGGACAACAATGATAATGTAGGAAAAAGTAAAATACAAACTTTTAAACCTGCCAGATAAAACTGGACTGCAGTTCAGAGGACCAGGCAAGCACTAGTTCTAGTCTTTCATGAAACTTTTAAGTATGATTTTGCTGTTGGCCATAGTAAGTTCTTCAATGTGTTGAGACATGAAAAGTTAAGAAAATTGCCAGAGTGCAAAGCTTGCTGCAGGAAAAAAAGATGACTCAATTCTTTGTCTCACAAAGCATGTCAAAGATATTATAAAGTACTTACAGATGCTCAGCCGCTCGGATTGCCTGATTGGCCAAACATCTGAAACCCTGTAATTTTGAAGAGAAGGTACTATGCTTCAGACAATGAAATAATTTTTGTGGCAACAGAAAGAGAGATATGGTTATGAAAAGGAGAGAGGAGTTTTTGAAATCGGAATTTCAGTTGTGATTAACAACTGTTTAACCTTAACATGAAAACAAGCCTGGTTTTATTACCATTTTTAACAAATGTGTCAATACAGCCTTTCAAAGGCAACCATGCGATGGAAGCAAGAGACAGAGCACGAGCAACAGTCGATAAGCTCGGGGCTAAACTCTCATTTCTCTAATAGACTGAATTTGGGTGAAAATAGTATTCATATAAACAAAGACGGTGAAAAACAGGTGCCTCAGTTTGGACCCCATGTAAAAGAGAAAGCAAAACCACAAAAGCCCTGCAGATTTCATTTACCTGTCCTTTTGGAAGACACAACTTCCTTTGCTGATCAAAGAGAATATAGGAAATTATGAGCAAGATAATGTTATTTGCCTGGTAAATTTTAATGACTGCTTTACAATGCTAAAGGTACAAATGTTGGTGTCTTGTAATTCCCTGCTAATAAAAGACCCTGCAAAGTTATTAGTAGTGTTATAGACTGAAGTCAGCGACAAAGAAATAGAGATCCATGAAAAATGACTCCATGTATTTAACATCAAGAGCGTCCCTTAAAGCTATTTCACCATGCCAAATAGTTTATCATAGTAATGCTTAGCCACAAAAGCAATTAGATGGATTTGAGATCCCTCTGGAGAACTTTGTGACACACAGATCTCCGAAGATCTTCAATGACTGATAGAATTTGGCATGTCTGTGGCCATCGAACCATCACAAACAGTAATGCATGTTCCGACCAGATGTCTTGTAAGACGTGAGTCAGTGTCAGCTTCAACAGTGAAATGCTGACCTCCTTTTTACAGGCTCTCTAAGCTAAAAAACAACCACCTTCAGCCAAGTTAAAACAAAAAAGACAATAAAATATAAAAAACAAGCTTATAAATAATGTGGGTCCTATTGGCAAAAGTTTATTACACAGCTATGCAACAGTAGTCTAGATTAAACAGCTAACCCTACTGCATCAATGCATGCTGGAGAAGAGAGCAAGTCAAGGCTCACTTAACAAAAAGTCCTTGAAATAATAAACACCTTTGCTTTACCTTAAGTTTTAGATTTTCATATTTAGTTTACATTTAGCTTTCAGGTTCTTTTTTCCTAATTAATGTCCTCAGTGTGATCAGTTACACATGGTCATAGTCTTCTGAACAACCAGGCATTGCAGTCTTTCTGCTGTAAACACAAAGAAAATGCTGAACATGTAAATTATTCCCCCTTTATTTGCCATGGCTTGGAAACTTGTCAGCAGCCTTAACAAAAAAGAACAAAACTGGCCCAGCTTTCTCAAAAGGGTCTGGCGAGACTGCAAGTGTACTTGTTAGATGTGGCTTTAACACGGGGCGATCTCATTTCCAAAATCGCTCTACAGTTTTGTTACTGGTTGGATCCTGAAACTGTTCTTGCAGAAGGGCTGATGCACCGACTGACGCACGGATCCAGAGCTCAGGAGTCCGGAGTTAATCTCCATCTTTGCCACAAACCCTGGACAAAGTCAAGGCTCTACCCTCCAGTGTCTCATTTGTCAGATAGGACCAAAAATGCTTCTTCTCTGTACTCTAGATCAGGTCGATTTAGGTTGCATGCTCTCTGATGTCTCTCCTCCCCCTAGTAAGCACTTATAAGGACATCTAGAACACTGCGAGTTAGCATTGCTCAGGACTTCTAAATCAAAAAATCAGAATTCTTTGTTTCTTACTAAACCCAACATTGGCTATTGCAGAGTACGATGGTGGGATTCCAAAAGGTATTTTGAGGACAATAGACTAAATACTTCTGCAGGACTACAGTCACTCAGTTAATGTTCCCATAGCTCTGATACGCTTTTTCTTTTACAACAAAATGTTATTTGTAATTACAGGTGAAATTTGCTAATAAACATGGTTGATAAGGAAATATAACTAAATACGAAATTAACTTGTTCGCAAAAAAATTTAAACCCACAGTTTTTCTGATACACTGCATTTTAGGGACGCATGTAAATACCATCAGCCTATTTTGACAACTACTTTCTGGAAACAAAGATACCAGGTGCCCTCAAAGAAATGTTCTGAATGCTTTAGAACATCCTAAGGTTTAAAATAATTTGTTTGACTTTTGGAGGGAACCAAACATGAGAGGGAGGGGAGATCATAGAATCGTTAGGGCTGGAAGGGACCCTCAAAGGTCATCTAGTCCAACCCCCCTGCAAGGAACAGGGATATCTCCAACTAGATCAGGTTGCTCAGGGCCTCATGCAACCTGGCCTCATCCAACCTTGGCCATGCACACCAAGCAAGGAGGACCTGTGGCTGGGCACGTCACGGAGCGGAGACGTGGGCTGGGGGGGTGACGGGCGCTCCGAGCAGCGAGCCCAAGAGACCACGCGCTCTCCTTACGGGGCGATTTGCTGGCACGACATGCCAAAACAGAGGGATATCAATGTAAACTCAACCTCCTGGAAACAGTATTCCGGAATGAAAGGAAACAGAGCACCCCACGCAAGGACCGACTCAAGCATTACTACAGCAGAGTAAGTATTTTGTCATAGTTGCATTGAGAAATGTCACTGTATTGACAAAACCCTCAGCCCAACACTCACATAAAGGAAATTTATCTTTTTGCTCCAGGATATGGCAGCATCTAACACAATCTATGATGATGTTGGGAATACTGAATGCCCGTGTAGGCCCAGACAACTTAAACCCAAAAGTTTTCTCCTTTGTTCTGCTATGGCTACAAAATACACTTTTGATTTTTTTTCTCTCTCACCATTTTTAAACATAACAAAGAAAAACAACTGTTTCAAGATTTTTCACATGAAGGGGAACATTATTATATGACATTCCTTCCTAGAAATCTTTTAAGCCTTATTTATTAACAGAATTAATCTGATCATAAGCTGGCTGACACACAAAGTGTTGAAATATGTCATCTTCAAACCATGTTTTGCTAATGAAATTTTGGTGTTAATTCAGAGGATATAACAGGATCTTAGAATCTGTAATAAAAGCCAAACAATGAATGTGGTTCCTTTGGCAAAAAAGCATCATTTTCTCCCTTTTTTGTTGTGGGTTTGTCACTGTGTGCGCTCCATCATCTGTTTCTTTCCAGAATTTACTTTTTGATGTGGAGTCTCCACTTGGCCATCAACTTCGACATTAAAACGTTCTGAACATATTTTGCAGTTCCAATCCCAGGAACTGTTTTGCACTTTCAATCCCAGGATCCAAAAGGATTTCATAAAAAACACACCTAAGGCTGGGATTTCATAAATAACCTCAAGGTATCCTTACTTTGCAATCAGCTTTATGTTAGTGATGAGTCCAGTCAGTGACCACTGCCAACAGCAGTAGAAAAGTTAGGTGAATGCTCTGACCATTTGACTGTATGGACCTTCGGGTTGTTGTGGCTAGATTGCTATCAGGGTGCAATAAACCTACTTTAAATTTACCCTTAATAACTTTAGACCACACTTCAATGACCAGCTTGGCTCCTACATAGACATTCTCAGGTGTTGGGCACCCAGTCCCTTTACTGGAGGGTGCCTTCTGAAATCCCAGTCTAAAGCATCACAAATGAGTTAACAGACGTGGCAATTTAAGCAGCTTTTCCAAGCATCTGCAGGGCATTAATATAATTGTGCTCACAACTAATCCTATGGTCTGAACCAATGGTTCCTGGTCTTTGAAGTGTAAGCACGTCACAGGAGAGGCACCGCACAGAGACCAGGTGAGCTTTGCTGGATCTGCCCTGTGCCAGGCCAACGGCAGTGTCCTTGTGCTCTGCCCCAAAGAACGCCAGTCCTGGTAAGTACAAAGGAAAGAAATCTGCGTGGCATGAGGGGCAAGCTGTGCTTTTGGGATCGCTCTCTGTGCCAACACTGTCATAATCCCAACAGGCTCAAAGTCAACGGCAGAGAAAAGGCAGCGACAGGAGTCTCACAGCTGTTCAACACCTTTGACCAGCCACTGCTTCTTAGCTCGTTGCTATTAGCATAGCAACACCATGGCATCCAAACTGGTTGCCTTATAAACCACAAGAAAGGAATAAGATGAGCCAAAACTTTATCCTGATTTTATGACTCTGATGGCACAAACTCTGACTTGCCCTTGGGCCAGAAAAATCATGGTGTAACACAAAACGCCAAGTACTTTCGGCATGTCTCTCAAACGGACCCAAACTGAGGCCTTCTGAAGCCAAAAACAGTCTCTCGATTGGGTTTTTAGGTTGTCAAAAGAAGCAAAATGTTTTGAGAAGTTTCATTTATCCTTTTCCACTAATATTTAAGATAGTATTTTAAAAAAGGAATAATCAAGACTAAGGAGACAGATACAATTGCAAAATAGTAACAACTCCGAAATCTTTAACTAGCAAAGAGAGGCAGGAATTTGAATTAACATCAAAATAATGTATTATGGCATCCACATCTGGATATCACGTTACTGACTAAATCCAAAACTTCTCTGAGAGCCAATGGGTTTCTGTAAAAATGTACTTCTCCCTTTGGAAGGAAATAATAATTGGAAGGTCTTATAGGAAGTCACCCAATACCATATAAAGGAAATTGCAATCTGTTCCTCAATGTTAGTTTAAATCAACGTTATTTTTAGCAAATGCCCGTTTTTCAACAACAGTCTTTTTAACAGCTTATATCAAGTCTTCTCAAAGGCTTATGCTATATTAAGAATTGCTTTGTTTTTAGAATGTTTCTTTAACCACCCCTCAAGGTCTTCACCTTGCCCTAGGTTAGGCATTGTTGCCCATCTCCAAGACATCTAAGATTCCACTTTCATCAAAACCAATTTCTTTTGCCCCAGGCTAATAAAAAGCAAAGTATTTCTGCATATGCTCGTCTAGAAGTGTGTGTGGTTCTTAAAAATACTAAGTGACTGAATATTAAAAACACCTCTTTCTGCTTCCAGAAGCATACACAGCAGTTTACCTTCCTAAGAATTTTCTGTTTGGACATCTGGCTTTCAGTAAATTTCCATTAAATCAGTGGTTTCAAAGGAAGATTTTTTTTTTTTTTAAAAAGTATACTATAAAAGATACTAAACAAAGTTCAAGAACTCCAAGCATAACAGCTCCTGCAATTTCTTGCCCAAGTTGACCAAATCTTACAAAACACACTTGCAGCACCAGCACTAAAATCTCTCTGGGACACTGCTCAGAAACCCTGTGTGTGCAGAATTCCCTTTTGGTTTTTATGTATTTCATTACATTTTGAGGTAATCATGTCAAAATTAAGTTTATAATAGCCAAACTCAGATAACGCGTGATAACTGTTGAATTACAGCATATTTCTGACTACATGGAAACTACTCCACTGTCACAGGGTTTCTGCATATCCAGATGGCCACTAGAAAAGTGGAGAACTACAAATAGCACATTTTCTTAATGGGCAAAAATCTACCTGTACCCCAAAATAATGTGAATTAAGTATTTGCAGATCCTAGCGATAATAAAAGCTACCTCTAGTGATTCAATTCGGATAACAGGTGATGGCCAACGTCTATGTGCTTATACAGCTGACAGAAGAGACTAAAGAATGATTGCAAAGAAAATTCTGTTCCTCAACACACACAAATACAGACAGACATTTTCCTTGAGGGGAGAAAATAAATCATTAAACAAAAAGATCACTCTGCAGATAAGATAGCAATGTCAACCTAATTTCCTTATGCAAATCATTCAAATGTAGAGGACAACATTAACTGTACCTTAATTGAACATCAGACAGTTCCAACATGTCAAAACTATCATGGTTTCTTTTCAGCACAAAAAGTTGTAGGAGTTCATTCTTTCATGAGTTTCTAGAGTTAACAAGAGAATTCTTCGTTTGGTATTAGTAAACATCTTTACTAAGAAAAAAGGAATTTCCTTCTTCTATATAGCTTGTAATGAAGTGTTTTGGTCATCAATCCTAGCAGATTACATACTTTCAAAAATCTTCCATTGCTCTTTACTACTCTGAAAGGAAAGATGTTTGAAAAATAATTCTACTTGCTTCTGCAGGTGGGATTCCCAGCAGTTGCTTTGATTCAGGGTGTCAAAGCAGCAAGGAACCGAGCCCAAATATTCAGAACCTAAACTTTCTTTGTAAAAGAACAAATGCAACTCTGATGCAAAATACGTAGAAATCTAATGAAAAAAAAGTTACAACTAACAAATACTTTACTCCATTCGTATTTAGCACAGATTTTGCATCTAGTTTTCAATGGAACCTAAGAACATAATTTCCTTCATTGCAGCCTTAAACGTGAAAGTTGAGAATGTCATGTGAAAACCAAGCTGAAGCCCATGTTGTACTGCTGGCCTCTCAGGTGCTACAACTCAGCTCTCCTATTTTTCACCTTTTTTTTTTTTTCCTCAAGTACTGAAAGCACTGTATCAAGGTGCTGAAAAACGTTCAAATATCTGAGTCAATATTAAAAGAAAGAGAACAGGAAAGTTTCGAGTATTTGACTGAAGTGGATGGATTAGACTTGCCAAAACCCAACGTTTTATGCAGGCGTATGACCAGCTAGAGGAAGGAGAGCCTGAGTCATCAGATACATCAAAGTCAAGGTCCGGTGAATGGAATTAGTGAGCGCTGTGTGAACAGGAACCATACCTGCATTCATCTGCCCACTGCAGAACTTTTAATTACACTCCAACAGCCAGTAGCATCAGTGACTAAAATCCCCAGATTACCTTGATTGCTCTGTCATTATCTGCAATCAGCTGCTGCTTCTTATCTTCAAACTTTTGTACAACTTCCTGGAGCTGCTGCTCTGCCTGCTCTGCCGCAAGCTGCTGCCGGCTGCTCTCCTCTGTCAGAGAGGAAATGGTTGTCTTAAGTTCAGCTATCATCTAGAAAGAAAACAGCACGCTAAATCTCTTTTCAGTCAAAGGCATGTATTTTGCATGTTTTTATGCTCAGTACAAGCATGGCATTGGCAAACTGTGCTGTGCAAGCTCAGTATTTTAAATTAATGTACTACACACCAGCAAGCACGAAATTCCACGCAGAGAAAAAGGAATATAGTCAGGCTGCGAACGACAAAAATTGCTGAATACAAAATATTTGGAAGGGTTCTCCACTATGACATTGCAAAATATTTACTCATGAGAACAAAGCGTATCTGTGATCTTCAAAACAGAGCATCCTTCCAGTCTTCCACTGCACTGAAACCAGTAAATGCCAATTTACATAGTGATGGTGGTGCTCCTTTTTGAAAAGCATACTCTATAGCTCAATACTGCAGAGAAGAACACCTGAATTTACATGCTGGACTGAAATTTAAACTTGATAGTGAAATTTCTGAGCCGCTGAAAGGAGCTTATTCTGGCTTAGTGATACAGTGGGGACCTGATTCCACGTCCAGGATCCTTGAACTAGACCTTTCACATGATTCACTCCTGATTTGTTGAAATTTACTTGTTTCACCTTTTTTATCACTGTGGAAAGTCATAACTAAACCTGATCCTTCAGGCATATTTACAGAATTTTATGCTGACATGTAAGTCATCAGCCAGCAAAGCACTTAAACATATGGGAGAGTCACTGATTTTTTATTTAAGTGATATATATATACACACACACACAAGCTTAAGGTTAAGCTGCTGTAGCAGCATAATATAATTTAATTCTAAAAACACTTCAGCACACAGGCAGTTCAGGGAGAGACTACCAGAGTGCTCAGATTTGCAAGGCCTCCTCATTGGTAGAGAAACATTTAACTACACAAAGGCCACAGTTATTTAGGAAAAAAATGGGGTTTTTTAGAGCTACTAATAGGATAGGACTAGCATTTACAAATGAAGGTACTGGAATCAGTGGGGAAGGGGAAAATGATGGATTAAAACACTACTTTAAATTTATTTATCTGTTTTACTAACTGAAAACCCCAGAGAGGAACAAAGATTGTGAATAAATCCTACATGGGTATTTCTGCATTTCTTTGCTAAAAACAAATACATATTAAAAAAGACAATATACGGATCAAAAGGAAGGCTATTTGCTCTTCAATAGGCCGAAGTTTAGAGATTATCCAGCTAGGTGTAACTCTTTAGGCAGAATTAAGCAGTATCACCACGTTTGCAATTTAGATTATCATTTAGATGACACACAATTTGGCAAATTCGGGTTTGCTAGGTGTGTAACACATGCAGTGAGAAAGCAGGAGAAAGTGATGGATCATATAAATTATCAAGACGACAACTGGAAGGCATGCAAACCTGTACCACTTTGAGTATGTTCCATTTTGTCACTTCAAAAAAAGAAAACAAAATAACAAACCCTTTAATAAAACACAAAAGTGAAATTTAAAGCTTTTACTGAGTTAAGAACCTGGATTAGCACGGGAGTTCTGAAATGCATGCAAGGAAATTTCAGCATGAGTTGATGGAGAAAGATCTGCTTCGTGTAGTACTTTTCAGAGAAAAAAAAAATGTTTACTTTGTATAAACTTCAGAGGAAATTTCTTGAAATATCTTCTGTGTGTGGGTGTTAAAAGTGAATGTTCCAAGAGGCCACAGAGAGTAAGATTAGACAGATGTTGTCAGCAACATGACCACAAGAAAAGTTGCAATTGACCTATTATTAATACTGAGCTACAAAAAAAACTATGTTCAAGTAACTTTAGGGATTTGACTCAAACCCACAAAAGTAAAGAAATTCAGACATCAAGGTGGAACTCCTTTATTGTGCCAAACAGCCCTGACGTAGGGTGTACGTGTTGTGTCTGCCACCGAAAGCGCAGAGGAATGCCAGTTCTGGTCATCGGGTCCATGTCTCCCCAGTAAAGAGAACAGTGTACTAGCCTCAGCAATGCCTAGCTTAAAAAAAAAAGTCTCAAAATTTTTCCATTTCAGACTATTCTACAGGCTGATAAATTTCAATCTGACAAAATTTATGGTGACATTTCAATAGTTATTACCTTGCACTACACCACCCAGGTGTTCTCACAGTAACAATTACAGCAATTTCCCTCACTCCGTGTTTAAAAATTCAGAAATACTCATCCAGGAGAGCATTCTCAGATTTATCAGTTATGGAACTGGTGAGGGTGGAAGGGACCAGCTCAAAGCACAGTCACACACAGCTAGTTGCTCAGGCCCATGTCCAGTCGGGTTTTGAGTATCCCCAAAGATGGAGACACCACAACCTCTTTGTACGCAAGTGAATGTGCAGAAAATGTACATTAGGTTTTAGAAATATAATGTAAAAATATATTTAATGAGTCTGATAAATGCTGTCTCAAAAAATGAGGTGTGAAAAAAATGTGATAGTCCAATAAATTTCACTGAAACAGCTAAAGGCATAATTTTGGACAAGCTTTACAGAGAGTGACACTCAAGAGTAGCTGAAAAGCTGAAATCAGGACTTCTAAAATATTTTGAAGTGTTTGTAAACCAGTAAAGTTTGCAGTTTCTTGTTCTCTCATTGATCACCTCTGCCTAGTTTAGAGCTTTCTAAACCATTCTTTGTAATGGTTTTATTGGTTTTAAAAGAGTATTATTAGACTATTATTACTATTGCTGAAAACACTTCGCAAGCAAAAGGCAGGCGTTCTGCTGTGGTTGGGAGGAATGAGAAGAATGACACCTCCACGTAAGTCCTCATGGCAATTTTCTTATTATTAAAAGCTTAACTTCTGCTTGCATCTCCATCACTTTTCACACTTCAGTACCACCTGCCAATCAAACTGAAAGCTGAAATATTTCAAACTCATCCTGTCTTATCACTTTTAAGCATATATGTAAATTCAACCCGCATTTTCGTCTTCCATGTTCAAAAGACTACTCTGAAGAACAACAACTCAAGTCAAAACCAGTTTTTGGGACACTGACATTCGTCAAAGTGTTATTTTGGGCAGAAACGCTGAACGGGGTAGGAGCAACGATAAACATGAAGATGGCACGGGCGGGCCTGCCGTCCTGCCATTGGCCCTGCAGGCAAACACCACCTTGGGACAGGAAAGGCAAGTCCTGGTTGTGGAAGTGTTCCTGCTTTTATGAGATGTGCTGGTTGATGGGGGCACCTCGCTCTCCTTCCCACCAACGGAGGGAGGACTCGGTCCTCTTGGGGCCTCAGGAGAGGAAAAAGTAACCATAGAATGATTTGAGTTGGAAGACACCTTTAAAGATCACCCATTTCCAACCCCTACCACAGAGGCAGGGACATAAGGAGATTAAAAAGATGAAATTTGGAACTCAAAAAAAACCCTACCTGTTTTTTCTAGTCAGTTTAACGCTCTGTGTTTTTTGAAAGGTTAAAACCTGCAAGAAACACACTGGATGTTTGATTTGGGAACCGGTTATGGCTCCTCCTGATGGTCAAGACCGAGAGCAGAAGTAATTAACGCTTTTCCACAAGTTTCCACAGGATACGGATTCCCGCGAGGTCCTGCCTCCTCGCTCCCTACCTGCGAGGATCTCGCCAGCTTCTGCGCGTGCTCCTTCTCCGTCTGCTTCAGCCGGCCGCTCGCCTGCAACACGCACGAAAGGCGACCAGATTAGCTCCGACGAAGAACGTGTAGGGACACTTTGCCACCGACCCCTCCGCTTGGCACCTCGTCCGCATGCCTATGGCGGAGCCGCCGGGCCCCGCGCCAGCTCCAACGCCCTTCGGCGGCAGCCAAAAAACCGCCAGGGCTCGCCTTTGATCTCGGGCCAACTATTCATCACTTAAAAGAGGGGAGAAATTGTACCTCTGCTGCCAATTATTAAAAAAAACAGAAAGACTTCTGCGGATTAAAATAAAAAATAAAAAGAGAGCGAGTGCGCGTGTGGGGCAGGGGGTGGGAGACGACGCACAGACGAGTTTATCAGGGTCACTTCGTTTCTGAAGGAAGGGAAAAGGAAAGGAGGACAGTGCCAGGCACGGGCTGCAAGGGTACAACACGACGTGGAGGACACCACTTTGTGTCTCAGCTTGGTGTCTGCAACTGCCTTTTGTCCCACTGCACGTCCCTTCCTTTGTAAAGGTGGCCATTAAACCAAAAATTGACCCCGACACGCAGCTGAACCAAGTGGGAGCTCTTGGACATACAGCTCTTTCCTTCTTTTAGCGTTTTTTTCACAATTCAATGATAAAGAATAAAACAAACTGAAAACAAGGCTGCTTTGTCATAGTGGAATCCACTAAGCAAATGTTTCTATAATTTTGGGGAAAATTAGCTCTTGAGGCTTTTTTCTCAAGTAATTTAATTTCAGCAAAAAAATCTATATTAACAATAATTCAAAAATAATTTTAATTTAATTTCAGGACAAAATTCTGATTTGTATTTTCCTTGCCTAGTGTCACGTTATTGACAGACCATTCCCAAAACGCTGTCCTCAGATGAACTGCTAAGCGCTGGCGCATTCTTGGCTCCAGAATTTGAGGACAGGTGTCTAAGAAAAATATTTTCTTAGGGGGACAGAATATTACGAAGCTGAGTTCTGAAGCAAATTTAAGCTGATTAAGTTTTCAAAATCTATCTGACCTCGTGTTCAAATCTTTGATCTGTCGTCCTTAGTTTTCCGGCCCAGCATCCAGCACACAAACACATGCTCCTTCGGCTGCCTCTGTGCCAGCGCCTGGTCTGGGGGACCACAGAAGCCACGGGGACCCTCCTGAAGCCTCTGAACCCTGTTTGGATCCAGTGGCAAGACTGAAACTCCAGTTCTGCAAACACCAGGGATTTCAGTCAAGCAAATAGTCTTACTGATTTTACTGGACTATAAATTTAGGAGCTTAAAGTTGCAGAGAGTGTTTGGGAATCATCACCAAGTATGATAGGGCTCCAATCATCTCGGACGATCCAGGCAGCTTAATGTAAGTCTGTTAAAAATAATCCTAAAGTTTACATGATACTGCAATTTCAGATCTTGGATCCCTTCAGATTCCAAAATTCTGAAACATACGGAGGTCTCTATATTTCGTCTGTTTGTTGCTACCAAGAAATCTACTAAAAAACTTATATCGAAACCAATTATCAAATACAAGCGTAATTTTTGAGAACATGTTTTGGGTTTTTTTTTGTTATAAATGGAGAAAATGGCACTACACATTGGTTTAAAGCAGCATATACAAAAATTCTGGAGCGCCAGACAAGTTAAATTCCACCACTTCTACATTTATCATTTAAAGTGTGTCACAAACACTGTAAGGCCATATCGAGGGATGGCAGAAATCAAAAGAGAGCAGTAACACAGAATTAGCTATGCCAGACAGTTCTGTGCGTGCTACATTTCTCTTTGTGCTCGGGCTGACCCATGTTCACACTCTTTGGGCTGTATTGACATCTAGTTTCAGATTATGTTTTACCACCACTGCGTATCACAAAGCGACTGAAACTGCCAGTTTATCTTTAAGGAAAAAAGTAAAAAAGAAATTGCAGTAATAGATTAAATAAGTCTTATGCCCAGAAAGGGAGAGATACTAGTCAGCAAGGCACTGCAAAGAAGATCACATTACAGCTGCTCTCACTCAACGTGTCTGGGGTAAAAGTCTTCATCTTTCATAGAAGCAGCTTTATAACCTCCTGAACCCGTAGAAGAAATCCTAATAAATAATAAAAAAAGCACCCACAACTTTCATAAACAAATTAGAACTTGTTTGTTCGCACTGGGTAGAACCAGGATGACCTCTGATAGACATGACAGAGGTGATCCAAAAGAAAGATATGATGAATTTCAGTGTTTTATTCCTAATTGAAAGCAAAAAAAGTATATTCTACCAGTTTATTTAAAGGCGATTACAGCACTGGATTTTATAATGGCTTTAACAAATTCCAATTAGTCAACTATTTATAAGTTGTCTTCCAGTCATCAGTAAACCTCAAATTCTTGCATTTACTTGCAGTCCCAAACATCCTTATTTGAGGGGTCTGATTTTCAGA
Source organism: Tauraco erythrolophus (assembly GCF_009769465.1). Lineage (NCBI taxonomy): Eukaryota > Metazoa > Chordata > Aves > Musophagiformes > Musophagidae > Tauraco > Tauraco erythrolophus. Next base: position 3,300,928 of record NC_141484.1, read on the forward strand.
TATACTGAGTTACCAAAACTTCCACTGGAGATGGTAAACACATTTAGATCTGCTCAAAAACTGGCTCTCTGGACCCTGTGGCATTAAAACCTATGGACATCTGCTAACTTCAGCTTTTCCCTCTAGATCTGTAACACTGTGCAGGTCTTGCATCATCACAGACTGCACAGGCAGCACCAGCGAAGCTCTGCAGAAGGCAGCTTCTACAAGTTACAGCACACTGGCCAGCTGAAAAGATCTAAATCATGGTGATGCACAGGACCACTCTTCTCCATCTTCTTTTACTGCAGAAACATAAAACTCTCCCCTCTTTAAAACCTACAACTAAACTAATTTAATACCTCTTGACTACAGGCTGGTGCTTTGCAGCCTAGGGAGGCAGAAACCTACTCCCCTGGGGCACATGTAGCACTGCTACACCAAAAAAAGCACCTTTTTACTTTTTTTTTTTTTGGTAAGAAATGGCTTATTGCAAAGTAAATACACACGGCTGCGTATAGTGAACACCACAGAAGATTATATTGCATTTATCTTGACAAATGAGAAGGTTAAAAATGGCACAGTGTACACAAGCACCATTTTCCTGGGCTCCTTTCTTCTACAACAGGCTGCTTGGTCCATGCACTGTACAAAGCATAAGCTGCTTCCATATTATTTAAGGGCATTCCCTCGCTTTCAGGCTACATGCTATTTCAGAAACATAATGAATAAGAATCCAACTGGAAGGTGAACACTTGGAGGGTCAGCCAGTATTCATTAAAGTCTAACTCTTTTTATAGTAAAGGGCAGCACTGCAAATATAGTTAATGGTCTTAAACTAGTTTTCCGTGTACGAGAGGTAGCTGTTGAAATTCACACTTGGCAAAAACTTGTCAGAAATATCAATTGTAATATCCATTTTTGTAATAAAAAGGTTTAAATTGGATGAGCCATAGAGGAATCCCACTGATTCAAAAATTAACTTCTGTTTAGTTTCACACAGTTAATACATATTTTAGCTAAAATTATCTGATTATGACAATTTTACATGCAGTTATTTTATATTAAAGAGTGAGGACTTTTGCATTAAAAAGATTATGTCCTTGTTACAGTTAATTGGTTTTAAAAACCAACTATAATTCTATAACAAGCCTTAAAACATCATATTGTGGTTGCTGAGCAAAACTGCACCGACTTAACAAAACATTTCACGTAAAAATTAAAAACGGTATTAGCACTACAGATGTGGTATCTGAATTAATGGGTGCTATTCTAACACAGTCTGATTTTCATTTTTTCCTTTCATTAAACTGAATGGCATTACTAAGAATAAAATTAAAGGATCTACGGTGGGACCACACCGCAAAAGCATACCATGTACTATCCTAATTTTTAAAATTTCGTATGTTATTTTTAAGGTATAAGATATATTAGAGGGACCTTCTAGATCTAGTTCCACTCGATGGAACATGTGCCCTAACCAGCCCCGGGGGCTGCTCACCAGTACAGCCACCTCTGGTGTCCACAGCAGCTCTACCTGCGCTATGGAGTTGGCAGACACATGGACAACTTCATCTTCCATCAACATCCCTGAAGGTGTTTAGGTCATCTTGACTGCTCATCAAAAATGCAACTGTTAAGAATTTTTTGGAACAGTACAGATCTGTACATATCTTCCAGCTTTACAACGGTGATTTGCTGCTGGGAATTTCGATTTCAATTATGCTGCAAAATGAATAGGAAAACCAACTCCTGCAACCTGAACATGGGTAGATCTGTAAGAGTTCAGGATGCATAGTGAAATCCTCTTCATCTATACATGAATTACAGTCTTGTGACTGATTCAGTAGTGTTTCAATGTGATTGCAGCCTCCCTAAAACATAAACAAACAACAAAGCCCCCACAAACATAACTCTTAAACTAGAGGGTTAGAGATACACACCCACATCCACTAAGAGAAAAGCAGATTTAAGAAATCTGTTAAACAGCTATGAAATAATCATTTTTTAAAATGCCTGCAACTACCTAAATGATGGCCATATATAAGCTGATCCTCCATAATTAGTTAGATAAAAGTGTAAGCAAACTAAAAAAAAAAAAAAAACAAACCCGAAAAAAAAAAATCAAAGGGTGGGGGAAGGAGAAGAAAGAAAACTTGCTCCAGGGAAGAAGCAACTGTTCTCTGATGTGCAGCAAAGAATTTAACATCAAAGAACTAATGTAAATGGGGCCCATTTACCTTAAAAAACAACACACCACTCCACATTCTGGAATATTTCTGTTTAAGTTTGACAGCATTATGCTTTGTACCAAAATTCAAGATTGTGTCATTTGACCCACGTCAAAAGAAAATGACCTTCAGAATGGCTAACTGTGGCAATTTTTGTTATTAAGTACGTTAAAACTCTCCGTACACGATCTGTTTAAACTTCAGAGATTAGCAGATCACCTTTTAAGTTCACCAGATAGCAAATAAAAATTTCACATCGACCTCAAAGCCTGAAACATCTATTTTCCTTCTGTGCCTCTAATACTGACAGTGGTGACTTTCCACGCAAATACTCTTGTTCCTTCTGCTGCTCTCCCCACCAATCAGTTAACAAATGGAAAGTCAGATCTCTGTGTAACACCAAAAATAGCATCCCAGTTCAAATATGTAATTTGAGCCACCTAAAAGACTATTAAAAATAGTTCAATATCCAAAACGGTGTTAACAGAATAATTAGTCAAGTACCAAATGACTTCAAGGGTTCTGAAAACGAATGATAGAAATCCCAACCTGTCATACTCACAAATCCTATTAATAATCTATTTTACATTTCACTTTTGTAGGTCCATAAATCTTTTTCTTTTTTTTTTTTTCCTTTAAACATACATCTTTAGGAAAAAACCCCTCTCATTCACGTGCTAAGTACTTTTCATTGGGAAAAAAACCAAGAATGAATAGAAATGAATTTGACACTCTACCTGTTCGGAGAATTGCCCTTCTGCGGTGCATTGCAACTCTGTGCTTAACGGGGGCCTACCAAAAACTGCTTGTGCAATTTGTGCCTTAGGAAAACTCTGATTTCCAGTCCTTTCCTTTAAACTAACTGTGTATTTCTAATCATTCGGAAATTACGCAGAGAAATTAAATACAGACATTTAACTCTTCCAGAAATTCTTCGATGAGACTCCAGCTGCACGGCGTCTGATGCTGAAGTTATACCACCCGCACACCAGTACGCAATTACCAGCTTCATCTAAATGGACTTACTGAGCATCTAAATATTTTCCAACTTCACTAATACTGATTTCTATTCAACATTGCAGCGAGCCAAGCACCTTATTTAAAACCAACTGCACGATCTGGCCTAACATACAATATATAAAATCATAGAATCACAGAATGGTTTGGGTTGGAAGGGACCTCAAAGACCATCTAGTTCCAACCCCCCTGCCATGGGCAGGGACACCCTCCACTACACCAGGTTGCTCAAAGCCTCATCCAGCCTGGCCTTGAATTGATAAAAAAAAAAAAAAATCAGATTGATGGTCTAGGTTTGCCAGAAGAAATTGTTCGATACCTTAAAGACCCTTCATACAAAACAGTGCTGATGCATGCAGCAGGCATTTCAAGGACAGACAGCGAATTGTCGTTTAATCTGAAGACTTACTGTGACATTTTGCCAAAATAGATGGGAGGCAGTGGCTTTTACAGTATGACACGATTCCTCCTTTTGCTCAACATTCAAATAAGATGAACTGAGTAAACCCAGCGAAGGTGTCGCGACTGCAGCACTCTCCACACTGGGGTACTGAAGCCCAGTTTTCCCACAGCTACATGCCTAAGTCTGGTACAGCACAAATGAATTCCTGGATTGTATTTTTTAACATTTCCTGGTTTTCCTCTGTTCTGTCCAACTAAATTAAGATGGTTATTTAAAGTGAGTTTAAGACATTATATCAAAAGTGGTTGCGCTGGTTTTGGTTTTTTTTCAGAACCTTAACAAATAAAACATGCACCCAACAGGAATTATTCGAGCTTTTACAAGCTGCCTTTATTCATCAGAAACACCGGGCACCTCTGCTACACAGGCACCTCACTCGCTCAAGTGTGCTCTGTCTCTCTCTCCCACTCTAACACAAAGACATTTACAGAAGAGCCTGTATCACTCAGGCCCAGATGTTTTTGGTACCCAAACAGCTGACACACAGTAAAATCACGAAGGGACAGGCTGCTAAACATCTTTGAAGATGCAAATCAAAGCTCATGTTCCCTCCACAAATAGAAGACAACAGTACCAAGATGTGACACTGATCCATGATTTGACTCAGTTGAAGGCTACTAAATATGAGCTTTACAATACGCAATTCTTTCAGAAGTCAGAGATTTCTGAGACCAATGCACTTTATCGTTATATATCAGCTAAGTTTACACTCCTTGATTTTTGCCAAGAAGAGACTATAAGGCTCCTGAAAGGACTATAAAGGGGTAAGAATGCGATTTTTATTTTTTAGATTCTCCATCGTTGCTTTAAGTTGAATTTTGTGGCAATAACAAGCAAGTGTTAAGGAGATAATGACTAGGAAAATATCCTACGTATGTATCATTTTGAGAGAGAACCTTTTTTATTAAGTAGAAAGAAAACTGGAAACAAAAGGACAGACTCGGTATTACTAATTTAACTTGGTATTACCAAGTTGCATCATTAGACAAGAGCCCAACAAAAGCTAAGCTTCTACAGCTGGAAAGACAAACACTGAATATACGACAAAATCCCCTAACAAATCTATGATCTGAAGCAATCGGTGTTCCTTAGCAAGATTATGCTGGATTACTTTTGTAGTTTTAAATGCAACAAAGCTTCCCAAAAAGAACGACAACTTCGCGGAGCCAGAAAGCATTACCGTACCGATGACTAACTACACACAAGTCCAGCAAAGTCCCAATTAAAAAGAGAATGGAATATATTGCTCAATCATGAAAGCAATTAAAAACATAAATAAGACATTGCGAGACTCTGAACATTCCCAATGTTTAATTATTTATCCGTTCTCCGTCCTGCAGCTGTAGGTCAGAATTAACTCCTCGGAACTAAACACAGGAGAACTCTTTGGGGGATTTGTACCTTATTCATTTTCAAGCAAACAACCAAATTCATTTCAAATTCACACAAGAACTGCAACAGTTTCACCTAAATCAGATTTTCTACAAGTTAAACACCCCTCCTACACTCAGATGTGATTGTGAAACTACTTTGATCTCTGTTCCCAAATTTATTGCTCTGTGTAATCCATGACAAAATATAATGTGATTTACTGTATCTCTATATGACAGCCCAGCAGCTGACAGAACTTAATAATTTAGCATAAGAAAAAAAACCTTCTGGCACCAAAATATACAAATCATAATTGAGGCACTTTAGTATCACATTACAATGAAGCATATGCAGACTGATCATAAGAACTTCAAAACAATTAGAATTCTTTCTCACCCATTAAAAGAAGGTGGGTTTTACTCCATGACATGTTCTGCAGCTGTAAGCAAGTTGTTTCGGAACACTTTTGTTTCTTCACATTAAAGACTCTGAAGGACTAATAACGTTGTTTTACCCCTTCCCTATTTCCCAAACACTCCTTCCCCCCCAAAAAGGGGAGGGGAAAAAAAAAAGCCACCTGCAGCTTTTCTCTATTATGAATATATGAAGAAAGAGCAAATTAGTGCAAACATCATCTTCAAATTGTGCCAGAATTTAAATATGCAATAAAGATGTTTTACATTAGTTTGGTCTTGACAACTGAGCACTTTTTCTAAAATAAAGCTATAGTGAAAAATTTAAATATCCAAATACTGACCTAAGCAGGGATGTGATGGACACGTTCTGTGGGGCAGCTTTTGTTTTGGCTTGTGCCAACCCTCAGGTTTGGGGGACCTGAGAAAGTCTTCGTGTAAAGGATGCATTACCCCCAAAACTTTCGAGAAAAGTAAGAATGTGGAGCACGTGGCATGGGATGCAGGAGAAATTTCCACTTGGTATTGGTATTTGGTATTGGTAAATTGGTATTTACCAATTCCAAGTAACAAATACCATTTACTGTTGTTTGCTTAAACAAAACCGTGAACAAGCCCCAGCGAAACCAGCAGTGATTGCTGCAGGTACTGGGATGCAGTCACAGGGCATTGGCTGTAGGGTCTGTCCTCTCTTCCCTGTCCAGGCACCCAGACCAGGTGGTATTCATTCAACAATTCTGAAAGAGTCTAAGAATGAATTGGCCAAGTTGTTTTAAAAAAAAAAAGAAATAATCTCACATTACAACCAGCTACTTTACTGGAGAACAGCCAATGTTTTTCCTAATGTTATAATGTCCCCTGGGATGTAAAGATAAGGAAAATTGGTAAATTAGAGAAAACTGTAGCTACATGCAATTGGCCTTCTCCAAGACACCTAGTATTGGGGAAAAAAAGGAGAGAATGAGGTAATGATTCAATTGGGCTTCAAAAAACATTTAATAAAGTTAAAATAAAAAGCAATTGTGTATTACGAGCTACAGTTGGTGTCTTGTAGTTTGTTTGGATAATGAAGAAAGGCTCAGGAAACTTGAAAAAAATAATTAGAACAGTCATTCTGCTACCGGGAAAGTCTCCTGCACTTTGTAACCAGGAAAGTTAAGATTGAAACATCAGTTGTAGTAAAAACATCAGGTCTGTCCTCCAGAGCCAGGCTCAGGGGCCACCGAGCCCAACGTCCTCTCCTGACGCTGCCTGCAGAGGCTGCACCAACCCGGCCCCTTGTTCTCCCCTAGCCCCACCACTGCCCTAGCAGGGAAGTTAGATGTTAAATCCCTGCTTATTCCCATTAGTGACTGGTTATGAACACGCTGCTCATAAAACTGTTTAATCCTTTTTGAACTTGCTGATAATATCTGCCTCCACAACCTCCATGGAAATCAATTTAAGCAGCTCACTATCTGTTGTTTAGAGAAGTACCTTCTTTCACCAGTTTTAAATCAATCTCTCATTAGTTTCCAGCAACTACGCCCAAGTTCTTGGGCGGTATATGACAATTCAACATTCACTTTATCCTCCGTCTTCATGGTTTTATGAGTCTTGATCTTATGCACATACACCAAAGGCTACAAGCTGGAAGTTAAAGAATTGAGAAAAAGGAGAGAGTGCCCTGCTGAGGCAGAGCTAGAAGTGGTGTTTGGACACAGACTTGAAAAGAAATAGGAGACAGAGAAGACAAAAAAACCCCCACAACCCACCTGTGAATACTTCTTAGATAGATACCTTAGATTAATACCAGTTAGTTAAAAAAAAAAACAACCAACCAACCAAAACCTTTTCAAACAACTAACCAACTACAATTGGCGTGATAGGGAGTTAATGAAGTGTGCTGAAAGACAGGCCACATGATAGAGCTCTAATTTCAATTATATCAGCCCTTGCCCTGTTGACAGCTATCTTTTTAATTCCGTATTTTGTCATAATTTATCATTTAGCTCACTTACACTTCTTCCTATCTGGTTCTCATTTCTTAACAGTATTGCATCAGTCATTTTAATTTTTAACCCTATGATGTTATTTGTGAGCGCAAATAATGTGGTGCTCGATCTCCTCTCCAAAATGATGCTAAAAAATTAAGCCTAATGCTCATGGATGCATATTTTCTTCCACAGAACAGTTATACCAACTATTCTTGGTTATCTCTGGAATCAGATTTATAAATACAATTGATGGGCAGAAATTTTGTCTGTTTCCTGGTTTGTTTTTCTGATTTGTTGTAAGGGGTTTTTTGTTTGTTTTTTAAAAAAGGGGCAGAAGCAGAGTAACTCTTTGTGAATAACTGAGACTGTTGCTTGAAATATCGCCACTACAGAAAGAGCCATAAATTCTGTTTAGTCTCCTTTGAGTGAAATATCCTTGAGATTATTCTACCATATTTTTCTTCATGTTTGGCTCTGTTGATTGAAGACTCTTCCAAATGGCTCCCCTAAGGCATGATGCAATTCCTGTGACCATGTTCCTGGTCCACTATCATCTTTCTTTTGCTTTGGAGGGATAGGAAGGAGCAGTGCAAAAGGGGACACAGTAGAGCAGAAATTGGTTTTCTCCTCTTGTCTGTGAGCAAAATTTTATTGCAAGATTTGCTGTAAAGGTACTATAGAAACAGATTAAATAATCTGCACTTCTTGAGCTAACATACAGTAACTTTGCCATACAAATCTTCTCTCTTTCTGAAATACATTTATTTTCTCTTGATCTTCTAGGCTTTTGGCAGAATTTCTCCAACAAAGATGAAGTATTACGCTCATTTTTAATAATATTAGCTAGTAAATCACTAACACCGTGTCAGAAATGTTCAAGAACCAAATGCAAGTAAATGTACACAGACTGGACAACACAAAAACAACAAAAATATTACTACTCTGGAAAAGAGAGATAATATCACAGAAAATCGTTCAAGGATTATAATGAAAAAAATTAAGAGACTTGGGGAATATCCAACTCCTCTTGGTAAGAATGAGAAGCTCCTTAGAATATTCATAGCTAAGATCTCAACAAAAGAATTCATGTAATGGATTCAAACAAATACTTAAAAAAATTTGTCTTAAAAAAAAGGGCACATACACAGCAAGTGGTGGAGATCCTGACTGCATTCAGCAAATAGAAAAACATACATCTACATTATAATTAGTTCCTAATTTAATGATATCATTATATTCAGTGAGAATACATGTCCCCATTTCATGGCTGACCTGTTTGCCCCCGTGTAAATAACCAGGGTATTGCTGCAACAAATGTGAAAATAGTTCACCTGGATGCTCACAGAAACGAAGCTTTCTATCCTACGGCTATTAGCGGACAAGTTAACGAACCGAAAGGTGCCACAGATCAAAGACTCCATTAAGCTAAGAAGCCTAAGCAAGAACCTACAGAATTGCTGCAGAGATGATGTCCAGTCTCCAGAAGGTCTTAGATACAAAGATGGAACCATATTTGGTAGTTAATGAATGCAGAGTTGGCAAAGAATGAGAACTAGACAGCACGCAACAACAGCTCATGGGCAGCATGTAACGCTTAGTCTTTACGAGCACAAGTAACTGCTTAGGGGAGAATCAATACTGTTAAGAGAGTATCTCTTGGAGCATCTCTTCAGTCTCTGAAGATGTCATATTCTTTCTCTTCATCTTCTATTTCTTTGCCAGTGCTGAACAGTATGACATCATTTGTGAGTACTGACAATTGTGCCACAACTGATAATGTGAATTACAGATTTTCCTGCATATGCAGTATGAAAGTATCCCCAATGAGTATGTCCAACTGGACAGCATCCTAGGGCTGTACTTGCTGGTTAATTAATCCAGCATCATAAAGCTTGATGCTAAAAGGAGGACTGAAACACTCTGCAGGGCACATTATCAGTACGTTATTTGCAAACTGTATGCACGCTGAAGCTGTTCAAAAATTAAGCATCCAAGTACAGGACACACTGCAGATTTTTGAAAAAGAGCTTGTCACAAAAACATTATATTACAACATAAATATTATATAGCACATTTATTCTTAATTAGGGCAGTGGTCACTTACACAGTGACCTTAACTTTGAATTCCTCGGGCATTTCAGTTTTACATGGACTTCCCACCAGACATAAGTGGAGTGATTGTAACAGACAGAAAACACTGTAAATGTAAAATTAGTTCCTAATTTTACATTTAGACTAGAAAACACTGTAAATGTCCAATTTTATTTAAAATAACCAAAATTTCAGGGTGCAACAAACTGCTACATTAAAACCTACAACTACAATTTGCATGGCTCTGGCCAGGTTGCATGTCATCTTGGAGTCCCATCTCTCCGAAGTGAACTATTTCACAACTGAACTGACAACAGAACAATTGCAAGTCCAGAAACGAAAGTGTTTGACTCTGTTGTTTTTGGTTTTGTTTTTGTTTTTTCTTTTTTCTGACTACAGCTTCATCCTGTAATCAAATATCATGGGCTCTCAGTACAGTCAATACACAAAAATGTAAATTACTTCTCCACAAGAAAAGCAGCACTGAAAAAGAATTAGATGTTCCTGGAACCTGCATAAAGATTTAACAGGAAGAGTCAAAATATCTATTTAAATATAGAAAAGAAGTCAACAAAAAGCTAAATGTTGAAAATTATTTAGAGAGGAAAAAAATCCAAACCCTTTTTCTCCCACTCCAATTTACTCATGTGCGCTGCTCCAAGCGAAATTTTTTATGAGATATTTTCAGTTCCAAGGTTGCTTCCTTTGAGCATTGTTAGCATGTCTACTGATCTGCTCGGGTCATGCTTTCTGAATGCTTATTCTCTTTGCCAAGAAAATACCAGAGATGAATGTTACAAACAGTTGTGTTAGCCAAGCTTCACATCTGCACGCACTTCGAAATGCAGTTTGTCTCTTGCTTTTAGTAATTTCTGGCAAACCTGACAATGCTCACAAGCTTTGTACAGTCCATCACACCTGGCTGATCAGTGTTTGTGCCCTAAGTGATGCAACCTATAACACACCTGTCTCCCTGCTGAAATTAGTCATTAGTGGAGCCCAACGACAGCGTTATGTATCTCTGATGTGTTTATTTCTTAAACAGCTTATGTTTCATTTCATCGCAATGCGGTATGACTGCAAATAAAAAAGTAAAATGACCCTCACGTTAGAAAACTATGATCACTTGCTATAATGAAAAGCAACCAAATTAAATTAATGGTTTAAAAGTAAATCAAAATCATTATGATCGAACACAAGTGTTCTTCTGAAACTATATTTCAGATTCCTTAACTAATAGACAAGAAATAATTTGGAGATATTCTCAAGTCATTTTTATGTCAGACACAGATAACAGATATTATAAAAGTACTGAAGTCCTACAAACATGATAAGTACTGTTTCAAATTCTCCATGCTATCGTCTCGAATTTTTGTCTGACTTATGTCCAGCATGGCTTATCTGACCCTAAGGACATTAAAATTTGTTACCTGATAAGGTGACTTTGTGTTCTAATATAACTACCATGTTAAGTCTTAAAAAATAAGCAATAAGGTGATCAAGTGTGATTAGGCTGTGGCACCACATCCAGCAAAAAGTGAGGCTGAAGAAGAATGGCTACCTCTGCCTGGCATGAGCCCAGCTGAGCGGCTCCTGTATCACCCCAGCCCTGGTTCTCTGTGCCACGTTGGTGGTAAAGACCTTAATTACAGAAGTCTTCTGACTTTGGTTGAGGTGGAGCCCTCACCACCTTCTCCAGCGCCAGTGCAGCTCAGAGGCAGCATTCAGCACGGAGAAGTCTCAGAGGTGCCCAACTTGTCCACAACAGGGTCAACGCTCCTCGTAACGTGTATATTTATGTCAGCTATAGCTCACTTTGTAAGAAAATGGTGTTTAAATGAAAATAATGCCTGCAACAGGGGAGAACACTGGAAAATTACAGACTTTTCCCTTTATTATTTCCACAACAAGAGATGTCATGTTTATTTTTCCTACAGTGCAGGTTTCACAGTGCCACTCGGCAACCTGCTAAATATTTTCCCACTTGTCATTGCCTACTGACCGGGAGATAAAGTAACTGCCAAAAGATATTTGCTTTTAGAATCCCAGGTTCAAAAACATCCCCGTACTACATTTATTGAGCAACTTTCTGGCACTGTATGCTGTAATCACTAACAAAATGAATCACTAAAATAGTACAATAAACAACGCACTATCTTTAAAGTTGAGATTTTTAAGCAAGAGAAAATTGAAGACCTCAGGAAATTAAACTACGTGTCCCTAAATATTGAAAAGCTGTCTACAAATAGTAACAAATATTTAAATGTCCAGTGTTCTTGCAATGAAAATTGTTCCTCAATCTCTGCCCCCTACTCTCCTCCTTCCCATCCCCACTGCAGCACGGCTACGGGGAGGGCAATACCATATGAGTTCTGTATCTCCTTCTACTCATCTTTCCTTCATTTTTCCTTTCCACTTAAGTTTTAGCCATTTCTTTTGTATTTCCTCATGTTCAGGTGAACAACGGTGCACAATTACACAAAGCAGTCCGCACAGAAATCCGCGTTACTCACAAAACAGACCACAGAGGAAGATCCTTCACTTGGGAACGGACTGACCTTCAGAAAATCTGGACAGTCAAATGTTCCAACCCTAAACAGTGAAATTCAGCTTTCCCTTGGATAAAAGCAATGTTTACAGAATTGGCAGAAAAAAGAAAATTTAGAGGACAGATTTTTCTGCCGTATTGTCCTAAATTTCAAGGTATCAAGATTAGCTGGAAAAATAAAAAGACTTTTAGAAACAAGTTTCAAGACTCATGCTGCAATTAAGATGCACTTCCCCCCCCCCCCTTGGATAAAAACTTCTTCATCAAAGTTCTGAATAGGATCAAGAATTGAACCAAGTTAGCTGAAACTGTAACATTGGAGCTTTAAATGGAGTTTGCCCTCTAAGCTACTTTGATTTTTGGATTTTGTGGCCAATTTCCACAGTTGTACATTTGGAAGACAGAAACGAAGCAGAATGGTAAAGGGAGTTTTGACGGCAATGCAAGGTATCTCCACATGTCTCTGGAAGACTTTCCAACAGAGATACTTTTCCCCCCCCCCCCTTCCTATCTTTTACTTAACACGTGCTCTTCTGATTAGAGGTAAAAATAGGGAAGTAGGTTAAATAAAAAAAAAATTCAATAGCAGTTAATATAGCTTAAAATTAGCAATTTTTTTGAAAAATAGAAAAAAATCCAACAAATTAAAAAAATAGTGTTTCTGACAGAAATGACAATTCAAGACTATTAGAGCTATTGCCCTATGAAGGATTATTTGTAACTTTAATTTAAGGATGCAAAGAAGTTAACTTTTCTTTTGCTATACTACACATGTAAAAAAAGATCAAAGAAAGAAAAGAATTGAGATTCAAATTCCATTTTTAAGCAAAAATGACAATGTCTTCCTGAGTTAAAATTAATCCTTTAATGATGAATTTCAAAGGTTTAAATACTTTCTGTGACCTTGGCTTTAAATAATTATGCCAAGCGGAGCTTTCCTTACATTCAGAAAAGATTCGGAATTGTTGATCACAGCCATTTTAATGGCTTCAGGCTGGCAGATTTCCAACATAATCCTCCGAATGCTGTTTAAAATTACAGACCAAGAACCTGACGCAGGTAAATGAAATGTCACTTTCACAAAGGCTGTTCAAACAGCATATGCAGATTGTTAATTTGCACCATGGAACATCACTTTGCAAGAAAATGTATGATTTATTACATTAACGCATATAAAAGATACTTCGACAACTATCTGCTTACGTATACACCGCCTCTACCATAAATATTAAGTAGGGTTTTTTTAGTTCAGCTTTTGAAATATAACTCACATGTTTTAGCTCATATCACCCCTAACGTGGTGAAATGCTTGAATTCAAGACGCTGGTACAAGCACTGATGTGCAGTCAGTGACCCCGCGGAACAGAACGGGGAGGGAAGCCTTGATGTATCCGAAACATTAATTTCTATTTCCAAGCCTTTCACACAGTACTCGCTCATCCGATGCACGCAGGCGAAAGTAGACCAGCCATTGTTAGCGACCAGACCCAATTTCCTTGCATTTTAGCCTGAACTTTTTCCTCCTTAAGAACTTTCCCTCTTTTTAAAAGAGGAAAAACTTGGTTTGACAGAACTGCCCTTTCTACTCCATCTATTCCAGCAAAGCAAAAGTGCTTAGCCTAGTCCTTGGCTGGCTTTGCCTTTGAAATCATCTGGATTTTTAAAGTCCCACCAGCTCCCCAGCACCGCAGGGTCATCCCCGTTCCATGCTCACCATGGCTGGAAGGTGCTGCCCCAGCCCCGCTCTCCAGCAGCGACCGCCACCGCTGCGCCCTCGAGGAGAAGTCTTTCATTACAGAACCACAAAACTTTCCATACTCGTGCCACGATTGTGGCATCCAATGTCAGATCTACAGCATCCGTCTGTTTTTTCAACTCAAGTGACCCCTAAACGTTCTCCCTCAGTGAAACTCTGTTTGTCTGACTTTTGGGGGGATCGCTCCCGTTTGGCCGTGCCACAAGAAGCAGCCCTATGCAAACCTCTTACCTTGTCCAAGGCTTTCTCCATTTCTGCTGCATGTATCTTTTTCAGGTCTAGCATCGTTTTTTCTGCCTCCACTTTTAACTTATTCACTGCTGCCTCGTGGTCTCGAGCTGCCCGCTGCTTCTCCTCGTCCCACTGACAGCGCAGCTCCAGCAGCTGTTGCTTCCGCTGAGCTTTTACCAGAATAAGCTCTTCCCTCAGCTTTTGGATTTGGTTCTCCATATCACAGATAACCTGAAACAAAGAACAAACAAAGTTTTTTAAAAAAAAACCACAAAACACTTGTTTTTGTCAGATAGGCTGTTAGCTGGAGTAGGAAGGAGACTCAAAGGATCCTCTATCCCTTTTCTTGGCCTCTCTTATTGCTCTTTCCCCCCTCTTCATATACACAGAAGAACACAGTCTCCCCGTGCCCAAAGCATGGATGGAGCAAGATTTACCTTTTTGGAGGATGTGCCCCCATAGGTGAAGAAACGTAGTTTGTGGTATATAATCACTACATATAACGTCCATGCCTTCTTTTTTTTCCTTAAGAAATGACCTGCCACCTTCTAAGGAGATATCAGTACATCACTATTAATTTATCAATCACTGCTACAGATTATAGACCATATTTCATCATAATGTGCTAACATGCACCAGGAATGTATGAAAGAACATCGTCCTTCGGGTGAGGGAACTAGAGAGAGAATGACACGGGCCAACGCAGAGAACCCTCAAGACTCTGCAAACACAGTATAGATAAGACACACGACCTTCAAAATGCAAGAGACAGACTTCAGAAGCCACAACTCTCTTATGTGATTGCAGATTATCCTTCAGTCGTGCAGGGCAGCAGTGGCACCAGAAGTGGGGGACGACGGAGCAGCAGCAGAGCAGTGGGCAGCGGGCTCACTGCCTGCGATGGGGGAACTGGAAAGGGTAAGGAATGAAGGTTATATGCTCTAAAACTATGTTACCCCTAAAGTATACAGAATACACTTTGATGCTTCACAGTAGTAGTAGAGTACACGTTTACTACTTTAGATTTACACTCGCATATAGCTCTCGGCAGTTACTTTTCTAACTGTATTTCTTCTGTAGCTTCTTAAATGAATTATAGGAGCATCATATCTGTGACAAAACCATTTTCCTTACAGCTAATTGCAATACATGACGTTGCAAGCACATAACGTTTTCATTTGTACACACAACCCTGAAAATGAGCATTTTCACTAAAACCCTCACACAGGACTTTCCCCTTTTTCCTCCCAGCTTCACAAGAAACTGTGTAGTTCCCTGGAATTCTTCCACAGAGGATGTGATAACACTGAGATGAGAGATTGATGTTCTACCAAAAAGATGTAGGTGACTCAGCTCAGGCTTATTAAAGGTTTCGTAAGAAAATCTGATGAAAATTACTGTGTATTTAAAGATCCCATTGCCCTGGAACACCAGTTACTGCTTCTAGAGCTCTGAGCTGATCTCTCCCTTCAACTACTGTTTTTCTTTGGACATTTTCAATATACTGTCTGTATTCAGCTAAACCATCTATTTGCAGTCTCTGAGAACCACATTACTACAAATCTTTGAAAAAGAAACATTCATTCCTGACCAAAGTTGGGAAATGAATGACTATCAGAAACACTGCCTGGTACATTAATATCCCAAGACAGATCATTATAAATACTGTGATCTGAGAGAGAAAAATTGAGGCTTGAAAGTTTGACTATTTTTTCAAACTATTTGAACTCTATGGTGTAATAAAAGACGTCGTCTCCCCTCAAACCTTCAGACGTGTCCTTCGACTATCACAGCTGTAATATGTATTAAATAACATTAATCACCTCAGAAATTTAGCACAAGACTGACTTTCACTTCCATGCTTTCTTAATTACTCATTGGCATTATTCCCTACTATGTCAAAGGTAAAATTTTGTGTGTGCATGCGTAGAGCTGGAATGAGCACATCACTTGTATACAGAAGGATAACACAGGCCACATACTTCAGCTATATCAACATTATCTCAAACACATGTTTCATATAGTGTAATCTGCACTAGATCCTTTCCTTCCTTTCCTGATCTTTTTCTCTACACGTCTAATTTTTTCTTAAATCTGTACACAGACTAAAAATGTAAAGTAAATTTTAGTACATAATTATACAGACTAAAATGTAAAGTACATTTTAATATATGATTATAATCCACAATATACTTTTGTAATTCTTTCAGAAAATAATTTCACCTCAAGATCATAACAAAATGTTAGCCTAACTGGCTTTTACTTAACCAAAGAAATGCTACAGAGCTACAATTTCTATAGGATGATATGGTCTTGAGTTCTAAACTGACATACCTAGTATTTGGGTTTTTTAATAGCTGTTCCAATGCAAATTCTGCTTGGAAGAGTAACAATTATCTTTTAATCTGTGAGTGCTCTTTTTGAGAGCTTATTCTGGCTATGCTACCACTTTCTTTTCTTTTTTCTTCCTTCCTTTTTAAAACAAAAAACTTCCTTAAACTTTTTTTTCTTCTGCCTGTATAAATGAAACATTGCCTAGAAGTTTCCTAAAAAGTTTGATACAATATTTAGTATAACGAGCCACGCCTAACATCTTATAATAGAGGGAAAATTCATTCATAAATCACATTACAATCCAAAACAGAGACTGGGTGTATTCCTCACTCAACTGTTACGTCTTTCTGCTTTACATTCTTCTATATTCAATAATTTTTATACAGAGCCATTAGAGAATCAAATAGCACAATACAGTGTTTTCTTCTGCCACGTGGAAAAAGTAACAGCTCTCAGCCTTCAGATGCAAAACTGGGGAGCCAAAGATAGTGGGCTGAATGTTATAGGTAAAGTAACAGTAATTAACATGCAAAGGAGCATTAATGTTGGACCTAAGAGATGGCAAAAGCAGATTTGGTTCTATTAGGAAAGAAGAAAGAACCTGAAGACAGGGTGATGGCAGCGAAACTAATGTGATTAAAGAAGTCCTTTTGGAGCAACTTCACTGCTACTAAGATGATGTTAAGAGACATCTAATCTCTCCAAAGTGACTGGAAAAAGCTTATATTGGGGATCACAGACACAGTTCTTGTCAATTACTTTAAAATAAGTCTAGTTCTCACAGCCAGATTATTTTTTCCCATAAACAAAGTCACTGGCAGAAGCAGCTTACAAGCGAACAACTTGCTGCATAAGACAACTTTGTGTGACATGGATATCTTCAAACTGCTAAAGGAAATGAATCCCAAAATCTTCATCACTAAGATTCTGCTATTCCACATGGCAGGTTTAATAAACTATTATTAGACTTAAATGTAGGCAAACTAGTACTACTAGGAAGAAAAACCCCAAGATGACGCAATTCTCAGTTGTGAAAAATCCATGAAACACAAAACTTAAGAGCAGCTGTCTTTTCTTAACAATTCTGTGGAAAAACAAAAGATGCAATCACCAAATCTCACTTCTCATGCTTGAGTTCTGAAGGCATGATGATTGCTTGGTTTCTTCAAAAAATCAAATCCCCTATCCCGATACTGGTTACTTAAAAATCTTTTCCTGGCTGCTCAGATCTATGTTTGTGAACCCTCCCTACCAAATTGTTTGTGTGGTCCCAACAATAACCTGAGTACAAGAGCTGCTGTGAGAAATACACATCTTAAACGCTCCGCCAGAGCAAATTATTCTTGTGCTGAACATATTGGCTTAAACATAAGAAATAAAGACATCATAATATATGATAGGTCCAAAATTTTATTGCTACTTGCTGCCTTTTATGGATCAAAACATTAGTCTTTATTTCAGTTGTTAGGTACAAGTAAATTAAATAAGAAATCTGCATCTTTTTTACAAAGAATGCAGAAGTTCACAGCAATGCCACGGGACAGCCATGCCATAGCAGCATGCCCCAAACAAGAAAGCATTTTGTAAAGTCACTATTAAGCCACATACAGGAAAAAAAAAAAAACAAAAAGGAAACACTAGCTTAGGGAGCATCCCAAATGGAACAAAAATACAACTAAGTAAACTGTGTGACGTGTAGAGATTTCATGTGAATTTATACAGCACACTTGTATGTACGTGTATGCACGTAGGATAATCCCATAGCTGAAGAAACTGCTAGCTGAGATGGTGATTTCTATTTCTGTTTCAAAGGAATAACTTAGAATTCTAACTAAGAATATCTGTGCTGAAATAGTGTCATAAAAAGGGTGGGTCATAAGCCCACAGCAATTTGCCTGTAGGGAAAAACTAGACTTGAAAGAAAAAAAGAAGGTTGCTCACTCACTTTGGCCTATTTAAAATGCCAATAAATGTTCTGCATGTTATTTGGAAGGAAAACACGTGCTCTTAATTTTAAAAAGTAAATTGCATAAGAAAATATGAAGCTGGCAAAAAGTTTAAATTAAAATCTGTGGCTGATGTCTGAAACTCTGCTACAGTTACATGCAACAGAGATGAGAAATGGACCAAACGACTACAGTCTAATTTAAAAAAAAAAAAAGAAAAAGAAAGATATATTTCCTTTATTTTCAGGAGCTCCTACTTCAACCCTATGAAGCATTTACTTGGATCAGTTTCTAAGGAAGAGGCTGGAGCACGACCGCAATTTTTACACTCACAGTGGTGGAATATATGGACTTCACTGTCTCCCTCTCAACATATTACACACCAAACCACATCCACCCCAACACCGTATTTAGCTTCAAATAGCGTTGAGGGCATTTTAAACTCCCCAAAACAAGGCAATGCAGAGTTAAGATCAAACCCACTCTTCACTTATTCCCTGAGGCTCAGATCTAGAGTCATTAGGTGTTGCTTCAGCAGTTTTTACAGTAAGTGACTAACATCTCCCAGCAGATGAAGCTGCAACAACCCTTCACTGCTCTTCACTGCTAACGGTACACAGGCTGGTGAAAGAAGTACCACTTTTAAAGACCACTGCATTTCTCAAGTGGATCATGACAACTCTACAAACCGAGTTTCACAAGTTTTCCACACTGGGCTAACTTGGCTTCAGCTGCAGATGACGGCATGGGTCTCGGTTTGCTGTGTTTAATTTTGCTTGCATCTAACGTGAAAAAATAACCCAACAAAAACTCCAATAGGGTCTGAGCAGTTCCATGGACTTAGCTCAAACATGAACTGTTAGGTTACGTGGTCACAATGATCCTCTCTAGCATAACCTAAAATAGTAGCCCACAGGTAACAGCTGTATTTGAACCACCGATATGCAGCTTCCCCCTCTGTGCATGCCAATACTTTCTCAGTGTTTTCTCACCTGGAAGACCATTAAAATTAGTGCATGCACTCTGTGAAATCATCAGCTGAACCCTCCTGAAAGGGAGATTTGTTTCTTGTGTCTTGTTACGC
Organism: Tauraco erythrolophus; assembly: GCF_009769465.1. Classification (NCBI taxonomy): domain Eukaryota; kingdom Metazoa; phylum Chordata; class Aves; order Musophagiformes; family Musophagidae; genus Tauraco; species Tauraco erythrolophus. Next base: position 3,320,368 of record NC_141484.1, read on the forward strand.
TGGCGTGATGTGACAGAGACGGATGAGGTACTCATAACATTTGTCATTGGGTTGAGGATTATTTTTGAAAGATCAGTCCAGTCAAGGGAAAGGAAGTCTGCAGTAAAAACAAAACTCACTTTGATGATGAAGAAGGAAAGGAAAATAAGGAACGAAGTAGAAACACTCAGTGATTCAGTGGTGACAATGACTCCTTTTTTACCCATGATCAGTGCAACATCCCAGAAGAGGTGGATGCAGTATCCCATCCCAGTCCTGCAGCAACTGGTGATGTGTTTAGTGTAAAGCACCTTAGAAAGGATTATCTGTTGAAAGTAGGAATCTGAACTAGTTTAGCTTTCTTATTAAAAACCAAAGCTTTATAAAGTGCTGCGAAACAGATAATACAAGTTTCTCTACCATCACAAAAATAAGCAATGCATCTAGCATAAAAGAACACTAAAAAAGTAAACAAATATTATTTGTTAGCAGCTCTAGGCTAAGAAAAAAGTACAGCTGTAAGAACTTCAAAGATATGCAATGTTGGTTTGTGTTTAAAACAAAATCAGTTTATATTAGTAAGTTTTAATATTGCAGTTTCAGCAAGTCACAATAACCCACCTTACGCTTGATCTCATTCTGGTTTTAGGGAACTATCCCTGTGATTTTTACCCTTAAAAGGAAAAAAAGTGAGGCAAGCAAGCGCAGTACCAAGGGCCAGGCACAGTCTTAGCGGCTCTCTGATCTTGTCCACAAAGCATCCTACTGAGTCCCACTCGCTTGTCCCAGTCTATCTGCTTTTCTCCATGCCGGATGAATTCCAACTGGCCAGTTCAGCCAGCTGGCAGCTACATTTGTGGCTCCTTTGTAACACGACAATGATACAAAGGGTACACAGCAGTGTTGAAAGAGGAATCTTTTTGGTTAAGCTACAACCTAAATCTGAAGAGATATCAAATCTAAATCGGTACTGAAACAGAATTTTGAATTAGCAAGAGTCATTAAAATTTAGGAACTCGAGTTTTTTAACATCATCTTCTAAATAAAGCTTTACAATTAACTCTATCTCCATTTTAACCAACCGTATTGAAAATATTTTCTATACCACAGTAATTTCAATGAAGATGTTAAGAATTTATTATCCAATTTTTCTTGTGACTGGCAAAAAATCAGCAATTTGTCAATATTATGAATCCTTAAAAAGACAGATTTGATTTGCAAAGAAAACTACTGCAAATGTCACGCACATTATCACACGGGTAATGACGTGGCAGAGTGCAAATTAACAGGGATAAGTAATAAACAGCTATTTAGCTTTCACAGCACAATCTATTACACTGTCAAGTTTAAATGCCTTTTGGGTTAGAACACATAGGCCCATAAATATGGTAATTAAGGCAGCAGATAAATGAAATGGTGTGAAATGAAGTGTAAATGAACAACAGTTCAATGACCAACAGCCTGGCCTCACCTCCTAAGAGCGCGGATCGAATTTTCCAAAAGCCATGGGGTTGTGTAAGCTCTTCTGGAGGAAACTGCGGAAGCAGGAGCTCTGCTAACACTACCATAATTATAAGTAGTCCTGATCACCAGCCTAGTACCTTCTGGAAATGCTAAAATATCAGCAAAGCTAAAACTTCAATACTCAAAGAGATGCACAAACTACATAAACATATAACAAAATGCATACTTAAGTGTTCTTGAGGGAAAAAATTCCATCCGTGACGTTGGTGCTATTGCACAACTTGTTAACTACAAGACATCTTTATTCTATGTATGACTACACTGTAGCACTGGGTGAAGTTACTTACTAATACATTCATAAATCAAATGTTCACATTTTATAAAACACGCTGTATAATATCAAGTTTACCTATTTTCTTTTACAAACTACACAAACTAAAGTTGTACTCACTAGCCTGCACCGCATACGAAGTGTGGCAGTTCTCTAGACTCAGATGAATGTTCAGTGTCAAAAAAACTTATGTAAAAGCACTGCAGATGGCAACCATAGTGCTAAGAGTAAAATGTTTGCTGTTCAGCAGCATAAAATCTGCATCCCCATATTACAGGGTTTACACAAGGGTGTATCAACTCCATCTCAACACAATCCCAGCTTTTCTCACCTTTGCAAATGTACCTCTGACATCTCTCTTGAAAATATCCACTAGGACTTGTAAAGCGAGGTGTTGAGCTGCTAACTTACATATTTATTCTATTAATTTTAACAGCATTAAGCCGCTTTTAAACGTCAAACCTCCTTTGTAAGATTCTTTACTTGGCCTGTTTCAGCACTGCCTACGCTCTGAAAAACACCTCTAATGCTTATGAATGATGTAAAGTAGATTCCTGCCAACATTGCTTATTTTGTACCTACTAGGGTGTTAGGGGCAAGGGCAGGTTTAACACCATCCTACCCATACAGTGCTGCTGGAGGGTAAACATCACTCTCTCCATATTTAAAACATGGTCAACTTCATTTTTTCCTTTTGAACTTAACTTAGTCCCCAAAACAGTCCAGCACCCTTTAAATTCGATTTCTTAGTAATGCATTTGCTGTATCTTGGCTACTCTTGTTTTACAGCTTCAGCATTTTCCTGAAACATGATGGAAGTGTTGACTCATGAAGAACAATAAAGAGAAGTTACCTTCTGCTGAGCTGTATTGTCAGTAAAATTAATGAAAAGAGTGTATCCGTGTCATTCCTATGGAGAAACGTGCTTAGGCAACATTTCCATAGGTAATCTAAACTCCAAACCATTCACTAACTTTGCCGTATATTTCCGAAGGTTGAAAATAAATACGAGAGACACAGGTATCTGAACATCAGTAGGAAAAGTTACACCAAAAACATTGGCACGGTTCTTGTTTCTACATCTATGACTACAAGCGAGAAAGGAGTAGCAAATTCTGAAGATGTGCTGTGACATGGTATTAAATTTTGATCGTTTTTTCCCACATAGAAATAGATCTGGACTTTTTTTAAAGAGGCCAGTTAGCGCTCTAAATCCTAGTTAATGTAAATGGCACTGAAGCTACAAACTACTGGGCTTTTTGAAAAAAAATGAAAGAGGGGGGCAGAAAGAAAGAAAATCAGACATGCACTTGAACAGCTCCACAAAGAGCTTAAAATTAACAGAGCTTATTTTGATTTCTTAATTTACATAAGTACATTTGATTCTAATTTAGTTAATAGCAGCTAGAAAGCAGGACTTCTTGTAGGTTGGTTATTGTCACTGCCTTCCTGATGAAACGATTTTTAGTTAAATGGAAGAACCTCAAGCCTACACGTGTAACTAAACAATACGGCGTGCTGGTGAGTGAAAGGATTACTTACCAAGTTGAAATTGAAATAAATGTAAATACATTTTCCATTTAACAGTTCTAAGACTTGTGAAAGACTTGGCCCTTTTGCCTGGAAGACACATCCAGAACGGTTTCTTATTACGTGATTTACTGTGTTTGCTTTGAAATAGATTAGTGGGTCAAAAATCAAAATGTCCAGCCTTCTTCCTCTCTTTATCTGATGAAAGAAGTGTTTATATTTCTATTTTTCTTCGTACAAACACAATGATTTGAATAAGACTACTAAAAGACCTGCCTGGAAAGGACAAGGTGGAGGACTCATTTCCTTCTGTCTTTCTGTCAAGAACTTTTAACAGAGGCACCCAACTGGGCACCTGGTAATCTACGTAATGGCGTTAATGCAACTCAAATGTGGAGACACCAAAAAATCAAACCAAACCAAACCAAACCAGCCATAAATACCCACTTAATGCAGTGATCCCCTAAAATGACTTGTGAAAGTAGAATAGAGATAAAATATAGTGGCTAAAAAAAAAAAAAAAAAAAGAATCTATATATAACATCAGGTTTGCTGCATCATACGAACCATAACAACTTATCCTAAACGATGATTGACGAAAATGACACCAAACACACGTGTTTAGACATCCCTGTATTCCTTTATGAAAAATATAAAGCTTTATTTTCTGTATTCCTTTCAGATAGAATCATAGAATCGTTAGGGCTGGAAGGGACCTTCAAAGGTCATCTAGTCCAACCCCCCTGCAAGGAACAGGGATATCTCCAACTAGATCAGGTTGCTCAGGGCCTCATCCAACCGGGCCTTGAACGTCTCCAGGGATGGAGCATCCACCACCTCTCTGGGCAACCTGTTCCAGTGTTCTACAACTCTCATGGTAAAAAATTTTTTCCTAATATCCAATGAATGTCAATGATATACTTAGTTCTGAAACAACACTGGAGCAAAGCTTGTTCTGAGAGTGAAGAAAACTACTATTATTTAAGGAAGGATGGGATATTCGTGCAACGGAATACAGAAATGGAGGCTAAAGATCTCTGCAGTGGACTAGGAAGAACTACCCATCAATCTGAGAGTATTTCTGTGTCCAGCATCCCGTTAAGTCAAAGCTTTTAAAAAACATTTGCATTTAAATTTTCCACATATTAAATTTAAAAGCATTAGCATTCCTGAACAACTTTTAATTCTGATTTAAATGCAGACATGGTGTATTGCAGATTTAAGGATTGCTACAGACATTCATCTCTATGAGGCAGCAAAATTAAATGTATTATAATTCCTAATTTGTCCTCAGAAGAGGTACAGGCTGTATTGTCTACAAGAAATGTCTTTGCCCTGTCGACTAATGAAAGGACTTCACTGTAAGTAAAAAAAAAAAACAAACACCACCATCCCTCCAAAAAGAAACCCACCCAGAAAAGTGACACACACTTCTCTTTCAGATGCATTTGTTGAATTACTGCTCAAAACACATACATTTTTGAATATTCCAGAAGTTTCATCCCCCATACCCCGTAAGGGATTTATGGTGATTGTAACAGAAACGGCATCGGTTGCAAAATTTGACAGGACAAAGATAAGACAAGATGCAGGTACAAAGCTAAGTAATAAGCTGTGCATGTGTAAGATATCTCCGATCTTCCACTTCCAAAGTTAACACTTGTAGAAATGCAAACTTCAGACACTAACTCCCATTCAGGTCACCTGCCATGACCACCTCCTCAACAAGCAGTTGAGGGACTTGATGAAGACTCGAAGTTCATGCTACTGTCCAAGCTCTGCCCTGACTGTTAATCAAGGTGAAAAAGATAAATTTTTCAAAACTCCAGCATAGTCACAGGAAGCCAACGAAGGAACCCAAAGCTGTTCTTCTCTGGGCCGATAACTAAAGATGACTTAAATGCACTAGCCTGTGTGTACTATTCTGCTCTACTAAAGAACCTAATACACCAGGAAACTCTCTCATTACTGATGTCATGCTGCTATATTGAAGATGACAGTCTTTAACCAAGCATGAAGCCCTCATTCTCGGTCTCATGAATGGCAATACGTGTGGGCAGAGATCCTGAAATCCAGCCGCTTCAGAAATAAAAATTCTGTCACTTACAGGTTTAGACTTTAAAGAAATAATCAGCTTCTAACTTTCAAAAGAACCCTCATGTCCGCAAGGCAGTAACAATGGCTGCAGTATTTCTGTTAATAAATGAGTTGTAAATTCTTTCCTGTAGTTAGCTGCTTACACAAGTAAGATGCCGAATTACACACGCAGGTACAACTTTTGACTTTCTCCTTTTTGAAATCAGGTCCTAATTGGAAGAAGCACTTTCTAGCTGATTATCTTTAGCATCAAGCCTTATATCAAACAGATAATCTTGCCACTTCCATCTGAAGATGAAAGTCCCAGAGCAGGAAGCCTTTACTCCAACCTAGGTGTTAGGCTGGAGTTAAAGGCATCAGCTGATGGTACCTATTGTGTATTTTGTGCACACACCTACAGCTGACACCATTTCTAGGCTCCTTCCCTGCACCTTCGTCCTCAAGTGCTGGTTACACTATTCCCATCATCCTGACAGTGGCTCCTTTGGAGTTCAGAGACCTTTTGGAAGCATCATGCTCCACAGCTACCAGTTCAGAGAGACAAGATCAGTCACAGGATGATCTGTACAAACTAAATGAAAACTGCGTGCATAACATTTTTTCTCTTGGAATTGAGAGTATTTTTGGCTCAGTATCTTCCTCTGGCACCTTTACATTGATCTCTATCCTTTTCATCCTTCTCAGTTTGCCCTTGAATTCAGTTGATGCCACTTTCGTTTTCTGAATGACAAATAGGCCACTGCATCCTGGGGCAGGAATTTCTTCAGACTTATTTATGCAACTGTTTTGAATCTACTGTACTTTGAATAAATATTAATACATGGTTTAAATGACAAAATCTAAATACATACTAAACATGCAAATTCTATGAAATACCAGTAAATATATCCCATGTATTTATATATACATAAAAATATATACATATACCCAAATAACCCATTAAATATATCTATTTATACAGGTTCAAGTTTATATTTACTACCCACCCCCCAAAAAAAACCCAAACAACCTCAAAATTGCATTAAGAGATCAGGAACAATGTATTACTCCTAAACCAAATACTCTTGCAGGGAACCAGGGTTGTGGGAAGGGTCTGAAGGAGAAACTGTTGACTGGAAGTAGAGCATCAAACAGAGCAATCTCCTTTCTGCACAACAATGAAGCACAGTCTTTTGAGAGGACATAATTTGCAGACTTTTGTAATCTCCTGCTTTACTTCTCTGGAAAGCATCGCTGTTTTGAAGGACGCAAGCTTATAATGTGAAAGTAAGAAATCATGACTATGTACCACATTTCTGCTATCATGAAGCACAAAGATCCAGGAACTATTAGAGAGATTATTTCTCCAATACCATGAGGTGGTATTTTTGACAAATGGCATCTGATGCATTTGTTGAGACAGAGATTTCAGCTTTCTCCATATGCATGCCTAATTAGCACACCAACAGAGGCTACTGCTACAAAGGAACAGCAAGGCTGTCTCTGCTGAACCTCCTTGAAACTCCCGCACAGAAAAACAAACGTTCCCTTCCACAGAAATTCCCACATTAGAAGCCATTACTGATTAATGCCGTGTATTTTCTCTCAGCCTCTGATGCAAAAGATGCCGAAGAAACGTTATCACAAGGGTTTGTTTGCACAGCTTTAGAAACGATAGCAATCTACTAAGTATCCGACACAACACTCAGGTAGAGCAGGTAAGAATTAATTGGTACCTTCCCCCCCCTCCCCAGAATTTCAGATGCTGAAACTGTTTTTCCCTTTATTGAACCAGCTCGGCCCAGACTGGCTTGTCCCGCAGTGACATGTATATTGAATACAAATCAGACAGCGTAGCTTTAAATCTGTGTTGCAGCTCTCATTTCCAATTCGAGGACTGTACTATAATCATAAGCTTCTGGTGGATGAAAGGAAATCAGCTCTCTGAATATTAGCTAATGCCACATTTGCAAGTCCTGAAGAGATCTGTGCTGTTTAAAAAAAAAAAAAAATAGATCATTTCTCGTGAACCTATATATATGAATCGCTTTGTACTGCTCGACTGATAGAAGCGATGCCTGTGCTGGGATTAAACCCTTTTCATCATAAAACCTCATCTGGTTCGGAGTCCAAGTCCATCAAACCTTTTCCCTTTAAAGTCCCGCCTTTGATTCTACATCAATTTATTCAAACCGCAGCTGGGTGGCTGAAAACGAAAGGACAGCATCATTTAAACCAACCATGTTCCTAACTTGAAAGAAGGGCTATAATTAAAAAAATGGGCATAAAAGAATGGAAATGGGATAATATTTTTTAATGGTAGTTCAAAGGCCGACAGATGTCAGAGCCTTTGAAGATGTCAGTACACTGAGCAAGAAGTTGCCATTAAATAGTTTGCCTGAGAGGTGAAGCAGCTTTTTAATGACTGAAAAAGCCCTTGCAGACACATCCTTGTGTTTTTAATTTGTCAGAGTTTCTGCAGTATTTTCTGATTAATGACACATGATTATAACTGCATAGCATACATATTTTTATACTTGGTTAAACGAATACTTTATTCCACATTCCTTCAGTGCCAGATAAGAACAGGAAAGCTTTACTACAGAGTCCAAAACTATTCGGATTGCTCAAATATTTATGGTAATTTCAGGGGATTGGCCAGATACAGAGCTACTATGTGTTTCTACCTTTTGTTCTTTAATGGTGCTATTACCACTGCCACCACAACGTGCATGCATTAAGTGAGCACGTGACCCAGTAATGTACTGGAGCCTTCTTGTGCGCTAAACAACCAGAGCTTTCATAATTCACTGATGAACAAAGTCATCGAATCAAAATAACATTTAGAAAAATTCCTCAATTGAATCTAAACAATACAAACAATGGCTGCCAATGCGCTGTAAGTGGAAAATAACTTTTCTCAGAAAAAAAAAAAACTGTATTGCTAGGAAACATCATGTTCACAAGAAAAACACGTATTTATAAATGCAGATAAAGTCCTCATCTTGGGCGGAGAAGATGCTCTTGCAATTTCCTTCATCTCGCTGTTAACATATGCAAATTTTTTCTATTTTCACCACGAATGGAAAACGTAGTAGCCCAAAAGCCAGGAACAGTTTATTTTGCTCCCAGGAGTAAGCTCTCAGATCACCACAAGAGTCTTTTGCAAAAGTGTGCCTGGCCAGCTGAGCAGGTAGGGTGCAGGGAAGCGAAGCACCCCAGCCCTGGGGAGGGACAGGAAAGGCCAGCGCTGCATGCCTTGTGTTGTATCACACCTTAGAGAAGTCATTTATATGGAAACACAGTCATTACAAAGGAATTTGATTAATGTACTGTTCTTTCTGCTCTTCCAGCCGAGATTCAGCTTGTTAATTGGATCATAAATAGAAATATGATGGGCTCAGCTAAAACTTAATGTACGGAGGGACTGGAGGTACCTGAGCAGAGCTTTGTGAAATCACGTGGTGGTCTCCCCAGGACACTTACATGATTTTGTAAGTACGAATGTTTGGCTTATTGCAATCCATATCCATCAGGAACCTCTTTGCAATAACCATGCTGCCCATCACCACCATCATGAACCTCCTTGAGGGGAGGAAGATAACTGTTGGATGCTCACTGTCACTCTGCAGTCACAGGCATCTACAACTGGCGATGAAGAAAGCTGCTATTAGCAACAAATGTTCTATGTGTCCAAATCACTGTATAGTTATCCAACTGCAAAAGCAAGTGTGGGAAATTTTGAAAAGGAAAAAGTCTATGGCTGCAGAGAGAAGAATTGTAATTCTGAGATTTAATTCTCCCAAAGGTATTTATTGGGAGTTTAAACAAATTTAGGGTTTAAACAAAAACAGAGTCCTGCTAGGAAAAAATACAACTGTTAGGATTCCACTATAAAGAACGCGTAGAAGTGGACTATTTTTAGTGCAAACAGTTGCAAATCCAATTTCCAACTAACCTGCAGCCTTCTTTCTCGGGTTATTCTAAAGTTACCTTTGAAGATAGTTTTATTCCAAATGCAACTCAAAACCTAATCTACCTTGCATCACTAGAATACTTGACTTTACCATGATTCTCACCAAGATTCAAAACCTCTACACACATCACATTACACACTTTGGCCACTTTTCCTAGAAAACAAACCACACGCAAGCAGCCAGGAAGCTGCTCAGCAGGATGGGGTGGAGGTGGCCCCAGGCAACACCCGCTATAGCCAGGCTGTGGACCAGAAAAGTGAGATGCAGAGCTCGCCCCCTCTGCCACCCACATCTCAGGAGCGTGGCAGATCCTGGTTACGTGGGGATCTCGGCACGGCTGCTGGACAGGGGCATGCTCTGGATGCAACAGAGCAAGGGGAGAGAGCTCTACTCATCTACTTCTCTCCAAAGGCTGTTGATGTTGCTGTTGTACAGAGACGTGGCACTTTCTGTTCATATTCAGTTATTATTTTAGCACTATGGTAAAAACAGGAAAAGAAAATGGCAAATTTTAAGCAACTCTAATTTGGCTGAAATAAAACTTCAGAGAACAAAGAAGAGGCACTTCTCTAAGCTGTGGGACTTTCTACTGAATTTCAAATTGATTTGACAAATTAAATGACCATTACCCACAAAAGATGTATCAGACTTATGAAGAAACATTACAAGATTCTTCTAAAATGGGAAATATCAGACACCCTGAAAATCAGGTTTTGCTACAGAAACCCACACACAAGCATGCAAAGCTGAGCCATTCAGATTCTATCCATTAGAGGGCAATAATACATACATACTCATATATATACATGCAAACACACACATTCTCTCTCACACACCCCCAATGGACTTTAGCAGGAAAATCAGTATTTTCTCTCTGATATTACCAGTGGTATACTGACAGCTTGGGTCTGTTCCATTTTCTCCTCCTCCACTCCTCCAACAACAGTGTCCAACAGATCAAAAGTTACAATAACAAATTATTCTTTAAATTTGCTTTCCTACAAGGAAATCGATATGACACACAGTTTTAGAAGGCTTACAGTTAGTTGTCATTAAATGTAGCTTGAGTAACTAGCATTTATATAAGCATGTAAATCGTCGTAAGGGTTCCCAAACTCTGAACAGACAAAAAACGTCCTTCATGGGTTCATCTCCCACCTAAAGTCAAACACTTTTCCTTTTCTACTCAGTCACATCAGAAACCTCTGACAACAGCAGCAACTGCAGACGTGGCAAGGATCCAATGTACTTTAGACGTCTCTTGATGCTACAGACAAATCGTGGAAAGGCATTTTTACTGTGTCATTAGCAGAGCCACTTGAGGGAAGCAGCTCATGTGCTGTGTCTTCTGCTTTCTTGCTCAAATCATGTCAACCTACTGATAAACCTCACCGTTTATCACGGGTCCTCGACCTTCTGCACGCTGCACCTACTTCTGATATCCTGGAAACACATTTATGTTATGAGCTTCCTGGGACAGGAATTGTCTGTTGTTACATATTTTCACTAACATAACATAGACTCAGACTCCTGAGAGGATTCCAGCAATACAAGTAATTACCATCAGCCCCTAAACTACTGCTTGTCAACATCTTATCAGGCACAGGATTGTTGGAGTTTACAGCAACGCACAGGCAGCTGTACCGGTCACATCATGCACGTGACGACCAGTAATCCCTACGAGCATCCAGAGTACACTGATCTGTGCTTGGGTTTTGGTTTTGTTTGGGTTTTTTTGCTGGTTTCAAATATTTAATTTTGCAATGATCAATCTGTACTTAATTAGAAACAATAAATCAGGTGATGATTTCAACTAACAGCTAGTTGTTTCCATGGACTGTTGAATAAATATGAATTTTATATTACACTAAAAGTTTAATTGAAGATCTCAATTCAACTTCATAAGGTCAGAGACAAAGATTAGACTAACATGCTGGTCTTGTGTGCGATCCCAGACAGCACACATGTGCCCTCGACAGGGGCAGGCACCTCCAACTTGGAAGTCCCTAATGATACCAAATACCACTGGAGAACATGCAGATGTTTTCAAATATTCCAATGTACTCTCTGTTTGCAGTGGCTGCCCTTACAAAAATCGCTTTCCTCACTATTTCTCTCTTCCAAATTTGTTTTACAGATGCCAATACAGCAGAGAGCACAGACTATAAAAGAATTCAAGCTGTCAGAGACAGCTTGAATCATATCAACTTTAGAAGAATCATATCACCCATACGAAAGACGGAGTTCACTCTTCCTGGGATTTTCAGATCTGTTTCAAGTAAAAACAGTGTCAGAGGTTTTTTGTCTTTTTTTTTTTTTAGAAAAAAAAACCCAACACTACATCAGTGTTGTTTTTATGAACTCCGAAGAATAACTTTAAAACCTGAAAATGGAATATTCACAATCAGGCCAATATTTTAGGGGTCAAAATCAAAGTTTTCTGATTTGCAATATTGCAGTAAGACTTACATACGAATACAAATTACCATGGGACATGTAACTGCAGTTTGAAATATATTGTTTTCTCCATTAAACAGAAATCCACGGCATCCTTGACATCGATTTCTGTCATTTTGTCATGATAAACACTCAGATATTAAGAACCTTCCACATCATGCACCCAGGCATGATTCCAATTAGTGCTGAATGGAAGACAAAATGTCAGCCTAATAAGCTTCAATTTGCAAAGTCTTTGAACATTTGATGATATCATCACTTTGCCAATCATTTCTTGTACTTTGGCTTCTTTTTTTCCACATCACCTTCCCTGTCAAAGGAAGTCTTTCAAATCTTCAGAAACGGAAGACATGAACAATGTCAGTCATTGGTCTGACTGAGCTGAAAGATCCAAAAATGACTCCCCAGTACATCAACAGAGAACTATGATGTGCACAATATTCCCTCAAAGCTAATTTGCTGCCAACATGTAGAGTAATTGGGGGAAAAAAGTCTGCTTTAAAGTCATACTGTGAAAAATATTTTTTCGCAAGAGATCAACACTACAGACCTTAAATCACTGTCAGAGTCAGTGTGTGACTCTTTCAAAATGAAGAAACAGTATTTGTTAAAGTAAGATGACAATCATTCCTTCAAAGGGGGCTGGACCAAAGAACAGCTCTGCTGTCTGACTTCATATTGAAAATACTCACTGTATTTTAAAAAAAATGTATTTTCTTTCTATTTTGTTTCTTTAAAAAAAAAAAAATCCATGAAGAAAAAAGGCAAATTGCAAAAAGAGCATATACAGTTCTGTACACTTGAACATACATGCCTAGCACATGTCCAAAGCCTATAGAGCTAAGGACACATGGCACTTTCTCTATCTGGAATGTCCCCAAATGTAGAACCTAAAATCCCTGCTGTTACCTGGGTTTGAAGGGAAACAGAAACACAAAATGGCAGCAGAAGAGACAAGGAGATAACGAATGAGGATGGGAAATGTGGAGCAATACAAACGACTACATGGGCCCTCCAAGGCTCTGCCCAAGGACCAGGCGCAGAGTCCCAGTTCTGCTGACCAGAGCACACGACCAGTGACCAAGAGGCTCCACCGCCCAGGTCCAACACGATCCTTTGCGTTGCGCCAAGTTGCCCCATTTCTTTGGTTTGCACGTCCCGTGGAGCCCAGTCAGGAGACCTTCACTGGCACTTACTTGTTACTTACGGCTCAGAAGAGACAAAACCCAGCCTACACCACGCATGGCGTGGCAAGAGTCGGTGCTTCAGTGAAGGAGGAGATCGACAGCTTGGAAAGGGTGGATCTGGAACTGCCTCCTGGAGCTGAAACGAGCCGAAGGAGTTGGGAGCATACACACTGGTGTGAGAAGCAGCGCTGAAAGAGTGCAGAGCACTTGGCTACCCCTCCAGCTGATGGGTTAGCAAATTCCTAACATCTGAGGCAGAAAGAAGACTTCGAAGAGTTGCTACAGACACCAGGGTTGGGCCAGTAGGCAAACAGCTGCAGAGATGTTTAACAGTAAAGTATTCAGCCTGGTGTCTGTGCCAGTAACATCATCTTCAGATCTGCAGATAACCCATCATGGGAGTTGTTTGGGTTTTTTTCCCCCTTATAGCTACTGTCTACGAAATAGAGAAAAAAAAAAAAGAGAGAAATTTTCCTTTTTTCTTCCTGACTGAAGCAATATACAGAGGAATAAGCAGATCAGTGGCAGGGCACCCAGGACAGTGCAGTATGCCATAGGCATCTCAGCTGCAATTTGTTACTGGTTTTCCACTTAAAGGTTTCTCTGTAGCACTTTAATGTGGGAGCGTGCGGAGCTTTAAGGATGGTCTCATATTTCTCAACTGACATATCTTCAGCCAAAGCATGTCAGCCAGAGGAGAGGGCAAGGCTTTTCACTGGCTTTGTGATTTCTTCTTCCCCCATCATAAACCACATAAAAGAAAAATACAAATAATCAGCTCTCCAAAATTGCTATTTATTACCTCATCATGAAACCGTCTACTGGACCCTGCAGTGGTATTGAGTAATATCATTACTTAAACCAAAAAGAGGTTGTATTTATTACTCAAAATTGGGAAAATTAGCATCCATATGGATCCTATTGTTTTAAGATCAGTAATGCTGCCAAAACAAGTGGTGTTAACATTCCAAACTACAGATTGTCATAATTTCTCGTCTAGTGTTTCATTCTTTCATTTGGTATTTATAATACCTTTGATTTGAGGAACTGAATGGATCATAAAATCTCTCCTATCAGATAAATCATTTAACAGCTAGACTACTGTTCAAAACTCGATTTATGGCGGCAATGAGTGAACAGAATTAACATCTGCTGACCTAAGGAAGAGAGACTAAATTGGTTTTGGATAATCTGTCTCTAGAAAGGGGACAAGAGGAAAAGCACACTCTAAAAAATTTAACCACTTAACTTGCAATACGTAGCACCTTAGTAGGTAGCCACAGACAGGATATCCTAACCTCCATCCCTGGAAAAACTATGGACTAACACTCCATGAAATTAATTTCCAGGCACATGAGGAATAAAAGGGTCACTGGGAACAGCCAGCCTGGATATACCAAGGGCAAATCATGCTTCACCAAACTGATTGTCTTCTACAATAAAACAACTGACTACACAGAAAGGGGAGAACCATCAGTGTCTTTTATCTTGACTTTAGCAAGGTTTTTGGTACAGACTTCTATAGCATCTGTAGAGTCAAACTGAAAAGACATAGTTTTCTACCATGAAGTGAGTAGAGAACTCACTGGACCACGGGGTTCAAAAAGTAGGAGTCAACAGGCAACCAGTTACAAGTGGCATTTCTCAAAGGTCATCTAGGGCTGATACAGCTTAACATCTCCATCAAAGACCTTGATGACAGGACAGAATGAACCCCGAGCAACACTGTGGATGGCATCTCTTCGGAGGGGAAGTGGTTAGCGTGTTGGAGAGCAGGGTTGGCATTCAGAGGGACATCAAACTCTGCAAGCAGGAGGGAATGGGCCACTAGGACCTTCAGGAAGTTTGTCAAACTAGGCTTATTCAGCCTGGAGAACAGCAGATTAAGGAGGAATCTAATTGCTGTCTTCAGCTGAGTGTGAAGAGGGATTGTAGAGAAGAAAGGCAAACTTTTCTTGAAGGTGGCAGTGAAAGCACAAGAAGCTACAGATCCAAATTGTAACAATAGATATTCCAAATGGATAGAAAGGAAAAGACATTTCACAATGGATTAGTAAAATAGCAGAGTAGGTTGCTCAGGGAGGTTGTGAAATCTCCATCATTGCAGATTTTCAAAACTCAGTTGGACTTGGCCTTGAGCAACATGATGTAATTTTGAAGTTAGACCTGCTTTGAGCAGGAGGTTGGATGTGATGACGTCCAGAGGTCCTTCCAACCCAAATTACTCTATGATGCTGTGAAAAAACTTCAGTATGAATCCCCATCTCCCATCAGAGGATGTCCCTTCAGCCATTCAGTGGAATGTTCGAAGTAGATACCACTGCTGTTTTCCAAATTGCTGCACTTGTTCTATGGACTAACAGAAGTCAACTTCCTTGTATTCAACAAGTCTCTCAAGCAAATTATAAGATAACATCAAAAAGCAATTTTCCAAAGAACTGAAAAAACATTAATAAAGAATGTTTCGAGTAAGCACCCCCTTCTCTGCACAGCAGAGATTTACCAAACAAGTTCAGTTGCAATATTTGGAACAATCTAATGTCACAGAAACTACATTCAAAAGAGAAGATTTAGACTCTCACCCTTGGAAGTAATATCAATAATCAACTTTAGAGTCTGGTTTTGCCATATGCTGAACTTCACATAGAAAGTGTGTGCTCCTTTTATTTCAAAATCAAGAGCTTATGTTGTAAGTCAACCATTTCTGCAACGCAGTAACACTGTATTTTTGCCTCTGCTTAGAAATCATGTTACACCATCTCAAGTGCAGTAGTTACTATCACCTGTTTTGTGTTTACGAATGTGCCGGATCATTTATGACTTCAGTATTCCTTTATATAACTTTAGTTTTAAAGATAAGTTCTTGTATCATGTATAGCTTATTGTCTATTAGTGTTAATCATTCGTTGTAACCATCACACACAAACCCTACACACAAAGCCACGCCTAGTGTATGTGTTAAAAAATGGCATAAAGATCCTTCACCTTGCTGATAAGCAAGACTGACCTCATTTTTTCTCAGCAAAATTATTCTATATTTATTAACACTTATGCAGGAAATAATAACTTTTTCCTAAACAGAGAGTACTGGTATAAAATAAAATTACTGTCATATGATACACAGTCTGCCCCTACAGCAGTGAAATTACACATTCCACCTTTTCAGCTGTCAATATTTAAAATTAAACCAAAAAATTAATATGAAATGTTGATCACAGTGTCATAACAACTACCATATACATGCAATTTCATATTATAGAAACAGAAAGTCCATTTTGCTGAAAAGAACTCCATCTCAGAATCAGAGTTCATATTCTGTGATGAGCTTGTTCCTATGGCAACTGCTTTCTCTTTTACATACACTACAGACAGCACAAAATGTCAGTTCTCTCCTAAGCTAACTTAACATTTTTAATCAGCAAATGATAATTTATGCACTATTATCTATGGCTTCCAAAAATGGCTTTAGTCAATATTTCAAATGCTGAACAGCCTGGAGTATAAAAGGAGAGAGGAGCAAGTCAAGTCACACCTCCTGCACTGAAATCCTCACTGTCTAATTTCAGTCATATTGTAAAAAGCAAGAGTCAAGGAAAAACGTGGAAGAGATCATAGATGATCACCCACTACAGCACGAGAACACTTTGATGGTTCCATTAAGCGAGGAAGTGGCAGATGTTTATAGCTTGTTCAACAGCCTTTTGAAAGGCATCTCAAACAGAAGCAGCAGCTTAGAAGTGAGGACCAGAAGCAGAGAGCTTGACACAAAACAGCAAACGTGGCAAAGTGTCTTCATCTGAGCAGGGAAGGCGC
Organism: Tauraco erythrolophus; assembly: GCF_009769465.1. Classification (NCBI taxonomy): domain Eukaryota; kingdom Metazoa; phylum Chordata; class Aves; order Musophagiformes; family Musophagidae; genus Tauraco; species Tauraco erythrolophus. Next base: position 3,337,182 of record NC_141484.1, read on the forward strand.
CCTGGTGGCCCAGACCCTCACCTGGATGGGGGGTGTTTGATGGAGGGGTCTCCGAGCCTGAACTCTGTGTGCTTCAGTTTTAGAGCAAAGGCTCATTTTTCCGTCTAATCTCAAAGACTATGTCTACGCTGCAGCCCAAATTCTTCCCGCAGCTCCTCTGCATTTACTCAAGTCCAGCTGAAGCCAGCGGTGTTATCACCAGAGCCCAATATGGGACAGTAGTTGAGCATTTCCCCGGGAAACGGGTGCATTTGGCCATTTCGCTGAACTCTCAACTTCACAGCTGCACTATTCGTTTAGAGCCCAGTTTGAACATCTCTATAGGACCTGTCATCAGATCCATTGATTTTAGCAGATATTCCCCATCAATGGGATTCATCCCAACCCCGCATCAGTCGACGGTGAATAACAACCAAGGGAAACCATGCAAGTGCTACAACAAATATTTGGTACTTAAAATATTTTACATCAACAGTCACGTTCATTATCCTGGGTTGACTGGTGCTAAATTAAACATGCTGCAACGTAGCCAAAAGCTTTTGTTTAGGAAAGGCTAAAAGGGAACGGCTGTCTGTCTACAGAAGCCTGATTGTCAGCCCAATAGCTACTCTCCAAGTAAAATATAACAAACAAATATTTAGATTGCAACTCCATTTAGATTGTCTGCAGAGGAAGCAAACAATGCATTTCTTCTCATGCCAAAGACATCTTTTATCGAGAAAAGAAAAAGAAGTCAAATAAAAAAAGTAAGTCACAGAACTTATTTACTCCAAACTGCATACCGAAGTGACACCAGTAGCACCATCAACATCTGAATGTTTCACGGGCTGCATCTACCTGTACTCTCCAGACACGATCAAGCAAACTGCTTGCACTGACGCTAGAAGAATCTCTCTGTGGGAACTGGTGTTTGGAGATACTAGAACAATTACACGAAGCAGAAGAGTTGATCAGTGATGTATTTGTACGGTAACAATAGGGTCTTTCAGATCAAAGTTTAAGAAAGTCTCCTATTGTGAAACAAATGCTCCTGAAATCCTCCTGTATTAGTATGGTACAGAAAAGTTACTGCTACAGCAATATTTACACAGAGACAGAAATTGTGCATGTGGTAGGATATTTAGTTATCATTAAAAAAGTTTATAACATTTCTATTTTTTTTTTTCCTGTATTTTCTCTTGTCAATAGTTGATAAAGCCCTTCCTCATATCAGCACAGTACCACTTCGGAATGTCTATAAATACGGAGGCAGGGCAGCCTCCACTTTGTTGATACAGTAATTATCTATACAGAACCATAAACATAAGCCAAGGATTTGCTGGAACAAAAATAACGATCATTGCTGGAATTAAAGTAATGATCATTACTGTTGTTTGGTTTGGGTTTTTTTTATTGTTAACTCAACAGGCTCAAACAGGTTGGAATTCATTCAGACAAAACCAGGTGCAAAGCAACAGTTGCAGAAAGATCACTGTTCACAAGTGCAAAGAAGCAAATTTTCAAAGAGAAGCAGCCAGAAGAGAAGTGGAAGGATGTCCTGTCCATCAGGCCCCAGGGAAGGAGCCACTGATTCCTGAGAAGGTAAAGCAACCGGGAATGGTAGAGGTCAAGGGGATTAGGGGAGGTGCAAAAAGCAAGAGGGAATAAAAGAAACAGATACTTGGGCCACTTCTTTATATAACAACTTCCGTTCTCAACATGTCTGTTCACACGACTTCAGAACTGCTTGAGATTTTCCCTTCCCAACCAGCAATGGTTTATCCAGAGCCCTAAGACATCCCCGAACACCACTGATCTTCTCTGAGAGCAGCCTCATTTTTTAAAGCTTCAACAGTCAATGTTAAAATTAAATACCGTGACATCAGTGGCAAACGTGATGGCACGTGATGGCACAACGTGCCTCAGCGTTTGAGCTACTCTTGACCCAATTACCGATGGGGGAAAACAGTGGATTTGCCCATTATCTCGTAACAGAACCTGGAAAGAGAATTCAGATTCCTCATGAAAACTTTTCTTCCTCTTGCTTTAGTGCAAAGCACTATATTTTAAGTTGCAGGGGGGGTACTTTTTTTCTTTTTTTTCTTCTTCCTGCCCAAAGGTCAATGGTCAAAGAATGAGCACGAAAATGACCCAACTCTGTACAGCAGCTGGAACATGGAAATCTTTGAGTTGGTTGAGGGCACGTGTCAGATGCTGCAGACAGAATGACATCCGCAGGATAACGGGAAAATGTAAGGGCACAACTGGCACCACAGCCACCACAGCCCATCTGGCACCGGTTATTCAAATTTCCGAACCTTATTTTGCAGAAACAAACTAGATGTATTATTCTCTGTAATCAGAAGTCTTGCTTCAGAAAAATCACCGATTCAGTACCAAGGTTGTGTTTATTAAAACAAAAGGAAGATCTCTACCATCCAAAGAGTTCCCTGCTTTGCGAACTAATGCATAAACTAAAATTATTTAGGAAGGTGTGGAACAAATGAGCAACCAAACTGTAGCTCAAAAATACTCTTAAAGAAAATCCAGATAATACAAAAAAATCTAAACTAAATACAAGCAGTGATTCAAAACTACCCTTAAAAAAAAATCCTGTATTATTAACTTCTATTTAAAGAATAACAACATTATGGCAGTTCGTAGAAAACGTATAGGATTTAAAAGACTACAAGAACACAGCGTGGTATAAAAGCTTTTGTACTGCTTTGACTTTTATTGACCTACATGTCAATTTACTCCTCCTCAAGCATTACAACCCTAGGTGAAAAAAAATCCAAGCATGCCTCCGAGAAATGGATAAATCCAAGAGTTAAAGTGGAATGCAATTGTTATCCAGAAATTCATCAGTAATACAAAAGGTGATCCGCTTAAATCAAGTTCCTTTCCTGAAAATATATTGAACTTCTATTTCAAAGAAGCAGTAACATTGTTTTATTTTTTAAATAAAAATCTGGTAATCGACTGAAATCTTAATTTTAATACTTTGGTTCTGATTAAAACACTAATAAATGCATTCATATTTGAATAAAAACTAACCATTTTGTATACTTTTTTTCACAGTAGCTGAAGGTCAATGTGAAAGTAGAGACTTTGGATATGCAATTAAAAAAAAAAAATTAATCTTTTCGGTAACAGTATAACAAATTGTTCCCCAGTACTCAGTCATAGCTGTCTTCAGTGATATAATAAGAAATACGTATTTTAAACAGTCGCTACTCTTCCATATGGAAAAGGATTTAAGAGAGAATAACAGCAAACACCTTTAATAACGGCACTTTCACATCATTCACCAAACATTGAACAGACAGATCCTTCAAACCAAGCTACTTGTATGTGATTAACACTAATTATTATTTAAATTTTTTGAAATATCCAGCAAATCTACTTTTCATTCAGTGAAGCAAAATGGCCTCTTCTGTTTCATCACACCTTCACTGTAACATGAAGCCGTCGTAAAAATCACTCCTTCAAACACGGTTCAAACTTAACGGGTTTTTAAAAACCAACGTCTACACAAACTCATTAAATCACTGGGATACCTTTGTTGAGAGACTGCCAAATGTTTCATAAAGGACATTGGCCATTAGTCACGTTAGATGTTCAAAACATGCATTTTAGCAAACAGATGCAAAGATTAAAAAAAATTATCAAAAATACGTGATGCAGTTCCTTATGACACACCAGTATTGTCCGTTGAGCTCACTGCGAAGACAGAAGTGAATTCTAACACAAAGACCAGTGGAAGGAAAGAAGAATGATTTATTTTCCAAAATGGAAAAAAAATCCGCGTCCTCGAAAGCTGCTAGATTCTTATTAGAATTGAAATAAACAACAGCTCTTCCAGTCAAAGGCAACCACGTTTTCTTCCCTGATTTACATGTCATTCTCATGGCAGCAATGTTTAAGTGACTGTACAGAGATATTCAAACTACAAAGAAAAGCCGTGTAAAAAGGCCAAAGTTTTTGCTATTCAGACTGTTCCACATTTTCCTAATAGCCGCGATATTTCCAGCTTCCTACAGAGCACCTGTAGTAGCACCGTATATCCCACAACCAAACTTTGGGCTCCAATCTCTGCCAGAAACGACCCACAACAGAACGAAAGAGAGAGATATACTTACAAGACACCTCTCGGATTCTCTGAATTTCCTTAAGATTGTCCCTTCTGCTTTTGTATTCCATGTTATACAGAGCAATATAATAACTGACGAACGCTGGCGTGTAGACAGAATAATTCTATGTAATTCTATGTAATTCTAAAACTGTTTTTTAACCTGAGCAGCTCTGCCTTCGTACAAACACAACATCAGGAATGCAGGTGAGAGGATGACACCACTTTGAAAAGGCACTCACAAATAGTTATATAGTTAAGATGCATCTGTCTTGGGCCAAAGGAAAAACCACAAAGATAAAACCCAATCCCTTTAACAATTTAAGTCTTTGTTCACTCTTACAGTGAAGTGGAATAAACGGCGAGGTTTAATTTTTCAGAAGCCACCTGAATATCCTCTTCCCAAGCGTTCTCACAAAAGTATCTCTCGTTTTCCTTGGAAAACCATAATGGTGGAAATGGAGAAATAAGTCCTGGCTCTGCAATATATCCCTCATCCTCCCCCAACAAGCCATTTGTTTTCCAATAGACTTAAGTCAGATTTCGATAAGAGTCTGAGTTGTCCAAAGGTAAAAAAAAAAAATAAAAAAATTAAAAATTAAACATTCAATTTCACTTAGCTACATGATAGTTGCCAGCAAAAGACACAGCCTACTAGTCTACAGGAAAGTAAAGTGCAAACGCCTCAATGTCAGTGTCTTACATCTCATAGGGAAGGCGGCGGTGTGCGGAAAACGTATGTCGTTTAAGATGCCTTACCAAAATGTCCAGTTTTGGTATCGAATAATCCGTGCATGATAAGTAATTCTAATGCTGATCAGTAAAGATTATTCTCTGAATACTCTTTAAACTACAAAATCACCTTAAATTTTTAAACACTGCCATTGCAGGCCTTTTAAATATAGGCTCTTAAGCAAACACACCATGTCATCCTTACAAAATATATTGAAAAAATGCAATAAGATGTTTTTTGAACTGAAAACTCATAAAGATCATTTTCCATGCTGACAGTACGCATTTCATCCAGAAGTTTGAAGAGTCAAATGCTACCCCAGCTGGGGGTTATTCTGCCAAATGGCTTCCAACAGTGACTACAGAGATGGAGGATGGGAGGGGTGCATGTGTGTATAGGAAAATAAACGTGATGGTAAGCAACCCCGAACCCACATCGTCTTATCAAATATCCGACATACGTAGCCAAACACACAATGCAAATCTAGAATACAAAACCGAAACAAAAAGAAGTGAACAAAATGAAATAAAGCCATTTGTGAGTTACCTGCAGAGATTTAAAACAAAACAACAAAAAAAAAGCATACGAATGAAGCAGATATAATTCATATGGATTTGCCCAGGAAGGAGAAAAGGAGGGGTCAGTGTGAAGGCTGGGGGGGAGAAGAACAGATACCTTTTTTTCTTAAACAAATCCATCATGAAAGAAAATGAGACAAGATTATAAATAGGCCGAGTTATAGCGCACCATGGGATTTTTAATCTGGCTACCTGTGGTTTTTGCAGTTAAAGCCCTATTCAGCAGTGGGAAGGGAGGGGGGGAAAGCGGAAAAAAAAAAAAAGAAAAAAAGAAAAACAAAATCACGTTTCCGTGCCAGTTTCGCAAATGCTAACACAGCGTGCACCACCAACAATGCTGGCAAACAGGAAACAGTAATTATTAGCATTTTCTAATAAGCGTATGCCTTCCAAACATTATTGATCATTACCTGTCCGTCTCGTTTCCTGCATTCTTGAGTTTTACTCTCGTGCTCTGCCATGGCAGCGCGAAGCTGTTTTTCCAGTTTCTCGATTTCCCGTTCATGGTCTCGGACCAGGCAGTCCTTCTCTGCGTTGTGCTGCTGGAATAGGTGCGTCTTCTCCTGTTCATGCTCCAGCTTCAGCTCCACTATCTGATTGGACAGTGAGGAGTACAGTTCATCAATAGAACATCCTTGTCGTCATGACAACTCGTCTACAGCTTAATTTTCCCCTTAATTTCATCAAGTTGGCAATTTTATTTTTACGTCACTATTACCTCACCTTTTAAAAAGCCACCCTTAGCGTGACAGAATTCCTCCAGACAATTCCAACAATGGAGACAACCGAGCAAATCCAGCGCATCCTTAACCAATTTGTTGGTACAAATGTCGGCGCGTACAAAAAAAAAAAAAAAAAAAAAATTGCATTGTCGCATTCTGTGTACGGTCCCCCCGTATCCTGCTGCTGCTCATCAGCAGGGCTGAGGATCCTAAATGGTTAATAGGCAGCCTGCTCTCCCCTTCGCTTAAGTATACACACACAACCCCCCCACCCCAGCAATTAAATCTTTTAAAGATTTCTTTATGGTTTCCAAAGCGAAAGCTCTTCCTTCGATATTCCGCAACGCTGTTGTACATACAGTTGTCTTTTTTTTTTTTTAATAAAAAAAAAAAAATTTAAAAAAAGAAAGAAAATGATAAAAAACAAAGCCCTATTATCCCGTTGTCAGCTACGCTATCCCAACATAAACAGATGTATGTGTTCCAGAAGGGCACCTGCTGTGCCGCAAGCTTGCGCCATGATTTCATAAGAAGCCCTCTATTCTCAGGATCCTTTCCCAGTCCGCACCACACTGGATGCTGTGACCTTGGCCAGTCTTAGCCTCTCCCCGCGAGACTGAATGGCAGCCCGAGACCAAGGGCCTGGTTGCCGCAGCTTTGATACTAATCCTCCCGCCTGCGCACAATGGCACCCTACCTGGCCTGCACACTGGAGCAGCCAGGCTGCCTTTGAAGCAGGTGATGAATAGGGACGGCAGGAAGCCGCTTCCCCACTGAACTCCGGGCCACACAGCTGCTAAGAACAGTCACTTGGATTTTTCTTCAGTTTTGGTGGATTTCGGAGAGGGGGGAGCGGGAAGGAGGGAAGGGAAAGAAAAAAAAAAAAAATGCTCTTATCATGAATATGGTGGGTTATTTTCAGCGTGAGAAAAAAAAAAAAAAGGCGATGGGAGGAGGCGGCTGTGTGTGCGCCGAGAGCGCCCCGGCACCTTATCTTAAAGCTGTAGCATTCAATTCTGGACTAATATTAGCTGTTCGAGTGGCTTTTGGGTTTAAAATTTGAAGTGAAGTGAAAAAAACCACATTTTCTCAAACTACAGAGAGGCGTATTCTCAGTTTAAAAGTCAAATATGTCATCTGGGCTGCAGCCAGGAGCATCCTTCTGAAAACGAAGCAAGTAGAACGGATGCAATATTCTACGGTTTAACATATCTACATTATTTAATAATACTAAAGAGCTCATTAACAGACGTCTTAGGTCCCTGGAGGAGTTAACCCCCCAGGAGGCACACATCATCTGTACTGGGCCTGGGAGCCTTATGCAAAGTTCTTTAAGTCTGGTTTTGCCCAAGGTTTGGGTACCAAACTGGTTTCTTTTCAGATGCTATTGATGTCCTCAGCGTGCCTTAGTGTGAAAGAATTCTTCTTCCCTAAAATAATTGTAAAGGCTTTGCCTGCATTATGGGAACAAAATGTTTAGTGGATTTTGAGAAATCAGACCTGCTTAAAAAGAAATTGTGTCAACAAGAGAGGTCGGTTTAGTCAGACATTTTCTTTTCTTAATTACTGGACTTTCAGCCAGTTGTGCCACATAAGGTCTGGGGTAAGAAAGTTTGTTGCGGGGAACTTCAGTTATTTAGGTTTTCAATTTTTTAACGGAAGACAAGAAAGGGCAGCAGGTGGGGAATGTGTGCCCAGAGGGGCAAGGGACAGATCCTGCTGCCTCAACCAGTTACATGATACACGTGCACATCACCAGTTTACCCAACCAAAGTAATTACAGTTTTATTCAGTAATCTCTCCACTTACAGAATTTATGTTATAGAAGCAAAGGTTTTGAAGTTCAGAGATGGAAAGAGTGAAAAGGGACTGGTCCTTCGCACGCAGGGGTGTCCTCCCTACATGCTACATGAAACAGAAAGGACGGCAGCGTGAGGGGAGACGTTTTACAAAAAGGAAATTTGTTGATGATAAAAACCCTCATCACTTACAGGAAAGTATTCCCCATGATGGTTTTGTTTTGCTTTTTAGAGGTTTCTGAGCAGAGGTGGAGACAACAGGAGAGGAGAGAAAGGAGAGGAGATGAGAACGTTTCCTTCCCTCAAGTTCAAAGACCTGGAAAGCCCATCTGCACCAGTGATTATTAACAAGTTCCCCACATTCTTAACCAACAAAACGTGCATTCCTGTACAAATAACGTGAAGTGACTGAGTAGCTATTTGATTGCACTGGGGAACACTCACTGAGCCTCCTGCTCTCCTCAGAACCACTGCCAACACTACAGTTTCTCTTCCACTCCTCCCTTTTGCATTCTTGTATTGCTGTTGAAGGTCTTTTTGAAGGAAAAAAAAATAATGTATACCAACAAAAGGAAAAAAAAAACAAACACAAAAACAAACCAGTGCTGTTTTTCAGCAACAACAGGACTTCTTCATCACACGAAGCTGCTTGAAAACTATATTAATTCTTCATACATCAGTATGGATTCTGTCTCTTCTTTGAGGTAGAGAGCACCTTTATGAATGATATAACAAAACCACCTTCTTTAAAAATTGTATCGTGTTGAGATCTTTCTGCACCTATCCCTAGATGCTGAGCACTTCATGGGATTACATTAGAACATCCACTCAAATCCAGTACGTAAGTGTCTAGAAGACAGACAGGTTTGGGTGCTATGCGTTTCAGACAGACAAGCAACACAATATTCACAAGGAGAATTAGAGGCAACACTGAAAAGATACGTACATTAAATAATAGTGTGTGGTCTATTACCATAATTAGATTATATTCATTGTGGTTTAGGTATTTCCTCATTTTGCCCTCCTGAAGATGACAGTCTCTTATTCTCTTCTCTGCACATCTGTCCCTACCTCCAGTCGTGGCCTGGACACTAAAACAAGATGGACTATCTGACCCCATATAGCTGTTCTTACCATGAAACACTTGTTAAAATACAAGTATTTTAAACTTATTACCTCCTCTTACATGAATTCTTCATTTTTTAATTCTGTCCACACCAGTATGAGAACACCATATTCAAGGCAACAGCAAACAGCTGATTTACTAAGCCACCACCGGAATTACACCACTGATTTTTTTTTTTTCCCTGCTTTTAACTGAAATTTAATAATACTTAGTTAACTCTTGCAGAGAAAATAGAAGACAAAATTATTAAAAAAAAACCCAAAACAACTAAAACCAGACTGATCCAAGAATTGTGACCATCTTTTGCTATTCACCAGCACAAACACACCCGTACATGCAGACTGCCCAACAAATCCTGCAGCACAGGAGATGCTTTAGAACAACCTGCTAAAACAAGAGACCGTCTAATAAAGTGAATCACGTTGCTCGTGCTGGTTCAGTTTGCACATCTAAAGAACAAAGATCTGCAGTAAATAGCCTGCTGATCGCAGGAGATATTTTCAGAAGCCAAATACTTGTAACCTAATCAACGTCAGCAAATACCTTTTTAAAGTCCCTAATATAGACAAGACCTTCTACTATCCAGTTTTTGCTTTTACATCACACACTAACTTTAGGCTTTTCAATTTTAGAACAATTTTGACTTGTTCTCAAGAACAAGTATGCCTTTGAAATTCTTTTTATAGTCCCCAAAGGAGGGAAAGGAAATTAGTTAGCTCACTACCTCTTTGAAAAGTGTAGCTGCTACAATAAATATTTGACACCAAAGTATGAAAATTCATGTAAATTTATGTCCACAATTCCAGAAATATTGTAAGTAACACTTATATAAAATATAGTTTTGCATGGTAGGATGACTTTATTAGCGCTACTTTGGCATGACTGAACTTCTGAGGGCTGGAGAAGCCACCAGTAAGTTACACGTGTCATGGCAAAGATCTGAACTAAACTGACTCGTGCAGCGTGCGTCTAGCACATCTATTTTTCAGCAATTCTATCTTATAAGCATTTAAGAGTGCTTGTAAATCAGGTGTCTTCATTATCATCACTCTGCTCAAAACCAGCCCTAACCTCTGCCCAGCACAGCAAACAACACACGATCCATCCCCAAGCTGCAACTCTGGTAAAATCCAGCGTTTTCTAAGCCTATAAATAAACGTGCGTGTTTCATGAGGATATGGGGATTACCCATCCCTGCAAATACACTGCTTCTAGAAGTAATCTGATATAACAGGCTGGAGGATCGAGTATTAATCATGCTGGGCTCTGGCTTAGCATAACTTTGGACAGAAAAGAGGAATCTTCACTGCAAGGCAAGGGAGCATACCAGAACTACTTTGCAGCAGATAAATTAAATGGATTTTTAAAGTACATAATTTTTTGAGATTTGGCTATAATTTGGAACACAAAGTACTCCCAAGATAAAAGGGCTGTAATGAGCCAAGGGCGAATGGGACAGTGAAAAATATATCAGTGCAGAACCACGTATTATGACTGAAGTAGAAAATATATATAGGGTAATGTATATGCATAGCGAATGCATTTTACTTTCTATTTCATTGCAGGCTGCAATAACTTAATTGGCATGACTGTGTTTCCTGCTATACTTGACCTTGTAATCAACCACTAATAACTGTATTTCAACTGCAAAGTAAGAATTGCAAGAAATTCTCTAAGAGAAGAGCTGGTCTATTAGCCAAACTGCAGTTTATTTATCCTCCCCGCTACAACACCACACCTGAGCGCTCTCACTATAAATATAAAATGGTGTTGTCTGATCTGTAAATTTTTACTTACAAAAGCCTTCCAGAATTTTAGTATTTTTGAAGTATGGGCAGCACAACCCTCCCCTCAGTCCTCTTACCTTCCCAATCCTCCTGCCATGATTAAGTTTGTTTTTAAATCACTAACATATTGGAAATGAAGTTGCATCCCTGTGATTAAATCACACTGAGCACCCTGAGGAACATCAGGAGATCCCACACCCTCCCCAGCCCACCTGCTCCAGTAAAGCCAATGAGGTCTGCAAACACAAATATTCCTTTGAACTAATATACCTGGAGTCACTGCAAATGCCTGTTTATAGCAGGTTCTGGTACAGAATTTACTGTATATAGTCTTTGTTTAGGGATTCAGAGTTTATCCAAGAACCTTCTTCAAACGGCGAGAACCGACTTCAGAGGCGTTCGCAGCCTGACTTGCTATTTACTGCAGGCACCGATTTATGTTCCTGGAATCGTCTCCCCTTTCCCTCCTCCCCCCAGAGTTCATTCTGTTGACTATACAGGGAGCTCAGGCTTTTAACTCTGGATCACACACAAGTTAGATGCCTGAAGGAGACAGTACAAATACCCATCTGTCTGGTTAACAATTCTCTAAACAGCAATGGTACACTGAGACTTCCACCCACTCTTTCCTTGGACGTTAAATTCATATCCTTTTCCCATTCGTGAGTTTTAGCTATATCATAAAGGGAAAAGTTGATGTCGGTGATTGAAGAAACTATTCCTCAGATAATCTGTGCAAATGGCATTCATCTGCGTGTTAGGATGGTTCAAAGGAACCATTTACGCATCCTAGATTAATTTATAAAATGAAATTTATGCAGCTTGTTGCTGATGACATGAAAAATGTAGAGCCTCTGCTAACGTGCTCATTTGGCCTCCATGCAAGAACAGACTGTATTTCAATTATCTGAGACTACAGAGAAAGAGGAGAGGAACAAAGCTTTCTACAAAGACTGTGTCCTTATAACTAAACCAGCATACTAAAAATGGATTGTGAATCTCTGAATAACTGGGCTGTTTAAAGGACAGCTAAGAAATGTCTGGAACATTGGTCTGGCTGAGGAATACCATATTTCAAGCACGTCTTTGCGAGTGTTGTCCTCACTTGAGTGGGTAACAGATCAGTCAAAAAAAAGCTAGAAGAAACAGAAAAGGAAGAATAAGGCCAGAAGAAAAGCTAGGATGTAATTGCAGAGGCAGGAACGCTTAACTGAGAAAAGGTACAGGGACAGAGGAAGCTGAACATTGAGCTTGTCACCTCCATTAGTGTGTCTGGCTGAATGTTTCTGAAGGTTCGAGCGTGACACTGGAGCCAGAGTTTGACACACATACGGTCATTGTGTCTTGTGATAGGACTGATGATGTTTGTAGCAGTTCTGAAGACAAGACCACCAGCTGGACGATGAATTGAGCTAGAATATGCCAAGTAAACGTGATAGGACTGTAAACTCAACACGTCCAATGTCAAAGTTCATCCTCTCCACTCCCTACCTTAGAAAGGCAGAGTGGCCATGGTCAAAGCAGGAGGTATGAAGGAATGCTGGCTCTTGAAGAGTCAGCTCATGCTCAACAGACCCTCCAGCCTACACTACCCCTCCCTGAGCCCTTCTGCAGGACTTGCCTCTCCAGTGCTCCTGACCCATGGGACTAGACGACATTTCTCAGCCTAAATAGCTCTAGGCTCCATTGCACCAGCTTTTCACAGCCACTCACAAATTCTTTTCACAGATAGAACTTATTTCCCTTGAGGAGCTTCCTTCCCAAGTCACAGCAGTTTCTTGGTTTAATGCTTAATCGCCACTTTTTACTCTACTCCTTACCTATGCTGTGTTTTCCCCTTTCTCTCACGAGGTCACAGCCTTTACACCACTCTTTCATACACAAACTGTTCTGGCTCCATTTCCCAGAGAGGACGTGAAAATTCTCAGTGAGACTCTTCAGAAAATTTACCTGCTGAACTCTCAAACATCTGAACTAAGCAATTTTTATTACCTAAGTACACTTGAGTAGATGTTCAAGGGAAAACCAGAAAAACACACCCAGGTCAAAAATACCTCACCCCCAGCATTTCAAGGGATTATCACTACAATTTTAAGCAAAAACAAAACACCACCATCGCAGCCTAGATCATCCAAACACTGGTGAAATCTTGTGGCACAAATTAAACAGCTAAAAATTAGCAGGGGAGATGCTCAACCATTAAACATCAATCTAAATAATACTTTAGAATATTTTTAAGCAACTGAGCACAAGATTGTGCTTGGAACCTTAACATTAGATGGTGCTTCTAGTACTGAGTAAGATGTTTGTTTTAAAATATAGACACTTATGTATAAAAACAATAGTTGTGATTACAAAATTCGTATTTTACCTGAGGTTATCTCACTCTTTTCTTCAAATTAACCTCACTAGAAAGTTATAAAAGAAAAGACATACAGAAAGATCTAAAGAATATTCTTCCTCTCCTCTTAATAACTGCTAAAAGAAGAACAATTTCCAACATTACCTCAGATACTTGTCCTTGCTGCTGGCAGGTAAGATTACAGATGTGCTTTTTTTCCACTCTTAACCAGCTGATTCTGCACTTCTTTACCTCTCTTTCTTTAATATAAAAGGCATATTTAAGCACACCTTTGTCTTGCTCCCAACTTAAAAGTGTAGACTATTTCTCTCATCTTTAACATGATTTGGAAGTGATTTTGTTAAATAACCAGCAAAATATTTCTGAAGGTGTCCTGTTTCTTTCCTACTTGGCTAAATAGGACAAGAACACAACTCTAATTATTCCTGCACAAGTGTTACAGAAGTCAGAACTCAACAATAAACGTTGCAGGAAAGGATTTCCTGAGATACAAGGAGATTCTTCAGCTATCACGTAACAGTTCTCCACTTTGCTATGGAGGCATGAATAATTATTATTTTAAAATGGAATAAACACAGCTAAAGAAAAGACAAACCAAAACAAAAGGCTTATTTAGACATTCAGGTTGGCACCTACTCTCAGAAAGCATGTCCATAACTCAGCAAATACCACCATCCTGCTATGATCATAATTCATCAGCATTTTCACAGTATGTTCTCCCTGTTGGGAAGATAAAGTTTCATAGACTTTGGCTCTCTTACTAATCTTGCATCTCAATTTTTCCACACTCAACGTTTATCTATAGCAAAAAATGGGTGTAACAGTGATCATAGTGGTCTATTATTGTTTAGTTGGTAGCTTTTTTTCTTAAAAAAAGACAAGCTAATGCCATGTAAACATTAAGTTCTCCAAAAGTTCACGGGAAGTGTTCCATTCATGACAACTTATGAAAATCAGCTTGAAACAAAGGTGAGTACGTACTTCCCTCACGAGCCGTGGTACCACAGCTCGTCCTGTGCTCTCAGAAAGGGCCCAGCTGATGTGGATGCGGGGGAAAAAAAGCAAATTCATTAACTTTTCTGTCAAATTTGCCTGCCTAAAATCCGTTACCGCAAAGTTTGGGCACATGCTCTTTCAAAAATTTGGGCTCATGGAAAATGATTTCAGCAGGAACACTCCCCAGGTATTTTGAGCGAAACTGAGGATGTAATTAGAAAATAAGGGGGGGGAGGAAAAAAAAATAAAAAAGAAAAAAGGGAGGGGGTGCAAAAACCCAAACAACCTTCTTTCCTGTGCTGACGGAGCCATAAAGCCCAGCTATAGATACTGCCCCATTTCAAAGGCAGGAAAGGCTGAGGCCTTCGCTGTGGTGTCCACTGGCTTTGAAGTGCCGAAAGCAGCTGCTCCCAGCAGATAGGAACTGTGGTGCTGCTGGAGTTATTTTTTTCTTCAAAATACACTTTCAAATCTAACAGCTGCAAGTAGAACAAAGTTGAGCTAAAGTATATTTAAAGAAAAAAAAGTCACCAGTTTCTCTCTAAGAGTGTTCTCAGTGGACACTTCAAAAGAAAGTGGCACTGAATCAGATGAAGCTGGAACCAGCAGCGACACGTGACAGCTGAAACCAAATACTGCAACATCTAAAATGTCTTCTTTGCTTTATTAATGGATTTAAATGCATTTGAAAAGTTAACAAAATATTAACTGCCATGGTTTTATACGTTTTTTTCCTAATTCTTTTTCAAGAAAATTTTTTTTTTTTAAAAAATCAATATTTATCAGGTTATTTATTGATATAAATATCAGATAAATATCAATATATATCAGTATATCTAATCTGTAGGCAGAGCAATCTTTCGGCCCCACAACCAACAGTCAATGTTCACACCAGCAATCTCTTTGAAATCGAAATTCAAGGAGAGCCCAGTGAAGCACAAGCACAATTCATACAGAGCAGAGAGGTGAAACCACAGCTCACGGGTTCCTACACTTCCAAGATGTCTCTCAGGAGGACTGGATAACACGTCGGTTCATTTGGTTCTTTGTTACCAACTTGATTAAATTTATGGGCAACTGAATTGTCCAGTGTGCTGCCAGTGCTGCCTCTGCCACTCACCATGCCAACCTACGCAAAATATATGTGAAGGTCCAATTTTCTTTCCCTTTGTGTATAAATTCCATTTGACAGTTAGATTCTGACTCTTGAGGCAGAACATCTCAAAGCAATTACTACATTTCTCAGGTAAGTAAAGTATCTGGTTTTAGCTTGAGTGTCTCTTTCCCGCCTGGAAGTCTGCTGGAGCCGTGCTGAAATGCACCACCAATTCTAATTTACTGCTCTATTTAAACAGTTTAAATCAGTCTATTCCTCCCCATGTAACCACCAAAGAAATATGCAGTAAAACAAGGCAAGGAAAAGTCTGCTTTAAAAATGGTTTAGAAGTTCTGAAGCATAAATAGAGTAATACAGAGAAACAGAAGTTGGAATTACTGAAAGGAAATTTTAAAAGAGGAAGAACTGAGCTCATACTGCTCCGTGGCTGGGCTGAAGGAGCTTTGTACTGCAGAAATGACAATACAAAAAGAACGCTGTTTCCAGCGATAACCCATTGCAATCCGCAGGAAGGGTCACATATTTTTCATATGTGCACAAAACCAGCAGATTATTTGGCAGAAGATCCTATCAATGGCTTGGTAGCTCTTGCCACATATGATGAAAGTAAAAAAAAAAAACAAAACATTTGTAGGTAGGAATAGGATTGTCATAAGATCTGATGAACTGCAGATTAGTACTTATCTCTACAGATCATGTTCCTAAGCCTGGGAACAAAATCTCTGAATAAAAGCTTACTTTGGACTTTGATGCACCACATCTTATGAGAGCTGTAAAGAAAAAAAATGAATCAACCATATCACTAAAATGATGTTAATATATGATTCGATAAAAAAAAAATTCACCTTAAGGCAGACGCCCAACTAACCCCAACGCTTCCAGCGTCCTCCCTTCAGTACATCCTTTAATTGACGCATCAAACTTCCTCACCTTAATGCAAGTGATTATTTCAATGGCTTTCACATGAATAAGTAATTTGAAGAAATTCTATTGCCATGATTACTTAGTAGTGACTGCATTTGTGATTTCTAGCCTTTAATCCAGAGATTATACTAAATCATGGCCGAGGTAGAATTCTTACTGTTCTTTTGGCAGATGAGGTCATCTGCAAGACAAAACCCATGAAACAAAAACCCCCAATATCTCTGCAACCTGGACTACTCCTGAATCATTAAATAGAAGAATCAAAAATACTATCACCCAGTAAAAAAACACCTGTGGAGATGTATCTGTTACATGGGACAGCTTCTCACCCTTTGTCTGGTGACAACACAATTAATAACGTTGACACTTCTGAGTGAGGACAAGCAAAATACTTTGATTCAAACCAACAAATTGCCTTTGATTCAAATCTAAGTTGAGCCATGCACAAAACACACTATTGTTCCTCCCAAGCACAGGCAAAGGCCTCTCTCAACACCTACCAAAGTGATCCCGTTCCTTAATTAGTTGAAAAAGCCCCTTCCAGACAGACCAGATCAGTTCTCGTACCACAAGCCAACTGCAGTATTTCATCCTTTTACCAGCACAGCAGAGAAATAGAAATGAAGCTACATAGCCCTGGTGGAAATGTAAACTTATATCCACACAAAAACACTGATAAGAGAGCTTCAAGCTTATGGACTAACTGTATCACTGCTAAAAAAAAAAAATATTCAATCCTTTAACAGGTGTTACCAAACAGACACTACTTTAGTTTCACGACAAAGTACCACCTTATCCAAGTGCTTGATGGGCTGTTTCAGCTGTGTAGCTCTCAAGTCTATATGATGCAATAATTTGTCTGCTTCCATTTCTACTTTTTTCCCCTTTACACTTCGCAACATTACTGAACTCAACTTTCTTGCCTCCACCCAAATGTTTCCTGAATATTGCCCAACCCTGAAATTACATTACAATAAAGAGAATCACTATCAGTGGGCCAAAACAAGCACTCATATGAACACTCCCCATGTTAAAAATGATAAAAAAGAATAAAATACTGTTTCTTGACAAGAAGAAAAACAGTTAACACATTAAATAATTTCATCTGGCCATTATGAAAATAGGTGTTGCCACCTGTAAGCCTGGGAAACAATTTGAAAGAGTCAGAGGTACAAAGGATTGCAAAGAGGAAACAAAAATATTTTCTATGTAGACTCTTCCCCCTCCGTCCCCATCACATAAACTCTGCGTATCTATAAATTTTGCCTTTATACAAAGAACAGCAAGGCACAGGGAGAACAGGATTAAGCCTGCCACAGGAACTGACCGACATCCGCATGAAGAAATGTCCCTGCACCTCTCCACCCAAAGGACCAAACTGACTGACCTGTTGCTCGTATCTTTGCTTGAATTCTTCCAACTGCCAGGAGAATTCCTTGGATTGCTTTTCCCGGAGTGATTTTGATCTGCTTAGATCTGCTTCAACCCTTTCCATCTACATTGTAAAAGAAAGGGAATATTTAATTTTTTTTTAAAAAAGGCACAGCTTGAAAAGCCCTGACGTTTCTACAGTTGTTTGCAAATCATCAAAGAGGAAAATATAACTTGCTGAGAATGATAATACTACTACTTGTATGGAGTGAAAACAAATATTCAGTGACTACCAGAATATTAGTTACTCAAGGATATAGTGATCACCTACACCGTGCCACTCCTCGATTACGAAGTATTTGCTTAGTTTTTCACTTGACATCAGTGAACATCCCATCAAAACTAAGTGAATAATTTTTCTAGACATATTTAAGATTCAAATATATTTCACTTAAAAATAGATTGCCTGTGGAAATTCAAGGGAAATCATGTGTGAGTCAGTGCACAAACTACATATTTAAAATAAGTTTACATTAAATCAGTAAAATAACTTAAAAGAGAACTATTTGGCTGCAAGTAAAGTTCTCTGATGATAGTCAGAGCCTATGAATAACGAGTCCCACAGATTCCAGCACGCAGCATCAAGGAAGCAATTTCATAACCCACTTAACAAAGGCTTTTGTATCAAAAGCACAACTGTCAGCTGTACATCAGGCATGTTTCCAGGGGAATATATATACATACAGCACTATGCTGCAGTGCATACTCATCAATTACTTTTAGATCTAGGTCCCAATACAAGCAGCAAATAAACCATCTCCCTAAAAAAAAGACAGAAAAGGGGTGTAGCTGTCAGGAGGACCCGTGCTGCCACAAGCCCATCTGCTGTACCAAAAGAAGAAACGCATGAATTCCTGAACCCCAAGCCAAAATCCTGTTTGGCCTGAGGGAGTGCTCTGTCTTCAACAGATGTCTTTGCCAGTCGGCCTGGACATCACTTCTAAGCCAGGGAAAGAGGAGAAAAGGCAGTACTCAGAGTGGGAAAAGCATTTTTATTGGAAAATGCTGCAGCAAGAGAAGAAGATATAAGATTAGGAATTGTAGGCTGGACAGAAAGTGGAAAAATAGAATAGAAAGGAACAAGTTATCCTTCCAGTAGTTCTTGAACTTCACTGCTACTATCAAGAAAAGAGACTTCAATGAATATTTCAAGAATAATTTCTTCTGTCTCCAAACTTACTCAAGTTGCATGTTCATAGCCATATTTTACTCTTTTTGCTAGTTATTATTAGAAAAAAATGCAGATCTTAGCAAAAATGTGCCACTCACCCATCAATGGGCATCAGGTGACTCCTAATAATCACAAGCTTGACAAAATAGGAAGTAGATGGCAAAAAATATCACAGAGCCAAACTAATGAATCAAATATTGATTACAAGAACTGAAAATGCCAGGCTCCATTCTACTTATCTCCATAATTAACTTCACCACACACTAAAAAAAATGGGTTTAGAAGCCCAGTGTTTCCAGTGTAGTTAGAAGTACCGTGTTGCTATAGCTACTACAGTTTTTGCTTTATAAGTAATACATTCCATCTAACCACAAAAAATAGACTTTTCCAATATGTTACAATCTAACGGGTGATTTATCTAAAGAGTACGTGTGTGCAGAAGAATGAGAAAGGACAGAGCTGTGAAGACAGCTGTAGTAGTGTTTCTTTGATGTTATTTCCTTGAAAGTTCCTGTAGAACAGTACTGCTCAATTGTACAGTATCATTTACTGTTTCTGTA
Source organism: Tauraco erythrolophus (assembly GCF_009769465.1). Taxonomy (NCBI): domain Eukaryota; kingdom Metazoa; phylum Chordata; class Aves; order Musophagiformes; family Musophagidae; genus Tauraco; species Tauraco erythrolophus. The sequence continues at coordinate 3,356,599 of NC_141484.1, forward strand.
TTTTACATGCAAGTAGGGACAGAATAACCACATGGCTGATTCTTGGAGTACGGCAAAATTTATTTGCAAAATTTCCCAGAACACAGCAATGTTCTAAAAGAAATCTGCAGTAATTTTTATATGACAATTGACTAAGCTTTCTAAATTCTTCTGCATGCTTCTTTGTTTTGGATTGGTTTTGTTTGCTGGGTTTTTTTAAGTGAATGACACTATTATTATGCTTTCTAGAATTAGACTGTATTCCTTCTGGAGCAGAAATAAGATATTATTTTAAGTCATCGTGAAGAAGCTGGAGGAGAGTCTCACAGCACAGAAAATGTCGGATTAAAATTGTAAGATTTGTTGTACTGCCCTCATGGGTCTAGTTTGCAGAACAAATCTTGCTTTTGTAAGTTTGTTCTTGCTTTTTTCATTTCCAAATTCTATTATTTGCTGTCTGCATGGGTCTTAAAAATATCAGCAATGCCTTCCTTAATGTCTCACTTTTGTTGAGGATTTTCAGAAAAAATACTTCTTGAGAACAACTAAAAGAATTTGTTAAATTATAAGCCAGCATCCTTAGAAATCCATTACAGTATGAGATTGCAGCATCCTACTGTCAGCGTCGAGGTTTGGCTACGATAGGTGAGGTTGGAAAACTGAGTATACGGTCAGGTAGAACTACAAGCTTGAGATATGCACGGATATTTTGACCACATGAGCAAGTGAAGGGAATACAGGGGGATTGCAACTAGGTGATCTTTGAGGTCCCTTCCAACCCTAACCATTCTAGGATTCTCTCCCCTTCTTTTTGATCACCTGTCGCTTGTTCCTTATTTCACTCATCGTGCTGCATTTGTAAAATCCCATGGGGTAACTATTTTTTGTTCCATAATAAATTTAAGACACTAAAATCTTTTTACATAAAATTGCTGCTACTAATTTTCAGGGACAGAAAAACGGATTTTTCTGTCCTCTGTCCATGACTGCCAGCAGCCACAACGGCTCTGCCCCTCTTCAGCCTCAAACTGATTACAAGACCTCATTAATGGAAGACAGAGTTGTTCCGAAAAGAGTAGGACGAGACACACATTTAAGTGGAAAATTACAAACGTCGTTCCGTAGGGGTGTACAAACTAACACTTTCTACTCTCACTCCTGAAAAATCCCTAATCAGTATCCTAACCACAGATATCTTTATAACAATGACAATTCTGGCTTTGTTAGAAAGATGAAACAACTGCTAACATCCCTTTCTGACTTGCCAGCAAAGACACTACATTGTGAAAGATTTTGATGTAGCACTCTCAAGTGAAGCATGTTTCTGGCATTATAAGATCAGAATACGCTATCCTACTGAGACAGAGTTTCAGAAAGGCTGGCATTGTGACCTTCTCACCTGCTGTTTCATTTCAGCGTAGACTTTTTCTGAGTTCAGCTCCACCTGCCGCTTAAACTCCTCCAGGGCAGCATCTGCCTGCTGGGCCTGCAGCCTCTGTACCTCTGTCACCCGAGTCAGCTGCTCCTCCTTCTCCCTAGAAAGTCACAGGAAATTTTCAGAGTTCAAGTATCAAATAAAAGAACAAGTGTGCTAGTGTAAAAGAGAGGCCTTTAACCCTATCAGTTTAAAATAGTATTCAGATTTCCATTTCCTGTCCCAGCTTCTGCCAAACTTCCCTAAGCAATACTTTGAAGAAGGGAATAGAAGGCTGCAGTTATTTTCGCTGCCTCTTATTGAATTTCGCACACCTAAACACGGTGTTCGCAGCTCACGACGATACCTCCTCCTTCAAAGTCTGCCCTGACGGGAATGGTTTGCTTCTTGCTGTATAAATCCCTTTTTTTCCATTTTACCTTTAGAAGTGTATTGCCCCCCGCAATATTTAAATGAATTCCTTTTAGCATGATCGTCTTCTCCCATTCAAACAACCAAAAAAATTATCCCAGTGCCATCTCTGCTCAGGCAAGATGCAGGATTATTCACTGCTTGACATATATCAAAATGCAAAGCAGGGTAACGCGTGACATATGGTACCTTCTTAATCTATTAGAAACCCATAATGCTGTAATGTCTATTCCACCTTTAAAGCAATGACAGATGTTAAATCTTTGTGCAAAGATATTTCATATTAACAGCCCATACTATTTGACATATTAACGTCGATACATATATCGAAATCGGTTTGGATTTCTTAAACGTATCAATAGTAATGCACAGACAACATTTTATGTACATGCACATATATGTACACATCTGAAAAATAGACATATCCACCATATTGACACATTGCAAACAAAAATTCTGAAAATTAAGAAATTTTGATGTGATTCTTCACATAGAAAACCATCAGGCAGTGTTATTAACTTTCTATTACACGTTTCTGTTATCTCAGGTCAGCGGAGTTGCCTGACTCCGTGTTAAAACACAAGGAACACAATGGTGGCATCCATAGACAAAGCTGGCTCCACCACTGGCTTGTAACAGAAGACACATTCAAACAGACCTGTGGTTGACATTTTCCTTTTACAGGCAGAGGAAGTACCTCATGATACATTTCCCATTTTGACAGAAATTATTTCCATATAAAACAAAGCATCTGACACATAAGAGATGGAAAAGACCAGCTAATTCATCTAGTCTGTCACCTTGCCAGCACTGAACTAGCTATTACAGCACTGAGCAAGCCTTTTATAAAGGTCAGGAAGCTGCCAATCCCAAAGTTACAGTATTCACATCCTCTTCTGCGGTTTTCATACCCAGACTTTGACAATGGGACAAAGAACATAATCCTACATCTTTGCAAAGTGTCTGTTTGCAGTGTAGGAGGGCAGAGTAATTCTATTAGCAAAGAGATCAAAGAAATGTCACAAGCCCTGAGTAAGTATATTACTGTTTAGTTTTTTCATTATGAATATTTAAAAACAAAAATATTGATTTTGGTACTTTACTTACAGCTGAAGGATAATTGAGATATAAGGAGACTGCTATTTTCCTTACAGAAAAAGGAAAATACCTTTGTTACCAAGCAGAAAATGGAGCAAAACAGAAAAAAATCCTGTATCACATTTTTGATGATAATTGTTTAGGGTTTTTGGGTTTGTGTTCATAGCAGAGTGTGTGCAAATTGTCTTCAAATTTGCTAGAGAGCATCCATCATCCCTACACAGATATGCTTTATTTCTACAGCCACAGCAATTCTATTTTCTAAACTCCTCTGAGGGGAAGCATATCTGTATATTAATCTAAGTTACCACGTTCTCCATTTGTTCACGAGACAATAAAAACTACACAGCAAAAAAGAAGACACTACCATTTTCCCCCCATCTAAATTCAAATGGCAAAGGACCATTTAAGATTTAAGTTTCCACTACAGAGGGTCCAAAAGATCAAAATTGCAAGTAGGAAAATTCTCAGACATTTCTGGGAACCGGCACACCAATGATGCCTCCAGAGCTAAACGCGATACGAACCGTCCGATGAGCTGGTTATGAGTCAGCTCAAGCTGCAAAGGCATTTGGCTCAAACATCCTCCTGAAACCCAGGCACTAGGGAACTGATGAATACAGAAGTTTTTAAGTTAACAGCTGTTTGATATGGTGAGCACATTGCTCCCCTCTCCCACAACAAAATCTACCAGCAGTACACAGGAAAGAACACGTAAGAGGTCGAATTATCTTCTGAGACCTACGTAGGGCTCAACACCCTGAAAGAGAAGACGGGAGCTGGGCAGCAGCACAGTTCGCCAGCGGAGCATTATCCACATGTGTTACCTTGGAGGAAACACTGAGAGGGCAAAACCTCAACTTCTCCTCCCAAAGATCCTTAATTCAGTTATGGGCACTGGGTAATAAATCTCCTTTCCCACAAAATACATCTAATATTTCCAATTCACACTGGAAACAAAACCAAACCCCAAAGCTTATTCAAATATATCCACACTGGTAAGTGTCAGGAGACACTGGAACAACAGTTTTGGTCCAGTCAGATGGAAATGCAACAACTTTAAGTGTAAAAGGACAAGATGCCGGACCTGGTGCCTCCAAATATATACATCTTCTTCCTGAGGAATATATTTTTATTTTGAAATATTATGATGTAAACTTTTAGGAATCTGGTTTTATGCAACTTCCTTCCTTTTAAGGACTTAATCCCATGAATAGATGCAACATCTCATTATAACCAGGAATAAAACTTCATTTTTGAAGGATGTGGGAGCCAGCTCTCTCTACCTTTTGTGCAGTTTTGTACAGAAGCTTAGAAAACATGTGCAACAATGGACCATGGTTCACAAATATAAGAAAAGCTTTACTTTTTTTCCCAAGACACTGAGCAATGTGCCTTGCATGAAGCACTAAAATATTCACTTTGAAGATTATTTTTTTCAGTTGGACTAGTTGTGGGGCCTAATACAATACAATTACATCACTTCAATCCCCTAAAGCTGAGCCGGCTTGAATATAAAAATAGGGTGAATTTACTCTTTGGCCTCAATTTAAAAAGCAGCAAATTCCTCTTGTTTCAGTGTATAAAGGATTATACAAGAATTAGCAACCTTATACAGCACAAGCCATCTCAGAGAAAGTTGACTATGAAGTCCAGAACTGCAATTTCAGAAAGCAGCACTCTGAAGTGTACTGATAAATGGAAAATATAAACATCTTACATACTTCCTCTTCATGCTTAATCATAAATATTCTCCTTGCTTCATAAAACATCTTCCAAGAGGTAACAACCAAACACAGTAAGACATTGCAGCATTGCAAGTCAAGTTAATGAAACACAGGGCAATCCAGGGATTTACATGAGAGGTTAAATAAACTCAAGATGTCCCAGCAAACATGGTACGAACCAGCACCGTTACTTGCAGGGTTCTCACCATTCCCTGTACGAAAGCAGGGGCTGACCAAGAGCAAAGAAGAACAGGAGATGCACCTGTCCTGGTCTCTGCCTCTTCAACAAATGAAAATGTTTCAGACTGCATGTAAGCGTACCCATGTACAAAGTGTGTAGCTCCACAAGCTACATGTGGACAACTTCTGTGGACAGCAACTTTCACCTGCCATTAGCAAATCTGCACACAAGCGCCCCGGGCGGCGTCGAGACAGCTCTTCAGTGATATGAAAAGTAACTAGATGGTGAAAATCCTGGCATTTTCTAATAAAAATTGTATCAGGCTTTAATTCATGAATATGCAAATTCTTTACTAGGTTTTCAAATAGTCCTGGCAGCAGCGAAAACTCGCTCATGTCCCAAAAGACCACTGTTTCCCCGACCGTGGTGGAGCACAAAAGCAGAGCAAGGAATTTCTATGATAGGGATGTGTTTTGTCACTGAATAAGCTTCTGAAACGTACATTCTGATGGACTCCACAGAGGGAGAGGCTTCATCTCTTCTCCAAGTCTATCACAGGTTAGTACGAGTCTGGGTTTATGCCTGGAGATAAAAATGAGTCTTGCTCTGTAAGGCTGAGGGAAGGGAAATCAGAGTAACGGCTGAGCCTTCAGTCCCACCGATGAAGCCGAGATCTTCACACGGTGATTTGCTCGGAAAGGCCAAGCTCTCCTCCTGCTGATTGCCCTGATGATCCCACGTTACATATATGCACTGATCCTACATATTTAGATTTGCTGTACTTACACAAGTCTTCTCATCCCTTTCTCTCCTTCCCAAATATTAAGATTTCTGATGGAAAATTGTTTCACTACCCACCAAACTGCAAACTATTCTCTTGCTGGAAGGCAGCTGAAGAAGGATATTGCTGGGTTTGTTTCTAAACAGTTTTCCTTTTTATTTGTTGACAAAAGAAATAAAAAAAATCGACTTTTTTACTAATCTGTGTTGAAATAAAATCAGTTATCACCATTCACATAGCCCATTTAGATTTAAAAAAAATCCTAGATAAACACACGTTCCCAAAGGGGAATGCAACTCACTAGAAAACATAATACACAGCATATTGAGCAGCTAAAAACATAGCCGTCATCAAAATATGTATGATCTGCCCATGCAAAGCAAAATCCAGGAAATTTACTTTAGTATCTTTTGTGCATAAGCTATAGACACAAGTACTTGTCCAGTATACGGACACATATATTTACATATACCAAAATCTTATAGAAGTGACCCCACAATCCTGCTCCCGACCTCAGAGACTCTCCCACGGAGGTTCCCTGACACTGGCAGGACCACATGAATGCAGCATTGATCATTTATAGCCAAATGCAAGATCCACGACATCACCTTTTAGCTGGGTGCGATAACCATTAAAAAAAACCTCCGTGCAGCAGCCCCTCTAATTTAATTTCTAGAAAGCTGATTATTTCAACTACACAAACATTGTGTATTAAGGCCTAAAGTACCATATATTTGCAGAAAGGAGGAGTTATTGGTTTAGTTTATTGTTACAGAAAAATGTTTCAGTAGTAATACCAATTCTCTGAATTATACAGAAAACATTTTTACTTTTCCTGGTCTACTATGTTTAACACAGTGACAGTTAAGTAACAGCTTTCGGCGTAAATGACATATTGGGCCTAAACGAAGCCATCTTAGCTGTGGTTTGAGTATCTTACTACAGATCCAGTTGTTACCAGCACAGAATGAGGAACAACAAGGGCTCTCCTACACCGCGAGCGCCCAAACATATGGAATATCTGCAGAACACTTCTTTTTGGTGTGGAGAGGAAGAAAGACAGTGTGAAGTCATTCAAGCGGAATGATAACTAAACCAAAGCCAGATCAAAGGAACGAAGAAGAAAGACTGAAATGTGAAGCTGAAATATTTATTGCCTTCAAAACATCATCCCTATCCTGTCCCTGGGCACTTTAATATTTCGAAGTTGTTAGAAAGCATTCTAACTTGTTTCATCATTTCAAAGAAATAAAGCCAAAAATATAAAGAAGTAAGTATAAGATGAGCTTGTCTTTATGAGAAAAAGCATGAATCCACTTATAAATTGTTTACAGTTTGCATAATTTGAGATGTTAACATCAAAAAGCTGGTCTGCATTCCTTCAAATAAGCTATAACAATGAATGATATTTACAATATAATTATTATTTTGAACTGTATACTTATGTTTTAAATAAATCATGAGATAACATTAACAAACTAAACCACTACTTAAAGCTGTTAATGAATTTAGAGTAAATAATATTCCACATGTGTAGTCTCACACTTCTGTGAAACAAGAATAATGCATTACATTCAAAATTAATGGCTCACCAATTAACTAGGCATTGGTTAAACACACTAATAATTATTATAACTATTTCTCATTATAATAATGACAGGGTACTGTTGTGCTAGGTGCTATGCAAACAGAATAAAAACAGCAACTGTAAAATGATGAATGAGATGTGGGTTAAAAGGCTGGGCAAGTGTTGTAAATGTGGCTGGAAAGGAAAATGTTATAATTTTGCTCAACGCTGCAGAAAACGTCTCCAAGATTTACATAGACCACATATATGAAAGGCCACAGAGGCTCGGTTATCCAGAGAGGAGGATTAGAACAGAGATTAATAGTCATGGCTTTTGCATGCTGAGATGACAGCTAAACCTCAACAAGGAGCACATGGAGGGGAGAATTAGAGAGACAGGTGTAGATAATGGCTTAGATAAAAGGAGACAAGACTGTAATTAAAAGGTGGACCAGAAAGCCAGCAGCACGGAGAGTAAATAGATTCATGAGATACCCAGAGAAGAGGTGCAAAGAACGAAAAGATAGGGATCAGAGAGCAGTGCTGTGGCACAGAAAGCTGGAGGGTGAATAAAATAAACCATCTGAAGGCCAAACTATGGGAGAGATCACTGAGCAGAAGAGAGCCAGGCAAGAAGAATCACTTAACACTAACAAAGAACAGCCCAAGATGTGTTACGAGTGACAGAGCCAACAGTGGTTGGCAAATCAAAGACAATGAGGATGAAATAACAGTATTAAGACTGTCTCCATTTTTCCAACACAGAATTCTAAATGAAACATCTAACTAGTTACTTGAGCTTAAAGCATGCCAGGTTTATTATTTCAAAGAGGCGCTGATAAAAACACCATGGGTCAAAAAGCTTTTAATAAAATAAATTATTTCCCACCAATTGTGTTTCTTTTCTGTCCTTAGATAACGACGGCTACACCACCAAACACCACTTTTGTATAAGCAAGTAAAGAATTCAAAAAGCAACCATGTCACTCGCCTATACAGGGACACAGTATTCCTTCTGTCATTCAACATATTTACGGCGATTATTTATATGGCTAAAATAATTGTACTATTATAGCATAGGATTCAGCATAATAATATCCAAGACTGAGGAATGATGAGTAGCTACTCAGCTCATCAGTTTCTTCTTTCTAAGGGGCTGGTACAGCGGACAGGGATTTTCACTTTTTTTTTTTTCCCCAATAAAAATACTATTTGAAATATTAACTTCAACTCCTCAATGAAGGTTAATTGTGTTCTTGAAGCTGTTGTACAAAGTACGTAAAAAGTAAAAGTAAACTTAAGATTACTAAGTGTAATTGAAGTCTAACAATCACAATCATCTAGCAACACCAAAAGGAACAAAGTCATTCCTTGTACTATTTTTGTAGATAGTTTTTAACTGACTCAAGAAAGGTAACACCCTGAAACATCTCACGCTTATTAAAAATCAGGCAGATTGATTAAATTCAATCATCTCTAAGACTCTCTTTAGCCAACTGAAGACTCTTCTCATTTCATCAATGTTTTGGGCACTATACAGCCTTGAAATATACTGCACTGAATCTAAAAGATGCACTACTGTGAAAGGGAAGCTTTTCAGAATAAGGGAACAACTCTGATATTTGTGTTACATATTTGTGTATTCATTTAACGAGGCCAAAATCTACAGCCCTTAACTACACCAATTAGTAGAACAGCAACGTAACAGCAGTTAACCTGAGCGTTATAGCATGATACATTGATGCTGTTCATCTCACAGGGCAATGCTTCTCATTTCACACAGCTGTATATTAAAGTGTAGCATTTTCATAATTGACATCATTAAAAAGATGCCCTATGAAATCTCTGTAACCATCTTGAGGGACATAACAGTGCCATAGACGTAGACTAAAAATCAACCATTACTTTTTTTGTACAGCTGGAGCTTTCCTTTAAATACATATTTCATTATTGCCAGTAGGTCTCCAGAGGAACTGGTGACAGAAAATGAAAGGCTGTAAATAGTTAATAGTACACTTTATTTTTTCTTTTAAGTGAGACTATTAAATAAAGCTACCACATTTTTTTGTCCTCTGTTCATACTTTACATTGTGCCCCATAGAGTGAGGGTTATGTCAGCGTGTTCACTAGGGCTAAAGGAATGTTTACAATATGCTGGAAACTTTGACTGCTTTTGCTCTAAAAGGTTTCAGATGCTCAAACAGAGCACCAAGTGGAGAACAGCTGGCTGTTTTTCCACTGATTCTTAGAGGAGGGAGGAAAAAAAAAAAAAATCACTCACCAAAAAACACACAGCCTTGTTTTAAGAAGTAAAATTATATCCAAACTCTTCAGCCACTCCACATTACCACTGATTTTAAATCAAAGTTTGCTTTTTTCACCATATTTCAGCTGTCGTAACAAGTCAATGCTAAACATGTTAATAAAAGAGAATGATGAACACAATGAACATGAATATAAACTCTTAACAATGTTCTTTATTGCAACATTTAGAATTAAAGACAATGCCTTCTCATATTTCTTTAATTATTTCCAGCTTTAAATAGTAACAGCTTTTCCATTCCTACAAGAATTCCTCCACACACAAATACTTCATTTTCATGAAAAATGGAATTAACTATAGGAAAACAGCTACACTTAGGCAATCATCCTAAAAATATTAACGACAACAAGCAATTATACAGAATCTGGATTCAACTTAGAGGAGTAAGGAAGAAAAAAAATCAGCTTGTGGTTAAAGCTATCACTCCATTTATTTATTTATCATTGCACTGATGATTATCATGTGGTTGTATTTTTCTGTGTGCAATGGCATTTATGACATCCACCGCTACAGGAAGTCCACACAATACAATCCATACCACAGTATTCTGAAGAAGACTCTGCTTAATGATAAAGTCCTGAAAGGGTTTGGTATTAAATTCTCAAAATCCACTGTAACTCACAGGTTTTTAAAAATATAAATCCTGTGTATTTCGAAAGTCCAAATTAAACTTTTTTTTTAAATGCTGAGATCCAACATAACAGCAAATGCAAAATTATGCAACTTGCAAAATGAAATTCTGTTCACTGTTATTTATTCTATCTCCTCCTGCCATCTACCTTCCTGCTTTTATTTATCCTTGCCTGCATCTGTTTTTCCTCTATTAGCTCAGAAGCATCATGTATACCATTTATTTCTTTCAGATTTACATCCCCTCATTTATTTTTACATTGTCTCTTTTATGATAATACAGAGAAAAGAAAAATTGTATAAACACTATGGGAATTTTGCAAGAGATTGGTAATCTCCAAGACTAAAAGACCCTTACATAAAACTTCTTGTGCTAAAATTTGATACACTTTTACATATTCTGAACAAAGCAAAAAGAGCCTTTGAGACCAAACAAATCCAGGCCTTCTCTTTGTATATCAAAGAAAACTATACAATGAAAAATGAGTTATTACACAGCCATAGCTGTAGGAAAAAGTAGAACAGAGATTCTGCAAAGGACTGTCTTGTCCTGCTCTCATTTTTGTCTCGTCCCCATTTCACCCATACAGGGGGACCATGGCAAACACCGGGCACAATGCCCGCTGGAGGCGGACAAGTAGTCTCAGAACAACAACAACAAAAATACTCAGGGCAGCATAACAGGATCATGTAAACTCAAATCATTCCACCGCACCCCAGAGTCTGAACCAGACTGAAACCCTGTGGAACTAAAACCGAGCGGAGATGGGAACGCCCTGAACGTCCGCGCAGCTGCAATCCAGGCATCCCTTTTGTCAGGAATTCAGGCTGAAATTGCAGAACAATTGTAATTACATTTCTTCTGGCAGAACATACTGACACTAGCTGCTGCTTTTGAGTAAGTGTGATATAAAAGCCATTCTCCTAGGGCTCTACAAGCCCCAGTACTACGTTTAAAACCTCAGGACAAGCCCGAGAAGAGCTCCAGCACCATCGCTCCACATATCTCATGACGATGCCAGGTGGGGAACAAATAATTCAGAAGGCAATAAGTAAATAGCTGGCAAACTATACCAGGAGATGACAAGTAGAAGCCCTTTGAATAAAGAAATTACTAAGGTTTCAAGAAGGGTAACCATTACAAAAAACCCCACATCATTTCCTTCCTAAACCAGCATTTTTCCAGCTTGTTTTATTAAATGCAAATACAAATGCATTTTTATCACATACTTTCTATGAGACAAAACCTTGTAGTAGTAATGACTGTACTATAAACAAAAACTGAAATTTAAAATATATATTCGTATCAATAAGCCACACTTGACAAAGTCCCTGGACAGTAGTCTGGCATCAGCATGTGGAGGTATAAAGAACTATCATATTAGGAGTAATGAAAAGCACTGAAATAAGTCTTAAGTCTACAGCGAAGAAATTCCACAGCACCATCCACAAAGAGAAATCAGCTTCTTTTCCTTGATTGTCATGTCAAGGATTCCCAGAGAAAAATATGTGCATATACACAATTATATATAGGAAAAGAAAGGTAAATTACTTTTACTTCCATTTTTTATTGAACATCTACATGCACCACTTTCACACCATGCCTTTGGTTGAAAAGACTTCGAAAAGTTTTGGACTGCCATCTAAACCAAATCTCAAAATACTGTGAAAACTTATGTGCAGGCTTTAGAAACTGTTGTGAAAATACAAATCTGTTCATAGATAGGAGCGGCTTTGCTGGGTTCTGGAAAGTTCAGCCCCTCTTTCTTCTCTAGAAGAGTCTAAACAAGTTCAGATGAGGGGTAGAGAAGCAGTGGAGAAAAGAGGTGTTGCTAGTTTCTTACGTAAACAAACAATTTTATTAAGTGACTTTCAATAAACCAGCTGCTAAACATTTGCTCTGTATCATCACCACTGGCAAAGTGCTGAGATTTGGCTCCATAGGCAAGTTTAAAAAAAAGGCAAAGATTGAGAGCAAGAACGTTATGAAGCGTTTAACTGCAGATAGGGTGCACACATTCCTTGACACTTCGCTGTTCAATTACAACATCTGCACCTGTAGAGGTAACAGTTCATTTCTGAATGAACTTCTCCTAACACGACTTTTAAAAAATTGCTTCCCTCAATCACCCTACCAAATAGGAGAATAAGAGCTCAGGAAAGCTGTATTTCAGCAGCATAATGAAATATTAATTTGTGTACGAAACACGCACACCAAAAAGAATTTCATCAGATTTCACAATTATTTTTAGTATGTGAGAACCATCACAACCAGTATCCTGAGAAACCAGCAGCAGCAAGGTGGTCTGCACTTCCACACAGGTGACAGATGGTAAGAGCCTCATCTCTTACACATGCTTAGAATTTAGTCCAAAAACTCAGTCTCGAGATGAACAAGCTTTATACATCTATGCAGTCATAAAGGTATTGTGGGCTCCAGAATGGAAGCAGCAAAAACAAACCACGTTAAAACTGAGGTGGTCTAAACATATGCTGTATTGACCTTTAAAAAAAACAGTAACTATAACTACTTATACAATGAAATCCTCCCTTTACTGTTTCACCCTCAGTTTTTTATAGATTATTACTGATGACATATAAATGGACTTCAAACTAAATGCTGTAAAACAATGTTTCCTCCTGTACACTCGATATCCTCCTTGATGTAGGTCAAGCTGGCAGTTATACCTCGTACACTGATGGAGTACATAAATACTAATAATGCACATGGCTGTTCTGCTCTTTCTTTGGATCATAAAAGAGATTTTCACCTCCGATCTTAAGCAGCAATGTCCTAAGTTTCTCTGTTTATGAGCAAATAAATGAGGCCAGCCTTAAAGCATACGCACTTCTGCTGGCTGCACAAAATGCCTGGCACAGAACTGTGATACCTCCACAGGATGCTTTTTGGGTCATTGCTGTGGCTACCTTGCTAACACTAAATTCTGAATATTTAAATTGTGAACATAATATATATCTCCAAATTCCTTACTGAACACGTACTCTCAGTGGTGTTTAATGAAATTACTACTATAATTATTTCTGAAATTTTCACAATTACTAGGAAGACGGTTGTCTGTAGTTTACGATGCTATTTTGGAACCAAAAGTAACAGTAAAAAGAGAAAAGTATTCTTTTTAAGAAAATAGAACGTTCAGCATGCCTTCAAACAATTCTATAGTCAGAGGGGTACAGTTGTTGTTCACCTTTATTTCACGGCCTGATATCAACAGAGGTCATTGTTTACCGAACCATCTGTTGAAAAGAAATATAATTTAATATTTGTGATTGACACATTAAACTGACTAAAGCATTAATAGCTCAAAATGTTTGCATCTTCTTATGAAAACAAGTTTGATGCAACTTTTCTTTAGTAATTAAGACAGATACTTACTAAAAATTGCTACTCAAATACAGCAAGTCTTCACAGCCAGAGCATGTGCAGAACAGGCCCAACTGAAGGGAGCTGAAATACTTCAGTATTTCAAACTTGATAAAATTATCAGTGAATGACAAATACTGCAGTCTAACCTGATCACCAAAGAGCCTTTAACATGTCCTGGTCTCATTTTTAAACCACATCAAGGCCATGCCTGTTTCCACTTCCCTAAAGTACCACAAGCCTCTAAGCTTCCACATTTCAATTCTTCAATAAAATGGGAACTATTTCCCTACAGCCTACTAAATTAAAATCACGAAAAAAATGGATATTAAAATATCAGCAGAGGGGAAAACAATATTTTTAATGAATAGGTGTCCAAATTTTACAGAGCAAGACACAACGGATCATGTTGAGAGCTACACTGGATAACAGTGTTGTGTACAGTCAGCAAGACCTTTTCTTTCTCCTCCAAATAATTTCTTCAGCAATAAATGGATACAGATTTTTTCTTCATTTTTTCCTGTTGTATTCAACTCAGTCTGTAGTGTGACAAATTTTAATATATGTCTTTTTTTCCTATTCTTCTATTTAAAATAAAAGAGATAAGAACCACAGAGATTAAGCCTATTTGTAACCCAATCTCATGACATATTTTATGCAACCAAACTAAAGGGATTAGAGAAACAACCTTTCCCCCCAAGAAATTACGCAGAAGCTTTTTAAGAATACTTTGTTATTATATACATGCCGTTTAAATGACATCCTAGAAAAATTCTTGGAGTACTTCCTATAGTCACCTTTGCTATTAGGCAATGCCTATGACATGCATTGCTAAATTAAATACAAAATTTGTATCTAAAAGTCACCACCAATAGTCATGAGTATTAAAGCAATTCTTTTGCAAAACGTTTTGGTTTTGACAGATACTTCTACCACAAACTTCAGAAGAAGAAAAAACCTTCCATAAACTATGTAAAGCTCTATTCAGTGTTAAAAGTCTGGCAACACTATTTATTTGAAGGGAAAGATACCGTTAGAGATGTGGATTTTACTATTCCACACAATGTCTCAAAATCACTTTCATTATGCATCCATGTGGATAGGTTTGAAACTGCAACAGCACTGTTTGCTGTCACACCACTGGAAAAATAATAATAATAAAAGACCCCACTAAAACGCCTGCCACTTCCCTTCCTATGTGTCTGCAGCTGACGAGCTACTCAAGATACGATCCTGTGGCCATTTCAGAATCAAAGTGCATTCAGATCAAAGTAGTTTATGAGAAATCACTGATGCACCTACTGGGTTCTGAGCTGCAATTCCACAAGGCATCGTTTCTATTGAAGATGGTGAACTGTATTTTCACCCATCTCAAGGAAGATAAGGTTGTTTTCTAAAGGTTTACTGTGTCTGCCTTAGCTTGTAATTACTTGATCTGATTCCCCAAATAGTCAAAGAAATACAGAAAAATAAAGCTTTTTCACATAAGACATTAGGTTTCGTGAATTCATATTCATAGCAAGAACCTGTTAAAAGGACTAATTTTTGCAGCAATGGGAAAAAAATAAAAGCCATAAGGAAGCCATTCACTTCTGACACAAAAGTATCACTGCTCATTATGTATTATTTATGTACATATTGTATAGAAACACACACATGTAAAAGTCTTAATATTTTCCAGAAACATTGGTCCTAAATGAATGGCTTGGTTTCCAGAAAGCCAGCCTGGCAGGATTAGCAGTGCCTCTGTACTGGGCACGCGAATCCGTCCTCAGCAGCCATGGGGACTGCCACATCCGTGATCACAAACGTACAGATGCAAGACACGGAAGTTTTGCACCCAAATTGAAATCTGAAAGAACCAGCCAGCAGAATATGTGCTGGGCTTAGACTGGAGCACTATATTTCTGTAAATATAATACTTTTTTATCTTTAGAAGCACAAATCCACCCCAGTGCTTCTGCCAAATCCTGTCTCCATCTAGACAAAAACAAGGATGAAAGCTAATTTTTATTTCTATTCAATTACAAAATAATTACTTATTGGTATTACTAATTTCATTACCATCCTCAGTTTTGGCCAAAGGACTGACTCACAAAAACACAGGGTTGGAACTGGCCTCTGCTAACATCATCTTAACTCGTGGGCCTTGAAGCATCCACCAATAAACTGGGCTCTTGAACTTTAGCCTTTCAAATCTTTACTCTAAGCCAAATATTAAACCTAAGCTTAACTACAGCTAGGGAATATCTGAAATAAATGAGGACCTACTCAGTTATCTACAGAGCTTCTCAGCGCAGTGCTGTTGATTATAAGTGAGTTGAAAACGCCCAGCACACTAACCCACTTCACAAATACCTGCCTGAAGTGGAGCATCACCATGTTTACTCTGCAAAGAGAGCACCCAACGTGGGCAATAAATCCTGAGCAGCCACTGGACTGCAAAGACTTATTTTACTCACATAAGTCAGTGCAAGCTGACGTTTATTTGAAAGCCATAGAAGATAATTAATGCAGCTACATTATCAATGAATCAGATGTTAAAATACTAGAAGATTAAGTTTAGTTAATAAACATTCAATCTCCCTAAAATTATAAATAATAGTCAGTGTAAAGAATTTACAGATTAAAAGCTACAGTTTTTATTTGCCTACAGTGATTTAACATCTCTATTGACGCCAAATACCTAAGAGATTATAGAAATAAAGGAATACAGACATCAACCCTGTGACTTTTATTGAATGAAAGTATCTCCACAATTCTCTATCAGCCTAGATAAGATATGTTCTAACATTTAACTGAGTAGTTTTAGCAAATAACTTCTGGTTTGTTTCAGAACAATCTGTTTTCCCTAAAAATTATTTCCATAACGTTGAATTTAAACGGGATAAACATATGGAAATAATATTTTACATAATCAAAACCAGAAGCAGCATAACAAGAGTCAATCTTGTCATACGTGCATCTGCTGTATGTAAACCACCTCTGCTTAGAAAACATCAAACTTGTTGCATCTTGATTAGTTTTTTAAAGTGGAAGGTCAGCACAATAGCTGTTCCAAGTTAGTTAATGAAAAGTGTCTTCTGCTTCAGAAAACCATTTGTCTGATCCTTACCTCCATTTGAAAATTAAGTATTCACACAAAAAAGTGTGACATCAAAGAGGAAAAATCCACATTAAAGTTGTAATTTACAGATATTAAAATAAAATAAAATCACAAATATCATTTACTAAATCAAGTTAAAATATAATTTGAATAACTAAATCTCTCAAATTAAATTCTTCCTCTAAAATAGCCCAAAGCAATTCGTCTTTAACTTGGATTATTTGCCTACTATGTATCCATTCTAAACTGAAGCTGATCGCATTTATTTGACAGGGCAAGACCTGCTGACATCACTAACTTCAATTCTGTTTTACTCCTACCACTTAAAAGTCAACAAATTTGGGTGGCTTGGTTCTTGCTTTACTTTTCTAATTTTTATGGCCGACTAGAACCCTGAAGATGCAACTTTACAATGAGAATATAACCCAGACAAATTATAGGAGGGCAGATAAATGAGACAAAGCATAAGTTTATTTAATAAATTTGACTAAAATATTGGGGATGGTGCAACAATTATTCCATATTCACTTACTTCAAAGTCTCTTCCAGTTTGCGAATTTTCTTTTGAGTATCCCCTCTTTCTTTATCAAGATCATTCTGGATGTCATGAATCTACCATTTGAAGGAAAAAAAATACTGTATTTTAGCTAAAACAAAGTCTGATTAAAAAGAAATATGTTATTTTAATTTATGAAAACTATTTATTGTGCATATTTCTTTTGCACTGATGTAGATGACCTTCTATATATTTCTAAAATTACATAAAATGGAAGAATAAGGATTAACAGAGATGAGTATAAGAATATAGCCAACAAGACTTATTTTTCTTCTGAAAATGAATATTATTCTCTAGAATAAAGAAATAACAGTCATTACATTAAAAAATATATACTTTCTTTAGATAAATACAGGAAAGCATATAGGAATCTGCCTAAAATAATGTGTATTTCTTTATGGTGCAGAGTTCCTACTTACCAATTTGTGAATACCCAAAGTGAATTACTTTTTGTCAATTCTTACAACAATCAAAATACCAAACATCATGATAGTAAATAGCATTATTTTAGAATAATATATGCTCAAACATTAACGAGCTGAGGATAGATACTCTTCCTCAAAGTTTTACTTTTCTTAGAAGTGGTTTACTGCTAATGAACTCCTGACCCAGTGAAATTGAACCAGAGTGCTTGAATCATTATATAAAACTTTTCATTTTTCCATTTGGCATCCAAACATTAAAAACGCCATTTGGAAACACTGGGGTACAGCACTTTTATGTAAGAGTACAACTAACACACACACAAAAACCACACAGACACCTCTAAAATGAAAGAGCATCTTATCCCTCTTCCTTTCCATTTCCCCAAGCAAACGGTGCACTTCCAAGTAATTCTCCATGCAACTGCTGTTACACTGGGCAATATCTATATACACATATTTTAAAGGAATTTATACGCAAAAGTGAGACAAACAGACCTCTTGCATAAAAATCCTAAAAATACTGCTACAAAAAAAACCCAAACTTTGAAGAGCTTTAATTCTCCTCTATATGTTTGTATTTTTCCCCAGTATATTTCAGTTACCATTTAAATTTCAAAAACTATTTTAATTCCTATTAGTATTCAATCAATGCAAAATGAAAATGGCAACTTTCAAGACCTCACAAGGAACATATCCCAGCCATCTGAGAAAGTGCTTCTCCCCCTGTAAAGCAATACAGTTGCTGCAAAACATTGAACAAAATCTGACTACTACTTCCTACATTCACCAATAAGGAATAGACGTTTTTATGAAGAATTCTTTTCCCTGGTACTTTTGGATCAAGAAAGGAAAGCATCTTCAGAATTTGGCAACCTCCCAGGCACGATGCAAACCATGAGTTTGTATTTTTTCCCAAAGGCAGCTGCAGTACAAGAGCCTGTTTTGCTTTTCGGATCGCTCAAGTAACAACGTGACCTACTAAGCATGTTTTTCTTTATCAGATGGGGAGCACAGGAAATCTTTTATCCACTTACAATCATTTGCAATGTTACATGCTTTTAAGTCACTATAATAAAGAAAAATGTGTTTTAATAAGTGTATAGTCAGAAGCAGAAGAGTCTAGTCCAACGAAAAAACAAACGTAGAGATTCTCTACTGTAAGCAGTTCCGTGTAGGTGTTTACTACATGGAAGTCCAAATACTTAAATGGTTTGAAAGAGCCTCCAAACTGATGGGCTGCCTATCACAGAGTAAAGATGGTATTGCCAGACCTGGTAAAATTATATATATATTTACCAGCTGGCTCGAGAATGGCTCTCAGGAATAATCTGTCACTGTTCTTACGCTTAGCTGGATGTTTGGAAAAACAAGCGGTAGATTATTTATAAAAAGCAGGTGTTTCCTTTGCTTGTAAAACCATTTAGCCTAACTGGTTCCTGATTCAGCAGATAAGAACATTTAATCAAACAGTGACATTTAGGGTTACTATCTTTTGTTTGATGTTTAAATATCCTAGGAGGCAATAGCCACTGTAGACTAATAAAGATTATTAGATAATGGGTAGGTTCTCAAGTGAACAGATTGCACCAGAGACTTCATGATTCCTTTACTTGAAGCTTGGTTTAGTATTTTATGGGACAATCTATGCTATTTTATGGATTTATATCCATAGATTGTTCACATGTTTTTTTTTTTCTCCTCCTTTCTCAAAGATTTTCTTTCAAAAACACAGTTACATCAAAATTTATGAACAGGCAAACTGCTGTAATGTTATCTATGAAAAATAAAGCGTTTAATTTCTTGTTTACTGATCTAGAGTTACAACTTTCATATCTGTGTTTACTGGTGTAGACTGATTGCTGACATGCTCTTAGCCCACGCTAAGTAGCATTCTCCCAAACGATCCTCAGACCTCATTCAAAATTTACTCAGGACAGGCACCCCTGCAGAAAGGTGATACGGATGCATCCACCTTATTGTCCAGAAACAAAGTTTAACAGTGTAGATATGAACCATTTGATGGCATTTGGACTTGGTGCCTGGAAACATTACCAGCTACATTTAATCTGTACTTATCTGCAGAGGAAATGATGTATTGCAATAAACCAATGTCCACTATACTTCAGTAGCTAGAAAATATCCAAATTATGCTAATATAATTTTATTGACCTGCAATATTATTCCACTCCTAGGCTTTTCTTGAGGCCAATGTCCATAAAAACCATGACTTGTCTAAAAAGACAAATTTAGGCTGAGATTAGATCAAAACACACCTTGGAACAAAAAGGTACTTGACTTCAAGTCAGCAGAAGGCACTAACTCTAACCAAACACTCACTATAATTCATGTTGCAAATGCTATTACCAAGTGACAATGACCGGAATTCATTATTTTATGTCATAAATTTGCCACATTTGGAAGTGACAGGTTTGAATAACACATCCTTTCTATTAAATAGGTGTCTAACGCACCCTCTCACTAAACACTGCATGAGTTGAACATAAAACGTCACTAAAACTTAAGTTTAATTTGAAACCTGTTGATGTTTAAAGTCTAAAAGAGCAGACAGTATTTGCAAAGTGGTTTAAGATGAAGTGGTTTTGATGATAATTACATTTTTTTAATTTAAGTTTCTGATGTTAATGCAATGTTGAGAAGATATAGAAAACACATTCAAATCATAGGAAAGTATGGAATAAAGACAGATTGGGAAAAAGAAGTATGGAAGAACATAGGAAGACTGACAACAGGTTGGCTAAATTCAGTTTAGTTTGTTAGCTAAGATCAGGTGCCAACAAAAGAAGTGTACACAAACAGGACAAGCTTACAGCAGCGCTGCTTTGGTAGAGCTCTCCCCACTTCCTTCATTTGCCTAGAATCAGAGGCGATGTCTCTTACTTAAAATCTTCCTTGAATTTGTCCAATTATTCTTCCAACCCATGTGAAATGCTTTAATTCCAAAATTTACTTCTTTAGGGATTTCAGAATTTAAACCTTTAGCTTCTGTGTACAACAAAACTGGAAATGTGCAAAAGACAATATGTTTTCTTGGAAACACTACCTGTTTTTCATATAAACGCTCCAAGTGAAGTTTGTCCTGTTGAAGCTTGTATTCTTGATCCTGCAAAGGAAGAGATGTGTATTCTAAATAAACAAATCAAATTTTTCTTTCATTTCAAAGCAGTCAGTAAACATACACACATTTGCTATTATACAGAACAGTCCATAAAAATTAAAAATCCACTTTATACCATGATTTAAAAAATACTTTGACATAACAAAGAAATTCAACCAATGCAAAAATATCCACACATAACAAAACTATCTCAAAAGTCATGATTTGTGTTTTCTATAGAGAAATAGCAATTTGTTCTCCTGAGCTATTAACATGCCATTCTGTACTACATCAACTGTGAAATGAAAGACATCGGAGGAAAAGTAGATGTCAAAACCCAAATGGGATTGATACATGATACAGATGTTGAACTCATTATCCTGAGATAGGAGGGTTAATTTAAATGTCTACAGGAAGATGGAATATTGAACTGAACTGTTAAATAGCAAAAAAAAAAAAAAAAAAAAAAATTCTGAAACTTACTTAAAAAATGTTTACAGTTTAGGGAAAAAAAAAAATGTATTTGTAAGTCTTTGACATGTTTCTCTATAACCCACTGATACACATTTATACTGTTTTAACATGTGAAATCCAACAAACAGCCAAACAGTCCCGTTCTGCTCCTCCCCACCCATCAAGTGATCTCTTTTACTCATACTTTGAAAATCAACCTTTAAGCACAAGGTGACACTTCACATATTTCTCTGAATAAATTACACACAGACACACAGGTTATATGCAAGTGCATTTCAGTGTGGCTATCTGAACATTCACATCCCTGGAAAAAGTACTGAGGGCTGGTCATCCTCGAGTGGGAAATTTAGGGCTCACCCTCAGCTCTTGCTCTTTTTGATGTCCTGAATCTTGTAACTGTTGTTTTAATAGAGACACACACTGCTGTAATTCTTTAATTGCATCAGATGCCTGTAGGATTTAATAGAAAAAGGAATTTTTGTATTACATTCCTCATTAAGCTCTACAGATACATCTTTTATGTTTTTAAATTTATTTCTCAAAGGTGCCTGTAAATCAGAATAAATTATCAACTTGGGAAAAAAACCTGTATGAGTTTACGACTTCGAACATGTCACTTCAGTCCATCTGGTGAATTTAGAAATGTAAATAAAACCACAAAAATACCCCTAGTAATAAAAAAAAACCCCTCCTTGGGGTTAACCATTGAAAGAAATACTTTGTAAATTAAATGGAGTAAAGTATCATCAAAGCTCCTAGAATTCCAGTAAATAAATGCAAAAGACCCCATTTTTCCTATTGCTGTAACGATTAGCAGATTGTTTTCAAACCATGAGCCTTTTCTACAATTATTTAACTTAAAAATTACATTAAATATATACTATATACCTCCCTATGCATATTTGTAGATATCAACCTGATAGATGTTTTTATAGAATCGAATGAGAATTCTAACATTTTGGATGGAATGTACACTTGCAGAATTTAAAAATAATTTCTTAAACACATAAATATTTAACATCATGTTCCACATTAAAGAGGCCTGCAAGACAGTTTCTTCCTGGGAAAAAATATATTCCCTCACCGAAGAAGCCTTATGGAAACATTAAGTCTTTAAGTGCACTGAGGTCCTCTGGTATCTGGAATTTTTACAGAAGTACAAAGAAAATCAACATATTAATTGTACCTTATCTGAATCAGCTATGGAAATACCACCTGTATGCACACATACACACACCCACCAGAATTATCAGTCAACTTCAGATGATTTTTCAAATTTAGGAATGAAATTAAATCACTTTTTTAATAAAAAACACCCAATTTATGCACATGAATGACTTAAGGAACTGAACAGTTCCTTGGATTTATTCATAAACATTACACTTAGATTGAGTGTTACAAAATGAACATTTTAATGCCTATTATACATGGAAGCATACCTTGGCTGCAGACAGAGCATGTTCCTGCTTTATAAAATTTATATCAACATCATATTTACTTTGTAGTTGTTGAATGTTCTCCTCATATTCCTGTATAATACAGTCCTTGTCTTTCTGCAGTGAGCTGTGCCTACAAGTAGTAAGCAAACAGAATATGGAAATCGCTTTCATATTTTGGCAATTTGCCTGCTCAGTATCAATTCTAGAGCATGGAGCTCATTATAACACAATGAAACACCTATAAATAAAAGAAAGATAACATCCTTCTTACAATGGTCTTTTGGGTCAGCTCCAAAATGAGTTTTATATCAATTAACACATTTTCATGACAATTTTCTAATGCCAATTACCATTCACTGAGTTCTCGAAATAAAAATTATTACTAACGTTGACTTTTGGAAATTCCATATTCTTCAATGTTAAAAACCAGCGACTTCTATTTAATTACCTTGCTTTCACTTCCTGAAGTTCAGAGCATACCGCCTGGTAACGTTGTTCTGCGTCAGCCTTTTCTTGAGATAATTTTTGACGCTGTAAATTACTATTTTCAGCCTCAACAGTCAACTGCTGGACACGAGCCTCCAGTCTTTTGGCCGTCTGGTTCTAAAAGAATAGGTCATTGTTGAGAAAACACCAGAATAAATTCGGGTATACCCCTGTTGTTATTCAGTAGCCTGGAGCAACAAAGTTCTTTGGCAACACAAGAGTTACAATAGCAAAGCTGTCATCAATCATGACAGTAAATTCTATGTTGTACATTTAAAAAAAAAATATATTTTTCAAATCTATTCCCCCTGCAAAGTAACATGTCTTCTCCCCTAAGCTAAACAGTATGTGCAACTGATTTCTAAACTACAAGTCTTTTTAAATGGGAGGGACTAGAGATATTTCTATGGAAAACTAATGGATGAGAACACACGTGAAGCAGGTTTAGAGCTTCCATAAATCAAAAAGTATGTTACCATTAGCAATACGTACAACCTACATGTGGGAAAGAATACTTAAAGAAAAAAACTATATCTATAAAAAGATTTTACCGCTCATTATGGCAATAAGCATCTATAAAAGTCAGCTAGAAAACATATTAAACTGTAGAGCATCCAGGGAAATCTGTAGCTCTTTCATGCTAAAGTCTTCTATTTTTACGACCATCATATGTTTACAGACATAGAAATAGATATATCACACTTCTAAACCTAAACAAGGAGCAATGCACTTAGGTTGCTAAAGAATTACAGATTTTAAACAACTGCCTTTTATGTGCACATTTTGGCAAAACCACATCCAAGGATGTAAACAATAAGACACAGTAATATCCTGCAAATCTGCAGCAGAGAGAACATTATAACACAAATGCTACGTTAACAGTGCAAATGCTATCTAGCTGTGCTTCAAATTAATTAATAAATATTAACTCAATGATTCACCAATAATCTTGTAAGGTTAAGTAAACCCTCTCCATTTTATTCCTGGAAAAGGAGGCACATGGAGAAGGGAAGTGTTGTGCACAGGAATATAGCAGATCCGTATCTCACCACGTCTCTGCTGGTATACCTTTCCCTAATCCACTTCTCCATATCATTTGTTTAATTACAGTGATTTCCTTTCAATAAATTACAAACTACTATGAGAAGTTGTATCTTTTTCCCAGAACTTCATCTCCCAACACAAACAATTTTAAAACCGAGCAGAATGAGAACAGGCAGGTAGCATGAGACCACTCTACCTCCCATTCTTCCCTAAATTTATGTTAATATGCACAGGAATGAGAGAAAAACTCCTCAGAAGGCTGGAGTCAAAAAACAAGACACAGCTGTCCTTCCAGGATGTATCATAGTTATTTTTATACCAACAAAGGTCCGAAGATGAGGGAAGTGGAACAGTGTAAAAGTAAAATAAAACCGCAATTATCCAAACATCTGCCCTCTCACGTCAGTGCCCCAACGGGCACAGAACCGTTACACGGGGCTGGACTAACACAAGAACGTCACACAGCCACAATGGCACCGGAATTTTGTCAACTGGCCCAAGATATTTCATGAACAGCAAACTTTTCCATCAATGCAAAGCCAGCTGTGCAGTACGGGGTTTTATTTTTTTGGGGGGGAGGTTGTTTGTTGTTTCTTATTTGATTTGTTGTTTTGGGGTTTTTTTTGTTTGTTTTGGGTGGGTTTTTTTTGAAGAATGACAATAACAAAAAAAAAAAAAGAAGGAAAAAAAGAGTCATATCTAACATATCACCAAATATCATCACTCCTCCCTAGCCCCCCACCCCTCAAGGAAGTTAATACTTGCTCAGGGCACAAACCCTTACTTATCAGTTCTATGGTATTAGTTAAACTGTTCAGCCAATTTCACTTGCTAGCAGCAATGGCATTCTGACAACGTGAAACTCTGAACAAGGAAACTCTGAAATATCAACAAAAAAAAAAAACAGAAGAGAGAAAGAGAGAGAGAGAGAAAAAAGAAAACTAATTTCCAGTGACAGTCTAGTCTTTCATCTTAAGCCCTGCCTTGAACTCTACCTTGTTTAATTATTAAATCAGAAGCTGCTCAGCAAGATCTGTCTAGTTTTGATGGTTCTTAAATTCAATCTTGCTGACAGACTGTGTCCATTTTTCTCTGTATTTACTGTTACCTGTGACATGATCTGAATGCTAATTTTTAAATTCAACATTCATTAATAAAGGAATAAATTTTGTTTGACATTGTCTTTTCACTCATTCAATTTTCTTCATACCTCATCCTGATAAAAAGTACAGGTTGCTTTCTTGAGGATACTTGATAATTTTTTTGCTTTTTACATCATTTATATAGCGAGCACAAAATCCAGATTATACCTGCTTACATGTTTCTAACTATTCTAGGGAAAAAATGCAATAAATCTGAATAATACAATAATTATTTTTAAACCCCTTTTTATTTGATCTTTAATCTAACAGAAGAATTTGATCACTCGAATAGGAAGTCAGTAAGAAGTCACATGCAGCTATGAAAATAGATGTATTGCATAAATCCTTTTTATGAGTCTACAAACCTACAGAGACAAAAGTTCCGCTAACTTGAACCAAAAAACAGTGAGAAATGCTAGAAACAGTCCTTCAATACAAATATATATCTGCACATTATTTATTGAAGGGATGTACTTCAATGAATTTTATCCAGGGGAAAAAAAAAAATCCTTGGTTGCCAGGACACTGTTCTCTCCCAAGACAGAACATCTGCATCAAAAATACTTCTCAGCTCAACAGTTTTCTGTACATTTTTGCACAAACGCATGAAATTTGAATATTGCAAGAGACACTTGCTGTCGTGGCACATTTTTAAAAAAACTTACAGTTGACTTTGTCTGTTCCAAATAATCTTCCTCCATTTTGTTCAGACGAGCATTGGTGTTCTCAAGCAGCTCCTGCATATCTTCTGTGTGCTTCTTCTGAATATTAAGTTTCTCCTTTTCCACCTCAGCCACAGCATTGTGAAGCTGCATCACAAAAACATTACCAAATAACAAATGGCATATAACACTAGCATTTGGAAGTATTACACTATCACAGTATATAAACAGAATAACAGTTTATAACAAGCACAGGCCACTTTTCTGTCCTCTCTAGCAAAACCAGATCATTGTCTCACTAAATAGGTCCACTAAGACTCTATAAAGCAGTTAGTTAGAAGTCATTTAAAAATGTATAGGTGACATTGCTTATCCATACAGAATACTGAAACACATACATATTTTTGCAATTCTCTGCTATTCTATTTGTTTACATATTTCAACTGAACACCAATGACTGTTGCACAAAATTAATGAATTTCTACTACAGAAACACTAATATTCTCCCCAGATACTTACACTGCTGCTTTATCTGCCTCTCAATTTGTGAGAAGCTGGAGAGCCTTGACTATCTACTTGCCTAGTAAAAGAATTATTTGTGTCATTACTAACCCTTGATTTATCTTCTAAACACCAGTGGCCTCCCTTTCTGGTTAAGCAGCCTCAAATCTTTTCAAATTAGCATACAAAACTTGTATGGTGTATTGGTTGTGTAACACTTATTACGTATTTCTCAAGTTTCTAACATGCATTTCACAACTGAAGGAGACAGCTGCAACATGAAAATAAAAGTATCATTCTAAACACACTGCTAAAATCCGATTCATTTGCACAAGCATAGATTTTTTTCTCTCCAACATACAGATAAACAAAATCATGGAGGTGTTAGTGAATCTGGACCATTATTTAACAGACTTCAACAGTGTGCAGTAACAACATCAATTTTTCATGCAAAAGATAAGAATGCTAAATAAATATTATTCTAAATATCATGTATATACTGCAGTGTTCAGAAGATTTGCTGAATTTGAGGTCCTTTTAAAAATAATCTAGGACAATAAATAAATGAAGGAATTAATATTTAATCTCCAAGTGCATAAGATATAAATAAAACAAAAAATTCTGGGAATATCTCCCCCCCTCATACAACGGACTTCAATATTTGCCTTGCTGTCAGCAACATCTATTCAAGTAATCTGCATCTATTCAAAGGAAAAAAAAATACACAGAAGGAAGTAGCATATAAAGTTATAAAAATATTGTACAGTTAACTTTTACTACATTTCCATCATACTTCCCAGTATCCATGGTTTTCCATAAGATATATGCTCTGATTTCACTTCTACTATTTCATTAAGTTAAAATTAATATTAGCATTTTAATTTCCTTCTTGTTTGCACACTGGCATCACTGATGACAGTTGCAGCTGTAGAAACAGCACTTGGTAACGGCAAAAAGTAGGATGACCTCGGGCTGAAAATAATGCTTTTCTAAAACAAAAAAAAACAACACCTAACACTGAAGCTTCAAGGTCTTACACACAAAGGACAAAATTTATGATTTATCTCTTACAAGACAAGAATTAAAACCAACATTGCTTCCAGATGCAGGGTTGAAAAAAAAAAAAAAAATAAATTAAACAGCATACTTCATCTACGA
This sequence comes from Tauraco erythrolophus, assembly GCF_009769465.1. Classification (NCBI taxonomy): domain Eukaryota; kingdom Metazoa; phylum Chordata; class Aves; order Musophagiformes; family Musophagidae; genus Tauraco; species Tauraco erythrolophus. Next base: position 3,384,221 of record NC_141484.1, read on the forward strand.
GGGGAGGTGTTTTTGCCCTTTTTGTGACCCTCCCTCTCTGGAGAGGGATAAGCAGGACACATACTGACAATGATCTGGGCAAAGGTGAAGCTGTCTTGCAATAAACATGCTTTGCTTTCTGCTTTGCTGCTGTCTGGAGTCTAATAATAAATAAAAATACATTGAAGAATTCATGACCCAATGCAAAAATAATAGTTCAAAGGAATCACCGTGGCAGCAGGTAGCAGCAGGTTTACTGAGATTAAAATTCCATGTCAGGTCAACCAGAAATAAACACTTCCCTAATACATCCAGAGGCTTGCCAAGAGGGCCAGAAGAAACCCAGGAACAGAGTGACCAGGTGGGTGGGGGTGGAGGTGCAAGCATCAGCAAAAAAGTCTTGCGATATTACTCCAGAAAAAAAATAAAATCAGTGTAAGAAGGCATCTCTAGAAGTAACATATTCCTTCTACTATTATTTTTAAGGGACAAAACGTATTATCCCAGATACACGCTGTAGGAGTCTTCCAAAGAAAGCAAGTAGTATTCATTACCCTTTTCTCCCATTCATTCTTCAAAGAAACATTGCTTTGCTCACACATCTTCTTCAACTCCACAATCTGCTTCTCTTTCGTTTCTCTGACGACTTGTAACTCACGAGCAAGGGTCTGAACTGTCAAGAATGGGAAAAAAAACACAACCATTCAAGAAATACCTTTGGCATTTTTTGGTGTTGGCAACAGATGCAATCAGATTACATCAGTTTTCCAATTGACCTGGCTTTCTGATGTTTTTTGGCTCTTAAAAATACTTAATGCATGTGATTACTTAAAATTTTGCACTTAGATTCTGTGTCACTAAAATATTATGAGGTGTTCTCTCTTCTCTACTTTATTTACAACACATTTCATAGTGAGTTTTCCTCATTCAAGCAGTAAATATAAACATAATTCTGTACAACCTGAAGAAAACAAACATTTTAAAGCTGATTGTTTGTGCATCCTTAGGAGAAAAGGTTCTCAGGAAGGTTGAATTCCCAAGATATACAAGGAAATTAAGTCCCTTAACTTAAAGTGAAAGTGATTGCATCAAGAATTCATCGTCTGTGAAATTTTCTGGAAAACAAAGCAGGTACATACTCACTTTTCAGAAGTTACTGATGATTTTCACTACCTGGCAAGAGTGCAGGTGACTCAAACACAACCCGTTACAGCTGAGTGCAACCACCAGCCCACTAACAGAAGCACCAGATCTCTTGCTGGACAATCTACTTTGCCAAAGAGCAGGAAACAATATACATGGAACTCTCTCCCTTTTTGTACATAGGTTATCAAACTTGTATATTATTTTATGTTGTGGTTTAGTCCATAGTGTAAATGGACTCCAAGGAATTCTAAAAGAAACTAACATGCAAAAAACTGCTGACAAGCCACACTCAGGCCAAGTTTTGTTCTTATGACATATTCAGGACTACTACTCATGTTTGAAATCTCCTGCCACATAGTCCTAAACAAATAATACATCGTGGTTTCATTAAAATGTACTGAACATATAAATAAATTAACCTCGAGTCAAAGATTCAAAAAAAAGTTTGAAAGAAGTGGTCAAAATACTTCGGTATCATCAAAGAAACTTTTTCTGGTGATGCTCATAAAACCTTTTGTATTAAATACAACCAGATCGCACTGCCTCTTGGAAAATTTGGGTTGGGAATTGGACAGCAAAGACAACCAGACAAGGCTCTAAAAAATCTAAAGGAAAAAAATCAGATCAAGACCTTCAAATGAAGACGAGAGAGACATTTGCACCTAGAAGAAACACGTCAGCCCACAGCCACAACAAGGATGCAGTACAATACCACCACGCAGAAAACAACCATCGTGAATATAAAAATAACCTTTTTTCTCCAGTTTTCTAATTGTGTCCTCAGCTTCACTTTGTTTGTTTTTGTAGAAGGACTTCAATTCCTCTATTTCGTCATTCTTTCTATCCAAAATCTGTAGGGAAAATTCACAATACTTTATCAAAAGATAAAAAAATCAAAACTACAACCAGAGCACAAAATAATACACACTGATCTCTGTCAAAGGAGTTGCCTTCAAGAAGTGCTTAGGTTGTGCAGGACTAAATGATTAAATCTAAGCAATTTTCACAGGTAAGACTGCCAAGTCATAAACAAAGCATTGATTTAGATAAATGTAGGTAGTAGAATAGATTAAAAAGGAGTTTCATCTTTTTGCTTTCTTTTAAACTTAGACAAATCCAGTGTTGCTTCTGTTGAGTTTGGAAGTTTCATGAAGCTACCACTGCAAATAGAAAGGATTTGTTTCTCTTTTCACATTTATTTAAAAGCATCTAAAATTCTCAGCAGGTTTAAGAAATACTTAAATAATTGGTGAGCTTCATTACAGTCTTTTGTACTTCACCAATTGCAATTCTTTGCATGTACTCCAAGAAACAATGGGTTGGAAAAGAGCAAGTACATGAGGTGTAACTATATTCACATTTCTGTACACGCTGATTTTGGAATAAAACGCTCGAATATTTGCACACTTTGAGATAGTATTTTAATTTAAACTTCACGTTTAAGATAAACATTAAAGTCAAAGAAATTTTATAACAGTGCCCCAAATCTCTCATCAAACAGAAGCTTTCATCTTAAAACAATATTACTTCATCTGCATTAAATGGTTTGTGTCTTTAAAGATTAATATGACACTATTTAACCTTTTCTAAAATATCCAACGTTATTAAACAACTTCAAAAGACGCAATTCTAACATCGGTTAGAAAAGGATGACAACTCAAGGGACGAGAAAGCATTTAAACTATTTCTTACTCTCACAAAGCTGTTTCCTTTAGACTCCCAGCTTTGCTGGCTAGTTTGGCTTCCAGACTTTGAGAACAGATGAGCCAAATATGCACCTGACCAAATATTAACATCCTTTCAGGAGGCTTTGATGTGTCCTAGTGTTGTGTCAACTAACTTCCTCCAAGTCTGTGACTCAGTCTTAAGAAACAAACCCGAGGTGCTCAGTAACGCGGAGCTTACAGTAGGGTAAGTCATCGCCATCCCGACGCGGAGCAGTCGGCTCCCACTACGTTCCTGGGATCAGAGTGCTTCACAAGGCACTTAGGACCTCACAGAATTTTACCCTACATGTTTAAAACATGGTATTAAAAGTAACATTATGGCCTTTGATATTTCTGATCTTCCCAAAAGTGGTGTTATGCCACACAATAGACAAATCCAACTTAACCCACGGAAGCGTATCTGGTGTCATTTTATTGCTGTGAAGAATTAAAAGCCACATACAGCTTTAACAATGCAGTAACATAAATAATAAACTGTTTATTGACCAGCCTATGCTTTCAGATACAGTGTCAAAACAGACACGTGAGAACAAGCACGACTGCTGTATTAGTAGGAAAATATGTGACATACTTGCAGATTTTGCTACTGTTATTTTTTGCATTTTGTCAATAAAAATTTCATGGTTTTAAGTATTTTTATTCATATTTTTCTATAACATGGGTGCTTTCTAAAAGAAAAATCAGGGGTTTATGATTTCATCAGCATACGAATCCATAGAAGCTGTCAGGCTGGTAAAATAAGTTGCTTTGTTCAAACAAACAAATCCCCTCGTGTTTCATCTGTTTTCTGCAAGTGCCTTTCTCTTCCCAAGTTTGTGTTTTCATACAACAGTGTGCATTCTTACCAGCTTGGGCAAACTGTTACCTACAATCCTGCTTTAAAGGAACATTAATTACAATTGTGAAGAAGTTAAAGTACAACTGCAAATCATTATAATCAGATTCTCTATTATTTCATTTTATATATGGTCTTTGGAAAAAAACAACAACAGTTCTTACCTTTTGAACATCAGTATCATGCTTCTGCTGTAATTTAAGTTTTTCTTCATGAAATTTACCTTCTGCTATTTTCATTTTCATGTCCAGCTTTAAAAGCAAAACACAACAGATATAGAACTTCATTAAAATAAAGAATAAATGACACTAATGACCTTTGCATAACTTTTAAATCATTCATTTATGTATTTGAGAAAGCAATAGGAAGTCGCTAACAAATCATTGCTATGAAAAATCTATATTCGGTTTCTCAAGGTTTTCATATTTATTTGATAAAACTGTGACAAAAGATCCCAACTTAAAATATTTATTTAGAAAATGAACTTGTAAGATGTTTTAGTTGGCAACAAAAACAACTGCTACTGCCCAGAAAAAGCTATCATCTTTTATTTAAATAAACACTTAAGAATGAAACTTTCAATATTTCTGTTAAATATACCAAGTATGGTAAACTTGCTTTTAGTCTTTAGGCAGGTGTTACATTTATACAAAGAATGTCGTTTAGCCCAGATGCATGTTTATTTTTGTTTGTTTTCTATTATTCATAGATTTCTCACTATGAACACATTTCCTTTTAAAGGTTACTTATAACAGGATTAAGGATATTACGGCTGAATTTGATTGCTAAAATATATTTCCTGCTTCTGCATGTGTTTGTTCAAAGCCCTCTGACACAATAACACATTGCCACTTCTTACTTATGGTCTAAGTTTTCATCGTTCAAGTATTTTTAAATCTCTTGCATATTTTCACTACGCCATTCAAGACTGTCTTCAGGACTCTGCAAATATGATAGGTATTTTGTGTGTCTCAGAGTTTTCTAAAAAACAAAAGTGACACCTCGAGTTCAGATTCAGGCTATTCCACTTCTGCACTTCATCATTTCTACTGTTCAGAAAGCAAAGTGAACAGAAAAGCTTCTCCAGAGTGACAGATCCCAAGGAACCCCCTCATTTTAGAGAGGACAGACCAAAACCATCGGAGTGGGAGTACCAACACCTCATCAGAAGACATCTCTAAGCAGTCTGTTGCCAACAAAAATATTTGTATTTGCGTTTTGGATGTTCTAAGAGCCCATGGTGCAGAGGTCCACCCGCCTTGGAGCTGGACACTGGACATCCATCACCATCCAGCTATTTTCAGTTCTTAAATTTTTGTTTCGCTCAACTAATATTCTGAACTGACAAACTCTGAAGGAACCAACAAGCATTATTCATTCTGCCTTTATTTTTATTCCTTTCACTTATCAAAAGCAGTCATTCAAGCATGAATCTTTATCTAAGATATACAAACAATAAACACTGCAAATTATTAATTTCTTTTATATGATTAGTTTGTGTTATATATTTCTGTTTATAGTGACTTAAAAACATCACTACATTACTGTGACTTGAAAACATGAGCTACAACTATCCAAGACAACTTGAAAATGCAAAATGCTATGCAGTAAGCATAGAAGACTCCAGAACTGAAAACAGAAGCAGCAGCAAATTCTTTCCGTTTCCGGACTCCACATCCACTGGTACCCAAAGTTTACTCCTGCTTATTACACTGCGTATAAAGAGGCTACCTATCTACCAAGACTAAATAGGTGCACAATCATATGCAAATTACCAGGGGAAAAATGATTGACAATTAATCCAAAGAAAATAGATAGTATTCTCAGCTGTCAGCCACCTCTTTTATCACCCAAAAATAAGCATCAGGATAAAAATGCATGTTCTATTCATGAAATATACGCTTATGTATATATGAAAAGAAATATATGCATATATCTCTCCAACAAAGTGACATTATAGAAGAAAAGCTTAGTATCAGCTGATAAATAAGTGTTGATTTAAAAAAAAGAGCACAGTAATCCACTTCCAGACAGACAGCTTGTGAACATTCCATAAATAAATATGAAGGTCTTGTAAAAACACAAATACTAGAAACTAAACATGAAAGAGACTCCAATCTACTTGAATTACATTAAAAGCTTATGAATTACTGATGTACACCTATTGCACTCACACAGCTATTAAATTCCCACAAACACATTACAGTTAAAACTCATTAATAAAGTGAGAATGTCTTGGCTGATGCAAATTAATCCTTGGCGGTTTGCATCAACCAAGATCTGGTCTACGTTTTATTATTCTGTAGGTTGAAAAAACATAAAAATAAATCAAACTCTACAATTTGTCTTGTATTAAATACAGATATATATTTTCAAAGTGCTGGTGATTGTTCTCAGCCACATGGCTGCTTTCCCACAGGTTGACAGCAGAAATCCCTGTACCTGAAGTTGGCTCCCACTCCTTGTCATTCATCTTCCACTTAACACTATTCTTGCACTTGCACTAGTTCTCATCAACTTTAGTTCATTAATTCATTGCGCTACTTCCAGTAGAATAAACGTCCCCTAAAATTTCACAGATTTGGGGACTATTTTCAAAAAAGGATCAGCAGCTTCGTCTCAGGAGAGCTGTTGGCAACCAAATAACAGATTTGAAAAATGTATCTGTCCAAGATACAGAAGTCAGCTCTTAATGAAGGCAAGTACTGAGATAACAAAATAGGTTACTTTTCCTTCGAATACTAAAAAAAAAAAACCCACCACCAAAATTTCTTACTTGAAAAATCCCAAAGACCAACCTCTCATCAGTCAAGGGCTGAAAAGGTGATACCTTCAAAAGCACCCAAGGTCCTCAACTGCCAGAAACTTAGTACAATTCTGAAGTTTCAGCACCCCAGACATTTTCCTGCCCAGTCTGCTTTGTCCACAACTTACATAATTTTGTCCCTTCAGGACCTGCGATATAAATAAATGTGAGGAGCCCAATATTAAAGTTTTTTAATTCAATAGTTGATGTGCACGTGGAGTTTTCAGCTAGTCATAAGAAGAAAGCTGTATTTGTAATGAGTAACTGGCAAAAAAAAAAAAAAATCTCCAACATTTAAATTTTATAATGGTCCATAGTCCTGAGACACACATGAATCTTCAACATAACTTCTGGAAGTACTAATTTGAGCACTTGCTGTAAAAATAAAGATATATTGGTTTAAAAACCCTACACTTACAACTTCTTCTGTGGAAAACTGCTGGAACAGCCAGAAAGCATAAGGACAACAAAACTGTGTCCTATAGCAAAGCCTGGAGTACTGGTTTCATTTATAAATCTGCTTTTTGACCCACCCTTTGTGTCAGGCAGACTTCCAATCTCACTGCACATGTAGATAAAAAAATCAAGTCATGTAAACACATTTTTAAAAGTGATCTCATTAGGGCTGGAGATGAAGCAAACTGGCTCATCACAACTGGGAGTGAAACTTCTCCCCTTCCATTTCAAAGTTTAAACATGTTATTAAACACTAATTTCAACAAAGGAGTATCTTTCAAATTGAAACCATACCGAAGTGAGTCAACTGCATATCTGCAGGTACCAAATGCCAAAACTCATTTGCTCAGTTAGTCCCAATTTCCAGTGGAATAGCGCTTTGTAACTTCATGTGCTGCTCTTCCATAAGGTGTCCTTCACACCTCAGCTTTACTTTATTTATTAAACAACATCAAGAAACAAAATAATCTACAACAGTAGCAAAGACTTTCATAAGTTTTAGAGAAAATAGATAAAAACAACTCAGAAAAGTCATTCACCTCCTTAGAAGCAATTAACTGTGCTCATGCCCATCAGTTTTAATACCTTTTTATTACCAGTTAAGAGGCAGCAGAGAACATGAAATTTATGGCATGTTATTATCCAAACAACAACAAAAAAAAAATTAAAAAAAAAGATGTCGATATTTAGCTGTAGTTGAGAAGTTTGCAACTATGTATGAAATGCAGCCATTGCTGTTGCCTGAACATCATTCCTTTGGATTTCTGTCATTGTTTATTCTCCTTACAAAGAGTATGAGGCAATTAAACCCTAAGGCCATGTAAACATTACTGATGTCAAACATCTGTGCTGTCCCTGTTATTTAAAGCCACGGAGGGTGGGATCAACAGAACTGCTTTTATGTGCCTAGTCACACTTTCTTCCTAATTTAAAAAAAACAAAACACCACCAAAACCAGCTAATGGTTACCTGAGAAAGGGTTTTCATCATATCAGTGTCCTGTAGTTTTCATAGCACACGTTAGGTGCTATGAAAATTTAAATAGTAACTGTCAAAACTAAAAAAGATGGTTCGAACTGCAACTGTGATAAATCTTTGACAAAATAAAGGTGATACCTCAGTTTTTCACGCCAGAAGATAAATACTCATCTTGTCACCATTTACAAAAATTCATAGAAATATTTAAATACCTGATTTAAAAGTAAATCAATAAGTAGACTACCAATATTAATCACAGACAACTTTGATCTACCGATCACCGTTCCCTTGTCTTTGTTACAGGGATCACCCTTAGGCCAGAGAGGGTATCTTGAAGGTTTAACATCCATCAGAGGTTTGTTTTTTTTTTTGGATATTTGACAAAACAGTACTTGTTTGCTTGCCAGATTTTTTTCAAGTCTATGAATATATGGGGGAGGGAGGGAGGAAGCGAGGAAGGGGGAGAAGGATGTAAACAATAAATGAGAACTTCAAAGTATGAACTAACAATGTAGAACAATGACTGGTATATCTTACAATATACAACAAAACTTATTTGTCTTGGTGTTATGCAGCTGCTAAAAGAAATCAGTGCACAATAAAAAGCTTTGATATTTTCATGGAAGAAAAAGGTTTCTTAAAAAAAACCAACAAACCAACAACAAACAAGCAGAACTTTCTAGTGAATGTGTTTACTCAATTTTCACATCCAGGGTTAAAAAAATAAATATAGATAATTTATACAGTGTTTTAAACGATATAGGCAGGCCAAGGCAGTACTTGCAAAACATTCAAGATTAAATATACATATAGACGTGCTAACTTCAGAAAAAAGTGATTTGGAATAGTGTATCACACACTATAATTAACAAGCTATCTTTTTTCATAGTGTTATTTCTGCATCTTAGACTGTACCTTCAAAAATTTTTAAGATTAGCTTTGAGGTATATTAATACTTTTAACATTTAAAGCAATTCGAGAGTCAGAATAGCCACCTAAATATCTAAAAGAAAATCACTGGCATGAAAAAGGAAACAAATTCATAGTTCATAACAAGTTATTTGAACAGAAATTTCTACAGTAAATATAAAATGTAATCGTATTGGAACTAACCTTTCGTTCTCAAAACTGAACTGCTGAAAAACTTGTGCTGGGTTTTTAGAGTATGTGGAAAAAATACTGTTCATTTCCAACTTCATTGCATTCAGATGTGTGTAACCAGCACACTTGTTACATGATACATAATTTAATATCGCATCTTATATTTAATGAGCAGCTTCTACCCATTTGCTCAAAGAATTTTGAACATCAGTATCTACTCTTGAACTGCTTTTAACTGAAGAAAGAAATGCATTACAGTATGAAAAGAAAGCAGGGAGGGTAAAAAGGTGTAAGATACGTAGGAGTACACCTAATCTTTCACACATTGATGAATGTGGTGATCATATTCCCTTCTCCTGATAGCCAAGAGTTGGAAAATCTTCACAATTAAACCAGGCAAAGTACATTGAGAGAGAAAATAGAAAATTCACTGATGTTCTGGGTCTACAGCAAGGCAAAACGTGCGTATCATGACCAAAGTATCAAATATAACCACAGGTCTTAAAAGCACAAACGGATTTTATTTCCATGCAAGTGCAGATAGTATTTGAGGTGCATGTTGTACAGGAGAGTTTAGAGATCTTTACTCAAAGTCTAAAAGACAGGCAAGAGGAAAAGTTATTTTCTGGAAGAGTTAAATAAAATCCTCAAGTCTCTGTTGTTTACTTAAACTACTCAGAACAAACCTTTCTGAATGATAACAGGTGAAAAAGTCTCCAAATTTGAACAAAACACAAGACAGACGTGATATGGATGACCTCGCATGTAGCAGTTCACCATAAAATTCCAGGAAGGCTAAAATCAGGACGTTCTAAGATGTGCCAGTGTAAAGCAATGCAGGTCTACAGACAGATTTGCAGCCCTACCAAAACTCTTCACAAACAAGTAAGGTAGGTATAAGGACAGATGTTTTGTTGAGGAAAAATAAAAAATAAATACATCATTGAGAAGTTTGCTTTTCTTCACAGGTTAAGATTTCAAGAGGAGTTCCACTACCTGCTGCATCTCCCTGAGGTTCAGTTTGCTTCCCTTGATAAACAGGATCCTATACAATAAAGGACTATTTTGAGTCTTTGACATTTTTATATGCAAAGGAGATTCTTTTAAGTATGAAGGGTCATTACTTCTCACTGTTTCAGATGCAGATATTTCCCAAAAGTGTCCTGGGGTGAGGGGGTAGGGATGGTGATGTGTAGTTTTGCCATCTAGCTGCTTTTACTTGATTGAAATTTCCTAGGCTCTATAAGGCTTTAAGAACAAATCCTATAAATTAAAGGAAGTCATAAATAATATTTTTCCTAGTGGAACATTACACACAATAAATGCAGGTTTTCCATCTGGGATTCACATTAATATTGGGCTTTTTTTCCTGATGTTTGTGCTCATCCTCTGAGTGTAACACAGACATTTTCAAAAAAATAAAAAGAAAAATTTAGAACTACACTTTGAAGCAGGAGATATGCTAACCACTCCAAATTCTGCATTGAATATCACCAATATTTTTATCCGATGCAATGCCTAAGGTGAAATAAATGTAAAGTCTCTGTTGCAAAGAGCTTACAGTCTGGACAAACCAGAGACAGACTGAACGAAAAGTGGTGTCAAACAAGTGAAACATGCAAGTCAGAAATTAGACTGTAGAAGGACCCTTTATAAACATGGCATTTTGCCCAGATTCAAAGGTCCCTCTACAAAAGCCCATGTTTATGATCTGGACTATATTATTTGACCTAACAAACATTCATACTTCTCTCCACATAACTAACCTTCTTTGTACTTTTGCTCTTTAAAAGCACTACAACTGCTACTTCTAGTTATAATATTTTTACAGAGTACTCTTTGAAGAGAAACTAGATATTCACTTAAGCAAAGAATTAATATGACATTGCCCCATTTTTATAGCCACTAAAATTGAAAGGCTTTGTCCTAAACCAAACCATACCAGCTTTCTCTCATGAAGAAAAGTCTGACTTTTTAAATGACACTGAACATTAATACACATTTGCTGTATACAGAAAAATATTTGAATGGACAATTGTTCTTATTCATATGTAAATGTCATTAGACTCTTTCAAGAGAGAACAATGTATTTTTCACAGATTTCCAGTTGGGGGTGGTGGGAATTGAGAGGAAAACCATTCAGCTTTGTATCTCATCAACTGTAATAACTTGAAATGGTATTTTTACTCTAAAGGATGTTTTCTGTAGCTAAAAAACCTAACACGCATATTAGCACCACAGCACATTAATTAACAGTGTAATTTGGAGTGGCAAGTGTCCCACTTCCACATGTAACAAATATGTCTGCCACTTGCAGCGGAGACTCTGAGCTCAGTTAGTACCAAAAAAAGGTCAAAATGTGATTAGGAATTGTGAAAGCTTACACATGGTAGTAACTTAATAGACACCGTTTACTAAAAGACAGCTCAAAAATGCAACAAACTATCTACAATGGCCAGTGCTGAAAATTGAACCCAGTTGAACCTCATGAACATGCAGAAATCATACTGATTTCAAAGGGATTTAGTAAAATATAATAAACTATATAATTGACTATAACAAAATAGTAGATACTACTAGAAAACTTCACATAATTCTGCACAGTGCCAAGTTCAGTGAAGTAAATGAGTCTGTATACTCCGAGTCAACAGTTACTTTTTTCCTCAGTGTTAATCCTTTTTTTAATACGTTGTACTTCAGCAGCTACTTCACTTTTTGCGCTCATTTCAAGATGTCCTAAAACAGTCATTAAAACTCTACTCTTACCTTTATTTCCCACGTGCAACATGTAGTAATAACAGTGTATAGCACCTATTTTTTCAAGTAAATGTCTTTTCTCCCTTAAAATCCAGGCTTTATACATGCAAAACAAAAATAAAAATAATTTTTTTTTTTTTTTTTTTTTTTTTACAGAGAGACACACTTTGAGGTAGAGATTAATCATGAAGCAAAAGATTAATTCCCAGCTGCTTGGCAACCATCTGGACATTCTACTGGTTAAAACACTAGTTTGAATTGCTAACCTACCTCTTTGATCTTTCTCAATGTCTCCAGCACATATGTGCAATAATTAAAGACATAGTTCACAAACTATTGCAAAAAAAATAAATAAATAACTGTACATGTACGGATATATCTCCATGACCAGACCAATTAGCATCAGGAATTATAAATCACAAGTCAGTTTATGAAAACATGTCTCATCCTGACATACACTGTATGTCTCACACCAGTCTAGCAATAAAATGAGGTTTGGGGTTTATTGCATTACATTCTGAAGAGTTATCAAAGCAAGACAGGATGTGTTTTCCTCACACGGAAGACAATGGACAACTTGCACATGTTCTTAGGAACAGGACATTAATCAGCCAGGAATCATGTTCACAGAAGTTCATGTTTAAGAACGCAGCAATCTTGACTAACAGATCACTATTCAGAGTGATTACTCGGCGGTGAGAATCAGTTTACAACTTAATTCTCAATATAAATCAGACACTGCCTCCAAAATAGACATCAGGTTTGCGGATAAAAGGAGAAAATTCAAATGAACCGGAGAATATTCGAAGTCACAATACACACTGCTTGGAATATTTTTAAGGGGAATAACCCAGTATTTTCAGAACCAAGGTGTCATGAGAAAAAAGTTACGGAAAAGTGGAAATCAAGATGAAAGCAATAATTATGTTACATCTGCCTTTTGGCATTTTCTTGCCCCTTCTTACAGGCCACACTTGTGTGAACAGAATTCAGCACACATTCTTACATTTTAACAAGAATATTCCCCCGAATTAAAAACCTTAACAGTTTTCACCCCTTGGAAAACTGCAAGACGTTTACGAATAGAAGTATGACTTGGACAGTTCTGAATGAACACGACGACAAAAGAAGGCGAACAGTGAAGGAAGAGAAGTGGAAGCAAAGAACAGAGGGATTAGGAAAAAAAAAATTCCAACACGCGAAGCTTCAGTTATTGTAAGATTGCCGTTTTGGGCCCACCTACAGATGCCTTTGCAACTCAAACGCTTTCAGAAAGTCCATTGAAAACACTCTCCTGCCATTATCAGTAAATAGCTCTGAGCTTAAAAAGCGTAACCAGCATCACCAGCCCCATTTCACGGCTAAGCAGGTTCCCCCAGCTGTATTCAGCTCTCCCAATACCATACACATATGTATCTAGATCCATCTACCAAGTAGATTTAAAACCTAGAGACATAGATACACATAAGCACGTACTTTTATTTCATTATAATATACAAGAGAACAATATTGATATATTTTGTTACCATTCTTGGAAGATATGAACAAAATACCTATTTTCAATGAGGAAAAAAATACCAAATCAATGATGTAGCTAAAAGCACAATAATGTTAATTTTACATTGGTAAAAGCTCAGTTTAAAAGAACTCTTGTAATTAGAATACTGTCTCCATATGAGTTTTATTTATTGCTTTTAATTTGGCATGCATTGAATGTTTAATTCATTTATTTAAATACTTTGCTATAGAACAGAGCAGTTAAGAGCAGGAAATCAAAACCAAAAGGACAATGCTCACTGATCATCATCTCCCCCTAACTGCAGGGACACAGATTTTCATCTTCAAGCGTTCTTTCCCCCGCCACCCCTAAAACCCCATCTCTTTTCTATAACACTAGCAAGTGTTATCCACTCTCTCTCCCAAATTCTACAGCTTCCTTTCCCCCCTGCATTCTTTCTTCTACATTCTATGTATGGTCCCTTTTGGGGAAAATCTATACCACAGCCCTTATGCAACTCTCTCCATTTCAAGTTATAATCTCTTGCCAGATAAGCAAGCGGCACAGTAAATCTGCTGCTTTCAACACTTTAAATTCAGAACACTTTTATCCAGACCAAGACTAACTAGAACATCATCACTGCAGCACGTTGATTTTATCTGAATGTAAATATATTACTAGATCCCAAAACACTTTTGGTGCAGTAAAACTATAGACATGGCTTGATGAGCTTTATAAATAAAATCTGTGTTGTGCAACAAATGGGAGTGCTCATTCACAAAAAAAAAAGGGATAAAACCATAAATAACTATTATAAAGGTTCTAAATAGTTTTTTTTTTAAAAAAAAAAAAGGCTGTATCTTAAACTTATAATTCTTGAACACAAGAAAACCCACAACTCTCTTCCTTGTCATTTTACTTCTGGTCATCAATCCATGAAAATGCATTTTCAGGGGAAAAAGATGGGGTTTTTCCCCCATTCTCTACACTCCAAGTTATCTTCCACTACCCAGCTGATCTCTGCTTTTCCCTGGGCATGTACTCTCTCTTCCTCTGTCCTCATTCCACATGACATATTGGTGGAAATTATCCTGCAGATATTCTCTATCCTCTTAAACGTTCACCCATTGCTCTCCCCAGAGGTACTCCTCCCTCCAGTTGCACTGCCCTAACCACTGATTGTAGGAAAGACAAACCATTTCTGCCAGACTGCTTTAGTTTACCAGAGGCTGGAAAAGCACTCGTGTCCCCATGTCCAAAGACTTTATCAATGGATTTCCAACAGTCCAAACAGAAACGTAACAGAAGCACAGTGATAAAGTCAACAAAAACACTGGAGACACTTGATGTTCTCAGCTAACCCAGACAGATGAAGCTCCATAACACAGTTATTGCACAAAGCATCGAGCTTGCCAGTTTGCCTAAAAAAAATGTGTAAGATTTGGCATAAGGTTCAATTAAAATTCACTCCTGGTGTTAATTATAACCGTCAATTTAAAAGAATAAAAAGAGAATATCATTTCCAATATTCTTGCCTCAGATTTGTTGAGGTTTCATTTGCTGAGTCTAGACAAATAAATATATTTGCTTACAGAAATAAAACAGAAGGAAACTGAGAAAAATGCTAAGAAAAACTAACAAAATAAAACTCTAGAAATAGATCTTCTTTAAAGAAACACCAGAACGTCTTTAAAGGATACATCAGTTTAACCAGTAGTTTGAGAAAGGTTAACAAAACAACATATTTTATTAACATAGCAAAATTGGGGCTTTAATTCCAGAAGAATTCCAAATTCATATCTTAGCGGTGCAGTAAGTTCTGTTTTTGTCAAAAATCACATATAAGAGCTTTTTCTTTCCCCCTTCTCTGCTCCATGGAGCGCTGGGTGGCACTCGGGATGACCGAAGGTGAAGTTCAAAGGGACGCTTTTCCCTATTTATCACGGTAAGCCAGTCGTGCCATCTGTTCTGTTTTGCTGGACTGCTGAAAACCAATACATTCCTGTTTTGTTGCATCTTCCTTGTTTGAACCCATGATTTTTTGGTAATGACAGTTTCCCAAATGGTCTAATCCATGTCAGAAGTATTTGGGGAAAATATGACTAAAAACCACTGCCTGATGATACTCACATTTTCATAAATCTGTGATGTGGTTGTCATTGAAAATGGCCATGTGTTTAGCATTAGAGTCAAAACAGGTGCAGGAATGGTTTATGAACAAAGGTCCAAAGGTTAAAAGCAAAAAACCACAGTTATCCTATTTTATGTTCTCCTGTTCTACTACAAAGAGGTTGAAAATAGTTAAAGGTTTACCAAAACTCTTCTGCACTGCACTATTTTTCTGCTAATACATTTACACTGCAGAAATGAAAAGGCTTTATTCCTAATTAAGCTTCACAAACAAAATAAGATGAAAACACATTTAAGTTTTCTACTTAATAGCACACACATGGTGATTGTGAAATACTGTCTATAACCTTTCCAGTTTGAACTAGCCCACAGTCGAGTATCATTAGCAAAAAGTTCTGGATTTTTAGTGTGTGGTTTAGAGGATTTTTCCACTGAACTAGGGAAGCATTTGCTGAGTATGTTATGCAGCTACTTGGCATACATTCTTGTTTATTTAATTTGAAAATATTATTTAAATGACAACATTGTGCTTTCAATTTATTTATTTTTTGGTCTATTTTCACATCTTAGGAAACTTTGCCTTGCCTCACCCTGAGGCAATGGTGGTTTGAATATTGTCAATACAAAAGAACAGTCAATATTGGACTAGAGCAGAGAAAGTGAAAGGTGCATGTGTTGTGCAACTGCCACATCAAGGTGCATGTTTACGCATCAAATTACACTGCCAGCTATCAACATAAAGGAGACTTTCATATCCATTACTTCATTAACGATGGAAGTATCTGCAAACCAAATCTGCCCTCCCCTGTGTCTCAGTTAAAGATGTCTTCTGAACTGTCCCTGAAAGTAAATTTGGAATAGTTCTAACTCATAAGCGTCCTTACAACATACCATGTCAAAGGAGAGATGATTTCAGGGTTGGCAGATGACGCCCCTTCCCTCCAACTCATACAATTTTGGAGTCCTATGAAGTCCTAAGTACTGTGGATAGCTAGGGAACTCTGTACATATGCCTTGATTTTCCAAGAGCATATGGCTGAAAATAGAAAATTTGAAGGGCAAAGAAGAGTGTTGGGATTTTGTTGTGGTTTTTTTTTTAATCTTTTTTCCTAACACATTTAATTCCCTTTCCTGAAGTCTGGTCCACCAGACTGTTGATTCACTGATTTTCAAAAAAAAAAAACCCAAAACAACAACACACCAAAAAAAACCCTCACAAACAACCAAACAGAATGAAGAATCTGAAATATCTAAGTGCTAAACATAGTATATTTGAATTTTATCTCATGGCTGATGTTTTAAATTAACTGAGTAGCTCATGACAAAAATATTGTAAGTATACAACTTCCTCAAACTACAAAAAAGGTAAAAACGACCACAAAACTTTATTTTTGTCCACTTTCAAAACAAAACAACACGGTATGTGAGAATTAGATAGGCAAGCTTTGGCAGTAATCTCACCAACTAACAATGTTCAAAACAAATAATACGAAACCCCACATGATTAAGAAAGGATTGGCACTAGATGAGGCAAATATAGAAATAACACAGGTCCTAATAGAAATAAGGTCTAGATCTGCAGATTTTTGAAGCTGTATAGAAAGTAAACAAAAATCCTCACTACATTAAGGGTTTCATTGCTTCTGCTAAAAGGTAGTCTGGAGGATTCCTAGAATTCAAACTCTTCTACACTACAAATTCCTTCAAAGGAACAGTAAATGTGTTCAGAAAGTCTTTTTAATTCCCTAAGTAATTGGGAAATACATTAAGTATTTAATGAAAAGCCCTGTCACTTCAGCAAAAATCTCTTACATGAGATTTTCTGCTATAAAAAACCTGCTTTGTGAAAATCCAATTTTCAAAGAAAATGCTCTAACTTACTAATTTGGTTGTAATTTTCTTTCTCTAAAAAGACTAAAAAGAATCTTACCTCTTTTTCATGCATTCGAAATAGCACCTGTTCATCACGAAAAGTGCTGCTTTTTCCTAGGTCAATTTTGGGTGTCATCTATTGAATGAGAGAAAGTTCAAAACAACTTTTTAAGTTCAAAGCAGGAACTCCAAGTAAAATCAATCCTAATCAGAAATGAAAAATATTAAGGATGTTTGTTTGCCCTTATAAAATATCAAGGGAATACAAATACCTACCAAAGACACTGGCATTGGTTTTTCCCGCAAATATCTTGGATTTTCTAACTGAAAAACAAGTTAGAGAAAAAGTAATCATGTCAGCAGTGCCTTATTTTTTCTTACAAACAGTAAGAAACATCTCTAAATATCCAAAAGAGGTTGCAATGACAACTTTGGGTGCATACTTCGAGAGGCAATCTGTATGAGTGAGGGTGCACTTGACGCAGTAACTGGTCACCCAAAAGAACAGCAAGAAAACAGATTCAAGCACCCTCTGGATGTACACACCAGGTTCAAGAACTGCTTTCCACTACAGAATTTTATTAACTACAAACTTCAAATCATCAACATAGCACTGTCTCTAGATACATGGCTGTAACCTAGAAGTAACACGCTAATTTTCTGGTGCATAATTCTTTTTTCTTTAGAACATTTTGATGATCCTTAAGAAAAGCACTCATCAGAAAGCAAAGGTCCAATACCATGCTGCCATCTTTTAGGGTTATAGAAAATCTTCGGAAGAGATTTTGTTGGACATGACCTACTCAGCAAGTTTCTCCTTTCAAGTGTCTCCTAATGCAAATAGAGAAAAAAATTGCACTTTTTTTCCCCAAAACCTTGTGGTTGTATAAATTCCATCAATGCACGTTTTAAAATAATTTGGCAGCTAAATACACTGCTTATACAAAAGATTTCCAACTTTACTGGATAAACTTTCATTTATATCAGTGTAAAGCGAGAATAAATTTACAGATTACAATTATTTTAATCTAGTGTTCTCGAAAAATTGCAGTTGATTGCATTGAAACTATATCCACATATGTAAGTCAGAGACAAAACATAAGGAAATAATTCATTAAGAGCATTGTATAATTAAAGCAGCTCTTGTAATCACTATTTTTAAGAATCGAATACAAAACATTGTTCACAACCCACTTCCTCTATCAGACAGCTATATCTTTTTAATTTTCTCAGAAGATGAGGCTCAAACATCCCATCACAGAGAACGTGTAACACCCAGGAAAAGCTTTCAAGGGTATAATCTTGTAAAATGGGGCAGTGAGATTTGGAAAACAAATGTGATTGCAATACACATCTTACAACATTGAGACTTTTTCCCCCCCCTGAAAAGATTAGATTGATCTGTGAGGCACATATCAAATGCTTGCTTTCTCTCTAGTATTATTAAATTTGTCTGTTGAATTTATCAGTGAAAAAGTGGGTTAATCCCTCTAAAATTTCAATTTGATACAGTATTATTCATTTCCTGTCCTAAAATGTTACATATGTAGGATTTCTATATGCTGTTGAAGAGTCATCAGATTTCACCCAGAAGTAGTTGTAGATATTAGCAGGTTTAACACATACATTCAAACTCAATAGTGTTATTTAGTATTTTAATACCCTAGCTGAAAGTTTATAAAAATAACAAATAACGTATTTCTCCGTATTGTCAATGAGTTTACTAAAACAGAAACATTAAACTTTCTTTCATATAAAGCACCCTGGGTTGTTTTATTCTGAGATTTTTTTTGGAGTCTTTTTCTTTTTTTCTTTAATATATCACAATGATTGGCATGTAAAAAATACAGACAGACACTAGTGAACACCATATGCACCTATCGCAAAAAGAAATTAAGAATTTCATACAGAGGAGAATGGTGAGGACAGGAATACAAGAGTGAGAACATCGTGGGGCATTAACCACAGAAGGTAGATAAAGAGGGGAGGGAGGGGAAGGCAGGGAATCAAGAGAGGAGGAAATAAACAGTACAGAAATTCTACATCAGGAAAATTCAGGAGGATTTTCTTTGTCCTACGCGTTTGTAGCTGCAATAGTATTTTCCATCTAAAACGCTCTAATTTTACTAGCATTATACTCTTCCTCCTAGCTCATTTCACCTACATGCCCATCTGCCCCACACACCTAATCATCGCCTATACACATACTGAGGACTGAAGGTGGTTTGCCAAAAGTTCAAGGTAGACCCCTGATGTGGCTCCCTAGAAAACTGAGCAGCAGGCAGCATTGAAAGCCTTCACCGACAGCTGGTGGAATTTTCAGAAGGCTAAGGCTGCACAACCAAATTTCAAAGGCTTAATTATTCCCCAAAAGTGCGCTCTCCTATGCAAAATGAATACAATCACTTTACTTTTGCTTTTTTAAAGCTAAAAATTATTGTGACTATTTACAGTTAATTCAAATACTTTATCTGACCATGAAATTACACTGTTTACAGTCTTCATTTCAAAACCGATCTAAAAAGCTAAGGTATATCCTACTTGTTTGTGAGAAAGAAGGAAAATGTGTCTCTAATACTGCGTATGGCCTAAGTCTTGCATTTTTTGATTTTGTAACAGGAGCCATATGTGCTTTGAAGTTAAATGTTCCCACTTTGTTACTTGTTGTGGATTATATCCACTTAAACTGATCTGTAAACATTTAATGTCTCCACATTCATTCTTTTCATGCTGGCCTTCTGCAAAACTTCTTGTTCTCAAAACTACACCACATTAAAGAGGGAATATCACAATAAAGAATGCCCAAAAAAGAAAAAAAGCTTGTATTTATGAGAAACATGCAAATTTAAAAATAATAAGCAAAAGGTCAAAGACAAACCAAAATACATATGTATGAAACTGAAGGGCTGCCATGAGAAGAACAGTAAATCACATGCTTTTTTAAGAGCATGAACCAAATAAATGTCAACATGAAAGACATCTTTATTTGAACTGGAATTGAACTCTAATTTGTAAATATCACTTCTTCACAAAAATGGCATTTTGAATTTCTTTGTAGAAAAGATTTTGGATTCTCCTGTTCTATTAGGCAGTCAAACAGGCAACAAATCATGTTTCAATTTGTGAGGACTGGCACAGCCACCTTCTAGTACTTGAGACATAAACCAGACTTGGGAGAGCTTTGGATGATCAGGTCCCCTTTAAGAGATCCCCATTACTTAACAGAAATCATCTACTTTATAAAAATTTTCTTTTCAATTGAAAAATGTATGGCAGAAATCTGCATAAAGACACAGATTCCAAAACTGAATTTGAGGTAAATTAGCCATAAATTTTAGCATTTTCTATTTCTATAAAGAGCACATGAACATTTCTATAGTATGCAATTTTAAAGCTACCAAGGCAAGCCATGAGTGAAGCACTGATAGGAGAAGTAACCAGAGCTGAACTGGTTTCCCCCAAAAGCAGAACAGTGCAGAAAAAGCATAACTTTGAGCACTAAGTACTTCCACAAGGCTCATCTCCAGCACATTAACAATTTTCCAGCCCTTGCCCTGAAAACAGCGTACAGGCTCGGGATCTGTCATAGTTCAGAAACTTATACCAAAGCTTCTGCTCTTTTGACACAGTAAATACCACAACGATGACAACGTCAATGTTGTGCTTTCATTCTACCCCCTCCAAAGTCACATTTTGTTCTTTGGAAGATGTTTATCAAAGTAGACTGATCTTCAACAATGCAGAACTGTAGCTTATTACAGTTCAGCAACACAGTCAGAAGGTATGTTGTATATATAGGCTCAGGAAAAAAAAAACACCACATTTGGATCAGTAGCCTTGTTGCAAATTCCCCCTTAAGCTTCTTCAAAGACAAACTGTGATTGTTTTCAAAACAAGGATGGAAAAAAACACACATGAAAGAGTTAAGAACACTTAGGATTTTGAAACGGTAAACAACTAAACTGAACCTTGCCCTAAGTTCTTACTTTAATCCAGCAAACCCAGCCAGCCAGCATGTTCCCTACAGAAATAACTGCTGAGTAGCTTCAGGAAATTTGAGTAAGGACATTCTTATCTAACATCATAATTCGCAGGGAAGTTCACTTTAATGCTGCTTCTGCAGTCTTAGTGGAAGGACATTAAAGCACATGAAGATTGTTTGTCAGCATGGAAGTTGAATTTGTTTTTTGAAGTCACAACACCACTTGGAGTTCACTGTGGGAAAGTTTTTACAGTGTTGCTGCCCTCCAACACCACAACATATACAGTAGGTATGTTTATAGTAAGCAGACAGACTAAGAAACCAAACAAAAGATAATCAAATGGTTTGTACAGAAATGGTTGAGCTTAACTAGACTGGAAAGACACATGCAGATGTGAGCCAAGTACACAAAACAGGCATAACACACACTGCTGCTGTAGCCACCCAAGAATTCTCTATGCTTGCATCTGTTTTAACCCTGTGTTAAATATAATTTCTCCAAGAAAGGAGAACGAAATGCAAGTCACTGACCGCAGAATTTATTTGGTCCAAGTCCTCTCAAATTTTTATTAGGCAGTAACATATCGCACGACAAATTCTTCTGGGCAAGACCTGAGTGTTCAGGTTCTTCATACTGAAGATCCCACAACACTTCTGGGAAAAGCCAAAGAGTTAACTCTTGTCCCAGCTGAATTCCAAGGATGAAAAATTATGTTCTCCCTGATTAAAAACCTCTTTGCTGTTTCCCCACGGTACAATCTCTTTGTATGCTTTTGACCTAAAATGAAGTCCTGAATTTCCTGGGATGTTTAAAAGAGTTGCTTTGTCACACCTAAAATTGGCTACAATTCAGTGACAAGAGAAACTGAATCAGAATCATCACAAAAGAATAGAAAGAGGGATAGATCAAGTAAGAACATGCAGGAGTTCAATTCATTGTTTTTCCTTCATATAACTTAAATTTTCTATTCAAAAATTATGTTTGTCTACAATCTAAAAAAGCTTAACAACTGCAAGTGGAAAAGAAGAAAAGAAAAAAATATGCGAGTTTAATTCTATTATCCAGTAAGCTTCTTTTCCTGACACTAGATATATTTCACAATATTTAATTATTTTTGAGACATAACTAAACAGAAGGTGAGGCTCTCCCATTTATGAAGTGTACTAAATTTCCAACAACATGTAGAAGTTTATTGACAGCTGTTAATAAAATAAGATAGCTGAGGGATTTTTATTAGATTCTAAGACAGCTGAAGAATAACAAAGAAAGTCCAAAGTACCATTACCAAAGAGTACTTGCACTTGTCTAAACTCCTGGCTCTGAAACTTTTCCCTTCAAATAGCAATACAAAAGGATTTCTTCTTTTCTACATTGTAAATGAAGCTTCAAGGCATGAACACTTAATAAAGGAGAGTCCCCACATTACTTTAGAAAGGCTAACAAAAAATTATGGGTTTATAATGTATTTATAATTAGCTTATATTAGTATTCCATATATGAAAGGTAGATTTATCACAATCAAAACTCAACTCTTTTTTTTTAAACATTTACCCATGACTAGAATCTAAAAAACTTGAACAATAAAATGTTTGACAGAGATAATCAGGAATGCTGCAAGGCAAATGGAAAAATTCTTTTATTACTCATGAGAAGCAACAGTAGCAGCAAAGTAATGCAACAGTCTTACTTCTCGTGTAGAAAATGTTATTACTACTACTAAAAATATCTGAAGCCTCCATATTACAGCCTATTAAGCTTTGACCTCTCTGCTTAGAAGAGAAATCATAAAATTATTTCCCAAAACTTTTCACAATATTAATAAAAAAAATAATCTCAGCCACTGATGTAAGCATACCATAAAAAGTGAAAACATATTCAATATGTGACCTTAGAAATACCTGACCTTTGTAGAGGAGGAAATTTAGAATGTATTAAAGAAGCAGATGCCCAAAAGATAATGATAAAAATAAATTAACAGTTCATAACTGGTCATCATAATCCACACAAGCCTATCCTGGAACATTGAAGGCTTAGCAGCAACTCACAGCTGGAAGAAGTTAAGCTTTTCTCACCTTTATGTGGAGCACCTATCTAGATATTTGCAGATTCTTGAATAAAACCATATTCTCCATATATACCTGCTTGAAATTAGAAAAGCTTCCTAAAATGTCAAAGATTCTCACTGAGAAAAATCCTTGTATAAGGACTTGTCCAAAATTCCTAGAATCAGCCCTGTCCCCATCATTGCAAGGAAAACGTACAGAAGCACATGTTCTTTGCCAGACTAGCAACTTTGATTCACCAGTTATTCCTTGACACACAAGTGGAAAAAAAAAAAAAAATAAAAAAAGGAAATTTTGAAAACATTTGAAAAGCTTTTTAAAAACAAATGTTCTTTCTACTAGGCAGCTCAAAGCCAAAGCCATTCTGTATTTCCTTTCCTAACTTTCCTCCACTGCTGAAGTATTGTTTTGGGTCAAGGGTCTCTGTATCTGAGGTGGGATCGCTTGTAAATTAAGTCTCTCAAACAGTCTGCAAATGTGGTTAGCAATTAAAAGACAGGTGGATGCTCCTATGGCAATGTAAATGCTTACAAATAACAGCAGGCACATCTTACACTCAAACCTTACAGATTCTGAAATGCTGTCAGCATTTAGTAAGCACTTTTTTCATTTTTAATAATTACATATTCTTTTTTAAGTATGAAACTCCATTTAAAACTTCCTGACCCTTTAAGAACCCACTGGAGGTTGTGATTCCTAGCAGGGAGACACAGTTCGACAGCAACCACTTACAGACCTCTCTTCTACAACCTCAAATCCTCTTTGTCAGGTAACTCCCAACAAGTCTTATCAGGCAAAGTTTCTCACTAGATACTTGTTTAATTACCATCCCTGGAGAGGAAACTCAAAAAAAAATGATTTATGTGTCACAGTAGCCAATTTGTTATCCAAGTGAGCTCCCATATCAGTGGAGGATCATTACAGTTTAATAACCATCCATTATCAACACAACATGATTGCAAACTGGAATTTCAATTAGAAAAAGAAATAAAAAACAAATAAAGAGATAAGCAAGCAGGCAGATCAACACTGATATAAAAATGCTGGATATAAAGAGATTCCTTGTCAGCATCAATTGGAACAATTTGTAAAATGGCCATGAGCAAGTTTCCCCCTGCTGCTTTAGCAGCTTTAAAAGCTCAAGGTATCACAACTATCTGTTCACATAATCCAGGTATTTATACAGCCCAAATACCCAAAATCTGCAAGTGAGTGCTTGCACATTTGTTTCAGACACCTGCACAGCACTTTCACAAACTGGAGTTGACTGTATTGGAAAGCTCTCTGGAGATCCACTCTTCCCACTTCATAAACCAACAATTCTTAAAAAAATATATTTGTCTAAGTCTGGAAATTGTTCTTGTATTACTGTGTAAAAGACAAGGAGCTCCAAGGAGCAATACCATACACTCAGACTAATATTTTCACTAATCTCCACTTTCAGTTTGAGGAAAGCAGTCAGGCAGCTCCTGGATTGTCTCAAGGTCAGGACTTCTCTCTCTCTCCAAAGTAGAGCAAGAAAGCAATTTGCATTTAGAATGCTAACAGGCACCAAAACAGCGAGAAACACCAAGGAGGACACAAAAAAGTTAACATTCTCTCTTGTAATTTATGTTTTTACTGAAGAGAATTTCACCATCAATGCACATGGAGCGTAATAGCCAAGATTTTTAAATGCTGCTATATCCCTCTGGGCTGACAACAGTGTAGGAAGAATAAGGATTATTTGGTAACTGATTATGATTAAATTGACAACATGAAAATACATGACTATTTTTAAAAAAAAACACAGCTGAAGTAGTTCATTAGAAACTAGCTCTCATCCCTCCTAACTTCAGCTGCCCTCTCCCAGTGAGCTTCCAACCTGTGAGAATAAGCAGAAAACGCGAAAGAAAAAAAAAAACAAACACCCCTCTATTAAAATAAAAGTTATTTTAAAAAAATTAAAAGCTTATGAGAATATCAATCCTAATCAAATAGGTTAAAGATTTGGTGGTACAGGAGAAAGGGTTAAAAAAAGACAACATAAAAGAAGAAATACAGTGGAATAGAGCTACAGAGAAAAGGAACCTCATTAGGACCTTAGAATTATCATGGACTAATACCACGGAAAACAGAACCAAGGGAATAAAGTCTTATTATAACAGTAGCCTTAAAATAAAATTTAAATTCATCTAATATGTCTAGGACCAAAACATTTGATTAACTGCTCAGGAACAACACATAGATCAAGCCCCACGTTATTAAATTCGACAAGTAAACATCAAGAAACATTAACACAGATTCATATCAATCTTGGCTAGTAATTTTTTCACCTCTCTTTATAAAAATATATTTACTCCCTCACTATATTTACACCAGCCCAAAAATACAGAGAATGTGTTCAAATCCTAAGAAAAGATGATAGCTTGAAAATAGATTCAGTTTTACAGAAGTGTTTGCAAAAGTGGTTTAGAGTCTATAAAAAAATATTCTTAATATAGATTAAAGTCATCCTAGCTGTAAACATGGAAAGCTTTGGGGAGATATCTTCTACAGTTTTCCTGAGATCCAATAAATACTACCTCTGAAGTTGTCGAGCTGTCCAAGGAAGAACTCCTCCTTATTCCATCCCCACAGTAGATTCTCTTTCAGATACTTTAGGTTTGATATATCAAAGTCAGGACAAATCTCAGCATTGCAGCAAAAGTGTCAGATTCACAAACACCTTCTAAAGTCAAGGCTACACAAGAACATAGGCCAGAGTACTGCAGAAGCTTCCAGAAAGGTAGATTCTTTCCTCAGCAAAGCAAATTTGTAAAGACACACTATTCTTTCCATGAGGAAGAGCCAAAGAGCTGGTCTAAAGATTCTGATTATTAAAAGGGAAGGAAAGAGGTTAAACACACTGAAAAGCCTCTTGAACACTTTCAAAAGGAGGCAAACTGTGGAAAAAAAAAAAGTTGAGTTGTCTTAATGGCTTGCAAACTCTGTGTTCCTTAAAAAAAATACAGTAGGCTAAATTTTTTTTCATTTATTACGAGCATAAATTCAAAATAATGTTATCAAGTTATTAAGAAACAGTCTCAATTTCTATCCGAGTAACATACTTGGTTTTGACCAGCAGGTATTATTTTGCTTGATTTATCAGTAACTATATTCACTAAAATAAGATTATCATTGCTTAAAAATGAGGTGTTTTTAATGTTTTCTTCTCAAGATGACATGTATTCATAATTAACCTTTCCAAGCTTTACCATTTCCTTTCTAAAAGACTGATTCCTTCATAAAGTTTTGTTGGCTAAATTCAGAAAGGCAGACTACGTTACTAAGGAGTTTTCATCTCAAGTCAATAAATAAGTAATGCATTCTGTTTATTTTACCCCAAGATTCCAACTACTGAGACGTGCTTCGAGGTCACTGCCATCCAAAGAAATGGTTTTTTTATGACGATGGTCCTGGAACATAAAAAAGTCAAACAAAATATCAGAAGAGCTGGCAGATACATAGTCTAAAAAAAAGCTTCTCATTAGACTTGGCCATGCCTACACTGCACTTCCTAATAATGTCAGGATACCTCTGACAGCATTAATCTTAATAGCTCAGTTACCAGTAGGATACCGTGCAAAGAAAGGAATTCAGAGGACAAATTAGCCTGCCTCCTCACTTTAATGTTCTTTATCTTACTTATTTCCAAAGCAATGGCCTCCTTTACAAAGGCTGAGTTTACTAAACAAAAATCAAAATACTCCATTCTTCAGGCAAGGTATTTATCCTGGAGGTGAGCCATCTACACAGCACCTTTTGTTGGGCTAATCCAGAATTCAGAGATCACCTGATCAGCCTCCAAATGAAAAAAAAAAAAAAAAAAATAAATTAAAAAAAAAGGTAACCACAGCAAGTTGGGGATAGTTGTAGTGGGCCAAGCTGGAAAAGCAGAGGACAGAGTAGCTGCTGCCCAGCTCAAGGCTCGGGGTCCTCTCTGGAGAAACAATTTCCAACATTCAGCAAGGACTGTAGGTATTGCTGCTCAAGGTCTTTCAGAAGAAAGTTTTTCCTGTAGGACAACAGCAACTACTGATTGTATTTAACACACCAAACAAGGAAGCTGGTACAGAAGGTTTGCCTTAAGTGAGATACAATGCTATCTAGAAAACTGATAGCACTTTTGTCTCATTTTGCTAGCAAGAGGTTTGCGTATTGGCATGCAAGCACCTTTTTTAAAAATCTGCTCATTCATTATGAGCATCCAGTGAATGAAGCTTTGACTGCAGTTAATCAACACTTGGGTTGAGGCAGTTCTTCACGTTTCTTAAGGCTCCCTGTTCCTCTACCTGGGCCTGAATTATCCCAGAACATCTGTGCGTCACTGACAACAGAACAAGATACTATTTGTTCCCATCAGCCAAATGTTCATCAAACTGTTTGGCAAAGCAAGAGAGGAATATTTCACTTAAAGGTCCTTTTAAAGCTGTAATCACAGCAGAATCCAGTATATGGAGCTGAAGAACAATGAAGTGCACTGATTTGCCTAACATTGCCCTGGAAGCCTGTAGCAAAGCCAGGAACAAAAAAAAACACAACACAAAACCACACCACAAAACAGAACAAACACCAAAAAAACACCAAAAAACACTTTAAAGCCCCAAATCCAGATTTCAACTGAAGGAAATCCTTTTCTTTATAATAACTGTTCCATAAGAAATATTTCTTTAAGTCAAGTAAAAACAAATAGGAAACCAAAAACAAGAAATTTAGTAATTCCAGCATCTGGTTTTATTTTTTATTTTTAGTTATGGTATTTTTTTTAAATGACATTTGTACATATACAATCAACACACACATTAAAAGTACATTCACACCAACCAGAGCCTAGAACAGGGACATTCAGCTTTCCTCCACAGACCATTTGTAGCCTGCCATGACAATGCACCCCCTTGCTAGTCCTCTACTCCAAATGCATAGCAGAGCACAAATTTCCTCAGAAAAATAGGCCCCAGAAGCAAGCTTCCAGTTGATCCCACTTGCGCTTCATGCCCTCATAAGTTCGTTACTGTGCCCAGTAAAAAAGAGCAAGAACAGTTTGTACGAATTGCTCAGGTGTCAACAGCCCACTCTCAGCTGCAATCTGTCTAACCTGTTCCTCTGATACAATCGAAAAATAAGTGTGGGCAGACTTACACCATACGTAACAGCAAATTCAGTGTTTCCCAGAGGAATGAGAACTATTACAGATGCACAGGCTATGGTGAAGGAACCACAGGAGACAGACTTCTCCAGTAACAAGGACTGGACACTAAAAGGTTACCAAGCCCATTCACGAAGGAAAACACCATACCTGTTGAGAACATATATTTGTCAGGAGTAATTTTCAATTTAAATCCTTGCAATTACACATACAACATCATTAACTATTTTGGACTAAAAGGGTTTGACATGAAGTCTGTTCAGTGTCCTCCCGTCAGCCATAACACTAGTTGTGAAAAGTTTGATAAAACAAACTGTCCAAAATTCACTCTTTCAGAGTTCAGCCATCATTAAATAGAGCTGAAGACATCTATGCAGCTTTCTTTAATCTATTACTGCAAAATACAAGATGACATCAATACAGTCAGTTTGCCAGGCCTAGGGAAAACAATGCAGCAGACATTGAACGCGCTACACTAAACAGAGGTCAACCATTAGGATGAATCGAGAGCATCCTAAAAGAAATTGTTTTCCCCTGCACTTGCAGAGGGCAGATTTTGATGAGCTTTAATCCTTCCTATCACTCCTTCCCCAAAGTCTGCACTTGTACACAGGGACAATGACTCATGCAATTAGAAATAACAGCTTTACAGGGGTATACAAAAACAATTCATTGAAACTAGAGCAAGTTTTATGACAAAAAAGGAGAAGCATCTTACAGACAGTGGTGTGGCTAGGTTATCTTCATCTGTCCGGTGAGGAGGACTCGTAGAATGTGATCTTAATGCTGGCTTCTCATTGTACTTGAATCTTTCCCTGTTATCAACAAAAAGAGTAAGCAGAAAGAGAAGAACTCATTTTCAACAACTTGTGGTACGCAAAGGACCTTAATCTTAAAATAAAATCTTTTAAAATATACAAGAGAAAATAATTGTAAAGATGTAAAGATCAAAAATCGTAGAATAAAAAAAGAAAAATTTCTTATTAAAGGCACATTAAAGGCAAACAAAAGCCTTAAGCATTCCATTAAAAAAACAAAAAACAGCCAAAAAACCCTACTCCAACAAAACCATCAGAAATACCGTGTACGTCACAGTACATTAAAAGGTGTTCTTTGCATTTCTCAGTTACTACGTGATCCAACACTTCCCAACAGATTTTAGAAGAAATCTAAGTTAACTGAGGAGGCTGCTGCTCTAAAAGAACATTTTTGAAAGAAAATTGCACAACGTTGGAGACAGTATAAGACAAAGTCCAGCAAATCAGAGACGAGAAAGGAATGAAAGTGATGGTTGGCCACACCATAGGGGAGAAAACTTTCAGAAGACCAAAAAAAATATGAAGTTAGATCAAGATGTATCTTCATATAATACACAAACCTGAAGACAAGGGCAAGAACTACACATACAGCTCAGCAGAAAAGCAATGAACTGAAAGGCCAGAGTGGAGAGTAACATGTCAAAGAAATAAATCATAAACACTATTAGTTGCATTTCATTTCAGCTCTGTTTCATGGACCAAAGTGGTGTACATCAGGGGATGGTAAAGAAAGGCCCTCAAGACAGGATACAAGTACAGCATGAACAAGTACTCTGTCCAGTACAGGGAAAAAAAGCGGACAGGGATTTTTTGGAAAAGCTTTTGTCATAATAAAGCGTTTGAGCAAAAGGGAATTAAGAAGAGCAGATCAGTGAAGATAACCTCCAGTGATGCACCTGGTCAACAGACCTTTCTCAACTATAGAACAGTGAAAGAAAAGAACAGCCTGGAACAAAACAAAAAAATTATAAGAGTTTATTAGACAGGTTGATATAGCAAGAGATCCAAAACAGTAGTGAAACACCCTTCAGCCTATACTCCAATGTCAAATCCACATGTATTAAAGTAATTAAAAACTCCTGCTAGTCCACTCACTTCCTATGACTAGCTATATTGTATCAAAACCAAGTCAGACCATTAAAATACCTTTCATTCTTTCCACCCTGCAGCAAATTAGACAGTACCTTATGCCAAAAAGACATTGAGACAAATTAAGTGTTTATGACCAGAAAGACAACTGCTGGATGTACAATGGAAACGAGTCACTTCTAGAAAGACAAACACAAACTTTCCACGCAGCACACCGCCCCAGCTTCCATCAGAACAGCAGGGAACAGTGAAATACAACAACTGGGAGCACACCTTCCCTCCCAGCACCAACAAATACCAGCAGCATACATGGAAGCAAAAGTAACAATCACAAAGCAGCAAATAGTTTAGATAAGTAAAGTCTCAGAGATAAAAAAGATCAAAAGAAATATAATAATACGACTGTCCCCAGCATTCCAAATCGTGCATTTCTTACCAAGATTTCATTTGACACAAAACTATCTTTCATTAAAAGGAGACACATCTTTGCCTGCCAGTAAATCTGCACTTTCATCAGACTTCTTTTCTGAACAATACTCAGGTTACCTAAAAATTCAATGAAGTTCCAATTGTTTAAAATGAGAGAAAACAGAGTTCATGTCCCTATCATTAAGGGATTAAGGAATATCATTAAATACTCAATCCAACCCAAGTTACCAGCAATATTTTTAAATTGACAAAATGGGGAAAAAAGAGTCTAGACATATTCTTAGTTCTATATTTGCTATTTCGAAGAGGAACTGAAAAGGAAGCTGCTTTACTTGATTCTATGAACAGAATTTGAAAAGACTTAAGGATGGACCACAGTTTTGCTCATATCAAGCAAATACTACCCGTTCACTCCCTCTTCCAGCCTTTTGCTAACAGGAGTCAGGCTCCAAAAATCACAAGATTATGTCTTTTTCCTCCCACGGCAGGTGAGTAGAGAACGGCCAAAGTTTTGACACCAGCCCTGTGACCTCCTGCTTCAGCCAAAACGGTGAGCTAGCATGGGAGAAGGAAGCAATTTGCTGCTAATAAAGGAGATTAGTAAATAATTTCCTACTAGAAACAAAGTAAGGGAAACTCACTGGTTCCTCCAGGTACAGCTCAGCTACACACTAACCTTTAACAATGTTTTTCAGGCATAATCTACAAACATACAGCAGAATTTTCCTGTGTGGTCAGAAAGACCAGGCTTCTGCTCAAACCAAACTGCACGTTCCTAAAATCAACTCTCTCATGTTTCAAAACAAAGATGTACCTTTCTAGCACCAGCTAGCTTGGTTTTATTCATTTACACTCCAGTTTGCAAGAAAGGTTTTTCTATCTCCTTTTTATTTAGCCAGATAAACAACTTCTTATAGAAAAGTCAAAATCTTCATACATAGAATTATGTGTGTGGTAAGATAAAAATAACTGTTAAAAGAACATCTCCGCTTGTTTGCTTCTTTTAAAGGAGGGAACCTTGAGATAAATAAACATCAAAAAATTACTCAACTGTTTCTCACTGACATTATCTATTTTGCCCTGAGAAAATGTTACAGTCTATCTGTAAGACTTGAACCACGGTTGGAATGCAAAATTTTCATCCAACTACATCCATTGCATACCTTTGGACACAGTTTTCCTAATACACAGTCCGAGTAGAGAGACAAATAAAACGTAACAAGATCACCATCTGCTGGCTCTCTCTAAAAACTGCAAATTCCAGAAATATTAAATACTTTAGATCTTTACTTGCACTGATAGCTCATCCGAAACCGTGAATTCAAAGACAGGATCTGTACACTGAGTATAGCTAACATCTTCATACAGACATACGTAAATAAGTATTAAATAAGCTATTTCTACAAAACATAACTGCTGAAACATTTACCTTCAGTATTTCTTCCTGCATAACTCACACATTTAACTTAAGTTTCTGATTGCTATGAAGATTAATTCATGTCATCTACAGAGCTATCAAATTCCAATTGCCAATACAAATTCAGATTTCCTTAGACACGGCTCCACTGTTGGTATGAGTACCCATGAGCAGAGCCATGCCTACACAGCTAAGGTTCACTCCCAGATTTCTTTAAACTAGAACCTTATTCCATCACATTTACTTGCTTCTCCTAGAATGAAATAATGTGCAATATGAGTCTCCACAGAACTCACCAGAGCCTTGGGAATCACCTGCTGATCACCGATGTAGGTATTGCTACAGTCCCACAGGACAAAAGAAAAAGTAAATTAAATAAAGCTTTACTACCCCACCCACATCTTAGGGAACTCTGCCAGACCAAGCTGAATCTTAGTTCAGATACGTAATGGGAAAAGGGGTCAGAGTTCTCATATTCTGCTATAATCCAGGTAGGGAAGAGAGAAGAAAAATGGCAAAGAACACAAGGGAGGGAGCAGGCGGAACTGCACCTCAGCCTTGCTCCAACAGTGACAAGCACCGGCTGGATGCAGAGGGAGGAGTATGCTGCCTGATCCCTCTCAAATAACACCCCTGCTGACAGCACAGTAAGGAATTCAGAGGGAACAGGGGTATTTTTATGCTGCAAACATGGCTTTGTAGATCTATCACTATGCTAGATTGGGCCTCATAGGGGTGGGCTGTGCCGATACTGCTCCACTGCATCTCATACCCGCAGTGATACTGCATCACCACGGTGCTACTCCAAGCGACCAAGACGATCCAATCAGATCCATGCCAGATATCTTGACGTGGCACAACACAGATTTAGCTGAGGTCTCGAAAAGCATTTCTAAAGCAGAATATATTCCTTGTTTTCATAAAGTCAGACCTGTTTTTTTTAATTGAGGGCATTTGGACAGCTCTTCCCAATGGTTCTTTGTGTCACCAAGCATAAAGCAGTAACGTAGTAACGGAGTCTGCACTTTCTCCATTCTCCACCTTTGTTTCTTACACCACAAGTCTGCTATCAAAACCATAGGTTCATATCAGAGCATCCGAGTGTAAAGCAACCAGAAGATCCCTTAGTATTAACATTGCATGACTTGGAAGAGGAGATGCATCAGTCCTAAGAGTAACTTTTAAAATGACTGTTAGAATTACACATAGTTGATGGATACACAAGAGGAAAAGTTCCAAGACACTCAATACTGACAAGATGTAACTTGCAAGAGTACCTATCTGTCATCTACCCAAATCACAGCTGGAAATTTAAAAAATGCAAGACTCAGCACTGTGATACACACCACAAACATCAGTGCGCTTAAAAACATTGAACAGCTAGTAATAACCACTTCAGAAAAATGTAAGTGAATACAAAAAAAGCAATAGACTTCTGAAACAAAACCTGTGAGTATATTCACAATGCAACGAAACCAAACCAGAAGTTTCATACAGAAGTAGAGCGAACACTTACTTCCTCTTGTACAGAGCCTACTGAGTTTCAAATAATATTCACTCCCTATCCCTAAGAGTGCGTTTTTCACCAAGGATTTCAGAGAGTTTAAACATTAACTAAACTTCAAAACAAGCAAGCAGGAGGCAATTCCATCCATGGCTGAAATGTAGCCACATAAAAAAAAACAGAACATAGACGTTCATAATCAGTGCACAGTTGCACTGCATAAGAAAAACTAGAAAGAAAGTAAATATATAAGACCAGAA
Source organism: Tauraco erythrolophus (assembly GCF_009769465.1). Taxonomy (NCBI): domain Eukaryota; kingdom Metazoa; phylum Chordata; class Aves; order Musophagiformes; family Musophagidae; genus Tauraco; species Tauraco erythrolophus. Next base: position 3,418,236 of record NC_141484.1, read on the forward strand.
CGCAGATTAAACTAAAATTTACCTAAGATTCCCCAAAAATAGGACAGAAAAAACAAACTCTGATTTTTCAACAGTGTGCAACTGATCAGTTTGCGTTATGCTAGTGACAAACATGCAGGATCCAGGCATAGGAGGTGTTAGTGACCAACACAGCACATGTATTTGTGTAGATAGCATGATACAAATCAAAACATTTTAAATCAAACTCAGAAAGACTGTTCAAACAAGGAGAGCCATTGCAAACAACCCTCCCCACACAGGAGAGCAAAACAACACAGCAGAACATCCCACAGGCAGCAGCTCTGATTTTTTGCCTCATAAGTTTTAACAAGCATAGCTGGTCCAGTCTGACTTTCTGTAATCCAAGACTCATGAAGCTTATGGGAAATACAAAGAAATCTGGCTATTTCATAAAGAAGCCATGATGGAACATGAAGCAAACAGGTAAGTGTTAAATAAGGACTAACACGCCTGCAAAATGATGGATCAAATCTGTCTTTCTTTGTACACATCTGACTTTTCTTCTTTTGCCACAGAACAGCAAAACTTGCTTACGTGCAGGAAGTCACTATTCTGTTTCCCCTAAAAAACCTGTGAGCAACAATGACAGAACATCCTTTAAATCTACCATGTGTATGCTTGTTTATATTTCTATTCTCTACAGAAAAAAAGCCATTAAAAACTATTGGATATAGCAGCTCCTTTCAGCATTATGACCTCAGACTACAAGGGTTTTTTTCATTTTATCCATTTACTCTCCCCACATGTTTTTGTCTCTTGCTTACTGTACATTCCTTTTATTTTGAACTGTACAGAAATAGTGAAGATTAATCCACCTCAGCTTCATTAATTAATCCTACTTTCCAGTTTGCACTCATCAGCATGCAGAAAACAGGACCGTACAAGGACTCCAAGGGGACAGCAACCTGTTTGATCTATTTTAACAAAAATCTGGCCTGAGAGTCTTCTGCATCTATACAGTCTTCTACCACATCACTTCTTCCTTACTGCCTGTCCACATTTGTCTGTGCTTCCCTCTCCCAGATAAGTAACTGTGTATGAATTCTGTCTCTTGCCTTGTGACCACTGTGCTTTGCCACCATAATATCTGAAGTCTGAAAAATATAACCAGAGTACCATCTTTTAGAACGTCAGAACAATAGCTCTTATTTACTTTTGAAGTCTACAGAGCATGTTACCAAGTCTACAGAGAGTATTAACATGAAGAGAGATAATGGTGCAAAAAAGCAGATAGTGATTGTACAAAGAGCCTGTTTGCTAACATAGAAACAAGTCGTGAATACCCCATGGCAATCACCAGCCCAAATCACTACAAAGCCCTCTCTTCACTTGCAGTTAAATTTCTCAAACTATCTAGTTTGGCCTATTGATTTTCCATGCTAAGTGTCTGTAACTGGAAGAGAAAGGAAAACAAGAGGAAGGGAAAGAGGACAGAGCTATAGGACACGGAAGAAGACTTACAGAAGCCAGAGAAGAAGACATAATGGAGGAATGTAAAAACAGAAAAGTATAAAAGTTATCATTAAGTTAGAAGCTATTACCAGAGTTTCTGTATATAAAGCACAAACACTATATTCAAGAGGAGTCCGTAAGGGAGTGTAACAAATTCATACATATAAATTCAAATACACAGGCAGAGCTTATCAAATCAAACATCTATTAAATATGAATCAAATACTGAATAAAGCAAACACAGAAATCTTACCCATACGTAAGTGATGTTGCTAATGATTCCTCTTTAGAGCATATCTTCCACGATTCCTCAAGCTTCGATTCCCTGTTTCCTAGTTCTCCCATTACCCAGTCAGGTAAGCAGTCTGGGCTACTACTCCGAACTCTTGTTGAATTTGGTTCATCGAAATAAATTGACTGTAATTAAAATAAATGCAAAATCAACACTCAAATATATTTACACAAATACATTCTTTACACTGTTACAAATACATTCTTTACATTGTTAATGTTGTTCCTTGCAGGAATACCTGCAGCATAAAAATTCTTTTTCCAATGAAGTCAGAGGTGTGCAAACACTACCTTTCCATGGAAATTAGTACAACAGGCAATGGCGTACATGTTTTCCAGTACTTTACACCTTTCACTATGGGTAATTTCAGCATAAATCAGGACTGTTATCTCACTAAAGCTGATGCCAATGATTGATACAGTATGTTCAGGTCTTCAGAAAACAAACTGCAAGCTTAACAATATCTATGTGAAATACTGTTCTTTTCTTTCATAGAAAGACAGACTACTACAGCCACCTCAGACTACTCAAGCCACCTCACTTAAGCACACTTTTCCCTTCACAAGAACCATCTGCTGCTTAAGACAAAATATAGCCTCAAGAGTTTGCTATTACATTCTTTCAAAGAATTAGACAAAAATTCTGTTCCTTCAGAACACCTGTTTTTATAAGCCTTCTTAGAACTTGAATGTTGAAGAAGAAACATGTCTCATAAAAGGTTTTGCACACTGAAAGATCTTCCCAACACCAATTACAAGATACGCAACATAAATGCCTGTATTTACCACATGCAATTCCACTCCGTTCAGAATTGTTTTTCACATTTATGCTAAACCCAAGACTTCAAAGTATTTTCAGAATATACTTCAGCAAGTTTGTCTTAAGAAGGAGTTACACTCACCATGTAGGAAGGTAAAGCTTTCAGTATTCCTGGTTCTGGTTTATGTGCAAAAGGCCCTTCCAGCACACCTCGCTTTAGCATGTGGAGCAAAAGTTTTGCATACAGGTTCCGATTCTTCCTTCCCACTACTCCTGTGCCTGCTCCTGAGGGTTCGCACAGCTTTTTAATCCACAGTGCACATCTTTGTCGTTCTAAAAATATAGGTATAACATAATCACTATACATTTTCAGAGCGTATCAAACACAGAAATAATAGAAGCCATTACCGGTCATCAATTTTGTAGATGTTTCCCTTCTATCCAAAAGTTTAAAGCAAAACAAACAAAAAACCCCAAATGACTGAACGAAAAGGAAAAAAAAGGTTAAACACCTAGATTAGAAATTAGTCTTTAACAATAGCTCAAAAATATGTAATCCAGAAATAAATTGGTATTTACCAGAAGTTTACATGACTTCTAGAAATAGCATGTTGGAATCAATCTCTAATAAGTACAGAACACACAAGTCACCAGGAATTCTGAACTCACTGCAAGAGCTGCCTTTAACTACAACATACAGCTTGCATGAGCATTAACATTTTAAACACACAATAAATCTTCATTCATTCTAAACATCTCTATTTACACAAGCTTTGTTACCAGATGATGGAATTATTCATTTGATTAAAAGTTTACAAATCAAGGTCTTAACTAGCAGAGTTCATGCCTTTGGTAATAACCAGTTTGTTCTAATCATTAGATTTATAAAACATCATTTGTTAAGTGATGTTTATATTATTACACATTCCTAAGCCAAACTTCAAAAAAACTTAAATCTAAAAAATATATGCAATTTTGTAAGTGCAACCTCAAAAAGAATGCCTTTTAGAAGCTTTTATTTTCTACTTTATTAATTTTTTTAAAATAGAGATGTCAGTGTATTGATGCAAAAGCACATTTACACCACCAAGATACGACAGGTAAGCTCAAACAACAGCAATAGGTACCTAAATAATCCAACTTTCAAAGTTGTGTGAAACCCCCCTGAAAACAGTGCCTTGTAACATCAGAATTAAGCGTCTCATTAAAGAAAGCGGTACAAATACACATAATAATTATTAGCAACCTAGGATTTCGTTATTAGCGTTCCCCTGTACGCACATTTTACCGTATTTACCTGACCCATCCTGTAGTTTTAGAACATGAGGCTTCATATCCACAACACAGTGATCAAATTCTGCATCTAGCTTTTCCCACGTTTCCTCTTCACCATTCATTTTGAAAGGACACGAAGTAACCTGCAAAATTATTCACATCGAGGTGGAAAAGATCAAATACCGCTACACATTAGTCTTTGTACATCTCAGACCGTGCAAAGAGATGCTTCGGAATCAGTTGGAAGATAAAACTAAGTATTTTATTATGTTCAAATAATGAAGTATTTTATTATGTTCAAATAATGAAGTATTTTATTATGTTCAAATAATGAAGTATTTTATTATGTTCAAATGAACACGGAAATCGCACTGATACTTTGCAAACAATGTAACCTACAAAAACGTGTTTGTTTGGGTTTGAAAACGAACAGGTGTTGAATTGCACACAATTTGTACAAACAACTGAAATGAACCTGTCACGGCCACATCCGTAAGTTTATCTTTTTTAGAATTAGTTTGGGTTTTTTTTTTTTAAGAGAAGAAGGGAGGAAAACCTGCCCATAGAGTAGCAGAACCAACAAATCTTGTCACAATTGGTTTTTAACGAAGGAGCATTGCGGAGAGCGCCAAACAAGCGCTCCTCACCCACGACCTGTCAATTTCCCAGCTGGAACACACACCCTTTGGCGCACATTCCAGCCCGCAGCCGGCACGCTGCCGCCGCGGCCGTCCCCCGCGGCCAGACCCCGTCCTCCCCCGACGCCGGCCGGGCGACAACGCGCGGTTTGCCGCTTCCCCTCCTCCGGGCGCTCCGTCAAACCGCTCCCGAGCAGCCCCGCGCCTGCCCGAGGCGATCCGCACAGACTCTCCCCAAGGAACGACGCCGTTCCCGCCCGCTGCCGCGATGAAGTTGGCGGGATTTGGCGCCCCAAGCCGCCCCCGGCACGCCGCTCCCTCAGAGGAGGCCGCCCCGCCGCCCTCCCCGCCCCCGGGACACGCCGCCCCGTTACCTCGCTCTGCGCAGCTCCCAGGCCCGGCCCCGAGCCGGGCCGGCGGGCCCCGGCCCCCGCCAGCGGGGAAAGGCCGCCTCGGGCAGCGCCGGCCCGGCCGAGCGGCCAACGGTTCAAACCGGCCGCACCGCCGCTCCCGGCGGCCCCGCCGGCGGCCGCCCCCGCGCGTTTCCGTTTCCGCGGGCCGCCCGCCGGTTGCCCGGCGACGCGGCCGGTGACAGCCGGGCCGGGGCGGCCTCGGGGCGGGCCGGCGGTCGGGAGGGGAACGCGGAGGGAGCGCGGAGTTCGGGGAGCTGCTCGTGCCCGGCAGCCGGAACGGGGGAAACTGGGCTCGAGAGGGAAAACTGTGTGTTGAGGGCGGTTCCGCTCCCACCGCGGGAGCGCAGTCGCCGCCTGGGATCGTGGATTATCGTGCCAAGGGATTGGCATCACCTGGCGCACCGTCAGCTCGGCTCCAGGCAGCGGCTCCGGTGCACCAAACCGTGCCGTCATCACCCAGCGCTGCCCCCAAAACACACGCGGTCAATGATTATCCATGTGCTCAGCCATGCGCGCACAGGAAAAAACTCAAGAAGGCCCCGCAGAGCCTGAGGGAGCACCAAGGGAGACGTGGGACATGCCAGAAGATTCCTGAGGTTGGCTCGAGCCCGTGTGACGCAGAGGATAGACCCGGTGCTTCGGCATCGCGGCAGAGCCTGGACCAGAAAGCGAGGGTGCAGAGGCAGCGGGACATCACTCTGGGTTGTTTGGGATGTGTTTCTCAGTTTTAATTGCTGCTAATTGGATATCGGCTGTGTCTATTTTCGTATCTTCGTTATGATCGATATTTGGGGAAAAAAAAGCGTGCTTCCGCTCAAAGCTTAGTGAAAAATATGTGCCACTCTGAAGTTAAAGGTCACTAAATCAGAGGCAGCTTTTGAGTCTGAGCGATGTTTTTGTGGCTCCATAGTGGGTGCCAGAAATGTGAGCGGATAAAATGAGACTGAAATGGCAGGTACAGGCTGAATAATTGCAGGGCCAATTTTTGTTGTAGTTTCTGAGTGTTTCTAAGTCAAATTTGTTCAAGTATACCCGTGTGGATAATAGAGTGATTTTGAGTTCACTTTAAAACATTTAATTGCTCGATATTGCTTATCTTTCATGCATTGTTTACATCCTATCCCAAGGACAGAAAATATGAGGAAGAGAAAAATTGTGGAAGAGGAAAATTAAAAGTTCGTGCCTGACATTTCTACACAAGAGACATGGGTTACGCTTTTTGTTTTGTAGCCATGTCAAGAAAACCATTGATCAATTCAAAAGTTGAGAGATCTCCCAGTCCTTTCACCTCTTCAGCCTCCTCCTGAATCGATGAAATAATTGTGTATGTGTATGATCCCAAATAAAACGTCTGACATCTTTGATTCAATTACTTATTTCTCTTTCTCCAAAGTCATTGCCCTTACTGTGTGTATAGTGTCTAAAGCGCTTTTATCTCTAACGAGGTCTTCTGAGCTTGATTCATGTGCACATATACATCAAACAAGAATTTCTTAAATGTACGGTAAAAAATTGGCTATTTTCTTTGATTTCTCAGCTAATCTCCAGCAGAAATGATTCTGCATTAGGGCTCATTCACTGATAGCTATGACAGCTACACTGGTTGCCTCCTAAGATTGCACATAGCTCTTTAAATCAACATTTGCATAGAAGCAATGCAAAAATCAGTGAGGGAGTGTTTAATCCACGGTAGAATCTCATGAGTAGATTACAAATATTTTTTATTATCTTTAAATTCTAAATTTAAAATAATCATTTAATATATTTTTGAAGATATGACTACTTTTAATCTGTTTTAAAATAGAGAAGGCTCCAGGGCGATCTTATTGCAGCCTTCCAGTACTTAAAGGGGGCCTACAGGAAAGCTGGAGAGGGACTTTTTGCAAGGACAAGGGGCAATGACTTTAAACTGAAAGAGGGTAGATTTAGATCGGATATAAGAAAAAAAATTTTCACTCTGAGGATGGTGAGGCACTGGCACAGGAAGTGGAAGTGTTCAAGGCCAGGTTGGATGAGGCTTTGAGCAACTTGGTTTAGTGGAAGGTGTCCCTGCCCATGGCAGGGGGGTTGGAACTAGATGATCTTTGAGATCCCTTCCAACCCAAACCATCCTGTGTTTCTATGATTCTATGATAGTGGTAGATTCTTGCGACACAGTAAGATTACTGGGTGGCCGACTTGCTCAAAGAGCTGAACTTGCCAAAATTTTCACACCTGAATCACCACTTCAGGTACCCAGATTTGTCACTGGAATTTTGTAATCGTAACGAAATCGATTTGTCCAAGTCAGTCCAAATCACAGGAGACACGCAAACGTTCTGTTAGTTGGTAGAATACGGAAAGCTGAATGGACTTAGCAACGTGACTCTTTCCAGGCAGGTTTTTCAAGGGCAGCACAGCAGCACATTGGCCAGGTGATACGGTGAGGTTTGCATTTCTGTCCGGCTTTGCAAATCTGCATTTTGATGGTTGAAAAGGGCTGGGTTTACTAAACAAACTGTTTTGTATGTTGTATATCTGCACACTGCCTTCAGATTTAAATATATCTCTGTCGTGCTCGTCACAAAATACTTTGAAAATCTGAATTTGCTAATATATGGTGAAAAGAACACGAAGCAGAGCAGAACCAATGAAACTGGAACCAGTACTCCAGGACAAATATTCTGAGAGAATAGGTCCAGTTTCTGGGTCTGCTTAACCAATGCAGAGCAGCGTGGGCAGCGAGGCTGAAGACTCCCTGCATTGATTTGACAATTGCATAACTTCTGTCCAAAAAAGAAAGAAAAACTAAAGATTCAAGAAATGTCTGAGGTCTTGTCTCCACCGAAGCTGCAGCCTGGAGATGGTGAGTACTGATGCGCACTGACACTCTGAAGGAAGTCACTATAGATACACAGTCATAGAACACATAGATATCCCAACCAGAATACAGAAAAAAATCCCAATTTGAATTGTAAAAATATCTTAATTTAAGTAAAACACATTCAGTACTTTTTTTTTCATCTCATTTTACCATGTTCTCTCATCTCTGTAACTGTCTCAGCAGGTTGCCACAAGTAACATGAGCACAGCTTAAGGCATTCTTTCAAACATCTTAAAAAAAAAAAGACAGACAGGTTTCACTCACTCATACCAGCCTTTGGAACACCTCTAGTTGCAATGCATTATTTTTCAGACCTTCTAAGCAAACCTTTCATGTCTGAAAAGTTGTGATTCACAAACATCTTGCTACTTCAAAGACTTATCAGGTCACAGATTTTTTTCTCCCTCTTCTTGCTTCGGGAGACTAGATAATAAATTCAGCACAAGAGCATTGGCTCCTAAGGGTGATTCTTTAAAATATTCAAATACTGTGCATCCAGCTAGGAAGCAGAGCCAGCTGATGTGATCTGTTGTTACCCTGTTGCACAGGTAAGTAGAACTGGGAAAATTTGCTTAGAAAAATCTGAATGTTCCTGGGGCAACTGTTTTTGTACAAAATACAAATAATTTCAGGGAAAAGTAGCATTTCTGTGGCAGCGAATGCTGACTTTACCTACGCCAGCTGACAGTGTTTTGCTGTGAAAGACGAGTTAATATTAAACTGTGTTTGGTATCTCAGCTACCGTCCTGAACATCCCGATCCCAGAGATGTATCCACACAACATTTAGACTAGATTTCCAAACAGATGGGTTCCTGCCAGCTGATCTATGTCTGTGTTCAAAGCAGGGATGAATATCTTGGCCTCCAAACCAAACCTCTTTCAAGGATCCTGCTTAAATGTGTTAGGAACCAAAACACAGTGCGCATTTCACCAGCGAAATACTCCGTTCAGTTGCTAGTGTGAATTTGCCTGTTTATTTGTACATTAGAGAATTAAATTACTGATGAATACAAAGTATTAAATACTTAATAATAGCTGCCTCAATCTCTCCTTAAAAAGAATTATATCAGTCATGCTACTAAAATATTCATGTGCAGCCTGCAAAAAACCGAAGACGATTAGACTATGTTCAGATTTTTTAATGGTAGCTGTAGTATCTTACAAGTAGTTGGATCTTGATGTTAAATGGTCTTTTTAAAAAGCTCTGCAGTAGCTTGCTTAGTGTGTAACTTACTTCTGCTTTTAATCACAGAGAAAGCCTTTCTACTTCAGAGGCATCCACATATGACTCATGACAATTTATTTTAAGTGCACAGCAAATATTTCTCTATCACTTTCTAGTGTGTTGAAATTATAATTATTATTTTTTCTGAATGGAAATACAGACATAAGCACAAAACTTGCCAGACTGGGTCATACCAGTGAACTACCTGTATCATAAATCAAATTACAAGTACAGTTTACTTCAAAGCTATTTAATGACCAGAAATCATTACTATTGCTCAATGCTGTACAATTCTTTCTTTTTTTAAAAAAAGGAATCAGTTACATTGCGTAATATTGAAACAGTGATAAAAATTAACAGTTGTTTAAACCAACAGTTTCAGGTGAAATTAGAATCTCAAAACCACAAATAGTCTTATTACCTTTAGCAATTTTTTTTTAAGTGTAAAAGAGCCCTTTATCTAATGCTATTGATGTTTAAACCATACTTGGATACTTGGCTTCTAAACTCATTTGGAAATCTTAATCTTTCTCCTTACGTAAATTCTGGAAAATCTTAGGCTGATGACCCTCCGTCCATCTGTAATTAAAGGTCCACTCCCTGTTATGGGAGAGTGGTAATGGGATCAGAACCCAGCTAATTACTAATGATGAAGGCCTTTCTGTATAAATCAGTTAAGAGCTGAAGGGTTTGGTTGGTGACTGGGTAATATTAAATAAGAACACGCTGTTGGCTGAAAATTAACTTTATTGAAAAGGGACTGCTATTGAGAAAGTCATTTACAATTGCATGAATGATGGAAATACAGAAGGAGCGGCGGTGTTGTGGGGAGTCTGAAGAAGTCACAGAGAATGAAAATGTTAAAGAGAATGAAAGAGAACAGAGAATGAAAGTTAATGGCTGAAATAATGTGTCACACCTCGTGAAAGGGGCTGGCAGGGATGGTGGTAGGGAAAACGGCTGAGACGGTGTTCGCAGAGAGTCCAGAGTTCGCCTGGAAACTTACACTCATGGGACCTAAGTTTTCCTCTCTTATATGTAAGGTTTTGTCTCAGTAAGGCAGAAATTTAGTATTTTATTACTTCTCTGATTCACGCTTGATCTTCACATGGTTTCATGTCTGATGGGTCCTTCTTCACAAGAGATGAAAAAAAGCCACGTTCTGTTAAAAACAAGTTAAGAACTTGAGTTAAATTTTTGAAACGTGGGATAGCTGAAAACAATACGTGTCATGGAGCCTGCCAGGTGAGCAATCAATCTTTGCATCATTGTAAAACCACTAGAAGAAACACATTATTTTCATTCTCTTTTAATGAAAGCTAAGCTGCATCCATCAGAAGTTAAGCCAAATGTGAGGAAAGATGTTTTCATTATGCATAGGCTGTGTTTTTTCCTTCACTTGCAGATGAAAACAAAACTTACAAGGAGTATTCTGTGCAAGGAATATTGATTGATGCAAAACATTTCCTCTCGCTAACAAACTTTGGTATTTAGACTGTTTATTGTAAAACCCTGGGTGCCTGTGAAGGAGTTCCTCCAGCATCAATTCCTCACTGCAGCCACCAGCTGCTTTTTAACACTCTTGGTCCAAAGTCAGAACCGGTGTGTACTGGTCAGCATAACGTGGGAATAATCCACCAGAATGGGAGTGAATACATCAGGTTCTCGAGGCTGCAGCAGTGTTCAGGCTTTTTCTGAAGTCGTTGATCCGAGGATTCATGAAATCCTGGGATACTTTACGTGTAGCCTTTTATTTGGGCCAGGCCACCTCTATATAACACCTTCTAAGAAGAGAGCAGGGATTAAAGCAGAGCTCTGATGTATCCGAAAGAAAAGTCTGCTGTGCATTCTCTCCTTCTCTCAGGCCATTCCTTCTTAAATACTCAACAGGTTTAGCACAAGATAGATGAATCAGGCGGTCAAATAGGGCTCAAAGATGAATTACAACAGTGTCCCCACACTCAAGTACTTGCTGTTCCACCAGCAGAAGCTGTTTTAGGATTAGCCTCGCTCGTACCTTTGAAACAGGCGGGGAGAGTAAGGTTGCCATCCACACATGGAACAGGTACGGTGTAGGCACAGGATTTTTCTTTATTCTTGCAGAAGAAGGATACGGTTTCACCATGCTGAATGCCTTCCTTAAGGTCGTTCTGAACTCTCTTCTTCTCACCGTTGTATAACACTACGGCTTTCTTAACCGGTATTTTACATGGTCCTGTAAAATATTCCAGTTGTAAGCAGCTCATAAGGATAATTAGAACTCTATTTTGAAAAGTGGGTAGATTAGATCCCATCAGAAATCTGTAGAAGTGACATTTGGGTGAAAAATAATGTGTCTCACGTATATTTAGTACTTCTGGTACTAAAATGCTGAAGGAATTCAGACCCCTAAGTATAGGGTCAAAAGTTTCCAGTGAAAATCCAGCTTCAGTAACATTCCTAATTATATTAAACAGGAAGAGGAGAGGAAATACTCAGACAAAATAAAGTTACATGGCTGATTACTCAAGTCAATTCAGATACTTCATATCATACAACGTTCAGTGTTGGGAGTGGTCTTAGATTATCAGTGCCCTTAAATTACTGTTTCAGTTTTCTTCTGAGGACAGCTCTTGCACAAGGGTGTAGTGGCTCGCTAACAATCAGAGCGGTGGTCTTTTAGGAAATTTCAATTTGATGTATGGTTTCTAGCAGATAGTGTGTGTATACCTTTACAGGTTGGCTTTGTGGACCAGTTTCCAGTCTTTTCACATCGGGAATGCTTAGGTCCATCCAGCACGTAGCTGGGCTGGCAGCCGAAGCTGACGCTTTCGTTATAGTGGTATGTTCTACGAACAGCAAACTCTATGAATCCATTCTCTATTCCTGTCGGAGTGGAGCATGTGACAACTGCGGTACAAAACCAAAAATGAACCTTTATCAATGTTGCGGTCTAAAAGACACTCTATATACCTCAAAAAAAATACATAAAACTTTCATGCTGGTTCATTTCAGCCTCTTGCACAGGAAAACATAGCCAGAGGAAAGACAGTTTTAAAAAACACAATAATTACTTGATTTAAATACACATCTATTGCAACCTGTGGTTGTATCTAAAAAGTACTTAAACGTGGCATAGTTTCACTGAAAACAGTGACGTTCTTAAGACTAAGGGTAAGGTTGTTTATTTAGAATCATAGAATGGTTAGGGCTGGAAGGGACCTTCAAAGGTCATCTAGTCCAACCCCCCTGCAAGGAACAGGGATATCTCCAACTAGATCAGGTTGCTCAGGGCCTCGTCCAACCTGGCCTTGAATGTCTCCAGGGATGGAGCATCCACCACCTCTCTGGGCAACCTGTTCCACTGTTCTACCACTCTCATAGTAAAAAATTTTTTCCTAATATCCAATCTGAATCTACCTCCCTCTATTTTAAAACCATTACCCCTTGTCCTATCACAACAGGCCCTCCTGAACAGCCTCTCCCCATCTTTCTTGTAGGCCCCCTTGAGGTACTGGAAGACTGCTATAAGGTCACCCCGGAGCCTCCTCTTCTCCAAGTTTCTTAGATTAATCCTGGCATTTAGTAGACTAAAATGTTCGCTGCACTCTGGAGGCCAGGCTCTGATTTCCTGCTGTGAGCTACATTTAGCAGGTTTTGTTTATACAACCTTTATACCCACAGCAAATATTTTGTCAATCCCATGTTGCATGCAATCTCGTTAGCAATCACTTTGCATTCATGAGTCCAACTTTCAGAATAATTCTACTGTATGTTTGCAATAACAATTGTAAAAAACAAAAATATTAAAGTTGTTCATATGGTTTTACATATACAATTCTGGGGAGTGTTTTTAGGTGTTGATAAAAGTAAGCTGCTTACCCTTGCACTCTGGAATGCTGCTCCAGCTCCCGTTGGCCGTGCAGGTGGCTGTCTCATTCCCGATAAGTGCGAGAGGAGGCACGCATTCAAAAATAATTGTGTCCAGGAAATGAGAAATATTTCCAGGTTTTAAGCGACGGTAAGAAAGGACTCCAAATTCCGGAATCGAGGGAGGTGCACAAGTCACGGCTAGAAGAGCACAACATTCATAGAAATTAAAGCTTATAGATCAAATTATTACTAGAATCACGGGAGCAAGATGCTTGGAACCACATCAACCCACAGTGCCCTTTATGGAGGCGTAGCTAACAAAACAAAAAGTTCAGATTAAAAATCTCAGGAGCCTTATAGGACGTAATTAGTTATTTTTGCTATATTTTTCAGACAATATTATGCAATATGTTGCTTTTTCAGTAAAGTGCTTATGCAGGACAGGTTATACACATACAACAGTTGCAAAGGCATGACAATATCCTCTCTTTATACACAGGGAGAATGCATTTGAGTGGATAAGCATCTTACCTTCAGCTGTAAATAACATCACTGATCCTGGCCTTTTGTACGGACCTTTAAACTGTATTTCTCTAAAACTACAGTCCACACATCTAAAAGCAAACATACAGCATTCTTCTTGATTTTTCCTAACCATTTTTTGCACAGCACTGTAGGAGGCCTCTGAATAAGAGTATATTTAATTCTGAGCAATGTAAGGGAATCTCTCTGTAATAAGGATAGAGTAGTTCTTTCGTATTTAAACACGTACGTTGACACTGTGGAAAAGTTCCACTCCACTTTCCATCTGCCATGCATTGGCTCGTTCTTGTCCCGATAAGGTTGTAACTGAAAACAAAAAGATCTGGTTGTCAGAAAGTTTAACTCACATGGAGAAGATTCAAGTTGTTCTTTGCAAAAAAAAAAAGATTACCGTTTCTCATAAACAAACTTAAGAGTCTATTTCTTGAATCTTTCTCTAGTTCTAGCACTTACTGACCTCAAAAGTTTAGATGCGACTATGAAAAATTGTTAGTATTCAAGTATTGCAAGTATCCAGACAAAAGGCTTGATACAAAAAGATGTTTTGCTTTTTCAACTATATATTCTCTCTTATATATTAATTTCTACAACTGATTAGCACTGTGCACATATGTAAGTAGTGAGCATTGATCTGTGATTGCTCATGTAAATGTTACAGTTTCTTGGGAGGAGTTCCTAGCTAATCACGGCAATTAGGATCAAACTATTGCAAAGAACTCAACACTCTTAAGAGCTAAAGTCACTGAGGTGCATTGTTTTCTTTTAATGCCAGATAGGCCAATTTAATTTCCATATGCACTCTAAATGCTCCTCTGCTAGCCTCTGTACTTACATTATTAGCACTTTGTTTTAAAGAAATATTCACCATGTATCTCTCATTTCAACATCACGCAACTGAAAGCCAGTAAATTACAATTAGCAAAACTAAATCAAGTCCCATTGCTGCATTGGGTGTCACAGTTAAGTTTATTTATTCCTTATCTTGCTCCTGTTTTGTGGAAGAAGGAGGTAGCTGAAGTTCTTGATGCTCTTCAGTGAACTCTAGGCTATGTCTCATCTAAGATCTTCCCAGGTAAGCACCGTTCATTAATTAATTACCCAAGTAAAATGAACTGCATGCTACTATCAAATATTTCCCTGTTTACCACAACTATTTTTTCTTTAAATGCATTCTCATTTCTAAAACTGGCAAGTAGCCTTGAGTAAAAGTGCATTTGCTCCAGGGACCAAATTAGGATTAACCTCATGTTTTCATTTGCTGAGCTCAGAAAGGCATAGAAACAAAATTTTCAGTCTCCAAAGCCTAACAGCGTAGCAACTTAGATGGAGATTATCTTCTCTCTGCTGTAGGATTTCATCTCATGATGTAATAAGAGGATTTAAAAAGCAGGAGAAAGCAGTCCAAAATAAATCTTTGCATAAAATCTCTCCTATTTTGATGGTTTCCACATCTGTAAGACATTGCTTTGGAGTAGCAAAGCTCCAAGATGTTATAGTCAAGACTGAACAGAGGAGGATCACCAAATATTCTTTTTTTTTTTTTTAGTTTCTGAAGTGGAGCTGGGGTTTTATGTGTGGTTTTCGAAGATCCTTGGCTTGCAATACTGCAGCAAGTGATACTAGAAGGTAATATTGTAATTTAGGTTATTCATTTAGCAGCATGAGGAAGGGAACACTTACCCTGGTTCACATGAAAAACTTAGAGAACTCTGATAGTGGTGGTCTAGAAAATCAATTTTCCCATTCTGCAAGGGTCCAGGACTCGAACATCTCTTTGCTGTCAATTAAAGATTAAAAAAAGAATACTGTTATTTCATGAGGCATGAAGCTAGGATAGTGGAAATGAGTTGATCATGAAGGGGTCCTGGTGTCTTTCATGTTTCTCCGCTCCTGTGATTACATTTCATAAGTCCAGCGATTCTACGTTTCTATTGAAATACAGTAGTTTCAAGGTTTTTGTGGTTAAATAGTTTTTAATGTTTGATTGTCTGAGGAAAATAACTTCTATGCAACGAAATGATGGAAATGAACAATGAGGGATGCAAGAAAAGCAAGTGTTATCAAGCGGTATGTGTCATTAGAGTGTAAGCGCTGCTGGGCTGAGTCAGATTAAGGTTCCCCTTGTTCAAACCCAACCTCCATCACCATCCAGGGGCAGAGGCTTAAGGGAAAGCGTGGGACATGTATGGGAAGATCCTTCCCCTGTTACTCACCCCTGTTCTCCCCCACACCCAGTTGTCTTCCAACAAGTAAGGGAAGAACAGTAGGAGAACACAAGTGTACCAGTTTAAATGTATCAGGTTCCTCACGTGGACTAGAAAATATCCTTTTCAGATGGATGCATGGCATAAAATCTAGGAGTAATATTTACTTTGTTTTACTTACGTAGGCACAACAGCGTGTTGAGAGGCCACTTGCCAGTCGGGAGGCAGGTGTACTTCCTCTGCCCGTTATTGGGGACGAACCCAGGCCGACAGGTATATTCTATTTCCTCACCCACTTCATATACACTTTTGTTTACATTGATTGTGGCAAACAGCACTTCTGGTGGCCTGGGACAGACTGCAGGAAAGGAGACACTTTACAAGAAATTGGGCAGAAAGTTGGAGTTGGCTTTATTTTTCAACTGGAAGTACAGGTTTCAGCTGGAGATAAACAGTCCTGTTATCTGTGGGTTCAGGTTTTACTGAGGCAGCTGACGGCTGCTTGAAGTATTAGCCAAAAAAAATGTGTTCTTCCTCTTCTCGTCAGCAGCTCTAGCAGTGACCCCAGTTAGATTTTGCATTGCTCTTTTCTACTAAAATTTACTTTTGCTTCAAAATGAATTTATGAAGGTATTCTGCAAAGTGAGTCCATTATGGTAAATCATTTTGAATGACAGAGGTGAGAGGGCCTTAGAAGCAAACTAATACCTTTAATTTTTAATCCAAATTAGTTTGGTGGGGTCAGCCTGAAATGAGAATTTTATGTTTTTTTAGTTAAATTTCTTTTTCTCTGGTTTCTCTAGTTTTTCTGTTCAGTGGGGCAAACACTCTCTGTTACATGAGACATTTCTGATTCCAAACCAGCTTTAACATGTTGACAGTGTGAACAACTCATCCTGGAAAGTGAGAACAGAGGGGAGCAGGGAGGGAGGAATGGAGGGTGCAGACTGTGCTCCTGCAAAGGGCATGGAGAGAGGCTCCTGCTGAGACTGTGGGGACAGAACAGAGGAACACAAAGCTCGTGTGTAGGAATGCATGGCAGAGGGAGAGAGTACATGAAACAGTGCCCAGGGCCCTTGGCATGGGGAAAAGGAGGAGGAAAGCAAGGTGGGAGCCATGGCAGGCAGCCCCTGCGGCAGAGGGGAATGCGAGGTGAGCTGGGAGTGGGGCAGAGGGACGGAGCGGGGCAGAGGAATGGAGAGGGGTAGAGGGATGGAGAGGGGCAGAGGGATGGAGTGGGGCAGAGGGATGGAGCAGGGCAGAGGGACAGAGTGGGGCAGAGGGATGGAGAGGGACAGAGGGATGGAGCAAGATTGACTTCTGGCACACGCAATGCCCCCAGCATGCAGGCAACCTACTCTCCACAACTTCTGTCAATATTTCTTCTCTTTTCCTCCATTTTATGCTTTTATATACAGCAATTCCCCTCACCGTTAGAGAGGGAGGAAGGAATGGAAGGGAAAAAGAGAGGAAATAGCTTTCAGAGAAGATTCCCCTTCAAAACACTTGACCGGCGTTGTCTGAGGGCTTTAAAATCTTGTTACTTTCTCCAGCTTCCCTCGTTCACGTTTCAGGATAGTATTGGCTGTTAGAAAGAAAGTGGAAGACACTTACCTTTCCCTGCAAGAGCACAGTGGCTCAGAGCAACTACGCACACAACCAGTGCCAGGGAATGCATCGCTGCCAGTCTGCAAACTGCCCGAATGACCCTCGGGCCAGTGTTTCTTCCCTCAAAAATAAAGGCACCCACAAAAAGACGGTTACATATTAACTCTTTGTATTTATTCCCATCCTAGTAAACAGAAGATAAAAGACTCCTTGTGTCGCTTGTAATAAAGGATGAAACAACCATCACATGTTGCAGTCGTACATAATGCAGGAATTCAAATAGCGATCTCTGCTGACAACGTCTCCTTTCCGGTTGTTTCTGCAGAGCATCTCCTGTTGGGACCAACATTTTTGAAAAAACAATATTCTCAGCATCTTTAGAGGATGAGGATGTTTGGAATACAATATTGGATCAAATAACAGAACTGTCACTGAGAAGCATTTGTTTATCACTCGAGCATGTACATTTCTGTGTACCAAAGAGCCTTGAGAGTTATAACTTAAAATCTTTTTAAGGCGAAATAATTAGTGTTGGAGTGACACTGGTATTGTCAGATGCCTCCAGTGATGATACCAACTTCATGCCGGTTTACACTAGATGATGTTCTGGCCTGAAACTTCAGGCTTCAGGGGCCTGTTTGATCAGATTCATGTTGTCAATAAGCATCTTTCAATTAACAGATAAAGCAGCAGAGGCAGGGCTTGCAATGCCAGCGCTGCAGGAAAAGTTAAATAAAGATTTTGTACGGTACTTACTTGTGACAAGGGGGAGTCAAACGTGAATCATATTTTTGGGTGGTGTAAGAACTTGTTGTGGTGCTACGATTTGGGGTCATCGAGTCAAAACTCCACAGATATCAGCTGAAGTTCTGATCAGTGCAATTCTCCTAATTTAGCAGATTTTAACTGCGGGAGCATCTGAAGTGTAACCAAAATAACATTTGTGTAATCATTGTTCCACAGTTTGGTGTTTCTAATCTAAGTATCCTCCTTCCCTGCTGACTCACAGCCTGTGAGGGGGAGTGAGGGACATTTGAAGCTCTAACGAGAAGCTAGGTTATGTCAAACTCTTACTGCTGGGATCTGAAATAGTTTGTTTATTTTGTTTTATGACGTTTCTCTATTTGCATTTAAAACACAAATCTTAGCCACAACATTAAGCGATTAGGAACAGGCTATTCTTCTCAGAAAGAAAATCCTGTGAATGTCCTGCTCAAAATATTTGCCAAATACACAGTGCCAAAGGGCAAAGTACCACGGCTAAATCAACAGAAAAAGATTTACTTCATTTGCTGTATTTACATCTGATTATTTTTCCATTTGTCACAGCCTGGTTCTTCCTCTTCTCTTTCTCTACAAAATCTCCCAAGTATCTTTTCCCTTCCAAACACACCACAATGCCATAATGAACTTTCTTGCCTCTGGTTTAAATCCTTCCTTAGATCTGCCTGCTATTTTGATCACATTCTTTTCTGTGTTTAAAATAGCACAGGAATAGGTGGGCACAATTTTATCCGTTTCAACGTGGACCGTGTGTGTATTTCTCACTGTGCTCAGCAGATGGCAGAGTGGACTCTACCATGTACCATACAGGTATAAACTGGAACTGGAAAGTTTTCTATACTACTTTAAGGGTGGGGGGGAGGCTTCAATTATGTGCACATGAATTTTTCCGTAGATTTTGTGTATGATGACTTTACTGCTTTTAAAATTGAAAGTAAAACTGAATGATTGTATGTGAAACTGAAAGAGAAATGAATATTTAAGTATGCATTTCACACAACTGCGTAATAACTGCCAATATTGTGATTCTTTTTGAAAATTTATTTCTCTGCATTAAGAGGAAGCATTAGAATGTATGTTAGAAATAACTCTGTCTTTTCCAGTAACTGGAGAAGATGTGATTATTATTGTATGGATTCACCTTGGCAGAGCATGAGCAAACCAGCCTAGTTCTTTCTGTATTGGGCAATAAGATGCATTTATATATATCATCTGATTCTCCATCACATCCAACCCACTCCTTTAGCACATGTGGTGTTTATCCTTGCAAACACTATATGTACTCCTGTAAACCCGATCATGAAGCAGAAGTTCGTTTCACTAGTGGCCATATAAACACAGAGCAGACTGCTGGTCTCTAGCACAAATAGTATTGCATTTTAAGGAAAGAAATGGTAGCCACAAGCGGAGAAAGTAGTGCAAGAACACCCTGAGATGATATCAGCCAGCACGATATATGGAGTTATCAGTACCACAGCAGCCTAATTATTACCTGGTTTTGTGCTATCATAACCTAAAAGGACAATATCCAGGAGGGATGTGAACGAACTGGCTTTGCAGACGCAGTGTTGCCCAGATAAAAGTATGAAGGGCAGCATAGCAGAGATCAAGAGTGCATGTTTGGAAAGATAGCTATTAAATGATGGAGACCGGCACCATTGGCTGATCAGAGTGGTTTCAGTAAGGAATAAGAGAGAGGAAGAGGATAAGTCAGCAAAGGCCTTGAAAGTGAAGGTAAAAGTGTGTCATACAGAAAGAAGGAGGAAAAAATAGTAGAGTGATACTGAAAGAAAAATGATGATGAAAAACCATCTATTCAGCAGCATTCTTCGTTGACACCAGGGATCAACTGGAGCTGTCAGGACAATAGGAAAAGACATTGTAATAATTGGGACACAAGATAATAAGAAGGTAGACAAAGACTTTCAGACAGGAATTGGTCTCTCCTGGTGACACTATGCAGAAAGTTTGCAAGAAGTAGACAGACTGAAGGGCAGTGCGAGGTAACGTTTCCCCAGCTAATGAGCCAGACCTTATGTCCTTCCTCTGATCTGTCTGTCTGCTTCTCTAGTTGATGCCGGAATTTTCCTGGCAGTGCAGGATATGTCACACCTCTGATCCTGCCACAGGCTTCCTGGCAGTCTGTCCTTCCAGACAATGAGTGTTAGGTCTGCATTACCTATTACCACCAGTCGCAAGATTCTATGACTGTTCTCCAACCAGAAAATGCACAACACAGCCAGTTCAAAATACAGGTGTTTCTCAAATCAACAGGAATGTGTTGATTAGGGAAGCTGGGATAGAATATCAAAGAGAGGCCTGAATGCAGTCCTCCCTTATGTGCCAGCATCCGCTTGCTGAGGCACTCTTCTGGCATGGAAATTGGCCTTAGGACCGTACTTGGACCAAAAACCTCACCCTTTTCCAGCAGGGACAAGATATTGAGATTCCAGCTTCCTTCATGCCGTTCCTTTTGTTTCACACATCAGTCACTGGGTTTTGATGTCTACGCCCATTGCTCTCTCCGGAGTATGAAGAGGTGATGTCAGATGACTAACGGATGTATCCGTGTTCCTCTGCGGGAGCAGGTGTTAAGTCACGGGTCCAATCATGGCCCTTCATGTTGCTAAGATAGTTCTATTAATATTTGTTCAAAGTTCATTCATGCACTGCACAAACATTTTTATCACCTCTACTCAATACGTCCAATACTGAAGTGAGTGCTCCATTGCACTGAAGAGATAAGAAATAAAACGTAAGAATTATTTTTAATAATAATAATAATTATATAATATCATTATATAATTATTATTATTATTTTCCAGTGAAAGTTTGTATTTCATGTGTTTGGAGATGTTGGAATTAAGCACACAGTAACTGTTATTGACCTGAAAGAATGCCTCAGTGACATAAAATGTAACCAGTATCTATATAATTCTTAAAAATATTCTTATAACTTAGTAGCTCATTTTAGAGGTAAACTGGTTCTAAGTTACCACTGATGTTCCACAATGTTTTTTCTGAAGTCAGCAAAATAATTGTCATTTTTGTCCTAGACCTTAAATCGCTTTGAGCACCCACCAGTTTACTGGAAGTGCAGTATTAAAACACCCAACCCTGTATTAACCTGAGGTGTCAGAGGACTGGCACTAACAAATTCTCCAGGTGACAGCAGGCCTATATTCTCTCGCAGAGGCACAAAGGTGTTCTAGTTTTCACATACAGTAAATTCACAGTTTACAAAACCAGAGAGCGTTTTAAGGATACTTCCTCCTCTTCGTCTTCTCATTTCCTGCACAGAAAATCCGCAGAGTCTCTCTCTCAGTTCTTCTGCGACTCAAATATTGTGAAACAGTCTGTTCCTCTGATAAATTCATCAAAACTCTGCCTAAAAAATCCTGCCTTGTATTTCTGTATTAGGAATGTTAAGTTATGAAGCCTTGGGGGCAAATTATTCTCGGTGAGAGTCTGAATCTGCAGTGAACAGGCCACAAAGGACAATTTTTAAAATGCTGGCATAAAAGCACAGTATGGAGCCACAGACCTTCCCAGCCTTTTTTGCCTTCTCCCACCGTTTTGGCTTTTCCCTCAGTGCAGATGTAGAGATACACCATTGCACGCAAGGAAGAAGCCAGGCAGCCATTGTAAGAGAGAGGTGAGAAAAGACAGAGTGCTCTCCAAGCTCAAGCCAAACTGCTTCTCTTCTCCCATCAAGCTTGAAACAAAGTTTTCAAGATTCCCTTCATCAGTATTGTTCCACTTTCTGTTAAGCCAGATGCCAAAGGTTTCTGAGAGACCAGCATCTGGCCTTGAGGTTTATTTTATTTTATATATCTAAATACATCTATCTATCTATCTAGATCTTCAGGTTGCCATCTTGTTTACAAGCTGGAGAGAGTTCAGACCTGGTCAAGATCTGATGTAAGTTCTCCGAGGAAAGCGCACGGCTGTAGGAATGCACTTTACACTTTCAGTACATCAAAAATGTCATTAGCATTTTACCACTTTGGGATCCAGCGGAGCAGTCCATGCTAGTTTTCATCCTGGGATGGCTCCATCCCTCCCAATAAAGGATTTCTCTGGGTAAACAAGAACACTCTTACATTGCCTGTGCCTCCCTTGGCACTATGGCACTTGCCACAGTACTATCAGAAAGCCCAGCTACCACCAGATTTATTTACTGCCATTCTTTGGGTTTCCCAAAGGACGGATAAGAGGATCAATAATCAAGAAGCCATCTGGTATATTCATCCACATTAAAAACTTCATTGAAGAGTGTATGTGTCTAAAAGCAGCCCAGAATCGATGCTCTTTGGCTGTGTTGGAGGCGTCCGTTGGTATCACCTAATAAATCGACAGCTTCAACCTAAATAGATCCTATGATCTCTATTAACCCATGGATATTATCAGTTAAATTCTTTCTGGGCAGACGTCCAGAGCGTTCCAGATGAATAAATCTACCTTCTTTGTGATTCAGCTCCTGTACTGTGTAATCAAAAAGTGGATACTGATCTCCCTTATAGTCTAAACCAAAACCTTCACAAGCCAGCCTGAGTCTTGGCATTGGCTTCATTTGGAGCTTTTTTAGTTGGATTTTATCAATGTTTTTATATATGATTTGAATCAATTTATATACAATTAACAAAATTACAAGATTAGGAATTTTTTTCCAAATCTTTATTGTCAACACAAATAGTTGACTATAATTTTTCCTCACATATTTTCAAGCTGGTATTCTTACTAAATTTCCTCCAAAAGGAGGGATTCCTCACCTCACTGTTGACTGACAAGTCTGAAAAAGCTAAAAACGTAGTCTCAGAACTGAAAATTTCACAAATTGTTGGATCCATGTGTTTAAGAGTGTTCTTGAATATTTAAACGTACGTGGATAAGTTTAGGGCTAACGCAATAGGAAAGATTAGTCTGTCTTCAACTAGACATTTTGCTAGAAAATCCTGCTGCTGTTGAAGCTTCCTCATACACCTCTGTCGATGTGGCTGATGTCTGATGCTCATGACATCGCGTTATTCTGTGTCTGGATCCTGTTAACAGTCTCATATTGTACCACAAAGTATGATACTTTCATAGTGTGGACCATTAGAGAGTAGGAAGATATCAATAAACCAATTTCACTTTGTGACAGCCTCTAATCTCCAGCAATAAATCCAGGGCAAAGCCTTTCTGAGAGGAAGCAGATTTTGAAGGGGCCAGTATCAATAACTGGAAGCAGATTTTCAGAAGGGCTTAAATTCTATTTGAACAACTAAATGAAGGCCATGCTTTTAAAAGCACTCACTTTAATAAAGTAAATTTTTGGTGTGTTGGGTTCTTTCGAAAATGTTGCTCTCTCTTTTGGTTTCCAGAAGGCCACTCAGCTGCTTTGACAATCTCCACGTGTGTATATCTCTAAAATTTTGATTCTAGTGTTGTGATCTGCATCATCATCTAGCCAGGTTTTTCTTGGAGTGTTGTATTTATTTTGCAATTTTATGTAAAAATAACAAAAAATAAATATCAGAGGTCAATTTTCCTTTGTTCATTGCACATGGAGATTTTTTATCAGACAGGGAGACACAAAGATGCTGCCAGAAGTTTGGCGACAGAATGAAATCAAATTGCAATCATTCCAGTATTACCAGAACTGAGACCAGTGACATTCTGGTAAATTTAAGCTTTGAAAAGAGAAGATGTCCAGATATTTTGAAAGGAACAGGTCATGAGCATTCTCCAAAGTGCAAAATATTTACGATACAAATACATGAAAATGCACAAAGAGCACATGTGTGTATGCTCACTACACATTTTGTTTCATTTCTTTTTATATTTTCAGGAAAAAAAATCTCATTTTTCTCCCTCATGTCGCCTAATCATGTGGTCATTAACAAGAGTGTCGTTGTTTTTCCGTGGACATCAGAGTACAGTCAAGTTGAATAATATTAGTCAGCTGTACAAGTTGGCTTAACCACATGGCATAATACACCTGGAACAAAATCCACCGGCATTTGCATATGGGATGCCCTGACTTGTTTTTTTTTCCTTAGCAGCATTGTGGATGAGATGTCCAATTTTTGAAAGTATGTTTTCTGGAACAAAACTGTTTTAAAATGTAATTTATGTTGAAATTTTGTTTGCATACAGATAGCAATTTTGGGCTGTTGAGGTCGCCATACCTTGCAATACAGAACAGCAGCGTGAGACTGACTTAGCACAACCTAAGAGATGTTCCCTTGTTATGATATGTATCAGTCTGCTAATCTTTTCAGTCTTTAATCCACAATACTGGATTAAAAGACCAAAAATAGTCTGTACTGTCATTAAAGGACAGTTTCTGGGGGTTTTTGGGAAATGAAAATTCCAGCGGGGAGTTGAATGAGCGGTAAATGCTAACAAACAGAACCCTTCCTCGTGTTACGTCTCTGTGGCAGAGTGGTTTTCCGCACCTCATTTCACAGTTAACTGTCACTTTGGGCTTTTGAAATGCTGTTTTGAAATTAATGTCAGCTCGGTTTGTGCGTCAGAGTTTTCTCTTTTCAGTTCGCCTAAATTAAACAAATATTCTAAAGCTGTGTTTGTCCAGCCAAACTCTTGTCATTTCAATTATTAGTGTTTCCACAAGTGTGAACACTTGTGTAGAGCACAGACAGACATGGTATAATTGGAAATCATACCACTGAAAATGGTATTCTGCTTTCTCTGCATCAACAAGTCATAATATAATGGTGGCACAGAAAAAGAAGTGAATATCCTGCATATTCCACCTGATATGATTTTGGTTTCCTCTCACATTTATTCTTTAGAATAAATCAAATGCAACATGAAAGTTACTATTTCTTGTATATGTGATCGATGATATTCAGCTGTCAAAAATAATAATTTGAAGCATGATACATGTAATATCTATTTACATCTTATCTTCATGTGGCAAAATTCTACTCACCTTACTCTTGCAAAATTATCATATTTTTCAAGAGAAAATTTGTGGGAATACGGTAAATAAAATATTCCATACCTTTCTGTTCACACTGAAATGGTGGGAAATTTCAGTTTGACTTCAGTGTCAGTGAGATGACATCATACAGCCCATAACTAGCATAAGAAACGAGAAGCATTGTCCTGCTGGATCAGGAGCTGTCTGATGCTAGACACTCATGTTCTGAAACTGATATTTTCCAGCAATCAAGCAGTATAAAGTAGTTTACTTTTTATGCCAGTTTAGTGTCAGAAAAGCACACTGGAGATTCCAACAGACTATTGGGAAAAGGCTTCAGGACAGTGCAGTGGCTCTGCTTTCCTAACCTGGTTTTGATGGACTTGTTTTACTCTTCAAAGGATCGCATATAGCCAGAGTTCCTTTTACCTGGAAACTTAAACCCTACATATACAGCTTACACTTCTAATGCAAAAAGAGTGAAAAAAATAGCTTTTTGAGGGTAACTTTTCATCAGCTGGCAGTGATACAGTAAATATTTTGCCTTTATTAAAGGAGAAAACGAAGTGATGGTGCTGGTTCAGGCAGGGCCAGTCTAACCGAGTAATTTGTCTGTAACAGCGACCACAGGTGCACACCCAAGAAGAAGTGAGAACAAGGCAACCAGATATGATTCTTCTTCCTAAGAATCTCTCACTTTCTGAGCATTTTCCACTGAGGGAATTTTCTGAGCCAGCTCAGTCTGTGCTTGGTAACACCCAATGTTCCTCCCTCCCAGTCTTTCCCACTGCCCTGAGCCCCCGACAGCATCCTGCACCAGTGCTGATTCTTGCCTTTGGATCTTCTGGGCAAGGAATCCCAGAGGTCAATTGTCCATTGCAAGACCCACCTACTTTGTCTCTTACAAACCTGTGTGCCGTGTTTCTCTAAATAAATAATAAAGGCTCTCTTGTTTAGTTGGTACAAGAGACGTTTGTTCTTTTTTCCACATTGTGCGAGTGCTTTGTTTGTATTTCAGAGTCTGAGCCTTTCTGCCTTTTTTGTGTGTACAGTTGAAGACTGAAAATTTGCCTACACAAGAGAATTGTTCTGATGTACTCAACAGAATGTGAATTACTTTTTGGAAGAGATACTCAAAATTTTCCAGAGTGATTGCTGGTGGGAAGGACAAAATCTGCAAAAACAACAACGATAGCAAATACTCCAGCTGAGGCAGAAATTTGTATTTATACCGTCTAGAAAAAGACAAAACCCACGAAACATCCCAGAGGGCCCCCACCACATTTCAGTGTATACCAGCATCAAGCTCTGATTCAGCTCTATCTAGGAGATGTTTTAGCATGCTCCTAACACGCCTGAGATATGGGAAAACAATAGGTTGTCACTCAGTATTCTGATGAGAACACTGATATAAAAAATGTATTTTACACTCAACATTCTGTATATCATCAGTCATTTATTTCCAATTCTATGGAGAGCTGCTGTAAGGATAACTCACAGGCAGTCACAAGCGATCTGCACGAGGAAAGGGGGTTTTTTTGCACCACTTTCAACGCAACACAAGTTGAAATAACGGGATCATTTACATATTGCAGAGGGAAGTAAGATTTTGCTGAGTAGGACATATCAATGAATTGCAATTTCATCTCTGGCAAATGATTAATTATTATGATATGCCATTTTTTCCCCCCAGAATTTTTCATAAATATTTTTTTTCTGTGACATTTCATCTCCGATAGGACTTTTTTTCTGTACTTAGTCTTCTTTTTCACTGTGTTTTAATACATACATTCAAACTTTCACATTAGTATTAGCATGTGTAAACAAGCTGTCTGTGGCATGGAATAATTTAATAATAAAATCTGTTTAATGACCCAGTATTTCCCAACCTGCAATCTGAGTAACTTTGAAGGGAAAAGGGCAGAGAAGAGAATTAGTGTAAATGCAGAAAGACACAGAGTTGTGCAGACTGTGAACGTACAGAGGCAGAAAGACAAAGAAAGATGCAGAAACCAGCGTTGATATAGAGAGAAACAAAATATTTCTACCTCCTTCTCACCACTCCAATAACAGCCGTCCAAACACTCACACAAATGTATTTATTTATGTTACCACATCCTACCTTTTCCTAATTTTTGGAAACATTTAGGGTACATTGTTGCCAAAGTGTCTGGGGAAATAAAAACAATTAATTTTGATGAAGAATGTGTAGTAGAAACTGGAAAAAACATAAGGGTAGTGGACAACATCTCATGATTAATAGCTGCCAGTCAAAACATGACAAACGAACTCAGGAAAGGGAACTTCCAAACTAAACTCTACAGGTAATTTCAAACAAGGAATGTGTGTTGCGTGGAAAAAGAAATTAAGAAAACCTGGCTTCTGCAATTTAGCTCTGAAGTCCAGGTATTAGTGGAAGCCGATAGCAGCTTTTGACTTAATTATGGGAAGTAATTATTCCACAATAGTTGCTGGTAGAAATGTCTCCTAAGTGAACTGCATGGGAATTCCTTTGGAAGATGAGACTGGGTGAAGCAAATCATTTTGGACAGTTGGTTTGCAATAGTCAAGTCATCCTTCCTAAAACGGATTTGGAAAATAGCTACTTGTGCTGATAACTCTCTAGAAAAGGAAGTGGTTGTAATTTGCTTTGAAATGTGAGGAGAAATTAGGTTGTGACCTTTCTTACAGGTCTCAAGCAGGAAGTGATTCCTGTTTGTTGAATATTTCTTACAAGCAGGAAATAATAAAATAGAGAGCCACGATTGTATCAAAGTTGATGAAGATGTTCTCCTTGGCTTTGTCTTTGAGCTGATCTAACGCAGCGCAGTGCTTGTAAACAGACAAAACAATTCAGACACCTTTTTGTTCAGGAAGGAGACCCTTTTAAACTGCTTTTTGATGCAAAAATGATACAGGCAGGAGGGCACTGATCCAGCAGAGGAGTAAAAAGAGAAGGCATTTCACTGGCAGCAGAATGACTCTAAGAAACCTCTTTCAAAATGAATGTGGATGCTTGCACTTACAGACCTGGGATGATATTGATGCAAATACAGAAAGAACTTGAAAAGTTGTGCTTGTTACAGCAATAATCAAATTCATCAGAGAAAAACTCATAAACCATCCCATGGGGACTTCTATCAAGGACGATCTCGCTAGAATATTATCCAAATATTCATACAGGAGTAAATTTGTTATCAGAAGACCCTGTAAACGATGCTTTGGAGTCAGGAATTCTGGAGCTGCTTGCCAGGAGATTGGAAAATCTGGTACTCTGATTTAATGACCACGTACATGCCTGAACACAAACAACGATAATGCTGACTCCTTGTCCAGATGGCCTGGATCAGAAACAAATTGCAAACACTACCCTAAGCAGAAGAGCAAGTCATGGGCTGCTGGTGGGAATGCGTGCTTGCAGGAAGAGATGACAGTCATCTCTCCTGCAGTAGCGTGCAGAGGAAGGATGAATTCCTGCATCACCCACAGGGCCTGAGTGCAGAGTAGGAAAAACGGGTGTCCACGCAATCAAAAGCCTTCCAGCAAGAGGATGCTGATCTCAGGTTAGCATATACCAAAAGCGGCTGGTGAACGCTGTAAGAGTGTCCTGGTCACAGAGACAAATCTGACATTTGAAGATGAATATCTATACGTATAGCAAAGAGCATCGTGTAGGTGGTGCGTATCCAAAATACAGCAGGAAGGGGAGTTGTATGTTGTATATGGTAAGGAAAGGTTATGTTACGATGGTTTACCTACTTATCTGAGCATTGCTACACACATAATAGATTTTTTCTCTTGCTTAATGTGTAAATTCTCAATGTTCAGACAATTATTAGGTTTGAGATAAAATGGTTGCTTTACAGAGACAGTGAAGTGACCCTAACATGATCGTGTGGTGTCATGACTGGTGTCAGTTGGCTCTTCCCTGGGGCCTAACAAGACAATTGGCAGGTGCTGGAACTAAGAGCCTGGGGCACTGGCCGATGTTTCAGTGAATGAGTCTTGCCCAGAGTCACTCGGAGGAAAAGAACTGGAATCCAAAATGATTCAGCAGGTTTGTGAGGTTTTTAAGGACCAACCAAATGTAAAAATCGCCCCAAATCTGATGTAATGTGAGTTGCGTCGGATTCTGTCCGATTTTCCAGTTTCAGTAGCTGTGTTTGTAATACAGCACTAAAGGAAGAGAATTAAATACATTCCATATTTCTCGATAGAACACTTAATGAGAGTACAAAATGTTTCTTAGTGCTCCTCATGCTTTGGCATAAGTTAATTAAGGCAAGAAAAATCTATTCTCTCTGAAGACGAATAAAGGATTTGAAATGCGTCGAATGGGTAGAAACCAAACTAAAAAACTTTGTATTTTACTGAAATTCAGATCAAATTTGAAAGTAGTTGCTTGCAAAATAAAAGTCCATGAAGCAAGGGCATATGGAAAGAGTTTATAGGGCATCTGGTTTGATTCTGTAAGTTTAGGAAAAAAAAAAAAGCAAGACTATCACTGTCATCAGCTCTTTGATGAAATGCCATGGACATTCCAGTTCAGCCAGGCTGCACCCAGAAACCTAGCTTTTAAAATTAAGAATTAGATCACATGTAACAAGTTCTTTCTGTTGTGTGGTAAATGTCCATGTGCACTTTTCCCGTCAGCAAACAAGACTTAATTTGAGTTAATTAGCTGGCTTTCATTCTTGTGAAATGAAACATATTACGCATGCTTACACAGACTTACGAGTACGTAGATATATTGTGGTAGAGGAATTTTTAATATGCATCTATTTCCCATATGTGAAAACTTGTAGCCACGGGAATAACCTTTATTTTTATAATGACGATTAGAACTTGGGTATTTTTTTCAGCACATACATTGTGTTTTTACACACACGCAGTCATGCTTTATTTGGTGTTTTCCTGAATGTATGGAGATACTTTATACATTGCAATATGAGAGAACATACGTATGCCATAGGCAGATAGTATTTCTGCGTCCAGAGACTTGTGAACAATTTGTGTGTAACATGAATAAATAAAGATGAAGGGCTATATTATTTTACAGAATACTTCATCATGCTGTTGGTGTGCTGCATAAGTGCATCGTAAAGTCTTCTGTGTACATGTTAATTAGTGAAGGGCCTTGCTGTGTGGTTCCCGAGGGCTGGAGCACCTCTGCTATGGAGACGGGCTGGGAGAGTTGGGGCTGTTCAGCCCGGAGAAGGCTCCAGGGTGATCTTATAGCAGCCTTCCAGTACCTAAAGGGGCCTACAGGAAAGCTGGAGAGGGACTTTTTGCAAGGGCATGTAGTGACAGGACACGGGGAAAATGGCTTTAAACTGAAAGAGGGGAGATTTAGATTGGATATAAGGAAGAAATTCTTCACTCTGAGGTTGGTGAGGCACTGGCACGGGTTGCCCAGAGAAGCTGTGGCTGCCCCATCCCTGGAAGTGTTCAAGGCCAGGTTGGATGAGGCTTTGGGCAACCTGGTGTGGTAGAGGGTTGTCCCTGCCCACGGCAGGGCAGTTGGAACTAGATGACCTTTGAGGTCCCTTCCAGCCAAACCATTCTGTGATTCCGTGATTCTACAGCGGTTGCGTACGGCCTCAGCCAGCGTTGGCAGGTTCGCCACTGGGTTCCTGGGCCGCAGGAAGGGGAAAGGTTCGTGCAGGAGAGAGCCTGGGCTGCACCTTTGTTTGTTGTGGCTCCCACGGTAGGCACAGGAAGCGCAGAGCGCGGCGGGTAGGGGTTAGCTGTGCCCTTCGCCGCGGTGGCGGCTGTGCTGGCGGCGCGGGCAGCAGCTGCACCGAGCCCGGGGAAGACGGTGGCGGTGCCGCCGCGCCGGAGAGTCACCGGGCCCGCTGCCGCCGGGCCCCTGCACGGGCCCGGGCGCTGCCGAGCGCAGCCGCACCGCTGGGTGCCGGGGCCCCGTTCGCAGTGGGGGTGTCGGTTTGCACGGCCGACACCGGGGGAACTCCGCGTCTGTGCGTGTGCGCGCCAGGGGAGGCGGCGGGGGGGTGCGTGTGCGAGAGGGAGCGGAACCGGTGCGCGCTTTAGCGGGGAGCCGGGTGTGCGTGTGTGTGTGTACGTGTGTGTGTGTGTGTACGTGTGTGTGTACGTGTGTGTGTGTGTGTGTGTGTGTGTGTGCGTCTGTGTGTGCGCGGAGAGCCGGTGCGTGTGCGCGACAGAAGCCGCTGAGCGTGAGCGCAGCCCGTGCGTGCGAGGGGCGGGGGCCGCTGACGAGGGGCGGCAGGTGCTGCCGCCCCCCCCGCTCCCGGAGCCCCCCCCCCCGCCGCCGAGCGCCAGCTCCCCCCGGCAGGGGGCGGCCCCGCGCCGGGCCCGCCCCGCCCCGCCCGCGGCCGGGGGCTCGCGCACCCCGCGGGCGGAGCAGCCGGCGCGGGCCCGGGATCCTCCTCCCGCTCCCTACGCGCCGCTTCGACGTCAGGCGCGGGAGCGGGAGGCAGCGCCCAGCGCCGCCGTTGCCAGAGACTCGGCGGCCGCCGGACGGGGCGGACGTCGGGGCGGCGACTCCCGGCGCGGCCCGGCTCCCGGCAGGGGGGTGGAGAGGAGCGCGCTATGGCCGACGTGTTCCCGGGCTCCGAGCCCGGTGCGGCCCCGGACGCGGCGCGGCGCTTCGCTCGCAAGGGGGCCCTGAGGCAGAAGAACGTGCACGAGGTGAAGGAGCACAAATTCATCGCGCGCTTCTTCAAGCAGCCCACCTTCTGCAGCCACTGCACCGACTTCATCTGGTGAGACCCCCGGCAGCGCCTTTCCCCCGGCACCCACCGGTGGCCCCTCGCCCCCGCCCAGGCCCGCTCAGCTGTCGGGATTCCCCCACTCCGGGGCAAACCCTCGCCGCCGTGCCCGGGCTCCGGGAGCCGCCGTCCCTGCCCTCCCACCCGCCGGTTCCTCGGTGCCGCCGTTCCTGCGGGTGGCTGCCCCCGGCCCCATCCCCCAGGCTCGGGCAGGTGAGCCCCGGTGGGGCAGAGCCGTGTCGCCGCGCTGCCCTCGGTTCTGTCCCATCCTCCTCCCGTTAGCGGCCGCCGGTGCTCCGGGGGGGCCCTGCCTGAGCCTGGGCGCGCCCCGGTCTCGGGGGGCAGCGCTGGCCGGTGCCGCAGGGATCGGCTGGCCCTGGAGAGCCGCGCTGGGGACATCGCTTCCCAAATCATCCCGATTTGTATTCCCTCGCCTCTTGCCCGCGCCGACCCTGGCTGTGCTCGGCGTGGCTGACTTCACCCGCCGAGCCCCCTTCCCGAGGCGGGGGGGGCTCAGCCGCCGCTACAGCTGCCGCCGCAGGAACGGAAGGTTTTCGGTTTCAGGCTGTGGGTGTTGGTGTGTGGCACAACTTGCAGCCCTGCCTTTAACTTCGCGAGCGGTGCCTGCTTTATTTCCTCCTGCTGCAGGGGGAGGGCACGGAGATCGGGAACGCACAGCGACATGACATGTTTAGGAAAGGGAGAGGTTTTGGTAAGAGAAGGGTTCCTGCTGGAGAGAAGGGAGGAAGGGAGGAAAACTTCCTACCAACACCCTCATTGCCAAGCTGTTAGGGAAAAAATGTACCCATGGGTTCCTGCCGTGCCCTCTCCTGGGCAGGATGGCAGCGGAGCTGCGGGCCGAGCCGCCCGGCGCTCCCGGCACCCACCGGCTCCAGCGCTGCCCGCCACCCTTGGCTTTCCTTCGCCGAGCGGGGCGAGTGGGCGTGCGGCGTCTGCTGGCTCCTGCCCAGCGCCCGGCAAGGTGAGGCAAGAGCAGCGGGTGTGTTCCTTGCGCCTGGGTGAATGTTTTGTACGTTCAAAACCAGCTCGGGCTTCCTCTCCTCCACCTTGCTCTGCTGCTGAAGTTTCCAGCGCAGGTTTTGTCGCCGAAAACGAGAGCTGTGATTTATTTTCGCCAAAGTTGTAAGAGACGCAGAGGGGTCTGCGCACAGCTGGCACCGTGTCTTTGGGCAGGTGTCCCACTCTTTTCGTATGTGTTTATGCGTCTGGGCACAGACCTTTGCCTTCCTTCTTGGGTTTTCCTCAGTTTGCACGCTGAAGAGGAGACTGTGATTGCTCCAGAAATGATTAAAATATATTCGCAGAGTAAGGGGGGAGAGGAGCGGAAGGAGAACTGAGATGGGTAGGCTGCAGAAGAAATAAAGAGAAACATGTCAACTTGTTGAGTGTTTGGGTTTGTTTCTTATTTTTAATTATTTTTTCCTATTTGGAAAAAAAAAATTGCGCAGTTAGGTATTGTAAAAGTGAGAGACCTTCAGAAACTGGTTCAAAGTTAATCTAAACCAGACTGAATTGGGAGGTGTGAAAGAATGCTGCAGGGTTATTGTCAGCCTGTGTTTGTGCAGCTAACCAGCACAATTAAAAACCAGAGTGGAATATTGTCAGGAGAAAAGACATCTGATGAGAGGATGGATGTGAAAATGGAAGGGTGTCCTGTAGCTGGCAGGTGGCAAGAGTACCTGTGCTTATTTGTCTTTTCTCACTAGTGAGCCTAAGGAAGCTCTTCACATTCATCAAATGAGCAAGTGACAACTCAAAAACTTTTCATTTCCCCATTTGAAGATGGGCAACTCTTGAATAAGCATCATACCCCCTAGAAAGTGCTTCGTCTACTTCCAGTGTGACACGTGGCACGTAACACATGTTTTAAGGTATAAAGAATAGTAAATACCACCTTTCAATGAACTTCACAAATAGATTTGTGTTCTTAGACTACGCTTGACCAGGTAATATTTACTGAAATAGTGTAGTGCTGCCTTATCATAAACAACTTTCACCTATCTGCTTTGTTTCTCAAGTGTTGATATTTTTTTTTAAGAACTTTTGCTTAAAATCCCTGGTACCTGATGAGGCAGCAGAGTGGGCTGCAGCTGGTTAGTGTGCAAATCCAGCTCAAACGCTGACGAATGGCTGTGCTTTTAGAGTAGATAATGCAGGAACGTTCTTTACGAATAAGTCTGTTTAAAAGGTCAAAAAATTATCTGAAGTCTGTTTCCTGTTCTTAGTCCTGCTGTCAGCTTTCCTGCAATTGCGTTTGCACACTTCCAGTCCGTGCTTTTTACTTTTGTGAAGACAAGAGGGAACTGCAGCAGAGTGACAGTGTAGTCACATGTGCTGCCAACTAAACAAACAATTTTATATTTCTTCTGTTTTTCTTAGTTTAGGCCCTAAAAACAACAGGTAGAGACTGATGTGTAGAAATTTCAAAGCTGTGTAATTTCGGTTTCCACTTGAAGTAACTGTCTGCCAAAGGTTTTGTCCCTTCTCTACATAAATAAATAAAGTGGGAAAATCCTTGATATAATTTTCTAAAAAACATTTCCGCAAACTTCATAATTAAACTTCATGTTGTTAATTGCACGCAGCCTACTGCCTGGCCTCTACAGCTCATGGCTTTGGCTCATTTGTCTTTTAGTGTAAGCAGCTCCAGCTCTCCAAGTGAAAAAACATTCTCCAAAGAGGGAAAATGCCGAGAAATATTTACAGGGAGGACACTCAAAACATTTATTTTTGTGGAAAGAGAATGTTGAATGTTTAAAGATAAGCAAATAAATAAACCCCAAACCAGTACCATTTGCCAGAGGTATAATATATGTTGGGATTCCGGGTACCATGTACCAGGCTCGTGT
This sequence comes from Tauraco erythrolophus, assembly GCF_009769465.1. Taxonomy (NCBI): domain Eukaryota; kingdom Metazoa; phylum Chordata; class Aves; order Musophagiformes; family Musophagidae; genus Tauraco; species Tauraco erythrolophus. The sequence goes on from NC_141484.1 coordinate 3,452,712, forward strand.
GTCACTGTGTTGTTGGTGAAGTATTGCACGCACATTTGTGTTTTGTTGTGGAAATGAAGCAAGGAATTAGAAGAATAATTAGTGTGGAACCAATGGGCCTGTCTTCTCATTTGTATTGAAACAAGCAAAACCTTTAACCTGCCTGCTTTTCCTGCAACACATGACTGGTATCCAGCTGACACCCATAACAGCATTGGCATGCAATCCTAAAATTTGGATGTAATGTTAAGTCTGGCTTGTTTTATACACCTTTGCTAGAACTTGGAATACTTTACATTGCTGTTAAGTATACATGTGACATGGATTATTGCATAATGTTTCAATTTATTTACAGGTGATGATAATTGTAGATCCAAAATAGCTTGTAAAATAATAATAATAAAAAAAAAATGTTGCCAGAAGCTGAAATTATATAGCTGGTGACAGCTATTGTTCTCTGTTTTGAAATGGGTGGGCTGTTCTGTGTTGTATATTTTAAAATCTGTTGCTGTCTTAGTAAAATCTGAAGTAATTTAATATGAAGCTGTTTTTGTGTTGTTATAGATCACTGAGAAGAAATTATAACCAAATATACTAAGAGAGTTTTTTTCTTTCTTTCTTTTTTTATGCAGGGGATTTGGGAAACAAGGATTTCAGTGCCAAGGTAAGCCACAAATGCTTTGTTGGCTAGCACACATTGTTGCATCTTACTTTGAAAGCAGCCAAAACTTGCCTGCAGCAAGGAGGAAACAAGCCTGGAAAACTAGGCAAGCGTCTCTGCCTATGTAAATCTTAAAGGAAGATAATTATTCAATTAAATAACGATTGGTATTTATATCATATACATTGAACAATCAAGTAACTGTGCATACTGTAATAACACAAAGTGTTTTTTTTTTAAATCTCGTCACGATAAATGTCATATAATCTGCATTTAGTGCAGCTTCTAAGTTTTCATGAAAATAATCTGTGCAATTTAGCTTTTGCAGAGAGCATTTTTCACATCAGAAGCTCTTTTCTGTGTGGGCGTTTTGGAAAATGGATTCACTTTTTAGTCATATGGCTTCTTTTCATAACCCAAACTCCTCGTTTTTAATTCTCATACACTGTATGTTTAGGAGGACCTTTGATTTGAACTATATTTTAGGACAGACAGCATTTTTCTGTCTTATGTAATACTCAATTATAAAAAAATCCATCCCTGCACAATCACTGATTTAACAAATTCTACTGACCTTGACAAATTGGAAGCTACTATAGTGGGAGATAACTCTCTTCATGAGGGCCAGAGTGTGATATGCTGTATTCTCACATATTATATATTTTTTCCAAATCCTTATCATTATTTGGCATTTAATCATAAAATAACCACATTCAACTATTGTTATTTTTTCCTACGTTTACCATATTTTTTCATATGTTTACCTAATTAGGATGAGGCTTTTTGTTGTCCCTTTCTTTTTCCCCACCTTCTTTCCTACCAGTTCACCTGCACGTATACATTGTGTACTCATTAGCTACCCTTTTGGTTGTTTCTTTTGTTACATTTTTTTTTTTAATAGTTATTTGCCAATGCTTTAGAGCATATTTGAGTATCCTGAATGTTGCTTTTACTTAGTAGTTGGTGAAACTACAGATTCTGTGGTATTTTTGTGAAGGTTGATGTTATTTGATGCTTCTCTAAATTAAACCTCTGAGGAACTGAATGTAAAAGAATGATGTCTTTTAAAGATATCACGATAAATACTTTTCCTTCTGCAAGGAGACACTTGCAGGGACACACAGGTAGTGAAAACCCTGCATGCCTTGTTAAGGTAAGCATGCAACCAAGGTTTTGCTACAAATCTTTTTACGAGTTCCTCCATGTCCCAAGATGTCAATACTAAAATCTGTAGATATCCTCCAGAGCAGTGCTATAGATCAATCTGTAGTCCTCCATTGGTGGTGGAATGTCATTTCCTGAATCCCATTCAGGATAGCTCAGTGGCTCTTAGTTGAGGAATTATTTAGATATTCATTAGAGATTTCCATTGGTATACAGAAAATAATTCGGTCTGCATTTAAATAATAGAGTTATATATCCTAAGCTTTGCAGTTTGTACAGTGTCAGTTTTCTCCCACCTTCCAGCCAGGCAGCAAGTGGCTCGAATTGGACATGATTCACTCATTTGAGCCACAGATCCAGTTTGATATGGCAGTGCCTTTCCAGTGTTGTGTATTCTGTGGCTGGAATTCTGTCTACCATCGTAATGCTAGCTGTCTAGGAATAGTTTTGTCTGATGAGAACTGATCTTTATAAACCTAGCTAAAAATTTGAATTCAGTGCGTGAACACAAACAAAAGTAAAAGCAGTAGATCAGCTTGATTTATTTTTAAATGCTTCAGAAGTGGTACTTTTCAGGAATCTAGACACCTTCAAACCCGACTGTTGTATGCATCAGAGCAAGATTCTGCAATTTTTGCATGGTGGTCACTGTTGTATTCAGTGTTCTTGTTTGTGTTCTTATACAGTCCAAATCTCTAAGAAATATTGGAATTTTAGGTAGTTTGTAGCAAGTTATTGTTGGTGCACTAATAAGTTTATAAGTAGTGGGGCTTTTTGCTGTCATTCATTACATTTGTTTGTAATCAAAATCTAAGAGTTCATACTTTTGGGATAAGAGTCTTGAAAAATAAAACTTCCACAATAAAGTTAAGCAACTGAATTATTTTTTTTTCTGCAACTTTCTGAAGCTTTCATCTGAAAAGTCACCAGCTAAAGCTGGAAAGACAAATTAGTGAGAATATGAAGAATTAAATAAAAAAAGTGTGAAACTAGAAGGTAGGTTGCAAAAAAACCCCTAGTTTCTTTAATTAAGCGGCTACCTTCACAGAAAAGGATGACAAATGAAGAATAAAATGGAAATTTCAGTATGACATGAAGGAAAGGAAAGAATATTACAATGACAGCTCCTAATGTGACTATAGTTCTTGGTCCGTCAGAGTTTCCATTAGAAGAAGTTTTTTTAGCTCTGTTTTCTAGAGCGTTGTAAAACCTCCTGCTAGACAGAAATTTGATGTCAGGCAGGTTTCCGAGTTGGGTGGTTTTATTATTTCCCAAGTTGTTTTAAATTCCTCTAGCTTTTGTTTCCAGAGGGAAGAGGAAAGGTCCGTAATAGTAATGCATCAAACTCAGATGATGCTTCTACTCTAAGAAACTGCAATTATTCTATTAATATTTGCGTTAGTCATTCTTTAATTAAACAAAAGTCCTAACCTAGTGTTTATGCAGTATTAAACATTGCAGCTAACACAGTATGCTTTTCTATATTTTTAAAACTTCCTTTAAAAAAGCGTTGCACAAAATGCAGTTCTAGTTTTAATTTTACGAGATACTCTCAAAAGACAGGATTTTTATTTTATGTTTAAATTTTATTTGAATTAAAACTTAATGCTATCCTGTAATGATCTTTTTTTAGACCATTAATACCTTTTTGCATCAGGCTTGCCTTGAGCCTTGGCGCACGTTTTCGGTTGTATGTGATCATTTTTGTGTTCTGAATTCGCCGTAGTGTTCAGCTTCAGCATTGCGTAAAAACATTTAAATGAGTCCTTTGGAATTGAAGAGAAATATTTTCATTTATTGTGTTAAAAAGCTGAGCAGATTTCCACCCCCGCCCTGCCCTCGTTTTTATGGGATCCCTATGAATTTGCAAAAGAAAATAAATTCAATTTTGGTATGGCTTTTAAAGCCCTTAATGTGACAGAGGTTCAGGGTGCAATTGCATTATTGCTGCGCCAGTGCTTGGCGAGAGGCGGTCCCTGTCCTAAGTAGTTGTCTGTCTTAATGCATGTACTCTGATGTGGCTGGCTACTGGGTGTACTGGCAAACAGATACTCAGAATGGCTACTTGGGTTTGCAGACGTGAGTTCTGGTATGTTATTTGACAGAGGCTGCAGAATTCTGTTGCATTATCAGAAGTAAGTTTTTGAGAGAGAAGGTTTAGGGTCAAAAAGTAGCAGTGGAAAAAGTGTGGACCTGCCTTTGGTAATGTGTGAATTTGAAAATGCACTCGGAAGTTCTGCTGGATTAACTTCCTCCTAAGGAATACGTTTTCACTGCCTCCTGTTATTAGGAAGCATTTTGCTGTTTGATATTTGTGTTTTGATTTATATGAACATCAGCTATTCTAAAATATTGCGCTTTTGAACCAGGAATTGTTACTCTGCTGTTTTATCTTGCTGTGTTCTGTTGACTGTGCTAGGGAAAGCATGATGGTAAGATTATTTAAAGGGATTAGGGCTCTGTTTTGTTTTCTTACACTGTCAGGCGGGACAGCAAGTTGTCTGTAATGCTGAAAGTGTTTCTCTGACATGCACCTGGTTATACTACAAGAGGAATGTGAAAAATGGAATAATTTGAAACATTTTTCACTCTGCCAGAGTATGAAAGTTCCTCTTTTAAGAAAGCAGGCTTTAAAATAAGCAAGCTTTTAAGTTTAAATTTTGGCTTCATCGTTCTTTTGATATGCACTGTTATACTCTGAGTGTAACCTATATTTGTTGCAGTCTGTTTGATTTGTAAGACAAGTTTTTCTGGTGAATAGAGCACAACAAATAGTGATTCACTAAAATGTGGAGAATGTTTGTTGAAGAACATGTATTTATGTATGTTTAGAGGTTGTTTTAAGTTCAGTACTGAAGGCTCAGCAAGTTCCTTGAAGTGAAAATATTTTTAGTTACAGTAATATAAATGCAATCAACTCATACTCCTGATTAAGGGCCTGTTGTTAATTCTCTCCCAAATGGTAAAAATTTGAAGTTATTAACTACAGGTTTCCCCTCTTTCACATGGTTCCTGCAGGGTCTACTGATGTGCAATATTCAGTTATAGTTTAGCTTTGAAATACATTTGGCTTGAGGATAATAACTAGCTAAGGAAGAGCTTCATGTTCGTTTTCTGATTTACATACATAAAAATTAGAGAAATCAATTAAAGCAGATTATTATGTTTAGCTAATCTGTGTAACTATTGCTCTTTCCACTTTTTTTTCCCCCTATCTTCCTTCAATTTATTTTCAGACTATTTTTTTCTGAATGTTGAAATTTATAAGTTGACATGGTAAGCTTTTTGGAACAGCTTGTGCCAGGCTAGGTGCCCTTCCTAACACTGCTGGCTCTGGGCTAGTCGGACATCTATAGTAACTCCTTCACTAAAAATGGAAATGGTTAGATTTTATTCTGGTTTACTTTCCTTGCAAATATCATAACACAGGCACATGAAGCCAGCGCTTCATTTCCTTTGCTTTGTTTATCTTTTATCTGCTAGTTCTTGATCTCCCTTCTGCAGTGAAACGACCAAAGAACCCACGGATGCCTCCTCCTTTCTAAATCATGTGTTTTCATTAAAAGTGTTGTATTAAAGGTCTCTGTAGAGAGGTGGTTGAGAAACTAATTTTTAATTTAATCTGTGATCTGAAGATTTGAACCAATGAAAGCTCTGAATATCTGTGGCCTGGTTGACATGTACATTTTTTATTGATCTTTAGTTCTGTTATGACATGTTTATAGAGGAAGCAACAAAATTAATTCTTTCTTGTGTATGGATCAAGGCTTAGTTCTCTGTTTTCCATCCTGATAGCTGTGTTTCCCCTACCAACAGTTTCTTCTTCATTTTACTATCTTCATTTTCATTTGTAACCAAAAAACCCCAACAAACTAATAAAGAAAAACATATTACATTGCTGTGTTGCTTCTCATAAAAAATATTTTCTGTCTTCCTTACTTGGAAATGTTATTGCCAAAGGGTGGATAAGATACAAGTTAAGTAAGTTCCCTTCTGTATGCCAGAACTACTTCTCTTGTATCATTATCGTTTTTGTGGTAAGGCTGGATATTACAGACCAGGGTTTGAATAACGTGTGTTGGTTTTTGTGCTCTTTATATTACTTATTAGCCATGTGATACTAGTTTACGTTATTTCTATAAGCCTGAGATTGAGTAATGAATTCCATGGAAGTAATGAATTCCTTGGAAGTAATGAATGCCATGGAAGTAATGAATTCTGTGGAAGCCACTAAGAGTCTGTGACTGTTGATGCTTTCTAGGTAACTTAATGGTCAGCCTGAAATCTTCTGAAATGGAAACAGTATAGATATACTTAAAGCAGCCAGCTCATTAATGTATTTTCATGCTTGTAACTTGGAGGTATCTGTTCAAAAATGGATCCCCACAGCAAAAACCAAACACATACACACACTCACCAACAAACAAGCAAACAAAAAAGAGCAAAACAAAAAAAGCCACCTGGAAGCATAAATTATGTCTGTGCACAGACAGTTTCCACGGTTCCTCCAGCAGGCTTTGTCCTCTGTCGGCCTTTTGCCCTCAGCCTGATCTGTGGACTGAGTATCTGTGGGCTCCTTCTCAAAGGACACTGATTTTAATGATCTGCAGATAATCTGACATACAGATTATAAGCATGCAGATAAGATGCTTGTTCTGCATTTGTCTGGTCAGCTTTTATTTATTTATTCTTCCCCTCCTTTGGCTGCCCCTTTCCTTCTTTTTGCAATGTATGTCCCATGTTAGGAGGAAACACGGTCCTGTTCGCTGCCTGATACCAGTGTGAGATTCCGTTCCTATCCCTGCAGTTGAGCTCTGAGAGATCTTTGAAAAATTACCCATGTTCCAAGTTTTTACTGAGAACAGTGTTGACAGATGCAGGTGAAACTCCTGACTCTTAATGAGTGCGAATACATTAGTGTTAGGTCAGGAAAGCCCTTTGGAAATGCGTATCCCAGTCCTTCCTGCTTTTACAGTGCTTTCATTTGCATTGCTGGGTGCTCTTGAAGCATGCAAAGTGGATTCCCTTTGGGTGATACTGGAGAGAGCTGCGTAGAGCAGCTCATTTCATGTCCTCCAGGTGCTGAAGGGTGTTTGGTTCATGGATCACTCCGCAGCTAATGCAACGTAAAACCCCTGAAATGTGGCTGTGTGGGTGTCTGGTTCTGAGCACTGTTTTCCTCTACAAATCTGTTCCTGTCGAAGCATTAACTTGATAATGGAGACGTATAGGTTATGCTTTCAGCAGCTTCCTGTGCAGGGAAGGGGATGTGTTGTCTCTGAGCATCGTTGCTCTATGGGAAGGACAAGAGGGTGTCTTCATCAGGAGAGGGAAGATGTGTGTATTCATGTTTGTGAGCTATCTGTTACTACAGTTGTGTCTATCACAAAAAAAAAATTCTATAAATCAAATAAAGACACAATACACAATTCACTAAATATACAATTCCCTCTATGTCACTGTCGTGTTGTACACAGAGAAATATGCCATTGTAGTTCTGTTTTCCTGGAAGATTTCCTTGGTGATACTGTGCTCATCAAAACTGAAACATAATTAAATCTTCTCTTGCAGCAAAAGTGTTTTTTCTTGTATTACATTTAGAGGGCAAAATCATCTTCACCCTTCCCACACTTCTTGCATGTTAAGTTTTGTTTTGTTTACTCGAGTCAGTTGGATATCCCAGCAGTGTGTTCCAGTTAAAAGAAACTGACTGTTCCAGTGCCCTGGATGTAATTCTGTGAAGCTCTTCAGCTTCTAATTAAACGTGGGAGTGATAGCTCGTTCCCAGTTGACAGATAAACCAGTCTGCGTCCTGGGCAAGATAAAGTTTGGCATGTTCTTTGTTTTTCGCTCTGCTTTGGTGTAGTGCTGCCCATCAGCTGCCGACGTGCAGCCACGTACGGTGTGAATTTTATACAGGATTTTTGCGGATGCGAGTGACTTATGCCATGAGCAGAATTTCATGGAACATTGGGAAGAAAGTTGCAGAAAGTTGAAGAAAACAAATTTCCCCGGTGGGATGCGTTGATAATTATTTCTTTAACGTTTGTTAAACGTTGTTTCTCTTCAGAGTGAAAGGTGAAAATAAGTTATTTAACGAATACTTCAGGCTCAGTTTCTCAGCTTTTGCATCTGCAGTAGAAAGCATAAAAGTCTAAAAGCGAAGGGCTCTCATATGTGTAATTAATGACAGGAACTGCCCTGTAAGTGTTTTTAAATTCTTGTAGATGCTGAACATTATAATTTAACTGATTTCAGCAGTGCTTGTTGAAGACATGTAGAGGCTGGGAGTGCTCCGGAGTCAGTTATCAGCTGTTAATTTTTCAATTGCAGCTATTTATGAATCTGCCTTCCATAAATGTGATTCATAACAGTTACCTTGTAAGTCAGGCAAGGGAACACGTGTGTACATATCTTTCTGTGGGTTTCATTGTCATTTACTCTGATCTCTTAATTATAATTCAATTTACATGAAGTTTTTTTGTTCCTTTCTGCAGTTACAGTACTTAAACTGTAAAGTGCTGCAGACACATATGTCTTTTTTTCAGAATATCTTCCAGCGACTTCATGTAGATTTTGTAATCACATTACTGTCTTTATTAACTAAAATCTTTTCATCAAATGAACTTTATTAGAAGTCGGGAATATGTCCCTATAAATATAGAAGCTTACTGGAGTTATTTTTGTCTGTCTTCCATTGTTTAAAAAATGTCTTTTTTAGAAAAATAATTAAAGCTGATTCAGAGTCACTTTTTTTTTTTTAACTAAAAATGCAAGTTTGTCCATAGAAACCAAAACTATGGTCATTAGTACTGTCTTAATTTGCTACTCTTTAGTTTTTAAAAAGAAGCTGCAAAGTTCTAGTTAATACTTACCTTTATACGATGGCCTGTCAAGATTTACAAAAATATTTGCTCTTCATTTACAATCACATATATAGACTTTGACACTGTCAGAAGTGTCTATGAATGGACAATGATCTACACAAATAGCGTGTATGGCACATTCAGAGCTTTATTTACCTTGGGTAGTAATTGTCAAGTTGTTTTCTTTTTCTCTTTTTGCTAGGAAAATAACTCGTATTCATGAAACAAAAATCATAATTTTTAACTGGAGTTGCAGCCGCTGCACTCTTTTTTCCTTTAGCTTCAATCAAGAGAGTTGTATAAAGCTCTACATATTGTATATGTTGCAGTCATTTGCATATAGGTAAACGAAGCTTGTAATTGCATTTGGAGGTTGCTATTTTTATTCTGGAGCAAAACTTGATGAAGATTGTGTTTCTGAAAATTATTTTTCCCCTCCAAATGATCTTTAAAATGCTAGCATAGTGAATATGGATATCAATGTAATTAACCATTTTCAAATTTTAAATCTGTAAGTATCAAATGTTTAGAAATTGGGGTTCTGTGTGCTTGAGTTTCAGAACCACTAGTAGTGTACGTGAGTGCGTCTCCTTCATGTTCAAAAACGATAAGCAGTAACTCAGAGAAAGTGGATCAGATACTATCCTTCCTTATTTTAGTGTTATATGTGGAAAAAGTGCATATGACAAGGTACGACTGAAGATAGAAATTTGTGTATCAGAGAGTGTTGAATTTTGTTCTCAATGCAACTCTCTTTCCAAAGCACAGATATTTCACACTTCATTTTCATTTAAAATTAATAGCATTTTTAACTTCTCTGGAATGTGTGCTAAATGTGTTGGTTTAGTTTCTCAGTAAACAAAACATTATTCATGTACAAGCATGAGTTGGAAGAATAGTTCATCTTCATTCAACTTCAAGTCTGTACCGGGTTTTAGTTTGTTCTTTACTCACCAAGACATCAGCCAGAACCCACTTCAAATTATTCTTGTCCTCAAGAAATTGGTCATATTACTATTTAAAAAAAAAAAAAAAGGGTGAATCTTTCTGTGCTGGCAAAGAGTGCAGAAAGAAGCCTTATCTTATGGAAAGCTGTTGTGTACATCAGTCTTTTTAGTGGTTGATTTTGTTTCCTGAGAAGTTTATTGTTAGTAATCATGATCTGCATTCTTATCGCTTCTCTCTGCACAAACTTTTGGAAGGTGCAAAACAATCCCCCTCATAGTGGCTTTTGCTTGCCAAAGTCTGTCATTCGTTCTGCTTCTGTGTCACACTGTGCATTTCACAGAATGACAGAATGTCAGGGGTTGGAAGGGACCTCAAAGGATCATCTAGTCCAGTCCCCCTGCCAGAGCAGGACCACCTGGATCAGATCACACAAGAACGCATCCAGGCGGGTTTGGAACATCTCCAGAGAAGGAGACTCCACAACCTCTCTGGGCAGCCTGTTCCAGTGTTCTGGTACCCTTACTGGGAAGAAGTTCTTCCTCATGTTTAAGTGGAACCTCCTATGTTCCAGCTTATATCCATTTCCCCTTGTCCTATCATTGGATGCCACTGAGAAGAGCCTGGCTCCATCCTCATGACAGTCACCCTTTACATATTTATAAACATTAATGAGGTCCCCCCTCAGTCTCCTCCAAGCTAAAGAGACCCAGCTCCCTCAGCCTTTCCTCATAAGGGAGATGCTCCACTCCCTTAATCATCATTTCCATGGCATCTTCTGATGCTCTGGCTACAGAAGTGTCACCTAGCACCTGTTCTCTGGTACCTCTTTCCTGAACTGGTTCTCCATTTTTTTTGCACACAAGCTTTGAGCTCCAGACAATTTTTGTGTGTCTGAAGATGATGACAGGTTCTGGGCTTCTCTATTTTTCTTCTGTTCCACAATCAGTGGATTTCAACCTAACAATTCCTTTAATTTGTTTGACTCAGAGTAATTGTTAAAAATAATCATGTTACAATAAATATAGAAATAGCCTAATGCAACAGAATTGACTATGAGGGTACATATATTTTTTCCCAAGTTTTTCCACTATGGCACGTTAGTTCATTGAGTTTGTAATGTGCCCTAAAATTAGTCAGATTTTGGATTGATCTTACCTTGTTTGCTAACTTTTACTTTAAATGAATTAAATCTGAGATCATTCCAAGTCTGTCAGTTTTATATCCTCCTTTCTTGTCATCAACTTTTACAAATTACATCTGCTGGATATATTTCTATAAAATGGGACTCCTCTGTTAATACAAGCAGATATGAACGCAGCAGCAAGCAGTGGGTACAGTCCTGTGCATGGATGTTCTTCAGTTTCTCTGTATGTGTATAGGCCCATTGAGAGGAATGTTGCAAGATTACAGAAAGAAGGGAGAAAAATGTAATTTTGTGTAATTTTTTCAAATGTCTTGGTGCCTGTATATTGCTCAGAATTCCTTTTGACGTTACTGGGAGATCCGAAGACCCTGGGGAATAAAAGTGCATTTTGTTAAAAATGAAAACTTAACTAAAATTCCATTCTTATCCTAGTATATCAGTGGGCATTTTTCCATGGTAGTTTATTTGTTTGTGTTGCTATTTGCCTGTCTAAATCTGACCTATGTGTTGGTACAAATAGCATTGGTTTCTGAATTGCCTGTGCAGCAATATCCCTGATTTACCTCTAAAAAAGAGCGTTGAAAAACAGCGTAGTTGCCGAAGAGGGTTTTGAAGTGCAGGTAGTCGCTATGTTCTGTACATTTTTTTCCTTTAGAAGTGGTACTGTTTCCTAATAGATGGTGCAGTCGTTATGCCAACTGCACAGCGCGCTGTTGCAGTAGATGGTTTTACGCTCGGGTGTTCTGTGTGCTGGTGCCAGTTGTTTCACTCACTGGTGCTTTTAAGTGTTTTGTTTTGCCTGAGATACCCCAGTGTGCCTGATAAATCTTGTAGGCTGTAGAGCTGATGCCTGCTTTTGTTGACATGTGTGTAGAAGTCAACAAAGCTTATTTCTAAGATTTCTGCAGAACTGAAGTCTTCTGTCAGCTTCCTGCTGCTGAATGATGAGGAACAGTGCAGTTGTCATGTTTGTGTAAAGTTCTGTTCATTTAATTAAGCTTGAACTTGAGTTTCTTTGAACACTTTGCAAAAGCAGAGTTGTGTATTATTAAACCTGGTACAAGGTCAGGTGTCATTTTCATTTTAGAATATAAATACCTTATATTACAATTATTTAAGGCTTGTATTTTATTCATAATTCAGTATATGCTGCATCATCATTTCGTGGCAGCAAACGTTTTGCATAGTTTCTGTGGATTTGAATACTTGACAATGAGTATCCTGAAGACAGCAGTGTCCATTGGTTTTCAGGGGTACTCCTGAAAGCCCATCAAAAGGGGAAGCCCCTGGAAGCCGAGGACTGCTTTAGTATCTGGGACAGAAATAACAGAGCAGATATGCCCGGCTTTGACTTTTTACTCAGTATGCCTTGTCCTAGTACAGGTTTCTTTTTTTATTAATAGGATAGGAAATGTAATAAGAACACTGTAAAATATTTGATAATAGAACCGTTTCTATATTGGGAAGAGGGAGGGCGAACCTTTGTCACTGTTGCATCCCTTTCCTGGTTTCTGTAGAAGGTCTTTGACTTCAGATTCTTTTGTTTCCTGCCTATGTCTTAAACTTCTCTCTGGGTTGGTGGTGATGGTGTTGTGCATATTTATAGTCATATGCTGCAACTATAGCTCCAGTTTTTAAACAACCCTGTCATGGTAATGGGCATATAAAGTTCCAAGGCTTTTTACTGCTCCTGTCATCTTAAGTGCTTTTGAATCCTGATAACAGAACAATGAAGTGTGGGTGGTTGGATTAGTGTGACTGACAGTGACTGAGGCTTCACGTTAGTAGATATCGAGTGAACAAATTCATTGATGCAAGGCCGTGAATTTGTGGACACATCATAATTTCGGAGTATTGATTATTTAAGTAAACGTGTAGCTGAAGATTGATGAAGGGAATAAAAGACTTGATCTTATATCATTAATGTATTAGGGAGGTCTAATTGGGTTTATGCAGGATTTTATAAACAAGCTTTCTGCAAAAAACCTTGATAAATATGCTCAGTAAATTTTCACGAAGTCCTAAACACTATCCATGGAGTTTATTTTGTAATTTAAATCAATACATTGGAAAGAGTACTAATTGTAGAACCTACTGTAGAACTAAATTTTTAATAAATCGTGTTCTTTCTTGGCTTTTATTCAACTTATGCAAATACTGACCTTTGAATTCTTACTGTTTTGCCTACGTTTTATTGAGCCTTGCTTTGAAGGGGTGGGGGGATGGGTGTGGTATAAGCTTTAAGCTTTTATTGTAATAATTAAAAGGGCAGTGTCAGACATAAGGATCATTTGACATTTAACATGGCAAAATGAAAAGGAAATCGGTGATAAAATCAGTAGGGTTCATTTTAGAACCATCAAATGGGAAGTGTAGAGAAGGGAAACCAGGCTGGCCAGAAGGTAGCATGACTGGTACATTTCCAGAACCTCCAAAATGCAGTTCCTATCAGTTCTGCAGACAGGAGTAGTCTTTGTAAGAGTGTAGGATTGCATTCATGTTGAGCTAATAAATGTTCTTAACATTTTAAAGCCTGGATCTTGCAAGCTGCTTTGTATGAATGGATCAGTATCATGGTCAGAGGACTTCGGTCTATGTGTTCTATATGGAACAACTGTTGGGATCTGACCTTAATCTGTAGTTAATAGTATAGGCTTTAATACTTATTTTTATTTGCAGTGCAGAGATCCTCTGTGTAACTGAAGCCTCATATTATGCAGAATTCTGCATTAATATTTAGTAAAGTGAGATGCCCTTGATACGGAAGGCTTAGTAACCTAGAGAGATACTAACTATGCAGATTTGTGCACGTATTATCCCATCACTTTCCTTATGTATTTTTTTGAAGTGGAAATTATTTGCTTGAGCTTGATATTGAAATTTCAATTTAATAACATGATAATATATCTTAAAATTTTACATAAAAATATTCTGTCATATAAGTTGTTGATATAATTTAAATTATGCTCGTTGTAGCTGTACGTAAGGACAGAGCTATAAATGCCACCTGAAACATTAATTTGATATAATATAAACCTCATCAAGAAAGAGTGGCCAACTCCCCATGAAAAAAAAAAATCTCATTATACACATATCTCTCATAAGAATAGGAAGCAGTAGTGAGAAGATGCAACTCTTACTTCCTAGGTAACTCAGAGAATGGCTTCATCTCCTGTGCATTGTAATACATAAATACACTATGTGAAATAATTTGGATGACTTTACCATGCTACACAGTGTTGATCCTGTTAGGAAAAGCCTACAGCACTCTGTATTTCTCAGCAAATAAGAGTTCTGTCAGGCTTAATGATAGAGAGATGATTCTTTGCTTTCATTCCTCCCCCCTCCTTATTCTAGAATATAGTTATCGGTGGAGCAGAATGATATACTTGTTCTCAGCAGGTAAGTCCTCGTCACTTAATATGTAACTTTCCTGTGGTACTGTTGTGTGTAAGAAAAGCTCAGGTGATGGCTCTTGGTATGTGTGTTGTGATAGGAGAAACTCATTCCTTGGATCAAGTTCTGTCTGTAGTTACTGTTGAGTTTTAAGGCGAATGAGTTCTTCCATTCAGGTTATTTTGCTGTGCACAGTTGATTAAATTAAGAGGGTGACTCAAATCAAATGAGAAAGAGAATGTTCTTGCTTGAGAAAATGATCAAGAGATATTTTCTGCTGTGCTATCTGTAATATTGATAAGAAAATGTTGTGGGTTGTCTTTTTGAAAAAATAGAACCCTTAATTCCAGCTCTTATTGCATGGACAAATTATTTATCCCTAGATTGAGGATTGAAAATGGAGTAATTTATTCTTCTCTGGTATCTCTTTCTGCAGTTAGAAATTCATTCTGACCTGATGGGGAGATGCAGGGTAACAGATGCAGTCTTTGGATCAACCAGCTACAGCTTTTGTGTTAACCAGTCATCAGGAAATATCACGAAATTACTGAAGAACAAAACACATCTGTTGGAAATATGTTTAAGTCTTTTGTGAAACAGGATGGGAAAAACATTGCTAGAATGGGGAGTGGCTTTAGAAACAGCTGTGCTGAGCAGCAAAGTGTGGGCCATGTGAATGAGCTCTGCTCGGAAAGCTGAGCAGACCTTCTTAAGAGCTGGGTTCATGTGGCTTCTCTCCAACTGCTTTGTTTCTCTGACTGTTGCAGAAGTGAATTCTGAAGTTTGTTCACATTTTCTGTCAGTTCGAAATCTGCCAGTGCTCAGTAGCCTAAATGCACGTGTGGCTTTCCAAGAGTTAAAGCTCACAGGTTTTAGTTGCTCATAATTCCAGGTTTAGTCTCGACTTCCCCAGGTATGTTGCCTCTTTCGTTTTGAAGGAATGTTGCTTAGTTTCTGCATTCAAAGGGAAAGCATTAAGACTGTGAATCAACCCTTTAACCTTTGCTTCGCCCTCAACTTTGATATTTTATTAATTCATTTTAATGGCATAATCCATGTTGCCATGAGGATGCTTTTCAAGGCCACATGTCTGCTCTTAGAAATTGATGTCCTGCTGTGTTTTATAACAGCATGTCCTAATTCTAAAGTTGCCCGTCAGGTAGCCCTGATGGAAGTGCTCCCAGCCGTTTCCCTCCTCATCATCTCACGCTCTCTGCACAAGTGCCACAAGCCTCACTTACCTCTTCTTAAAAGCGTAGTGGCAATTACAGCACCAGAACTTTGCAAAGCATTCACGTGGCACTTGAAGTGGAAGCCCTGAAGGAAGATAATGAGTTCTGTATTACCTGTTAACACAGAATAAAATGTCAGTTTCTTTCAGCCCTCTTGGTAATGATTCCTTCAAAAACTTCAGACTGAAAATAGAAAAAAGTCTTTCTGCTAATGCATGTTTTGGACTTTGGTTTTAGGAGGTAGAACACGGGTTATTATTTAACACGTGTAGTATCTGCATGATAGTTCTAAAATTAGGCAGTGCTGGTTTTAAAATGTGAATTGCTTTCAAGTTGAGTTGGGATGTGGAAACCTCTCTATCTTGTTTATTAAGTTATCTTGTGAGACCAGTTTACACAAAGATTCTATTGAACAATTTAAAATGTCAAAGTTTTCTCAGCTTCAAAAGAACTGTGTCCCAAATGGTTTTTGTGTTGATGGGAAACTCTAAGCTTTCTCCAGAAGAATGCACTAAACCAGTGTGTTTTTTAAAATTGTGCTTGTGTCTCCAGGTTAGTTTTATGCAAAGAGCCATTTGTGAAGATGTTTTATTTTAGGGTTAAAAAAATCTCCGTGCTGTTCCCTGAGAAAATACCAAGATATCTGATAACAACTTTTTACTTACAGATTACTGATACGTTTAGAAGGTAGAAATTTATCAGGGTTCCAGATGTTCTTGTTTTGCTTATTACCAGGGCATGCATACCCTTAGGCCTTCTTTTCACACATGGACTTGCAGATCATAACATGCTTATGATACTCTCAAGTAAAAATGTCTCTGTTTTTTCTAAATATTGACTTTAGACGTAACACTCTGCATTTCTGTCATTGATTTAAGGCTCTCGGAAACATTAAAAATCTAATTGCATTGAATCTCATTGGTGTGTTAGACTAATACTGTCTCTACCTATAAAATAGTGATATTTAGAAGTGCATAGGTTACACGGATTGTGTCACAATCAAGGACACAAGATTTTTTTTTTTTTTAGGTTTTCATCACTGTTGTACAGAGTCTTGTGCAAAGATATATTTATGCTGTACAAGAATCCTTGTCCTGAGGAGTCTGAGTGTTAAAGGGATGAGTCAGTGTAAGAACAGAACCGTGCAATTCAGAGCAGTCTGCACAGCGTTGCTTGATCAGAGCTTCCCCTGTGTTTGCCCTTGCTCATTATTCTGCAGAAGAGGTGTGGATTTTTTGGCTGGTGGAAAGTTGTGTTTTTCCAAGCAGAATATGATAAAGGAGGTCATTGTCTAGAAGCAGAGTCAGTTAATTTGGGCTTTCAATGAGGAGTTATTTTTATAAGTCGTTATACCTGAAGAATGAGTGTGTTATCTTACTCTTGTATTTAGATTTCTGATGGGGAAGTGTATTCTCTTCTGAACCTCTTTGGCCTTCTGTAGGGCGCTACATGACTCAAGGGTTGTTTAAATGAGAACAAATGGATGCTGGATACCTTTCTCAATGGCTGCTTGCTCCCAAGTAATCTCTTCCTAAGATCATCCATTTGGCTGGCATTTATTCAGTTCTGTGATGAGTTTCTGTAAACTGCAACAACCCTGCCTGTGCCAGACCCAAGCTTGTCACTGCTCCAGTATTTTCATTTTATCACTTGCTTGACAGGTGTGAATTTAAATTCTGATTTCATAGTTAAAAGATTTTATGTATTTAGGTTGGAAGGCAGTGCACTACTTCCTCAGTTTCAGTCCATTACAAGGTTTAACTTAGGAAATCCATGTGAGTCTGAGATTTTTTTGCAAATTATTATGGGTACCGATAGTGTCTACTGCCCTGGCTTTGTTAAATCACTGTTTGCAGCTGAAAGGTTACGTGTAAGGGCTGAACAGGTAAACATTTAAGGTTGTAATGTGGTTTGTACTATATTTCTGAAATTTAGAGTCCTCCTTCTAGACCATGGCACTGTTTTTGGGTCATGATTAACACAGCAAAATTTTATCCAGTCATACTAACAGAATCTTATCATCAGTGCTGGATTCTGTTTATAGAGAAGAAATGTTTTAAAAGCTTGTTGCAGATGGCGTTCCATCTTTAAAGATAAATAAGATTAAAATGTGTGGCCAGGGTGTCTTCAGAAAAAAATAGGATGGTGGTGGGACACTGTCACAACCTCTGTGGAACAATGATGCAGTAAATCGATGGCTTAGCGATTTTGATTCTGGTGGAAACTTGGTACAGCTGCATCTTAAAGCCTGGAAAAACTATTTATAGTAACTAATTTCTGCAGATAGCAACAAATTCAGCATGCTATCACCATCTTTGGGATGTTTCCTTATTTGAAGCTGATGGAACGAAACGGAGATGTATTAAAAATACAGCATATAATGTAGCTATGAACCTCCTCAGTTCTAGAATTATTTGCACCTACTGACATCGCTTCTTTCATCCTGCAACACCTTTTCTATCTTCAGCTCCTTCTTTGACCTCAATTTGAGTCGGATTCTTTCTAGTTTAGCAGCTCTCAAGCTGGAGGGAGAGTACATAACTTCCCTGGGAGATGGCAAAGGCGTGCGTGCCAGCCTGCTTCTGCGCAGGGCTGTGCTGGAGCCCGGAGCAGCGGGGCAGAAGGGTCCAGCCTGGAATGCCCTGGCTTGCCCTGCCCTGCCTCTGGAGCCCAGGCACTTCCAGCTTCTGGGGTGAAACTCGCGTGGGCTGGTTCTGTCCTCTCGCCCTGGAAGGGATTTGTGTCTGGCAAGGGTTTACCTGCCCTGAATTTATGCCATCGTGGTAGTTACTCGTGTGAAAACGTAGGAGAAGGAAATGAGAAACAGGAAGCTGATAAGAGAGAAGCGGAGGAGCTTTGGCAGAGGGCGAGTGCCGTAAACAGGGCAGCTGGGAACCTGCCTGGGCACCTGCCTGGGCACCTTCTCCCGGGGCGGCAGGCAGTGGTTGCTGGAGCGTACAGGCAGCTGGCTTTGCACTTTGGTACAGGTCTTCTCCAGTTTTAGAACACTTTGAATGTCAAACTTTGGGAAGGAATGTATTCCAAGAAAGTAAAATGTTTCCAGGATGTTGTTTTGCATGTATTTGAAAAATTTCAGTTTTGTATTTCACTGTTCAGATTTTATTTGAAATGAAGTATTTCCTTCTAGTTCTTGTTGAGTGTTTAGAAAGAGCTTTTTTTTTTCCCCAGTTGCTAATATTTTTTTATTAGCAGTAAGTGAAAAGTAGTTTGTGCTATTTAATTTCATTGAAGCCTGGTATGATAGTACTTGCATCAAAAATGCAATAAGTAAATGGCAGTCTCTTCAGCTTCTATTATTTTGCTTTGCCACTAGCAGTCATTTTAGCATACACAAAATATTTTATAAATGCATTCTGAAACAATTTTTTGATTCTCTAAATGCTAAGTGTAGCCATTGAATATTTTAATTAGAAATCAATTTATAATGAATTTCCATGCGACCTCCGTATTTTTCCTTGTTTTACCATCAGATTCATTTTCTTTTATTACCCTTAACAAATCCCACTCTGAACTACAACAGTCAGCTGGTCTCAGCTAAAAATAACCCGGGAACCCGTTCATAGCCTGTATATTGTGACATTCCAGCCTTTTATTTATGGATACCTTCTAAGAAAGAGTCACTTTTGTGACGTGCCGTGTAGGAAAACTCGCACGCTCTCGGTGGGGTGTTTCATGTGTTGGAACATGGTTTAACATGCCTGCACAGCGTTGTGTGACGTTGTTTATCTGGGTAAGGGATTCTGCCAGCAACCTCGTGCCATGTAGTAAGTGCAGTTTAGTTGCTATATGTGCTGGGTGTATCTGAAATACCTTATAGCGATAAGATTAATGTGATACTGAAGAACCCCAGATTTATGGATCCCTTCAAGCCCTACTGGTAAAATGCTCTTGTTTCCTGTTTTGCAGTGGAGAGCTGGGGCTGGGAGAGGCACCCGTGTGTCAGCTCTGCATCTCCCGTGGGGATTGCAGCTTGTGCAGACGTGGTGTGACCTTAGCGGGTGGCACAGGTATGGGTGCAGTGCAGCTTTGGCAGTGCAGGGCTCGGCACAAGCTGTAGAACCTGCCTGAGAGCTGGACCTCGCTCAGCTGGTTGCTCTGCCAGGGACACCTGGATGTGCCCAGGGTCTGTCCGGGCTGGGTCAGAAAGCATCGGTTCTTAGCGCTGCCTGCAGTGCTGCGGGCACCAGTGCCATGCTTTTGTTCCTTTAAGAATGGATAAAAATCTGAAAAATGAGCGTTATACTTACAATCTATTTTGTTTCTCTTATTTAACTGAGATGCTTACAACGTTTAGGAACAGAGACTTTAGAGCCATGCCATTTTTAGCTTGTAAGGAGAATTTCTCACTTTTCCCTGCAGAGCACTTCTGCCACGGGAAACATGCTGCATGTTTTAAGTGGTGAGGCTTGGAATGTCTTGCATAGGAAGATCTGGAACAAACCACTCCACCTCCCCCAGACATTAATTACTACTCTTTAGAAATAATTAACTAAGGACTATTGATACTGCCAGCCTCATCTTGGTACCAGATAAGCTCTCCTTGGGACTTGAAATGTTTGTTTGTGCAGATAATTCTGAATGAGCATTAACAGTGTGTGTCATCTCGCACTTCCTCCTTGGTAAAAACTTCAGTGGATTATTTTACAGGGTTACGTGTTCCCTTTGTGAAATTAATGAAGGGAATTAAAGAGATTATTCAAAACACGTTGTTTCACTCCTGTTAGCACTTTCAGAGGTGTTGGCACTTGGAAATCATTAAATATTTGATTGGGCTATATGTTCTCTGTGGCATATAGTTTGAAATCTGCTGCTTGATTTTTTTTTTCTCATGTAAATGTTTTCCTTTCTTTCTGTTTTGTCAGTTATCCTGTGAGTAGGTTACTTCATAAATGTTATGACAATTAAAGATTTCTTATCGAGTTTAATAGTGATGATAATGAAAGCTGTACACTGAAGCTTGCTTTGTGTTGACCATATGTGGAATGTTTGGAGGAAAAAAAATATTTACCAAAAAACAATCTCAAAAGAATCATTTTAAGAAACTGAAGAAATGCAGTGCTTGCACACTGATGTGAATGAAGCAAATTGGGTTTTATTTCTTTACTGTTATCAGTCTGTTTGTGGAAAAGTTCCCAAGGTCTGTTCCTGCTGTGATTTATTTTTCTGTTGTCTTAGCCATTTACAGAAGCTTAGGTGCAAGGTAGTTAAATTCACGACTAAATATTGTTGGAGCTCACTTTGTCTTCAAAATGGTTTAGAAATTTGCTACAGAATAGTCATTTATACTAGATAGTAATCTGTATTTAAGTAGAATATTCCACAGCTGAAGTTTTTTATTCGGTGCTCAAAACTAGGGAATAAACTCACCAGTTGTCTTTAAAGTTAAGTTGTTTAAACTAAGTGCTGTCATCTCTCATCACTTTTTTTTTTTTTTTTTTTAAATCCTTCAGAGCTTATTTATATTCAGGTTATTGTGTAATTATAGCATATAAGACTGAAATAATATTCATGTGCAATCATGATGTAATCAAACTTGAGTCACATTAGAAGAAACTTCTACATTTTTTCCCAAGTATTGAAGTTTTTAGTGTTCTGAAACGTATCAGTTTATTTCTTGATTCTTTGGTTTAATTTTAAATAACATCAAAGCCTTAAAAATATTTAGAAGTGAAGGTTTCCTTTGTAACAGACTGTGCTGATGAGCCACTCTTTTTGACCCTGTGGTACATTGGTACGTTATTTATTTATATAATGTTTGATTACAGATACATTTATGTATATATGTGAATATGTTTTTAATTGTAACCATAATTTCTCCTCCTCTTTGGTGCTTTTGCTGGCTGGTGTAGAAGTGATCATTTCACAATTAAAATGTAGCAAAATTTTGAAATGAGTGA
Source organism: Tauraco erythrolophus (assembly GCF_009769465.1). Lineage (NCBI taxonomy): Eukaryota > Metazoa > Chordata > Aves > Musophagiformes > Musophagidae > Tauraco > Tauraco erythrolophus. Next base: position 3,474,020 of record NC_141484.1, read on the forward strand.
TGCCAAAAATAGTGTTCTCCTACTTGATTGCTGTGTACCAGGGAGGTGAGGTGTACCCCCAGGTGCCAGCGAGTTGTAGCGTGTTTGGGGTACTTTGTTTTCAACCTTCTCATTTTCCCACAAAATTAATTAGTCTTTTAACTCCTATATAAAAGAAAATTTTATTCTTGATAAAAATAGCTGTGGCACTCATTCCCTTGACTGCATTTTGTGCAGTATTAGGTATCTCTGTTGGCTCTTATGTATAATGCTTATTTTTAGGGCCTCTATTAATATCTTTAAATATATGATGTAAGAAGACTAAGGCAGTATTAAGTTGGAAAACTTTATTGTCTTTGTAGTTTTGACTGTTAAATGTAAGTGGAAATCCATACCAGTGTTTATGGAAGTTGGTTTTTTTCCTATTTAGAACAAGAATATTCTAGATAATGCTCTCTGCATACAGTATAAAGGTTCATGTAACTATGGTTATTCTGGGCTGTGTGTCTCCTTGACAGTGTTGTGAAACCTTGTCTCTTGGATGATGTCTTCTAGATTTTTCACCAGATTCTGCTGTCCTAAAAAATAAATAATAATAATAAAAATTTAAAAAATTAATGGTGAGCTTATTAGCCTCTGATTATTTTAAATGAAAGATCTGAAAGTTTTGCTCTTTCTTTTCAGCAACAATTTCAGAATTATAAATTACCTTTCTTGTAGTACCACCACTTGCTTTTATTTTGTGCTGTTTGTTTATTGCTTTTGTTACTGTTGTGCTCTGTAACTGTTGGAATTGGTTGACAGGTACTGAAGATAGGTTTTCTTTGAGTACTTGAAGACTATTGTTGTACATTTAAAATACAGTCTGCTATTTCAGCACTGATACACTTTTTATTTCTATCGTGTACTTATTTTCTTTTTCACTTACGATGCTGCCAGTGACATTTTTATCTCAGAAGTACTTAGATCATTTGTGACGGTGATCTTGTGTTAATCCGAGGACAAATAAGCCCACATTTGTCATTAATAAGTTGAGAATGAAAATTGCAGATCTTCTGACTGTTGGAAGACATTTGTCCTGGAATAGCTTTCCGAAGAGATTAGCAGTCCAAGAAACCAAGTGATTTTAATATGACCTTCTGAAAAGAATTGTGTCGTGCTTGCCAGTAGGAGCAAGAAGCTGGATTCAATTACCCTTGGAGGTTCTTTTCAGTCCTCTGTTCCTAATTAAGTAGGATTTTGCTATATTCAGCTAATAAGTTTTTATTGAGCTAGTAAGGGCTGATAATATGAGATAGAAAAAATTAATTGAAACTGAAATCCTATTATTACATTGTGTAGAAGCTGCTATACTAGGGAAAATATAAAAACATAATGATATGAAGACTCAAGCACGAGTAAAAAGGCTCGAAGGTTTTTACCAGATTTCATGTGTGTTTCCCCCTTACAGGCTGTGACAGTGTCAAAATCTGTTCTGGAGGGTTGTTTTATATGATGCATTTCAGTAATCTTCTTGTAATCCTCTGATAAACTGCTTAGTTTGATGGAGAATGTTAGACGTTACTGGTAAAAGAGTTGGCCCCTGTGAAATCAGTTTCATTTTATAACGTGCTTTGAAAGGATGTACTCTCAGCAGCTGTGTAGCCATCCTTGCATTAACCTAATCAACCTCTTTTTGAGAAAGGAGGTATGTTCTGGATTAAATTCCAAAAATCAGGCCGTTAGGAACAATACCAGACAATCTGCGTGATTTTAGAATGTTTACTTTTTTATGTATGTTCTGTTTTGTGATAAACCTTTCCTTTTTTTGCGCCATTTTATCTTTTCTTTCGTTGTTGTCTTGCTACATAGACCTTTTCTGGAACAATTGGGCTAGTTATTAGCAGAATTTAACGGTCTTGTAGGCAGGTAAAGGTTGCACATATTCATCTCCTTACTGATTTCTTTCAGGTCTTCTAAGCAAAATAAGTACCTTCCTTAATTTGCAGAAGGAGAATTTTAGGCATAAATGTGTCTTATGAGCTTGTAAAAATCATGTAGAGAGGTGTTGAAACTCCATATTTGAAGTTATTTTATATTCATTAGAATACAGCATGCTCCTTAATTTGGCTTTGATGTTTTCATGCTGAAATTTTTTTTCAGTCTTTCATTTTCTTGTGCCGAATAGACCTAAAATGAGTGTGTCCCCCAGGTATAATGAAGGAAGTGCTCTCATTCCTAGATGGTAGTTGAGGGGGGGAGGGAGGAGAGTGGTTGCCTAAAGACACTTTTATCTGTGCAAAAAACACAGATAGGATTTAAATAGTTTGCTAGAGCTTCCCCCCATCTTATTTCCTCTGTAACTTTTTTCAAGGAAATATTTTTTATTTTTTTTTTAAAGAAAACTGCATTTAGAGAGATGGAGACACTCCCATCTATTGGAGACACTCCCATCTATTGGAGACAACAGGGATGCTGTAACAAAACTCTGTGCTCTTTTTAAAACGCTCAGATTATGTGGTATTTGAGAAAGAATTGCTCTCCATCATCTTCTGCACTGAAAGCAAGGTCTCAGTAAGTGGCCACTGACCTGCCTTGATCCAGAGTGTTTTCCTAGACTAAGTTTATAAATTGTAAACCTTGTGCAGTTAGCTTCAGAGAAGCTATTGTATTTTACTTAGCTGCACTAAAGATGTCTGAAAATAATGCAAAATTTGGTAGTAATTCATAGTACAACTGCAGTGTCACTTGTGTCGTGACAACGATGCTCGGGTTCTCGATTCTACAAGTGGGTTTGAACATTTGCAGCCTGCTTACGGTATTTCAGAGAAACTCGACCTACGTGAGGATTTAACCCTAATGATAGTGTTAGGCCACTGCTTTCAGTAGCAGAGTAGTTTGACCTAATTTTAGGTTTATAAGCCCAATGAGTGAAGTCCTAGAGAATCTCGAACTTTATGTAACCCTGATGTTGGGTTCTGTCTGTGGGACTCCTGGGAATATGCCTGGTGCTTTTTGTAAGCAGCTTGTCTCCGTGTAATGGATAGCTGAGATAAATCTTGTTCCTAGAGCGAGGCTGCTATTGATGAGGACACCAGTGTATGAACAGAAGCTCAACTAAAAATCCATTTTAATTTCAGGCTCCATTAGTGATACTGAGAGAAATCATTATTTGTTAACCAGAAAATAAGAACTGATAATTTTGAACCGTTTGTGTTTCTCAATCTCAAAGTCAGTGTAATAGAATACAAACAGGTTGATTGATCTTCTTTTTATTATTATTTCTTTAGCTGTTTGAAAAATGAACTGAGAAAAATGAGTAGACTGACTTTAAAATAAGAAAATGTACTGTAAACACTGCAACAGGAGATAGGGGAGGTCAGGAGTGTGGGTTCATTTCATTGTTCAAGCTATGCACGTAGTTGTGCAATCATAGTTGCATTTGCAGCTTGAAATAATTAGTAATCATCAACTAGTCAGAAAAGTTTAAGTGATCAAAACCAGTTCTTAAAAGCTTTTAGTGTTCTGTAATCGTTTATTCTTTGACTAATTGAAGTGGAATATTCTCTGATTGTTCAAGATTGTGTTGCCTATTTAAAAATCAGTATTTTGTGCAGCCTCGGTGTGGATTTCTCTTCTGATGTTTGACTTTTCTGGGAAACGTTAATATTTCTTCAGACTTAGTATTTGTTTTGTTTGGGTTTTTTTTTTATTACTGCCATACTTGTTTAATTTGAAACGAATAGCATCGGCTTTTCAAGCTATTGAGATAAAATGAAAACATTTTGTCTGAAGTAACTATTTTGCATTGTTTGGAATAGATCTGAAATAAAAGAATGCAAACGCTTTTGGCCTAGTGAAAGTGCTTAAAACGGAAGCAGTCTCATGACATCAGGACATTGCAGTAAGGCAAGTCAGCAGCTGATACCCAATTTTCTATTATATAGCACCTTTTTTCCTTGAGAGAAATCTTTTCAGAGGACACTGTCCTCTCTCTGTTTAAATTTGCTCACTTTTTTCTGACTTCCAGGCTGTTTGTTTTTTGTTTTATTTAAATTACACAGTTTTTCATGAGTTGCTGAATTCCTGGTACTGAACTCAAATCTGCAAGATACTGAACATTGTGCCTGCGATCTAGCAAATTGATTTGGGATGTACTTAACAGCAGGCTTATGAAAAGTCCCTTTCTCACATGGAATTCCCTGTGTGCTGAGAGTTGGGAACATGTGGAACTAATTACATGCAGTCTTTGTTGAGCTTTACGAGATGTGTTGCAGTGACTGAGTAGTAGAAGGACCAAGGTTTAAACTACTGCGACCAGTAAAGTTGTGGTGACATGGGGTGGAGTATGGCTACTCAGCAAGTATTTATCTAGCCTCTCAACTAGGTTTTACAACTTAAACTGAGTTACCATCTTCTGCAGAAACAGCTGTGCTACTGCCTGGGCGTGCTGGTTTTAGCAGTACCAAATTCACCTTCAGTGAGCTGCAGTTGTCTAAATATGCCCTAAGGTGTATTTTGGTCAGGTTCCTTTGTAGCAGAGTTAGCACAAGCAATTATGGTAGCGTTTACACTCTTCAGATGTATTAATTTTCCCTGATACAGTTTTTATAGTACAATTAAGACCTTTCTTTGAAGACATAGGCATGGGAAACTCGAAACAGGAGGATGCTCTCGCATGTACTTTTTTTTTTTAATTGCAAGCAGATTTTGCTTTTGTTTTAAAGGAAAATAATTACTGTCTTTTTTTTTTTAATGTAGTTCTAGTGTCAAGAATACAGTACATCTCCTTATGGGTATGTCAGGAAGTCTTACTTTCATGCATATTTTTGTAGTTTGTTATGTTTGACTTACAACTGTATGTATTGCATCTGGTAGTATTTCTTAGGTGTAAATGTTGTGATGAAGGTAATGGGAAGCATGGACAAAAACAAACAAGGCAGTTATTTCGTTTGCATCCCTTGAAAACTCCATCAGGCCATGCCATGCTTGGCTGGAATGTCAGTAGTACAGAAAGCAACGTGTAATGACACCTTCTGTGTGTGGAAGTTGTAATGTATAGAAATCTTCGTGGAACAAGAATAAATCCTTCCGTTGATGTTGCAGTATCATTGCCTTGTCCTTCCATTGTTAAGCTTTTGTCAGTGTTCACAAAGAAATCACCTTTTTGAGTTGATTGAAACAGAGTGATCGTGCTATGAGGGTATTTTTACCTTTAAGTTTTGGCAGTTCTTGTAAGTGCTGAGTGTGTGACTGTTTATAGCAGCTTATGGGTTTATAGCAGCTTAAGCCTGTGGCTTATGGATGACATGCTGCCCTACTGTTCACTAATGATAGAAATTAAAAAGTTAAAACAGGCCAATAATGAGGGCAAAATACAGCATTGCTGCGTTAATTGGTAAGTGCTGCTGCCCAGAAGCCAGGCAGACTCCCTGCTCGTGGTCTCAGACCTTGCTGCTTGGAGGTCTATTTCTTGCTTAGTCCTGATATCCAGGAAGAGAAGATAATACACCACAGCATTTCTGTGATACTGTGTTAAAACCAGCGGCAGCAATAGGAACTCTTCACTGTAACCAGTCACTGATTTTTTTTCTGACACTTTTATACGTTTTGCGACGCCAACGTTGGCAATGCCCTTATACACTTGTGGTATGTGTAATAGTAAGTACATAAAAAAGGGAGATGGTGAATGATCAAAGATTACAACTAAACTGTATTATTGCGCCGTTTCCATCTTCTCTAATTAGTAGATAAGCAAGTAGCACAGGCAACACTGTCAGCAGAAGCTCAAGATGAAGCTTTTATCTAACTCTCCATGTTCTTTGTGAGTATCAGTCAACTGTAAAGTTACAGTGGGCGGTAATGAAAGTAGAACATGACATTTCTTTCCTCTCCCCAACTAATAATCTGACCTTTTGAATCACTCTGCTTTAAAGCTGCAGAGTATTTTGAGAGTAAACTGTTTCCCCCCACCCCACGTTTCACTCTTCCATGAAACTGTGACATGGAATAGAAACGCAGAATAAATGGAGGTGGAAGGGACCTCTGGAAGCCATTGGCCTGCCCTCCTGCTCAGAGCAGGACCAAGTGGAATATCCCCAAGGACAGAGATTTCTCAGCCTCTCTGGACAGCAGAGCATTGCTGTCCTGGTGTTTGACCACCTTCCTCATGAAATTTTTTTTCCTAATATCTAGTTGGAATTTCCCATGTGGCAATTTGTGCACGCCTTAGGCTGTCTGACTTGCGTGGCTGCCAGACACTGGCCTAATCTAACCCTGCTACTTCTCGTTCCATAAATCTAGGCTGATGGTGTGGGTTACTGGTGGTGCCATGGGCTGAGCTGCGGAGGTGAGTTCTGGAAACAACACAGTGCTTCTGTTGTGTAATATGGAAAACGTTCACGTATTTCAGTGCCACGCGTTGCCCGCGTCCTTGGCTGGTATGCAAAAATATGGAGTCTAGTCTTGAGGACATCATTTGCATGAGGAGGTGTTCAGGGTTCATGATTAGGATCTTTATTGCCTGTACAGACCCGGATATATAATCAAGCAAATAATCAATATTATTTCCTGAATGTTGTGCCTGGAAAAATAAAAAACAGTCAAGAAATATATATTAATCCTAATCGTGTTTCCTTATCTACAAAACCAAATTTAAAAGTTCATTTGAATTCCTCATGTCCTTTCTCTTTACCTCCTGTTTTCATATCTTTTTTTTCTTTTAAAAACGTTATTTTTTATGACTCTTTGTTGCGCTAAATGATGAAATTTTTTCTATACCTCTCTGTGACATTGTAGTTGCAGAAGTCAGGACTGGTCTTGTTGATTAAACAGAGTCGTAGTTTGTTTGCTTAGAAACTCTTCTGGCTTCTAGCTGTGTCTTGTGTCTGCTGTGAGCTGTGACTTTCCTTGTAGCTTAAATAGGGATATGACACGACATTCCAGGCTTCGTGTTTCATGGATTTCCCCCCCACCACCCCAGCTTGTGTTGCATTATTAGTGTCAAGGAAAATTCAGAGTTGGTGTGGTTTTTTTTGACGTTGGCCTAGTGATTGAATTTTAAGGGATTATTGAGAAGAACGTGGTATCCTTTGGTCGCTTCTTTCCAATAGAAATTAAGTAGTGGGGTCTAACTAGAAATGTGTATTTTGTATGAAAGGAAGTATTTTCTAGGAGATAGGGTAAGCAAACTGTTCAAAATTGTCAGAACTTTTGTAAAGCTGTCAAGCTCCTGGTTTATCTTGAGAATTTCATTATATGAAAATTTTAGGCAAAAGATTTCATGAATCTGTGGCCTTTCTGTAGTATATCCCTGAAGCAGTGTGTTGGTAGTGTTTCTTTTCACATTAGCTGTCATTGTTTTCTATGAAGTTGAACAAAAAAATATTGAATATTGAGCTGGGCTGGAGATTTAGGTTGCTGCTTCATTAAAAATACTGTCTAAACTCTGTAAGCTGCTTTTGTGGCCGCACCCGTATTTCTCAAAACTGCTTTTACATGCAGCATTTCTCATGCTGTGTTATGAAAACATCCCCCATCGCTGTTTACTCGTACGCTAAGTTTCAGAGTGCAAAAGTCTTTGCATTCAACATCATAATTTCTCTCTTACAATGCATGAGTTGTAGAAGACAAAGGAGCCACTTGTGAGCGAGGTGACTCATGGCTCAGTATTTGACTTCGAAATACTTAGTTGAGACACTGACTTTGGTGGATCCATTAAAAATATAGGTCTGTGATTAAAACTTTGTTCAGTCATCTCTTTCGCTTCAAGAACTGGCAGAATTTGCAAATGACATTTGAGCACAAGATCAGTTTTTTGTTTGTGTTTGTTTCTTGGAAATGTATCAGGATTTTGATAAATTCACTTGTTCTCCCCTTTCTCCTATCTTCTTCTAAATAGCTTCATCGCTGCTGCTCATCTCTGACTGTCATATTGTACAACGTCAGGTGGGGTTTTTGATGTCCTAAATAATCGATACTTGGCTGCATTTGCAAAATTATTTCGTTAATGAAGTGAGATGCACGTTCCTTCCAGCTCTTGAACACAAAGCAATACATTGAATCTGAAATTAGTAGAAGTTATAAGTAATGAAACTGTTGTTCACGTTTTCCAGGTAGGAGGTACTTAAGACAACTTATGTTTTCTTTTGTCTTAATGGTTAAAAAACCTATCTGTGATTCAAAGTTTATTTTTTAACTGAAAATACCACAGAATCTTTACTTAAGAGAAAGAAATTCGTCTCTCCTGTCATCTCCAGCTCTTTGAAGTTTACTTGGCAAGGAAGGCATCTATATTGACCAAATTATCTTGAAGTGTTGAGCTGACTTAAAATCAAGACAGCATGAAAGGGCCACCCTTGTTTTCTTGCAAGGTGTGTGATGCTGACGTGTCGGTATCTGCAGCTAAAGTACCACTGTTAGTTTTAGGGCAGAGGCATAGTCTCTTATTCACTGTTTTTGTTTGTTTGTTGTTTTTTTTTTTTATAATTTGTTGTAGATGAGCACCAGTTATTTGCCAGGAGTAGTTCCATCTTGTGTCCAGTAGGTGTTTGTGTATTACAGTTTAGGAAATTTCGGCTTATTAATCCATTTATGTATTAAATATTTATAATGATGTAATTCTCAATCTTTATTAATTTATTAATATTAATATTTAATTGAATTTCATAGTAATTAAACTAATAAGAATGTATTAGCTATTCTATGATCAGTCTGCCAAGGTTTAAACTTGCTGCTGGTCGATCTCTCTTCCAGTACATTCAAACTAACCTTTGTAGGATTAATAGGTAGTGAAGAAATGGTTAGCTCATTGCCTAGCCCAGGCTTTGCCCAGGTAGGGATGGCTCTTCTTCTGCTTCCGCCCTTTCCATCTTATTAGGTATAAGCAACCCCAGATACAAAGTATTTTAAAAAACCAAACACAGACGTGGTCCTGTGACTTCTGCTGTTTTCTGCAATTACAACCTTTCAGCCCACTCTCGGCAGAGTGGCTCAGAAAGCCTACTTCTTTTGGTTTCGTTTTTGAAAATATAAATGAGAGAAAAACTATGTTCTTGAGAAGCAGAGTAGACACTGTGATGATCTGTGTGGAAGTGTGGCCACTGGAAATGTAAGTGAAGTTAGTGCTGGCATTAGGCATATTAGAGGGTAATATTCTTCGGCATTAAACATGTCAGTAGAGTGTTGGCAAAGTAAGTTGTGTGCATGTTTGTCGGCACGTTTTTACTGCATGTTGATCCTGACCAAACTGCATAAATCACAAAAAGATTATTTGCTATGGAGTACAAATACTTCTCAATATTAAAAATACAAGTACTCTGAAATGATATCCTCTTGGTTCTTATTATATTGAGCTAAAAGCCTTGGCAGAACTATTTCTAGAAAACTCCCATTACTGATTTTCGGATATGGACATGCTTGCTGTTCACTTACAGCTCTCTTTAATGACAAACACTACTTGGAAATGGCTTAATTGGATTGTCTGCTTAATAGCATTAGGATTGTTGTGCTGGTTTAGCTGAGCTCTAATGGTCCTTTGCTGGTTAAGAGATCAGTAAAGCAGCAAAATGGAAAGAGAAACTTCAGATTTTAGATAAAAGTCTTTGCTCCTCAGAATACTGCTACTTTTCAAAGAAAAGGAGTGGGACTGTTGTAGAAAAGGCTTAAGATACTGCGTATTTTGTTTGACTAATTTTACTCAGAATGCTTTATTATTCCTTTCTAACTGGTTCAACAACTGTGCACGTTTCTGTTCCTGGTCAGCCCTGTGGCTGGGCACAGAGAGTAATGCCAGCACAGAAAAGATTTTTTGGTTCTGTTTGCAGTCTTGATCCTACAGCTATAAAAAGGGATATCTCAGTTACAAACACTTGGGAAGTGGGCAAATTAACTTCTTGTTGCTCTTTGACACTTTTAACTACTTCCAGAAGTAATTTCTGGAAATAGAAATTTTGTATAGTGCTCATGTCTTTAGAGAAGAATGTCAATAGTGGAGTGAGGGATTAAAGGAAGTAGGCCATGGCATATGGACATTTTTTCATTGAGCAAAAGACTACAGGTTGAGTTTGTGTGGGTGGTTGTTTTGCTTAATGTTTCTTCCTGGTTTTCAATAAATTGTTGCAAGAATTTTCAAGAAATTTCAAGAATTGTTGCAAGTTATTTGAGATGTCTGGTTTTCCAGACATCAGAAGGATGCTCGGTGTACAGAGAAGACTTCATCGGTCATGCGCTTTAATATGATTAGAGAAGACTATATGGGATGATAAAATACTCTTTTGTTAAAAGTATGTAATACATATTTAACAAAATTCCAAGAAGCAGATGGCTAATTAGGTAGTTTTGTGATGCTAAGCTGATCACATGTTCTAGCTCTAAATAAAAATGTAACAAAACTTCATTTGAATATTTTAAACAAACTTACATAACTGTTTTCTAGTTAGTATTAAATAAAATACTGTTTTTGGGATTGTCCATATTAATGTGAAAAGACAAAATTAGTATTCTGCTTCCTATTGAATCGACTTTAGCTGGTGTTGACTGGGATTCTGTTTCTCAAGGCAACACAAACTAAATGGAGTATTGTGGTTATCATTTCAGTCTGTACAATTTTTCAAAACCACATCCAGAATGAAATTAGGTAATGCTAAACATACATGGAAAACTTAGTTATTTTTAATAACATTTCAATCTGATGAAATTCAAAGACATTACATCATTAGAATGACTTAATTTTGTATAGTGTCTTTCCAACTGTATGTCAAGTTGTTTTCACAGTTAAATACAGGAAAATACTACAAGAAAACTATGAATAAAAATCTTTAGTTACAAAACTAAGTAGGGAGGGGAAAAGGAGATTACAAAAGTGTTTGAAATCGTGTTTTGAAGGTAAAGTGAATATGAGACAGTTCACTATGGAAATATAGGAAAGACTGTTGTGTCCCGACAGGGAGGGTGGTGTGGGAAAGATGAAGATAGTGTCAGATAAGAGAGGTGGGTAAAAGGGAAGAAAGAAAATCCAGTCAGATATAGCAGGAAAAGGAGTTTTAAAAGCAATGCAGGGCAGCGTTGTAATTGGATCTGGGAATGAAGAAGACATTCAACTACTCATGAACTTGCTCTTCTGGAGAATTTTATTTCCAGAAACTGATCGTTTTATGTTGTACCATATATGACTGTTTGGATTAAATACTATTGTATTTGTTAAACAAGTGAAACTGAGAGTACATCCTACACAGTATCATGTACCACATATGTAGTTCTTTATGGAGGCAAGAATTTGGAGATGTTTTTCTCATCTATGCAGTGTGCAGAAATCAGCAAATTTTCTCCTCCTTCTCCCCTCCCTCCTTTTCCCAATCGTGCCTTTTCTTTTTAGTTTCAGGCTTGATAAGCTAAATGAAAGTGTTGATTTGCATTGTTTCCAGTCTGCACAAAGGCAAAAATATAAAATACTGTGTGCTCTTTCTGTGCTCTTAGAGTTTTTAAAGGCTTTTTACAAGATTAATTAAAATTTAAACTTCTAAAATGACCTCAGAACAAAACCAAGTTACTGTGTACTTGCGATCCAGTTACTTGTCTGCCTCTCTACAGAAGATTTTCAAGTTCCAGTCTCAAAAGAACTGAGCACTGTTGGCAGACAAATTAGTCCTGTATTAACATTTTGTTTTTATTTAAAGTAATCTATCTAGGCAGGGTCAGGAGTGTTATTTGCAATAACCTTTCAGCCTTGCTTTTTGGTGCCAGATGACTAAGCATGGCTGTTGCCATAACGTACAGTGTGGCATGGCTCTTCTGAATGATAGAAGAGGAGGAGGAGAAGATATTTGCCCATCTCTTTTAATTGATTTCCTCTATCCTTCTCCAACAAGCTGTCAAATTTGAATGTTTGCCCCAGTTTTCTTTGTCAGATGTAGAGATAGTGGGTTGGTTGTTCAAAGCTGGCAAGAATCAGCAGATATTCTGCCAGGAAGGAGAATTCTGATGCGATAGATATCTTAGAATATTGGGGGAAGCATGGGATTCGTGCAGTGAATTGCATTTATAGGGCTGTCACCACCGAAGGATCTGAACATTGAAGAATGTGTTTTCCCATATGGAACTTTTCACAGTATGATTTTGAGCCATTGGTTCTATAGATCTTTCTACTTCAGTTTTCACTCTCTAATTCGTTGACTTTGATTTTACCTATCAACTAGGAGTGATTGAAATAAATTCCCTTACCATTTGAAGATACTCTTGTATCCTAATTTTATATGAACTCAACACTGGTGTTTTTGCACAAAAAAAAACCCAGATTGGAGTTAGAGGAATAATGTGAGTCCACACAAAGCACACAAGATTGGCTCAGTACTCATTCCTATTTCTCCTGCTACCTTGGAAACAAAGGACGGCATGACAACAAAAGCAATTCAGGAAGAAAGGTTAAACCTCACAAACATTTGAAATGAATTCTTGTGGGAAAACTCCTATTGTTTCAGAATGGAGTTTCAAGTTTTAGCATATGTAAGTAAAAATTGTTGGTTTGCTTGCACATCATGTTTGGTTGAAATCAAGACTAATAACTGAAAAATGTAACAATCTCATGTGAATGTATCAACACGTTATAAATGTTAAATTTTTAAGAACAAAAGAAAAAATGTCTGAGGTCTGTCTACAGCTAAAAATAATTTTTAGCCTGAGCCATTCAAGTTGTTTGGTTTTTTGAGAAATTTTCAGTCAAAAGCTTCCTGAAAGCATGCCAAGAGTGTTTCTTGTATGGATGGAATTAAAGGTAGGGACCATAAAAAGTTGATTTTGCATGTACAGTGTGCTCTTAGCTAAGTTGCTACCATTCTTTTTTTGCCCCTGCAGTGCTCTGTAGCTCGGCATAGTAGAGCAGTGAGTGTATAACATGGCTCGTGCATCATTTCAGGAAAGGTTCTGAAAATTGTCTTGATCCTTCTGGTCCTCCTTCTAAGTCCTGAGGGGTCTTCTAACTGAAGTTGAAGACAGCAACTCATATCATACTATGCTGCCCATAAGAAACACCATTAATATTCTTCTAAGTGTGAAATTTTTTTTTTAATTACTATTTTCTTTTTCACTTGTATGGCTCCCTATTTTGCTGTTCAGATCTCTATTCTGTGATTATCTCCATGTCTTGATTTCCCCAATGACCCAGTTGAGCCAGGATAAGGATATTAAAGGCATTTAAAGGCAAATGTCAAAACACGTCAAAACCAGAATGCTTGAGTTCACATTCAAAATGAGTTACCTGTAGAAGGGTAACAACATAAAAATTTTTCAGAACAATGTAATTTTAAACATTTCTTTTCATAAGAAGCTGACTTATGTAGGTGTGAGTTTCCAAATTCATTAATACTATGTTTTGCAGTTTAGTTGGGTTATTCAGAGACTATGCCAAAAAAGAAAGAAAGGAGGTATTTATTTTTTGAATAAACACTTCTGGTGTAGTTTGAAGGTCTCTTTATTCATGTTGAGGCAGCAGTGAGGTGAACAAATAGTGTTTGCTTCCCTTTTCAGTTCATCTTCAAGAAGGGCTTTTCTTATTTGGTTAGACTCTTTCAGTTCAGTCACCTAGCAACTTCTAAGGGCCTTTGATTCAAACATTAATCTCTAAATGCAAACCAGTTAGAAAACAAGGGTCCTCAGAAAAGCTAAACTGAAAAACTGTGAGTCTTGAAGTTAGCTGCTACAACTCAGTAACAAGCCATTGGAATTATACTTTAATTCTTAAATAAACTTTTCCAATAAGGACCAAACACTTAAAAGATTTTTTTTTTTTTTTTAAAGAAAGCCATTGCAAGTCACCATACTATTAAATTTAGTTTAGAAAACATGCAAATGTTATAACATTACATCTCTCTGTATGTCCACATTTTTCCTGAATTAAGATAATCTGATACCAAAATACATGTTTAAACTTCTTAAGTCCATGTTAGCAAAAAATTTCCAGCAAGAAGTTAAATATTTGTACTGTCTTGTGCATTTCAGAAACACTCGTGTTAGTTTGATTCCAGTTTTAACAACTACATCTTCATACTCAAACAAGCTTTTCTGCAACTGTCAAAGAAATTTTCCTTTTTCTTGCTACACAGCAGTGAAGTACTATAATTCAACAGATAACAAAGTGTGTTACAAGTTAGTTTTAGCAGACCTCAACCTATATTTAGAAAAAAATATATGAAGAGGAAAGAAAGGGCGTAGAATGTCAGAAGTTAAAATGTATGAACTATTATGGTCCATAGGATCTGTCTTGGAACTGTCAAGGCTGCATTCCAGCACTATTAGTTCATTTTAAAAATTAGACATGATCATCACTGTGAATGTGTCTGTCTTGTCCATTCGTTCATATTTCAGAACACTTGAATGTTACTTCTCTAAAATATTATAATACGCATAATAGAAAAGGGCCTTTGTTATCTTAGTATAAATTTGAAACTCTGAATTGCTGAAGAAGATGAGACAAAAGTTTTATTTAACTCTTCCTGTTTGCATCAAGGCATTTCTTATTTAAGGAGCTTCCAGTGCAAGAAGCTTTTATTTGTCTTTCATGGTTGTACCTGTCACAGCAACTTGGCATATTGTACTGAACGCATAATGGAGATGGCATACCGCTGGAATCTGTCTGCTCAGCTCAGCACAAGTGCCCATTGCTTCAAATGCTGCTTTGTTCTAAAATTATAAATAGTCTGCGTGGTCTTCTGCACTGGAATAAGTGTTAAACTAGATGAGTAAAATTACTTCAGTTATTTTGATCTCTTTGTAGGTATTTCTGTTCTTATTGGAAGTATTGAAATATTCAAACATTTCGTATTTGGGATGAAACTTCTTTAGAATGATTTTTAGAAGAAGTTTAATACTGGAAAAAATATGGTACCATGCTTATGATACTCTGAAATGTTCATTTAGCAATCTAGAATGGGAATTGGAGGCTAGTTAAAAGGGAGACAAAATTAGTCCTTCATATCACTGTGTTTTACAAAAAAAAATATTTTGTTTTGAATGCATTTCTTCACAATGCTTGCCATTATGATTGCTCTGTTAAAGTATTTATTTTAAAAGCATTTTAACATATAATTTTGTTAGGCCTAAACCAAGAAAACTTTGCTTGAAAACATCTTTACTATGCAGCACCTAGAATCTGGCTGTAGCATTTGCTGCCTCCAAACTTCCTGCTGCTTGACATTTAGCTGGAGCGGATGAAAATTCTGCATGCAGTTAGATCTGTGGCAGGATACAGCTGTCAGCAGAAGTCTTTATTGAGCTGTATTGTGTGACAAGATTTAGACTGGCACGTTAAAACGATACGCATCAGCTCCTTCAGAAACCACAGGGAAGTCTTCTTGTGTTTCAGTTAGACTTTTAGTTGTTTCTGTTTTCCCTGGATCATTCTTAAGACAGAATTATTACTGCAGAAAATTAAGTTCAGAGTTTATCCTAACAGTTTCAGGATTCAGTTTAGGAAGCCAGCTGCTGTTTGGCAGATAAGCAAATTACCCAAACAATATAGATATAATCTTGGATATAGAACTTCCTCTGGTGTAATCCGTTAGTAGATACACTGATGTGAAAGGAGCTGTGATCAGCCACACCAGGAAAGGGTTTGCTGCCCTACTATTGAATACATTTTTGAGAACATGGTAAAGGGAAAAAATACAAACATGGAGAGCCAAAGGATTGTCGTCATCATATTTTTCCAGGAAATTACTTAAACTTGGGTGAAAGAGTATTATTCATTATGGAGTTCGAGTGAAGGAAAATATACAGCTATATATTCTGCTGTAAAATTCCTTTTCAGGCTGTCAGAGGCCATGAATGAAACATTCATTCTTTCAATGAACATGTTGTCCCTGAAGACAGGCATGTTTTGAGCAGAATAAAAATAGTAGTTGAAAGAATGGAAAAGAGTATTAAGTAAAGGAACAAAAATCTAATTTTACAAAGCAGGGTTTATTTCAAGTTTTTATTATAATACAGCTTTGAGATATTGTTTTGTTGTATTTTCTGTGTGCGTGTATATGCTTGAATGGACCCATAAAGTCCTAAAATGCCATAACTGGATCAAAGATTTGAGGAATATTTTTGCAGCAAAGTCACTCAGCTCCCACAAAGAAAGCACAGAAGGAGAATAATTATGGCTGTGAATTTCTGCACCTTAAATAGAGGTGACCTGTCTGTCCATCCTGGATGACACAGGGTACTTCTTGCCTGTTACCCAGACTTTGCAACAGTGAAGTCCTCATGCTTTATTTTAGTTTGGGAACCTGAGAGACTTTCTAAAAGCAATTTTCAATTACTGTTTATGTTGGGCATTGCACAGAGAAGAGATTGAAATAGAAGAGGTTAACATTACAGGCTGATCATCTCCTCTATAAAAACCTATTATTCAAACTGGAAATGCCATATAAAAATATCCTGTAAGTGGCCCATGATATACAGGGTACGCTATACCTCTTTATTACATGCTTGATATGAATGATACATTAATAATAATTTTAAATGATTAAAACAAAATTTCATTAGCAGGAAGTAATCAGTGAAATACATCCTTGCTGAAATCTGCTAAATCTACTAATACTTTTTGGCTTTTAGTGCTCACTGACGTAGCAGTGGAAATTCAATGCAGCACGCAGTCCAAAAGCTTCTTAGGCTCTTTAATCTTAAAATCATGAAATGATGCATCTACCCAATGTGTTGCTTCATTTGAGGGACAGGTTCCTTGCTACAAATGAAGACCAATCACATGAAAACAGATGTCCACCTTGAGATTCAAATTCTTTACCAGTTAATCTAAAAATTGCATTGTTAATCTGTGTAGTGGCTGGCTGCACTTAGGCATTTGGTGAGCTGTACAAAGAGAAAATTCATTAATTCTCCACTTGAAAAACAATAATAGCAGAAATTACGCAACCGCCTCTGGTTCCTTTTTATTTTCGTCCTGTTATTTCTATACAGAGCATGCTGTGGGAGTACAGCCTGGTTTGTAAACTCGTACGTTTACATATGTGAAAATTATTAAACTTTTCCATAACATGAAAATGTTAAATGCTGGTAAAAACATACATGTAAATTGAACTTCTTATCTTATCCATTCTGACCTGCTATATTGTAAAAGGTAGTAAGATTCATAGGCAGCAGGCGCTACCTTGTCTAGTAGCCAAGATCCAAAAAATCTGGAGTCCTGAAAACAGACATTTGAATGGACAGAGGGTTCCGGTGGATCATATTAAGCCTGTGATAAGTGTTCCACATAACTCAGTCTCAGGGAACATGAAGTATAACTGCTTTTTGTTAAATTAAGTGATTTCAGTTAGAAAACTAAATGAGAAAGGTTGCAGCCAGGAAAAGTTAGAGTATATTTTCCCCATCAGATAGAAAAGAGGCAATTAAGACATCATCTAGGTCAATGAATGAGTCTAGACACACTAAAAGCCACTGGGGAATTTGCATCTATTCTCCCAGCTTGCATAATATGTCCAGAAATTGGTCCAAAAAGGGAAGGAATGAACTGAAAATGATGAAAGGCAATGTGCTCTATTTATAGGGGACTTTGGTTTGACTGTCCTTACACACATGCTGCTTGGTCCTAAATGAGCTTTCTGCTACGTTGTCTGTGTATGGAGTAAGACATAAAAGTTGACACGATCAAATGCTTAAGCACTCACTATGTAGAAGGAGGGCAGCACTTAGACACCAGAATAAAGATAAAACAGTTTTTAACCTGAAATCCCTAGGATAGAAATCTTCAGTAATTGTCCTACTAATGGAAACCAGAAGACACGAGGCAATGCATTAGCTCTTGTTTGGTCACACTAGTACAGGGAATTCTCAGTATTTGGTGCAGTGTGCTCAGACAAACGAGCCAGATGCATCAGCTGCAGCCAGGGAGCAGTGGCTGGCTCTAAGCACAATGTATACACAGATTATCCTATTAATTTAAACCGTATTTTACTTCAGCCAATGTATAGAATGAGATTAATCCATTCACATTTAAATGCCACATTGTAAATGTTAAACTCTGAGAGATGTCTTGAATCCCTTTATAGCCTATGGAGAGAAATTAACTCTCCTCAAATGTGATTAATCTTATCCTAAAGCATTTCCTTAGAAGAGTGGAATCCATCTTTTCTACGGGAGGGCCTTTCCACATGATGCAGGCAATTTACATCAGGATGTGATAAAGCACTTCTTTTAAGAGAAGTGCCTGCTCCCCTCCATTGATTATAAAGCAATGAGCTCTGTAAATGTCTAAACATGTAGATGAGATAAATCCTACTGATGTTCATTTATAAATCCATAATAATCAGGAAAGCTAAGACAATCTCCCCCTCCCTCTGTAACGTGATGAATCGTAATGCTCCAGTCAGGAAGAAGGATAGCATTTTTATTTACAAAGAAAAGCCAGCTGTAAAGCAGGAGACAAACCAGGTCGTATGTTGCTCAGCAAAAGTGAAGACCTGGATTTATGTTTTAACAAAAGAATCCATTAGCTGCACAGGTAGGAGAGCTCTGCTGGCTTGATATTTGGAGGAAGCCAGGAGAGTATGAACACGAATGTATTAACACAAACGTAAGCACTATGCAAAGGAAGCCGTCAGGTGAACATAAACGCTTTCACTTTTTAAAATCAAAACAGATTTTATTGTAAATTCCTCACTAACAGAATTATAAATGTGTACAGAATTACTTGAAGTACAATTTACATGGACAAAATATGCCCAAGAGGAGAGTCGTTCATGGAAAAGGCTGAAAGCCATTTGAGTGAGTATGCTGAGATTTTAATAATTCTTGTATCAAATCGAATAACTACCTAAAGTAGGAATAATTTTCCACATTAAAGAGATGGCATAGGGTTTCATTTTTCCTTCTTTTACCATAGGCTGTTTGTAAAACCATTCAGCAAAGCCTCACATGTAGGATCCCAAAATGAAGAGGCCAACATAAAGCATGGGAGGCTGATTTTGTACAAAAGCTCCTGAAAACAAGCTAAAATATATCTCTCTAAACCACACCAGCATGTGCCAGCTGCTATCAAAACTATAGTGGAAGTTCATCAGGTTTTCATTGCATCTTACTCAAAAAAATTGAACTAGTTAATGCAAAACATAGACTGTTACAAAGTTAAACTCATAATTAAGTTATTTTTTTTTAAATTTCTGTTTGACTTACATTGCATGACTGATTTACAAATGTTATCAAGTGTAAAGAGCCAATATTTTGCTCTACATAGGGTTTTTTTTTGAAGGTGTAGGTCTGGCCCTTTTTATGAAAAGCATTGTTTTCTTTTAGTAACCGTTCTAGAGAATTGTTTGTACTTGACCAGTAGACATCAGCCTCCTTTTTTGCCCCTCGCTAAGGTTTGGTGCTTCACTGTCTCTTTTGAAGGCAGCAAAACCACAGCAGGCAGTGTCTGATTTCAGAAGACTGTTAGTCTGATCAATACTCTTTCATATTTTGTACGTTCAACGTGTTTTGTATTTATCAAATCTGTCACTAG
Source organism: Tauraco erythrolophus (assembly GCF_009769465.1). NCBI lineage: Eukaryota > Metazoa > Chordata > Aves > Musophagiformes > Musophagidae > Tauraco > Tauraco erythrolophus. Next base: position 3,493,476 of record NC_141484.1, read on the forward strand.
CGTCACCAAATGGATTTCGTGCTGCAGTTGTGTTTAACACTGTAGCTGAAAGAGAATCCATCCTTCTGGTTAGGGTTTTGGAAAGAGTAACGTTTTGATGCAGCCCTTCAGTAGAGAGGATAATTCCGAAGTCCGTGCAGTGATGGTTTTTCCGGTTAGAAGCCGTGTTCTCCTCTGCATTGTAATTGAGAGTATGTGCTGGGTTCTGCGGAAAGGCTTTCCGCGCTGTACTGGGAATTATGAATGTGCGTGGGGATGGAGGTTTGCTTTCTGCAACCCGTGTAAGAACTCGAAGTTGTTATAAACATCTTGGCAGCAAAATAGCTTGTTTTTTGGTCTCATTCATGACAGCAAAAGTGGAATTATGGAAGAACTATAGGAAAGCTGAATAACAGATTCAGCCAGAATTTCTTAGTAATGTAATATGTTCTTATTAAAGTACTTAAAAAAGAATAAAAAATTAAAAAAAAAAAAAAGCAGCTCTGAGATTTGCATATTCCTTTAGTGGGTTATTTTGAGCTTCCATTGAAGCAGATGCACTTTTAGCAGATTGACTTAAATGCCAGTTGGGTAATAGGGGAAGAAGGAAAGCCATAATCTTTTTCTTTAGAGCAGAGAGTCATTTAAAGCTGAAATATGACTAATTACTGCAATTGAACTTGTGAAACCCCTTGTGTTTGTTAATAGACTTACTGTGTTAATGTCTCCGTCAATGAATGTAAAATCCAAACTAAAAAAAACACCTTTGTGTACTTGTAAGGCATAAATAGAATCTTTTATTTTCCCTCACAAATAAATAAAAATGCATGACATACCAGTTTATACTATGTAGCAGTAGTTTAAAAGAAAAGTTTATGATTTTTTATGACTTTTCTACAAAAGCTTAAAGTAATTGAAATAATATCTTTAAAAAAAAATCTGTTTTACAGAAATATGGAAGTTCTGTGATAGGAATGAGATTCCTTTATGCAGCAGGGAAATTAACTATGAATTCCTGATTACAGTAATACCTGGTATTACTATTAGTAGTAGTGTTAGCTGTTGCTTAGCAGAAGTATGTCCAAGAAGAAAATATAAAAACTCCTCTTAATTCTGCAGTTGTACTGTAAGGCAGTACAGAGAAGGAAGCAAATATAAAGACTTTGAAATAAACTGGGGCTCTGTCCTCAGCAGCTTCAATGCACATTGTCAGTGCTGCACATTTTTAAAATAGTAGAACATATTTTTTTGTCCCTTTTTTTTTTTGTTACTCGTCTTCAATTTGTTCCAAATTCTGAGTCACTTTCATAAATCTGTTTATAATGAGTTTTATCCAGTCAGTGAGTTTCAGAACAAATACATCCTTTGATTTTTCAGTTGCAGAAATTCTCACCAATCACATCTAATGTAACTCAGGCAGCCTCTGTATTTTTTTTTTTCCTAGAATTTAATAATTCGTATTTCAAAGCACAATCTTTTGGCTTTAGAGGTATATAACGTTAAAACAGAAGAGTAGCTGATGGCTGGGGAAATGGGACAAAACCTGAAACAGGAATTTTCCTGTCTGATCTCTGTCATGAAGATGCTGAGTCTACTTGGTGAAGACTATGGTGCTGTTGCACAACCCAGGTAAATTGCTCCAAGTTGGAAGTAGTACGGTCCTGGTTTTTGCTGTGTCAGCATATAAGCATCAGTAATGTGGACAAGGCAGGAATCCTGAAATAAGTACGCTTGTGCCCACTCAGCTAAGAGTGCCAGCAAAAAGAAGGGCCTGGTCCAGGGCAGGGATAAGCAGACGGGAGTGATGCTGGTTCATGCCTTTGTGAAGTAGATGTGACACTACAGAGTCATGTTCCTTTCTTTGGTAGAAGATTTGACAAGGTGAGGCTGTTTAGCTCTTTTTCTGCCCCTCAAGCACAGACAGCCTGTGTCATTGGAGAATTCTTGCTGCACTGAAACTGTAGACATTAGTTGTTGCAGGTTTGCTGTCCAATTTGGAGGGTTATTTTTATCCAGACTAGTGAAGAAACTAATTTTCCAAAGAAACTTTCTATGGAAAGAGTCCAGCCGGAGTGTTTTGCAGCCTCTTTATTTTCTCTCCTTCTCTCCTGGACGCTTACTAAGAGACAGTATAGTCCCATTTTAATGTTCTGCACTGAATTTATGAATGACATATTTGCAGATTAATCATGACAGCTTTAAAGCAAAGTTCCTGCCACACTGAAAATTCATTTTGCATCCAGGTATTAATGGAAGTTTCATTTCTTGTAGTTTATTGATGTATGATACTATTCTGTATGTGGGATGCACTTTTTCAAACTTTGGAGCCTGAAATTAGCTCTACATTTATTATACCACTTCAACATAATTCATGTGGAATTCATCTGTTCGCATGCCAGTTGGAATCTACTGGAATTTGTTATTTTCCATCCACTTCTATAACAGTTTTACATTGTTTACAGAGAGAACATGCAGTTTTGTATAAATCACTTGCTTTCATACAGTTTTACCATATTATTTTACTCGATTTGAGAAAGATTTAAACACCCTGCAGTGTGCAACATTAAAAGGCATAAAATGATTGAAGATAAAAACTATTTTGGCTGAAATAATGGAATAGTCACAATCAGAAATATTAAACAGCATTTAAGAAGTGTGGGTGAGATGTGATGAATGAGCTGCATTATATAAAAGGGCATTATTCAGACTTTTGATTATAAGGACTTAAATGCAAATCTTGCAAGGGAAAAAGTGGCTTTTTTTAATCTTGTTCCAAACTAGCTATGGAATAATCTTTGTTACTAAACTGAGGCCTAAGGAGAAACATTCCTAAGTACAGATGTTGATCCATTAGAACTTGGACATTCAACGGGCAATGTTGAATGTCTGAATTATGCGACTCGGGAAGTAAGAGATGCGTAAACATATATTGTAGCACTGGGGAAACTATTGAAGTGGGGTAACTTGCCACAGACTTTCTGGATCATGTACTCTGCTCAATAAACCTAGAGGTTTTGTCATCTCTTCTCAGTTTTCGCTGTTTCCCATCATCATTGCACGGGCTTCATAGCACAACAAAGAAATCTTGGTCTGTTGAAGTGCTTTAATTTTGCTATCCATGTCTTTTCCTCCATATGAGCTCATAGAAACTACTCAACACTGTCTGCCTGTGTTCCTTTACCATGACTGTATGTATTTCCTGGCATTTATAGTTGTGCACTTGCATGCATGGATGCACGTGGTCCTGTTCACATACCAGTGTGCTTTAGAAACGTGGGACCTGATTGCAGCCCACTACTGCGCTATGCTGCCCGGTAAAACACAAATCTGTGTTTCATACATTATATATCTAGTGACTAACTGCTCCCAGATGTCATTTTGGGGCTGGATGCCAGACTGAGTGTCTGTTTTTTGTTGTTTGTTTTTTTTTTTTTCCTTTTTTCCCCTCTTGACTCACTGGAGTGCTAGCAGAGTGCTAGAGTTAAGCAGAGTCTAATGACACTTACATTTCTGACCTATACTTAATTCTTACTGAGAAAAAAATAAAATAGATCAATTTAAACTTATCCAGATACCTAGCAGGGTGATTTATTCTATGCTTCTAGCAATAACTTATCTTTTAGAATGGATAAATCCACGAGTACGTCTGTTAATTTTGGAATAATGCAGCATCCCAGATATCCATAAGTGCATAGGGGAGTCTTTGTAAAAGACTAATTTCTAATGATGTTAAATGCATGTTACAAAAAGGCTGAATGGTTTTGTTGCGTTGTGTATAAGAAGGGGGATAGTTAAGTTAGTGAGGGAAAATAGTTATTTTTTATGTCAGAAAAAATTTAAAAGTTCAAAAGAAAGTGATTTCAGCGGTTACTTTTTGAGAAATATGCATAACATTTTTATTATTTTTTTTAACAAACATGAAAAATAGAGAGATTTCTTATTTTACCTGTTAGTAATCTGTACTTTTAAAAACTGTCAACTGAAAGCTCAAATTTTGGTGGTTGTTTTCCTTACCAAGCTATAGATTTGATGTGCGGTTATGGAATGCTTTAATTTTTCCTGTTGCCTTTATGATCTCTTCTAAAGTGCTAATATGTCAGGCAATAAAACCTTGAATAAAAGTAGTCTGAAAAGACAGTAATGACAGAAATTAATGTGCTTCACTTTTGGACTGTAGACCCTGTACGCATGTTCCATGGTGAGTAAGAATCCATTGCAATCTTTTTTTTTTTTTTTTTTAGTTGGTGGTGGTGGGGTTTGAGTCATGGCTTACTGAATTCCAGCCCCTTATTGCTACTTGAAAAATCTTGGCCTGTAGTAAGGAATTTTCTCAGATGAACGTCAGCGAACATATCACTGACATTCATGCCTTGTTTTTCCCTTGTGCTAATATATTGCTTTTAGTCAATATATGGGATAGGAATAGTGTTTACCTTTCCATATCATGAGAATACTACTCGTTCTATCTGACATAAACTAAGAAATACTGTTTATATTGGTGCTTCAGTGAGGCAGGACAAACTGCACAAATATGTCATGACCACACGGTGGAAAATGCTTGTATACTATTTTCGTAGTTAAGGTTCTATATGACTTAATTACAAGAATAGCCATTACTCTTCCTAAGAAGTAAGAACTCAAACACTGGCTAAATTTTGGAGAGCATTTTGAGATAAAGATCAAATTCTAGGAATGTTGTCTATACTTGAAAAATGATTTGAAACCTTTGTCAACCATCTAGACAAACTGAAGAAATCTTCTCAGTTCTTTGGCTTAATCATGCAGGATGGATTGAGTTTTAGTATTCACGTAGGTTGTTATTGCACCGTTGCTTTATCTAGTATAAATCTAGCCTAAATCTGGGCTACTCTGCTGGTCTCGTAGGTCCGTTCTTGTGCTACATGAACTTTCATGTTCTGTGTATTGAGCTAGCTCAGGGAACTGGTCCAGTTAAAGCCTAACCTTGCCAACAAAAATTGACTGCATACATGGTAAGACATAGAAGCAAGCAGACAGGGCCACTGGTTTTGACAGCAATGTGCCATATGTCAAATTAAAGTGGTCACTAAACCATGACTTAAGAAATCATCACTGTGTCAGCTCTGCGTGCTGATGTCGTGTTTCCCTGAGAGTGCAAACGTTTGAGCTGGCAAAGCACTGAGCACCAAGATGTGTAAACTAAGAAGGGCTTTACGTGAAAGCCTAGTGCTGAATTAGTAGACAGATGGGTACAATTAGTTCAATTTTCCTAAATTCATGATTGAAACATACCTTTAACTTTAAAAGCTGCAGTGACTATATGGTGACAGATTTCACTGACAGATTCCAGACTGTTGCCATATTAGTTTTCTTGCTGCAAATCTCCCGTCTCAACTACTTCTTTCTTTTCAGTTTTGTTTCTTTAAAAGTTTTACTGCAAATGTAAATAGTTCATTCATAATTAAATGACGTTTCCATGGTTTCATATTTTGCTATGTAGGTACTACCTACCTCTGAGCCCACAGGTATTTCCTATAAATACCACTTTTGCTATTTGGAATGAATTAGTGTAACTCATGTCATTCACTCCACCAAGTAATTTCGATAACTGCCAAACCTAAGAAATTAATCTGCTTGTTATGAGTAAATAATGTGCCCTTCAAACATACTGGGAAAAAAAATAATCTTCCCTCTATTGGCTGAAGGTGAGTTTTCTTAATTCTGTAATTGGTTTCTCTGTATTTCAGAATATCTCTGTGTTCAGGAAAACTACCAGATTAGAGATAATGTAGAATAAATTACCAGATCTGAATCTTAATACTAATTACAATCCAGCACCAGGTGGGAATGCCTGTACATCTTCTAATGAAAGATGCTACATATTGCACTGCAAATACAGTAATACAATGAGTACTGACAATTCCATTATATCCAAATGATTGAGTTTGGCATCAGCAAGAGACTAAATAATGCCTTTCAAGGTTTTTTTTTTTGTGCCTTTGGGGCACAAAAGTATCTTTCATTTTTAATGCAGTCATTTTAGCACTGAATAGACCATAAAACAGGCTACAGAATTGACTAATGGTGCAAACAAAAATGAGCTAATTGTTGCAGTTTAAAGCACATTTAGATGGCAAGTGTAACTCTTAGCACAGGTAATGATTATCATTAAGCAATACAAGGTGAGTTTTTTGTGACAAGATTTGAGAAGTTTTATAATTATCTTTTGATTTAGACCATCCCCATGCTGAAAGAAACTAGAAAGAGCAAATGAAATTGGACTGAAGAGAAGGAAGTGTGTCTGGTGTTTCTGTGGATCACTGGCATGATTTCATTCATACTTAAATTTGGATAATTCTATGCCAGGCATAAACATTAAATTACACATAAATGCTGTAACAAAATTTCCTTGTGGTATTAGATCTTTTGTCCTTAAAATGAACTGCTCTGCTTTCTTTTAAAAATAAATAAAGTTAGTATGCAAGGCAGGAGTATTTTGCATTAATACACCTGAAGCCCCATTATGCTGTTCTGGAATCATGATTATGTGAAAGTTAATGTCCAAGAATTCTATCATCTTTTTAATGACTTTCACATACATAAGTAAATGTAGGCTTGTGTAATTATCCTTTTTGCATTAGTAATTGGGAAGTAATTCTTTTAGGAGGATTGTGTCCAAACAGTTGTCACAGAAAGTTTGTTTCTTATAGTTTACTTGGGATATGGCTCTGTTTGCATTGCAAACAGCTTGTTCAGTGCCGCCCTGGCCTCACTTCTTCCCATCCTGAGGAAAAATAAATACTGTCTTTTGGCAATAGTGGAACTAGCGTGTGGATTGTGTTTACTGGCAATTAAGGTTCGTTAATTTTGTTAGTACGTTGTGAGGTTTCTCAAACACAAGTGAAAACCTAGACTTAAATTCAAAATATACTAAAATACTCGATGTTCAGCTCTTGGCATTCAGATCTGCCATTTCACTTATCGTATTTGTGTCCGTACAAACCATAGTAATAAAGAAGGAAATGTTTTGGTTTACAGTCACCAGTAGCTTGATATCATTAAATTATGAAGTAAAGTGTCAAGAAGAACAAGCTATAACATTAGTACTAAAATATTCTAAAATATTTCTAAAATCCTCACGATAAAACCTTACAGCTGTACTAGCACCTTCCCTATATTTCATCGGTTTTCCGTGCTTCGAGCTGTGAACGGATTCAGACATGCCTGTGAAGCGTGGCACAGGCTGTGTTAAATTGACCGTGTGGGTGATTTAACGTGAGATGAAAGATGAAGAAATCACAGAAGTCTTGCAGACATTTGTCTTCAGTGCATTAGGCATCTCGTGACCGAACAATGAAGTTTTCAGCTTGGTTGGCAGCAAGGAGCAGCTCTGCCCGCGGCAGCTTCCAGAGCCAGGGCTCCGTCGAGCTGGTCCTGGGCTTGGTGGACAGAGGCAGAAGTGGAAGAATGTGGTGTGTGATGGCAACTGGGCTTGTGAGAGCAAAGTCGTAGTGATTGCTCTTAGTTTTAGTGAAGGTTTTACTCATTGAGGACCTCCTCCTTTTTTCATGCTGGACAACACAGCTGGGATTCAGTGAGGCTGTGTCTTGTAGCGTTGGGAGAGGCAGTTACCGTGATTTTCCAAGAGCTCTTTGCCTTCTGTTGGCGTTCAGGATTCCAGCTGTATTACAAACCAAATTAAAACCCAACAGCTGCATTCTGGAGATCAGTTTCATCTTGTGTTCTGTTGTTTCATACAGTCTGAAAACATGTACAGTCTGTGCTGCTTCTCACTGCCCGCTTTCCCTGCCCTTGATTTTTGCCTTAGGTGATATTTCAAACTGAAGGCAGCTGCTTTATTGAAGACATCCTGTTTCTGCGATGAGGGTCACTGCTGCATTAGTTAAAAAATCTGAAGAACTAATGTTCAGTGTTTGCAAGAAACATTTGTGGGCTTTCATATTGCGTTAGTTCTGGAATGGAAAGAGCCGTGCTGTGCCTTGCTGGTGTGCTGGTACACGGCTATAAAGCAGATTAGAGCAGGCACCCAGGGTGTCTTTGTCGCTGGCATACAACATGTTAAGATCAGCAGATTTTTAAACGACAGTGAATTCAAACTACAGAAGTGATATAAAACGTCTGTGATTGTGGGTCATCTTTTTTGCTGTTGCAAGTTCTTGAAATAGCTATTTCAGCACCGTTTTTGACAGATGACTTCTCGGTTATTTTTCATTTATAAAATAGGACACCTCAAAGGCCAGAGATTAATAGCTTCGTGAAAATTTAGCAAGGACTTTACATAGAAACGCTGATCTCTATCTTTTAAAAGGCACATAATTAACAAGGAGATTGAAACGATGTTGAATACTTTATATTACATTAAATACTTTAGTATTTTGAAACTCTTCCTCAGTTTTGCAAACATCATGCTACAATTTTAGGGGAAAAAGCAACATAATGTACCTTCTTTTCTCTGTAGTGGAAGGCAGAAATGACAAACCTGGTATAGTACCTGTCTAAATACAGTATTCAGACAAATCTGAACACCTTATGTGAAATATTATAATAAATCCAAACTGTTTGAAAAATGTGTTACATATATAGCTGCAGGTATATATTTATAATTTTATCCCACTGCACTACCAGTTCTTCTCAAGTTGTTTGAGTGGATGAAAATGTATATGCAGTCTCTGCCAGGCATACAGACTGTATTTGCACACTGTTGTAGGTCTTGCAAAGCCAGCTTACTGGCGACATCCATCTGTTTTATACTTAGCGTAAAGGAGTTAATGACCTGAGTAGTTAAGACTGTCCAGACGATCTGTATAATCCTTTCACATAAATAAGATAGTGTTGCAGTTAACCTGTGCTTTCCCTTACTTTTTAAGAAATATATAATAGAGATCTTATTTCTATCCTCCGCCCTACTTTTGTAGCCTAATTGAACTTGACACCATTGAAAAAGTAAATCTGTACAGCAGGGTCAGATGTATGAACCTGAGGATACGCAAACCAGTTATTGACTGGTATACTTGGAGCTTAGAAGTAGGAATCAGCCCTAATTTATCATTATTGATTTCATGCAGTCTGTATTCTTTGGCTTCAAGGTAGGTATTTGATGCCGCTTTGAGAAGGTAGGTTGTGGTTTGCACAAGTGGCAATGAAAATAAAGATAATCCATGAAGCAAGCAATGTGCAGCGCTACGCAGATTAGTGCTGTAAAGGTGCTATGTGACCTAGTGGTGTTACAAAAGAGCTTTAAGAAGCTTAGTAACAGGTTAAGGTGATGGGGAGAGACGGTTGTTTTTCTCGTTAACTGTGTTATCCTGGAACAGACGGTACCTCCCTGGGCCATAAGCTGTTTGAGTGAGAAAGGTGTTGCAAATGCCAAGTGGAGAGGTTGCCTATAGCAGTTGTAAGCGTTAGCCTGGGCACTCTGTTGAGATAGCACTCTTCTAGATGGGGAGAAATGTTGGCAGAAAACTAGCTGATGTGTTATATATTTTGAAAAAGTTAGGGTAATGTAACTTTAAAAAATTCCCTGTGGAGTCAGTATGCTAATAACATTCAAAGGCTGTGCTTGTTCTGACTTGTGTTTGGTTTATAATCTACAGCCTTGTTTATATCTAATATAAAGGAGATTTTCATTATTTTCTTACAACTTATAATGTATTCAGAATAGGAGAAAGACAAGAATTGCCAAATCCTGTTTCTTAATTGTTACTCTTCTTGCTATGGAAATATTCCCTGTTCCTGAGTTGAATCTATTCCTAGTCAATTTATTTAAACAGTACTGCTTATTTAAATAACAAATGTACTTGGTATTTAAATGATTTGTCTATTTTGAAGTAGTACCCTATTTCCATTTAATGTAATTGCTATATTTAATTTTAGAATGAACTAATGCATGCCCTGTGACACATTCATTCATTGCCTGGTGTCATGAAGAAAACACAAGTCAGCCAGTAATATGGGCCCCTTGGGGAAACTGTGGCCTCACTGAAAATGCAAAGCATGTGAAACAGCGACATAAAAATTACGCAGTGCTCCAAGCTACTGTAGAGGCCCTCAAAGTTCTCTAGTGCACTCTGAGAGTAACGGCAGAGAGTGATTTTTTTTTGCCTGTTATACTTCTGTTTTAAATTGTTAGACCAATTCAGAATCAATTCTTGTTCAAAACCTAACAAAAGCAAAAACCCAAAAACAAATACTGGGTGTACGCAGAGTAATTTCCCTATTGCTGCCAACCAAACCTCTTCTACAACTTCCTTTGAAAGAATCAATACTCCAGACCTAGAAACAAATTATGTAGACAAGAATATGTATACCTGTTGTTGTTGGGCAACTAATGATGTCATAACAGTGGAGCCACAGCTTTAGACTTTGTTTACGTTGGAAGATAACGCACAATTTTTACAGTGGTTAAGGTTTTATAAATTTATAATTTGTGTTGGGAGAATAGGCTTGACCATTACAAAAATGAGTCGAAGATGACTTGAAAAAACCTGGCTGACTTCTCTCTTGACGATAAGTGGCAGTTGAGTCAGACTGTCTTAGAAATGTATTCTCTCCCCCTTCAGGTTTGCAATTTAGTTTGTGTTAATGAATAAATAAATACTATGTTGTAGTAAAGATACTCAATTCTATTGGAAAGGCTCATCTAACCTGTTGTTTTTCTTCTGAAAGTGAGAGTATAAAGGTGTTTTTTAAGTATCTGTTGGGCTTTTCGAATAATTCTAAATTGTAAAGTATGTGACTGTTGTCTTAATAATTTTGCCCCTAGTTCTTTGGAATGCCTGTGGCTGTAGTCCTCTTCAGACCTATGACGAAACGCTGTGTGGGTGACTGGGGCTCAACAATCACTTTCCTCCTTTATAGATCATCTAATAGAGAAGATTGCTTCTGTTATTTATTATTCTAATATTTCATTTCTGTCTCATCAGTCTGTGGCATATACAAAAGCTACTAGTAACATTATTTTTTTTTTAGCAGATAACTCTCACCCGACAATAGATCATAATAACTTTCACACATCACATAATTTAGAAAACAGTTTGAAATTTACAGCAGTGCCTTGTAACTCCAAGTGACTGATGACTACATATATATATATTATTAATAATGTTTTCCTCAGTACTGTGCACCAACAGAAAAGTGTTGGATAGAATGAATTGCCCTCTGTTATGTGTCGTATATATCCCACAAATCACGTAGTGCATCTTCTGCTTGTTTGCTTTGAGAATGCGTTGAGTGCTCCTTACCACGTTCTTCCTTGGTTTTGTGGTACCCATTTGGCTTTCTCTGCTCTCTGCAGCTTTGCTGGGAGGATGGAGGGCGAGGGGTCAGCCTGGTAGACGCAGCATGCCAGTGGAGAACCAGCAGTTAGTCTGTTTTTGCAGCACAAGGGCTGTTTTGTTCTCTCCCTGCCTCCCTGTGCCCTCCCCACACCCCCTCCCTGGGCTGCTGAGGGAGGGTTTGCCTCCAGCAAGTCCAGAGCTGGAAAGGATGGAAGCTCACCACTATATTATCTATGCCACAGATCAAAATCACGCTGTCAAAACATGAAAATACCTCAATAATTTTCTTTTTAGTTTTAACTGTCAGCCTTGAGATACCACTTGCTGTGGAGCTACTGTGCATGATGCGTGCCAGCTCACTTCTACTTACACTCTTGTTAAAATGTAAAGCACCAAATTTCCTGGCAGTCTCTGCAGAGCAGTGTAATACAGCTTTCATTACAAGAAGGTGATGAACGTAATGTGACTTCTTAACAGCTGCAGTAAGTGATGTGAGGCTATTAACATCTTTTCAAAACAGTTAACAAGTGAGAGGTTATTTTTCATCTCTATTCCTAAAAAATGGCATGTTATTTTAAGCAGATAACACTTTTGTTTGCACTTATCTGAACTAAGTAAATTTTTACATGAATTCTCTAACTCTGTATTGCTTTGTGAAATTAAGAAAACTGTAAAAACTAATGCTAAAAACACTCTAATGGCTGGATTTCAAAATGAAAGTTTGGGTGTTAAATTTTATGTATGGAAATGGTGGCTGCTAACAAGGGATTTTAGTTCACCCCTACCCTTTCCCCTTTACATTTATCATTCCATGAGAGTTGCCTATTCCATTGTTTATGTTCAACTGTTCGGTTCTCATTTGGGTATTCTCAAAAGGTGAGACAGGTCTGATGCTTTTGATTTGCTTACTAAGGAAGCAAGTTCTTTGGAGATAGGTAACCCATTACAAACACAAATGGGAAATAAGTGGAAAAAAATTGAGACTGTCGATGTTGAGGTGCACGAAACTGTCAGTCTATTAGCAGACTGAACAGGAAGATTTTTAAAAGTTCAGTAGTCAACATTGCTGATTGAATCCTTAATAAGTTTCTTGTTTTGAAGTGCAGCCTTAAGTCCAGAAGGACAAATGCTGTCTGGTTTACTTATTTGGGCAGTTGAATTGGAGTTTCTATTGTGGTGTGATTAGTGTCATTTTCATGGACATTAGTAGCTCAAATTCATACCCTAGAATGAGGCTGGAGCAAAGAGTGGCACTGTTTTTCCTACATATCTATCTTGACATTTATGATAATATCATATTAAAACCAAGGTCGACGTTGTCTCTAGTTGAATGAATTCTTTAACATGCTATGAGAGGCTGTCAACTGAGAGATAGGGTGTGACTACAGTATTTCATAAATATTGCCCAAAATAGATGCCCAAATATACAGAGTTTTTGTAACATACACTCTTGCTGAATAATGGCAGAGCTGGAGTAGCCAGTCTAAGATCTTAATTTGAAAGGCAGGCATCTGTAAAGCAGCTCAGTTCTACAACCTTTCCAGAGATATTTCTCAGATCTTTTGCATAGATTATTAAGTTGTATTTTGCAACTCTATGATCACTGCATGCAGAAGTAATTAGTTAACTTTTTTGTTTTCTGAAGGATGTAACGAGATTATTTTCTTTCGTGTGATTTACTCCTGCAAACATAAATCAGGCTATTGTCTTCAAGAGTGGAAGGTTTGGAACCAAAAATACAATTTGGAAGTGAAACATTTTTCAGCTGCAAGTAATATTAATAGTAATTGCCACTTAGTGGTCTTTCAGTTGAGAGAAACAAACCATCGAAATGATAATTGTAGGATTCATTGGAATTTAGATTGATTAACAAACTAGACAACCAAGTGGGCAGCATACGTTGAGCCAGAACTCTGGCTCATGTGAAGTCGGCAGAGCTTATCTGGAATCAGTGGAGCAAAGCCCGTTTTATTCCATTTGCCCAAAGAATAAACATATGCCATGTCAGAAATAGAACAGTTGGAAGCAATTGCTGCATGGGATGACGATGAAAAATAGCTGGAGAAAGATAGAAGGGTGATCAGACTTCTTTAAAGCCAGACGGCTGACTTGACGATGTAAATGAGGCCAGCCTGGCACTATGGTGGCATCATCGTTTATGTTGCAATGACATGAAGGTGCACTTGAGAACGTCTTTCTCAGCTCTCTACATTACGTGAAAAAAATTCGTGTACATTTTAGATGGGAAAGAGAACTGTTAAAGATGCCTCTTGAAATGAGCTGTTTAGAAAAATTGAGATAATTTAATTTGGTTTCCACAGAAGTTGAGGAAATTCAGTGTTTGCAATTGTCAATCAATTGAAATCTATTTTATTCTTTAGAAGTGTCCTTTGAAATAGTGTATTTTTACGTGTTGAAGTGCAAAACATGAAGTGTTCAGGGAATGTATTATCTGTAAAGACATTTTGAATTGTTTCATTATAATCTCTCCACTCATTGCTTGGTCATACGGTGTTTATTTCAAGATTTGCACGATCTCAAATCTAGATTGTTCTATTTTGTTGAAATGTGGACCAATTTTGAAGCATCTGAACTAAGCTTAGCAGTAAGAAAGCACCTGTAGTGAGGGCGAGGAGCTAAAATACCTGCTTCTCAAAGCGAGCACACTCAAGCGAATTGTTCCTTTTATGTGGTTTGGGGGAATGTATGACCTATGCTGTGTGACAACCTATAGCCTTGGTCATATGACATAATTAAATTAAAATAAACTTTCCTTATCTCAGAAATAAAAAGTTCTTCCAGATCATTCATAAATTTTAAATGGGAGTCATATTGTAATCAGGAGCTAATTTTCTTTTCCCATTATCTCCTGCCATTCTGTGATATGAGAACACTTTGTTCTCTACAACAGGCTTCACTCAGAGCTTTGGCTTCTCACAGAAGTCATTAACTAGTGAAGACCTTAGATCTTCGTAGATATCTTCACCAATTGTTCATCCCACACTGTATTTTAACACTATGGACTGCCTTAAACATTAAAAATTTAGCATTGTGTAGAGCCTTTTGATTTTTGAACATGCAGGCTTATCTCCTCTTTAGTTATATTGTTTACTTGATGTCTACCTGCCTTGTGTCTTTATTTAATGTTAGGCTCTAATTTCTTTCATTGACATAGAGGTGAAATCTTTGACTACAAGTTTTATTTCCTCTGTAATTGTATTTGTTACAACAGAAAAAAACCCCAAACCTATGCCATTCTAACCATTGGTTTCCCTTTTCTTACTAGTTTGCTGTTTTGTTGTTCATAAGAGATGCCATGAGTTCGTTACCTTCTCTTGTCCTGGGGCTGACAAGGGACCTGACACTGATGTAAGTACATGGACATTTCATATGTTGCTTTTACACATAGTTTTATGTTGTTACACCTAACTGGGAGAATGAATTGCAGACAGTATCAATAGGCTCTTTATGATAATTGTAGTCTGAGTGGTTTTTAACAGTTCTGAGATAAATATTTGTGGCTGTAAGATCTATTCTTGGTAAGAAAAGCAACAATGAATGTATGACCGAGAACAATATCCCTCAGAACGTGACAACCCTGAGGTGTTTACCCAAGCATGAAGCCAGCATTTTATGTTTTGTTTGCTTTTACGTTGGATGTATTTGATATTAACAATTCCCAGGAAAGGCTGAGACTTCTTCTGAGCTTTCTTTGTATCCGTCTTATCTCAAGGTGTATCTTCAGAGTTGACTCTGTCTTATCTGAGATAGGTTTTTTGAAACAATTATATTCATGCTCGAGCTAGTCTGCCAGTCAGGATACACCCCCCATTCTGTCTTGCTCTGTCAATACTTCCATATCCACGTAGCCTTTTTGGTCAACAACCAGTTTTTACTTTCAACACATCTGCTTTCATGGTGAGACACATGTACAAGAACTTTGTGTCACCCTGCTGAAATAATAAACTAATCTTGTTTGTTCACTTAAAAATAACATTTCTTTGAGGCTTATAAATTCCACTTTACAGTGAAGTAATTTAACATCTGCTTATGGGAACAATACATTCCAAGTGTTCTTTGTCTGAACGTCTCTGTTTTGTTTCTTATAACATATTCATGCTCTAGATTGTAGGCTATTATCTCCTCTGATGAAATGCACCAGAAGACTTTTCTCGCTAGGTTTTAATGAGCTTCTCATGAATTGTTTTAGTATGCCAGCCATGAGATCAATGAACAATATATGGGCAGAAGCCACAAGGGGTTTTGGAAAATTCGAGATGTTTTCTTATTTTTAAATTTAAGTACAGGCAACTGTCGAAGAACAGAGAAGTATTTTAAAAACAGTTTATTTTTTAAACATTACACATAATCTAGATTTAGGTGCATAACAAAAATGCTTAAGTTAAGAGTGTAGTTACCCTGTTCAGTTTCGCCTCTGTAGCTGATAGAGTCATTCCCAGAGAGCAGACCAGGTCTTAGGTGGCCTCAGTTGTACTTGTGGTTTTTTGTAGTTAGCACCTTATCTTGAATTTTTTTCATCTTTCATCACTGCTCCTGCTGCAGTCCTGGTTCCTCGTTGCCATTTAAGACCCGTGACACCCCAAAAGAGCATTTGCTCCAACAGTGAGATTCAGAGTATCTGAGCTAAGGGCCTTCTGTTTGTGGATGCAGCTGACAAAAGTTGAGGATGTCCATGGATCAAGTCACAGTGTAAGATTCAAGAAGCCAGGATTCAAGCATGGAGCAGTTACGTTCATTGCCTGTGCAAAGAACGTGGGTATTGCCAAAGGTTTATTGAGTGTGTTGAGTGGGACCAGGGTGTAGGAAATGCCAGTGCAGCTGTGATGCATTCCTCAGGAGTTGTAACAGTTATTCAGAGCTGTACATAAAGCATCTCTTTCTACTTACCATAGTGCAGAGCCTTCTTGAAGAAAGTCACTTAACTGAGCTGAGGTCAATTTTTATGACAGAAGTCAAAGAAAGAGACTTTTGACAATAATGTAGTAGTTAGAGCACTCGCTTGGAAGCTGGTGCAGAGGCTTACAGATGTTCGGGAAGGAAGCCAGTCCTCACTCTGGCTTTGCTCATAGTGTTCTTTAGTGCATTTTGTCAAAGAGAGTCTACTGTTAAAACTATCCTGAAGAAACCAAAATTATTCTTCATACCCTTCCTTTTCTAAAAGTTCTTGAGTTCTTTAAGCTTTGAAGGGAAGGGAACTGTGGAGATTGATTCTGTCTCTATGGTGTAACAGTTAAAGTGGTCTTTTGGAACTTGGAAGTTGTGGAGTTGAAGGGCCTTGAGCTGCAGAAAGGCAGAAATCCAGGTCTCCCCTGTCCAGGTGAGTGTTCTTGTCACTAAACTAACATATAGAAGGTAGGTGGCAACACCTACTCTATCCCCATCTTCTCTTTCTACCAGCAAGTAGCCATAGCTGCTTAGTGCTTGGTTGTGATAGAAGGTGTTAATTAAGTCGTTGTTGATTGGCAGTTTTAGTGGTGACATTCATGAGTAGGTCTTCTATTTCTATAATGAATGATTTGACTCTTGAAAGTGTTCTTGATTTTTTTTTTTAATTTTATTTTTAAAAACTTGGATCCTTCAGGGTTTTTTTCCTGACGTTCATAAATTAGAAAACACATTGGTGTGTGACACCATGTAATTTTATCTAGAATCTCTTCATGGTTATAGAATCTGTTATGTGGCAGGTTGTTAACAGTCTTTAATATTGCTGACTGCGTTTTGTGATTTGTTTTTTTGGCCTTGGTGATTAAATAAATCAGCCTAATGCCTTATTTTAGTATTTGGGTTACCAAATGATCATTTTCAATATTTGCACAGAAGTGATATCTCAAAAACACTTTGAAGATTAAAAGCAAACAGAAAATAAATATGTTTTATTAAAATTGTGCTGCATTAGTGGGTCCTATTACACAAAGAGGATTTTAGAATGTTATACTTTAATTTACTGAAGTGTTTGACTACAATGTCTACCCTTTTACAGTTCAGTAACTTATTCCTATGCGTGTTAGTACAAGCTTCATTCTGAAATGTTATGTGCTATAAAGCTTATCATAATATTCAACAGATTTTTAAATATTAAAAAGTCATTTTCTAAATTATTTAATGCAGGTGCACAATTAATTTGTGTACTCAGACTCTCCAGTGTCTTTGCATGATGTAGTCTTTCCATTAATTTAAGAGGAGTAATATTGTCATTAATAAAATGAAAATTTCCAGATCAATTATTATAAATTATAATAATTATATATTATAATATTATTTATTACATATTATAATAACTTTAAATTAGAGAGCACAGTACTCTTAGCATAAATGAGGCAATCATTACAAATACATCGTTAGAATAATTATCAGTTAAATTCTAACAGCCAGATAGGTGCCCTGCGATGGGTGACAGTCAAGGTTGGAATGCAAAACATTTCAACATGCAAAACATTTCCCACTCAGAAACAAAACTGCCTCTGACAGCCAAGGGAGGCATTTCTTGCAGGTGCATGTTCATGAGCATCCCTGCTGAGACCTGGGGTATCTAGGACGTGATGGCAAGGACTTATTTATAGACTTGTCTTGAGACGAGCCAGGGTGGCATCGATGCTACGTGCCTCCAGCGATACGGAGTTTCTGAGCAGTGGGGTTTCTCAATCTTTCTTAGGAAGACTCCAAATGTGAGAAAACCCATCATTTTTAGGAACGTCGTTCTGACTTCCATGATAGATAAACACGTACCTGTGGCTGAAGGGCGAGGTCACAGTCTATCTTTAAAAATAATGCTTTTTTTTGAAACAGAGAAACGGATTGCTTTAAAGATAAATTGGGTACAAAGCCATTTCTACCATGGAGTTGTTTTCAAAACTCTTTGTGCTTTTGTTCTTTTGGCTGCAACGATCCCCTGAAAAAAGAGGAGCTCCATGGACAGTTTCAGTAATTTCTCTAAATACATTTAACAGTTGCAACAAAAGTTATTTTTTGATTTCTGGATCTTTAAATACAGTCAAAACAACAAAAAGAGATTTCAGACTATACTGTCTACAGATCTTGTCTTATTTCCTAGTTTTTCTTACATGCCATGTATTTAATAAATTTTGACTACTCGGCTGTATAAAAAGTCCAGTGGTCTGTATCATGCTAAAAACAGTGGTGTACAAATATTGTCTCCCCATGTAACATTTTTATTTGCTACAGTATTCTATTGCCGTAAAAGAGGGACTAAATAATTACTTTAAAATTAAATGCTTTAATGAATGTGAGTGTAAAAGAGACAAAAGCTTAAAATCGCCCTCTTTTTGCTTTACTCAGACTTCCTGAAATGTGAGATTGGAAGGTCTGTGTTTGAGCCAAAAGGAGAATAATACTTGTGAATAAAGTGGTCGTCCTTGACTGATGCTGAAATGATGGTGCCTGGGGAACAGTGGCCTGTTTCGGATGAAATAAGAATTCACACAATCAAAAAATTTTACGTTTCCTTAATACTTGGCAGGGTGTTAGCTCTGATGTCTTCACAAAATACCAACTCAGGAAGTTATTTTGCAGCTATCTAATGGTTCTCTGTAGTTTCAATAGAAATTATTCATCTTCTCTTCATGGCCAGCTCTTTTATGGTGATGCTACTGAGTACGATTTAGCAGCTCCTGTATTTCAAGCCTGCTGCTATCATACTCTAAAGTTACATGAAGCGTCATCTCCAATTCAGATACTTGTTTTTGGAAGGCTGCTTGGTGTTCATAAAAACTATTTTAAATCATTGATGACATACTTTAAAACTTGAGTAAATTACTGTAAAAACGGAAGAGCAACCTCAAGAATTGACTTGCTGTAACTACCTTTGTTAAGATGTGTTTAATATTAAGGAATAGCTAGTTCAATTTCTTTCAAAAAGGATACTTTAAAATTGAGAGTTACATCTTTGTTCCCTTTGTTAATGGAACGTAACGACCAGAAAGTGTTTTCAAACTGCAGGTGATTTATTAAAATATTCCCAATTCCATGCCACATAGAATTAAAAAAAAAACCCACACCAGTAGTTTAAAATAATGTTTTTGTTTTTTTT
This sequence comes from Tauraco erythrolophus, assembly GCF_009769465.1. NCBI lineage: Eukaryota > Metazoa > Chordata > Aves > Musophagiformes > Musophagidae > Tauraco > Tauraco erythrolophus. The sequence continues at coordinate 3,512,799 of NC_141484.1, forward strand.
TTTTCAGTAGAAGCTTATAAAACTTAATATAGAGTGCAGAAGAACTCAGACGGCACTGCCTCTGAATCAGCACTATTTTCCTTTCAGGTTATAATAATATAGGGTCCAAAAGAGATTTATGAGCAAAATAAATAAATGGAATTTATAAAGTGAAAAAAATCCAAATGAAAGCAAGTGACTGTACAGTCAATGGAGATTAAATCTGACTTTGCTTCTCAGAATTGCAGGGAGTTCTTAATATTTGAGCATGAATTGATAAGACACAGATGTGGGCTTACGCAAAATGAAACAGTAAAGCCATCTCATCCCATTTGGCAGGGTAACTGACCTCATGGATGTTGAAGACGTATATGGAAAAGATTTTAAAGTCGATAAGCCTCTTGATACTGAAATTATTTGGGAGCTTTATTATCTTAAGCACATTTGAAAAATCAGTCTAGATTCGAACAACTGTCATGTTCTGTGGGATGATGCAGGAGTTGAATATTTTCATCAGTGGCTTCACTATTGGGATAATGTGTAGGTATAGCATTTGCAGCTGACAGTGGATAGGAACTCTAGAGGACAGTATTTAAGTTCAGAATTTTTTTAATGTGTTAAGGTACAGTTTAATAAAACAAATTAAAAAAAAAACACATGCTTGGGAGGGGGAAAAAAATCCATGTGAACTGATAGTGAAGGCACCAGTGCAGAAGAAAATTCAGCAGGTCTTTTAGTGGGTCATAAACTCAGTACTGGCTACCAGTGCATCTCTGATACAAAGGCAATGAATTTCCTGCAGGAATATGTTAGAAATTGTTATTTTTATTTTCTTTAAAAGATATTTTAAGTAGAATTCTGCAGCTCTTCTGGAGAGGAATTTGGAAAAGAACTAAAATGCTACAGGTCTTTAAACCATGACATTTGAATATTTTCCGTGTCTGTTGAGTTGTGACCAGGTATCATATGGTCAACTTGTGTCAAGGGAGAATTAACTACGTAATAGTGAAGTTTTTTAGGTGTAATGATGGGTAACTGCTGCAATGGGTTACCAAAACCATAAATTAATATTTTTGGTTTGGGGCTTACTTCTCTAAACAGTGCTGTGGATATTATCTGTGCCCTCGCTGGACCTCGGGGAGAGGCAAAACGAGCCCTGTAAGGCTCCATTGTGCTTTTCATTTTATGGTTTGTACAACTTTAGTGTTGGGAGGAGAAAGATTGATCCTCAAAGATCCATATGCATGGGGACCAGTGGGAAATTATCATTTGTAAATTATAATTTACAGTATGACAGCAGGGGGCTTGGGTTTGGCTGTAGGTTTGCAGCAATTGTTCCGTCCACATTTGCTGCAGTATGACGTTATTCAGTTTGATAGTTGCAGTTGTGATACAAATGAGATGAAGGATCTTCCTTGTGTCACACCTCTGTACTAAGCAGGAGTAAAATAATGTAATTGGACTTTCCTGGAGGGTTTAGTCATCATGACCAGATTTCTTTTTCTGTTCAGTTCCAGGTAATGCTGAAATCTTTTTTTTTCATTTTATTTTATTTTAATACTTTCTACCTCACCCTCAGCTTTTAATTATGCTTCCAGACTGTTTCCATGTACAAGGCTGGTTTCAGAGTGAGAGAAGAGAGTTGCTTTACTGGTCTTGGGAATTAAAAAGAAGCCGAAACCAAACCTCATGAAAAGAAAAGACATCAACTGGAAGCATAGCATTAAGACTTACTCTAGAACTAGTTAAAAAGGGATTTTAATCCGAAAGCTTTGCAGTCTGTTTCCAAGGATAATGAAATGCAGCAGCAGGGCATGTCTGATTTGCTTTTAACCATTTGGTTGTTTTTACAATGAAAAGCAACTCTTACCTGTGTTTGACATCACGAGTGACCTGAGCAACAAACGAGCATCACTGATAAGTATTACAGCCACCAAACTGTTTGGGTTTTTTTTAATTTGAATTTTAGATAATAGACAATCTTGTCCTAGAAATATTTTCTTTTTAATTAAAATAAAAATCTTCTCACTTCCTCACAAAAGATACACAGAGGCAGAAAGATCTGGCCACGCACAGTTTACCGCTTGCCGGATTAGCAAAAATGCTTTCTTAAAGAGAAGCCTGTATGAATTTTTTGAAGTGATTCTTAAACAATTCTGATGCAATAAATTTATTAATCTTTCACAGTATACGCTAAACAAAGAAAATATAAAGCCCCCCTCTATTTACAAATAAAGATACCAACTCAATGTGTTTGTATGTCTCAGTTTTTTAATCAGGAAAATTATTAATCACAATGACTTTGTTTACAATAGACGTTATTAGGTACGGACAGCAGGTGATGTTCTTATTATAAACCAATTACAATGCAAACAAACTTTTGTCAAAATATGATATTACTAATTATATTCCTACTCCTCTTTCCTGAAAAGCAAGTCCTAGGTTACCAAAATAAACAAGATCACAGTCAATGCAATAAGTACTTTAAAACAAATTTTACAGGACAGCCAGGATATTTTTATTACAAAAATAAGTATTTTATTTTTTGTGATTACTTTGACTTCTGAATCTCTGCAGAGTGTCTGAAGTAGTTTATGGAGAAATAGAGGTTTCATGCTTACGTTTTTGACCTCAAAGCCCTAAAAATTAACTGTAGGGAAAACTTGCTTATGTAACTTTTCTAATTTTTTAGAATTGTGTTTACATGATACAGCTATAATGGCTCATTATGAAGTGTGGCTATTTGAGTATATCGACAATGAAATCTCATTTTGAACAGAATCAGTCCTGAGGTAAGACATCCTTTAATGGAAGAGAGAGAAATTACAGAAGGAAGTCTACCAAAAAGGGCCCTGTATACACTGAGTGTATATTCTGCTCATATTCAGCCAACGTCTGGAGGTGCTTTATGTATATGGTAGGGAGGATGTGCCTCAGTTTCCTCCATCTCACTCTTTCCTTGGATAGTCAAGTGCTCTTAAGCTGGGACAGCATCTTATGTCCCTTGACGTTCCTCTCCCCTTACTGGATACTTCAGAATCCAAGTGTTATTTTCCCACCCATCTCAATAAATAAAATCCAGCCATATGTCCACTGATAGGACAAGGGGAAATGGGTGTAAGTTGAAGGAGAACAGATTTGGATTAGATCTTAGGAAGAAATTCTTTAGTACGAGGGTTGTAAGACTTTGGAATAAATTGCCCAGAGAAGTTGTGGATGTCCCCTCCCTGGAGGTGTTCAAGGCTGGGTTGGACGGAGCCTTGAGTAGCCTGATCTAGTTGAGAAGCGTCCCTGCCCATGACAGGGAGGTTGGATTAGATGATCTCTAAGGTCCCTTCCAGCCTGTGCCATTCTATGATTCTATGATCTGTCACCATCTCCACCTCGTGTTCATCACCAGTTGGCAGGCACTGCCTCTGTTCAGCGATTTGCTCCTCACCTGCCACCGCTCCGTGCCCATGCATGGCTTAGTTACTGATATTCCAGTTCAGAGCTTCTTCAGAGCCAGGTTTGAGTTGCTGTTGGTGGGCTGCACGGAGGCGTTCGTGGCTCTGCTCACCTAAATGCCTTCGTTTAAGTAGCTGGAAGTAGCTTTGCAGGTTACTTGAAAGCAGGTCATGTGCTGGAATATGTTTGCATTTATCATCTACCGAGAATGCATTTGTACCTTCTATTCCTAAATTAAAGCGCAGGCTCCTTTTATTGCAACTAAAATGGCTTTTAAGCTAGAGTAAATGATCCTCAAGAAAAATACAATTAAATTACAAAGGAACAGGTCCATGAACTTTCCTGACTGCTTATAATCCCCACCCTTTCCTCTGCCCTACAGTGCAATCCGGAATTGACTCTCTTAGTTTGTCCATCTGCTTAAGATGCATGGAAAAATTTCGGCTGTGCTATTGAGAAGAGCTGTATGAATCTTCTCCTTACGGGAAATATGGGATGGGTGAGGTGACTGCCTACACAAAGTGTGTGTCTCCAAAGACATTCGCTTAGGTCTTCCATTGCAGCCCTTTAGTCTTTCAGCTGATGAAGGTTTCATCTGACAAAATGTAGTTTAACTGTTTTTTTGTTATAGTCTCTGAGCTTTGGAAGTTCATTGCTTTTGAAAGCTTTCTTTTTATAAAGAATGTATTTTTTGTTTTCCCAATCCAGAACAACTCAAATGCTGAATAACTGTATCATAAAAAAACAGGGTTAGAATTTTTATTTTCTAGGCTTTTGCTGTGTGGTATACAGTACAAAATAGATGATCCTTGTAAGAGTTAATAGTTAAACAGAGACAGTACTGCTGAGAGAGAGATGAAATTTATATAAACGATGAATCTAAAAATATAAGTGATTTTCATAAGTTAGCATTGAAGAACAATTGTTAGGCAGTGATATTATAAAAGAACTCTCGCCAAAGTTATTCCCAACAGTAAAAAGAAATCTTGTTGATAGGGTTGCAGTTTTAGTGGCTGAACTGCAACTGATTAAGCAAGCTGCTGGGTGCTAATTTCACAATCAAAACTTTTCCTAATTCCCAAAATTGAAGTTGATGTTATTCCAACAGCCCTTATTTTCCAACTGTTGGAGTATATTTAGTTGTGCAATTTAAGTTGAATTTAATTTTTTCCTTGTCATCTTATACTCACCCTGTGCCAAAGTTGTGTCGATCTTTAAATTGTGTGTAGATGTGATGAGATGATACTGGAGTTTAGAGGGGAAAGAATACTTAAAACTTACTAATAATCTGTTTTCTTATGTGTTTTCTTACATTTCTATCAGGTTCCACCCCCACCATCACGTGGTGTGTTGTTTTTTTTTTTTAAAAAAAGTCTGTTTATGGCACACTGAACTTATTTAGCTAGAAGGAACATACACAGTCACAGACCACTGAGAAAACCTTGCAGAATGCCAAATGTTTTTAGCTCTGTTTTTTTTTTTGAGGTGGCAGTTCTTACACCAAAATTAGATGAAATCTTTATTTGGAATAAAATGAGTGGGTTAATTTTGAAAAGCACTGTAGCTCCCTTATGCTACAAATAATTCTAGAGTGTGTCAGCAGCGAGCATACCTATATTTGTAAATTATTGGTAGCTGTTTCCTTGTGGTACTGGGAGAAATTTGCTGATGCCTGCTGCGTTGCACTGGTGTAGCCTCTGTCTCTTAATATAAATCACGTAACTCCGGTAAACCACCTGTGGGGCTGGGGAAAAAGAACGACTTGTACTTTGTAAGAGAGAGCAAGTTTCTTTTGTTGAGGTGTTTTGACCCAGGAATAGAGATGAAAGAGAGAGGAAAAGCCGGGAGGGGAGGAGGAGTCACATCCTGACTGGTGAGAGAGCAGCTGCCATCCTTTCCCATTTGAGCTCCGTTTATCTAACTGGTCTGGGTAAAGCATTTGGGTAGTTTTGCATAAATGAGAATGATTTAGTTTCATTCTTGGGCATGCTTTTGTTATTTTATTTGTTTCCTCTTAAATTTCACTGTCCATTCTTGGGGTGATATTCTTAAGAGATCCAAATAGTTCATGGGTTTTTCGTCAGACTTTGGAAAAGATTGGATTTGTCTTGAAATAGCCAGTGATATCAGGGAATGTATATTAGATGATGTCATTATCACAAAATATTTTCTCATTTTTATAATTGGTCAGATTTTTATAATGACCTAATGAAAGTTGACGCAAACAGGTTTTAAACCAACTGCGTATTACTCGCGCTGAAAAATAAAATGCTGAGGCTTCTTTTGAAGTAACATTATTCCCATCATGATTCCTTTCATAATTCGATTCATCTATTCCCCTGCAAATAAGTAAACACCAGCATGACCCTTGTAATTAATGAAACTTAATCCTTAAAGTACCAATGATCATAGGCAGAGCTCATAGACTAAAAGCAGAAGCATATAATAAATTCTGGTAATGGAAATTTAATAGATACCAGAGTCAGAGATTGATTTATTCTTCTTTTTGTCCCCATGAGAAGGGTACCTGCTGAACTAAGACATGAAAGAAATTTCTCTATGTTGGGGAAACCATTGTAATCTGTAACAAAGCTACCTTTGGGTCTGTTTCCATGGCAACAGGAGCATCAGACCAGCAAAGAATGGACCAGAAAGGAGATAAAAGCCTCTATAAAAATAGTTAGAAAAAGCGTATGCAAAGCTGTGGCTACTTTTATTTCTTTTTTTGGGGGGAAAAAAAAAAAGAAAAAGAGAGCCCCAAACTTGGGGTTTTTTGAAACTTGGTTATTATGGTAGCTATTTAGGTTAGACTCGATTCGCGGTGAACTAGTAGAATAATACCAAATTGTTAACTTTGTGCACATTAATTAAAAAGAGTTTAAAAAAAAAACCAACACAACAAAATCTGAAATCTAAACTTACTAGAAGCAATATAATTTTTAAAGTTATTTTTATGTAACTCCTCTTAAAAAAAACGTTTCTGAATCTTAGGCTCTTTTTTTTTTAATAAAAGTTATTATGAGATGGGAAATTATATATCTTTGGTCTGGAAATAGCCTTTTCTTCTATTTTCTTCTAACTAATTGCTTTATTATCATTAAATTTTCTTTTTGGTGTCTAACTGCAAGTATGTGAGTTGTAAATCACATACTGGCAGTCCATGTGGTCAATATTCTTCTTCTCTTTGCCTTCGTGTTGCCAGAGATTAGATGAGACCATGTGAAAAAAATAAAAAAGCTTTTTCCTCCATCTTTCAAATGTTTAACTGTAATCATTCCAGTAGGAAAGGTGCCATTCCCAACATTAATGAAAAAAGTGTGGAATTAGTGCAATATACATCTGAACTTGATGTTAATACTCTGATACTTCTTGAAAATGAAATCTCCTGATCTCTATTTTCAGCCCAGCCTACTTTTATAATGGTTCTCTCATTGTTTCACAGTTTCAAAGAAAAAAAATCTAGTTAAAAAATGGGCTGTGTATTACCTGTTTTACTTGTATTGTTGGAATAAACAATCTTTATTTAGAAAAGAAGAAACCTATTGAAAATATTCTAGCTCTAGTTGTCTGTGCTTCAGATATTCCTGATGCAGGGTCCTACAGGGTTTGGCCATGCATTGCTGTTTAGAAGTCTGACTTCAGGAGCTTAGAAAGCAACCAAAAGAGCGGTCCAAGTAAATTAATGTGCATAAATAACACAGCAAAACGTTGTTGCCGTATTATTGAAAGAATTTACTGTGTCATTTCTTTATAGAATTGTGGCACCACTTTTTTTTTAAACTTCTTATTTCTGGTAATGTCTTTGTCAAGTGTTTTAAAAAAAAAACAAAACAAAACAAAACAAACTCACAAACCAAAACATGATCACATCATTTCAAATGGGCATCACTAATGAAATGAGTTGGAAAATAGCTGGCAGGTGAGTTGCACAGGCTGATTTCTTGAAATGGAGAGCAAATCATGATCGTTTGGATAGGGGCTTCAATGAGGCTGAGTGAGTGGGTACCTTTAGTCTGTTTGTATAAGCAGAGATTTATAAAAATTCTGATATACTTTGTCCAAAAAGGAGGCTAAAAAGCAGCCTGGCTGCCGTGATGAGGTTTGAGGGAGTTGAGAACAGTCGGGCATAAGAATATATATAAAACCTACGTTTTATAGGCCATACATATATACATGTTGTGTTTACAAAGAGGATTCTTAGTTTCATGGTCACAGGGTTTTTTCTAGAATAGTTTTCTGGAATATTTTTTTCCTAGAATCATTTGAAATCTGGGATTATCCCAAATTATTGTTTTCTTCCTAAGAAAAACTCTTTGCATTTAATTAGAGATAATTTGAGCCCTACAATCCTTACAGATAACAGGAAGACCTGGCTATCTCTTCTTACACATAGCTTTATGAAATCCTTCCTTAGTCAAAATCCACTTTTATTTTTCAAGATCTATACTGGTATCTACAGACCGACCTACCTATGAGGAAATGAGTCATGTTGTATTGTTAAATCGGAAGCCTAAAATCCCATTCCTCAACTCACATTAACGACATTCCTTTTTTAACACATTAAAAACCTTTTTACTTCACTTCATTAAAACAAATAAAAATTTTAGTAACCAGAATCTTTAATTTATGTGGTTGTTTCCAAAGGTTATTCATTTTTTCGTATTGATCTTGTTCTACCAAGTGAAATTCAGTTCTCAATCTTGAGATTTAACGAAGTCAATACTCTGCTTTAATATTGGCAAGCAGAAGAAGAAGGTTGAACATAATCTGCTGCATCCTGCTGGCATCTCCTGCTGATATGCTGATAGCTCCCAAATGGCTGTGGCCTCTAAAGGGTGCGAGAGGAAGGAAAAGGCTTTTGGAGAAGCAGAAGGAAAAAAAGATAGGAAGGCAGTGAAAAAAAAAGAAACCAAACCCCAAACCAAACAAACAAAAAAAAGAAAACAAAAAAAACCCACAACAAACAAACAAAAAAACAGTAGAAATGAAAGCAATCCTGTAACTTTTAGGAGAAATGTATAATCCCTCAGAGTTTTGTTTAACATCTGTCACTTGTATCTTCGTGTGCCAAGGGTGTGATTGGACCATTCAGGAAAATAAAAGGAACTGTGCAATCAACAGACTTTGTTCAATATTCCTGCATAAAGGGAATTTGCCATAAATAATATGAAAGCCTTCAGTCAAACGCAAATGGGTTTATATTTAACACGCTCTAATTTAGAAACATGCCACGCAGAGGTGAAATTAAGAGAAATAGAAATACACATCCCATTTGTTATTTGCTGGAAGTGCATTATAGAATGAGAGGGGTAGAAAATGTTCTATTCTACCATTCCAGACTAATCCTTTGCTCTTCTGTGAGAAGGTGCAGCTGTTTACTGGTCTTACAAGCCCAAATCAAATCCAAGTGTTTCCTCCTGCTTTGTATTTGGCAACAATAAAGCCCTCAGGTCAAACAAGGAGGCTGCTTCTGTGCCAGAACGTATACCTGAACTACTCCAGCACCCCGTAGGAGATACGTTGTATGTCTAAATTAAGTCACTTTAGTGGCATAATAGTCCAGAAATGGCTACTATAATAAAAGTTTATTTTCGAGTAGTTCTAAAGTGAATGAGGGAAAAAGTACCATTTTAATTTTTTTCACATTAGCTGCCGTTGCACTGCATTTTATTTTTTTAATCTGCTCCTGTCACAGTAGTCCATTCGCTCAGGTTCATTACTGCTTGTTTTGCCAATACTCTTGGGATACAATCCAAGAATTTGAGTTATTAGTCATTGCAGTAAAAGACCAATGCATTTTAATCAATATAGACTTCCAAAAATTAAACATTTCCTGAAGTTGTGGTTCAAAATGATCACATTTAAAAATCAAGTTCCTCCTTAATAAGTAGATTTTTTTTGTCTTCTAAGAATGTCACACATGAAAATATCTTTAACATGAGATTTATTTTTTTTTAATTAAGGCCTTTTGGCAAAATTTGCCTAAAGAGGATATGAAATTTCTCATCCGTGTACACACATCTGATATATACACACAGATATTTTTCATTTTACATGCTCATTAGTATTTGTGCTCACCAGTAGAGTCAACAGGAGCTGCAAGTAAGCACTGGGTGCTTTTGAAAATTAGGCTAATAAGTCATAACCACCTAATCTGGGAATGTGCAACTGTGTTATATGTTGTTTAAACTCGTAAGATATATGCTGTTTGCACTGGCTTTTCCTTATGCAGTTGCATGCCTATTTGTGCATAAATGTTATCACATGTATATCAAAGTATTTATAGTACCTGTATGTTTAAAAAGCATTACAGTTACACTAATATCTAGATGGAAATAAAAGTCAATACTGCAAGTAATTGTCTATTTTTCAACAGAAAACTAAAACTCTATATAAAATGAGAGCTTCTCTGGATTGAACGGACTAACAGTTGAGTTTTGTAAAACTTACTGAATGCAAAATACTGCTTTGGAAATCCTGATGGTAAAGACAAATTCAGGAAAAGGTCTCAGAAACAGTGGGTTTCCAGGCATTTCTAACATTAGTACAAAATTTGCATATAAGTCAGTGGGAGTCTTTTCAGTGTTTAATGAACTGTGCTTGATTTACAAACTTGGTATTTAAACTGTTTAACAGAAAAATAAAGAGTATGTACGATTACAACTACAATAAAAACTAAAAAAGCACAAAATACACAATGTTCAGTTCGGAGCGCTTAGGAAAATGTTGATGATGTAGAAGCGTTCAGTGCATCTTCTGCAAACTCCCAGGCAGAAATACCTTCGGCTTTGGTGGTGATGGACTGAACACACTCTGCTGCTGCAGCAATGATGTTGAATATAAAACCAGGTAAAAAAATTATAGTTCGTTTAGTAGGAAATGGAATATGAGATGATTCCGTAGGTATATGGTGTACTCCTGCTGTCCTTCTCTTTTAGCAGACACAAATAGCCAGAGTAAGGAGAAATTTCTTCTGCAGGTGGATGTCTCTGGCAGAACTATGTGTGACCACTGTGATCTCTGTTGGTGACTGCCTGCACAGGGTCATGGTGATGAGCTGAGCATTTGCTGCAAAGTTTGTGAAGTCAATGTGCACATAAACACCATATATTCTGCCTAAAATACAGTGTTACACAGTCACCCTCATCATATTTTTATAGGATTTGTAGCTTTTATATACATTTTACTCATTGTGATTAAAAAGAGGTGGAGGTGTAAATAAGGCCAGTGGCAGGAAACTGTTGGTTCAAAAAATTTGCTTGAATAATAATAGACTAATAGTAGACTAGGAAAAAATGTTTTAACTGATTTTCTCCAAAATCCCTGGCCTTGTGCAAAATCCTCCAAGTATAGCCAGTTTTTAGAAGTCTATTAATGCTATTCTAACTTGAAAGATACCAACTTAATAGTGAAGTCTGTCAATAAAGGGAGAAAACTAACAGGTAGTAATAAAAAAAAAAAGAAAAAAAATTGAATTAAGTCCTTGCTAATGATATTCCATAATTAAATCTCCTTAATGGATGGGTAGAATAATCTATTTAATTGTAACTATAGTTTGTGGTAGAGTACTATGCCTTATTGTATTATGTCTCTATAATGAAAGAACCAGCATTACTTTTGTAATAAATATATTTTCTGCAACACGTTCTCTTTTCTCAATTTACTAGACATTTATGTATCACCTTGTGAAGTTTTTTCCTTATCCTTTCTAATAAGACTGATCTTTTTGATCCTTTGATGGAAAGGGATATTGCACCAATGTTCTCAGTTATGCAGCAAGTTTTTTTGCCTTTTGAATTTTCAAGTATATGCTGCTATTTAATGATTTCTCTTTGACTGGCGTGCCTTATGTTGAGATGTTCTTTATCTACAGTCTAATTAAACTAAATCATATACCATCTGTGTCTAGTTCAACTAAAATGAATTGGACAGATTGACCTCCTTAATACTCATCAAAGCACGTTATTAGTCTGTACAGTCCCTTCAAGATATCTTATGATCTCTTGAGATAATGCTTACTGTCTGCTTGAAAAAAGTTAGTAAAAAATGCCAATCTGCATAACTCAAATGAAATAAAAATGTGTATCTTTCCACTTAGAAACTTAAACCCAAAGTAAACAGTAAACCCCTGTGATGTTACATCGGGTGCAAGTGGGAATGCTACCACGTCACAACACGTGCAGCTCCTGCTGATAATAGCTTGGAGCTGGGATCCCAGCATGTGGCCGTGGGGCGCTCAGCGAGCGCGGGAGGAAAGGGGGTGTCCTCATGCGTGGCAGAGTCTGGTAGGAGGCAGAGGAGGAGAGAGATGTTCCTCTGCTCCCCTCTCTGCTACGCAGCCAGTGGGAGCCCCGGGGCTGCCAGTAGCCAGGCTGGTGAGTTGGGAGCCCCTGGCTGGAGTGTGCCATCAGCTCTCCATGGTGAGGACCTCCCCTGGGCATGTGGACTGAAAATTCTTATCTCATGTTATGGCAGGTTTTCAAGAGTACTTTAGTTTGCATTTAATTTTTATATGTGTGTGTGCTACCCCAAGATCACATTCTGGGTTCAGCTCACACCTGCCTGTCTTCACAGCTCCTTTTTCTCCTTTGCCTCCAGGTTCATTATATCCTCAAATTTATCAGCTTCCTCCTGTCTAGTTCAAAGGTACTTCCAGGCTGCGATTCTGCATGTTCATTTCTCTGAAAAATCTAATAAAAGTTTCTAACAAGGTCTGTAGTTCAGGATTTGTCCTCTTTGACTACTAAGCAGTCTTTGGCACACTTTTTTAATATGCATTCTTCCTCAGCTTTTATTCTTTTAGGTCTTTCCTTTGGGTTCTTTGTTTTGTTTTGTTTCCTAACTAGCGTTCATTCCCTTCTTCCATTGCTGTGCTTCCCCTTCCCGCTTTCCATGAGACTCTCAGAGTTTCTGCCCTGACCCTTATCCCATCCTTGGGTGTCACTCTTGGCATTATGGCATGGTTTCCACCGTGCTAACTGTGATGGCATCATCATCTTCTCTGCTGCTAATGTTATTCTGATGCTCAGGAGTTTGTCTTCAGAGCTCTTTGGGGAAGTGGTTGTCTCTTGTACTGGGTGCGAGAGGACCAGTTGTCTACAGACAAGAAGCAAAGGTGCTCTTAGTCCAGATATAATATTTTACTTAGCTCTAACAGATAAATAGATGCAATGCTTCATGTGTTGTGACTTTACAAATGTTCCATGCTTAATATCTCAAATGAGGAGACGGGAAAAATCTTTAATTTTGCATTTCCTACGTAACTTTTCTAATGAGAATTAATAGCGTTGAATTATTCCATTACATCTGTGCTTTAGGTAGCTTCTTTCCCTTTCTCCTCTCCCTATATAAGAGATTTCTGTGCATCTCTTTCTGAATAGATAGCAAAAGATCAAATCAATAAAGTGTGTGGACTGCTGATAGGTTTTTAAGTTATGTCCTGCCTCCACTGACATTGACAGTCAAATATAATAGTTCTTTTCCTCTGCATAATAAGGTAAACTATGATTTTTGATTCTGCTGCTGTTATTAAAGGGATTTCACTTGGCTGGATGTTGATAGTGGTATTTTACTTAAGTTCACTTCAGTGTTTGTTTGCTATCTTTAATTAATTAGTTAAGATTTTAACAAAATAATTGAGCCTTTTATTACTCACTTGAGCCCTAACTCTTCTCTCTTATCGGATGACTGATCGGGATCTCATCTTTAATACAAAGCCACTATTTTTCCCTTCTCTGTGTGTGCAGATGGTGTTTCATTTCTTGCTGGAAGTTGTCTCTGCTGAAGATGCTGCCAAAGTATCTTCATTAACTAACTGGCAGAAGTTTTGAGCAATTGACCAACTTTCCTTCAAATAATAAAATCATTTAATCTGGTGAATCTTTTAGATTTTTTAGTGGCCTTCAGAGTTCCTTTGCAGCCATTCTTGGAAGAGTGAGAACTGGTGAACACAGCAGCATGCTACAGGTCTTGTCAACAAGAATGAATTTTTTGAGATTCTGCTAATTATATTGTTCATGCAGGAGAGTGAATTAAAAATAATAGATTGGGGAAAGACAGTGAAATGCACAACCAGTTTTTATTCTCCAGATTAATTTGTTGTGAACAACTGTCCAGCAGACTTAAGACACTCTCTGTCTTAAGCGAACAGTTCTTTAACAGCATGATTGAAGCTAAAACATCTTGTGAACTGTGCTGCTTTACTGTGTTGGGATTTCCTTTGGGATATTTCACTGTCCTGACCTTGCACAAACCTGCTGCATCCAGAATATCCTCTGTGATTACATCCTGAGAGGCTGTGACTGTACAAGGGTATGCTACAGTTTTCTTTATAGTCTATTTAATGATATTTTAAAATAAATTTAATTATTCTGCAGAAAAGGAAAATATTTGTTTGTGATACAGAGTAACAGAGAAGACAAATAGTAATTTTCACTGGCTGTTTGGGTGATTCGGTGAAGGCTGATGGAGTACCTGTTAAGTACTTTGAAGTTTGAGATTTAGTTACAAAACTCATCATCCTGGAATAAAAAGAAAAATCTAATTTCATTGTCAATATGTAAGATGAAAACTTACTAAAGCTAGATGTTACTGTGAGTAAATTGAGTTTGAATTCATTAAGAACCCAGAAACAATCATCAAGTCAGTAACGAAACAGTAGCAAATGCAAAGGCAGATTTTTAATATTAGCACAGATTTTGTTGAGCTTGTTGCATGCTTCTTAACTGCTACCTGCTTATTTTCCAATTTTTAGGCTGATTTTGTAAGGAAACTGCATATGGCTTGTTAGGACACTTAGTCCATCCTGCAGCTCCGTCTTTGTGACTTAAACCACGTTACACCAATTAATTCATCTGACAGCTTCTGTCTCCTGACTGTTTCCCCAGCAGTCAGAAATTCAGTTGTCTGATTTTGTGCCGAGGAATTCCGTGTCCCTGCAAGATAAGGATGCCTTAACGTAGGTATTTTACAAATTGGTAATTAGACATGGAGCAAATGAGTGCTGCCTGGATCATACAGTGAATGGGACAGAATTCCCGTTCTCCTGAGCTCAGATTCATTCTAGACCTCTGTCTGCGTGCGTGTCTGTAGCTCTCTTTGCCTTCACGAAGCACTGTGAAAATAAATGACGTTTACTTCTCATGCTCAGGAAATGTTTTAGAGGAGAGAGGATTGGAGATTGGGAGAATAAGTTTTCTAATCAAGAAGAAGCTGAATCCCCTCCTTAGTAAGGGCTCCATTTGGGTTATTATAGTGTGAGATTTCAGGCATTTATTTTAAGGCCATGTGAGAAGATTGTATCTTCGAAAGATACTGAATATTTAAAAAGAGTGTTCTAAGATGTTCTGAATTCTCAAGGGACAGATTAATAACTTCAAGCTAAAATATTTCAAAATAAGTAAGTTATATTCCAATGACTTTTTTGCCTACTTAAAATAACCCAGCTGTGAAACTGGAAGTATGCGGTACTAAGTGTTCTTTGTTCAGAGTTTAAAAATAATTCAAAACCCCAGAGATCTGGAAGCAGATGTCTATGCTTCAGGATTTATAAGGCCCTAACAATGAGAATATCTCATTGTCAGCATACTGATTTCATATTTATGTGGCACCCATTTATTCACAGAAAAGTTTCTTTTTCTACTGGTTAAAGCTTAGTTTTTAGAGATAGGAGTTTTGGTGGTCTTCTTTTTAAACTTGTTCTGTGTGCTTGGGATAATTGCTACTCCAATCTGATCCAACATTCCCAGATATGTAACGGCCATCTCAAACTTTGTACCATAAGGTTATTTCCGTGAGTTATTTACCATAAGGTTGTGGATGCCCCCTCCCTGGAGGTGTTCAAGGCCAGGCTGGATGGAGCCTTGAGTAGCCTGATCTAGTTGAGAGGCGTCCCTGCCCATGACAGGGAGGTTGGATTAGATGATCTCTAAGGTCCCTTCCAGCCTGTGCTATTCTATGATTCTGCGATTTCCAAACACTAAAAAACCATTGGAAATCATTGTGAGATCCACCTTCCCGCAGCCCACGCGGCACTGCTGTGGGTGCTCGCGCAGCCGGGCTGGGCACTGGCAGTGTTTGGGGAGCAGGATGGCAGCGAGAAGTGGAGGTTCTCCCACGTGAGTGTGGAAGGTGCCACCTGCCTGGGGTCCCACAGGATCCGTGGAACAGGCACCTGCAGGTTGGGTATGTGTTAGACTGTGCTGTTGGCACTAAAAATGCTAGCTGCCTGATGCAGCGTTGGTCTGGGCACACAGGTGGCAGATCCAAGCCCAGTACATCTGCTGGGTGTGTTGCATATGTGCTGTAGCATCATACAAACAGCTTAGGAAACTGCTCTTCCTATACCACTCTCCACAGTGCTCCTGGCGTCTCTGATTTTTGTGCTTTAATTTTAATGTCTCTTATTTCTGTTCTTCATTCCTTTGTCATATTTTTTTGCTAACAGTGCTGTTGCAGCAGTGACTCCATACAGCTATGCCCCTCTTTGAACTGAGGCGTTGCATTTTTAAACAGATATTGCCATTTTAACCTGCAGTTACAAAAATAAATTGCCATTTTATTGGATTGACTACTAATCCTAAACTGTTCACTTCATGATGCTGTGGGCATGACAACTGAACCAGTTAAATTTGAAGATATATGTTTAATTGAGGAGCATTATAGAAAGCTTTAGGGTAAAGATTTAACATGAAATGTATCTTTTTTGTGAACACTAGAATAATTAATACTTTGTTGTAGTGTTTTTCATCCATGGCTTTTGTCAGTGTTCATGTTTTAATCTGCAGTTTATGTAAAGACAGTTGTAATTGTGTACATTATGCTCTGGAGAGGAGATTTTTAAACATGTAATGTTAGGTAGGAAACATTCAGGAATCATATCGCAGGCATTGTTTCAGTCTGTATATTCAACATTTCTTTATTTAACAGAGAGCACTTTGATTTTAGAAGTACCTACCTGTACTTTGTCTTTGATTAGACACACGGTGAGAATGTTATCCTGTTGGTTTTAATATAGTTAGTGCAATCTTGAGGCAGACTGAAAATAAACTATTATTTAATTGTGTTAAATTAATTATATGTAATTTTTTTCAGGGAAAGACTTGAGTGAATCTCAAAGAAAAGCAAGTAGTTAGGCATAAAGCATTCTTCCCTGATCTACCAGTTCAGATTTCTCTACCAGCCATACCGAGCTGTTCTGCGTGTTGGGCCTGGTGAAGGCCCCAGGGCAAAGCTGGTCATCTCCTTCATCAAGGTTTTGTGGCTGGTGCAAGGGTGGGGGCACTGATGGATGGGTGCAGTATGGCATAGATGGGGGGTGTCATCACCAGGGGTGGAAGTTGCAACTATCCTGAGCACAGCTCAGATGTTTTTGAATCCAAAGGGGACCTGAGGACATGTCATTTCTACCTACTGTTCATTTTTGGGAAAGAAGCTTTTTCTGGGGAACCAGCACTATATATCCTAAAAGCTGTAGGTAGAGCACAAGTATATGTCTCTCTAAAACACACAGTATATTGACTTCATTTTATGTATTTGGCTCTATGCTTTTGGGGGCTAATAGTTTTACAGAAAGTGGATTGCTTATTCCCTCTACTGTAAAATCAAAGCTTTGCATGCATTACTGGCTCAGTAGGTGACCTACTCTCTAAGTTCTTCCCAATTTAAGCCATCAGATATGTTACATAGGGTCCTGACATTGTTTGGAAAAAAAAAAAAAAGTCCTTCAATGTTACATATTTTAGGAAACCTGCTGTCCATTGGCAGACTGTTCAGGTCAATAAGAAGGTTGAACTGCATCTAGAACAGAAATCATACGCAGTGGTATATATTGACAGAGTAGCTGGTAGTAAAAGGAAAAACGATAGGCTAAAGGATTGGATAAAGTCACTCATAAGGTTTTAAATCTCTACTTTATTAGCCTCTGTCACCATCCATAGATCATGAGCACAGATGAATGTGGTACATCTGAAACACTGGCCAGAAGATGGAGTGCAGTAGTGTAACCATGTCATATATAATACAAAAAAACAAGTGTATAGCTGCAGGACTTTAGGTTAATATATCTCGATCAGGCGTACTGCTCGAATTTTACTTTTGGAGCGTTTGAGAATTACTCTTCTTGCAGTGGTTTGTTGGGTGAGACTGTTTTCTCTTTGTTATATAAAATGCAGAATAATGCAAAAGTAATAATGAGAGAAGAGAAAATCTTCTGACCAATGGTATCTGTATTTAGTCTGTGAAATAAGTGGCTCAATGGTCTCAGTTG
Organism: Tauraco erythrolophus; assembly: GCF_009769465.1. Taxonomy (NCBI): domain Eukaryota; kingdom Metazoa; phylum Chordata; class Aves; order Musophagiformes; family Musophagidae; genus Tauraco; species Tauraco erythrolophus. The sequence continues at coordinate 3,530,491 of NC_141484.1, forward strand.
CACAGATGGATGTCATATTTGATCAAACCTGTTGTGATTCTTTCTCTTCTCTTTCTCTTAGTTGTAGGTACTTACCGGTTTGCTGGTAGACAGGACTGTCAGTTGCATAATGTAAAATCTCTGGACAATAGTTCAGTGTCTTCCAAACAAAAATGTTTTGTTATTGATTAAAAAATAAGGTGGGAGATCTTTACTTCGCGTTTTTTTACATTTATTTTGGAGATTCTAGAACAGCAGTTACTTGAAAAAAATCTTCAGAAAACCCCGCCCTGGCGATGCTGGTATAGCTTCTGCTTAGAGAATCTGACGTGGCATGTCAAAAACCAGGTTTGCTGTGACCTTTGAAACTGCCCAGATGACTCTGTAAGAAAAGGCTTCCACTGTGCCTGGCGTTAGCTGATAAGTGAATTGTGCTGAGCTGAGTTGTGTTGTTTTCCCTAGGACAGTATATTTTTGAGTGTCAGCTGGCTGACAGGCTCAAAATGTACTCTTTTATCAAAAAGTTCTTTCGAAGTAATATTATTATTGTGATAATAAACCATCTCTAAATACTTTAATATAGCTTTACAAATAGATAGATCATATAATACAGCAATGACAATGTGCCTGCCTCTGTCTATGGAAAATGGTCTAGTTGTTTCGGGTGCTGCTACATTATAAATAAAAATGCCGGAAAAATGCAATGTAGAGCTGTGTTTATAGCTTGTGTGCTTAAATTTTTATTAAGCTTTTCTCTTAATGTTGTGTTGCTGTTGCAGAGGAGCCTCATTTGTTGTGCCTGACATGAAATACGTAAAAAATAAAAATAATAAAACAAGACCTTGCTCTGTCATGCTTCAAGTAGCCATGGGAGTTGAATGGAATGAGACTTGATAAATTAATGATGCTAAGTGCTGAAGGAAAATGGAAAAGTGATGAATGTAAGTAGAGAGGTGCCAATCTTTAATAGTGTGATTGACGAGCCAGGCACACAGGTAATGGCAGATACTGTGGGCAAGGATATAAAACAAGGAATGAATTTAAAGCCACTGGATGAATTTGGGACTAACGGTAACAGTGGTTAATTAATAAAGACGTTTGATTTAAGCACTTTTAAAAACATGTTTACTTTAGGGAAGATAATATGGTTTTGTAAGTATTTAACACATTATTATTCCATTTTTTTAATCTTGTAACCGTGTATTTTACTGCAAATCTAATTTGACTTTTTCTAACATGACATTTATTATTGCAACTATATTTTTGTTTGAACTTGAACTAATATTATTTCTGGGTTTCAATTCATTTTTTCTTAAATAATGTATTTTTATAGATTTCTGTGCCAGATTTAGTCATTCATGATCAGCTTTGGGTTTTCTTGTGGATTTTTTTCACCTTGCTCATAACCTAGGGGCATGTTGGTTCATGTGAAGTTGAAGCTTGTTGCAAGGCTGCATGTTGACTGGGAGGAGTCTTAACCATGGCAATAAAGTAAATGGCATAGGTGCAGAAAAAGGCTTCCTAGGTTGAGAATTGAATTTGAATTTGTTTTGATTGCATCTCAGAATAAGTCTGTGTTAAAGTGGGTCAGACTCTTGCCCTGTCCCCTGTGCAAACACGGTAGGTAGAATTGATGGCTGCTCTCGACGACAGCGGCAACGGTGACATACGCAGTAGCGGTTGTCATTGGTATTTCTGGTATCAAATAAATTAGGAAGAACTTTTGAACCTCATCTCCTCTCCAACCTGTCTTATAATTTTCTTGTGATGAAAAGATGTTAGAAATTGTCAGATAACTTTTTGAATCGGAAGGTTTCCAAAGAGTAGCCTTTGAATTGTCATCAGCTGATTTGCAGAAAATGATTAAACAGTTGGTTCTCAGGAGCTTCAGCACTGCAGTGCAGCCAGCCTCGAGTGTCGTTCCTGGGGCAGAACAGCTGTTTGTGTGATGTGTTGGGTTGTGTCTGACAGTTGAGCTGAGGTTTGCCCTTCTATAGATTATATCCCATGCAATTTGTTTCTCTAGAGTTAATCTGAAGGGTGGTACCTACAGCTACCTGTATTGGCTTGAAAAATATGTCAGATTACAAAAGTGTCTGCAAAGCCTGAGTCTGCTCCAGCAAACAAGTGCTTTGTCGTTATCCGTTGCGACCGACTGTTTCTAGGCATTATAGCTGGCCATAAATCTCATAAAAGGGCAACGTAAAGTGTTCTAAATAAAATCTAAGTGGAATTAGCATTCAGGCATGATCTTGACGGAACATGAATGCCAAGATATGGGAAAGATGTTAAAATGTTGATTATATCTGACAAATATGTTTATTTTTTTGTAGTAGGAATTATTTTTTATATGCACAACTCCTCCATGAATTTGATGGACATGCCGTAAATCTGATTAAGATTGTATCCGCCACGTGAGGCTTAGTCACACATCTTCATACATTCTGTCCCTTCCACTTCATAAAGTTTACAGATTTACTCCATGCTTTTTTTATCAAGTGATACTTAGTGTTAGTCTTGGATCAGAGGGAGTACAGGACGTTTTGTACCATAACTGTAGCTATCTTGTGTGAAACATCCAATCCACATCCAGCACATTGACTAATGAGCAGGAAAATATTGTGTCTGCTTGATTTAGTGCATCTTTTTTGAACAGATAAAGCATTTAGTGTAAATCTGAAATTCATCAATTAGTTTCTTTTTGAGAAAAATCAAATGCCCAATGAGGAGCAATGTATGAGATATTTTTTCCTGAGTATGAAATTCTCAATGTAAACTGTAATAGAAGCATTTATGTTATTATTAAGCAACTTCATGCTAATTGCATTATATTACCATCTAATAGCCTATATTATGCACATTGTAAAAGTGTTATCTGAAACCATTTGTTTTCTTTTAAATGTGAAAGTTCATCTGGAGGACATCTATTATTGTTTCCTTAGATTTTTTTCATTTAATGGTGAGGAGAGATTTTTCTGTGCTGAAGAGAGGTTTCTTAAGGACTCTTGGATACATAATGTGATTTCTGGCTGCCAATTTATAAATGTTTGCTTTGCATTTAGTTTTTTTCCATGTTTTTTGCTTGGAGTAGTCTATTGTGGAAGGATTTTTCTCCCCAGGTTTTATATTTTGTTTTATCTTCAACTGAAAAAAAAAAAAAAAAACACCTTGAATTTCCTCCAGCTGCTTCTTGACAGGCTATGAATGTCTAAATTGTTGCCAAGATGGCCACTGTAGAAGGAAAGATTTATGTCTTACCAACAACATGAATTTTCGTGTGTTTCTACAGGCCCATCTCTTGACCAGTGGTAGCAAAACTGGTTTTCAAAGATTTTTTTTTTTCCTTTCTTTGCTCCTCATGTCAGTCTTTTACATGCTTATCGTATCACATTTTTCTTTCAGCAGGATTAATATTGTGCAATTCCATTGGTACCTGGGATTAATTTTAATAATTATTTTTGACACAGCCTCATAAAGACTTAGCGAGCAGCACTTGAAAAAGCCTGTGTTAATCTATATACTAGGATTACAGAGGAAGACCAGTTTCTTTTCTTCCTCTTTTTAAACATTACGTTACTTGCAGATAATGAAAAATGAATATACTTGAACATCTTTCCAAATTTTTTATTTCCTCCCTAGTTGTATCCGTCCGTAGAGCTTCTAGCTAAAAAGCGTATCTAAGTGGTACATGATGCAATGAACAGACAAGTGTCCAGCCTGACTTGCCTCATGTTGGCAAATTAATTACAGTTTTAATCATTGCAGGGACTCCCAGTACGTGTCTTTTGACTGAATTTTGTACAACCAGGATAGAGCAAAATGGCACAAGTTTTCCTCCGTTGTTAAGAGAATGAAAAAAAGCTATTGATTTATTTTTCACTTCACTTTTTTGTCTGTTGCTCTTGGATGCACCTTTTTTGTGTAAAATGGAACTAGTAGTACTCAAGAGGACGAACTTTAAAAATGATGGATGACATACATAGCAACATTTAGGACACCGTTAAGTTGCACTGGTTGGGAGATTTCGTGCCAAAGAGGAGGAGGAAAGAGAAACAAATGTGCAGGAGAGTCTTACTTGACCTATAAACTCAAGAACTGGTAAAGCTCTGACAATCAGTGTCATGGGCTTCTTTGAAAGTTTGGTCTTGGTTTATTAGTTTATGTTGGCAATTACACAGAGGACATAATATTTATGGAGGTTCAAAATGTCTAGTGTAGAAATATTCTGTAATGTTTTCTACAGCTATGAAATATTCAGTCAGAGGCTTCACTGAGGAATGTTCTTACCCACCAGTGATTTCTGAGAAATAAAAAGTAGAAGTCTAAACTCGTCTTCCCTTCGTTGGAAGTACTCTGCCAGCAAAATGCTTCTGTGCAGGCTTCCTTCCAAATGAAAAGCCTTCAGTGTAATCTAGGAAGCTCCTTTGCCATCAACAGCCTTGAGAAAAACACTCTCCTTAAAGAAGGAGAAGGAAAAATGCTCCTTGCTGAAACTTGTGTCCATGGAATGGTTTCCAGATGGGAATACTCAAAATCTAGGAGATGATGTTGCTGTACGGTTTGGTGAAGCCTTTCTGTATTTCTTTTTTTTTTTTTTTTTTCTTTGAACAGTGCAGAGTTAATTGCCACATATTCAATATTTATGGATGATGTTATTATTCATTGCTGAATGCTGTAAGGACTTTTCCTGATGCTGCAAAGCAGTTGAGACTCATTCAGCCTTAGGAGCAAAGCGGAGAGGGCAGCCGTGAGGAAATCCTCGCCAGGGCTTCAAGTGCTGGAGCTCACCCTTCTTCTAACGTGATTACGACAGTCCTTCTTGTGTTCGGATTCTTGATTAGCAAACCTCAAAAGGGTCAAATTCTGCCCAAGGGACAGAAGATTTGTGTCAATTCTTACTTTTAATCTAAGGCTGCTCTCAACTGTGGTCACAGTGAAGCACTTTTCTCCCCAAATAGTAGCATCGAGTTTTGGTTTTACACCACGAATAGTGCTGCCAAGCGTCGGAGAATCAGGAGGCTGTCCTAAAAGCCTTTAGTTCTTTCAGGGGTTTATTGTTTGCCGTTAACTTTTTCTTCAAGTTTCAGTATTGTTTTCTGAATTTTTAATCAACTAATAAATAGCAACTGCTACGGAAAAATATCGTGGATCAGACAGCTTGGCTGTGATCTCTGCCATTGTAAGGTCAGGATTTGAGTACAAAAGCTGTTGTCAGAGCATCTTGCACATTCGGTCTTAGCTGCCTATTTATAGGTTTTTTACTTTACTCACAGGAGTAGGATTAGTGACTTTTTCAAAAGAGAAGATACTGACTTCACTATAGAAAAGATACCAAATGCTGTACCAATGCTAACGAGTCTAATGTCTCTGTATTCCTTGATCTGCAAAATTTAATGTGCTTGAATTACTTTTCTGAAGAAGGGTTACTTAGGCATATGGAAAAACATCTGTTGAAGGCATAAATAAATAGTGTTTCAGTGGTTATACAATGTAAAAGACCATTCAAGGACTCTGCCTTAGTATCTGCAATGATGTGATTCTGGCTATGCTGTCTTGAAAGCAGCGTTTTTCACATCGAGGTGGAGATCTTGAGATAAACAGGTTTGAATCAAACCCTTCAATCGTTAATGGAACTTGTATGTACAATCATTCCGTGGGATTTTTGTCTCTGGAGAACAAAATTCTGCCCATGTTGTGAAATGTCTGCCTAGTTTATAGGTGCTAACTTCCATACTTCTGAAAAGACAGAGCTGAGATGAAGAAGAAAAATGAGATGCTATGTTTAAATGATGCATATTTTACCTTCCTTCCTGGCTTTTTTTTTTTTTGGTGGTTAACCAATGTATAAAATATCAGGCAAAAGGAATTATTCAGTGAGTAACTTTGAAGACAATTTGTTCGGGTGTTTCAAATTTGTGTCTGTCTCTAATAAAATTTGTCAAATGAGGAGCAATAGGACATCACAAGTTCTTGTAGGAGGAAGCTGCTGAGTCATGAAATTCTGGCTGATTTTGATCCATAAACTTCTCAGACTTTTCAGAAATCACTGTTTCTGATTTTGTGCACAATCAGCACAGTTTTGCCTTATATCAAAATAAACAAATGTGTAATTTTGTAATGAACAAGAAATTTTTTAATGTATTTATTAGCGTGTATAAATGATATTTTTTTTAAATGTTGGGTTTAGAAAAAGGAGTGTAATATCTTTCTTTAGAAATTACAGAAATACTTCTATACTGTTGGCCTTGAATTTAAATGAGCTGTTCAGCTGTGACTTAAGGAACTGAATAAAGTGATGACAAATATAAATTCTTACACTGTGGCATTTGTCGTGGCTGCAAGGCTTCTTTGCAACTCTGGGTTTTGCTCCTATACGCGCCTTTCCACAGCTGTTGAGCTTCGTTCTGGCATCTTTTCTGGAGTGATATTCCGTAGATCAAGTCCTGGATTGCAGTACTTTGTGTGTTAAGTGGTTTTGGTATTTGTGGTTTGAGGGTCTGTGGACACCCAGAAGTTAGCATTTGTCTTAAATCCCTTGTAAACGCAGTAGAGAATACAGAAAGCTCTTCCAGAGGACAACTGAGAGCACGAGAGAGGAATCTTTTACTGCAAAAATGGCAAAAGTTAATGGTGTGAATACCCTCCCTGGTGATCAAAGCATCCCTCTTAAAACTATTTAGTATTAAAGTAAGGACAAAGTATTTAGAGGAGAAACCTTTTAAAATGACACACGTCTTTCATCTCTAAAAAACCGTAGGTGATTGTAATTGCTCTCTGTGTAGTCTCGTTTTCCTGAAAAGTTCCTCTAGATCCCTTTCTTTAGGAAGACAGAGTCCTCTCTTCTTTCCGGAAGATCAATGTGCAGTTTTTACAAACTCTGCTGTTGAAATACCAAGGCAAGATTCCAGTGCAGTTTGTCAAAAAAAAAAAAAAAAAAGGAGGGAGGGAGGTAAGAAAATGTTTGTGTCAGAACTTCACCTGAAGCAAAGGTAAAAGAGACGCAGAGCTGTAGGGTGTGTGATGCTCTGGGACAGAGAAACTGCTCTTTGCTTTTCCTTTCCGCTGCTCAGCAAACACCATCCTGCAGTACTCTGTTTCCACAAACAAATCTGCACAGAAGTTGGTGGTGTGGGCTTTAGATTTTGAACCATATGTTGATGTATATGAATATTGCATCTTCCTGTTTGGTAGCAATACTTCCAGACGTATAAACGTCTTCACTTGGGAGTGTGCTGAATGTGCAGATGCTGCTGTGGGAGGTGGGAAGGAGACGAGGTGCTATGTAAATAAGTGGGTGAGGGTTTCGTGAGAACGTGTAAGGTGTGTGTTTATCAATTGCTTGGTTCTTCTGGTAGCATTCACCATTTTAGAGGGAAAACGGAGTTCTGTGGTGTGAGGAGGAGTGGGAAATGTAAACCAGTTGTTATTCAGGGCCTCACATACTGAAGTAGCTCAGAGGCAAGAGCAGCAGCTTAGCGAGCTGCAGTCATTAGCTGTGTTCGTAGCTCTACTGCTACTTTACTCTGAGATTTTTTGGCAAATCAACTCATCATTATGTGCTCCCATCTATCACTTAATAGTTGTACAGACCTTCATTTAAACCACATTAGACAGAACTAACTGAGGGCAGGTTTGGCTTCACAAATAAAATCTTGAGTTTGTTTTATTTTTGCTCTCAGCAGTCAAGAAGTTGGGTCACAAAGACACTTTCTTAAGACTTAACATGCTAAATATTATCTCAGCTTATCACTGTGATGGCTTCTGGAAGAGCGTTTGGAGTCATTCCCATTTTTCCCTGCCTGGATTCTGATTACTTCTTGGATCAATGTGTATCACTTTCCCGTATGAATAGCGTTCAGATTACGACAGATGTCGAACTGTTTGACCTGATACCCCTGCACTCAGGGTCACTGCTTTTACGGAGAAACCAGGGCGTTTCAGGTGAGGTTCCCATCAGCCTTTATCTCATTTCATCTTCTGTTAAAGACAATGAAAGAGTATGAGCTCTAGCTGAGTATAATGGGGAAAGAAAATTTAAGTCATATCATCTCTAGCATGAGCAAGTTGGCCAATAATTAAATTTTTAAAAACTGATGAGAAGTTATTGTACACAAATATATCAATGTAAAGTAATTGTTGTGCAACCTGATGTCGCACAGTGCAATGACAATGACATTACCTTTGGTGTCAAGTCCTCTGTCACGTCAATGATGCACTACACCTAGCCACGTTTCAGCTCCGCTGGAAAGCCTAGAAACTATATTATAACTTGTAATATTAAACAATTCAGCATAGTGTACCTATCAAGAAGTAGCAATACCCTTTTATACAGCAGGAATTTGTTTAAATTACTGCTTCCCTCTGATCAATGTTGAACTATGTATTGTTAAATGTATTCAGGGTGTAAAGGATACTCTGTGTGGAAAAATGTGTGTGTTCAACAAACAAATTAATAAATGACTGAATAATTACTAATAAATTAGTTTTTTAAGCAAGGCATATACAGCTGTGCCTCTGTCTTTCCTGCACTCCTTTTGAATCCAGATCTCTAGATTCCATCTTTATTGACATGATTTATGCACTGTAACGTTATGTTGAGTTGTATCTGAAACAAAATCTTGCTCCATTTCTTCCTAGTCATGAATCAGTTTCCAACAGGATCTTTTGTTTATGCGCTTTTTGTAATTATACTGCAGTTTCTTCATTAAAAAAGAATGAAGAAAAAATAGCCAGTAAACACCAAGTCCTTTCTGAATATAACTGTCTCTATAGTAATTAGGAAATTACAAATCCCTGTGAATACAGTCATGCAGATCTTCTTTCTCCATTTGCCAACTCCATCAGCACTATTCTATACAAGAAGAACAAGAACAAAAGGCAGCAATCAGAATCAGTTGATTCAATGACCACCTGTTTCTTTTAATTAAAAATAATAATCTAGTGTGAATTCCAGGAGGAGACTGAAAAATCTACCTTTGAATCATTTTTGAATGATGGTGGTCAAGTTGTCTTCTTCTGTACAAGTATTTCCTTTGCTGTAGTTATTGATAATTGTGGCTATTAATAAAATATGATTTTTTTTCTGTTTGTGTACCTTCCTAACTCTTTTCAAATTAATAAATAATAGAAGTGGTGTTAGTAACCATGATGGGAAAAGAGATTTTTGTTGTTATTTTTGGCTGGGATGTCAAAACCAGGACAGTATGCATAAGCTCAGGGCTCTCCTTACCTCTCTTATCTCTGAAATCCGTTGGGAAAAGAGCCTGCCTCTTCTTTTCTCCGTTGTGTCCTTGTTGTACTGTCTTAAAGACTAATTTACATGGGGTTTTTAATCTGTATTTTTGCTTAGTCTTCATTTTCTTATCCCACCACTACCTTTTTTATTGTAGAGTGGAATGCAATTTTGTTCCTACTCTTAACACCTATCAATATGACAAGGTGTGCGAGTGGTTTCCTGTTCTGCAGATGTCAGTGGAATGAATGCTTTCTCTGAGTTACTCCTTAGATTCTCCTCCGAACAGTGAAACTCCAAGTTCTGCCTGGAGGTAGGATTCCTGGAAAGCGTCAGTGTGTAGTTTCGTACCGAGTCAGAAAGCACAGTTGTGTCATTCTCCTCCTCCATTGCAGAAAGGTGCTCTTAGTAGCTGTATGTCAGCCTGTGGAACATGTTTTTTGGGGTGCTTGGCTGGTGGGTTTGGAGCTCTACGGAGTCTTCAGCTGGGGAGGAGTAACCTCGGGAACCACTGCAAAACCCAGCTGCTCTGTAGCTGACCCTGCCTTGAGCCAGGGGCTGGACTTGGTGGTCTCCAGAGGTCCCTGCCAGCCTCAGCCCTTCTGTGATTTCGTGATATTTTTGACTCTTCAGGCAATAGAGGTTTTATCTTTCATTGCCCTTTACTGAAAGCAACAAAACTTTGCTAAACTGCAAGTCTGAAGGGAAAATATCAAATAAGCTTTAAGCATTTGTGCATTTTGTAATAAAAAGTGATTGATCCTTTGAGGTCCTTTCCAATCCCTAACATTCTGTGATTCTGTGATCTTTATATTGCTGACTTCAGAATGTTACTTTATCATTCCCAAGAGTCTCAGATTCTCTTTGCTTTCCCTTTCCCATGTGCACAGCCTCATGCAGTCAGGGGAGGACAAAGCTGGTGACCAGTTAAACAATAACTTTTTGCTGTTTCTCACCTCTGGGCTGTGATCATAGAAGCCTTGTTTTAAGCCCTGGAAGTTATTTCCAGTCGAAGCATCTGGCTTCTTGGCTCTCGCAGCTCCTTGAGGTTGAAGCTGCTTTCTCAAATTAAGATGCCATGCAAATCACTGATATTTTTGTTATCTCAGTGCAAAAATAAATAGTGAACAGAAGAAAGTCGCTCAAACAGGCATGGTATCTGGACAGAAGGTGCTTAGAAAAGCTAGTGTCTAAAGACTTTCGTATATGAAATAGAAGTTTGCCTGAGGATGGTGGGGGATGAATGTGGGATTTGGCTCCATACAGAGAAAAATATACTAGGTTCTTCTTAAATATCTTTTATTAATTTGATATTCAGTTGGGGAAGTTAAAGCTGTTTGAAGTAAAATATGTGGCACAAATTGCAATGGTTTCATTGATCTTTTAGAGCAGCGTTCCGTACGATCCATACTTTAAAGACATTGAGGGTGGGAGCAAAGGAAGGTGTAGGATTCAGTGTTTCTTCGCAGTAGGAAATGTTTAAAGGTTGTGTATTAATGTGGGGAAAACAGACCTGCCAGTCCTGTAGGGCTTTTCTGTTGGTAAAGAGGAGTGGTGATCTCTTGTCCCCTATGATGATTTGTATATATTTTGCATATATTTAACGTATTGTCTCTCCTTCTGTTTTCAATAGAAATTCCAACACTCAGTACCACAATTTATGCCACTGAAGTTCAGGAATTATTTTTTCTTTTCTCTAAGTGAAGTAATTTGAGGAATCATCCTATGGTTCTGTCATGGAAGTAGGAAATGAAAAACTGGATACATTTGCACTTATTTACCCAAAATTATTCTTTATTGTTTTAGGCCCTGATACAACCTTAGGACCTTATGGGTCATCTACTGAAGAACTCCTTTAAGTTATTTTTGTAATGGAAAATATAATCTGCCATTTCTCCCAAAATATTTTAATGCTCACATTTTTACATTTTCTGCTTCTTAATGATCACAAAAATAGCAGTTCAGATAAGGAAAAAAAGCCTTTCACCAACCATAGGCAGTTTAAAAAAAAAATTAATCTTATATCCTGCCTAACATCGTGTTAATGTGTGTATGCTGGTGTTAATGACTGAAAACAGTCATTTTTCCTCCCACCTTGATCACTAGTACAGGCTCTGGCACTGACAGATCTGCTTGCGGTGTGGATTTAAATTCCTGCCAAAAATCTCATTGGTTCTAGCTGTCACCTAGAAGATGCCAAATTAAAAACAATACGGGTATAGTTTCTGAGGTTTTGGTCTTCTATCCATGGTTCTGGTGACACAGTTATTGATACTATCAAGTCACAGACTGTGAAAGGACTTTAACAAATAATAATGCGATGTCGCTTTGTGTAGAAAATCTCCACTGATGCAACCTCGCACAAAGTGGGTTTTGTCTGTTTTATACTTAAAAGCAATGTGACGATTTAATGCCTGCAAAATTATAGTCGGTTCAGTGTTGCTATCAAGGGGAATAAAATTCTAATCAAAAGGGAGCTTTTAGAAAGAATTCAGAAATATAATGCTCATAAGCTGTTTTGTGATGTGTTAAAGCACAGTTTGACATGTGCTGCTGGTTAACCATGCGCTTTCAATTATTGCACACCCCCGTCTTTGATCCAGGAGAATTATGGAATGATTTCTCGCAGGGGGGTGCTTTCTGTTGCTCTTCAATAAAGGAAATGGATTCATTTGTGCCAAACAAAGAAGAAAGGCAGGGATGGTGGCAGTGCTGCTGCAGAGGGGCAAAATGTAGTTCAATGGCATTGCATAGATTGAAAAACGTGTTGGTTTTGGTGAGATGCCTCTGTGTTCTTCTGCTTCCCTCTGCTGGAATGCTGCAGGATTCCTGCCCGTCTCCCAGCCAAGCTTTGGAGTAAATCCGAACCCCTTTTGGCAGAGCCAGAGCTGGCTGTCTGGCCAAGCCACTTCTGCAAACTCATTTATTTATTTTTTTAAAGGTTTCTGCCCTGTTTTTGGTTTTCTTTCAGTAGGTCCACATAGTGCAAACCCGTGTACAACACAGATCTGGTCAGGGTGTCTCTGTTTAAACATGTCTCAGCTGTGAGACTAATGAACAATGTTCTGATTTTTTTCAGAGCTGTATGGGGTGTAGACAACCGGTTGGTTGCTATTCATCTTTATAGGGACGCTGCACCCCTATGTGTCATTACAGGCTCTGAAACTCCAATCTGTTGTACTGCAGTCGAATCACAGAGCACTGGCTAGATTTCTGCCAATTTAAAGGTTTTTCAAAGACAAATATTTAAATGTCTGTGATATCGATTGCCCAGAGTTTCCTTTCCCGTTTACTTATACTGTAATGCGTTCAATTGTACTTAGAAAAATGGGAGATTGTCTTAACAATAGCAGAGAATTCACTTTTTAGCATGAAAATAACATGAACTTTAATAGAACATATCATTCATCACTGCTTAACAAGTGCTTTCCCGTTGCTTTCCCGTTGCCGCTTTCCCCTTTCATAATTTTGATGGATTTTGGAAACAGAAGTGGGTTTTCCCTTTAGAGTTTCACAATTAATCTATGCCAAGTTTAGTGCAAAGTTCAATTCTCTTGCAAATAGCAGCCATTATTTGGCAGTTCATCTGTCATATCCTGGCTTGGCTCCCTGTGTTTACTATGAAATATGACTGCCAGCTCTGCTTCGGGAATTATTGAAAGTTTACATTGATTAAAAGGGGATATTTGAAGAAAATTTGCAGGACCTTACCTCTAGCACAGTAGCTTAGCGGAAAAATATTAAAGACAATGTTATTTCCTCAATAATACATGTAAGCAACTTAATGCATATTTAAAATTGGGAAGTAATAAGCTGTATTAACAACTAGTAAATGTTAATTGCTATTAACAGTATAAGTAATTAGTACTGGCAATGTAGTGATTATTACTAATATAGTTACTTATAGTTAAAGTCTAAACTAAAGATTCAAGGGTAGTTCTGAGTACATGAGAAGCCCATGTTAATATAGGGAATAAGATAAAAAGGTTTATCATCGATGATGGGAGTACAGAGATCTCTCAGCTTTCTCTGTATGTTCTCAGACTTGCTTTCAGAATAATAATGTATACTTCAATTCACCAAAAATAATTAAAAAGCATAGGATTGAAGCAGAAAAAAAGGATTATATACTGATGAAGACTGCACTCCCTTATTTGTTAGCTTTTAAATATTTTTGAAGTTCTTCTATTTACTTCTGTTAAAGGAATTTTAAAAGACAGATTTCCTGCATTCAAAGTTTCCATTTCAGGAGTAGTTTTGGTGCTGTTTTCCTTTGCCTTTTTTTTATGCTGTACCTTGAAAAAGTGACTTGGTGTGTACATGTAGAATAATAACTAATAATAGTCAGAACATACTTGCTGCTCTTTAAAAAAATAATTCCCATTGAATCATTCATTTTAAACATACAGTAGGCATTTTCACACAGTGATAGAAACCTAATATTTATTATAGAAAGCAAATGATGATCCCAGTTACGTACAGTGAGTCGTGCAGGACCAACTTTGATCAAAAAAGCGATCAAACCAAAGTTTGATCCAACTTGATTGATTTCTTCACGTGACTGGTTTTGTTTCACTGTTTTATGGGAATGCCTGTGCTGGTGTTTTGTAGTTCTGTGCAGTTAGGCACTGGAGTGCATGAGCCTTTGCTCGTGTGGTGCTGCTTTGTCGTGAGTGCAGTATAGCTGTCCTTACATGCCACAACATTTTTAAGCCACACACACCCCCCTGCTTAACTTAATTGCCATGTATTTTCCATTGATTGGAATGGAAATATTTGGCAGTGATTGTTATATAATTTCAGTATAATATACAGGTTCAATGTATTTAGTAGACATTCACTATAATAATTTCCCATAGTTCTTTCCCCGCTGTATCATTACTTTAAACTCATAAATACTGTTTATGTCAGATGTTAAACACAACTTTAAAAATCTATTTATTCAGTGTCATTCTTGGAAGCTGTGGGTTTTGTCCTTCCCAGCAACAGATGTGCTTACCAAAGTAATGTTTCGTGTGTATATTTAGAACGCAACAAGTCCCCTTATGTCTTTTAAACAAAACAATTTAAGGAATAATTAGCTTCGGAAGTGTGTGTTAGATTGTTTGGAAGGCACATAGTCAAAGCCAACCCATCAGATAACCCTTTAGTAAAGCAATGTTCCCATGACCCCGCACCACAAGACCCATTGGCGATATCTTTAATAAATAACAAAACAGATGTTCTCTGGAGCGCTGAATGTCATTCCATTTAGGTTCGCTGTGTTTGCAAAATAAATACGGTTGTTAGCAGTTTGCATTTCGTATCGCAGGCCGTACAGCAAACAGAACTAGTGAAATAGTCTCAATTTGAGTTTTTTGAAATGTAAAGTCTTTTCTCATTATCCTGGATACTATACAATTTCTATCTGTGCAGTGAGAACTAGTGGTTATAGATTCATGAAAAAACTTAGTACTAAAAAAATTCACACAAAGAGTGCTTACCAAAAAAAAAAAAAACTTCACAAAGTGTAGCGTGGCAAAACATCAAATTTTGAAGGCAAGATTTAGCCTTCTCGTAGTCATATTTTTAGGAAAATTACTGTTCAGAGTTCCTAAATTTCTTGAGAAAACGCTTATACTAGAGGAATTTTTTTTTGTTTTTGAAGAAACAGCATGTTTTCCATTTTGTATAACATGCTGTGCTTTGCTTTTGATTTTATGGAAAGCTTTTATTGGCAGATGCAATTTGAAAAATCAGTTTATTTTTTATGTCAATTTGATAATTCTTACATAAAGATATATTCGTATAAAATGTAAACAGAAGAAAAACATTTTGAGATCTCATGTTGAAGAAGTTCTATTTTGGTAAAGAATGATTTAATGCATGAAAGACCTGACATTTCGTAATTTCCATGCTCTTTCTGTTGGCGTATGGGGCTGTAAAAAGCTGAAGGAAAAAAAGAATGTTAGCAAGAATTGATTAAAACCCCAATGTATTTTTTAATGAAGAAGAATTACTGCTCTTCCCAACTCCTGATCAAGATTGTGCAGTGATAGTTTTTACTAAAATACAGAGGTAAACAGCGTTCCCCAAATCCGTGTTAAACCCCGTAGTTCGGACTGGAAGTGGACATAAAGGATCTCACAATGTACACGATGTGCACAGCAGTGAAGGGCCATTTATTTTGTGCTGTTTATTTTGGCAGTGCCCATCTCCACGTATTGGAAACCGGCTGCCCGAGTCTGGTTTTTGTGGAGTTCTGTGGCTGTGTATATGTGGAATGAGTCTGAAAAGTGTTGCAGATGTGATTTCTAACTGTCATATAAATGTTCTCGGGTTTCCAAAGGGACCTTTGCCTTTAGGGAAACAGCAAATGTATTCGGATGTGTCACACAGTGGTTGGCTTTAAGTGTTTTGCGTGTATTCCCTTTCACTGGTCCTAAATTAGAAACCACTTTCAAGCTGCTGGTGGCCTTAAAATGTCCTCACTATAAATTTCTCTGTTAGAACCTCAGACGGGAATAGCAATCTCAGTAAAATATTTGCTACCTGCCCAGTTAGAATTTGTTCACTTTCATTTACAATAGTGTATATTATAAATTTGCAATATTTCAAGATGATCCCATCTTTGAGATCCTGATTTTACAGTCATTTGACTATATTTCACAGCAGCCCCTTAACAAACTCTTATTTCCCTTCTCTCCTGCTGTTTCTTCTGTTATCTTTTCGGAATGCTGATGATAGCACGCTGTAAGCAAGCAGGCAGTATGTGACACTTGAGCCACAGACTAAATGCTGTCATTGTACTTTCTGTATATGTACAGTCTGTAAGTGGGAGTTTTGGTGTAGATGAATCCCAGGAACAAGTCTGTGTTCTCTGAGCTGGCATATTCTTTCTTACAATACCAAAGCAAAGGAAAAATGGGAACTGAGGTCAGTACACCCGCACCGATGTAGGTACCACTATAAGGGCTGCGAATTAGCTTCGTGCTGGAATATATTTTTCTGTAGTTGCAGAGCTGGAAAGTTTTTGGTATTTGAAGTAATATATTAAACATGTGTCAGTCTCTTTTTTTTTTTTTTTTTTGACTTGAGAATCTCTTTCTGTTTTTTCCCTCAGGATCCCAGAAGCAAGCACAAATTTAAGATCCATACATATGGGAGCCCAACCTTTTGTGACCATTGTGGGTCGCTGCTTTATGGGCTTCTGCACCAAGGGATGAAATGTGACAGTAAGTGAAGTTTTTCTGTGTTACCAAAAGGATACTCTAGAAAGTAAGTGGAGACACAGGATAACAGCTTCTTGTTTCTTTTCCGTGGAAAATACCATTTCAAATGTCAGCTATTTATAGTCCTGTTATATTTCAAGTAGATATTTCAGTACTATAACAATACACTAATGAAAATCACCTCTGTTGCTGAGAACATGGTGTATTGGGTTTGATGTGGCTGAAGAGCATTTGCCCCGGCAGTTTTGAGGAAGGCTGGTTTGGGACTCCTCAGGTGAATGCACTGGTGAAGACTCAGATTTCCGTTCGGTTGGTAGCCAAGGTCCAATATTTTCCTTGCATTTCATTTGTCTTAGAAGTCTCCTGCTAGAAAATCTAATAATTTAAACCTAACTCGCTTCGTTGCTAATGCTGACATGAATGCTCTGTTTTCTGAGTCATATGCCCAGCAAGTCTTTATTCCATTTTCACTTTTTTTTTTTCCCTTGCACTTCACTAATGATATCTTTAGGTTTCTGACATAGGTGATTTTATTCTTTGTTTTGTTCACTGTCTACAAAACGTATTGTAAGATGGCAACTAGCTATGTTGTTCAGCTGAAAAACATGCAGCTCTAATCTGAAAGTCTTGCTGACAGCTAAGCATTGTAATCTTAATTTTCACTTTGCTCCATGTTTGCAGCGTGATCGCGTTATTAGCTTCTCATAGCTGTCTGAACCGTTTTTATATCCACAGCCTGTGATATGAACGTGCATAAGCAATGCGTAATAAACGTCCCAAGCCTCTGTGGCATGGATCACACGGAGAAAAGAGGAAGGATTTATCTGAAAGCTGAAGTCACTGGTGACAAACTGGAAGTAACAGGTACACAACTCCTCCTGGAATTTTGCAGGGCTTACAAATGTATAATATGCACTGGGGATTTATGTACCTTGGTTAAATCTTTATGTGCTAAAGCCAATGACAGAGTATTTTGCTTCAGAAGCGTGAGGGTTTCATGCAATACGTCCTTTAATCAAGAACCACTGTGGGCTGGTGTTCATGAGAATAAATAGAAAAATGAAAGCTGTAGAAATAGCTTTAAAAACTCAGGAATGTTAATTAGAAAATCACTGTAATGTCAATTTTTCATGCAGGAAGCAGCCCAGTAGGATAGCTAGCTGTCCAGGAAGTTAGCCAGCATCTTCAGAACACAAGAAATACTCTAAACTTTCATATGCTGAGAAGTTGTTTCCTGCATTTCAGAGGATTTAATAAACAAAGGCAACTTGGCTTCGATTCCAAATATTACTTCCAGTGAGTTATAAAATAAAAAAAATAATCGCATTCTGTAAGGTTAAGGCTATTAAGATGGGGAGGAGGGAGGGAGGGAGGAAGAGGAAGGAAAGAGAGGGTGGCAGTTCGTTTCCTTGGATGTATTTCTCCCAGGCTTTATGAATAAGCTTTGGCTGTGCACACATGTGCCAACTCATTCCAAGTCTGAAGTTGCAGGAAAAATTCTGAAAAATGTGTTTTGCAAGATGAAGGACTGTTTTGTCCCCCTAAACAGACATGCAAGAGGTTGTTTAACTCCAACAGAACTTCCATGTTCTGTATCAGAGAGTGGAGTTTATCACTCAGGAATTCCATAAGAATTTGTATTTACAGCGTGTTACGTTTGTTCTTTACACACTTTCTATTTTAGCTGGGGTCAACTGATAGTGTATCTGTAGCTGAAGTGTAGAGTTGGTAGTGAACTTTATTGTTGTTTTTTCCTTTCTCTTGGACACAAAAATGCAAAAAATGGTCTTTGCCAATCAGATTGCAATGTATTTATTCTAAGAGAGAGCACAGGGCAGGAATTAGCCTGGAGAGAAGTGGAATGAAGGAATAACCGAAAATTTTGTCACAAGTCTTTGTGGTACCAAAGCACTATAAAAAAATTACACAAATAGGTATTCTTTTAGTTCACAGTTTTATTTGAAAAGATCTTGCCTGAGATATGGACATGGTAAAATAGTTACAAATATTTTGTAGGTTTTCTTCATAAGCTCTTTTTGATGTGAATGTACTTGGTAAATGCTGTTACTTTTGTGTTTATAAATAAAACATTTCTATCCCATGATTCAGTAGGTTTCTGGACAAGAAGATAAATGTTTACTATAACCTTGTTATGTTTGTAACAATTATGGTGTGGCTTTGGTTGAGGCTTGTCAGCATTTCCAAGCTTTCAGAAAATTTCTTTAAATAAAAATGACACTTGTCCCAAAAGTAAGATTTGGGGTTTTTTAATAAAAAATATTATACAGACTAAGCCCAGACCAGGTGAAGTTTCAGATAACTTTTGTGCATGTTTAACTGAAAAGGAAATTAGCAATTGTCAGTTAGTTCATAGACATATTGCTGTGCAAAAATTTTTACCTCCTTTTTTCCCAGTATGGCATTGCTTCTAAAATATTTATTGACAAAACCTTTGTTAGAGTCTACAGCTCCCGGAGTTGCCAAGCACAATACCGCTCACTGCCTTTTAGATTCAGGAAAGGATGTGAATTAAATGTCCAGGAGGTTTAGGAACAGCAGGAAAAAATAATCAATGATTGGCTGTTTGGTTTGAGCCTTTGCCTGAATCTTTTTCAAAGGAATTACTCTGTAGGTGTTGAACTCCTTCAGCTGAATTCCTTCATATCTCTGCTCTGCATCCTGTTTCGGTTGTTAATTAGTTCCTGCTGATTCTTTCTTAGCTAGCCTTGATTGCATGCAAAACATTTGTGCTGCTAAATGGAGACGTGCCACTTCGGTTGGCATCTTGCAAAGACCTTTGATGGGCAGCACGACCATCGCGGTTCCAGCCAGGCCAGCCCATCGAGGATGGAGCACGTTGGATGACGACTGCAAGATGTGGTCATTTGGGGGACACTGTTGAGTACGTTGCAATTTGTCTTTGCTTCTGCTTCCTTGCTTTGAGGGTTTTGTCCCTCAAAAAAGGCCGCAGTGCACGCTCACTTCCCAAGTGTTTTCCCAATATAATATTGTAAGTAGTACTGGGGTTTTTTCTCAGTGAATACTAGGAAAGAGGCAAGGCAGAGTGCTGCCAGATGGAGCTGGCCAGTGGTTCAGTCAGATTATCTAAAATATCCAAGTACTTTGGCAGGTTTCGAATTGAACTATTGGTGGGAATGATTCAGTCCTGTGTGTAAACATACTTAATTCCGGTTTACTAGGTCGGATCCTCAATCTGGGTGCCTAAAGGTAGACGAACAGTCTTTTCTGTGAGAATGTTAGAGACTCTGCAACACTTTTTCACAAATAAGTAGGAATTCTGTATTGGTATACTTTGCCAAAACCTTGCCATCTTCCCAGCGCTAGTCGATACGCCACGTTCAGTGCTCATTTGTGTTGCAATTCTTAAATATCAATGGTTTATTTTATAGCTACCAGCTTGAGAGTTGCTTTGCATATTAATAATTTATTACACTTGCAGAAAAGCAGCTTGGTAGTTTTTTCTTTACAGGAACTGTCTTGAACTGCTTTTTTTCTGAAATCACTGAATTCATGACCTTTCATAGGTTGGACTGACTTGAAGATTCTTCTTTTAGGCATAATAAAGCAGTTTTTGCTATTCTTAAGATATACTTTTGCACCGAATTTTCTTCCTCCTGGTGTATGTTAAAAGTTTTGTCGCTTTTACATTTGCTTGTTGACCCAGCTTGTAATTTGGGGCTCTTCTGAGTGAGTTTGTAGGTGGTTGAATCACAGTTTTGATTTTTTTAATTTTATTTTTGAATATTTTTTTTTATAGTGAGTAAACAATAACCTTTGTGAGAAACTAACCCCATCTGCTGCACTGACATATAAAAAGCTGCCACATTATTGGGACCCTAAACTGTGACCTCTCAGTTGCTGGGAGTTGGATTTGACAGCAGCTGACAAGAAAGAACTGCCCTCCTGACACAGGCACTAATTTAGAGCCACAGTGCTAGTGACTGGCCGTCGCCTAATGCACCTACTGTTACATAAATATTCTTAAAATATATATATACACACACAGCCCAGAGTTCTCAAGGTTTTTAAGAGTATTTTTCTTAGCTGAAAAAATACAGAAAATTTATTCTTCAGTGATGCTTCTGTTATTTAAAAGAGGAGGAAACCTGGCAGTGATCCCTGCCAAGGTTGGGAGCACATAACAGCCTCTCCAACA
Source organism: Tauraco erythrolophus (assembly GCF_009769465.1). Classification (NCBI taxonomy): domain Eukaryota; kingdom Metazoa; phylum Chordata; class Aves; order Musophagiformes; family Musophagidae; genus Tauraco; species Tauraco erythrolophus. Next base: position 3,551,090 of record NC_141484.1, read on the forward strand.
ATAATCTCCCCAGGAGTTCTGTACTCCCCACCGTACGTTTTTCAAATTATTTATGAATGTGTGAACACTGAGCCACCCTATGGCACTGCATATTAATGTCTTGTCACGCTGCTTGCTGAGGACAGCTGGGCTAAGAGCCTCTGTCCAAACAAGCTTGAGAGGCAAACTGGAGAATTCTGGCATGTTTCTAAATTCTCCTAAAAATTGGTTCCTTAGAAGACCTCACCACGCACACACTCAAGTAATTTTATTTATGATTGATTGTCTAGGTCAGTGGTAGTGACTGTCTTTGCTAGCATCAATTTCATTATATTCTGCAACTGATTTTAAAAGGGAAGATATGAATATCCTGGCTATTTGACCACCTTTGAGTATCAAATACCTAGAAAGTGATCCCAAATAATTACTAGCACGTGGGAGGTATTTATAATATCTCAAAGAATGTGAATCGCATGTTTTATCTCTCTAATATCTTCTCTCTTTTCTGGCATTCCCAGAATCTGCAGGGATGCTGTGTTCTTTGCAGAAAGAGCTGTGCCTTTACCAAGTGCCAACCCCAGTAGCAGCTGAATGCTCCCCATTTCATTCATTAAACCTACTTTACCGTGAAGAAATAGGCAATGCATAGCATTTAAAAGAAACTTTTTTTTTCATAAATGGCCATTTGCATGCATATAAAAAAATTAACTAAAATGCTGTATATTTATGTAAGAATATAAGCAGATAAAAATTAGAAATTTAATAGTCTGAATCCCTTTTCAGATGGTTTGATGCATCTTGTGCTAAGACTGATGTTTTATTAACTAGCTGCCCTACCCAGTAGTACATGTTTTTTATTATGATAATTTTTATAAAAGTAATCTTATTTTACAAGTAAAATACAGTTGCTCCTGTGAGATTTGCAGTTGAAATTGAAACCGGAGAACCTATTGCAGGCACAAGTACTTATTAAGTAACATTACAGATGATGATGCATTTTTTGTTAGTAGGAGAGACTATCTTAATAAATACAGAGGAATTAAGTGTCATGCAATATTGGTTCATTTTTCATCTTGTTCTGGGAAGGAAATTAATAATCTCTTTCTTGTGTGTAAATCACCTGTGAAGTGCAGGTGTTCCAGTAGTTGACCTTCATTATGTTGCCATCTTCCAGGATTCAGGAAATGAGGTGTAATGAGTAGGCACTGGTCTCAGGAGGGATACCAAAAAAAATTTTAGTTGGGCAGGGGAGTAGTTATGGAATAGAGAAAAGCCTTATGTCATAAAGCCCTTTTAGTGCCTTTTAGTGAAACCGTATAGAAATAGGAAATTATCTGAAAAGCAGGTTGTGTTTTAGAGCCAGTCGTAAGTCACATCCGGCTCCAGAAAGCAAGAATTCAGTGAGAGTTTTAGTAAAATCTTACAATAAATCTTTAATGAAAGCTAAAGAGCTTTGGATTTTGCATATAGAGAGTACAAGTACACAACTTGGAAGAAGGACTATTTGCAGTAATAGGTAAATCTTTTAAACTGTGGTTAAGGGGAGTGCAGTAAGATACTGGGGAGAAAGTTCCTTGTCTGGGAGTACAAGATCCTCCATCACCCACCTGAGTCGTCTGTAAACTGGGCAGATCACTGGAATCCGTACCAGAATCTTCTTCAGGAAGTGATGAGAATATGGAATAATCTACTGATGCTTTATTGTGGGAAGACAGAAACTTGACCATGTATTGGAGCTAACAAAGGTCTCCCTTTTTTTTCATTTTGCTGGATAACTTGCCAGACAAGACCATTTGAGACTTGAACCCTCTCCTAAAGGCAGCTATTTGCATGCAACCTGCTCAGCTAAGTTGCCTGTAGGGAGTAAAAGATTGGCAAGAAATGGTTACTGTGATTAGTAAACTGTTTTATTATCAACATTTGGGAATTCAGGAAAAAGGTAACTGTGACTCACTTGAAAAGGAACTGAGTAAACTCATGCTGCTAATAATTCAGTTTGTTATAGGGACAGAAACATTTATTTACTCATTCCCATGACTAAATTTATTTGCTAGTATGACCAGAAGTTATAAATCCATAACTGCATATGGCTTGCAACTTTTGATCTATACAATTTCATGGAAAAAGTTTCAGTTTTGTGATCCACTCTCTGAATTCCTCAAAATTCTGCCTGAATTTCTTCTCTTTACACAAAATGTCAGTTGTTCTCTGCCAGCCCACATCTCTTATTTAGATATTTATCTAAAGTGTGAATTCCTGAGAACCAGCTCTGGTTTTGCTTGTGTCTTTATACTATTCCTGGAAAAGTGGGCGTCCCAGTTTTAGGCACGGCTTCCGGATAGATACTGCTGGATTATAAGTAGCACATAATAGAACAGCCATAGGAGAGCCATCAAATGGTCCACATTTTCTGCCAGCTAAGCATTTATGATCTCTTCTTCACTAACGATGAGGAGGAAAACTATACGCTTCTTTCCCTATGGCAAGTTGACAACTCTTTCCATTTTTTAGAAGGAAAACCTGGGCAAACTTGGATTTGTTGGAAACTTCAATATATATTTCCCCGTCTTTTCATCCGTGTGTATTCTCAGTCCCTGTTAAGAGTCTAATCTAGTCAAAATGTTAGGGAATTTACCTCCTACCAGCTACTTCGCTCAGTACAGAGGTCATTATCATGCTTAGTAGTTATGACAGAAAACTGGCAAGTAGTTATTTTGGTTTTCTGTCCAAGTTACGCTCCAAGTGATGCTGAACTGTATCTCACTTCAACCATCTGTAAAATAGACTAACATCTCTATTGCAGTGTTGAGTTTAATTAACTAATAATTATAAAGCAGTATGAGATTGCTTGTTATCATTACAGCTATAGCAGAATTCGGCCACAGTGAGTTGATTTATTTTCTTGGAGTTATTTTTCATTTAACTTTTTCTGTTTCAACCACAAACAAGAGGTAGCGCCTTTGGTGGGGAGGGTAAATCTCTTCTTCTTTTCAGTCCTCTTACAGAAACCTGACCTATCCTGGTAAAAATAGGGTGCCCTTAAAGAGGTGGACCACGTAGATGCTAAGTCTTTATAAGCACTATTTAATACAGGTATCATCATACTGTTTCCTCAAGAAAAGAAGTGCTAAGTCAGTTGAAAAAAAGATGTCTAAGGGTATTAATTATGCAGACAAAACTACAAATAGGCCAGATACCTTAAAACAAGGGGTGAGATAATGACTTCTTTGGCAACCCGTATTTAGTATATGTTGCAACTTTGCAATTCATCTTTGAGCTTCTCTTTTTCTCGTGTTTAGAGGGCTTTTTTTTCTTTTTCTGTGTTTGCTGCAAAAGAAAGTAGTCTTACCCATGCTGCCATGTTCTCCTGATTTCAGTGTTGTTTTCTAGGCTCAGCAGCACGTATCAAGGCTAACCAGCGATGGCTTTCTCCAGGGAGCTCTCCATAGCAGAGCCTCGGAGAATGGCTCTGCATCCAACCAGCTAATTTCTCAAAATTCTGCTTGTTTTCACACTGTGCATCTCCAGGTGAAATCGGAACATTAAAGGATCAATCTGAAGATGCCTTGTTAAAATTAATTTTGTTCAAAGACTTTTAATGAAAAACTTACTAGTGAATGTTTCTGGGAAGCTGTAGATGTAGAGAGTTCTGCTCCTCACTTACACCAAACTACAGTATAGAAATAAAAACCAAAAAGTAGATTTTGAAGTAATAGTTCATGTGCCAAACCTGGCAGTGCAGTCACAAGTGCCATGCACAAGAACATCAGGAAAACCCTCCAAAATAAAACCAGATACAGGATGAGAGAGCAAGCTGTTTGCGTTGAAGGCTGTCATTCCATCCTTCGCTCACTTTATGGTTCTTAGTCCCTTTGAGACTGTAAATATTTAACTAAAATAAGTTATTTAATCTTGGTGTTATTCCTCAGAAGTATTTGCAGATCACTTTCAGTGTGCCAGATTTTAATACTGCAGCATGGAGGTTCGTGGATTGAAAACAGAAATGGTTTTCCAGCTGATCACTGAGTGCAAAGACCCTCAAAGGGCAAACTCAGAGTAAATGCGAGTGGAGACAGTTTCTCTGGACTGAAAGCTATCCTTTCCCCAATTGCAAAGCCCTCTCAGCTGTGTACAGGGATTATGGAAAGCTACAGATTAAATGCTCTGCAAGAAAGATACTTGTGTCTGTTCTGTTCTTTTAAAACACAGTGTATTTTTTCTGGTATAATTATTTTAGTAATATAGTTAGTGAATAGAATTACATTTTATTTTAAAATTTTAGCCCATAAGCATTTTCTGTCTCTTTTTAGAAACACAGATTTAAGATACGTAACTTAATCAGTATCAACTGTTGGTTCAAGTTAATGTGATTCCTTTCCAGCCACGATCTAATTTCCATAATTAATTTACATCAAGGTATCTGCTCTGCATAAGAATTATCTTGACGAATAAACTAGTGTATTCCAAATAAGTAGCTTGCATTCCTGTACTCTCCCTTCTTTCTGCAGCTATTTTGGATATAAGGTACCAGTTATATCTGGTATTTCTCTCTTCCAACTTGTTCTACCACACCTAATGCTCTGTCATTAAATAAATATCTGTGTTTCTTGGGTGCCTTTCAACCTCCATGTGGTTGAAAATTTGCCTTTCAACCATGTGGAGTTGAAATCCTAGGAAGGTCTATAGTTTTTGTTTGTGATATGAAAATGCCATTTAAATCTGGGGGGAAAGGAGAAGAGTGCCTTGAGCAAACGTTTGTTGCTGAAGATCCTAACAGCATTTTTTTTTTTTTTTTTGCATTAGCTCTGATTGAGTTCTTAAGTGACTCTAATGTTCAAATTTTTGTAGGAAATGTTTTCCATCAAGAAATATTAGGTGACTTAAGAGTTGATCTTTCCTAAATTTCCTTTCAGATTTCTTCAAATCTGAAATTTCAATTCTTTATCTTAGGCAGATAAATTCAAAAAAGCCCTTCTGATGCTGACACTGTGAAAGCAGTAGCTGAGGGCACTGTCAATCCCAGATAACATCTCCAGTGACTCACTCTTAAATGCTGCCCTTCCTTCATACCCTAGGAACCATGTCACCCTCAAAGTTTCTTGTGATTTTCCTTCCAGGAGCTGATTCTGATCTTAAACCATGAGTGTCACAAAGGAATTCCCAAATAAAAGCTGTTTTCTATCCAAAACGATCCCAGAGGATTACTGCTCCCAGTAGGTTTTGAGATGCCCAGTTGTGAGCTCTGAACTCCCTGTCCCAACTCGATCACACTGCAGTTCATCACAGCACGACCACTTTGGGTGGGATGGGGTTTCACAGCAGGAGGAAAATTCACCTTTTCTTCGGAGGATCAGCAGAAGCTGATGGCTGAATGCTGTTGGCACAGGATAAAACCTCCCATGTTGTATAAACGTTACACGGACGTTACGCTGGTCCTCTACAAGAGGGAGGGAAGCGCTGTCTTTGCTCATCCACTGGAATGCCCCACTCTCCTGCAGTGACTTCTGAACTGCTCAACGACCCCCAGAGCTGCTGCGGTGACTCCAGCCAGGCTGAAAGCCAAAGGTTGCCAAGCCCCCATGAACACCCTGGTGACCCGCCATCCCCTGCCTGCCTCGTTCCACGTAGGGATGCGGCCCTGCAGGGAATGGCACCCCGTGCAGATCGCTGCCTATTCTTGTCTCTCTCTCTTTGGGGGTCGGTAGCAACATGAGATACATTAACTCACTTTCTGTCTTCTTTTGACATTGTAAAAATAGAAGCTACATTAACATTTTTGTGAAGCTGAAGTTAAACTTGTCTTCTCTGCGCTTTTACTTTGGTTCCTGTCATGACATAATGCTTTCAGTGATTCCATCTGACAACTGATGAACCATGAATCCAAGGGAAGTTTCGTGTTCAATATCTTCCGATGATGGATTGTATCAAGTAACCAATCTTCTGAAATCTATTGTGATCTGGTTATCGCCCTTAGAGTATTTGGCTGATAGTCCTGTAGTGGTATAACTGATGAGTAAATAAAAGCACAAAGAATTGCTACCCACTTAAAAATTTATAGTGATGGATTTGGACATTTAATCATTCCACTGCAGGAAAAGAGCTGCCTGGAAGCTGCATGTCATTTGTGAATTGCTCTTGTGTCATTTCTCTCTACTGTTCTTACAAATATTGCTGAGTGCAACCATACTTTACAACAACTAGTTTCTTCCATGCCAAGTCTGACAAGTGGGTTGCACGTCTTATTTATTTTATTTTTCAACGTTTCAGTAACTCTAGTTTGACACGTTATTGCTTTCCTAATGGTGATTTGCAATCCTGTACAAATTAGATGTGTTTTATATTTACAGTGCGAGAAGCGAAAAACCTGATTCCCATGGATCCAAATGGACTTTCAGATCCTTATGTAAAACTGAAGCTCATCCCAGATCCTAAGAATGAAAGTAAACAAAAAACAAAAACCATCCGTTCTACTCTGAATCCAGACTGGAATGAGTCATTCACATTGTAAGTTTAACACCTTTTAATGGAGTATCTCTGTACGTGTTGAATCATTGATTTCGGTGTTGCACTGAAAACTTCTCTATTTCTCTCCTTTTTAGTAAATTAAAACCTACAGACAAAGATCGACGGTTATCCGTAGAGGTCTGGGACTGGGATCGGACAACCAGAAATGATTTCATGGGATCTCTTTCATTTGGGGTGTCAGAGCTTATGAAAATGCCAGCCAGTGGATGGTAAGTTTCTGAAAAGGTAGAAGGAGAGAATAAATCCAAAAAAAAATTTAAAACCAGTATTTTTCTTCAATATAATCTACCTTTTTTGGAGCTTTTCTCCATATCTTGTGGTATAAATTCACTGAAAATGCAACTGAACCTAGGAAACGTAGGCTATATGTAACAAAGGAGGATAATAAAAGGAAAGCTTTTCTTTTGTGGTGTTCATGAAACTTCTGCTGGAGTCAGGAGCTGCTGCGAACTCAATTCTGTGTACATAGTCTTGGGATATGAGTTTTATTTTTATCTCAAATATGATATATTCATTACTAAGTGTATCCTTTATATATAGCTCTGCAAATTTGGAGTACATGGGAACTGATTTTATAAAATGCCATCTTATTACCTGCCAAACTAGGGGTAGAACTCTTTACATCTTCTCAAAAAGTACATCTCATCAAAGTTGTTTAGGGCTATAGGAGCACTGGAGACAAAGGTTCTTCAGGGTTGGTGTCTCCCATCTTATCACAGGATGGGTGGCAAGGATTTCCTTGTCCATTAAACTGCTTTGGCACATAGTTTGGGATTAAATATCTGATTTTAGGTTAAATATATTCTGAGTTTGCTTTAGATCTTTGAAAGCAGTTCTTTACATACCTGTGACATTGATACAAACCACACAGAAACAAGTAAATCAGATTTTAAATCTGACAGGAATATAACTGTAAAGCCACAATTTTTTTCTCAAATGTTCCACAGGTACAAGCTGCTGAATCAAGAAGAAGGTGAATATTATAATGTTCCAATTCCAGATGCTGACGAAGATGGAAACGCAGAGCTCCGACAGAAGTTTGAGGTGAGGATTAAACACAAATGGGTGCAGCTATACATGACATACATTTTTCACTTTATCACAGAAATTGCCTGTTAAAAAGTTACATATTAGAATGCTACGATTTCCGTTGCCTGTGACAGCAGTATGTACTTTTGGGTTTCTTGAAGATTGGATCAAGTGATTTAATTCAGTAGTGGTATCATTTTTCTGACAGTTCAGCTTCTCTGCTCTGACTCTTATAAGTTGGCATTTTAAAATATTTTATGTCAAAATATAAAAGTGTATGTAATAATTTCATTGTCTTTTAATACTTGCTGCGAAATCTGCACTAGTGATATCTATCACTAGTATCTATAATATTTGACAAATGAAGTTCCTAGAAACAACAGTTTTTTAATACTTAAAATGTTTTGCTCTAAATGTGAGATTTTTAAAAGAAAATCTTTACAATGTTAATTACTGATTATTTGGAGCCTCAAAACCTCTGTAGATGGTTGTCATCTGAAATTCTGATATCTTTAACGTGGGTATGGAAGTTTTTCAGGATATGGAAGTTTTTAAGGACAAGGGGTATTGCTGGTTATGTACAGAAAAGAAATGCTGAAGAAAAGCAATACTTTCTGCAGAGTCTTCCTGCAAATGGGAGTGGTTGGTGGTCATGAGCATGGTCTCACCGTGCCATACAAGGGAGTTTTTCCTTAATGAACACACTTAGCCAGCAACTCTGCCTCTTCTGACAGCTACAGCCAGTATTACAGCAAAGTACTTGCTGGTCATTAAACCCAGCAAAAGGAAAGATGTGGTTTGGGGAGAGAGGTGTTTTGCTAATAGCTTTACTGAATTCAGCTCGTCTGACTTGGCTGTTCTTTCCAGCTGCATATGCAATATTGAATTTGAAAAATTCCAATCTACAGTATCGTTTTCTTTTTTCTGGTTGAACATTTACAACCTTAGTCTAGCTGTTTATCCAAAAAGTAATTAATGTACCTGTTGTGCATAAACAAACACTTATGCCTGTTCCTTTCAACCTGAAATGGCAATTTTTTATGTTCACTATCAGGCAGAATTCTACATTGTTATTATAAAAGATGGGTTAACCCAAGAAAGTGAGGAAAAACGGCATATGTTCAACTTTCAAGAAAGAAAAAGAAAAGGTGCATCAATTTCTTCTGAACACATTTGGATCAGCTACCATACTTTTGTCTGCAGCATGAACTATGATTTTTGTTATACATTTGAGAAGTATTTGAATCTCCATTTCATTTTCCTTTCTTTACAATTGTGATCTGACCAGTGTGATTTTATTTTGCTGCACTAGGTCATTTTCTATTCAAGATCATATTTACTTTTTATCTTCCCTAGAAAGAATAGCAACAAAAGTAATTCTTTTCACCCATTACATGTCTCTGTGCAACACACAGAGTCTGGAATGGGTGGATATGTATGTGTTGGTGATATAGGTATGGAAACCTACCTGTTTTTTCTCAGGACAGAGACAGCACGAAGACGAGTCACTAAAATTATCTATTTTAAAATGTCAGTTATTATATGCAGTATATTTGCATATTGAATTTACATTCTTTTAGGTCTTTTTCTTAAGCCTGCTGTAAGCACATTGGTTGCAGAATGAATAGTCAGGGTTCATCTGTGTCCTGCAGTGACGTGAAGTAGAAATCCTGAGAGGCTGCATCGTGTAAAGCTGCTGGACTGGGTCCCAGAAATGGCAGCTTCACATAGGATCGGGTCTGCCTCAGAAATCATTAGTCTGTCTCAAAGTGTAATTAGTTCAGCTTCAACACCGTGTGTTTGAGGCTTTCCCTGTTCTGGAGGTAGCCTGGGTGATGCTATTTTAGTGGTCTGAATTAATCAAGGAAAGGGAATAGGTTTTCAGTGAACACAGTGTCTCCAGGAATGTTTGCAGAGTTGCATAATGAACAGTTTTAAATTTAATGATGATGTATGGGAATACTAGAAGCTGAACAAAATGTGTAATTCCAGCTAGACCAAGGCTAGTATAATGCACTATTACGTGGTGAAAGGATTTAGGGTCAACCTCTTACTCTCTCTCAAAGTTTACCACTGCGAAAAGGAACAGAGGGAAGCAGCAGCCTCCAAGTAATGTTCCTATTTGGTTTCAAGGGGAATTACTGTGATGACTTATAGAAATGAACAGCACAGATGTCTAAATGGTGGTATTTAACTTATTAGCTATTCTGGTGTGGTACATAAGTGGTGCTGACTCTAATCATCTTTTACGCTATTTTTCGTATCGTTTATATCTTGGCTTACATAGTCATTTTATTTTAGGTGTCCTATACTAAGGAACAAGTAGATAGCACTGAGAAATATGCTGCTATTTGTGATTTAATTACATCAGTTCAATAAATATTTCCACTGTTCTGAAATCAGCTCTGAAACCTTACAGGAAGAAGATTGCAGATCTTGACTGGCATTTTACTGGGGGAGTGTATTTGTCAGGGAGATTAAGAATATAGATGGACCGAGAGGTCACACTGGGCTATCTTCTCGTTCATCAGTTTACAGAAAAGAGTAACTTCAAAGTGCTTGCTAATCAAGTCTACATTTGTGGTTCTTGCTCTACTTTTCGATATATGACAGTGTGATTGATATCCAAGCTACACTGATTTAATTTTGAATACAAAATCACAACAATTTCTACAAAAGTATTGCATTACTAATACCAAATACTTAAAATGAATAATGGTCGTCTTCAGAGTAAAAAGCTATATACAAGCCTAAGCTATGCGAGAATAGGAAGACTTTAGGATGAGAATTTAGTTGCTTAATATTAAGAAAGAATAAGAGTATTTTCAGGTTATAAAAGGTCAGAGAACCGGTAGATGTGAAATTGCTGATACCAGTTTCTGCTATTAAAAAAAAAAAAAAAGAAGTTTAAGAGAGTCTTAAAACTGATTTTGCCCCTTTGATTAAAGTTTAGAAATGCGCTTAATAGATTCTCCAAGAGCACTTAGGAGCTACCTCCCATTTCAATCAATGAGAATTTTTAAAATATCTGCCTGCATCTATAGTTCAACAGACATCTTTAAGATTTGGCCTCAAGCTCTCATTTATTTCAAACTGTTTACACAATCTTAGCACATCCTTCTCGCTGCATTTTAACAACCCAGACTTTTATTTAAATGTGGTTATTAGTCATACAAATCTCAGTGGTATGCTGCTTTACTTACTGGACCTTCTGACAGAATCTTTAAGCCATTTATTCAATGTAAATCTAGTATAAAATCACTATATGAGATTATAAATAAATAAGTGATAGATGAAAACATTCTCTTCACTTACTTTTGTAATCGAACAGTAAAAACTATTTGTCACAAGAAAAAGTTTCCTCGTGGCCCGTTTTGCCAGTTCTAAACCAGTTGAAAAATTAACACCTGACTGTTGCCCAGTAGTTTTAGATCCTGTCCAACAACTGGGACCCAATTGGAAAAGAAAGAGAAGAGCTGAGGAGGACAGTGGTTCTATTAATGGAATCATCCTGTGACCTCACTGAGTATTCTTAAATTTTACTACAAGGAGCTTTCTTTTAATATCCTGTGTTTGTATTATCTATATGAGATGGTACAGCATATAAAAATTGAGGTATACTGTGCATAGGTGAAGTATTTTCTATACATCAAATTTTAAGCAATCTACATATTTTCTGGGTCTCACCTATCACTAAAACTTACGAATCAATTATCTGCTCATTTAGGAGTATGATAAATCTGTCTTCAGTGATTTATAGATGATACATCATTATTAATATTTAGAGACAAAAATATACTCCTGTAGGAAGTGGAGGCAGGATAAAATCTGTCACTGTTTTTTATTTGATTTTAACCTTTGGTTGTGAATTTTCTCTCCAGAATGGCGTTATTTGTGGCCATCTTAAAATGAAACTCCGTTCTCAACAGGCATATTCACAATAATTGTAGCTGCTCCATAATTGTCCGTGCTGAGGTTGCCATGGGAACTCCCAACAGTCCCAGGTGGCTCCATGGACTCAAAGTAGTGAGACTTGTAACTGCAACATCTACTATTTGTTATATACTTCTTTTCCTGTTATAGTATTTTGCTGGTCAAAAAGCAGAATATTGAAGTAATGCACCTCTATTGTATTTTTTCATACTGGTTATGATTGGAACAGTAATATGTTTTTGCCATTTAGGGCATTGTTCTGTTTGTTTTTTTTTTTATTTGGGGAAAAGAAACATGCAAATTCTAACACTTCTATTGTAGGAAGTTATTTCAGTTTTGTCAAGCCCTGTTTCCTGTAATTTGCTGCTTAGTAAAGCACTTCTTGATACTTAAATATCACCTCAGAGTAATAATAGAAAAATGAAAAATACTGGTTTAAAAGTAGGCCTGTTAATTATTCTGTCTTTCCCTTTCTTTCTGCATCACCATCACAGAGAATGTTATTAAAAATAAAGCAACTGCTACGGTCCATATCAATTTATTTTTTTTTAATTAAAAGCGAGCAGAGAGGCTGTAATCCTTACATGTGGATGCATTTACCAAGTACAGGATAGATGAAGTGATGGGAGCAATCTGAGTCACTACAGTCAACTTTGGTAATTTGAAGTGATGGAAGCAAGTTGTTACGAGGGAGAAGGTTACCGCTCGTACAATCTTCATTTTAAGGCATCCATGGGGAAGATACGTAACAGTCCTCCGGGTACATACTCTTAAGATGTCAGACATTTTTTCGTGTTCTAAATACTTCCTTTAGTGTAGCTCTCTGTGTGCGTTTCAGTAGAACAAAATCACTCCCTGAGTTTCTGAGAGGCAGCTCAGACTGCTGTCCCAACCATGGGGATCCATGCGGGACCATTCCGATGGACCTTGGGAGGTGCTTCCTTGAGGACGTACATCCACACCTGCTGCGGTGGCCGCTGGCTTCAAATTGTGTTTATGTCAGAGATTTCAGCTGAGCCATTGGATGTGAGTGGCTTTTCATGGCTGCTCGTTTCGTACCATTCCATTTAATTAAGGGAATAACAATAAAATCACTCCACGAAGTTATTCTAAGTACTTTTTCTGCAAAATCGTTACCGGTCAGTGTTAGGAAAAGCAGGTGCCGTTTCCGTCTAATAGCTGACATTATGGGCTGGATCCATACACTGTCCATAGTGGGACGGCCAGGCAGGGTACCCAGGGAGAGTGGCCATACGAGTCTGTATGCTACATTTCCAGTCTCCCCTTTCCGGGACGATTCCAGGTACTAGGTAAACTGTGCAGGAGCAGCTCTTATTTATTATTTTCCTCTTGCCTGATGGGCTCCTTTTGCTGCCAAGAAGTGAGGTGACCTGGCCTTGCTGTGTTTCCCAAGGACCGTAGCTGGTGGGGCTGGACCCCCTGTGCTGTTGCTCTGGCTGTTCTCAGCTCACCATCACGAGTTACGTTTTCAGCTGGGTGTGCTGGTGGAATCGCCGATGAAGGCTGTACAGAAGATAGACCTGTAGTTTCCTTTTGCAGACCAAACAGATCGAAACATAAGGAGAGAGGGAACACAGTTCAGAACAGGGTAGATATTGCATCTGAAAACGAAGGGTACAGTCAGTGGTGACATTTTGGTGACATCTCAGTGCTTCTAAACATAACTATTATTATGATCCTGAAGAAAACATCTTTTAAAATGCCTTACTATTTTGAATATAAGAACAGGGACAATGCGGTGCGTGGTTATAAATACCTAGAACCTCTCCAGTGACTCAGGAGCTGTAGATGTTTCTGCTTTTGATGTGCTACTAAACTCCTCCAGTACACAGGGCAGCGTTTTGTTTGACCAAACTCGTGTGTTAATCCTTGTGCAGACGTGAATTTACAAGCAAGTGCCCTACCTCAGTCTGTACATGCATCTGTTGCATACAGAGCAAACGTTTTATTTACACCATCAGGCCTCTCTCTGTGACAGTATAACTGGTGTTAAATGATATTTGAAAATGTCTCCACATTTCAAGGCACAATTAAAGCCTTCTGATGAGTTTCGCTGTTGCTATAGTCCAATGCTAAAGAAACCTCTTATCCTTTATTTATCGTTCCCTTTCTGAACGATAAATCATTTCCGTTTCTTTCGCTGCAGGTACTGCATTTCTTAGATCTTTAACACTCCCTTCAGTTTTATTTTTTTAAAGCAATTTCTAGCTGCTTTATTAGAAAGGAGAAGGTCAGTACTTCCTACATTAATCTGGCATTTTTCTGATGTTCACCACAGTTTTGGGTCAAAAGGGCGTTTTCTTTCTTTCCTTTAATCAAGGGGCAGGACATCTTAGAGCAGTTTTAATTTCGAGCTGGAGGCTGGGTAAAAATGCTGCAGCTGCATAGTCAGGGCCTTAGCAGAAGACTCCAGGGACTGTTTCAGCAGCTTTTTAAGAACTCAATGAGTTTTCTAATTAAATATTACGTTTTCATTCAAAAAGAACCTGTAGAGGAGCTTGTGATTATGTTAATTTGTGAGTTAAGTTCTTCAGGTCTCTGTGTAAAGTCTCAGAAGGGCTGTGAAGGAGACATTTCTTTTTGGTCTTTGAAGGATGGTGATGTTTTTGCCCCAGAGCTGTTATAATGCTTTTTTTTTTTCTTTTTTTTTGTAATAACTAAAATATAGGACCTCTGCCATATCCATATCTAACCAATGTGCTTTCCCATTTTGAAGCAATAACTGTAACTTTAGGCGGTACAGCAAAGGTGACATGGAAAAGAGAGATAACGTTGCTGACACTTCGAATTGTAAACAAAAAGATTAAATTTACTTTTCAGGATACAGACACTAAGCTATACTGAAATCATGACCAGCCAAAATATCACTGGCACGTCAATCCACTCGTTATGTATATAGAGATATAAAAGAAGAGCGGCTTTTTTTGGCCCTGGCACTCATTCCTATTTTTAAATTGTGCATATTTAATCATTAGAGAATAGTTTGCAGCATTATAGAGATGCTGTTAGATGACTCCATCTGTTCTACGCTATAGTTTGGCATGAGGAATTCCCATATGCAGTTATCTGGAGGTTTCCCATCCACTCACCATATCTGAAACTAGAGAACTTGAAATTTCTTAACCAGATGACATACATCTCTGGTTTCAGTTCGTATCAGCTTGTGATTTCTGTAAGGCTTTTCTCAGTTTATGCGTTGTCATTTAAGGTGAAGAACGTACATAGAAAGCCATATTGATAGCAGAGATTTCTTTATCCCTTACGTAAAGGTTAAATGAGTGTTTGAAACAAGGCAGGAAAAAAAAGCCAAAAATAACCCTTGTGCTGTCGCCCCTCTGCAGTGCTCGTTAGTTGTGGAGAGCCCAGACCACGTGCAGCTGGACGTACATCCAGCTTCATGCATTGCAGTGCTTTAACACACGAGGAATGTTTCGTGCACGAAGCGTGTGCGTGCGCAGGCTGAGGTTGGCGTTGCAGAGCAGTTGCGTGAAGACCTGCACTTCACGGTGCCCTGCTGTGCTGTGCTCCTGACGTCAGGGTGGTTAACACCACAGTTTCTTTTTTTTGTGATTTTTCTGTGCTTAACAGATGTGTCCATTTCTGTATTCTCGCTGCTGTGTTTTTATTTGTTTACTTCTGCTACTAATTGTTGTTGCTTTGCTTTGCAAGCCTTTTACTAACCAAGCAGTGTTTTTCCCTTTCCTGTCTCTTCCAGGACTGTCATGTAAATATCCACTTCTTCAAGGTAGTCTTCTCCTTGGTGTTCTCCTACACCTTTCTCTTCACACAACCCTCTTTACCAACGTTTGAAGTTTACTAAATCCAATTTCATTCTCACCATGTTTTAAGGATGCACTCGTTTTTTCCTTGGTTTAAGCTTTTCTAATGGATAAAAAAATTTGAAGTACGAGTCTTCCATAATTTGTCACAAAGTACTCCCCAGATTAGAAGTGTACTTACACAAAAGTAGTCGTCAAACCTCAGTAGATGCAGTGGGCTTTTCCTTTTGAAGGAATTAGTTAAATGAACGCCATCTTCTCATGGAAAATGGTGCATCTTTAATTTGAACAACACTCATGGAACTTTAAATAACTTCCACATATCAAGTAATGCTCATGTTCACTGTTTATTTAAGCAGATAAATTTACATAATGTAGCATGCATGCTTTATGATATAATATACTAAATATATTGCTATATGTTAGTTGGAGTATACTATATCATAAGAGATATTACCCATATGCACAGATGCTTTGATACTTGAAATACCAGTTCACCTGTTTAATTCCCATTTTACTTCTTTCACTACTCACCACCTCACTGAATTATTGCCATAAAAGATACATATCAGCACTGAGAACGTACATCTGTGGACTTATTTGCATGTATCTCTAACAAATTATCTTGCTGTATTAGGGCAAAAGTTACTGATAAATTTCACACTTTTGGTTTTATACATTGGTTAAGTAACAATTTAAATTGAAATTTGAAGCTCCTGTGCTGTAAACTGTTTTAAGAATTTATCTAAGGTTATTGGAGCCATTATCATTTCCAAATAGTATTTTTGCAGTTGAAGTTGACCTGGAGCAGCTAACATGTTATAGCTCAAAGCTTAAAATACATGATTTGAAAATCAAATATTATTTTTGAAGAGTCGTTTATATTATTAATGCATGATTTTACCAAATGTTTTAATACTGAATCAGATAAACAAAGAATAAGACCATTTGTCTTTGCCAAATATTTCCTAATGCGGTAATCCCTTGTCGTGCAATCAGTAACTTATTTTTTCTTAACCTTGATTCTTTATCTGATATCTTTACCTCAGAAAAGCCTGTACAGAAGAGAACTGCTCTTTCTCAGTCTTTTACATCTCTTGTTTGAAAACAAAATCACATGATGGTTTCCTTGATGGAACTTGTTTAACGCAGGGAAGTTGCAAGTTTCTCTGTTTAAATGTGTTTTAAACCAGAGCAAAAGCTATCCTGAACAAATGCATCTGGGATAAATGTCACCTCATTGTAAAATCCAGACCTTGAAGCGCACTGATATAAACTGACAAAAGTCCTTGGTCAATTTGTGTTTTCACCTAAAAAAAGAGCCAAACAGTTTCCTGCAGCTGCTGCTTCATAGGCAAAAGTCATGCTTAGTCCTTGTGACTTGTAAACATGAATTCCAGCAAAGAAAGTTGGCACTCTGTTCTGATGTAGAGACTCAAGAATTCCATTTTTTCATGGAAAAAAATGCTTTCTTGTTTATCATCTGTCTTTTCTCTCTAAATTATCACAAGTCCCCGTTCTGCTTGCTGCTGGCAGTGACTTAGCATCGCTAACCTAAGCTCAGAAGCGTCACTGCGCTCTGCATTCTGCAAGCTAATCACCTCTGACGTTAGCGTGTCTTTGGAAATGATTTTGTAAGTAATCAGTTTATGTGGGACTGCTGGGGAGGTTATGTTCCCAAGTTTACGAGATTGGAATTGAAAGGAAGCAGCAGGAGCAGATGAAGAAGGAAGGCTGTGTTCCTGAGGAGAACGTAACGCTTCTGAGCTAGAAACCAGTAAAACGTACAAAAATGGTTTTATAATGTCATAGCAAATCTGAGAACGCTGTGAGCAAGGTCAAACAGCAGAAATACTTGGGTATGAAATTGTCAGATACTGGGAAGGATCACACATTTATGCTGCTTTTGTTCCACCAGCAAAGTGTGTATTTAAATAGATTGTTTTCACACAACGTCATGCAGAAAACACCTTCATCTTTGTGTGTGTGTGTGTGTTTGTGTGCTTCAAATAATTCCATGGCATGTTAAGACTTGGATAGAGAATCTCAAGGTTTTACAATCAGTCCTAATCTGCAGCTTTTCATGGCTGCTGCGTTTGATCACAGGGATTTGTGCTAAGATCAGGTAGACCTGAAGTCTTTAAAGATTATTTTAGAACATAATTTTATTATTTTTTTGTCCATACTGTAATGAATTTTATGCTAAAAAGCAAGTTCTACACTCTAGGGTTTTTTATTATTGAAAATTAACAGTAATTTGCATAATTTAAAAATGAAGGAGCATATATAAAAGCAATTCTTTTTTTTGACACTTAGGGATTTGCTGTTCTAGCATCGTATTTGTTGTTTGAGTTTTTTATTACCACTACCACAGGATATTTCTGCAAGAATTCTTGAATATTATTCCTAGGCAGCCTCTTTAATTACATTTCATCTAGTTAGACACTGCTCTGTTGCAGGAGATAGCGTGTTTGGCAATAAAGGCAGAAAACAAAGTAGACTCAGGTGGCCAACGGATTATTAAACAGATTAAACATGTTGACAGTGCCAAGTGGGAAACTGGAAGCTCTTCCATCTCCAGATTTCACTGCTCACAGCCAGACATCCTTTGTCCAGGGCAATATCGCCTCAAACGCCTTTTCTTAGGGTAGATAAATCCCTTTTCTTTGTCTTCATTCATAGACTTCATTGTCTACAATTTCTAGGGGATATGGTTACCTTAATCTTGTGCCTGGCAAGTTTGGGGATTTTTTAGAAATCATGTATTCAAGTACTTCATACAGTTTTAACTTCTATATAGCAACACAAAAAAAGTAAAAAAAAAAAAAGAAAAAAAAAAAAAAGAATAGGGAGTGTGATTATGAATGCCCTAAAATAAGCAGCTCTGCTGAGACGCTGTATGGGTATATTAAACTCTTGTATTGCCCTTTAGGATTTTTTTATTGCCTTTATCCTAAGTAAATATCCGTTAAACGTAATGTTGAGCTTGAGAAAGTAATTTCTCCTCGGAGTTAGAAACCAGAAGGGGTCAGTAAAGAACGCAGAATAGCTCCCAGAGCGAGAACTGCCTCTCCAAAGTCCTGAAAGAAATGAAATAATGCAAACTGTTTGTATGTATATCTTTAGAAAGATACAAACCCATTAAATTAAGCTGCTGTTTTGATAAAATTAAGTATAACGTTTTTCATACAGCCCTTTATTCAAGATTTTCAATTGGCATCGATGGGAATTTTTCCTCTAATCAAAATATTGAATAATTTCCATCTGTAAAAGCGAATACTGCTTCTGCTCACCTTTGTATTCTCAGTTCAGCTCTGCCTTTGGGCGCCTCGTGACTTCTGTAATTACCTTCCTTTGTGCCTCCATCGTGCTCGGCTTTACGTGCTCGGCGAGAGAGATGGACCTCCACGGAAATCTCTGAGTCACTGGGTAGAATTATCTCCTGAATTTTGTGAACCTGCAAGGTGTTACAGGAGGCATGACTTCCAAACACACAGCTCGGGCTAGGATTAGACAAAATAACTCGGTTTTATTAGTCAACCAGAATTCTTTGTGGGACACACTGCTTTTTCTTCTGTTATTTGGAACTCAAATTAATTCATGGACGCTCTGATATCATCGTTCCTCTGTGATGAGCAAAGTAGCACAGCATGTGGGTGGGCTTCAGGGGTGGGTTTCCTGTGTTCTTGGACATGCTTTCTGCAAAAAGGCATTTTTAATCCTTTTCGCATATGGCACAATTTTTTTTGCAGGCAAATCCTTTAAATAAATTTACTGTTACTAACCAAAAGGATAAATATGACACAACTTTAAGGGGAAGAGGAGAGGAAATGAGGGGAAAAGTAAACCAAAAACATCAAATAGTTCATATTTAACTCCCAGGTAGAGTTTTATCATGCTCCCCATTTTGCCTTCATGCCTTTTTAATAGCAATGGAATGATAAGAAATTTTTCTAGCTATTTTTTCTACAACTATTTTAACTATTGAAGTAAAAATGCATTTTACTTCATTTTTATGTATTGCATTTTTTACCAGTTACGTCGTAGTTCACCATAGTGACATTGCCATCGTGAAAATAAACGAGTGCAGCTTTCTGCTTATTTGCACATTTTCGATGTTCTCTTTGCTGCAAAGAAGTTTTGCTAGAATGCAATTTCACCAATTTTCATATGTGGCTGAAAAACCACCTGTGTAAACCACGAGAATCCTTGGCAGTATCCGTGGTACAGTGAATCTCCCTGGTGCGGGTGCATCTTCCTGACTTGCAGCATCTCGTGGAGACATCTTCAGTCTGCTGCAGTCTGATCCAAGTGTGCTCCTTTCTATGTGCATAAATACGTGCGTGTGCATTCATTAGTGCAATACATTTCTGGAATTTAGTTCATTAGTTATTTGTTTTTGAAAGGAACAAGTAAGAATCAGTGAGAATGCACAGTAGGATGGGAAAAAGCCACGTGTGTCCACGCTCTTCATAAGCATTTGTTAAGCCAAGAAAGAAGCACAAGAGCCAGAGGCTGTGTCTTTTGTTCTGTTTCACAGGAAATTTAACGTGAAAGCACCTCCCCAGGTTGCTCAGCACGTGTTTTGTAGGGTAAAATGGCCAGGGAAGTTCCTTCCCTCCATTGACTTGCAACTGCAAGGACATGAGCTCAGGCTGGACCAAGATGTGACGCTCGTGTCATCTCCTCTCCAGTTAGAGCTGCTGGGCTGCTACATCACCCAGAGCTTAGGCTCTAACTTTCTCTTTTCTGTGTTGTTTCCATGACTACAAAAGTCTCTGCTAATGAATTATAAGCTTGCATTAGGTTATGGTATTAAGCTTAAAACTCAGTCTGGTGAAGTATTAGGTCTTCCTGGGGCTTAGAAATGGACTCTTCTCATTTCAAATTCTCAGCATCCTGATAATTAAGTTGCATAAACTAGGAAATTGATAGTCCCTCATAGCATCTATAATGACATGGAGTTGGAAGTGCAATAATGTAAGAAACAAGCTGCCACAATGATGGAGAACATTTCGATGAATGAGAGGTTTTTTCCTCCAGATTTTGACTTGCAATTTATTGGATTTATTTACTTTATTAAAGGCTTGCTAATGGCTCAACCCGTTGATCAAAATCCCTGCTGAGCTGTCACGACTGGAAACTTGAGTAGGGCTTTTTGTCCTTCCTTGAGACTCTGATAAATTATTTCAGTTTCTCTTTTTCATCCTTCATATGATTTTTGCCAGTTCTGTCAGTGACTTCTTTTACGGTTTGTCTGAGGTCTGAGCTGCTCTGATGCTTCTTGCGTAGAGTCCAGGTAGTGACAGACTAAACTAAGCATTAATTTCACACTTTCAGCCAAAACCTCCTACGCTGTAATAGTAAAATTGGAATGTTACTTTTCAGATTATTCCTTTCCTTGCTTCTCACCACCCATTTTGCCATTTCTTTAAGCGATATGCAGAGGCAGAGTGTTTCCTGCAGCTCTGCTGTGGCCTTGGGTTAACTTAAAATTAGGAACAGAAACATTAGGAACAAGGTGGGTTGGTGTGAGATGCCTTGTTCCATCACCCGGTGACGTTTGAAGAGCATGTTGGGGTCTAGCAAATAACTGTTGAAAACTCGTTGTAGAGCGAGCAGCGGGGATTTTTTCAGAGGTTTGCAGAGGGATTGATCCTGGCAAGAGGACGCTCCTGCTCTGTGGATCTCAAGAAAGTCTTGGGCCATGAGATAAAGCCTGCAGCGGCAGCGGCGCCAACAAGGGACGGATGAAATGGTGGTGACGAGCGTGCTGTTTCCAAACAGGGGTTGCATGTGCTGTGTGTGTATGTACCGCTGCACACGCGATGGGAATTCAGCCTTGTTGTTAAACGTTTTTTTTTCCTTTTATCACTTTCTCCTCTTGAAAATTTGTTACCAGTTAGATCTCCCCGCTGGGCATCTGTGAACTTGCTAAGAGCCAGTTGCCGTGACAACTGAGACATACATCCTCTAGTGAACTGCGCGTCGCCAGGCCTTTTGTTGGCTCCAATCTTTTTTGTGGGGTTCTCCCTTCTGGAGCTGTGCTTGCGGGGTGGCGGGGTGGGGCAGCAAGTTTGGGCAGTTTTGGAACCCAGTGTTGGTTTTCCGTAGGGGAACACACCCAGTCTGACTGAGCTGAATGTTGCAAACAGCAGCAGAAGAGAAATGATGAAGATGAGGGATAGAAGGTGTTAAAGCACTAACATCGTGATATGTAGCTCATTGCCCTAAAGAGACTGAGGGTAGGAATGTGAATTGTGTAGAATCCTTGGAGAAGGATTTTTTTTTTCCATATCTAATTAAAAAAACAGATACACTTAGATGAAAAATAAATTGAATACCTTTTTACTGCAAAACCTGAGATATTTGTTCCAAAAAGCACATCCCAAATTCCAAGAGGCTGTCCTGTGTAACACCCTGTAACTTCAGTGACACTCCGTGAAGAAGCGTGTCTGGGCTGAATATAAAAAGTATGTCTCACCTGTGGTTTCAGGGTAAAAGAACTGGCCGAGATAAGGTGCGTCCAAACCAGAGGAAGTAAGATGATGTGCATGTCTTGTTTTCTTTTAAGATTAACTGTTCTGCTACCAGTGCAAACTAATTTATCTTTAACATACTGTTTTCCTGGTTTGTTTGCTGCAAGCTGGCTTCATCGTAACAGTATTGTGTTTTTATTAAAGATATTAAGCCAAGCAGTCTGAATGTAAATTGAAAATTAATCCAGGGCCTGGAGTGCCATCTTCAACTTCCACAAGTTTTAATATCCATAAAAAATAAAGAGAGATTCAAGTAGGATTCTTCTTTTTTCAAATTTAGTCGTGCTAGGTAGAGGCAAAATATCATTGCTCTTTTTCAGTATTTTGTTAATGAATCATTTGAATTTATGTCCCTTCTGTAGTTGGAAAACTGGTTTTGTTCCAGGAATCTGGAAGAGTGTGTTGATTGCACAACATTTTTCTCTCTGTGATGTTCAAGGCGTATCAAATATAAAACTCATGGTAGAGCTCGGTGAGAGCACGTTAAAACGTTTCCTGTTCTTGACCTTATGAGATACGCTCACTATACTCTAGCTGGCTGTGGATACACAGAAATTAGGATACCCATTTTTGTGCTCTGCCTCTACAACTGATAAAAGAAGATTTATGAGTATTATCAGTCATTGGACCCTACATTAAACTAATCTGAATAGAAGTAGTTCTGCATTGTAAAAGAGTTTGTGGAATTTTAAGCAGGTTAAGGCATCCCTGCTATTGTGAAAAAAAACCAAACCCTAATGTATAAAATCAATACAATAAGTAAATCTATTAGACCTGCTTTTAATGAAATATACTTTCCTCTACAACAGCAACCAGTAGGCTGTGATTCTGGTTACCTCTTCTTCCTTTCAGATCTACCTCTCTCTGCTCCAGGTGTTTTCCATATTGTTCCTTTTTTTCGAGCTGTATCCAACTGTAGGAAAACCTGCTCCTTGTCAAGAAACTGAGTTTGTTTAGATAAACACCTAAGAAAATACATTTTTTGGGCTGTTTATAAAGCCAGAGCTTGAAGAGAAAGTGACGAGTCTGTGCAAGATCCAGGGAGATCTGGATACCATTTAACATTGTCAGCTTTGGGAAACAAGACATCTGTCTGTGGTACCACATCTGGGTGCCTTGATCTGTGTATGCATCTCGCATCCAATGCCCTACTCTTCAATTTTGTGCATGTGTAAAGCTCTACATCACCAATTACCCTCCTTACACACTGTTTATCTATCCAAGAGAGCCCTGGATCTCCTTATTCCTCTGTGGTTAGTCCTGTTGTTGAAACAGCATTCCTAGGAGCTCTGGAAATTGCTTCTATCCAATGTCTGTCCTATTTTTAGTGCTTAAGTTGGCCTTAACAAAACAGATTTTCTTCCCTTCTAATAAATGGTAAAGCTATTCACCATGGGAAATCCTGGATGCAGAAGTGAAGGTGAAGGTGATAGTGTGTGCTTTTACATTTCATTTATGCAAATCAAAATGCATCAGTAGTGCATTTTTCTCTAGTGTATTTATTTTTATTGTGCTCCTCTCCTTGGCTGTATTGTAACAGTAGTTTTAGTTTGTAGTTCCCTATCTGAAGTATCTGAAATACAGAACTTGTTCTTCATGTGAAAAACCAATATCCCACATGTTCAGGTATTCAAAAAGCTGAGGAAAAATGTTTTTCTAGCGAAATATCTGTTCAGCAAGTTATTTCCCATGTGGGCCATGGCAGGAAATTAACATTGCTGTGTGAAGAAAGTTTACAATGTGAGGAAAGTTTACAAGTCATCACCTTATGTATAATGTTATTAAACAACTCCAATGGGCACAGCCAGCTAAATATTCAACCAGAGGGTGAGATGAAAGCCCACTCAGATGCCAGAAACTCTGCAGAAATGGCCACAGCATATGGGTGGATGAGGTTTTCTCCACATGCACACTGAGCCCAGCACATTTCAGATGTTTTTCTCCAAATCTTTACTCAATCTTGTAAGCAAATGCTTATTTCTCTGTATCTTCACCCATTGCTTGCAATAAGGTGCGACATTCACCTCACTTTGTAGATTTTTCTGTCATTTAATGTAAAGCAATTTTGATATTTGAAGACATTTTCCTAATCCTTTAGTCATAACCAGAAATCATTAGTTGAGTTGCTGAAATACTTTTGTCTTGCCCCATATTCTGGGTTAAGTTCTGTAATAAAAGGACAAGGTTAAAGGCTTTGCTTAAATCCATCAACATCAATTATTAGTGATGAGTCGTGACTAGAAACTTCCATGAAGCTTATAAGAGATGTTTTGGTTTAGGTTTGTACTTCAAGATTAATTGAGTAACATGGAATATACACAGCAGCTAATTTTCAAAGACAGGTCATAAATACTAGATCTTTCAGGGTTTATTTCATAAAGATGGCCTACTGTCCCATCAAAAATCTGGTGGCACAGGTAGCATCTGTAATGGCTTGACCATGTTTATGTAGTTTTATTTCCATGCCTATAGCCTAATTTTGTTCCAGTAGCTCTGGAAATTTTTTTAAGTAGTACTAAAAAGAAGACAAAATGATATGCCTGAGGCTAAGTCATAGCTGAAACATGTTGCAGTAGTATTTTAGGAAGCTCTTAATGGATCATCTGTGAAATGTTTTGGTTTGGATTATTATAGTTTCTTTTTCTTTTTTTCCTCCCAGTACACGTTTGCCAGCATTGAGATTCCCACTATATTTTCACTAGGACCTTAAGCCAAAAAGCAGTCATGGAATTCGTGGGCTAAATATGAGAAACTTGTTCAGGCATGCTCACAAACAAACGGTCAGTGGCCTAGCTGGGGGGAAACCTGGACCTTTGATAAGGTTGTGATAATTTAATAAGGTCATTAGGCCATTCCGCTTGGGTCCGTGTGCCTTCATTGAGTCAGCATGGTCGTTCTCCAGCATTTCGTGGACGCCCTGTTCCCAGCTTTGCTTGCACGTGGTTTGCAACAAGGTTCTCTGTTTACACTTACCCGTGTAGGGGTGAGTGCATCGAGATGGCTCAGCACTAGGGATGAGATAACGGGGATTGTCAGGCAGTCCGGTCAGCTCCTGCCTGGAGCCATCCACCTGGAGCAGATAGCACGGGAGCCCACCTGGCCGAACAGGAGGCACTGGATGTTCTCCTTAAAAACCTACCATATGAGAAAAGAAATTATCAAATTGAGAGCGACATGGAATTTCAAAAAGATTGAAAAGGGCAGTAGAGCGTGTCTCTGGAACTCGTTGAATCTGCGAGGGTGCAGCGAGGCCCTGGCGTGGTTCTCTGGGATTATTTTAAGGTGCCACCTACAGATCCTGACGATTTCATCTCGCGTGTGTTTGGTCCGAGCGAGAGCGGTGCGTTCGGCTCTGGGAGCCGGCGGGGAGCACTGGAACCTCCTGATGGACCTGCCACTCTTCTTCTTTTGGAAGAGTGCTGTTCACCCCCGAGCCGGGATCGCAGCGCTGCAGGCAGCGCTCCTGCCTCGACGGCAGCTTTGTACCCGCAGCAGCAAACTGCCTTGGGACAAAATTTGTTCTTTTGAATGATGCATTTTTCAAACAGGCTGCTGACAACCTACCCAGTGGGTTTAAAATATAAGAAATAAAACTAGTGTTTTCCATTCAGTGCCTGATTTGGATCTCCCTTACTTGGTGAAAAGGCAGATGTTGAAATTGCTTCTCGTATCACAAAAGCAGGATTTTTTATCTGAGATCCCACATGCGAGAGCATCACAAAGACATGACCAGCAAAGCTGCTCCTTTAAACCATATCTTCATCTTGTACAAATAAAGGATATTAGGATTTTTCTTTTTTTACTTGTTTTGCTTATGGCTCAGTCTGGTATTGTGGTCTTGAAAGGAGCTTTGTCCTGACAAAGAGCTCCGTTACAGACACTGGATTTGTCCCAGCAGCCGGATCTGCCGAGGGGCCATCCCTTGCAGACTCAGGGACTTAGGCTGACACCCAGGACTGGCTCTTCCTAAACATTTGCACAGCACATGATCCTGATTAACATCTCCAAGTGCTGCTTTCATGCACACAAGTAATAATAGCAGTGGAAGAAATACCACGTTTTACACTGTATTACAGTAAAAAAAAAAAAAAAAGATACCAAAACTGCCAAAATTCATATCTTCGTGGCAGGGTGGGAGACTTTCTGCATTTATGAAGTTGCAGGAAGAGTCATCCAATCTCAATATGCTTTTCAAGAGACGTGTGGTTATTTTCTCAGAGGATTACTTGACATTACTGCCTGCAGTACTAGAGGGCTGGAGTCTATGAATTGAGTCGTCCCTTTCAATCTCACAGCTTTAAACTTGTCTGGGGAGGGTAAAATTTGTATCTTCAAGTTGCCAGTGAGGCTGCCAAAGGTACATGCCAGGCTTTTCAGGTGATCTATTGTGTGACTTTGAGTAAACGTTCATTTCTAGAATTTTCTCTATCTGTAGAACAGTGATAATATGCAAATACTGTCCTCTTGCGGTGCAGGGAGAAAATTCGTTATCCTTAAATGTCAAGCATATGTCAATGGCACAAAGTAAATTAACCATGTTAGAGGTTATTTACCAGCCCGACACACTAGATAGATGGGGAGGAAAGCACTTATAGCCCAAAGTATTATTAAACCTTCTTGGCTTTGCTTCTGCTGGTATATGGGATTATTATGAGAAAAAGAGGGATATTATTTTGTAGCCTGCATTATCTTTCGGTGAGTCTTACTTTTTTCTCTTCTATTAACTTTTGAGATTTGAAATGCAACTTACTTGAGCGATTATATGGTCTGTCATATGAAATATTGAGAGTTGCAACCTTCTGCAAACCAGACTGTCTTGCCAAGGCAGAGCCTTTGTATGTAGTATTTCCCTTCCTCCCTTTTCCAGATCAACACTTGATTGAAAATCAAAGTTGATTGTATTTCTAGTTTGAAAGTGGCCATGTTCATCTGCATTAGTTGTCATGTGTTCTGGGTTTTCTTTTAATGTAGGTTATTTTTCTTAATGCATGTCAAAGATTTCCTAACTCTTGCTATGCAGTGACTTTAAGAATTACATTTTAAAAGAGAATGTATTGAAGAGAATGTTTATATCCTAAAATACTCTATGTAGATTACAGCATGATATTTTTGAAAAGCATTTTTCGTATTTCAAAACAAAAACATCAGATAAACCTGCTTTTGGCATGTAAATAAGTGATTTTTTTTTCTTTGGCTTTGGTTTTTGCTTTGGTTTTGCTCTTCTAACCAGATATCCGCTTTTATCTGGTTGTACATGAACATAGTTTTCCACTTTAATTCACTCAATAATACCAAAGTATTGCTGGAATGAGTCTTCGAAGTTGTGTCTGTGCAAATTTTGTTATGGAGCCTTTCTCCTGGGAATGCCACTTCAGATATGGTCATCTCCAATTTTGACCTTCACCCAGTGATCCATTCTGCCAAGGATACAGGCTGCTCTTCTTACTTTCCTATTTTTGTGTGTGTATGTGTGCGTGTGTTCTTCAGAAAGCCAAACTTGGGCCAGCTGGTAACAAAGTCATTACTCCAACAGAAGACAAGAACTCAAGTGTGCCATCCAACAATCTGGACAGGGTGAAGCTGACAGATTTCAACTTTCTCATGGTTCTTGGAAAGGGAAGCTTCGGGAAGGTAGGACTTCTTGGTAACTATTCCACTTGAATTCTTTTCCTTTTTTTTTTTTTTCTTGAGGAAGAATGAATAAATAATTCCCTAAGAAGCAGAGTCAAAAGGATGTGTGTTTTTGAGGGAGGATTTCTTCACATGGAGTAGGGCGATTCCCTAAGGACTAGCAGGCTTCAGTCGTGATTGATAGTTTTCTTGAAAAAATAAAAATAAAAAAAAGCCCTCAGACTGTTGGGCAGAATGTAAGAAACAGTTACTGACTTATAGATCCTCAATTCGTGGCAATTTCAAGGATATTAAGGCTACTTTTATGGCTTTACTTACCTAGGTCAATCTGCCAGTTCTGGAAGTCACCCACATTGGTAAGGCTGAATATTGGGGAAAAAACAGGAATAGAGTATATATATTTGAAATCTTTTAGTCGAAAGAAGGGACTGCTGTTTTTCTGTCTGTTTGAACAACCACTTACGTGATAAAGTGCCCTTTACTGAAGAAGTCTCCTGGGACTTAACATTTTATCAGCCCTTTGGCAATGTGCCTGCGATTAACCAGAGGGTTTGGGCACAGGCTTTCTCTGAAGCGACTGGTACAACTCATTGCAGTGGGTGAGTAATGATGATATTTTTGGAGTTTTGATCAAGTTAGTCTACACCAATAAAAGCAAAAGCTGGATTGCCATCTATACAAATCTTCGGACAGATGAGTCACCTTCCCTCCTTGGCAGGTAGGAAGTTTTTTCACCCTGTTGTTTCTCTTTGTGCAGGTGATGCTGGCAGACAGGAAGGGGACAGAGGAGCTCTATGCAATCAAAATACTGAAAAAAGATGTGGTGATTCAGGATGATGATGTTGAATGTACAATGGTTGAAAAACGAGTCCTGGCGTTGCAAGATAAACCACCATTCCTGACACAGCTTCACTCTTGTTTCCAAACAGTTGTACGTGAGCTCAGTTTTTCTTGGCACCCAGATGTTTTCCACATTATATGATCATGGATTTTATCAGTTCTGTAACATTTATTATCATCCAACCTATGTATCATAGCTTCCATGCATAGAAAGTGGTGAAGAAAGAGATACCACATGTAATTACCCCTTGTATTTTAAACATAAAACGGAGGTTTAAAGATTTTTCTTCATACAGTAATTCAAGCAGACCAGTGTGACAATTCATAAATTTAATAATATGTGCTTTGCTAACTCGGGGCCTTAAGCCCAGATTCCCAGAAGTTCCTAAATACTTTTAAGGATCTGAGGATAGTACTTGAAAAGTCTTAATGGCTGCTATTATATCGCGAGGTGATTAGTCATGAATCAATGTTGATGGATTTAATTTAGTTTTCTGACACTCCTGGCACAGAGGAAAGCATTGCAGGTTTTTTCTTCCTTCCTTATAAATATGTGAAGTGGACATTTCCCCATCACATTAAACATCTCCCAGAGACAAATCACAGGAGGGATGTGACGATCCAGCGGCACCGTACCGCTCTGTTGGATGACATGGACAGCTGCGGGGTGGACAGGTGGTGCTCCGTGTGCTTTTGGTTTTCGGAGTGGGCATGGATGTACCCTGGCACTAGTGACCTGGCTCCAAATTTTCCCAGCTGGGTAGAGGTCTTTAGTGGCGAGAAATCAAGGCTCTCCTTCCCTCACCTTGTAGCCACCCTATGACAATGGCCTTGAACGAGTGCCCCAGGGCTGGGTTGTAGCTTAAGGGGGTGACGAAAGGACATAGTTGGTGTTTTTCCACTTGGCTGTTCCCTGTCTTTTACCTCTTACATTGTTGATGGTGTTTAATTTACAAACAAACGAACAAACAACGGGCAGGCAGTTTGAAGAAATAACGTTGCAATATTCCCCAAACAAGCCACGTCATCCCGTCACCATTTCATAGCACAATTGTCTGTGTTAGAGGCATTTTCAAACTCTGTTTAATGTCTACAAATCTCTGAGCAGCAAATGGCCTGAATGCAACAGATTTGCAGGCATAATTAATCACAATAAAATGTTAATCTGAGAACTATTGCACTTGGTAATTCTTGCTCTCTAAAATATTTTTCCTGCCCCTACTTATAATATGAAGATAGTTGTAATAAAATAAGAGAGCTCCTAGTGAGAAATAGACTTGTGGCTGCCTCTAATTCTTTATATAACTTCATTAGTAACCAAAAAGCTCAGTGTCGCCAGTAAATGAAAAACCACTTTGTTTAGTCTTATCTTTCTTTTGAGCAAATGCATTTTAAATGTAAAATCTTAAAAGTACAAATGTCTGGTGTTTTCTTGCTAAGGGGAATGAAGGGAAAAGTTGGAGTTTTCAGTATTTCCAGCATAATTTTTTTTTGTTTATCATGTATGAGAGCAATGGACCTACATAAAGGCCCAGATAAATCATTAACACCCTTGTCTAGTTTACTTAATGTTCTCCTAAGAGTTGAGTAGTTTGCACTTGGTGCTGTGAGATATTTTGGAGGTTGTATATTGTATTGGAGAAATTGTATACTAAGGAGAAGAAAAGGCATCAACTGTGTGACCGTAGGAAAAATTTGTTATTTTTTGTTAGTGCTTTTAGCTGCAGGCTTCTGTTGCCATGGATTTTACAATGAGACAATTCATACAAACATCTAAATTTTATAAATCTGATCTGGCCAATTAAACATTTTGCCCATGGCTTGTCTGTTGGACCCAGCTTGGGAAGTCCCAGCTTTTAAATGTGTGGTGATGTTCTGGAATCTTAGTTACTGAACAATTGGAGACTTTCTTTTTCAATCAATGCTGAAGGAGGAAAGAGGTTGAACTAGAGCATCTTTGTAATGAGTCTCTTTCCCATCAGAATATTGGATGAGAACTTTTCTGCAAATACTTCGGGATAAGGATTCTTTCCAAAATAACTAAAACAAAATCAGAGGAAGCCAAAAATTATGTCTTCCATAATTGGGAGGAATACTATTAATGCATCTTCTGCGCTGTCTGGATCGTGTTATAACTGCAGATAGTTTTTCAGACAGAACTATATGTGAATAATTATGGTGTCCTGGTTTCTATTGTAGACAAATAATGTATAAAAGTATGTCACTAAAATTGGCAAATCTAGACAGATCTCATCAATCATTTACTCTTGTGAGTTTTACAAAACCTTCCACCTCCATTTCCTGATCTATCAATTTTGCCAGAATGTGCAACCAGTCCTAATAATCTTAAAAGCTTTATAATAACATATTAGTGACTTTTTTGCTGATCAATGCATATCTAATATTTTCTCTAGTGTGTTTATGTGCATCTTTAATACTTTATCCTAGGACCGTCTGTATTTTGTTATGGAGTATGTGAATGGTGGTGATCTCATGTATCATATTCAGCAAGTAGGAAAATTTAAGGAGCCACAAGCAGTGTGAGTGTTCATGTTTTTATATTTAAATCATATCATCATCTTAATTTTATACTGTAAGAGTATTAGGTTTCCTTATCACACTCTCTAGTAACATCTTCTCAGGTTCAGTACGAAGCCTAGGCTGGCCTGTTTTGATTGTGGTTTTTAAGGCCCAGAAGCTTCTTTTAAAAATGTTGCTTGCACACATAGACCAAAGGCAGCTCTGCCTTTTTGTTCAAAAATACAGCACGAGCAAAGGCATGCAATGCCTACTTTAAAAGTGACAAGAATTTAAACAAGGACACGGGAAATTAAAAGATTTTTAAAGAATACTTGGTATTCTGGTGTTGTTTTTAGAAGCGAATATAAAAAAAAAAAAAACAAGTAGAACATTTCAGTCTGAATTAATGTTATAGGGAAAGGCAACAGAAAGAGACTCGAAATTGCGTTATAAGTTATAGTGTATACAAGATAAATTCAATGTATTGTTTATAAGAAGTTCTGTTATCCTTTTTTGTAGAAGTTTCATTTGTGAGGATTTAATAAATGATTAGAAATAGTTTATATACGTGATCCCTTCTAGGTAATTGTACATCTGGCATATCAGTGAGAAGCTGATAACGATCTGTAGCGTATTCAAATGTGAACAGATCCATCAGTACCATTTTAGTCATGCTTATAACATCCCATCATCATTCATTAGTGTTTCATAAATCATTTACCAATGAAACTTTAAAATCAAGTGTGACCAACTGTTTTGAGAATTCAGTTAAAATAATTTCTCATTTCAATTTAAATAATGAAGGCTCGTCGAAACGAAAGGCCTTCTAAATATAAGCATTTGAGATATAAAACAAAATTTCGACAACTTGCTGAATAAAAACTGGATGGTGTCAGATTATCCTTGACTCCCAGCTCGTGTAACTTGCCAACACCCGTTGAGAACTGGTGCTTTATGACAGCTTACGCCTGTGCAGCATCTTCCAGCACACACATTCACCAACACCTCTGATCAAGTGTTTCAGAGCTGAGCTTTCCTTTCCCTTATGCTGGCCTAAAAATTAATCTCATCTTTAAATAATCCTCTTGCATAAGGTTTGCACAGTTCCACAGCAACTGGCTTCAAATATCCGTCAATATTATATATCCTTTAACTACATCCAGTAATTATAGTTTATATGGTAATCATTTTAATTAGCTTTATGTAATTAATCCATTAACAGCCTATAAAAAGGGGTACCATTTCTGCGAATTATTTCCTGCCATATGAATTGCAATGTACATTGAGCATTGGTATGTGATTAGAGATAATGACCTTTGCAGGCAGAGTCAGATCACTGCAGTAAAATGCTGTCCTTCAGCTGCACCATTTTTTTGTGGTCTAGAGGAACATTTTCAATTATTTTTTTTTTAATTCTGCATTATTTTGTCATCAAATACCCAAAATGTGTCTGTTAAAGTCAAATTGAAGTGTCTTTTATAACATCTGCCTGTAATATATATTTTTTTACTTTAATATATACATGCACACTGTATATTATATACTTTATATGCTATTATACTATCATTCTTTACCATGTTGCATTTTCAAAATATTTTGTCAGAGGAAATTATGAGGTGATAAGATATCTATTGGGCTTTTATTCATACAGGTTCTATGCAGCTGAGATCTCAGTTGGGCTGTTCTTTCTCCATAACAGAGGGATTATTTATAGGTGAGTATAATCTGACAAGTAATTTCTCAACTATTTTTAAAATAAAAAAAAAAAAATCAGTTTCTTTAACGTTTCAGTGCATTTTTAAAACATTTTATAAAAAAGCAATCACTGTCCTGTTCTTTTTTGTTGTGTTGTTGCTGGTGTGCTGTAAACCAAAGCTGCTGCTTTACCTGAGCTTTTCTGACATCTGTGCTCTGCTCAACTGAAATGAAAACCTTCGAAAATGTAAAACATTATCTTATGTGTCCCTGTGTGATGTCTGATAGTTTTACTTATTCAGAAGTCTCAGTGTGAGTGTGCTCATGGTCATATACAGCTATCTCTTCATTAATTGTCCAGTTTCAGGGCTTATGGTCATTCTTATGTGTCTGCAGTGAGATGCCCAACTCTCTCCAGACCATGAACTGCCGTGCATGTGCACCTCTGTCCCCTCTGCCCCCCAAACAGCTACACCTATTCCTCACCTCGACTCAGAAGTAGCCCTAGTTGACCCTAAACATTAACATTAAATCACTGTGATTCTTCATAGAGATCTGAAATTAGATAATGTGATGTTGGATTCAGAAGGACACATTAAAATTGCTGATTTTGGAATGTGCAAAGAGCATATGTTAAATGGAGTAACAACCAGGACCTTCTGTGGCACTCCAGACTACATTGCACCAGAGGTAAATATTTACCATTTCAAGAACCTTTTAGTCTCACAAATGAGAATTGTCCCTACACACACATTACACCACCAACTTTTCATAGCTGTAGCTGGATACTCTGTGGATGGTACCATTTATACTTCTGCAGGTATATTGAATAACTTTGTGAATAAATACAATATTGTCATTGTATTTATGACATCACCATTTTAAAAAATATCTAGTTGATTTAAAAACTAGCTTTTTATGAGATTAGTGCTTCAGGTTTTGTTCACACTAGCAAAAGACTAAAAAAGCAGCATCACCATCTTGTGATTTTAAATTTGTAGCCTGGAAACGTTACACTAAACTTTGTGCTTCGGTTTGTAAATTCATGGAGACTTCATGGGTGTTGCTGAGGTGGTTGATGAGGTCAGGAAAAATTTTATTGGGAGCAAACATAGCTTCTGTAAAGTATTTCTCCCTAGGTTCACACAGCTGCCAAAATACCTATATTTAAAGGTGTGTTTGACATTTTCAGGAAATCGCAAACCACTCATTGATTTTTGGGAAGGGACTCAAGAGGTCCAGAAGCTTTTCACTGACCTCCCTGCAAAACTAGTGTGGTCTTTTCCAGGCCTTGACTTACCAATGGTAGACAGGTGTCATGAGTTACTGTGTTTGATCTCAGGAAAGCTCCAGTCATTGGAAGCCTCAACTAAGCTGTAAGACCAGGGCTTGGGTGGAGTTGACATAATAAATCCATCATTTGCGTTGAGTTTTCTGTGATTTGGCAGCACCTGTGCTGCATTCAAGCCACTGAAAATCACCCTCAAACACCAACCTAACTGCAGTGGGTCTAAAATGAAAATTTGATCGTGAGAAACACAGTTCTGCTTTAAAGCACCGTGATAGATACAGGCTTAGAGTTAAGATTTTTAGCCTGGATATGATTTGTATTTCAGTAGTTTAGGTATAAATCATTAAAAACAAGCACATGTGGTGATTTGGAGATGATTCAAATATATGAATATTAAAATCTGGTGTTTGTGCATACTGAGCTTTCAAAAGTCTTGATTTGTTTGGCTGCAAATTCAATGCAAGAGGCTGCATCCTGATCCAAGATACTGAGTGTTCACTGCGAGCTGGGCAAGAGGCAGCTCTGGCTGGAATAGTTCTGGCTGTAATTGAATGTTTGTTGGAATATGGGAGACTAATACATGGACAAGTAAATCAGTGTCTAAGGTGAATTTTGTCATCTCTGTGAAATTGGAATGAAAAATAGTTTGTTTCTTACCAGTTGCTAATTCGTGCCTTTCAGGGTGAAATATTGTGTATTATGGAAGCTTGTTTTTTCACAAATTGCTGTTGCTTGCAGCAGGACATCAGAACAACCAGAGCAGTATTTCATTTTCTCCTGTCAAAACATAAATGAAGCCAGTACTACAAATTAAAAAGTGTCTTTGCTGTGGCGATAGTCTCGTGCCAGTTAATACCAAAGAATGTGTTGTCAGTGCCAAAATGCTCAATATGGGTCAGTGTTGGAATGATTTCTTTTACTTTATTTGGAAATTTCATATAAAGGAATAAATCTATTACCAAAACATTCAGTATCTGGGAGGAAATTAGTCTTTCTATTATCTTTCAAACAGATTTTTTTTTTTCATTTGGCTGATTTTCTTTAGTTTCCAAAGACATTATTGTGACTGACAAATTGCTAACTAGGTCTGTGGTAAACTTCAAAGTAAGGTTCATGTTTTGCTTGCAGGAGCATTTCAACGTGTTTCCATGGGCTAAAATTTATAAGTGAATATAATGAGGATGCATTTGCACGGTACCATTCCCTGATGGGGGGAGGTAAACGAGCTAAATCTAAATAAACTGTTGAAGTTATCTAGAGTAGAGTAGTCCTGCGAGCATGTGGCACTCAAACACAGAGAATTAGCTCTTTTCATCAGTATTTGGGAAATAGAATTCTGACTGTAGTGGGGCCTGAAGGAGCCCACGCTGTCTGTGCATGACCTACCCACGGCTGGAAGGACCATACAGGGACATCTCAGCTGCCTTCACACGTACAACCTCCAGACAGAAACGCAGAGGTATATGGTGCCGCGTTCAGTGAAGTGGACTCACACGCTGTAGTGTACTGTAAAATAATGCTTTCCTTTTCTAATGACTGGGAAAGTTAGCATTTGTTATTACTTATGTGTATAACACACTGGAATTAATATTGAATTTTTTTTATCCTGTGCAATTTGAGAAACATGTAGCGGTTAAACTGGTAGAATCCCAGGTGTGACCACTTCTCTCAGGCAGAAAGTGGTTATCTAGTAAAGAATATTTATTGATGTGCTGAACTTAAATATTTATGGTCAGAGTGGTAAAATAGCCATGAAATCAGTTAATATTTTATATTTCCTTGACCTGTCAAGAGAGACAGAAGGAGATGGATGTCAACAGGATTAGCAGAAGGGATTCTGCCAGCACAGCCCGCTGCCTGCGGTGCAGTGGTGAACCCCACCATCAGCATCCCTGCAACAGCAAAAAAATTTAAATTAGAAACTCTGT
This sequence comes from Tauraco erythrolophus, assembly GCF_009769465.1. Classification (NCBI taxonomy): domain Eukaryota; kingdom Metazoa; phylum Chordata; class Aves; order Musophagiformes; family Musophagidae; genus Tauraco; species Tauraco erythrolophus. Next base: position 3,586,800 of record NC_141484.1, read on the forward strand.
TCCCTTTCTCCTTCATCTAATAACCACAAAACCTTAAGTTCTAACCTTGCATTTGCCAGGATTATGGGAAGCTAATGGGTATTACAAAAGTTTGAAAGTGTACATTTTACTGTTTCTTGTGCTAGTAATATTTCTTTCTTTTAATAATTTAGTTTAAACTTTTTGAGTAGACATAAGACTTGTTCACAAAAGACTCTCTCTTGCCTCTGAGATATAATCTTTTCATCCCGACCAGCTACCAGCTGCAAGCTGCAATATTCTAAAGATTCCACAAATTGCTGGTATTAATCTCTGTGTCCTGCTCTTAACCGTGCCTTCCTTGGAGGCAAAAAGAAAAAGAAAAAAAAAATTAAAAAATAATCAATATTGCTCTGCCAGTTTGGCTTGATGAGAGAAATTCCTCCTGAGCTCTCAAATCCACAGCACCTGAAAAGGCAGAGCTCTTAAAATATAGTAGTAGGTAGGGAAAATGGGACATGTGAAATGCAAAAGGAGATGAAAAAGGCAATCGTTTAAATTAATGATGGAGAAGGAGGAGTAGGGAAGGTCCTATCAACTTTCTGCTCCTCCCTGGGCTGTAGGAAGCAGAGATCACAGCTAGAGGAGGGCACAGGTCTTCATTCCCAGGCCCATGGACGCCCTTACTGCTCTATGGGTCTGCTCTGCACGCTGCGGTGAGACAGGAGGTCATGTTAATACACCCTGAGTTATTCTAAAAGATACCAAAATTTGTACATGCAGGAGGGTTATTGTGGCAGCTGCTGCAAGGCAGCCAGTGCTGGCTTAGAGTGCAGCAGCTGGTGGGTAACACATGCCGGTTTCTGCATGAGGAGGAGGGAACTACTGAAAATACAACCTTTAAAACTTGCTGACTTTGTACCAATGCCTGTTTGACTGTAGATTGAAAACTCATCTGCTTCCTCCCACGTGTAATTCCTTCCTTGAAGTGAGCGTTCTTTCCTCTCGTTTACATTTTCCAGTTAATGCTTTGAATAGCTCCCAACATTATGAGCATAACCGTTGGTTTCCGTGCATGACACACAGGTTGGTGAATGAACGTGGCTGGTGGCTTTTCTGTGTTTCACTTGCATCACATCCTTACCAGGATTAAGCTAGTGATTCAAATTGGATATATTTAATTAGGATTAAAGGAAAAAAAACCTCCAGTGTACAGCAGCAGACCGTGTACAGTACCACCTCTTCCTGCATTGCAATAGGTGCCATGAAAAAAGTGTTTTCATTGCATTTGCAGTGGGACTTTTCTACAACGGGACCTTTCCAGTCCCAGTGGAACTTGATATCCATAGTTATTTCTCAAATCCCACTCTTCCGTCATGCGACTGGTTCAGGCAAGGGGGGTGTGTGCCAGCTCGGAGGGGGCACTGGTCTCTTCGTCTAATGCCTCTGCTGATCTTGACATGTGGCATCAAATAAATATTTTATCCAGTGACATCAGACAAAAGTTTTAGTGTCTCTGACCATATGTTAGGTTAAACGTGAGAGCTTTTTTCATGTTAATTCTGTCTTTCTTGATGATTCTGCTTGATATTCTCTCACAAAGGCAGACTTAATTGGAGCAGATTACATTTGCTGATGAATGCTATTTAGAGAACAACCCAATCTTCCCTCACCTCTTGCTGGATAAACAAACAGCCTCACTGAGCCTGTGCTTTGTTTTACCTTTCATTTTATGACTTTGCATTGCCATATTTAAAAGGTTTCCTCTTGTCAGTAGTCCCATCAAACTCCTTCACAATAGGAAGAGAAGTAGGCTGTGGTCTCCTGGACAGATCTGACTGCCAGGTTGAGAACCATGACAATGTAGCAGCAGTTTCTTTCTCAGTGCTATCGATCCGTCTTTTTCTCATTTGCTACTTGAAATAAACTGTTTGTACCAAAACGACTTACGTGAAGCGCACTTACTGTACAAAATGTTCTGCCCCTATAAATTAATGACCTTCTGAACATGGTTCCTTTTTTTTTTTTTTCTGATACAGTGTTCTGTTCCGTAAGGCAAGGAGAGATTGTCAGAGAAGGGTTGAGGATGAGAAGTTTTGTCATTTTCTATGTGTAAAGGCCAGTATTTTTTCCGGATAAAATTTTGAAAGTGTTTGGTCTTTCAAGAAGTGGACCTCTGGGAACTTAACGGTGATAGAAATTAAAGGGAGAGTAACCGAGTATGTCAACCACTATAATATGAAGTTAATGTCCCAAGTATGTATTTTAAAGCCCATATTACTGCTAAAAGACAACTAATGAAGATGGCCTTTGTGGAGGGCCTTCCAGCTGAGAATCTTGTTATTGCCTCTGGTTGTGTAATATATTTCAAAGTATGATTGATTTTGAAATCCTTCGCTTAGAAACATTGCAGGAATTTTAATTCATGTGCTGCTCTTATCCCAGCAAAAAACATATATTCACATAGAGACTATAATTTTATTTAGTAGCCAGGCAGTCCTGCTTTATTGAACTGGTGACTCACTCTTTTCCTGAGAAACTACAAAACTTATTGGTTCAACTTCTCTTTCAGACAACTAAGAAAATCTGGGATACGTGATGTGTACTTGTCTTAGCAATTTGTTTCACAAAGAATAAAAAACACATGCAAACAGGAAAATAAATGCAAACCCATCTGGAATAAAATGAATGCCTTAGTTCTCTGCTAATTCTGGTGGAGCAGTGTGTTGGGTTGGAGGCTCCGATGCTGCGTTCCCCAGCGTGGATGGACAGTGGCTGAGACGTTCTACATCTCTTCACGATTCACAGTATCCCTTCGCAGTTATTTAAAAGGAGATCTGAGAGAACGTTTGCAACCTCAGAACTCCTCTATAGCATGCCCGAATCCATCCCTTAAATACATTAACACTGATCTCTGAAGAGGCCTCGGTTAAAGAAAATGACGCACGAGGGGACCTGCATGCGGTTGGCACTTGCAGCCTTTCGTTGTGTCAGAACTCAGTTTGGGCTTCTGTGTGAGTCAGATGTGAACCCAGAGGATGCAAAATACTTGACATTTTGATTAGGCTGAACAGCAGAAACCCCTTTCTTTTTTGTGTAGCTGGTATCTAGCTTCATACTAAGAGTATATTAATCACGCAACTTGGGAAAATGTAACTGAGTTTTTCAGGGTTTTGCTCTTTTTTAGAATTTTGATTCTGTTTACAGCAGAACAAAAATATAAACGTTGAATAGAAAAGAAAGGCTTAATTATTGATAATCATAGAATCATAGAATGGTTTGGGTTGGAAGGGACCTTAAAGATCATCTAGTTCCAACCCCCCTGCCATGGGCAGGGAAACCCTCCACTACACCAGGTTGCCCAAAGCATCTGTAAGTTAAGTGAGTCTCATGATTTCAAGCTTTGGCACAAATGGATGGAGAACATTTTTGCCTTGTCTCCTACATTGGCCTGCTGTACTTCCTTCTTTGCCTTCAAACGCACATCCCAAGGTCCCCTAAGAGCCACGTTTCCCAAGATATCGCAGTACGAAAAGACAGGGGCTGATTTAGACTAAGATTTGCGAAACAGTCCACCTCCCACTGAAACCAGTCATTGGCTGGAGCAAGGATTTCAGTATTGTCTTTCTAAAGGAAGCATGTTCTTCTCTGCGTATCGCTATTTATCTCACATGACACTAAGCCTGAGAGTTAATATAGGATTTTTTCTTTGGTTTTTTTTTGCGACTATACAGATTATTGCTTACCAGCCCTATGGGAAGTCTGTGGATTGGTGGGCGTATGGAGTGCTGCTCTATGAGATGTTGGCTGGCCAGGTAAGGGTTTGTGACCTCCTCCTGCCTCTCCAACGCTGCTCTGTTTCAAGGCTCCCTAAAGAGTTCAACCCTCAGGGGACAGGATTGGGACCTTTCATACTCATATTATCTCCTTATACTCTTGACTGACTCCACTGAGAATTGTGTTTAGGCTTTAAGCTCTTTCTGTTGCACCCACATAATCCAGCACTGCCTTTGAATACAGTTTCTTTGTACTGTAATAATGTTATAAATAGCCATCTTCAAAATTGAATGGGAGACACTTGAGCAGGAAAGTGCATGTCAAATGGAAGAAATGTCATTTAGTAGTTAGAAACCACAGGGAGACATAATAAGAGCATGTATATGCTCTGCATTGCAGTTAAGCCACAAGAATACAGTTTTTGTGTTGTATGTCCTGGGGGTAAAGTATGGGGCTCACCACTTGGAATATGCTCAGTTGCAGGCCCCTCATTCTGCAGTTAATGAGATCCTGCTCTCTGAGTCACTCCAGTAGAAAAGCAACACTGTACTGCAGTAAATGGCAGATAACCACCAACTTTAAGGAATTCTATTGGGTTTGAGTTGGAAAAGATGTGTGCAATTAGCTTTCAATGAGTGTTAGCTAAAGGTATGCGTTTCCTAAGCTTTAAACATAAATTTTTAACAAATGCCTTTAATAGCTTCTCTGCTAAATTCCAGTCAGCATTTTAAAAGTGTTGCAGTTGTTAACATTTACAGTCTGCATTGCAAATATTAGGCATCTGAATGCTTTTGAGGAAATGAGATTTACCATTCGTTAAGCCTTCCACAGTGCCTGTATCCTGGGAACTCGCCCGTGGGCACTTTCCTCATCACCTACATTTAAAAATAAAATGCAGCTCTTGCTTGTGATACAGTCGTCCCATCACAGAAGCAGAGTCTACAGCCATGTCTTATAAACCAAACTGGAGTTTAACTGGAATTAAGTGAAGAATGGATATACCTTAGCACAAGGTAATTGAAAGTTACTGTCTCCAGACTTCACCCTTTAAAGTATTTTGGCTGTCTGGTGCACAGTAGCTGTACAAGCTGATTAAAGATGATCACGAAGATAATCCTGCACACATTTCATTAACCTGGCTGCTATGCTGGGGCAGAAATGAAATTTTCTCCTCCGTTTCTGCCTGAGTGATAAACATGAAACTTCTGGGTGAGAAGGTCCCAAGCCGCAGGTGGCTGGGAGTTTGGTGTGTGTGTTCCTGGGCAGGGACCACTGCCGTACGCTGATCTCTTTGGGCATCTGTGATCGACTGGAGACAGGTTGCTGGGCTGGATACACCTTGGACCTGACCCAGTGTGGCCATAGTATTGTCATGCCATTTCATAAAAAGTGAAGAATTAAAAAAAAAAACAAAAAACAAAAAACCCCAATGAGTAACTTACCTCTGATTTATTTTCAACAGCCTCCATTTGACGGAGAAGATGAAGATGAACTTTTCCAGTCTATAATGGAACATAATGTTTCCTATCCAAAATCACTGTCCAAAGAAGCTGTCTCCATCTGCAAGGGGGTGAGATAGATGCTTCTTTATCATTAAGCTCCTTTTTGGCAATCCTTGTGAATAAATTTTTCTGGCTTTGATATGGCACTGTAGTATTTTTAAGTGCAACTTCTGTCAGGCTGCGCTAAGCTGTATTGTCACAAAGTGCTTATCGCTTGGTGTCACTGATAAGTATATAGCTCTTCCCACTGTGCCTGCTTGTTTTATGGTATGAACAAATGTCAGAATCAGGAGCTGCCAAATCCAAAGCAGAATTTATAAGCAGGACGATGGTGTGAAATGTCTCCACCCACCTTGCCTCTCAACCCTCGCCAGTAGAACCCCAGTTTTGCACGGGGAGGAGGTATCTCAGCTTAGATGGGTACCAGATACACCAGTGAGCATGCTGCAGTCCTCAGCCCAGCAGCTCGACTGACAGAAGCAGAGCAACAGAGTTAATAAGAATCATTTTGAAATGTAGGTAAAGATGAGCTTATGTGAACATCTTTCGACGCAAGGAAACTGTGGGGAAATCCTGACCCAGTTGTAACCTGTGTGGCCTAAAATTTTTCTTAGCTTCTAAGTTAATTTAATTTTTTTCAAGGAAAATAATAGGTTTGACTTCAGGGGATTAGCTCAGGAAAAAAGAATTCATTTGACTTTCCCTTGACTCCGTGTGATTCCCCAGAGTGCCGTCAGTCTGCGGCTTTTCCAAACCACCATCTATAAAGTGTTACTTTGATGTCTTACTTACACTGATAAAATATCACTGCACTTAGTGTCAGTTAATTTGGTATTTGCTATCTTCCTTTCCCTTGCAACCATTTATGAAGCATTGTACATGAGCTGGATATTAATCCCTTAAGGAAAAACCATCAAAAAAAAGAAAAGCTGTTTAGAACAGCAAAGTAAAAGGAGAGAAGACTCTAATTTTGGAGCCCATCCCGGTGTGGATACGCTGGCCAACAAAAACTAAGCATGATAGATTTTTGCAAAGTAAATGCAGATTGATGCCTTGTCATGAAAATCATGTATTCAAACAGCACAGTTTGAACTTGATGTAATTACCCTGTTTTCAGCTCTCCTGCTTGTTGCTGTTCTGGTAGGTGCTTATGCAAAGAGAGGTCAGAGAGCTAAAATTGCATTGCTCCACTATGTTTAATGTCAAGTCTCTGTGATAATAACACATTCATCTCTGAATTAAACTAACAAATTCATCCCTAATTTCAGTGAGCATTACACCTGAGCTAAGAAGTCAGCATGAGAAGGCTTCTGAACCTTGTAGTCAGCAGTAGGTCAGCAGTCCTGGGACTGTGCACCATCGGGCAAAGCAAACGATGCTCTTGAAATTGAATTGTCAGCTTGACATCTGTGCTACTGGTTGAGAGTTTGTTGGGTTTGGTCAATGCAGTAACATCAGAATTAAAACTGCTAAAATCATTATTCACATTTTCTTATATCACCCACTGTTAAAGCAATGGGTGTAGAAAATGGAACAAAAATAGGAAAGTTGCTGTTAAGCTTGAAGCAGGATGTGATTCCTAGCCCAGTGCACAGCTGACTTCCCAAAGTCTGCTTGAGAGTCACTTTTATTTTAGGTTCAGAATTGGAATCTGATCAACTCAACATTTGGAGGGAGACTAAAGCGATACAGCTGAGGTTTTAAAAAGATGTCTTGAGGTATCACTCCCAGCAGGACATTAATCATATATAATTTGTAAAAGAGCTTTAAAAGGTCCCCACAACACTGGAACTGAGAGGTGAAGGCTACATTGCTCAATTCCTAATGTACATATCAATTGAAAAGATTTTGAGGTGCTTGTTAATTAAGAAGCATATTACCATTTCCAAGCATGCAATGCTAGTGGGCTTGGTGGGTTTTTTCCCCCAGGTCTGCTTATTCTGTGCAACTGGGTGTAGCATTGACCAAGATGTCATTAAGGATGCAAGGGAGGAAACGCAGATTAGATATTGTCAGCTGGTGCCAAGAAATTGTAGGCTCTGTAATGAGATGTCTCGAACAAGCCCAGAAAAATGAAAGAGGGGGGTTGTGCTTTGTACAGCTTCAGTATATTGAAATTTATTAAGTTTAATTGATTGTTGAAGTAGGGCAGAAGCTGTTTTGGAGATTTATAAGACTGAACTGAAAGACCAAAAGCTGAATTCAGGAGTGAGTTGTGAACTAATACAATGGCAGGTTGCCCTGGGCACTGCCCACCCACACCTCCAGCAGCAACCTCTGCCGAATGGGAAGAAATAAGTGCAACCCTTAATTTTACTGCTGATGTGCTATCTCCAGTTATCAAACAAGAAAACTAATCTTCAAAAAATGAATTTTAGCTTTTTCAAAACAATTTTATTATCAACTTGCATCTTCAGGGGAGGAGCAAAAGCATCACAATCTGGGGAAAGTCTGTCTCACTTTCATTCCAGCGTTAAATTTAATCATTTGGTGTTTTCTTTCTAATAGCTAATGACTAAACATCCTGCAAAACGCCTTGGCTGTGGCCTTGAAGGTGAAAGAGACATCAGGGAACATGCTTTCTTCAGGAGAATTGACTGGGAAAAACTGGAAAACAGAGAGATTCAGCCACCTTTCAAACCCAAAGTGGTAAGTGAGATGCCAAGAACTTCCCTCGCTAAATGTGTCTGCAGTCATGCTTTCCTGTGGGGTGAGATTAATGCTGGCTTGATGGTGCTGCAAATCTGGGACACTTCTAAAATAAGGCAATTTGATTACAACAGACCAGTCTGCAAATCTGCTAATGTTTTGGCACCCTGGAGCATAACCCAGTGTACTTTGTTCCTTGCAAAAAAGTCTCTCAGTGGTTTGAGTCTTGCCTTCAATGGTCATGCATTGCAGAAGTTGAAAACAGGGAAAGGAGGTTGTAGCGAGGTGGATGTCAATCTCTTCTCCCAAGTAACAAGCAATAGGACAAGAGGAAATGGCCTCAAGTTGTGCCAGGGGAGGTTTCAGTTGGATGTAGGGGAAAATTTCTTCACCAAAAGGGGTGTCAAGCCTTGGAACAGGCTGCCCAGGGAAGTGGTGGAGTCACCATCCCTGGAGGTATTTAAAGGATGTGTAGATGTGGTGCGTAGGGACGTGGTTTAGTGATGGACTTGGCAGAGGTAGTTTAAAAGTTGGACTCTCTGATCTTCAAGGTCTCTTCCAACCTAAATGATTCTGTGATTCTAAAATTGGCATATTCACATCAGCCACTTGAGACATATAATAAATGCAGTTCCTGACTGTCTCCTCTGAACAGCATCTAAAGTCAATGATTAAATGTATCGGAACTACTGGGATGAATTTCCTCCACGGTGGGCTGCACACCACAGGGCGGTTGTATTCCCCGTCCTCAAGTGAGAAAACCCACATCTGCCAAGTTTGCAAGAATAATCCCTGATTTACTTTTGATGTTTATTACTGGTTTACACACATGTATCTGCAGGAATGTTTTAGCAACCCAAGCAGCGAAAGAAGTCCTTACCCTGAGAACTGTTTGCATAATAAAACTGAAGAACTGTATTTGTTGACACAAAATTTCTCTCAGCCTGTACAGTGCTTTATTGACAGGCCAAGGGAAGTATTTGCACACAAGAATAGAAGCTTTCAAGAACAGCTGTAAATTGTTATGTCTTGACACTGAATCTTTCCTCTCTAACGCTTTTTTGGTTTCAGCTGGGATGCGTAGCTGGCTGTAGCACTGCAGGTGTAGGATCGTGGGTCTGTGTGCTGGTTTATTTACCGATGCAGCCACGCCAGTGGGGTGTCACAAAGTAATGAGCAGAGGGAGGCCACTACCCGGTGGCAGAATAGATTCCTCTCTTTTTGCACACAAATGACTTTTTCACATCACCAGGAGGGGAGTAGCATGCCGAGAAGAGTGTTTTGTGCCACAAGAAATCACCCTTCTCGTATGGTGTGGATTTTGCACGCAGGGAAGAGTGTAACTACGTAAAGAACGGGCACGGTGCTGCCAGCCCTGCCCGGCCGGTCCGGGGCTGTCCGTCCGAGGGGGAGCTGCACCTCTTTAAAGTGTATTCTATAGACAATTTTTACTACATGCTTCTTGAGTCAAATTTAAAGCTAATCATAAAGCAAATTTGCCTTCACATCTCTAAGTTTTATTAGCTCAGGAACTGAGCACTTAGACTCTCCTTGAAGTTAACGGTAACACCAGCATGAAGTTACTAAAAGCTTGAAGTTTGGTCTGGTTCCGTCATAGCACCTTTGGTGGCAGGTCCTGGCTCCTGTTTAGAGCAGCTATGTTCTGTCTCCATGGTTATCATGACCTGTTTTGTTTATACAAGTTGCTATTAAAATACACCGAGGCGTATTCACACGGAGCCCAACTTTCCCGGACAAAAATAATTTAAAATCCAAGTCTGATACTTACATACCATATGTATAAGTCATTTATTGTGATTGCTTATTCTGCTTATATGGATTCTAGAAAGTAAAAAGCACATCACCCTTAATCTGTTTGAAGATGTGGAGTATTTATAGGCTCTGTTTGAGGCGGAGTTTTTTCAGAAAACCTTTGTAGTTGCATCTTCTCTAGGAAGCGCGTGACTGCAGGAATAATCCTGCTGCTTTTGTACGCAGGCATGGTTCTCACTCCAACACGGAGCTGCAGATTTTGGGTCAGCAGTTGGTCAGTTTAAATAAAGTGTTCCCTTCCAGGCTGACATTTCACAGGCTATAGGCATGGACCGATTGATTGGCAAGAAGGACATTTTACTCATATTTGTAAGTCAAGGAGTTCTAGGAGTCCTGTGTTTTCAGTTCTGCTTTAATACTGCATTAATGCTCACAATAGCAATGCTACTCTTTGATGTGAAGGCAAATACATAATTGAAGATGCAAATTTATTGATAATTATATTTGTGCTCAAAAATTACCCAAATTTTACATGAGTTATTTCTTAGCCTCTGCTAGTATGAGCAATAGACACCTGATGGAGTCAGGGACTTTGCAGCTTGTTTGAACACCTTCCACTTGCTGAAAAAAAGAAGAAAAAAAAAAAGAAAAAGAAAAGAAAACAGATAGAGCATAATTCTGTGGAAGAATGATCAATACCTGTAGAATATCTTTTTGCAAAAAGTCTTCCCCATATAAAAAGCCCTTTTGTTGCTGCTTTGGGTTGACTGTACTACCTCTGAATAAATTTGACTGTTAATTTGGGGACATACCAACTTTCATTCCAATGATGGAGAGTTTTCCCCTTGTCAAAGTTCCACTGTGTCCATTCTTGTTCTCCAGAGATTCTGTACCAAAATGCATTGGCTTCAGTGGGCACCAGGGTATTCGGTGAGTGCAGAACCCCGGGTGATAAAAGCAGACTACCATTAGCCTTTAACCTGTTGAAGTGTCCCTCTGCTTGTGTTCCTCCAAGACTGAACAAGTGTCCTTCTGTGAGCACTGCGGTCCAGTACCTGAGCATGCCTTGTTCATCTGAAATACAAACCAGCTTGTGCCCGAGGCAGCAAAAGTTCTTTGCAGCTCAGATCGGATGGCGTGTCCCAGCCCAGGACGTGCCAGGTGCTTTACAAGAAGATTGGAAATTGTGACTGAGCTGTTTTCAAGATAGCCAGACACCTCACCCTTGAGTTCCCTTACCAGGCCGCTCTTTGGCTGGTTTCTCCTATAAATTCATTAGTTCAGAAAAATCAACATTTAATATTAGTCTATTGTACGAGCCATATTCTACTCTTTCCACGTTATCCTCTAAGTCTGAAGATAATGGTGTAATGTTATCCTCTAAATCCACATGTAGATATATTGTAGGGATGGAGAGAGAGGAAAGGGGCAGGGACAACGGGAAGAAATGTTCAGTGCCTTTGTCATACAACCACGCTTTGTTCAAAGATCTGTTGCGGTAGATAGTTTTGAGATAAGCAGATTTACCAGTTTCCTTTAGACCTCTCCACAATATTCAATGCCCAGTTTTCCTCAAACATGCATTTATTTCTTGCACCCAAGCTAATTTTACTCTGATCCCACCTTCGTGCTTTTTAACTTGCCTCTAATCATACTTTCCTGCCTTCCAAGTGTTTTCTGCATTACTCAAAACTCTCCTTTTTGCAAACCTGAATTCTTTTGTTTTCTGTTTGGAGTGAGTTGTGTTCAGCGTGTGGTTCCATATCACCACCCTTCTCAACTGGGCTTCGCGAGACGACGTGTCTCGTCTCTTAAACAAAAACAGGAGGAAACCAGTGACAGCACGTTTTGTAATGGGGACCTGTCCCCAAGCTGCGGTCCCTGCCCCAGCTCCCTCCTGCAGCCCCACAACTGGAGCTCTGCCATCATTTATGAATTTACAAGAGTTTATAGGCTATACAATGGAGAATCAAATCATATAAATTCATTACTTTAAGCTTTCTGCAGATCATGAAGGAAACAGAGACTAACACAAAAATTTAATTTTGCACCATAAAGGTTTTAGGGAGAATAAAATTACTTGATAGATAAAGTATCTCTTGCCAATACATATCCATAAAAATATTTTCTTTTTCCATTTTATCCCAGTAATTCTGAGTATTTAAGCATCTCTACCTTGCCACCTTATGCTGATGGATGGGAACTTTTCTGACTCTGTTTTTCATCAGAATGCATCTATCAAAACTTCTCTGTTTGCCCGGGATTTTTAGTTAAAATACCTGAAAAGAGAATTTTCTCTTAACTCCTCATGAGAAATGAGGGAAAGTCTTGCATGTACCCTGAAAAAAATCTGCAAAAAGCTGGAACTGCCAATGTATTGCTGATTTTTTCACCCTCTTTTCTGTTTGTTCTTTTCTTTCAGTGTGGCAAAGGCGCCGAAAACTTCGATAAATTCTTTACACGAGGACAGCCGGTGTTAACCCCTCCGGATCAGCTGGTCATTGCTAACATAGACCAAACAGATTTTGAAGGGTTCTCTTATGTCAACCCCCAGTTCATACACCCCCTTTTACAAAATGTAGCATGAAACAGCAGAACAGGAAGAAATCCCGCAGTGGGGAGCAGTCCTTAACCCTACAATTTTTAGGCTTTTGCCGTGTTGATTCCGTTTGAGCCTGGAAATTGTAGGGTTAGAAAGTGTAAGATGGGGGGAAAGGCCACTTATTCAGGATTTTGGCTTTGCAACAGCGATGTTTTCTTAATGGGAGATAAATTAGTATACAGTGCCCACTCATTCTTCTAGAAGTCACCACTGATTCATCTAAACTTACCCATTTTTTGGTACGTTATATATTTTTGTAACTTCCCACTGTACTTTTGCTCCCTTTTCCTCTCTGCTGTGTTAGAAATAATCTAACTCATGGTCTGAAAAAAAAAAAAAATCAACACAGACCCAACACACCTCAAACATTTAGTCCTTCGGTGCGGATGCTGGGAGCGAGGAGCACTCGGCCCCGAGGAGCCGCTCCTCCCCGCTCTTCCCGGTGACTTCAGGGACATCAGCAGCACGAGAGACTGAAACAGCGACGGCACCGGGGAGGAGAGGCGTTGCCAAAAAGTTGTCGAAAGTAGTTGTTTTGGAAATATGAGAGAATCAAGTTGGGAGAGGGTGGGAGAAAAAAAATCAAATTAGACCTTGAGGCTTCGTGAATCGATCCTGTAAGCAGCACCAAGTCTAAACACACTTCAGCGGTGGCCAGATCTCTAGGATCCTTGCTAAGTAGCATGTGATAAACTCAAGGGTGAAATTTTGTCTTTAATATTAATAATAATAGTAATAATTTTAATAATATTTTTGTGAATTTTAATCTCCATGAGATTATTCTGTGATCCAGGGTGCCATTGTTTGTCAGTTAATTTAATTTACACCACTCCTCAAGTTTACTGTTAACTAGTTCTAATACCAATGTTTTATTATGAAATTTGTTAACCTGGAATGTAAAACAAAACTGTAATCCCTTAACTCTTATTTACATGTGTTTATTTATAGTCTACAGTATAGGGCAGTACATCCAAGAACGCATTATGTATACTAAATTAACAAAAAATGCAGCCCCAAGTGACTTCCTGATTTCTCTGGAATAACTTGTGAAAATCAAGTGAGATTTAGTCTTAAAATAATCAGTTTTAATTCCGAAAACTTGGGGCTGTAGAATAATCAAGCCTGAAAGAAGCAGCACCTAAAACTTGTTTTATTGATAGAAAGGAATTTAATACATTTTACATATGCTTCATGCAATGAATTTTGCATGTTTAGTAATAACTCTTAATAATAAGGGTTAATAATAAGCAGATCTATATTATTGACATAATCATATCAAGCATAAAGAGTATTATAAAAATTTTATAAAACAAGTTGTGCTTTGTTTGTGAAAGTTCTTGTTCTGAATGACATCATTTAGATTTAGCTAAATGTTTTATTGCTATTGGTTTGGTTTTTACATTAGGTTTTGGATATTGTTAATGGCTTAGGGTATAATCTCTTTTTTTAAAAGTAGATCTACTTTTAAACAATAATTGCTACCTGCAGGTTTTATATGAGGCTCAATTAAGCTTTCATCTCACGTCTGCTTATTACTTACAGAGAAGGAAATAGACTTTATTTGCAATGATGAACACTGTAATTAATGCAATCTTCTCCTCTCCTATCACTTAGATAAAAAATTTTGATATTTCCTCTTACAACTTACCAGAAGATATTAATTCAAATAGCAGTAAATATTTTTTGTGCATATTTTGGTTTTGTTACAGCATGTAAAATAGTAGTCAGTGCGTTTTCCTTTTTTTTTTCCCTTCTGCCTTGCTAATGTTAGCAGCCATGGGCACTTTGTGTCTGTCAGATGTGCATGGCCATGCCAGAAGCATGATGTCTCTGTTGCTGCATGCAGACTGATTACAATTTTTCCAGCATGTAAACATATTCAAAAAGTATTTGCCATAAAAGACTTAAATTTATACTAGAATATGTAAGTGGGGGGGTGGGAAGGGGAATCTACTTTCTAACCATCTTTTATGACAATAAAACATGGAACCTGTGCCAAAGATTCTGTTAGAAAGATCCAGTCCTGCAAACTGGTGGCCGAGCGGATGGGTTTGACTTACGGGGGGTGACCGGTGGTGGAGTGGGACAGCTTTTGAGTGGAACACGGTTGGATCTGAACGGCAACTGTGGCGTGCTTCTGCACCCACCGTGCCCTCAGCAGCCGGATTTTTGGTGCCCGGGATGTGCGATTGGCAACACTCAGAGGGTTGACTGTTGCCCAGACCCAGTCCTTTGGCAGCCCCAACCCTGAGCAGGGACCCTCTCCCCGGGTCAGGGCGAGCAGGCTCTAATGAGTGAGCCGGACCGTTCCGAGGCACGGGAACACACACCGCTAACGAGGGGCACTGACCAACTAACAAGAATCAGATTGTTGCCTAGACAAACAGAACTCACCGGTTTTAAAACTTTATAGGAGTAACATTTTTAAACCATTCTGTGTCAAATATGTTATCAGCCAGGTTTAGGAGTTCGTTTTCTTGTTTGTACATTATATACTTCAGATGTTGTGGTATTCACCATAAAGCATGTGGACTGGTGCAGCATTCGTGACTGTTTATGTTCTTCTCAATATCATTGGCCTGACATAGTTTAGGAGAATCTGAGTATCATGCTGTTGAAAGTAGTAGATTCAACAGATGACCGAGGCTTGGATTTGGAATAAATTAGGGGCTCTTGGGTCCGTCAGTGTGCCGAGGGTGGCATTACATGTGTTTTAAGGATATGAGGTGAAAGAGACTTTTGAAAAAGGAAAGTACAGAGAGAAACACCAGCACAGAGGGTTTTGCAGAAAGAAAAGCAGTACAGGGGCAGAACTAAACCACGCCAGAAACAGGCAGGAGGTCCCATGGATAGACATTCCCAAACAGTTCCGGTTTTCCTGATGAAATACGAATTGTACAGGGAAGTCCCGTTGCGGTTGGTTGTTGCTGGCCCAGCGGAGAGGGACGTTACTGCTCACACCAGGACACGGCATTGAAGAGCTGGTCCAACATCTGGACAGAGCTGCTCATTTTCTGGCTGCTTCTCATAACCAGTTTCTTAGGCACTTGCATTTGCTCCCCAGTTTTTCTGATGTAGAAGCAGAAATTACTCTTTAATGTCGTCACCTCGAGTCCCTGGGCTTGTGACATCTCATGTTGTCTTCTGTAGTTGTTGGTAACGCTTACAAAAAGGTACTGGGAACTCATGGATCCTGCAGGAACAAGACAGAGTTGTATAAAGCAGGGACTGAATATTTGGGGTTTTCCTCGCTGCTCTGCCTAATGCAGATGGATGCTCGTGCTTGGACCAGCCCTTTAACGAGCACTCCAGGTGGCTTAGTTATCATCCAGAATTTTATAATGGCAAGTAAAACCTGAAGTATCCAGTAAGCACTTTTGTATCTTTTTAAATACAGATGTTATTTATACAATATTTTTCACAAGATTTGTGTTTCTAGAGAACATGTATCGACAGAGGGGGAGGCATTAGAACGGCTTTTCTTTCACTTGTGCTCAATAGCGACCGTATTCGCGGAATATCACATGGCAAAGATTATCCCAAAGATTTCTAAAAGTCAAATTGGAAATTATAATGCACCGAAGCTGGGGTGGAAGTTTTGGGAGCCGTGTTTCTGTCCCACGTGTGCTCAAGTCCTGAGGGACTCTGGAGCAGCCCCGTTCCTGCTGGGGAGGCACAGGTCTGCCACGTAAAACTTCCAAGCTGTTTTCAAGATTAAATGGGACTTAACTGGCTCCTAGGCAAATTATTCGAGCATCTCAGTGTTTTTATCCACCTTCAAGTCACTTCAGCAGGGTGGTGGGTTTCCAGGACAGCTGCTTCACCCGCCGGCCAGTCTCGGTGCTCCTAGCAAGGATTGCACATATGTGAGAAGGAGAGAGCACATTCCCATAATTAAATACTCCCCCTTAATCCAATTTAGAGGAGAAATGCAATTTAGCTTTCTGATCCTTCATTCTTTCCAGAAATACAATTGAATTTCCTTTTACAAACTGAAGAAAGTTCTTCTGGAAATCAGCTGTTAGTTTAAAAGAAACTCATCGTATCTAAATGCTGGTGGCCTTCGAAATCCATCCTGTCTTTTGGGGTGAATTCAACTGAATAATGCTGGGCTCCTGTAAAATTAATGAGGTCAAGTGGGAGAAGAATTTGTCTTCTAGCTGGAAAGATGTGTCCAAGGGCCAGGATTGAGTGGTACCACTTGCAAAGTCTGTTTTCTCAGCCAGATGCAATCCCAGGTAAATGCCATAGGAGACGCGTGCAGTTGGTGTAGGGGGAAGATCCTCCTTATTAAGCAAAAGACATCATTAGAAATAATAATAATAATCCCATAATAGAGCCTTGATATGAGTAGAAAGCGTATTTACAGTATTGAGTTTACAGTGGGCTTTTGGACCTGCCACGAATCTTCCGGAAACATTTCATGTGATTTTCAGGTCCTTTAGCCATTAGCATTAATTATTGTACATAGGTTTTGTCTCTTGGCTAACGTGAGCGTCAGCTCTAGGCGATGTGTTCCCTGTGTGCTGCTCAGCAGGTGGGCACTGAGCTGCAAAGCAGTGAAAAGTAGACAAGCTAAAGCACTTTTTTCCTCCGCTCCTCTCTTAGATGGGATCTGAAATAGATCAGTTGAAGAATTAAATAAGAACTGACTCCATAAACATGCGTGAGTTCATACCAACCAGTAACCGTGCCAGTAACAATTGGTAATTAAATAGCCTTATAATGAATAATCATCATGCACTACAGCCCTCCTGTTCCTAGGAAAACCTGGAGAGAGAGAGGGCAGGTTATTAACCTCTCTGCCTCAGTTACCTCATCTGTAAAATGGGGGTAATAATACTTACTTACCTCACAGGGAGGTGTGCGGGCTTCTTAGTTAATGTTTCTAATACACTTTTAACCTGAAAAGAGTTGTGTAAGTATTATTATAATTTTTAATATTAAATCAGCTTATTCGACTCACGTGGTATTGCTGGATATACCATGCTATTTCTACTTTTTTATACAACTTTAGTAATGCTGCTGAACCAGTTTAAAGAGAAATAAAATCAGATCTGATAATGTTTCTTACAGAATCTGGAGTCCAGCTTTTGTTAACTGGAGTCAGGGTGCGGTGGGGAGTGATGTTTGCTGATTGTGTAGGTCAGCTGCACTGACCTCTTTCCCGATTACTGAGATTTCTATGTGCAATTTAAAAATTCCAGGTAAATGGAAGTCTTAGCAGAACTGATTATTGGAGGGTGGGATTCCCTATGGGTAATAAAGTCAGCAGAGCTGTTTTCTAGTAACGTTTGTACTGACTCCTACTGAAGGAGAAGCGATATTCTTTATGCAGCTGATCCATCCGTGACAGCTTTATTCCCCTGATATTTTAATGTATTCCTGTGTCGTGTATCTTCATGCTTTTCTTTTCCTTGTGTGTGACGCCATAGTTCAAATTTAAAAGAAAACCACCCTAGAAGCGATGATTTTTCTTCCATTGATGTCGGTTGGCCAAAAAAAAAAAAAAAATCATCAGTCTGTTAATAATTTTAGGCAGTGATGTGCAGGAAGAGTAGCAACAGTGCTGATACCTGGCCCCAGCCCGCTTCCACGGAAGCTCATTTCTCACTACGGGATACGTTGGGAAGTCTGCAGCTGGTGTTACGTTGGTTTTGTAATCGTAAGCTGGTGACAGGAACATTTTAATAGAAAGCAAAATTATGTTTCTGATCTTTATAAACCTTTTCCTAAGAACTGTTTGAATTTTATTTATTTTCCTCCTGGTTGAACCATGAGAGGAGATACTGCCAATGGCTCCGTCCTTCCGGAGATTTGACCTTCCAAGGCATCCAGTGGAACCGCTCCCTGCCTAGAGCTCGCGGTGGGCTTAGTGCTTCATTGGAGCCGAGACTGCCGTGGCCAGCACCTGGCAGCACTAAGCCTGGAAGCCCCAATTCAGCAGAAATATTCGATGTGTAGTTGCGCCCGTTGCTGTTCAGCAGAGCATGGACCTTTGGGCAGCACGGCACGTCCCGGGCAGGCGGCAGAGCTGCCACGCTGGGGGGCCGTGCCAGCTCGGGGCAGAAAGAAACGTTCCTGTAGTGATAATACAAATTGAATCTGTGTTCCCCACAGAGCCTTTCGTTTATTCTCTCACGTGCTGTTATAATTAATGACTGTGAGAAAAATGATTTCAAGGAAACGAAGCTCGTTGCCTCTCCTGAAAACGTGCAATTCCCAACACGTGTATGATTTTGCATGGCAATACAGAGCACACCTGAAACTTTTCAAATGCTTGGTGTCTCTTTGATGTTATCTTTTTTTTTAAACAAGAAGTATTCCCACCTTGAACTCATTTTTTAATGTTAGTTTAAGACCTAAATTTTGTATTTATAAAGAGGAGAACATTATTTATTTTCTTATCATTTATCTGCAAGATGCTACCAGAGAATTTGGAGAGGCCATTCATTCTTCAAAAAATTAAAAAAAAAAAAATAATTATTGGAAGTATAGTGGGCAAGACTGGTGTATAAATTACAGCATCTTTTTTTTCTTAAGTCTCGATATCTTCAATCTTTCTTTGCATGAAATGCTTTTGTTAAATATTAATTGTAGTTTCAAAGCAAGTGTGTATGAATAAAAATACTGATCATTACTTTTGTGAGAGTCTGGTCTGCCTTTTATGAAATTTCATTTCACAATTGACTCGGCAAAGCCCGGGGGCTGCAGAGATTGCGGCTCGCCCAGGTCCAGACCTTCATCCTCTGTTCATGCACCGAATTTTTACCTGGGCCCTTTTTTAATTCCTGTTAATAAATCGAGAGAAAAAGAGGCTTAAGTGGGAAAAAGATCTGTCCCTAAGAGGATTTTGGCATGCTGGAGGGAGGCAGGCGGCTCTCTGAGCCAGCAGGTCCCTGGCTCAGCTGCTCACTGGGCTCCACGGCTCTGAGCTGCTTCAGGTGCGGATACTGCAGGGAAAAACGGCCCCAGGAGGGAAGCGAGGTCCCAGGTCTCCGGTTGGAGGGTCTGATTCAAAGCTTGATGTGAGACTTGCTGGTGGAGGGGGTGCCCTCCAGCTTAGCGGTGAGACCTCAAGGAAACCCAAAGTTCACCTTTTCACATCCCTGGATGCATGAGCCCCAGGTGGTTCATTCCACCCTCTGCCACTTCTCCCTGGAAAGTGGATTTGTTTCATGATGATTAATGACAATCAGGGGCCCACCTTTGCCATGAAAAAACTTATTTTGGCATTCCTGGAGGAGAGGACACAATGTCCCAGTCCCACCAGCTGTACTCGCCCCAAGTCCAGGCACTTGCCTCATTTAGCCTGACATGGTTTTATTTTCAAAATTTGAAACGATGTACAAATAATGTGATGAGTTGACAGACAACTTCTTTTTCTGCATGCTCTCAAAGGTATTGAATCCCATGCTAATTCAATAATTGGGTTAGTTTAATTTGCAGAAAAGTCTGGCTGAGTTTGCCCAAAGGAATGGTTGAAATTCATTTTTTTTTCCTAGAGACAGCGTTTCCCAGCTGCTACGTGCTGCTCAGCCATCAGCTAACGTGCACGGCTTCTCCCAAAGCCCACGGACACGGCTCTTCTCAGGGCTTTCTGCAGAGCAGACAAGGGAGTTAGTGGAGCCATCGTTGCCCTGAACTGGTGCATGTGCAGAGTCGGTGCAGCCAGGGCAAGAGGAAAGGTTGGACTCGATGATCTTAAGGGTCTTTTCCTGCCTAAATGATCCCATGATTCCAGGATTCTGACACAAGTCTTGGTAACAGGCATCGGAGGAGCTGATGCTTTCGGTGCAAACTGGGCACGGGTGGTCCTGCTCCTCCGCTGCCCCAGCCCAGGGGGGAGATGGACCCCTGGATGGAGGGAGGGAATTTGTACAAACTGTGCATTTTTGTTGGACTTTTTCTAAGGAGGCAAGAGAAGGCCGGTGGTTCTTGGAAAAATTAAGAGTTAAAGGTTTCTGCAGGAAAGGCTGAATCTCCCCGTGCCAGACACATCCCGTACACGAGAGCATCTCCATCGGGAACACTTCCAGCACCCAGCGCTCGATAAATCCCAGCGATTACGTGTGGTGCCTTCATCTCCCAGCCCCAACTTCTCTTTAGAGATTGGGGCATTTGACTTAGAAACCGCAGAATATTTGTACAGAGCTGGGACGTGAGCTGCAAATACAACCATCTCCTCTGAGAGCTACCAGGGCAGCTAGAATGGTGACTGCATTAATTACCACCAGGTAATTATAATCCCACCTGCTTCAGCAAAGGCAACCTTCACTGCTTGGCCAAAAAAACCCCTGAGCAAGCCCCGTGGGAAAGCAAAGACAAATCAATGAGGGGCCCAAATCGAGAAAGCTCTTGCCACATGGGGATGGGTTGTCCTCAAAGGGATGTTTTCCCCAACTGCATCTGTCACTTGTCACCTTCTCAAAGTGATGCTAAAACCAAAGAAATGGGGATTTAACTGGGAGACCAGGCGGTGACAAGTCCAGACCCACAGAGTTACCTGCCGTGGGTTTTTTTGCTTTCTTTTCGTTCTTTTCCCAGAGGAGGAGCATGAAATAAGGCAGATCTCATGGGAAGTGAGTCAACGCTGTCTCCTCAAGGGACTTGCTGCATTCGCTGCCAGGGTGACGGTGTCAGACACCAGCTGCCACTTCCAGCGTTCATTACTGGTCCCTGACTCACCACCCAACGTCCCACCTCAGGAGATGGTGTTGCACAATCTGATGAAGAGGGCAGAAAATTTCCAAAAACCAATTTAAAGCGCAATACCCAAGTGAGAAAAAAAACTCAAGCCCGTGATGGAAGTTTGCTTCAAAGCGTCTTAAATCTTATTCTCACCCAACGAGTCTGGCGAAATCACCCACCTCTTTCTCTGCCACAGCAGAGCCTGTGATGCACGTGCTGGGAATGAATTTCCCTGTCCTCGGGGGGCTCAGACTTCGCCATCAGCTGGGAGCAAAGGAAGCTCAGCTGCCCCACAAAGGCCATGGCAGCGTGGAGGGGATTCTAGTGTCATGTAAAATATTTGTCCCGTGTCACTGGATGTTCCAGGGGATGTGATGAAGATCCTGACTCTACCTCTCAGGAGCACGAGATGCTCGTGTTGTAGTTACTGGTGAGTATGTGGGTTACTGCAATTTTCCTGTAAAACTGTTTTCAAAGGAGCTGGGTTTGGGGAAGCTGCACACACGTATGGGTGTTTCCTGCGTTAGTTTGATGAAAACTAATTCACTGTGAGGCGGAGCCAGAGCGGCTCAGAGGGGTTTGCGATGCCCAGGATCTGCCATGCTCCTCCTTTCTACAGGACCCCGGCTCCGTCCCTGGCGGTGTCAGCTCTTCCCCAGCCCTGCCCTCCTGCTCCTGCGGGCTCCGGGTGTACGTGTGTGACAAAGCTGCCCCGGCCCCGGGGACGCACGGGACGCTCCGGTGTCGGCAGCAGCATTTCAGCCGGTGGATTTCCCCAGGGAGGGACGGTTCTTGGGAACCTGCCTTCCCGCAGACCTGGGCTTCTTATTCCCTACTTCCACTCGCGTGCGGCTCTGGGATGCTCAGGTACCTGGACACAAACCCACTGTCCCTCAGGTTACAAACCAATGTTTGGTCCACATCTGTCCACATCTTGAGGTCTTGATCCATCCCCCTTATCTCACTGCTCTATTCAGAGCACTTAATAAAACTCAGTGCCCGTAACAGGGAGACTTCCGAATCCGTACAAAACACTCCGCAACAATCCATGTGAAACTTCATTAAAGCTTCAACATTTCAGTGACACCTCCAGAAACACTCTTCTTTCAAAGGATTCATTCATTTCTCCTACAAGTGTAACAATGTCTGAGACACTGATCAGGCATGATTTCAGGAAAAATCCATCAGAAATGGTTATAAAAGCAACCAGCAATGAGTGCACGGGCAGAAGGAGGGAAAGAGTGCAGGCCAGCAATAAGAGCATCCCAAAATTCATTGAATCAGTACCTGGTCCTTTTGGGATAAGCCATTTAGCATCCTTGTGCCTGATTCACCCTAACATCATTAAAAGATTGGTAATGAATTTCAGTGCTATATAAATCATAGGGAAAACTATTACCCTTAATACAGGCTTTATGAGGCTTTAATAATTAATGTCATCTAAACTGCTTTCCAAAACATGACCTTTTAAATCTGATTGCTGTGGCCAGGGCCATCCCTCATCCTGCAAGCAGCCTGTTCTCCAGCCAGCCTGGGTGGCTCCGACGGGGCTGCGCTGGGGAACCCGGACAGGTCCCAGTCCCGGAAACGGGCTGCGAAAGCCGGTGTACGGCCGGTACCACCGCTCCTCTTGCTGAAGGTTAACAGAAAACACCAATAGTGAGAGCAAACTTAGTGCCAGCATCTCTTCTAGCTTTTTTTCATCAAAGGGCACTGCCCACTCACACGGTGAAGCTGTGGGACATGGGCACTTCGTGCCCTTTCCCCTCCAGCACGGGGAACCCACAAGCGGCGCAGCGGTGCCCGCTGGCCCGAGCCACCGCGGTGGCTGAAGGATGCCACCAGCTGAGCTGCGGGGGCAAAACTCCTGAGCTGGCACATCCTCGGCTTTTATTAGCTCAGTTTACACCTGCGTGATTACAGAGGGTGTTTTAATTTAAATACAGTACATAACTTCCGTTCACACGTGCGCCTTTGTTATTCCGTGAGTCAGAGCCTCTCGGGCTGCGAAAGGCTCTGCAAGTTTTTTTTAGGCTTTCACACAGCATGTGGGTGCCGAGATAAAAATACTGTTGCACCTCTCCCTGCGCTTCCTCCCGAGCAGTGGCTCCAGGCAGAGGGATGTGCAGGAGAAACAGCAAACGGAGCTTCAGCTCCAACAGCCCACAGGAATTAATTCCTTTAATTTAGTCATGGCACAAGCGTGATGTGAAAACCCTCCCTGGAGAAGGGGGAGTGGTTGGTGTTCTCTGGTGCCGTGAGTTTTCCCTCTTTTCCTACTTTCAGTGCTTGAAAGCTAAAAAAATAAGAACGCTGCTGCTGGTGTGTGGGGAAAATGTTGTATGAGCATATGTTGACCCCTGCCAGGTAACGACCCGACTGGAGCAGCCCATTCCAGGGTCACATCCCACCTGCACAGGAGCTATGGGTGCTGCAGCTGTGGATCCCAACCCCGGGCTGCTGATGACAGTTTTGCTCTCCAATGGCAAATCCATTCTGCAAACACCCTCCCATGGAAAGAGAAAATCTAAAAAGTCTCTCTAGCAAGTGGTTCCCCACCTTTGGAGCAGCACAGGGTTGGCAGAGGGGCAGCAGCAGGTTCTCCCGAGTGGTGTGCCGGGGCTGCTGTGCATCTCTGCCGTGCTCCAGCATCTCCCCAAGCCTCCCCCTGACCACGCTGCCCACGAAACAACAAAAAATAGCAAGCGCTGAGGCAGCTGGCATAGAGCATCCACCACCTCCCACACAAGTCACAGCAGCTCCAGCATCACACCACCGCTTCGTTGCAGCTACCTGCTCTCTCTCCTTTTTCCCCGGGCAAAGGCTACCACGTCGGGCTGGTGCAGACTTTTCCATCCTGTGCCCAAAATGCTTCTCCCAGCCTGGTGTGCAGCTGAAGTTGGTCAATAGCTGTTGTCGGAGCCAGAGCAGAGGCACACATAGGCCCAAGGGGTGTCTGCCCGCGGGGCAGCTCATCCCAACCTATTTGCTGGGCAGATGCGGTGTCTGAATAACTGGGCATAGAGTAGATTGGAGGGACTGGGAGAGGAGGCAAACCTGAGGTCCCCTATCAGTTCCTGGCCCAGGTTGACAGGACCAGGCCGTTTATTGTGTGATGTCCTGAGTGCCTTCAAGACAACTTCTGCTGGAAGGGAAAAGGTTCCCTGCAGATGTCACCTGCACAATTAAACGCTTGGAGCTGAAAGGAGATGGGCCCTCAAGGACCTCCCCACACCACTGACAGCCCAGAGAGAGCTACTGTAAGGAACTGCTTCTGGCCTGGGCTGTTAATGAAGCTTAAACCCCTCCTCGCTAATAAGATTTGACCTTGGGTGCATCCCAAAAGCTGCCTGCTCAGGTGTCCATGGAGCTTCATGCTTCCATGCTGGTTTCAAACGTGTTATGAAAGGCTGTTCCACCAGCACAAGGGTTAGCAGAGCTGCTCTGGCTGAGTCGAGCTCCAGCCCTGCAAAGGCTGGCACAGCTGAATGACATCCCATCACGTGCAAGATCCCACCTGGCTCCACTCACCCCACATGTGGCTGTGGCGGAAGATCCTGCCTCTCAGGGAGGAGAATGCTCAGCAGGGAACAGTGAGAAGCAGGAAGGTCAAAGTGATGCGGCTCTGGAAACGGTGAGGTGGCACCTGATGGTGTTATGTCAAGCAAACAAAAACCCTAAAAACAGCTGTTGAAGGGTTTGGCAAAGTCCTGCCCCAAGTTTTGGAGGATGCTGGGAAGACGCAAAGTGCTCATTGTGCTGCCTGGGAGAGCCACGCCAAGCTCCTGGCCAGGAGAAGGGGTTTGCACTTCATCTTTGCTGTCTTTTGCCATTAGCAGGGAGTTAGGTGTCACGGAGAAGGAATTATGGAGAGCTGCTGACGAGGTAGGAGAGCTCAGCTGTGCTTCTAGGGTTTGGGGAGGCATTGCTGGTGCCCTCTCGCAGCCTGGCTCCAGCATGCAAGTGGTAAATGCTGCTGGTGTGAGTGCTGGTGTCGTGCACGTGCTGCACCATGGCAGAAGTTGCTGTAGGAGACAAGCAGCAACGGAAAATCCATCCGAGTGTTTTAGCCCAAGTACATTTGCATGGAAGCTGGGGGGGGTGGAAGAGACTGAAGCCCAAAACGTGTATTTCTAATTGATTATATGCATGGCTGCTGGGGGCCTCTTACACTGTAATGGTTAATTATGTCACTGGTCGTATGTGCTGCAGCCTTTATTCAAACAACCCCGCACAGTGCCCAGGCAGCTAACGTAGCAGATTGCCTGTCTGGGCAAAAACTAAAGTCTGCTTTGTTTTGAGAGGTTTTTTTAACAATACAGAGAAAGGAAAAATGATGAACAGCCAATTACTCTATTAAAATAATGTACCCTGACAGATGATGGTGATGAACATCCAGGTCTAACCTGCCTCTTGTAGCTTTTTGACTTCATTAGTAATTCCCTGCTGATTAGCTCCAGCCAGGGGAAGCCTCCTCCTCCTTGGGGCTGCATGGGGCCAGGGGCCTGGAGGGCATCACCCCTTCAGCCGTCTTTTTCCAGAGCAGAATCCATTCTGCTGACCGAATTCCTACTCTCTCCTTATTGCCCAACCCCCTATGGATTTGCTGTCTTCAATTCTTCCTCAAAGGTGAATGAGAAATGTTTGAGAGGTACTAAATACCTCCCAGGGTTTTTTTGAGAGCTCCAGCTGCAAGGAAGGATGCGCTGGAAAATGCATCATTGCAATGCCAGCCAGTTCTTCCTTAGGGGGCTGAGAGCTGAGTCCAGGAAAACATGCTGAATTCGCTACAACATGAGTATCACTGTAATTTTGTGTGAAGGAACACCCACTGAGGTGCAGTCCCACAAAGACAAATAACCAGTATGCTCTGGCTGCCAGCTCAGGCCCTACTGGGAGGCAGGTTTCCACCAGCCTGCATCTCACTGGGGCTTCACTGTATTAGGCTCCATCATGTGCCAGTTGGACAAATCAAAACTTACACATCTGCATCAGCTTTTATTATTTCTATAAATCAAAACAGAACTCAACAAGCCAGAGCACATGGCTCCGTTGACTTTAAACAAGCCATCTCACCAACACCTCCTCTGCATCTCATATCTCACTTTATTTTGAATTATTCTATTTAAGACAGTCATGTTTAGCTAACTGAGGATATCTCAGGCAGAGATACGGCACGTTTTAGCCAGAGCACTGGGAATTGTGAAGTATTGTTGCAGTAAGCAGAACGCACGGGTAAAGCTGCGCAGAAATTGTGACTTGGTGTTTATTAGAGACCGAATTCGTTAAACTTGTAATTAATCCATTTCTTTAGTTGTTTTCCTGCTGGAGGACCTCAGCAGCACCTTCCCTTGGAGCCACCCCACCATCCTGTACCGCTACTGTCACTGCTCATCTCCCTTCTGCAGGGACCCGGCTGGAGGAGTGACCCTCCCGTGTGTGAACAGAACAAGGTCTCACTGCAGAAATTGCTGTAGAAACTCGAACGATGGTGGCCATGAGCTGCCCTTGGCCTGCCTGGGCTGGCAGCTCCTGTAGCAGGAGTCACCTGCACAGTGTGTGACCCTTTTCTTGTCCTTCCTGCTGTAGCCAAGAAAGTGTCCCATTGCTGGACGCCCTGATGGAGTTGCGTCCTTATTCCTGGCTCTGCTGCTAATTTTCTATGTGTTTTGGATGAATCACTCAGTCTGGTGATGGTTTCCAGAGCCCACAGCATCTGCCCCTGTGTCCCTCTCTCCTTTAGCCCTGGCTTTCTCCCTGCCCTGGTCCCAGCCCTGCCAAGTTGGCTTTCTCCAGCACACTGGCTTGCTGCCCTCCAGTCCTCCCCATTGTCTGCTGTGTCCTTAGATGTGGATTTGTTTGACACTGGTGACCAGAGCCAGTTTTCCCTTCCCCAGCTCCCAAATGAGTCGTGTCCCAGGGAGCCAGCCCACCCAGTGCTGCCAGCCCCAGCCAGTCCCACCCCAGAGGGGACCGTGGTTTTCCAGGTTGGGGAGCACAGAGGGGCTGGGGGTTGTGGAAGGGAGGATGCAGAGAGGGGCAGGGGAAACGCTGGCTCCTGCCCTGGTGGTGAAATGGAGCCACCAGCCACAGCTGAGGAACAGTGGGCAGGTGGAGGGAGGGGGGAAGAACGGATGGAAGGAAAGGAGGGGACCAGAGGAAAAAGCGGGGAGAGGGGGGATAGAGGGAAAGTGGGGGAATAAAGGCAAAGGATGAAAGAGGAGAGAGGAATGGGGAAAGCAGAAATAGAGGGGAGGGGGAAGGAGGAAGGAGGGGAGGATGGTGAAAGAGGAGGGGAGGATGGAGAATGGGAAGGAGGGATGAAGGGAGGAAAGGAGGGAGGGAAAGAGGGTATGGAGGGAGGGGGAGGTGGGCTGTCCCCGCCGGCGCCATGTGATGCCCTCTCCTCCCCGGGCTCTCCCGGCCCTCCGCGGCGCGGCGCGGAGCATCCTCGAGGCCGACGGCCGCGTCCCGCCGCCGGAGCAGCGCCCGCGGGTCGGTGAGTGCCGGGGATCGGGGGGACCGGGCGGGGGACTGGGGGCCCTTCCCGTCCGAGCTGCCCCTGGGGAGGGGGGGGGAACACAGTCCTGGAAGTGGCTTCGTGGAGGGGTTCCCGATTTGGGTATAAAATCCTGAAAGTTTAAAGACCGAGCTGGAAGGAAGGGGGGGGGGGGGGGCGGGAGGTCTGGGAGGCGCCGCCGGGTGCGGAGGGCAGGTTTAGGGCAGGTATTTCCATATTTTCCATATCCTTGTCGGAGTCAGAGCCAGCCGTGCCCTCGGTAGCTCCCGGGGTGGGGGGGCACCGGCACCGGGGGGCACCGCCCCGGGCAGCCGCCACCGCCCGGCCCCGGCCGGGGGCTGCGCCGGAGGTACCGGTCGCTCCGCGGAGCCGCTCGCCAGCGTGGCCCGAGCCGCCCAAAGCGCAGCCGGGCGCCTTGCGGGGCCGGCCGGAGCCGGGTGCCGGTGCCCGTGCCGGAGCTGTTTGCGTTCCCTGCCCGGTTGCACCGTCTCTATTCCAGCGGCACCGCTGGAGCGATGCGAGTTTGGGTTTGCCGGAGCTCGGAGCGGATCTCGGCACATGGGGAGCCGGCAAAACCATCCTCTTCATCGCAGGGCTTTTTTCTGCAGCAGACTGCTCAGAGACACAGGGGCTGGCTCTAGGGCACTGCGAGCATCCCTGTCTTCATCAGTGGCTTTGGAAATTGAGCTGAGGAAAAGAAGTGTATTTTTCATAGGGAGTGTAAAATCTGCTGGAAGTCAGAGGCTGCTGATGTGTTTCAGTGTAGTAAATCCCTCCGAGAGGGGACTGTGAATTCAAGTGAGGCTACATGAGAAAAACCTGACCTGGTTGTTAAGTGAAGTAAAGTAGAGGGGGGGGAAAAAAAGAAGCTGGATCATGTGTTACCATATGAACGGGGCCATGGAGCCTGTCTTCACATCTCCACATGCTCCTTATTCAAACCCCGTGAAAGGTGGCGAAACTCGAGATGTGGTATTCCAGCCACCACGGCAGCGAGCGGGGAGGGCTTCTGACAGGCCGTTTGGCTGTTGATTAATTGCTTGGCATTTCATAAAACTTCATCAGCCGCTGACACGTGATGCTTTTTGCAGCTTCTAGGGTTGGGTCTTCCAGGCACGAAGCAGCGGGAGGCTCCTCAGTGGTGTCCAGAGCGCGGGTCTGACCTGCAGCGCCGCTGTCCCCACCGCTGTCCCCAGCGTGTCCCTTGCACCCCCTGAACCCCCGCAGGGGAGACGCTGACAAAGAGGAGGCCTGGCCAGAGCTGGTAGGTGACCTGCATGGTGCAGGTGAGCCTTTGGGAAGGGCAGCAAGGGCATTGTGTTTGCTGAAAATAGCACTGCTTCAGCAAGAACACTGAACAGGAGTATTTCTGCTAAAAAGCAGTATTTCCACTGAGTTTTGTGCAGTAGCGGTGGATGCTGGTGCCGCGACCCCGGCAGGTAGCTTTGCTGGAGGAATGTTCCCATGTTCCTGTCACTGCTGCCCTTGGGTTTCACAAGGGCTGCGTGTTTGGGCTCCCTTCAGAGGCCCTTCTGCTGCTGGATTTTAGGGGGGGGCAGTTTCAGTCTGTCACCTCGTGGCCCACGTAAAAAGCCAAAGGGCAGCCCGGCTCTCAGCAGCCCATCCCGTCCCACTGCCACCATGCCTCCCCCTTGGCCACCGCACGGCTGCTCCACGTGGCGTCAGGGGACAGAAATGCTTCTGCGTTTTTATTCCTCCCATCCCTTCCTGTATTGTTGTAGCTGTTGAATATATTCATTGAGCTGAATGAATCCCCACCTGGCAGCATCCGTACTGCAGCGTTTCCAGCTTCAGCTTCATTTGTGGAGAGGGGAGGGAATATGAAATATAATATAAAATATAAAATAACGCCCAAGCCTGCAGAGGCTCCAACGGCATCGGCAAGCTGTGAGCTGCGCAAATGTACGGCTGGAGCGGGCACCGGGAGCTTTTCATAAGTCAGCTGGGAAGATTTCAAGCCCTGGTTTGAAGGTGGCATTTTTAAAATTAGATGGTGGAGTGTAGGCCAAAAGTTATGTGGGAGTCTTAATCTCGCTGAAATTAAAGGGGGTTTGGGTTCTAGGTGTGCTCTAGGAAGAGGATTTGGAGTCAAAGTCACACTGGTTTATCACTGTATAGCCACAAACTTCTGACATATATAGTAAAATATTTACTGGGAAAATGGAATTTGTCAGAGGACCGCACTGATGCATCATCAGACTTGGAAAATGGGCTGCTACAGATGAGTGGGGGTTGTGTCTGGTCCCTTTGGAAGATGGGACTTGTAGCTTTTCCTTTATGACAAGGGAGGTATCATTGCTCATCTGTGAAAACCTCGTCAGAGCGGTGCTCACGGCTGTGCACAGCAGCTGGCACCCACTGATCCAAGACAACTTGTGGATAATTCATATTCCCACTCGGTGCCTGTCCAGTGCTGCTGAGCCATGGCCACGTCCCAGGGAGCGGAGGCTCAGATCTGCCAGGGCAGGACCTCGCTCAGCCCCCAAGCCCTACAAGCGGGCAGTCCCATGGCCCTGGCTTCTTCTCGGGAGACATTAAACACTTGGTTACAA
This sequence comes from Tauraco erythrolophus, assembly GCF_009769465.1. Taxonomy (NCBI): domain Eukaryota; kingdom Metazoa; phylum Chordata; class Aves; order Musophagiformes; family Musophagidae; genus Tauraco; species Tauraco erythrolophus. Next base: position 3,616,845 of record NC_141484.1, read on the forward strand.
CAGACATCCCCTTTCTCTGTGGTGGCTCTGGCTGGGAACACCTCTGCTTTCTTGGAGAGGTGTGCTGGGTCATGTTTGGTAAAGGCAACCCAAGCTGGGGATTGCAGCAAGGTCCTGGAGAGGCATCTGTGTCCTTCTGCCTTCTCCAGCCTGTAGGACAGAGGGGACAGCAGAGCTGTGAACATGGTGGGTAGAAATGGACACTGCAGATGGCCAGAAGCAAGATAGCAAACCCAACCTAGAAAACTGGGTGATTTGGAAAGTTGTGTTAAATACTTACAGTGCCAGAGTTGCTGCTGGGGAAGCAGCACGTCTGTCCTGAAGCACAGAAAAGGTGAGCTCCAGGCAGGAAAGAAACTGGGACAAAACTGACCTTTTCTGTGCAATGACTGAAGGAAGGAGGGGACGGCTGAAGAGGAAAGCAACATCAGCGTCATGTGTGTCAACTGTTTTACAGTCCTTACTGCAAAACATCTTACAGACCACATGGAGGAGAGAACATCGGGTCATTATATAGGTGTCAGGAGAGGGACTGCTGGGGGGGTGCCACAGGAGCGAGTAGATGGTGATACAAAGGGACAGCGTGAGTAGGAGACGGGTGTAGGTAAAGACCAGGTAGACACAGCCAGAGCAAGGTTCACCTGGTAATAGGTGCTGGCCTGTGGGAAGGATGGGGAGAGACCGAGACTGAGTCTATTCCCTGCCTGTTCCCGCAGACCTTCCCAGGACGCAGCTGCAATTCCCAGTGCCGAGCAGGGCAGGCGGCCAGTGTCCTCCCGAAGCCACGCTGGGCTTGGTACCGAGCTGTGCTCCTCCGGCCGGCTCACGCTGCCCGTGCCTGGTCTCAGGCTGCTCCATGTCCTGCGTGGTTTTTCCTACCCTGGCTGCTGGGACATTTATAGTTAAATGCTGGAAATGGCAAGGAATCTTGCAAAACTCAGGGCAGTAGAAAGCTGAATATCTCCAATGACGTCTAAGTGCTCGTTATGTACTTTAAGATCATGTAACCTGACTAGTAAATCCAAGAAGCTACACAAAGCAAAGACCTTTCCTATGTGAAGATGAGACCAAACTTCTGCAGCCGCCCAGCGTCAGACCTGGAGAGCTCGTGCTCGAAGGCAGCACCACCACCGGCATCTGAGGACCTGCATCCCAAACTGCTGAAGCAAAGCGGGATGGAGCAGCCGTTGTGTTTGGGAACTGGGTGTAACAGCAGCCACGAATGGCACTTGGGTGATTAAGGCGTTTGCCTGAGGTGTGGATGGTACAGCCCTTCTCCACCTTCTTTATGCCGCCGTTTCCGTACTCGGAGGCTTTGCAGTAAAGCTGGTTTCTGAGCAGGGAAGGAAGGGGGAATGCAATCTCCTGGATAACAAGGTGTCTGCTTGGTTCTAGCAATCGCGTTTAATCACACCGAGGGGACGGCGGTCTCGGTGGCCGTGGCCGGCGCGTGCAGCCTGCCCGATGTCCTGCTCCTCTGCAGCCTTCGCCGTTCCGAGACGCCAACGGCGCTCGGGGGATTTCTTGCTTTCTCTCGTTTATCACCCTGGAAGTGTTCATAAAAACACCCCGGCTGCCAGCGCTGCCGAGGCGAGCTGCGGCGGCGGGGGAAGAGCTGCGGCGGCCGCCCTGCCTCCACCGCGCAGGTACCCGGGGCTCGGCTCTCCCCGCCACCGACGCGGGGGAGGCAGAAGAGTTTTAATTAGCTCTTGATGCTATTTTTAACCTCCTGGCGCTGCTTAATTTAGCTCAAGCTGTTGTGCACTGATCATTAAGGGGAAAAGAAGGAAACGGGGGTGTTGGCCGCTGTCTGCTGAGCAGCCTCATCTCCTGAAGCCTGGGCTGGTAACTGGGGCTTGTTCCTAGACCTTCTGTAGCAGTGAAAGATTATAGCCCAGGGAAATTTCATGCGTAATTCACGGCTCCTGCAGGGCTTATGGTGCGTTTGTGGGTTCTGTTCATACCCACTTCAGGTTAAAACAGCGTTAAGTATCTTATGGAAAAGGTGTGTGAGATCTTCAGACACGCTGTGACCCGCCTTACTGCTAGAAGGACACAGAGACCTTGAAAAGCTGTCATTACACAAGGAATTACCTCTTTTTAATATACAAAGCCATTACAGGACTTCGTGCCATCTTAAATGACACATGGAAGCGAACAATAACTAACTGTTAAAGATTTAATATTCCCCTAGACCAGCCCAGCCTTGGTCCTGGCGCAAAGCGGACGCCGGCAGCTGAGCCAGCTGCTCTCCTGCAGCCATCGCACGTGCACGGAGGTGACGTTGCCTTCGCTTGTCCCCGCTGCTGGCTCTGCCCCGGCTCCCTCTGTGCCAGCCAAGGTGAGCACGGGGAAGCACAACGCCGAAGCCAGAAGATGGTCACTGGATTGTCGGGTTACTGGAATTTCTGTATTTAGGGTATGAAGTACAACCTGTAACATACGGCACGCGGAGGTTAATGGGCAGGCACCGCCCCGCACAGCCCACGGCAATGTGACTTCTGCAGATCTTACAGCAAAGTCCCCAGCTGGTTTGCTTTGCAGCACTGCATGTTCCCCCTTCTATTCTGCCTGTGTAGCTCTTTGTAGGGTATTGAAACCAGCAGTTTGACTCATGGCCCTGACTGCGAGCTCTCTGACATGCTGCAAGTCGTGAAAATTGTGTGTTGGCTTTGATATGCAGAGGGTGAGAGGGCGTTGGGAAGGGCTCTGCAAGGGAAAGAGCTCAGCTATTGTTGGTGATGTAAACTTTGAATATATATCTATATATATCTATATAGATATATAGTTCAGACCTGGAGAACTGGACTTGGGTGCATGGGCAATACTGCAGGCTCAGAGCTTTATCTCCTATTTCCCTCTTGAGAAACGCACTTTGGGTAACGTTGTCCTACAAAACAGGGTAGGAGCTGCCGGCACGTGGATGCGGAGCTGTTCCTGCTGTCTGCCTGGCCCAGGGTCCCAGCGTTGCACATCTCTCGTGTGAGTCAGTCGGAGGCAGAGAGCCAAGGCTGCTCCTTCTCCTACGGCCTGGGACCTCTCCTGCCCGCTGCTGAAGCCGCCCCGCTCTCAGCTCCTCCTGGAGCCACCCAGCAGCCGAAGCATCCATTGAGGACCCTCCTCACTGTCACACTTGCCTCGTGGTCGCTCTGCCAGAACCTGAGCTTCCCACCTTCACAGCCAGCATCGCAGGTTTTCCGCTTGCTAAAGCATTGCTTCAGCTGGGGTTAACAGAGGTAAGAGCCTTAAACAGTCAGGAGAAAGGAGACGTGCGGGAGGGATGTGCTCCATAAGAGGTTTTGGGAGGATATTTGTGGATCCGGAAAGACCATGTGAATAAGCACACAGGCGGTGTCAGCAGCGTGCGCGCCGGGACCGGGGAGGGCTGTTCGGTCGATGATTTTATTTGTTGAAAGTTGCTGGCATCATCCAAAGCCATTAGTGTGAATGAGCTGGAGCGGATCCATCGCCCGGCGAGCGCGACGGCACAGGCAAGGCAGAGGTGGCCGGTTCAGGAAAGCGTCTGGCTAGAGGGCTGGGATGCGGAAATAAATCTCCGTTGCAGCTCCTTTGACCTTGGGAATATCACTTGATCTCCTTGTATTTGGTGCTGGAGCTGAAGGTGGGCTCAGTTAATCAGTAACAACCATCCTTGGACACCCGGCCCGGGCACAGGGCAGGTTTGGAGCAGGCTCTAGGAAAAAGAACAGGTTTTGAGCAGCCCACGGCAAAAAGACCAGTGCATGGTAAAGGAGGAGAGGGAAGAGCAGCCATGGGGGTTTGCTAAGCAGGCTGTGGATTCAGGGGAAAACATGATATTTTCATTTGTAAGGAATTGCAAAGGAAATGCTCACATTTCCTTTATGATTGCACTGCCATGAAAGGCTTTTTGATCAAGCTTAAAAAAAATAGAATCATAGAATGGTTTGGGTTAGGAGGGACCTTAAAGATCGTCTCGTTCCAACCCCCCTGCCATGGGCAGGGACACCCTCCACTAGACCAGGTTGCTCAAAGCCTCATCCAACCTGGCCTTGAACACTAGAACCTTGAAATAACTTGGATAAGAACTGAAGCACAGGAAGTGCCAGGGAAAAAGGAAATTACTCAGAAAAATTATGGAAGTCAAGTTTAAGAGAAAAATCTTAAGTAATGCCACCTATAAAATTAGTGGTGACCGCTACAGCGCGTGGTGGTCACGCATAGTTTCTTCCCATTATTTCTCAGGCGTTCCTTGTGTCTGATGACAGGCAAGAAATTAATAGGTTTATGAGCGCTGTGGCTCAATCTAGTTTTAAATAACTCATAACCAGCCTTCTTTTTATTTTTATTTAAAAAAAAAACAACCTCTCTGGGGAGCCTGTGAGCCCAGCGCGCTCGATTGATTCGATGCCCCTGTTTCTGTGTGGGCAGCACGGCGCTGGGTGTGTGGCACGGCTGCGCGCGGCCGAGGGGAAGCTTTCAGGTCCAGGATCGATCCTGTCAAAGTCTATGGCTGCTGGTAGTGGCAGTTACTCCTGCTTGTTCCAACCGCCATGGGATGGACTGTTTCATTTCTTAATATCAGGCTAAACCTTCTCCACATCAAAAAGATTTATTTCTGTACTTAATTTTTCCAATAAGTAATTTCTCTCTCAGAAATCGAGCTGATGTTTCTTTATGACACTAATGCAGCTCTGCAAACCTGCCTTCTGTATTTCTGTCTTCCCATGGACAAGGTGAGGTGGTGGGTGGCAGCCCAGGATTGGGCTCCTGGGAACCCTACAGACCCCTTCCAACCCACATCCCCTTCAGCCATTCCCCTCTCATGTACCAGCTCAGAAGATACTGCTTTTCTCTGCAGCCATCGCTGCTCTCCTTTGGCTATCGCATGGAAGCAGAGTGGTCTCATGTTTCTCTCCTGCCTGCAGTACACCTCTTCCAAGCTTCAGGAATGACCTGTTGCTTTCCAAGCAGTAACTCCAAAACCAAAGCTATCTTTCCCCATCACCCAGTTTTCCAGGTTGGGTTTGTGGAGCTGCTTCTCCTGGGTTCCAGATGGACCAGTGGGCACAGCCCACATCATCTCCTCCTCTTCCTCTCCTCTACTGAGCTGCACGAGCCCAGCCGTGGCTAATGTCACCCCACCGTGTGCTCCTCACATGGATAAACCCCTCCCTGCCAACAGATACGGCATCAGTTCGAGTCAGCTGGACACTGGATGCGTCGTGCAGATGTTGGTTCAGGACCGAAGCGTTTGCACCCCTTGGGTGCTCCGTAGCTCAGTGGGAACCGCTGCGCCCTTCTGCGACCACATTTCTCTTCCATTATTGTTATTAATGACCAAATTAGGCTTTTCTGGATTTGCCAGGGTGACATTGCACTGCCCAAAGGAGGGTGACGATGCGGCAGTGGCCTTGGACAGACCCCCGGCACGGTCCCACCTGCCCGCGCGCTGCCGGCTTTGGAAAGTTCAGTTCTGAAAGAGCCACCCTCCTTGACTTATTTATTTTTCCCCACGTTCATGACCTGCGTTGTGTCCTGAGGAAAAGATCGTGCTGCTTGAAAGCCCTTTATTTTCAGCCAGCCCCATTTTCTCGTTGCAGCTTAGTGGGAGCTGGTCCTTTCAGTTCAGCTCCATCGCAGCTCACGCTCTCCTGCGTTTGCCGGCTCTTACCCAGATCCCTGATGTTCTTTGTACATCGATTGCTCACTCAGTGAGTTTCCTACCCCCCTTCCACCAGGCTCGTTCCTCCTCCTTTGTGTTCTGCTCAGCCTCTCCCACTACTCCAGGTCCATGGCTTAACCTCTGGTTTCCCTCTGCCCTTGGCTTGTGATGGGGACCAGGCTTCCACAACCACAGAGACAGGTCGCCAGGCTCGTCCTGGATCCCAGGACCCCTCCACAAACAAAAACCTTCTCTCTCGTCTGCTCCAATAACCTTGGCTGTGTTTCCTCTCCCCACAAACGTCAGGAAATTGGAAATGATGCTCTAGCCACATAAAAAACAATAGTTGCCTCCTTGGCCTGGCTTGGCCCTGCTCTTTCTGCCGTCACCCAGGGCAGAAGGGAGCGTTGTCTTCTGCTGGACTCGGAGCAGTGGTTTATTGATACGACCCATCCTGTCCGGGCAGTTGACCAGCGATATATCTATTTTTCTCAGCCCACCCATGCAGCCCAGAGTGGTGGCTTGTGCTCAGCATTAGGTCACAGAGCAGTGGGCTCAGAAACCGGGACCAGGATAATATTTTCTCTCTGCGACCGTGGAGCAATAGGTAAGGACTTCAGCTCACTCCTAGGTCTGCATGAACTGCATTAGGGACAGTGCCAATATTCATTTCATTTTCCGAAGGGGTCAGTCCCGGTGAGGGCCATGTGCAGCTCCCATCAGAAGCTATGGCTCCAAGACAAAAAGAAATTCATTATGAGGACTGCAGATTACGTTGCAGACTGCCTTTATTACTCCCTGGACTACTACCAGAAGGCACAGTGCGATGGAAGGAGCAGGAACACTTCTAAGGTCATATTTCTTGGAAATCTTTGGGGTTATATTAATTTAATTTAAAATACAGCTCCTGTTGGAAACCAACCAGCATCACCTTTTCAGCTGTAGGAAGCATAACACAATTCGTAAAGGTTACTGGGGACTAAATCCTTGCTGAAAATCAAGCCAGCTCACGTTCGTGTCCTTGAAAAATCTTTCTCTTGGGAGCCCTGCTGATTCTCCAGGCGCTGGACATGGGGTAAGGTTTGTTCTGCACAGCTGCTCTGCACCATCCCTGCCGCCCATCCCGCACCGCATCGGGCTCCGTTTTATGTGCCAGCGAGGCAGTAATAGGGATCACTCTCTAATGCATCCGTGATTACGTGGAAATTGAAGTGTGAGAGAACAGAAATGAGGCAATTGAGAGGTGTGACTCTGACACCCGACCCCTCTCCCTGCTGCTAGCGTCACCCCAATGACCGAGATAAATGATGCCAAATGGGTATATTTTTCAGTGCCTGGTGTTGATGGACAACAAATCACAGGAAATACTTAGCTATTTCCCTCTGAATAGCTTTCTCTGGACCTTCGCATACTCCCTACTTTGATTTTTGGCTCCTTATTAACGAAAAATGTGCAGGGAGGATGGTTGTTGATGATACATGAGCCAAGAATAGATTCCAGCTCCTTTTACCATTTTGGCACCAAAATGCCAAGAGGGATGAGACACCCTGTAGTAAATGCTGTTCATTTTGAGGCAGCAAATAGAAAATATGGCTCTGACTGAGTCAGGGAGAAGAAAGGATAAGCCCCAGGATCTGTGCTTTGCCTGGTCATACTGCTGGATCTATAAAGAGATGGGAAATGGCATATTCTCTTGGAAATGGCATATTGCCATGCAGCGAAGGGGTAAAATGGTGTCCTAAGATCTATAGCTCTGTGCAGGTCTCTCCTTTCAACAGTAAGGCTGTCCTTGGGCTATCACGGTGCAGGACTATCTTTGCAGAACGTGCTTCTCTGCCTCATAGCGACCAGCTGCTGCTTTAGCTGCTGCCTCTTAATTCCTCAGGAAAAAAAAAATAAATCTGAGCATCTCCTCTGTGCATCTTGCCCATCGCACCCCTAGCAGGCAGATGTCCCTCCTGGGAACATATCCTGCTTTTCTTGAGCTGAGGGGAACATTAAATAAGAACATTAAAGATGAGGCTCGTTAGAAAAGCCAAAGGTGGAAAGCTTGCAGTAGCATGAGCTGGAGCATTTGCTGGGGCTGTCTGTAAGCGACAGCACTCCCCTGCCCGTCGGTCGATACCTTCTGGGAAACGGCTCAGTGTGAACGTAGGAAGAACCAAATCCTTAATTTCATATGGGAGAGAATTGTCAGAGCTGTTGCAGTGCTTGAGGGTGCAAGTACATCTGCTTCCTACCAAGATGTACTTCTTGGCTTTGGACTCAGGGTAGGATGCAATAATAAAAGCCTCTCTCTCTCTCTCCCTTTCTCTCTTTTGCTCAAGAATTTGCAACTCTTCCAGCAGCATTCCCGGCTTTTCTTTCTTATTGCTGCCCGGAGCAGCGAGTTGCAGGTGCAGACAGGCCTTGGATGTTGCATCTGTACAGAAAATGGAGTTATTTGAACTCCACAGTAACTATCAGTTTCCTTCACATCATTCTTGTATGAAATTTGTATGAGCTGTTGGAGCGAGTCCAGAGGAGGCCATGAAGATGATTTGAGGGCTGGAGCACCTCTGCTATGGAGACAGGCTGAGAGAGTTGGGGCTGTTGAGCCTGGAGAAGAAAGGCTCTGAGGAGACCTTCTAGCAGCCTTCCAGTGCCTAAAGGGGCTACAAGAAAGATGGAGAGGGACTTTGGACAAGGGCATGTAGTGATAGGACAAGGGGCAATGGCTTTAAACTGAAAGAGGAGAGATTTCAATTAGATATAAGGAAGAAATTTTTACACAGAGGGTGGAACAGGTTGTCCAGAGAAGTTGTGGATGCCCCATCCCTGGAAGTGTTCAAGGCCAGGTTGGATGAGGCTTTGAGCAACCTGCTGTAGTGGAGGGTTTCCCTGCCCATGGCAGGGGGGCTGGAACTAGATGATATTTAAGGTCCTTTCCAATCCAAACCATTCCATGATTCTGTGATTCTATGAAACTTGCTGCAAGATCAGCAGAGGACCGGGCTGTCAGGGAGCTGGGCGCTGCACCTTTGTGCTGCAGATGAGCAGGGGATGGGCACTGCAAGATCACAGAGCTGCTCGAGAGAGCTCAGCTCGCGGCAAGAAATAACTATCGGCAGCGTCTGCTTGTATTAATCTTGAGGAGGGAATGGCAGAACGTTATCTTTGGAGGCTTTCGAGTGTAAAAGTGCAAGCTGTGAGGACTTTGAGCATCTCTGAGAGTCACTGTAAGAAAGTGTTAATATAGTTACATCAGAGGTGCAAGAAATAAAGCCCTCCTCCAGTCTGCTCGCCCGCCCAGGCGTGTCAGAACAGCAAGTCACCGTCTCTCAGCCCAGGCAGGGGCCGCGTCTCCTGGTTTAATCGCTAAATCCCACCACCTCTGCTGCAGCGATAACAGCAACGAGACCCCTCATCCGAAGAGCCCCTTCTCCGACACGTGCCGCGATAGCAAACGCCGGCTGTGAGCACGGGCGTGACGGAGCTGTTCCTGCCTGGCTTCCCAAGCTGACGCCTGCGGAGACGTACGCCATACGTGCCCCGGCTCTGTCGCTTATCCATCTTTAGTTTGGGAACAGGCCTTTCAAATGAAACGTGTGTTTCCCGGGCAGTGGGACGCAGCGGGCGAGCGCCGTGCTCTGCCCTCAGCCCTCTCCCGTTTGTCGTCCCTTGGAACTCCGCGCGGCGTGAACCAGCCCCGCGCGATTCTCAAGGGAACCCAAGGAAGACGCGTCCCGCTGCTGCTGTGTTAGAAGATTTGGCAGCTTTTGATGTCTCACTGGTTTTCCCCCTTATTGTTTGCAGTGCTGCACAACAGCAAAATGTGCCTTGGAAAATACACACGACACGGCACTTATCTGCCATCCATCCTGCCTTTATCAAAGCAGTCGATAGCGCTGTCCGCCACGGTCCCACTCCCCAGAAGACCGTCTCTCTCTCTCTAGCACAAATCTTTTCCTTCTTGCTCTTAGTCCTCCAATCTTTCATTTCCGTGGCTTTTTTTTCCCTCCCCATCTGAATTGCGCTTTTTCTCCGCTGCATCAAGAACTCTGATTTCTGGTGACATTTCAGCAGTCTGCAAGGCACCGTGAGAACTGCGAAATTCCACGAATTAGTAGAAAGAAAAGAAAAAGCAAAAAATATTCCATCCATAAACGACATGGAGGATGAAGGAAGATTTTTTTTTACCGCCTTCTGTAACATTTTCTCAGGGCCTGGCTGCAGCTCTCCAGCCCCGTTTCCATGCCTCCTCCCGAAGCACAAGCCCAGTTGGGACCAGTTCAGTCTCTGTGTTCAGCCGACACTGGTGCTCACAACTCCGACCCAGCGGCACAACAAAAAGCTAAAAAGGCAGGCTATTGCGTCACGCTGCTCCGCTGCGAGGTGTTTGATGATGTCATTCAGCAGGCATACGTGTAGCATGGCTTTTGCAAAATGGGGATCTTGATACTCCAATGGGTAAATCTACCCTGGAAGAGGAAAAATGGCAGTTTTGGGAGGAGGGTGGTGGTGACCGGAGTTGCTCGGGAGCAGTTTTGGTCTGATAGCTAAAGGTATTTTTGTTGAGCTGTTAACACAGTGTCCGTGAGCCTCAGAAGGCTCCTGTGCTGAGGAGATACCGCTGGCACTGCCGCCCTTCGCGGGGGCGTGAGATAAGGCTCCAAGGATGGCGGATGCTGCAGTTGGACTACATCCTCGGGGAGGTGAGCACCAGGTTTGGCTGGAGCAGCAGGAATTCACCTGCAGCACATAAAAGGGGAGTGATGAGCTGCTCCCAGCCATCCCACCCCATTCTCTCCCCAGGGCTGGCACCCGGCATTCCGCACGTCCACGAGCCCTGGGCCGCGCAGGGCGGCAGTCGGGTGGGATTTGGTTCCAACCATCCAGCTGTCAGGACGTGCCGTGATTGTTTTAATGGCTTATTTCAGCTCGACCTAAATAAGCGACGAAGGGCAGAGGGCAAAGCTCTGACACACCCGTTCCCCCAAAACACAGTAGATGGCTCCGTGCTGACTGCCATGTCCCCTCTCCCGGCAGCCATCCCCGCCGCCACCTCGGCCCCCCATGCTCTTGGGAATGAGCACCTGCGGCAGGAAGGCGCTGACCCTGCTCAGCAGCGTGTTCGCCGTCTGCGGCCTCGGCCTCCTGGGCATCTCTGTCAGCACCGACTACTGGCTCTACCTGGAGGAGGGCATCATCCAGCCCCAAAACCAGACGGTGGAAATCAAACTGTCGCTGCACTCGGGGCTCTGGAGGGTCTGCTTTCTGGCAGGTATGGCCTCCCTCCCAAAAACATCCCCTGTAAGGTCATGTTTGCAGCGTGTCAGCATCGCACCCTGGGAAAGGGCTGGGGGAATAGGAGTTTTAGAGGCTGTGCCCATCTTTGCTTCCAAACTTAGGCACGACCTGAGTAATGCCATCGCGCCGTGCCCAGCTTTAATAGCCAGGCGGATCAACGTGCCTTGGCACGCAGGCTGTGGGCGCGTTCGCTGCCGCTGTGCCAGAGCCCGCTGCTCCCCGTCCCACTCCATCCCAGCGTCACAGCTGCAACGCCTCGGGCAGCAGCTCAGAACTTTCCCTTTTGTCCCTGCAACACTCAGATTCAGGTCAGCTGGACCGTTCCCTCCGTCCGTGCCAAGTTTGGTGGAGCGACTTGGCTGCAGGGACAGAGTTGGAATAAAACCCAAGGGAATGGGAATCTCAAAGTGATCGATCTGAAATGTCACGAAGTTTCCCCTGCTGCTTGGAAAAATTCAGGGGAGTGAGGAGCCCCAGTACTGCCCTGGGGTGACTTTCCTCCAGGGTTCCCCTTTTTTTATGCAAGGGAATCCTTTTGTGCAAGAGAGATGGTAGTTAAGAGATGCCTTTCTTCAGCCCCAAACACTGACACCCGAGATGGAAGCAGCGATAAAAAGCAAGATTGTTTTTATGCATGCACTGAAATTCGTTTTGAAACCACTCTCTCCCCCACCAAAAATCAACAGCTGAACACACCGCAGGAGTGACTTGGTCTGTGTCTGCTGCAGGTGAAGAGCGTGGCCGGTGCTTCACTATTGAGTATGTCATGCCCATGAACATCCAGCTGACCTCTGAATCCACAGTCAACGTCCTGAGTAAGTGGTCTGGTGGGGTCTTACTCCTTGCATCCTGTGAAGCACCAAAGGGTCACTAGGAACTCCCCTCAGAGAATCCTCATTGTGTCCTTGCCGAAGGAGCTCCTTGACAGTGCTACCATGCAGGGATGCAGCTATGGTTTTTCCTATGTGAATTACCCAATACTCTCCTAAACTTTCGGGAACATCCCTTTCCGATGGCAGGATGCTCCCAGCAGCTCTACATTGTACGATTTCCTTTCACTGGCTATTCAGCACTGATGTTTATGAAAGTGTTTGGCCATACAGTCTCCTCTCCATAATTAGCAGCTGTATTTATTCTGTAGCAGTCAATTTTACACATTACATAGAGGGATGAATTAAGGGTGGAGTGTCACAGTTCTCATGATGAATTATACAGTCATTTCTGATTTAATAAATAGAAGTGTTCAGCACACAGTTTTGCAGAGAAGCTAAAGAAAAATGCAGGTTCCAATGTTTTTTTCGTATGTAAAACTTCACCTAGAAACCCTCAGAAATGCAAATGTCAGCAGATGTTTCCACAGCCAGACAGAGTCACCTCTTTACTCAGCTCAATAGCAAAGACAGGAACAAACCCCTGCCAGGGGCTGAGAAGCAGCGCAGGGGCACCTGCCTTTGCAGGGAGTGAGGAAGGACCCAGCACGGTCAGGGGGCAGCAGGGCTGGAGCCATCCCACCCAACTGAGCCCATTTTCTCGCGCTGTGGGGGAACGATTGACCTGTTCTCGCTTCCCTTTGCTCCTCTCCCCCCAGAGATGATCCGCTCTGCCACCCCCTTCCCTCTGGTCAGCCTCTTCTTCATGTTCATCGGCTTCATCCTCAGCAACATTGGCCACATTCGGCCTCACAGGACCATCCTCGCCTTCGTCTCAGGGATATTCTTCATCCTGTCAGGTGAGTTTTGCTAGCCAGGTTTTCTCCTGAAAATCCTTGAGCGCTGACCACGTTGACTTTGTAGCTGCTCTCCCAACCTGCTGTGGTGGCTCCTTGTTGGAGTCACCACCCACGGGGGCTCCCGGCTCAGCCCTGCAGCCTGCTGGGGCTTTGCATGATGGAAAACCACCCACTGCAAGACTTGCCTGTGGCAGTGACGAGGAGATGTGGGGAAAACCCAGCACCCGTGCGGGAGCAGATGCTGAGGGAGAGGACAGCTCTCACGGCACGTGGGTCGCAGGAGAGATCTGAAGCTCCAAACTGCTCAGCTGGGATGTTTCTATATGAGACAAGGGAATGTTTTATTCATGGTGTTGTGCGAGTGTTAAACAACTAGCTGTGACAGCCAAGCTTTGAAGCCAGCTCCTACCCAGTGCACGTGGACTTGCCTGAGCACGTAACGGTTTGAGTGAAATGGGAGGAGAGCCCTGGGTTAGCTCAGCAGCAAAGCAGCCTCTTTCCCCAGTTATTTCAGGCACACTTGCACAGTTTCACACTTTCACTCCCAAGTCAGGTCTTAAAGGAAGGTGTTCCTTCAGCAGCTTTGTCCCTGAAGCGTTTCCCACTGTCCTTCTCTTTGGTTTCTCCCCAGGTCTGTCCCTCGTGGTGGGGCTGGTCCTCTACATATCCAGCATTAACGATGAGATGCTGAACAGGACCAAGGACTCGGAAACGTTCTTCAATTACAAATATGGATGGTCGTTTGCCTTCTCTGCCATCTCATTCCTTCTCACAGAGGTACCTGGGAGCTGTCACATCCCTGTTACGAGTGTATCCCGTTCTCAGGCGGGTGGGGGGAGATGAGGCTGTGAGCAAGAAGAGGACTCAGATGGGGTTTAAGGGAGGGCTATGAGAGTGGATATATGTAATGTGGTGGGAGACACATGCGGTGGGGACAAACCCTGAGCCCGGAGCACTGATGGGGCATTTGATCACGACTTGATGCAGAGCAGGGGTGCAGAGGACGAGACGTGGCTGTGCCACGTTATTTCCTGCAGGAACCTGGGGCACAGGGCAGTGAAGTGACTGTCCTCGGCAGCCCTTGTGCATCGGCAGCAGAGCAATAAGAGCTGTTCACGTGTTTGTTCCGTGGTGGTGGTGGTGGAGAAGGCAGCCGTTAGCAGGGCGAGCATCAGGCCGTGTCTCTCTCCCCTGCAGAGCGCCGGGGTGATGTCCGTTTACCTGTTCATGAAGCGATACACGGCCGAGGACATTTACCGACCTCACCCCGGCTTCTACCGCCCGCGTCTGAGCAACTGCTCCGACTACTCCGGGCAGTTCTTGCACCCGGACGCGTGGGCGCGGGGACGCAGCCCTTCGGATATCTCCAGCGAGGCGTCCCTGCAGATGAACAGTAACTACCCAGCTCTGCTCAAGTGCCCCGACTACGACCAGATGTCCTCGTCCCCGTGCTGAGCCCCGGCACCCCCCGCGCCCGCTCCCACCCAAGCGCCGACGGTCGCCACGTCCTGACTCCGTTTGTCATTTATTTTTTAGGCCGCTCGTTCAGGGCAATTCTCTATTTATAGGAGCGTAAATATAACCAGAGAGATTGGTTATATAACCAACAATGTAACCTAGAGAATTGGCATATTTTCTTTTCTTTGGTTTGGTTTGTTTTTTTTTTATTCTCCCCTGCATAACTAAAAATCTCGCCAAAGTCCTCTTCTTTCAGCTCATCCCGCTGAGCAAACAGCAGTTCTGCCTGGGGGATATATCCAGGGCTGGACTCAAGAGCAGAAAAAAGAAAATAGAGTAAAACTGAGAAAAAGAAAGTGCATTTTTTTTGGTTTAGGTAGGCTGCAAAAGTTTGTGCGTTTGACTTTGTCATTTAATTATAGATTTGCTGGCCTAAGTGCCGACAGGCGTAAAAGATTTATGTAAATTTCCAAGAAATAGCCATCGTTAGGAAAATATAAATTTTGTCTTGATTCAATATTTACTGATTGATATCTCTTGCTGCTGGATATCACTCTTGACCAGGCTGTAATGGGAAATAGCCATCTTTCTCGACGATACCTCAGCTGGCTTAGACACAAGCAGGTTGTTCTTTCTCTGTGGCCATTTGCAAACTTGCTTAAATATTCAGCCTGGAGGTACTACAGCCCTGGGGTGTCCGAGCTGTTGGGGTGGCTCAGGCACCCCCATTTCCTCCGCCATCCCATAGACTGGAGGTCTGAAGAGTAACTGGGAGAACTTCAGGACAGCATCGGGGGGAAAACTACCTAAAACCTTCCCACAGGAAATATTAGGCGCAGGATTTAGGGGGAATTATGGCCAGAAGCGCGAGTTATTTCAGTGCAAGGCGAGATCCCAAACCGGTGTGAAGTGATGTAGCTGAAATTAATGGCACTAGTCCACTGTAGCAAAGTAGTTGGCTTGTATTTCATTTTGGCAAGAAAATGTTTTAGCTGCTTTTTTTGTGTGTGTATAAACCTTAACTTGAGGTTTTAAGTCTTAAAATTTTATATGATGCTTTGACATTTCGGTCTTAGACAGCTGCCAGGGTGAGAGCATCACTCTGATTGAAAACAAAGGGCAGGGGAGGAAAAGGCTGCGCTCCCATGCGAGCCACGAGCTTGTCGCCTCACAGGAGAAAGAGCTTTGTCCAAACTTTATTTCTGTTCTTGTTATTTTAAACCTTTCTGAAAATTTCCTTTCTGCAAAACAAAATCCTCCAGGGATTCTTGGTATATTTGAGCTTGTTTTGTCTTACTGTAATTAAAACAAATAGAATATACGCACTTTTAACCTCATTTGTAGCCTACTGCGTAATGGATGTTGCACCTCTTTGTTATTATTTATTATTTATAAATACTCCAAAGCAGGGTGAAGTCCTGGTGCAGCACCTCTACTTGCATCGACTGGGACACCTGTCCCATGGGACCTCACTGCAGGTGTATCCAGCCAACTCTTGAACACGAGTATTTCCTCTCCAGTTCCTTCGGAGGAGCAAGCAACATAGATCTAGTGAATATCTAGTGTCACCCACTTCTAATTTGCTAAGTTTTAAAACCAGGGCATCTTTTTGTAGACACAGTTGTATTTACCCTTGGTTTTTATACCCTCAAGCATCTGTTTTCTTATTTTGAAACCCAGTTTGTAAGTTCTATGTGACAGGTTCACCGCTGGGAAGGTTCAAGCATTAAAGCACAACCCAGCCCCACCACCCAGCGACAAAGCTTGCGGGTCCTCATGTGTTCACCATCAGTTTTCCTCTGGAATCTCTATGTTTGGTGTGAATTAGGCTCCAAGAAAGCAGTGGAGTTCACAAGCGATGATCTTGCATTTCCCAGAGCCCAATCTAGTTTGCTGGGCTTGATGTTGCTGGTTTCTGGTGGCTCTTGCCCTTGATGGATCCTTTATATCCTCAGTCCTTTTTGGAAGGGGGACCTCTGGAATCACCAAAATCACCAATGCTCAGAGCACAAGGGCTGTCCCACACAGCTACGTTCCTGCACACCGGGGAGTCGTTCAGTGTGGTTAATCCTGTGCAGCATCGTGAGACATCCTTGTCTCCGAGTGGAATTTTCCTTTGTTCTGATTAAATACAGAATTATTCATTTTATAAATTAAAATGTCTGCCTACATAAGCAGAAGACATGAAAAAAACTTCACGCCTTCCTCAAAGCCCCAGAAGGTTTAGCAGAGTCCAGGGGCAAATTAGAAGAGTAATTATTTTAATTCACTGGAGAGATTGTCATCATGTGGCTGCATTTGTGAGCCCAGGAGTTGATGTGTTCTCCCAGTGAGCACAAGCCCTTCGTAAGTTTAGGACTAAAGAAATCTGTCAAAATAAGTGTTTGCTGTTGGTTGGGTAAATTCTGGTTTTGGGCAGGAAAATGTGGTTCTTGGTAAAGCCCCGGCAACAGTGGCTGTGCTGCCGGGTTGTGCTGCTGTCTCTTAGTGCCCGGCATGGCAGCAGCTCTCGCCATGGATGGCTGTGGGCCTCTAAAAGCAAGTATCACACCTTCCATGGCTGTGGGGACAGGAGCGTGGCTTGGGCAAGATGGTGGGGCGACCTACGGAGCCCAGCCACCCTGCGAGGTCCTTCTCCCCTGACCATCACCCCGAGGCTGATGTTCTCTGCACCAATAAATGCTCAATAAACAGCTGTAGTGCCACCTTAGGACACTGACTCATCGAAACGCCTCTCCCAGGCCTCTGGCATGGTTCCACCCCTCCTCGATCTCTGTTATGCCACATCCTTCGCTCCCCGAATGACACCACTCGGTTGCCTCCTTTGGTCTCTCTCCCACCCCCGTTTCGGTGCCAGCCTCGTGCTGGGTCCGTTCTGTGTCTGTCGCTTGGATTGCAATAAATGAAAAGTGGAGTTGGAGGATAAACAAATTTTTAGTTTAAACTAAGCTAAAACTGAAACAATTAAATTAGAGGTTTAACCCCTACAAGACTGAAGTCCTTAAACTCACCACCTCCGTGACAGACAAGTCGAGCTGCTCATGGGCCTGTAGGAAGGAAATTTCTCATCTGATGCTTTGCAGAAAATTGTTTGCACTTAGAAGCAAAAAAAATCTCATGTTTTGCGTGAATGACTAATTGATGTCTGACCCTTTGTGCATGCAGCTGTGTCTGCTTGAACTATAGGGTTAGAGCAAATTACCGGGATTACGGGTTCAATAAATCCCGGCGCTGCCTGATCCACGCACAGTTCACTGCTCCCTGGTGCTGCTCAGGACTGCAGCGGGCTGGAGCTTTTTCTGTCCCTGCCATCAGCCTCCCACACGGCACACACAGCACCTGGCAGCCTGGGTGCCATATGGAGCTCACGGCACTGGGAGGGATGGATGGATGGATGGATGGATGGTAACTGAAGAAACCGCACGTGGGAGGTGAGCGAGCCCCTAGCCCGCACAGCTCGGGGGAGGCTGGTCAGGAAGTCCATTCTGAGACTTTCTTAGGGAAGTCTTCTATTCTATTCTATTCTATTCTATTCTATTCTATTCTATTCTATTCTATTCTATTCTATTCTAATTTTAAAGTAACTCCTGGGAGCCACCCTCCCCCAGTGTGTTTGGGGGTTTTTAAATCAGATCTCCTTTCTGTAAGGTGGCATTTTGTGGCCTGTGTCTCCCAGGACATGAAAGCTTCTCTCTGACAGCATCTCCCCTCCCACCCAGGACATGCTCACCTCATTAACACCCTTACACCATGCCATTCCCATGGCCCCAGGTGTGATGGGGCCCTGGTGGGACCAGGCTCCATTTGCCCATTAGTTGGGAGCATCCTGAAAACCCTTATTGAATCATGAAGTTTGGATGCAAGAGATTTGTTGAAGACCAATCATGAGCAAGCAGTAATTAAGTAGCCAGGAATAAAAAGGCTGTGCTGGGTCATGTTCTTGCTTAGTTGCTGCTGGAGCTTGTGGCTTCAGAGCCTTTCCTTGCATGGTGGAGAAAAGTATCATTCTATATGTAAAACTACATATAGGTACAGCTGAAATGTCATCCCTGTGCAGGTGGACATGAGGAGCTACTGAGAAGGTTAAGGTGAGGCAAGAGCCCCCGTGGCCAGTAACCCCCCTCCCATCACACCAAGGGCACTGCTGAGCTGTTTTGGCTGCTGCTGTGTTAAGGTGAGGTTTGGGCAGGTGTTTTGGGGGAACCTGGTCCTGCTCTTGCCTGGGAGGATGACCTGGAGCTGTGGCTCGGGTGGGCAGAGGGAGAGCAAAGCCCTGCAGCTCAGGAGATACTTTCTGTCCTGTTTCTATTCTTGGTGTATCTCCAGCAGGGGGAAGGGGAGCCCAGCGAGAGGCCCTGAAACTGGGTGAGAAAAGCAAGGAGGGAGCTCTCCTCTGCACCATCCCGTGATCCACATCAGCCCTTTAACCTTCCCTTCTGTGAGTTGGCTGCACCACAGCTGTGCCCGTTAAAGCACCCTGCCTGCTTGGGGGGTGCCACCCCACCTGCCTGGCCATGGCTGGGGTGCTCAACTGACCTTTCTGCTGCACACCACAGGGTTTCTGTCTATCGCTGCTGTGTAGATACCAAGTTGTAACCTGTTCCCATGGATACAGCAGATTATAGAAAGGGAAGAGCTGCCTCCTTGCTTTACCTTCACGTAAGTCTTTACATACCTTAGGTTTTGGATTGTGACCTGAGCGGGCAGTGGTGATAATGGGCAGGCGATGGCTGCAGCAATT
The DNA here is from genome assembly GCF_009769465.1 of Tauraco erythrolophus. NCBI lineage: Eukaryota > Metazoa > Chordata > Aves > Musophagiformes > Musophagidae > Tauraco > Tauraco erythrolophus. The sequence continues at coordinate 3,635,706 of NC_141484.1, forward strand.
ACCCTGTGTGCCTTTAATTGCAAACCAGTCTCCTGGCTGTAACCCTCGAACGGAAAGGTTAGGTGGCCATGGATGGCGTGGGACAGCCCATCATCTCGGCCTCCCTACGGCTGCAAAATATATCATTAGCAAAATATGTGTCCAGGTCACCTTGATTTTGGAGATGGGCACTGCAGTGCTGAGTAAGCTGCTCAGCTGTGTCCACCATGTCCCTACGGGTGACCCACGGGAGGGCCTTTGGCCAGTCAGTCATGCTGGCTTGTGCCACAGATGAATCCAGAGAAAACAGGGATGGGTGAGGAGGAGATGACGCTGTCAACAATGCTGTCCTGTAGCCTGGTGCCCAGCACTGTGGCCGGTATGTGGCATCATCGTGCCAACGTCCTCCTTGTTTTCACACCACTTCATCTTCAAGTCTCTGGATGATTCTTCAGTCAGGAAAAGACTCTTTAAATTATTATTGCAATTTGCAAAACGGAAAAGTAGTATTTCAACCAAAATATTATCCCCACCTGAATGTGTTGCCAGGCTCCCACCCCAAGAGCTGTGTTTGAGGAATATATTGGCTCCAACTGGATGTTTTCAAGGCCTGAGCAGTTTTTACTGTGGTGTTCTGAAGGCTCTGGCCAGCATTTTTAATCAAACCATCTCCGAAATCCCCAATCTCCTCCACTGCCGGTGAAAGGAGAAGTATTCACCCACAAATTGTGATGAATATGCCTTGAAAATATGCAGTGCCAGCATTCAAGGTTATTCCCCAATAAGCCATCGTTTTTGTCATCGTCTCTCGATAAATCTGCTGGCTGTGATGAGACGCAGCTACTTTCAATCTTTAATGTTAGAGCAGCGGGAATTCATGTTTCTAAGAGGAAAAACTGCACGTGAGTGGGCTGCGGAGAGGGGGTTTGGTGACTTGGGATCATTCAGATTTGCAGCTGCTTAAACTGAGGCTGATGCAGCTCAGGCTGCTCAAAGGGCCATGTGAGCTGGTGTTGCTGTGTTCCCTTCAAATTGCTCATTTTGGAACAAAGTCCGTGTTACCCGACTTAGTCCCAACTACCATCGAGCACCTGTAAATCTGCACGTGGACAAATCCCCCGACCTGAGCCTCAGCGCTCTGTTGCTGATCAACAAAGCGCGTAGGCACAGATTGAAATCCCTTGGACTCCAACAGGATCTGAATCGGAGCCAAAATTAAGCCCAAGCAAAGTGCTGGGCTGAAGAGCTGTCTTTGTGGGCATGTTTAAAAGCTCCTGGTAGTGGGCTGGTGGGATGGAGGAACTGGGATGTGTAAAAGAGGAGATGGTGCAAAGATGTGCCCATAAATGTCGTATTTCCCATAGTGATAACACCTTTAATGAGGTGCATGTTCATGAAAATATAACCCCGAGGTTCTCGGATCTGCCTGGCGCCCTGACACACACCAGCCTCTCACTGCAACCACGGCGGGGGGAACCTGCCAAGAAAGCTGAAAGGTGCTATTTAATTAATAGCAGCGAGTTTGAATAAGTACCAAAATGTCACTTGGTGAGCTCACCTCCACGGGGAAACGGGACCTTTCCGAAGCCGGGGGACGGCCGTCAGTGTCACGCACACGAGTGAGGAGCAGCAGTGCCTTAAGTCTCAGCGTGCCATCACGGCAGCGCAGGTCAGGTCCTGCTCATTTCTTTAGATTCAGTAAGGAAATTATGGTATGTAGGTTTAGCATAAGAGTGCTGTGTGGGCCTTAATGCTGGTTTCAGCTGTCTCCGGCTCGGCTCAGCAAAGGCTGCTGTACACGAGGGGATAAGTGAGGCATCTCATGGCATTCATGGCACTGCACCGTGCCCAGCCAACATCTTACATTGAAATAATACAGCTTTTAAAGCTGCCTTGCTTCAATACCAGACTAGTTCAAATATCCGAGAGAAAGGTATTATCTACCCTTGAAAAGCAAATTGTGTTTTATTTTAGCAGGAATTACAGGGTCTGTTTCTTGATAGAGCATCCCTAGTTCCTGCTGTGCTTAACGAACTTCAGAATGACTGTTTGTCCAGGACAATGGGATTATATATTATTTAGTACAATTATTCATAATTTAGATAAACAGAGAAGGTTTCTCTAGCAGTGCAGAACATGCACACGTAAAATCCCCGTCAAATTATTTATTTCCATATAAATTATGTACTGTCAAAACTGCTCTACTGATCTGAAGGTTAAAAGCTTCATCAGGAAAATGTAGCAGCTCCCCGTCATTTCAATCAGAATGTGATTATTTACAGAAAAAAGCAGCCTGGTGGTTGTGGATTTCTTATTGATCTGCTTCAGCATCTCTGTCTGGCTTAGAACAGTTGAAATAAATGAAGCAAAAATACAAACCTACAGTTGTTTTATCTTTCCATAGAAAGTAGGTCATATCCCCAACCAAGCTGTATTTTATTCATGTAAATACATTTTTACAATTAAAAATGCAATAAAAAACTATGTTCATGTCAACAGAGCTGAGCTTACTGAAACTGGGTGAGGGCTGACGGACGGGTTTCCTCGGGGCACTGGACAGGCAGGTCCTGCAGACCATGGATCTGGGGTCCCGAACCACCAGCCTGGGAGCAGGAACGCCGAGTGGAGCAGGAGAGGAGTGAAAGCTCTTAAAGCTCTCCAGATTGAGCTCCATATAGGAATAATTACGGCTGCTATTTTAAGAAGTTGCTTAATAACGTTAAACCGATGACAGCCTGAGATTATAACACTGCCACCTCCACACTCCTGGGGGCTTTTTCTTTTCTTTTTTTCCCCCTCTCTATCAGCTCTGGTATATTTGCATTTTTCCAAGCCTGTTTTACCAATTAACATTCTCAAAAGGCTCTTGAGCAAGCTGGGAATTGCTTTATACAAGGGGAGAACTGAGGCACTGAAGCACGACAGCAAAGTTGTTGGCCCTTCTCCTGGAGGGTGCCTAGAGAGTGCACAAGTGTGTTCATGAGCAGTATCTGCATTTTCATTTGTTCCAGTAAAATGTTTTGGAGTAGATCAGAGCTGCTTCCGATGGGGCTGAGAGGTGACCCCACAGGTAGGACTCCGTGCAGTGACCATGGGAAAACACACCTCTGCCGTAAACCGTGGTTCGGCTGCCTCAGTTTCCCTATTTATAAAACAGAAACCGTATTATTGATCGACGTGTTGGTACTTCGGGAACTTTGGATGAAACGTCTTGTCCTTTGTATGTGTACAGATAATTAATAATGTTTTTTTCTGGAGGTTTAACGTTCTGTTTGTGCTGCATGGTGATGAGCACTGAGCTCCTCCCGGCAGGGTGCTCCCTCCCCAGTGCGAGGCTGTGTCTTACCACTGCAAGAGAAATTGGAGCTGCTTATAGAAACTGCCGAAAGAGGGATGTCAGGGCTGTCTTAGGGACCTGCACTGCCAGAAAAATGAGGAGCCTGAAACAGACAGAAAGAAAAAATGAGCTAGAAAGAATGGGGCTTCCTACCACATTTTCCTATTTTTCTGGTGCTTCATTTGTAATAAGAACAAAAAAAAAAACCAGGGTTAGGTCCAGCTGGGTTTTTTTTGAGAAGGACGGTGGGAAGGTGATGTCCTGAAGCTCCCAAAGAGTCATGTGCAAGGAGGGTTTGGCAGTGCCAGAACCAGCCCAGGCTGCACTGTGTCTGGGCTCCGCATCAGTGGGTTGTTAATGTGGGGTAAGAAACCCAATTTCCTCTCTTTGACCAGGTCTGTCCTTGTGCCAGGTGATGCCGTTAAACTTGTGTGTCCTCAGGTTTGGTTTGGTTGGTTATTTGTCTTTGTTGTTGGGGGTAGAATTGTCCTTTCCGAGCACAACACCCTTTTCCAGGCAGTGAGGGACGACTGTATTCCTGCTCCGTGCTGGAGCTGTGCAGGAAACAAGAGTTTTGGAAGATTAAAATGCAATTTAAAGTACTGTGAAAACAGATCTGTCAACCTGTCCCGTTTGCTTGAGGGTCTTTGGGTTTTATTTGGTTGTTTGGTTGGGATTTTTTAAGATGTCAGGAAAGATGCTTGAAAAGAAATTAGGTTTCATTTAGCTTAGAGTAACAATTAAAACTTGGAATGGTCAGGGGCTGTTCAGGCAAATTAATTAAAAGCTTGGCACATAAATGCTGTGTACCTTTGTCTCTCACTGTCATAGTCAGGCTGGGACAGGCTGGGAGACCTTCAGACTGGGTCGTTCGAAAGTGAAGCCATTAATCCAACATGTATTCCCATCAGCCAACCCTGTAACTGTCCTTCATGACCTTCTGGCTGGTCTCTAACCTGCCATATTGTGGGCTTCTCCCTGCGGAGCTTTTCTCCATCGCCACCTCTTCCAGCCTATTTGATTTAAAGCAATTTCAATCTGCATCTCCAAATTCATCCCAGGAGTCTGAAGGAGCAGGCACATCTCTCCACCCACCCGTAGCACTTGAAGGTATCTGCACATCCCACCCCAGGGGCAATGACTTTCCATCAGTGGGGTAACCCATGGGATGGGTGCAAGGGTAACTCCAGTGAAGTAGAGGGGATCGAGAAACCCTGAGGAAGTACAGTCCCTATTTCATACTCCCTCAGTGAGGGAGTTTGAGTTTTTCACAATTTACAGTTAAATTCGGAGAAAGCACCAGCTATTTAAAACATCAGAGAGAACCACGGGTCACAGCACAGGAGACATCAGACACAAAAGGACCCTTCAGTCTAGTGGACGAAGACACTGCCGGGATTGAGGAGGCTGGAATGGGACAAAATTCAACCCAAATTTGCAACTGTTAAAAGAGAAGCTCCTGGTCTCAGCTTTGGCCCTGCAGCAGTACTGGTGTGAAGGCTCTCGTGCTGCTCCCCACGGCCTGGGCACGCAGCCATGCTCAGCAGCAGGTGCAGGAAGACAGCAGCTTCTGCGGCATCCCAGCCGCAGCGCCCATCCCATCAAATATTCATGATCCAAACGGATTCAGAGAGCTCCCCCAGCCTGCAGTCCTCCTCACCAGCAGGTTGCACTCCTGACAGCAGCACCAGATCTGTCCTGGCTGTGAGTGGTCATCGGGAGGGACTGGAGGGACCTTCACGAACAAGGCTGAGGGAAGCCCCAGAGGCTGCAATGTTTAAGATTAGTAACTACCCCGAGGAGACCAGTCCTGCAGAGAAGTTGTGGATGCCCCATCCCCGGAGGTGTTCAAGGCCAGGTTGGAAGAGGCTTTGAGCAACCTGATCTAGTGGAAGGTGGAACTGGATGATCTTTAAGGTCCCTTCCAACCCAACCCATTCTATGCACTGGTGACTCTATACATGCTCTCAACCGTGGCTGCAGGACAGCAGCATCAAATGGTGATGGGAAACACTTGTTCAACATTTTGCAGTGCAGATATCAGACAGGGCTGTGTGACAGTCCCCAGCAGCACCAAACCATTGCCTCCCTCCCCTAACATGCCAAAGGATTTCTTGCTCCAGAAAGGTTCTGTGCAAGGAGCTACAGTGAAAGCTGGGATAAAACCCACTTCTCCAGCAGTTCCAGGACACAAAGTCTCCTGCCTGCTCCTGCCCAATGCATCTCACTGCCCACGGGCTCTCCAGCTGCTGGGCTCCATGGACAAAGCAGGGTCCCAGTGTGATCCCTGTGCTCCCTGCTCCAGGTTGTGCTGCTTTTCAGTGCTGAGAATTTGTGACCTTTTTTTTTCCCCTCTGCAAACTGCAGCAGGGTGGGTACCTGGGTGCCAAGCGCCCAGATGGGAGGTGCTGTCACCGCAGGGACACATGGAAAGACCCATCACCAGGCAGCACCTGACGGGGCCCGTGGACCTGGCACAGCTCTGAAGGGCACTTCTGCCACCTCCAGCGCTCCCGTCTAGTCCAGGCAGGGACCCATAATTAAATACCAGGTACAGGAGAGTCCCCACCCATTCTTCCTTCATTAAAGACATATCGGGTTGTAAATTCATCGTTAATCCCAGAGACTGAAAAGCTATAAAACTACATTTTAAATCCTCTGGTTTTCAAACGCTTCCGTCATCTTTCTTTTTTTCTTTGAGTGAAAAATGATGCAGGATGAGCGTGTGGAGCCGTTTCCACCCTGAACTGCTCATCACCGGGATGCTGAAACGCTGTTACAGGGAGACTTTTTAACCTTTTCCTCTCCTTTGGAGAAACTGGCTCGGGGGGGGCCGGGCCCGCGGCTCCGGGCCCCGCTCCCCCCCAGCAGCCCCCGCCGCTTGTTTCGCAGCACCATCTCCTGCTCCGAGGGCGAAACAGCAGCCGGGGAAGGCAGGGCCGATATCCCAGAAATTGCTTTTTCTATCTCCAGCAAAGCTCCTTGCTTTTTCCATCTCCAGCAAAGCCCCATTGTTAATTTTTGGGAACACAAGCTGTTGAAAAAGCAGCTGAAAAACCCTCTGGAGAGTCAGGAGTGGTGCTGTCCTCTAGAAACGATGCTGCTCCTGCAGAAAAAAAAGTTTGTTCAAACATCAAAAGCAGAGCTCCAAGTTCTCACTCGGCTGTAACTCCCATAGACTATCGGGGGTTTTCCATAGAAAAAAAATATTTAAAAAAAAAAACCAAACTCGAAGCCTGGGGTAGGCTCAGCCAAAAATACGTATATATAATACCGTTCAAGAGCAGAAAGGAATTTGCATAGTCCATTTGACAGCAGGGAAACCTGCTCCCGTAGTGGCACACAAGTGTGCGGCCGGAGCCATAAATATAGGCAAAGAATTGCAAAATCACTCAGCAGGTGACAAAAAATGTTGCTCTGGGACCAAGCAGTGACTGAGGAGGAAGTAAGTAACATCATCACTGTCTCCTTGCAGTGCATCTGCCTCGGCCTCGGATGGATGTGTGAGTGGATTCTCTGATGTCTGGTGGAGATGCATTCCTGCAGCAATCCTTCCTCAGTCATTAGCATCCTCATCTTCTTTCATCCAGCTATTTGCAGTGACTTTGTAGCACTCAGATATTGTTCCAGCTTGTATCCTACATCAAAGGGAAACAGTTGAAAGGTTCAGAAGGTGTAGAGAGGGACTGGCAGGTCAACGGTCATGCAAAATTATCGCTACACAAAGATGCACAGAGTCAGCCTTTGCAGACTGACCATGCAAACCACGTTTTCTTAGGAAGGAAGGATTGAAAAAAAAAAAAGCAGAAAGATTTATGAATTCTTAGCAGACAGGGAAAATGCTGTGAATGGGAATACAATATGAAAGGGCTTTAGTGCAGAATGAAGGACCTCTAAAGTGCCACTTAAGTAGTACCATGATGGGGAAATGCAGCACCTTCGAGCTGACAAAGCCAAACAAGAGCGTGGGTTTGGAAAAAGAAAGCTGAAAGTGCAGAAGAAAAGGAGCCACTTAAACCAGCACAGAGGAGGAGGAGGGAATGGGGAAAGCGCCCAGGCCTGTGCTAAGGGTGACAGAAAAGAGGACTCAGGAACTTTCTGGAGAACAGAGGCAAAAATATGGCAGCAAATACCCAGGTAAAAGCATTCCTGCAAGCCTGAGACCTCACGGCATGGGTGGTCTCATCAACTCTGGCTCATCTTTCCCTGCCCTGCTGTCCCACACACCCTGGAGGGCATCTTGGGGCTGAATAATTGATTTTGTTCTGTGTTTTCTACTCATCAGTGGCTCTGAGCACTGGGTCTGGCAGGAGACCCTGGCTGACACGCTGAGTGCAGGTGTCGGGCTGCAGTTGCCAGATGCTGTCACATGCGATTACTGAAGACTTGGGCATCCCCGACTTTCTGCTCTGTAGAAATGCTGCTTTTTTTGATATTCAAGAAAAAGGTACCACACTTTTGCCTTCACTTGGATGTTGAGGATACTCAGTGTTTACATCGTTGGATATGGGAGAGCAGAATGGCAGCAAATACCCCAAAGGAGAAAGAGCCTGTCAGGGGGGATAGCCTGCCCTTCTCTGGGTCTGTAGCTCCAGGACAGGAACTTTGTCATATAATAATGGAGCAGTTTTTATTCTGGCAGAAGAGATGTGTCAATAAACACCTCTTTGGTGTGATGTCTGGCAGCTGAACTTTGATTTGCACAGCCTCAGCAACTACCTCGGGGATACAGCTACACATAACACATGGATTTTTGCTGATAAGAATTGAATGCCTCAGTGTGGACAGAATTGACCCCTTAATAAACGCAGTCCTGATAAAAGCTGCCTTTGCATCAGCCAGGCTGCAACACTGGGCAGCTGAAGGTGGGCTGCTCCTGTGCAAACATGGACAACCTGGGACAGGGGGGTCAAGGGAAACATCCTGACCGAGTTCCCTGACAAAGGCTGGAGGAGAGGAGATGGGACAGAAAACATCCATCACGTACAAGAGCTGGGTGAACACATCCTCCCACATCCCACAGAAGCTCGCTGAGGACCAGAGCGTGGCAGGAGGATAGCGCTCAACAAATTCCTTAGAAACTAAGGATGTGCCAAGATCAAGAATCCCCCTGAGTTTGCCTGTTATTATTTTGAGAACATAAAAAATGAAAATGTTTTTTATTATTAAAAGAGCCTATCTCAGGAAGCTGAAGACCTCCTCGATATCTGCTTGCATTATTAAAGGGAATGAATCATTAAATGCACCTTGAGATGCAGTCAGAGGTATCAGGATAAATCAATCACTGGAAAAGAGAAGCATCAGCTGAGGGTCATAATTGCAAGTCCTCTTCAGAGCAATTTCGAGGTGTGCAGGGCCCTGCTCCAGGAGGGCACCTGGTTCCTTTAGTGTCAATAACCCCCACGCAGTGCTGAGCAGTGCACAGATCTCGGGCTACGGGGAAAGCTCCTGTTTTCTGTACAGAATCCATCGTCTGTGGAGAAGCCCAGGGCTGGGTTTGGGACAAACAGCCCACTCTTTGTAATGGTGCTAAAGGAAAAAACCAAGCATCCACTCTCCGCAATAAGACACATTATCATGACAGATGGCTCGCAGAAAAAGAAAAACTATCTCGGGTTTTGAGATTTGTGCTGACTGAGCCACAAAAAGGAACTATTCCAATTAGCATTTGCACGGAGTAATTGAGGAGCATTGAGAATATCAACCCAATTTGCCGCCATTGTTGAGCAGTCATTGTTCTTGATTGTTTTTCTCGATTATTCCTTCAGTCACAAGTCTGGGGACAGAGAAACTGCCACTTTGGTTTTTGTCTTCCTGTGCCTGTATCCACTCTCCCACTCCCTCCCCGGGCGGGCATGCCAAGCCGACCATCCCATCGGCAAAGGTACCGCAGCTCTCCTGGGTACCCGAGGTTGTTCCTGCCTGGTTAAGCAAGTCCATCAGGAAGCAAACGTTGTGATTCATCAATATGGCTAAAGGCAACCGGGTTTTTTAGCCATATGGCCACGTGCAGCTGTCATTTTGCATTGCTGTAATGCAAAACCAGCCCGGCTTTCTCCAGGAGGAAATTCCTATCACCGTCAAATGTTCCTGGGGGAAATGCCTCTTGTTGTGGGTGCTGGGAGCCACGGCCCTGGCACCCATCATTTCTCTGTCTCCTTCTGTTTGTAAATTAGCCCTGAAATGCAACTGCTTTTTCTGCTCCCCACGTTGACGTGCTGCAGTTGTGCCCCGGGCTCTGGCACAGCGCATGCGGGAGCCAGAAATCAGCTACTAACTGCAAAAATTCCTCACACTGGTCTGTACTTGCCAGACCTGCCCAAAGAAAAATGGGAAAATACTCTTCCATGGGAGCTATAGCCTTTCAGGAACAGAAGGTGGCAGACGAGTTTGCTCTCAGTGCCTGGCACGAGTAGCTGTGATATTACTCAAAAGTTTAAAAGCGTTTAATTTCTTGGGGCAGAGCGTGACGGTGGCACAACCACTCCCAGCCCAGGGCAGCAGCCCCACAGCGAGTGATGAGCTCTTGGGTCTCTGGGTGCTCCGGCACAGGGTCTGTATGGCAATGCTGGAAAGACAGCACCTTTCCCTAGGGATGTGTTCAGCTTGGAAATGGGCCTGTGTTTGTTAAACCCGGTGAATCTCTATTGTAAAAAAAAAAAATTAAAATTGCTCTTTTTTAGCGCTTTTTTAGTGTTTAAGCTACAGGCACAGAAAGAACTGGGTAAATCAGGACATAATAAGCCTTTCCATTTATGTCATTTTTCTCAGTCATTGCTGTTTTTTGGAAGGTGCTCATGTAGATGATACCAAACACACATCTAAGAACAGCGGTGGAACTGAACCCAACAGGGTCCACGTGGGAGGCAGCAATGCAGGCAGAAGGAAACTGCCTTTTTTTTGTTTTGTTTTCCAGCAATGCATCTGTGCAGGACAGGAATTTTTCCCAGTGCAGAAAAGGAGAAGCCACCCCCTTCCCTACAGCCTGGGGCCAGCTTTGCCCCCTGGTTGCTGCAAGCTGGGCTAGGGGCTGCACTGACACATAAGGGGGTCCCATTAGTGAGAAAGGGCAAAGCAAAGGCAGCACCCATGGGTGCCTCAGCATGCTGTGTCCTCCAAGACCCCTTCAAAGCTCTGAGCTCATCTGTGCTGAGGGCTGGCAGCCTCATCGCATGTAGTCCCCAGGCTGCTGCTCAGCTGAGCTTGCTTTCAGGCTCCGTTAATTTGTGCTGAAGAGTTGGGAAGGGGGTGGGGGGCTATAAAAGGTCTGCAGTGATCAGTGAGGGTCCTGCACAGGGTTTCTGCTCTGGCTGGGCAGAGCTGTGGCAGTGCTGCCATGCTGGGTGGAGAAGGAAGAGGAAGGCAACAGCTCAGGTAAGAGTCCTCCTCTCTGTTCCAGCATTGCTGCTTTCCAACTGATGTTTATCTTATCTTATTCTGAAACCCAGTTTTCTCAGGAGCCTCTGCAGGTGTCAGCAGAGGGCTCTCGCTCTGCTCGATACCACTGGAGGCCCTCTGGGGCTGCAGTTTGTGCCTCCCCATGTGAGCGTCTTACCTAGAAAATACAAAAACTAAGGCCAGCAAACCTGCATCTGGTGGTCTCAGCTGCTGCGAGGTCCGGGCTTGTTGGGGTGGCTGGGGGCCTCTCTGTGCTGGGCTGTGTCATGGGGCTGGTGGGAGGGAAGGGGGTTTGTTGGCATGAAGGGCTTTAAGTGTCCAGAAGAGGCTATGAAGATGGTCTGAGGGCTGGAGCACCAGGTGTGGCTGTTCAGCCTGGGGAAGAGAAGGTTCTGGGGAGACCTTCTAGCAGCCTTCCAGTGCATAAGGGGGCTACAAGAAGGATGGAGAGGGGCTTTGGACAAGGGCATGTAGTGACAGGACACAGGGCAATGGCTTTAAACTAAAAGAGAGGAGATTTCAATGGGATCTAAAGAAGAATTTTTTTATACTGAGAGTGGGGAGGCACTGGACCAGGTTGCCCAGAGAAGTGGCTGCCCCATCCCTGGAAGTGTTCAAGGCCAGGTTGGATGAGGCTTTGAGCAACCTGGTCTAGTGGAAGGTGTCCCTGCCTGTGGTATTAGGGATTGGAACTAAATGATCTTCAGGGTCCCTTCCAACCCATTCTATGGTTCTGTGAAGTGAAAGCTGCTTTCTCTTAGCTTTAAAAGCCATATTTTTATGTTCTCTTCTTCACAAAAATATCTTTCCTGATATGTGTATGTATAGACCATGTGTGGATGAAAATGAGAGATGTTGCCCCCTAAGCAAGAGCAGGGTGTGGGAGATAAGCCAGAGTAAATAATTATGGTCCTGGTGAGAAATACTTTGATTAAAAATATTAACGAGTTCCTCCACCTCTCAGCCAGAGAATACTGTAATCAGGTGGTAAACCACACTGCTAATTCCTCTATCCATCTTCCGCTGCAGCAAAGCTTGTGTTACAGTTGGGATTTTCAGTTTTCCCTTAATCATCATGCTGCAGCTTGATGTTGTTCATCACCCATTAATGGTAGCTTTAACAAGAAAAGATGGTAAAAAGTTGATGCCCTAAGAAACAAATGCCTGTCTTCAGGAAAGTCTCCTCAGACTTTGCACATGGGGGGAGCTGTTTCTTCACCTCTGCTGTGTGACAGGACTAAACTGTCTGTCATCCACTGCAAAATCACATCTGGGGGCAAATCCAATTGTCAGGAAGGTTTGACTCCGACTGCCATCTCCCAGAAAAGGGAATTTCATGCTTCCAGGTGATGATGGCAAATTTGGTTTGTGCTTTCTCTCCATACTGGGATTTTTTTTTTAATCCTTTGTTTATCTTTCCTGTCCAAATTAAGACAAAAGCCTTGAGCCTTGCATAGAGCTGAATCCTTTGAGATCCCTGGTGGAGGTTTTTGACCAAAACCCTTATTTCTTCAACACTTGGTCTTTATAACACATGTTGACATTACGAACAAATAAAAGTAGATAATAAGGCTTCCCTACCCAAGGTAAACTAATTAGTGGTAATTCAAAGCTTTACAATGAAAGATAACTTTCCCACCCTGTATCTTGGGAAAATTGGTAGGCCATGCTCCACCTAGAGACAAAGAGGACAGCAGCAGGGGTGTATCTTCTACTCTGTTCCCTGCCAATATCCAATTTGTAAGGAACACCTACAGCTGGGAATTGTTTTCCACTGAGGTGTATGGGTACTGGCAAAATGAGCTGTATTGCATTAATGTTCTCTTAAAGATTCAAAGATGTTATGCAACAAAAACTTGCCAATTCACGCCATTTCTTTATTAGACTTTCTAATGTATACCTAAAAAAAAAAAAAATAATAGCCTGGATTGTGAAGTTTTCTTCTGGAGCTGTCTAGGCTTGCTATCAGGAACAGCTTCAAAGCCATTTTTCTTTTCATATGCTTGTCTGGTGTGTCTAACTGAGCATGATTACTTTTTCCTAAATGACTAGATAATTTTGCCTTATTTATAAGTGGAACATCAGGATTTTTTGTCTTTGACACTATTGGGCTGAATCTCAGGATGGCTTAGTACAGTGTGTGTTCATTATTTAATGAAATTTGTTTTGTGGGGTTTTTTCGTTCTACCTGAATTTGTTTCTAAGTAATATATTTTTGTGATAGTGCATTCAAACACACTTGAAATATTAACGAGGCAAGTAATGGCCCATTTCAATTGAAGTTTGCTATAATATGCAAGTAATCCTTCACAGGTCTCTGTTTTAGTAACGATGACGATGGAAACATCTAATTTTCTTCCCAGCCAAGTATTTCAGTTGGGTTTTGGTGTGTGACAGTCATTAGCTATGCAGTGGCTGAACTCATTACGACAATTGCCAGGAAAAGGGCTCTTGCTGGTGCGTGAGGTCATGATGCAAAACTGCTTTTGAGGCCACACACTTGCTTTTGGTCAAATTTCCATGGCCCTTGTTAAACAGGTTGGTTGCTAGAAAAACAAACTCTGAAGATGGTGAAATGTTTTTATGGCCATAATGACTTCTGGTCCAAAGCTTGAGGTTTTGCCACCCTGACTTGGGCAGATTTCTGAGCTTTTCCTGGGGCCAGCAGAGAGCCAGGGGTTGGAGGGAAGATGAGACTTTGACTTGATGTGCCAAAGGGGTGCTGGGGGATGTGCTGACCTCCCCATCTCACCATGCATTGCCTTGTCCAGCTGCTGCCAGCTCAACGTTATTAGTAGAAGGCCCCTGCAATGAAGTTGCCTTTGGAGAGCTTGCTTGAAGGGTTGAGATGGAAAAACAGGGAGCACAAAAGCTGCCCATGGAGTTCATTCAGCATCACTGGTGAGATGGCTCCTCACAGCAGTGGCCAGCTCAGAAACGAGGGCAAGTGTCTGAAAGGAGAATGTATGCACTACAGAGAGCTCAGTCTCTCGCTTTTACAAGCGGTTGTGATAGGACCTTTGCTAATGTCATGACTTTCCTGGAGTCTCAAAGCTGCCTTCAAGGAAACACAGCCTCCTTTGTGACCCCAGAGGAGAAAATAGGTTTTGAAGATGTTAAGAGGCTCAGCAGCTTCAGAGTGAATCTGTGAGAGCTTTGTATCACCTGCAAACCCATTTTCCTTAGATTGCTGACTTCTTTCAGGACCATCAGGCTGTTCTGTGCTTAAGCTTTATTCAGGCCTTGCAATGAGAGTTCCCTGGGTCTGAGTGTGTTGCCGTGAACCTGGAGAAAAAGCTGTTGGCACCGGGCTGGGATGGCAATGCATCCACGAGCCCTTTTCTGCAGCCCTGGCCAGGGGTTTGGTCTGGCAAGGATCACAGCGAGGGGTGTCCCAGCCAACGCTGGGTTATCCATTGGCACAACTGAACAAGAAGTAAATCAGATCGACTGTAGGCTGCAAATAAAGATGCCAACAGCCTGAGCTGTTTGGGCTGCTTGAATTATCCATCAGGCCAGAGTCATTCTGTGGTTTGTAAAGGCAGCAATCCCTTTGGGGACAAGGCATGTGGCTGGGGGAGCACTGCTCTTCTCCACGTAACGCCCAGTCCCTTTTCCTGCTCTCTGGGCAGGGATGGAAAGCAAGACCTGAGTATCCCTGCTCCATCAGGGAAATTAGCTCTGAAAGTAAACAGCTAGCCCAGGGAGGCAGGAACAGGTCCAAATCCTGGAACCGTAAATCACTCTGCAGCAAGTGCTTATCTGTCAGCGCTGTCAGGGAGAGCCAGGCAGCGCTTCTGATTCCCAGCTCTGCTGCTGGTTTGCAAGGAAAACCTGAGCTTCAAGAAGGTACCTGGAGAGGCATGTTACAGGAGAAGCCCCATTGCTGAGGGGTCTGCAGGAAGACTTGGAAGCCTCATACCAGAGATTAGCAGCCATCATTTCTTCTTCCCAGAGCCATCAGTCTCTGGGTCAAGTGAGCTGCTGTATTTCTTGCTTCTGTGCTCTTTTTTATTTTCCATTTGTCACTGCTGGCTGACTGTTGTGGAAACTATCATAGTCCTGTTAGTGCTGGGCAGGCACGGTACGTGCATCGGTGGGTTTGCGGAATTACCACAGGGATGAGCTGGCGAGTCACTAGGGTGTTTGAGCTGGTAATTTGGCTCCAAAATTGTTGTCATTTCTTAAGCTGCCATATAAGAGAGGGTCTGAATATACTCATGGCAGAGGTGCAAACACTCCACCTCCTTTCTCAGAATGGACTGGGTTAAGGGATGCTTCTATGTTTTCTTATACAAAGCCAGCTTTGTCTTTCTGCTGGTGGGCATGGGTCTTATTCTGGTCTTGTTTACGCTGTTGCCAACTGGAAGTAACCCCTCTGAAGCCAGAATATAAAATGAAGCCCCTTGCCACGTTTACATATTTTACTCCTTACAGCATAATTTGTCCTAGTTTTTAAGTACTGAATGCCTTTGCAGGAATTTCATTATAAAGCATAAGTTTTGTCAAGTATGTTCTGCTAGTTTTACTGGAGGTTGCTAAGCATAATCTATTTTTTCTGAATCCTTTGTACTGATAAGTACATTTGCCCATGCCACGAAAAAAAATTAAAAATACAGCATGTGAGAAAATACAGCTTTGTGTTTCATTCCTGGGGGAAAAAAAAAAAAACAAACAGGTTGTTCTTGTAGGGGAAGGGATTTCAGTACTAGGGAAACTATCTCCAGTGGCTCTTTGGGATGCAAATATGGACAATCTGAGGGTAATTTGGAGGATCTCAGACTTCTTGCCCAGTGGTACAACAGTCAGTGCTGATAACTGATTTCAACCCATCTGCAAGATGAACACCTGCTGTGCAATATGGCTCTGCTAGGATTATTTCTCCCTGCATAGCTGGAAAAAATCTCCATTGACCACAAGTTTGGGGGCATATTTGTTAAAATCTGAACCACGTTCTAGTGCAAAGTTAGCAGTTCTGTTGCAATACGGTCTGAATCCATTGCCTTGACATTTAGGGTTTTTTTTGTGGATTTTAATGGGCTTTCTTTCTAAGCAAATGTAATTCCATTACTAAATAATGCATTTGGCCTCCAACCTGACTTGTGCTAATTACTCACGTGCTGAATGGGTTTTAAATCTTGTTTGGAAACACTATACAGTTTATTGTCTTATTAAAAGCACCTAATGTGAGCTTCTCTTTTTTTTTAAGACTGCAATTGGTCTCTAGTGAAACCAAACAGATAACGCAATAATTTTTCACTAAACTAATTATCAGAGCGGAAGATGCTAATGTGCTTTGCCAACTGTGTCTCGTGTCTCCTCGGTTAACACGCAGCACGGTCACGGCTGTTCGGCAAGACTTTGCATCTCTGGAAGCAGAAAACGGAGGCTGAGTCGAGCTCACCCCTTGCTCACTCTCTTTTGCAGCCACATCAAGCTGTACAGCCTCTGTCTGTACTTACAGCGTTAATCAAATGTTTTTCTTCCATAGAGGACTTGCAGAGACTTAATTTATCCAGATTCCTAAGGGTATCAGATCTCTGGGTTTCCTGCTTGCAAAAGTCCCAAGTACTCAATCTTCAAAAATTACTCTTCCTCAGCTGTGTTGGAAATTGAGGTACCCATATGCAATGACCACTCTTGAAATATTCATGAAATGTTTCTTCAAATATTGAAATAGGTCTGTGCACAAATATGCGTGATCCTGACCATTTGTATAGTGTGCTGGGCTGACTTGTATTACCAAGAACAACTTATTTTCAATTAACTGCAGTATGCAATAAGGTTGGGCTTTAAAAAGTGATGGAACAATTGAAGAGCCCGCAGAAACCCTGCCCCTGGAAGTGCAAAGCCTGCAAAAAGCCCTGGATAATGAGAAAAATGTTCTTTTCTTGGAAGAAATAAAAAAATTAAGAGTGAAAGAAGTGAGGTTTCACCTTGAGCAAACACAGTGTGTGCTTCTCGTGCTCTCCTCAGAGCAGGCTCCGTTTGAAAACAGAATCGCGGCTTTGGTGGGGACTGGGATTTGCCTGTCTGATTGCTGTTACGCCCCGAAACAAATAAACAAAACACAATTATCTTTGAATGGTACCCAGGCTAACGTGTAGAACTGGCACTGGGGAGTAAAGCAAGTAGAGGACACCAGGCTAAAAATCATTAATTGGTAATGGAGTTTGTATATTTGTCAACAAGACATTCAGCTTGGAGAGCTGAACGGAAAGAAAGCAAGCTGCAGGAAAAACAAATGCACCCGAAGCCTTGTCACGGATGTTTATTTAACAGCCTGTCACACGCAGAAAATGTGGATCAAAGGTAGGAAAGGCAAGGAAGGAGCAGCTTCAGTCCAAGGCATCTGTTCTGCATTGCATCAGGGTTCACTCCTGGATCAGGGTACGTCCTGCCACAGCGCGTTACATCAAGCGAGTTGTGAAATGATGGAGCCTAATGCGGAGTGAGTGTTGGGAATGGGAAGTAAAACAACAACCCGTTGTTTTCTTATTCATTGCTCGCCACGGGTTTGGGGTTATCCAGGAACAGAGATGCTGTTTTAAGTGGAGCGGGGAGTTGTTTCGCCAGACTGCGCTTGGTAAGAGAGCGCTGCAAATTGCTTGTGGGATTTGATGTTGTCCTACTCTGCCTCCAGAACAAATCACACCGGTAGGGCTTTGGGGTTCTCCTTTTTTATATCACTGCAAAAACCTTTAAAAAAGAACCCTTCACTCACTCTTTTTTTTTTTTCCAAATAATTGTCTGTTTTCTTCTTTCTACATTAATTTTCCTAATCTCAGATCATTTTACTGAACTGCATCTTCCCCTTATTGAGCTACAAACGCTGGTCCTGCCCCCTCGGTGTGAATGCACAGGGTAAGGCTCATCGATTCCCAGGATGGAGATTGTGCCATATCACTCCTCCTCCAGGGATGCTGCTGGAGAGATGCACATTTCCCCTTCAGCCACTGGAGCAGAGGTGGCTGCTGGCCCCAAAGGACCTGCAGATGTAACTGCCCTCGGAGGTGTTTGCTGCCAAGCAATCTGAAAATAAAGCCTGACTGGATAAGGAGAAGAGATGGAAAAAGATGGTGGGGGGGAGAACTGAGAGTGCAGAAGGAGACAAAATGGCAGTTGAAAAACAAGCATTGTTCAGTTATCAAAGAACAAAATGAAAACAAAATGAACTTGAAATTCAACTAGTAATTTTCATGTCTTTGCATCAGAAAATAATTTGGGAGGGGAACTGAACTAAATTATTGGAGTTCTTTTCAAAAACTTTAATGGCAAAGGCTCCTCTTCCTTCCTAGCCAACCCCAGTGCTAAGAAGACAAATGATCAGGTAGAGAAATTGCAGCCAAGAGTGGAAACAACTAATTTACAATATTTCTTATTGTACTCAGTGAAACAAAAACATTCTGTGTACTGAGCAGCTTCTGAGTATCATTCCTTAAATTTAGATCATCTGAATCCACTGAAGGTGGATCATCTGATTCCACTGCAGGTCTGGCAGCACCGAGCTGGCTCGGTGACTTTCCCCTTCCATTGGCAGTGCCAGTGGCAGCACCGGCCACCTCAGCCACTGAGGCTCTCGGTATTAATCACATCCTCCAGCTGCAGAACATGCACCTCCTGGCCACGCTCCCCTGCAGGAGATGTCGCCTCCATGATTAATTGATATTGATGAACTTGCTTAGCAACCACACACCAAATGGTACTGATCCCCGAGGATGGGCATCCTCCTCATCCTTGGCTGAAAATACCAACCAGGTGGCAGGTCAGTGTTGGAGGACAAGAGGCAAACAGGGATGGGCTTGTGCCAGCTCTGCGACGGCCACCTCTGCACGGTGCTGGCAGTGTGGGCCACCGGGGCATGCAGCAGTGGTGCCGTGTTTTACACTTGAACCCTGCTTACCCTCTGTCCAAGCCTAGACTGGCAGCTGCAATATCCAGCTGTTGGCTAACCAGAGCCAACACCTCTGGGTTCAAAAATGTTTCTCATGTTTCATTAAACTGATGGCTTTAGATAGGAGTTGCAGCAGTAGCGTAATCCATGTACTGACAGTGCCTCTGGAGACTGAGGCTGAGAATAATCACATCCTTCTTATATTGCTAATAATTAACTATTAAAACAATTTACTAATGGATGTAGCAGCTTCTTTAAATGATGAATTGATATGATTTAGTGCAACTGTGAGATATAGGTTTGATGTAAATATTACTGAGTGCAAAGCCAGCCTGCATTATAGCCTGTTGAGGTCAGAATCTATTAGCCATAATTCCTCTTAGCCTAAATTCTCTTCATCTGTGTAATAAGTTTTTCCTACGGAATTACTCTAAAACCTTCAAAACAGAGTTGCATGTGCTCTATCATATGGCAATGTATGGTCTCATTCACCAAGTGGAGGAGAGAGGAGTATGTATAAACTCCAGCCAAAAATATAATAGTATCACCAAGTATGTTTAGCAGATATTTTAGTTAAACATTGATGAACTTTGTGTGCATGAATAGATGAAATTATATTTACTGGCATGAATGGAATGAGTCTAATTTAAATCAAAATGGCTGTTGAACAGGTGTAACGTCTGTTTGTTGAGTATGGAAACTAGTTTTACCTGATTCTTTATTTTAATAGGTTTGCAGTATTTACACAACATAACTGTCAGAGAAAGTTTAATTAGATATCTGAGATCTCCCAGATCTTGTCAAATTAATTTCTGAACTCTTGACATTTCTGTGACAATACTGTCCTAATTCTTCTTGTAGCATTTTCTTAAGAAGACTCTAATAACTAACAGTCATGTCTGACAAAATAAAGATAAGCTGTTATTTCTCTCAAAGAGATGACAGTTCCATTTTTCAAAAGAGAAGGAAAGGCTGCTCACCAGTTTACCTCCTGCAGCAGCAAAATCTTCAGGCGTGGGACTGGTAAAACAAAGAGTTACTTGCTGTAGGTAAAGGGTTTTTTATTTTGCATCTAACCATTGTGCTTGGATGGAAAGGTCAGGTGTGTCAGAGATGGTTAAGGCTTTGAAGAAGACAGATGTGTGTATGCAGAAAGAACATAAAGGGGATTGGAATAGCTTAAAGGAATAAGCAGAATTGGAAAGATCTGGGCTTTAAACTTCATTCTGCTGTTGAAGTCATTGTTAGCACTATCCCCCACTGAGGAAAAAAATGTCTTGGGGGGAAAAAAAGCCAGAAAAATATATTTAATTTTTTCTGCCATCTCAACTGCTGGAATTACAACAGTGCAAATTACTCCATGCTTTTAGCAGCTGAGTAGAATCCGTTTCACCTTTCTTTCCTCCTATGAAGCAGGATGCTGTTTCTTCTCCAGCCCTGGGTTGGGATTGCGGGAACTAGTGCTGGCTGTGCTACAGAAGTGGGGGGGGAAGAAAAAAAAAAAAACGTGGTACCCTGCAGGCTACAAGCCCAGAGGAGGTAGGAGTACGTGTGTGTGCAGCCTGGGCCCGGCTGTTCTCTTATTCTCAGCAAGGCAGATTTTTGTACAATAATTAAGCTGGTTTTGCTTAGATATTTAGTAACCAAGGTCTCCTGTCTTTAGCCTCCTGCCCATCTGAAGACAGAGGCAGTCCCTGAGTTCCCCACAACTGTCCCCATACATTGTGGCACCAGGATGCTCTTGCAGGATGGCCAAAGCCTGTGTGTCCCCAGCCCTCCATGTGCCTGGTGGTTTCAGTGGCCTTTAAAGCATCACCGTGGGAGGATGGTGTTGGACTGCTCGGTCTGGCCCATCACCAAAACCCACGAGGTCAGTAGGGTATTTACTACGCTTAAAACCCTCTGATAAGGTGGGCATTGCCCTGTGCTTCCCAGTGTCCGGGGAACCCACCACCCTCTGCCACAAAGGTGCGAACGTGCAGAGAACCGTAAATAAAACAGTACAGTTTGTCTAAACAAGAAGAAAATCTCCAACGTGTAATTAGTTTATTGCAAATGGGAATGGCTTCTGGCACTTTCTTTCACTAGGCTGTGGTCTGGGGTGTCTGTGGGTGTCTCACAGCAGCTGATACTCATTAAATAATCCTTTCCGCCCATGCTGCCCCCTTTGCTTTGTCTGCCTTGGTGATGTTCCGTGAGGGACTGATTCTGGAGATTGAAAAGCTTCTGCATCTTCTCATTACCCCTGCAATGTCCCCTCTGAGAGGGGATTTGGATTTCTGGTCCCTCACATGTAATCTTCGATGTGCCATATTCACCACTTCTATTTATTTTCTGTTTTAACACTTGTAAGACCAGAATGCTCCTTTTTATAGAGACATTACAGTTATGGGGAAAAAGTCAACATCTGCCAGCTTTGTCAGTAGAGATGCTGGGGGAGGTTTTTTTCCTTGCTACCTAGAAACCGTTGTATTAATAGTCATCTTACTGGAATGCTTTCCTGTGAAAATGTAAGAATTCTGGTAAAAAGGCAAAAAAAATTTTGCCAGAATCATTCACCTAAATAATGAAAAAAAAAAAAAAAGAAAGAAAGGGACCTGAGGAAGTATGGAGTGGGAAGGATCAGACGTTCATATTTCGGTTTCCAAGTTCCCTGTAAGAATATGTACACGTTTAAAGAAAAGCAGGCACTTTCTGCAAGGGGAAAAAAAAAAATTAAAAATCAGTTGAAAGTAATAATTTCAACAGGACAGTTTTAATGAGCCTAACCATGAAGTTTGACAGTAGATGTTGACCTTGTAAAGGGTCTCTGCTATGAGAAAAGAGGTTATTTACAACCAGAATAGCCGTTGTTATTTTTCATTCTACTAAGCTAATTGTAGCAGAATTACTCACATGATAACATTGCTGTGTACAGCTCAGTGGAAAGCTAATTCCTTTCAGGTTTTTTGAAACCTCATCCTCATTCTTTAATGGTTTCCTCACAGATTAAAAAAAAAAAAAATCCAGTTGCATCAACATGTGTGACGAATGTAAAACAGTATCCAGAGATTTATCTATTGAATTTCCTGTGCATATATTTACTGGATGCATCACAAAATAGCACATTACTTATTTGTTAATTGAATTGAATAATTATTCAATTGAGTCTCATGTAAGAGGAAAATTTTTTTCTCTATTAGCAGAGCTAAAAGCACATGGAAAACCTGTAGGTGTGTTCCAGCCCTTCTTTGCATAGATCACTCAGAAAATAGTCTTTTTAATAATAGTGGCAGTAACCATCTAATAACCTGAATTAGGAAGGCTCTAGCAATTGGCAAGCGTTCTCTTTTTCTCCATGTTAAATATTTTGTCAAGTCTTTTCACAACTCTGGCTGCTGCGATTTCTCGTCTTTCTCCGAAAGTTGTTTTTTCTTTTGAGCTGATGAGACTTGAGCACTCTTCAGCAAAAACCTCCTTTTTTCTCAACGCTCTTTAACCGCCCTTAAGAGCAGCGTTGTGCCAGCACAGCACCTGCCTGGGGCCCTGAGCTTGGGTGGGTGCAGCCTGGCGTTGCCCTTGCATGTACCTGGGAAGGGGAAACTAAGGCAGGAGCTCAGGGGCTGGAAGCATGTGGTTTTTGCTCGCTCCACCATGAAGATGGGGCTCTGCTGTCCTCTAGCTCCTCAGATAACCTCTAGCTACTCCTGCACTTCCCAAACTGATGACAAGTCATCAACCCCTGGGACAGGGGAAGCATTTGGCTGGGCTCCTCCCAGCCTCAGCACTCCCCATCCACCATGGCAGGGATGCTGGTGGCACCGGGGCTGCCCACCTCAGCATAAGGACCGCAAAGTCCCACCAGACTATCCAGAATCTTGCTAGCCTCTTCTGTGTTCTCCTAATCACCCCTCTGAGAGGAGTTTCTTGGTGGGTGAACAGGGAAGGTCGTGTTGGTTTGTGATCTTATTTTTTCAAGAACTCTTTTTTTTTTTTTTCATTTTCAAGTACAAGGGGTTTGAGGTTTTGCTTTTGAGTTGGTTCATGTTTGCAGTAGATTGACTGCTCTAGCAAAAGCCCTCTTACAAAATTTTCTACATTTACAGTTTACTGATAAAAATCTATTGTAGAGACACTTCCCCACCCATTCCCTCCCCCCCAAAAAAAAATAGCCACACTGCCATGGAAGAAGCATTTAAATACAACCTGCAGGTGTTACCAGCTAGATGCACCTAGTCATTGTGTTGAGTGTAGAAACTTCAACTTAAACTGTACCAAGTTCAAACAATTTCATACACAGCGTTAACAGGATGTGAAGCCCTGCTGGTCCTATCAGCTTTTCCTGCAGAGCTCTGTGTTACATCGGGGTCACCATTGGGTCTCTTTGGAAAAAGAAAGGGGGTTAAGGAAACCCTTGGGACCTTATGCTGATTAAAGATAACATCTTTGTCCCAAAAAGTTTATAGTTTAGCCGTGGAATAGGTGTTTGCTGAATAAGTAAGTGTGCTGTGACCTGGCCTTGAGCAGACAGGCAGCATCTGAGGTGTGAAGAGAGATAAAAATCAATAAATACACCATTTGCCGTTTACTCAGCCCAAACAAAATACTTCATCAAGACAGTGGTGTAGCTTTAAAAAGTCGTAGCACAAATTACAGTTCCACTGCAATGTGTATGGCAAGGGTTAATGGCATTCTGCTGGCCATATTTACAGCTCCTTTGGAACACCATGTCAGGGTGTTTTGTTACTATCACTACTGCTTTCCTTCCTCCCCTTCTCACTGCTGCTATACATAATGGTCTGTGGAAGGGGGGTTCTGCCACTCCATGTACAGTTGCTAAATGAGGAAGAGGCACATGGATTCTTCCAATGTTTATTCCACCTCAATCAGCTCGTGAATTGGGAGTGGGTTTAAAGTTCTGCTCTTCTTGGCAAAACTCTGCCTTGGGTTCCTTTGTTTCTCGCTTTGTTTCTCCCCTTGCTTGCTGGTCTCTCCAGCCAAAAAAATTGATTGTAGGGAAAGTGACAAAGAGCAATGGAATGAAAAATCCTTGACAGAGACAGGCTTAAAGCCTCTCGGTTTAGATGATCTCAGTCTGGTGGAGTTAGGAGTCTCACAGTAAAGCTTTGCTTGTCTGGTTCAGTATCCATCTTCCAGGTGTGATTCTATAGGAAAACAGCTCTTTGGACCTATAAGTGTTACTAACATCTGATCAAGACTGGTTTTTGGGTAACTTGTGCTCAGCACCAGACATTGCAGTTCTAACCGTTGCAGGATTTCCTGGTCTCTTGTGTAGAAATAAAAGAACTGGAGCCCAGGGAAGATAAGATAAACCTCAGTTTGGCTGCTGCTTTTATCACTGACCTCTCAGACGTAATGGCTGGCTTTAATTTTGCCTTCTAATTTCCTTTCTTAGTAGGCTGAGTGTTTATAAAACTTTTCCAAGTGAGCTGCTGGGGTGTGCACCCAAAAGACCATCTCTCTGGTGAATAATTGGCTGAAACTCTAATGAGAAAATCCTTTCACTGGGCAGCAGCCTCCCTGCTCGAATGCTGCATTATCAGCTCCAAATTATTCAGACAGATCTGAAGGAATTTACTTTAGGCGGCTTAGGAGATAAATTCAGTGCAGCAAGTTATCGTGATTGATTTAAGTATTTAAGACTTATCCTAAAAACCTGTTTCACTCAATCCGCCTCCTTGCACGTTCCCGTTGAAGCTCTTCTTCTCAGGTTAAAATGCGATCTGAGTGCAACAAGCAATTTCCCTTTCACTGGCCAGGGGTAATTCTCCTCCATCCTCTGGATGTGCGGGTGACGCAGTGTTGCAAAGGCAATAACCTCCCCGACAGATTGCTTCATTTTACACTCCATGAGACTTCAGCGAGCCTCGCCGTGCCGCTCCGCCACAGCACCATCCCCCTTAGGTCTGAGAAGGAACATTTGTTTGAAAGAGGAAATATTCTTTCTTTTTTTTTTTTTTTTAAAAAAAAAAAAGGTATTAAAGAGACTAATGTTTCTTTGTTTGTGGAGTGATTAGGAACTGGTGCTCAGGAGCCCTGGCAGGGAGCAGCAACATGTGCACGCGTGGGCTTGGAGAGAGCCCTCAGAAGAGCAATCCATCACGGTCAACATCCGACTCTCTGTTTCATCTTCTAGTCTGTCTGAAGTTCGTGTACGGTTGCGCGGAGTAGCTGTGCATGTGTTTGTATAGCACAAACAGCCTGTTGCTGGGCTGCTTACAGGTGCATAATTATTCCTTAGAACTGCCTGATAATGGGTGTAATGAGAAAACCTCACAGGCATTTCCCCCACCCCGTTCATTGTACTATATTCCCAAGGAGAATTTGTATTCCCCTCTGGATGCTGCCCTGAGAATGGACACAGCTCATTCCAGCAATGCCTTGCCTGGACAAACCCTCGGTCAGCACATCCATTTCTCCACCATCAAAAAGATAATGAGGCTTTTTGCTGCACTTCAAGCAGATCAATTGTGCTAGAAACTTCCTGTAGTGTCTCACCCGGACACTGCATCTCTAAATCCTTTGAAATGTGATGCAAAATCAAGGCTCTAGTCCTATTAACTCATTGTTCCTTCTCCCACTCCCCTTTTAACACTTTAAGCTCATGAGTAACCCCTGCTCACAGTTTTAGCTCACACTCCAGATAACCTTTAACGTGGCATTTAACACTGCAATGAATTTCCCAGCTCTTAGGACATGGACAAGAGGTAGGACTTGAGAGATGAAATCGCATGACAGGTAACGGGCACAGTGAACTTTAGATCTGAGAGATGTGTGCAATGTTAGTTCATTCTGTAGCTGAACGTGAACGCTATTGATATTTAATGTCTTACCAGGAGGGATGAGTATTTGAAGGACAAGCATTCATAATTTGCTTTGACATTTGACATGATCAAGCAAGTAAAGGAATAATATTCCATTTCTTCATTGTCAAAAAGATAATGAGTCTCATAACAGTTGGTATTATGGGAAAAATACAGCCCATGTATGAGAGCTGCTATATATTCTTCTATAAATTGTGTATATCGTGTTCTTTTGATGGCTCTATTCAAACACAGCATGCCTATCCTTTTTAATTTTCTGGTTTGCTGTGCAAGTCTCTAGCAAAAGAGATCCTTCTTTTTGAAATGAAAAAATGTTTTCTTCGAATTATTTATAGAAAGAGCAGTGCTATCATCGAGTCTGTCTCATCATATCATTCTTGGGTATCAATTTCTAGGCTCAGATGACAAACCATAGCAGCTACTTTTCCAATAGCAGCATCTGGCTTCCTGGCAAACTCGGAATGCAGTTATCTGAAAAGCTTCAGAGTTGCTTCTGAGCACATTTTATTTATTAGAAAGCAGTTGTGTTGCTTTGCTTCCCATGACTAAGCCAAAGAATATTTAATATATTTAAAGGAACAATGGAATCGAGGCCAAGCTGTTGTCCCTCAAGTGGCAAGAGAATGACAATATTTTTCCTTTAAGATGACCATTTCTTCAGCTCTGAAGGACAATCTAAAACTATTCATGCTGCCTTCAGATGATCTTTTATAGGGCTAAAAAAGAAATTCAGCCTTACAGCTCTTCAAACAAAATTCAAGTTCACCTTTTCCTAGACTCATCTCTCTGAAATGTAACGGTGACTTCTCTACCAACCTTCCCTTGCTGCAGGAAGCGAACCCTCTGAGCAGAGTGGGGTCTTCAGAGGTGAAAGACCTATGTCTTTGCAATATATGATGAATGATAATAGAAGGAATAGGTGGGTCAGTGGGTCAGGTACTGTACCAGCCCTTGGAAGAAGTGAATTCAGCCTTTGTTTTCCCACAGAATTTATGAGCTGGGCAAGTCACTTGGCTCCAGCTCTGCAAAGGTCTCCTCATGTAGTTCAGTAAGTACCACGCTAACCTACAAGATCTGATTCAAGGTATATGAAAATATAGTTCCATGAACAGCTTTAATATCACTCCTTTTTAACTGTGACATAACTGATACCTTCTGCCACGTCTCGTATTCTTGGAAGGTTCTTTGCTCGGGCTGGAGATCTTTGATTTTGAGGAGCTCTGCTGCTAGCCTGGTAAGTTGAATTGAATGCAGGACGAGATTATCTGACACTGTACAAAATGTATGAAACACTTCTCCAGCTCTTCATATGTAGCATAATCTGAAGGAAATTATTAAGGATTTTTTTTTCCCTAATATCGGCATCAAATTAGATAGGAAAGATATCAAGACCCATAGGAGATGACAATAGTCAATTATATCAATGTCCTTATAGCTTTAGGACATTCCTAGATGTGAAAATTCATTTTCACAAGCATAGAGCTAAAAGCTGAGAAAGGACAAGGGAGAGTGAAATTTCTGTTCCAGGCTTTGATGATGGTTAAACTGTATCTACATCAAAAGCTCTATTTAATTGAAGTGATTATTTTCATTCTGAGAAAGAACTCTCTTGAGTTTTTCTTGAGCGATTTCCAAAAGTTTCTTTTAGTGAAATTCTAGTATTATTTTTCTAGATGATAGATTAAAAAAAAAGCTTACTCTATTAGAGTCAATGTGTTTGACACTTAGCAGCAGAAGCAGTAATGCTAAATGGTAACATCTTGCAGTTTTCTTCTGATACCAGTGGTGTCTCTGGGGCAGGATTTTATTAGTGACAGCTCTCACTGAATTCAGTTAAAGCCAGAGTTTCATCTTCAAAGTAACCACTATTCAGTTCAGAAATAAAATGATCAGGCACGGGATTTCATTTAAAGCTTTGAACATCAACATCAAGGAATCAAAACAATTCTGTTTCAAGTTTCTGTTTCTCCAGTGTGAAAAACATTTCTGGGTTTGAACACTTGCCCTTGCCCTGTGTCATCGGAGGGAGAAGACGTGAGGCTTTCTTGTCTCGTTGTCATGAGCTTCTGTCCCTGGTCTGAGCTTGGAACAATTGGGTCTTAATTCTGATTGAGGATGGAGGACGCTACTGCAGTGCAAAACACCCTGCCAAGGCTTTGCTGCTACATCCAACGGCAGTGTTGCAAGGCTGTATCCTAAGCAAAGTCTGCAAATCAAAGGTTACACCATGGGCAACCTTTGCTACATACAGTGGGTCAGACAGCTTTCGCGTGTAAGAAAAGACTACATGCCTTTTTGCTATTGAGGAGCATAAGCACTTCTGCCTTCCTTCCGCCACGAATGGAGATTATTCAATGGTTGGATTTAATGAATTCAAAATCCTTAGAAAATCACTAGAGCCAGACATCAATGTAAAATACTCCACCAGCTTTCAGTAGTGGAATATAATATTAGCTCTCCCACAATCTACTTCATGCATTTCAAAAGAATAGAGAACATTTTTAAACTAAAGAAGATAGCTTGGGCAGAAAATGATTGTCTGCCTTGGATGCTTCTCTGTAACCCTTTAGGAGCCTGAGTTATTTCTCACAGGGCAGTAGAAACAGAAACAGCCATTTTCTTTGCAAAAACGCGAGGGGAGGAAGAGGAGCAAGAGATTTTATTAATAAATTCTATTAATGCGCTGTTACCCTGCACAATCAATAGGACTGTGCGGGAGGGCTGCTGCAGGGCTGGTGGCTCCCAGCCCATGGAGAACCTGCAGTTGTGTGTCCGTTTTTTGCTCACAGAGGCTGCTGAGAACCCACCAGACCAAGCACCATTCATCCGTCTCTTGTTGCACGTCTGGACTGGGAGCACTTGAGGAGGATGTTTCTGTGCCAAGCGGGAACCCTGCCCTGGTTCCAGCCCACCAGCCCTTCCCCTGCTCGTGCGATGGAGAGCCAGCCATAAGCAGCTCTCTCAGGCAATACAGTAATGCAAATAAATAATATTAATTAAGGCTCGATAGGTTTAAAAAGCTATGGAAATAGCTTCTCTCCTGCTGTTTCAGTATCTCATTTTCCCACTCTGTCCAAACCCCCGAAGCCCAGAGGTACAAACATATATTTTAAATGAGAAGTTTGTTGAACCTCATTAAACTTAAATGCTCGATCCAGTTTTTCTGAACGAGGCTTCACTCTGCTTTTCAGTTTACCTGGCTTCATTCTTCCATCCCTAATGGCAACATTCATTTAGAAGGTGATTTTTGCAAAGGCACTGATAGACCTACAAACTACAACTGAAAAGAAAAGCATAATTTACATGCTTAAACCAAGCATCTAACTTCGGAGCACTTCTGTGCTTACAGGCTTCACGTCTGAGCAATCTGCTGAGGTCTTTGTGAAATAAAGACCAGCTTTTAATTTATATTTGCTTTTTGCTTTCCCAGTTTTCATGAAAAGGACGAGCAGATGAAAAGCATCTCTGCGTTGGTATGCTGAGCGGTGGAGTCACACAAGCACCTGCAGCCATCCACGCACTGCTCGGGAAGAGTGCTGTATTTCTCGAGGTTTGTAGCTCTTGTCCTCCCACTCCCTAATTCATATACATAAAACTGGTGTGCTGCCACGTTCCCTCCGCACAAATGCATTAGCTGATCAGGAAGGCTTCCCATTCATCTGGCTTGTCACTCGGATGAGGTGGAGGCAGGACCGACTTGTCAACTCGCAGTGATGAGAGTCAGGGGTGGAAGGCAGGATAACACGATAAAAAATGGTGTAGATATTTCTCCCTGTGGTTTTCCAAAGGGAAATATTTTCAGGTGCTGGATTGTCTCCATCCCCTTCCAAACAGAAGAAAAGCAGCAACCCCAAATAACTTGCCTACAACCTCCTTGTGTAACTAATCGCAGAGTGAGGCTGCAGGAGAAAATCATGGCTAACCCCCCCCGCCCCCTTGTTCGCTCTCCTGTAGCTCCCCAGCAATGTGGGCACTCTCCTTGGCATTGCAACTCTTTTTCCCCGCTGTATTTGGCCCCATTTCTGGGGTGATTTCCTGGGCAGCAGAAGGGAGGTGTGCGTAACCCACCCGAGAGCGAGCAGTGCGGGTGCGGAGCTTGGCACCCATCGGGGGGGCGGCACCTCCCTGATCTCCAGATGGGTTCTGGCCGGGCTCTGGCGCGCGCGGGGCCGACAGCCGGGCACGCACACGCTCGCACCTCGGTCTCCCGTGGAGTTGCCACTTCAGACGCGGCACCGCGCTCCTGTCACGCACCGACCGCGAACGAACAAAGCGACGCTCGAGCCCCGGCGGGGCGGCAGCACGTCGGGGGTCGGGGGGGTCTGTCTCCCCCCCTCTCCGGGGGCCCGCGGCGGAGCAGCCCCTCCTTCCTTCCCTCCCTCCCTCCCGCGGCGGGGGCGCGGCTGGCGGCGGAGCCCGGCCCCGCGGCGGCGGCGAGCGGCTCCCCCCCCCGCCCCCCACCCAACCCTCCCGCCGCGCCCCCGCCGCCGCCTCCGCCCCCCGCCCCGTGACTCGGCTGCCTCCCGCGGGCGGCGGCGGCGGCTGCCGGGCGGTGTCGTGCGGCCCCCCGCGCCCGTGCGGGGACTATGAAGCACCATGGTGTGGTGTGACCGTGGCGTCCAGATGCTGCTGACCACGGTGGGCGCCTTCGCCGCCTTCAGCCTCATGGCCATCGCCATCGGCACCGACTACTGGCTCTACTCCAGCGCCCACATCTGCAACGGCACCAACATCACGGCGGACGAGGCGCAGGGGCCGCCGCGGCGGGCGCGGGGCGATCTCACGCACTCGGGGCTCTGGAGGATCTGCTGCCTCGAAGGTACCGGGGGGCCGCGCCGCGCCGGGCGGGGGGGAAGCAACTTCCCGGGGGAACCGGCTGCGCGCCCGGAGCCGCCGGGCTGAGCCCAGCCGGAGCTGGAGCCGGTGTCGGAGCAGGAGCCGCGCCGCTGCCTCGGACATGGCCGAGGAGGAGGATGGCGTTACCGTGGCAACCGGCATCTCCGAGATTGCCATGGGAACCGGGCGGCGGGATGCGGAGCTCTGCCCGGGGGATGCTCTGCCCGGGGGGAGACCTCGATCCGCAGCCCACCCCCGGGTCAGAGGGGCCCCGGGGCTTCAGGGCTTTGAGGGGCTCCTGGTGGGTTCGAGGCTTTTTGGGGCGGATCTGAGTCCTCCAGGCTTAGGGACTGGGAACCCCACGGGGCTTTGGCCTCAGAGGCTTTGGGGTGCAGGCACAGCTCTGGGCAGGACAGCAGAAACCCAAGTTCCTCCCCGTCTACCCTCAGTCAGACGCCAGGAACGTGGTTGAAGATGTTGTTGCTACTGTTCAAGTGCTTCAGGGTGGGCTCAGGGTTACTTGATACAGCCCAAGGGTCAGGCTGAATAACATTAACAAATACAAATATGTGCATTTGGGTGGCTGAGATGGGTAGCAGGACACCCCGCTCCCCGCAGAGGCCGAACATGTGGCTCCATCTCTGAAAATGGAGTTGTAGAGAAGGCACGGCGGGTAACTACCGGGACAAAGAAACACATGGGTGTTCAGAGGATTTGGCGTAGCAGATCAGAAAGCCCAGATGGGAAATAACATCTGTCAGCCGAGCGCGCGGAGCTCTGACCGTGGGAAATCAGCACATCCCCAGGAAAGGGACACACACCACGGGCAGGCGCTGGCGGCGGGGGCCGCGGCCGCTCTGAACCCCCTCACCCGCTGGGTCCGTTCCCTCCGCGCGAACAGCGAACGGAGCCTCAGTGATGCTGGATGAAAGGGAGAGCGTAGAGGAAAGCTGTTGACTTTTGCTGAGCTGCTTTGTGGCTCGTGGGGGTGGGAGTACGCTGGAGTCTTGCTTCCCACAGTAATGCACTTGGCATATCGGCTTCAGCGCACCTAATTCCATCAGCACAACTTAGCACACGTGAACTTTACAAACCTGGTTTCCTGGTTTATTCTAACAGACAGCTCAGCCCAGACGAGCCCAGCTATAGTTCAGAGTCGAGCAGCTGTATTCGGAGGGTTGTTTTCTCCCCAGAAAAGGCTGTGGCACGGTAGAAGCACCTCGTTCTCCTGTCTGTTCTCATCTTCTTTTGCTGACAATTCCAGACTACAGCCTAACATCATTTTTCTCTGAAAACATCAGATTCACTACCTAGTAATAGTATGCATATATAAAATAGCTGTGGGACAAGAAAATATGTTTAGATAATAAAGAGAGAAAGAATTACTGAAATGTGAAGGTTTATGGGTAATAATAATGCTTGGCTTTATAACTCCTAAAGGAAATCTAAATCTCAGTATGGACTTTTATGACACCTGGAAAATGAGAGCTTGCATCTGAGAGCTCCTGAGTTTGCCGGAGAGATGCTGAGCATCCTCCGTTTGAACCGAACCTTGTGATCTTTGCTGAGCTCATTCTAGTGTCTTCAGCCTCCGTCTTCCATGGAAAATAAGTTTGTTTGCATCTTGCAGGAGTTGCTAAGCATGCTAGACCGGGCCTGTCACCTGCAGGAGAAATCCCTGAGTTTCCTGAAGTCAGGTTTTTTGCATGGTCTTCCAGGAATCTCATTCACAGAAATGAAGTCCAGCTTTGACTGAAACTGGTGGATTTTTTCCCTGTATTTAAGCTGGGCTTAAGTAAGAACTTTGTTAAAAAAAGAAGTCAATGAAGTCGTGAGAAATGGGCAGCGTAGCGAAGAGCGCCCAGTAAAGCTGGCTGGTCTCTGATCTCATTGCATCACTGGGGCAATGCCTGTGCCTTCTTGAGCACATTTTATATGCAAGGGTATTTGCTGAAAAATTGCACCCAGCAGTTGGGTGCAAGTGAACCTTGAATGCTCATCAATTCAGGGAACAAAAAAAGCATTTCATGAGACCCATCTCTCCGACGGCAATTGAGCTTTTCTGCTCCAAATTCAAATGCTCATAATCAAATTACAAAGTTACAAAATTTAAAGTTGTCAAATATGTGCTAAGAATGGACAATTTGAGAAAGCTGTCATCTGTTCACAGATATGAGGAACAGAGACTACATTCTCTCCTACATTTGCAGTATGTTCTGTCTTTGTAAGATAAAATCCATAGATACGTTAAATTATTCATGTTTTAAACCATATTGTGGGACTTTGCTTTCAACATGGAAAGGTTCCTTTGTTTCATAAAATAATAAAACCATTTCTAGAAGCTGATTTAAAACAACACCTCCTTAATTGTTTCAGAGCATCACTCAGAGTGGATGGGTCTTTTAGTAAAACCAACGTAATAGTTGCAACTCCGAGGAGATATATAGCAAGAAAATAATTTCAGTTATAGATTTTTATATGTGATTAGATGGTCCAGCTCAAACCTATTTTTAGAACTCTTTTTGTGTTTTGGACTACTAATTATAAAAGCCTACTTAATTTATTTGAACGGTCTTAAGCACCATTTCACTCTTCTCTCAAAAAGACACATCCAAGATGCAAATGTGCAAAAGCTGAAAATACCTTGAACAGCCTCTTAAATCGCTTTTGACACGAATAAAGCATTTTGCAGAGTAAAGTTCAAGCCAATTGAAATTTTACATTAAAACATTTCTCAACTCTATGCATAAAACAGCCTATGTGCTGGATTTTGAGCAGTCACCTGTTCAGTATCCCCAGCTCCAAGATTCCGAACAACGTTGTTGAAACAGAATGGAAAAGAACAAACTTCTAACCAAATGATAAGGCGTTCCTCAATGTTTTCCTATTTTTCTTCTTTGGGGCGACACTTTGCAATGAATTGGCATCGTGATGACGCCGATACAGTTTAGGGATCCAGCATATTGTCTTTGTTTGGAGCTGCAGTTGTTTTGAGGATGAAATCATGTTTCAGTACTAGTAGTCGGATACTACTATGGAGCTTAGTCACTCAAGAAGTAGCATTAATGATACATCAGTCAAACTCTTGCCTGTATAATCCCCATTTTGTTCTTTCAGCGTGTTTGTCAAAGGTGGAGGTGGGAGGCTCATTGAGTGGATTTTAAACAATAGCAGTATTTCTGCATGGATTTTTAAAACTTATATCCAAGGTAATTACCTTAGGTAGGAAACTGTTTGAAATAATTCTTGGTATGAATGTGTGTATAGCAGCAGTGCATGCTATTCGACTGAGCCTCTGCAGTAAAATGGCCCAGGGGCTCCTTGGCAAAGCTGGTTTTTGGTTTTCCAGGGCCACGGCACCTGCAATAGCTGCAGTTTTGAGAGCTAAAGTTAAACTGTCACTGGAGTAAGACGTTTCTGATGAAGCCCCCATGCAGCCACCCTGGCCACACCTGAAATCTGCACTCCAACACGCAAATTAATAATAAAAGCAGATCAGCCCCATTTCAAGGGACTGCTGTTATGTCCCGTGTCCACACTTGAGCTACAGGAGTTGTCACAGCTGTGGGTCCCTGTCAGGATGGGGAAGACCAGAATCTTACAAACACAGCAAACGCTGTGTCTTATGAATAATCCTTTCGCGGTCAGGCTAACCTGAGAAAGAGAGATTGGAGCACCGTAATTTTCCAGCAGTAAATGTGCAGCACAGCTATGTAAGCCTTGCACAGTCTTAGTCACAAGGAGGATCTGCTATTGAAATATTTGCCTAGAAGAAAAAAAGATTTTAAAAACACCACTTTATCCGCTGAAACTGCTTATCTTGGTGAACAATCGTGCTGAAGTTAATAGGACGGCTCAATAGAGAGCTCTGCAGGCCCTGTGACATCAAGATATGAAATCAAGTCATGTACTTGTAATTTAAATTTATTCAAAGACTACTTTATTAAAACACTTCAGCATATGAATGTCTTTGAACCCATTGTGTCTACTGCTTTCAGTATTCCCTGTTTGCCATTTACTTTTCAAGTGGTGCAATTGATTATTTAATTCATGTGGAACCAGGTGTCCTTCCTGACTGGGTGACTGGGAGATTTATAATTGGGAGGAAAGATCGAGTAAATCATTTATGACTTGAAAACTTGCACAAATGCATATTTGCACAATTATTCGCAAGTCTTCCGGCTTGGATGAATGCACACAAACATGGGAACTGCAGCACGCGCATGCGCTGCTTCCATGGATACTCTTGAAAACAAAATAAAAATGCTTATACAAATGTTTGAGGCAAGCAAATAAAGGAAGGCGGCCGTCCATCAATACTGCAAATCCATGGCTCAGCCAAAAACAGTGAATATTCTTCAGTGTTCTCAAAGCAAAGCTATGAAGTCCTGGCACCACCACTATTTGTGATAAACTAAATCCAATGCAGGCTTTATGTTCAAATGCTATTGCCCAAGTTTTATTTCTCGAAGAGCAAATGTTGTATCACTACAATATCAGACATGACCTGCCTTGGAGGTAATGTCCACAGGCATGTTAAGAGATGGTTGGCCTTCTCGGTTTTTACAGACACGGGAGCATACGTTCACCCTACCAAAGAAGGGTATCTGCAAATGGAGAGTACACAAATGGGTGTCTCTGCTATGAACAACTTACTCTGTGTATGCCATGCCCTATTTCTTGGACAATATATACATATTTTATACATGCATTATAGGTCCTGAAGAATGAACTTTCATCCATGAATCTTTCAAAATAAATGTGAACACATTAGAGAAGGGCTTCTCTGAGATTCAGCCCATGTCTTCATTCTTTCTTTCCATACACCCTGCTCATACCATCTCCGTTTCCTTGGTAGAACACGTGCTGGTGAGAAAGTGCCTGTGCTGCACTCATTGTTTTTAAAAGCCATTCTTAGAGCTCCACTGTCATCTTTGCAACAGTGTCTGGAGCAGCGCAGTTTTGTCAGCAATTGATGGAGTGATTTTTGACAGCCTTTTTAGGTTAATTTTTTTTTAAGAGCATTCTGTTTGCGAGAGAGAGTTTCTGAATTTGGAGCAACCTTTAGGGATGCAGAGTTCAATCTCTTCGAAATATTGCCCATGGTATAACATATTTTAAAATACTGAGAAATTTTGTGCTGGAGGAACTGTCAGCAGAAGATGGGTTAGGGCATTAGCTATTCTTTTCTCAAATAAAAAAAAAGGGACGGATCTCTTAAATGCACCTCTTTGAACATTTGTAGCAGAGGTTCTCAGATGACCGTATTGATGTAACAAAACATCCATTCTTCCTGAGATGCTCTGTGAAACAGGGATCTGAAGCTAATTGACTGAATATATGTCACTTTAATGAATTAATTTGCTTTCTTGAACTCGATCTGCTATATAGCCAGTAGGGAGCTATCAGGCTACACGAAGGTTTTGGATTTTTCTCCGTGGTTCTCCGAATGTCAGATATCCCAATGCAAAACTTAGAACCCAAAGACTTTCCATGCATTAGCAATACACCCCAAAGGCAGGAAACCAAAGAAAGCACATTTGTAATCCCGCTGTAAAGCTTCTTCATCTGTGCAAGATCTAATATGGATAACATTCGGCTTACCTAGGTTTCAGAGATGTTTTGTGAGAAGAGTCGAGGAGGCATTGGGTTATAAG
Source organism: Tauraco erythrolophus (assembly GCF_009769465.1). Lineage (NCBI taxonomy): Eukaryota > Metazoa > Chordata > Aves > Musophagiformes > Musophagidae > Tauraco > Tauraco erythrolophus. The sequence goes on from NC_141484.1 coordinate 3,671,631, forward strand.
AATAGGATACCTGTGGCTATGTTGTGCTATAGTTACTGGTTTATTCTGTATATAATTATTCTGCATATTGTAGGTGGTTGACAGATGGCATTTGTGCTAGTAGCTCTCAGAGCCATAGTAAGTCATTGTGGGGTTCGCGGGGACCTTTGCAATGTAATGTAATGCAGTCTTTGGGCTTCTTCCAGCTGCCATTACCTTTAACTGACCCTCTGCCGTGGGCTTTTATTGCTGTTTTTAGATGTTGGCAGAAGCTTATAGCCATTGCACTTCGGGCTTTCCCTGCCTTCTGGCAGCTCTGCTAACCCTCGCCAGCGTACACTGGTAGAAGAGGCAAACGTGGCAATGTATTTTCTTGTTCCTGTAAAATTTCAACATGGCATTTATTCCTCTGGTGGATCCTGTCCCATTCGCTGGGTCACTCTGAGTTACTTCTGCCCATGTCATGCTGTCCAACCTGTCAGAGTCTTGCCAGGTGCAAAACATATGAACCTCCTTAAAAAGTTGGGGGAGAAGGGGTGTGTATCCAATAGCTCCATTCTGTAGCCTTGTGTATCTTTACAGAAACAAGGAAAAAATGAAAAAATATTAGGAGGGGAGACCAGTGCTTTCATCTCCTTTTTTAGTTCTTTTGAGGCTGTGGGAGTACTTAGGTGCTGAGTGTATTTTGAATCCTGTCATTAATACCTCTGAGCACCCAGTTATTTAGTTGGTGTCTGTGTGGTCTGTGTGTCAAAGAGCTGAGCAGTAACTTCTGCATCCCCAAACTGGAAGTGGAGAGGGAGGAGGAGGAGGATGGGCTTGTTGGTCTGGGCTTCGCTAGGTTTCCTGCCCAATTTGGGCCAGTTACTTCATCTTTCTGCCCCTGACTGGGAGGGATAACTGTGCTTCCTTCCCACCCACTTTCCTCTCGTGCTAGTAATAAAAGGGAAAAGAAGATGTGGAGAAACTGGGACATGGCGACAGGGCTGCCCAGCTCAGAGAAGATACAGGAACACTACTTTAACTGGGTTTGAAGCATTTTTGCTTTCAACTTATGTTTTATACATGCAATATTTTGTGTTTAAGCATGTCTTCCTTGAGGGACAGGATTAAGTTTGATTCTCCACCTACGTAAATTTAACTGCTTTCTAGGAAGACGGTGGAATTATGCCAATATGAAGCCAATATAAGAGAAGGGATTGTAGATCTGTCCCTTCAATTGGACCTTTTCCTGCTGGTCTTTCTTTTCTGAGCCAAGACTCATCTCAGGAAATAAATCATACTATCGAACAGAAAACCTGGTCCTGCTTCCAAACATTACTTTGTGCTTATCTTCATTTTAGATTTCTGTTTACTGGTATTTATTATGTCGCAGACTTACGGTTCAGCATCCAAATTCTTACCAACAGATGGCAAGGCAGGATGCACAGGAGTAGTAAAATAAACAGGATAAATGCACAACTGCCCATATGTCTGAGAGGCTGATACACATTTATGGCTTCAGAACAAAAGGATGTTTTCAGCAGACAGCTCCAGTGCTGCGCAGGGCTTCTCGCTGTTTCCTGCCTTGCCCTAAAGTCTCTCACTTCTTCAGCATATTTTGATCAGTTAAATTACAATATATTTTGTCCTCTCTTCTATTCCCAGGTAGTTGTTTCCTTTAGTTATTTGTCTCCACTCCCAAAGTACATCAGTTCCTTTTCCCTTCAAAATTTTAGAGTGAAAGGTGGCTCTTTCCAGGGCTTTGGCTCGTGTTTTTTCTTTCAGAGTGGTTGTTTTGAGGGGCACACAGAGGTGCTGGGGACCACAGCAACATTTGAGACGGTGATTTTCTCTACATTGGGATTTATTATGCGATTAATGATAAGTGGCCTCTCTGATATCTCAAAATAGCAAGCCTCAGGGCAAGCTGCCTGCAGGATGGATAGCCCAGCCTAGACAGACTTTCACTAGATTTCCCTTCAAATCTGGGGGCATTTTTGCCAGCTGTTGCATGCTGTGGATCAAATGCAGTGAAAGCGTGGAAGCAGCTCTTGATTTAGCCTGGCAGATAGTCCAGCCTCTCTTTCTCCTCCTTGTTGTGGCATTCTGTCATATTAACACCTTTGTTCTCTTTCTCTTTTTGCCTCTCCTTGCTGAAACATTATTACTTTCCTTCTGCTAAAAAGATACCTTCTATATTAGCTTTCCAATGACGGTGCGAGCGTCTTTCTTTAGAAAACTGGTAAATACTGCCCCAGGTAGAAATTTAGGATTTTTAGTTTCTCTTCTTAACTCTCAAGCATCTCCGTGCCATCCTGCCAATGAAAAATGTGTAATCATATACTCGTCAAAAGGTATGAGGTTTGGGTTCTCTTTTCTCTATCTGTTTTACTTTGCTTCCCATGTGCTTACCCAGGCTCCTGCTTACTTTACAAACAGCACTCTAAGTTCTTCAGTAGAATTGAGTCATTTTTTGTCAAATGTTACATGTGAAGGAATGCTAGATTATAACCTTGCAGTCATGATATGGAGAGACAGATGAAGGGAGAGCACGTTAAGGAATTACAGTATTTCCTGTGCACATTGCCAGGCCCTGGTACGAATTAACCTCTTTTATTGTTCTTTTTCAAGCATTCCGCCTTTTAATTGCTGTTTTGGAATTGTGCCACTTAGTTATGCCCTTTGAATGCTTCTCACTTAGCCAGTCTCGTTAGCTTGATAATGCCAAATATTTCAAAGATATTCAGAAGCGACAAGCATCCGCTGCTCGAGTGGGAGAGGTACCCAGTTCAGTGAGGAATTACCACTCTCGTTTAGCTGCCAGGTTTTTTTTCAGATTTAGTTAATAACCATTTTTAAGTCACTGCCAATTCTCTGCTGGAGGTTTCAGATCAGTTTTCTCCCATTTATACATTTTAAATAATGCAATTTTATGTAGAATATGGATGGCTGAATATTTGCTCCTGTCCAAATATATAGCATTCAATAATGTTAGGATTGTTATTGTGTCTTACTTGCATCCCAGAGGCATAGTTTATCTATTGTTGCTGCGAGGCATTAAAAAGGAACCATGACATGTCGCAATTATGACTTGAAATAGGATCTTGCCAGAGGTACATTGCCTAAATATAATCAAATCTAAAATACAACTTATTGCATATACCTACCTTAGAGCTGTGCACACCTATCTCATGGCTCACTGCATATCAGTGATGGCTATTAGCAAGACTCTGGATAATTTTGTTGTAAGAATTGCCATGCTGTTGGGTTTTGTTAAAGCTCAGCCCCCAGCATTCAGCTGCCCACCGGCGAACGAAATAGCAAACTCTTAAGGCTGGAAGACGTTATGACTAATTAGACTGAGTTCTCAAAGGCAGCAGGATGGGAAAGTTAGTAACATTCCTTTGTATACAACTCACTAATGGCAACAATGGGCTTTAATCGTCTTTGTCCAGTGGATCTTCTAAATTCAGGCAAACCATAGCAATGCTCTGTCACATACTTGCATACATTTTAATGCAAAATTGGCTAGAGTTGGTTTCTTTGTGTGTTAGTTTAGTTTTAGGAAGCTGATGACACAGCAAGTTGCATTATGTCACATCACGTTTTTATCCACATAGATCATGAACAGGGTTGAAGGCGTCTCAGATTCACTGAACAGAGCTGTTACTTGAGCTAGTGGAGTAAATAGCCCAAAATAGACCGTTATTCTCCAGATATGCCTCTGCTGATGGTGGCTGGGTTAGTTGTTGGCAACTGGGAACTGCCAAAAGTTCAGGAACTTGGTTTCCAGTGCAGGTTGCAGAGGGAGAGCCTCAGACTCTTCATCTATTTCCTCCTAAATTTAACCTCCCCTGGTCCCGCTCTGCCACCTGACACACACCCGGCTGACAGCGGTTTATTCTGTACAATTAGAGCTCAGCAACATTAATAACGATTTCAATCGGGATTTAATAGGGGAGCTGTCCGAAAACATCAGTATCAGGCAGAGCTGTCCTAGACATGATAAAACATCAATTCACAAATCAGGGAGCCGAGTAACAGTTTGGAAATGGCTTCTTAAAACTAGAGCTGCTAACCCTAACCAGTTGGGTGCTTATCCTCATCCTTCTGCCGGCAGGCAGCAGAGTGTTGGTTATTTGCCATTACAGCAATTTTGGGTTCACCAGTGTGCTCTTTGCAGACAGACCAACCTCTTCCAGACGGACCGGTAGGACGCAGAGAGGCCCGATCCAAACAGCCCCTCTACATTTATGCATGTGCTGAACCCAAGCCAATAAACCTGGCAAGAGGTTGAGTTTCTTGGCTCAGGCTTCGCGCTGCTTGGATCTGCCCACCCTGCGTTTGAATCAGAGCTGATCCACGTCCCCCCAGCTCTTCCCGCTGCGAAAACACATTTTTGTCTGTCAACAAAAGATGCTCTGAGATGATGAGTCGTCTTTTCAAAGACTGTGGCTTATGAACTCTAACCGTATTTCCAGTGAAGGTTTGTCTTTGAAGCTTACGTTGCACTGGGAGTCAACAGGATGTTATTTTTGAAGTTACTTAGGTGTTTCCAAAAATATTTATCCAAGACTATGCCCCTATCTCCTAATCATGAGATTAAATGTCCTGTGGTTCTCAGTAGACTGGAAGTTTGCTTCAGAGATTGGTAAGCGTTTCTGCTTTGCTCTGCACGTTTTGCTGTACTCTCGTCCTTGCCTTTAGCACTGGCAAATGCAGATGGTTTTGGAGGTGCTTTGGGATCCTTAAAGATGCAAGACCTGAAATAAAACATGTAGTATTTAGGAACGATGCTAGGGCTGTATTCACAGTATCACTTCTAATTATAGCCATCCAAACAATTCATTTGCAATGTCCCGCTACGGTAGTGCTTATTAAAACAGAACCCTCTTTATAGTTTGGTAGCAAATTAAGCGGGGGAAAAATAGCTATCCCATTCCATCCAATGCCTTTGAAAGACGTTTACCCTCATAACTTGCTTTCTAGGGATATTCCCCTTGTTTTTACTTGCACTCCTGGTCTGATTTTTAATGACCGACTTTGCTTGTCTTGGTTTGCCAATTCCTAGCGACCTTTTCCTCATTTTATTTTAATTTCTCTAATATAAATGGCAACGTTCTAGCTGGAGACAGTCTTTGGACACAGCAGCAAAGCCCCATAGAGAAGGAAAAACAGGCCATAAATTTTCCACCTGAGTTCTAAGTCTTACCCAAGGCTTCGGCCGCGCGAAGAGCCAACACGCTCGATTTGCAGGATCAGAGGAGCGCTCAGATGCAGAAGCTGGACGACGGGCAAGGGGTTCAGGATCAGGGCCAGGCCTGGGCAGCCAGGACCTCCCCATTGGCATCTCCAGGCGTCAGTGCTGGATGCAGCTACTCCCACAGGTTATCTCTTTTTGTGGCGTGACTGCTCTGCCCCGGGAGGGCTGAGCAAGTGGTTGCAGCTGGCCAGAATATGGGTACACAGTTCCTAATGCTGGTTTTATAGCGTTAATGTGCACCTGTTTTGGTGGCCAACTGGCACCACGTTCAGCCTCAAATGTGTATGTAAGCCTTGTATTAAAAGAGGCATAAGAATTAGCGTGTATCAAACATGTCATTAGACACGTGCCTGGTAGACATAATGCAGGATAATGAATATGATCACAAGAATAAATGAATAACTGAAAATATTTTTTATACGTATGCACACTTAAAACAGGGTAAGAACTAAGTGACACTTGTGTCACCAGTTTATAATTAAAATGCAGTGCTTGAATGAAAATGTAAGCTTCAATTAGCCAGCACGACCCTGCTTCCGGCTTTACTTCCCACTGAAAAGCAACGATAACAAGCTCACATTTATTATCAGAGTTTTTCCTGGAGCTGTGCACTGAAACATGCTCACATCTGAGCCCTTTCACTGAAGACATTTTTTCGCTTCAGCAGTTTGGCATGCCATACAAAGGCTCTCTGATTTTTAGTGATGTTCACCTCCTCTTACATAAAAATGTTTTCTGTGCATATTATTTGGTTTTAGTTAAAGTCCAGGTGCATGGGTTACTGAAGAACCAAAAGGATGGCTCATCACATAGCACAATGGGCAATTATTGCTGAGCTTCACTGTATTGCACAGACAGATCCTTTCTTGGAGCTCAGCATTGTAGCTGTGAGAGAGAGAAAATACCTACGATCTAGCCCAAAGTGCTACGAGGGTAAGAATAGATCCTCTGGTATCTGCTTTGCCCATTTACTTTTAACTATCTCAAGGGACAGAGCTTCACAATTTTGTTCAGAGATACTATTTTGCATTTTAATTTCACCAGTGGGAAGTTAATACATGTATAAATGATGAAGTCTCAAGTGTTCCCATTTTCATCCCAAGGGTTTTTCTAGTTAGGCTTTTTGTAAAATGGTTACATTATTCTCTGGGTTTGGCCCCCGTTTAAGCCAAGATTTATCTTGATTTAGGCACGACCCAGACAAAGTTCGGTGCTGAATAGCCTAAGAATTGAGCTTCTGATTTCTGCAAGACAGGGCAGCGTCCTTGGCTGGACAGCTGAGCATCCTGTGCAGGCAGGAGGAAAATCCAGCTGCCTTGAAAGAGCAATTCTGGAAACGTGTGCTGGGTGGGGACCTGCCTGTGTCAACCTGCAGGAAGGTTAATGCTGTGCTACATCTTGGCTTCTGCCCATCTATGCAATTTGGGTACCTGGCTCTGCGCTCCTTGCGAGGGGCAGTGCCATCCACTTGAGATCCAGATCCTCAAGTTGCCTTTTGAGAGCTGCTGACAGCGATGGTGCCTTCCCAGATACTAATCTTGCCAATGCCAAAAAAAAGAAGATACCTTTTAGTCTAAGGTTTATTCAACCTGAAGATGTCTGTCATGTCTTGGGTCCCCAACACAAGGACATGGACCTGTTGGAGTGGGTCCAGAGGAGGGCCACCAAAATGATGCAAGGGCTGGAGCACCTCTGCTATGGAGACAGGCTGAGAGAGTTGGGGCTGTTCAGCCTGGAGAAGAAAGGCTCCGGGGAGACCTTCCAGCAGCCTTCCAGTACCTAAAGGGGCTACAAGAAAGCTGGAGAGGGACTTTTTGCAAGGGCATGTAGTGACAGGACAAGGGGCGATGGCTTTAAACAGAAAGAGGGCAGATTTAGATCAGATCTAAAGAAGAAATTCTTCCTTCTGAGGGTGGTGAGGCACTGGAACAGGTTGCCCACAGAAGTTGTGGATGCCCCGTCCCTGGAAGTGTTCAAGGCCAGATTGGATGTGGCTTTGAGCCACCTGATCTAGTGGAAAGTGTCCCTGCCCATGGCATGGGGGGTTGGAACGAGATGATCTTTAAGGTCCCTTCCGACCCAAACCATTCTGTGATTCTATGACATGCAGTAGGTACTCGATTGGGCGTTTTTGCACCTTTCAAATTCCATGTGCAGACAAGGCTACAGGAATCAGAGTCCAAAATAAGAAGGATAGGGAATGCTCTTCTCAACCAGTGCTTGGGACAGCTGGTGAAAGAGATACAAACCCCAACCAGCCCCAAAATGTCAACATAGAGCGGTTGAGCCTCAGAAAGCGTACTTAGGGAATATGTCCTCTCTGACGGAGATGGGGCCAAATGTACACATGGATATCTTTTGCAATTCCCCCTCCAATATTTTAAGCAATTTCTACGGACAGAAATCTTGTAACATGGGAGTGGATGTCAAGCCAGGATATCTCAACTCAGAATGGCTATGTGCTCTTAGCTCTGGGTCAGGCAGTGATGTGTGGTGTGGTTAGAGCCTGCGGGGACTCTTCAAGTTGTAAAAACTACAAACCTTCTGGTTTTTCTACTGGTGCTATTCACATGGGACAGAGTGACCTCTCCAGAAAACCTTTCCAACAGCAACAGCAATCTCTCTCAATAGCATTTAATAACTACCCGTGGAGAAAATTACACTCTATTTAAAAGGCCAGAAAAAAATCATCTTCTGTTTAACTCTGCTGACTTTGGTAGAATTACACCAAAACTGAGTTTTTGTCTGATATCCTTTCCCATACTAATGTTCAGTAGCCGGGCTGAAAAAGTCTTTAGAAGGCAGATTAAAGAAGTCCGAATGGTGAAATATTCTTTTAATTTTCCTTCGCACACGTTATTTTAGGTGTAGCTTGGAACGCTGCCCTTACGAGAGGCATCCCTTTAAATATTTATACAGCACCAATATGTAGCCACCTTCATACGTTTTTAATGATATGTTCCTTTCTAAATTAACCATTAGGTAACCCTGGTCTATAGCATTCCATATTTTGCACTGCCTTTACGCTACCCTTGGATTTTTATTTATTTATTTCGCTGTGGAACAATGAAGATGTCAAGGCAAGGCCCAGGGGCACCGTGGAAATCAAATTCTTGGAGCACCACTGCTGTTGCCATGGTGGACACGCACTCAATAGCAGGCTGTGCTGCTCTGCAAGCCAAGGGGATTAAAACCCCAGCTCTGCTGCTGGGCCATGTCAGTTCACCACTGTTACAGTGGAGCCTCTTCGTTTCCGTAATTATAGTTCCCAGGATCAGGAGGGAAAAAAAAAATATTGAAGTAAAACCCAAGCAAAGAGGTGAAGGCGCTGCGAAGAGGCAGGAAGCAATTGCTCCTTTCTGGGGTTCTCCCTGGGAACCGCAGTTGTGTCTGGCTGGTTTCTGGATTTTCCAGAGGCTTTTCTCTTTTGCCTTCTCATTTTGTGTCAGTGAGTTGCTGTGGTACGCCGAGGTGAACGGGACAAAGCCTGATGCTGTCAAATGAGTCAAAGATCTTTACTATTTCCTACGCCCTGATTCAGGCTAAAAACCCACGGATGAGTAAAAGTGTTGGCACAAGCCATGGGTTTTTATAAATGTGGGATTTTTTACTCCTATTTAATTATATCACATTATCATAGCAAAATGATTTCTGCAGAAGCTGCTGGTGGCTTGTTTCCATCCTGGTTTCCTTCTCTCCCAAGGGGACCACAGGAGATGGCTGCACCCACAGATCACAGCTGCATGACCAAAAACTTAGCAAAGCTTCATCAGCTTGACAAACGGCACAGCATCCCGGGTTTGGTAGGGACATTATTGCCCTGACAAGAAAAAGAGGCATCAGAGCTTGTCCTATGCCCTGTTCTAATGAAAGCAAGAGCAAAATATTCCTGCACGCTGCTTCATGAAGAAGAGTTGCACCCTTTAGAGCCGAAATCCCCCCCTCTCCTCCTGCCTGCTGAAGGGCCTTACCCTGTGCTCGTTCTGTAAGTAAGAGCTTTGGTTAGGTCAGTCAAGATTTTGTCTGAGGATAATGGGCTCAGTGAAATACTGGCATGCAATTTCCCTGAGTTGCAGTGTATTGAAGAAAGAGATTGAGTCACAAACAATCCCTTCCCAGTGCCGGAGCTGGGTTCCTGCTGTACACGTCGCTGAATCCGTCCGAGTAAGGATGTCTCTTACGCTGGCAGATTTTTACTTTATAAAAAGCATACGGGTATTTTTGTATCTTCCCTCCAGTGAACCAAATCTCATACAATTTGGCTCCAGTGGTGACTGGGTTTGCTGGGTTTTTAAATGTGCTGGTAAAGGGACATTGTTTGCTCCACACAAAAGCCGTCCTGGCTTGGCATTCCCGACATGTGCCTCTGTAAAAGAATGAAAAGCAGCTGAAATACGATGAACTGCTCTCTTCCACCAAGGGAAAGGCAAGGTATGGCCAAGCTTAAATTGTGCTGTTATTTGAGGCTCTTCTTTGGGTTACAGAGGCAATTTTTTCTCAGTGTTTGCTGCAAATATGTTTAAATTCACTCTGTTTTGGAGGCAAGTAGTCAATGCATCTGAAGTGCATACTTGACATATGTTTCTTTTCACATGCTGTCCTCCATTCGTTTCATGTAGCAGATGCTCAGTTTACCACTTCAAATGTATTCTTATTTACTTGAAATTATTTTAGAAAATAGCTGTTTGGAACTAAACATTTCCAGCCCTTCTTCTGGGTGCTGGGAGCTCCTTTTTGCAGCTGTCCGGTGTGGCTGCATGCAGATGTTGACAGGTTAATTTGCATTTGAAGAGCTGGATGCAGTGAGCTAAGCAAGGGTTTTTCTTCCCTGGCTCTGAAGGCAGTCACTTAAACACTCCTTGCCAAATTTAGTGCTGATGCTGCTCTTCTTAATTAACTAGAGCAACATCCAAGCTGAGTTTGGCCCATTGTTAGCTGCCCATTTATTCCAGGGTTGAATTAAGCCCCCTGACCATGTAAAAGAAAGGCTCATCTTCTGAAAATTGATTGTACAACACTGAAATGCAAGGATAGTCCTAATTCACAGCAAGGTGGTATGTACAAGCTGGTTTATCTAATTTTCACTATATTGTCCCATTTCCAGGAGCTGCAGGTCCAAACCTTCCAGCTGAGGTCTGTGGTTTACCTGGCTGCTGCATACTACTGGTCTCAGAAACGCTTTAGTAAAAAGGGAATCCCATTAGCAAAAAAAAAAAAAAAAAGTGCAACTTGTACTGGTTGACCCCCCTTTCCTGGAGAGTACTCTTTTTATTGTTGTTGTTGTGGTTATTTTTCCCTTAAAATAAGATTGCAGAAAGACTTTCAGCACACAAGCACAAAACCCCGTCAGTCCCTCCCATTGATAAAGAAGAAGGCAGAAGTCTTGATCCACAACCACGCTGTCAGTCTCTAGAAACTGTTGCTCCAGGTCTTTCATGTACGTGATCCAGCCACGTTGACTCAAAGCACGGTTTAGCAGAGACCAAAAACTTTCATGCTGTAGCAGGGAGAAAAGGTAACGTTCAAAGAGCCGTAGCCCTGTCATGATCAAGGCCCGTACACTTCGCTTCCTCTTCGCTTTTCTTTACTTTCCTTTAGATGTTACAAAACTGTCAAGGAAAGCTACATCCAGCAGGTATCAGAGCACTGAACTGAACATGCAGAAACATGGGAAGCCGTAATTAAGGTTGTCTTATGTTTTTCGCCGTCGTTTCACCGCTCTTCTGTGCTTCCCTGCCATGTCCCTGCCATGATCAGCTAGGGGCAAATGCTGGTCCCACTTCTCCCCCATAATCTGGATTTCAGCAGTTTTCTGGTTTCCTCATGCTGGTCTAACAGCTGCAGCGGAGGTTGCCGAGCGTCCCCCTGGTCAAGGCTGCCAAAGTTACCCAGGTGAGATTTGGCAGTTTTGACATCTACACGTAGACATTATAACAAACACTAATTCAGTTGGAGTCAGTTTGTGTTTTGGAGCATTCATGGCAAAATTCTTACTGATCACAGTCAAGTACCAACTGATTTCTCACCCCATGCACGGTGGGTGGATGCAGTGAGACCACTGGCACAGGGCGCTTTCTTTTCCTCCAGTCCGTCATTTGCATCATGCATGAAGCTTTTCTTGTAGGTATCTTTCTTTTTTCTGTGTAATGACTTAAATGGAGAGAATAGGAATGGAGAATGTAGCTGTTAGACAGGCATGATTCAGGTACCCATGGCGACATGAGATCATTCCACATTGTCACCAACACAAAATTACCTTATACAAGAATAACTAAGAATAGAATTTTTGACCTTCAAGATTTTCTTATCTGTAAACATTATAGCTGGATAGCAATGCAACCCAATTTGTCAACAACAAGAAATAAAAGAAAAATAAAACTAATTTAAAACCCCACAGTGGCAGTGGAATAAATTCATACATTTATCATTTCAGAGGTTCCCATCGCTCCTGCCTCTTTTCCTGCAAGGTTTAAATTATTAGATTTTTTTTTTTTTACATTATGTTTACTCTCCTAAGAATAGAATATAATTTACAGAAGCTCATATGGATGAAAAAGCATTTTCCTGTTGCACTGTTGCTTACACAGGTAACACACACAAACCTGCACCTTTCAACTTTCCAAAACCTTGGTTCATACCGTCAGATAAATTAATTCAATATTCAGAAATCTATTTTGAAATCCTTAAAAGAAGAAGGTTTATTACTTGCACTTTCACTTAAGAAATATGATGCATGTCAGTGTTTGGTGCAAGATTTGATCTGGTCCAGTTAAAGGGGCCGAGTTTTCACAACACTTACATGCACGACTGGTCCTGCCAGCTTTAGCATTGGAGATATTAGGATGAGGAAAGATCCTTGAAGTGAAGAAATGCAGGATGAGGATCTCAGCTTACCATAACAGCTGGAAAGAACCCAGTAAAATGAAATTCAGCATCTGCTACTGTAGAGCTCCCAGGTTTTAAGCTTCCGAGGCAGAGAATGATTTTTAAGCAGAATTTTAACTCGCACATACATGAATTATTTCTAGTGACTTGCTCAGAAATAGCAGTTGGAGCCTGACTCGCCCTGTGCTTACACAGGGCTGGAGCGTGGCCGGGCAGCCTGCCCGTGGCGGGGAACGCGAACCTTTCTGCACACACCTGAACCAAACACCCCTCCGTGGGCCCAGCGCCGCGGGCCGGGGACGCGCTGCCGCTGTCAGCGGGGAATGGCCGGATTTCGGGGTCCAGACCTCTCGCTAAGGCCTGAGCCAGCCAGGGAGAGCCGTAGGCGTTGGCGGTAGAGGCTGAGGGCAAAGCGCTGTCCCCCGAGAGCGGGAGCGTCACGCAGCGTGACTCAGAGGCGCAGCTGAGTCACCGCCTCCCGTGGCGTCTCCCGCGATGGGAATGGGTTAGGCACCGTCTTCGGGATTGTGCTTGAAGTCACGATCCAAATCATTGTGTTCAGGCTCCTCATTTGCTTCAGAAAGTATGCTGCACCTTAGAGAGGAAAAAAGGAGTCTGTGGTGCGGGAAAAACCGGATCCTGGATTCCCACTCGTGAGAGCGCTCTTAGGGAAAAAAAAAAAAATCCAACAAAAAACACTTTTAAAGCACAAGGGCTGACAGTATCTCTGCTAGAGCCCCTCCCGTGTCCGTGGAGGTACGCCTGGCATATTGAGTGTTTACCGAGCAGCAGGACGCTGTGGCACTTGGGGACGTGATTTGGTGGTGGACTTGGCAGTGTTGGTTTGACGGTTGGACTCGATGATCTTCAAGGTCTCTGCCAACCTAAATTATTCTGTGATTCTAAGACGCGTCAGCTCAGATAGCCTGAGGCTTGTGGAAAAGCATGGGCCTTTCATGAGGGTACGGCTCTCCTACTCGAGAGCACTTAGGAGCAGATCCACGGAGGGGTTTAGGTGTTGCCATGTCTGATGAGGAGAAACTCAGCTTGCAGACCCCAGTGCCCCAGACAATAAATGACGCAGAGAGCAGCTCTGGTGAGCTGGACACTAATCGTGAGCCGTCCGGCATCAGGCCCCGGCACCGCAGGGACGGTGCTTCGGGCTGTGCTCGTCCTGGGGGATGGACGTCACGTTGAGGAGTCACCTGGATGGAGTCATAGCAGAGTGGGCGTGCATCGGGGCAACCCTCTTGGACACTGGCGCTTCCCTGGTGGCACTGTCCGAGTTAAATGGCACGGCAGGTCCTCGCGCTCCAGTGGGCATTTGCTGGCATGAATCCAGCCCGTGGAGCGTGAGTGATCTCCAGGCAAACTTTCTCAAGAGCTTATTTAGGAGCGAAAGCCCTGATGCACCGGCAGCGCGGTGTGCAGGAGAGCTGCTGGAGCCGGCTGATGTTTCGACACAACGGAGTATTTTTAGAGCCATCCTATGGTGCAGGATTTTTAACTTCCATTTCACAGCCCTTGAAGCCTGGCAAACTTTCATTAACATTTGATGCCTTGAAGTCAAGTGAGGGCTGGGGGAGAAGGGAGGGGAGAGAGGAAAGAGAGCTACACCTTTTTGGAGCGTGTAGTTCGCAAAGTTGCTGTGAAGCTTAGAAAAAGCCTCCAATCTCTCCTCTTTGTACCAAGTGCTTTTCAAGTACCCAAACCATTCATAGGTAGAATCCCAAACCATGGCTGTGTGGGACAGTCTTTCTTAATTAAGAGATAACTTAGTTAACGTGCTAAATACCTGGAGACTCTCTGGCCCTTGGGGGGATTGAAGCACTTTTTAAACAGAGAGCTCCCCACCTTAGAAGGATCGTACCTATCTTCTGTGTCCATTATTAGGCAACTTTACTAATATAGGCTTCTTTGACCCATTAAATCCTCAAATTATTTATAAGGCATCATTCCTCCATCCTGGAGAGGAGAACTTGGGACACGGAGCAGTTAAAGGATTTGCTCCCAAGTCCGACTGCGCACGCTGCCGTTTCTGCTCGGCACAAAGTAAGGCTTTTCTGCCCAAATTTATACACGGAGAGAACAGTGCTTCCCTGGCTACAAGGCAGACTTTCAACTGGAAAATAAATTAACAGAAACTCTATTTTTTCCCCTCAAATACACACACGTATACACACACACAGAGTCTCTTTGCACACAACTGAGATTTTTCATAGGCTGAGCGAGTAGGAAGAAGAGACGTATTTTTGTCTTCTTGGCAAAAATACATTGGCAACATATCACTGAGTTGTAAAGATTGAGTAAGTACCAGAGCGTGGCCCCGTTAAGAGAAGCGGGTTTTGGAAAGCTGCCCTTTGGCTGCCCGCGCCTGGCTGCCAGGCCCACGGCAGCGACGGTGCCCTGGGGAGGGGGCTCAGCGTGTGGGACCCCAAACAGCCCGTACAGGCTCCTGTGGAGGATGAGGAGTTTGTAATACCTGGAAGTGAGGAGCTGTCAGCTCTGCATCATGCCAGATGAAGCGTCTGAAGGGGAGAGGAGCTGTAAATCTCCCCCTGTGCGTGGCACCGTTCCCGGGCGATCAGAGCCGCTGCCTGCCTCCAAGCTGCGTACCTCTCGGGAGGTCTCGCCAAGGTGGTGACAAACTGGTCCTCTCCTGCTTTCAAAACTCAGGAGGAATTATGGTCCCCGAGATGCTGTTATGCAAGGGCAAGGAGAGAGCTGAAGGACTGACGCAGGAGGGCTGCAGGAGGGAGGCAGTGGCACAACAACCAGTGCAGCTGGACACGGGGGCACCTGCCTTTTGTCCGGTCTTCCCAGCAAAAGGAAAATTTATTGGTTTTCTCCTCCTGGCTGTGAATCTTCCCAGTCACTTCCATGCCATCCTAGGACAACAAAAGGCAATATAAGCATTTCTAGTTACAATGGAAGATGTGTCTGATGCTGATAAGGGCTGGGACTCTCAGCTACGTTACTTAAATCCAAGTCTGAGATCCCAGATGGGCTTGCCCAAAGCCACCACCGCTGTTATCCATCTCTGATGCAGGTAGAGACATTTCATAGTAAAACGTAATTCTGAAATGCTGAAAGAGGGAAGAAAGTAAACTCAGAAGTCTCGACAATAAAATATTTATGCATCTGAGCTTTAGTGCATTGTAATTTTGCATGATACGCTTTGCTTTTCAAGACTGACTGGATTAAGGCATTTCTGATTCATTAAACACATTTTCCCAAATGCTTTTTCTACAAATATTGTCGAGCCATTGTGCTTAGTTGTATTTATTAGCTGGTGTAACAAGGAAGTTACATCTTCCGTAAACCTGAGAGGAACCTGCTTAAATGTGTTGCTCTGAATCTCAGCAGAGAAGAAAACAGTTCTAATGAATAATTAAAGCTTAAAGAGGTCATGCTGCTTTTGCAGTGTCATTTTTATTTGTCACTGGCTGGTTTGCATTAGGAAATAGAAAGTTTCAGGTGCAGGAGCCAAATGAAATCTCTTCTGCATGTGTTCATTTAAACAGATCTATTTGGTCTCCATTTTTATGTATTAAGTCATTTGTTAACTGTAACTATTTAAATCAGTCCTGGGAATGATAAGTTTCAGGCTCTTGCTTTTCATCAGGCAGCGGCTTTGTGCATCCCCTCGCCTTCTGTCGGCAGTAGCAGCACCGGCTCCTCGGCAGCGCGGCGCACGCCCCGCGCCGGGCAGGGCTGTGGATGCCGGCAGAGCTGCTCAGGGAGGACCCAGGTCGCCATCTGGTCCTTATCTCCGCAGGCACCACCAATCTGCCAAGCTCCTGCTCTCCTCCTAGGCCTTCTCCTCGCCTCCGGCCACCCACCGCCCAGCCTTCCCGTCTCCTCCTCCTAAGCTCTCTTTCCCTCCCACTTTCTTCCAACCTTCCTTTCCTCTGCTCCTGTGAATGACCTCCCATTCCTCCCTGCTCTGCCCCAAAGCACTCCTTTTCCTCCTCTTTTTTCTACTCGCTCTCTGCCTTCCTCCCCTAGAGCTGCTCATCACTTTCCTCCTCCTCTCAACACGCCCTGTAGAGACCAGTCTACCCCATCTCTGGCGCGAGGCTGGCTGCAGCCAGGGACACACCATCCCGGCTGCCGAGGCACCCTCTGCCACCAAATGCCCAAGACACCTGAACCTGCTGGCACCTGCCCTCTATGCGGGTATGACACCTTACAATCAATTGACTAATCAAATCAGCAATAACTGTAATTTAAGCTGAAGTCCTTCATACTTCCTTTATATTTTCTTGCAGTTATTATTTTTTTATACTGCATTTGCAAAATATTGTTGTTCCTTTTATTTTTCACACTGGAACCTCATCTTTCTTACCTGCAGCTCTGTTGTTTGTTCCCAAGGTTAGACATCAGCCCTCAGTATTCAACTAGACAACACGGTCTCTCGGATGCACCGCACTAATCTCTCATAGTGGAGCAGCTTTTCCACTGATACATCATGCGGATGATTTTTGAAACCTTTGCCTTGCATTTCCCAAATCCAGCCATCAGCAGGGTTTGGCAGCTAGAACCCTTTCTCCTAACCTTTAGATTCCCCGTTGTCATCTGCCTTGTTTCAATCCCGCATCACTGATTGTGCATGATCAATCTCTAGAGGTTTAGCTTCTATGTATAACTCAACAAGCTGGCATGGAAATGAGGAAGACATGCTCCAAAATGAATGCAGATCCAACTCAAGGTCACTGCGTATGGAGACAGCCATATCGCAAGCATTCCCTTCAATTGAGATGATTTATGGAGTGAAATTTCCCTATTGCTTCTTCAATATCCAACTATTTTTCTGAATGCCATCATCTTATGATGAATCACCATGGATTGAAGAGACATGGAAACGTTACAAGATTCCAGGAGCATCCAGATATCCTCCGTATTCCTAATCAGCCAACTAGTGAGCTCCTATATCCCTGCTTTCCAATGTAACCCTGGCTATTTTTCATGAAAAGATTTGTGGTGCATGAATGAGCCAAAGAAAGTTCATAAAGAAAAAGTTCAGTTCTAGATGTCAGGTTAGAGACGTTCACTGCTATTAGAGCAGACAAGATTCATTTTATGCAGAGAGGTAATTACGTGATGCCTTGTAAGCTTCTGCTACACCACGAGATCTCACAAGGAGTGTCAATAATACCAACCATTTTTCTACTGACTAGATCTGGAGGGTTTTTTCCATTACAGAAGCATTGTGTGCATGCTACCCCAAACATCCTCAAGGATTACCCAGGTTCTCATTCCGGAGAGTCATTTCTTACGTTTTTCACTGCTGTATGACAACTGCAAACTTTGCCTGTTTTTGAAATGAAGATGTTTCAGGAGCCTGAAGAAAAGGCAGTTTAAGAAGGTCTAAAAGTAGAAATTATGACGGTAAT
This sequence comes from Tauraco erythrolophus, assembly GCF_009769465.1. Taxonomy (NCBI): domain Eukaryota; kingdom Metazoa; phylum Chordata; class Aves; order Musophagiformes; family Musophagidae; genus Tauraco; species Tauraco erythrolophus. The sequence goes on from NC_141484.1 coordinate 3,689,136, forward strand.
AGCTCAGAGCTGCACATGTATGAAAGTCGAGGTGGCAGAAGATGCAGGGGTAAAAACATCCCACATTGTACTGGGTACATTTTATCTAGTTCAAGATTCATTCCCCAGATGTGACCATGACTATGTCTCAAATGATAAACTCAGTAGGGACTTTGAAGAGACATGAATGTCCGTTTCCTTAAGTTTCTTCCCCCAGGTAGTGACGAGCCATGACACAGGCTTTATAGACATGCTGTGATCATAAGAGGTGAAACCATCAAGCCCTGGTTGATCACCATGTTAATGAGGGAGAACTGATGACTTACTGAAGTACGGGAAACCAGATGGATAAAAACCAAACTATCCCTTAAGGGAAACTTGATTCCAATTGTGCCAACACAGGAAAAAAGCACAGTTTGACAATGTGAAAATAAACACGATTTGTCATTTTGTAGCATATGAACGCTTCATCAGACAAAATAACTATCTGTTCTCAAAATTGCATCCGGTGCAATTTGGCATTTCAGCCCTCTCATAAGGATTGATGGACTGGCAGCAAACTGCCTGAACGAGCAGTCTTTGTACCAGTGAATGTATGTCAGGGTCAAGAATATCGGGGGGAAAATAGTGAATTTTCATCCAAATCGAGATATATCTGAATCCTCATTAGCATACAGGCCACCACAGCTTATTTCCCACTGCTCTCGGAGATGTTGGAGCTATGATGGACATGGTGTAGTCACAGTTGTGAATAAGCAGCTAGTCTCTGACATGTTTTGCCAAAAGCACTGCTGATTACTAAAGTAGCTCTTTAAATTAGGGTCTTTCAGACCAGAATGTAAGTAAGAGGCTGGAAACTCATTGGAGAATGACTTTCAGTTTGAAGCTGTGGTGGGTGAAGATGCTCATCTAAGAAGCCAACACCAACTTCTCAAATGTTAGACCAATGTTATGTAAGGTAGAAAAGCCAACTGGAGAACTCTAATGGAGGTTTCTATCCGAGCTCCAATTTAATTTAAAAGAGAATGATTATATCAGCCACCCAGAAACAGCTTTGGCAAAGCAGCAGGGGAGCAAAGTATGGAAATGAGTGGTGAGACAAACTTCTGGGCTGCCGGGATAAAGGACGGCGGCATGAGATGCAGGACGAGATGAGGTGTGAAGGCAGAACACAGCAAGCGTGGGCCGTGGTGGTAGATAGAAAAGCAGACACAGAAAAGTGAGTTAGCAACCCCATGGCAACTAGAAATGTTGACAGTCTCTTGGGACTGAGCCAGGCATGGGAACGCTCGCTGTGGAAGGGCTGACTTAGCTCTGACTTGAAGAAGTTCCTCAAGCAGCATCGCCAACATTGCCCCCCAAAAAATCATCTCATACCTAGGTTGAGGAGTCGCCCCTATTTCCCTGGGCAGATGATGTACAAAATGCAAACAGAACATCAGGGCTGAAAATATGTCAGTGTTTCTTCCTAGAAAACACAGTCATTCCGTCAATAAGGTCCATAAAAAGGAGCAACAAAAAAGACTTAAATAAACCACAGAACCTCCTGAAATTTCCCCACTTTGCCATCCAAGCAGCAGCACAAAAGGACATGGTTAATAAGGGGCAAATGGTATTAGGAAGACCGTCAGCAATGCATGGAGGGTCCACTGGGGACGGCTGAGCAGTGGTGGTGCTGGAATAACGCAGCGCACTATTTTATCTGCTGTTCGACTAGGAAAGGCAGCTGAGGAAGGGATAGAACCATTGCTGAACAACCTCAGTCATGACTTCCATGGCCGAAGTGCTGGTTTATGGAGGAACACTCGAAGAAAATGAAAACGACATGGAACATACCATCAACTCTTACCTGCTTTGCTGCTGCCCTACATTTCCCTGATACTATCGGTATTCACTGTGGTAGCACAAGGACACTTCGTACTTTTGGCAGCAGTTTTGTAATGACTGAAGAGAATTCAAAGGACAGCAGCCAGACACTGTGATGTGTTTTATTAGCTCCCAGATGTGCAGGTGAGGTGAATCTTCGGGAAATGAGTTTCGCTGCCACGGATTTTCTAACATCACTCAAGGTCTCAAATAAAATCTTATAATGGAACAAAAGGCTGCCATAGAATTTTAAAGTCATCTTTGGCAAAGCATCTCTTTCCTGCATCTGCTCATTTCTTACACAGAAATACAAATGCACAACTTCTTTGATGCTGTTTGCCCAGCTGAAAACCGAAGGTCAGCTGCTGAGGCTGTATATACTCAGATGAATTAAAACCAACTGAGCCTCTCTAGGCACCTCCCTGGATGCCTTCCAGTGTAGGTGATCCAGAATCTGGAGATGCTTTACCAGGCTGTAGAAAAAAGCATTCAAGTGTTACACCCTGGATTGCAGTATGCCAAAATAATATTGCTCAAAGAGTAAAATTGTTCAAGCCAGAACTTGAAGTCACCACCCAACAGCAGACTTCTTCACCACCTAAGCGAGATATATGTTCTTCTGTGTGGCCAACTTCTTTGGACAATGGTGAGCATCCATGTCTGGAGAGGATCAGCGAAGGCATCACACCTGGGTGTTAGAAGAGAAGAGGGTGGGTCATGGCATGAAGGTCAATCTCCCCAAGCAGGAACCTCGCTGGTCACTATGGCTGTGAAATTGGCGCTCAGGTCGGTGGAGGTGGCTCTTCTGAAATGAGGAGCATGAGCTCCACTGCAGTTTGAGACCACTGTAGAAAAAAAAACAACGTGAGGAACAGAGCAACACACCCTTTGTTCTGCAGGGATGTGGTGGAAGGAGAAGCTGTGAGCTACCTCTGCTTCCAACAGAGAGGGCTTCAGATAGGCTTCGTAGAGGAGCTCCAAGGAGAGGCTGCAGATGGCAAAAGGCAACTGGATCAGATGCTGCCACAGTGCAGGCAAGCAGGTTATAATATCTTAGATTAAATACTTGAGAGTGGTCGTATAAGACAGTCTCTTCTCTCGTAGAAAGTCTGTGATAAATACAGGGGGAGCATTAGCCACTGTACGAAGGTAAGAGAGGAAGTGGAGTGATGTTAGTGGTGAGACTGAGCATGTCAAATGACAACACAAAGTGAGACCTCTTCCTAGTGCTTTTGCCAGACTTGAGGGGACTGGCAAGCACTGAGAATAAAAGCCGGGGTGAGAGCGGAGCGCGGTCCCCTGCCAACATCAGCTCTTCGCAAGCGCGTGGGCAGAAGCAGCTGCGAGCTGCTCGGTGCGTGTGTCCTCCAGCGCCGCTGCCGCCGGGGCAGCCTGAGCCCTCACGAGGTGCTGAACACACCGAGAAGGTGCTCTGCCTTTAAAAACCTAAAAGGGGAGTGAGATGGAGCAAGCAGCAAAAGCCACCGGTGGTTATTCATGCGGCATGGAGGGGACGGATGAAAAGCTCTGAGCAGCAGAGGGTCTGTAGGCAGCGGAGGGGGAGGACTGGAAAAGGGGGAAAATCATGTCACAGCAGAAGATAAGAAAACAAGAGACTTGAGGAGGAGTTTTGCTTTGCCCACCAGACAATTGAAAATAGATCAAAAGAAGAACCCAAAGGGTTTGTTAGAGCTGACAGCTCCTAAGGAAGAAATCGGGGCAAATTTCATACATTTCAATATTTTAAAATCATTTTCTTTTTGCCCAGGAAGTAGAGGGGGAGCAAGCAAAGGAAGAAGACCGGATTCTGATATCACTGTTACTGGGTGAGACAGATTTGAGTCCACTGCACTGAAATCAGAATCTGGCCCTTAAGTAGGCAGTTCAGCTCCTGCAATGAGAAACACGTGAATTCTGAGTTGTGGGATGAAAGACAGAGAAAGAAGGAAAGGACTTTCATGAAGAAAAATAAAAGATCATTGTTTCACTGTCTCAACACCTGTAGAGAAACATGGTTAAGATTCAGTATAAATTCCCTTTTAAAGACTGAGCTGAGCTGAATTTGCTTTAGCCTGGCCATGACATGGAGGGACAGCTCGTGCTGGGTCATGCACCATGGTCACCACCGTTATGGGAATGGACTTCTAATCCTTTTAGGTCCTAAGCATTTTCTGAAAACAAGACTTACCCTGGCAAAAGTATGACGATAACCCCAGGTACTAGCAGTGCTCTTCATCCAATTCACCTTCAGGATAAAACAAAAATACAAACTGTCATATGGACTGGCAGGACTCAGGGGGTGTCAGAGAGCATCTGCCTCAAAACCAACCTATGTTTTGAAGTTCCCAGCTTCGCAAGGCTCTCAAAACAGCCAAACTTTTCTCAGAGGCAAACACCCAATAAATGTGTATTTAACCTCCTGAGGCTTCTTTCTCGGCGGGCTCCGTCCTCCGTGGCGATGAAGACAGCATTGCAGCAGCAACGTGGGGTAGCAAATTCACATGGGGTGTGTTTTGCACACGACCTGCATCAATACTTCATGATTTCTTTTATAATGACAGCATTAAACATCCTCCGGCAGAGGCTCACAGGGTCTGTGCTCATTCGAGTAACTTAAGGACGGGCCTGTGGAACTCTCAGCAAACAGCAGGAGACAAATAATCGAACTCGGGACCATCTAACATAGAAAGTGGCAGGTTGCAGGAAAATATCTAGTGCTGTTCCTTTTGGCCTGAGTGGAGAGCTCAGGACCATAATAGTCCCTGTTTGACCAGCAGCACCTCAAAGCAGGTCTTGGAAGTAAAAGGAGATGAACCACCCATTCCTCTGTTCGAGGGTTATTTTATGACGAGAGGAATGAAGAGAAAAGAAAGTTAACTCAGCAATTGCATTCACTATTGTGTGTCAATCCAGTAAGACAGGGGAGTTGTACTGGTGGAAAATCAAAGAAATGAACACAGTGCACAGATAGACTCTGTGCTATAAATTTTGTGGAGAGGAACATTTTTTGGCATGTCTGATCTCCTCCACTCACTATTGCTCAAATCACGCGGCAAAGGATTTCAGAACTTGTCAGCAGAGAAATCTTCCTAAGGAAAAAAATGTGTAACTGTTTCTCTGCTCCCCTGACAGAGTCCAGTGCTGACACACTCTCACTCACTATAAATAGAGGTTCTCCACTGTTGTCCAAGGGACGTGCAAAGCCATGCCATTAAGGAAACCCAGCCCCACACAGCATGCTCGGATGGACACTGTGTTCAGGCAACTTCTGTTACAACAGCCCCATTCTGCGTGTCACGCTTTTTGTGGTGTCTGTGATGTTCTCTGTCAGTCAGCCTTCTCTGTGCTGATATATTCAGAAAACTTGTCATTTAGACATTCAGATATTCAAGTATTGCAGTAAATCAGGCTAACGGTTGGCTCTGGAACTGAAGCACAGCATTTAATCACAGAAAAGATGCAACAAGCAGAACCATCAAGCCAAATTTCCCATGGTTCCTTACTAATTGCCTTATTTTCAATATACAGTCAGCTCCTTGCAACTTGTATTCCCTGTATCTGCAAGCACTTGCTGGCAAATGATCTTGAAAATAATTTCCTTCCATGTCTTCAAAGCATCCCACATTTGCCAGAAAAAAATCAGCTGGTTAGTGGGATTTTAGGCTGGACAATTAGGGGGTATGTTTACCTGCCCACAGGTAGTTGCTGTAGCCATGCGACCACTTCTGCAGCCGACATTCATAGCACTCATCCCATCGGTACAACTCCCGCAGGAGAAAACCCTCCTTAACTCTATTAATAGTGTGCACGTGTGCGCACTAAGTATCTGAAGCTGCTCAAGAGCTACAAGAATGTGGCGTGTTGGCAGGGGAGGGTTTGAGCCAAGGAGGTCGCAAATGTCTAGTGTCCCATGGGAACACAAGAGAGGCTTCTCAACCAAGCCCCAAAACTGATGTTTTACTGCGTAGTCTCACCAACGAGGGCAGGCGAGAGGGCTGGAGGATGAAACAGTTAATGGAGCAATGGCTCTGCAGAAGCTGTTGATGGAGAAGGAGGCAGAAGCTCGACCCATCTATCCTCATGTGTCTCCCACTGCTATCAGATATCGCCTCCCGTAAGCTCGTGCTCGGAGCAAGGAGACGAAAATTGCTATTGACAGAAGTACCCCGCAGACAAGGTCCTCTGCTGCAGAGCTGCCAGCGTCTTGCATGGTGGAAACCTATTTTACATGAAAACAGAACACTAATGCTACTGTTGTATACAGTTTTCAGGATCAGGGGGAAGGAGAAAACAGAAGTATAGCCTGCCTCGGCAAATATTGTCGGACATTTAAGTGCCCTGTCTTCCATTGCTGATTTGTGCAGACGCTTCCAGGGCATCAGGGAATGTTGTCGTTGACAAATACTAACCATGGAAAATGGCTGTTTCAAAGAAATGGCTGCTGGTATGGCCAACAACAACATAATCATGTAATGCATGGCCACAAACAAAATTAATAAGCATTGGCATCCTACAGTATTAACTATCGCTTGCAGTCATCAAAAAATATAACCCCAGTGAACAATGGTACAGGCAGGATTATTAAAGGATTATTTGAGAAAGAGCAAGGAAAAGGTAGTATGTCATCAGAATTTGGGATCACTACTTTGATTTACTGTTGAAAACTCCTTGTACTTGGAGATCTAAAACCCCAAAACAAAACTTAATCTTCACTTAGGCACTACAATTCCCTCCCTTATCACATTATCTGAGTACATCACACTCTAATTATAGTTATCTGAACAACACTTAGTGAGATTGGGAAGTACTAACCTTGTCGGAGAAGCCCTTGAACACAGAGTAAAACTGAGTCAGAAACAAATTTCTGTTTTAAATAACAGCTAAGTACACTGCAACAACCAGTGGAAAAAAAGATGTTCTTACGCCATCAGCAACATTTCAGAAAATTTCCCTCTTCATTGTCATTAACCCAGATCCTGAAGTCCTGGCTCAAAATTCAAAACAAAGTTGTTATTATTATGAGGGGAAAAAATGCATTATAATATTTGTCTTTCTAAAAGCATCATTTAAAACATATCAGTAATCATTCAAAGAAAGGAGTAATACTTACAGAATCTCAGTGGGACATTATATCTTACTCTCAAGAGGTATCTAGAAGTGCTTCTCAATATTTTAGTATCTGTTAGGCAGTCATTGCAGTTTATTTATCTCTCTCTAGTGGGTACAAAAGTAGAAGTTAAATATTCTATCTTCCTCTCCAAAGTATATAAGGGACCTCATACTGAAGCAAAGAAAAAAGTCTCTCTTCCACGTGGAAAACAGCCCCTGTGTGCCTTACTGAGCGTGGACCAGTGGCCACGTTTGTCTCCACATTTCTTCAAGGCATCCTCTGCAAAGCCTTTGAGAAGAGCTTCAAGGAGTTCTGGCCTTTTGTGCAGATGCTGTAGAGTAGTTGTTACTGGATTTAATGCCTTTTCTGCCACCTCTTCTGTTTCATGGCTTTTATTCTTTCGCATTGCTTTGCATGCTAGGGCATGGAGCCAGGTGTTTCACCAAATCTCAGTTTTGTTTTGTTTTTCTGCTGTTGTGCTTTTAAAGTTGGCCACTGCTTCAGCCCTTTCCACCCAGCTAGTTTTAATTTTTCCCAAATCTGAGTTTTGAAAAAAAAATCATTTTTCATCATTATGAAAAAAAAAAAGGTATCGTTACATGGAAGTTGTGAGAGCTCAGTTACCTGTGACACCTCTGCTTCCATATCAGCTCTGGATAAATTCAACCAACTACCTTAAAAGTTATTGGAAAAATACGTTCAGACTAGACATGGCCCCACCTATACACACACAAGCATAGAGTCATTGAAAATCTTATTTTCATAGGAAATTAGGGTGAGATTATTTAGATTTTTTGCCTTAATGAGTAGGAGAGGAAGAAAATCATACTCTGAATGTATTTCCTCTAAATTGGTGCAACATAATGAAGAGGCGCGAAGAAATGACCATCCAGTCTTGGAGGCCCTGTTATGCTGGGAATGATTTAGTTTCATCGCGTGAACTGCCATAAAAATCAGCACTGGGATCTTTAAAATCTGTGTTTTGGATTGCCTTGCTGGAGAGCCATCAGGAGCAACAAACCAGCTGATGGCAAACAGAGGGATGCATGGGCAAACATGCTTAGCGGGAGCAATCCCAGCTGAAGGGCTCTCATCCGCCTGGCAGCCAGGACAGGTGTGTCACTTCCAGATGTGACGTGAGCCACTCACTTCTTGTTCACAGCCTTTGAAGTGCTGCGCAGAGAAAGCCTGAGCCGTTACTGCAATTAGAGTAGACACATCATTTACTGGAAGAATTAAATGCACTGTAGTAGCAAACCTGCCGTTGACACTCCGAGGGCGCGATTGAAATCCTCTGCATTAGTGATTCTTTTGAGATCTTTGTAATCATTGGTAATAGGTAGTGAAATAAATCCACATTTATATCCTACAGACTGCAGCTGTGCTTCTGTTAAAGTAGTATTAACTGATGGTTTTTAAATCCTTCTGCCAGCTCGAGCTGTAAGCACTGAAACTCCTGTGCAGAGGATAACTCATCCTGGGTGATGTACATTCCTGAGCACAAAAGTGCTGGTTAATGAATAATGAAAGCACCAAGACAGAACTGCACCTCGGGGCTTCACTCCTGCTGTAAGCTCTCTGGGGAGAGGTCCCCATGCAGCTCGGTGCGACAGCGGTCTCGGCCATCCAACTGCAGCTAAGGCTGGATGTAGCTATGGAGAACCATGATAAAAACATTATACAAACTACTAATGTAAAGCTTCCCTCAGATGGACAGAGTGCTGAACCTCACCTCGTTCAGTTGAGTAAGGGGTTTATCAGGTCAACTCTGGCGTTGTTCCTTCAGGTATCAGGAGCGCACGCTCACACCCTGGCTTACTGCACAGGCTCTCAGTTGACTAAACAAATATGCCATTAAAAGCTGAACCAACCTTGAGGGGGACGTATGGGTTTAAATTGCAGCAGGAAGAGATTTATGGACTTGTTTTCCAAGCCTAGAGAGTAATTGAAGAGGCCTCAGACAGTTCAGCATTTACCAGCTCTGATAAGGGAAACCAGCGCTTCACTGGGGACGAGACAGGAGGGGTGGCGGGCGCTAGGCTGGCACTCAGCTGTGCTGCCATGGAGAGGGACCCAGAGTGACAGTCACTCTAGGAACAAAAAGCAGCTTTGCCAACTCAGTATGCTTGTAAGATAAGCATGGCGCTGATAAAGTAAAGCACAGAGAGATTAAAAAACTCAAGAGAACGATATTGTTGGCAGACTGAAGAAAAGAGCCCGGGAATCCTGGCTGTCCCTTCCTTCAGCTAGGCTTCGGTCCAGTCTGCCCGAAATTCATGACCCTAGAGATGGTTGCTTGATGGCATAAAAAGAATCAGTGACCAACACTACAGGAGAATAATTTACTTATACAGCCTAGGAGGAAAAGGAAATAAAGCAGAGCTGACAGAAGCACATTTACCTGGTTCTATTCCTTATGTGTTATGTTTGCTTTGTTTTCATTTAGGAATCTACAAAGGACATTGCTTCCGAATCAACCACTTCCCTGAAGACAATGACTATGACCATGACAGCTCAGAATACCTTCTCCGTAAGTTGAACAGTGATACCTGCTACACAGGATTAACAGACATGGCCAGAGAGAATTTCCTGGGTTTCTCTTCTGTAGAGTCCAATCCAAGTCTTAGTCATTGCAAACAGTGGCCCAAACAGGTGGCACAGAGCAGTGGTGATGCAGGTCCAGTTCACACTGCAGCTGACACTACCAGGAGCCTCAGGGACCCCCTTTTCGAGGATTTCCTCCAGCCAAGGGAACGCTCACGAACGTGGTGTCCATTCTCTAAAAATCATATGGAAATCTTTCAAATGAAAACTACAGCTATCATTCCCAGATGGGCAAGAGTATTTTACAGAGGGAATATTTCTCTGAGTAGTGTACAGAAAGAGGCTTGAGGAGTGGGTTCCAGACCGTTAGGAAGCTTTTTCTAGTGCTTCAACCCAATCCTTATGCAAGCCTCCTCCTTTGCAGCTGCTGAGCCACCTCCCCCTGCAGTGAAATGACTGCGTTGTAGGAAGGAAGCTGAAATTTCTGCAGCTAACAGCAAAATCTCAGCATGAACATGGGCTGTGGCTTCCCTGCCTGGCCAGCCAGGCATTGCTGCTCTGTGCTGCTGTGTGATCCACCACAGAAGTCATTTGATCCACCAACCTGATGCTTGAAATCAGGGCAATCGTTTCATCTCCTCTGGGTGACCATTCCCTCGGGTGATAGGAAGTCTTGGAGCCCGAGCGTGAAACTTCATGAATCCTGCAAAGTTTGAGCTGGATTTCCCCTTCTCCTTACCTAGTTGTTCCTTTTGAACAAAAGAGCCGACCAGCCAAGCTGCAAGCAGTGCCCTTTACCAGAGAAGGGAACTGCAGTTCTCCAGGTGTTGGGAAAGCTCCAGGGAGCAATGAAGGATGCTGCTGGCTGGTACACCCAGCAGGGCAAAACACTGCTCGATTACACTGCTATTAATTACCTGAAACACCACTTAGAGAACCACTCTGCCCTTCTGCTCACCCGTGGCAAACAACTTCTAGTTGCCAAGACACGAAGAAAGAATAAAAATCTCCGAAAAGTACACTTTACCAGGAAACCCAGGGTTTTCTTCATCTTTACTCTTGTCAATTTAGATCAGTCGTAGGCTTGGGTGACATGAGTTCAGTGCTCAGGCGAAGGCAGGCGAGCAGAGTGAGCGCGGCTGCATTTATCTTTCATACAGAGCTTTGGAACTATTGCTAAATTGATGCCAAGTCAGCTTTGGGAAAGAAATATTGTTAGTAAAAGTACTGTAAAGGAAAGAGGAGCATCTTGATAAAAGTGTATTGTACCTTCTTCGTTTGGGGAAAGGGGAGAACTGGGAAAAACAGTCTACAGCCCCGCAGTGTGACATGAGTTTGGCAAATTGTTTTTAAGTGTACATGTGATGGGTGTTCCTGAAAGCTGTTTTCCAGAGTGACGAAGTACAGATCTTAAAAACAAGTTGGTCCATCCCCTTCTGCAAAATCAGGCTTCAGCTGCTCCCCCTCGGAGGAGAGCTCAGCCTCACGTAGTCTGCACAGATAACAGGACTCCTCTGCTTTAACTCCTGTAAGAAAAACTGCAGCTCCACTTAAAATGCATACGGTTGATTTAGAGATTACTGAAAGGTTGTGTCTCAATCCAGAAGAGATGAGCTCATATATATATATATGTAATAGGAATCAAATCATTGTCCAACTAGACACAGACAAGAGGATGTTTGCATCCTGTTTCAAAGGAGACGTGAGACCTTCCGTCCCATTTTTGCCCTCTGTGCAACACCTTTGCTGTCCTTGTATCACTGACCATGCTCTGCAGCCGTTTCTTGGCAGCCCTTATTTTTCCTGTCTGGCTCCGATGAAGGCTCTAGTGCTCTGTGTGTGCCTTGTGCTCCTGACAGAGCAGCACGAGGGGTCTCAGCCAGCTCCACCATGACCGATCTATAGGCATCAGGTAAATGTGAACATTATGGTGCTAGCGGAATCAAGCCCTGGTTCAAAACCCTATTGATATCAGTGAAAAAAATGACTGGGTTTAGGATATTTTGGTCCAGAGTGTGGGTAGGAGCAGGAGTTTGGATTTTAGCCTTCAGCGTTCAGGCTGCTCCCTGCAAAACCAAGCAAACAGCCACAGTGACAATTAACACGTGCAAAGAAGCTCAGACAAGACCCCTCCTATTCAGCCTTCCCCATGACAACACACGCCAACCTACGTGTCTAAAAAAATCCCTTCCACATGTCTTCGCAGAACCCCAGCAAGCGGCAGAGGTATCGCTGCCGTGCGCAGAAACCCTGTGCGGTTCCCGGGGCTGCCTCCTGCATCGCCCAGCCGCACGCGTGTGCTCCGGCTTCCCTCCGCTCCTGCACTTCTGCAAGCACACAGAAACCACGCTGCTCCCATCCAGCACTGCACAAAGCACAAACACCTCTCCCTTTGCAGAAGAGGGGATTTTGTCCGCGCTCATCCTCACCGCACGTGTGGGGAGGTTGGAGCTCTGCTGCGGTGCAGAAGTGCAGCAGGAGGGGGACGGGGGGACCGCATTTCAGGAGCGGGTCTACACTTCCATGGACTTCATCCCGGCGTGCTATAGCATCTCCTTTTTAAAGCTGGTTGCTTGGCTCCTGCCTTCCAGGAGAATAAAAGCAGGAGTAGAGCGCTGGGGCTCGCAGCCCCGTGGGGAGGAGCGGCACGGCACGCTGCGGCGCTTCACCAAAGGAGGTGTCACAACGCATAGCGGTGCAGAAGAGCCGATGCAAACAGACAGGACAGTAAACAAGAAAAAAAAAAAAAAAAACTAAAAGCAGGGGAGAAAGCAAAAACCAGATTGCCGTAATGTTTTTTGATGTGCTGTCATTTTATTACCAGTATCGGGAGACATATGTAAATTTTACATGGTACTTATGATCTTCCTTTTAAATTTCGGAGTTAAAAAGTACATGTTGTAGGAAAAAATACACTGTAGGGGTTTATAGGAAGAGAACACTGTGCTTTGTTTCTTTTCACATTAATTACCTAATACAGAAAAATTACCTCTGGAGGTCATTAAGCAGAACAGTCCACCCTGATATTGGGCATGTCTGGCAAGTTCCTTCTGATGATATCACCGAGGCATTTTAGGAAAGCTCTTTGATTTAACTGAAATCATTATAAACAACATGAACATAAAATATCGAAAACAACAACCAGAAAGGGTGGGCCACACTAGATTTTACACCTGTGTTGCCATTTGTCAGGACACTGACAGACAGTGATTTGGGATGCCTTCATGCCCGACAGCACAAACAGAGCCTGGCAATGAGTATTTTTCTCACAATTGACTCTAAAAACCGACCCAAAAGTCACAGCCCTGTTACCTCGTAGCACACACGCAGCGATACACCCAGGACAAGGGAACGGGCTCTCAGCACTCACCAGGCTGGGATTAGAGAGCTCACGTTTGCCAGTTATGGCAAGACACTGTCTGAATAGAAACGCACCCAGCTGAGTGGGGGTTGGATCCGGTTAGAAAAGGCCCCGTCCGTAAAGGACACGCGCAGCGACGGTGCCGGTTTTGGTGGGAGATGGACTTTTCTCACTGTTACCGATCGATACAGGCATAAGCTTCCCGGGGAGGGACGGTCCGTTTTGTTTGATGTTTGCACATCCTAAGGAGGGCCGGGCCCGTCGCGGGGCTCCGGGGGCTCCGCAGCGCTCACAGAGCGGTGCTGGTGTGAAACACCCGGACCCGTCCCTCGGCAGCCAGTGGGAGTTCTGCCACCAGTTACCGGGGGAGTCGTTGGGAAGCGGTTCACCAAACTGGGAACACCACGGCCATCAGAAGGCACAGGAGGAAGCATAGCCGTGACACGTGGCCGTCTCTCCTCGGGAAGCGGGCGCCGCGCGCGGTGCGTGTCAGCCGGGGAGAGGGAACCCGGGAGAGGCCGTGTCGCTGACGGCCCCGCAGCAGCAAACGGGGCCAGATGCCACTTTTCTCCTCTCCATGCACACAGCCCGGGGAGCCCCTGTGTCCTCTCCGTGTGCTGGGGGGTGACAGCAGCCTCTGACCCCCACCTGCCGTGGGCATCCCCATGCCCTGGCACCCCTCGCCCCGCCGGGACTCCCCTCCACACCTCTGCCTTTTCACGCCCCCAGCTTTGGGGCAATCCTGTTTTCCACACCAGTATGCAGCATCTTATCTTCTCGTCTTCAAAAAAAGACCCCTCTCTCTATAACAATGTAACTTGGTTCCTGGCGCTGCCTTTCAGGAACAACTGCCAAGTTTTACCCCTTTGTTTGCTACAATACAGACCTCTCTCTTCTTGTGCCTGTTTATTTTTTCTTGGCCCTTTTGTTCCCTCCCTGCGGCTTCCCTTTCAATTGCTGCTTAGTCTTGTAGTGACCAGACTTTGAAAGTTGGCTTAAAGTGTGTTTTAATTTTTTTTTTCAGGGATTTTATAGCCCATGCTGGTGAATGGACTGAAGCATACAAAATTTTAAATAAGTCTACTTCGCTGTCAGGAAACTAAACACAAACATCTGAGATACACTCGTTAAAATTTTTTCCTTAGAAATCTGAAAGGTTTCAATGTCCTTAATATTCAGCAAAAGAAAAGGGGGTTGTTAGCTCTGCTCGCTGGCAGCACGAACGCTGCAGGCTTCAAGAGCTGCAATTTGCTCACCTTGCACGTGTACCAAGGAACGGATCCGCCCGCTCGAGCCATCCCCAAACACCGTAGGGTCCATAGCCAGCTCATGAATTTTTCACTGCCGCTCCCTGCGTGATGCCGGGTCTTACTGTCACTTACCTCATGCTTTGCCAGAAACGTTCTGCACACGGTGACATCTGATAGTGGTGATAACGCTGGACTTGGCAGGAGAAAGCTCGAAAGATTTAAGCTACTCGGTTGAGAGTGTCTGTGCCACGTTGGCCACCTACCCATGGCCTCAGCTCCCAAAAACGTGCCCAGAAATGCAGGATCAGTGATCATTCCAGCAAAAGCCAGGGGTTTTGGGACTCTGTAATCTCCACACTTGCCCCCAAGGAGGCATCTGAAATGATTACTCTCTGTCGTGGTTTTCTCCATCTCTCCCCTCCAGGCATTGTCCGTGCCTCCAGTGTGTTCCCCATCCTAAGCACGATATTGCTGTTGCTGGGAGGGCTCTGTGTCGGAGCGGGAAGGATTTACAACAGCAAGAACAACATTATTCTCAGCGCTGGGATTCTCTTTGTTGCAGCAGGTATGTTCTCCTTCAATTGGGTCCTTAAGAAGTGCTACCTTTTTAAGCCGAAAAGGACTGTGGAAAAGCTTGTTGGCAATTCTCTCCCTGTATCCCTTCCCTGGATCGAGGGCACGAGCAGCACCACACTAGGCAAATTTCTTAAGGCTTAAATATGTTTTTGAAACTCTACAATAAGTATAGTCTGGAAAAGCTTGTAGTTTTTCTGAAAAAGGAATCTAAAGTCAGTAACAAGCAGGTTTTACACTGTTTAAAATGTATTAAACATTAGGTGAATCAGGCTTCTCTTACATCCAGGGTTTTTTTCTTTTCTTTTATGTGATGGCAGAAAAATTTCACCTGTGATAGGTGAGCCCGTTTTTCACACTAGAAACATCTGAGAGAGTCGGCCGCATTGTTAATAGCTTTCCCTGAAGCTTGGATTAAGCATGCTGCATTTAGCTGAAAATTCAGCAAGGTGGAAGAGACCTTATCTTGATCAAGGTGAACAGCCATAGCCCTGAGCTCAAAATGTATTTTTATTATTATTCCGAATATTAGAATCCCACTAACGACATATTAGCGAGCTCCCATATGCTGCTTCTTTCCCGCTGTGGCAATGAAGAGATGGGAACAAGTCCTGCTCAATATTTGGGATCCATGCGAGCATATGTGACCCAGATGCGGATCTATTCTTTGTTTTTCAAGAATAAATCAAATCTTGAGATAAATCAGAAGTAAATGAATGTAATACATTTTCCTGGTCATAATCTTTGAACCATTCAGGTCCAGAAAGTAATGTGGCTTGAATTTTGTCTTCCTGGCCACGTAACCACTGATTTATGTTTTTGTCTCTCTAGGACTAAGTAATATCATAGGGATCATTGTCTACATATCAAGCAATGCAGGTGACCCAAGTGACAAGCGAGATGAGGACAAAAAGAACCATTACAACTATGGCTGGTCTTTTTATTTTGGAGCCTTGTCTTTTATCGTGGCCGAAACCATAGGTGTTCTGGCTGTGAACATTTATATTGAGAAGAACAAAGAGCTGAGGTTTAAGACCAAGAGGGAATTCCTTAAGACTTCTTCCAGTTCTCCTTATGCCAGGATGCCAAGTTACAGGTACAGGAGGCGGAGGTCCAGATCCAGTTCTCGATCTACGGAGCCTTCTCCATCTAGAGACATTTCTCCCGTTGGCATGAAGATAGCGAGCACCATTCCCATGAATGAAATTTCCATGTACACTCTTTCAAGAGAGCCTTTGAAGGTTACAACGGCTGCCAGCTACAACGCAGACCAAGAAGCCAGTTTTCTGCAGGTTCACAACTTCCTTCAGAAGGAATTTAAGGAAGGTCTCCACGTCAACATGGTCAACAGGAGAACGACGCCTGTTTGAAGTACCTTCCTTCCTCGCACTTTTTGAAGAAATATCAAAACAGAATGGATCTGCCCTGAAAGAGAAGGAGCGATGTTAAAATACCCTCTCACCTCTTTAATTGTGGCATGTGTTGAGGTAGCAAGTGGAGATCCTCTGGACCAACATAAAGATGTTACATGCTCGTAGCTTTTTTTTGAAGCTATTCGGAGTTTGTTTCTTTCAGTTCTTGGTGTCACGAGATGAAGGCAGTTCATGTTCCTGCACTTTTGTAATGTGTACAAAGTCTTGGAGAAACTGCAAAGGACTTGCCACCAGTGGGTTTTAAAGGATTACAGAAAAATTGTTGTACAACTTTTTTTTTTTTTTCTAATATTGAGATCCCTTAATACAAACTTGCAAATATAATTTATAACCAAGCCCAAGGATGAATACGAACTACTCGTCAAGTGAGCCACTTTCCTGTGACACAGCATAAGCTTTGCCTCTTTCAAAAAAAAAAAAAAAAAAGAAAAAAGAAAATATTTTTGAAGGCAACACTTTCTAAAGCTGACCTGTGCTACTGAAACCATAGAGCACCTACGTACTGAGCACTACAGACTCCTTGATGGGGTGGTAAGGGGGTCTCCCATTTCTGGGTGTGAGGTGTCCCTCGGGGGCAATGCAGGTGGGGGAGAAGAGGGTGGGTGCATCTTCGAACACCTAGAAAGGGGAGGGTTAAAGTAGGTGGGACTTGAGCATATTTGCAAATATCATTTCTTGCCTAACATTTAGAAAACTTGAATTCTCATTTTGACTAGCCCTAGTGCCTGATCCGGCAAGGTGCTGAGTGCTGTCTGTCAGGAGCCCCTATAGACTACGTATAGCGAGAGCGAGACGCAGGGCTGAGCCGGGGCGGCCCGTGCAGGCAAAGCCGCCGGTTCCCTGCGACTGCATTCCCGTTTTCCTTACTGCTTCACAAGTGCAACACTAACGCTACTGGAAACTAAGATATCTAAGCAAAGTGCGTGAGAAAATGAGGAGCTAATCCGCTCGAACAAGCAAAACTTCCTGCAGCAATGGGAACCGAGCGGGGACAGAACGGATGACAACTTTGTATTTTTTAAAATAGAACAAAAATAATCACCGTTTATGAGATATTTATTAGAACTCTTTTTATTATGAATAAGTGCCGCATGGTGCAAGGTATAGTTGCTTATAGATGGAAATGATGGTTCGACCTAATTTAATTTATTTTGTAATGATGAATCTGCTTACGTGCAGAGAGCCCACAGAAAACTCTATGCATCACCTAAGGGGGGAACTAATTTGTACCGTTTGCTTCCATATGTTTCTAAAAAAGTCTGAAATATTTTTTTTTGCTTTTAAATTCCTGCTTTCATTTTTTACACTTAGGCTTGGAATCTCAAAGCTCGAGGGCTTAACTCAAAGGTAATTTAATTTAATAGTACTCACGTTGATTTTAGTGACCACTCGGCCAAGCCATATGAGCATGAGGTGCCCAGTTCCCCCTGGATGAATTGGGTGCAGCGAGAGAGGAGCATCTAATTCCTGTAGATTCCTTTGAATATATCCATCTCCTTTGCCCAGAAAATCTTTGCTACCAGAAGACTAGAGAAGTGGTGACAAGAAAAAAGTCATGATTTGGACAGCTTGACTCCCTGATGGTGGGAGATCTCAGCCAACCTGTTAAAACCTCTTTAGTCTTAATTTATCCTGCAATGGCCACAGTGTGAGTGACTCGGTGGTGGTTTGGATACGAGGCTTTCAGCTAATGGAACCAAGTCCTCCAGGAAAATCCCGGAGGAGCTGCCTTAACATCCCAAAAAGCAAGTTGAACCCCCCTATGCCCCCCCAGTAAACCCTGCTTAAGCCTCTCTCCTTGCAAGAACCAAGACGCGATTCTCAATTTTCAGTGAAAGTCTTCCCCTGGTCGCTGTTCAGCTCTGCCCAGCCCTCAGCCTGGCAGAGCCACACCATTCTTTTGGCAGAGGTGGGTTGGAGCCTTCATCCCTGCTTATTAAGAGTTTCCATTCAGGTTAAAACTCTGCTGGGAACCTTTTTCAAACCTCTGAACTCAGAGCTGAAGCGAATGGAGCGATGGGAACTATGTAAAAGTAGAAAATGTTGTGCTACTTTCTGTATCAACACACTATGGAGAAAGCTTTTTAAAAAAATTCAGACAGAGGCAGACAAGAAAACTTTTTTACCTACTTTTCGGCTAGGACAACATAAAAGAGTTCTAAAATTACTGAAGTTCTTGATGAAAGGTTTTTTTTACAAGAATCTTTATGCTTTCAAACAATAAATTATTTCCTACTTTTTGAGACTTCGTAATATTAAAATACTTTGATTAGCTATGATAGAAGTAGAAGTTTGCAATGAAAAAAAAAACCTTCTGTCTCATTAGTGTGTCATACTAAGTGCTAATTAATTTACATCTAATTATAGTCAATGTATTTTTCAAGTGCAATTTCCCAGAACTATTTGTTTCCCACAGTGTTAATAAACTAATAGTTAGAAATAAGTCCTCATCCGTGTTTACTGTAATTAAGAATAAAACCATTCCCTTTAAAACCAGGAGTTAGATATAGGCTGTTTTTCTAAACTCATGTACATTGAACTGGAAGTTGACAGTGTGAGGTTTGCTTCGCGCGTTGGTTTTGTTCTTTTAGTCGTCATTCTCCGGTGAAAGTGTCTAAAACCAACCATCTGATTCCAGCCCAAGTCCAAGGCTTTTCTCCAGCCCGGGTCAGACCTACAGAGGCACATGCAGCGTTTTTATACCACGTTGGCAAAAAAAAAAAGTCTTGCCAAGCATTTGGGGATGCTCCTCGTTGCCAGAGCCTCCTCCCCCAGAGTAGGGCTGGTTTCAGCAGCTCTCCGAGCACGATGTCCTGCTTCGGTCCAAGCCAGAGCACCCGCTCCTTCTCCAGCAGATGCCTTTGGAAAACGGAGTTGGAGCGGGGAAGCAAGCATGGGATGCTCATGGGAGATGGGGTCTGGAGAGGGAACAAAGGCACAGGGAGATAACAGGGACCAAAGCTTTCGTCCTCGTGAGAGAATGGGGGCTGCCATTTAAAACTCATGGTCTGTGTCAAATTGCAGCTCAGTAATTTGTTCAACCAAAGCAAAAAAAAAAGTAGTTTCCTTTGACAATTCCAGTTAAAAAAAAAAAAAAAAATCCTCCAAAAATCAGTCTCTTCCTGTGGAAAACTTTGTTTCTCTTAAAACTGAAAAATTTGCAGTGTTCCTGCCCATGAACAGTCTTGCTCCATGGCTGATCTATCTGAACAGAGTTAGATTGTGCTCGGACTTTGAAACCACTCAGCGACAGCTTTAAAAAAAAAAAATAACAACCAAACAAAAACTCCATCTGTTCTTCCACATCTCTCTGGTGTCCCTGATCAGCACTGAACACAAATTGGCCCCTATTTCTCAACAAGGCCTGCAGATATCTTCATCATATCATTAACAATAATCAGTCTTTTGGTATTACGCTATAACATACTGTAACAGCAGAGCTAAAAAAAAAAAAAAAGCTATTGGATCAAATACGATTTTCCAAGAAACAAAGCTTCAGGTATATCATCAGCTCTCTTCCTAGTTTCTCATACACAATAGGAGTAAAAAGAGAAATTGCTTCATATGCCCATACATCTAACAATGAACTATTTTTATATTTCCTTTCCTTTCTGTATGGATCACATATCCACAAGGGCTAATATATCACGTCCCTTGAGGTTACATTTCTGTCTGCAGTTCTATAGTGTTATTTCCACTGTGCTTCAGTTCTACTGGTATAATCACAACCATGTATAATGTACTTAATCCTTACTTTTTAAATAAACCATTTTAAATGTATTCATATCTGTGTGCAGAAAGGTATATAGATTCTTTTCTTCCAGATTCTCTGAGCTGAGATTTCTGTTTATTTTTTCATGTTTCTACCTATTTTGATTGCAAAATGTTACTGGAAGCCAATATATCACAGGAGAAAAAACTATTTTCATGGTCCCATGGACCACAAAATCTCCAGGATAAGCTATCTTCATGATATTTCCAGTCATTTGTGTTGGAAATTGAGAAAAACCTTCTAGTTTCTAGCTTAACCTTGGCCCATGAGAGACACACTCTGGTTTCAGTGCCCAGTTTGAGGCTGGTGTGGTGGCCAGAGGCACTGCAAACCACCATCAAGAAAAATAAGCCAGTGTCTTCTGAAGCGCTAGCCCCAAGCCTGTGCTTTGCCTCCACCTTTTGAGGTTTCACACGAGTTCACTTCAGAGCATCCTTCTCTCCCTGATCTTGTCCGTTTTGCCTGGGGAAAGCTCGACCCTGCGTGCTGAAGCTCCGCGAAAGCCACGCTCTGATGGCCACCGGAAAATCCCGGCGGTGCCGAACATGGGTCAGCAGTTCGCAGCGTCTCGCCGCTCCCAGACATCCTGAAACATCTCTGTATCAGAGACAATATTTCTCCTTCAAATACTTCTTTTAACCTTAACTCCCAGTTCCTAAGCCTCCAGATTGCCTCTAAAGGTGAAGGCTGATGCGTATCTCCGTGCGCCTGCCTCTCCCCGTACGTAGGATCAATGGGCACGGCTGGAGGGAGGCAGGGCATTCATCTTTCCAAATGCCTCTGACACCTGCTAGTGAAGCCATTTAAAAGCTCAAGCCCAAAGCTGAGTCCCTTTCCCTGAAGGAAAATAAATAAAGGCTCGTGGGTAAATAGCGACGCCACGAGCTGTGGCTGCCCCGCTGTGAGCGGGGATGCATCAAAAAGTGATGTTGTTTGAGGGGGAAGCAAAAACAAGAGTCCTTAAGGCTTCAGAAAGT